>NC_090924.1:1286557114-1288957114 GCF_040938575.1 Ambystoma mexicanum
AGATAACTGCCCCCAGGGAGGGCTGCATGACATGGCCCCCTAGTCCATTTCGGGTGGGGGGGGGAAGGACACCCCCTTTGCATAAAAATAATTCCCTGCTGGTCTGGTGGTGGGGGGGGGGTGGGCTGGGCAGGGGCACTACCCCAAAAACAAACCATATTTATTTTGCTTTGCTTTTTTTTCCTTTGGTCCCATCTGCCCCAGGGTGGCCCTAACAAGCAGGCCCCATCCTTTGGGGGGCCTGCCCACACTTTCCTGGTGGCCCTCTCCCCCCCCCAATGGATGGAGGAGCCCCTCATTTACTCCTCCCTGGTGGCAGAAATCTGCCCCAGGGAGGGCTACAAGGGGTGGCCCCGCCTTTCCACTTGGGATGGGGGAAGGCCACCCCCCTTTCATGTATAATAAAAAATACCTGGTGGCTAGTGCCCCCCCCACCTCCTTTTGCTTCTAGATTTTTATTATGTGCCCACTTCCCTGTGGGCAGATGATCACCCATCTGCCCCCAGGGTTCTCCATAGATTTGCCCCCATGCTTTTGGGGAGGGGGGAGATGGCTGCTTTCTGTAAGCAGCCACCCTACCCCCCACGTCACAAACGTATCCCTGGTGGTCCAGTGGCATTGCTGGCCGCAGATCGAGCGCTCCGCGCCCCCGATCCGCGACCAGCAATGCTTTCACAAAAGTTATTGTTGGAAAGGGGAGCATCTCCCCTTTCCAACAACACCTCCCTCGATCTGCAGCTTGAAATACAGCCTGAGACTGAAGGAGAGGGAGAAGGGAACTCCCCTTCTCTTTTCACTGCGGCAGAAGAAAATGGCTGCCACAGTGAAACTGAAGGTAATCCAACCCCTGGGCAGTGAGGAGGGACCTCCCCCTCACATAGGGATTACAGTTGTGCGAGATCCCTGCTTTGCAGGGATCACACAAAACAAAGTGCCTAAAAGGATGAGCTATCTTGTCCTTGGCACTTAAGAGGTTAATACCTTGTGTTTTTAACCAATACCTGATGTTTTATATGAATTTTATTATGGATGTTTTGATATTTGGATTATTTTATATGTATTATGTCTAAAACAATTGAATATATGTTTGGTCTTTTGTTTCTCTGACCTGGCCTACCTCCATATCAACCAGAAGATGTCAAATACATATAATAGTTTGAACAAAAACCTATTTTGTACCGCGTACATAACCCCCTTGTGTATTATAGTTCCAAAGAGAAACAAACACTATGTATTGAAAAAAAAAAATGTATTTAAATACAAGTAGACCCAAATAAAACTTGGGGGAAATAGGTACTATCACATTATATATAACCACAATTATAAAAACACAACACTATGCTTGAAGGTGCACAGACCAAAGCATAGACCCTGTTCAGAAAACGAACAGTAGATCGGCAACCAGGGGGCGCACGGATGAGCCTGCTCTTCAGGTGCAGAGCTCACACGAGGTCCCAAAAGTGGCTCTGAGCCCCCACTTTTACGACCCCCCCAGAGCTGTTTACGGAGCAGGACACGTCCGAAGGCGACCCCCCCCCATCTGGGGAAAAACCCGAAGAAAATCGGAGGAGTCTTCGGCGAGAAAACGAGATAGACGTTCTGAGGCCCTGGCCACGGCGTGCGCAGCAACAAACGGAAAGCGCACCCCCGTGCCTGAACACACGCCTGAGGGGAGAGCTGATCTGCGCGACCGCCCCTACACGGCTGAGGGAGCCTCGCTCGGCCCCGCTCGTGTCGCGGCCCGTCAGTGTGGGTCGGGTGCTGCATGCTGAGCCTTGTCCCCATATGGTACCCGGAAGGGCCCCACCAGACGAGATAAGGTAGGCGGTCGCCCCTCACCCCCTGTCTGAAGGACTCCAACAGGCAAGGGACTGTCCCGCGCTGCGGCACGCACAACGGCGGCCGGTCCGCCGATGCAACGGAACTTCCTCCTCTCCCTCTCCCTGCTCCTGCTGAGAGGCCGCGTAGCATGAGTGTTAAGTGAGCCACCCCCCCCCCCCGACACGGAGCCGGGGTCCAGTGCCGGTTCAACATACGCGGGGCACCGCCTAGTATGTGCCTCAACCCTGCCACATTAACAGATCTTGCACCAAATCCAACGGCATATCGGAAGGTAATATCTTCCACTGAGTCCAAGATGTTGACGGCGGGGTCTGTGGCAGCGGCGACCAAGGCGGATGTCGCTGATCTACTCACCGAGATGAGAGGCACGAGAGCGGACATTGGCAGCAAAATAGACAAAATTACACAAAGGATGGACAAAATGGATGACAGGCTGGAACAGGTTGAGCATAATCAAACCTCTCTGAACACATTGGAGGCACAAATGGATCACTGCATCGCCGAGATAGAACATAAAGAGGAAGAAATACGCCTCAAGGTTGTTGATCTTGAAAACAGGGAACGCCGCAACAACATAAGGGTGTTTGGTGTTCCCGAGAGAGAAGGTGAAACTGAATTCGATCTAAAGCAGACCCTACACAAGATTCTAAAGCTCCTCTTCAAGGATGATTTGGTGGATGAACCCAGAATAGGCCTTATTCACAGAGCTGGGGGTAGGCCGGCAGGCCCGAGATCGGTACTGGCCCGATTTCACAATTATGCTGACAGAGTAAGAATCCTGGAGAAGGCCTAGAAAACCACACAACTTTCACTCGAAGACTCCAATATTTCACTCTACCAGGATTTATCATCACTCACGCTGGCACTGAGGAAGAGGTGTTCCCCGATCACGAAGATGCTAAAGGACAAAGGCGTTATATACAGATGGGGTTACTCGTTCTCCCTCACCTTTGAAAAGGCTCGGCGATGAGACTCGGCTCGGAGAGGGACATCACTGACTGTATAGCGGACCTATTGGGTCCCCAGGGGGAGGGTTCCTCCCTTGCGGAGTCAAAAAATGAGGAGGGTAAGTGGCACACCAAGGGCCCAAGGCGGAGAAGAATCCAAGGATCCAGAAAATTCCGTAGGATGAACGATTCCCAGGATATGGAACATTAATTGGAGGCATGGATTCTCACATCATGCCGCATAACGCAAAAGAAACACTGAGGTGATAACAAGGTGAGGCCCGGGAGCATGAGCGTCGCCTAACAATGGGTGGAGTAACTTAGCTCACTTGATGTCGATCTGACTCCCTGTGCGCGCCACTGATATGCCCGGCATAAGGGGCGAACACCTGTCTTACTTTCAGACACTGGACAGATGCCCAAGATCGAGGCTGGAAGTCGTATTTACAAGTTGGTTTTGATGAATGTTATGAGTGCAAAGTTGGGGGCTCACTGTTATATTGGTTTATACGTTGATAGCATCGCTTGTTTTGCGGTTCCCATTGGTGGTCCAAGGCCGACTGGGTGATGTTAACCTGGAAGGACCGGACGCCGACTGCACGGGAGGGAGGGAGGGAAGAGGTGGGTGGGTGTCATGGGTCGACACGTAGTACACTGGAAGGCAAACCTGGGGGGCGGAAGAACACAATGCAAGTTTATGAACTGAAGGCATACTGGGCGGGTCACTCGCTGACGTCCTTAGGACATGTTGGGTCCCAATCTGAGAAAGACGGATCACGCCCCGTCCTATCAATCAAGTCAAGGGCCATGAAGCAGGCGATTCAACCTTTGAAATATTCACATAAACTCTGTGATGTCTCCCGCATTCGCATCCACTAATACGCTACGCATATGCACACTGAATGTAAAGGGACTGAACTCCCCCACAAAACACTCCATGGTGGCAAGGGAATTTAGGCGGTCTAACATAGACATCCTGTTTCTCCAAGAGACAAGATACTGCAGAGGGGAGGAGAAACCTATTCCATCTCGCGAGGTGGGCCCCTCTTTCTGGTGCTCCAATATCACAAAAAATGGGGAGTGGGGATTCTTATTCGCAAAAGTCTCCGGATGGCGACTCTTGACATGTGGACAGATAACGAGGGAAGGGCTCTCGTGGTGGTGGGGAACATTTGCGGCACAATTTTCACCCTGGCTACACTTTATGCACCTAACCAGGGGCAGAATAGGTTCCTCCATAAGATTACGGAGAAAGTCTTCACCATGGCACAGGGACACACAGCTCTTGGGGTGACTAACACCTGGATGGACAGTTCGATGCATAGACAAACCAGGGCAGATGCGCATAACCCACCCACCTCTCAAGATGTAGCCGTAATTAAACTTACCCTTGACCTATATGGTCTCACTGACAGTTGGCGTCACCTGCACCCAGCAGATAGATGCTTCACCTTCCACTCCCTCCCCCACGACACGCTTACGCGTATTGAATATATCTTCCTTAACGACGGCCTCCTGCGTATACTTCGTGCAGCAAATATTCATCCCACCGCGTGGTCAGATCATGACATAGTCGTGGTCGATTTGTGCTGGGATGACTTGGCCCCTCGAAACTCCAAATGGAGGTGCAACGATTCCCTATGGACTGACTTGGTCTTCAAGGAAACCCTTGAAACTGAGATTGAGCAATTTTTTCTTACCAATGATACGGGAGAGGTCGGGAAGGTACACATCCGGGAAGCTGCTAAGGCTACCTGGAGGGGGGTACTCATTAGGGTAGGGGCCCAAAAATAGAAAGAACATGCACTGATAGAAAAAAAACATCAGGGAAAAGCTCCACATAGCCCAGAAATTAGTACAATCTTCCCCGTGTGACAGACCCAAACACATGGCTGAAGCCAGACGGCTCAGGGAAGAGCTCCGACTACTCATCGTTGGTAAGACAGCCCGAACCCTACAATATTTAAAACAAAAATACTATGAAAAGGGCGATAAAGCAGATGCTCTTCTGGCGGCTCGTCTTCGGGCACAGAAAGATGAAAGATGGGTAGATTGTATTGAAAGGGCTGATGGCACCCTTATAGATACGATAGTCACATCTCCCGAGGGGATACAGGAGGCATTCGCCTACTTTTATGAGGATTTATACACATGCGACCCCTCCCTCCCCTAGGAAGCATTGACACTTACCTTAGAGAAGTTAGGATCCCCACACTCACACCCACAGAAGCCGAATCCTTAGACACGCCAGTCACTGAAGAAGAAGTCACAGAGGCCATAAAACGTCTAAAGACCGGGAAGGCCCCGGGAGACAATGGTTTCACACCCGGATTCTACAAGGCTTTCTCTACACTCATCGCCCCCTTCATTGCATCCTTATTTAATCACATTTTCGAAACAGGCCAGGCGCCCCCGTCCTTCTCACAAGCCCTTCTCGCTGTCATTCCAAAGGAAGGGAGAGATCCCACGCGTTGTAGTTCCACCCCGCCCCATCTCTCTTCTGAATATAGATGCTAAAATATACGCGAGAGTCATTGCAGCCCGACTCGAAACATACTTACCATGATTAATTCACTCCGACCAGGTTGGCTTTGTCATCGGGAGACAGGGTGCAGACACCATGAGGAAAACTTTACATCTTATTTACGAGGCGCAGGGAATGGGAGGGGACCCATCCCTTCTTTCACTAGATGCTGAGAAGGCCTACGACAGGGTTACCTGGGGCTTCTTAGAAAGGGTACTAGTCTGGAACGGGTTGGGGCCGAAATTACACCGTGCCATTACGGCTCTGTACACATCTCCCACAACGTCAGCGACAGTAAACGGGGGCTATTCGCGATGGTTTCCTTTGGAAAGGGGAACGAGGCAGGGTTGTCCACTCTCTTGAGCCGTTGGCACAGAGATTGAGGCAGGATGCTAAAGTAAAAGGCATTATGGTAGGAAATTGCGAATGCACACTAGGCCTCTATGCGGATGATATACTACTGCACCTAACTGACCCCCTAAATTCTGTCCCGGCCGCGATCAGCATCATCGAAGAATATGGGGAACTGGCTGGCCTTAAAATCAACACCGGAAAGTCGATCCTCCTTCCACTTGACAAAAGTGGAGCCTCTGAGGCAGACAGATTCGCTCCCTTAGGAGTAAAGGTCAGCCTCACCACGCTTCGAGGCTAACTTTCCCCCACTATCGCTCTCCCTCCAAAAGGACATCCAAAGGAGGTCCAGACTCACCATCTCCTGGCTGGGCCGATTAAATGCAAGTGATTCTCCCTAAAATACTTTATCTGTTCCAAATGCTCCCCATTAAAATGCCCAAAGAATACTTTACGAGCATGAGAAAAACCTTCTTAGCCTTCCTGTGGCAAGGCCAGAAGCCGAGAGTCCCCAGATCCTTGCTACAGCTCCGGAAGGACAACGCGGGAGTGGGCCTCCCAGATATAGAAGCATACTACAGGGCAGCCCAACTACGTGTCCTTGTCCCGCACATCAGGCAAAAGTCAGAGCCACAGTGGATAGCCCTAGACAACTACCATCTCCGGCCATTCATTCTAAGCGAATGGCTATGGCTTCCGGGGCCCCAATTGCGAAATAGTGTTAAAAACCACCCTATTATTGGAACAATATGAGCAATCTGGACACCAGGCAAGAAAATGGTGGGAGTAATAACTTGGCCATCTCCCCTTGGACACCTATGGTCACCGGGGATTCGGGACGCTATCCCAGACCCAGGGAGCTTCGAGACATGGTACGATGCGGGATTAGAGAGGGCTGGTCAACTCTGGAGAGATGGTGCCTTTATTACAATTCAGGACTTACAGAAGGCGCTCAACATAGGCCCACTCTCGGTTTTCCTATATCTCAGACTCAAGGGGGTGATGACAAGTGCAGTATGGAAAGAACAACTACAAAGGGATCTCTCACCGTTTGAAAGCATTCTCAACACATGTACGAGTTCAAAGGGCTTGTTAAGTGCAATGTACTCAGCGCTGATTGAGGTTCATATCACACCATCACATACACTGAGGAACAGGTGTGAATCAGACATGGGAAGGCAGATTTTGCAAAAGCTATGGCTCCAAATTTGTAGGAGGACAGCGAAATCTTCCATATCCTGCCAATATAAATTGCATGCCGTCAAGTTGTTATACAGATGGCAATATGACCCGGTCCGGTTGGCCAAAATGTATCAAGGAATAAGCCCACATTGCTGGAGGGGCTGTGGAAAACGTGCCAATTACTGGCATATGTGGTGGGGGTGTGAGGCGGTCCAAGCCTACTGGACGGAGGTCCTCAGCTGGATCAAGGAGCTGGATGATGACAGAGAGGTACACCCACTTCTGATCTTGTTTGTCTTGGTTGAAACAGAAGACACAATTAAGAAAGCACCTAAAATGATTATGGGTTTACTGCTGGCCGCTCGAGCGTGCCTCACCATGGTGTGGAAAAGAGCAAGGCTCCCTAATAAAACCGAATGGTTGAGTGTTGCCTTGAATATATATAGAATGGACAACCTCACGGTGGTCCTGCACGGAGATCGCACCTCAGTGGAGAATGCATGGTCGGAATTTCGGGCTAAATATGTGATATAAAAAATGTGTGCAAAGCGTTACAATGTTTGGAGGCATTTTGGTTGATGGCTGAATCTCGCTGCTAGGCTAAACTTGCAAGTTCTAATATGTCTATGTACCTGATGTCAGGTAGTTAATATTGGTTCGGAGATAGATACTGGTTTCTTCCAGCACTTCAGATGGTACTATGTGCAAGGGGGGTGGAGGGGGGAGGGTAGGGGTAGTTGGGTTTGATGAACCTACTCAAAGTTTATGCGATGTGTATCAGATCCCAAACGTTTTATACACTGTTTTGCTATCGATGTGATATTTTTTTTGTACTTGACCATTCGGTTGCAAATGTCTGTATATGATTGTCAAACTTTTATTTCAAAAACTAATAAAAAGACGAATTTAAAAAAAAGAAAACTAACAGTATTTTGTTATGACCGACTTTCCTGCCTGAATGCATGAGGTGTGACTGCAAGGTATGATGTCATGAATGGAAAGCTGGGAGAGTGACTGAAATGTTCAGTGTGAATGTGATGGGTGGTGGGAGCTAGTGGGCTCCCTTCTGTACTTACTCTTCTCCTTCACGGGTGGTGGCAAAGCTCAACAGAAGCAATTAACGCTTACTCTGGAACAGACTGACCTCAAGTGAACAGGTTGCATAGCAATGCTTGGACGACTCTGGATTCCTGGAATCCACAACGACGCAGTAGAACTTCGTGAAGGTGTGTGTGGACCTTCACATAGCAGCCCTGCAGATGTCCAGCAGGGGCACACCAGAAAGTAACGCCGTCGTCGCAGCGATCGCTTTGGTGGAGTGCGACCTCAAGATGGCCCAGCAGCAGTCAGTTTGCCAACCAATGACAGTGCATGATGCAGCTGGAGAGCCACCTCGAAATGGAAGCCTTGGACAAGGCCTTTCCATGGTTAACAGAACCAAAGTTGACAATCAATTAGGAAGTCTTCCGAAATGGTGCGTTTCACGTAGAACTTCAAGGCACAAGCAACGTCCAGCAGATGCAAGGCCCTCTCCGCCAGCGACAAAAGGTTTTGGGAAGAAAACAGGCAACACCAAAGGCTTGTTAAGGTGGAATTCCGACTGAACCTTCGTCATGAAAGAAGGGTGTGTACGCAGCACCAGCCTCGATTCGCGGAAAGTCGTGTACGGTTGCTTGCAGGATAGGGCCTGGATCTCACTCGCCCGGGGCAAAAGCCTTTACCAGCGAGAAGGATCGGAAAAGTCCTTTGAGAAACTCCTTGACTAGTCTGTGGGATCACAGAGAAGATCTCCCTGGGGATCTGGTGTAGCGCGAGATGGGTGCCAGATGTACCTTGATGGATGCGTGAGCCAGCCCAGCTTTTGCCAATGACAGCAAGTAAGGAAGGATCTGTGGAGCCGTGACCCTCAGAGGGGTAATCTTCAGCGACCAGCACCATGTAGCAAAATGCTTCCACTTTTTGCCATAGAACTTCAGGGTTGACAACGCCCTGGCCTTGGCAAGGACTTCTCTGCAGTCCGCTGGCAACACATATCATCCAAACTCTAAGGCTGCAGCAGCCAAGCCTTCAGGTTCAAAAGGTTTCGGGTAGAAAACAGGCAACACCAAAGGCTTGTTGAGGTGGAATTCCGACTGAACCTTCGTCATGAAAGAAGGGTGTGTACGCAGCACCAGCCTCGATTCGAAGAAAGTCGGTTACGGTTGCTTGCAGGATAGGGCCTGGATCTCACCCACCCGTCTGGCCGAGGTGATAGCCACAAGGAAAGCCATCCTTCAGGTTCAGCGATCCTGTGTAGTGACAAAGGATTGCGCCTCCCTCTCTGGTGAGCAGATCCAGAGACACGGGCAACTTGACTGGAGGCGACGCAGATAGGCTGAAAAGATCCAGGGTACCAAATCTACCTCAGCCACGTCAGGGCGATGAGTATCATCTTGCATCGACACAGTGTGTTGATGACACGTAGCAGGAGAGGAAACAAGGTAACGCGTACAGAAACAGCCCTTCCCATGGGAAGGAGAACACGTTCCCCCAGACTCCTCAGCTTGTGGAATCTGCTAGCAAACGTCTGGCATTTGGAGTTTGTTGCTGTGGCAAACAGATCGATCTGGGGTCTGCCCCATTCGAACAGGCGGTCCACCTGATCCCGATGTAGTTCCCACTCGTGGCAGGAGCGCAGTTCCCTGCTGACGGAGTCTGCAATGGTGTACTTGACACCTGCCAGGTGGAAAGGGACGAGGAGCATCCCCTGTCTGACGGGCCAGTGCCACAAGTCCTAAGCTTCCTTGGAGAGCGGTGGAGAACGAGTGCCACCCCCCCCTCTGCTTCCTGATGTAGAAGATGGTGGTGTTGTCCGTGAAGATGCTCACCAACTTGCCTCTCAGCGACGGTATGAATAACTTGAGGGCCCAGAACACTGCCCGTAGCTCCAGGATGTTTATGTGCAGATCCTTCTCCTTCGGCAACCACAGGCCTCTGGCGTGCAGGCATCCGGTGTGGGCCCTCCAACCTTCCAGAGAGGAGTCTGTGGTGACCGTATACTGGTATCGGGATTTTTTGAAATCCCATTCCTCGAGCGATGTGACCGTGGACCCCCCCAAACCCCACCACTATTTCCCGCCAGAACTCCTCGATGAGGGATCTTGTCCATGAAACACCCAGACATGTATCCAACGGGCATCCAGGAATTCCTGTAGGGGTCGCATTTGCAAACTGCAGTGACGGACGAGGTAGATGCAGGACAACATCATGCCCAGCAACAACTTGATGGCCCGAACTGTAGCCGTCTTTGCCGACAACAGCCACAACACCTTTCCTTGACTGGCTGCTAGCCTCTGCAGAGGGCGATGCCAGGCAAACCACTGTTGCGCCTGGAGCCGAGGAACAGCGCGTTCTGCGATGGCGTTAAGCAGGACTTTGGATAGTAGGCAGAGAATCCTAGATCCGTCAATCTGACAGTCGTGTTCGTGTGTTCGTCTGCCAGCTCCTGCGAGTGGGCGCGTATTAGCCAATCGTCCAGGCATGGAAATATGTTTATGCCCTGCAGACGTAGATGGGCCGCCAACGGTGCCAGGCATTTTGTGAACACTCTTGAGGCCGACTCCAAGCCGAATAGTAGGTCCTTGAACTGATAGTGCTGGCCCTGCACCACGAAACATAGAACTTTTCAATGATTGTAAATGGGGACGTGGAAATGGGCGTCTTCCAGGTCCAACGACATCACGCAATCCCCTTTCAGTTGGCCGTGCATGTGCTGCAACGCGAACATCCTGAATTTTGGTATTTTAAGTATTTGTTCAGACGGCGTAGATCCAGGGTGGGTCTCCAGCCCCCTGTTTTCTTTCTGACCAGAAAGTATCTGTAATAGACTCTGGAGCCCCGGAGCCGTTGGGGGAACAAGCTCCATCGCCCCTTTTTGTAATATGGCTCGCACCTCTTGCAGCAGCTGAGGGATGTGCTGCTCCAGTCAGGGAACCGGCGGAATACGAGGACACCTACGTTGGAACTCCAAGGTGTGCCCCTGGGCAAGAGCATCCAGCACCCATCCGTCTGTGGTGATCTTCCTCCACTCACTGACGATCCTAGTCAAGCGGCCTCACACCAGGGTGCACGTGTGGCGGCCCAACATCTTGGCCGGTTGAGGCTTGCATGGGTGATGGTGCCCTCCACTACCGTAGGCCTGGGAGCGTCCCCTGTAGGCTTCTTGCATTGAGGAGCAGGAAGGCTGTCTTACAGACATGGAGAAACCCTCAGATTACCTGTTCGATTTTCCCTTGGAGGAGCGAAAATAAGACTAGCAGTGCTGCTGAAGAGTGCCAAGGGAACGTGCCGTTTCCTTATCGGTTTTGATGGCCTGGAGGGACTCGTCGACTGCTTTCACAAACAACCGTTGAAGGGGATGTCCAGCACCTTCGCTTGGACTTCCTGACGGAGGTTAGTGGCCTTCATCCATCCCTGCCGACGAAGGCAGACACTCTTCCCCATTTGCCAGAAATATGTGTCGGTGACGTCCACTGCCACTGTGATGGCATGGTCTGAAGCCACTTCCCCTTACTGAAAGAGGGGAAGGGCTTCCATTTTATTATTGCCGGGCAAGAACACCAGGATCAAAGCTTGTACCTGGCTACGATCGCCAAGGCGTTAACTGCTTTGATTGTGGACGCTACCGTGTAGATCACTTTCTTTCCCTATGGCGTCCATCCTTTTTCCCTCGCTGTTCTGAGGAACTGACGGCAATGAGGCCGTGTTAGCCAACCGTTTCCTCGCAGCCACCAACACCACCGAGTCCGATGATGGTTGCGACCTCGGGCACTCGGGTGACTGAGTTTGGCACCCTATACTTCTTCTCCAGCCTATCCAGCTAGGCTGTAGATGTGCAAGGGTTCTTCATTCATGAGGGTCAGGCCCTCCTTCCAAATATCATCCAGAAAAGGCACTGCCATGATAGTCTTCCTTTTGGCATCTCGCCTTTGATACAAGAAGCCCTCATTCTTGGTTTCCTCGGGTATCAGCTGGAATAGCTCGGAGGCCCTGGCGATCATAGAGTGGAACGATCCCACCTAGTCCGGGGGGTAAACTATGAGGAGCATCCAAATGTGGCGATTCATTGCAGCTGGATGAAGTCTTCATGCTCGTCCGTACTCTTGTGGCCGTATCCATCCCAGTACCCGTCTGCTGGGGCCCCGACGTGGTGGATGAGGTGGATACGGGGGCATCAGATGACGCTTCCTCCTTTTAGGCGGAGGCTGACCAGGAGCCCGAGGTACTCCGGGAGCCGGAGGCAATCTCAACTGGATCTCTGACACCAAGGTGTGGAGGGTAGATCGAATGTCCAAGGAAATGTCCCTCGGCTGAGAAGTTAAGGAATAAAAACTAGGCCCTGCGCCACTGCCGTCCCCGTGGATTGTATGCAGGGAATCTTGATTGTCGTCTGTGGACCATACATCCATAGCTTGAACAGTGAGCTGGGAGGACTGTTTCAGGCCCCCCCTTTTTTTCCTCCCTGAGGGGTCGGGACCTGGCCGTAACCTATACCTCCTCTGGGGTGCCCCCAGCCTTTGTCAAAGCCTCTACAGTAGTGTCGCGTCATGAAGGCAGGGAGACTTTCTGCTCTGCAGGATTGAGGTAAGCAATAAACTTTTTTTAGGATGGCATACAGCTAACACAAGGTAATTAAAACCTGTATACTTTTTGAAGGAGCTATCAGCAACTTAAAAGTTAAGTATAACCTTAGGCAGACTTATTCTGGCAGGCTAACAGCAAGTCAGGGGAAGCAAAACCCAATTGGGGACATTTATCCTAATTGGAATAGTAAAGTGAAACCAACAGCATTACCTTTGGGGAAGAGGCACAACCAATTCACAGGTGAGTAGAATAACCTTATATATACTTTTCAGAATAGTGCAACATACATGAAAGGTAAGTAAGTAAGAACCTTTGTAACTGTTCACTCAGTTACCAACCAACTTCTTTTACAAATAAGTAACTTTTTCAAGGCAGAACCTTTTTCTTATCCAGTCCTTCCCTTATTCTATAGCATGAGTTCACTCAGGGGCAGCAGAGGGACCCTCCTAGTGGTATAGGTGCCAGCTGTAGGCAGGGTGAGATTGTGTTCAGATGCAGGCAAAGTCAGAGTGCCAGAGGAAGACTGTTCAAACAAGTAAGTGTTTCAGTTTAAAGTTAGTTGAGGGTCCAAGGCCTTTTCGGACACGATTCAAAGTCTCTTTAGGTCCTGCAGGATGCCAACAATGTTTGAACTCGATTCGGAAGACCGTGAAACGCACACTGGCTCGAGCTCCCAGGGTATTGGGGTATTGCATTATCGCAAGATCACAGCATGACGTGGGATGGCTCAACAAGCTGTCCAGTGGACCTCACCAGGCTCATGGTCATCGTTTTCCGAGTTGCCAGAATGCTTGGAAGGAAGGTTAACAGCAGGCTCCGGTTACACAGCAGGCTCTCATGTCTCTGGAAATCATCTCAGTGGCGGTTTCTTCATCTTCCTCTTCGGATTCACTACCTCTTCAGCTTTCAGGATCAGACATTTATGCAGGAACCCAGCCAATCAAACAGACGTGCAACATTCGAACTGGGGGGGGGTTGGCAGTCCTTTCAGGACAGTCAGACTCCCAGTTTGAACTGGATTCTCAGAGTCAAGCTGAAAGACAAAGGGCTGTGGAGATTTAGATTCCTCCCTTGCTTCCTGCCTTCACAGACACTCTGGAGTCTGGGCGGACTTGACCGAGGTCTCCCGCCGAAGATAAAAATCACACAAAGGAATTTCCCACCCTGGAGGGCAAGGGGAAAACCAAGAAGGGACAAGAGGTGCGAAAATGGCAAAAAAAAGAAGACTGGGGCCATTTTGGTCAAATGTGCACCCATGGGTGCCTTTACCGCAGCTGTGAAAACAGCCTGTGGTAAAGGGTCACATAATTTGTAAAAAGGTCCACTGCCACCAGCCATTTAAGATAAGTTTGTCCCTGTAACA
Organism: Ambystoma mexicanum; assembly: GCF_040938575.1. Classification (NCBI taxonomy): domain Eukaryota; kingdom Metazoa; phylum Chordata; class Amphibia; order Caudata; family Ambystomatidae; genus Ambystoma; species Ambystoma mexicanum. Next base: position 1,286,570,946 of record NC_090924.1, read on the forward strand.
GAATTATTGTTACAGTGCTAGTGAGAAAGGGGATACACATTGTATAACCCCCAGCACTCCACATAAGGTGGGGTGTGTTGGTTTCACCTATTAAAATGTAGAAGGGATATCCCTTTCTACCCTTGGGAACTTTAGTTCTCAGAAGGTTAGCCAGAGAAAATAAAAGGGGCGCCCAAATGGCAACCATGTAACAATAAAAAGGTATATACCAAAGGTTGCCAAAGAGGATAACATTAAAAGGACCCTGTGGAGAGTCTTAAAAATGGCATCCATAAAAAGAGTAAAAGGATCGGAGTGTGGTAAAAGGTTCCCACTCACTGAGGTATAGGGAAAAATAATCTACCAGTCCTGCAAAATGTTCGGGGTCCTCAAAAGTGAGGTAAATTTAGCCCTAAAGTTAAATCTTACGAAGCTCTTGTTTGTTAATTGTACTTCACACCAAACCACATATCTTTAGTCTCAGTCTAAATGGCCATCATTGTTACTAAGACAGAGTAATGTTCATACTTTAGTGGATAACCATATACAGGGTCCACTAAGGTTGGCTTCGAAGAACTCTATACCAGCAAGGGTTCTAAAAAACCTGACATTCAAATAAATGGGAGAAGGTAGAAAAGGATGGGGATTGGTGGTGCGGCATATTGGGGATAGTGCTGTTTTGCTATGCAACAATCCGGAAGCTCCAGGATAGCGACAATCGGATCCCTCTCCAATCTATGGACTCTCTACTTTTATGATCTAAATCAAGGCCATTGAATATTTTGAACTGGACCCTGCAGAATGTTTTCTATCTATATCCAGAAGATAATCATTCTACCAGCTAATATATTTAGTTTGGCTGACAATATAAGGACATGAAACTCTCCTGAGGATCCATTTTGATCTTAAAAAAGGGTGTAACACGTGTAGAGAGTAGAAATCATCTGCGAATAAAAAATCTTTTGACTATTTTCATCAACAGTGGGACTATATTTCTTTAGCTCTCACCTACTCAAGCCTTAACAGATTATTGGATTGGCGCAATTGGGACTGTACTTCTCACTAAGCTGTTTTGCGGGCAGGTAAGGTGTTCCTTGAAGTTGGGGGGAGGTCTTTAGTTCATTTTGGAAAGAATGGTTTGTGGGAAGTTAACACATCTCGTTGCACTATGCATTTGTTTCTATAGTAGCATACCAGAAGCTGAAAGTGTTCCAAAACTAATGGCGTGTTCATATACACACAAAGTTGACCCAGAATATCTAATCATTTGTACATGGATTTTGATTGCTATTTTTACTTACAAGAACACTCATCTATTTTACAATTTGTTCCCCCTTAATTTCAAATAAAAAAACAAGAATTAACACTAACTCCATCCAGCTCATCTACAGGCTCCTTTACATAACCATATTTTAAGAATCATAAGCCAAATGATGAGCCAAATGTTATCAAATATTTCACATTTTCCAGCGTAGCGACTAGCCTTTCAGGGTCTCTATCCCAGGCCTCAATAGACTCCCTTACAATTTCATCCTCAAGATTAACAATTAAGCTGGCCGATTTTACATGCGTCTGTGCATAAAAGCAGAGAACAGTCTATGAGTAATGAACTTGGCTTCTCCGTACTTCCAACATTACAAAATAAGGGATTGGGAAGTGGTACAAATATGCGACAATAGCAGGCTGAAAGCGCAACGGTGTGAGCAAAATTGGCATCCGTTTCAATTTAATTCAGAGATGATAGACACAGAATGAATTATAACTAGCTTGCAGAGCTACAGCACCCCCTAACACGCCAATAGTGAAAGGTTTCTGTAAATTCAGATATTGCAATTGCTTTGGCATAGAAGTCGCACATGTTTAAGAGAACCTCTTGGGTGTGTGGAGAGTTGCCCAAACTCCATATCTTATCATGGCAGGTAATGAGCCACTAGCGATGGAGGTGGCACCAGACAGTGATAGGAGAGGGTGTAACTGGAGTCTTGCCTTCGTATTAGGGAAATGGTGCTTAGTTCATTCCCAGAGTTCATGATGCTATATTCAGTTGACTACATTGCCCAGCATCCCACTCCCCCCAGCTGAGCAGAGGTGGTGTGCTGACCTAACAAATGATTACGTAACCCTAAGTATCACACAGACACAGTAGCTGGGCAGCAAGAACCCCCCTGTGCAGTCTCACAGCTAGGCACTCAATTCCCAGAATACATCAGAAGGAAGTGGACAGGCCCACAGATATAAACATTAGCACTGGGGTGCAAGCATACCATGAACTCCAGCACCCATACTGCGGGAGACGCTACACCCAGCAGCAGGGAGAAGACCAACGCCAGCAAGCTGGAATGTGTGCAAAGCAACTCAGAATGCTGCAGAGCCTCAGAGAAGCAGCAAGAGGTTAACAAAAGTGTGTGCTGCATGTTGGAGACACCCCCAAACCTCTCAGTTGCAGACTAGAAGGGAGGACACTGATAAACCCATTGGGCAATACCAAGAAGCAGAAAGGGACAAAGAAGTCTAGGTGAAAACCAACCACAGCACCTAATGTACCAAAGCTCCACTGGTACAAAAGGGGTTAGGTTAATTTAGTCAATAGGAAGCAGGCATATCTGCTGATGCTCCCTGGATTCAAGGGGTGCATTACCCCCGCCCCAAACCTTCTAAAATAGCCCAAAATTAATTATTTTCAATCACTGATCCAATCTCATATCCTCGCCCAGACTTCTGCGTTACACACCAAACAAAAAACCCACTCCTCCTCCATATTACTCTACTGTTTTTTATAATGTTCTTGCTACTATCTTTCACACGAAAATTGTGAAATCAGATCTTTACCTGCCTTGTCTGCTTCTGGTTCTATTGTGCCTTCTACTAATTCCTTTACTGCTTTAGGTTCTGATCACCTTCTTTTTCCTTTACTTCGTTTGCTGAGAACAATGTAGCCACTAAAATTTCTTGCTTACATCCTACTGCTGCACCCTCTGACCCCCTCCCTGCATCCCTCAAATACATTTTTCCTTTATTAATTTAACTTCGCTTTTCAACTTCTCCCCATTTTACAGTGACTAGTCGTTACTATCATTTCCCTTCTTAAAAAAACACTCTCTCAATTCTGATGATCCTTCCAACATCAGTCCTATTTCCCTTTCGGCCTTCTCTTTCAGAAATTCTTAGCATCTCGGTAACTCTCAGCTTATTTCTTATCCCAACACTTTCAATTTTCTTCCTTCCTCTCAATCTAGCTTTCACCCTGGTTTTTAAACTGAAACCACTCTTCTCCCCGTTTTAAACTCTATTCTTCATGCTTGACACCACAAAACGTTCTTCTATTCTTGTTCTGCTAGACCTTAGTGCCGTCTTCGACATAGTGGATCACTCCAATCTCCTTTCTCCACTCTCATCACTTGTTTTCTGAGATACATCTCTTCGTTGGCTTCATTCCTACCTTTCTAATTGTTCTTTTATTGTTTCATGGAAGGGTTGTATTTCCCAGTCTCTTCCTCTATCCTATGTTGACTCACAGAGTTCTGTTCTAGGCCCTCTTTGTTTTTTCTGTATAGTTCCCCTCCATCTTTCTTGAAATAGTATTCCAGGTAAATCTATATGCTGATATCCAGATAGTGCTCTCCTCTACCTCATTCAACGATTCCTTTCATTATAATATTTCCTCTGGTCTTTCTGCTGTCCAATCATGGATGTACTCTCGAGTTCCTATCCTAAAATATCCTGCTAATCAATGTATTCCTTCTCATTCGACTCTTTTGCTCCATTGCAGCTTTGTTAATTTTCAGGCTCGTAATCTTGGGTTTATTTCTTTGCAACCTCAAATCACAACTGTTGTTCATTCTTGCTGGCTTCATCTGTATTTATTAGCCTTATCTTCTACTAAAAGGCTTCTCCAAAACCTAGTTTTATCACGTCTTAACTATTGCTGTCCCTCTAAGTCGGCTTGCCTAACTTTGCCCTTTTTCCACTGCGCTCTATACTTTACTTTGCTGTTCGTATTCTCTTTTGCTTCCTTGGTCAGCAAGCATTTATGCCGGCTTCACTGGCTCCAAATTAAACAACGATTTGAGTTTCAAATCTTGTATTTAGTTTTTAAAGTTGATTCTTGCATTGGCTGCCCATAATTTGTGTTTTGATTTATTTGCATCACCCCCCTAGAGACTTCCGTTCTGACTCCCCACTTCCGACAAATTTCACCTTTCTGTCTTGCGCCCTCCTTGTGCCTCTGGTTGATTCCGTTCTTTTCAACTTCTTGCTTCCTCTTTCTGGAAATCTCGTTCTCTTCAAATCCGCTCCTGAAACTCTACCTTTTACATTCTGTTTCCTAACTTTCCCAGGAATCATCATTGATGTGTTGTTGTGTGGCTCATGCTTCCATTACTCTTCTGCTGTACTGTAGTTAGAATTTTGTTAAGCACTTTGCATAAAAGCACTATATAAGGTTTGTAAATAAATAAAATAACTAAGTGGAGGACTCCAGGAAGGGCTGATGCATCGAGGACAAAGTTCTCCAGCCCCACTCGCGTGGCACAGGCAGGCGAGTGGCAGACATTCCCGTAGGAGTGAAAGCAGTCCAAAGCTTAATTTAGAATACCGAAATATTAAACTGCAGCAGATACGACACTCACTAAAGACAAAGTGATTTTGAATCTCTAACTAGTGAGAAGCAAAACATTGTAACCAAGGAGAAAGACTGTACTGCTAAAAGTGTAAGCTGGTGGGAAGCACAGCAGAGCAAGGGGACAGAATTGATAAAAGCCAAGTTTAAGTTGTGCCCAAGTCAAGACACACTTTTAGTAAAATCTAAGACCAACAAGCTTTACCCAAGCCAAGAGAGACTATTGGTGAAAGTCAAAAACAAGCATTGCCCACGCCAAGAGAGGCCAAGACTTAAGCAAGCGCCATTTAGTCGATATTGCCAACAGCAGAAGTGGGCTAATGAAAGGTCCACAGGCTGGAAGAATTGTTACCCACACTTTGTCAAGCATCATTTATTTATATAGCGCAGAAGACGAGCACGTGGGCATGAAGCACTAGACAAAACTAACAGACATAAAAACACAAGGTAATAACGAATTAGCAATCAGTCTGTGTTCCTGGAAATCAACCAACATAAGGGTTTTTAGTCCTTGAATACATTTCATGAGAGACTGACAATCTCAGGTCCGGCGGTAAAGAATTCCAACTTGTTGGAGCAGCATAAGTGAAAGAGCCCTAAGCCACAATCTCAAAGTTAGCTTGAGGGGTAAGTAGTAAAGCTAGACTGCTGGATCTCAGGGTCCGTTGTATCGGCAACCAAGCAAGCCTATTGGACAAATATGCTGGACTACCTCCATACAGGCATTTGTGCGTGATACACTGAGTGCGAAAACAAATTCTACTGGCAATTGGAAGCCAGTGCAATGCTACATCGTATGTCTGCCGACTATCCTGCCAACTGCCCCAGATGCGGTCGGGATGAAGCAGACTATATCCACATGATTTGGTCCTGCCCCCGCCTCGCTCGGTTCTGGGAGGCTGTCTGCTCGACGGTGTCCGCTGTGATAGACCACCCCATTGCTCTCTCCCCGCTGGTATGTCTCTTTCACGATCTCCCAGGCCTACCCCGAGACTCCAAGAAATTAGCTGGTCTTTGCCTAGTCCTCGCGGTGCGCTTTATCCTGCTCTGTTGGCTTCGCCCCTTCCCTCCCACACATGCCCAATGGTTGAGAGCGGTCACGTGGGCCTCTGATACGGAAGAAACCTGGTCCCACCTACAACCCACACATTCCAGACCTAGAAATATTTGGCTCAGGTTCCGCTCCTATATCTCTGACCTAGTCGAGACTCAGGCCTCCCCCTCCTTCCCGGCTTCCCCCAGCCAGCTTGGGTCCTTAGCCCAGTCATAGTTCCCTGATGCCCCTCTTCATGATCTTACTGCATTTTGCTCTTCAATTGTCCAATATGTGTAGTAACTTCTGTATACCTACGTTATGTACACTGTTCTTTTACAATGTTTCTGCCTGGCGCTGTTCGCCTGTGTTTTGCTGCCACGCTTATAATAAAAAGAAGTTTTTTAAAAAAAGAAATAAAATATGTTTTTCTTTGTGTAAAATGATATTGCTCTATGCTTCTCATGGTTACCTTGGGTTGTTCTAAGTTAGAATAATCAGGATATCCTGTTGGATACCATTTGAATAGCAATTCATAACTTTTCAAATTTAGTTTCTACGGCTTTTGAAATCCTTGTTATGTGAATATTGGTGACCCCCTCATCAGCTGTACCACGCTTGGGTCAATCCCCATTTTTGTACCCGACAGCCAAGAGTCTGCAGTGTTGGCATTTGCTTAGACGCGAGGAGCTGAAACCGCAAAGTGCCACTGAATAGAAGTTGGTCCTTTTCAGTCGTCAATTGTCCCATTGCAGTGCAGGCGTCCTCCAGATGTCCTGCCTTTTGTCCCCAAGACTGGGGCCCAGGAACACAGGATCTGCAGAGCTGCACAGGAACAGAAGACAGCCAAAGCCCTTTTCTTCTAACCAAAGGTACTGTACAGTCTAAGAGAACTGACCTTTTGTTGTGTAACTGCACTTGTTCTCAGTGGAGACTTGTTGTGGTTGCTTAGGTAGAGTTGCTTACAGCTTCTTTACTTCACAAGCCTAAACAGCTTGTGGCCCTACTTATTAAATTAATAATGGTTAAATCAAGAAACCTTGCGTGTAAGAGTTTTTTTTTTAATACTTGTCACTGTGAATCTCTGTGCAACTCCCCTACAGCTCACATTGACCCCTCTTGAGAAGCCTTACTGCTCAATCACGCTAGCAACCTTTGTAGTACAGACTTAGACAAATGGTTTGGCTCCTATTGCAGGGAGCTCAGAGTTTGTCTACAGTGCACGCAAAGGGTACTGCATTGTCAGGGAGAATTCACTGTTAAGGCTAATTTCCCAAACCTAGTAAGTCCCCCAGCAGCTTTGCTGGATTTTTGGGCTTTATTTTTTTCTCCTGCTAAGAGTGAGACCCTTTCTCCCACTCTTAGACATGATTTGAGAATGTCCTTTGACTTTGTAATGTGTTTTATGGGCTATGGGGTCTTTTACTCCATAGGGCTTCATGTGTTTTGTGATGTGTGTTACACAGCACCCTCAGTGCATTAACACAGGGGTGTCATAATGACCCCCAAACATAGACTCCATACCCTTGGACTGACTACTGTCTCCCAGGGCATGTAAAGTCACCACTGGCTTTACTAGTCTTAAATTGTGAACAGAACCAGTACAACCCATGATATTGCGGAAGTACTGGTAGGGGTAATTCGACTGCCCCTGCGTCTGTTTTCCAAGGGGTCACTGTCCAGTCCCGCCTTGTCGAGTTTCTGGCTGCTGGCAGTGGATACCACGCAAAATATTCTACCGGAATATTTCCTACGTGATTTTCCCACTTTTTGGTGCAATGTTAAAGATACCGCTGGGTTATTTAATATTTATTCCCCGGTTGGGTCTTTTGGCCAGGACTTTTAAAATGGCATTTGTGTTCGCCTCTGAAACTCTAACCCAAGTCGAGCCCTTTGTTCCACTTTTTAGTGGGCTTCTCCACAGAAGCCCTCCAAATGGTGCCACTCTGTCTGGGGTCAACAGGATATGTGGGAGGGGGATTAGGCACCCTGGACTGAGTTGCCTTAGCAACTCAAGTCGCACTCTTGTTTGATTGGCCCAGTGGTGAGCCGGCCGGCATGTTTGAGTGACAGCTAGGCTAATGAATGGGGGTTTTGCTGCATAAAAGCAGGGCTTTGGGGACTGGAACTTGAGAAGTCGCCACAGGACCTAAAGAATCCGAAGAGGGGAGAAGCTGAGCCATCTACAACAATGACATCACCGGTGAAGCCCTGCTGTACGAACTCACCACTTCCCTGACGACAGAGAAGATCTTCTTCCAGGAGAGTCTTCTTCCCTTTGAGCTGGTGGGACCAACCAGTTCGCCTTTTTCGCCTTCCTGGATCGTCTCGTGGTCGAATCGCCCGTGCCAAGCACCCCGGCAGCCGGATAGCCACGCTTCACCACTACCGCGAATAAAAGGGTAGTACCTTTTAACCGAGAAACGCCGCGGCTGGTTTCTTCCCTGGCAGTGCAACGACCTCCAGCTTTCCTCCACGTCGAGATCATCTCTTCCCCTGGTCTCCCTTGCAACAGACTGTCAAAGGTGTCCCGTAAATCCTTGACCCTCCATCCTGGGGTGAGCTTGGACCTGTTAACATTACCTTTCTAACTTGATCCAACCTCTTGACTTTTCTGCAAAGACTTTGAGTGCATTTCCACTGTGTGATCTTGGGCACATTTCGCCTTGCTCTCTCCAAGAGTGGGCCTGGCCTATGAACTTTTTGCTCTACAGTAGACCCTGCCTTTCTTGACTTGCTGTGGTTTCTTAAAACTGTTGGACTGTGTGTTTTTCCCATTTGTCTTTTCTCTCCCTTTTTAAACAAATTATTGGAGTGCCATCTACGGTTACGCGCTCACCTCTGTTTTGCTAAATAAGTGGTGTCTTAACCTAAACTTATCAAATAATTAACTTGGGAGGTGTATATACTTCTAGTGACTGTGTTTGAACTTGCTTGACATATTAGTGCCAGTGTATCTTTACAAGTGTGTTTTTAGATAAATAATTATATACTTTTATACCAAAACTCTGGTCAGTGTTTGCTTGTGGTACTGTATTTTTAGCCCTATTATGTATACTCTATATACTGCCTAACACTTCTTGAGAGAAGTCTGACTGCTCAGCCACAGCTACCAGGTAAATCTGGGTGGTGCAGTCTGCTACCAATTGGGTTTACTGCTAACTCCTGTAGACTTAAACTTTTTGCAGTGGTCCCTAAGGGAACTGCACAGGTTTCTGCCTAACATGCATACAATCTTGCCTAACACACAGTAAGTGAACGAGGTCAAATACTGCGACTCTTCATACAAGGGGATTGAAAAGAAAGCATTCTTTAAATCAATCCCTGTAAAATAGTTAGCTTTCGATGGGATGTTACATAATATTGTGGCTGAGTTTGGAACCAATGGAAACTGTCTCAACATTATTATTCAGGGGGCATAAGTCCTAGATAAATCTCAACAAACCCTTTGTCACTTTTTTCATTGGGTACACAGCCATGTTACCTGCGGATTCTGAAGGCACTAATATCCTTGTCGAGCTAAAGCAGCAATATTCACAATTTCCTTCGTCAGCTTCTTTTGACACAGGATATTGTCTTCTGCGTGGTAAAATAGCTCCTTGCTTCAACTTCTTTTGGACTGCCCTCACTCCTTTCAACAGACCATGTCACATGGACTGCTGGTCCACAATGTGCTTGGTACATATGCCAAATCTTCCAGGAGAAAGGATGGTACCTTTTTTACTAGCAACATTCTCTGAGGTATCTCCCGATTTTCAATTTTTAACTGATATGTAAGACTTATATTAAACATCACTTTGTCATCAGAGTCGTCACCTGTAACAAGCTTTCATCTGTTAAGTCAGTCAAATCTATGTCCATCTTGAAGAGCTATCACTGTTCTCCAGTTTACCTCTTCCCCCATCAACTCTGTATAAAGTTACTGTCTTCCCTCACTATTTCTGCTTCCAACTCAACTATAATTTTGGGCATACTACGAAGACAGCGCCTGCAGCTCACTGAAATGCGTGCAGAAATGAGAGCCACCAGCAAAACAGTTTATAGTGTTACTAGCCAGATGTCCACAGAGGACATTGACTCAAAAGGTTTGCGCTGCAAAGTTGCAAGGACCACATTGAGGAAGAAAGTGCCTGGACAGCCCTTTGAGGTGGGCCTTAACCACTGGGTTACCCGCCAAAAACACATGAGGAGAATTCTTGTAAGTCCCAATGGCCGCCAATTAGGTGCGGCAAGTATCTGCGTTGGCCTGCCACAAATACAACCCTGATATAGCATTGTTTGCCCAAAGACTCCATGATCCGGCACCAGACAATTTAACCAATGCAAATTTAAAATCTAACCCAGAGAACCGAGCTTCTCTCCTTGAAACAGTTTTTACGAGAGTGTACATTGACTCAAATTTTGCCATCCCGGCAACTGCCTATTATCATTCCTATTTTTAAAAAAGAAGACCGGTCTAAACCGGATAACTATAGGCCCATAGCTCTACTTGATGCTCCTGGTAACATTTTTGCAAGATTAGTTGTCCGTGATTTTACAAAATGACAGAATCAACTCATTAATAAAAAACAGTCTGGTTTTGTACCAGGTATTGGTACAGCGCTAAATCTTTTAATACTGTCTACTATAAAACATCAAGCCATTCAAGCTAAACATACTGTTTTTTGCATTTATAGATTTTAAGCAAGCTTATGATTTGGTCCAGAGGCAGATTTTATGGTCTAAACTTCTAAATGCTAATTGTCCTTTACATATCAGGTATTTCATTTATCAATTTTACTCTAACACTTCAATTGGAGTCAAACTGACAACCAATGGTCTTTTATCCCAGGCAATCGAGACAAATGTTGGCTTAAAACAAGGTTGTCCATTTGCCTCCATTTTTTTTAACTTTTATATTAACGATATGCACTTTTCTTTTAACTGTCAGTTCATTTCCACCTAAATTGGGAGATTGTGAAATATCGTATTTATTATATGCAGACGATTTGATGTTGTTGGATGGGACTCCAATTGGTCTTCAGAGGAAGCTTATAGCCTTGTCTGACTATGCCCAAAAGAATGACCTGGTAATTATCGAAATCTAATATTCTTATATTTCATCACCAGCGTCTTAAGTCAAGTGTCAAATTCAATTGGAAGTTAGGCAAGTGATCGCTATTACAGATTCAGGAATTCAAATATCTTGGCGTTAATATAAATTTGCATCCTTCAGATCAACCTTACAAGGGGGAACTAGCTACTAAAATGAGACTGCTAGCAATCCAAGGGAAAGCTTTGCAATCATCTTATGGAAAATTCTCCCTTTTACCAGCTCGAATATTCTATACTCAAAAAGTTATACCCATAATTACTTATGGTAGTCAAACAAAAATATTTCCAAAGTCTGTGTGGTGGGACATTTTGGAGGGTATATATTGGAAGCACATTTTACCTGTTCCTGCAAGTACCCCAATTGCCCTCATCAGATTCGAACTTGGTCTCGTCTCTCTTAATGCATCAGTTTCCTGGTTAACGTTAGCAACCTACAGAAAATGTCTCATTTCCTCTTCCTCATCAGCAAACCTGTTTCCGATTCTCAAAAAGCTTATTCAGGCTCCTAATTCCAAGCCACTGCATGAATGGAAACTGACGAGCTGTACAATACTTGAGGAGGCTGATATTTCAGGATCCATGTTACTTGATGCTCCAGATAAAGCAAAGGTCAAATTGTGAAGACACGATTGGATTACTGCATTCGATAAAATCAACATGTATAAAGCCATCAAGGAGGGCTCATTCCAATTGTGCCCTGTAAACGTACTACAGCAATATCTAGAGAAATTTCCAGATCGAAGATACGTAGACTTTTTTACGATTTCGTCTAAACTTACTCCATACAAAGGATAAGCTTGCAATTTATAATAATCTTCCTAACTTAACTAGGACATGCAGTCATTGCAAACTTGTTGATCCCATTGAAACTACAAGACATCTCATGATAGATTGCTCATCATTAGTTGATATGAGGACTCGATATTTGTATAAACATTTTTGTTATTTTACTTTATTAACTATAGCAATTATGGTCGGCACTATTTAATGCTTCTAAAACCTCACTCATAATTGATATTGTTCAATTTTTAACAGAATTGAATTTATTTCCACTGTAATATTTGCCTTTTAAATTGAGTAATGTTTCTGTAATCATTTTATCTGTATTTAGTCATTTTCCTTTGATTTTCTCCAATGTCTATTATGATTAATGTTCTTTACTCATATTTCTAAATGTAAATTGTTACCTTTACTCTAAGTAGACATTGAGTCCATTTGCTATGCATATCGAATTAACTTAGATTGGTGTTATCTTTCAAACAGATACTAGAGGGTCAATTCTTGTTTGCACTGGTTATATTAATTTTGAATTCCTCTGAAAAACTATTTTTTTTAAAAAGTTCACTGGTTCTATGAGATTACAACCGACTTATGTTGCTTGGAATATTGGTATATCAATTTGTTGAAGTTAATGACATTTTACCTGTGAAATAATTTGAAATTGAAAAAGAACGAAATGTATTGAACAAGAAAATTGTAATGTATAATTGAAAAAGTTGATACCTCAACTAAACCAATTTTTCAATAAAAAAATAAATAAAAGAAGAAGCTACCAGCAACTTAAAAGGTAGGTATAAACCTAAGACTGTGTTTAGCATCTGTATAACAGACCAGGGAATGCAAAACCCAATGTTCCACTTTAAGAATGACTCAATGTTCTTCCAGGTAGGTACAACGCAAGGCAGACTTCGTTTAGACAGGCTATACAACAGGTCAGTGGAAGCAAGACCCAGTTGGTGAACTTGCAGAATAATATTCTGAAAGAAATAGTTAAGTGAAGCCAACAGCATTACTTTTGGGAAGAGGCACAACCAATTCGCAGGTGAGTAAAATAGCCTTACATATATTTTACAGAATGGCTCAACACGCATTCAAAGAAAGTAAGAACTTTTGTGACTGCTCACTCGCTGTGTTAAAGTCACCAACCAACTTACAAATAAGTAGACTTTTAAACACTTGTAATACTTTTCAAGGCAGAATCCTTTTCTTATCCAGTCCTTCCCCATTCTATCACATGAGTTCACTCAGAGGTAGAAGAGGGACCTTAGTGCTCTAGGTGCCAGATGTAGGCAGGGTGAGATAGGGTTTAGGTGCAGAAAATGTCAGATTTCCTGTGGAAGACTGTTCAAGCAAGTAAATAGTTCACTTTAGAGTTCGTTAGGGTCCAGGGACTTCAAGGAAGCCACCATAGAAGGATCCCATCAGTGGGCCTGGGTGAACTGGATGAGAGAACTCCCTATCACAGAAAACACCCCAAAAGCTTTATTGAAATCATACAGACTTAAGTTAGGTAAATACCCCAGTCAACACAATACCTCAGCACAGAACAGTTGCAGCAGGAAGACTTCAGGATCTGCAGCCAAAAACCCGGTCAATGGTTTGCTTTGTCATGAAGACAGAACTTTGGGAGGGATTTGCAGCAAGGATCAACAGGGAAGGCTCCAGGCAAGAGTTATTTTGTGGCTGGATGCGGCTATGTGGTTTTGGCACCCCTTTCAGGAGCCAGAAGACAACTGAATATTGCTGGTCGGATTGTCATCACTTGCAGCACTCTGATGAGGGAATTTTTCAGACTATTCATGTCTCTGGAGATCCTGCAGGATGCCAAAGTTTCATCTCGATTCGGAGGACCGTACACCTCCCACTGGCTCGAGGTCCCAGGGTATTGGGGTTTTGCAGCCCTGCAAGGTTGCAGCACCATGTGGGATGGCTCAAAATGCAGGTCTCGAGTCCAGTGGATCTCACCAGGCTCTGGGTATGGGTTGTCGTCTTCTGACTCCCTGGGTCGGTTGGAAGGAAGGGTAACAGCACTCTGCAGTCATTGTAAATCATCTCAGCTGCGGTTTCTTCATCTTCCTCTTCAGATTCAGGTCCAGTAGTCTACTACCTCTTCAGCTTCCAGGATCAGACTTTTATGCAGGAACCCAGCCAATCAAACCGACGTGCAACATTCAAACTTAGGGGGTTGGCAATCCCAGCCTACCAGTTTGAACTGGTCAGACTGGAGGAAAAAGGGTTGCATAGTTTTGGACTCCTCCCTTGCTTTCTGCCTTCACAGACACTCTGGAGCCTGGGTGGAGAATCCTTAGGATTCCCGCCGAAGATAAAGTTCACACAAATTAATTTCCCGCCCTGGATGTCAGGGGAAGGAGCAAGAAAGGGCAACAAATGCTAAAATGGTGAAAAAAGAAGACGGGGGCTATTTTGGTAAAATGATTACCCACGGGTGCCTTTACCGGGGCTATGCAAATAGACAGCAGTAAAGATGTACCGAATTAATAAAAAGGTTCACTGCCATTAAAGGTAAGTTTGTCCCTGCAACATAAATGTTACATTTAAAATGAGAAAGGGGATGCTCTGTATTTTGCTCATCACTGTGATCATATTCCATTGTCTTACTGTTCCCTTGTTTCCTTCCCTTTGTTCTGTGGGTGCGTTGAAACAATTTATTGGTGGATAAGCACCTTATAAATGCCCAATAACACCATTGGGTTAGTTTGATAAAGTCTTGCCTCAAGTGAACTTTAGAAAAAATCCCATACAACAACCCCACCCCCCCCCCCCCCCGCACTGTATGCATACCAAAGCCATTTAAGCAGGGTTTGAAGTTGCTAACTGTGGATTGTGAGGTAATTTGAAATTCAACTCTCATCAGCCCTTTCCATTTAAGCAGGATTTGAAGTTGCTAACTGTGGATTGTGAGGTAATTTGAAATTCAACTCTCATCAGCCCTTTCCATTGAACGTCTTGTGTAGAGCTCATAGGAGTGATAGACCAAAACATTTGCAGCGTACCAAGAAAACAAAAAAACTGTCACTGGGGGTAATGCTTTGTGGGAGTGCTGGCTTGTTCCTGGACAGATGTGTCTCATGCACCCTGGTTGGTCAGGGGTCATACTCATTACCTGCGGTGTGCCACAGGGCTCCTGTGTCTCGCCCACACTGTACAATATATTTACCAAGCTCCTTTTCGATGAGCTTGATCATCTCGGTATCACCTACACCAACTATGCAGATGATACCCAGATCCTCCTTCCGCTTTCTGGGGATTATGGAAAGGATTTGTCCTTGGTGACTAGAGTGTACATCATCATCCAGGCATGGATGGCCACACATGGACTATGCCTGAATGATGATAAAACTGAACTTATCATCCTGGGCACTACCTCTACCCTAAAGAAATTAGGCCCCGTCTATTCCTCCTTTATAATTGATGGCAACAGTATCAAAGTAGGACAAGAGGTCAAAACGCTGGGTTTTTACCTGGACTCAAACTTCTCTTAACAGGTGAACTCCTTAGCATCCTCCACGGCCTACACGTGTAAATTGATCTGTGCAGCCAAACCTTTTCTCAACGATACTAGGTGCATGACCCTTGCCAGAGCCCTTATATTGTCCCGCCTGGACTATTGTAATGCTCTTTATCTTGAGTCTTCTAAAGCTACCATCAGTAAAATACAAACTCTTCAAAATAACACCCTCAGAGCGGCATTAGCCATCTCCAGATGAGACCACATTTCTACATATAGCCAACAGAATAACTCGCTCCCTATCAAAGACACAATTCTCCTAAAAACCGTGTCACTTACTCATAAATCTCTCAATAACGCTGCTCCTACTTACTTGGTCAACAGATTCCACAGACAGACCTCCCTTAGACCCACAAGAACAGCTTACAAAGATTGCCTTTCTGTCCCTAACTTTAAACGCTCCACCATAGGGGGCAACCGCTTC
Organism: Ambystoma mexicanum; assembly: GCF_040938575.1. Lineage (NCBI taxonomy): Eukaryota > Metazoa > Chordata > Amphibia > Caudata > Ambystomatidae > Ambystoma > Ambystoma mexicanum. The sequence continues at coordinate 1,286,586,403 of NC_090924.1, forward strand.
CCAGTGAAAGCAGCTAAACTGTGGAATTCCCTACCTCGAACTCTTAGAATGGACCTGCCCTATCACAACTTCTGATCTAAGGTTGTACTATGGTTGAAAACGTAGGCTCTTAAACGCAATTTGGTATTAAGTCTTTCCGCGAGGAGTATAGCATTTTACCTTACTGTCTACATGCGCATACTTTATCTAACCTTTACTTGCTCACAATCTCTAGCCAGTAAGTAGTCTGCCTGCTCCAGTATTCCCTCTCTTTACATATATTGTTCCCACACGCTATTACTGTGTGTATGTATATATTCGCGCTGTTGTAACTAAGCTTTGCATATACATGTAACTGCTGTGCCCTGTAACCTGAGGGTATGATCGCGCATTCTAAATAATAAAACAAACAAGTCTCCCTAACAGATGTCAAACTGTCTTTAAAGCTTGAGGCATGAAGCCACTAAAATTGCTTGCACTGCGGCTTACCTGAAAAGATTACAATTGACTCGAAGCAATAATATGGAACATTATCAAATTTGTGAGAAGTTGGTTTGAGCACTGTCAAGGTTTATTCAACAATCAAAGGAGTCTAGCAGATCACTGGTAGTCAAACCATAGGTAAAGAAACAAACAGAACCCGACCAATAATTTGCAAAAGATCACTATGTGCATTGTCCATAGAATGCCTTGGCTGTTCCCAAATATGAGCCGCTGCAAAGGGCTGTTCCAACTCTCAAAGGATAGAGCATAGATGCTTACATTTGCAGCGGCCATCTGATTGTCAAAAACATGCCACAAGTTTTTAGTCATTGTTCATACCATTTTCTTCTCTTTTCAATCTTTGATTTGCATCTTTTTAAAGTATTTGGACAACACAACAAGTACTTACTTTATAGGTTTACACCTTTATATTGAAAACAAATCTTCACTGAAGAATTACACAGCAGAAGAACCCACTCATTTGTATGTATTAATTTGCACCTTACAAAGACATTCCTGTTGAAGCATTTATGTTTATGCAGCTTGCTTTCTCTCAAATATTCTACTTGTGTACACTTGCCAAAATTAAGCCTTTAGTTTTGCTTTTATATATAGATTGTCCGTGTCTGACCGTGGCAGATTTATCAAAAAATGTACAATGATTTTCCAGAATGGGGAGCACGGCTCAGATTAAGTCATTTTAAAAGGTATTTCCAAAAAGAAAGGAGTAAAACCGCTGGCAATTTCATAGATAGGATTATCCATTTTCTGACAAGACTGCTGCTTCAACACCAAGATGCGTGTTTCAACACAGATGACTAAGGCAGCATACTTTTATTAAGGATCAGAGTCTCTCCTATCCTAGAACCATAACAACAAATAAGTACCGAAACACAAATATGAATTATAAAGGCTTATTTGCCCATCACTTACCAAAATACGTTTCAACAAATTTGTAGCAGTTGAGTTCTCAGCTGTCCAAAGACCCACTAAGTGCCTGCTTAGCTGTCTGAAAGGGGAAAAGACAGGAAAAGCAATAAAGCATACACTAGTGTCTACTTTACAGAAACAATACAATATCAATTTGAGTTAAGTCTGCTCCCTGCCCCTACACAAAAAAGTTCTGTGAAGCTTTTATATAGACCATGTTCTTCGGCTCGGAATTCCCATTTTCTCATACCAACAATATTTCTTGTGGGTGATTTTTGTAAATGTGCTCATTCCCCTGACCCCATGCTAAGTGCATTTTTCTCAAAATTACAATACATGAAGTGTTTCCACAAAGGGCATTTTCATAGCCTTGTCTGTATTCAGTTCTTTTTTTAGTGGTTTGTTAAGTCATGTAGCCAGATTTCATTTTTGCTAAACTCACTTTTCTAAATATATATTTTGAGTGGAACCAACTGCATCCTCAGCCTTAATACTAAATGTTAACCTAATAAGGTCCATATACTTAAACGATTCTGGAGGAAAAGCACTCCCAGGATCTGGTATCCCTGGAAATATCAATTAAGGAATTTAATAGAACCTGCCTAAAATCGATCAGGATGGCATTGATGTGCACTACAAATACAAAAACACATACGCAACGCATCCAAATTAAGTTCCCAGTATCACTGTTGCACAGGGAACTATGAACATTTGTTTTTACGTCTTTGTTCTAAACTAGCTACTCAATTGACACAAATCTGAAGTCAACATGCGCAGAAACGTATCTGCAGTTGACGGAAGCATAGATCCAATAGTCAAATTAAGTTTAGAGCTGTGCCTTTGGTTTAACTGCAATGTCCAAGAATTGAAGGGTGCCGATTTAAAAATGACTAACAGACTGTACGAAAGCCTGCAACTCCCCAGACTGGGGGTGCGGGCATCAGTCCCATCTTCTGAAGTTTCTCCAAGACTGCACCAATTGAATTCCTGGTTACACAGCAGGAACTGTAAAGATCTGTTTACCCTGCATGTTTATCGCAAGCCCACACATTTTCTCGGATCAGAAGGTGAATATGAAAAAAGGCAATGCTGGGCCATCATTTCTTTACATTTATTTTGTAACCAATGTCAGAATCAGGATGTTCAAATATAATGTTCAATATTGCCAGTTTGTTGAAATATCTTCAACACAAAGGATTTTGTGACATGTGAAGCAGGGAAATACAACATTGAAGTGCTGCCTGTCAATTTCAGTCCAACTTCTATTTATTGACAATTGCACATATAAAAACAATCAAACTTTTACAAAATGCCCCTACCACCTTAGCCCTCCTGCCCCCTTTTTAAAGGCATCAGCGAAACAGTTCTTAAAGCGTGGAGGTCTCCAAGAGAGCCAATGCAAACATGAGCCATTCTTTCCATTGTCAAAACAGACTAAAATCTAGCTAACCAGATCATTTTTGTGGCTAGGAATTTATCTCCTAAAGCAATATGAACCATTAGCCTTCTGGAAAAAAAAGCCTTCTCTGCCTACGCCCCAAGACTATGGAACCTACTCCCTGTCGGTGTCAGACTCGCTCCCACAATTCAGAAACAACTCAAGACCCACCTCTTCAAGGAGTTTCTCCTCCTCAACACCTAGGCTATCATGTCACCCCTTTGTGACACCTGACTTGCTAGACGCTGCCCGTCCCTCTCATCCCCGCCACCTGGTACAGCTATAACCCACCTCTGTATCCTACCCCTGCTGCAGATCTGTTCTGTTAACACTGAAAAGCGCTCTGTTGTGCATCTATAATGTTCTACACCTCTGTTCAGTGCTCAGTTATATATCTGTATTGGTGTATACCTCTGTTAAGAGCTCTGTTGCTTCTCAAAGCTAGGTCTGCGCTTAATAAAATATAACTATCAACAAACAAGTTACTAAGATGCTATTAACACTGAAATATCTCATCTTCAGAACTAAAAGCTTGCACCAGCAAAAAGTCAGGGTCTCACGGTATTGGCTAGCTGAGCACTTTAATGCAGGACCTAATCACTAACCAAAATAATTGCATTTATGTGGGCAGTGAAACCAAATGTGCGCATCCCCCTCCAGCCTAGCTCTTCAGAGCTCAGTATATATTCATGTAGTCTTACTGATGTAGTATGCCACTGACAATATTTTCTGTTATAACTCTAGGAGTTGTCCACTCTTAGAAATCTTTAATGTTTTGGGGGCTATGTTCTTCTCAAAAGGTGACAAAGGATTTTTCCCAACTGCCTCTCCAATCCATTTTTATACAGATCAGGACTGCGGTTCTTACATTTCAATTAAAAAAAGTTACATGCTCTAGGGTGTTGTCCAATACTTTTGGGCCTCTACCCCTCCATCCAAATCAGAGGGATGTAATGCATAGTGCCCGACCTGCTAGTATTGGAATTGTGCATTCTAAGAAGTTGGTCAGATTTGCAGTCTCAAAAGCTTTTAATCTACTCTCCCTTAAATAAACCACCCAGTTTAGTGCATGTCACTCCCATCAAATTAGCAAAAGACCCAGTGCAAAGGCAGTGTTCCCATGCCAGATACCTTGGGGCTTCTTTTTCCTCATGGTCAACAAATCAAAATTTCGATCCCTGCATCACGGGTAAGTATTGTGACACAAAACCGTATAAAACATATATACACATTCACCATTAAAAGAACAGAATTGCATACGATTCAATTACCAGTGCAATACAGGAGAGTAGTCAGATGCAAGGAAAAATAGTTATAACTACCAACCCTAAGATGGCTTGCGGTGTTGTGCCCAAGTGTCACTGGTTCCAAAGTAGAACTTCTTCAAGTAAGTTAATATAGAAAATAATGCAGTGGGCTGTGGTGGGGATTATAGCAAGGTCTCAAATTTAGGTACAATTTCAGTAAAGTTTCGGAAAGTACTCCACTCAATTCGACAGACTAGGATGGGCCTAGGCAAGGATCCTTAACCCAGGTTGCACCACCAAACGCGGGGAAAGAAAGCGGTATGCAAGCTTAATCCCCCCTAACTGAACCTTCCAGATACCACTAAAAGGTGTTTCGGGATCCGTTGGTGACACACTATTCTGAGCTTGGTCCAGGTGAGGAAGGCCCAGGCGTCATGAGTACAAAGATCACTTTCAGCATCGGAGGTCTGTCACAGTGCACATCAAACTGACCCAGACAGCTTCCAGATGAAGACCCAAAACGATGAAAGATTAAGATTAATGCGGTGCAGATCCCCCCCCCCCCACACTCCCTCCAATCCGGACACTGTAGTGTTCCAATGAAAGTCAACACGATTCAGGTGGTGTGACAGGAAACCGTACAGCTGCAAACACAGAAGCAGCCCCAGCACAGATTCCATTGAAGTGAGATGGCTGAATGCAGGAGCAGGTGACTTGTGGCATAAGCTGAAGATCTGCAAAATTCCGAGGCTCTACTCGGAACATTGACGGACGCATCAAGGTAGCCCAGAAGAGAGCTAATCAGTCCACTGGTTGATTCAGGGGCACTTCCGAAGACTCAAAAGGCACAGATGCTCCAGCAATGGTCGAGACTGGAAGTTCCCAACAGTCCAGGGAGTGTAAGCACCAACAGCGGTCTTCTTGAGATCAGACAGAGGAGCAGTGCTTCATGGGGCCAATAACTTGAGTTGTAGCTAGTCAACTGCAGAAGTCGTCCTCAGATTGTCAGCTGACTGCTTTTATTCGTAGAAGTCGTGCTTCAACGTGGTCTGATAAACAATCGCAGGTGACCTTGTTTTATCCAAGATTTAGACCAGGACAAGCCCAAACCCACCAATGGTAAGGATTTGACCATTCAAATAGCCATAAGTTGGTCCAATCTTGGACAACCACTGGCGACTACATCTGCCCTGAAAAAAAACACACACAAACAACCAAACAAACATTGCCCCAAGGAAAGGGATTTTCATAAAAGGCATTTCCTGACCGGAAAAGGTGGGAAGAAGGCCCAAGAACAGGGCCAAAGAGCAAGCAAAAAATCTTGTAGCACAGGCATGTTAGAATAGGGTTCAAAGGAAGCAAAACCAATCACAGTCTCATAGAAATCTATGGAGAAAAAGGTTCAAAATAAAAATCTTGGGAGATCACTAAATTGGAATCTGAACCATCCAGCACAAGGAGCCCACATAGGCAATGAAACCATTCATTGTGAGAGGCATCCATAAGCACTGTTGCTACAAGGTAGGAAGAAAATAAATGTCAACTCAACTGACTTACTACAGGAGAAGTCTGCCTGATATCTTGCGAATAACAAACTTGACTTGGTCATGGGAGTCCTTGCTTGGGAGCTCCTTTGTCACAAATTACAAGGATTTAAAAACAATAAAATCTTCTTCGAAAGCAACAGCATAGAAGAATCTGCATAGGTTGAAAAGTGAACTTTACAAAACCAAATTAATTTAAAGAAAATCGCATGGAAAATCAGGAGGGTCAACAAAAAAATAACTGCTAAAGAAAGCTAAAAAAAAGCATTGTTAATACTCTTAAAAGCAGGGTTTCTCAAACTGGCGGCGTTTCTCAAACATGTAGTTAATAATTTCAAGTTCTAACCAAACCTCAAATTCGAAGCAGCGTTTTGACAAATGTGCATTCCATTATCACATTACACAGAAACAAGTACCTGTTTGTAAGCATCCTTTGATCTGTACTTATTGTAAACATAGAAGTATGCAAGTGACGAGGTAAGGCACCTTCACTGAGGGCAAGATCTTGCATCTTCGTTGCAATTTCTTTTTCTGCTTCCTTGGAAAACAGGGCAAGAGGATAAAGAAAGGCCTCCTTTAGCAGTTATAACATGTGCAGACATTTGTATATACAATCATAATATTGAGACACTTTTAGAGTTAAGTGCATAAACCTGCTCAAATTGCCCATGAAACATGAGTCACAACATTTAAGGCTAGGTAGATACCCATGCAGCTGCACTGGAAAATATAGATAAGGTTACTTTTGCATTAAAAAGTAAGCTCTAATATAGCACATATGGTGGACCGATGCAACATAATCTCGACAGCATTATCGGACCATGCCCCGGTCCTATTGAGGGTCACTTTCCCAGACAAACCTAAGCGGTCTCCAACCTGGAGACTAAATCCAGTAACACTATGACACCCTGAGTTCGTAGAACACGTAGGTGAGGCAACTGATAATTAGGGAATATTAAATTAGAGCACTGAATATAATGCTTGGATGCATACAAATCTTTTCTCCGGAGATAATACATCTCAAAATGGGCCTAAGAATCCTTCTCTCAATGGTCCCAACCTTTGTTTACAGAAGGGGTTATGCCTCTGTGGCTGATGGCATTAGTGCTTAAAGGTCGACAAAGAGCCCAAATAATAGTCCATTCGAAAAACACACAGGGCGAATTGTTGATGGGGCACAGGAATATAAATCAGTGTTTTGCTGAATACTATAGTGAGCTGTATGCAGTTGCAATGCATAGAGATGCTGATTGTATCCATTAATTCGTACAGCAAATACACCTCACAAATACTTTGTCCGAGCTAGCATCGCTAAATTCCCCCATTACAGAAGACGAAATTAAGGCCATTACAAGGCTGGCCGCCGGACCGGATGGCCTACTCATAGACCGCTATACATCTTTGCTAGAGACACTTGCACCGAGACTGACAACATTCTTTATAGAGGCACGTGACTTGGGCCACCTTCCAATGTCTATGCTGATGGCAAATATTGTGGTCTTCCATAAACCTGGAAGAGACCCAAATGAATGCAGTTCATATAGACCGATCTCGCTTATAAACTCTGATGCAAAGTTTCTAGCCAAATGTTTAGCAGGATAATTGGAACATCAGTTACCTACACTTGTCCATAAGGACCAAATGGGGTTCATTCTAAACCGGCATTCCTCTGAAACATGAGGCGCCTGTTGCATGCTGTCTCGGTGGTGCAGATGGCGAGAATGTAGTTCTCTATCTAGATGAGGAAAAAGCATTCAACAAGGTGAGATGGAACTATATGGTCACAGCTCTTAATACATTTGGCATTATGGGGGTATTTTGCCATTATAATATGGTGAAACTGCTTTATACTAACCCTATCGCAACAGTGGTGACAAACAGATACATGTCTGAACAGTTTCCATTGCATAGGGAACATGCCAACGATGTCCACTATCACTTCTCATACGTGCTGGCAATATAACAGTTGGCGTGGAAATAGCATACAGTGAGCAGGCTGAAGGGCGTCACTAGGGGGAGTGATGTGCACCGGGTCTCCTTATATGCCAATGACCTTTTGCTGTATGTTGGAGCATGTTCACATTATGTCCCGCGCATATGCAAGATCCTTCAGGAATATGGCTCGATCGCGGCGTATAGCGTTCACTGGGATAAATCTGAGGTGATACCACTACGGACTGATATATCATAAGATCCTGTGTGGGGAAGCAGGGCGAAAATTGGCCACAAATTACAATTGCGGTCCATTAATTACCTAGGGGTACGGAGCTCAAAGAAATAACTGCATTGAACTACCCACCAACCCCCCCCATTTTGGCAACGATCGAACAAGACATGATTAAATGGAGTATACTTCCGCTCTCACTTATGGGTAGGATTAAACCAGCAAAAATGAACTGTATGCCTAAATTACTATTTAGCATATACAATACCCTCGCCCCCAACAGCACTTATGTTCAGAGACTTTGGTAGACAGTTGGGGAAGTTTATTTGGTACAATAAGAAAGTGACACTGAATACTAACATTCTGCAGGCTACCAAACCGGATGGGGGTTACCACTACCTTCCTGGCAGACATACTATCTTGCAGCACAGGAGTGCTGGGCTAACAGATGGTTGAACGGGATGTACATAACTAGCTGGCGCGCTCTGGAGCTAATCGCAATGCAGCCCTTTACACTGCAAGAGATTATTGCGGTCCCACCCACCAAACTGCCCACGGCTGTCAAACATCCCATTATTAGTCCAACGCTGAGACAATGGCACTGAATGCGCAAATTAACGTGAATGGACACTGGTTGTGCACCGCCATGGCTCAGTGTTAGGGTGCTTTTATCATACTGCTCGAGTGACCGAGTTCAAGTGAGACAAGAGTCGCACTGGCATAATGTCTGCATCATGGATCTATATGAGGAGACCACACCTTTTACCGTTCCACGAGACACAAGAAATAATTGGTCTTGCATGTAACTAGTAATAACAAAAAGTCAATATTGAATTCATACACCACGCACGATGCACGTAATAGAGACCCAGCGGCCTAGGAGGCGGAAATCGCTGGAGACTTAAATGGCTTCCTGAAAATCAAGACATTGTACAGGCTCTGCATGCCAACAATCTGAGTAGAAACAGAACCCTTGCTGATCTGCAGATAACTCTAGATGTAGAGGATATATATTCCACTTTCATGATGATCAATGAGGTCTTGTATAATCTAAAGTATAGAGACATACAATATGAAATGATACAATGAGCATACTTTACTGCAACAAGGTTGTATACCATGAAATTATTGCAGTCGCAAGACTGTTGGAGGAAATGCAGGCAGATAACTACAATGGGACACATTTTGGTATTTCCCCAAGATCAAACCGTTTTGGACAATGGTCTTATAGAACATATCCCAAATCCAAGAATCAAATGAAACATGCTCACCCATGCATGTTGTTCGTGCTAGGTATAAAAGAATGACACGATGATGCATGTTGTTTTTAGCTCATAAGACCAAATTGATAGACTGGAAGGCTGTGGAACCCCCTGGTAGGAAACTATGAGCAATGTAACTTGCAAAAATCAATACCATGGAGGCGAATGCTTTTAGAAAACGTCTAAGGCACCCACACTCATAATCAGTGGGACATAAGTGATCGGTACATGATTTCGAAGAATGTATAACATGCTGAAACCTGGCAGACAACTACATTTGGGTGCATATGATATCCGTGGTTTAGAACACTGCTAAAATCTTACACCAATAACTAGTGGCAGCAAAGAACTTTCTTGAAACGATCCCTTATGCAAACAAAAAGGTTTTAACCTTTAGCAGGATTGAAAAATATCAGTGATGGTACGAAGATCCAAGTCTAATGGCATTAACTGCATAACGCTGGTCCCCTCTTGAAACACAACAGTAAGGAAGAATCTGAAGTAGAAGCATATGATACACCAGGTGGGCAATCATGTCTAAAGATTATAAAATTAGCAGATCCAATGCATCACTACAGAATTACATAGACACCAGGCGCATACCAAGGGGTTTAAGGATACTAACTAGGGATACCAACTATCCCTACGTAAAAACATCCGACCCCGGTATGCTGTAGAGTGGGGCGAGTCCACCAAGGAGTGCTCCTTCAAAATGTTCACTATTTGGTTAAATATGCCAAAAGTGATAGAGCTAATGCGCAGAGAGATAATAAAAAACTGGAGGCGTATATCTACACAGGAACAGACTTGTGCTGCTGAAGAACTTAAAACCAAAATGGATACAAATATTGAAAACTATGAAAATGAAATCAAGGATAGAAAACAGAACATTCTTGAGGGACAAACAGGACTATGCATCAGGCAGAATTTACACTTTTGCCAGAAAATAGGACATGAGAAAGGGGACGCGCACAGAGCAGATTCCTAAAGAATTGCCCACCATAGGAGCAGAGTCAGAGACAGAGGATGGAGCGAGCACATCCACCGAAATGTTGATTAGCAGCAATGATGATACCCCAATGAGACTCAATTTTATAGAGGAAATTGACTGTTACATCAGGTGGGCAAGACAGCCTCAGGAAGAAATCAGGGCAGAGGCAAACCTTCAGGATGCAATGGAGCAACACGAGGAAAAGTAGAAGAGGAAGTAGGGGAAAGTAGCAACCGAAGGGATCGGGAAGCCAACAGACGCGCTCTGGGAGATGGCGAAAGAAATGATACATGACAAAGAAATGCAAACACTCAACCTCTCAAGCAGAATATTAACTAAATCTGAGAATGAAGTGCTAAAGAAGGGCCTTGCCTTCTGTACCACGTCCAAATTGGACTACCCACAGTCTAGGAAAGATCTACACTGCTTTATACGTAAGGTGAAGTTGGCCAAACACTATGAGAACAGAGTCTATTGGAAAGAAATACAAATCCATACTAAATACTATACCTATAACCTAAACTATACCTATAACCATCAAGGAGATACCAGCACTATGTGCACTGGAGTCATTGGGTATTGAGGAAGAATTAAACCAGGAGAAGGATACAGACAAAGATGAATGGAATATGGAAGTACCAGATACAGTAGACACTACGATGGCAGTGGACAGCAAATTAAAAAAGAAGTCCACATTCAGTCCCCACTACCCCGAATAGTCAAAATATAGATCTATTTGAAGACCTGGCAAGTGAAGATTTAAAATAGCTGGCAACCAGACCTAGTCATAAAAAGAAATACAATCTGACTACCGAACAATGGAAAGCAATGGCGGCCCCAAGGGGAAATAAAACTATTGTAATCAAACCATCGGATAAGGGAGGCAATGTAGTACTGTTAAATGCTAATGACTATATAATGGAAGCAACCAAGCAATCTAAATAAGTTAACTATAAGAAAATGACTTTGAATCCCTATCCAGGATACAAGATGGAATATAACAAAAAGTTGCAGGGCTGGTTAGATAAAGGTCTCTTGGAGTGGGACGAAAGGCAGTTTCTTACTATGGATTTCCCTATGGTACCCATCATATACTCCATTCCCAAAATACACAAACTTAAGAAGCCTCCTGGCAGGCCAATTGTGGCATCCACAGATTCCCTTCTGGAGAATACCTCGAAATTCATGGATACATTCCTTTTCCCCTTTGTGGAAACTCTGCCCTCTTACATAAGGGATACAACAGACTTCCTTAACAAAATAGATGATATCCCTTGGTGTGAGGAGTATGTATTGATCACTCTGGATGTAGTTTCCCTTTATACGTGCATAACACCAACAGAGTCTAGAGGCAGTGAAACAATAATACCCATCTACAAGATCTCTTAGCTATAGGGAACATTCGAAAATGATCTGGGAAATGCTGTCCTTCTGCCTTACCCACAATACCTTTATGTTGGATGGACAATATTATAATCTGTTATGTGGTACAGTGATGGGGACTTCTGTAGCCCCGACATATGCACATTTGTTTATGGGGGCTTGGGAGGAGGACATATGGGATTCAGAAGAATTCACAGTGCATACCAATAGAATCAAAATGTGGAATAGGTACATAGATTACCTGTTTTTTCTGTGGAGGTTTTTTCTGTGGAGGCGCACAGTGAATGCGTGACTACAATTCTTTAGACTCCTTAATGTGAATGATAATCTCCAATTTACGGAGCAGCAGAGTAAGGATGAAATTTGTGTTTTTAGACATTAAAGTTAAAATTGTAGGAGGGAAGAACAACACAATTCCATCGTAAAAACATGAGTACCAATGCTGTTTTACATGCGGACAGTGCTCAACCAAAATGCCTTAAAAACAGTATCCCTTATGGAGAGTTTTTAAGGATAAAACGAAATTGCAGCAAGGATAATAATCTGTTTGTACAAAATGCAGCTGCTAAATTCCTAGAGAGGGGATATTCCAAAAGTGTAATCAGCAGAGCATATGAAAAATGCCATACTCAAACCAGAAACAACACTTTAATTATGGCCAAGTCTAAAAAGAGAAGGCATGAGTAGCCCATAGACCATATTAGAATTATAACATACAATCAAGGAGCCAAAGATATCCGAGAAATTTTAGAGAAACATTAGCATCTACTGATTAGAGACACAGATATCCGCCAACATAAGGCTAATGCTAGTGACACATTCAGAAATGCAGCATTTGTACAATCTACACTGTCCCCCGGTGTATTTCAATCTTTCAACTCCACAGATCTGGCAGGATGGTTATCAGAAAAACCAGAGTGGTTCTATAAATGTACCAAATGTAAAGCATGTCTATTTGGAATGAATGTTCAAAGATATAATCATCGAACAACAGGAAAAAAGATTGAGATCAAGAAAATTATTACATGTACCACCAAATATGTGATGTATGTGCTAAAATGTAGTTGTAACTTGTGGTATATAGGTATTACAAAGTTAGAAGTGAAGACAGGAATATAACATATCAGGGCAATTAAAAAAGGGGACCTGGCATATCCTCTAGCCAAACATTTTAAAGAAAAACATCAAAAAGACATGTCCACCCTTTAGATATTTTGCAATAGACTCAATACCGAATAACCCTAGAGAAGAAAATTGAGAACTAAGATTAAGACCAGCAGAATCCAGGGCACAACAAGGAAGAGGAGTTCTACATGGTTGTGGTTAATTAACAAAATTAGTATAATAGCCCTTGGGAAGAAGGCATACAATACAGAAAAAGGAATGTGTTATCCAGTTACAATCAGGTTGTTGGTATACCTCAATTTTAATTAAAATGTTGAAAGAGTGGCCACCAGGGGGCGCAGACAATGTAAAGTCTCTCTGTCCAGCTCCTCACCTCGTGGGCCGAAAAACAGGTTGAACCCTCTCAGATCTCCCCTACACAGACCCATAACCCCCCCCCAACCCCCATGTGGTTGTCCCTCTGGACTGCGGGGAAGAGGTGAAACTCCCGAAGACAGCAGAGACGGTGTGCGGCGGCCCTAGAATGTTCGAGGACAAGAGACTGGGACCAAGGCCCAACAGCGGGTGAAACAACGCTGTTCGGAGAACAGCAGCCAAGTGTAGCCAGTGGCGGCTGGCGTCCCGGCTGCCCCCCGACCGCTCCAGACAGTGAAGATGACTCCTACCAGGAGTTAGAGGGATCGCACAAGTTTGGAGGAAGGACCGCTAGGAGGACGGTGGCTCCGGAAGACACAGATGAAGGTGTAGCGGACGCTCGACAGCTCAAGAGACGAGGTGACGTCCCTGCTAAGCCGTGTAGGGGCAGGACCGCCTGACGGTGGTTAGTGATCCCAGTGGGCCTCGCTGGGTCCACACCAGCAGAAATGACAGTGCGGGAGCACTCTGGCCCGCCCCCACCCCCTTCCATCACAAGTAAATGGGAACGCCCGTAAAATAGAACAGTGCAGGACCCGGAGGGAGAGGGAGGACAACCCCGGGGTCCCAGGGACAGAGCGGAGCAGAACGCCAGGCTGCTGGGCTAAGAGCCTACTGAATCACAGGGAAGACAGTGGGTGGCTAGATCCACTGGAAAGGACGTGAGCTGAATTTTGCAAGGCACCCCTGCTTCTTTCAGTTGGCCCATATTGTGAACACTCCTGGGGGCAGATGGGACCGTGGCCTGTGTAGGAGAAGGCGGGGGCTGAAACAAAGGACACTGAGCAATGGCAAGGGTCGGGCCCGAAAGAAGCACAGTGCAGTTTGTGAAGGAGGGGCCCAACAGGCAGCTGCAACAGCAAATGCTGAATGCAAAGCAAGGGGGCATGGAGAAAACACCAAACAGTGGTTGCTGATCTTGGAGGAATGTAGCAGTTAAACGGCTGGAAGCAGCATTCAAGGCAGACCAAGGTGAAGAGTGGGGCCGAGGACCAGGATACAAAACATAGCCCAAGGGACAAGCATTAAGGGAGGAGCAGGGGGAAGAAGTTTAAGTTGGGGCAGGAAAACTGGGGGGTGGGGGGGCCTCTACCCACACAGTGCCTATAAGGAAGGGCCCAGCTGAGGTGGGCGAACTGGTGGTCCAGTCAAGTACCAGGAATGGTCAAACTCTTCGGCTGGGCGGAGGGGGAAGGGGCTGGGGGTTTGGTAATGGGGAAGGGGAGGGGCAGTTATGACAGGCTCCACCCAGGGGGAAAGGGGGGTGGTTGCGGGAGGTGGTTTCGAGTATACAGCAAGACCTGGTTATAGGGTAATGGCAGGGTGCAATTGGATACAGGGACATCCCAGGGAAGCAGACCATGGTAGGGGGGAGAGAGAGACACCCAAGCATTTAAATGGCTGATCTATTGCCCGTCTTGGAGATAGACTATCTAAACGTCAGGGGAATGAACTCACCAACAAAGCGATCGCTCTTAAGCAGAGAATTCAGGCAAGCTAAATTAGACCTGCTCATTCTCCAGGAGACTCACTTGGCGAGGGGAAAAGAAACAGGAATTTGCGGTTGTGGGATAAGGGAAGTGTATTATGCCTCTTATAAGACCAAAAAGAGGGGAGGGGCGATTATTATGGCCAACGACCTGGGCTTCATGAAAGAGCCCTCAGTTTAGGACCCGGAGGGTCGATATCTGTTCGTAAGAGGGGAATTACCCCCTCACACTGGGAGTGATATATGGCCTCGAAAGAGGGTCAAGTGCCTTTTTGGGAGGGGCTTGGCGACAAATTGAGACTATTTGTGGAGGGCAGTCTTATAGTGGCAGGGGATTTCAACATGGTACTAGACCCTGCTAGAGAAAGGAAAGGAATGTTATCTCACACAACCTCAGTGGCAGACGACTATGTCACAGAGCTTCCGCAGAATCAACCTCAACCTGGGCCTAGTAGACAAACTCCCTAGCTCGGCCATGGGGGAACCCCCTTATAGATACTACTCAAAAAAGTATGAAACATTCTCAAGGATCTACTATATCCTAGTAGAATACGCTCTACTTGCCCATACACAAAACCTATGGGTGGACCCTGTCCCTTGGTCTGATCATGACCCGTTAGGGAGAATTCTCTGTTGTTCCCAAACCTAGTGAGTCCCCCAGCAGCTTTGCTGGATTTTTGGGGTTTATTTTTTTCTCCTGCTAAGAGGGAGACTCTTTTTCTCCCACTCTTCGACATGATTTGAGATATCCTTTGGCTTTGAAATGTGTTTAATGGGCTATGGGGTCTTTTACTCTATAGGGTTTCATGTGTTTTTTGGTAAGCATGTTACACAGCACCCTCAGTGCAGTAACACAGGGGTGTCATAGTGACCCCCAAAGATAGACTCCATATCCTGGGACTGACTACTGTCTCCCAGGGCATATAAAGTCACCATTGACTTTACTAGTATTAAATTGGGAACAGAACCAGTACAAACCATCATATTGTGGAAGTACTGGTAGGGGTAATTAGAATGCCCCGGGGTCTGTTTTTCGAGGGGGCACTGTGCAGTCCCCCCTCGTCGAGTTTCTGGCTGGTGGCAGTGGTTACCACGCAAAATATTCCTTAAGAACATTTACTATGGGATTTTCGCATTCATTTAAAACGCACCACTTTTTGGTGCAATGTTAAAGATACCGCCGGGTTATTTATTTAATATTTATTCCCCGGTTGGGTCTTTTTGCCAGGACTCGGTTTTAAAATGGTGTTTGTGTTCGCTTCTGTGACTCCAACCCAAGCCGAGCCCTTTGTTCCACTTTTTGGCGGGCTTCTCCACAGAAGCCTCCAAAAGTGGTGCAACTCTGTCTGGGTCCACGGGATGTGTGGGAGGGGGGTTTAGGCACCCTGGACTGAGTTGCGTCGGCAACTCAAGTCACACTCTTGTGTGATTGGCCCAATGGTGAGCCACCCGGCTCACCACTTAGCATGTTTGAGTGACCGCTAGGACTGATGAATGGGGGTTTTCTGCATAAAAGCAGGGCTTTGGGGACTGGAACTTCAGAAGTCGCCACAGGACCAAAGAATGCGAAGAGGGAGAAGCTGAGCCGACCTTCAACGACGACACCACCGGTGGAGCCCTGCTGAACCGCCTCACCACTTTTTCCAACGACAGAGGAGTCTTCTTCCTTTGACTGGTGGGGATAACCAGTTTGCCCGCCTTTTCACCTTCCCGGATCATCTCGTGGCCGCCTTGCCTGTGCCAAGCACCCCGGCAACCGGAACCGCGATACCACGTTTTACCACTACCGCAAATAAAAGGGTAGCACCATTTAACCGGAGAACTCCGCAGCTGGTTTCTTCCCTGGCAGTGCAATGACCTTCAGCTTTCCTCCACGTCGAGATCATCTCTTCCTCTGGACGATGCCAGGAACAACTGCCCCCGCTGGAGGATCCTCTCCACTTTCAAGGTACTGTGTCCACCTTGCCTCCCTCGCAAAGGTCTGTGTGGGGTGTCTCTTAAATCCTCAACTTACCACTTGGGTTGGCCCTAGGCTGACTAACTGAACTTTTCTGAGCTGAAATAATTTTTTTCTGAACTCCCTGTAAGACTTTTCAAGCCTCTCAAACTGTGTGATCTTGGGCGCATTGGTGCTCTGTTCTCTCTAAGAGGGAGCCTGGCCGCTGAACTCTTTCCTCACAAGTAGACTGACTTTCCTGCCTTGCTGGATGCTTCTAAAGTATTAGTGTTGTGTGCTTTTCTAATTTCTGCCTGTTCCCTCCCTTTTTTGATAACTTATCAGAGTGCCATCTTGAGTTAAGCGCTCACCTCTGTCTGAAAATAAGTGGTGTTAACTAAGACTTGTATAATAAGGAATAAGGAACAAGTTACTTACCTGTAACTGTTGTTCTCCAGCATGGGTCATGCATGGATTCACATGCTCATGAATATTCCCCGTCGTCAGGCTGAGAATCCTCGGTAAAGAAAAAAAATCAGTATCAGTTTCGTTTCTGATCTGTCTTTCCTAACCAATCGCTGATCATACTGACCACAGCCAATGACTGCCCTCTACCTAAGCCCCGCCTCTGGCAGCCATCTTCAGATTTGCTAGCACGTGAAGTGGCAGTATGACCAAGTGAAGAGCCGCAGAGGGGTAGGCAGGAGGGTTCGCATGTGAATCCATGCCAGACCCATGCTGGAGAACAACAGTTACAGGTAAGTAACTTGTTCCTTCTCCAGCATGGAGTCTGGCATGGATTCACATGCTCATGAATATAAGATTAAATAGCAGTACACACATGCACAACCACGGGGGGGTGGAAAAAGGCTCAACATTAAGCAATACAAAAAACTCAACATTAAGCATCTCTTACCTCCTCACCAGGCTCACCTTAAGCGAACAGGTTGCGCAGCACTGCTTGGCCGACCCTGGACTCCTCCCTGGAATCCCGATCGACGCAGTAGAATCTCGTGAAGGTGTGCGTCGACCGCCACGTAGCAGCCCTGCAGATGTCCAGCAGGGGCACACCAGATAAGAACGCCGTAGTAGCAGCGATCGCTCTCGTCGAATGGGCTCTCGGACGGCCTGGCAGCGGTCGGTTATCCAACCGGTGACAGTGCATGATGCAGCCGGAGAGCCATCTGGAAATAGAAGACTTCGAGAGAGCCTTCCCTTGATTCACAGGTCCAAAGTTCACGAACAGCTGTGATGTCCTCTGGAAACTCTTCGTGCGGTCCACGTAGAACTTCAGCGCTCTAGCCACATCCAGCGAGTGCAAAGTCCTCTCGGCCGGCGACGAAGGAGATGGGAAGAAAACAGGTAACACCAAGGGCTCGTTAAGATGGAAGTCCGACGGCACCTTGGGCATAAAGGAGGGGTGCGTCCTAAGCACCACCCTCGAGGCATGGAAAGTCAAGTACGGTGCTTTGCAGGATAGGGCCTGGATCTCTCCCACTCGTCGTGAGGAGGTAATGGCCACCAGGAACACAGTCTTCCACGACACAAACTTCATAGGTGCGGAATGCATCGGCTCGAATGGGGGCCCCATGAGCCTGGTCAGCACCACGTTAAGTTCCCACGCCGGGGCCGGGGCCTTCACCGGCGGGAACGACCGGAACAGTCTTTTCATAAACTCTTACCAGTCGTTGGGACCACAGGGACGTCCGTCCTGTGGTTCTGGTATATCTGGAGATCGCCGCCAGATGAATCTTAATGGAGGCATGGGCTAGCTCAGCCTTTGCCAGCGACAGCAGGTACGGCAGCACTTGAGGGGCCGTAATCCGTAGGGGGTTGATCTTCTGTGCTCGGCACCAGATAGAGAACCTCTTCCACTTATGACCGTAGCATTTGAGAGTCGAGGACGCCCTGGCCTTTGCAAGAACCTCTCTGCATTCGGCCGGTATATCGTAGCCTCCAAACTCTAGCGCTGCAGGAACCAAGCCTGCAGGTTCTGCGACGCCGGGTCGTGGTGGAAGATGGCGCCTCCTTCTCTGGAGAGAAGGTCCGCGTCCGCCGACAGCTTGATGGGAGGGGACGTTGACAAGTCCAGAAGGTCCGGGAACCAGATCTGCCTCGGCCACGCCGGTGCGACGAGGATCACCCTGCACCGGGACCTCTTGAGCTGGCTGATGAGTCGAAGCAGCAACGGCAACGGAGGGAACGCATACAGGTATAGGCCGTCCCAGGGGAACGAGAACGCATCGCCCATGCTTCTCGGCTGGGGAAACCTGCTGGCGAACCTCTTGCACTTAGAGTTTGTCGCTGTTGCGAACAGGTCAATTTGGGGTTTGCCCCATCGTCGGAAGAGTTGATCCACCTGATCCTGGCACAGTTCCCACTCGTGACACGCGCGCAGCTCCCTGCTGAGCGAGTCGGCGATGGTGTTGCTTTCTCCTGCCAGGTGGAAGGGAACCAGGAACATCCCCTGGGCGACCGCCCAGTGTCACAGATCCTGTGCCGCCTTGGATAGGGCTGGGGATCTGGTGCCTCCCTGCTTCCGTATGTTAAACATTGTCGTGGTGTTGTCCGTGAAGATCCGCACCACCTTGCCCTTGAGCGACGGGAGGAACGATTTGAGAGCCCAGAACACGGCTCGGAGTTCTAGGACGTTGATGTGCTGGAGCCTCTCCTCCGGGAGCCAGAGGCCTCTTGCATGGAGATCTCCGGTGTGGGCGCCCCAACCTTCCAGGGAGGCGTCCGTCGTCACTGTCTCCTGGTACGCCGGCGTCTGAAAGTCCTTGCCCGCCGTGAGGTGCGCTCGAACGCCCCACCACTGAATCGCCCGCCGGAACACCTCGTTGAGGGGGACCCTGTCTTCGAAGGTGCCCGTCGTCTGTATCCAACGGGCGTCGAGAAATTCTTGAAGAGGGCGCATCCGTAGTCTGCAGAGGCGCACCAGGTAGATGCAAGAGGACATCATTCCCAGGAGGGACTTGATGGACCTCACCCTGGCCACGTCCGTGGCTAGCAGGCGCTGCACTTTGCCTAGAATGGTCTTCGTCCGTTCTTCCGAGGGGGGGCCAGGCGCCTCACTGTATCGAGCTTCGCTCCCAGAAACAGGGCCACCTGCGACGGCACCAGGTGGGACTTCGGGTAGTTTATGGCGAATCCCAGGTTTGTGAGTAACTGGACGGTCCTCGCAGTGTGTTCGACGGCGAGTTCCCTTGTCCTTGAGCAGATGAGCCAGTCGTCCAGGTAGGGGTAGACGTGAATCCCCTGTAGGCGCAGCCACGCCGCCACTGGTGCTAGGCACTTGGTAAAGACCCTGGGGGCCGACTTCAATCCGAACGGCAGTGCTCTGAATTGGTAGTGGCATCCCTGGACGACAAACCTGAGGAACTTTCGGTGACTTTTGAGGATGGGAACGTGGAAGTATGCATCCTCCAGGTCCAACGACGATAGAAAGTCGCCTTCCTCCAGCTGTCCCAGTACGTGCTGGAGGGTGACCATCCTGAACTTTTGTGATCTGATGTATTTGTTCAAACGACGAAGGTCCAGGATGGGGCGCCAGCCGCCCGTCTTCTTCCCGACGACGAAGTACCTTGAGTACACCCCGGAGCCTCTTCGGGACAAGCTCGATGGCGCCTTTCCTGAGCATCGCCCGTACTTCCAACAGCAGTTGCGGGACGTGATTTTCCTTCCTGGCCACAGGTGGAACGTGAAGGCACTTCTTCAGGAATTCGATAGTGTGTCCTCTTGCCAGGGTATCCAGCACCCAACGGTCGGTGGAGATGGACTTCCACACGCCGACGAAATTCGTCAGCCGGTCTCCCACCGGGGTGCTTCGGTGGGGCCCCGAGACCACGGCCGGTTCAGTTCTGCTTGGAGGTGGTGGCCTTGCCGCCCTGGCCACCTTGCCGACGGCGGCGAGGCGCTCCCTGCTTGCCGCGACCCCTGTAGGCCTCCTGAGACAAGGAGCGTGCCGCCTGGCGGTAGGACGACGAGCCGCCGCTGGATCCCTTGGAGGCACCCTGTCTGCCTCCGGAGCTCCGAAAGGGCCGTCGTTGCTGAAGGGCTCCTAGTGCGCGGGCCGTCTCCGTGTACGTTTTTATGGCTTGGAGGGACTTGTCCACCGCCTTCCCGAACAAGTTGCTGCCGTCGAACGGCATGTCCAACACCCTGGTCTGGACGTCCTGACGGAAGTCGGTCGCCCGGAGCCAACCCCGTCGTCGTAGGCAAACAATGTTGCCCAGCTGGCGGAACCCGGTATCGGCAATATCGGTTGTCACCGTTATGGCGTGGTCCGACGCCACCTCGCCCTCTTGCAGTATTTCCAGGGCCTCGGACCTCTTGTCGTCCGGCAGGAAGTCCAATATGGGGGCCAGCTTAAACCAGAGCTCCCCGTCGTAGCGGGCCACGATCGCCAGGGCATTGGCCGCTTTGATCGTCGTCGCCGACGAAATGACCCGCCGCCCCATGGTTCCAACTTCTTTCCCTCGCTGTCCGGCGGGGAATTCGACGTCGAGGCTCCTGACCCCGCCGCTTTCTTCTTCGCCGCTGCCGAGACGACGGAGTCTGGCGTTGGCTGGGCCCTGAGGCACAGGGGAGCGGTTTCGGGGACCTGGTACTTCTTCTCGTACCGGTCCAGTTTGGCTGGTGCCATGGAGGGGTTTTTGAGAACCGACAGGCCCTCCTCCCAGATGTCATCGATTAGGGGCACCACGATGACCGTCTTCCTCTTGGCCTCCCGGCGCTGATAGAGGAAACCTTCCTTTTTCTGCTCCTCCGGGCAGAGCTGGAACAATTCGGACGCCCTAGCGATCATGGCGTGGAATGAGCCAATCTCGTCGGGCGGCGAGGCCCGTGCGACGGGAGACGGGAGACCCGTTCCGTCGTCGTCGTCGCCCTCAGAACCCGTCGTCGAGCCCAACGCACCGTCATCTCCCGACTCGTGGGAGGATGAGGAGGGAACTGTAGGCCTTACGGGGGCGAGCGGAGGAGAGGGTTGGGTCCTCCGTCGTTTGTTCTGAGGACTTCCCGACGGGCCAGGTTGCGGGTCCTCCGGCCTGGGCCGTGGGAATCTCGTCCTTATCTCAGAGCATAAGGACTGGATGGCAGACAAAATGGCCGCTGAGCCATCCTGAGGCCTAGGATCCGGCTGCGCCGGAAGGGAAGGCCGCTCTTCCTCACCATCGTCGTCGTCTTCCTCGGTTATCTCCCGAGGATCCTCCTGATGGGATCGAACCTTCTCGAATTGGACTTCGAGGTTCCTTACGGCCTCGGTCAGATCCTCCTCCGAGCTCGAGGAGGGCACCGTGCCCCCCCTCGCTTCTTCCATCATGGCGGCCACGACGATGGGCTGAAAAGGAGGATTCCCTCCTTGGCGGCAGGGAAACTCTAGTCCCGGAGGCAGTCTCCGCTGGTGGTGCCTCTGCCGGCTTGGCAAGAGTCGCCGCGATAGCCTCGATAGAGGCCTTCGCCTGCTGGGTAGGGGCCTTCACCACCTTAGGTCCGTCCCGGGCCTTCTCCTTCGGGGGAGGGGCGACGCCTCGCTCCCCCTCTTCCGAGATCGGACGGGGCTTCTCCCGAAGCTTACCCGGGGTCTCGGACTTTCTCTTCCCCGAACCGGAGCATTGGCTCGTGGTTGACGGTGACGGGGAAGGTGCGCCCAGCCTGGCGACCGAAGAGCCCGACCTTTTAGCGCTCCCAGAGCCAGCGGACTCGCGGCGCTTGGCCTGGTGTTGGGCCCCCGTCGCCAGGGCGCCCGCACAGGACTTAGAAGCCCGCTCGGACCCTTTGTTGTTCTTCTCACCCGTCGAGCCCTTCTCCAACCAGCTTGCGAGACGGGATCGACGGTCCCTCATGGTCCGCTCCGACAAGTTCTTGCAGAACTGGCAGTCCTTCTCTACATGAGTCTTGTCCCCATGAAGACAGTAGAGGCATCGCGAATGTTCGTCTTCCTTGAACACATTCTGCAGCCCGCATCCAGGGCAGCTGCGAAACAGCTTGGGTCCGGGCGACGAACTCGCATCCTGGGCCATCTCGAAGTAGGCCGCGAATCTTCTGGAATCCTCCAAGAAGTTGATTCGACGAAATCTTCACCATTGAGGGGCGTAGGAAAATCCTGCAACGGGTAGCCGTTAACGGGAGTAGAAACGGTGGAGCTTGAGGCTCGATTAACCGAAAAAATGTGAAAATTCACCTGAAAAAGCGCGAAACACGCAGTAAAAGCTCGAGAGCTAAGCACGAGGACTCCCAACACCTGAACGTGCGGTAAAAATCTGAAGATGGCTGCCAGAGGCGGGGCTTAGGTAGAGGGCAGTCATTGGCTGTGGTCAGTATGACGCAGAGATCAGTGATTGGTTACTACTAGGAAAGACAGATCAGAAACAAAACTGATACTGATTTTTTCTTTACCGAGGATTCCCAGCCTGACGACGGGGAATATTCATGAGCATGTGAATCCATGCCAGACCCCATGCTGGAGAAGGGATGTATATATATATTAATAGTGACTGTTTTGAACTTGCTTACAATAATAGTGCTGGAGTGTTTCTATAAGTGTGTCTTTAAATAAATAATTATATACTTTGTTACCAAAGCTCTGGTCAGTGTTTGCTTGTACTACTGTATTTTGGTACCTATCTTGTGTACTCTACATACTGTCTAACTCTTCTTGAGAGAAGTCTGGCTGCTCAGCCACAGCTACCAGGTAAATCTGGGTGGTACAGACTGCTACCAATTGGGTTTACTACCAACACCTGTAGTCTTAAGCCTTTTGCAGTGGTCCCTAAGGGAACTGCACAGGTTTCTGCCTAACATGACCTAGTGCAAGTCATGCTGATGGGTGAGCGGGGGCTTAGGGACGCCGGCGAACGTGGAGGTGGAAATGTAATTATGCCCTTTAGAAGGACACAGTAACAGCTCAAAAGGTAATGGAAAACATAATGGAATATTTCGGGTTGAACGATAACAGCGAGGTCAGCCCACACATCCTATGGGACGCATTTAAAGCCACCATTCGTAGTGTCCTCATAAAAAAAGGGGCCCAAAAAAAGGGAAAGCCAGCAAAAGGCCTTACGAGAAAAAAAACGGGAAAAAAACTGCTGTATATCTGTCCCGGTTGCATCACCGCAGAACAAACTACGGCCCTAGACCAGTATAAGACCCCACTTGGGGATCTATTGTAGAGCAAGACCTTCCTCAAACAAAAATACTATGAAAAGGCGGAGCGAGTTATGATGCCCGGTGGGTATCAGGTGGGTGGCCTTTAAGCAATACTATGATGAACAGCTGCATAAATCAGAATCCAATGGGGATGAGGCCCTTATACAAGATTTTCTAACTAAGCTACCCATACCGGGTTTGACGCGAGACAGTGCCGAAAGACTTGAGGCCCCGGTAATAGAGGAAGAAATTGTACAGGCAATAAAGGCGATGAAGGGAGGTACAACGCTGGGTTCTCTGTGAAATTTGTTAAGCTGTATTGGTCTACCCTGGCCCCCGCAACTAGCTAAGGTGTTCAATGCAGTTCTAGAGGGGGACAACATACCCCGAGACAATGATGGGAGCCATTATAGTGGTGTTACCAAAAGAGGGTAAGGACCCAACAGAGTGCTCCTCCTACCGCCCAATCTCCCTACTGTAAACGGATGTCAAAATTCTAGCAAAGGTGCTCGGTAAGAGGATGGAGGGATTATGCCTACTCTGGTCCATGGAGATAACCTCCAGAAGACCATCGACCTAATGCACTATGCACAGGGGTCTGATCTCAATGCCAGCCTGCTTTCTCTTGACTCAGAGAAAGCCTTCGACCGAGTGGAAAGGAGGTATATGGCGGTTCTCCTACAGAAAATGGGATTTGGGGAACACATGATTAAGTGGGTAGGAGCGCTGTATATGGAACCCACGGCGAGAGGGCCGGTGAATAGGGGAACCGTCGGCCCACTTCATCCTTACAAGGGGTACAAGATAGGGCTGCCCCCTACCTTCCTTTAATATACGCCCTCACAACGGAACCCCTACGCGATAGCCGGGAGGACCCACCCAGGAATACAAGAGATTTGAAGGGTCCAGGTCGAATTCAAACTCTCCCTGTTCGCAGACGATATCTTGGGGTACCTCATTGATGCCCCATCAACACTCCCGGTCCTGCTCTCACTAACACTTTCGGAGTCTTCTCAGGCTAAAAATAAATGCATCTAAATCTATGCTGCTGCCTCTTCGAGCAGTTGATCCGGACTTAGAGCCAGTGAATAGCTATTTAGGTGTCAAAGTGGTAAAAGTAGTAATCCAATACCTGGGAGTACAAGTAACCAGAAACCTGGCGGCGCTGGCAACAACCAACTTGGACCTGTTGCTGAGCACCAGTAAAGCAGATATGAACCAGTGGGGCAACATGATACTACCGTGATATGGCCGTATTACGGCGGTATGATATATGGCATTTATAATGCGCCTATACACAAGTGTTTCATGGCGCAACGAGGCAAGGCAGGGGGAACAGAGGGAAGACAGACAACGGTCTTACTAGGCCAGGTGACAGTGAGATTGCGCAAGTGCAGGGGAGGGAGTGAAGGGAAAGTGCAGGGGGGACGGGGGTAGTGCAGTACATAGGATCAGCAGTAAAAAATAAATAGAATAAATAAAAACATAGGTAGAAAAGTGCGGCCAGCTTGTGGCAAGCGAAGGGGCGAGTGCAGACATCAAGTGTCAGGAGTTTGTGGGGACTGTAGGGACACAGAAACAGCCCCCAAGTGCAGGGGTTGCCTGGGAGGCAGGGCAGGTGTTCAGCTGGAGGGAGAGGGGACCTGGGCCCGAGATCAGATGGTAGCCAGGTGACCAGTGCAGTTTCAGTCAGTTCAGCAGGGGAGAGGAAGAGAGAAAGCTATAGCAAAGAGGAAGTTCTTGAGGTGCTTCCGGAACCGGAGACAGCTAAGATAATGTTCTGCCTAGACTCCTGTACTGTACTGGTTACTGCCCTCCCCACAAAGGTACCGGAATCGACCTTATAAGAACTCCATTTAGCAGTACAAAAATGTATATGGCAGGGCAAGACACCTAGGACCAGGTGATCCACTCTCACCCTCCCCAGGGAGGAGGGGGGGGGGATTCGGCCTTCCGGATGTCCAACTATCCAACAGAGCAGTCCAGCTCAGGGTACTACTGGAACATATGCGGGACGAGCTGGGTATATATTGGACCAACCTAGAGGACACCGACACGCATCCGGTTAAGGTGAGGTATCTGTTATGGGCACCACACAAAGACATACTGAGTACTAGGCTACTCATCCATCCCACCCCTAGGAGTGCTGTGGTCCTTGTGGAGGGGAGGAGGGACACACAAAGAACCTATCAACATGGCCCTTCCCAATGGTCTCGCTCTGGGGTCCCGTTATAAGATTGGGAGAAGAGGGGGTTCCGTAACTTGCAAGACTGGTTGCAGAAAGGGCTGGAAAGGGCGGGCATATGTTTCAAGAGGGAGCGTTCCAACCTTATTAGGCGGTAGTATAGGTTCTGGGAGTTGGTAAAATCACAATATTTGAGTATCTCCAGTTGAAAGGACTCCTGAATGATTGAAAATGGGAAGTGAAATTGAAGAGACCGCTAACCCGGTTTGAGAAAGTATTAGACTCGGCCAACACGCGGAAAGGGATGGTGTCCAAGCGGTACAAGGTTATGAACATCAGCGACAAAAGAAATAGGCAAGGGTTTCAACAATACTGGAATGAGCTAGCGGGGGCAGGGATTTACAGAGGTGGTGTGGGGTGAGATATAGATTGCATTTCATGGGAATCTCATTACGGCCGATAAGGAACATAATTTCAAGGTACTCCAGGGATGGCATAGAGACCCTCTCAAGATATCCAAGATGTTTGCTGGGGCGTTCCCACTGTGCCCGAAGGGGTGCGGCCAGATTGGTTCCAGAGGACATATGTGGTGGTACTGCCCGCGTATCCAAGATTACTGGGAGAACCTACGGGGGTGGATGGCAGATGTCATAAGGGAAGCACTCCCGCAAGACCCTTTGCAAATGCTACTGGAATTCCCACCAAGAGATTCAGAGACATAGGTACCCCAGAATGTGGGAGACGATGCTGCGGGCAGGGAGGGTGGTTCTGGCCCAGAAGTGAAAAAGTGCAATAATCCCAAGCAAGAATGATTGGTTGAACAAAATGAAAAATATGTTTCTGATGGACAAGCTAACAGCAATGGTGAATGATGAGATGGGGCGTTCAGGACAGCCTGGGACAGGGTTAGGCAGAAATGAGGATGGGATGTGCATTAGTGGAGGGTTGATTCCGACCCTTCGAGGAAGGGGGTGAGATGGTGCCGTAAAAAGTGGCAAGAAGGAAAGAGTTCCTTGGAGCGGGAAGGGGCAGGACTGAGCGAAGTGGGGTAGATTGCCCCTGACGGACCCAATGCTACAATAGACCATTGCCCAGAAGGGCGATAGGCCAACTATGAGACCAAAGACTGGAGTACTGTCCTGGAAATGGAGTTTAACGCATAATGAAGAACCACCGAACTGCTTGATCTAGTTGCACAAGAAACCACCATTGTTTGTTTAATTAGTGGGTGTGGGGGAGGAGGGAGAGGAAATGTTTTGCTTAAGGGGACTGGAAAAGCTTTAAAGTGAAATGCAACCGTGGTCCTTGTGCTGAATGTTAAAATGCCAATGAAAACTAAAGCTTAAAAAAATAATGTTGCGAGAGCTTATGTTGTATAAATAACACTTCCTTAGTACAGACATGGTGTCCATCAGTATATACCTCTAAATAAGCACCGACATAGGAAGTATCGTATAAGATTTTTTCTTTCATATAATCAAGAATACGAATATTAAAAGCACTAACCTCATTGATTATGGTCTGTAGGTAGCTTATGAAGCCGTACGCACTTTAAGATATGAATAACATCAGCCTCTTGTCCAACAGAATCCAATGATTCTATCCTTGCACTGATCTATGCAATAAGATGCTCACATTCAAGATCCATCATGGACATGAGGTTGTAGTGTAAGGAACCTGCACAACGTAGTGGGCACTTTATGTGAGGATGTACCATAGTGTATTTACACCATGCACTTTATATGGAGACGCACTGTAGTGACCTTGTACTGTAGCGAATTTGCAATATTCACTTTTATATGCAAGGGACATTATGGTCTTATAATAGTGGAACTGTATGGTCTAGGATTCAGTATTATTACATTGTATCTCTTGGAAAATGTCCATTATATGTGAGAGCATGTACTATAGCATAATTGCACTATGCTCTAGAGCTTTACTAGGTATGACCATAATCTTATTGGACAAGAGAACACAGAACAGATAACCAACAGTGAGTTAATCCAATTGGTCGCTTAAAGATTTGTAGTTTCTGTGTGGACAATATCATCACCATGTACATCTTGGAGCATGATGCACTTTACGGAGGCTGAATCAAAACTGTAGAGTTCTCAATGTTATCGGTTATGTATGCATAATATGGTATCAGCTGGGCACAACACAAGACACCTAGGATTAAGTACCTAGGGGCAGGAATAAAAAATAAAACAAAATATATATTATTTGCGCAAGGATATGGCATTAGACCTAAATAAGAAACATTCTAAATGCACTTAAAAACATAGGTATTACTATTTTGTTAAGACTAACATTTCGACCGCCACATATAAAACGGACTGTATAAGAATATAAGAATGGTGAGAAAAATCTCCAACAGGGGTTATAATGAAAAGTCCATGACACAACAAGGGACTCACGGACATAAGGGACTCACGGGACATTAAAAGTATGTCTGCATTATGGGCAAGTGTTAAACAATAGTTACAGGTAAGTAATTTGTTTCTTCTCCAGCATGGGGCCTGGAATGCATTCACATGCTCATGAATAACCAATATGATATGATATGTTTATTTATATAGCGCCTATACACAATGTGATTCAAAGCGCTTCACGACAAGGAAGGGAACAAGGGAAAATACAAAACGATTTTACAGGCCATGAACAAGAATGTGAAATTAACTATCGTACTCAGCCTAGCGACATTTCAGATAGTGCAAGTGCTAAAACACAGATAGGAAGGAAATGGGACAGGATTACAAAGCAGTACAACTTTACACAACCACAGGAGGTTCAACAGAAGCAATCAACTCTTACCTCTGTAACAGACTCGCCTCAAGCGAATATGTTGCATAGCACTGCTTGGCCGACTCTGGACTCCTCCCTGGAATCCCAGTCGACGCAGTAGAATTTCGTGAAGGTGTGCGTGGACCTCCCCAGGAACGCTGTCATCGGATCGAATGATCTGGTGGAGTGGCCTCTCGGACGACCGGGCAGCAGTCGGTTTAAAAACAGATGACAGTGCATGATGCAGCCGGAGAACCACCTGGAGATGGAAGCCTTGCACAAGGTCTTTCCATGGGTCACAGGACCAAAGTTTACGAACAGCTGTGAAGTCTTTCGAAAACTCTTTGTGCGTGCCACGTAGAACTTCAGGGCACGAGCAACGTCCAGCGAGTGCAAAGGCCCTTTCAGCCAGTGACGAAGGCTTCGGGGAAAAAGACAGGTAACATCAAAAGGTTTGTTTAGGTGAAATTCCGACAGAACCTTCGGCATGAAAGAGGGGTGCGTCCGCAGCAGTACCCTCGATTCGTGGAAAGTCAGATATGGCTGCTTAGAGGATAGGCCCTGTATCTCAACCACCCTCCTGGCGGAGGTGAGGGCCACCAGGAAAGCCGTTTTCCATGAGAGGAACCTGAGAGTGGGCCTGCATAGACTCGAAGGGGGCCCCCCCCATGAGCCTAGTCCGCACCACGTTGAGTTCCCACGCCGAGGCAGGAGCCTTCTCCAGCGGGAAAGAGCAAAAAAGACCTTGGAGGAATTCTCTGATGAGTCGATGAGACCAAAGAGAAGAACTTCCTGGAGACCAGGTGTAGCGGGAGATAGCTGCCAGATGTACCTTGATCAAGGCGTGCGCCAGTCCAGCCTTGGCCAAGGTAAGCAAATATGGAAGAACCTACAGGGCTGTCACCCTCAGGAGGGGTAATCATCTGTGACCGGCACCACGTAGCAAAATGCTTCGACTTGTGACTCTAGCACTTTAAAGTTGACAACGCCCTGGCGAGGCCCTCCCTGCAGTCCACAGGCAACTCACATCCCACTTGAATGAGAACGCGTCCCCCAGGCTCCTCAGTTAGTGGAAACTGCTGGCAAACCTCTGGCATTCGACACCTCGCAAAGCGATTGATTTCGGCACTGCCCTACTGCTGATAGAATCAGCAATGGTGTTCTTGACTCCCGCTATGTGAAGAGGGACGACAACCATTTCTTGTCTGACGGCCCAGCGCCATAAATCCTGCGCTTCCCTGGAGAGCGCTCCCTTGTTTCCTGATGTTGAACATTGTGGTGGTGTTGTCAGTGAAGATCCTCACCACCTTGCCCTTCAGAGACGGAAGGAATGACTTGAGGGCCTAGAACACTGCCCGTAGCTCCAGGATGTTGATATGGAGATCCTTCCCCTCCGGCAGCCACAGGCAACTGGCGTAGATGTCCGGTGTGGGCTCTCCAGCCTCCCAGAGAACCATCCATGGTGACAGTTTCCTGGAATGGAGGGTTCAGAAATCCCGTGTCACTGGGCGATGTTGGAACGAATGCCCCACCACCTTATCGTCCGACAAAACTCTTACAGAGTGATCTTGTCTGTAATTTTTTGGGACACTTGTACCCAGCGAGCGTCCAGAAACTCCTGAAGAAGTCGCAGAGGTAGATGCAGGACAACATCATGCCAAGCAACGACTTGATGGTCCGCACCGTGGCCAGTCTTCATCGACAAAAGCCGCTGCAGCTCCTCCTGAATGGCCGCTACTCTCTCCTCCGAGGGCGATTCTAGGCAGACACTGTATTGAGTTTGTCCCCCAGGAACAGCGCCTTCTGCGATGGTGTCAAACAGGACTTTAGATAATTGATGGAGAATCTCAGGTCCTTCAGCAGCTTGACGGCCGCCTCCCTGTGTCCAACGGCCAACTCTTGCAAGTGGGCCCGGATGAGCCAGTCGTCGAGGTAGGGGTACACGCGAATCCCCTGTAGACACTGATGGGGCGCCACCAGTGCCAGGCACTTCGT
The DNA here is from genome assembly GCF_040938575.1 of Ambystoma mexicanum. NCBI lineage: Eukaryota > Metazoa > Chordata > Amphibia > Caudata > Ambystomatidae > Ambystoma > Ambystoma mexicanum. The sequence goes on from NC_090924.1 coordinate 1,286,616,901, forward strand.
GAACACTCTGGGGGCTGACTTCAAGCCAAAGGGTAGGGCTTTGAAATGGTACAAAGCGCAGAACTTCCAGTGTTTTCTGTGAATGGGGACATGCAAGCAGGTGTTCTCAATGTACAGCAACGTCACGAAATCCCCTCTTTCAAGTTGGCCGAAACTGCAACGGGACCATCCGGGGGGGGGGGGGAGGAGAGAGGAGAGAGGAGAGAGGAGAGAGGAGAGAGGAGAGAGGAGAGAGAGGAGAGAGAGGAGAGAGAGGAGAGAGAGGAGAGAGAGGAGAGAGAGGAGAGAGAGGAGAGAGGAGAGAGAGAGAGAGAGAGAGAGAGAGAGAGAGAGAGAGTTCTTTCACGACGTGCAAAAGTGTGCATGTTGGAAAGGGAGATGGCTAGAGCTTCTAAATATCCCACGGGATAGGATGAGGAGAAGGTGTTAAAAGGAGGGGGTAACACATCCCGTCTGTCCATGTCCCACTTCCACTCCCCCAATCCATGTGATTCTCCCCCACTCCCAGGAACTGGATCCAATAGCAATGGCCATGTCCTGGCCAACTGGATGACAGATCTCCGGGGACTAGCGGGTGAGATACCTTCAGGTTTCTCACATCGGGTACAAGCTGGAACAGCTCGGAGGCTCTGGCGATCATGGTATGGAACATTCCCTCTGCTCCTTTTTACCACCCCGAGGGGTCGGATCCAGGCTCAGAGACGGCATTGTCTTTTCTGGTGTGCCAGCAGACTTCGCCACAGTCACTGCAGCGATTTCCCGGCTCAGAGGCAGGGAAACTTGCGCTGAAGGGGTTACCTTTATGGGGTCAGCCCCTTTAGCCTTTGTGAGAGCTGCCGCCACCAGCACTATCACCGACGAAGACTTCTCCATAGCCGATTGGGCTTTCTTGAGCAGTTCTGCCATTTTCTCCTCTGTTCCTGGCTTCTCAGGCTTCTCCCGCAGCTTAGCCAGGTTGGACGATTCCTGTTCGAGGAGGAGCTCGATCGCTGGCTGGCGATGGAGGTGGATGGTGATGTCGATTGTGCCATATCCATCACGGGACCCGCTTTCGCCGCAACCCCGATGGAACCGGACTTGCAGTGCTTGGCCTCGTCTTGAGCCCCACGGATGAGACGCCCTCAAAGGGCTTAGAAGCCAGCTCCTCAGACCAGCTGGTCCTGGGTGAGGCATGACCCTGCTCAGAACATGGGGCAGAGGCCTTGCTGTTCAGCCACGCTGCCGGTCTACTGTGCCTATCCATCGTCGTCTTCTTGGAGAAGCCGAGACAGATCTCCTTGTGGTCCGCATGAAGACAGAGGCATTGCAGGTATTTGCAATGCCTCTACTGAAGCTTAGAGAGTGGACTGTCATTGGATGGGGGCAGTATGACCCAGAGGACAGTGATTGGTTTAGAGGAGAAATACAGTTTGTAAGTGAAAGTGAATCAGTTTCTTTTCTTTTTACCAAGGATTCCCATTCTGACGACGGGGAATATTCATGAGCAAGTGACTCCATCCCAGACCCCATGCAGGATAAGAACAAGTTACTTACCCCTGGTAACTTTCTTTCGATTGGATGTTCCTCAACTTATATCTATCCAGCTTTGCTGCTTCAGAAAAAAGGTTCTCTCGACGGAGGTATGCAGTGTCGATGTCCCTCGAGAGCCTCAGTCGATCGTCGACGTCATCGTCAGCATAAATAGTGCCTGCAGCACCCCGTGGCTTCAGTTCTGTTTTTCCTTTTCCCTTCTTAGAGGAAATACGTGGGTGGAACATCCAATCGCAAGAACGTTACCAGGGTTAACTTACCAAGGTTAACTTATTCTTCGAATGGACAGGTGGTTGGCAGTAAACCCAATTGGTAGCAGTCTGTACCACCCAGATTTACCTGGTAGCTGTGGCTGAGTAGTCAGACTTCTCTCAAGATGAGTTAGGCAGTATATAGAGTATACACAATAGATACAGAGACACAGTAGCACAAGCAAACACTGACCAGAGCTTTGGTGTAAATGTATATAATTATTTATGTAAAGACACACTTGTAAATTACACTAGCACAAAGAGAGGTAAAGAAATTCAACATACAGTCACCATTATAGATATACAACCCTAATTACTTATTAGACAAGTCTTAATGAGAAACATCATTTATTTTCAGACAGAGGTGAGCGCTTGACATAAGATGGCACTCTAATAAGTTATTAAAAAGGGAGGGAAAAAGGCAGAGTTATGAAAGCACACAATATTCAATACATTTCGAAGAACCACAGTGAGGCAGGTTAGGCAAAGTCTACTGGGGAGCAAGGAAGTTCAAATGCCAGGCCCACTCTTAGAGAGAGCAAGCAAAATGTGTCCAGGATCACACAGTGGGGTTACGCCCAAAGAGTCTTTGTAGAAAGTTCACAAAAGATTGAGATTAAGTCAGGAAAAGTTAGTTAACAGGCCCCAGGCTAGCCCAGGTAAGAAAGTCGAGGATTTACTGTCACCCCGAACGATCTGTCGCAAGGGAAGCCAGGCGGGACACAGTACCTGAAAGTGGGAAGAACGCTCCAGCGGGGGCAGTAGTTCCTGGCAGCGGGTGCAAGTCGGTGTTTCGTCCAGAGGAAGAGGAGGTCTCAACGTGGAGGAAAGCTGAAGGTTGTTGCGCTGCCAGGGAAGAAACCAGCCGCGGAGTTTCCCGGTTACAAGGTACCACCCTGTTCTTTGCGGTAGTTGTGATCTGTGGTATTCCGGTTGCCGGGGTGCTTGGCACGGGCAAGGCGGCCACGAGATGGTCCAGGAAGGCGAAAAGACGGGCAAACTGGTTATCCCCACCAGTCAAAGGAAGAAGACTCTCTAGGCTGGAGATGATCTCTGTCGTCGGAAAAAGTGGTGAGACAGTTCAGAACGGCTCCACTGGTGGTGTCGGCGTTGCAGGTCAGCTCGGCTTCTCCCTCCTCGGATTCTTTAGGTCCTGTGGCGACTTCTGAAGTTCCAGTCCCCAAAGCCCTGCTTTTATGCAGAAAACCCCCATTCATTCAGCCTAGCTGTCACTCAAACATGCTAAGTGGTGAGCCGGGCGGCTCACCACTTGGGCCAATCACACAAGAGTGCGACTTGAGTTGCTGAGGCAACTCAGTCCAGGGTGCCTAAACCCCCTCCCACCCACCCTGTGGTACCCAGACAGAGTGGCACCACTTTCTGTGGAGAAGCCCGCCAAAAAGTGGAACAAAGGGCTCGACTTGGTTTGGAGTCACAGAAGCGAACACAAACGCCATTTTGGAACCAAGTTTCGGCAAAAATTACCAACCGGTGAATTAATATTAATTTAATAAACCGGCGATATGTTCGAGGCTATATTAAAAAGTGGTATCCTCGACCAAAGGGAAAATCCCATAGGAATATATTTGCGGTTGAATATAAAAAGGAGTATCCACTGCCACCAGCCAAAACTCGGTCGGGGGGGACTGGACAGTGCCCCCTCGAACAACAGACCCCGGGGCAATCGAATTGCCCCGACCAGTATGTCCACAATATGATGGTTTGTACTGGTTCTGTTCACAATTTGAGACTAGTAAAGTCAATGGTGACTTTACATGCCCTGGGAGACAGTAGTCAGTCCCAGGGTATGGAGTCTATGTTTGGGGGTCGCTACGACACCCCTGGGTTACGGCACGGAGGGTGCTGTGTAACCCACATACCAAAAACACATGAAGCCCTATGGGGTAAAGGACCCCATAGCCCATAAAACACATACAAAGTCAAAGGAACACCTCAAAGCATGTCTAAGAGTGGGAGGAAAAGGGTCTCGCTCTTAGCAGGAGAAAAAAATAAACCCCAAAAATCCAGCAAAGCTGCTGGGGGACTCACTAGGTTAGGGAAATTAGCCTTACAGTGAATTCTCCCTAACACGGCGGGGAAGACTGGGAGGGGCGATGAGGAATACGTGGGTGGAACATCCAATCGAAAGAACGTTACCAGGGTTAACTTATTCTTCGAATGGATTGTGTCCTGCCACGTATTCCTCATTTTATGATAGGCTCCCAAAGCAGTAACAATTTGGAGATCGGAGTATCAATCTATTTAATCATGGACCGAATGGAGGACGGCTTTAGCAAAAAGTGTTCCCTGACTGGAGGAAGAATTCAGGCAGTAGCGTTTGACAAATGTATGAATGGACGACCAAGTGGCTGCTGAACAGATGTCATTTATTGGGATACCCCTTTGAAGAACCACAGAGGTTGCCATGCCCCTTGTGGGATGAGCTCTTAGGCCTTCCGGCGGGTCTCTACCCGCAAGTCTATAACATTTGCCAATGACCAGGATAATCCACCGGGATTTTGTTTGTTTGGTGACTGCCAGGCCCAATTTGGGGCCGGTATACCCAATACAAAGTTGATCAAACTGGCGAAATTTAGCCATTCTTGAAATGTAAAAAACTTAGAGCCCTTTTCGGGTCTAATCTATGTAATCTCTCCTATTCTTTACCTGAGTGAGGAGGACTAAAATTTGGCAAGGTTATCTTTTACAACAAATGGAAGTCGGACACTACCTTTGTTAGAAAAGATAGTTTTACCCTGAGGATGACTCTCTTTATAGACAGTAGTATGAGGAGGCTTGCAAGACAGAGCCCTCAACTCACTAACCCTGTGGGCTGATGTTAATGCGGTAAGTAAAACCGTTTTCAATGTCAGGAGCCTTAAAGGGCATGAATGTAAAGGCTCAATGGGATGCAGGTCAAGATTTTTAATACAATGTTTAGTTCCCAAACAGGTACATTAAATGGAACTGGAGGGTATACATTAGTAAGTCCCTTTAGAAATTGTACAATCAAGGGGATTTTAAAATAGGAATCCTCTTCTGAGGAGCGCTTAAAAATGGAAAGCGCTGCCAGGTATCCCTTTATGGTCCCAATCCAGAGCCCCAGATTGTCAAAATAATGCACCATAGGTGTGTCACATTGGAAAGGATCCACATTGTTATCCTTGCACCTGTTGATGAACTCGTTCCAACGGCAACGGTACAACGATTTAGTTGATGGCCTTCTGGCCGAAAGCAATATCTCCATTACGTCATCCGGGAGGTCCCAATTCTTGTATCTCAGCCTTTCAGAAACCATGCGTGAAGGCTGAGTGTCTTAACCTCTGGATGGAGAACCCGACCTTCCTCTTGTGAGAGAAGATCCTCTCTTTGTGGAAGATGGACTAGTCCAGAAGGTCCGGGTACCACGTCCTTCTGGCACAATCCGGAGCAATTGAGATCATGGATTTCCCGAACTTTCTCAACCTCCTGATCACGTGAGTAATGACAGGGACTGAAGGAAACGCATACAGAGTGGAAATTCCCAGTCCACTACGAACGTGTCTCCTAAAGCTCTTCTTGGTGGAAATTCCCTGAAGCAATACTCTTCGCACTTCCAGTTGAGACCGGTCCCGAACAGATCCACTTGAGGGGTTCCCCAAAGGGTGAAGATCTCTTGAAGGACTTGCTGTTCTAGTTCCCACTCGTGGGAGACTGTGCTCTGCCTGCTCAGAGCATCCGCCGCAGCCTTCTGCTCTCTGGCTAGGTAAACTGCTGATAGAGAGATTCCTTCTTGTATTGCCCAGAACCAGAGCTGCATTGTCTCTCTGCAAAGTGGTAGTGACCCTACACCATCTCTCTTGTTGAGGTAGTACATGGTCACTGTGTTGTCTGTCATTATCAGGACATACTTTCCTTGCACAGAGGGCAGGAAGGCCTTCAACGCTAGTCTGATTGCCCTCAGTTCCAAAAGATTGAAGTGTAGTTTGGACTCCGATTGAGACCAACGACCGCTGAGTGTCAGTTCATTGGTGTGGGCTCCCCACCATGTGAGTGAGACGTCAGTCACTAAGGTTATCTTCGGCCATGGTTACCAAAAAGATTCCCCATTGAGAATGTTGTCTTTGCAAGCCCACCATAGAAGGTCCTGAGCAACCCTGCTCGGAACTTGCAGTTGGTCCGACATATTCCTTGAGAATTGGGACCACAGAGTCTTGGGAGCCCATTGAAGGGATCTCATTCTCAATCAGGCCTCTGGCACCAGAAAAATGCAGGATGCCATAAAACAGAGCAACCTCAGAAAATCAAAGGCCGGAAGATGATTGGAATTTTGGAATCTTGCTACCATCTGCAGAATGTGTTGAATGTGTTGAGCTATCACCTCGGGAGGCGAGGCTTTCCCCAAGGAAGTATCCAGGACTGCTCCAATGAATTGGAGTCTTTGGAATGTATCATATGGGACTTTTTGAAATTGAGGGAGAAGCCCAGTTTGTGAAGGGAGTGGCAAGTGATACTGAGATGTTCCTGGGCTTGTTTGGGTGAAGCCAATCATCTAGGTAGCGGTAGACGTGAATCCCACCTCTCCTGAGACTCGCTGCCCCTACCGCCATTAACTTGGAGAAAACCCTTGGGGGCGGAGGTCAGCCTCAATGACAGAACGCAAAATTGAAAAGGAGAACTGCCAATCGCGAAACTCAGGTACTTTCTGTGCTTGAGATGAATTGGCACATGAAAGTAAGCATCCTGAAGGTCCAATGATACCAACCAGTCTTGGAGTTGGAGAGCTTGAAGGATCTAAGAAAGGGTAACCATGTTAAATTTGTCCTTCCTGAGGAGCTTGTTCAAGTTTCAATCCTCCATCCTTGGGAATCAGAAAGTAGGGGGAATACCAAACTTGTTCCTCTCTGCTACAGGTACGATTGCAGCTTTCTCTACCAGGATAAAAATTCCCTGCACAAGGAGCGGATCCGGAATTTTGACAGTTGTATCCCGGTGTATGATCCAGAGGCCTTTTTTGAAAAGGAAGTCAGTAACCTTGGGCTACTGTTTTCAGTGGCCAAGCATCTGAAGTAACGCCCCACCATTTGTTCAGATGCTGAGAAATTATGCCTCTCACCGGGGTCTTGTGGGTCAAAGCCTCAAAGTGGCTTAGAGGCGGCTGTGGGTAAAGTTGAGTAAAGTTGCAGCTGATGGGGCCGATTTAGCACCCCTTCCTCGTCCACCACAAGGGAACCTTCTTTGTCCCCCTTGTCGGGCCTGTCCTCTTCCTCTTCCAATTGAGGAATAGAAACGAAAATAACTACCCCTCCAGGAAGATGAGCCTGAATAGAGTTCCTGAGGTTGTTGAATAGAGGCTCTATGTGATTTAGCTGCCGCCTTGGAGGTCTGCAGCTTCTCCAAACTCTCATCCGCCTTGCTGCCGAACAACCTCGAGCCATCAAAGGGAATCTTGAGGAGTCTAGTCTGCACGTCCGGTGCATACCCAGACTTCCTCAACCATGCAAATCTGTGGAGTACGGTGCTAGCAGCCATGGATCTACTTATGCGGTCAGCCATATCCAAACCTGACTGGAGACATTCTCCCATTGCCTCCTTAACAGGAAGCCGCCTCTTTCTTCGCCTTCCGTAATGTGATCAGCTGCCATGGCAACACAGTCCAACAGGATATAAGTGAATCTGGAAAGAGTACAAGTCACATTGTTAGATTTCAAGGCCATGCTGCCTGTCGTGAAAACCGTACGTGCCCAGGCATCCACCTTCTTGTCGTCTATCTGGGTGGATAGAGGGGTAAGCAGATTGCCTGGTTGATGTGGCAGTCTGAACTACCAAGCTCTCAGGTATGTGGTGCTTGTACAGGTATTCTGGATCGCTGCTGGAAGGCCTGTACTTCCTGGCAAAGTTTCTATTAACTGCAGGTGCAGATTCCGGGGGCCTCCAAATCTGCAGTGACTTTCATCTGAAGTGCCTTGTGGAAGGGCAAAATTGGGTCCTTCCGAGGACCCTGGTCCAGGATGTCAGTCATGTCATCCTCTCCATATGTAGGAGAAGCTCTGCTCCAACCCATATACTCTGACCTTAGTCATGAGCTTTCTATAGGATGAATCTGTATGCTCAGCGGGGTCAGGCCTGCCAAATTCCAGTTCAGGCAAGGTTTCAAAACCATTAGCCGACTGGAGAGTATCATACAGGTCTCTCATTTCGACTCTTCAGAAATTAGCTCTTCTGGCTCATTCAGGGTGCCAGATTGCAACCCAAAAGGAGGGGAATCCTCTAAAGAGGGCTGTTCCTCCTCATAGATCGAAAGACAGACTTAAAAAAAGTCTTTCTTCGGGACAGGTTTGTAAATCTTGTCCTGTATGCCAAAAGGCTTCAACAAAGTCGAAGTGGGCGTCGACGGTGTCAAAGACTGCGTCAAAAAGGGGCACTGGTTTACTCGGCGACAGGTCCGCCTCTGATGGAGTTAAATACAGTTGTCGAGTTCAACGCTTTATGCTGCTTTGGTGGTACCAAAGAAGGCCTCTGTTCCCGAGTCGATACTCTCAACGAATTTTCATTTGGTCGAGAACTTTCTGAAAGTATTGCCAGCTTTTTGCTCAGCTTCAAAGTTGTAGCCTTCAACTTCCCTTTGTCATCTGAGGGAGCAACCGGGGCATGGCTCTTGTGCGTTTCTTTCGAGGGGGTCGAGGCCGCATTCTCAAAAAATAAAATCATATCCGACCGAAAAGCATCCCACTTCGTTGGGGAATCGGATTTTATCGGGTATCTGGACCCACAGTCGTCAGTACGGTGCCCAGAGCCCAGACAGCACAGGCAGACGCAGCGAGGATTCGTAATTGACATCTTCGATCCGCAGTCATGGCATTTCTTTTAAACCGGACTTTGGTGTCAAAGGAGTCGATGAAGAAGAAATGTTTCTTGCGAAAAACTGAAGCGCGCCATTAATAACTCTAAGCTTAAGCTCGGAAAAACTGAACTGAAGCCACGGGGTGCTGCATGCGCTATTTATGCAGACGATGACATCAAAGATAGACGGAGGCCCTCGAGGGACATAGATGCAGCGACACCGCATACTGCGCCCTCTGTTGAGAGAATTTTTTTTCCAAAGCAACAAAGATGAATAGATATAATATCATAAAATGAGGAATACGTGGGAGGACACAATCCATTCGAAATAAGTGTACCACAGTTGGCGGAGGTGTATTCCCTTGAAGGCACAGTCGCAATGATAATGGGACAGGGCATAACTGTCGCTCTGTATGTCTCATGGATGACATTGCCCAGATTCAAGACTGTGGAGAGGTGAGAGCTCCGATTCTCCTCGACCCCTCTGCAGCTTTTGATACTGTTGGACCATCAGATCTTGCTTCAATGTCTTCAGAAGGTGGTAAAATCAGGCACTACGCTTCGGTAGTTTGCCTACTTTATGGCAGTTCGGGCGCAATCCGTCTCGCTCCCTCCTTTTCAATCCCTCCCTATAGCGTTGAACTATGGGGTTCCCCAGGGCTCTGCTCGGTCTCCGCTCTTATTTAAATTATATATGCGGGTTCTGGCTGACCTTATTGCTGAATATGGGGTACTTTCTTCCTCATACGCTGACGATACACAGATTCTTTTTAGTCTTAATGCTCCTACCTCTGATCCTCCCTCTAAACTGAAAGACTGATTGCGGTTGGAGACTGGATGGCAAAACACAGGCTCAAACTTAACTGGGACAAAACAGACGTCCTTCTGGTTGGATCCAACACCTTAGGGAGGCCATAGACCCATGGTTACTGGCCGACCTCCCTACGCCCCCGTGCCAAGCCTGTGTTTACAGTGAAAAGCTTAGGCATTAAACTTATGGCCAGTGGCTCCAGAGAGGCTAAGGTTTTTGCCGTTTGCCAATCTGGCTTTACTAAATTAAAAGTCCTGAAAAAGATGTAACCTTTCCTTCCGCCTGAATCTAAGGCTAAGATTGTTACTGCACCCCATCATGGGCACCGTTGACTAATGTACCGGTATCCATCTTGGTCAACCTGAGGCCTTGTTACAATGCCTGCAGACTTTTCAGAATTCAGCTGACCGCCTCGCCTTGAGTGCTCCTAGGACGTCACACTCGCAGGATCCACTATGTCAACTAATCTAGCTTCCCATTAGGAACTGGGTTAAGTTTAAGATCCGGAGTCTGATGCATCGAGCCACTCAAAGCTAGTGCAGAATTCCGACGGTCTAGGATCACCCCCTACAATCCTAGTAGATCTCTTTGTTCTGCCAGTCAATCCCTTCTGTGTGTCCCCAGATTCTGACTTTCCCAGGCTGGAAGAAGATCTTTCACAGTGCTGGTCCCCACGCTTTGGAATGCTTTGCCATTGGCAACACTTCAGAATAGCTTCTATTTCGGAAGAAATTAAAGTCCCTCCTGTTTTAGAGATTTGCCCTCACCTGTCCTTTACAAGCACCTTGATGCCTTTTTGGTCTTTGTTCGCGCTCTATAAATTGCCATACAATACCAAGGCCATACGCAAACTGTGATAACGAATGTACTATTACGTCTAATTGTTTTTTCATGTGGTTCACTATGGGAGAGTCGGATTAAGGTATGGGTGGAATGGAAGTAAAAACTTGGGCAGAAAGATGCCAAATCTATATATGTATATGTCATGCCATTCTTGATTGTTGTTACAGACGATGAGAGGAATTATTTATTGATAAAGGAACCGGATCATGTATTTTCTACCTAAAATACATAAACACTTTGACGATATACCTGAAGGACGCCTGATCCTTAATGGAATAGGATGGGCGACTGAGAATATCTCAGAATACCTGGACCATGTATTAAGACCGAGACCGAGTAATTTAAGATCGTACTTAAACGACACCACGGGTGTTATTACCAAACTCAAATCAGTCCAATGGAAAGATGGTTACAAGCTTAGTTAGCTTGGACGTCAAGGCTTTGTATACGTCTCAATGTGTGGAACTCAATTTATTGACCTTGGAAGGCTGAAAGGCTTAGTTGACCCCGCCGGGATTCGAAACTGCAACAGCAGGATGTGCACAGATACTGGGGTGAGAGCTTAGCTCACTGTGCTATCTGACCGGCATGCTCTATGCTACAGGGTGACCCTGCCCCGATTATACCTTTTTTGTGTAGCACTTCTACCTCCCTTGTGGAGAATAATGCAGAGGTACACTGTCCACTATTGAATGTTTGGGAAAATGTTCATCAATCTTGTTAGTGTGCTCCAGACATGCTGGTGATAGCTGTGACGGGGTGAGGGACCTGCCCCTGTCAACCGGGGGATGGGGACCCCTCTAAACCTGCTGCAGGATAACTAGTAGGGTTTTTGCTAGAGCCAGTACTGCCCCCGAGGAGGGCTGAGAGCAGATTTTGTTCCATCCTTATGCGCCATGTTGCAAGTACCACTTTAAATCATTCCCTGCTCATATGTCTGATTTGGCTGAAATTTTAGAGAAAAACAAATGTGCCCCTTCTCCCATAATGATAGCTATATCTCCCATGGTGCATTGCAGCAGAGGGGCTGACAGGATTTCAAAAATCAGCTATTACTAATAACCTTTGAATTGCTGGATGGAAATGTTCAAAACAAAGTTTGTCAATGCGCCCCCCCTCCCCCGACGTGCATATTTTGGGAACAATAACCTATAAAATGAAAGTTATTAACAAAACACCAGTTTTACAGTTTTCAGCCCATTCATTCATAGAGAAAAGGTGCCGTTTTTGAACAGCCATAGCGCGTAAACCGCTGGGCAGATTTAGACCAAATAAGAAATCACTTGGGCACAAAGCGTTGACTTAAATATCTAGACTGGTCTAGGGTAAATTCTTAGGCAAGAGAAAGAAAAAGGGCAAAAAGCCTCCTTTTTTATTAAAGGGGGGCCTAGTACTGAAAGGCCAAGTACACTGAGAAGCAAGAGAAAAGGAGAAACCAGGCTACCCCTCCCTTAGGCGTGGAGAAGGTGGGAAGACCTATTAAAAAAGAAACTATTTGAACTAGTTGTACAGAATCGCACTCGGGATTAAACATTGTGATCAGAGAGACAACAAAAAACAAGGGCATTGCAATTGTTGCCTAATTGGACATGAGTCTTAACATTGGCAAAACTATTTTTGCATAAAAAATTGGTTTATGTGCAGTGATCAATATGCAACACATTTTCACTGTCGACACGGATTTGGTGTTTCTGACTTGAAGGACCGATTGTGATGTTTAACAGTCAAATGCTTGTAGTGTGCACACTAATGTCATCTTGCTCAGAACGTGATTTTCAAAGGCTTCAAGCTTTCTTCAGGACAACAAAATGGTATAACTAAGGATGCAAATATTAATCTTTCACTGGTGATGTCTAGGGAGACAAGGGTGGAGACAGGGCATCACTTATGTTCAGGTGATTTTCAAAAGCTGGTGCACAATGGCTACCTGGCAGAATTTGTTTTGAAAAAGCACACAAAACTGTGTGCAGAATTTTGATCTGCAATGGAATCCAGGAGAAAACCAAGAATGGAGCTGTCTTCCAGAGACGGGAAAGTAGTGGCACCATCTCTGGAAGAGAGCTCCTTTAAGGACCCGCAAGACACGCATTTATTGCGAGCGAACAAGCGACCACAGTCTCCACTCCAGCCTGACCCTCTGGCTCACCGTTGCATGTTTTTTTCCTGGAAAATCACGTTCTGAGCAAGATGACAGTGTGTACACTACAAGCATTTGACTGTTAAACATCACAATCGGTCTTTCAAGCGTTGCATATTCATCACTGCACATAAACCAATTCTTTTTATGCAAAAATAGTTTTGCCCCCTTGTTAGCGAGTTTTACTAAAGTCCACCTGTGGTAGGAATGTAGAAAGAAGACTCTTAGTATTGACCTGAACTACACAAGTATGTTGGTAGCAGTGGCTGAGCAGGCAGGCTTAGTCTAGGCGAGAGAAGGGCTATAGTTAAGTATGAAGACCTTTGAGCACACTTTAAGGAAACACTTACCCACTGTAGTTCTATAAAAATATGCTTATTATATATACTAGGCAAAGTTACATTCAAAACAATTCAGGCAAGTTAAAACAGTTCACACAGATATTTACACTAGATATTTGCTGAAGCAATACTCATTTCAAACAGGGCAAGGGGGGGCACCAGGGCAAGGGGGGTAACAGTCAGTAAGAGTAAACCTTCTTCAAAAGGGGCAATATAATGGTAACACACAAATACACTCCAAAATACACACTCTTAATACTTCTAAATCAGTAAGTACCCTTTTGGGATGGCACACAGACTTCCTACACCCTCAGGTGACTTAGTAACTAGCGGTAAATACACACCACAGTAGTTAAAAGTAAACCACTGCCACCCGTCATTCATCGAGAAAACGTTAACATAAAAATGTTACATTAGAAGCTAGACAAAGGGGATACCAAGTAAACCCTCCAGCTCCCTATTGTAACAGTGTGTTCTGGGTCTAGAAAGTTACAATGTAAATTACAATGTAAGTAGAGTCAATTTCACTTCACTGCTCTTGGAAACAGTTTATCCAAGAGAAGGTATTTAAATATTTGGGAAATCTGAAAGACTTCCCTGTGCCACTGCACTGAAGGTGCTGAGTGACAATTCAAAAGATGATGCCTATGGAGTTTGTCAGACTCCACAACCAAGAGAAAGTTATAAAGCATATTACAATACATGAGACAGTGGGAAAAGGGGTCTCACTCTCTCCAGGTAAAAATAAATCAAGTCCTCAAAATCCAGCAAAGCTGTTGGGGTCTCCAAGGTAGTGAGAAATTAGCACATTTGTGAGAATTCTCCCTAACAGATGGTCAGGCTTAAGTGGCAAATTCAGGTGCCAACCAGGTGGTCTGGCCTCATGACATTTTCCCTAATCCCCCCTAATGAATTCAGTGGGCTGTCTTTAGTAGCTCCTGTGAGTGATAGTATTCAAGGGGAAACACTGTACCCAAGTTCTCAAGCTACTTGAATCTTCCAAAGTGCAGGTTTACTTATCAGCTGGAGGATTCCCCCGCAGTTGCAGCAAATCATGAACACATTTCGCTATACTGGCTGAATGCAGAGTGCTGGGCTGATCTACGATTTGCGTTTCCTTCTTCTGGGCATCCACCCTGTGCCCCCTCCGTCTCCCACCCCAAAACTATAAACTGTGTGCCTATCCTTGGATAATGAATCCACATTTTAGTATAGTGGCGGAATGCTTTAAATTAATTTTACTTTTTAAAAAATACTACATTAGGTATTTTATTACTGTCAATTGGGTTTACTAAAATACCTATGCAACTAATACATAATACATATATAGAGAAGTGTATCATTAAATATGGATATATTTAAGTATACTAGTGTGGTGTATTTATGTGGATAAGTGTGTGGACTAAACTTAACTTTGTGCAGGACAATATCCCCTTCCTGGAGTTAAGCATGACTGTGCTGCCGTGCTACCATGTTAAATGAGGGTTAGGATTCCGTTTTCACTGGGTGTACTGCCCCAACTATAGGTCAGTGATTGTACAGCACTCAACCTAAGGTTGTGCAACACCTGACTTAACAGTAGGTACAACTATTAGACCTGCACTCAGAGCCAATCCGAAGCATTCGGCACAAGTAGTTTTCCCCATTTTGGATCTCACGAGAAGCGCTCAGGCCTTACTACTCGTATGTATATAAGACAGACATAGGGTTGAGCCGTGTTGGGGAGAATTCGCTTTTCTAGGCTAATTCGCCTCTACCTTACAGACCCCCAGCTCTTTTGCTGGACTTTAGGACATTTTCATTTCTATCCTGGAGTGAGACAGACCCTTTTCTGTGTTTTAAATCCAATTTAGACTCTGTTTCTTTTAGTTTGAGTCTGAAACTCCATAGGCATCTACCCTTTTGTATTGTGACACACAGCACCTTCAGTGCAGTGTCACAGAGAAGTCCTTTGGATTTCTCATAAGGTTTAAATACCTTCTCTTGCGTGAACTACTGTTCCCAAGAGTAGAAAAAGTAAAATTGACTTTACCTGTTTTTCCTATGTAGGTCCAGGACACACCATCTTATGTGGAAGTACCGGGGGGGTTACCTAGTAGCCCCTTTTCCTACTTACTCATTTAACATTTTTTATGTTACCCTTACGACTTTTAATGGCTGGTGGCGGTGGTTTAATTGTCCTACCATTGTGCGTTTTTACCGCCTCCGCTGCAGTACAGCACCCATGGATAACCGTTTTGTCAAAATGGCCTCGGTCTTCATTTTTTCGCCATTTCTTGTTAGTGAGGTTTTTCTTGGGTTTTACTCTGCGAACCAAACCAGGTTTAACCCTTTTGTTCGTTTTGCCTTTGGCGTGCTTCAGTGCAGAAACCCACCTCTGGCTCCAGTGTGTCTGGCAGGGCAGGAAGCGAGGGAGGTGCCCGAAACGCACATCCTTAGTCTCCTTGGTTACTTGAATGCACCCAGTGCTGATTGGCTGGCTGGCTGTCCTTGGAGGACAGCCACTCTGCTGTGTGAATGACAGCTAGGCTGTGCCTGAATTGGAGAAACCTGCATAAAAGGCGAGGTCTCTTGGACAGAGGGCAGGGTGGACCACTGGACAAAACATTTGAATAAAGAAACTGGAAGGGAAGCTTGCTGCACCCTCCTGGACCGTTGGTTTGCCCAGTGAAGCCCTGCTGCAGTGCTGATGCTCCAATTTTCTTATCGACTAGAGAAGCCCGGAACGGATGACCCTCGCTAGGGTTGCTGAGACCAACTAACACCAAGATAAACTTCTCTGGAAAACCTCTCCCTGCTGGCTGTACTTCTTTGCTGCTTCTGGAACCGAGTGCCAGGGGTCAGGAAAACCAGAATCGAGGGCTTCGTCTTTAAGCCAGACTAGAGCTCCAGGAAGATCCAGAGGACCCTCCCGAAGCAGGACAACCCATGCCTGAGCCAACTCGGAGTGCTGGACCCCAGAAGAAAGAGGAGCCCATCAAGTGTCCAACATCCGTGGAGGGGCTATTTACCGGTAGCTGAAACCGCGAAGTGCTGCTGAATTGGAAAGAGCCCGTAGCCGCAGACGACCTTCGAACTGCAGTGCAGGAGTCCTACCGACATCCACCCTCTTGTCCGCACGACTGAAGCCCAGGACCCAAGATGTGCAAGACTGCTACCAGAAAAGAAGCCAGCTGGATCTCTTCTTCCAACCTAAGGTACTGTCTTGACAAAAGGGGTACTTGCCTCTTGTGTCTGTAGCTTGTGTGGTCTCACTAGAGACTTGCAGTAGCTGCTTTTTGCAGAGTTTATTTCAGTTCTGCCTTACAGCTTGTGGCCCAACAGTGATTCCTTTTACTACAAACTCTCTAAAAACATTGTGCAAGACATTTGTGCTATCTACAGAAGTGCTGCAGCTCCCTAGACATTGTTCAAATTGACTTTGGCTGTGCTGGCTCCATGTAGACTCTTCTGACCCATTGACAATGGTTCTAACTGTCCCTCTTAGGTGGTACATAAATTTAACATGTAGTGCTGGGAAAGATCTAATCTAGATTTCATTGGGAGATTGAAAGTATTGACATGCTCCGACAATCTGTTAACATTTCCTTTCTTAACCTTTTCCACAACCTCAGAATTGTATTAAGTACAAAAAGTGATATATGAATGCCAAACATTGTCCTAGCAATTGAAGTCACCTCAGGGTGTAGGAAGTGTGTATGAGGCATCCCAAAAGGGTATGTACTTGCTTATCTGAACTCTGAGAAAGTGTATTTTATTGTTGCTATTGCCCTTTCTAAAGAAGGCTCATTTAAAACGGACCGTTAAATAAATAATTATTTTACTAGAAAACCTTGAGTACAAGTGTTATGTGGATACTTGTAATTGTGAATATCAGTGTTACATCTCTACAGCTCACATGTACCCCTCTCGAGAAAAGTCTGGCTGCCCAGTCACTCTACCAACTTGTGTAGTACAGACCTATACCAATCGGTGGGTAACCTATTACCAATAGGACAAGGCTGGTGTAGTCTCCCACAGGGTTACTGCATCCAATCTTGCCTAACAGGCCTGAGCACCCATTATAACACGTATCCTCTGTGCAAATATGAAACATTTCAAGAAGCTTACAGGAAACTATGAGCGGGCATGAACCTTTCTACCTCGAGCACAAGAAATAGAGTCAGCGGATGCATGATTGGGCGGGCCAGTAACTATCATGGTGTAGGGCACCCAATGATTCTTATTTGTTCTTACTGGCCAAAGAATGGCTTGACTAGATGCCAGGACATTCCATGAATCTGAACAAAAGGCATATCAAATTACTGGCATGTACATTAGGGTTTACGTGATGTGACGGGTCAGTAAACTGACCCTGACAAGAGGGGATGGGGACCTCTCAGCATGGAGTGGGAGGTCCAACAGGGTGCAAAGCCAGAGCCAGTCCTACCCCAAGCTGGAAGGTGGGCATTGGGAGGGCCCAAATATGTGTCCCTTCTTACAGTGCCACTGTCAATCAACCCGTACATCGCATGATGCTGGCCAGTGTTCCTCTGTTTGTTCAAGAAAACTACACATCCCAGCATCCCTAGTGTAGAACTATACCACCAGCTGAAACAAGCTCCAGTGAAAGAATGGGAATCTGAAAGCACAATCCAGCAATACCCTCATAGGGTAAACAGGTTGTGTAGCACTGCTTAGCAGCCATGCGACTCCAGCCTGGAGCCCCTGTCGATGCAGTAGAATCTTGTAAAGGTGGGCAGGGACCGCCACGTATCAGCCCTGTAGATATCGAGCATGGGTACATCAGAGGAATGCCATAGTAGCTGCAATGGCTCTGTGGAGTTGGCTCTTGGCCAGCCTGGTAACGGTCTGTTGGCCAGATGACAACAGTGCATGATGCAGCCAGAGAACCACCTGGATATGGAAGCCTTAGACGAGGGCCTTCCCGTGATTCACAGGTCCAAAGTTCATAAAGAGTTGAGGCTTCTTCTAAAAATCCTTTGTGCGTGTCACATAAAACTTCAGGGTACGAGCAACATCCAGCAAATGCAACGCACCCTTAGCGGGCGAAGAAGGGTTCGGGAAGATGACTGGCAGGACCAAAGGCTCGTTTAGATGGAATTCAGGAGCCATAAAAGTGGGGTGTGTGTTCGTAGCACCACATTCGTAGCGTTGAAAGACAAAAGGTTGCTTGCAGGCGAGGGCCTGAATCTCCCCAACCCGCCTGGTTGAGGTACTAGCCACTAGGAAAGCAGTCTTCCAGGAGAGAAACTTTAGAGGGGCCTGATGCAATGGTTCGAATGGGGGCCGCATGAGCTTAGTCAACACCACGTTGAGCTCGCAACCCGTAGCAGGGGCCTTCACTGGCGGAAAAGTCATGAAGAGGCCCTTGAGGTACTCTTTGACGAGTCAGAGAGGCCACAGAGAGGGCTTGCCCGGAGTGCAGGTGTACCTGGATATGGCCGCCAGGTGCACCTTGAAAGAGGCATGAGCCAGCCCAGCCTTGGCCAGCGAAAGCAGGTACGAAAGGAGCTGCAGAGCTGTGATATGAAGAGGCATAAACTTCTGAGTCCCACACCACACTGAAGCGCTTCCATTTGTGGGCATAGCATGACAATGTAGTGGAGGCTCGGCCCTGGCCTTGGTCAGGATCTTCTTGCACTCCAGGGGCAGGGAATAATGGCCCAACACTAGGGATGCAGATGCCAAGCTGTAAGACTCAGACGCTGGGTGTGGTGCAAGATTGTTCAGTCCTCTCTGGAGCGAAGGTCGGGAAGTAGAGGCAGATAGACTGAGCCACCGAGTGGCGGAGCAGGTCTGGGTACCAGATCTGCCTGGGCCACGCCAGAGCAATAAGTATTATCCTGCAACCATGTTGTCAGAGTGTGCTGATCACACATAGCAGTAGCGGGATTGGCGGAAAGGCATACAGTGAGAGCCCGCCCCATGGGACTGAGAAGGCATCTATGCTCCTCAGCTCAGGAAACTTGCTGGTGAACCTCTGGCACTTGGAGTTGGCAGCTGTCGTGAAGAGGTCGATTTGGGGTTGACCCCCACTAGTTGAATAGAAGAGATACTTGCTCCTGGTGAAGTACCCATTTGTGGCAGGAGCGCAGCTCCCTGCTGAGCCTGCGATGGTGTTCTTGATGGCTGCCAGGAGAAAAAGGATGAGGAACATGTCTTGAAGAATGGCCCAGTGCCACAGGGTCTGGGACTTCAGGGGCAGCGCGTCCCATCACGCTTCCGGATGTAGAACATGGTGGTGGTGTTGTCTGAAGATTCGCACCACAAGTCCCCGCAGTTAAGGCAGGAAAATCTTGACGGCCCAGAAGACTGCCCGGAAGTTCCAGTATGTTCATGTTGAGGCCCTTTCCCTTAGGGAGGCAGAGGCCTCTAGCGTATGGATTTAGGGTGCAGGCTCTCCAATCTTCCAAGGAGATAGTGTGGTGACCGTGGCTTGGCACAGTGTGATCTGAATAGCAGCTCTTTGAGCGAGATGTGGGCATACTCCCCACCATCGTAGAGCTTGCCAAAACTCCTGGTTGCGGGAGATCTTGTCCAGTCAAGAACCTGTGACCTTAAGCCACCGTACATCCAGGAACTCTTGAAGAGGTCTCATCTGGAGCCTTCAAAATGGAACGAGGTGGCTGCAGGAGGACATCATGTCCAATAGTGCCTTGATGGTTCGCACTGTTGAGGACTGCACAAACGACAGGCGCAGTGCGAGTTCGCAGTCTGAGGGGGTAGCCAGGCACGCAACCGTGTTGAGACGGGCACCCAGGCACAGAGCGTTCTGTGATGGCTCCAGGCAGGACTTTGGATAATTGATGGATAATCTGAGTTCCGTCAGAAGGCGAATAGTTGCTGTGGTGTGCTGCACGGCCAGCGTGTGAGAGAAGGAGTGGATGAGCCAGTCATCCAGATAAGGGTAGACATGAATGCCCTTGAGGCGTAGATGCACTGCTACCAGAGCTAAAGAGGTTGTCAACACCCTTAGTGCAGATTTCAGGCCGAAAGGCAGGGCCTTGAATTAATAGTGCCGTCCCTGGACTACAAACCGCAGGCACTTTCGATGTTTTGGGTGAATGGAGACGTGAAAGTACCCATCCACCAGGTCCAAAGTTGCCCAAAAGTCCCCTTACTCCAAATGGTCAAGCACGTGCTGCAATGTGGCCATCCTCAACTTCTAAGACCTCACATACTTGCCGAGTCGTCATAGGTCTAGGATTGTCCATCACCCTCCTGACTAGTTCCATACCAGAAAGTATCTGGAGTACACTCCGGAGCACTGGAGGCCAGGCTCCATTGCCCCTTTTCTTAACATGGCTTGAACCTCCTGCAGGACCTGTGCCATGTGTAATTCTTGACGCACTACAGGAGGAATGCGAGGCCACCTGTGTGTAACTCCAAGGTGTGCCCTTGATGAAGAACGTCCAGCACCCATTTGTCTGTGTTATTGGTCTTCCACTTGTCGACAAAGTTTTCTAGCCAACATCGCAGTGGGGTAAGAAAGTGTCGGCTTGTATCCACGGCCAGTTCAGGCCTGCTTGGGCATCTGCATCTTAGCCTGCAGGGGGAGGCTACAAGGCTGGCCTTCGCTGCCATAGGGATGCAAGTGGCCCCTGTAGGTCTCCTGGGTGGAGGAGCGGGAGGGTTGACAGTAGGGGGTGGAGAACCCCTTGGAGGATATGCTGGACTTTCCTCTAGTGGACCGAAAGGACGACGATCTCCTCTGCTGCAGTGTTCCCAGCAAGCAAGCCGTCTGTCAGTCTTAATGGCCTGCAGCATCTCGCCCACCGCTTTGCCAAATTAATTGTCCCCATCATAGGGCATGTCCACCACCTTGGACTGCACGTCCGTCCTGAAATTCGTGGCATACAGCGAACCTTGGTGCAAATCTGGTGAAAACCGAAATCTGCAATATCCAAAGCAACTGTGATGGTGTGGTCAGAGGCCACTTCGCCCTCTGGAACAGGGCAAAGGCTGCAGCTTTCTTGTCATCCAGCAGGAAGTCCATGATTGGTCCGAGCTTGTACCAGAACTCCCTGTCTTAACAAAATGGCCAGGGCATTGGCGGCCTTTATAGTGGAAGCAGCAGTGTAAATGATGCACTTCCCCACTGAATCAAGCGTCTTCCCCTCCTGGTCCGGAGGCACCATGGAAGAGGACGATGGGTTCAACGAGCGCTATCTGGCGGCGGCTACCACAAAGTCTGGAGTATGCCGAGATCTCTCTCTCAAGCACCTGGGAGCAGAGTCTGGGATCCTGTACTACTTCTACAGCCTGTCTCTTGGGGGGGGAGCGGTACTAGGCGTCTTCATCAGGGCCAATCTTTCCACCAAGACGTCATCCAGCAAAGGGACAGACATGACTGTCTTCCGTGAGGACTCACAGCATTGAAAAAGGAACCCTTCCTTCTGCTCGGGCATCAAGTTGAAGAGCGCAGTCCCTTCAAATCATGGCATGACAAGAGCCAATATCGTCTGAGGCGACGCCCTGGAGGGCTTATCGGTACCTAGCGGCTCCCCATCAGCTGGTAAATAGTCATCATACTCAACTGTATGCATTGCTGCAGTGTCTGTCTCAGTGCCCATGTCGGTGTGCAGTGTTACCTCCCCCACCGGAGTCAAAGGCCTCTAGGGTGGTGCCGGCTGTGGCATTTCGGCCCCGAGGGCCTAGGCGGTCGCTTTGGCCTGGTAGGGCTAGGTAGGCGACTTGGTCCTGGAGGACTTGGGCTAGGAGGACTCTTAGCCCATGCCCTAGGAGGGCTGCAGACCGGGCCAGGTGGCAGCCTCCTTTTTATTTCTGACACCAAAGTGTGGAGGGTCGTCAGAATGTCAAGTGACCTGTCCCTGGGCGTTAGCGAAGGGGGGAAAGGAGCAACTGGCAACAGCTCCAGACAAACGCCCTGGCCGGCCAAATAGTAGATCAGGCTCCCCTCAGAGACATCCCTCACGGGACATAGGGTCAAGGCTTCCTTCGTGGTTCCGAATAGAAGCCTTCAGCTAAGTGTTCATCGTCGCTTGTATAGATGCATGGGGACCTTCTTGGAGAACCCTTCAAACCAGTTGGAGACATCTTCACATGCCTGCAGAGAAAACCCTTAGGAGGAAGCAGCTCCCTCAACCTCCCTGCATCCTTGGGAAGGAAATGATGGGCAGCTGCACTCAGACAGGTGTACCCCTCTGTAGTTGTGGGAAGAGCAGCCGCAAGAGACTGGAGGCAGAGCCACTCGTGGGGTTGCCGTAGACTTCACCGTAGACACCATGGTAGTAATAGGATCCCCTTTGCCGTAGTAGATGGAGTGGATACAGACTAAGCCGTCAACAGGGTTGTAGTTGTCGACGGAGCCGTGGTCATTGATGGGACAGCTATCGACAAAGTTGACACCCTGAAAGACGACATTGTTGATGAAGCAGTGGTGGATGATTTACTCAACAGGGCCTTCGATGGACCTCCTGAAGACGTCTCCTCATAGCCTTGTCCTTGGAAAAAGATTTGTGCTTCAAAGGGGTCAGGGACTTCCTCGCGGAAGGTCCCCGGCTCCCAATCAGCAGGCTCAATGTGGACGGAGGAGGAGACATGGATTGGGTCTGTCATGAACTGGGTCTCGCAGCCACGGCGACCCTAGAATACAGCATGGTGTTTTACCTTCTTTTGTATCCCCTGGGAAGGGGCATTCTTAAGGGATCTCAACCTGTTTCTCTGAGGGAGCACACCTGTGGGACCGGCTGGTGCTGGACAAGGCTGGACTACGTCCAGAGGACAAGCCAAAGGCCTTCCTCATCTTCGAGCCACGCCACCAACCTTCGATAGCGGTCCCGCTTCGTCTTAGCCGGGAACCCATGGCAAATCTTGCATCAGTCCTAGTCATGGTCTGGATGCAGGCAATACAGGCGCTTGAGGTGCCGATCTTCGATGTAGGTGTTCCGTAGTCCACACTTTGCGCAAAGTTTGAAGAGACTCCTCTTCTCATCAGACATTGCCGATGTGCGAAGAAGGCCCAAGCCTGGACATTCCCAAAAAATTGAAGAGGAGATCTGTGATGAAAGTGGATCTTCACTGACAACGGGCCCTCGCTGCCGATAAATGGTTGACGATGGAAAAAAGTTGGAGAAAAAAATATTAAACTATCTGTAAAAACTCGAAATAGCAAAAATCTCGAAGAGCAAGATGAGGACTCTGACACGGAAACGTGCAGTAAAAATCTGAAGATTGCCACCAGGGAGGGAGACGGACTGTCTTT
This sequence comes from Ambystoma mexicanum, assembly GCF_040938575.1. Classification (NCBI taxonomy): domain Eukaryota; kingdom Metazoa; phylum Chordata; class Amphibia; order Caudata; family Ambystomatidae; genus Ambystoma; species Ambystoma mexicanum. The sequence continues at coordinate 1,286,639,864 of NC_090924.1, forward strand.
GGATGGGGGCCATATGACCCCAAAGGACAGTTATTGGTTATAGAGGAGAAATGCAGTTTTCAGGCAAAAGGGAAACTGCTTTTCTTTTTACTGAGGATTCCTAGACGGACGACTGGAAATATTCATGAGCATGTGAATCCATGCTGGAAATGGGAAGTACTATCACACAGTAGTATTAAACACAGAAAATATGCAATATCCAAAGGATAACAATACTTTAGAACATTTGTAAGCTAACAAAAAGTGGCAGAAACTTCTGATATCAGTATGCAAACTTTAGACCAACTTGTGTAACTTCAGTTAACCCCTGCTTAGGCAATCTTAGGAAGTGCAACCTTATCCTTGATGAGACACGCAGAATCAAGCGTGACACTGAGGTTCCAGTGACCAAGGGGTGTGAGAGAAAAGGCAGGTAAGGAGTGGACAAGGCAGAGTTTACAGGTGAGTATCAGTTAGGTTTCTTTGGATAAGGTTTACAATGGGTTGTCCATCCCAATGTAGCTCACTGTGGCATAGGAGGGGATGAAAGTAACAGCTTAAAAGCAACCCTTTGAAGCACAGGAACAAAGCAGGCCCCAGTTAAGTATTAGGGGCTGCACAATATCTTGTAAATGAAGAAGCTGGAGCAGCAGGACGGTCCCCAAGGAGAGGCGACAGCAGATCCTAGCTCAGGCTTCTTGGCCTTGGCGACTGAAGAAAATATCTGGCCATTGCACTCAAATAGTTTGACGCACTGCAGAAGATCTATGCAGTACTGGCTTGTTGGTGCCCTTTTCAAGGTTCGGTTGAAGGACGGTAGTTGTGTGGTGGAGTTTGCACCCTTTCTCAGTTTGTCTAGGCTGAGGGGACTTTCAGGAGCGGGATTCAGTCACTGGAGGTCCAGAAGGATGCCTACTAAATTTCAGACAAAACCAAGCTTTGGAAGATGTTGAACTGCAAAATGGTTCTTAGGGGAATAATTGGTCTACTTGCAGGTGAAGACAAGGAGAAGGATAATGATACTGGTTATGAAGTGGTCCTAGGCATGGGACACAAGGTGGTGAGCTGAGCTGGCCCTCTAGGGAGGCACCCAAACCTGGCCAGGAAGGGTGGCCAATCCTATAGACAGCGAGTGGTGACACATCTGGCTGGGAGGGAGAGGGGAGCGAGAGTTAGGACTAGCTACTCGCTGACTGTATGTGGGTTGACTGTGCTCCACATGTAGTACTGTCCCTAACAGCCTAAAAAAGTGTGGGTGGGGCAACCAACAAAATTGTGGAGGAGTACGGGGATGGAGATTAGATCTCGTAGTCATAAACCAAAGCAGTTTGGTTGACATATGTGGGCTAGGGGCATCGGGAATTTCTGGGTTTATTCACCCTGATTGCTCAGTGCTCTTTCCATGTGAGTGGTTGCCCGAACAAAAATAAAAATAGATCAACTAGGATGGAGGTTGTCAAATGGCTCTTAAAAGGCACACAGTCCACAGGGTATGGAGTGTGCTGAGAAACTCGTGCTCTCAGTCTCTTTAAGTGGCTGCGGATGTCATTTTTTCAGGTCTTCAGTTCCAGTGGTCGACCGAGTTTCTGCTACAGGATCCTCGTCTTTTATGCAGGAAAACTGGCTGAGCCCACCAATCAGCAGACATGCATTTATTCAAATTTGGGGGATGGCTGCCCAAAGGGGACAACCAGCTTCCCAGCACAAACTGGTTCCAGGCAGGCACACAGCAGGACAAAGACCAGGGGGATTTTCACTCACCTTCCCCACTTCCTGTCATTTTAGGCACTAAGAGAGCCTTAGTGGGCTTTCCAACGGTAGCCCGCCAAAGACAACAGACCTAGCAAGAGCTCCCGCACCCAGGAAGGTAGAAGGCAGCTCAAATAAATACAGGGTTTAAAAAAGTACAGCCACTATTTTAGGCAAATGGTGACCCTGGTGTCCCTTACCACAGCTGCGAATGCAGCCTGTGACAAAAGTCCACAGAATGTTGTGCCTATAAGTACACTGACAACAGCCTGTCAGATGAACCTGGAACAGTAACTAAATGTTACTGGAAAAGCGAGAAAAGTGAGAATGTTTGCCATCAGCACTCCTCTTAAGGTTTGCTGATCTTGCAAAATAAAATACATGTTTGTTTGTTTATTTATTTCTAATGCACACCAAACCCGTAGGTAGCAGGGCGCAGCAATAAGAAGATGCAAAGCTTACAAAGTTTCATATAGTTCACAGTGTCACTACATAATGGTACAGGTAGGGTAGAAGTGGGGTTGCACACTGGCAGGAAATGAGTATCAATGCTCAAGTTACAGATTATATATAATTCACAACTGTACAATACAATTCTACAAGAATATGTACAATGAAATGCAGCGTCAGCTAAGTATATCAATATTGTATAGGCCGTAGTGAGAATCTGTCTAGCCTTCAGTCTGGTTGGAGTGGGCGATATACCTCTTTCTAAAATGTAGGTAAGGTTGGTCTATTCTCAGCTCATGGGGCAGGGAGTTCCAGAGTGTGGCAGCCTTCACAGGGAAACATGCGAGACAAAAAGTGTCCCCCTTGCCAACACGTGTTTACACAGGTAAAATAAAAAGGGCAGCTGAAAGAGCTTCGCAGCAACACTGCACAAAAAGTGCTCTGTGCTGAAATAATAATAGATGCCAGAAAAGATGGAGGTAATCATAACTCCATTAAAAAGTATCAAAAACATGTAAAAAGGGTTCCCATGGTCACAGTAAAAGAATGAGTGAGTGTGGAAAATGGTTGCCAGTCACTTTGGAGAAGAAGCCCCAAAAAACAATAGTCCTGCAGAAATGCTGGGGGACTCACAGTGGAGAAATTCACTCAAAAGAGAAAATCTACCTAACAGGAAGCATGACAATATTGCAATATTTCAATTAGGTAATGTACATTTCTCACCTCTATTATGGCCTTCATGACCAATCCAGCTCCCTTAACTATTGCCATGGAAGGGTGCTGAAAAAACAAAAGATATAAAAGATCAGATTGACAATCTTATGCAAAGAGACAAAGCATGGAAAATAAAAATTGACAGTGGCCCTAATTGCGACTGCTCTGATGAAATCCATTCTTTAAGAAAAGGGGTTGTTCCAGTGTGCATAAATCAAGCAGAAGAAACTGTGCTTCCAAACAAACTAGAGAAGAATTTACAGAATCAGTGGTGATTTCAAGACATTTTTGTACCACCCTCTCGAGGGCACAACAACTGACCTTAATGGGGCAGCCAAACCTCTCAAAGGGAGGCAGCTTGGACAGAGCAGCAAGGTAGGAGTAGCAGGTCAACATGTAGGTACAATTAGTTCTCACACATCTCAAGAAAACATATTACACGGCTATACTGAAAAAAAAGTATTGAAATGTCTCGGGGCAAACGAGAGAGCATTAAAAAGATCACCTGTATGTTTGTAGGTCAACTGGTCGAATCTAAATGGTCGACAGGACAAATGGTCGTCACCAAAAGGTCGACAGGTCAAATGATCGAATTTTTTTTTTCTTCACTTTTTGGGGGGGGGGGTCCCCCTCCCAACCCCTTTTTTTTTGCTAAAAACCCCTTTTTCTCCCTAAACGAAAATCTAAAAAATATATATAAATTAAAAAAAAATGCGATCATTTGTCCTGTCGACCAAATTGTGTCAACCATTTGTCTGTCGACCATTTGTCGGTCGACCATTTGACTAGACACCCACCTGTATATTACAAAACCGTAATAGTCTTTAGGGCATCTCCATAACGCGCTGTCTAGATGTGGGCCAACTACCACAGATGGACCCCAAACATAAATCAACAGGGGTGGGGAGAACAAGGGAACCACAAAATCCAACAAGCTAGTAAAGAAGCTCCATATGGGCCTTCACAATTCAGTACAATGTCCTAAAGATACACCTAACCTTGGTTTATGTAGAAGCCCCTAGACCTGGTGGGAAGGTATGGCACAGTATTTAAAATAAAACAAATGAACCTATGAGGATCTATCATAACCAAAGAGGATAGGAAACATTTCCAAACCATAGCCAAATTGTTCCAAGAATTAAAACACATGTTAGCCACATTTCTATTTTAGAGACAAATGTTTCCAGTGATACCAAAATAAACTACAATGTTAAAATACATCCGTCATTTGAGAAATGCAGAGCATGACTTTAAAATGCTTGGAAATCACTGGTAGTTACTAAAATTATAATTCTTGGTCCTGCGCTCACAATCACTTGTGGGCAGGCGAGTATCATCTGGGGCAGGAGACACCCCCAGAGCCAATTTAGAAGAGATCCAGGACAGTTTCAAATTACATAGGAAACAAGGGTAGGAAAGTCAATAGGCCATCTGCTTAAATGTGAGTAAGTCAGATCTATCCCACAGGTGCAGATTCTATGACAAACCACTGCAGGTAAGGCCAGATGAGACAAAGAAGTGATCTGGTACATCCATTGACATCCAACAGTTCCAAAAGGAAGATGCAACAGAGCGCAAGAGTCCCTCAATGGAAGGGGAATGCGATAGAGACTATTAAAAAGAATCTCGACCAGGGAGAGTATCTCGAGTAAACCCAAAACGTGGGACCAGAGGCAAGTACTTGTGTCAGTGGCTTTGATGAAAACTGCTCCAGTACCACAAAACAACCCAGTCAGTGCAGGGCCTTATTACTTAGTTGCGATTTCCAGGATTTAGCACTCAGGGGGACGGGTGGCCTTCCACCTGTAATCTAGAGATGGCTTGGATGACCAAGGAAAGCAACAAACTATCTTCATACGATGTCTACCTCCATGGCAACAGCAACACAGCGCTGAACAGAAGATCCTGGCGACAAATAGCAGGTTGTGGTGGTAAACGGCCCAGACAATCATTCCAGTGTAGAGGGCTAAACCTAGCAGATGTGGGGAGACAGCAGGAGACTTCTTGAAGCCTGATTTGCCCTAGAGAGGCAAGAAACGCAATCAGGGATATGCCTAAGCCGAAGTACACAGCCAGTAAGGCCAAATAAGGCCTTTGAACGGCAACAACTGCAGAAATGTGTGGGAAAATCTCCTTAAACAGATCAGCAGACTTGCTTCCTCAAAGCAGCAGAACAGGAAACTAACAGAGGGTAGCAGGGACAGCAGAGACTAAATACCACTGCAATGGGCTGGCCTCAAACACTAGAGGGGGGAGTGTCATAGGGGCTTTTACTGTCCAAAACCAGTTTAAACAAATATGGAGGGAGATGAGGGGGTGTGGTCTGGCTGGAGGCTGATGGCAGTGTAGCCCCATGAGCTCTGCAGCCTTGGGAGGCGAAAACGACAACTGAAGCCTCAAATCACCCTAACCTGGAGCCAGGGAATAGAGTATAGCGGTCGGAACCCCTGAGCCACCTGTGGGCCAAGTTTCTGAGGACGGGGTACTTTATATCATCCTGAAATTGGTGCGCGCCTGAAGCTCGCGCTTTGAACACCTGCGTGCAACAGGGCGGCCATCGGTACCAGAGCGGCGTGAAGGCCCGGTCCATGTGGACCCTATCACCTTGCCTGAGTTCCGGCGCAGTCGGCGGGTGTGTAGAGTGGGTGGCAACGAACCACCACAGCGGATATCAGTCTGAGGAGCAGAGAGGTCGCCACTGCAGGAGCAGGAACCCCAGTGAGCGGAGGAGCGCCGTGGCCGAGTGGGGCGGCCTCTCAGGAGTGAAAACCAGCTGCCGCCGACCCATTCTAGCGCAGCACATATCCCATCTGGTGAGAGGAGGGTTTTTGGATCGTGGGGTGCTTCCCACGGTAGTGGGTGCCCGGCACTGCTGGAAGTAGACCCAGGCGCGGATAACAGAGCCGAGGCGAACTCTAACAAGCTCCGGAGCAGGAGGCGGCCGGAGCGATGGCAGCTCCAGAGGTGAGCTCAATGTGTGGGCTGAGCTCTGGAGCGGAACACCAACTGCGGTGAGCCGCATAAGGAAGGATTTGGCAGAGTAGCCCGTAGCTAGGGGGTTGAGCTGAACTTGACAACCCTACCATTTACATTGCGCAGGCCTCAGTGCTTAATCCAAGAGGCATCAATAGGATTTTTCATCTGTGGTACCTGCGTACCTCCTACCCCTGAGAGGCCAGCTGAACCAACATTTGTGGGACAGGCAGCACCTTGTTGAGGCTTGAGTGGAAGATTTGGACAGTGGAGGTGCAAGGATTTTAATACCACTGCATAGAGCGCAGGGCATAGCTCACTCACCGTCACCAATTCTCTTAGAGAGCTGCCGGCCTGGGCATCCCCCACAAAGACTTGTCTGAGCACTTTTCCCAATATCAGGGGGCATTTCACTCTACATCTGAAAACCCCCATGCCAGTGCGTTGCAGTTCTGAAACTCTAGGTGGTTGAAGAACCGTGGTTTTGAGGGGAGCGGCCTTGATGAGCGTGGGGTGGGCTGGCTGGCAGCTGAAGTGGTGCCGCACCAGCAAATAAGCTTGAGAACCCCTGAGTGCACCTTCTCCATTTTACACACTGACCATTGCACCCCTCTCTGCTGCAACACCCCTGGGGCATCATGAAATCTGGTAAGACCAAAGACAAGCTGGCAACCTCCATCAAGGAGATGCTCCAACAACCATGACTGCCCTCTGACCACCCTCCTACTGCAGATGCAGACACGCAACCGGCCACAAAAGGAGACATTGCATGCTTGTTTCAATCGATACAGAAGGAAATGGCCATAACACTGCAAGAATTAAAAAGCTCCTTTCAGGAACCATCGCTCAATGTACAGCAGAATAAAACCACACTTGAGAAGCTGGAGCCTGCCTTCTGTGATCAGGCGAACTCTCAAGACCAACTAGAGCAGGGGGTGGCGGCACTGGAGGCCTAAAGGAGTTCTGCGGAAGAGGAGCAGGAGGAAGCCGAGAACCGGTCCTGCAGGAACAATGTCTGCATCAGAGGTATCCCAAGGGAGATCACGGACCAAAACCTGTAAGGATATGTCCGGGGGCTGTTCCAAGAAATACTTGGGAGACACAGATGTAGACCTCACCATCGACCAAACACATAGGGAGTACTCCAACTTTCAGATGAGACAGAACTTCTTCCCAGATGTATTGACGAGCGTCAATTTCTTTAAAACTAAAAACCTTATTTTCTAGAAGACCAGAGAGCTGCGGATACTAAAGTATAAGGGGGGCTCTCTTCAGTTGTTACAGCACCTCTCTCAGGGAACCATCCAAAAGCACAGACTGATGAGACCACTCACTAACTGGCTATCGGAGAAAGCCCGCTACAGGTGGGGATACCCGTTCTGTAGTTTGTTCCAACTAAATGGGGTCCAGTATCAATTTACATACCTCTGTGCAGCTGCGGAAAACACTGAAGATACTGGAGACGGACATACACTTACCTGACTGGAGACCTCAAGAGGCTCCTATCGCTGCCTGGTCTCAAGCAAGATCGTGGAAAAGCAGAAGGAAAGACAGTCGGAGGCCCTCGATGGACAGACGAGAGGAGCAGACACTCAGGCTCCCACGTGAAGCTTTGTCCGGTACGATTGAGTGAAGAGCCGATTTAAGTGTGCTATTCAGCACAATAGGGTTGTTGTGCACTTTAGGATTACAATGAGTGGCATTTATAGTTGATGTTGAGGCTGGTTTAAGCCATACTGGTTTCAAATCAAATGCAGTTATAAGTGCATTAGGAGCAAGTGCCTCCTCTCAGACGGTTTGCCCTGATGATTATCCCAAACAGGGTTGTTACTGTTACTTTTATTTTCCTTTTTCCAAGTTATTATTTACGGTGCAGTACAGTGGGTTGTTCGTGCAATGTGGTACAGCTTCTAACAGATTGGGGATGGAAATGGGCTTCACTGGAAGAGTGGATGCTGCTTGGGGGCATGAGATTCATTTGGTATTTGAAGATCGGGCGGGGCAGCTGAAGAAAAGTTAAATCATTGTGCTGGTTGATGTGAAAATTACTTCATTAAATGTCCATGGGTTAAATTCTCTGAGAAAGAGGAAGATTGTGCTGTCTAAATTGGTGGACCTCAAGGCTGCCATAGCTCTGTTTCCGGAGAACCATCTCTTGCAGCGGGACTGGCCGAGGATACAATCTCATTGGTTTCCCCACCAATACTTTGCATCTTCCCATCAGAAGAAGGCGGGAGACACAATTTTAATGGCTAACTCCCTACATTTTGAGCAGGGGAAGGTTGTGAAAGATGCCCAGGGTAGACATACTGGGCAGAAGATATAGATAGTGGGCAGGGACCTCACTTTGGTTTTCATCTACAGGGCTAACCAGGTCCACACTCAGATATTCCTGCATATTGTGCAGTTCCAGCAGGGGAGACGACTTGTGGTTGGGACTTTAATGCAGTACTGGACAGGGGTGCGGGGGGGGGGGATAGATAGGTTGGGCCCTACACTCGGGGATAACCTCGGCCACTATAGAGGAAGCATTCCTCAATCGTGCCTTGACACTTGTGTATAGGCGCGTTATAAATACCATATCAAACCACTACCCTATTACCCTACAACTGGCTGGTTATTGGCTAGGTGGAAGGAAGTCCATGGTGTGCAAAGTAAACAATTTCCTACCAGCAGACCCAGCCATATGCATCACCATCTCCGAAAAGGATCACCCAGTATTTTCAGGAAAATCTCACAGGGAGGCCCCAATAGCGGGACCATGGGAGGCTGTCAAACCCACCTTGATAAGGGCGTTAATTAACATGGCCTTGGTGCAGAAAAAGGTCCTTGCAGCCAAACAAGGTTAGACTGAGGAGAGGGTTCGAGAGTGGCAAACCCAATATAAGCAAGATGGAGCTAGAAAGACAGCTGCAGGTAGCAAGAGCAGAATTAAAGGCACTTTGGGCAGACATTTCCAAATTTCTCATAACGAAAAACGTACTACAGCACATCCAATAAGGCGTTGCGTATCTTGGCCTACAAACTTTAGGCCCAGGGAAATAGCACTACAATTGGGGGGCTGAGCGAGCCCAATTACACGACGAGCCTGCTAAAATGCAAATATTGTCACAGTATTACACAGATCTGTTTGCAGCGGACTCTCAATTGTTCACAGCAGGATGCATTCATTCAAGAGGCCCGTCTCCCCCCGACATATACGCGTATAACAAACAGAAGCTGGACATGCCCATAACAGTGGAGGAGGTTGCTCAAGCTATTTGCGCTCTCCCAGGTAACAAGGTTCCGGGCCTGGATGGGTTCACAGCCCTCTTGCATAAAATATTCTCAGGGATATTCCTCGCATGGCAGCTTTATTTAATTCCTTTGCTGATACCGGGTGTATTACACCCTCTAGTGGGGAAAATCGATGCTAACAATAAGTAAACTTGCAAGGAACCAACTTTATGTTATCCCTTTCGGCCAATTGCGGTCCTTAATTATGACTCCCACATATATTCCAAAGTTTTAACAATGTGCTTAGCCACAGTATTGCCTGGGGTGGTAGCGGGGGATAAAACAGGGTTTGTCCCAGGACATCAAGTGTTTGATAATATTCGGCGCACAGTGGATGTCTTGGCCTGGGCAAGGAAACATAGGCCTTACTTTCAATCGACGCCAAAAAGGCGTTGGATCGCGTAGACTGAACATATTTATCCAAGGTATTGGCTGGTTTTGGGTTCGGTCCCAATTCCTCAAGTTAGTCCTCACCAACATCATGCTCCCATCTAGCCGGATCAAGGTGAACGGGATCCTCTTGGGCCCAGGAAATTTGCGTTGGGGCACTCAGCAAGGATTCCCATTATCCCTGCTTCGGTTTGCTCTGTCAATGGAGTCCGTGGGTTAGACAGCCATAGCGGCTTATCAACATAAAATGGCGTACGCCAATGACATTCTCTTCTACATGTGGGATTCCCAGGTCTCCTTGCCCCCACATCATCTCATTGCTAGAAAATCTCCACAGGGTCTCGGGTGCAATCAATTATCTTTAGATTTATCTGGGCCAAGAAATCTCTAAGAATTGCTAGGCACACACTTATGGCATCTAAGGGCGCAGGGGTTTAGCAGTGCCAGATCGAGAACTATTTGTATGCTCCCCAACTAGCACCTATTTTGGAAATCCAGGCAACCACGCAAAACTCTAAACACTGGGTGGATATAGAGAGGGACACCCTAGAGAACCCTCCGCATCAATGCTGCTGGTATTCCCCAAAGACGCGGGGGCTCCCAACTACTAGAGCCACAATGGAGCATTGGGACAAAGCTACACAAAGATATGCTACAACCACCTTCCCCTCTCCTACGACAGGTATTTGGTGAAATAGGCAATTCCCCACCCCAGAACCCCAGGGGTGAGCACAGGTCGATTCCCTCGGTGGAGAGGGGTTTACATAGATTGGGTCAGCTGTTTGGGGAAAATGATCCTCTCACATTTGAGCAGCCAAACTTGCATCCCTCTACAAGGTTCTGAATTTGAATAGGTTTAAACTCCTGCATGGGTATATGGCCAGATGGGAAGAGGACCTAGGTAGACCTATAGATGACCTGACCTGGTACAATATCTGGAGAAGGGCGGACAAATCATCCCCAGCAGTGCAACTTAAAGAGAACAGTTTTAAGCTGCTATGCCACTGGTACCTTACCCCAGAACGCCAGCACAAAATTAAACCCCACATTCTCCCCCAATGGTGGAGATGTGCAACTGCCCCAGGCTCCTTTTTACATATGGGGTGGCGGAGTCCCCAGATCCAGGTGTTCTGGAAGGAGGTGGCAGCGCAGATCAAGGAAGAGTTGTAATTGGATCCCTTGGTCTTGCTCTTGGGAAATGAGGACTCGCAGGGACATTATGAACTGGGAGCCAGATATTCCAGATTGATAACTCACTTTCTGTTATCGGCATGCTTGGTGATGGCAAAGAATTTGAATTCCCTGGCAGCGCCCGACATAAAGGAGTGGTGGGCACGAGTGAGGTTTGTAGCCACCATGAGCAAAATAGAGGGGATGGCACAATTTCTAACGGGCTAGGGCCCACTAATCACATTTGTGGACAATCATGATAACCCTAACATACATCATAAGCCCCACTAGATGGCATCCTTTTGGCTGACAACCTACGAGATGAGTTCTGTAATTTCCACTGACATCTACATGATGCACTGTACTTTGCACTTTGAATTTATTTTGGTTGGTTTTTATTACATATAATTTGAGTTTTATTTCGGTAAATTGTTTAAGTTATTCATACCTAAAAAATTCTACCAATTGCGTTAAGGAGGCGCTTAACAATGCAACTATTGCTGTAATGGTCTGTTGCAAGAGAATATGCAACGCAAGTGTTTTTGGTATGATAATATTTGTGCTAGAATTAAGTTTAAATAGCAAAAAAAAAAAGAAATAATCTAGGTTGCCACTGTGCGTTCACAAAGAATGTGGTAAAAATGCACATTTTTGGTCCAGCTCGTAGATGTACTGAACAAAGAGCCCTAAATCAAAAAATGTGCCCAACGGCTACCAAAAAGGAACATTGGGCTACCAATGCAGTAACATGTTTTGCACCCTGGATGAAGCCAAAACTAAAGTACTGTTGCCATCAACCTAAGCCTACGTAGGGTGATAAAATCACCTTAGGGCAAAAACAGAGGGCCCGAAAGACACCCCTGGGACTGGGCCTCTTAGGGAGTGACCCAATACCATATTCCTCAAGTTAAAAAGGGTTGCAATGGCAGGTGGGGGTGCTTCAGTCAAGAGCATGCTCTTGAGCCCCTCATGCAACCAACACTGCTCCATCCACATCTTATAATACTCCCAAACTGCCTTAGTATCTCAGTGCGTATATCAGCTCAACACACATTCTTCTGTCTTGCCACTCTATAACAGACTGACTATATATAATGGCCAAACAAACACTCCTTTCACTCCCTCCCTCCCTCCCTCCCTCCCTCCCTCCCTCTTGCTTCAGCAATGCTATTCTTCCCAACATTCGATGGTCTGGTTAACCAGGGGGCAGGGGTGGAGCGGCAGGGTAATACGCCTCAGACAAAGACTTCGATTTTTGGCACAACAGTGATTTTGTGGCGCAGTACAAAAATGTAACAAAGCACATAAGACAAGGAGGACCTGGATTACACCCTCAGATAGCCACACAGAATTAATTCAGATGAATTGCTTAGTATGGAGATATTAAGGGCTGAATAGAAAAATGAAACCCCAAAAGAATGCACAGAAGGATTTTAAACTAAGAAGTGTTTAAGCCCCACTCCATCAAATCAGGGGGTTGTAAAAGTGGACACAAATCAAATCCTCCCCAAAGAGGCACCTTAAACCAAGCGTGTGCATGGGCTAATGGCATCCCTAAACTAAACGCTTCAAAGGCTGTTGAAATAGCTGCCATGGAGGGTAAAACAAGCTATTGAAAACAAATTCTGACGAGCATAGAAGATTGTTTAGAAGAAGAAAAAAAAAAGTATATTCTAGGGACAATTATAAAGTACACCTCAGAAAAAAGGAGAAATTCACAGCAAGTTTTGGCCTGGATAATGTTACAGGCTCGAAGAGAAGGAACAAGTTACTTACCTGTAACTGTTGTTCTCCAGCATGGGTCTGGCATGGATTCACATGCTCATGTATATTCCCCGTCGTCAGGCCGGGAATCCTCGGTATAGAAAAAATCAGTATCAGTTTCGTTTCTGATCTGTCTTTCTTAGTAGTAACCAATCACTGGTCTCTGGGTCATACTGCGTCCAGCCAATGACTGCCCTCTCCCTAAGCCCCGCCTCTGGCAGCCATCCTCAGATTTGGTAGCACGTAAAGTGGCAGTATGACCAAGTGAAGAGCCGCAGAGGGGTAGGCGGGAGGGTTCGCATGTGAATCCATGCCAGACCCCATGCTGGAGAACAACAGTTACAGGTAAGTAACTTGTTCCTTCTCCAGCATGGGGTCTGGCATGGATTCACATGCTCATGAATATAAGAACACATAGCAGTATACACATGCACAACCACGGGAGGTGGCAACAGGCTCAACATTAAGCAATACAACAACTCAACATTAAGCATCTCTTACCTCCTCACCAGGCTCACCTTAAGCAAACAGGTTGTGCAGCACTGCTTGGCCGACCCTGGACTCCTCCCTGGAGCCCCGATCGACGCAGTAGAATCTCGTGAAGGTGTGCGTCGACCTCCACATCGCAGACCTGCAGATGTCGAGCAGGGGCACACCAGACAGGAATGCTGTGGTAGCAGCGATCGCTCTGGTCGAGTGGGCTCTCGGACGGCCGGGCAGCGGTCGGTTTGCCAACCGGTGACATTGCATGATGCAGCCAGAGAGCCATCTGGAAATGGAAGCCTTCGGGAGAGCATTCCCTTGATTCACAGGTCCAAAGTGTACAAACAGCTGTGATGTCTTCCGAAAACTCTTTGTGCGGTCCACGTAGAACTTCAGCGCTCTAGTTACGTCCAGCGAGTGTAGAGTCCGCTCAGCCGGCGACGAAGGAGATGGGAAGAAAACTGGCAACACCAAGGGTTCGTTGATGTGGAAGTCCGAAGGCACCTTGGGCATGAAGGAGGGGTGCGTCCTCAGCACCACCCTCGTGTCGTGAAACGTCAAGTGTGGTGGCTTGCAAGATAGGGCCTGGATCTCTCCCACTCGTTGTGTGGAGGTGATAGGCACAAGAAATGCTGTCTTCCACGACAGAAACTTCAACGGTGCCAAATGCATAGGCTCAAATGGGGCCCCCATGAGCCTGGTCAGCACCACGTTGAGCTCCGACGCCGGGGCAGGGGCCTTCACCGGCGGGAACGATCGGAATAGTCCCTTCATGAATTCCTTCACCAGTCGATGAGACCACAAGGATGCCCGTCCCGTAGTTCTGGTGTATCGTGAGATGGCGGCCAGATGTATCTTGATGGAAGCGTGAGCTAGTCCAGCCTTGGCCAATGACAGTAGGTACGGCAATACTTGAGGGGCCGTAATCCGCAGAGGGTTAATCTTCTGTGCACGGCACCAGACAGAGAACCTCTTCCATTTATGTCCGTAGCACTTGAGAGTTGAGGACGCCCTGGCATTTACAAGAACCTCTCTGCAGTCGGCTGGGATGTCGTACCCTCCAAACTCTAGTGCTGCAGGAGCCAGGCCTGCAAGTTCAGCAACTCTGGGTTGTGATGAAGAATGGCGCCTCCTTCTCTGGAGAGAAGATCCGCGTCCGACGGCAGCTTGACTTGTGTGGACGCTGACAAGTCCAGAAGGTCCGGGAACCAGATCTGTCTCGGCCACGCTGGTGCAACGAGGATCATCCTGCACCGGGACCTCTTGAGCTGGTTGATGAGCCGGAGCAGCAACAGCAACGGAGGGAACGCATAAAGAAATAGACCGTCTCAGGGGAAAGAGAAAGCATCGCCCATGCTCCTCGGCTGGGGAAACCTGCTGGCGAACCTCTGGCACTTGGAGTTCGTCGCTGTCGCGAACAGGGCGATCTGGGGTTCGCCCCATCGTCGGAAGAGTCGATCCACTTGATCCTGGCGTAGTTCCGACTCGTGGCACGAGCGCAGCTCCCTGTTGAGTGAGTCGGCGATGGTGTATTTTATCCCTGCTAGATGAAAGGGTACCAGAAACATCCCCTGGGCAAAGGCCCAATGCCACAGTTCCTGGGCTTCCTTGGATAGGGCAGGGGATCTGGTTCCGCCTTGCTTCCGGATTTAGAACATCGTGGTGGTGTTGTCGGTGAAGATCCTCACCACCTTGCCCTTGAGGGACGGAAGAAAAGACCTGAGGGCCCAGAACACTGCGCGGAGCTCCAAGATGTTGATGTGGAGTGACTTCTCCTCCGGGAGCCAAAGGCCTCTCGCGTGAAGATCTTCCAGGGAGGCATCCGTCGTCACTGTCACCTGGTGTGCTGGGGTCTGAAAGTCTGCCCGCCGCGAGATGCGCGCGGTGCCCCACCACCGAATTGCTTGGCGAAAAACCTTGTTGAGCAAGATCTTGTCCTCGAAACTGCCCACCGCTTGCATCCAACAGGCGTTGAGAAACTCCTGTAGAGGACGCATCCGAAGCCTGCACAGGCGCACCAGATAGACGCATGAGGACATCATCCTGAGAAGGGACTTGATGGACCTCACCCTGGCCACGTCCGTGGCCAGCACACGCTGCACCTTGCCCAGGATGGCCTTCGTCCTTTCCTCCGACAGCGAGCTTGGCTCCCAGAAACAGCGCGACCTGCGACGGAACCAGGTGGGATTTGGGGAAGTTGGTGGAGAATCCCAGGTCCGTGAGCAGCCGGACTGTCTTCGATGTGTGTTCGATGGCGAGTTCCCTTGTTCTTGCTCGGATGAACCAATCGTCCAGATAGGGGTAGACGTGGATCCCCTGCAGGCACAGTCGCGCCGACACTGTTGCCAGGCACTTGGTGAATACCCTGGGCGCCAACTTTAAACCGAATGGGAGGGCCTTGAACTGGTAGTGTCGTCCTTGGACTACGAACCTGAGAAACCTTTGGTGTCCTTTTAGAATGGGGATGTGAAAGTACGCATCCTCCAAATCCAACGACGATAGGAAGTCGCCTTCCTCCAGCTGGCCCAGCACGTGCTGAAGGGTGACCATCCGGAACTTCTGTGCCTTGATGTATTTGTTTAATCGGCGCAGGTCCAGGATGGGACGCCATCCTCCTGTCTTCTTTCTGACGAGGAAGTATCTGGAGTATACTCCAGAGCTCCGGAGCATCTTTGGGACGAGTTCGATGGCTCCTTTCTTGAGCCTTGCCCTTACTTCTAACAGCAGTTGAGGGACGTGATTTTCCTTCCTGGCCATGGGAGGAATGCGGGGGCACTTTTTCAGAAATTCGCGTGTGCGCCCGTGGGCCAGGGCATCCAGCACCCAACGGTCAGTGGAGATGGACTCCCACACGCTGACGAACTTCACCAGCCAGCCTCCCACCGGGGTGCTCGACGCAACGGCCGGTTCACTCTTGCTTGGCAGCGGCCTTGCCGCCCTGACCTCCCTGGCGACGGCGGCGAGATCCACCTGACTTGCCTCGTCCCCTGTAGGCCTCTTGCGACGAGGAGCTGGCCTCCTGACGGTACGTCGAGGAGCCGCCGCCTTTGGAGGCACCTTGCTTAACTCCGGAGTTCCGAAAGGGCGGCCGTCGTCGTTGCAGAACTCCCAAGGCCCGAGCCGTCTCCATGTCGGTCTTGATGTCCTGAAGTAACTCATCCACTGTATTCCCAAACAGATTGTTCCCGTCGAAGGGCATGTCCAAAACTTTGGCTTGCACGTCTTGGCGGAAATCTGTCGCCTTGAGCCACCTCCGTTGTCGAAGGCAAACGCTGTTGCCCAACTGCCCTCTTGTCGTCCGGTAGGAAGTCCAACAGGGGAGTGATCTTGTACCACAACTCCGTCATACCAGGCCACAATCGCTAGGGCGTTGGCCACCTTAATCGTCGTCGCCGCAGACGAGATGACTCGTCCTCCCATGGCGTCCAGTTTCTTTCTCTCGCCGTCCGGTGGGGAAGTTGTAGCCGATGCCCCCCGGCTTCCTTCTTGGCCGCCGCCGAGACGACCGAATCCGGGGTCGGCTGTGCCCTAAGGCACAAAAGGGCGGCATCGAGGACATGGTACTTCTTTTCGTACCGGTCCCTCTTGGCAGGCGTCGTGGACGGGTTTTTCAGAAGAGAAAGTCCCTGGTCCCAGATGTCATCCAGCAATGGCACCGCGAGGACCGTTCTCCTCTTGGCCTCGTGCCGTTGGTAGAGGAAGCCTTCCTTCTGTTCTGCGGGGTAGAGCTGGAAAAGCTTGTATGCCCTGGCAATCATGGCATGGAAGGAGCCAATTTCGTCGGGCGGTGAGGCCCAAGGAGGTGGTGATGATGATGGGAGGTCCGTCCCATCGTCACCACTGTCGTCAGCCGTCCCCGTCTTGGCCGTGTCTGTTCCCGTGTCATCCCCAGGGATGGTGGAAGGAGACAAAGGCTGAGAGGGCCGTGAGGGCTGAAAAGGCGGGGGTGGATGAACTTTCCTCCTCTTGTTTGGAGGGCTTCCCAATGGCCCGGTTCTGCTGGGTCGTCCGTTGGGGGTAGGGGCAATCTCACCTTTATCACCGTGCATAAGGTTTGGATTGCCATCAAAATGGCCACCGAGTTGTCCTGTGGCTCGGGTTGCGATGGGCGCGATGGTTGCTCCTCCTCCACGGGAACCTCGTTGGCGCCTCCGTCGATCTCTTCGTCCTCCTCCTCGGGATTCCTCCCGTGGGACCGGGTCTCCTCAAACTTCTTGTTGAGGCCCTCCATAACTTCAACCAGCTCCTCTTTGGAGGCTGTGTCCATGTCCGTCCACCAGGGTCTTCACAGGGGTCTTCTCGATGGGCTGAAAAGAGGACTCCCTCTGCGGTGGCAGGGAAACTCTGGACCCCGAGGTCACCTCCACAAGTTTCGCCAGGGCTGTCGTGACTTCCTCGATAGAGACATTAGCCGGGGGATAGGCCTTCACCACCTTGTGCGCGCTTGAGGCCTTTACCTTGGGGGGGGGAGGGTCACCGCCTCGCTCCCCCTCGGCTGGTTCCTTCGAGATCGACCGGGGCCTCTCCAGAAGCTTAGCCGGGTTCTCGGATTTTCTCTTCCCCGAGCCAGAGTGTTGGCTCCTGGTTGATGGCGCCGGTGAAGGTGCGCCCTGTCTGGCAGCTAAGGAAACCGACCGTTCGGCGCTCCCGGTGCCCGCGGACTCACGGTGCTTTGCCTTCTGTTGGGCCCCCGTCGCCGGGGCGCTCTCACAGGACTTAAAAGACAGCTCGGACTTCTTCGTCTTCTCACCTGCTGGGCTCTTTCCTTCCAGCCAGTTGGCGAGACGGGTCCAACGATCCCTCAGAGTCCGATCCGTCATGGTCATGCAAAACGCACAGTCCTTCTCCTCGTACGTTTTGTCTTCGTGAAGGCAGTAGAGGCATCTCGAATGCTCGTCCTCCTTGAACACATTCTGTAATCCGCATCCTGGGCAGTTCCTAAACAGCTTGGATCCGGGTGTCGAGCTTCCCTTTTCCTGGGCCATGTCCACGAGGTAGGCCTCAAACTTCTGGAATCCTCCAAGAAGCGTAATTCGACGAAAACTTCGCCCTTGAGGGGTGTAGAAAATTCCAAAACGGATCCCAGTTGATCGGAAGAAGAAACGGTGGAGCTTGAGGCTCGATTGACCGGAAAAATTAGAAATCTCTTGGAAAAAACACAAAACGCAGTAAAAGCTCGAGAGCTATAGCACGAGGACTCCAAACACTTGAACGTGCGGTAAAAAACTGAGGATGGCTGCCAGGGGAGGGGCTTAGGGAGAGGGCAGTCATTGGATGGGGTCAGTATGACCCAGAGACCATTGATTGGTTACTACTAAGAAAGACAGATCAGAAACTGATTTTTTCTTTACCGAAGATTCCCAGCCTGACGACAGGGAATATTCATGAGCATGTGAATCCATGCCAGACCCCATGCTGGAGAAGAAACCTGCTGTTGAATATTGTGACAAAGTGCTTTGAGCTTTGGGAAAGGGAATCCAGAGCTCATGCCGAGGATAGTGATACTGTTGAATAGTGCGACAAGAGACTGCGCTTTGGGAAGGAGAATCCAGAGTCCTGTTGAATACTGGAGAATAGTTGTTGAACCTTGTGAATCAAAGTACTTAAAGCTTGGGGAGAGAAACCCTGAGAAACCTGTTGAACATTGTAAATCAAAGAACCCCGAGAAGCCGGTTGACCTTTTTGAACTAATACGCTTTAAACTTGAGGGAAGTGAGCCAGAGAACAGCGCAGTTTTTTTCCCACACTATTTTTGTTGAGCAAGAAAGTCCCCACACAATTGTTAGTTAGATGCGAGGACACGCATGGTTTTTGAGGGAAATCCCAAATTAGAGATCGGTAAGCTATACCTTACACCATCCTGATCTTGAATAAATAACTTTACTGTTTAAAACTTAAAACATTGTGGTCAGTGTCATCCCTGGATACCACGACTGTCTCACAGGTCCCAGGCCACATCCTTGCCACTGAAGGTCTGTTGGGCAGAATGTGTGCCCAGTGGCTATTCATGATTGGACAGCCCCAGCCAGTTTGAAAGGATGAAATACTTACATTGGTGGACCAAGCCCAGGATAAAAGGAGGCCCTTCTGCAGCCATTCAACAGATCATTGGAGCCAAGACCTCTACCAAGAAGTGCAGCATGCTGAAGACCCGTGGATTACCGTTGCACCCGACCAGCATTGCCTCCAGTGAAGCCCTGCTCCTCTGTCCTAGAGTCTCAAGGCCCCTGTTGGCACTTCGACCCCTGTCCAGTGGGAACAGCCAGACTCTAGGATCAGTGCCTGCTGAGCTTTTGGCAGTGTCCCTGGACCACCCGGTGGTCAAACCAACATTCTCCTATTCTATCTCGTGGCAGCTGGCGTCGTTCAAGTGCATCCTTGCAACTTGAAGGATCTTTAGCTTGTGCTACAAGATATTGGCTCCTGCATTTTCAGCCTACTAGTCCAAATCGAAGCCATGCAGGCCGTGCTCCTGTGTTAAGCAACCGAAGATCATCTGCCGCCACCAGACCATGGAGCAATTGAATCTCATTGCGTTTGCTCCCTAGAGGTCTCCAGAGATCGCCTCCGCTGCAGAATTTGTCCTTTTGTGGCAAGGGTGACCAGCAGGCCAGTCACGAACTGTAGGTACAGTGACCAATCAAACTAAGTCTCTCCCATAAATAACATCTTCACCCATGACCCCTGGTATATCAGACCAAGCACATAATAGCGTGGCCCAATGGATTCCAGAAGCTCTGAAGTGTTTTATGGTGAAAATCTGTGTAAGGGGGGTGGGGGAGTAAACTTAACATGCCAGTTTTGTTCCTCTCTCACCCCTCGTCTTCCTTAGGTTTACATGGGCATAAAGTCTTGGCCCCATCTTTCTAGTGTCCGATTCAGATTGTGGTGATCTAGTCAAGGATTACCTCCCCCTCCCAACCCCCCATGCCTTCTCTAGTGCAGTGGGACATAGATACTTACCTGAACATTTGGAACACTGAATTGCAGCCACTGGCAATGCTCAATCCAATAGTGAACCTACCTTGAGAGTATACATTTTGGAACTGGTGACACAGTCATTAGGCCACATTCCATCTCCGGACTGGACTTTTTATGGATCCAATTCTGCAATTGATCTGGAGTGTTTTTACTGTATTTTTCTATCCGGATTACTTACATGTTTCTCACTGGTCTTGAATATTGCTCATCTATCTTTATCACTGACTTTACGACATACAGTTATTAAAAGTATTGCTGATACTTTGCTAAAATGGTGCTTAACTGACTAAGTTAAAGTGCTGGGGTTCCCTCTAAAGCCCTTAATGGTCGATGTACACATGTATTTGATAGAATAGTGACAATACTTAATGAAAGTTTTCATTGCTTATTGTGCATTTTAAATGCTTAATATTTAATTATATATTTTTGTACTCATCAGTCTAACTGGAATTACTGCAGCACTCGGTGTACGTCTCTGTGTATCCTTGGACCACCCTCACACCCCTCTTGAATCTAAGTCTTGCCACTCTGCCAGGTACCTTGACTGAGTTTGTCTTCATGGTCTTTCCTGTTCATAATCGGTCCGGCTCACAAAATCTACCAACAGAGGTGATTTTAGAAATACAGCTTAACCAAAGTGCCAATAGAAAAAAGGAAATGTAAGACCAGTGCATAAAAACATTTGCAAAACCTTGGTAGAAATTTAACACACTGGGTCAAAGTAAACTTGCTTGTTTAAATTGAAGACATCAGTGAAATCTACTTTACCATGTACATTATATCAATGGAAAAGATACAAATTCAAACTTGACATATAAAACAATTAACATTTACTTTCTTTCAGGTCTTGAACACTCGAAAAGCACGGAAACTGGAGGCGTTTAACTTTTGGAACAAGTAACATGTAAAAAGGAGCAAAACAAGATAGGGCTGCAATTCAGACTCACCTGGAATAGCTTGAAAAGGGTCCTTCCATTAGATGCTACCATCTCCAGCAACATATCAAACTGCTGCCCTTCCGTTGTCTCGCTGTAGGGAGCACACAGGGCAAACGTAAGGAAGTCCAAAAGAGAACTAATAACAAGGGCACCAGTGCCGTATCCCTGAAGTGAAGAAAAAAAACTAATTTGAAAAACAAAACCTTGCAAAATAGTTAATAGCAAACCCGCACTCCAATGCTGCCTCCTACTGACATACACACAATTTTATTAGGCTGCTTTGATTACCATTGGAGGGAACTAAGTTGGCAGCAATTGTCAGAAACAAAAAAATGTATAGATTTAAGCAACAACAAAAAAAACAACACAATCACCAGATACAGCCATCACATATGTGGCAGCAGATTTAAAAGTAAAATAGCTATAAATAAATTGAAACTACCAAACCAAAACTCCATCCTACATTTTTTGCACAAGGCCTCCGTATTTGTGATTTTCTCCAAATTAGTTTTCAAGATTTTATCCTAATGAGTCTTCATAAGGTTATGAATATCCATGGTCCCACCTGAGAAACAACATTGCTCAGGATGAAGGTGTTACATGGCACCTTGTTTTTTGGAGTCTGTTCACAAAGCAAACAATGTGGAAGTCAACCGACTGGTGTCAGACGTTTTATTCTGGTAGCTTTATATACCGGGGGGGGGGGATGTCCCTAAAGAGAAATCCTGTGTAAATCCAGTAGCCTCCACTGCCCGACACTGTTCATACAAAAGAGTGGGGGGATACAGATATTGTCCTATATAGTCATAACTACTGCCTACATCAGAGTGAGGCCCATCGATGCCAAAACCAAACCTGGCCTGTATGTGAATGTGTGCGGACACAGATCTGCATCCAACCCTGCACAAATGCCCAAGAAGGAACCCCTCAAGTTCCAGTGCATACTTGGTTAAATGCGCTGACAGAATAAAGACAGCAAGCTGGTAAATAAACACTGGCCTGAAAGCATGCAGTGCATCATTGTGGAGGGCCTATTCCCCACATATGGGCAGGGAGTGGAGAAATTCATGGAGGGAACCCAATTTAAGAGATGCATACAAAAAACGAGCCAGCAGCTAAGGAATGCACCAGAATTTCCTCACCACATCCCCATAAGATAAGGCACTGGGTTGCTAGAGAAAAGTATAGTCTGCATTTAAGAACCAGTAAAATTACATAGATCCCGTGAAGGAGGAATCACTGTACAGTTGCAACCATTTAGGAGGACTTTTTGCAACCCAAAGTACAAGAACTAGAACCCAAACAAACACAAAAGTAGCAGTGTGACTAAGGAGTCCATGTCCAACCTACTCTGCTTTGGCTGGTTACTGCCTGCGCCTGATCTCAGTTCCAGCAGTAGTAATACTCTTCTCCACAGCAGCATCATTAGCTGCTCCACAGCTGTGCTTCTTGCTTTAAGATCCCCTTTGTTAAGATGTTATACAGACTACCTACGGGTGTGGGGTTCGGCTATGCCGATCTTAGTGGAACTGTAAAGGTTTAAGTCTTTCCCGAGCAGGGGTCGAGACTGGTTGTTCCCACCGAATCCAGTGGTCGAAGCACCAATGAGGGTCTTATGAGATCAGACAGAGGAACAGGGCTTCTCCAGGCCAATTATTAGAGTCTATGCTGGTCAGGTGCAGGGGTCGTGCTCGGGCTGCTCTTCTTAGAAGTCTTGGTTCCAATGATTATCTGTCGAATAGATGCAGGAGGAGTCCTATCCAAGATCCAGGCTGGGAGCAAGCACAAGCCCACCAATAGTAAGGATCTGCAACATTCAAACAGCCCAATGTTGTCCAATCCTGGACAACTGGTCATCACATCCGCCCAGCAACAGACTTTCAGGCGCCTTTGGATGTGGTCTTGGACCGGACAGTCCCAAACCCCTCCTCTAGCTCACACACACAAAGCCCACTTGCCCATGAAAGCAGCAGCTTTCACCAGGAAAGAGGTTCCGATATATGGTATTTCCTGATCTCAGAATGCAGGAAAAAGGCCAAAGGATAAGATGGCCAAGGAACAAGCGAAATTCTTACGGCACTGCCATTTTAGGGTGCTAGACACGTTTAGAAAAAAACAAGAGTGGTCCTGGGAGTCCCTCTGCTGGACATTAGTCCCAGTGACGAGAGCCTTACCCAGATTCTTTAGCTCGCCATCTTTCAGAGGAGAAATATACAAAACATATCAGCTTTTGTCCTGCTCTGTCAGCACCGAAAATGCTAGGCAATTCTCCTCTGAACAAGAGTACCAACAGCAACCCCAGACAAGTGTTTGCCAAGACACGAGAGGTACAGCTCCACCCTACTGATGAGCTCCAAACAGGTGGAAAATAAAAGTGTCTGGGGTTGCTGTTGCTACTCTTGTTCAGAGGAGAATTGCCTAGCATTTCGGTGCTGGACTGCACCAGGGCAGAACAAAGACTGCTATGTTTGGAAATTTCTCCTCTGTGAAAGATAGTGAGCTAAGGAATCTGGCTAAGGCTCTCGCCACCAGGACTAATGTCCGGCAGAGGGACTACCAGGACCCCCACCCCCTTGTTTTTTGCAGACCACTTTATAAGCCATTTTTGTTAAATGCAAAAGTGCACAAGAAAGAACACCAAAAACTGAAAATCAGCCAGCTGCCACAAGCTTGTCTTGGACACACAGTCAAAGTAGCCAACAAGCAATTAGGTAAAAAGTTATAAGGATACAAAGTATCGTAACTGCACTTCACTGTAAAAGGATGTGTGCAATTGTAAAAAAGAGAACGTCTCTCAGTAATGAAAGTTTGACAGTAAGACAGGGGAGTAGGCAGTTTCCCTATAAGAATGTGCAAAATAGACAAGGAAATAGGAGGCTTTATTGACCTCCAAAAGTCAGGACAGGGTTACAAAATTAATAAAAAGACTGAGGATCCCAAAGGAATCTATGGAGGGAAAAATGCAAAAAGAAAATATTTACTAACAATTATAAAAACCGTAAATGTCAATTGAGACAACCCACCACGATACTTAATGGTGTGACCACTATCTAAGGATAGCTACATAACGTATGGAGACCAGGGGGGAGGCTGGGGAAAAATGGAACCAGGCTTAGTAATTAAAATACTTAATGGATGTACAAAACAGTAAATTGCCATAATCAGACAACTCACTTCTGTATTCAAATCGGCGTACGTCAAACCACTCCTCAAGGACACGGCAGGCAACGTGGAAGACCTCTCCAAATAGAGACCCATCTCAAACAGCCCCTACCCAGCAAAACTACTTGAAACCTATGTCTATGGACTAACACAAGAACACATAGAAAAACTACAACTGCTGGACCAGGCACAAGTTGGCTTTAGACCCAAGAGAGGAACTGAGACGGCATTCCTCTCAATCTGGGATGATATAAAGACAAATGCAGATTCCAATACAAGCTGAGCTCTGATACTTCTGGACCTCTCTGCAGCGTTTGACACAGTCATCCATGACATCACCAAGAGGCCAGATCAGCAGGGGAGAGGAAGAGAGAAGGTAGAAGCTAAGAGGAAGATGCTTACGGAACCGAAGATGGTTCTCCTCAAGTTTCAGAGAGGCAGGGAGGCTGTTCCAAAGGTAGGCCCCAGCTGAAGAAAGATCTACCACCAACTCGTTGCTTGGAGAAGCGACTGACCGCGAGGGAGTTGGAGGAGCGAAGAGCTAGAGTAGGAAGGTATTTCCGATGGGAGAGTTAAAGGTATTGCAGACCCAGGCCCCAGAAGGCCTTGTGAACAATGCAGAGGGTATTGAACTTAATCCTTGCAGCCACTGGGAGCCAATGAAGAGTTTTCAGGGCTGAAGAGATACGATACCTGGACTTGAGGCCAATGATGAGTCTTGCAGTCCTGTTCCGGATGAGTTGCAGAGGGCGGAGAGTAGAACCAGGAAGATTTAGAAAGAGGCTGTTGCAGTAGTCCAGCCTAGAGAGAACCAGAGCTCTAGAGACAGTGAGCTTCTGGGGGAAGGAGAGGAAAGGAAGAATGCCTATGAGGAGGGGCAGTTATTAGTTTGACTGCTTAGAGATATCAGAGATGTAAGAAGAGGAGGAAAGTGTAGAGTCGAAGCAGACCCCAAGGTTCTTAGCCTCACAAGTGGGAGCAGGAAGAGGGCCAAGGGAGGCCGGTCAGAGTGACAGAAAAGGAAGGTGCAGGAGTGCCCACAAGGAGGATCTCTGTCTTACTGGCATTAAGGCAGAGGACATTGGCGGCCCACCACTCCTGGATTGCAGACAGTGAGAGATGAGAGAGGGAGAAGAGGTGGCAGAAGGTAGCCTGAAAACGAGCTGATGTCATCCACATATCACTGAAAGTTGGAACAGAGAGCAACAATGTGGTGGGGCAGGGGTGCCAGGTATTGGTTGAAAAGCCTGGGAGAAAGGCTAGACCCCTGGGGAACACCGCAGGTAGTGAGTGAGATAGAGGAACGGAGGGACCCAAGTTGGACCTGGGAGGGTCGGTTGGAGAGGAAAGAGGTCAGCAAGGCCAGGGCCTGATCAGTGATAGCCAGGTTATCACGGAGGCTGTTGAGGAGGCTGGAATGGTTGACAGTGTAAAAGGCAGAAGAGAGAGAGTAGGATGAGGATAAAGGGGAGATTAGAATCAAGGTCGAAGAGCAGGTCTTCACGGATGTTCAGGAGAGCAGTTTCCGTGCTTCTGGCTGCTCTGAAGCCAGACTGATGGTCATGGAGGCAACCAACAGAATCAATGAGAAGGTTAAGCTGGGAGATGGCCAGCTTTCTAGGAGTTTGCCTAGGAAAGGAGTGCTAGAGATCGGGCGATAGTTAGCCGGGCAGGAGGGGTTGGCTGAGGGTTTCTTGAGAAGAGGGTGCACAAGAGTGCTTTAGGGGGAGGGGAAGGCTCCAGTGGTGAAGATGTGATTACATATGTTGGCCAGGGCAGCAGTGAGGGTGTCAATATGGTCCTTGATGGTTTTGGAAGAACATGGAAGAACCTGTTTTGATGAGACTTTCATAGATCAGACTATTCTAGAAATCTCGTCAGGGAAGAACAGAGGAAAGGAAGAGAAAGAGGGAGAAGAGGACGGCTGCAGGGGGGCCAGAGGTAGTGGAGAGAGAAGCAGGAAGAGGAGGAGAGGACGAGAGAGTGGAAAGGATGTCCTGGGCTTTAGAGATGAAATGAGAAGCCAGGCCGCAGCCTCGCCTCATAGTACGGGGGACGGTTGGCACAAGCTAAGTCCAAGTCAATTAAAAGTAGATAGGTAGGATTGCAGAGGCCACCCAGGCTGATGAGACAGGGGTGACGGCATAATGCGAAAGCTGTGCTAAGTCAGATGGGGGTAGATGCTAGTCTGCACGAGTGTGTAGTTAGAACACGAGAGTGGGAAGTGAAGAGAGGAAAGCGCTTACAACACTGACAGATGGGGGGACAAGCTAGTGTGGTGGGCGAATGGGAGAGGCAGTGGCTTGTAAGAAGCAGTGGCTTGACAGGAGAAAGTGATGGGTGGCGGATAGAGTAAAGAGCAACAGTCTTACCTAAAGGTACAATGAGGGCAACCGACATGGCCAGCAGGGCAGTGAGATTGATCACGCAAGTGGAGGATGGCTTTCGAGGAGGAGGAAGCAGAGGGGCATCCCACGGAGAGGATCAAGTCTGCAGCAGATGGCTTATCTGACACGGACAGGTGCAGACAGGCTGGTGGAGTGAGCCTTTGCCCGTGCCTTCACCATGGGCCGGCGTTGCCAGTCAGCTTGGAGGGGGCAGGACACATCTTGGAAGCGGCCAATTGGGTCACATGTAGGTCGGCACCACAGCCAATGAAGCTGGGTGCCAGCAGGTATTGTTGGAGGGCCGGTAGTGTGGTCCACTTATCAAGTTCATTAAAAGACACAGCCTTACATGCTACAACTACGTGGGAAGACACACAGATCCTCTACATAATAGAAGACACACAAGAGGAAAACAACGCTGGTAGACTTTCTACAAGAACTCTATGAATGGATTAACACTAACAGCCTCAAACCCAACCCAGGTAAAACAGAAATAATGGTTATACCCAAAAACCAGGAAAATAACCACTACATTATGGCCCACAGAACTAGGAACTGCACCAACGCCATCGTTAGGGGAGTTTTCCTAAAGTCCTACTGATAATAAGACTTTAGTAAGATATTGCAGCAGTTTGTAAATCCCCCAACTCTTAGTATCAGTCTGTACTAACTCAGGGCCTTGGTAAAGTGGCAGAGCAATCAAGCTTATCTTAAGAGGAAGATGTGAGCTGTAGGTAAGTACACTGAACCCAGTTGGACATGCACATCAAATAATCACTTACTTATAATTCATATAAAATTATATATTTATTATATTCTCACCAGAATCACTTTAAATACATCATACGTTTACACTAGAACACTTCGAAATCATTTAGAATATACTTCCAAGGACAATTTCACTTTTGTGTTTGTTCAGGGTTACATTTGTTGCATCGTTCGAAAGGGAAAAGACAATGCTATCGTAATTTCAGTAATTACGCGCACATGCGGTTCTTAGCAGATTTACAGTAAGACATTTACTCTGCAAACATACAAGAAAGTGACTTAAAGGAAGGAAAATGGTTAGAGCAACACTAGTCGGGTTCAAGGTTCTAGAGAGAGTTTCTTCGCACAGCAAGTCTTTTAAGTCCAAAAACGCACCCATAGCTAAAGGGAGTTTTCAAAGGGCTCAAAGTCATGACAAGCAGCAGAACACAGAGAAAAACAGGACAAACATACGATGCTTGTGACTATTTAGAACGTGCAAGTGCAGCAAGGTAGAAGGCAGGGGGGGTAAGTGCTGTGGAGTCTGAGCTCATGGGAAAGACACAGATGAAGTGCTAGGAATGTTGAGTGCTACACGGCATGGAGCCATGAGGGGTGTAAGTGCAAGCCACCAGTGCGGTGGGTGTAAAGTGCAGATAGACACGAGCAGGGTCGATTGGGTGCGGGAGGTCAGAAAGCATCCCTGAATCCCACTGGAACCCATTCTTCCCATTTGGCCGATACACCCAGAACAGTCACTCAAAGTAATTGTGAACCATTCAGATTTGCCAACATATCCATACTGGAAACTGAAAAGGTGATACTATCCCTGAAACCATCCAACTGCCAAGGAGACAGCTGCCCAGCACAAATTATTAAGGATGCAGCTAGAGACCTAGACCCCTTCATCTCCAAATTAATAAATGCCTCCTTCAGTTCCAGTACTGTACCCACTAACCTCAAAGAATCTTGGGTACTGCCTCTCCTTAAAAAAACAGACCCTTGACCCAGCCATCCCGACTAATTATAGGCCCATTACCACGGTCCCATTTCTCCTTAAAATCATCGAGAGAGTAGCCTACCTCCAGATCCAAAATTATTTGGAGACAAACCAACTACTAGGATCACGCCAATCTCGCTTCAGACCACTACATGGTACTGAAACAGCCCTAATCGACCTCAAAACATAAATCGACGAGTTGAAGGATAAAGGTAAAACAGCTATGCTCCTCCTCCTTGACTTATCGGTGGCCTTTGACCTAGTGGACCATGCAGTGTTATGTAACCATCTAGCTTATGCTGCCCATTTCTCAAGTGAAGCTATAGTCTGGGTAAAATCCTTCCTAGCCAACAGTACGATGAGTGTTTTCCCCATTAGCTTCAGCGGACCCAATACATATCACTGTGGTTTCCCACAAGGTTCATGTGTCTCCCCCCACAATGTACAATAGCTTCACTAAGCCACTCCTTCGACAAACTTGACAGATTGGGGGTAACCTATACCAATTATGCGGACGATACGCAGATCCTCATACCACTATCTGGCAACTTTGTTGAAGACACAGCTCTAGTAAACAAGATTTACCTCATCATTCAAGCATGGATGGCCTCTGCCTGAACAACGACAAAACAGAGCTACTGATCCTGGGTTCCGACTCTAACCTCAAAAAACGTAGCCCCAACTATCGTGCATTCAATATAGACGGCAATATAATCAAAGTGGCAACTGAGGTAAAAATACTAGGTTTCTACCTCGATTCCACTTTATCTCTCAAAAAACAAGTCAATTCCCTGGCTTCCTCCACAGCCTACACCTGCAAATTAATCCGAGCCTGTAGACCTTACTTGTCTAAAACCAATTGTATCACACTAGCCAATGCCCTAGTAATGTCTAAACTGGACTACTGTAATGCCCTATATGCGGGCGCTAATAAAACTGTCAAACAAATTGCAAATATTGCAGAATAATGCTCTTAGAGCAACCCTGGACATACCCCGCAGAGCACACATATCCAACATCAGGAAAGACAATCATTGGTTAAAAATCAGTGACTGAGTTCTCCTTAAAACGCCATCTCTTACACATAAAGGACTGACCAACACTGCGCCCCCATACATCTCGGCCAGATTGACCAGAAAATCCTCTATTCACCACACCAGAGCCTCTAACCACTCCCTACTTGAAACTCCCAGATTTAGACTAACTAAAGCGGGTGGAGCAAGCTTCCCTTTTAGAGCTGCCTGTGCCTGGACTCCCTACTGCATTGAGAGCTAATCTACCCTACTCTAGATTCAGATGTAATGTGAAAAGTTGGCTCTGGACTAACGCCAACTAACATACTGAGCCTTTGTTCTAGGCCCGGTCCAATCACTATGCATAACTACTTTGATTCTTCTGACACTAGACTAATGAGTGGGACCCACATTTTATATCTCTTGTACATTTGTATATCTGCATTGTATATATGTTAATAATTTACATAATGCATCCTCTGTATGCATCCTCTGTATGTATGCAACCTAAGCTTAAGTATTCTTGTAACTGCTGCGCCCGGCTACCGCTGGGTTTGGAGCGCATTATCAAATAATAAACTAAACTGTCCAAACCCACAGAAATATGATATAAAAGCATTAGGTTTTACATACAAATGGTGGCATATTATTCTTACGTGTGCAAGTGTGATGGTGTATTTTATAGCAGCTGGTATTGAGAATAGCTGGTACTATGGTGTGTACATAGCCAGTAATGATAGAAAAATAATATGTTGTCACTCTGTTACTGGCATTCATATGCAGCAAAAGACATTAAGTCAATGCTCTGCGCATGAATAGAAAACGCATTTGTCTACAGTACCCATCCCAAACAAAGCCTGCAATCCACAGCCTCAAATACAAATACGGTATTTGTATTTAAGGCTTCGGATTGCTAGGTATTTGAAATATCTAACCATAGATTTAACAAGTCTTAATGGATGCCACCTACGCAATGGGTCTGAGCCAAACACACATAATCAGCGTAAAATAATGTTACAATTACTTTAGCCCATTGTAAAACCATTGTCAATATTGTGTTGAGCCTGACAAATAAGTGCATCCCTCATGGTGTCATACAATACCGGAAAGCCTTACCAAGTGAGGATGATGTGACAGGCGGGCAATTCAATATATGCCAGGTCAGGCTCCTTCACACATGTTCTGTTCCAACTTTGCATACGATGCAGACAGATTCATGAAGATTCATGAAGAGACTGCATGCTGCAGTGAAAGGCATGGGAACCTAAAAACGCACAGGTTTCTGTGCTGTTCACGGACCATGCAATGAGTCTGATGGTATCTCTATCATTCTCCCATTTGTACAGCAGAAATTTGCAATGGTAGCCATCAGTGCACTACTGATTTCAATGGAGTGTGTCTGCTTTTATCTCATGCATGCAAGAAAAACATGCCAAATCTGCTGCAATGAAGCGGTATGCAGTATGCAGGGATCAGAATGCTGCTCCCCGACAAGGGATGCCAGCCACCTTTGTCAACAAATGTGTCCTTAACACACACACACACACCAAAATGTCGCTTTGCTCTTTCCATCACAAATCCAAAACTACATGTCCCAGAATGCAAGGAGAACAGCCACGGAGGAACGTCTCTTGAACGACATGTGGCATGCTGGCATTATGTATGGGTGTATGTTTTCTCCCATTCCATTTTCTTCCAAAGTAATGAATTTTTCGTTAGTGCACGCAGTGAACACAGATTGCAAGCTTGCATGATGCACATGAACCAGCATTCTGCTATCTCCACTGCTACTGGCCATCAGGTTAGCTGGCCATTTTAGAATATCCCAGCCTTCTCTCAGTTGCACCTCTGCTTCGCTTCTGTTTTTCAGCCTTCTATAAGCAAACCTCTCAGGCATATTCCCCCTCTCCCCACAAACCTAACCCACCACCGTTTGCACGACCTCCAGCTTGATCTGAAAGATAGAGGGACTCCGACCCCCTTTCTTTCGGACCAGGCTGGAGGTTGGGCAAACGATGCAGCATAAATACATTTGCAGGAAGGAACAATATATCACAGCCCACTTAAAAGAAAGACAACACTTTAAGCATGGGAGGAAAGGTGCCAGACCCTCGATGGCTTTGACATGGAGAACAAGGCCCTGCATTCCCCAGGGCAGGACTCCAGGACAAGGACAGTCTGGGAGTGGGAGCACTGTCCTGGGGAATGGTGAGCCGCCCACAAGCACAAACATTTAGAACTTCAACTCGCCCCGGCCCCTGCATTCCCCAGGGCAGGCCTCCAGAGGAAGAGCGGGACGGTCCTGGGCTAGGAGCACTGTCCAGGAGAATGAAGGCCTGATGGGCACCAAGTTAAGTTCTCTCTCACATTTTCTTTCTTCTTTTCTCTTCTCTGGTCTTGGAGGGCTGCCTGCAAGTCTTGTCATCATGAGTAACAATTCTAGAGTCCCTGTCCGCACGAGAAGGTGGCACTGGATGGCGTCACCACACGCGTGCGCCCAGCTACACATTCATGAATGTCATTGGCTGACAAGCAGCCAATGGCATTCCAGTATTAACTGTTGCTGTGCCGATTGCCAAGGAGGTCCTGACAGGTATGCTGCTTGCGCACAGAATAATACTGGCGGGGCCACCCCTGTAGCGCACTGCCAGCATCTTCATTGACAGTGTTACGTAGAGTGCATGGAGCTACAAGCTCCACACACTCTACAGTGTAAAAATATGCGTAAAAGGGGACGCGCCCCTCTGCAGCAGGCCCAGCCAGCCATGAGGACGGCAGAAAGTCTGGGAGCAGCAGATAATGGATTGTTTATTGCTTGGATTTCACGGTATGTAACGCTGCTCAAAAAGAATGCAGAACTAGAGAACAGATTGAACATGAACATCTGTTCTCTGCACACTCCGTGTTCCCCGTGGGGAAAGGGGGCATGCACCCCCATTCCCTATGTAAGCGGCCGCCACTGTGAACAACCACCTGCCTTCTGTTAAACAAAATACTTTACACACAGAGTTAGAGCCAGAGGAGCGTAGTGGACTAGAGGGGGGGTATTTAGTACGATGGGGTTGAATATAGTGTGGTCCCGGCGTCCAGACTGCCTTGTGGATGATGCAGAGGGATTTGAATTTAATTTGTGCAGCAACCGGGAGCCAGTCAAGACGTTATACTGCACGAGAGATGCAGTCCCTGGGCTAGGCCAAGTATAAGTCTTGCTGCCCTATTCTGGATTAGCTGGAGGGGTCGCAGAGCAAAAGATGGTAGAGTCAGGAGGAGGCTATTGCAATAGTCAAGCCTAGAGAGAACCCAGTCTTGGGTCACATTGAGCCTCTGGGTGAAAGTGAGAAAAGGGAGAATTCATTTGAGAAGGAAGAGCTGAAAGTGGGACTTCTTGGCTATGTCCTGAGTGTGAGGGAGGAAGGAGTGAGAGGAGTTGAAGATGACTCCCAGATTTCTGGTTTCAGAAGAGGAGCCAAAGAGGAAGGCCAGATTGAAGGGAAGAAGGGGGGAGCATGGGTCCCGATAGGAAGGATCTCAGTTTTACAGGCGTTGAGGCAGAGATCATTGGCGGTGCACCCGGACTGGATGGAAAATAGGCAGCCAGGGATGATGAGGGTGCAAGAGGGTCGGCAAGGAGATTGGAAAAGAGCTGTGTGTTGTCTGCGTAACACTGGAAGTTGGAAGAGAAGGAGGAGGTGAGGCGTGCAAGCAGAGCAAGGTAGATGTTGAAGAACAAGGGTGAGAGGATCGAACCCTGGGGGTCACCACAGGTGGAGAGTGAAGTAGGAGAGGAGAAAGTGCCCAGGATGACTTGGGAAGAGCTATCCTTCACAATGGATGTCAGCCAGTTCAGTGGCCGTTTCGCGATACCAAGGGTATCGTGTAGCCTTTGTACGAGGATGGAATGGTTGACTGTGTCAAAGGCAGAGGAGAGATCGAAAACGATAAGGACAGCTGGGGAGTTGGAGACCAGAGATGTGAGCAGTTCTTCACAGATGTTCAGAAGAGCAGTTTGTGCCGTAATCCTCTCGAACTATGCTCCGTCCGCCTCACTATCACTTCTCCCTAGTCATGGGATCCTAGGCTATCTACGCTTCTTGCAGTCATGAAAGTGAGCTTGGCTGACCTCTATCTCTCTGAACGTCAACTGTGCATCTCACTTCTTCCTTGCTGCAATCAACATTCATCTTCCATCAGTGCACTTGTGACTTCTAGGTACTTCGGATTTAGGTGTTTGTATTCCATCTGTGAACCTCCTGCATTTCTCTGTGCTGTGCCTCCATTTTGAGGTCTCCTACTAGGCCTCCTGGGGAGTTTAGCTAGAACTGTACTGTACAGCCACTCCTCTCCTTCCTTTCCCGTCCAAACCTCTGCCAACCTATGGCTCTCTCCATTTCTCCTATATTCTCCAACTGCTACACTATCACCTATCCCCCCTCGCTCATTCTGGTAGAAAAAAGCACAAAAAAGACATTGAGTGCAAACCCAGGACTTCCCATCGCAGACACCTATGTCAGCGCGTCCTGTAGATAAGTGTTCACTGATATCATCTTCTCTGTCCCCTCTCCAGCTCTATGGACCCCCATCTCTACTCTTTCTCCCTCCACATGCTCTACCATCTATGGTGGAACCAAGTGGGAAGTTTTTTTTACCTGGCTTCTCATCCTCTCGCTGCTTCGCTAACATCTATCACACTGGCACTATACTGGTTCAGGGTCCAAAACCCAACTTGCTCCTCTATGAACAGATACTGCCTTCTCTCATCAACTTCCTTCCTAATCCTACTCCTACTCCTGCATCCCCGCCTTCTATTCTCTCTCCCTCTCCTCTGACTGATGTACCACGCCCCTGTACTCCACCTCAGAAAACCTTCAAAGGCACAGACCTCCTCCACCTAGAAACTCAACGCCTGCTCAGCCAACAAACACTCCTGACATCGGTCTCCTTCTTGCAGACATTCACCTCGACATTCTCGCTCTTATCGAAAGGCAGTGCAATGGACGGGACCTCTCAGTTGCAGTCTCGAGGGAGGACCTCTGGCACGGCTTTCCGCAACTTCTTGGTTCACACTGTAAATTTGGTGCCTTTTGTGCAGCACCAAAAGGACACAAATCGCCCGGTCAATCTTCTTTGCTTCCTGCAGTCCCACGCTCTGCTGAGGGGGTCTGTGCGAGTTGGATCAGATCTCTGGAGTGTCCTTGGGGGCTCAGCAAAGATTTGGACGTGTTCGCCCTTTCCAGGTCACCTGGTATTGGAGTTTCTTTGCTCTGGAAACTCACAGGATCTCGCGAGATGGCTCAAAACAAAGTTTGTGTTGGGACGGGTTATTCCCACCAGTCAAAGGGAAGGCGTCCTCGTCGGAGGTCGCACAGAAAACAGGGTCAGGACAGCAGTGATTGCTTCACTTGCAAAGGATCTGCAGGCGTCTCCGGGCGACGTCTTCGGTTACTTCAGCTTCCAGTGGTCGACTTTTCACTCCGAAGCCTCACCTCCTTTATACAGTTCCAGCACACACTCTGCAATCTCTCAGCATTTTACAGAAAGGGGCATTTGTCTGTTCAATCAGGACAGCCAGACTCCCTCTGGGAGCTGGTCCTACTCTGGCAGACGAAGGATAAGGGGGGGTGGAAAACTCCACCCCCACTTCCTGCCTGGCCAGAAACTCTGGAGCCTAGGCAGGAACACCCAAGGGTTCGCACACCAAAGCCAAAAAAAACCACACACACACACACACACACACACACACACACACACACAGACTGGTAGAAGGGCTAACGAAGAACAACCACGCTAGTAATGGCGAAAAAAAGAAGACGTCCCACCTTGGTACTTAGGTGCCCCTATTGTGCATCACCGAGGCCATAGTTGGTAGAACACGCCCACTGCCACCAGCCATAACTAGGTGATTGTCTATATGACTAAAAAGTCACAGGAGCAGAGAAAGGGGGATACTGGGTATCCCTTTGGCACTCCATATAAGGTGGTGTGTGGCAATCTCTCAGACTATATAGTTTTGGGAGAGATACTAAGTAGCTCTCTATCCTTAAGAACGAGTTACTTGAGGATATAGAAAAATCTTAAAGGAGGACCCTAGGTGTCTCCAGCAACACTGCCCATAAGGAACTGTGTGCTGCAAATAGAAAAATACAGAATCCTTTAAGAGCTATGGAGCAGACAGACTCCATCGTACAGGTAGGATACAAAGAATATAGTTCCAAAAGACAGAGCTCACAGGAATGAAGGAGTGGAAAAAGACTTGACTAATTCAGGATTTAAAGAAAAAGGTCCAGAAGACCGGCAAACAGTGCTAGGGGTTCTCACTAGGAGAGGGGATGAAACATAAAAATTATAAATCTCCCCAACAGCCATCGACAATAGTCATTAATCCTGACTCCTGATGGACAACAAACTAACACTAGAACCACAAGTAAATGCAATAATCAAGTAATGTTTCTTCCTCCTGTACACAGCAAAAAAGATCCTACCGCTCCCCTCCTTAGCCCATAAAACATTTACCATATTTTCCCTCATGTCCAGAATAGACTATGCCAACAGCCTATACATTGGAATGCCTACTCAAGAAAATGCAACAAACCCAAAACACGGCGGCCAGACTCCTGCTCATACTACCATGAAGGAACCACATAACCCCAGCACTAGAACATGCTACATTGGCTACCCATCAAACAACGAATAAGGTTCAAAGCGATGTGCATAACACACAGAGCAATCCATGGCCAAGGAGCAGTATTCCTACAAAAGAAAGAACAAGTTACTTCTTACCTTGTAACGTTCTTTCGACGGGATGTTCCTCCGACGTATTCCTCATCTTAGATATATCCTTCCAGCTCTGCTGGCCTCGGAAATTTTTCTTCTCCAGAGGGCGCTGCGCGTCGACGTCCCTCGAGTCGATGACCCTCGACAGCCGCCGTATCGACGCTCGACGTCATCCTGCCTATAAAGGCCGCGCGCAGCGTCCGTTGCTCAGTTCCGTTTTGTAGCCCACAGTATTACTGTCTGGACTAGACTAATCACCCTGAAGGAGCGTAAGCTGCAACAACAAGGGAAGTAAAACTGCGGGGATGGATGGGAGGGTCGATGAGGAATACGTCGGAGGAACATCCCGTCGAAAGAACGTTACAAGGTAAGAAGTAACTTGTTCTTCGAAGGGATTGTGTCCTCCGACGTATTCCTCATCTTAGATAGGCTCCCATAGCAGTATTCTATATTCGGAGGAGGGAGTACTGACTTCACGCTGTCTTCTATTGGTGAATAGAATGCAGTACAGCCCTTCCAAACCTAGTCTCTTGACTAGAGGAGGAATCCAGATTGTAAAAACGTGTAAAGGTATGGACAGACGACCATGTAGCGGCCGCACATATGTCTTTAATCGGCACGCCTCTTTTGAGGGCCGATGAAGCTGCAATACCTCTGGTCAAATGAGCCCTAAGGTTTTGAGGGGGCTCTTTCCCTGCCAGTTTATAACATTCCAGAATGGCTAGAATGATCCATCTGGAAATGGTCTGCTTAGTTATTGGTAACCCCAGCTTGTGACCTGCGTAGCCTACAAACAGCTGGTCTGCCTGTCTTATCCTGGCTAGTCTACTAATGTAAAAACTTAAAACCCTCCTAGGGTCTAGTCTGTGTAACCTCTCTTCCTCTTTCCCCGGGTGAGGAGGAGGATAGAAAGATGGTAGGGTAATCTTCTGAGAGATATGGAATTCAGAGACTACCTTTGGGAGGAAATTAGGCTTCACTTGCAGGACAACTTTGTCTTTGTGAAAGATTGTATGAGGGGGTTTACAAGAAAGAGCTTGTAATTCGCTCACCCTTCTAGCAGATGTAAGTGCTATTAATAAAACAGTCTTAAGGGTAAGGAATCTTAACGAACAAGAATGGAGAGGTTCGAAAGGTGTGCCCATCAGGAAAGTTAATACTAAGTTTAAATCCCAAAGGGGAATTTGGAATGGTCTTGGGGGATAAACATTGGTTAACCCCTTTAGAAACTGTATTACCAAGGGTAATTTGAAATAGGATGGTTCCTCCGCAGTACGCTTAAAGATAGATAGCGCTGCGAGATAGCCCTTAATGGTGCCAACTTGAAGGCCTGAATTTGCCAAATATAGTAGGAAGGACAAAACCATTGGTGTACCACATGAAAATGGGTCGATATTCTGTTCTCTACACCAGCTGCAAAATCTGTTCCAACGGCAGCAGTATAAAGACTTTGTTGCTGGCCTCCTTGCCGAAAGCAACACCTCCATAACATCATCAGGGAGGTCCCAATCCTTGTACCTCAGCCGTTCAGAAGCCAAGCGTGAAGGTTGAGGGTTTTGATGTCTGGATGGAGAACCTGACCTCCCTTCTGTGAGAGTAGGTTCTCTCTGAGTGGAAGTCGAATTGGAGGGCAGATGGACAAGTCTAGAAGGTTCGGGTACCACGTTCTCCTGGCCAAATCCGGGGCAATTAGGATCATGGTTCGCCGGAATCTTCTCAACCTCCTGATCATTTGAGGAATGACAGAGACCGGTGGGAACGCGTACAGAAGCGGAAACTCCCAGTCCACTATGAACGCGTCTCCCAGAGCTCCTCTCGGAGGAAATTCCCTTGAGCAGAACAGGTCGCATTTCCTGTTTAGGCTGGTGGCGAACAGATCTACCTGAGGGGTTCCCCAAAGGGCGAAGATCTCTTGAAGGACTTCCTGAGCTAGCTCCCACTCGTGGGAGACTGTGCTCTGCCTGCTCAGAGCGTCCGCTGTCAAGTTCTTCTCTCCGGCTAGGTGAACTGCCGATAGAGAGATTCCTTCTTGGATTGCCCAAAACCAGAGCTGCATCGCCTCTCTGCACAGGGGTAGTGATCCTACGCCTCCTCTTTTGTTGAGGTAATGCATGGCCACCGTGTTGTCCGTCATTATCAGGACGTTCTTCCCTTGTACAACTGGCAGGAAAGCCTTCAACGCAAGTTTGATGGCTCTCAGCTCGAACAGGTTGATGTGTAGTCTGGACTCCGATGGAGACCAACGACCGCTGATGGTCAAGTCGTTGGCGTGGGCTCCCCACCCCGTGAGTGAGGCATCCGTGACTACTGTTATCTCCGGCCAGGGTTGCCAAAACTGTTCTCCT
The DNA here is from genome assembly GCF_040938575.1 of Ambystoma mexicanum. Classification (NCBI taxonomy): domain Eukaryota; kingdom Metazoa; phylum Chordata; class Amphibia; order Caudata; family Ambystomatidae; genus Ambystoma; species Ambystoma mexicanum. The sequence continues at coordinate 1,286,678,156 of NC_090924.1, forward strand.
TTCAGAATGTTCTCCTGACAGGCCCACCACTGAAGGTCTCGAGCCACCCTGCCGGGAACCTGAAGAAGATCTGTCATTCTCCCTGAGAATTGTGACCACTGAGTCCTCAGTGCCAACTGGAGGGATCTCATTCTCAGGCGAGCCTCTGGCACAAGGAAAATGCAGGATGCCATGAGGCCTAGCAACCTCAAAAAGTCGAAAGCTGGGAGACGTTGGGCATGTTGGAACTTGGTAACCATCTGTAGAATATCTTGAGCCCTCACCTCTGGTGGCGAGGCTTTTCCCAGGGAAGTATCCAGGATCGCTCCTATGAACTGGAGTCTCTGCGATGGTATCATTTGAGACTTCTTTAAATTGAGGGAGAAGCCCAGCTTGTGAAGGGAGTAGCACACGTGATTTAGCTGGATCTGAGCTTGCTCCGGAGAAACAGCCCTGATCAGCCAATCGTCCAGGTAGGGGTAGACGTGAATCCCTTCCCTCCTTAGACTTGCAGCTACTACCGACATTAACTTGGTGAAGACCCTCGGGGCGGAGGTCAGCCCAAAAGGCAGTACTTGAAATTGATAGTGAGAGTTGCCAATTGCGAACCTCAGGTATTTCCTGTGTTTGAGATGGATTGGCACATGGAAATAAGCGTCCTGAAGGTCCAGAGATACCAACCAGTCCTGAAACTGAAGGGCCTGGAGGATCTGAGAAAGAGTGACCATCTTGAATTTGTCTTTCCTGAGGAATTTGTTCAATTCTCGCAAGTCCAAGATGGGTCTCAGTCCTCCGTCTTTCTTTGGAATGAGAAAGTAAGGGGAGTACCAGCCCTTGTTCCTCTCCGCTACAGGTACCGGTTCTATGGCACCTTTCTCTAGCAGGTCTATAATTTCCTGCAAGAGGAGCGGATCTGGAGCTTTCTGAGAGCTGATCCCCGGTGGATGACTCTGAGGTATACGTAGGAAAGGTAGGCAGTAACCTTGGGTAACTGTTTCCAATGCCCAAGCATCTGACGTGATAGCCTGCCATTCCGCCAGATGTTGAGTCAACCTGCCTCCTACAGGTGTCCTGTGAGGGAAGTCCTCAGAGTGGTTTTGGGGCGGCTGATGCAGATGCCGATGGTAAAGAGGCACCTGCTGTTGCTGCGGCTTTAGAATATCTACCCCGTCCACCTCGGGTAGTTCTTCATTGACCCCTTTGAGCCGGTCGTCCTCTACCTCTTCCGAATGAGGAGTAGAAGCGAAAGGACTTGCCCCTCGCAGAGGTTCCTGTGGGACGAAAAGGAGTCTGACGGATTGCAGCTCCTAGGGATTTTGCTGCTGCTTTTGAAGTTTGCAGTTTCTCTAAACTGTCATCCGCCTTTTTCCCGAACAAAGAAGAGCCATCAAATGGCATGTTCAAGAGCCCGGCTTGCACATCTGGGGCAAAACCCGACTTTCTCAACCAAGCGAACCGCCTGGTTGATGTACTTGCCGCCATTGCTCTGCTGATACTGTCAGCCGAATCAATGCCCGTCTGGAGGGATTCGCACATAGCGTCTTTACCGTCCTGTATAATATTCAGGAACGCATCCCTTTCTTCTCCCTCCGGGATGCAGTCAGCCGCTGTAGAAGCACACTCCCAAAGTGTATGGCTGAATCTAGCAAGGGTGCAAGTAGCATTAACAGACTTTAACGCCATGCTACATGCTGAAAACACTTTCTTTGCCATAGCATCATATTTTTTATCGTCCCTGTCCTGTGGGACAGTAGGATAAGCTGTCTTGACGTCGGTAGAGGATGCTGCTTGTACCACCAGACTTTCTGGGGATGGATGTTTAGACAAGAACTCTGGGTCTGTGGAAGATACCCTGTACTTTGCAGACAGTTTTTTGTTTACTGCTGGTATTACATCTGGGGTTTCCCAGTTTGTCATGATCTTTCTCTGAAGAGCTTTATGAAAGGGCACCACTGGATCCTCTTGTGGGCCTTTGTCAAGAATATCCGTGAGGTCATCTTGCTGGAAAGATTGTGAAGGTGTAGACCACCCCATGAACTCTGTAATCCTGGCCATTAAGGCTCTGTAGGGGGTTTCAGCATGCTCCCCCGGGTCTGGTTTAGCAAAATCCACCTCAGGGGACGTGTCTAACCCACTTGCTTCATGTAAAGAATCATGAAGATCCTTTAATCTGCGCTCTTCAGAGGAAAATTCCTCTCTAACTGGGGTTACAGGTCCCTGTAACTCAAATGTGTCTTGTTCGGACAAATCACCCTCTTCTAAAATTGAGGATATAGTTCTCAATTGTTCTGAACTAATAAAGGGAGTAAATCCCATTTCCAAGGCAGAGGGTGCTGAACTTGTCATTATTGGCCTCGAAAACGTCGATGTCGTCGACGCCGAAGGCTTCGAGCGTGGCGTCGAAAACAGAGGTGGAGGCCTCGAGGACCTCGACAGAATTGGAATTTTACTCGACAATATCGACGCCGAGGGCCTGGGAATCGTCACTGGATGTGTGGTCACCGTGACTTTTCTCGGCGTCGACGCCGGTGTCGAGGCCGGCGTCGAGTCGACAGACCTGTGTGTCGAAGGTCCCTTCGACAACGGCGTCGAAGACCTCGACGTCGACGGAACCTTCGTCGACGGCGTCGACGGAACCTTCGAGGAAGGTTTGGAGGTCATAGTCCTACTCGAGGGTTCGAGACGCACTCGAGAGGTTTCTTTCGCCGGGTACTGCGACTCGCGGCGTTTTTGACCTTCGGGTCTTTCGACCAGAGCATCGCTCTCGGCAGTCTTCGAGGGGGTCGAGGCCGCTTTCTCGAAGACGCTCATCATATTTTTTCTGAATTCCTCCCATTCAGCCCGGGAACTATGTTTCGTGGGGCAAGGGATTCTTTTTGGCGAAACAGAGGAAGAGGAAGACGGAGAAGGGGATCTTCGACGTCTCCTCTTCGAGTGTTTCGATCTCGAGGAGTGATGAGACCCACTCCGCGACCTGGAGCGTGAATGGTGACGAGGAGACGAATGTCTCGACTTCGTCGAAGAGGAAGAAGCTTTAAAAGTCTTACCTTTCTCCAGCTTCCCCCTACGCTCCTTCAGGGCCTTAGCTGTCATGGACATACAGTCCTCGCACTCCGAACAATGGTGTTCGGCTCCCAAGCACCACAGACAATTTCTGTGAGGATCGGTCAACGACATCTTTTTCCCACAATCTCGACATTTTTTGAAGCCGGATCGAGGAGTTGTCGGTTCCGACGAGGAAGCCATCGAGTACGGTATCGAATAATTCGAGGTAAATAGTACTAAGAACTGAGCAACGGTATTCCGAGGCACCGAGTAGCGCGGAAAAACGGAACTGAGCAACGGACGCTGCGCGCGGCCTTTATAGGCAGGATGACGTCGAGCGTCGATACGGCGGCTGTCGAGGGTCATCGACTCGAGGGACGTCGACGCGCAGCGCCCTCTGGAGAAAAAAATCTTCCGAGGCCAGCAGAGCTGGAAGGATATATCCAAGATGAGGAATACGTCGGAGGACACAATCCCTTCGAAATAACCATTTACCTGCCAACAAGACCACTCGGGTCAAGCAACGGCATTCGCCTAGAACCAAAACCATACAAAAAAAGAAGACTTGTGGGGTTGTCATGCTCCCACATGGCAGCAAAAACTTGGAATTGCCTTCCAAAAAATATACGCAACACAAAGGATCACCTAAAAATCAGAATACTACTAAAAACTTGCCTCTTTCCTCCAGAACCAGACAGGAACGAGTAGGAAAAACAAAGACTCCACTGGAAACCGAGCACACCTCAACAAGCATGCATGGAGGGAACAAGCCAGGAGATGAACCAAGAAAGAAACAACTTCCTACAATACCGCACCCTAGCCATTACCCTAGAAACAGGAACACCGGCTGCAGACCGGGGGCGAGATGCATTAAACGATAACGGGCACCCCAGGAGGCCTTAGGTCGCCCAGTCCTCGATGGGAGGGGAATCCCACACAAGAAACCCAGAGAGATTAAAGTAGACAACCTTGGACCAAAACCCCTACCTTTGCTATCTCCAGCCCAGGGGTGGGGGGAATCCTGCAAAATATCATGTCAACAAACCACTAGACACTCACAGAGGAAAGCCACCACTATGTACATTAACCAGCAAATTTCACTGCAAAACATTATATAGTTGGGGTAGAGGCATTGAACATCCTAGCCAAGGCTCTCAATTAGTAACACTGGGCGCACAGCCAGGCTGAGAGTCAAGGGAGGTGATTGATGCAGGCTGGTTCTCGGGTACAGTGAATCCCAAAGCTCCCCACAATGTAATGTCCACACTCTATATTAGGTGATAACTCAGTCCTTTTATCACTACCATAAAGAATAAAAAGTCAGGTAGTTATATACAAATAAATAAAACTCAAATTTGTACTAGAAATCTGAACCTGTAACTTAATATATATGCACAGTTCCATGTGGTACCACTGTTAACTTTAAATTCCCTATGACTTTTTATTAACATTGTCACAACTTTTAAACTCAAATATATCACCCCCCCCCAGTAGTCTGACCTCTGGAATGGGTGCTCTCCTTGAAACCAAATGAGTCTTAACATCTTGACCAGAGTCCCCTTGATTCACTCCGCCAGCCTAGCAATCTCATTCTCCTTGGGCACCAAGCCCCCTTGCCGCATCCCGAAGAAACCCCATGATCCGAGACAAGTCCTCGCGAAAGCCCTGTCCGTCTCCTTGCAGGGAGTAAGTGGCCCATTCCAGTAGGGCAAAGTTCCACACCTTTCCCACGCAATCACTTTCAGTTGGAGGGTCCTTTCCATTTTGTGCTACCCCTAAAGCCCTCGCCATCATCAGGATCACGTAAACTTTCAGCTCCGCTTTGAATGGTAACTCTTGTAACTGCCCCCTCAGCCCCAAAATAGATAGCCCTCAATTGCCTCTTCCCTTCAGCATCAGAGCCTCCGCTAGTGCCTTCTCTATCACTCTACAATATTCCTGAATGTGGGGGCATTCCCACCAATTATAGTCCCATGTGCACACCTCTGCATTGTCTCCAGCAGCACTTCAGTACCTGGGGATAGAATGTGTGTAGATTCTCTGGGGTGAGATGCCATCGGAACATACATTTTATCCATATTTCATGTATTTGTAGGGATCTTGTCAACCTTGGTATGTTGGCCCACAGCTGCTCCAGTCCCATGTTTCAATGTCTTGTCCGTCTATCCCCCCCCCCCCCCCAACGGGTTATATTTTCTTGCTCCTGGTGTCTCCCCCTGTTTGATTAGAGCATAAATTGTTGTATATATAGGTTTGTCTCCAGAATCAGAGGTTAAATACTTATCAAAGGGGGTTAATTCTTGCGTTGCTGGCCCTTTAATTGTGGGGTGTAGGGCCCAGTGTCTAACCTGGAGGTAACGGCACCTCTGTCTCTTCCAATCCAAAGTCCTCCTTACACTGGGGGAACGTCTTTATTTCCGATCCCATGAACATATCCCGCACTTTAAGGAATCCCTCCCTCTCTCCATGCTCCGAAAACCCCTATCCCTTTACCATGGGGGAAAGCCTGGATTGTCCAAGATCGGGGTAAACTGTGATGGGAAAATGGTAATGTGAGCCTGTTTTATGGCCTCGTCCCAGCAATCACCTCCCACTGATCGTATTTTGCTATGATACATGTTCTTGGGCCCATCTCCCTTTGGTAAGCACAGTACCTCCTCGATGTTTATCCTGATTAAGTCCTTATCCATTGCCCTTCAGATTTTCCCCTGATCGTCTTTTAACCAGTCCCTCATTATCCTGATCTGGGCCGCCCTCAAGTATACTGTCAAATCTGGTTCCCACATACCCCCTCTGTTTCTTGGTAGCATCATCACCCTCCTCGCTATCCTTGCTTTTTTTATTAGTCCAAAGAAATCTGCCTGTATGCTTTTGAAGCGCTCGAAAAAAGTAGGTCGGGACTTGGATGGGAAGTAATAAAATGATACAATCTACAAAATACCTCTACACCCTCTCCTCCCCTCTACTCCCCTTTTATCCTACCTCCTGCTCTTACTTAGTCTTATTCTTCCCTCTCTTCTTCCTCACACCCTCTTGCCTCCCTTCTTACTTCCGCTAACATCTTCTCTCATCCCTCACATTCCCTCCTATTCCTTTGTCCCTCTACACTCCCTCTTCACCGCAGCAATAATGTAAATTGTTCCTTATTCCGTTGAGTTGGGATTCAATCACCATGTTATATTTGTTGCATCTCCCACTCCCTCTTATTCCTTTGTCCCTCTCCACTCCCTCCTCACCAATAATGTTAATTGTTCCTTATACCGTTTAACTTGTGCTTCAATTATCATCTTTTGTTTATTGCATCTCCCCTCCCCATATTCCTTTGTCCCTCTCCACTTCTTCCTCATCTCAGCAATAATGTAAATTGTTACTTATACTGTTTGAGTTGTTCTTCAATTACCATCTTATGCTTGTTGTATTTCTTCTAGTTCTTATGTAAAGCCCTTTGGATTAAAGTGCTATATAAATTCAATAAAATACAAAGAAAATAACTGTGGGAGAACTACCATTTTCAACACAATCCTACCCGTCCAGGATATAGAAAATGGCCCCCAATCCACCAATTTACTTCTAAGTGATTCTATTATGGGCTCATAGTTGAATAATTCCTCCATTGTTCTAGTCAATTGTATACCCAAATAAGTTAAATTTTTCCCAACCCATTTGTATGGCAGGCTCCACTAACTCCTCTTCAGTCTCCCTTGGCGTTGTCAGATTCAATATTTCCGTTTACAGATGGTTGATTTTTAGCCCTGCTACCTCCCCAAACCCACGCATCTACCCTTCCATAGCTCTCAGGGAGCCCTCATACTACCCCAGCGTAAATAGCATATCAGCCGTGAAGACGGATACCTTGTGAACCCTCCCTCCGATTGATATCCCCTTCATTTCCCCGTTCACTCATATAGCGGCCAAAAGTGTCTCTAAATATATCGCATAGAGCAAGGGGGGGGTGGGGTGGCATCCATGTTTCGTACCTCTCTGAACCTGTATGTGCTGAGACAATTGGCTGTTAATGGATAGTCTTAGCATTGGGTTCCGATAGTTGGCCTCATCATAGTAAGGAATTTTCCCCCGAATACCATTTGCTGCATTGTTATAAACAGGAACCGCCACTCCACCCTGTCAAACACATTCTCCGCGTCCAACGCTACTAGTATTGCCGGGGTCTTTTTTTTTTGTTAACCTTTTCTATGAGGTGGGCTATTCTCCTGGTGTTATCACTATTCGGTCTACCCTTGATGAACCCTGATTGGTCAGGCCCAATTATACTAGGAAGCAGCTGCTCCAGGCGGTTAGTGTACGAGCCATATACCATCGGGTCTTTACCTTCTTTAGGGAGGAGAACCACTTTTGTTTCCTTCATGGTAGCTGTTAATCTTCCATCTTGCACCATTTCGTTAAATAACAGGACCAAATACGGAATCAGAGTTTCCCTGTATGGTGTATAAAATTCTGTGGCAAAACCGTCCGGTTACGGAGACTTATTTACGGGGAGGGCCATAATGACTTCCCGTACTTCCTCCGCCGTGACATCTAGCTCTAATGCTTTTTTTCCTTGGGCTGGGATTTGGGCCAGTTGCTTTGTTTTCACGTAGTCTGATTGGCTTTGTTCCAAAGGGTTGGCCGAACTGTACAGTTCTGCCTAAAACCTTATGAACTCCCGTACTATGTCCTTGGTATCTGTACTAGTACCCCCACTCCTCCACCTTTACCTTAAGAATCGTCTTAGCATTCTGCTCCCTTCTACACATCCCAGCTAACTATCGGTCCGCTTTGTCAGCCTTTATGTAATATTTCTAATTTAAGAACGCCAATGCCTTCTCCGCCGCCCGTGCCTGAATAATCTCCAACTGGGACTTTAATGCCCTGTATTCCTTTTTCGTGGCCCCACTGGCTACCCTACCCATCCTAGCCATTACTCCCTTTAGTTTCCCTTCTAGAGTTCTCTACTCCAAACCATTCTCCCTGTCTCTCCGAGCTTTGATCACCATAATCCTTCCCGAGAGTAGCCTTAAAGGCATCACATCTTGTTTGTCCCGCGGTCTCCCTCACCCTGTTATCCCTGAAGAAATGGGTTATCTCCCCATCCAATTCCCTCCTCAGCACCTCATCTTTGAGCAAATGCTCCAGGTACCTCAATTTCCATAGCCCCCAGGACCCTGGTCTTCTAGCTACCTGCACTTTTATGGGGGTGTGGCCAGACAAGAGAATCTCCCCACCTCGATGGCACCCACTCGACCCAGAAGTCGCCTCTTTGCACCAGTTTCTGGAGGTTACCCTCCATTGATTTTCTGGGGCCCTTCGAGGGTAAGGCCTGATCTTTCCCCTCTTTTATTCTGTGTAGGGGATGTGCTCCTCACTATCCTCCCCAATTATTGTGTGCAGGGGTTATTTTTCCGGCTCCGGTTGGTCTTCCCCCACCACCTGGGCAACCTGTAAGAAAAGGTGTACTTTATGTTGTATATTACAGCCAAGTCCAAACATACTCATTAATAGTCTACTTCTCTTTCTACAGATCGCACTACCCTAAAGTACCTGGGAATCCACAGGAGAACAGGCTCCAAAACGAATCTGGGACCCCTGGATGAATCTGGAGGATGGAGGATGCTCTCAATGGGGGTCTGGCTGTTCTGATTGGACAGTCAAACGCCACTTTCTGTAAACTGCTGAGGAAGGATTACAGAAGAGCGAGTGCTGGAACTGTATAAAAGGTGAGGATCCTGGAGTGAAAAGCAAGTCGACAATTGGAAGGTGAAGTAACCGAAGAAGACAAGAGACGTCTGCAGACTCTTTGCAACACTGTGAAGCGACCACTGCTGTTCTGACCCATTTTCTGTGCTACAGAGGAACTCCGAAGAGGACTCCTTCCGTTTGATTCGTGGGAACAACCAGTCACAAGATGAACTTTGATTTGTGCTATCTCCCGAGGTCATGTGAGTTTCCAGAGCTGCAGAACCTCAATACCAGGAGACCTGCTGCCCATTTTCGAGTGCATCGTCGTGGAGAGGCTGAATCCGTCCACGTATTTGCTGAGCCCTCAAGGACACTCCAGAGACACAATCCAACTCATGCAGACCCCTCAGAGTGTGGGACTGCAGGCACCGAAGATTGACCGGACGAATCGCGTCCTTTGTTGGTGCCGCACAAAAAGCACCAAAACCGTAGAGTGACCAGAGAAGTTGATGAAAGCCATGCCAGAGGTCCTCCCTCAAGACTGCTGCAGAGATATCCTGTCCATTGTCCTGCCTTTCGTCATCAGACCAAGGAATCCAGAGGTCGGGTCCAGAGCTGCAACATCACGGAGCATCCACCACAAATGTTTTCTTCAAACTTAAGGTACTGTGGGGAAGAAGGTATTGCTTACCTAATTCCAGAAAGAAGCTCCAGAGCATTGTAGTGCACGCAGCGGTGTCCGGGGCAAACCCCGCCCCTTATCTCCGACTCAGGTCGATGCTTGTGTCCCTTTAGCGAGTGCTTTAACAGTGTCTAAAACATTGGTTAAGTCTTCTTCTATCTTCATTCCTAGAGACTAGGAAGTATCCACAGGAACCTTTGACTTATGCTGCTTTTCAAGACTAAGCCTCTCCGAACAGCCTTTTAGTTAGGGTTGCGTTTTGGACTTTAAAAACTTTCTGTGCAGGGAAACTGCCGCTAGATTCTGAAGCCCTGATAGGATAACACTAAAACTGTTTTCCTTCCCAAAAATCACTATCTTATATGTGCATGCTGACTAAATGAAATTACCAGATTACTGTGGGTGCGCATTATTACCGATAGTATGGTAGACCTGTCAAAACCCTGTAACAATTGTGCACGTTCAGCAACCAAGAAGTGGGACTTTAGGAAAACCCTCAACAGGCAGCAATGCAGGTCTTTCGAGGTGGTCTCCGATGTCGGGTTCTTACGCTGGCTGTGGATGTCCCAAAAAAGCTGAAACTTGCTGTGGACATCGACACGGCCTGGCTGAGGAAGATAAGACCCTAGGTGGAAGTGGTTGACTTTCGGTGGTGATGGGTGCAGTGGTAGAAGTAGGTTTTGGGGATTTCCAGGTTTAGTGGGGAATTGGGCATAGTGCACTCGCTTTAGTCTTCCCCTTTATGCTTTAGTCGATTATCCCAAGAAATGTCTTTTGCTGGGGTTTACATTATTGGGCATTGTATTGTTTTTTTAACTTTACAGCACTATTCTGCAATCTTGAAATGTTACTGTTCTTTCATGGTGCATTAAAATGTCTTTTTCTGTGCATCTAACTTAGTACACAAATTCTGTTGATGTCAACTTCAAGTATGAAACCTATTCTTACTGACAATTCAAAAAAGTTAATATTTCAAAGCAGTTGTGAATCAAGAAATGTGCAGAGGGTTCAGGTAAACATGCACTGAAGGACTGATGAAATCATCCTCCTGTTTCATGAACGGTCCAAGTAGAAGAGTGTGTAGCAAGTATGTAGGTTGGCTCCAAAAATAAATGAAATTAGCACATTCTCTTGAAAAGGAACTCGAACAACCACAACTTTGACAGGGTGGGCATACATTAATGCATTAAAGAATAAAGGCCATCTGAATAAGTAACATTTAATTTTAATATGCAACAGAAATGCAAGCGACAAATATTAGGTTGTTTCCTGGTGTCCTCCACACTATGGAGATATGACATTAAGGACATGCTGATGGGCATGCTATTAAATACCTATTCTCTCACACATCAGATTAGTAAATGTAGAAAAGGAAATCGGATCACAATTTAGGAACTATCTGCATGCCCAAACTGAGTAAACCTCACTTCAGCATTAAGATGTCACAAAAAAAAAGAAATGTGCTTGCCTTAGAGATAACCTGTGTTAAAGCTTATTGGTTGACATGGTTTTAAAAAAGGGAATAACAAATACAAACATATGAGATCCCACTGTGCATAGGGGTTTGCTCAAGGGGACTCTGAGGTCACTAATGGATATAGATTGCTTTTCAACACAATAAAAAGAAAACAGTTAGGAAAGATCTTTAAGGCAACTTTCCCTCCATACTATAGACCACCAAACATTTTGCTTCTGTTTTTGACCTGTTCTGACTTTTACAGAGAAGGGAAGCCTCCAGATTCACTTCCCTGGACTTTTTGCTCATTTTGCCATGGGGAAACTTAACTAGTCCTTCTGACTGTCGGTACTGGGACATTTTTTTTCTTTCCCCTTTGGCTTACTTTGTACCTTCTTTGATAACTGTTTCAGATTGCACACAGCCTCTTTCAATGCAGTGCAATGGGGTTACGTTTGTATCACCCAAGCCTTTTAACTGTGGGAGTTTTGGATACTTTTAAATGTGCCTAAAGACAAACCGGTGGCAACAGATCAATTTTTACTATATTTTTACTATGCACATTCGCGTTCGGCAACTAACAAGTGGCTAATGTCCAAAGATGGCCGTGCCACAAGATTTTTTGTTTGTTCTTTGGCCATTTTGTTTTCTAGCCTTCTTCCTGCCTTCTCAAGTCAGGAAATCCCCAATATGGTCATGTAGTTGCCCAGGAAAGCTGCTGCTTTCGCAGGCTGGTGAATGCCATTTGTATGTTAACCCAGAAAGTGGGTTGGAACGGTCAAATCCCAAGCAACAAGCTAGTGCCAGTAAGTCTAGCGTGCATGCATGAAAGAAACCCAAAGCGGTCCCTGACTGGACCACTGCTGGCTGAGTGAGTGGTGCAGATCCTTTCGAATGTAGACCTGAGTTTGATCACTCACCTGAATTCAGAATAAGCAGGAGTCCTGCAGCCATACGAGCAGATCAGAAACAGAGCCAAGTATCCTGTGTAGCTGTGAGGATCGGAGGACAACTTCTTAAAAGGTCTGGTGTCCTTTCCTGCAACTGTCCCACTGAAGCCCTGCTGGATTACCTAATCTCAGAAGGCCCTCGTTAGTGCTTTGTCCGTTGGACTGCTGGGACCAACCTGTCTCGACGCCTTCTCACGATCCTGCCAGCTGGAGCCAGCGGAATATTCCCTGGACCACCCTGTGGACTGGCCAGCTACGAATTGGGCCACTGTGCCAGAAGAGTCCTGGCCTGTGGGTGACAGTGTAACATAAGGACAGGCCTGCTTCTGGCAAGCAGGAGGGGAAGAAGCAAAGAGAGAGAAAGACAGTGAGACTACTGATAAAACCACCGCCATAAGGGCCACAAAAAGTGATAAGTCACATGAGCACAGAAAGGGTAGCAGGACTAACTATCCCAAGCATGAGAGTGGCTAGTCTAAGCTTCCCTACAGTCACAGATCCAGTGTATCTTGTGTAACCTGTGGAGCCAGTGACCATTTGGCAGGGGACTCCAAATGCAAGTTAAGACCATGGGTTCCACTCTGAATATGGCTTTTTCTCATGTAGACGAGATTACCACAGGGGTGTCCTTCCCTTTAGATACCTTTCCCCAATGGTGACGGATCTGAAGTAGGGTACATATTACTTACCTGTAACTTTTGTTCTTCAGCATGGGGGGGCCTGGCATGGATTCATATGCCCATCAATATTCCCAGTCAGGCTGGGAATCCTCGGTGAAAAGAAAGCAGTTTGCTTTAAACAGCTTGTCTCCTCTATTGCCTATCAATGTCCTTTGGGTCTGCCCCCAGCCAACGGCACTCGTCGTCCTAAACTCCACCCCTGGTGGCCATCTTCAGTTTTGGTAGCGCACGTAAAGTGGCAGTATGAACCAAGAAGACCCAGAGCTGGGAAGGAGGGATGGTTTGCATGCGAATCCATGCCAGACCCATGATGGAGAACATGAGTTACAGGTAAGTAACTTGTTCCTTCTTCAGCATGGGATCATGCATGGATTCACATGCTCATGAATACGATTTTACCGTAGTACATATACACAACTACAGGAGGCTACAATGCTCACAGAAGCAATACACTTACCCCTGGAACAGACTCACCTAAAACAAACCGGTTGCGCAGCACCACTTGGCCGACCAGGGACTCTGCCCTGGAATCTCGGTCGACAGTAGAATTTCGTGAAGGTGTGGATCGCCACCACATAGCAGCCCTGCAGCTGTCGGGCAGAGAAACACGAAAGAGAAACTCTGCTGTCGTTGCAATGGCTCTGGTGGCGTGGGCTCTTGATCAGCGTGGATGCGGTCTATTGGCAAGGCGATGGCATAGTATGATACAGTCGGAGAGCCACCTGGAGATGGAAGCCTTAGACAGGGCCTTCCCGTGTCCCACAGGTAAAACAATTGACAAAAAGCAGAACTTCAGGGCACAAGCAACGTCCAACGATTGCAACGACTTTCAGCAGGCGAAGACCGGTATGCAAAGAAAAACTGGTAGAACTAAAGGCTTGTTGAGATGAAAGTCCAACGGAACCTACGGCATGAAGGTAGGATGAGTTTGCAGAACCACTTAAGTGGCGTGGAAGGACAAATACGTCTGCTTACAGGAGAGGGCTTGTATCTTCCCGACCTGCCTGGCCGAGGTGATCGCCACCAGGAAGGCAGTCTTCCACGACAGAGACTTCAAAGATACACAATGCATTGGTTCAAAAAGAGGCCCCATGAGCGTAGACAGGATCAGACTTCTCAAGACGGGGCAGGAGCCATCACTGGCGGGAAAGCCCTGATGAGACCCCTGAGGAACTCCTTAACAAGCCTGTGCAACCACTGGGAGAGGTTGCCAGGAGCCAATGTGCACCAGGATATGGCAGCCAGGTGGACCTTGATAGATGCATGGGCAAGACCAGCCTTGGCCAGCGAGAGCAGGTACGTAAGGAGCTGCGGAGCAGCGACAGGCAGCAAAGCAATTTTCTGCACCCGGCACCACACTGTGAAGCGCTTCCACTTGAGGCTGTAGCAAGTCAATGTAGAGGGGGGGCCCTGGCCCTAGCTAGAATCTGCTTTCATTCCAAAGTGTGAGGAATAAGATAATTCACCCAGAGAAGCTGGCCTGGGACCCATCTTATGCGGCCAGGGAAAGGCTGATGCTTCCTGATCCGATCTCTCGGGGTGTTATGCGGGAGGATCACATGGGGGCGGGGGGATGCAGAAGGTCAGAATGTATGGGTAAACCCATTTAATAATTTTACCAGAGACCCAACCATTAGGATGGCTTATTGAAAAATTCAAACTGTAGAAAAAGGAGATCTGAACATTAAGGACTTCAAGTACCACAATGCCCAAAGTACTGAGACCAAGAAGAGAGATGCAGAGGCACTGATCTGCACATTTCAAGTTAATAAAACTAATCACCCACACCTGAGGGTGACTGGGAGTCATAAGACTCCCCTCAGGTACAGGCCGCAGAGGGCATTAGTGGGAGGTGGAGCGGTTGCTTTAACTCCACGCTATAGCTGAAATGGGAGAAGCCGTAGTTTGCAGTATGGATGCAGACTCAAAGGGTTCTTTTCCTTCAGAGACTTTGGTTGCAGAGATCATGCAGTGGGAAGCATTATGATGAAAGCCTTCCCCCTGAAACCGTGTTTGCAGAGGGAGCGTAACGGGAAGTCTAAGGCTGAGAAGCTTTCCCCCCGGCAAGGCAGGCTCTGGTGGCAGGCGAGCACCAGAAAACCTTTGGAACAAGGAACGCTCCTTGTCTGCCTACCGTGAGTCGGGTAAGACAGAGTGAAGCATTTTCCTTACGGTCCGGAGCAGATGAAGCAGACTAACTACCCGAAGCAAGCAGAGGGAGAGGACGCGCAAGCCATATCCGGCAAGCTCACTAGTAATCTATGACCCCTCCTCCCCCAGTGCTCTCCATAATCGCCCACTGGCCAAGCCCAAAAGTTTTTAATATCAAACACATGAAATATAAGCAAAGTGACAGACTGATGTGAAGCCGAAAGAAGAGCAAGGTTGGTTCGAGAGCGTTAAAAAAAAAAAAAATACATGAAGAGTGGCAGGAAGACTGCCTTTCTGCCAGAAGGTATTGAGAGGAGAAGAGAATGCCACATACAATGCAGGTTAATCAAAAGTATGGAACAAACCGCACCAATGTGTCCACTGTTTTCCCAGAAGAAGTAGTCAACTTGTTGATCAAATCACAAGACTGAGTTGTGTGAAGAAAACTAAACCACAGAAGTACTTGTAGTAGTAGTTTTACTAGTCCTGGCAGCAGAGTATCCCAGGATAAGGGAGCTTGTAGTATAGGCTTGGCAAGTGAGTGTACCAGGCATAAGTCATTGCTTAACTGTGGTGTGGTCAAAATTGTTGATGCAGAAGGATAGTTGTGGAAGCATCCGGACAAACCAATATTACTGATGCAAGGATTTTGTGACCGTCAAATAACTATCCTGACAGAAGCCTTTCTTGTTGATCTTGAACTGTGGAAGTATACTTATGTTCTGAAGAGAAATGTGTAGAACTCTCTGCCTCAAATGAAGGGACCAAAGATTTGTTGAACATTTTTAACTTTTGGTCAAGTCTAATTGAGAGACTTAATGGAACTTTATTTGAACTGTGTTGCAAGACGGGATTTCCTTATTCTTTTTATCTGCCGGTTGAAATCCTGATTGAATTTGGGAAAGGGGAACTCACCCAGGTTACAAGTATAAACAGTTACCTGGTCTCAAATATAACTTAATTTTGTTGTAGATGAATTGCCACATGTAACCTTGTTGATTTTATTGCATGTACAAGTGTGAGGGACAGAATCCTTTTGTTAGTGTTTTCTTTAGTTTATTTCAGGCAGGGTAATCCTCTTCAGGGTAGAGATAGTGAGGTGTTTATCAAACCCTTTTGAGTTTAAAATGGCACCTTTTGAAAAACCTTCCCAATTTGTCCGTCTCACATTTCTGACCCCTCACAAAGAGCAGCAAATAGTGGGCCCATCCTAAGGCAGCAGTAGACCGGTTTAGTGAGGTTTAGTGACGCCGGGTCATGGTGCAGGTTTGATCTTCCTTCTCTGGAGAGGAGGTCAGGAAGTGGAGGCAGTTGGATGGCTGGAACTGCCTACATATGGAAAAGGTATGAGTACCAGATCTGCCTCGGACAAGCCGGCGCAATGACAATCATCCTACAGAGGCAGCATCTGTGTGTGTTGATCACACGTAGCAAGGTATACAGTCTTCACCTAAACAATTTTCATCGAGAGTCTTCACAGAAAAATTACTGAATTTTTTTAAAATCTAAAATATATGTATGTATGTTTGTGTGAAGTAAAGGGTTAAATCTTGAAGATGGGTGTTTGGGGGGACCCCCCAATAAAAAAAACTTGGGAATGTTGGGGGTGTTTTTAAGGGCAGAAAACGGGTTAAAAAAAAAGAAAATTCGGTATAGAGGTTTTCGGCGAATAGTGTTATTAATCTACATTACGTGAAACATTTTTCGGTGACAAATATTTGAGTAAAAAATCTTTAGGTGAAAAAAAATTAGTTGAAGACATGTAACCACGTAGCAGAAGCAGAATTGTCGGGAAGGCGTAAAGGAAGAACCCCCTCCCAGTGGAAGGAGAAAGCATCCCAGAGACTCCTTGGCTGAGGACATCTGCTGGCCACTTGGAGTTAGCAGCCGTCGCCAAGAGGTTGATCTGAGGAAGACCCGACTCGCTGAAAAGGCGCGACACTTGCGCTTGCTGAAACTCCCATTCGTGGCAGGACCATAACTCCCTGCTGAGAGGGTGCGCAATGCTGTTCTTTATTCCTTGCCAGGTGAAATGGGAAGAGAAACAAGCTTTTAATAATGGCCCAGTGCCATAGAGACTGGGCTTCAAGAGAGAGAGCAGGGGACCGGATGAGCCAATCGAGCAGGTAAGGGTAGACGTGGAGTCCCCTGCGGCGTAGATTCGCTGCAACAGGGGCCATGCATTTGGTGAATACCCTCAGAGCCAATTAAAGGCCGAAGGGCAGGGCTTTGAATTGGCAATGCTGCTCCTGGATGCCAAAACACAGGATAATACTCTAAATGAAGATAATCCGGTGCCACCAAGACACAAGGTGGCACCTGTGATCATAAGCGATTGTAAACTGGTGGACAGTGCACAAGAGGCAATAATTAACAAAGCGCCTCCTAACCCTCCTCAACTGATTCCCCTTAAACGAAAACAGGACTTTGACCCGGGGAAAGAGAAATTAATAGAGCACACAAGACCACACCAGAAGACAAAGACATACGCAAAAGAATCTCAGTGTACTGCAAAGGATCCTCGGCCGGTAGCAAGGGAGAGACAACCAAAGCCAGTGCTAAATAAATGTCAATCATCCATTGACAACAACTCTTATAAAGGGACCAGCACATGTCACCAAGCAGGGGCCCACAACTAGCTCCCAACTTACTGTGGATCAGGACAGCAACGAACCAACGGAGCCCAAAGTGAAATATATTCCTCAAAAAATGGAAGGCTCCTCAAAACAGACAACTGGTAGCTCCAAGGAAGCTTGTCTTGAAGAACACCAACCTGAAAGCAGGACTTTGAATAAGACCCAGACTGGGAAAAAATCTAAAAACCTAGTAACGCAGAGAGTGACAAAAAACAAAAGCAAATTTTTCATCAGAAACTTAACAGTGCCCAAAGAAGTCGCGGACATGAAACCGACTAAACCAGCCGCCCAGGTGAATAAAAAGATCTGATCTCCCCAAGCAAAAAGCAACCAACCAGAGGGCCCAATACTGACGGATCAATCCGATGCAGACATAATGGACGTATACCTGATAACAGGAGAAAATACATCCACATCAGATTTTGAAACGCTTTCTGAGGAGTTATCGGACAACGGGAATGAAGACGATGAGATAGACGAATAACCCACAAAAGAAGATGCGCAATTCGACCCCACAAGATACAGATAACATTCTTCAAACTAAAAGCCCAACAAACTTACCCTAGACAAAAAAAAAGGATACAGGCAGACTAAGAGCCATCAAAGGGAATTAAGGTCAACGGAGAATCAAGCTGAAACACTGTATAGTGATGAGGAAACTGCGTCATGATAAACGTGCCTAT
Source organism: Ambystoma mexicanum (assembly GCF_040938575.1). Classification (NCBI taxonomy): domain Eukaryota; kingdom Metazoa; phylum Chordata; class Amphibia; order Caudata; family Ambystomatidae; genus Ambystoma; species Ambystoma mexicanum. The sequence continues at coordinate 1,286,696,094 of NC_090924.1, forward strand.
TAACAAAGGAAATATCCCTTCACTGAATTTAGAGATTATACCAACCAAACACTCCCTAAATGGCCTAAATCAAGAAAACAACGCCAATATAAAAAAGCATGACAATAATGGCAATGAAGAACATCCCTGTAATCCAGAGGGTACCTTTAGTTTCCCACACAATTCATCACAGAAGGGAAGAGGCCTATATCTGGAAAGAATCTTACATATAAAGGATGGTTTGATATTAAAATCGCGTCAACGTGATGAGTATTGCATCGCATCCCTTCTCTCAGTTTAATCAATTCAAACGACCTTGTACTAATTGAGTTTCCAGATAAGACATATATAGACAGAGTGTAAATTCACATCGCCTCCCATATCGTCCATCAACTCCTTTTGGCGGAAGTGCTCACTTTGCGGTCTATGGGCTTCGACCGAAGTGCAAAAACCCAAATAATAACAAATTCAGAGAAAGACCCCTTGGAATACAAAAAGAAAACTCATTCCAAGAGGACTATGACACTCATAAGAAGGGAATAGTTTCTTACCTGTAACTCCATTTCTCCAGCATTGGTATCTTTCATGGATTCACATGCTTTGAATATTCCCCGTCGTCAGGCTGGGAATCCCCGGTACATTATATAGACCCTTTCCCGTAGGAAAACTTTTTCGACGCTTATGCGTCCTATCCACCTCGTTTTGTATCATGCGTGCCCGTGCCGTCAGGACGTCATGATATAAATACAGGCCCCGCCCCCGCGCTCCCTCAGATTTCGGCCCCCAAAGTAGTGGGGGAACCGGTTTGCATGATCAGGGGAGGCAGGTGGGCGCATGTGAATCCATGAAAGATACCAATGCTGGAGAAATGGAGTTACAGGTAAGAAACTATTCCCTTCTCCAGCATTGGATCTTTCATGGATTCACATGCTTTGAATAGATTATATAGCAGTACTACCCCCAAGAGGAGGTGTGCATGCAAACCCCTATACATTCTTCGCAAAAGGCCGTTCCCTAAGATTATGTATACATCAGTAATAGTTTACATAGGGAAAAAAAACGGACCACATACAGTCATAAATTCCACAGGATGCCACCCCGCAGCCGGGGCTTACCTTACTGGAATAGGTGTCGAAGCACCGCCTGTCCCATCCGGGTGTCTTCGGCATGTTGCTGCGACAGGCAGTAATGGCGGGTAAAGGTGTGTGTAGTCGCCCAGGTAGCCGCCATGCAGATGTCCCCTAGAGGGACTCCGGCCCACAGTGCCGTCGACGATGCCGCTGCTCTAGTTGAATGAGCTCTTGGCCGTCGTAGAAGAGGCTTCCCTGCCTTGGAATGGCAGTACGAGATGGTAGATGACACCCATCTTGAAAGTCCTTGCTTTGAAATGGCTTTTCCTCTAGCACCCAACCCATAGGCCACAAACAGCTGTCTCGTTTCTCTGAACGGTTGCGTACGATGAAGATAAAACTTGAGAGCCCTTTTTACATCCAATGTGTGTAGCATGCGCTCCGCTCCCGAGCATGGCTCCGGAAAAAACGTAGGCAACACGATAGAAGAGTGTTTATGAAACACCGAAGGAGCTTTTGGTATGAACTGTGGGTTAGTGGCTAGGACTACCTTGGTCTTGAAAAATCGTAAGTATGGTGGGTCCACCATTAGAGCCTGAACTTCTGAGATACGTCGGGCTGAAGTGATGGCCACCAGGAAGGCCAATTTCCACGACAGAAACTTCAGAGACGATGATGACATTGGCTCAAACGGAGGTTTCATAAGAGACGTTAAGATCAGATTGAGGCTCCACTCCGGTGGAAATTTCTTCTCTGGAGGGAAACTCCGAAAGAGGCCTTTAAGGAAGTGCTTAATCAGGCGGTCGCTGAACAATGGTGCCGAGTGCCGTCGACGAGTAAACCTGGAAATGGCTGCTAGGTGTACTTTTATTGACGACACCGACAGGCCCATTTGAGCTAATAACAGCAAGTATGGAAGGAGCTGTTCCGGCCTAATCGATTGCGGGGCCAAACCTGGTTGATCCTCACACCATTGACAGAACCTTTTCCATTTGTACGCGTATGAGGCGTTTGTGGAAGGTGCTCTTGCCGCTTGCAGGATACGTCGACAGTCCTCCGGAATCGTTAGCCGACCAAATTCGGCGAAGTCAGGAGCCAGGCCGTCAACTTGAGGCTGTCCGGGTCGTGATGCCAAACGACACCCTCCTGTCGAGACAGAAGGTCGGGGGTCTTCTGGAATCTCATCGGTTCCGCCGCCGCTAAGTGTAGTAGGTCTGAAAACCACACTTGTCTGGCCCAGTATGGGGCCACCAGAATTACCCGACATGGGTACCTGAGGATCCATTGCAACGTCCTCCTGACAAGGGGAAAAGGAGGAAATGCGTACAGGAATTTGTTCGTCCATGGGAATGAGAACGCATCCCCCAGTGAGCCCTGCTGAGGCCATCTGCTTGCGTACTGATGGCATTTCTTGTTGTTCTTCGTTGCAAACAGGTCTATGGAAGGGTGTCCCCATTCCTTGAATACTTGTTGAAGTTGTTGGTCGTTCAGCACCCATTCGTGAACTTCGTTCATTTCTCTGCTGAGGGCATCGGCTTCCACGTTTTTCACTCCTGGTAGGTGAAATGCTAAGATTTGTATGTTGTGTTGAAGGGCCCAATGCCAGATTTTCTGTGCCTCTGTCGATAGGGACCTGGAACGTGTCCCTCCTTGTTTCCTCAAGTAGAACATCGTAGTGGTGTTGTCCGTCATGACACGCACCACCGAGTCCCTCAGTTGCGGAAGAAAAGACTTCAGAGCCCATCGCACTGCTCTCAGTTCTAGCAGGTTGATATGCAGGGAGGACTCCTGCAAAGACCACTGGCCTTGTACCTGTAACATATCCAGATGAGCTCCCCATCCGCTCAGCGATGCATCCGTCACCACCGTCTTTTGGAACTCTGGTTCCAGTAGAGGCATCCCTCTCGTTAGGTGAGTAGACACTTTCCACCAGCCGAGTGCTTGAACTAGTTGTTCGTCGACGACCAGTCTGTCGGACCAGCGACCTCTGCTCTGTGCCCAACGGTCCGCTAGAAATTCCTGGCAAGGCCTCATAAACAGACGGCAGTTGTTTATTAACGGAATGCAGGACGACATGGTCCCTAGCAGGGACATGTACTTGCGCACAGAGACTCTGGTACCGCCGCTCCATTCCGACGCCTTGTTTTGAAGTTTCTGAATTCTTTCGCTGGATGGTTTCACCAGGCTTGTGTGCGTATGAAACTCCGCTCCTAGAAAGACCAAGGTCCTCGAAGGCTCTACTGAGGACTTGTTGAAGTTTATTGCGAAGCCCAGTTCCTGTAAGATGGACATTGTGGCTCGTAGACTGTCTCGTGTTTGTTCCTTGGATGACCCTCTGATTAGCCAGTCGTCTAGATATGGATAGACATGATGACCATCCTTCCTTAAATGGGCCGCTATAGGGGCCAAGCACTTGGTGAACGTCCTGGGGGAGGACTTGAGCCCGAACGGGAGGACCTTGAACTGAAAATGCTTTCTCCCGACGACGAATCTTAAATATCTCCTGTGTCGTGGGCGTATTGGGATGTGAAAATAAGCATCCTGAAGGTCTAGTGAAGAGAGATAGTCCATGGGTTGCACCGATCTGATAACCTCTTGGAGTTTTAGCATTTTGAATTTTTGGCTCTTTAGCCACTTGTTGAGTACCCTCAGGTCGAGAATGGGCCTCCATTTGCCGTTTGGCTTTTTGACAACAAAGAACCTGGAATAAACTCCTTGGCCTTCCTGTGCCACAGGAACTCTCTCTACCGCCCCTTTTCGCAACATAAGCTCCGCCTCTTGTCGTAGGATTTGGAGGTGGGGCTGTGTCGAGAATAAAGGAGGAAGACGCGGAGGCTTGTCTTTGAATTGCAGCGCATGACCCATGCGAATCGTGTCTAGGACCCATCGATCTTTGGTGATGCATTTCCATCGGTCGAAGTGATGAGAGACTCGACCCCCCAGGACGTTCCGAAGGCCGTCATTGGTTGCTGGTTTGCTTGTTCTTCGTTGACGACGGACCTGAGCCTCGCCGCCTGGAGGCTTGATAGTCCCTGCTTCCACGTGCCGACTGGGACGCTCGTCTGAACCCTTGTGAAGAGTACGAGGGCCTGTTAAATCCACGGTCCCTCGAGGCTCCAAAGCGGGAGTTTCCAGAAGCACCTCTGAAAGGGCGAAAAGAGCGAAAATTTCTACCCGTTTGAAGGGCGCCGAGGGACCTAGCAGTATCCGTGTCTTCTTTCATCCCTTTCAGCGCTTCATCAACTTTTTCGCCAAACAGGTGCTCCCCTTCGCATGGCATGTCCAGGACTTTGTACTGTACTTCAGGACGGAAAGTAGTACATTTGAGCCACGCTTGTCGACGAAGCACTACTCCATGGTTGATTTGTTTGAAACCAGACTCTGCTAGGTCCACTGCGATATTAATAGCGTGGTTCGAGGCCTCCTCGCCGTCCCGCACCAGTAACATAGCTGCTTTTCGGTGTTCGTCTGGCAGGTGTTCTAGGATAGGGGCTAATTTGTGCCACATTTCCCTATCATATCGTGACACGATCGCTAAGGAATTGGCTGCTCTTACTGTCGTCGCTCCGACCGAGAGCACCTTCTTTCCAAATGCGTCCTGCCTCCTAGCCTCGCTTTCCGGTGGCGTTGAACATTTTTGCTGGACCCTGGCCTTCCTAGCTGCTGCCGCCGACACCACCGAGTCAGACAAAGGCTGTGATGTTAGACATTTTGGAGTGGACTCAGGAGCTTTAAACTTTTTCTCGATCCGTCCCTTTATGGCTGGTTCCGAGAACGGATGGCGCATCGTTTTGAGACCTTCTTGCCACACGTGGTCAAGGATTGGGATGGCAAATACCGATTTTCTCCTTTGACCCATATGGTCAAAAAGGAAACAGTCTTTCCTCTGCTCCTCAGGAATCAAGCCGAATTCGGAACACGCTTTCCCCATCATTGCATGGAAGGCTCCCACATCATCAGGGGGAGATGGCTGTGTCTGGCTCCTCGTAGACTCCAATTCTACATCCGAATTCCATGTCGGGTCCCTCGACGGTGACAGGGAGATGTCTGACCCAGAGTCATCATGTATAGAGTCGGACTCCGACAACTCACCCTCCTCCTGAGCTCGAGGACGATCTTTTACCGCCTGGGGAGCCGATGGGTGATTCGTCGACGAGCGAGCCGTACAAGTTTGCTCGTCGACGGAAGGTACAGACAGAAGTGACGATGACGTCCCAGGTTGAGGGAACTGGGTATCCAGCCGCTGTAGTAGCTTCTGAAGAGTATTAAGCACATCCAGAGACAAAACTGTCTGGGGGTTCAGCAACGTGGATGATATAGGTACCATACCCCCGCTCGCACTCGTCGCCGTCGTCGTCGACGTGGAAGGCCGTAAGCCTAAATCCAATGGCTGCAGAACCATGTCACCTTCCCCTTCCGCCGAGCAGGCCGTGTCTGGCTGCAGTAAGACCTCAGGGGGGATCGGGTCATAGACCTCAGGCAGCCAAGCCATAGACTGAGTTTCCGTCGACGAAGGAATCCCAACCGCTGCTGCTTGAACGGTAATAGGCATCGTCAACGACACCGAGGTCGACGAGGAAGTCGTCGTCGTCGAGCCTTTAGACTTCGTTGTCGATTTTGATGCCGACTTCCCGGCTGAAGCTTCTCGACTCACGGAAGACCTGGGACGGTCCCCTGAGGAGGATTTAGACAGCGCCAGCCTCTCCGTCTTAGATGATGAGGAGGAGGAGGGCTTTTTATGAGATGAGGAGGATCCAGCATGTTTCCCCTTATGCTTGTCCTCAGGGCGAATTTCTGCTGGCCGCACCTTCTTCGATGGAGGCTCCGACTTGCTCCTGGAGGCCGTGGAGCCAACTTCCGAAGCCGGGTAGGCACCCGCTCCGTCATTAAGCCAGTCGACCAGCCTTCTTTTACGGTCCTTAAGGGTTTTTTGGGAGAAACCCTGGCATATCTCACATGTATCCGCCGCGTGGTGCGGGTGGAGACAGTAGATACAGTCCATGTGGCCGTCTCCTTCATAAACCTTTTTGAGGCCACAGGTTGCACATGGGCGAAATAACGCCTTTCCAGACATAATTCTCCAGATTTGAACTTCGCTTACGCGAAACAGACAAAAAAACAATCTAGTTATCACTAGTAGTAACACGAAGATCCCACTGCTTTGAAAGACGGTTGAAATCTGAGGGAGCGCGGGGGCGGGGCCTGTATTTATATCATGACGTCCTGACGGCACGGGCACGCATGATACAAAACGAGGTGGATAGGACGCATAAGCGTCGAAAAAGTTTTCCTACGGGAAAGGGTCTATATAATGTACCGGGGATTCCCAGCCTGACGACGGGGAATATTCAAAGCATGTGAATCCATGAAAGATCCAATGCTGGAGAAATATGCGCTCCAGAACCAACGAAAGGGGGTAATAAATGAAGACCAAGCAAAATGGAAATGGCTGGCCAACTTAGCAGTGGAAGGAATGAAAGAGCAATAACGCCTCTGGGACGGTCATAACAAAGATTGTCATTGATTACATGGAACACAAGAGGGTTTAAACACCTGTTAGCAAAAAACAAACTTGGAAATGAGGGGGCAGAAGTCATATGCCTGCAAGAAACTTGGCTAAGCCAAACTCCACTGATGGAAGGTTACTTCGTTTACATCAATCCAGCTGTGAAAGGTCACAAAGGAAGACCGATGGCAGGGCTAATTATAGCCATTAAAAATGACCTAAACTGGACACTGTTGAAATGTGTGAAGCCCTCACCCCATATCTTGATGACGGTGTTTCAAATGCCAAAAGCACTAGATGCGAGACAATCTCAGATACTAATCATAATTACTGTCTATTGAACCCCAGGGAAAGAAAAGCTCAACTCCATCCCAGCAGACATTCTCCGGCTAATTGATGAGCAGAGAGAAAAATGGTTGAATCCCTACTTAATAATTGTCGGAGATATAAACTGCTCTTGCATAAGCAAAAAAACATTTTAAAGGATGAAACAACTAACATGACATCTAAACAGAAATGGGGAGTTGCATGGAGAACCGGTGATGGAACTTCAAGACTGTACAATTCTAAATGGAATTACAACTGGAGACATGTCAGCTAATCCAACTTGGCAGGGAAGGAACTCGACAGAAATTTTAGACTATGTCAGTTTCATCCAATATGTCAAAGTTCATAAAAAAATTAGTAGTTAAGACAATGGAGGCTAGTGACCATAACCCAGTCATGCTAACTTGCTCTAACTTGGCATTCAACAAACCAAATCATTGAGTATATTACCCCCACGAACTGTCAATGAATCCGGGAAGAAATGGACTAAAAATTCAAACGCCGAAAATTCCAGACTTGAATGACAACTTACTAAATACAATCTCGCAATTACAACAACAATCTCCTCTCAAACAATCGACTATGTACCGCTACTTAAAATATTTCAAACCTCTGTCAAAACAGGAAACAACAAGCCGATAATGTCATATCGAAAAGTATATGACCGAGCAATCGTGATAAAGAAAAGGGAATTAAGGAAAAAACTTAAACAAAAATACCACAATTGGCTGTCAATGCATACAAAAACAATGCTAAATCAAGACTCCCAAAGAATGATAGCGACCATGCAAATAGAAACACCGCTGGAACATGGAGGCTAGTTAACGAAATGGATGCACCACAAGACGCTCTAATAACAAATAAACCCTATACAAGGACCCGAGTGGCAAAGCTACTAGAGTCAGTTGCAAGACAAGGCACCTAACATCATAAATGTCCCTTCCCGGAGATATGCAAGTCAAGGCCTTTTGGACATTGACACTGACACATTCAAGAACATGTTCAGAAACCTTAAAAACTCCAGAGCACCTGGCCTGGATGGGCTGACGAACGAAGCTCTAAAAAGCGACCCGGAACAATGGGAAAAATTCCTACACGAACTGTATAAATACATTTTACTTTCTGGAAGCGTCACAAAATCCTGGAAGGAGAGTGTCGTGGTCCCCATTTTCAGGTCTGAGAACCAACCCAGGAAACTACAGGCCAATAGCCTTATTAGACGTGGTGGGCAAGATTTTTGCCCCAACATTATTAAAAGCTTTAACATCGAGTGAATCGACCGGCCACAGAGATCAATGGCAATCAGGCTTCGTCAAAGGTAGAGGAACTCTGTTGAACATCTTTATATAAAAATGTACTTAAAGTTAGAACTGTGAGAAAGAACGGCTCAAGATTCTACGTGGCCTTCATAGATCTGTCTTAGGCTTTTGACATGGTCAAAAGATCAGATCTCTGGAACAAACAAACCCACTGGAACTGTCCTAAAGTATTCTCAGAGAACAAAGATCTTCACGAAGATACCTCAATCAAAGTGAGACTGAACAAACAAGGTCTACTTTCACACAATATAGCTACTAATATCGGTCTGAAACAAGGCTGTCCATTGGCGCCTGAACTATACAATCTTTTTATATCTGACATTGACTAAGCCTTCGCAGAATTAAGAACATTTCTACTTAAGATAGCGGGAACACCAGTTGGAAGGCTAATATATGCCGATGATCTAGTATTGATCGACCAGACGCCAATAGCCCTGCAACATCAGTTAACAGCTCTTAAGACCTACGTCGACGCCAACAACATGACAATCAACCCAGACAAATCAAGAATCCTGAGATTTGGTAAACTCAGTAGAGTAAAGCAAACAAAGATATTTGGATGGATGCTAAAAAACAAGAAAATCCTAGAAGTAATGTCTGTGATGTACTTGGGGGTCTGTATTAATGACAAAAACGAGGCCCCAAGAACCACTGACCTGAGAAACAAGACGAAACATCTGGTGAACCAAGCTAAAATCCTGTTAAGACGACTCTGCAGATTCTCCATGGCCCCGTTGGTTGCATCTACAGAGCAAACGTTATATCAATCTTAACGCATGTAGCTGAAACGTCCTCGTTACCGGTGAAAATTTGGCCTCTTCTGTAAGGAATATTCTGGAGAACGGTACTACAACTTCCTAAATCCTATCCGATTCAAATAATCCGCAAACAACTGGCGCTAACATCTCTGAAAGCAATTGCAGACTGGAAAGTCATTTAATTCTATCGTAAATGTCTGGCGAAATTGTTGTAGGGAGGCTTCAAAGACCTCAAGAAAGCTATTGAGGACCACACAGAACCGACACTCACAGAATGGGAAATAATTTGTCACGCTATTCTTGTAAATTTAGACGAAACAGAAGACTCTCTATTGATAGATCCGAAGAGTAAAGAAAAATATGTTCGCAATTGTTTGGATTGAGACACAGGAGGAAATAGCCAAATATCATGAATATAAAGACTTTTGGGCTAATCCGCACAAATTAAATATATTTCCAAAATATCTAACTCTTCCCAAACTGGTTTCTGAGGAGTACTTTTCTTCAATTTCGTTTCAATCTTCTCCCATGTAGAGACAACCATTATAGGCAAAGAGACAAAAATGAGCCCAAGCGTTGCAGACTGTGCAAAGATATAAAAGTAACAGAATCTCTGAAACATCTGATGCTGGAATGCCCGGCGCTTACAAATGAAAGACACATATTTGGGCGAAATCTGGGAGGATTACCGTCGGAGAGATTGATACCTGGTGGAAAACTCTCCTTGAGGGAGCAAAAATGCGTATTAATGTACCAGTGGCAAAATGCTTACTGCTAATTTTCAAGAAAATTTAACATTTTCCTATGCAAGACTTAAAAACGCTATGAACTGTAAAGCCCCCAATAGGAAAGAAGAGATGCAAAAAGAGGTAGCCTGCCAAAAACACTGAATGAACCCAGTCCACTCTTATGATGTCTAGACGAACCATTACAATGGACTAATGGATGGCAATTAACAGACTGAACCAAACATTGTAAGTGGTTCTATTAATCTTTTATAAGGTTTCTTTTTTTTTTCTGTCTTTTCTGTTTTCTTTTTTTTTTTTTAATTCTGTTTTGTTTCTAAGAGTGAGTGTGCTTTTGTGTTTTTTTTATTTTTCGCTATTCGGATTTTATGAAATTAGCGATGTACAATAATACAATAGCCAAATGTTTTCATTTTTTGTAAAACAAAGTGCTAAACAATTTAAAAAAATAAAAAATAAAAATAAAATAACAATCTTCTCTGCTGCAGGGTCCCCAGTAAGTATGTTGTCTGTCGGCCTAGAGGGTGTCATCAACCACCTTACCAAACAGGTTGTCCCCAATGAATGGCAAGTCAATGATCTTGCTCTGAACGCCTGTGCGGAAATTAGAGGCCTTTTGCCAACTGTGGCATCGGAGGGCCACATCATTCCCCATTTGGCGGAAGCCCGGGTCTGCTACGTCGAGCTCGACAGTAATACAGTGGTCTGAAGCCGCTTCTTCCTGCAATAGGGTCTTTGTCATCAGGAGGAAGTCCAGGATGGGCCCCAGCTTGTACCACAACTTGCCCATCGTACCTTGATGGGATGGTGAGGGCATTGGCAGCCTTGTTGGTGGAGGTGATGATGCGCTTACCAGCAGCATAGAGCTTCTCGCCTTCCTGTTCTGGAGGCACGATGGACAAAGAGGGGTTGGATGATGATGATATCCTCGCAGTGGCTGACAGAGTCCAGCGAAGGCCGAGACCTGGGCCACCTGGGAGCTGAATCTGGAACCCAGTATTTCTTCTCCAGCCAGTCGCGCTTGGCAGGCATGGTATTTGGAGCCTTCATGACTGTCAAACCATCCCCCCAGTTATGTCGTCCAACAAGGGGACAGATACAATGGTCTTCATAGCGGATTCCCACAGATGAAAAATATATCGTTCCTCTTCTCGCACCAGGTTTAAGAGTTTGGTAGCTCTCTATATCATGGAGTGAAAGGAGCCAATTTCATCCGGGGAGAGGCCCTTGAGGGCTCATCAATATCCGGGGGGGTTTGGGGGTTTCGGGGGGGGGGGCAAGGGGGCGTTCCCATCCGCAGGAATATAGTCAAACTCATCAGTGCGAGTGCTGGTGGTGTTGGAGCCTGTGCCGGTGTGAACTGGCTCTTCCACCACAGAGGGCAGGCGCTCCCCCCTACTCCCGCCATCACTGGCCGAGGTGTAACAGGTGAATTATGAGGCGTGTCAGCTAATGCCGAGGAGGTCTTGAAGGACTCTTGACTGGACCAGGCACAGGGGCAGTAGGCAGCCGCAGCTGTATCTCCACCACCAATGCATGCAGGGTGGTCAGGATGTCTATTGACATGTCCCTTGGTGCAGGAGCCGGTGAAATCCGTGCAGGAAGAGTAAGAATTGTGCTTGAGCTCCTTGGAGAGCTAAACGGCTGAGAAAGCCTTCTGGTCGATGACTTCCAGTGAGGCATAGGCAGAATGGGGTCTTCATGGCCCTCTTCCACATCTGAATAAATATCTTCTGGCTGGTCCTCCTCAGAACTGGTGTAGAAGGTTTGGGGCCGAGGCACGTCTATCACTAGGTGAGAGACCTTCGGAGAAGAGGCTACGACAGGAGCCTGCGCATCCAGAATAGGAGCAGTCATTGACAAGACCATTGACAGGGGTCTGGGAGACAGCGAGATCCTGGGCGTGGTGAACATTGACGAGGCAGAGAGGACAGTCATTGACTAACTTGTTGCAGCTGAAGGACTCTGTTCTGCTTTCGTTGACAGGGTGGTCGCCGGCGGGGCCCCTGCTGACAACGGAGTCGGTAAAGGGGCTTTAGAAGATGTAATCGACGATCTGTGCTTGGATGGCGTCAGCCATTTCCTATAGGACGAAAGTAACCCACCAGCCAGTAGGCTAACCATCGACAGAGTCGGTAGACTCTTTCAAGGCTCTTTCAAGAACCTGGTCCCACAGAGACAGTTGACGAGGACGCTGATGGACAGTGGGATTTCGTCTTCTTTTGTATCTTTGCAGACGAAGCATCCTCAAAGGACCTGAACCTCTTCTTACTAGAGGGATTACACCTATGGGACCTGCTGGTCCTGGAAAAGGCATGACTTGCCCAGAGGCTGCGTCAGAGGCCTTCCCCTTCCCTGATCCAAGCCACTAACTTCCAGTGGCGATCCTTCTTGGTCTTCGGCAAAAGCATAGGCAGATGGAGCATCTGTTCGTGTCATGGTCAGGGTGAAGACAAAGGCACTTTAGGTGCCGGTCCTCACCGAAGATGTTCTTCAGGCCGTAGCTTTCAAGGCCCTGAAAAGGCTATTCTTCATGGCATCAGCCATGGTCGAGGTGTAGGCGCAAGCCTGGGTCTGTTGGTGCCACAGGTTGAAGATCCGACGTTGGACTGAAGACCTTCGCTGGTAACTGGTCCCTGCTGTCGGTCCTCACCACGTGACCGTTAATGAAGAAGAGATGGAAGATTTCAAGAGAACAGCAAAAAAAAGAAAAAAAATATGAATTTCGAGGAGCAAAGCATGATGACTCCCAATACTAGAAACATGCAGTAAAATCTGAAGATGGCCACCTGGAGTGGAGCTTAGGAGAACGAGTGTCATTGCTGGGGGCACTATGACCCAAAGGACCCCCATAGGATATAGAGACGGCAAGCGCAAGCTATTTAATGTTTAAGGCTAAACTGCTTTCTTTTTACTGACCATTCCCAGCCTGACAGGGAATATTCATGAGCATGCGATTCCATTCAAGACACCATGCTGAAGCAAGTTAGATTCCTTGGAACCTAGCAATGCTGGAGCTTCTGCTCCTGTGCATGTTCAACCCCAAAATGATTTTCCTGAAGATAGTGTACGGGTAGAGGGCGCAAGTCCCTCTACCATCAGGACTGGTCCCAGTCCAACTGTGGTCGATTCGACTGTAGTAAACCCTTTGGGGACTTACTCAGTTGACTGTAGGGCCCTCTCTCAACTTCCCAGTAATGGCTGTCATTGTAGCTGTGGATAGGGCATCTGTCAATGTGAGTAGAAGGGTTCCTAAAAGAGTTGTCAGAGATCAGACTTCAAGACACTCTGCAGACCCTTCAAGCACTAGATCAAGATCAGGCTGCCTTAGCCAATTCTAAGGTAAAACCAAAGACAGAGGAGAAAAAAAACGGAAAAGTGAAAGAAAATATTCCCCCTGCCCTATCTACAACTGAGGCTGAAGTAGGTGGCCAAGACCCTGAACCAGACGAGAAAGAGGGCCTGCCATATACTCTTTACCCCCATGGATCTCCTGAACTGCCAAGTTCGCTTGTAGAAGAGATGGTCCCTAAGGAGAAGATTAGGGAGGACCAACAGAAGAATCCATTACTAAAAGGCCTGTGGAGAAATGCCTGCTTCCAATTTGAGGGTGAGTCTCCTGTGAAGCTTAGAATCTAACATGAAGGTGGATTACATTGTGCAAACCCATAAAGCCCACAAGGAGACCATAAGAGGTTGGTGGTTCCTCAGGATATGCGTCACTTCCTCATGCATGCAGATGGTGCATGAAGTTCCCCTTGCAGTTTATCCTGGCATCAGGGTAACTCAAGTGTGGTCGCCCATGCCATCCTGCTGGCCCATGATGGGGGTAACAGTAGAAAACCAATGTTGGGGTTTACACTTCTTGTCAGCAATCTGACAAAAGTGGAACATTAATTCAGAATCCCCAGGCTCCACTAGCAGTAGTGGATCCGTCCTTTGAAGAGACAAGGCCCAACTTTGTTACACCTTTGACTCTTTGTACATCCTCTGGCAATATGATTAACTTAGTGGTTGCTGATTGTGGTGCTGGAAATGCATTGGAGGGACAGGGCCTCCATGTCCTTGTCCTGTACTCCTTTATGTGTGTTCTGTGTTTTCAGCACAGGAGTCCAGTTGGGACCCCAGGCAGTGCAGCTCTTCCTCTTTTGGTTATGGTGAACAAAGACCCTTGCGATACCCTTATGGCATCCTGTACCCCTAGTGTATGTTTTCACAGAGCAGGGAATGGGCTTGTGGCAGCTATGCTGATATGACAGAAGCTCTGAGTATCCTCCATTTTGGGATACCCGAGCCCTGCCATAGGAATCATTGGATTCCTGATAGAAGGCAAGATGGCCACTGGGGCCTCTGGGTTTCTATTGCCTTTTACTTTGTTTTCCCAAAGTCCTGGGAAGCTCCGACTCTGTCCCTTCACCAGACTGGCTGTTGGGTGGAAGAATCATATGGTATTGTGGGAAGGTCCATGCCAGACTGGCTAGAGCCTTCCCAGTGACAATGTTGTGGGTACACCCTCGGGGTGGGACCTGTGTGAATAGAGTGTGTGATCAATATGCATTCTATTTATGCTATGGGTGGTTTCTGTGTGCGTGACACAATGAATGAGACAGCCCTGCCTGAAACAGACATGAAGGCAGTGTAGTGTGCTGAAAGGCTGTGTGCTTGCCCCAATCCACATTGTTTGTTATGGGTGTCTGGGTGGAAGTGAATGGCCTCAATGCCTGTGCGCCTGATTGGCTGCCTGCCAGCATGAATACCCTGCTGGGTGATCGGCTGACTGAGCCTGGCTCAGCCAAAGTGAATGAGGGACAGATGTGTATATCTGGGGACCTTGCACTTCCCAATTTGTTCATAAGCTGAAGTCGAAACTTGAAGCTCATCCTTGAAGTCCAGCTGGAGGAGAAGATTGCTGCTGCATTCCTTCGACCTAATCCAAGAGCCGTCGAGTCTGTCGAGGACTGATTCGAGAGAGGACCTGGCTAGGAGACCTCTACCCGAGCTATGAGGGATCACCATGCAAAACTGTTGTTCTTCATCAAAGCACCCTGGAAGCCAGTCACAAAAGCCTGTCGACCGGAGAAGGGGTCAGCCGAGAATCCTGAAGAGAGCGCCTGGACATCGAGGCCATCAAAGTCCATTGCCGTCGACCAAAGTTCAGAAGATTTCCGTGACCGCTGGAGGCCAAGTCGAATCGTGTTGTCCAGAAGCGGGGACATCTGGCCGCTGTGCTGCTTGATGTCCGGAGCAGAGAAAGCACCACTTGCCTAAGAACATTTGACAGAGGGCTTCCTTGCCATCACCGTCGACCACTTTGTCCCGCCGGAGAAAGTCAAGGTTGCTGGCTACCGAGGAAAGTCCGCTTGTGGGGTCCCCGCCACCAGAAGCCGACAAAGACATCCCCGGGGACACAGACGGAGTGAAGATCCGAGGTCGAGTCCCGGTCGCCGAAGCTATCCCGAGGTCTGTGTTTCGGCTGCAGCACAGACAGGCCAGAGGACTGCCAAACAGGCCAGGATCCATAATAGAGTCTTATTTGCTGCACCAAACACTTTGTATCGAGGTTTGTCGCACGCCTCACCTTCCCAGGACTTCCACGATCGATCGATCGAAGAGCACTGCGAAGGTCGAAGCTGCAGCATCACTACAAGTGTTCCATTTTTCTTCCACTTCAGGTACATTGGGGTGGTTGAACTTTTTAACCAAGAAGCAAGACTTATTGAACATTTATGGACAGGGCTTGTTAAGTCTTTATTTCAGGTTGCCCAGATGGGGGAATCCTCACACAGAATTGTGTATCTATATCCAAAGAAAACATTCTGCCATTGTTTAACCTTAACCTGCCTTCCTTCCTTCGTTCGTTCGTTCGTTCGTTCGTTCGTTCGTTCGTTCGTTCGTTCGTTCGTTCGTTCGTTCGTTCGTTCGTTCGTTCGTTCGTTCGTTCGTTCCTTTCTTCTTGTTTATGTTGATATACCGTACTGAAAAATGTGTATGCTCCATTATAACTGCCAGCAGTTGATGCATTTTAAAGTAAGTCCAAATGTGGTACCATAAGTGTGTTATTGAATTGTGTATATATCTCTGAACCTTATTTTTATATAAAGAACTGTTAGCACATAACAGTGTGTGGACATTCCTTTGTGGAGGCTTGGGCACTCACTGTACTTAAGAACCAGCCTGCATCACCTGAGAGTTACGTCTTGGTTGCTCGTCCATAGCTACCATGTAGAGAACCTTGGCTCGGGTGTTCTGTGCCATATGTAGGCAAGAAGTACAGATACCCCCCTCCAGTCTTTACACTGATCCCACCACCAGGTATCCTGATGCAAACCCCCATCAGATAATGACTGCCAAGTCAATTATAAAAGCTTTAGTGAACATTTTTACCAGGAGTAGCTTCCCTGAAGAAGTTGTGCCTGACCCTTCAAGGTCAGTTCTAGGCAAGCCCTGGGGAAGGAATATAGGGTGACTCAACTGTCCCCCACAATCAGTTGGTCTGACTGAGAGATGCTTTAGAACTCTGGAGTCCTTAAGGAGCACCAACGAAGGCGGTCGGACCTTCTGTTACCATACTTGTTGAAAGATACAATTATGAATTCATGATCTAAGCCTTACCAAGTTGAAAGGCTCAGTAAGGAAAACTATTCAGTGGGCCTTGAAAGTCCTAGAAAGGCTTCAATAGAGTTTCCCATGGATAGTGTGAAGGATTGTGTCCTCCGGGATGAAATAGGAGCCCTTGCTTCTGGTTTCAGAGAGAGAGAGATAGACTGAGAAATCAGAGTCTCTCCCTGACCAGTTCCGGGGCAGCCCTTTTTATGGCTCCATAGAGGGTGGCCTAGTATCCCCTCAACTGACTCTAAAATAACCAAGTGAGGTGAAAACTTTGCTGAGGCAATTTCCCCCCCCCTTGTTCTCCCCAATTACGTCTTCACACTTTGGTGCTAGCAGGACGTTGTCACTGGAGTTGGTGGACCTACCAAGTTTAGGAGTTGCAGTTGTACAGACCAAGTTGGATCGGACATTCAGTCTGACCAACAAAATGTTGGATCTAGGGGTGATAGAGCCCTCTAGCAGTCTTTAATCCAATCCTGTGGTTCTGGGACCAAAAGCAGGTACCTCTGGTTTGAGATTCAGCATGGACTCTAGAGCTCGTAATGCTGTCACCAAGACAGATGCTCATCCCTTCCACGAACAGATGAGTAGGTGGACAGGCTGGGTAATTCCAAGTACTTTAGCACCTTTGATCTCACCACAGGGTAATTGCAAATATCCTTGACGGAAGATGCCAAGGAGAAGACCGTATTTTCAACACCTGGAGGACTTTACCAGTTCAGGTTAATAACTTTTTGGTTGATGAATGTACCTGCCACATGCCACAGGTTGTTCAACTATCTTCTGAATATGTCGGAGCAATTCCTTATTGTATATCTGGATGATATAGCAGTCTTCAGCCCCACTTGGGAGGAACCACTTAGACACCTGGAGACTGTTACAGAAGGTCCAATTGACGCTT
This sequence comes from Ambystoma mexicanum, assembly GCF_040938575.1. Classification (NCBI taxonomy): domain Eukaryota; kingdom Metazoa; phylum Chordata; class Amphibia; order Caudata; family Ambystomatidae; genus Ambystoma; species Ambystoma mexicanum. The sequence goes on from NC_090924.1 coordinate 1,286,713,309, forward strand.
CCAAGTGCGGGGGCGCGGCTTGGCGGCCATGCGAGCGTGAGCAGGTCTTGAGAGCTCCCGTTCGATCCGGCGATTGATCCTGGAAATGAGCCGAAAATAAGCAAGGAAGAACAAACAAAACGAGGAGGAGGCATCGGAAGGTTTGGGGCACACACGAGCGAAAGCCCGAGGAAAATCGGAGGATGAGGACGCCTGAACGGAGATTGCAAGTGTCGGGAACCGCCACACAAAATGGCAGACGTGGCCTGCTGAGCAATCGCCCCCGGGGGCGCGGACAGCTAGCAAATAGCCCAGCAGACATCAGTGACATGTCCGGGGAAGTGACAGACCAGCTCACCTCGCCAAGGGCGGAGAGCGAGAAGCGCACTGCCGTGCCGAGCCGGGACAGGCAGATGTGCGTGAACCCGCAACTGCAAACAACAAGCAGCAGCGCCCGTGGCCCGGTACACAGACGAGGCACCCCGGCATGCGGCAGACCAACAGCAGCAGCGAAGGAACCCAGCTGGAGCATGCGCGGGCGGCAGCAGCGGAGAAACCCGGGGAGACCCTCCCCCGACCACCCGGCGGCGAACACAGGCGTAGCAGAAATGGGCGGCGGCCAACAGAAGAGCGCCCGAGAGGGCCCACAGGGGGACCCAGCGAGACAAGCAGGAGACCCTGAGGGTAGACGGACAACTGGAGAGCCCAACCCCAGGCCTAGAGGCAACCAGAGAGCTACAGGATAAACGTGGGAGGACACAGCCCACCCAAGCAGCACCCAAGCCATTAAAGGAGCTTTCCAAAAGGGGAGGAAGGGAGCAAAGCCACGAACCACAATACGGGCGAAGAGGACGGGCCAGAAATGGCTAGCTTCCACCTAGCACGCCAGAGCAGATGAAATTGCCAGCAACGGTCTCACCGGCTGGCCCCCACGGTGAAGGCAAAAAGACAACAATGCTCCCCCTGTGTGGCCGCATACGACAGCACAGCGGCATAGACACAGTTGCCAGACTACACCGAGGAAGAACAGGGGGTAGCCACTTAACGAACAAGCACAAGTAGGGGAATGTGAAAGGGGCCTTATCCTAACAGGAGCCAGCAAGCACACACCTCCAAGAGAAGGCACAGACTTCGCACAGGCAAGATCCATACAGTGGCACGGAGCAACGGAAACTGGCATGCCTGATAAAGAGAAGGGTGGCAGGGGGAGACAGACGGTCATGGAGTCATTTACCCATAAAAATGAAGACCCGTAGCCCGGGACAACAGGGGCAGACAAGGCCGTGCCATATGCCACGCAGGGAGAGATCAGACAAGTGGAAGGCAGCATCCTGGAGGCCATAGAGGCGCTAAAGACGTCGATAGAAGGCAAGCTAGACGCAGTGATCGTGGATGTGGGGCTCCTCCGACACGACACAAGGAACCTAGCAGAGAGGGTGACAACGGTGGAACAACAAGTGCAGAGTAAGACCGCAAATGTGACCACCTCCCAATCACAAATGACAGAGGCGCTGGAACAGATCAGCACACTGGAACGCAGGGCGGAGGACGCGGAAGGCAGGGCCAGACGCAATAATGTACGTATTGTGGGGCTGCCGGAGGGCGAGGAAGGCAGGGACCCCACAAACTACATTGAGAACCTACTGATCCAGGAGGTGGGTGCAGAAATTCTGCCTCAGGGCTTTGTAGTGGAGAGGGCACACAGAGCACCAACTAGAAAACCCCGCCCGGGAGCGCCACTGAGACCTATGATCGCAAAGATCATGAATTTCAAAGACAGGGAAAAAATTCTGACATTTTTAAGGGAGGGTGGGGTGATAACCCAAAATGGAGCCAGGGTGACCATATATCCGGACTATATAGCGCTCGTGCAAAGACAGTGAGCCCAGTTCTGGCCTACCAAAGAGCGCCTTCGGGCTGCGGGTGTGAAATCCATGCTGTTATATCCGTCCAAGCTTAAAGTGTTGCACAATGGGTGGACACAGATCTTCGAGACTACAGCGGACGCTCAAGAGTGGATGGACCAGCAAGGGATCCCGCAGCCAAGGGAGGGGAATGAAAGGAACAGAGAGATACCCCAGCGAAACAGGGAGTGAGAATGTGGACTGTACACATGACCCAGAAGCTCAACAAGACTGGACAAGGAGAAACTCGAGAGTTACCCAAGTTAACCGCCAGATGCCATGATACCTCGCGGGAACAAGAACTCAGGGACACCCCTGTTGAAACAAGAGTTAGCAGAACAATCAGCAGATCGAGAGTCTAAAGGCCCAAATCAACGGTTCATAACAGGAGCCCAAGACCTCCGGAACTGGACCACCAAGACCCACAGTAGAGACCCCAAGTAGAGACAATGTTTGCAGTGTCAGTTTTAAGACACTACGCCGCAACGAGTGCGCCCGCGGAAAGAAGGGTGACACCTGGAATGTGGTGGGGCCCGAGCAGGGGGTGGGAGGCTGGGCGTTTGTTTTTAGTAGTAGTAGCTGTGTGGTTATGTTTGCGAGGAGAAGGCACGAGAGAGAGAAGACATAATGGACAGCGAAGATACGGCAAAGGCACGGAAGAAAGACACGTATGGCCGCACCCAAAACGGGAAGCCAGCGGGAAACACTGAAGAAGAGAGCCAGCAAAAAACTGAACCCAGTAGCCGCAGGATCAGCCGAGCCAGGCGAAAACACAAGAGAAGGAGGACACGCAAATCACCAAAGGCACAGCAGAGGGAGGGCGGAAAGCCGATCCCCCTAAAGTGACATACCAAGAGGATATAACAGTGGGCAGGCCCATGGGAACGAGAGGGCCACTAAAGGCAACCGCCACAAGGGCCGAGATGAACTAAATGTTGTTACATGGAACGTCAGAGGGCTAAATGCCTACGTCAAGAGGCTAAGAGTTTACACCTGGTTAAACAAAGCAAAAGCCCATATAGCAATATTACAGGAGACATATCTGACGGCCGAAAAACAAGCCAAGGCGGCCAAGAAATGGGGAGGCCAGACGTATAGCTCAACATACTCCAACTACACAAGGGGGGTGGTGACCTGGATTGCCCAGGGCACCCCATTTCAACTCATCAACCAGGAAAAGGTCACTGAGGGCAGGGTCCTGATCGTCCATGGAATGTTGGAGAACCGGGAGGTCTGCCTGGTGAACACCTATGCCCCTAATCACGACGCAACAGCGTTCTTTAAGTCACTTACACCCCGACTGGCCCTGTACAGGAACGCCATGATCATTTGGGCTGGAGATCTGAACTGTACACTGGACCCCCGACTAGACAGGTTGGACGACAAACATAAAAGAGCGGCGCCACCAGCACGGGTACTACAGAAGATACTGGACCAGTTCGAGCTAGAAGACATCTGGAGAAAGGTACACGAGAAAGAGAGGGGATACACACATTACAGCGCCCCGCACGGGACATTCACCCGGATAGACTACCTTTTCACGGGCAAAGAGACACTGGGTGAATTTACCGGGGCACACATACACGCACAAACCCTGTCGGATCATGCCCCCCTGAGAGTAACATGGGCACACACATACAGGAGAGCCCCCATACCCACATGGAAACTAAGGGCACTGTGGGATGGGGAATTTCAGGAACATATCCAAAGCACGATAGATGACTATTTCGAGCATAACACGGGCAGCATGGAAAGCACGGGAATGACCTGGGAGGCTTTCAAGATGGTGGTTAGAGGAGCTGCGATGGGGAAGACCGGAGGTCTTAGACAGGAAATCCTGGTACAGCTGGAGGAGCTAGGAAGGAAGATCGAGAGAGCTGAAGCACAGGCAGAGGAGAACAGAGGAGAAAAGGGAGGCCTCATCACCCTGCGACAACAGTGTATAGCAGCCTGGGAGAGACTAGGGCACCTAGATTACGGGAAATATATACAGAAGCTGCATGCAGAAGGGGACAAGCCCAGCAGACTCCTAGCCTGGCTAACTAAACAGGAGACTAGGAGGGAACCGATAAATGCAATTCGAAACAGCCAGGGGGAGTTGATAAGGTACCAGGAGGGCATAAATGCGGTGTCTCGCAATTCTACGAGAAACTATACACCAAAGTCCAAGAGGTGGAAGAGGGAGACCTAGAAGACGCCTTTCGGAAATCAGGCTCCCACAACTGACAGAGGAGCAGGCCCAAATGCTGGATGCCCCCCTCACTGTGGAGGAACTGGGGGAAGTCATAACCCAGTTACCAATGGGAAAATCCCCAGGGCCCGACGGGTTACCAGGGGAATTCGATAAGGAATACAGAGATAGCTTAGCTCCAAGATTACTGGAAACGCTGGAGGAGGCATATGAGAGGGGGAGGCTCCCGAACAGTATGTCAGAATCCATAATAGTCCCAATACTTAAAGCAGGGAAACCACCCCTTGAGCGTGGGTCCTACAGACCAATCTCCCTGATGAATCAAGACTCCAAGATTCTAACAGCAGCATTAGCTAACCGACTCAAAAGAGTGATACCCACACTGGTCCACACGGACCAAACGGGGTACGTACCGGAGCGAAACACGGCATGGAATCTCCGGAGACTCCACAATGTCATTGACAGGATGAATCAAGTGGAGGGGGAATGCGCCGTGGCCTCACTAGATGCGATCAAAGCATTTGATTTGGTGAACTGGGACTGGCTCCTGGGGGCGCTCGCTCACTTTGGGATAGGGCAGGGATTCCTACACTGGATAAAGTTGCTATACAAGGACCAGAGAGCAAGGGTTAAGATGGGCAGACACGTTTCAGGGGAGTGGGGCATAGCGCGGGGCACGAAGCAAGGGTGCCCGCTGTCCTGATGTTATATATTTTGGCCCTGGAGCCATTTGCGGCCTTCCAGAGAACATAATACAGGTACGCTGGCATCATGATAGACAGGGAAATACACCAGATATCGATATACGCAGACGACATACTGCTCTACGTCCAAGATCCACGCGCCCACCTGCTGGACCTGCTCGAGGTGCTGGGAGCGGTTGGCAGGCTATCAGGAATCACCATTAACAGGGAAGAATCCTCGCTGTTCCCCCTGGCAAGCCTGCAAACAGTGGCATCAGATCAACTACCACACCTGGGCCTCACTTGGACCCCGATCACCTTTAGATACCTGGGGGTAGACATTAACCACGACACCACTGAAACACACATGGCCAACACACAGGCGGCCCTGGACAAAATTGAGACTGCCATGAAGTTCTGGAAGACATTACCATTGGGAATGATATGCCGAGTGGCCCTTCTGAAGACGACGGTCCTACCCCGGCTACTATACTATTTTACCAATATCCCCAAACACTTCCACACCTTGATAAGAACCTTCCTGTGGGGCGGGGGGAGAAACAGGGTAGCACTGAGTACACTACAAAGGGGCTACGAGTGGGGGGGGCATCAAGCTCCCAGACTTGAGCGATACTATCTGGCGGCACAACTCCAATTTGTGGTGCGATGGCTGGGGGAGGAAACCTCCATAGACGCAATACTCTTTCAGACAACCAGCAATACTATCTAAGAGAACTCCTATGGATGTACGCTGCCCGGGCCAAAGCCCACCTTCATATGTCCCAGCTGGGCCGAGCATTATGGAAAAGAGCGTGGAAGGCACAGGGCATGCGAGACCCTTGCTCGGGGCAAATACCCCTGGCGGGATTGGTGGACACCCGAATCGCAAGTTTAGCAACGTTCAGAACACAGTGGGAAGACAAAGGAGTGGCCCAAATAGGAGATCTGTGGCAAGATGGACAATGGGTGGACTTCCAGTCCCTGGTAGAAGAGCAAGATGTACACAATTGGCAATTCATACTGTATAAGAGCATGGTTCAAGCAATAAGAAAGAGATGGGAGATCCTACCAGAGGAGGAAGACACCGGAGGTGCGCTGAACGCGTGGTAGGACGTCTCGGAAGGGGGACACACCGTGTCCAAGCTCTACAAGCAAATGTTGGGAACCATCAACACAAAGACTGAACACGCGAGCGAAATGGGAGGAGGAGCTTCAGCATCCTTTCAAAGATGAGGAATGGAACAGAGCCCTCCAGTACGCGAAAAAAGTCTCCAGGAACGCAAGGTTCAGGGAGTTGCAAATCTACATTGTGCATAGAGCATACCTAACTCCCAAGAGGATGTCGAAAACGGGGGACGGACAAACTCAGAGCTGCCCATGCTGCCAAGAAGAACAAGCAGATATGGTACATAGGTTCTGGTCGTGCCAGAGAATAACGGATTTCTGGAACACGATAAAAGAAAGAGCGCTAAAAGCAGGAATCCATATGCATGCTTGGTCACCGGCGTCCTACGTACTGGGCCTGTTCCTGAGAGGGGATAAGCAGAGGAAGCATGTGACAAAGATGAAAGATTTGATGACTACTGGCGAAGCGCTGCATTGCAATGGCGTGGAACCCACGATAGAGGGCTGGTGGGCAGACTTACAAAAGTGGGCAATAGCAGAAACAGCAGTCTGGACAAGAGCCACGCAAAGGGGAGACGGTAACAGCGGAGCCAGAGTACTGGAGTGGAGCACTCTCGTACAAGATCTGTTCAGGAACAGAGACAGCACGAGCGATTCAAGCGGCCCAGAGGAGGAGACACTGACCCGCTCGCACCCAGGGGGTGGGGGAGGTCGGGTACATAGGCCAGTGTGAAGACAACACGACCGAGAAGGAGGCCTGCCGTGGCCCGAGTAGACAACGAACATTATGGACTTAAACTCGAAAGTGCCAGAGCAAATGTGTAGAGAGTTGTTGTTTATTTGTTTTTGTGTTTGTTGGTTGTTAAATGAAAATAAAAAGGTTTTTAAAAAAAAAAAAATAGGCTTCCAAGAGCCAGATTGGTCAGGGTTCAGTGGTCTACCTTGGGCATGATGTTTCTGGGGGCAAGATTCAACCTCTTCCCAGCAATGTACAGGCTGTACAAAACTGGGCAACCCACACTACTCAAACCCAAGTGAGGTTTGTTTTTAGGCCTCATTGGGGATGCCAGAAATGTTATGGCAGACTGTGATGAATCGGTGATGATTCCTCCCAGGAACCTGGTCTGGGGGGGATCCTCAGGTTGCCAGGGAAAGGCAGAGGCTTCCCGATCCTGACCCTGGGGGCGTTGTACTGAAGGAGGATCACAGGGGTGCGGGGGGGGGGGGAAATGGGCAAGAACAGACCAGGAAGACTGGGAAAACTCAGTTTTACGTTCCACGTAACCCCACACTTTTGATGAATGTTTGCCAAACTGCAGAAGTTAAAAGAACTAACTTTGTTGAAGGGGACTACAAGTCCCAGGAGTACTGGGACGAAAGCGAGGGCCGGGGAGGCATGCAGTTGCACAAATCAGTCATTTGAGACTAACAGCCCAAACCGGAGGGAACCTGCGAGGCATAAAAGGACACTCAGGTGCAGGCAGGAGGAATGAGAGGCGGGAGCTCGAACTATGACTGGAATGCAAGCCATGTAGTAGTAGCAGAAAGAAGAATGCATAAGACTATCAAACCAAGCAGAAGTGGGCAAACAAGCGGGATGCCGGAACGTTGAAACAGATTTCACATTTGTGTTCTGAGAGGGTCCTGTTGTCCCAAACTCTGAAGTGCAGAGGCTGCGCAGCGGAAGGCGTGCAGCAGAGCCGTCTTTCCCCACGTGAGTATGATGGCCATAGTTGCTGCTCTCTGAATGTGCTCGTCACCAAGGCGGGGAGCAACTACAAAGACGTGGGTTTTGGAAGCAAAGGGGCCCCAGAAAGGTGTGGACGGACAAGAGACCCCTTCACGGAGGAAGGGTGTGGGTCCTTACACAGTCAGGAGCAGCACATGTTGAGGTGGAGTTCGAAGAAGCAGTGCGACCTGTAGAGCAAGCGTTAAAGAAGCCTGTGAGTGAAGCTTGCACATTACTGGCAACAGTATGCAGTCCCCCGTTTACTTGAGTATGAGTAAAGCGAATAGAAGTGGTTTATTAAATCTGAAGTACTTGAACAATGGGAAATTTAGCATTCACGTGTAAATGAAAAGGCAGTTTACTTGCATAGAAGTAAACCAATACTTACATCCCTTGTTCACAATTCTAGGACTATTAATCTGAAGTACCTTAATAATGCAAAATGTAGCAAGCGCGTGTGTATGAAAAGGCTGTTTACTCGTGTCGGAAAAAGAACACTGCTTGCATCCATTGTTCATCATTATACGACTGATAGTATTTGAAGGAGTGGTTGCGTATCGCCAATTAAAAAGGGAGTGTTGCCAAGACCATTGCTGAATACCTAATCTTATTCAATCTATTGTCAAAGTCTAACTTCTGAAAACTACAAGGGGTGGTCGCATGTGCTGAATTAGGATTTCTAAAGACTGTATTCTATTCTTTATATAACAACACATATCTTTCCCGCAGGAGAAGTCAAAGTGTGTACATCATTGAAGCAGTGAACAAGCATTGCCCAAGCCAAGAGTCTCCATATTGACAGCAATATCAACCTTTCTTGAAGTGGGAAAAGCAATCTAACTGTACTGGAAGGTTACTAACAATTAATTGGCCTAGGTTACAGGTGTGCAAGCATTACTTGAAGCTAAGAGAGTGGCACCAAGGCTTCTGGGTAATACCGGGCAGAACAGTACAGGTAAAGCTAGGGAAAGGAAACAGGCTGTTTGTTAAGAATATTTTGAAATAGATACAACCTGTAATGCCAAAGACTGTGGAGAAGAGGGGCAAGTAAGTCTAAAATACAAATACAGGTACCATTGTGGCAGATAGACGAGAGGCAAAGAGGCTGCCCCTTTTTTAAAGGAGCTATTCAGAGGTAGAATGCCTTGCCTACCAGAAGGTGTTAAGGTATACTTAAAAAATACTTCGTCAAAACCGATTTAAGAGTCTAAATCATTGAAGCTGTGGTAGTAGGTAGTAGTTCCAGAATACTGAAGCTGTGGTGGCATACATCAGTGGATGCAACGTTGCAGTAGAAGTGTGTTTTTTGAATGAAAAGTAGCACCGCTAAAAGGTCATCCTGACAAATACCATTGTGTATGCTAAAAGACTAACTAAAATAAGTCCTAGCTGTTGATCAAGAACAGTATATTGCTCACATTGTGGATGTTACATTTTCTTTTGAACTGTGGCAAATCTTCCTAAAGTGTTGATAAAGCATTTTGACCAGAATTACCATTGGTGCTATTTCAGTTAGAAGTGGAAAGTGGATATTTGACCCACGAGAAGAGATGTGGTGCCAGTGGAACTTAATTTGAATGAACCTTTATTCTGAAACATCATGAACCGATGCAAGGCATTTTCTTTCTCTGGTTTAACATTTGCAGAAGTGACTTTGAATCCTGGGGAAGGGAAATTACCCAGGACATTAGATCATTTAGGAACTGTGAATGGTGTTCATGTCAAGATGTATTGCCATATATTTTCTTTGTATGTTTGTTGTTTAGTGTGAGGGCCAGTATTCCTATGTTTAAGTGTATTCCCTTAGCTTTGGTTATGCATGGGAAACCAGAGTAGGGAAGGAGAGGCTTTTTTGAATATGTTAAGAATAAAATGGCATACTTTCATAAATAAAACAGTTCTCTGCGTCACATTACGGTCCCCTCACAACTGACACCATAGCGGCCCATCCGACTGCCCTCACTACTCCAAAGAAACCTAAGAACATTTCTTGGCCTGCAGAGTGTGAGAAAGCCTTCCAAGTCCTGAAGGATTCCCTTTGTTACGCCCCTGTTCTCAGGGCACCAGATTACCAGATACCCTTTGTGCAGACAGATGCCTCTGACAACGATAGGTGCTGTCCTTTCACAATTAAATGACAAAGGCAGGAAATGTCCTATATGTTTTATGGGAGAGAATCCCAAGTGGCTCAGGTGGGCCATAAACCTTTGGACTTTGACTTCACTATAGAACATAGGCCAGAAGCACAACATTTCCATGCTGATGGTCTATTCAGAAAGAACAACAAGCTGGTCCTCCAGGGGTGTATTAGATCTGCCTGTCCCTAGTTGGGGGTGGAGGCGGCAAGCATTTGGAAAGATTTCTTTTAGGAAACTTTCCCAAATGTTTTTTTCTCTCATAACTTTTTCCAAAGCAAAACAGGTACAAATAATAACTAGACAAGTAAGAAAGAACCGAGTCAGTTTAACTTTAACAATAAACAAGCAATATTTACAAATAGATGAGTCAAAACAAAACCGAGAAAAAAGAAAAAAAAAAGGGTGGGGATCCTCAAGTATACAATTCATTAAAAACATTCCAAACTGCAGAATGTTTATGTTTTTGTGAGCCTCTGGTAAGCAACACATTCCCTACTTGAAAGAGTAGAAAGATCATGCAACCAGTCATCAACAGAAGGTCTAGCCACATGTTTCCAACCTTTTAGGATTTGTTTCTTCGTCACCATCAATGCCCTGTATGCCCAAAAGGGGAGTCTGCGGACAATCCGAGGTTAACAGGAAACAGACCCAACACGCACAACACCACAGTTCAAGGGAATGGAAAATTCAACACAAGATCCATACGCTGCAGCACAGCTTCCCAGAAACCACAATTTTTTGCACAAGACCAAAACACAAACCTGTACCAACATCCGACTTACAATTCCAACATAGATCATCATCATCCAAGAGGTCACAACGCTTCATCTTTGAAAGAGTCCAATAAATACAATGCACAAACCGTGTAAACCGTAGGTCTAGATCCACGTTATACCTACTAGGTCCTGAGCAAATACGATTCCATTCCCTAAATGAAAGAACAATGCTCTAATCTGAGCCCATGTGTCTCTACTCGCCTTCGAAGCAGAAGTAATATCAGCCGGTGCAAGAGGTTTGTAAAAAGTAGAAGCTGAGAGGGGCCCACTTCTAGATACATGTAATATATTGGGGACTGCAAGCAAGGTCGCGTTCAAAGGATCAAACAATAGTTCAAACATCTCACAAAGCACGCGATAACGGCAGATTTCGAACTGACGCAGCTTATACTTAAATCTAAGGAATGTCGAAACTGAGTAAGGAAGTACCATCATAGATTTGTCCCACTTTCCAAATAAATTTAAGAAAAGGGCTCCTGGAGGATCAACCCTATTCTGCCCAGGAGGGAATTAGTTTATGAAACACAAGTGAAAGGGTTGGAAAAACAACAATTCTATCAGGAACTTCACCCCTTACTGCTCATTTAGAGCATTTGCACATCAAATTACAAACAAGTAGAGAAACAAACACCTCGATTTAAAAAGAAAAAGGCATTTTATAAATAGTTTTTGATGTTTTTATGTAGTTTTGACATAATACTGAACATCATTCATTACAGGGAACATAAGCAACAACAGTTTGCATCATAAAACAACGAACAAGTTAGTATTCTTGTTCAATATTCTATATGGTGGACATAATACAAAGGCTACTGTCGCTCTCCCGTGGGGACGACGACAGGGGTCAAAAACAGGTGAACAAGTGAAAAGAGCAAGTCTCTAATACATGAGTTAGCATTCAACAGTCACAGTTGATAACACTGTGCTTTGAAGAAGATTCTGTCTACACCCGGTGTTTCGGCCCCGTGTAGGGGCTCTGGTGAGCCTATTGGTGTTGGGGCCGTCGTCAGGACAGGAGAAGACTGTATAGTCTGGATGTTCAGAGGTGCTGCAGGAGTAAAGAGGTGTGGTGAGGGGAAGCTCCAAGAACAAGAAGTGAATGAATCACAGGATGTCTAGTAAATGGACATCACCTACCTACGGGAGTAGAAATTAAGCCGTAGGTATTGTGGTCCCGAGGCCGAATGTGCCAATGGGTAAGTGTCACAATGGGCGCCTATTGCAGGTGATCCACTGGGTAAAGCAGCGTATTATTTCAAAGGATGTGTCCTGGATGAGAATTTGAAAGAACAGGGCAACATCACAAGGTTTTAATGGAGCTAAGATAACTCCTTGTTAAAAGGAACACAACATTGTGTAAGTTACAATTGATATGGAAAGCAGGCTTACCTATCTTGCGGTAGCCGCTGTGCATACTTATTGATTGCTTTCAAAAGGCCGAATTGGGTTCGGAAAAAAACTTGCCCTAGATAGAAATATGAACAAATCGGGGTCTATCGGGGTGTATGCACCGAATGCGTATTAGTATTGAGGTTACTTGACATACCTGTTTATGGCTATCGAGCGCTGAAAAGGGACAGCCTGCGCGATCTGCTCTGGACACAGGGAGCGCGAGGTACATGGAAAGGGCTTTGCTCGGTATCCCAGCAATGAGGACGCCGTTGCTAGGAGCGAGTGCTCTAAGTAGGGTCAGCCATTTTGGAATGTTGTATGCTGACGGCAGATCAATTAGAGCTGAAAACAGGGTCTGTAAGGTGCAAATCCTTATTTAAAATAATTATCGGAGCACCGAAGGTACATCCAATAATTTAGAGTTTTATTAGCAACAAAGAGTAGGAGTCCGTTGTCATGGCAGCGGTTTTGGGGGAAAAACCGGACCGCATCCAGTGGGTAAATGGTACTCCGGGTGGCTGAGTCACACAGGCTAAAACAGCGCCTGGTGTTAAATAGAATGCCTGCTGGGTTGATATAATTCAGACGTGTTGGTGCTCGTTCCCATGGTGACAGGAACACGGACCGAGGCCAAATCAGTAATTTTACTGAGGCTGGCTTACGGTCAGAGGGGGCTGGCTGCAGCCCTGATGGTGTGTGAGGTACCTCAAGTATGTATGAGGGACAGAGATGCGGCACAAGTCATCCCTCAGTGCAACAAACAAAAATAGAAGTGCTAGGGGGCACAATGTATGCAGAATACAATTATCAGCGTATTTCCACAGTTTTTGAAAACAACAATCAAAATGTATGACCCCTCGAAATGTTTACAGAACTTTGAGAACTAAGTTGGAATGGCCCACAGGTTGCGATTCCTGTCCGCTGTGTTTCATTATAAACATGTACAAATTGCATCAATTATTTCTACAGATCGCATTCTTGTGTGTTATGTTGTGTAGTTGAAAAACAGATTAATCACAGCTTGTTACATAAATTACTTGTATTGATCTTGACCCATAGTGTCCGCTTGTGACTCTTTGCTAGAACCTTTGTCATTATATACAGATTTTTTTCTTAAACCCTTTGTGATTCAGATGCCTTCATATTTAAAAGATACCACCAGTACCATAAATCTACTTAATCTGGTTCACCTGAGAGAAGACCGCCTTTTAGTTACTATGGATGTTGGGGCTCTCTGTACCTCTATTCCACAAGCAGAAGGCCTGGAAGCCATCAGTGGTGTATTAAACCAGAGAACTGATTTTTCGACACCCACTGAGTACATCCTGGAATGTACCAGACTCGCTATGTCCGAGAATTTCTTCCTATTCAACAAACAGATTTACAAGCAAATCCAAGGGTTGAGCATGGGTGCTACATTTGCCACCGATATTGCAAATCTTTTTATGGCGCAATACGAAAAGCAAAACGTCTTCTGGATGAGAATCCATTTCTGAACAACATCGGTCTCTGGAAGCGGTATATAGATGTCATCCTGATTTGGAATGGGACACCCAGCAGACTACAGGATTTTCATCAATGGATAAACCAACGTGATCCCCACATCCACTTCACCATACAATGGGATCATCATTGAACTATACCAGAAGCCATCAGACAGGAATAGTCTGCTCCATTTTCAGAGTTATCATCCCCATGGCCTGAAATATAACTTACCCTATGGAACATTTTTGTGAATTCGACGAAACTGCACAGATGTTGAAAAATTCAAAACACACGCAGAAGACCTAAACACCAGACTAACAGAAAGAGGATTTCCAAGAAAGGCAATCCGACGCGAGGAAAGGAGTGACACACACCCCAAGAGACATTTGTCTTGAAACAAAACCGAAAAAAACAATGGACAGAATAGTTTGTGTCACCACGTTTAGTCCATTAAGTGACATCATTCAGAAAACTGTCAAAAAAATCTGGCACCTGGCAAAACAAACAGGTACACTGAGTAAATTCCTGTGTTTTGCCTTCAAAAAGAATAAGAACCTCAAAGATGCCTTAGTGCACACTTTTCTGGAACCAGCCCCTCCAGTAGAAAACACTTTGTTGGGCACTACAAATGTGGCAAATGTGTGGTGTGTACCCTAACCTTACAGAAGAAAGTTTTTGAACACACGAACTGTAACACAAAGGGAGTAACCTACATCATTGAATGCCCTTGCAGTCTTATATGTAGGCAACACCATCCGTCCTATCAAAATGCGGATATCGGAACACTGTTCCTGCATCAGGAATAATGTTCCTGACAAACCTTTAGTAGACCATTTCTTCAGACTAAAACAAAGACTCTGAACTCAGATGGTTTGTCATTCAGAAACTTGCACCCACTGTAAGAGGAGGGGATTTGAACGGGACTTTAAAACAATTGGAACAAAGATGGGTCCATAGATTAGACACGGTACAATCAGGTCTCAATATACCTGTAGAATGGAAAACTTTTCTTTAAATCGATGTGTTGCTTTTAGTGAAAAAGTGACTTCATGTCTGCTCCCTGTGAGAGAGATAAAAATGGCCCACTTTTGGAGTAAGCACTGGGTACATAGGTCAGAACATGTCTAACAGTATTCTACCACAATAAGTGGGTGGGACTACACAAATAACTTCTTTAGGTTCAATTTCCACTGTATTTCAGCTTTGTATTTGGCCAAAATGACGGGTCTCAAGATTGATAGAAGAAAAAATTGATGTAATAAGCCGCTATTAATGTGATTTTGGACTATGCAATAGAAATGCACAAGAATGGGGCGTGGCCTGGAGCGCGAACGATGAAGCCGCTCCTGTAATGGCCTCCGTACGAGACCCGCGGCGATGATGAATAAATTAGCCTTAGTGGGTCGGTTTGCGGCATGCCTCGGCTCATAAGCAAGGCGAATCTCTGAGGCGTCGACTGCTGCTTGGCGAGGCGACATCACCATCCCTGAAGCCCGGTTTCGGCCCGTTGTTCCGAGGCCCCCTGCCTCCTGACACAGCTCCCAAGATGGCGAATGGGGAGTAATTATTCCGTCGTCCCCAAGACGGAACAAAGTGAGCCGTGGATCGGATGCCCTGCGGCTGGACCGGGCTGGCGTAGGCTGCCGGCTCACTCGCCGCAGCAAATAAGTGGCCCCCTCCTCCCCGTCCCCGAGACGAGTCAACTGGAGTCCCGGGAGCGGTGTAGCTGCCTCCCCTCCCCCCAGCTCACTGGTCCCGCTGCCCACACAGCTTCGTGGGGCCACGGCGGCTCCCTTCCGGGGAGTCGAGCAGAAGCGGCGGTGAGGCCAGCAATCACTTCCCCCTTGGCGGGCATCAGGCAGCCGCTCTCCCGGATCGTCAGCGGGAATGGATCCGCCGAGCCTCGGCGGTCGTCCGACTCCCCGAGCCACCCTGCCGGAGGTCCTGGAGTGATGGTGAACGACGGGCCTCTGGTGAAGCGGAGGTGAGACGGACGCTCCTCGCTCCGAGGGAGGGCCCGACCAACGCTCAGACTGCATCTCCGGAACCTCCAGTCCTGCCTTCACTGGCAGCCGTGCGGCCTCCCTCCGGATTCCGCAGTTGCCGCCACCGGCTCCATTCTCCCCGCCGCCCCACTCAGGGATCCCGACACGGGAGTAGAGACGACCCGGGGGCCATACTGACGACCCCCCCTCCATCAGACGGCCCGGCTCCTTCCAGGGGCGCCCCGGCCCACTCTCCTTTGGCAGGCCTCCCATAAGCCAGGCCCACTGACATCCCTGAAGATCCTATGCAGGAGCAACTACTGATCTACTTCTCTCCAGCTCCGGAGCCCGACCCTGCAAGCCCTGATGAGGTAGGAATCTTCTTAAGACTTGGGTTCTATCTACCCGCTGCTGCCCAGAAGACCCGACGGTGCCAGCCGTCCGACCAGAAAGCTCTTGGTGCCCCGCTGGAGACCCCCCCCCCCCTTCCGTCTCTGGGACTTCCTGGGGCGCCCCGGCCTACTCCTGCTGTCCATATTGGATCCTGAGTCCCGGACCCGAAGCCCCCCCAGCCTGACACGTTCCACCTATCCTCCTACAGGATCCCACACGGGCTGCTCTGCCACTTCGGCCCCCTTTCTAGCGCCACAGAGGCAAGGCCTAGTGATCCTCATTGCGTCTGGTGCTCTGCCTGGGCACCTGAGTCTCCCACCCTTGGTCCAGTAAGCCTCACCTCGAGATCCCTAAGCATTGCAGTCACTGCAGCCCAAAGCTCCTAATTCCGACACAATGTCGAAGCCAACGAAATCAGCCAAATCTACGGACATCTCCACTATGCTCTTAGCAGCGGACAGGACGAAGAAGCCGGACCCTCCCCCTAAATTAACCCCACAAAAACCCCCTGAGGAGCAAGGAAAGCTAGCCACTAAGGAAGACATCAAGGCCTTCATGCAGGATTTCAAGGCGGAGTGCCGATCTTGTATGTCAGAGCTTACCACGCGGATGGATCAGACGGATCAAAGACTGACCGAGGCGGAACAGAGACTGGGCGAAGTGGAGGACCTGACCCAGAGCCACGACCGCACGATCCTAAACATGAGACGAGAGATCCTGGCTCTCCAGAACAAGAATGAAGTGATGGAATTTAAACAAGACCACCTAGAAAACAGGGCACAACGAAATAACCTGCGCATCCGAGCAGTCCCATCGACCATCCTAGACAAAGAGCTACCAGAGTACATTGGCAATTTCTTTCAAGCTCTTCTTCCAAACATGGATAAAACCCAATTTACCCTGGACCGTACTCACAGGCTACGACCAAGACGTGGGGTGGATTCGGACGGCCCCCCAGACGTAATTACCAGGGTCCATTTCTACGCTACTAAAGAGGCCATCTCGGCCATTAGCCGCACCAAAGATGAACTTTCGTTCATGAGCTCCCCACTGCAAATCTTCCAGGACCTCTCTAACAACCTTACAGAAAAGAAGGACCCTTAGACCCCTAACACTATTCCTACAGAGCCAGAAAATTCGCTACAGATGGCTTTTCCCCCTCCACTCTCCAATTCACGTTCCAGGGAACCCAGCGCAGAATCAGCCACCTAGAGGACGCCGAGTCCATTTTGCACCCACGCTCGCCGGAGGCCCAACTGCTCAGACCCCGCAGCACTCGCCGGGGGAGGCGGAGCGGCTGCCCCAGGGACAGCAGCAGCAACCTTGGTCAAAGACTCAGACGCCGAAAGATAAAATGATACAGCCCAGTCCGGGGCTCTTACGCAGACCGATCCAGAGATGAAAGCAAGTTCCTATAACGCTGTGGGTCCGGAGCGGCCTATACCCCACTCCAAGGAGTATGTCACCATCTCACGGAGCCAAAAGAAAAAGCATTTGGTCAAGCAGGTTTAAGTTTGAGGCTAACACAATAGCCTACAATATTACCACGGTTATATAAGATAACCGCGGTAGAAATTTAGGGTAGATACCACTGCCAGCAGCCATGTCTAAATGTTAAAAGAGCGAAACAATGCTCTAGGAGGTACAGATAAAAAGGGCTAAGGAGTAACCCTTTCCAGCACTCCATGTAAGATGGTGTGTACTGGATCTGTGGTTAAGTTGACCAAGTAAAGTTAATGGTAAGTTTACCCTTTTCTGGGGGACGGTAGTCAGCCTCAGAAATGGAGTCGGTGGGAAGTCTGAACGACAACCCGGTGTCACTGCACGAAGGGTGCTGTGTGACACAGAAAAGAAGGGGGCTACTAAAGTGGTGTACTCCAGAGACCACAATCATAAAAACAGGTAAAAACACATAGCAAAATACAAGTATGAGTGGGGGGAAAAGCTCACACTCTTACCCAGGGGAAAGAAATAACTCCAGAGAACCAGCAAAGCTGCCGAGGGACTCACTAGGTAAGGGAAATTAGCCATGAAATGAGAATTCACCCTAACAGCAGTTACTGCCAAAGGCCCCTTAGGCTGTAGCCAGGGCCCAGGTTTTTTTTTTAGCAGTGATGGAGGGTGGTGTAGGCAGAACCACATTCTCTTCTTGGCTTTCCTCAATGTCAGCCGAAGGAGCCTGGGCTCCGTCTTTCAGGACCCAGCCTGCTAAAGTACTTTTGAATTTGGGAGCCTTTTTTCATTTACGGTTTGATTTTTTTCTGTTGTTGCACCACCGGACATCTTGTAACATATTTTTACCTGCGGTGCCGTTTGCAGCCTCAGAGCCCCTATTCGATAGGGTAGAGTTCCTGATTAGTCTCTTTTTTCCTGCGCTGTTTTAGAGTAAGAAAGATGGTCCAAGTACCGCTGAGGAGCTCAACTGACTCATCTTCTACAATATCCACCTCAACAAAGCTGGTGGCCTCCTCAAGTACAGCCGTTTCATGTTGATTAAGGCAGTCGGAGGTAAAGGGAATCGCTGCCTCAATGACTTTATCTAGCTCTTCATCTGATTTAGGGGTAGAATTATTAGACCAAGCGGTAACCTCATGCAGAATTTCACCACACATTTTTAGTACCACATCCATAGCGAACTGCAGAACTGAAAGTTGGGCTTGGGTCTCATTTTGCTGTCCGAGTCGATAGTGGGGCCAGGAGATGTAATAGCATCCTCGAGGGGATCCATATTCGGTGATGCAGAGCGCCTAGGGCCATTATCAGTTTCCTTATTTATAGGGCACTGAAGCCCGCAGGCATCAGGGCGCACAAACACAGGAAACAGCAACAAAATAATATGGGACAGGTGACCAGCATGGGCACGAGGAACAGAAGCAGCGGGGGTTCCATTTCAGAGAGGCATGCCTGTTGAGAGCATTAGTTGAAGAGGCTAGTTTTCCATCACTGGCTAAAGGGATTGTATTCCTTTACAAGCCTGAGCTCCAAAGGCAAGACATTCCAGATTTGTTCGGCCTTGATGGGAAAGAATCTGCCTAGACAACGGGAGAGAGTGAATTTAGTGATGTTGACCTGCGCCAAAGCAGAGGAGTGCAGCTTCCTCGGTAGCTCATAAAAGGTTTAATATAGAATGGGGCAGTACCATGTAAAGTTCTATGGGCTAGAGAGGCAGCCTTCAATTCCAACCGGGAGGCCACAGGGAGCCAATGGAGATCTAGCTGTCACACAGCAGAGTGGCTTGTCCTTGCCGGACAGCCAGCCGGCCAATCACCTTCGGGTGCATTCCCATACCCAAGGGGATTAAGCTGTTTGGCAGAATTCTCTTATAAGGCTAATTTCCCAAACCTAGTGAGAGTCCCCCAGCAGCTTTGCTGGATTTTTGGGGTTCGTTTTTTTCTCCTGCTAAGAGTGAGACTCTTTTCCTCCCACTCCTAGGCATGATTTGAGTTATGTCTTTGACTTATTGTGTGCTTATGGGCTATGGGGTCTTTTACTCCATAGGGTATCATCTGTTTTAGTGTATGTGTTACACAGCACCCTCAGTGCAGTACCACAGGGTGTCATAGTGATCCCCAAACATAGACTCCATACCCTGGGACTGACTACTGTCTCCCAGGGCATGTAAGTCACCATTGGCATTACTAGTCCAAAATTGTGAACAGAACCAGTACAAACCATCATATTGTGGAAGTACTGGAAGGGGTTAGATTGCTCCTGGGTATGTTTCCAAGGGGGCACTGTCCAGTCCCCCCTTGTCGAGTTTCTGGCTGGTGGCAGTGGTTACCACGCGAAATATTCCACCGGAATATTTCATATGGTATTTTTCCATTGGTTTTAAACGCACCACTTTTTTGGTGCAATGTTAAAGATACCGAAGTTTTATTTATTTAATATAAAATCACCGGTTGGGTCTTTTCGCCAGAACTCTTTTCCAAAATGGTGTTTGTGTCCGTCTCTAACTCCAACCAAGGTTGGGCCCTTTGTTCCACTTTTTGGCGGGCTTCTCCACAGAAGCCCTCCAAATGGTGCCACTCTGTCTGGGTTCCACAGGATGTGTGGGTGGGGGAATGGGCACCCTGGACTGTGTTGCCTTAGCAACCCAAATCGCATTGTGTTCTGATTGGCCCAGGGTTGAGCCGCCCGGCTCACCACTTAGCATGTATGAGTGACAGCTAGGCTGTTGAATGGGGGTTTTTCTGCATAAAAGCAGGGCTTTGGGAACTGAAACTTCAGAAGTCGCCACAGGACCTAAGAAATCGGAAGAGGGGAGAATCGGAGCCATCTGCAACGATACCACCGGTGGAGCCCTGCAACAACGACCTCACCACTTTCCCGACGACAAGAGAAGATCTTCTGCTGTAAGAGCCCTTTGAGCTGGTGGGACCAACCAGTTCGCCATTCGCCTTCCAGGACGTCTCTTGGTCGAAACGCCAGTGCCAAGCACCCCAGCGGCCGGATAGCCAAGCTTCACCACTGTGACCGCAAATAAAAGGAACGCACCTTTTAACCGAACAAACTCCGCAGCTGGTCTCTTCCCTGGGCAGTGCAACGACTCCAAGTTTCCTCCTCGACGAGATCTTCTCTTCCCCTGGTCGAAACAACGAACTGCAACCGCTGCCAGGAACAACTGCCACCGCTGGAGCTTCCTCACTTTTAAAAGGTACTGTGTTCCACCTGGCCTCCCTTTCTACGGATCGCTAAAGGTGACCCTTAAATCCTTGGCTTTCCAACTGGGTTGGCACCCAGACCTTCTAACTTTACCTTTCGCATCAAACCAACCTCTTTTGAACATTCCTGCAAAGACTTCAGTGCATTTTAAACTGTGTGATCTTGGGCACATTCCGCCTTGCTCCATTTAAAGTGGGCCCGGCCTATGAACTTTGGCTCTACAGTAGACTCTGCCTTCACTAACTTGCTGTGGTCTTATAAAAGTGTTGGGAACTGTTTTATTTTCATGGCCTGCCTTTTTCTCTCCCTTTAATTTAATTATTGGAGTGCCATCTAAGTTACGCGCTCACATCTGTTATTACAAATAGTGGTGTTTTGACCTAGACGTGTAATAATTAAGGGAGGTGTGTATACTTTTCTGATTGTGTTTGAACTTGCTTTGATCTTTAGTTCTTAGTGTATTTCCTAAAGTCCGTTTTAAAATAAATAATTATATACTTTTGATACCAAGCTCTGGTCAGTGTTTGCTTGCTCTACTGTGTTTATAGCCCTATTGTGTATACTCTATATACTGCCCAACTCTTCTTGAGAGAAGTCTGACTGCTCAGCCACAACTACCAGGTAAATCTGGGTGGTGCAGACTGCTACCAATTGGGTTTACTGCTTACTCCTGTAGTCTTAATCTTCTTGCAGTATTCCCCAAGAGAACTGCACAGGATTCTGCCTAACATAAGCACAGGGAGTTTCGGGCACCTCCCTCACTTCCTGCCCCTGCCAGACAGTCTGGAGCCAGGGGCGGGCTTCATTCGTGAATCCTGCCAAAGACAAATCGAACAAAGGGACCAAACCTGGTTTCGCGCGCCGAGTAAATCTCAAGAAGGACCATTCTAACCAGAAATGGCAAAAAAAGAAGACTGGAGCAATTTTGACAAAAGAGCAAATAGGGTGCCTTACTGCAGATGCGAACGCAGCCCACAGTACAAACACCACGGTAGCTAAAAGTAAATCACTGCCACAGCCATTAATTGTAGAAAGGGTAGCATAAAATTGTTACATGACAAACTAGACAAAGGGGATACTAAGTAACCCCTCCAGCACCCTATTGTAAGATTAGTGTGTGCTGGGTCTAGAAAATTACAAAATATAAGTAAAGTCAATGTCACTTTCAACAAGAGAAGGTATTTAAACCTTTGGAAAATCTGGAAGACTTCCCTGTGTCACTGCACTGAAGGTGCTGTGTGCCACAATGTAAAGATCATGCCTCTGGAGTTTATCAGACTCCACAACCAAAAAGTAACAGTTCAAATCACAGAAGAAATACATGAGAGAATGGGAAAAGGGGGTCTCACTCTTTCCAGGTTAAAAATTAAAAGTCCTTAATTTCAGCAAAAGTGCTGGGGGTCTGCATGGTAGAAGGGAATTGAGCATTCTCCATAACAATACTTGTCACGGACTCTCGTGTGGTCATAATAAACACAAAATCAGAAGATGTCATAAGATTGCAGATCAAGAAGATCTGCTGAGGCTTAAGCTGTACGCTAAGAATAGCATTAATTATGCGCCCACTAATGGCAGCAAAGTGTATCTTCAGAAATTTACATCAAAAGCTTTAAGAACTTGGTTCCTAAAAATGTGACTAAACGGTCTACCGACTTTGGAAGTAATAGGACCAAAATTGGGAATTCCAAAATAACTAAAATTGCAGATTATGCAAGGCTGAGGGCTTGGAATCCTTTTAGCATGTCGTTATTGAATGCACTGGTTGCACCAAGTTAAGGATTGAATTCCTGGGTCCTTATGTACACTGTACTCCAGAGGTGCTGTGAGAGTTAATGGAACAGACTAATGATGGGCTCCTATATATCTCTCACACTGGCGAAATTCTTTTTGAAAATCTTCAGCATGTAGATCATCAAGGGGACTCACTGTTGGCATCTTTTTCTTAGTTCTTTGTCAAGAGGTTTATGTATTTCTATTATTTGACATTGACTAGTACTGTATTACACGTGTGTTTGTTTTAGGTTTGTTTTCAGAGTATGAGATATTTCAAATTCTTGCGATTTATATTTAAACTTGCTGAATATTTTTTTTCTAAATTGTGTAAGGTACTCAGTGTACTAAAAACAAAATAAAAATAATATATGTGCATTTTTCTGCCACACAGCCCTACAAATACAGAAATCTCACAACGCTACTACATATCTTGTAAATGGGGATTACTATCCAACACACAATCATATTTGGCACAAGGCAGCTACTGTCGTAGAACCCCATGGTTCAGAGGCACACATCCATGAGATTGAAATCAAAAACATTGCACATTAATTTCTCAGTGGATCCTGCCCCATTGGTAATGATGCTGCCACTAACACACCAATGGCAACATAAAGGCAATACAATTTGACAAAACCAAATGCAGGGGATAGGAGGGTCATGCTGCATCTTCAGTCCAGCGTCCCGTCACTCTCCACGTATTAATGATTACTCCAGTTAACGCTTTGCTGGTCTTCTTTCCATTCCTCCCTCCTGTTGCCTCAGTCTTAAATATTGTTCCTACTAACTAGCCAGTACTCTGCACTACATTGGTCGTTGGTTCAACTCTATCCAACAGCCCTGGTCTAGGTACCACTGTCTGTCTTTGGCCCTACATGTAGATGGAAGGTGTTCAGGGAATTCATATATGCCAATGTAACATTGCTGAATGAGCATGCATACTCTGAGCCAGTCATCATGGGACAATAAGTCATTAACAGTGTCACTACATGCATTATTCTCTTGAAAAACGTTCTCATTAGCCAGGGTTGAAGCAAGGAGCAGGAAGAAAAGTCAGTAAATTCATTTTTAATAAAAATAGAACCAGTATGTTAACTAGTATTGATGAGCAGAAATACGCTAGAAAGTTAATTTGTCAAGGGCGCAAGTGCACAGCAAGAAGGAGGGGAGGCAACATACGAGCATAGCATGGAAAGGAATATCCTGGAGGGGAAATATTGCTAAAAGGAGGAACCACCAACAAGAGAGAATGGATGAAAATCCTAGGAGTCATTTTTGCAAAATATGACAAAAATATAAGGGGGTTGGGTTGACATGCAGCAGACAGTTTTATAATGCATGAAACATAGTTGGACCTTCCAAAGAAACTACTATATTTGACCTCGAGTCAATCCCAACTGAGTGCCATATCACAGCAATGATGCCTTTGTTTTATAGCAGTAGAATACAAGTGATTTAGAGAGAGCAAAATGAAAGGGGGATATTCAAAAGGTTTGTTGGGCGTTTGTTGGGTTTTTGCTGTATTAATGCATTTAGCAAATCAGCGATCATCCAATACCAGCATTCGTGCTTCCAGCGCCAACTGAGAAAGGAGTTGGGAAGTATGTTGCTTGGAAAGTGATGTAACTATAGAAGGACCGCCTTTACAGCAGCATTAGTGATAGAAGCCAACACTTTGTATGTTGGTCCGATTGCCTCTGAAATGGCTTCCATTTACTGACTAGGAAAGCTAAAACATTTACAACGAAAGAACCCCGAGGTTCACAAGCATTCAGTTTCCTCTTTTAAAAACACAGCATTAGTGGGAAATGAACACTCACTTTAGCTGGAATTTAACCAAAAAACATTCTATTGAAAAGCAGCTGACCTTGTATTATTAATAAATAACTTAAATGGAGAGAACATACCACATGGGAATTAAACTTATCCAATAAATTTTCCAGAAACTTCTTGGATGAAAGAAGAGAAGCTTTGTTCAATTGCTCTTGCCTCAAGTCATAATCATCGTGCATAGGCTGAAAAATAAACAAGCTGTTCAGTTACAAACTGATTAAGCACTCACAATCAACAAAGAAACATCACAGCCCTTAACCGCTGAGGGTTTTCCCTCCCAGTGCTGAGCCCTTTTTCAGAGATATCGGTATGACGCCATTCAATCCCTTGTAACCTTTTTTTACATAAGATATCTCGGACAAATTTGGCCCCTTTTTTCCCCACATGTAGGCGGTCATAACGCCACTGAGGAATCCTAGTTTGATGTATGGGGGTGAGAGATAAAAAATCATTTAAGAGCAATTTGTTTTTTCAGAAAATGGCAATAAAATGATGTACAAAGAAGCCTGTGTTTTTTTCCTTGTAAAAGCTAGGAAAAAATGGTTTGCTGTTCTGAATTCGCCTTTCCAAGCTTTCAAGAACAGGTGGAGTGGAAACAAAAACATATTTTATAAGGTTAACATCAATTTTCTGTGATTTTTGTACCCTTGCCCAATAGGACATGCGTGGACGGAATGGAAGAGGAGGGTAGGAAAGCTGAATGGGAAGACAGAAAGGCATACATCTCTAAAAAGGAGACAGAATTCCAAGTTTAGGAACGGCTCATTTGCGCAGGTCAGGCAACAACTATGTAGGTAACATTCCCATCGTTTGGGAAAAGATTAAAAAAATGACAGATAAGAACAAGTTACTTCTTACCTTGTAACGTTCTTTCGACGGGATGTTCCTCCGACGTATTCCTCATCTTAGATATCTCCTTCCAGCTCTGCTGGCCTCGGAAAATTTTTCTCTAGAGGGCGCTGCGCGTCGACGTCCTCCGAGTCGATGTCCCTCGACAGCCGCCGTATCGACGTCGACGTCATCCTGCCTATAAAGGCCGCGCGCAGCGTCCGTTGCTCAGTTCCGTTTTGTAGCCCACAATAATACTTTCTGGACTAGACTAATCACCCTGAAGGAGCGTAAACTGCAACAACAAGGGAAGTAGAACTGCGGGGATGGATGGGAGGGTCGATGAGGAATACGTCGGAGGAACATCCCGTCGAAAGAACGGTACAAGGTAAGAAGTAACTTGTTCTTCGAAGGGATTGTGTCCTCTGACGTATTCCTCATCTTAGATATGCTCCCATAGCAGTATTCTATTATTGGAGGAGGAAGTACTGACTTCACGCTGTCTTCTATTGATGAATAGAATGCAGTACAGCCCTTCCAAACCTAGTCTCTTGACTGGAGGAGGAATCCAAATTGTAAAATTGTGTAAAGGTATGGACAGACGACCATGTAGCGGCCGCACAGATGTCTTTAACCGGCACGCCTCTTTTGAGGGCCGATGAAGCTGCAATACCTCTGGTCGAATGGGCCCTAAGGTTTTAAGGGGGCTCTTTCCCTGCCAGTTTATAACATTCCAGAATGGCTAGAATGATCCATCTGGAAATGGTCTGCTTAGTTATTGGTAACCCCAGCTTGTGACCTGTGTAACCTACAAACAGCTGGTCTGCCTGTCTTATCCTGGCTAGTCTGCTGATGTAAAAACTTAAAGCCCTTCTAGGGTCTAGCCTGTGTAACCTCTCTTCCTCTTTCCCCGGATGAGGAGGAGGATAGAAAGATGGTAGGCTAATATTCTGAGTGATATGGAATTCAGAAACCACCTTTGGGAGGAAATTAGGCTTCACTTGCAGGACAACTTTGTCTTTGTGAAATATTGTGTGAGGGGGTTTACAAGAAAGAGCTTGTAATTCGCTCACCCTTCTAGCAGATGTAAGTGCTATTAATAAAACAGTTTTAACGGTAAGGAACCTTAGCGAACAAGAATGGAGTGGTTCGAAAGGTGTGCCCATCAGGAAAGTTAGTACTAAATTTAAATCCCATAGTGGAACTTGGAATGGTCTTGGGGGATAAACATTGGTTAACCCCTTTAGAAACTGTATTACCAAGGGTAACTTGAAATAGGATGGTTCTTCCGCAGTGCGCTTAAAGATGGATAGCGCTGTGAGATAGCCCTTAATGGTGCCAACTTGAAGGCCTGAATTCGCCAAATATAGAAGGAAGGACAAAACCATTGGTGTACCACATGAAAAAGGGTCGATATTCTGTTCTCTACACCAGCTGCAAAATCTGTTCCAACGGCAGCGGTATAAAGACTTTGTTGCTGGCCTCCTTGCCGAAAGCAACACCTCCATAACATCATCAGGGAGGTCGCAATCCTTGTACCTCAACCTTTCAGAAGCCAAGCGTGAAGGTTGAGGGTTTTGATGTCTGGATGGAGAACCTGACCTCCCTTCTGTGAGAGTAGGTTCTCTCTGAGTGGAAGACAAATTGGAGGGCAGATGGACAAGTCTAGAAGGTCCGGGTACCACGTTCTCCTGGCCCAATCCGGGGTAATTAGGATCATGGTTCTCCGGAATCTTCTCAACCTCCTGATCATTTGAGGAATGACAGGGACCGGTGGGAACGCGTGAAGAAGCGGAAACTCCCAGTCCACTATGAACGCGTCTCCCAGAGCTCCTCTCGGGGGAAATTCCCTTGAGCAGAACAGATCGCATTTCCTATTGACGCTGGTGGCGAACAGATCCACCTGAGGGGTTCCCCAAAGGGCGAAGATCTCTTGAAGGACTTCCTGAGCTAGTTCCCACTCGTGGGAGACTGTGCTCTGCCTGCTCAGAGCGTCCGCTGTCAAGTTCTTCTCTCCAGCTAGGCGAACTGCCGATAGAGAGATTCCTTCTTGTATTGCCCAAAACCAGAGCTGCATCGCCTCTCTGCACAGGGGTAGTGATCCTACGCCTCCTCTTTTGTTGAGGTAATGCATGGCCACCGTGTTGTCCGTCATTATCAGGACGTTTTTCCCTTGTACAGCTGGCAGGAACGCCTTCAGCGCAAGTCTGATGGCTCTCAGCTCTAACAGGTTGATATGTAGTCTGGACTCCGATGGAGACCAACGACCGCTGATGGTCAAGTCGTTGGCGTGGGCTCCCCACCCAGTGAGTGAGGCATCCGTGACTACTGTTATCTCCGGCCAGGGTTGCCAAAACTGTTCTCCTTTCAGAATG
The DNA here is from genome assembly GCF_040938575.1 of Ambystoma mexicanum. Lineage (NCBI taxonomy): Eukaryota > Metazoa > Chordata > Amphibia > Caudata > Ambystomatidae > Ambystoma > Ambystoma mexicanum. Next base: position 1,286,740,563 of record NC_090924.1, read on the forward strand.
TTCTCCTGACAGGCCCACCACTGAAGGTCTCGAGCCACCCTGTCGGGAACCTGAAGAAGATCTGTCATTCTCCCTGAGAATTGTGACCACTGAGTCCTCAGTGCCCACTGGAGGGATCTCATTCTCAGGTGAGCCTCTGGCACTAGGAAAATGCAGGATGCCATGAGGCCTAGCAACCTCAAAAAGTCGAAGGCTGGGAGACGTTGGGCATCTTGGAACTTGGTAACCATCTGTAGAATATCTTGAGCCCTCACCTCTGGTGGCGAGGCTTTTCCCAGGGAAGTGTCCAGGATCGCTCCTATGAACTCGAGTCTCTGTGATGGTATCATTTGTGACTTCTTTAAATTGAGGGAGAAGCCCAGTCTGTGAAGGGAGTGGCACACGTGATTTAGCTGGATCTGAGCTTGTTCCGAAGAGACAGCCCTGATCAACCAATCGTCCAGGTAGGGGTAGACGTGAATCCCTTCTCTCCTTAGACTTGCCGCCACTACCGACATTAACTTGGTGAAGACCCTCGGGGCGGAGGTCAGCCCAAATGGCAGCACTCGCAATTGATAGTGAAAGTTGCCAATTGCGAACCTCAGGTATTTCCTGTGTTTGAGATGGATAGGCACATGGAAATAAGCATCCTGAAGGTCCGGAGATACCAACCAGTCCTGGAACTGAAGGGCCTGGAGGATCTGAGAAAGAGTGACCATCTTGAATTTGTCTTTCCTGAGGAATTTGTTCGATTCTCGCAAGTCCAAGATGGGTCTCAGTCCTCCGTCTTTCTTTGGAATGAGAAAATAAGGGGAGTACCAGCCCTTGTTCCTCTCCGCTACAGGTACCGGTTCTATGGCACCTTTCTCTAGCAGGTTGAAAATTTCCTGCAAGAGGAGCGGATCTGGAGCTTTCTGAGAGCTGATCCCCGGTGGATGACTCTGAGGTATGCGTAGGAGAGGCAGGCAGTAACCTTGGGCAACTGTTTCCAATGCCCAAGCATCTGACGTGATAGCCTGCCATTCCGCCAGATGTTGAGTCAACCTGCCTCCTACAGGTGTCCTGTGAGGGAAGTCCTCAGAGTGGTTTTGGAGCGGCTGATGCGGATGCCGATGGTAAAGAGGTACCTGCTGTTGCTGCGGCTTTTGAATATCTACCCCGTCCACCTCGGGGAGTTCTTTGTCTCCTTTGAGCTGGACGTCCTCTACCTCTTCCGAATGCGGAGTAGAAGCGAAAGGACTTGCCCTCGCAGAGGTTCCTGTGGGACGAAAAGGTGTCTGACGGATTGCAGCGCCTAGGGATTTTGCTGCTGCTTTTGAAGTTTGCAGTTTCTCTAAACTGTCATCCGCCTTTTTCCCGAACAAAGAAGAGCCATCGAATGGCATGTTCAAGAGCCTGGCTTGCACATCAGGGGCAAAACCAGACTTTCTCAACCAAGCGAATCTCCTGGTTGTTGTACTTGCCGCCATTGCTCTGCTGATACTGTCAGCCGAATCAATGCCCGTCTGGAGGGATTCGCACATAGCGTCTTTACCGTCCTGTATGATATTCAGGAACGCCTCCCTTTCTTCTCCCTCCGGGATGCAATCAGCCGCTGTAGAAGCACACTCCCAAAGTGTATGGCTGAATCTAGCAAGGGTGCAAGTAGCATTAACAGATTTTAACGCCATGCTACATGCCGAAAAAACTTTCTTTGCCATAGCATCATATTTTTTTATCATCCCTGTCCTGTGGGACGGTAGGATAAGCCGTCTTGACATCGGTAGAAGATGCTGCCTGTACCACCAGACTTTCTGGGGATGGGTGTTTTGAAAAAAACTCCGGGTCTGTAGAGGATACCCTGTATTTTGTAGACAGTTTTTTATTTACTGCCGGGACGACATCTGGGGTTTCCCAGTTCGTCATAATCTTCCTCTGAAGAGCTTTATGAAAAGGCACCACAGGGTCCTCCTGTGGGCCCTTGTCAAGAATATCCGTAAGGTCATCTTGTTGGAAAGATTGTGAAGGTGCAGACCACCCCATAAACTCTGTGATCCTGGCCATTAAGGCTCTATAGGGGGTTTCAGCATGCTCCCCCGGGTCTGGCCTAGCAAACTCCACCTCAGGGGAAGTGTCTAACCCACTTGCCTCATGTAAGGAATCATGAAGATCCTTTAACCTGCGTTCTTCAGAGGAAAATTCCTCTCTAATTGGGGTTACAGGTCCCTGCAACTCAAATGTGTCATCCTGTTCAGACAATTCACCCTCTTCCATAATTGAGGACATAGTTCTCAATTGTTCTGAACTCATAAAGGGTGTAAATCCCATTTCCAAGGCAGAGGGTGCCAAACTTGTCATAATCGGCCTCGAAAACATCGATTTCGTCGACGTCGAAGGCTTCAAGCGTGGCGTCGAAAACAAAGGCGGAGGCCTTGATGACCTCGACAGAATTGGGATTCTACTCGACAATCTCAAAGCCATCGACATCGAGGACCTGGGGATATTCACTTAGTGTGTCGTGACGCCGGTGTCGAAGCTGGCGTCGAGTCGACTGTAACGCTCACCTGATTCCCGTAGAGGCGCCGGTCTTGACTGGGCGTATACCGTATCTTCAAAGGTGATGTGTAACACACGGCTGGCTCTTTGGGCTGGACCTCTGTGCACTGTATGTCTGACTCGAAGGGTAAGATGTCTGCAGATAGAAAATATGGGATTAATGATGAATGTCTCTCTCTTCTTCCCTTTCTCTTCTCCTGTAGAACCCCAAAGGTTAACGCTCTCACCTTAGGTAAGTGAACGCCGTGCTCTCCATCTGCCTCGGGGCAGGGTGCTGTAACCAGTTTCTTCACTGGATAAGGGGAGCAGGCCTCTTGACTTCAGAGGACTGCTGTCCGTCGTTTACTGCACGAACGGTAAGTTTCGAGTAATTCTAATGTCTTTAAAAGTCTTTAGTAATGATGTCTCTCGTTTTGCAGGGTTCCGGCGATAGCGGATGACGGGCTGAAGTGAGTTGAAGATGGAGCCCGTGTGATGAATAGAAGCGCCTGGAAGCACGTAAGTAAGCGCTTGTTGCCTGCTTCACGATGCGCTCTGACTGTCTTTTTATTTTGCAGGTACAAGTTCGGAGCGGCTGCAGGGTGCCGGAATACCCACTGGGTTAGATGTGGAAAGGAGTAATGGCACGTGAGTATTAAAGTTCCCCAATGTCTTTAAACGCACCTTGTTTTGTCTTTCAGATGCGGGATGCAGCGCCGAAGGCCTCCGGAGCGTGCGAAGAGTTGGTAAGCTTTTGTCTTTCAGATGCCGGAATGCAGTGCGAAGACCTCCGGAGCGCACGAAGAGTAGGTAAGCCTTTGTCTTTCAGATGCCGGAATGCAGCGCGAGGCGTTGGTGACAGCCGATGGACCAGGTAAGTGAAGAGCTGTCACTGAAGACCGTAATGCTAACCTGTTCTTTCTTGTCTTTATAGGTGTTGCTGAAGACTGGATTCAGGATGGTAAGCCTTTTTCCTTAGGCCCAGGGTCAGATGCAGAAGACACGATGAGCGTTCTGCTGCAGAGGATGCAGAATAACGCAAAGCAAGATTCATCCATCGGGTGTGGTTTAAATAGCCTCCTGTAGTGCTTAGGTGTCTCCTTCCACAGCCACGCCTAGGTAAGAAAAGAGTTCCTGCTTTCCAGAAGAGTTCCAGTGTTCTGAACCTAGGGAGTGGCTCCTGCCCCACCCAACAGGAAAAGTAGTTCCAAACAGAAGAGGATCAGAGGCTCAACTGGCAGGCAAGTAAGCAGCATGGTCTGCTGCAGGTAAATCCACCCAAGCATTATGAGCCCGGCGCTTCCAGCGCTGGGACTGGGCATATTTCAAAAGGTCCCAATTGGGACTGGTTGGCACTCGGAACCTGGGTTATGGATCTGCTTCCAAGGGAGTTGGGAAAACCCTGACCTTTTGGAAGCAGAGATCATGACATCGACAGACCCGTGTGTCGAAGGTCCCTTCGACAACGGCGTCGAAGACACCGACCTCGGCGTCGACGGCACCTTCGAGGAAGGTTTGGAGGTCATAGACCTACTCCAGGGTTCGAGATGCGCTCGAGAGGTTTCCTTTGCCGGGTACTGCGACTCGCGGCGTTTTTGACCTTCGGGTCTTTCGACCAGAGCATCGCTCTAGGCAGTCTTCGAGGGGGTCGAGGCCGCTTTCTCGAAGACGCTCATATTTTTGCGGAATTCCTCCCATTCAGCCCGGGAACTATGTTTCGTGGGGCAAGGGATTCTTTTTGGTGAAACAGAGGAAGAGGAAGACGGAGAAGGGGATCTTCGACGTCTCCTCTTCGAGTGCTTCGATCTCGAGGAGTGATGGGACCCACTCCGAGACCTGGAATGCGAATGGTGACGAGGAGACGAATGTCTCGACTTCGTCGACGAAGAAGAAGCTTTAAAAGTCTTACCTTTCTCCAGCTTCCCCCTACGCTCCTTCAGGGCCTTAGCTGTCATGGACATACAGTCCTCGCACTCCGAACAATGGTGTTCAGCTCCCAAACACCACAGACAAACTCTGTGAGGGTCAGTCAGCGACATCTTTTTCCCACAATCTCGGCATTTTTTGAAGCCGGATCGAGGAGTTGTCGGTTCCGACAAAGAAGCCATGGAGTACGGATCGAATAACTCGAGGTAAATAGATTAAATCCTGACAAAAACTGAGCAACGGTATTCCGAGGCACTGAGTAAGCGCGGAAAAACGGAACTGAGCAACGGATGCTGCGCGCAGCCTTTATAGGCAGGATGACGTCGACACGGCGGCTGTCGAGGGACATCGACTTGGAGGACGTCGACGCTCAGCGCCCTCTAGAGAAAAATTTTCCGAGGCCAGCAGAGCTGGAAGGAGATATCTAAGATGAGGAATATCTCGGAGGACACAATCCCTTCGAAATAAAGTTACGTGCTGGACGCGTTTGGACCTGTAAGGTAATGGCTTCTGTGAATATTGAGAAAATCAATGCACCGCTACATTCCCCTGACTCTTCTAGTTAGGAAACCACATTTTTTGTAATGTTTCACAAAGCAAGCAATACCACAAGCCAAAAATAGATGTGCTTAGCATTTGAAAATAAGGAAAACAAATGTGGTGCGGAATGGCAAGCATACATTATTTTGAAAGAGCACAGGTAGACCTTTTGAAGGATAGGTGACCTGTGCAGGTTACAAAAGTGTAGAGTGCCTAAAGCAGCGACTAAATGTAGGTTACATTTGGGAAATGAAAGGGTTGTGTAACAAAGTGCAGTAGCAAATGTATGAAAAGGTTATCAAAAGCAAGAAAAATCAACAAATGTTCTACCTTCCCACATTCCTGCAGGTGTCCTGAAAAAACGGTACCTTAAATGTGTGGGTGCACCTACATGGTCACAAGGGAAGAAGGCTAAACCACTGGTACATCAAACGCCATGGGGAAAACTGGATTTGGCTTTGTGGACAACCCACAGATTTGGGTTTGGGGGTGTCCAAGTCACCAAGGAAAACGGGGAACCCCACACATTTCTGAAAAGATACCCATGGGAATACAGAGGTCTGACTTCAAATGTATTACCCACAATGCCCAGCAAAGTCCAAAATTTAGTGGGGAAAACACAATTTTCAGACATTTGCCACCAGGAAACCACTGAAACGCCAGCAACACCACATGTCCTACCTCCCCACAGTCCCTGGTTCCATGTGTTAATATCCCTGCAAAAATATCGCCATACTAGAATGGCGCCTTTTTTTGATGCAATATTAACCCATGGAACCTGCAGGAGACACCCCTGCAACCTCTGCTCCCATTTAAACCTAATATTAATCCCATCTTATTGGTGGGGATATTACGTGATTCTTCATTCCTACAGGTGTCCCAATGAAAACGGTACCTCACTTGTGTGGGTGCACCTATCTGGGCGAAAAAAAAAAGTGTTGACCGTCCCCAGCAGCAGTCCCAGGGAGCCCCAGCACGGTCCCCTTCCTTTCCCAGAGACAGAAGCTGTAACGCAGGCCAGCCATAGCTCCAGGATAGTCAGGGGTGATGGCCTTGGGCACCAGTCTCCCATGTGGGCCGACCATCCCCAACTGCAGCGGCAGTCCCAGGGAGCCCATGCAGGGTCCCCGTCCTTTCCCAGAGGGAGAAGCATTAACGCAGGCCAGCCAGAGCTCCAGGATAGTCAGGAGTAATGTCCCAGGCCTTGGGCGGCTGTCTCATATCTACCATCCCAATGTGCAGCAGCCATCTCAGGGAGCCCTGGCAGAGTTCCCATCCGTTGCCCGAGGGAAAAGCTGTAATGCAGCCCAGCCAGAGCTCCAGTACGGCCGGGAGTGCTATCTCCAGCCTTGGGTGCCTGTCTCATGTGGGTCGACCATCCCGAAATCCAGCAACAATGGGGGAACCCGGCAGCGTCCCTGCCCCTCCCCGATGGAAAAGCTGTAACGCAGCCCAGCCAGTGTTCCAGGATGGTCAGGGGTGCAGCCCCCAGCCTTGGGCGCCTGCCTCCAATGTGGGCTGACCATACACAAATCAAGCTGTGGTCCCAGGGAGCCCCGGCAGGGCCCCAGTCATTTCCCGGAGGGAGAAGCTGTAATGCAGGCCAGCCAGAGCTCCAGGACAGCCAGGGGGTGCTGCCCCTGGCCTTGGGTGCCTCTCTCCCATGTGGATTGACCGCCCCAAGCCCAGCAGCAGTCCCAGGGTGCCCCGGCAAGTTCCCCATCCCTCCCCTGGAGGGAAAACCTGTAACGCAGCAAGGCCAGAGCTCCAGGATGGTCAAGGGGTGATGTTCCCGGCCATGGGCACCTGACCCATGTGGGTTGATCATCCAATGAGACAGATTGTCCTCATCGAGCCCCCTGCTCCCGCCTTACCTTTTTCTCTCTGGCCGGCCTGCGCCTTCAGCTACAAACGAGGCAAAAAATCTGGGGGTCATCTTCAACTCCACTCTCTCTCCTTCTCGTCTCATCGCGGACATCTCTAAAAAGTTCAACTGCGAACTGCACCTTCCCCAAGCCCCGCAGCTGTCCCAGGGAGCCCTGGCAGGGTCACCATCACTCTTCCGAGGGAAAAGATGTAATGCAGCCCAGTCAGAGCTCCAGGACGCAGTCTTGGGCCCTTCAGAACCCCCAGAAGATGTGATCACGAGAGTGCATTTTTTCACTACCAAACAAGAGATCATGGTAGTGGCCCGGACGCAGGAGGCGGCCTTCCAGATCCATCAAGACTTAGCTATGGATATCGTACAGAAAAGAGGGGCCCTTAGGCCGTTGACGACCATCCTACAGGGCAAGAAGATCTGGTATAGATGGATCATCACGGCGACACTGCAGTTCACCATAGTGCATAATAAAGGGACAATCCGCTCTCAAGAGGAGGTAGGGGACCTGTGGGAAGAGTCCCTGGCCAGTGGCAAACAAAAATTCTCCCACGCAGCAACATGCACCGGCAAAGGGGGAGGACCAGAAGCCCTCAGCAAACCTCTTGGTCACAAACGTGGAAAGCTTAAAAGCCCAGAAGTCACCCGAAATGCAAAATAAGCCTGCACTCTCCCCTCACGCTGGCATATGATGCCTGTAAGATGATGATATGCTGACAAGCCTGAGTTAACTACAATGCTTGGCTGACACGGCACCTGCATGGGCTTAGCTAGACCACCTGAGCGATGTTGCTCACTGGTCACCTGGGCGTTTTGACTTTTTATTTTAGGGGCGCCCCATTGGCACTGGTTCAGTTTGTTTAAAATGTTGAAAACCTGGTTGCACCAAAATAATGATCTCCCCTCCTCCCCCCACATCTCCCTTCCCTGGCAGAGAACTCAGAAACACAACCAGCGCCTCCCCCCACCAAAAGAAGAAATGTGACACTCAATGTAAAAGGCTTAAAGGAATAGTGCGCTCAAAAATGTTATTGTCCCGAGAGCTCGGGCATGTGTTTTGAAGCATACGTTGATTGATCGTACAACCATTTCCTATGCACCTTACTGTAGTTTTCCTCACTTTTACACATGTAAAATTAGGAAGCAGGGCGCGACCATCTTGTGCTAATCTTATCCGTTGCTGCATTGCCCTAAGGTGAACTGCCCTGGCGGCACTAAATCATATCGTCCGCCCCTGAAGCTGACATCACTAGACGCGTACGGCCCATTTCGCAATGCAAATGCTCGTCTCGTGTCAACGTTCTCTGTGCTCCAGCTAATGACAGGTCTCCATGGAAATGGCAGGACGCCTCTTTCCTAAATAAGTATAAACAGATCGCTTCTCATCAGACAACATCAAATTTGCTTTTTCAATCGTTTCACTGTCTTTTTTTGTGTATCCTGTGGCTCATTTCTGCTCTGTTCAGCTATCTTCGCTGCTCGTAGCCCGTGCGAACAGATACTAGTACTATCATTACTATCTATTATAATTTTGTCGCATAACGGCAACAATACAGCCCTAAAAAAACACTCAAGGGAGAAATACTATTTTTAAGATAAACCTCTACGGGTATACAGACCTTCCTGTTACATTCAAGCACATTATCACACAAAACAGGAACAGGACTATAGGTATTACTAATATTTCTTCAAAATGGCAATACTGATGTTGTGTTACCGGTTATGACCCTAGCCGGAAGAACACCCTGACCCTGCAGAGTGTTCTAGCCCTAGTTCGAGAGTGGAGCACCAACTATCTAAAAGAGGATAGAGACAGAGAGAAAACTAACCCTAACCCTACAATGAGTAATTGGTCAGTATTGCCAGAGTATTGCGAGGCTTTCCCAATTCTGAGCATAAAAATAGCTATGGATAAAAGTGAGTGTTCTTGGGAGAACATACAATGGGGGATTTCTTGTACTTTATTCACCCTCCGTGGTGTGCGCTATCCCCACCCATCTATATACTTACATGGAGCACGTATAAATTACAAAGAAATTTTAATAAAACTATATATCACAAGAACTTGTTGTAATCCGGATGTCTCAAGTGTTTGTATATCACCATCTGTTTTTTTCAAGAGACATCTTTTGAGCTTCACTGCTGGTTTTTTATATATGTACATATGCTCGACGTGCTGTCTACACTTAATTTTTAAGGGGTGTGAAATTGGATACACAATGTCGGGCTAATCTAGAGAGGGGTCATAAGGTTGGGTGGTTACCTGGCAAAATAGTTGGTCCCTTATCGACGTATGAAGATTCATCATAAACGAGGGAATCACACATTATGTGATAAAAAAAAATGTATTGAATCCATTCGCTACCCACCTTCGCACATTTGTGCAATACCCCCGTTTTTGAATGAATATCGGACATTCCCGTTTTTCACAGAATTAAGTTCACAATTGTCGACTTTACCTTAAAAGACACAGAGAATCTGGGCACCACGCCAAGGATTCCTGTCAAGAACACTGCACTACGCAATTCAAATGAGGGCAGCTATAATCAATATTGTTTATTCTATAGAATAATGAGAAGCAGGCATTATGGGTTGTGAATTCACTGGGAACAGTATTTTATACATTTTATTGAATATACAAAGTGATCTGTACTGGCACAATGATGGGAATGTGTGAGAAATCCACAACCGATCTGTATGGAACGTACATAGGCAGTTGTTTTGCTATTGGCCCTAGAGAACAGGGCAGTCCTCTCTCTATGACTATGAATGACCGGAATCAAAGAGTGTAAATGTATGCTGTGGCCAGGGGGGAACCATGTGATCAAGCTACAGGAAGTAGCGAAACGCGTCGTCCCGTTGTTGGCCTCCATTGTTTTGATGCCGGGCTGGGGTTGCTAACCCTCGATTTTAAATATTTTTGTAACCGTGAATGGAATTTTGTGAAATAAAGGATACTTTTGTACTGCAAAACGGATGGTTCGCAACCCGTTCTTTTCAAGGATAAACCCTGTATTGATACCCGTTGCACTCCCACGCTGTGTAGTGCGGCTCACTTTTTCGACAAGAGGGCTCTCTTGACGGAATGCAATCTGATATATATATATACTAAATACAAAAGGCCATCATTGCATAATGTAGATCATAGGCATTAGAAATTACATTCAAGACATCCATAGGTTTTGAGATCCACTGGTTTCAATGATGTATCTTTTTCATATCATCTTCATCAGGACCAATTTCTTATCTCGTAAGAGTCAATCTTCTATCCGCCCGATGTGGCGGTAACCCATAACCCACCTGTTGCGTAGTGCCTACGATGGTTATACGCATGCGCGAGTGGCAACGAGGCTCACGCATGCGCTGTGTGAAATAAAGACGGTCACCTGGGAGTTCGAGCCGGGGACCCCAGCAGAACATCCTTGCGTGTGTGTGCTGGCGTGCGTGTGAGTGCCGGTGTGGCCCCTGGGCAGCCCCCACCATATAACACTGGCAACGAGGAGGCTCAGGAGCATTCCATCACCGTTCCGACAGCATCAGAGTCGGAATTGCTGCTCCGTGTATATTGGAACTCGCGCGTATGGCCGGCGGCCATTTTGTATGAATAAGGATCGCAGCGGTTGCGGCCCAGGAGGGTGCTTGTGCGCCGGCTGCGATCCCCCATTGCATCATAAACAATTTTTGGACCCTTCCACAGCCCTAGGTCACAGCAGGGCTGTGGCTTTAAAAAAATAAATAAAAAGATCTATAAGGGTGAAAAGGACTTGCCAGGCTTGGCATCTACAGATGCAGTCACTGGTGTTTGGAGCAACATCATCTCCTCTGGTGCCTGGATCACACCTACACTTTCAAGTACCATCAACCTGTGAGTAATCTGCCTGATCATCAGCATGGGCGAGGAAGGAGAAGTGGAAGGTGCCGTTGCACCCATCCCACGCAGGATGCACAGCACATTGGCCCCCATGCCCGAGTTTGACACCACGGGTCCACCATCCAAGTTGGGGCCGAAAAGGCTCCTGTGGGTCAAGAAACTAGAAATGTTTTTCAGGGCCTCTGGGGAAGAGGATGATGAAAACCAGATACTGCAAGGGTGCAGTTCAGGGAAGCTAAGGAGGCAAGTACTGAGAGAGCCTGGTCTGACTCTACAGCAAATCCTGGACACGGGGAGGGCTCACGAGCTGGCGGAGACCAGGGGGGCGAAGATGGATGCAGCCACGCACTCTGGCAAGGGCGAAGAGGCATTTGCCATTGGACGGTCTGCTCCAGGGAGGGCGGGATGGACACCTAAACGAGGAGATAGCCCTCCAGCGCCTGGTGCTGCTCAGTCGTGCCCCTACTGCGGGTATGACCTGCCACATGTGGGGTAGTGCCCAGCAAAGTCGAGGGTCTGCGGCGGAGTTGGGGGAAGCAATGCCCGGGAGGTGAGGGGCGTGTCAGCTTTCAAGCAAGGCCTGAAGGACCTGAATATCGGAGAAGAGGAGGAGGAAATCTTTATTTCAAGCATTGCCACAGGCCCCAGAGGAAGCAGACAACCGACATGCCTGGTAAACATCGGAGAAGTTCCCACACCGGTCCTCATAGATACGGGGGCATCTGTCTGCATGCTAGCGACTGAACATTAGGAAGCACTCCCAGACCCTCCCGAATTGACACAATCCAAGGCGCAGATATATGCTTTCGGGGGAGACACGCCACTCCCCATCCGAGGGGTGTTTGTGGCACCTCTGTCTCATGGACTGAGTAAGATAAAAGCAAGATTCTTCCTCACAAGCGTGAGCCCACACTCCCTCCTAAATTGTGCTGCCTTGAAGCACTGAACATGGTGCACTTCACGTTCGCTGTATATCACACCGACTTGGAACGCCTGCTCCAACGTTTTGACATGATCTTCCAAGGGATAGGGAAGCTGAAGGCCGACCCCATACGGCTCCATATCGATGGGTCGGTGAGACTAACGGCACTCGAGCATCACCGCATCCCGTTCCACCTGCGGGCACAGGTGGAGAAGGAGTTACAGACACTGGTTGACTTGGACATTATCGAGAGGGTGGAAGGCCCTACCCCTGGGTCCCCCCCGATTGTGGTCGCCCCAAAACCTAAACAACCAGGGGCAGTCCGCATCTGCATGGACATGAGGTTGCCAAACATGGCGATCAAAAGGGAACGTCACCTCACGCCCACCCTAGATGATATTGTTGGCGAGCTACAAGGGGCGAGAGTCTTCTCTAAACTGGATCTGAGGTCGGGCTTCCACCAGCTGGAGCTTCACCCCGAGTCAAGATACATTACCACCTTTACGACTCACGAGGGGTTATACCAGTTTAAGAGGCTCAGCTTCGGGGTCTCTTCGGCAGCGGAAGTCTTGCAGAATGACATCAGAGGGGCCCTGTCGGGACTAAAAGGGGTAATAAACATGCCGGATGACATTCTAGTGTTCGCAAGGTCAGAGGTGGAACACCTGAAGCGCCTGGAGAACACCCTGGAAAGACTCTGCAGCCTAGGACTAACCCTGCACTGACAAAAATGAGTTTTTGAAGGACCGGCTGGAATTCTTTGGGTTTGTGTTTCACGCCGGGGGCATCTCCCCGGATCCGGAGAAGGTGAAGGACATTCAGGAGGCCGCCCCACCAGGGTCCCCCGTGGAAATAAGGAGTTTCCTGGGGATGGTCAATTACTGTGGACGATTTATTCGCGACTTGGCCTCCCTGTTGGAACCCTTGCGGGCACTCACTAGAAATGACGTGGCCTGGACCGGGAAGGAACAGAGGGCGTTCACTGCCATCAAGAACGCCCTGTCGGGGCAAGAGACTTCAATCCTGACCGGGATCAGAGATCGTGGTTGACGCAAAATCCTAATGCAGGCGGATCCTCAGGGGACCATGCAGCCCATTGCTTATGCTAGCAAGGCTCTCACCGAAACTGAGAAGCGCTATTCCCAAATTGAGCGTGAAGCCTTGGCCATCTTATGGGGCTGCAAGCATTTTCGGATTTACATCCTGGGAAATCCTGTAGTAGTTGTGACGGATCACAACCCCCTGATCCCGATCATGTCGGGGGCATCCTCCAAGCCACCGCCTTGCATCGAGAGATGGATGCTCTCGCTCATGGAGTACGGGGTCAAGTTGCTGTATCGGCTTGGCACGCACAACCCAGCGGACTATCTGTCCTGACATCTGGGAGCTGGGCGGCCCAGGCACTCAAAGGAAGTGGCAGACTGCGTGGAAGCTGTGCACCTGGTGGTGGAATCCGCGCTGCCTGTCGCCCTGGCGCGCCAGGAGATTGCGGACTAATCAAATGCTGACGAGGTATTCCTGAGAATAAAAGAGGCTGTGGCCAGCGGGGAATACCGCAGAGTCCTCGCGGACAATGCCCGGAGGGACGACGGCGCACAAAAGGACCTTCAGGCTCTCTGGAGGACACGTCACGAGCTGTCGGTAGCAGAGGACGGTCTCCTGCTGAGGGGCCACAAAATCGTGATCCCACGGACACTGGTGGGCAGAGTGCTGCAGCTCGCCCACAAAGGGCACCAGGGGACGGCGAAGACGAAGGCACGCCTACGGTTAAAAGTTTGGTTCCTGGAGAGCAGGGTTGACGAGTTTGTGAGGGCTTGCATCCCCTGCCAAGCAGCGAGTCCAGTGGAAAGAGGGACACCCATTCAGGCCATGGAGAGGAGTGAACGAACGTGGGGGACAGTGCATGCAAACTTTGGGTCCACGGGCCGGGGAATGTACTTTCTGGCAGTGACAGACCAGTGGTCGCTCTATCCTGAGGTGGAGCTAGTTGAGTCCACGGCCAGTAACCACACCATCCTGGCCATGGAAAAGATGTTTGCCACCCATGGATTTCCCCTGGAGATATGCTCGGACAACGGAGCGCCGTTCCAGGGTCAACAGTTTGCTCAGTACTGTGAGGAGAGGGGGGAAAAAGCATCGGAAAGTCACCCCGCTCTGGCCCAGAGGAAATGGGGAGGTAGAACGGTTCATGCGAACGCTCAATAAGGTTTTCCGCATATCGCTGAATGGAGGGGAGGAACTCCGGCGCAACTTGTTCAACTTCCTGCGTGAATACTGCACGACCCTGCATCAGTCCACTGGGGTTGCGCCGGCGAAAGCCCTTTTCAAGCGGGCTCCACGAGGACTGTTACCCGATGTTGAAGGTCGACGTCTGGGAGAGATTGATAATAACCGGGTGCGAGCAGAGAGGGCCACCCAGAATGAGCGAGAAACTGTCCGGCGAAGACTACTGGAGAAGGTGATTGCAGTGGGGGACACCGGAAGGGAAGTTGTCGTTACCTTACGAGGCGCAGCCACTGGGGGTGACCCACGTCAAGGGATCCATGGTCACAGCGGCCAATGCCCGAGGGACAGTCACCAGGAATGCGTCGTTCTTCAAGCGCATAGAGGTGGCACAAAACCCGGCAGAGAACGACATGCAGAGACCAGAGGAAGACGCAGGAGCGACACCGAGAGACGATGGACCGCCAGAGGCTCCAGAGTCACCAGAGGCGCCCGCATCCGAGGCACACAGGTATCCGAGCCGGGCGGGGCGCAAGCCGCCGCAGCGGTTCCAAGACTTTATTATGGACCCTGCCTCGTAACTGGTGGAAGACTGTCAGTTTAAGTTTCGATTGTTACTGTTGAGTGCATTATTTGAAATGGTTTATTGTTTAGGGAAAAAGGAGGGATGTTGTGTAGCGCCTACGCTGGTTATACGCATGTGCGAGTGGCAACGAGGCTCGCGCATGCGCTGTGTGAAATAAAGATGGTCACCCGGGAGTTCGAGCCGGGGACCCGAGCAGAACACACGTGTCCTGCGTGGCTCCTTGCGCGTGTGTGCTGGCGTGCGTGTGAGTGCCGGTGGGGGCCCTGGGCAGCCCCCACCATATAACACCACCTAGGGAATGCAAAAAACCTATTTAAGGGCCGAGTTCGAATTGACAATATAGATATACTTAATTGTCTTCTGCGATTATTGCGAAACACCCATTAAGTTGTGCATAGACATTTGTAACAGCTAATCTTGCACCCACTGTGTGAGGTACACACCACACCCAGTGTGTGTGTGTCTGTCTGTCTACATGCTGCCCGGGCCCCAGAGAGAAAGTGGGGATGAGGACAGGAGAGCCTAAAACCACGCACACGTACGATATCACATATATCTTGACAGTAAGTCATTAGATCAATACCTTAGAGGAAAGTTCTTTGAGGTATCTTGCAGGTTGACTTTCTCTATATCTCATTCTATGATCAACACAGCGATAGGGGCGGGAGCCCCGAGGTTGTTCATACGGGTTCAATGCTGTCCACAGCGGGCTGGATACAGCATGAAGGAAAGAGAAAGAATTGGAAGTTATCTTCCTTCATATCAGAGTAAACATGCTACCTCCATATTTTCAATTGCAGCTTCTAGAGAGCTGCCTGTTCTTTGGGCGATATTGCACCAGCATCTCATAATATATATGGAAAGACTATCTTCTATGCCGGTGGGAATTCTTTTGGTAGCTATTTTTTAATTTAAAATTTTTTTAGGTTACTGCATGTCTTGTACTGCACGTGGTGCTCGAAGACATGCATAACCGGTTGTTAAGGGGTTCTGAAAGGGCTCCGTACTGAACTGGAGGCACTCTGCATGTGACATGTATATTATGTAGTGTATGTCATTAGCAGATGCTAAGTTAAACCCAATTCTGTTGTATTATTTCCCCACTACCTACATTGATTGTGCCGCATCTTGTGGCCGAAAAAAGTATGCCGCTGCAGTTAAGCAAAACAACATAATAGTTGTACTGGTTGCAACAATGTGTAATCAGCAGTTAGTTCTGAAGCCCCATATCCTGCGTGCGCTATAATATGCGGCGAGGTCAATTGTCGCGTAGGGATTCAGGCTGTGTATGTCCATGTATCTGAGCGCTGCTATAGAGAATCTCATGCTCCTTTTGTACGGCACAGGGAAATCTCTTACCTGCTGCCTCATCTGGATCCAGCGCGTTGCAGCGAGGCTCCGTTTGGAATCTCGCGCACGCATTAGAAACTTTGAAGATGCAGGTTGTTTTTGCCTGCCTTATTGAGATGTTTACTTCTAAGCTGAAAGCGAGGCTGGGTGTCCCAAACCATTGCTAAGCAACGTCGTCTAGCCTGCATTTGAGGCAAAACATCGGCCGGCAGGCGGAAGCCGGCGGCCACCTAAGGCCAACATAAGGCCGCTTGCCCCGTTTGCCCCCACAGACCCCCCATCGCCGTGGAGCAGGCAGGAGCCCCCCACCACAACCAGGACACTGCTGCAAGCACCGACCGGGCCGAAATCCTTCAGCTACACGCAGCGGCGTTGATCCCTTCACAGGATCAAAAGCAGAATCCATCTGCACACCCTTAGCACCCCACTTCAACAAAGGAGCCCCCTGCAGCCTCTACAGCCCCCAGGACCGCATGCGCCGACATTTGCACAAAAAAAAAGTTAGGCGCGATGCGGCCTGAAAGCGAGGCTGGGCGTCCCAAACCGTTGCTAAGCAACGTTGTCTAGCCTGGATTTGAGGCAAAACATCCACCGGCAGGAGGAAGCCAGTGGCCAACATAAGGCCAACATAAGGCCAACATAAGGCCAACATAAGGCCGCTTGCCCTGTTTGCCCCTGTTCGCCACGGTTTGGCGCTAGGTGCCACTCCACTGCATGAACTAACTTCTACTCATAGGTACCTGCACATCTGATGTAAGTACCACATTAACTGTACCATAACCCAGTATTGCGACCTAATGTATGCTCATACTCTATAGCAGCCAGCCATACTCCATCCTGTCAAACAGCGTCCTACCTATGCTCATGCCTGCACGCCAGCCCATTGCCTTCCTAAGCTCCACCACTGTGCGCAGCTCCATACTATAACCTGCACCAGGAAGCACAAACAGGCCCCTTTTATATACCTCTCCCCTAACTACCTACGCTGATAGTCCCATGGCGTTGAAAGGCCTAAGTGGCTCCAGATCAGCACACTGATTGCTGCACTTAGCCTATGCTGCCCAATACTTGATTTTTGCATTTAGTCTATTTTGCCCAATATTGACTGCTGCATTTAGCCTATTTTGCCCAATATTTGACGGCTGCATTTAGCCTATTTTGCCCAATACTTGATTGTTGCATTTAGCCTATGCTGCCCAATAACTGATTGTTGCATTCAGCCCATTTTTCCCAATATTCGACTGCTGCATTTAGCCTATGCTGCCCAATATCTGATTGTTGCATTCAGCCTACTCTGCCCAATATTCGACTGCTGCATTTAGCCCATTTTGCCCAATACCTAGCCCACTCTGCCGAATATCTAGCCCTATGCTATCTAATATTCAATCGATGCATGCAATAGCAGGCCCCAGTTCGACTAGCCACAACACTATGTACTCTCACTTGCCAACCCCAGTCTCTCGAGTATCATTCTTTAATCTGATAGCTCTATTTATTACTACTATCTACATCTCCATGCCCTCCATACAGCCCCCAGAGGGCGTAGGAGCCTCTCATATGTAACCTATCTCCAAATCCCCGTGCGATATAGCACAGAGAAACCACAGACTCAGGGCACGACTACCCAAACTATTCGAACCGGTCAATAAATATAACATTAACCTGGATCACCTTCGACCGAAAACTACTTCCACCTCTGGACACCACTGTTCTTCCTAGCCGCAAACCCCACCCTAAAAGAAACAAGCCCACCACTAACCAACTTACCACCGCCAACCTGCGTCCTACTATACAGCCAGAACCCGACCTTAAAGGCGCATTAATCAATGCTAGATCCTTAGTTGCTCATGCTACAGACATAGCACACACTATCCTGGAAAATGACCTTGACTTCATCGCCATTACTGAAACCTGGCACCATGAGGCAGCAGGTCCAGCACTAACGTTAGCAGTCCCAGACAACTACACTATCCTTAGATCTGACAGACTAGATGCACGAGGTGGAGGAATAGCGATCATCGCCAAAACCAATCTCTCCATGAGAATCACCTCTACACCTAACCTTAAATCCTGCGAGTCTCTTTCCATTAAACTACCCAACTCTGAAACATTGAATATCCATCTTATGGGCCCAATAAGCACCTTCAATGAAGATATAACCACTTATCTCTGAGAAGTTAAAAAACTCCTCACAAACCCTAGTGCTAGGAGATTTTAACCTAGGGTACAATGATATCAATGATCACCAGGCCACCTCCGTAGCCAACATCCTGACAGAACTAGGTTTCACGCAGAAAGTGAATATGTCCACCCATACCAAAGGGAGAACTCTCGGCTGGATTTCCAGTCACAACTGTAACCTCTCCATTACATCCATCGCCCCCCAAATATGGACTGACCACCACTTAATCTCCTTTACTCTCAATACTAAAAGACCCACTGCTCTAACATCCCCCCTCGCCGTACCCACATTAACCAGAAACAAGAAAAATATCACAGCGGACAATATCTTGCCCCATATCCTACCTAATCTCAACTCCTTACGAGACCATACTGACCCAGGCCTCCTAGTAGAGGAATTCAATAAGGCTAGGACCAATGCTCTCAACAACATTGCTCCGCTTAAACTTAGGAACAGTAAACCAAAAAAGCATCTCAACTCCTGGTTTACACCCCACCTAAAAAAAGACTACAGAAAAGAAAACTTGAAACAGTATGGAACTAACATCCTACCACAGAAAATAAAACTAATCTAATAAATATCTGAACGCAATACAAAAAGGAGATCATCCTGGCAAACAAGAAACGTATTAACAAGATTACCCAAGCCAACTCCAGTATGAAGGAGCTCTTCTCTATTCTAAAAGAATTGGAAACCCCTATTGCAGTACGGGATGACTCTATTAAAGATAAAACCTGGTGCACAGACATTCAGCTGGCACTAACCAACAAAGTGGCCAACCTCCAAACTAAAATTGCTCTAAAGAAAGCTACACTATCAGCCCAAACCCAATTTCCCCTAAACAAAACAACTATACCTAAACCCAAAGAACTCACCCAATTTAACTTCTCTAAGGTCTCAGTGCTCGAGGTAGAGAAAACTATTCTTGCACTTAAACCATCCAATTGCAAAGGCGACTAATGCCCAGCACAACTGATCAAGGACGCTGCTAGAGATCTAGCTCCCTTCATCACCAAACTCATCAGTGCCTCCTTCACTACTGGCACGATTCCTAAAGGAATCCTGGGTACTCCCCCTTCTGAAAAAAACTCTGGACCCTAACATTCCCACAAACTACAGGTCCATCACCACAGTGCCTTTCTTATTAAAAATACTAGAGAAGGTAGCATACACCCAAATTCAGAACTTTCTTGAGGTGAACCATCTCCTTGGCGCCCGCCAATCCGGTTTCTGACCTCAACATGGCACAGAGACTGCCCTTATCAATTTAAAGGCCCAAATAGACTCACTCAGGGACGAGGGTAAATTAGCACCACTCCTCCTACTAGATCTCTCAGCCGCCTTTGACCTAGTGGACCACAAAGTCCTGTGTAATCACTTGGACTCTGCGGCCCACTTTTCAGGGGAGGCTATAGACTGGATACAGTCATTCCTTAGTGACAGGACCATGAGGGTGTTCTCCCCCTCAGCGGCAGCAGACCCGATGCCTATCACTTGAGGAGTGCCCCAGGGATCTTGTGTCTCTCCAACACTCTACAATATCTTCACCAAGCCACTCTTTGACGATCTTGACAATCTGGGCATCACTTATACCAATTACGCAGACAATACCCAGATTCTCCTACCACTTACCGGGGATTAAGTGGAAGATCTGGCTTTGGTGAACAGAGTCTATAGCATCGTTCAGGCATGGATGGCCAACCATGGCCTATGCTTTAACGATGACAAAACGGAGCTCATCATCGTGGGTGCCACAGCTCGCATCTCTAAACTCAACCCTAATTACTCAGCATTCATCATCAATGGGAACACCATCAAGGTCGCCAGAGAAGTAAAAAAACTAGGTTTCTATCTTGATTCGACCTTATCCTTTACCAAACAGGTAAACTCACTGGCCTCATCCACGGCCTATACATGTAAATTAATTCGAGCCGAGAAACAATTCCTATCAGATGACAGTTGCCTAATTTTATCCAGAGCCCTTATCCTTTCAAAATTAGATTATTGTAATTCCCTCTACATAGCGGCATCTAAACAAACCATCAACAGAATACAAGTGCTCCAAAATAATGCACTTCGAGCGGCCCTAAGTATTCCCAGAAGAGCACATATTTCTGAAATAAAACGGAAACATAAATGGCTCTCTACCCAAGAAAAAAAAAAAAATCAACCTCAAATCTGCCTCCCTCATCCACAAATGCTTAAACAAAGCCCCTAGCTACCTAACAGAAAAAAAAATCATTACATAATGTACGTCAACCTTTTATTGAAGTAACCAATCCCTTCATTTTTTAAGAATACGGGCATATTCTAATGGCCTTATGCACTACACACCATCAAGACCATTCTAAGATGGCTGACGTAAAAATGTACTTCACTGGTAAGTCCTTCCTTTGTTTCAACTTAGAAGGAAACATCTCAATAAGGCAGGCAAAAATCAACCTGCATCTTCAAAGTTTCGAATGCGTGCGCGAGATTCCAAATGGAGCCTCTCTGCGACGCGCTGGAACCAGATGAGGCAGCAGGTAAGAGATTTCCCTGTGCCGTACAAAAGGAGCGTGAGATTCTCTATAGCAGTGCTCTCATACACGGACATACACAGCCTGAATCCCCACGAGACAATTGACATCGCTGCATATTATAGCACGCAGGATATGGGGCTTCAGAACTAACCGCTGATTACACTTTGTTGTAAGCAGTACAACTATTATGTTGTTTTACTTAACTGTAGCAGCAGCATACTTTTTTCGGCCACAAGATGCGGCACAAACAATATAGTTAGTGGGGAAATAGTACAACAGAATTGGGTTTAACTTAGCATTTGCAAAGGACATAAGCTACGTAATATACATGTCACATGCAGAATGCCTCCAGTTCAGTACGCAGCCCTTTCAGAACCGCTTAACAACCGGTTATGCATGTCTTCGAGCACCACATGCAGTACAAGACATGCAGTAACCTAAAAAAAAAAAAAAAAAAAAATAGCTACCAAAAGAATTCCCAGCAGCATAGAAGATAGACTTTCCGTATATATTACGAGACGCTGGTTCAACATCGCGCAAAGAACATGGCAGCTCTCTAGAAGCTGCAATTGACAATATGGAGGTAGCATGTTTAGACTCCGTTATGAAGGAAGATAACTTCCACTTCTTTCTCTTTCCTTCATGCTGCATCAGCCCACTGTGGACAGCATTGATCCCGTATGAACAATCTTGGGGCTCCCGACCATATCGCTGTGACCATCTTAGAATATGAGATCGAGAGAAAGTCAACCTGCAAGATACCTCAAAGAACCTTCCTTTAAGGTATTGATCTAATGACTTATAGTGAAGGTGTATGTGATACAGTGTGTGTGTGTGTGTGTGGTGTTGGGCTCTCCTCTCCTCATCCCCCCCTTTCACTCTGGGGTCCGGGCAGCATGTAGCCCCACACACACACTTATGAAGGAATGGAGAGATGCACTGTACCTCACACAGTGGGTGCAAGATTAGCCCTTACAAATGCCTATGCACAACTTAATGGGTGTTTAGCAATAATTGCATACGGCAATTAAGTATGTCTATATTGGCGAGGGGCGTGGCTTAGCGGCCCATGTAGTGAGACGCGCTGCCGAGGAGCTCTGGAGCGATCCTGACAAAATCCGATAGAAACTAGCATAAATTGGTTCCAGAAGACCGCCAAAGTCACCTCACAGAGACAGGAACACCTGCTGCCCACCCGGCGAAGCCCCCGGAGGAAACCGGGCGGTGGAAAAGGAGATAGACCGTCGGAGGGGAATCGCCCTGCGAAATCAAAATGGCGGACGCGCGAGCTGTGGGAGGACCCCGGCCGCGTAATACAGAATGAACCGGTGAATCCACGAGAGAGGGACACATCACGCACATAACAAAGAAACCAGTGCGGGGTAAACCCGAGCCTGAGTCAACCCCGCGACGTGGAGACCGGCGCGGCCGGTGGAAGTGGGACGCGGAAGCGGGAAGGCCCCTGACACGGTGAGGCGACATACGCAGCAGGCACGGGAAGGCCCGAACACGAAGCGACGCCCGCAACGAGGGCATAACGAATACACCCGCCGGAAGAGTACAATAATCCCAATATAAGGAGAGACCCGTAAAACACCGGGAGCAGGGTGGCGGAAGAAGCAGGGGCTACGGCATGTGGAGCGCAGCCATGACTGGTACCGGCGACGCAGGCAGAGGGCGGCTCCCCCGCGATGCCGAACAAGAAAGCAGAGGGGAAAACCAAGCAAGTAAGCATGGAGACTTTTATGACGGCGTCCGGACACAAACTGTCGCCGTCGGCAGACAAAGCAGCAGCCGCGGATGACACGTCGTGCCCAGTGGAAGCCGCCAACGAAGGCACGATATTGGAAGCAATCGCCTCCATGAAAGAATCGCTGGAAAACAAAATGGACACAGCAATCGGGACCCTGAAAGTATCTCTAGAAAATAAACTGGATACGGTAATGGTAGATGTGGGCCTTCTCCGCCAGGATGCGAGGAACCTAACAAAGAGTGACGGCGACGGAACAGCAGGTGCAGCAAAATACGGCGGGGGTTGCGGTAACGCAGACACAGATGTCGGAGGTACTACTGAGAATTAAGGTTCTAGAAAGGAGAGCAGAAGACGCAGAGGGGAGAGCGCGGAGGAACAACATCCGCATAATTGGAATTCCGGAAGGTGAGGGGGGCAAAGACCCCACTAAATACGTCGAGAACATGCTCCTCCAGGAGGTCGGAGTAGGTGCATTATCCCAGGGCTTTGTGGTAGAAAGGGCACACAGAGCTCTGACTGGAAGACCCCAACCGGGGTTCCCCCCCCCCGAGAGCGATGATTGCCAGGATCATGAACTACAAAGACAGGGAGAAAATACTAGCGTTCTCAAGGAGGGGGGGGTGGGGAATCATCAGAAACTCTTCCAAGATCACAATGTATCCGGACTATACAGCCATGGTACAGAGGCAACGAGCACAGTTCGGCCCAACAAAAGAACGCCTCAGGACCGCGGGGGTGAGATACATGCTCCTGTTCCCCGCTAAACTCAAGGTGATACACCAAGGCAAAACATGTTTTTTCGACACCACTGAAGAGGCCCACAGTTGGATGGACTCACAAGGCTTCCCCCAGCTGAGGCAGAGAAACCTAATAATCCTGGAAATAGACCCCGATGAGAAGTAAAGGCAACCTGGAACAAGAAAATAAGCATTAGGTAAGTTAAAAGAAGCTAGCAGTAAGCATGGAGGAGCAATCGGCACCACTTTAGCTGCATTGGCTGAGAGAAGCGGCGCCCCCGAGAAGAATGAACTATCAGTTTGGATGTCAGTTTCAAGGCATCACGCTGCAGCGAGTCTGCGCCCATTACAGGAGCAAGGTGTGAGAAGCGGCGGAGCCCGAGCTGGGGGAGGGTGGCTGGGCGTTAGTTTTTCAGTTTTTGTTGAAGTTATGGACGTTGAATGGAGTGAATGGGCAGTACAAGGCACAAACTACGGAAGGACTATTGCAAAGAACACTGAAATAATACAGACAATAAGCGACCGGAGCAACATGGGACAGGACCCATGTGACAGCAGCAGCCGCTGCATCAAGAGGCATAGATCCAGGACCAGGACACCAAGGGAGATGGGCACGAGAGGAATAAAGCGCAGGGTGCAAGGACAAGGCAGTGGGACAATGAAGCCAAGCAAACAAAGGAGATCATGGAACCGGATGAACTGACGATAGCTACCTGGAATGTCAGAGGACTCAATGCGTATGTCAAGACACTTAGGGTTTATGCCTGGCTAAACCGGATGAAAATCAAGATCGCGATGTTACAGGAGACACACTTCACAAGAGACAGGCAGGCCAAGGTGGACAAGAAATGGGGAGGACAGATTTACAGCGCCACATATTCAAGTTACGCACAAGGTGTACTAATATGGATTGCCCCGGGGGTCCCATTCCAGCTACTCAAACAGGAGACCGACACTGAGGGATGGCTGGTACTGATGCATGGCATGCTAGAAAACAAGGAGGTATGCCTGGTCAACACCTACGCACCGAATACTGATGCAACAGACTTCTTCAGAAAGCTACCGCCCAAGTTAGCGCAATATAGGGAGGCGACGTTCATCTGGGCTGGCGACTTCAACTGCACCTTGAATCCCCTCCTCGACAGATCTGATAATAAATACAAGAAGCCGGCGCCTCCAGCCAAAGAACTGTGTAGGATCCTGGACCAGCTACAGCTAGAAGACGTATGGAGACAGGTACATGGGGAGGGGAGGGGTTATACACACTACAGCGCACTACATGGAACATTTACACGTATAGACTACATATTCGCGGGCAGGGAATCACTACAAGATATCACGGGAATCACCATTAAAGGACGCACACTCTCTGATCATGCCCCAGTAGTGGCGACATGGGCACACACCAATAGGAAAGCCCCTATCCCAATGTGGCGACTTCGAGCAAAGGCCCTGAGGGAGGGTGAGTTTGAGGAACACCTCCGCGAGGTGATCGATGATTATTTTGAGCAAAACTAGGGCAGCGTTGAGGGTGGCGCCGTATTATGAGACGCATTCAAGGTGGTAATAAGGGGAGCGGCAATAGGCAAAACAGGAGGATTGACGGGGGCGGCCATGAGGGAATTGAATGAACTCGAGAGGGTGATCGAATTGAGAGAACAACGAGCAGGATTAGAGGGAGAGGAACCTGGAGAGCTGATAGAGCAGCGGACTAAATGTATGTTGCTCTGGGAAAAACTAGGGAGGCTAAACTATGGGAGGTACCTACAGCGGTTACACGCGGAAGGGGATAAACCTAGCAGGCTCCTGGCCTGGCTTACCAGACAAGAGAATAAAAAAGATCCCATAACGGTGTTAGAAGATCACACCGGGGCAGAGATCAGGGACCAAGGGCACATTAACGCAATGTTTGCGCGTTTTTATGAGCAACTGTACGCCCCGAATCCGGAAATAGACCCGGAGGACATAACAGATGCACTGGTAGAAATAGGGTTGCCGAGGCTGGAGGAGGAACAGTCCCAGCTGCTGGATGCACCCCTCACGGTGGAAGAAATAGAGATGGTGATCGCAGAGCTTCCCACCGGCAAAACCCCGGGCCCGGATGGGCTTCCGGGGGAATTCTACAAGACGCACAAGAGCGCCATTGCCCCAAAATTGTTTGAGACATTCCAAGACGCATATGAGACCATGCGTCTCCCGGCAAGCGTGTCGGAATCGATAATTGTCCCGATTCTCAAACCAGGGAAGCCCCCCAGGAAATGCGCCTCCTATAGACCAATATCCCTCATTAATCAGGATGCCAAAATATTAACGGCGGTCCTAGCAACTGCTTAAAACAGGTAATATCCACGCTGATCCACCCGGACCACGTTCCGGGAAGGAACACGTCCTGGAACCTCCGCAGACTTCACCATGTGATAGATGAGACAAATCGACTGCAAGACGAGAGTGTAATAGTGTCTTTGGACGCTGTCAAAGCTTTCGATTCTGTGCGTTGGGAATGGCTGATGGGTGTACTCGCCCACTTTGGTATCGGGGAGGGGTACCTCCGGTGGATCAGGTTACTTTACAGGGAACCCAGAGCAAGGGTGAAAACGGGGCGGTTCATTTCCGAGGAGTGGAAGATACATAGGGGAACCAAGCAGGGGTGCCCGCTATCGCCAATGTTATATATCTGGCTCTAGAGCCATTTGCAGTATTCCTTAGAGCAGAATATAGAGACACCGGACTGGACATAGATGGGGTGCTCCACCAAATCTCGCTATACGCGGACGATATGCTCCTATTCGTACGCGAGCCAACCACTAACCTACCCTGCCTCCTAGAGGCGATCAGGGCGTACACTAGGCTTTCGGGCATAGCGATTAATAAAGAGAAGTCCCTCCTCTTCCCCTTGGCAGGACTGAAATACGTCCCGCCCCCATTGTTTGCCAGACCTGGGTCTGAAGTGGGCACCCCGCACCTTTAAATATTTGGGTATAGGGATACATCATAATACCGCTGATACCCATGCATCCAACACGCTCGATAAAGATAAAGCAGCGGTCAATGACTTTCTGGGGAACACTACCACTGGGAATGATGGGAAGAGCAGCCCTGCTGAAAATGGTGGTGCTGCCCCACCTACTATACTTCCTCACGAACATCCCATATAACATACCCAGGGCCTTTTTCACCAAACTAAATACAATAACGCGTTCATTCCTATGGGGGGGGGGAGAAATAGGATCGCAATAAGGACCCTGCAGAAGGACTACGAAGAAGGGGGTATCAGACTACCGGACTTTGAGAAGTACTATTTAGCAGGGCAGCTGCAATTTGCAGTAAAATGGCTGGGGGAAGACGAAACAATAGACACTCGCATTTTCCAACCTGCATTGAAAACAGTATTACCTAAGGGAAATACTATGGCTCGATAGACCCCGGCTCAGAACCCTGCTGAACATGCTTAACATCGCAGTGGACTTATGGAAAAGAGTGTGGAAACTCCAAGGGGTAAAGGATCCGCAGTCAACGCAAATCCCCCTAGCGGGTCTCTTGGGAGGGAACACAAATACATTAGCAACATACCGAGCATACTGGGAAGCTAAAGGGGTAGCACAAATTGGAGACCTGAGAAGGGAAGGAAGGTGGGCGGACTTACACGAAATGGTAGATGAATACGAAATACATATGGGTCAATTCATCTTATATACCGCATGCTGAGAAACATCACGGGAAGATGGCCGGATTGGGAAGGTCAGGACGAGGAAACCGCATTAGATGTATGGTATGACATTGCAGAGGGAATGCGCACAACCTCTAGGTTGTACGAACAGCTACTGAAGGCCAAGGACCCACAGGAACAACACACGAGGAAGCGTTGGAAGGAGGAGTTGGGGAGGCCCCTCAGCGATCAAGAATGGACTAGGGCCTTACGATACCCAAAAAAGGTATCCAGAAATGCAAGGTTTAGGCAGGCGCAGCTATACATAACGCATAGAGCTTATCTCACACCCAAGAAGATGAATAAAGTCCATACAGGAGCTCAGAGCGGGTGCCCCCACTGCTCGTCGGAAGAAGCGGACATGGTACACATGTTCTGGTCCTGCCCGGTGATACAGGAGTTCTGGGACGGGAAGCGGACTTCAAATCCAGGCGCAACATCCCGAAAAGTACCTACTGGGCCTCTTCTCGAGAGGGGGTAAGCATGATTCACATCTGGCAAAGATGAAAGATTTGATAAGTATACTGGCCAAGAGACGGATAGCAATGACATGGAAGTCAAAGGAGGGCCTACGTGTGGAGGCATGGTGGTCAGACCTTCAGAAGTGGGTGCAGGCAGAGACAGTGGTGTGGACCAGAGCAGTGACAAGAGGGGAAGGTGAAACTGCGCACAAGTTGTCTGCATGGAACACACTAATACAAGACCTTTTGGCCACCCGGAGGAAGGAAACTCTGAGGATCCGTAGGTGAAATAGTAAGGCCAGCACGAAGCCCAAGAATAGAACATTGCGCGTACCAGACCTGGTGCTCGACTCCACGGGAGGTCCAGACCGAACTGATAAGGTCGCTGGGGAAACTATGAAACCACAATGGAAAGACAAGATCCGCACGAAGTGCCAATAAGCCATCTATGTTAAAGTTGTTTGTATATTATGTGTTTGTTGTGGTTTAAAAAAAACAAATAAAGAAGGTTAAAAAAAAAAAAGTATGTCTATATTGTCAATTTCGAACCCAGTCCTTAAATAGGTTTTTTGCATTCCCTAGGTGGGATATGGGTTACCGCCACATCGGGCGCATAGAAGATTGACTCTTACAAGATAAGAAATTGGTCCTGATGAAGATATGAAAAAGATACATCATCGAAACGGGTCGACCTCAAAACCTATGGATGTCTCGAATGTATGGGAGACACATTAAGAATAACTCATTTTTAATGCCTATGATCTACATGATGCAATATTGTAATGGCCTTTTGTATTTAGTATATCGTTACTCATATATATTATAAAAATTCCAGCAGTAAAGCTCAAAAGATGTCTCTTGAAAAAAACAGATGGCGATATACAAACACTTGAGACATCAGTATTACGACGAGTTCTTGTGATATATAGTTTTATTAAATTTTCTTTGTAATGTATACTTGCTCCATGCAAGTATATAGATGGGCGGGGATAGCACACACCACGGAGGGTGAATAAAGTACCATAAATCCCCTGTTGTATGTTCTCCCAAGAACACTCACTTTTATCCACAGCTATTTTTATGCTCAGAATTGGGAAAGCCTCACACTACTCTGGCAATACTGACCAATTACTCATTGTAGGGTTAGGGTTAGTTTTCCCTCTGTGCCTATCCTGTTTTAGATAGGCGGTGCTCCACTCTCAAACTAGGGCTAGAACACTCTGCAGGGTCAGTGTGTTCTTCCGGCCAGGGTCATAACCGGTAACAAAACATCAGTATTGCCAAGTTGAAGAAATATTATTAATACCAATAGTCCAGTTCCTGTTTTGTGTGATACAACAATACAGCCCTACCAGTACGAGGCGGAAATACTCGAAAGAGAAAGATGCAGAAACTATGGGGCTTCGGACAGTTGGGAGGACGAATCACCAGACCAAGAGCCTGAGCCTAGTCGCATGGACGACGTCTCCACGTGGTGCACCTGCATCGGTGCGAGGTAATGCCAACCGAGGAGAAGAACTGCTGCTGCCAAGAAAACTCTGGATGCTTGTCCTACATATCGGAAGACGAAACACAGCCGCAATGCGTTACTGAGATGCATGACGTCAGGGCAGCCTGCCTCACACTGTGCATATTGAGGATTATGAAGGTGCTTATGCACAAACTTCGCGCAACAGTTTGCCCTCGAATCCAAGTAATGATTAAGTGTACTCTATATGTGATGTCACTTAGGCCACTAACATTTCATGTTTGTCTCCTATATTGTCGTAACTATGATCTATCACTGCCAAATCAATGTAGTCTTGCAATTCTATACATAACTCGCGATTTGGGGAAATCATATTGGTCATCTTATGTGTCTTTCACGTACAACCAAGAAACAATATTTCTCTGTGTCCCCAATGTATTGGAATGCAAAGTTGTTCACTTTTGTAATGTGTCTATACTTTAAAGCCCAAGTTGATTGATCCGTGAAGTAACATTTGCACTGGCACCAATGCCATAGGATACAAGATTGCATTTTCAACTAAGGTTTGATAAACTTATCTTGTTTATTTAAATACAGTTTGTATCTTTCTCTTCGACAGGTGGTACAGGCTGGTGGCCTATCGTGCATTTACACAGTGGCTTCATGGGAGGCTTGAACACTGCGTTCAGCGAGTAATAACCGCCTGTGTCGTTGGTGCCGTTAGAGACATTCCCCAGTGACAGCGGTCCATAAAGGGGATTTTCCCACACTGTGCTGCAACCCGAAGTATACAATGTGTAGTACATTTGTGCCATCAACATCAGCAACAAAATAAAATACAACTGAACTTTTATGAATGGTTGCTTGTTTTTCAGTGAATAAAGGACATGCTCACTTGTCCTGGCATGGCTGACTGTGTGGGTGGGAACGGCCGAGGTGCCAAACACCATGTACACTTCAAATGTATCTTATGCGCAGGGGCCATTGTTCACATGGCCTCCCCAGACCCAGTCTCTCCAGGCTGGCTCCCCTGAAGCAGACCGTGCCCCTGCAATCCACATAAGTGTATCTCCATTCAGCAGTGTTCTGGCCCTTTCCTGCATGCCTCTTGCCCATCCATCCCCCCTCCACTATCAATGGCAGTTCGCACCTGTGTCTGTGCCCTCCCAAAGGGGCTCAGGGTGGGAACGGCAGAGGTGCCAAACACCATGTACACTTCAAAGGTATCTTCCGCACAGGGGCCGTTGACCACATGGCCTAGCCAGACCCAGTGTCTCCATGCAGGCTCCCCTGAAGTAGGCCGTGCCCCTGCAATCCACATAAGTGTCTCTCCCTTCAGCGGTGTTCCGGGCCTTGTCTGCACGCCTCATGCCCATCCATCCGCCCTCCATTATCAACGGCAGTTCGCACCTGTGGATGTGCGCTGCCAAGGGGGCTGGCAGGGATGGGAAGGGCCAAGGTGCCAAACACCATGTACACTTCAAAGGTTTCTTCCGCGCAGGGCCCATTGTTCACATGGCCTCCCCAGACCCAGTGTCTCCAGGCAGGCTCCCCTGAAGCAGGCCGCGCCCCTGCTATCCACATAAGACCACGCCATATGCACGTCACTCATTCACATACACAGCCACCTTTCTAATTCTTTATAAACCCCTTGATATTTATCGTGATAACATCTGTGACCACTGAAAGTCATCGTGCTACCTGTGAACATCTCTGAGCACTGGAAGTCAACTTGTGATCGCGCTACCTGTTCTCCTGCTACTAACTACCCTGCTTGCTGAATCTAACTGTTGGTCAAGGTAAGGGCAGGTCACCTAATCATCTCTTCTTGAACTCAAAATTTCTATCTATTTCGAACTAATGTACCCAGTAGTGTAATGTTCATTCATCTCATTGCCATTACCATTGACTTCTGTTTAATTTGTTCTGTTCTCGATATATAGCAATTGTCAATTGGGATAGAATTGCTTCCTTCGCGGACCGTGTCTATGCATGTTTCCTTTTGATGCACGATAGTACATTCAAGGGACGAGTAACATGTTACGATTTGTGTCACATCAATCAATTGTGTATGAAAGTTATCTTAGAATACAGTTGGCTACGCTACACAGGTTTTGCTTCTGTGAACAAAAGCAACATTGCATAGAAAAATGTATTATGTAATTCCATCTTTCTCACGCGTTCATGCAAAATAATTTAACGATGTGGACTTTATTTTACAGATTTTTCAACAATGCCTGCTTGTATGATTTACGGTTGCCGTTCTAAGACCCATACGAAACCTAAAGGCACAGTAATGCATATATTTGAGGAATATAGATCTAATAAGAGAATGGGTCTGATGAACAAGTTACTTTCTTACCTGGTAACGTTCTTTCGATGGGATGGTCGGACGACGTATTCCATATCTATGACATGTAATCACCACAGCTATGCTGCTTCGGAAACTTTTTTCCTGGCGTCTGCGTCCTGCGTCGATGACGTCGATGCGCCGTCGTCGAGGACCTCCTCCGACGTCCGACGTCATCCGATGTGATAAGCAGGACGCACGACGCCCGTAGCCTCAGTTGTAGTTTTTTCCCCCAGAACGTGTGACATTAGTCAACTGCCAGTCAGACACAAAGCCTTGCGGAACGTAAGCTGCAATCGCAAAAGAAATTCTGCAGCGGGGAAGGCAGGGCGGGAGCGATATGGAATACATCGTCGGACCATCCCATCGAAAGAACGTTACCAGGTAAGAAAGTAACTTGTTCTTCGAGGGGATTGGGTCCTCCGACGTATTCCATATCTATGACAGACTCCCAAAGCAGTACCATAGCAAGGAGGAGGGAAAGAATTTAGAATCAAAATTTAGAATAGCCAATCAAATAGAGCAAAGGACCTCCTTGCCAAAGGCCAGATCTTGCCCTCGGATGGAATCGAGGGAATAGTGACGTACAAATGTATGTACTGAAGCCCAGGTGGCTGCATCACAGATGTTGCGAATAGGAACACCCCTCTGCAGGGCAGTAGATGCAGCCACACCCCTGGTAGAATGGGCCCGCAAGCCAGCCGGTGGGTCCCTACCCGCTAAGCGGTAACACTCCGAGATGGCTAAAATAATCCAGCGAGACAAAGTCTGTTTCGTCACAGCTTGCCCCAAACGCTTTCCAGCGTAACCAATAAAGAGTTGATCGTCCACGCTGACCCGGGACATGCGTGAAAAATAAACGCTTAAAGCTCTCCTAGGATCAAGCCTATGGAGCCTCTCCTCTTCCTTACCAGGATGCGGAGGAGGATAGAATGCCAGAAGAACAACCTTCTGGGCCAAATGATATTCCGTCACTACCTTCGGAAGAAAAGAAGGACGAACTCTAAGGACAACCCTGTCCTTGTGAAATACAGTGAAGGGTGGCTTAACTGAAAGTGCCTGTAACTTACTCACTCTGCGAGCGGAGTAACCGCAACTAAAACACAGTTTTCAGAGTTAACAGCCTCAAAGGGCAAGAATGTAAAGGCTCAAACGGAGCACCCATAAGAAACTTCAGAACAAGGTTTAAATCCCAACCGGGCACCAGGAAAGGTGACAGAGGGAACACATTAGTGAGCCCTTTCAGAAACTGTGAAATTAAAGGGATTTTAAAGTAAGAACACTCTTCAGACGAGCGCTTAAAGATGGACAGCGCCGCCAGGTAACCTTTAATGGTACCCACTTGCAAGCCCCTGTGGGCCAAAGAAAGTAAAAAGGACAGAACCATGGGGATGTCGCATGCAAAAGGATCCACATTCTGAACCCTGCACCAGTCGCAAAACTTACGCCAACGGCAACGGTACAGAGACTTTGTTGCTGGCCTTCGGGCCGAAAGCAACACCTCCATCACGTCTTCAGGGAGGTCCCAATCCTTATACCTCAACCTTTCAGAAGCCAAGCGTGAAGGTTGAGGGATCTGACCTCTGGATGGAGAACCTGACCCCCCTCCCGTGAGAGCAGATCGTCTCGGTAGGGAAGACGACGTGGAGGGCAGATGGACAAGTCGAGAAGGTCCGGGTACCACGTCCTCCGAGCCCACGCCGGAGCAATGAGGATCATCCGGGAACCGAACTTCCGTAAACTCCGCAGCACTTGCGGGATGACGGGGACTGGAGGAAACGCGTACAGCAGCGGGAATGACCACTCCACCACGAACGCGTCTCCTAAGGCTTCTTTTGGAGGAAATTCCCGCGAGCAAAACCTTTCGCACTTTCGGTTGACACTGGAGGCGAAGAGATCCACTTGAGGGGTCCCCCAAAGGGCGAAGATCTCCAGGAGAATCTCCTGAGCCAACTCCCACTCGTGAGAGTTCGCGCTCTGCCTGCTCAGAGCGTCCGCCGTCACGTTTTCGTCTCCGGCAAGATGAACTGCCGAGATCGAAACTTCTTGCTGGATGGCCCAGAACTCGAGCTGCATCGCCTCCCTGCACAGTGGAAGTGACCCTGCCCCCCCCTTTTTGTTGAGGTAGTGCATGGCCACTGTGTTGTCCGTCAGGATCAGGACATTCTTTCCTCGCACAGTCGGCAGAAAAGCCTTCAGGGCTAGCCTGACGGCCCTCAGCTCCAACAGATTGATATGGAGTCTGGACTCCGACCGAGACCAACAACCGCTGACTGTCAGCCCGTTGGCATGAGCTTCCCATCCCGTGAGGGATGCATCCGTCACGATCGTCACATCCGGCCAGGGAAGCCAAAATGGAGCCCCCTTCATCAAGTTGCCTTCGACGGCCCACCACAGAAGGTCCCGGGCAACCGAGGGCGGCACCTGAACCGAGTCCGACATCCTGCCGGAGGACTGCGACCATTGCGTCTTGAGTGCCCACTGCAAAGATCTCATCCGCAGGCGAGCCTCTGGCACCAGAAGAATGCAGGATGCCATGAGGCCGAGCAACCTCAAGAACTCGAACGCTGAGAGCGTCTGGGCATGCTGAAACTTGTGCACCATCTGCTGAATGTGAAGAGCCCTCACCTGGAGAGGAAAACACTGCCCCAGGGAAGTGTCGAGCACTGCTCCGATGTACTGGAGCCGCTGTGTTGGCGTCAAATGGGACTTCTTTAAATTGAGGGAGAAGCCCAGCCTGTGAAGGGAGTGGCAGGTGACGGACAGATGATCCAGGACTTGCTCGGGAGAGCTCCCCCTGATCAACCAATCGTCCAGGTAGGGGAAGACGTGAATCCCCCCTTGCCTGAGATGCGCTGCCACCACCACCATGAGCTTGGTGAAAACCCTCGGGGCGGAGGTCAATCCGAACAGCAGGAACCGAAACTGAAAGTGCGAGTCACTAACCGCGAACCTCAGGTACTTCTTGTGCTTGGGATGGATCGGCACATGGAAGTAAGCATCCTTGAGGTCGAGAGACACCAACCCGTCCTGAAGCTGAAGGGCCTGGAGGACTAGAGAGAGTAACCATCTTGAACTTGTCCTTCCTGAGGAGTTTGTTCAAACCGCACAAGTCCATGATGGGTCTCAATCCCCAGTCTTTCTTCGAAATCAAAAAATAAGGGGAATACCATCCCTTGTTCCTCTCCGCTACAGGCACCAGTTCTATGGCGCCTTTCTCCAGCAGGGCTTGAATTTCCTGCGCAAGGAGCGGATCCGGACTCTGCAAAGAGAGGTTCTCCGGTGGTTTGTCGCGAGGCCTGTGCCGAAAAGGAAGACAGTAGCCGTGGGTTATGATCTCCAGAACCCACACATCTGAAGTAATGGCTTGCCACTCTACAAGTTGCTGCGCCAGCCTTCCCCCAACCGGCGAACCATGGGACATGGCCTCATGACTGAGTGGGAGCGGCTGCGGCGTTACCCGAGGGCAAAGAGGCAACTGCCCGAGCGGCCTTGGCACCACGGGTACCCTGTCGTCCACCTCTGGTACCCCTGCGTAGGCCCCTTTGGCTGCCAGCTCCTCTCGGTTTACTGAAGGACGAGTAATAGCGAAAGGAACCACCCCTCCACTGCTGTCCCCTAGGACGAAAAGGCGGAGGTTGGCGAACTGCAGCACCCAACGACTTCGCTGCAGCTTTTGAGGTCTGCAACCTCTCAAGGCTCTCGTCAGCCTTGCTGCCAAAAAGGTGTTCACCGTCAAAGGACATGTTGAGGAGCCGGGACTGCACATCAGGAGCAAACCCCGACTTCCGCAACCACGCAAACCTGCGTATCACGGTGCTCGCCGCCATGGACCTACTGACGCATTCAGCTAAGTCCAAACCCGACTGAACGGACTCACACATGGCATCCTTACCATCCTGGACCATAGCAAGGAAACCATCCCGTTCGTCCCCTTCGGGAATATGTTCAGCCGCTAACGCAACACAGTTCCACAGAGTGTGCGTGAAACGAGACAAGGCACAAATGGAGTTGGCCGCCTGAAGCGCCATACCACCATAAGAAAACACTTTCTTCGCCCAGCCATCAAAACGTTTGTCGTCCCTATCAGGCGGGATGGTAGGGTACGACGCCTGCTTTGCCGGGGCCATGGCCGCCTGCACCACCAAACTCTCCGGAGTGGGGTGCCTGGTCAAGTAGCAGGGGTCGCTACCGGCTGGACGGTATTTTCGCGACAAGGATCTGCCCACCGCCGGGAGACTCTCCGGAGCAGTCCAAGCCGCCGCCACCCTTCTCTGTAAAGCCATATGGAACGGCAGCACCGGGTCAGTTGGGGGACCAACATCAAGGATGTCCATCAGATCATCCTGCACAAACTCCCCTGGGGGAGCAGACCATCCCAAGTACTCAGAAACCCTAGCCATAAGGCGCCGGTACGAGGAATCGGCATGAGAGCCAGGCTCAGGCCTACAAAACTCCACGTCCGGAGAGGTGTCCAGTCCACTGGCATCATGCAGTGACTGCCTCAAATCGTCAAACTGACTATGGCCCGAGACAATTTCATCTGGAACCTGACTAGGAACCAGGCCATCAGAATCCTCATCTGTCTCTGAAATATACTCCAGGTGGCGAAAAGAAGGCACCCGAGAGTGCTTGCTCTTAACCAGAGCCTTCCTAGGGGGTTCTCCCGTGCCACAGGGTACCTCCGACACGAAAGGCGTCGATGGCGTCGAGCGAATCGGCGCCGGCGTCGAGAGAACCGGCATCGGCGCCGAGAGGATC
The DNA here is from genome assembly GCF_040938575.1 of Ambystoma mexicanum. Lineage (NCBI taxonomy): Eukaryota > Metazoa > Chordata > Amphibia > Caudata > Ambystomatidae > Ambystoma > Ambystoma mexicanum. The sequence goes on from NC_090924.1 coordinate 1,286,776,293, forward strand.
GGCGTCGACGACGAGGAAATCGGCGTTGACGTCAGATGCAGCGCCTCCAGCATCGGCGGCGTCGACACAGCCCTCGAAGCCGGAGCCCCGAGCGTGTCCCTAGACGACCTGAGCGTCGACGGCTTCGACGACTTCCTCGGAGCCGGAGCCTCGAGAAAGCCTGTCGACGCCCTCGATGCCTCAGACGTCGATGTCTTCCTCGAAGACCTCACAGGTGCACACAGTCTCGAACGCGTCGAGGACCGGGACCTGGAACGGGTACGTCGAGAACGAGTCTCCTTGTCTGAACGGGACCTCTCCCGTGACTCGTGCCGACCACTCTTGCGAGCGGTGTCTCTCGACCTCTCACGGCCGACCCCACTCGGGGGCGCGGACGGCTTAGTACCCTGCGACTCAAGAATCGCCAGCATTTTCTTCCCGAAGGAAGCCCATTCCTCCGGCGTCGCACGGCTGGTGGGGTAAGCAACGTGCTGGGCAGAGTCCTCCGAAGAGGACCTGGAAGACGACCGGTGTCGGCGCTTCCGAGAATGCCTCGAAGAGGCTGAGGAGTGGCGAGACCGACTCCTAGAAGGAGACCCACGAGACTTCTGACGAGGACGCGGAGAGTCACCCCTCGAATCATCCGTCGAAAGCCCCGCAGACTTCGACTTCCGGGGCTTGGACACCCGACCTACCGACAACAACTTTACGTTCGCGTAAGGCTTTGGACGTGAGCAACTGGCAGTCGATAGTCATCCGTGTCGTGGGCCTCCCCAAGGCACCAGAGGCAGGCGTCGTGCGAGTCCGTCACCGACATCTTGGACCCACACTCCCCGCACTTCTTGAAGCCCGGATGCGGGGTCGAAGACGAAGTAGAAGACATCTTCACACGAAGGATTTTCACAAAACGAACAGGTTCGAAGAACCGAGAAGAACAGAACTCCAAAGAGTCGAGGCGTTTAACCGAGAAACACGAAGCAACACGTTTGCGGAAAAAACTGAACTGAGGCTACGGGCGTCGTGCGTCCTACTTATCACATCGGATGACGTCGGACGTCGGAGGAGGTCCTCGACGACAGCGCATCGACGTCATCGACACAGGATGCAGACGCCAGGAAAAAAGTTTCCGAAGCAGCACAGCTGTGGTGATTACATGTCATAGATATGGAATACGTCGGAGGACCCAACCCCCTCGAAACTGCGGATTTGTGACAGAAGAGCTTGAAAGTATAGCCCAAGATGTCTTGGGGGACTTAAGGGGTGATCGATTCTGCATCTGCAGCCTGCACTTTACCACGAATATGTACGACCAATCGCCGTACACAAAGAAGCAGCGACTCAAAACGTCTCGTAAATTGCTTCCAAATGCAATTCCAACTCTATTCATGCACACACTGCCTCAGGTGAGTCATGGTTCATGAATTAGCTGTAGGCCTTGGGGTACTGAACAGGTAACTACATGGACAGATTGGTGCTTTTGGTGTAAATGTTTCTCACTGAACTTTGCATATTTACCAGATTGTATTGCTTTGTAACTATACCCCATTTTGCTTGACATACGTCCCTGGTTTTAGGAGCATCATAGAAAAGTAATTATAAACACAGAAAACTATGCTATAGTTCCCTTCGAAATAAGCACAACCTTTTCGTAATCGGTTGCTTCACATGTCAATTTTTTTAGGTGAGCATATTGACTGAAGCACAGACTATCGGTAGTGACGACATCACCGACACATCCAGTATACCAATGGTGAGCCATACAGACTTGTTGAAGTTCATATTCTTGAGAGTTGGATCTTCCCACATATCTAATGCAAATCTAATGTTCCCTTTACCACTTCGTGGCAATGCACTGAAAATGAAGGAGCAAGATTCTGCATCCATTTCTTTCCCGGAGTCAACAACAACTTCGAGCGCCTATCAGGTAGTTTTATTTCACTACGGATGATTACGGAAATGTAATATGCATGGAATTTTACATAATATGAAATAGTTTACGTATCTGTCGTTTGTTTACATAATGTTTAATTTATGGGTTTTTATTGATATGTACCATTGACTACATACGATTGTGTCTGTTCAATTTCACTGTTTTTATCCATACTAAAACAAGTACTATGTTTCAGGGGGATGCTGGTACTTCGACTACAATTCCATCATCCTTTGGAGCTGGTCCAGAGCATGAGGTATGCATACTGACAGTTCCCTTGAATGAAAGAAAGTATATCCTACATCTGATACTATTAGACAGTGACAATATTATAAACAAGCATCTTTTCTAACTTTTACCATTTCAGTTCTAACGTTACAATATCTACCCTAATGCTGAATACAATGCAAAATGCTTGAGTGCAACATTACAATCAGTGGGTTTCGCACAGTGATCTCTAGTCGTGTACACTAGCCATCAATCTAATGAAATTCGACATGTATATTTCGACTAAATGACGTACACAGTTTACGAGGATATGCATGTAAGCGATGTGTGCGAGGAAAGAATTTGATTTAAAAAATGATTGACTTTTTTTTAATGAATATTCTATTCAAGGGATGTATACAAGGTCGGGATTTAGAAGAGGAGGCAGATTGATCAGAGGTGGCGGACCAGCTTGCTGGTGCGGTCGTTAACACGGTTTCACAGAAAATCAAGAAAACAAGGGTAACTAACAATTTAATAAAAGTGGTTTGGGCTGGGGTCTTCATAACATGCTTTTAAAAAAATCTAAAGTGCTATATACTGTATTTTGGATTTACATTGAACATGTTTTTACAACCCATCTCCTAGAGCCCTAGAAGAAAACGAAGTATGAAGACACAGACAACAAAAGAAACCAAAGATGCTGCTTGCGAAACAGACTTCACCATGTAGCAACTAATATGCCCAATGGCCAGAAAATTAATTGAATGTGACCGGCGAAGCAAGCAAAGTGTTTTTGGACCATTGCTACAATGTAAGAACTCGACAAGATGAAGAAACTGAATATAAGGAAGATGCTTTTGAATTACTCAGTGACCACTTCACACAATCTACACCCGCAAAAAAGGGCCACCCAATAAACAATCAACATTGATGGTTTCTCCAATTCATGTGCAAATAACACAAGATGAAATAACAGACGCTGAAGCCTCAATGCAATTGACCGAGGAACTAGCCAAAGATCTCGACTTCAGTGTATCCTGTTCGGCCGACCACAGTCGAGTCACAAACCACATTCATACAGGACGATAAATTCTCTGACAAACGGTTTAGGCTAGCTGGCGATGGACAGTGTTACAGTTCCAGATTTTCTGCAAAGTACTGCACATACCACTTTCAGGACATGGAAACCAAAAATAAAAAATTGTGAGTTCGGTGGTCGTGCAGGTGTCTGAATGTAAATCCTCAGTGGCCATGCAGAAACATGGTTTTATAAAATCCCTGGAAGATCTCCAATCAAGGGGAATGCAAATAGACCTCAGCCACCGACAGACATATTTCAATAGCCAAGTCCATGCGAGAGCAGTTTCCAAACATTCGCCATCAATTTGATGTATGACACGTTGCCAAATCAATCAAAAAAAAAAAATCAAAGCTGCTGGTTAAAAAAAAGGTTCTGAATTTTTTTTTACAGTGGTCCCAGTCTTTGAGCAACCATCTTTGGTGGAGCTCCAAAACTTGTGGTGGGTATGTGGAAGTTCTACTTGAAAAATGGCGCTCATTGATGCACCACTGCTCCAATGTTCACTCATGGACAGAGAACCAACATTTTCATCAATATGCACATGGACCTTTATTGGAGGAGCAGGAACGCAAGAAGTGGTTGGTTCCATCTTCACCTCCACACAACGCTCTTGAGAAGATTGTGTTTGCTAAAACTCTATCACGAGATCTGAAGGGACTTGCAGAATTCTGTCACACAGGAGATTAGGAGGTGTTCCACAATATGTGCCTAAAGTACAGGCCCAAGAGATTGCTTTTCGGCATAGAGGGGATGCAATATCGGACATTACTAGCGGTTTTAGCGCATAACGAGAACGTAGGGAGAAAACAATCGAGGACTGAGGGAAACTTTGGGATGCTTCGTTACACAATGGCCTTTACAAAAGAAGCAAAAAATGGGTGGTCAAGCCAATATACCCGGAAACTAAACTCGATTTTGTGAAAGATCTCACTTTGACTGTGTTGGACATACATACTCATAGAATTGCTCACAATTTTGTTCCTAGGACACATACATTGCCACAAAACATTGCAAATGTGCCCTGTCCACCAAAAGCAGACCTCATAGAACAGTTCACTTCCCGGTTCAAATGATTAGCAACTATTTATATGTTCAACAATGTTTATATAAAGTGTCCAAATAAAGCGTGCAAATTGTCTTTGGAAATGTATACTCTGTCAATTTTTTTTGCAACAAGTGCCTTTTGGAGGATGCCATACAGGGTAACACTGCTTTCACACTTCCCGCTTTCGTTGCACTCTTGTGGGTCCTTCACTGATTGGGGGAGGGTCAGATGGATATCAGCATGAAACCAACTTTGGGGTGCTGCAGTTGCCTTACCAAGCACATGTCCAAATAGCTGAATAAATAGGCGTCCCACAAAGGAATGAGACTTAGGCTACATAAGAAACTTGACAAGCAAGAACTACTGACTGCAAGCAAAACAACGCATCAAATGGGGTTGTTGGTGAAAAAATAGGTAAATTCTGAACTATATTTTTATGGGGCATGTGTTAAGGGTCGTTGATATCGGATGCCTTATCAGAGGGGCCGGTCTTTGATTTGCCGCTCTCAGAGTCTTACGATTTCAAAGGCAGTGGGGATAGGTGTCAGTGTTAACAAACTATATGACCACTCCTGATTAGGTATACGGGAGATGAAGTTGAGGTGGTGCGGGGCTAGGGTCTTGGGACCAGATGCGTTCAAAATGAACAGGGGTCATGGGTTCAGGGGACCGCAGCCTGGCAGGAGGGGGTTGTAGATGGCATGAGTCAGTGAGCAGAGACAGATTGTGCACTAACGTTGGAGCAGGACTTGCTCGGACAATCTCGTATGAGCACAATTTGTCAGGGCTCAAGACTCGCTACTTGCAAAAATGATTAGCTGATTTGCTGTGAGAACAGGAGACGGGCTGAGCCGACAGGTGGTGGTGGTGGCTTGCTGTGCGCGGCGCTGGGAGAGAGCAGTTCACCAGAGGGACATTAAAAATAAGGCATTTGGAAGTAAACGAACCGTTTTCATTAAAAAAAGTAAATCACTAGAAATTTCGTGCGGCATTGGTAGATGCCAGCAAACAATTTGTTTTTCAAAAATATTTCAGATGCTACTATGGTCTGCAGGGCTATTCGCTCCCATGGGAGTCAATGTCACCGCTTTTGAATTTTGCTTGCGAGATGTGCACACCCACGCATCCTACACAGTATAAGGATCGATTGTTTTCTGCATCTTTGGAAGAAAGGGAGGATTCTGAATGGAATGAATGTAGGGAGGTGTGTAATACCGTAAAATAAGATAAGTTTCACCATTCCAAAACTGGACAAAGGAACATGTAATTTCATTTTATGAAAATTCGTTGATCTGAACCGAGTCTCTGCGTTACTGTCATAATGCCCACTCCCAGGGAGCCGGTTCAAGCCCAGCGTCCCCAAAAGCGGACATCCAGTCCCCAAGGAAGGACCCAGCAACCCCATATAGGGGCCCTTTGGACAGTGTCCTGGCGCCTATGGTGCCAGGCTCATAAAAGACATCAGTCCTGGTGCCATAGGCGCCAGGCTCATTATGGGAATGCTTGGGTGCACTTACCTGATGCAGACCATGCTGCAGGATCCCAGCCTCCTTGAGGCCTGAAAGGAACTACTTTACCTGTGGGACTAATTTACCATCCGGGCGTGGTCAGGGAAGGATACATACCTGGAACTTCTTCCAAGGCTATTTAAACCCCACCCGAACAGCTACACGTGCTTCGCGTTGTTCTGCATCTAGCAGCTGGACGCTCACCGTGTCTGCTCCTGCATCCTGACTTCTGCCACGCCTGCCAGCATCCTGGATCACCTGCAAAGGAAGAGAAGAAGAGAACAGAAGAAGGAAAAGTCCTTACCTGCTAAATCCGCATCCCGGAGACATCTCGCCGACATTCCTGGAAAGGAAGACTTTAATTTAAAAGCTCATCGCGTCGATCGCTCGAGCGCTGCATTCCACTCACCTTTACAGAGCGCCTCCATGTTCAGCAGCAATCATACGGATTCGCAGTCACGCCCCAGCGCCTAGGGAGAAAAAGACCATAACAAAAGGTGAGAGAGGGAAGGGAATAAGGAAAGCTAAATCTCCATGTTAAGACTCACCTGTTGATTCATTCCCTCTTCATTTCGGGTCCGCGCCGCATCCTGGCATTTCCGGACCCCGGCCCCTAAGGGGAAAAAGAGACATCAGCGTTAATGAGCGAATGAAAAGACATTACCAAAAAACGCTCATTAAAGACTTACCTGATTTCTACAAGGATTTCACCTCTCATCTCGGGTCGGTGCCTGTTCCCCGGCATTCCGTACCCCGGCCCCTATGGGGAAAAAGACACTAGCATTAGTACATTAATGCATGGACACAAGGGGAACCTCTTATTAAAAAACTTACCTGGAAGCCAAGCAAGTTTGGTTCTCACCAATCCGAAAATCCAGTGAAGTAACTGGACACCAACGCGCCCCTGCATCAGAAGCAGGATGGAGAGCTCGTCCTTCCAGACCCTAAGGTGAGACGCTACGAGAAATCACAGAAGGGTTTCAAGGAGGGTGAGAGGGGAAAGTGGGAGGCCGATTGCATTACCCCGCAGACAGTTAATCCCCTATTTTCGCCTACAGAAGGATACTTCTGCGAGCCAGACAAGCCAGATTTGGGGGCCCGGTCCAGTCCGTCTTCCGAACCCTGCGCATCACCTTAGAAGAGGTCACAGCAGCGCAAACCAGGCCAGCGCCTCCGTGGGAGTCAGGTGAGCGTAACAGTTACGCCGAGAGAATGGAAATGCCGAATATTATATAAGTTTTTACTGTAGACGATTTTATAGATGAACGAGTCAAGGTTTCATTATCTGACCGTTATTGCTGGCTTACATTGTAACGGGTTGTTGTTTGTGGCATACGGCAACAACATGCAAAAACAACGTGTGTGTGTGTGTGTACTTGTCTTTGTCCCGGGCAAATGGGAAGTCCAGCACCAAAATGCATGTAGTCCACATCTGGGTTTCCCCAACGCCAAATTCTATGCTAATATTCCATTAAAACGCCATCTATGTGTTCTTTGAATTCTCCCGTCAGCTCACACGGTCCAGAATTAATGGGTAGATTGATCAATTAGAATATAGAACGTCTACTGAGACACATTTCTGTTATGTTTTCTACACAGCTACATCCTCCCATTCTGCGAATGTCATCAGTTCCAGATACCAATTGATGGCTTCTTCGGCAGGCAGTTCAGATACACCTAAATGGCTGGATTAGTATCACACTGTTGTGGGACGATCGGCCCGGACCGATATCCCCTTTCGTGGTACCAGTGATAAGGAGCAACCTGACATCATTTACAGTGGCCTAGCACCAAGCTGATGCCGAAGCCTTGCGATTCACGGTGCGTTCAATGCACTTCTTATACCCAAAAGGAACACTGTGTGACTCAGGATAAACATTTGTGGATAGAGAACAAAGAAAGAAATTATCAATGTTGTTAACTATGGCAATTGCCGGATGTTCTCGGAGCGTTTATTGTGAAATAAAAGCACATTATAAATTGCAGAGTATTGCGGTTTCCTTTAAAAATAATGTTTTGTATTCAAAATTGGGACGCGCCGAGTTGTGAGAGGATGTGTGTTGATATTCCGGGTTCTGCGTCAACTGACATCAACACGTAGGTGACAACTGGGCGCGTTTGACTGTGCTGTCCAGTAACGTCATGGAGATAGGTGGGGAATATCGCTAGGAATGGTGATGTCAGCCTCAGGGACGGGGGCTATGATTTAGTGCTGCCAGGGCAGTTCACCCAAGGGCGATGCAGCAACAAATAAAATTAGCACAAGATGGCCGCGCCCTGCTGTCTGATTTCGTATGTGTAAAAGTGAGGAAAACTACGGTAAGGTGCATAGGAAATGTTTGTATGATCGATCAATGTATGCTTAAAAACACATGCCTGAGCTCTCGGGACAATAATATTTTTGAGCGCACTATTCCTTTAACCTCGTCACCGAAGGGCAAATAGATCTTGCAGAGACTGGCGGACCTGAACAGTTCAGTGGCATTTCTACAAGAGACTCACCTGACTCCCCAAACGTTGCCTGTTTACGCAGCAGGCTTTTCCCAACCCAATTCCTGGCATCCAGCAGCACAAAGAAAGGTGGCACAACAGTCCTCGTAAGCGGGAGTCGAAGCATGGCCTGGAAGGCAGATATGTGGGGGTGAAAGGTATGTTTGGGCAGCTCTACACTTTGATCGCTATTTATAACCCGAACGAGGGACACGAGGCATTCCTGCAGGAGATGGAGTCCACGCTGATCCCCTTTGTTGAGGGCCAGGTGCTGAGGGGGGGGGGCTAGTCATGCAAATTCAACAGGGTGCCGGACCCTCATGTTGATTAATCACACCAGTCCACAGCTAGAGATTTTAAAAACGCATTGGGGCTACTGCACCTATTTAAGTCCCTGGGAGTAGCGGTGTCAGATCATGCCCTAGTCCTGCTGACGTTCCAGATTCACAACCCTGTTCCCCTCCCTAGGCCCCCGTGGAGACTGTATGACCCGATCCTCAGTGAAATGGCGCTCCGGGACAGGATTGCGAAGGCCATTAAAAAATTATTTCCAGGAGAATGAAGAGGGTTCCACTTCGATAGCAACAGTGTGGCAGGTCATGAATGTGGTCATTAGAGGGGAGCTCGTAGCCCACTTGGCGGCCCACCACAAACGCTGCTCAGAGAATAAAACCATGCTGGAGAAGGAGGCGATTGAGGCGGAACGTAGGTACAAAAGGGGATGGTCCCAGAGGGTGCATAGATCACTCCAGGTAGCCTGCAATAAACTGGAGGCACATTATGCGGAAGTAACGTCCCAGGTCGCACTCAGAACGAAACAAGGGCACTACGCTAACTAACAGAGCCAATACATAGACAGCGGGGTACAATAGTGGGCCTACGGGACGCGCAGGGGGTGATACAATACTCGGAAGACAGTAAACTGCAGCTGGCGGAATATCACCTAATAGAAACCATGTCGGCCACTCCCTGAGTCTTCGCGGAATAGAGGCAATAGATAGCGGGTGTGGCTCCCTCCTACAGGCCGATCTCATTATTAAACATCAATGCTAATATTTATTCCAAAATTCTGGCCAATCAACTGGCCGGGGTGCTTCCCAAATAGTCAACATGGACCAAACCAGGTTTGTGCTGGGTAGAACCACAGGGGATAATATCCGCTGGGCTTTGAATCTGGTGGAGAAAGCGACTTTAGTGCACCGTGTGATGGCGTTGTTGGCGCTAGATGCCACCAAGGAATTCTACATAGTTGACTGGGCCTTCATGAAACTATTGAAGCATTCCAATTTGGCCCGCTCTTCTGGACGATGCTCCTGGCCAACTATAGCTCGCCCATTATTTAATTGCAGGTGAACCAAAGGCAGAGAGGCGCCATTTCCCTCACGTGTGGGACAAGGCAGGGGTGCCCCCTCTTTACACTAAGCTTTGCCCTGATAATGGAGCCCTTTGCCCAACGGGTCTGTGACAATCCCACCATTGAGGGCATTACGGTGGGCCAGAAGACATTATAAGGTGTCCCTGTATGCGGACGACATGATGCTTAACCTCACAAATGTCCAGTCATCGTTGCACTAGTCCATAAGAGCTGGATTCCTTCAAACATGCTGCGTGCTTTGAGTTTAACCACCACAAACCTGGTACTCTAGGGGTGGGTTTGACACCAGGTGAGGGGGAGGCCCGCCGGTCCTAGTGCCCAATTAAGTGGGGAGACAAAACCATAGAATATCTGGGGATTTGCATCTTAGCACACCCAAAAGAGCTGTATGTGTCCAATTTCCCACAACTCTTCAAAAACCTAGAGGATGATTGAGAGTTGGGCATCCCAGGAGATCTCTAAATGGGTTGGGTCATGGCCAGTAAAATAAATTTGCTCCCAAGGTTCCTTTACCAAAGCGCAGCACTCGCAGTGAAAATCCTGCAGAAACCCCTCCACCAATTACAGCGGAAGGTGCTTTGATTAATTTGGCGGGAGAAGCCCAGAATTCCTAGGGGTGCAACGTGGGAGCTGGGGCGCCATTGTGCTCACTTTATTAGAGGGCACATGAAGAGGGTACATTTCCAGGCTGTATAGGCTTCTACAGGTGGGCAAGTGGACGCTTCGGCCACAATACATGGCGCAATAGGAGGCATATCTGGGCCACCCCATAGAGGACCAAATATGGGTGGACATTTGGTCAAGAAACTATGCTCCCTCCAAGTGTGCGACTAACCAGGAATGCACCTTTAAATTGGCATACTGATGCTACTACCCCCACGGTGAGGCTGCACCACATTAAGAGATCGCTGGACCCGTCCTGTTGGGGACAGTGGACATATTTTCATGTGGTGGGAATGCACACTAATACAAACCTTTTGGGAGAAAGTGTTTTCCATGATTGAGGATATCACTCTGATCAGACTACCTATGGAGACTGAAGTCATTTTTTTTATTTTTATTTATTGTGATATGGTTTACAGCAAACTTTACACAATATGCAATCGAGAAGGAAAACATTTTATTTTACACAATTCAATACACAACAGAAAATTACATAGATAATATCAATGAATCTAAAACACATTATAGGATATAAAACTGTATAAAACTGTAAAAGTAGAAACGTCTTACTAATCAAAATCACGCCAGTTCTGAAACATCAGTTAAAAAATGGTACAAAGTGATAAATTACATTTTTTTTACCCCACATTAACCTGGACCAAAACAAAAGTATTGAGCAGTCGTTGTCTGAACCCACTCCCTAGAATGCAATTGATTCAACCTAAAACGCACATGTAGGGTGCAAACCTTACTGCAAGGCACCCTCTGCAGATACAAAGGTAAACATTCTCTCTTACGGGCGAAATTTGTATTCTAAGAATATAGGAAAATGTATTGATAGAGTCAATGGTCAACACCCAATCATGCTTAAAAGGTTTTTGCTTTACCTCTCTAGAGCAATAAAATAAAAGAGCCATTCTTCCGAAGAGCCAATCTCAACTAAAAGAACCTGCATCTTACTCTTAAAGCAGATAGAGTAAATATTTGTTTCCCTCAGGATAATATTCATATCACCATATAGCGAATTATCCGCAGGGTACACAATTTTTGAATATATTAACTGTCTTGAGGAAAATCGTGCCCTTAAAGAGGACAAACAAAGCTTGTGTAAAATTACAGAATTGGGTATTGACAATGATAGACCCAACACTTCCTTCCACATCTTCCCCGGGATCGCATTCTGAAAATTTGCCGACTAAACACATATCAAGATCATATAGAATAATCGCCTCTATCTTCTGAAGATAGAATCGCAAGATTGGTAAAGTTGAGCATTTGCACACCTTAAAAAAGAAACATTTAGTGAACGAAACTTGACATTGAAATTATCTTTCCACACGTGTACTGATGCCCTATATGACAGACTGTATCCCAGATATCTTAGAGAGGAAACCCTATCAATTTTCTCAGAGCCCAATGTCCAAAACAGAGTCTTTGGCTTCTGCCAAATGGAAAAGATAACCACCTTTGATTTAGTTCCATTCGGGATCAAGTTATTAGCTAATGCATATTGGGCAAATATATTCAGTTTATGTTGGATGCCCATAGCTGTTCTGTCAAAAAGAATAAATACGTCAGAAGAGGTTAGCCAATCTAAACGTAGATTGCCCAGCCTAGCCGATGATATGGACAGTAAGGAGTCTACATCGCTAACAAAGATAAAATAACGTAGGCGCAAGATTGCACCCCTGTTTTAGGCCCACATGCGAGTCAATGGGACTAGAGAGAGACGCTTCCAGTGTTAAACGTATCCTCATAGTGGTGTTAGCGTGTAATATACCAAGTAACTGCACCAATTTGGGGGGGGGGGGGGGTAATACAGTTGCATTCAATGAAGTCTGATACATTTCCTGAACCCGACTTGATATCTCGAGAGAGCTTTAGCCTGTTTTATAGCAAGACTTGAATCACTCTATAGTAGCATAGCAAAAATGTTGCTAATGCCATCAATTAACGCTATGGGCCTATAGTTGATCGGGTTTTTTGAAAATAGGTATCACAATCTTAACCCCTGGCCTGGGAACTCTGGGCCTCTGGCCCTCGCCACAGTATTCCTGCAAGGCCCCCAAGGGCCCAATCATGCCCCTCTCGGCTGTCCTGGAGCCAGTTCTGGCGCCTTTGGCGCCAGGCTCATATGGCAGGTGGAGTTTCCATTGGGGAATGGACCAACATGGCTGCCCCCACAAGGACCGACGTGGAACTGCATCATGCAGTCCAGCATCCAGGGCGTGGTCCGCCCTGGAGGCACCTGGGATACCTGCTGGCTATATAAGCCATGCCCAAGCTGAGGCATGTGCTTTGCGTTGTACTGCACTTGCAGCGTGACGTTCACCAAGACCTGCTCGCAGCATCCTTGGCCTGTATCTTCAGGGAGAAGAAGAACACCGTTATTCCTCCTTAGCTGTTCTGCATCCAGTTCCTCGACCACTCCGGAAGCTTCCCTGGAATTAGTCTTCTTCCGCTAGCAACATCCTAGAGAGGAGAGACAAGAAGAGGATAATTAGTAAGCGTTCGCCTCCAGACTCTGCTTACTTACCGAAGCTCTCCTGGAAATTCACCGCCGCTCGGACATCTTCCATTCTATGCTCCGCTTCCATCTGGCCGCATTTCTTCCTGGAACTTCTCGGCGACCTGCAAGGAAGGATAGCACAGGTTAGCCTTATTCAAAGACGCTCAAAGCGCCGCGCCTGCGTATTCTCTTACCTTCTCGAGCACTGCCCTCTCCATCAGCTCGACGTCTCCATCACCCCTTCTGCATCAACGAGAGAAGGAGACGGTCAACAGGGTAACAACAATTGCGGACACCCATTCTTTAAAACTAAAGACTTACCTTAAGAGTGGAGTTGCAGCCGGCCTGGACTCCCGGGCCCATGCCAGTGAAGTAACTCGGCGGAACGGTGCCCAGCCACGACGCGCCCCTGCACCTGATGGCAGGACGGAGAGCGCACCTTATCGGAATTCAAGGTGAAAGAGGCTCCAAGGGGGTCGCAAGGGGAGCACTTGGGAGGCGGGCCCCGAGAGAAGGTGATTGTGGCTAAAACTGAACTCCTGTCTTCCAGAATAAGCCCACGGCAGCGCACGTCCCCGGGAGAGGTGAATCCGTCCCAGAAGCGCTCCGGACCAGTTGGTGGCGTCCATGTGGATACAAGGTGAGCGTTACAATAGGAATAATAATCGATTGGCTCCAAGTGGGAGGGATAACATGGCTCCTAAAAATTTCATCAAATAGCGGTTTCAATAGGGATCCCGTAGAATGGAAGAATGTTTCAAGACAAAGGGAGGGATACTATTGGAACTAGGAGCCCTGGAAGGTTTACATTGGTTAATTGCCCCAGCAATATCCTCCTCAGTCCAAAGGCACCGACCCATAATTACATCGCCCTTAGTGAGGTCCTTCAAGTGACTGAAAGGCTTCAAAAGGGAATTCTTCTGTTCGTAGAATTTTACCCATTCTTGAGCACAAATGAGAGAATGCTTATTAGATCGCTTCGACCCCAAAGTACGATTCCCAGATGCCCAAAATTCTCCTTCTCCGTCATGACAGACTGTGCATCATATACTGATTATCCCTCACATATGCCTCCTTCCTCAAAGATTTAACCAAATTCATGTGCTTTTGACCAGCCTTTTCCTTGGCATTGAGATACTCCAGAGGATCCAGCCCCTGCTTCAATAATTGAGCCAATTTCTTACGCTTTCGCTTTTTAGAGACCGAAATTCTGGGATCAAAGTAATGTGTCAGTGATTTCAAATTTGCAAGGGGTTTAGAGTGCACAATCTTATTTAGGCAAACCATAATATGATAACATTTTTCTGCCCGTCTGCAGGGACACACATCAACATGATCCTGCAACCCCGAGTCTAGACACATGTCCTTCACGAGATATGTAAACCCAACCATCAATCAATAGTTCCATTTTAATGTAAGCACCCCCCCGGTCTAAAGTAAGACAGGATAGGGAGGGCAGGTCTCAGCTCATAAGGACAAGATGTAAAGACCAATGGAAAATTGAAATAGAAGATGGTCCCCCAAACCAGGATCGTGACGTGGCAAATGGCCACATTTGACTCAAGAGGGAAGAAATGTAAAAATAATTGATCCTAGAGACAGACTTCCCCCTATGCTACGTATAGGGTAGTGTGTCTGCCTGGATCGTTCCCCTCGAGGTAATTCATTTCCCACTGCCCTGAGAAAGAATCCCAAGACATCCCTCTACTAATATCACACTGTGTGGAGTGAGGAATTGACTTGGAGGTATTCCAAACCAACCCCTCCGCACAATAAGTATTTAAGTCACCACCCCAGAATGATGTGGTTCTCATCCCTTGGCAAACCAATTCCCAAAATGTTCCCGCAAACATAAATACGTTTTTAAAGCTGCGGTTTTATTTCTAAGTTTTCCGGGCTCCTCCAGCCCCAGTGTTTATTTTTATTAAAAAAATAATAGCACTTACCGAGATGCAGCTGCAACTTTTCTGCCTGTAGTCTCCGGTCCCCGTCCTCCGCGTACAGCAGCAATGAAGGAAAAGCCACCCAGTGGTAGCTTTTGTTTACTACAGCTGGCTGGCTTTTCCTTCATTAGTGCCACAAAAGCCAAAGCGAGCACAGCGGCGGGCATCCATTTCACAAAATGGATGCCCCCATGTGCCTCTCTGAGCTTGAATTGCTCAAAATTTTACATAGGGACTTAACAAAAAAAAGCCAAATGTTTTTTATCTATTTTTGAAATAATAATTTGTGGGTGAACCATTCCTTTAAGAGTGCACCTGAAAGCCCTTTTCCTTTCCCACTTCCACTTCTCAAATCGTACTGGGAAGTCGGTATAAGTAATCTATATAGCCGAGCGGAAAGGGTACGTCGTTGTTGGCAAACGTGGCGGATGAGCCAATGAGAACAGACCCTCACGGGGCGTCTATGTAAAGATTCCGATATATTCGCTGTAGCACTACGGCACTAGATCCATCACAAACCCCCTCTGTGATTAGGTAATCGTAACGTCTTACCACTACCATCCTTCAGCTTCCAGATAAACTCCCGTACCCCGGAGAGATGTTGTAAAGGCAGGAAAAGCCTCAGTGCCACGGCGGAGCAGGTCGCAAAAGGCAAACTCTGCAACCAGCCACAGCAACCCTGCTAATCACCTGCCCAACACCGCCTAACCCTTTTGTCCACTTGGCCGAAGTTATTTTGTTGGGGGTGCCGGTCCCAGGGGTATACCAGAGGTCGGGGGCGAGAGGCAAGTTGATCACTCACCACCTCTTGGCTGCAAGGATCACAATCCCCAGGGCTTGGAAGGCCCTGGGAGGCCCGCTGTTTCCTCAGTGGTGGGCAAAAATCGGGGACATTCTAGTGGCAGAGAGGGTCACGGCAGCTAAGGAGGGGGTGCTACACCAGTACACAGACATTTGGACCTCGATCTTGGACTAGGACCTGGACTTTCCCGCACAAGTGTACAAGCCACACCTAGTGGCGCAGTTCCTGCAGAGCTGTTCAAGACTGCAGGGATTGCCCGGCTCTGGTGGTGCTGGGAGGGAAAGGGGATGAACAGTAAGGGGAGGCAGGGGTGGAATTGCTGGGATGCGTTATGGTTCGTTTTAGGTCTATCTAGTGCCCCAATGTCAGTAAATTGTTATGAGAATGCAACCGATCGTCAATAAAGTTGGTAAAAAAAAATTATATATACATATATTTTGGTACCCACGGTGAACCCATCAACCTGCACTCAAATTGTGGAATAAGCCGGTGCAAGCTGTATTTTCACTAAATGTGCATCCAGTTTTACCATATTAGTATCTCAATGTAACAGTAGGCTAGTCACTGAGATATAGTCTTATTCCAAGCTATTCTGTTCATGGCAATCGATTTGTCTGTGGAGGAACACAAGGCAGTCTAAAACCAGTGGGCAAATAAGGACTTGAGCCCAGCCCTGCAACATCTGTTGCAGTTTAAAATGACCTAGGCTAGATTTCTTCCCTAGATGGCCGCAGTACACATCCAGTTAGTTGATTTGTAGGGCAAGCGTGATTGACTGAATGCCAAAATATTTGTGCTTCTGCCTGGTGTGTGCCTGGAGGGCTAGCTTATGTGCACATCTAGGGGAGAGCCTGTGCATCTTAATTGAAATGCTGGAAGATTTCCCATGCCAGAGCAGTGGATTTCCTAGGACCAGGTCTGGCTAAACCTGCTGGGACCTGAGTTTTGTCCTTGCTCTGGTTTCTTCTGTTAGCTGCTGGAAGTCCTTCCTGGGCTGTTCCTCATTGTCCTCCCAGTCCCCTTTGCATGCAAACCTGCCTGTCCCAGGCAGGGACCATTCCTGGTTTGCTGAAGTGCTGCTTTGGCATGTACTCCTCTAGGATTAATAGCCTTAAATGTGGGAAGACTCTGCTGGCAAGAAGAGTGGTCGGTCACCACTACCCTGCACAAGCTCAGTCTTGGCTCGTCCTGCATCACCCCACCCTTATTCCTGTACTTGGACTGTTCTTTGTTGGCTGGCTATCCTGTTCTGCCTCCCAAGATGCCAGAATCTCCTTGTTTAGGTTCCTACCACATCCGGTTGTTGCAGGATCGTCGTTTATTCTTTCTCATCATTAGAGTCGTCGCTGGTGAAGGATCCAAGGCATTGTGTATCGGATTCTGTCTCCAGCCCTGTGGAAGAAGCCATGTACTTACCTGGTTCTCCAGCTTTTTCTGAACCAAATCCTGTGCGACTGGCACAGTGAGTACATACCCCCAAGCTCTTAGGGTTCCGAGCTGTTTAGAATCCTCTTCAAGGGTGCTGGAGTAGTGGGGTTTGCAGCTCCTCTCCCCTTTTAATACAGACCATCATTGACCAACATAAGCCAAAATCCTGCTTTGTTAGAGTCAACCAGAGAAGGAAGGGTACTCTAACCTGCGACTGGAGCTCCTAAGGATATTCTCTTGCGTCCCCTGGGGTTGGTTGCTTCTATATTCACACCTGTCAGTTAGAAAAACGACTTATCCAACTAGCCTATAACCGAGACTCTTCCATTTAGATAGTTCCCTCCAGGAATAGATAGGATCAATCACAAACATGAAAACTCTATAAATACGTATCTAACAGGTACTAACCAGGATTTTTTAGAAGCTTTCGAGCCCACTTTTTTTTAATAGAAAGTCAAGGATGACCAGGAAAACAATTTCATATGTGCATCAAATATTTCATTTCAAAAAGTAGCAATTGGATCCATGATTCTTTTAAGTCCATAGCTCAAGGCATTTCAGGGCAATTACCCTTCACCAAGAGCACAATTGTAAGAATCTTAATTAAAAAGGATCTTGTAATCTTCAATGTGTTTGTGTACATCTTGTACTTCTACAAAAAAGAAATAATTATGCAGAAGCTGAGTTCATTGTAGAAGATGGTATCTACAACGAGAATGATATTCTAATTGTTGTCAAAGTTCTACAATCTGGATTGATCTAGATTTTATTGGTAAAATTAGACTGGGCTGTGTGCTACTAAAAGTCCTGGTCGGCCAATATTGCAAATTCAGTGATTTTGCCGAAGATGCAATCAAGCAGATCTTCAGGTTGTAGGAGCGGTTTCTTAAGTCCTGGTCAGGCAATACTGTCAAAATAGATCATTGTCACACTGCAGTGGAAAAGCATTTGACACAAGATCACTTATATGTATGTGATGGCATTCAAAATTCTCTGCCGAATATACTTTGTTTATTTAGCTTAATGTGATATCGTTTGTTTTTACACACAAATTACATCAAACCATATCAATTCTGCTCATCATATCTTACAACCAATTCATATATACAGATTCATTGCATTTCGTCTAAGAAAGTAAAATAACCTTAAAAGATCTGAATTAGACATATCTGAATTCTGTCTACAGATACAATAAAACATTAGATCGATAATTCCAGTCATTCCAAAGCCGTTCTGAACCCTTTAGGCTCCAATTAATCCATGGATTTAATATTCTTAGTTACAGTGTCTCCCCTTGATCTTAAAAACATTTCAGGAACACACTACATGATCAATAGATTCATCATGCCATAATCAATTAATTTGGTAATGTCATTTTACAGTGTAGGTTTCAATCCTGTATTCATACGCTCCTCTGCTAGGGTCCACACCCCAAGCAGTGACAATTGCAGGCTACCATTGAGTGTATTAATACATTGGTACCAGAACATGGAATTTTAATATAGTCTAAATGGACAAATTGGCTCGAATGAGTCATATGACATGCATTACTTACCGTAAAATCATTTCTGATGATTGTATCTGCTTAGATTCACATGCTGTGCATATGGTCCGACATCCAGTGGTAACCGCGGACTACTGCATCTTGTCTTTCGGGGACCGAAAGGGGACGTCGGCATAGGCGTGTCTGAAACACTATCCCTATCGTGACGTGTGTAGTACCCAAAATCCCTCATGCGCAGAGGTCCCTCCGATTGTATTTTTTCTGCCATGAGGGAGCCCAAGGCTATAGTGAGTGAGTACATGAAGAGAGAAAGTAGTAAGAAGTCTATGTTCCATCCACCCCGAGCGGGGAGGCAGGGAGGGTGCATGTGAATCTAAGCAGATACAATCACAATTTACAGTAAGTAATGCATGTCTTCTGATGCTTGTTAATCTGCTTAGTATCACATGCTGTTCATAGACTAGCGAGCAGTACCCGGAGTTGGAGGCGAGTTGTGAGAAGGAACAGTAGAAAAAAATATGTCTTAGTACTGCTTGTCCCACCTGAGAATCAAACCTAGAATGAGTGTCTAGGCAACAGTGTTTTGTAAAGGTGTGTGCAGAACTCCAGGTTGCCGCTTTGCAAATGGACTCTAGGGGAACATTTGCAATGAATGCTATGGATGCCCCAGTGCCTCGAGTAGAATGTGCTCTAGGCTTGAAGGGCAGTTCTCTCTTTGCAAGAGTGTAACATGCATTTGACAAACCACCTTGATATTGCTGATTTAGAGACAGGGTCCCCTTCTCTACCAGCTGCCACTGAAACAAAGAATTGTTTAGTTTTCCTCAGTGGTTTAGTTCTATCCATGTAGAACATGACTGCCCTGCGCTCATCTAGTGTGTGCAGGCTTCTTTCAGCCATGTTAGTAGGTCTCTGGAAGAACGTGGGTAGTTCGATTGACTGGTTCATATGGAACTTCGAAATAAATTTCGGCGCAAATCTGGGATGTGTGCGCAGAACTACCTTATCTTTGTGGACTGTCACAAAGGGGTCCAAAACCGAGAGGGCCTGTAGTTTGCCAACTCTTCTGATAGAAGTGATAGCTACCAGAAAGGCTGTCTTGTAGGTCAGGTCTTTCAGACTAGCTTTATGCATAGGCTCAAAAGGGGGGTCCCATGAGCCTAGTAAAAACCACATTTAGTAAAAACCACATTTAGATCCCACCCAGGGGCTGGGTGAGTGATGGGGGGATACATTCTTTTAACCCCTTCATTAAGGCTTTAATCACAGGTATTTTCCACCATGACACCTTCTGCTGTGACGTGGTGTAGGCTGACAACGCCGCTAGGTGAACCTTTAAGGAATTGAAGACTAACCCAGAGTCCAACAGATGGGTTAGATACAACACAATGTGTGAAGGTGAGCAATCGGTGGGATTGACGCCTTTGGAACTGCACCAGATGACAAAACGTTTCCATTTGCTGGCATAGCAATAACGTGTGTTAGGCTTTCTTGCCTCCCTCAGTATGTCCATGCATCTTTGAGGGAGTTGCAGATGTCCAAACTCTAAGACCTCAGGAGCCAGGCTGCTAAATTCAGAGTTTGTGAGCATGGGTGCAGAGTCCCCCCCCTGTCCTGAGACAACATGTTGTACGGGCAGGGCAGCTTGACTGGTGGGGAGAGGGACATTTCCATCAGGTGCGCGAACCAAGGTTGGCGGGCCCACATGGCAGCCACCAGAATCATGGTGACTGGTTCCTGCTGCATCTTGTGTAGTATCTTGTTCAGAAGGGGAGTCGGGAGGGAAAAGCGTAGACAAATTTCCCCGACCAAGTTATCTAGCGACCGTTCCCCTTGGATCGGTTCTGGGGGTACCTGGAGGCATAATCTTGGCATTGGGCGTTCTCCTGAGTAGTGAACAAGTCGATCTCTAGAAACCCCCATTCTGCGAAGACGTTGGATACAATGTCTTTGTGCAGTCGCCATTCGTCTGCCAGCAGATTGAGTTCCCCTGGAACATGTTGGGATATCAGGAACATCTTGTGTTTGAGAGCCCATATCCAGATGTTTTGGGACAGCTTGGATAGCCCTGGAGAGTGAGTGCCCTCCTATTTGTTCAGGTAATACATTACTGTTATGCTGTCGGTTAGGACCAGCACTGTCTTCCTTTGCAGTTGCTCCTGAAAGGCTTTCAATGCTTTGAACACTGCTAGTAGCTCCAGTAGGTTTATATGGTTGGATGCTACCTGAGGGGACCACACTCCGTGCGCTGTCTGTTGAAGCAGGTGAGCCCCCCACCCCGTGAGAGATGCGTCTGTCGTGAGAGTGGCTTCCACTGCAAGGGTGGTGAAGGTTTTCCCCTTCAAGAGGTTCTCCCTCGACTACCACTGCAAAGAGAGAACGAGGGCTGGCGAGACAATTACCAAATTTTCCCACTGTCCGCTGGCCTGACACCACTGGCTGTTGAGCCACTCTTGCATGGGACACATGCGCAGCCGCGCGTGAGGAGCCAAGTATATGCAGGACGCCATCCTCCCTAGCAAATGCATAGCTTTGCGTACCGTCACCTCTTGACTGGCTACATACTGAGGAACCTGAGAGAGCATGTTCTGAACCCTCTCGCTGGAAGGGAGGACTAGACCGTCTTCCGTACAAATTAGAGCCCCCAGGAACTGTTTTACTTGGCTGGGGACTAAGCTGGATTTCTTTTCGTTGATAGAAAATCCCAGGCTGAACAGTAGGTCTACTGTTTTTTGGGTGTTTGAAAAACAAACGTCGAACGAGTCCCCCGTGATGAGCCAATCGTCGAGGTAAGGGTAAACTGGACCTGAAAGTCTGCGCAGGTGTGCTGCCACTGCTAGGACCTTGGTAAACACCCTTGGCGCTGAGGCTATGCCGAAGGGGAGTACCTTGAACTGGTAGTGTTTGTCCTGAATCACGAACCTTAGGAATTTTCTGTGCGCTGGCAGCATTGAAATATGAAAGTATGTATCTTTCATATCTAATGTCATGAAGTCCCCCTGTTTTAGCAATGGACTTGTTCGCTGGGCGCAGGTCTAGAACAGGACGCATGGTGAGATCCTTTTTGGGTACAAGGAAGTACACTGAATAGATACCCTCGTTTACCTGAAGAATCGGGACGGCTTCTATGGCGTCCTTTCCCAGCAGCACTTCCACCTCTTGGATCAGGATCTGCAGGTGTTCCGGTGAAAGGCGTCGATGTTTCGGCGGTCTGAACTGGGGAGGTTGGGCGAATTCCACGCAGTAACCGTGGGCGACCGTCTTTAAGACCCACTCGTCTGAAGTTATCCCCTCCCATGCCTTGAGGAAAGATGTTAATCGCCCCCCGACCGGGGAGACATGGGAAGGGACCTGGACTTGGTGGTCATTTCTGACCCGACGTTGACGCTCCTCTGGAATTGGAGCCTCTGCCTCTATTCTTTCCACGCTTCTGGCCCCTCTGGGGGTAGTAAGTGGGGTTTGCAGCAGGTTGACTTGAGTTGAGTTGAAGTTGCCCGTGCCGAAATTGTTTGGAGCGGCGCGGTCTTGTCCTCGAAAGGACCGCCGAGAATTACTGCCCCTCTGTGAAGAGTGTTTTCGGGAAATTTGGTGCAGCGACTTAATAGTCTCATGCTCCTTCTTGGCCGCCTCCAACGCATCGTCTACCGCCTTCCCGAAGAGGTTGGCCTCTTCGATGGGTTTGTTGTTAATGGATGCCTGGGTCTCAGGCCTGAAGCCCGACGTGCGCAGACCCGCGTGCCTCTTTAGGAGAGTACCCTGTGCGAGAGACCTGCCTGCTGTCTCTGCGGTGTCCAGGGTATTCTTTACAACATTCTGATTGGCAAGTTTGCCCTCCGAGACAATGACGAAAAGCTTGGCTCTGGTTGGTTCCGGAACCTCCTGAAGGCCTTCCTGGAGTAGGTTCCATTGGGTGTCGACGTAGCTTGCCAGTAACATCATGTTATTGGCAATCCGGACGGTATAGGCCGCCGCCGATGTAACCCGTTTGCCTAAAGCATACAACCTTTTGGACTCCTTGTCCGGGGGTGACTCTCCCGTGGCAAGGGGAACCCCTGCTCTCTTGCGAGTGTTGGTCACCACCAGCGAGTCTGGGATTGCGTCTCCTTTGATATAAAGCAGGTCGGTGGGGGAGGGCCGGGAAAAGTTTTGACCCTTGGGTTCACCGCCCTAGTCTGAGCGGGTGTGAGTAAGGAAGGGGCCAGCCGTCTCTTTAAAGAGCTCAAGAGAGGGATAGACTGGCTTGCCGGAGGCTTTTCATTAATAATGTCCTCCGCGAAATCTTGTTCGGGCAAGGCTTCAAGCGTGGCAATTTTAAAGAATTCCGCTGCTTTTTTCAACATGTTGTTGAAAGCCATTTGATCATCCACTGGGGAAGCTTGTCGAATCGGGGTGGATGAGGGAGAGTCGAGACAAACGATATCAGAATTGTGATCGTCCTGCTGGGTGTCGTCCCAGTTGTCCTTGATCTTCCCATAGTTGTCCAGAAAAGAAGCCTCCTCTTCTGTATAGATGTCTCTATATGTGTCCATCTGGACATCTTCTTGATAGTCAACTTGGTGTTGGACATCTAGGTGTTGGGCATCTTGTGTTTGAGGGTTAGGGTCTACCCGAGCTTTTTTCGGTGGAGGTTGATCAGAAGCCCTGAATAACTGCTCCAGACGATCCATACACCCTTCGAATTGCTCTGTGGTTCACTTGGATGACCCAAATGGACCTAGCTGAGTAGGAACCGAGCATTCGGGATCGTCTTCCAAATCCGTGGAAAACTTTTCGGCGGATTGGCCCATAACTGTGGGCGGAACCGGTAATAGGCCCACCGCTGTAGCAATCCTATTGATGCTCTTACGGATAGTCCCTGAATCTTCAGGAGACAACGCCTCCGATGATGTGTCGGCAGTGAAAATGTCTTCCGCGGCTCCAGTAGGGCCAGCGGATGGCTTCTCGGGTAGAGGCCTACTTGTAGTTTTCAGGCCTGTACGGGCCTTGGAAACCGTCGAAGTTTCTTGTTCAGAAACTTTGGCATGTGTAGGTTGGGGACTAGCGCCCTTGTTATGTTTGTTATGCCCAGTTGTCATGCGCTGCTGCGGATGCGGGAAAGGCTTCGGATCAGATCGATCCGATGGTGCTTTCGCCTTCTTCGGCGAAGTCGTCGAGGAAGGCGCTTGGGTGGTTGCTTTGTGAGGTGCGATTGTACCCCCCTGTGACCGGGTGTGGTCCCTGTAGCAAGACCGGAGTCGAGCCTGGAAGGGTCGGGGACGGGCGTGGCGGCTCTAGAATAGTCCGCCTCAAGGTCTAGAACGTCCGCGTTGGACGTTTGGTCATCCGATGTACCACCGTCACTATCGGCTGGTGTCGCGGCAGGGGAGGGAGGCTCCAGGTGTGACATTCCGTATGCGGCCCACCGCTTCAACTGGCGCTCCTTAAGGGTTTTAGGTTTAAGGAGTTTACACGCCGAACACAGCTTTTCGTCGTGCTCTAGGGAGAGACAAGCGTTACACGACGTGTGCTCGTCTTTCCACGGATATCTGACCCTACACACAGGGCAGAATCTAAATGGAGTCCTTTCCATAGCATAAGGGAAGGGTGACCAGACCAAAAAGGAAAGCAGTGGAAAAGGGGAAAGACATCATAGCAGTATGGCAAACCCCGAGCCCACTCTCCCTACTGTGTAGGCCGGCCAGAAGGCCCGACCACGTGGAAGTCCGAACGCCGGATCCTAGGCGCCGGAACCCACAGCCGTAGACGATTCCCCCGTAGTCTTCGTCAAAGATGTTCTTGATGGGCAAAGTGACTTAACGGGGATTAAACCGACAATTCAGTAAGAAACAATGTCTCATGAAGAGCTCTGCTATAGGGCGACCAGTTATCTGGGTGGAAAAAAACAATCTGAGGGACCTCGGCACGTGAGGGATTTTGGTTACTACACACGTCACGATAGAGATAGTGTTTCAGACACACCTATGCCGACGTCCCCTTTCGGTCCCCAAAAGACAAGACTCTGCGGTTACCACTGGATGTCGGACCATATGCACAGCATGTAATTCTAAGCAGATTAACAAGCATCAGAAATGCTGTTCCCATTAGAAGTCATTGGGTTAGTGTATGTTTTGCAGTCTGCGGCACAATACAATTCTTGCATATTCTACAGCCTCGTTCTAGTCTGGGTAGTTGTCTTTCGCAACCAATTACTGCCAAGACTGGTAAGTGATTAATACAAAGCAATAGCATGAATCGTCTGAGCCTATTCGATGGACATAATATATGAGATATTTTTGGGCATGTTTAAAAGTATATAATATATAAATATATATAGCATATATATCATGTATTAAGTTGTTCAATTGTGCAGCGCTTTGGTGTAAAGCGCTATATAAACCAATAAATACAAATACAAATACACTTTCTGTTCAGAAGTTCTGTGTTGTGAACAAATTTGAAGAAATGTTGTCCCTTATTCACAATAAATAAGGCCATTCCACATATAAGTGTTTAAAAGTAGCGATTTCTTGAAATGGATGGCCACTTATTTCTAGCACCAATAATTTCTCTAGTTGGCAAACAATTGAAACTCAGTCTCATAAAGTAGCCTCAATACAAAAAAGGTAGCCGGCGCCCCTCTCTAGATAGAACATGGCATGATACCCCATACACGTGTTTCAGCCTTTTCGGGCCTCATCAGTGAGCTGGAGCTGTGCCTCCAAGTACAGGGAGCAAGGGGTCCACGTCTGGGTTCCCCCAGGTAACTTAGGGTGACCAACCCCAAGTTCCTTGCCAAAATACAAAAAAGGTAGCAGAGGCCCCTCTCTAGATACAACATGGCATGATAGCCTGTTGTGTGGTTTTTTTTCCCCACTTTGAGAGTCCACAGCTATCGCCTTTTGCTCACTGTACTTTTCACAAAGGAGGAATATCCATTTGCAAAGCAGTCTTTGTCCCAACCACAAGGGCAGTCCAGCACCGAAATGCCAGGCAAACCTCCTTTGAACAAGAGTACCCTAAGTAAGCTGGGGGAACCTGTAACGCTCACCTGGTTCCCCCGGAGGCGCGGGTCTTGATCTGGCGAGGATACTGTCTTCAGTGTTAGGCGCAGGGTTCGTTTTGCTCCCGGACTGGGCCCCCTTCCCACCGACAGTTTAAGCTGAAGAGAGAGATGTCTGCAAGAGTAAACCAAGGTATTAGTGTTTGGAAGGTTCGGAAAGTTCCTAGCCCCTCTCGCCCTTTCTTTCCCCGTGGAACTGGGTTGATATTGCGCTTACCTTATATAGTTAAATGCCAGGCTCTCCATCCTGCGTCTTATGCAGGGGCGCTGGATCCAGTTGCTTCACTGGATGCGAGCTCTGCCTCTTGATAGCAGAGGATTTGCTGAGAGCGAAGACGCCGTTAATGCACGAGCGTGCCTTGTAAGTATTAAAGTTCCTTTTGCCTTGCTTTCTTCTCTTTCAAAAGTCTTAAGTCTGTAAAGTCTATGTCTTTCCCTTTTCAGAGGCTGTGACGATGAAGATTATCCTTCTAATGGCACGTAAGTAGAAAGACTGCACTAGCGCTGGAGAATGCTCCGTAATGTCCCTTTTGTCTTTGCAGGTGCTGAGGTGCAGCGCAAACAGATTGAAAGCGAGCGTAACACAGGTAAGCAGAACTTGTAGTTGAATATTACTAACCGATGTTCTCTCTCTTTGCAGATGTCGGATGCCGGAAGAGAAAGGCAGAAAAAGGCGCCTTGGATGCTGCCGTTGGATTAGGTAAGTAGATTCACTGCCTTTACTTTAACCTAACCTGTGCCTTTGTTTTGCAGGAGCTGCAGGAGACTGAAGAAGACTGCAGATTGGATTCCAGCAGGTTATTTCGTGTTCACAGGATCTGGAGCTGGAGATTTCCTGGAGCTGACACGGTGAGCGTCCTGCTGCAGATGCAGAATAACGCGAAGCACGTGAAACCAATCGGGTGTGGTTTAAATAGCCTTCTGTAGTGCTTAGGCATCTCCTTCCACGGCCCCGCCCAGGTAAGAAAAGAGTTCCAGATTTCAAAAAGAGTTCCTGTGTTCTGCTTCCAGGGAGTGGCTCCTGCTCCACCCAGACAGAAAAAGTAGTTCCAGGCAGAGAAGGATCAGGAGACCAGTTAGCTGGTAAGTAAGCAGCATGGTCTGCTACAGGTAGGTCCACCAAGCACTCGTATCCAATATGAGCCCGGCGCTTCCTGTGCCGGGACCAGTCACCATCATGAGCCTGGCGCCACTGGCGCCAGGACAAGGTCCAGAGGGTCCCTATAGGGACTGGCTGGTTCCTGGGATCAGAGTCATGGGCCTGCTTCCAAGGTCGTGGGGCAAGTCCTGACCCCTTGGAAGCAGGGATCGTGACAGAACCCAGACGTGGACCCCTTGCTCACTGTACGCCGAGGCACAGCCGCACCTCACTGATAAGGCCAACAAGCAACAAGACTGAAACATGTGTATGGGGTTGCTGTTGGTACTCTTGTTCAAAGGAGGTTTGCCTCGATTTAGGCACATATGACCGCTCAACAACGGCTGACTAGGTAGATGGTTTTGCGATCAGCGCTGAAAGGTGCTTCAACGCTAGGGGTGCACTGGCTAATATTGGTGTCGAAAGCGCACTAGCTAGTATCCGTGCCGAAGGTGGGCCAGCATTACTCGGCGCCGAGCCCGAAGGCTCTGTCGCTGCTGAATGAGTCATAACGGTGGTCACTTTGGAGTTAGAGTCACTGGGCACCACTAGGACCTGCTGCATCAAGGGATCACCAACGCCTGAAGCTGCCTTTTGCAACCTTTAAACATTTGTTCCTTAAAAGCTTTCCACTCAGCCCTGGTTGTCGGCCCCGGCGACGACTTACCGGGGGGTCATCCAAAGAATTAGACCCATATCGGTGACAAAGGCATCGCCTTTTCTTGTGAGAGGAAGGAGCAACTACAGGATTGTGACCTCTTGGTTTTCTTTCAGTGTCTTTCCTTCTTCTCGGGAGTATGCCCCTCGGACTCGGGTTCTCACGATTGAACGGTCGACCACACCAGAGATTTTGAAGGAGATCGGACCAACGCAAGTTTCGCTACCCGTTCCATGGGGGACTTTGGATTTTATTTTCCTGTAGGAACCACAGCCCTCAGTGTCGTGACCGGCACCGAGACACCACATACAGATGTCGTGCAGGTTTGTAATGGATATCTTGGAGCTGCAGTCCCTGCAGCGTTTGAACCCGGTTGCCTTTGGTGCGGACAAATCTAAGGAGATGACAAATTCATCAAATGTAAACGCTATTGAGAGCAACGTTCCTCGAGCAGCATGCAGAGTGCGCGGAAAAAAGGAACTGAGGTACAGGAGCGTAGTGATGCAGTATATGTACAACGACCGACATCACATCCGGAGCTGAGGCATCAAGGCAAGACGGATCGACGGCCAAGTGGATGTGCACTACACCCCCTGTCAAAATGGATGTCTTTCTGATGAGGAATCTGCGGAAGAAAGGCAATCCATTGAATGTTCTGTTACCTCCTGATTATACCTGGGGGCTACCACACAAAGATCCTTACTAACAGAAGTCAGGCCCCGTGCATTCAATGTTCCTTCTGCTAGTAAAGGTGACAGGACAGATTACACCGATACTAATCATTTTGGTTAGCTAGATGGGAAAAAGATGTTAAACTGGCAGGTCACCTACATATTTAATAAACATAGCAAACTTATTTGCATTTCTCTTGGCATACCAAGGCAATCAAAGGGCCAAACACTAACTTGGAATTGTATAAATGTGATAATGATTTCACTCACACACATGAGAGCACACAGCATGTCGATAGCAGCATGGGTCACTCCGTCGTTGTTCCTCTTCAATGCTTTCACCACTTTCACACCAAGGCGCTCCCGGAATCTCAGAAGAAAAAAATAGCTTTCTATAAATGTCTGCATCAGCAATTGTGAAATCCAAATACTAGCAACATGACTTATTTTATATTTCATAGTGTTTTAATGGACAAGGATCAATAATCAATAGTCAGAACCAGACTAAAAAGTGATTATCCTGAGAGTAACAGCCACCAAGGTGGTGACCATCATGTGCATTCACAACATGAAATACGTCACAGAATAAAATACGTATCCCTTGTGTTCGTGATATTAGATACAAGTGGAATGGCGTTCTTTCAGGTAGGACTGCAAGGCATATTTCCATTACTCCAGTTTTATACCGAAAACCAACATGAATTCAGATTACTTACTTAAGACCTTGGTTCCCTACGAAACAAAGTTCACTATATTGAGGCACAGGCACAAACTACAAAACAGTAAAACCAGCATTGGCAATGCCAACAGTTTGGGCATTTGTGTCGGCACGGGACAGGTACTTGCCTGGCACTAATGTAGTGGTATTTACTGGCCATTAGTGGTAGCAGGAGCAAAATGGTGCGAGTACTTGGGGGAAGCAGTGCCTGGCAATTGCTTAATAATCACAAGCCAAAACTGTCGACATTGCCAATGCTTGTTTTTGACAGGACTCCAGCAAAGGACATGCATAGTGCTTACAAATAGAGTGGCTGAAGGCAGACCTGGTTAACATTTTTATTACACCAGTAATATGTTTACAGCTCCAATTAAGTCATCAACTCTCAGAAGACTGCTTTGAAAAAACACTGGCAGGCAGTTTGAGTGCAAAGTTTGATGGTAAGGCTTGCTAAAAGTGATCTTAAAGAGTTTACACAAGATGGTGTTTTGGTCAGGGAGGGGCAGGAACTGGGTGGGAATGGCCATAGGGATTAGCATGACCATATGCAGTCAATGGATGGGCAAATAACCAAACGTCTACAAGCTTTGTGCCCTTCATATGCCATTTTTACCCATCTGTACACTAATGTAATAGTTTCTGCATAAAGAGCCCAAACTAAAAAAGATTTAAAAAAATGATGTCAATATAAAATTGGCCTCCAATATAGGAGATTCATGTAGCCAACGCATCTATATGCAAGAGTAAGGTGAGAATGTGATGGGCAATAATCAATCACGCAAAAGACTTACCTAAACAAGAATGTTTTTGTAGAGAAAAAGATAAGCACTGCGCCTTCAAATGGTAACGACTCCAGCCGCTTTCCCTTTGCAGATGGGGAGCAGGTGCAAGTGTATGTAGGTCACCTGGTCTAAGCTCACCCAAATTCTTAGCCCCGCCTCTTCCTTTCTGCTGTTAACTCTTCGATCAAGGGCGTCTCTCGCCTGGGTGTCCAAAGTGAAAGGCAGAAGAAGAAAGGGCATGTCCTGTGGAGATGGGGAGCAGGTGCAAATGGATGTAGGTCACCAGGCCTAAGCACCACCCACATTCTTAGCCCTGCCTCTTTTCTGCTTTTAACTCTTTGATCAAGGGCATCTCTCGCCTGGGCGTCTGAAGTGAAGGGCAGACGAAGAAAGGGCAATTCCTGTTTGGATCGGGAGGAACCAGGGCCCGAACCCCTGCTCAGAAAGCAAGTAAGCATGAACCAACATGCGTTTTCTCCCTCTGTCCACACAGGACATCTCCACCATCATCAGGCAACGCCAACTTCAACTGCTCCGGTGCTGTGGTGAGGAAGGTGCTCCGTGGCACAGTAAATTGTGCATTTGTAAAAGTTGCATTATTGCACCGCAGCACGTGTGTGCGTGTTTCTCCCCCTCCCTTTGCCCTGGTTGCTTCCTTGTTTGTTGGCCCTCACCCGTCCTTCCCTTACACCGCTCTCACCTGGGTTGGCAGGCCCTTTAAAACGGCCACCAAAGTCACCCCCTGCTGTAGGAGCCCCCCCTCGGTCAAGGACCAGAGGCTAAGAACAGCTCCAGTGGTGTCTGCCGGTGTCTGCTGTGGTAGCACGTAGCCTGCAGCCATCAACCTGCTGCGACAGATGAGGTAAGTCGAATCTGGGTGTGTTGTATTGTGCTGTGAATACTTAGCCAACAACTTGGCCTTGTGTGCTCCCTCAAATCGTAGGTCCCTGCATCCTGTTCCGTTCACCCCTCCTGCGTTTCCCTTCCTTTCTCTCGCATCTCCACCCTTTCCTCTTCGATCTATTGTGTACTATTCTGACAATGTCTCGTGCTCCACTGTTTTTCTGGAATTACTTTGCATTGCCTGCATTATTCTAGGTTCCTGTTGTGTTCTGTGCATTGTTGACTGTATTGACTTGGTGTTTGCTCTCTAAGGTTCTTGATATTCTGTTGCTATCCACGGTTTGTGGCATCACATTGCAATTGCCTGCATTCTTCACTTCTAGGTTCTCTGCTGTGCTTTTCTTTCTGATGGTTCTGTACTGCATCTGATTGGTAGGCCCGTTCTTGTTTTTTGTTGTGCCCCTCCCCTCCCTTTTGTGTCCCGCTGTGCCTCCTTCCTGTCTGCCCTCCCCTCACCCCCTGCGTGACCTCCCTTGCTCCCTCTCCTGCCTGGGCTCCCCTCTCCCTACCCCACTCTTTCCTTCCTGCACCCCCTATGGTGCTCTCTGTCTCACCTATCTATTCTAACTGCTTTTCTATCCACTATCCTATCCCTCTCACCAAGTCTGGCAGGAAGAAGATCAAAAGGGACATCCTGGTCTCCAACCCAGGCCTCCCTATCGCTTATACCTATACCAGTGCTTCCTCCAGACAGACCATTACCAACATATTCTGTTCCCTCTCCAGGCCTATGGACCCCCGTATGGTCTCTGTTCCCTCTCCTTTTTCCTCTTCTCCCATTAATGGTGGCACCCGGTGGGAGGCCTTTTTGGTCCCCTTCCACTCCATCATTCTCTCTACTTAAATGGCACCGTCTTGATCCAGGGCCCTCAAGCCAACCTCCTCCTCTTTGATAGATGCTTCCCGTGCCTTAACTTTCTTTTCTCTCCTGCTATCCCTTCTTACCCATCTGTGGCTCCTGCCACCTCCCACCTCTGGCACGGTCTTCTACAACTACCCTGCCTTCCTTCCTCCTCTGCCCATCTTCGGGCACCTCTAAAACTTCCGCTGGGGAGAGGGGTGGGAGTGAGGGGGGGGGGGTAGAAACTGCTGGGCGCTGGGGGGTTGCCTGTAACCCGCCCCGGAAGTCCTTCAAATGTGGCAACCTGCTCCACGTCGCTACTCATCACTACTCCCAACTCTCGCTCAGTTGTCAAACACTCCAGACATCTGCCATCTCCTGCTTGATTTGGATGTACTCTATCTCACCGAGACTTGGTTCACGCCCAGCTCTGCCACAAGTTTCGAATCTCCTTCCCGATGAGTACAAGATCCTCTACAAACTCAGAACCAACCATCCTGGTGGGGGTGTAGCCTTGATTTTCCCAGAGTGGATCCCTGCTTCTATCATTCCAATGCAGCACTACTCCTCCACTGAATGCCCGGTCTGCAGGCTTGCAATCTCTCCTGACCTCTCTCTCACCGTGGGCACCATCTTCAAGCTGCCTGGCCAGGTCGCCCTCTTCCTCTCCGAGTGGGCTGACCTCTCCTCCTCGCTCCTTGCCTCTACCTCTCAATTTCTCCACCTCAGAGACTTGAACATCCACTTGGATGCTACCAGCCCTGCTTCAGGACTCTTTCGCAACCTCTGCGATGCGCTTCTCTCTCCATTCTTCCCTCTGGCTCGACTCACTCTGCAGGGCACACCCTGGATGTTCCGATCTCAGACGTCCCCTTCTCCAACCCTTACTCCACTCCTTTCTCTTGGAGTGATCACTTTCTCCTTTCTTCCTACCTCTCTCTTCACTGCAGGTCAAGCTGACTCCAGCACTGCCACCTACCTTCTCAGTCATACGATCCATCAAGCATGCGTCAGTTGAGGCTCCCTCCTCCTTTCCCCTTTTCACCCCCGACTATGTTTCTAGACAAGGTTGATCAATGAAAATGTAATCAAGGCAGGTTCTCCCCTGCTTATCCAGACCAATCTAGGACCACATTGACACCCTTGCTCCAGCATTCGCCAATTATTGCAATCACTCCTTTGCCACTGGAACTTCCCCTCCCCCTTAAGCACTCTTGTGCACCCCCTTCTAAAAAAAAAGACCTCGCCGATCGATCCTCTCCAGCCAACTAACCCCCGATCTCCATCACTCCTTTCCTGGGCAAACTCTTGCAAAAGCTGGCCATCTCCCGGCTTAATCTAAATACTGAATCTGTTGGTTGCCTCCATGACCACAAGTCTGACTTCAGAGCTGACTTCAGAGCTGACAGAAACTGCTCTCCTGAACACCTGTGAATATGTGTTCTCCAATCTTGACTCTAATCTCCCTTCTGTTCTCATTCTCCTTGATCTAGCCTTTGCTTATGACACGGTCACCATGCCATCCTGCTCAATCGTCTCCGGGACAACCTTGGTATTACTGATCAGGCCCTGGCCTGGTTGACCTCCTTTGTCACTGACCCACCCTCTCAGGTCCAACTGGGGTCTTTCCTCACTTCCATCCCTCTACTTGTGGTTTTCCCCAGGGGTCTAACCTCTCTCCCTGGCTCTTCAGTCAATACCTGACACCTCTTGCCCAGTGCATCGCTACATTCTGCTCCAGTTTTCAATGTTATGCGGATGACATTCAGCTCCATTTCAGGCTTCCCTCAGCCACCTCTGCTTCTTCTCTCATACCGGACTGTCTGGCCGCAATTCAGGTATGGTGTGCCGCCAACCATCTCTGCCTTATTGCCAGTAAGACAGATTCGCCTCATTGGAACACCCGCTCCCTCCTTTCCTCGTTCTCTCTGGCCAGCCACTATGGGCCCTCTTCCTGCTCCTTCCTGTGAGGCTAAGAACCTTGGTGTCATCTTCAACTCCACCCTCTCCTCCTTTCCTCACATCTCTGACGTCTCTAAGTAGTCACACTATCAGCTGCACCTCCTCAGAGGTATTCTTCCTTTTCCCACTTTCCCCCAGAAGCTCACTTATCAGAGCTTTGGTCTCTCTAGGCTGGACTATTGCAACAGCCTCTTTCTAAATCTTCCCGTTTCTACTCTTGGACCTTCACAACTTATCCAGAACAGTACTGCGAGACTTGTCCTTCGCCTCAAGCCCAGGGATCGTATCTCTCCAGCTCTGAAATCTCTTCACTGGCTCCCCGTGGCTGCAAGGATCGACTTCAAGACCCCCTGCATTGTCCACAAGGCTTTGTGGGGCCTGGGACCGCTCTACCTCCAACTTTCTCAGTGCAAGGCACACCGGAGGGAGCGCGAATAGTACTGGCATCCCTGCACTACCCCAACCAAGGCCAAATAAGGTTCATACAGAGCATGCTGGACCGTATACAAGCCTGCCAGCTGAGGCGTCTATCATGGGGGAAGGGGGACTTTAACTCCTGGGCAGACGAGAGGCTAGATCGGAAATTCACAAGCGATGGGGATGACCGCGCAGAAGAATCAAGATGGGGACACTTGGGGCGTGCCATGGATGCAAGGGGCTTGCTCGATGTGTGGAGACTAAAGCACCCGGGACAACAAGGCTACACCTCTCCCCCACCCCCCCAGCACTCAACACACACCAGGATAGATTATCTGCTGCTAAACAGGGATCAGGGGGGTAGAGTATTGGACTGTGATATAAGACCGGTGGGATGGAAAGACCACGACATGGTCCGGATGTCACTAGACAGAGGGAATATACAGGGCAGATAATAGTGGCTGGAGGTGCAACAACCATCTCTGGAAGGACTCGGTGTTTGCCGATTAGCAATCAGTAGACATTGTCGAGTATTTGGAAATAAATGACACGGGGGAAACGGATATAAAAATAGTATGGGATGCGGGAAAGGCCACATGGCGAGGTCTTTTAATCAGGGAAGGAGCCTGGAAAAAGAGGGAGAGGAAGTTTGAGAGGATAAGCTCCACCGTGAGATAATGGAGGGGGAGGCGAGAATGCATGCGGAGGGAGGGGATGGTGATGAGAGCTTGGAAAGCATGAAGGAATAGAGAGCAGAGCTAAGAGCTAAAACTGGGCAAAACCCTGTGTAAACTTAAAAACCTCAAACAAAAATATTATGAGAACGGTGACCAGGCAGATGCACTCCTGGCAGCCAGACTCCAGGCTCAGAGGCTTCGCGCATTTCTATGAAGATTTATACAAGTCAGAATACCTGGAAGCAACCGGAGAGACAGAAGCATACCTGGGGAGTATAGACATGGTGCAGATTATGGACGCTGACATAGAGCACTTAAGAGAGCCCAACAACAACAGAGGAAGTCCTGAGCGTGATCACTCCCCTCCCCAGCAGCAAGGCCCCAGGCGAAGATGGCTATACCACAGGGTTTTACAAGAGGTTCTCAGGGTTTCTCCTAGACCACATGGTGAAGGTATACAACAATATACTTGAGACAGACACAGCCCCCCCGCATCCTTAAGCAAGGCACTGAGCTCTGTAATACCCCAGGAAGGGAGAGACCCGGCATGCTGCTCCTCATACCACCCAATCTCTCTGCTAAATGTTGATGAAAAGATCCTCACACACATCATAGCCATCGGCCTGGAGACGAAAATGCCACGTATGGTGCACCCGGACGAGGTTGGATTCATAGCTTGCAGACAGGGCACTGATCGGATAAGAAAAACACAGAATCTCATGGAACACGTATCCGAGTCCCTGGGGATTATGCGTTCGAGCGCCTTGATGCCAAGAAGGCGTTCGACTGGGTATAATGGGTAATATTTTGTTTGCTGTACTGAGGAAGGTGGGCTTTGGTGATAGGATACTGACGGCCATACAGGCAATATACACGAAAAGAGCACAGGTGGTGGTGAATGGGAAAAAGTCCAGGGTCATTCGACTAGAGAGGGGGCACCAGACAAGGCTGCCCACTATCCCCCCCTATTTGCACTAGCGATGGAACCTCTGGGCATAAAGATACACCAAGACAAGCACATATCGGGTATAGAAGTAGGAGGTGTTGAACATAAGCTCAGCATGTACGCGGATGATATACTGCTCCATATCTCAAAGGTGGCCGACTCAGCCTGGAGGGTGCTCCAGACTATAGAAGAGTACGGGAAGGCGTCATGATTCAAGGTAAATGTCGGAAAGTCAACCCTTTTCGCCGTAGGTAGGGTGTTGCAAGGGCACAGCGAAGAGTGGAAAGACCTTGGGATTCCGGTAGCGGAAGGTAGTATAAAATACTTGGGAATACGGATACCCTGGGACCAGGACAAATTATACGAGGCTAATTCTCTCCCCCAAACCCCATACTACGGGCACTGTTTGGAGACCTGGAGCTTGGTCGAGGCTCACCCTCTCACCGGTGGGGAGGCTGAATGCAATAAAAATGACACTGCTCCCTCGCTTACTATACTAAGCACTGCCCATTGAAATGCCGGATTAACATCTCGTGAAATAAAACAGGACTAACAAATTTAAATGGCAAGGGCAAAAGCGAAGGGTCTCATATAAGGTGCTTACGCAGACAAAAGAGGGGTAGGATTACCAAACATGCGTACATACTATAGAGCAGCACAAGTCAGAGCGCTGATCCCTCACCCCAGGCTAGATCACGAAAAAATATGGGTCCAAATTGAAAACTACCGCTCAAGACCGGCTAGTATGGGAAAGTGGCTCTGGGCACCGCTGCACACTGTCCCAGAGATAGTTAGAAGGCATCATATAATGGGCCCTCTATGGCGGAACAAAGGGCTCCCCTTCCTACACCCCGCCGCCCAGACCGTGCAAGATTCCAGGACAGGTTTGACGCAGGCTTGGAGAGAGTAGGCCAGCTGGTGAAGGGAAAGACCTTTGTGGACATAATCACACTAGAAGGAGGCCTAGGAATAGGGCCACTCTCAGTATGCTTAAAGGGGTACTGAGTTCGGCTAGGTAGAAGGAAGCCCTGCAAAAAGAGACCTGACAGATACAGAGAGGGTGTTGAGTGGAACGGTGGCGTCGGGCGGACTGATCTTGAAACTGTATCATGCGCTTTTATTGGCACAAGCAGGAGAAGTCGACACGTACAGGAAAAAGGTGGGAGAAAGACATGGGTAAGGAGCTCGATAGTGACTTTATGAAAAGGATATGAGTAGACTCCCAAAAACTTCAAATAGCCTGCCAGTATAAGCTTCACAGTATTAAATTACTGCATAGATGGCAGTGGGACCCGGTCAGATTGTCTAAAATGTTTGCGGGAATTGACCCTAGATGCTGGAGAAGGTGTGGTCAGAAGGCAGATTACTAGCACATGTGGTGGGGATATGGGGAAATACAGAGATTCTGGAAGGAGGTCCTGGAATGTATAAAGGCCTTAGATGGAGTTGAAATGGAGCTGGACCCCATACTGGTACAGTTTAGAATGGAAAGTGTGGATGGGGAATGGAGACGGCTTACTGATATGGTACACTTTCTGCTGCTGGTTGCGAGGGCATGTGTGGCAGCCGGGTGGAAAAGGGAGACCCTCCCAGGTGAGAGGCAATGGGCCATGAAGGCCAGAGATATCTATGTGATGGTGAATCTGACGGGACAACTCCATGACCGCACCCCAACGAGGGAGCTTGAATTGTCGGGTTCCTAAGCAAATCTAGTCCCTGAAAGGAACTGCTAGTAGGCCAAACCAGGTTCAGGGGGAGACTTCCTCCCAAGAGATGAAATTGTGAAGAGTGCCCTAGTCTGATGAATGCGAATGAGCACCCACCCCCAAGGATAATGAGCGGGTGGAACAAAAACATGTGGACTTCCGGCTCAGACTCCAGTAATGCACTGCAAGGGGTTTATAGATGGTCAATGGAAAACACCACACTGGACCCAAGAGACATTGATTAGCTACCCTAGGGAAGGAGCTGGATGGGGGGTATTTTTTTCTTTTGTGTTAAATTCGTACTAAAAACGGAGTGGCTACAGCGTACAGCATAATGCTTTTATGACTGTTATATGCATATGTTACCACCAACAATAAAAATTGAATTAAAAAAAATGCCATATCACATCTGTCACAATGCGCTGCTTTACTCAAGCCTTTCCACCATGTCACAAATCTCAGTGCTAAACCCATAAAGTACAGAAAATGTACAAG
Organism: Ambystoma mexicanum; assembly: GCF_040938575.1. Classification (NCBI taxonomy): domain Eukaryota; kingdom Metazoa; phylum Chordata; class Amphibia; order Caudata; family Ambystomatidae; genus Ambystoma; species Ambystoma mexicanum. The sequence goes on from NC_090924.1 coordinate 1,286,813,713, forward strand.
CACCTTATGGATAAAAGCTAGTTTTATTGTACCCTGATCATTCTGTAGGTGCCTGGAAAAACAAAATGCCTATTTCCAGGAGAAGAGCTGTTGATTCTGAAAAGTACTCTACAGTCCAAGATAGTCTCACAGAATTGCAATATGGTCCTCACCTGCATGACCCAAAGAGTGGAGCTGGAGGGGTCAGGTTGGTAATCATTTAGTGGTTAGTCTTTACACTTTATGTATACACAACGATCACCTCCTCTAGTGTCATTTCTCCAACTATCCATTCAAAGGCATTTCCCAAAAATATTTTGCATCGAAAAATCAAAGTACATTTTGGCCCATTCTGTACTTACAAAAATACATATACGGTTGTACATTATAAAAACCCCGACTTAAAACAAATTAATGCTCACTAACACCTACCTTGTTCCAGTTGCATTTCAACTAGTAGTTTGTTCTATTTTGTCACCCTTTTCATTAACACAACTTTGCATTTAATTGGTATTTACCACAAGTACCAATTATAACCGGGGTTCTATACATAACTAGTCTGACATTTTGATAAGGAGTTGTATTTATAATCCCCAACCTTAATGTAAGCACAGAACCTCACAATTCAATTGGATGGATTTTTAGAAACTATTCTATCACAAACAAAAAGATATATGTTTCAAATAGAAGCTTTTTCTCTTCATAGTTGGGAATCAAAGAATATTAGAGAAAGAATTAGTTGTTTATATACATTTAGTAAACCCCAGATAAATCACTTATCAGTTTTCCCCATATTTAAACTATTTTAGCCTTTACACTTACCCATAAATGCAGCAGAATGAACCAAGGGCTCAGGTGTGTAGTCAGCTGTAATGTTAGATAGGCCAGAGTTCTCCACAAATTCCCCTGTTTAGGCCTTGCTCCTCTACCTAGTGCTCCTGGACTGGATGGCTACTGCTCCTCATTGGATCTTACTCGTGCTCCTGGATGGAGCTGCTCCAGCAGTCGTAGCTTCTCCCTTTGTCTTACTTGTCTCCAGGCATTCTGTTTGCCTCAGATTCCTGGTTGCGGCATGCTCCACAAATGCTGCCTCTCCGGCTCCCACATCTGCCAAAGTGTTGGAAGGTTGGTCTGGCTTTTTAAAGTATGTATCTTTTCCTGGCTTGCCATCCTTCTATAGGTAATAAAGGCGTACCTGCATTGGTTGAATGAGGGAATCTGTGGTCCTCCATGCAGGCACCATTGAGGATAAGTTGGCCACCAACCATTCAGTCCAAGCTGAAGTCTGCCCTTTGCAAAGGAACTGCAATAGGGTTTGCCACCAGTGCTACCAGCTCTGTGTGGCTTGGATATCAGATCTCCTCTCTGCAGCTGCTCTGCCCAGTGTTTACCCTGCAAGTAAACTCTGGTGATGAGCATGAATCATTTCATGTTAATGGGGGCAGTAGTGGGGGGGCGGGGAGCTGTGCTGCTCTGTGTCCCTCTGTTGGAGTGCTCTCCTCCTGTTCAAATTCCATGGAAGCTGGACAGTTGCAATGTTGGCCTGCTGGTCTACTAGGAGCTCCTCTAGTTAGGTTTTACTTCACTTGGACCCACTCTCCCATGGGCCCCTTCCCCTGAAGTCTTCTGGTGTCTCTTGAAACTAGGCTTTCAGATTCAATTGGTTTCAATAGCAGTTGTACTAATTCAGAGTAATTGTTCCCATGGTTAAAGCCAGTAGGCCGGCTTTAAACTTTGCTCTTTCTCCAACCTACATGGATCATTTTTTATTACTGGCTCTTCCAGGGATCGACATAACAATCCTAAAGTTAGGACAGACTACAATGAAGGGGGTCTCTACAGCATCTCCTAGAGAGGTCAACCAAGACACCTGCAACTCTGGCTTCGTAGCCACGGTAAATCGGTCACCCTGAGCTGCAGAGACCACTATGCGTTTTGTGACACAGATGCTGTTCGGATTGTTGCATGGAATATTCATGCGCTTGTGAATAAACTTGCAGGAGTGATGAAACAGAGGCTCAGCAGGCTGATTAAATACAGCCACCAAAGTAAGCTATGACACGTGACTAAATTGAAGCCTTCACTAGAGAGTTAGTGTTCAACAATATCTTATTTAAATAAGTTTTGGGAAGGTTGGTCAGAGTTGGCCCTAAACAATTCTGGGTTGAGCCTTGATTAGGGTTTTGATTGCCAAGATAGTTTGGGATTTTAGCCTTCAAGTTCCAAGAAGTCATGCCATTTGCAGCGTCTGTCTTACAAGGTTTAATAGTCTGGCCTCCTAGTTCCTTTCTCCAGGAAGACCTCTTGCTTTAAGTATAATTAGAATGTTCCTTCTGCCTGAGGAAGTTTAATTCCTCTCAGGGCGAGTGTCCCAGGTAGTGGAACCTCTTTTCCAGACGTTTGTGTGTCTGCTATGAACCCATTTGCAAACCAGGGAAAATATAAGTAGCACAGTGTTGTTATCATCCTAAAATGTAAATGCAGGAGAAGGTTATGTGCTGCTTGCTGATTCAAGCATTATCCTATCTGTCTTTAACACTATGTTGCGAGTCTCAGTCTTTATAAGTGATGAAGTGCCGCTGCTAGAAAGACACGATTGCCTCTAGATTTTTCTTTACTGTTCCCTAAAAGGAAGAATAGAAATAGGAATACCATCATTTTTTTTGACCGACTGTGGTATCTTGACCTCTTCCCCGGAAGGCTGATGCACTGAAGGCTGCGTCACACACAATAAGTCAGGCTTCTGGGTGAATTGCCTGGAGAATGTCAATGGCAGGGGGAAGAGGGGGTCAGTACAGGCAAGTGGAGGGGGTGTTGGACCCCCCCTGAAACAGACCACAGTTGGGTCGCATCACCTATGAAAGCAGGCGCCTGGGTAGTAATTCAAGCAACTCGGCGCACATTTCATCAATCTTTGCTTTTAGGGGATTATGCAATTAATTCTGCTTCTTCATTTTATTATTGGTTGTGAACTACTGAAAACCCCCCAGATGAAGACAAGGCTGGTGAAGTTTTATGAATGCCATCTCCCACCGATTAGCTCCAGTTCAGGAAAGTTACAGGAAAGACCAAAAGTCAATTTGCGGAGTAAGTAGAGTAGTTATTTGGGCTTTACAGTTTGCAATTCGCTTTGTATCTGTTAGAAAAGATTACTGTAACTGTCCTATCTTTATGGAACCCCCATTTGCTTATATTTTTTAATCTGACCTGTACTTTTCACAGTGCAGTGAAGTTTTACGCTTCACTACTCTGGTCTTTGCTCGTCTGTTATGGGGAAACTGATATGTCCTTCAGACTGTCAGTACTGGGAAACCTTGTTTCCTTTAGTCATATTACTACTTTTGTATCACTTGTGGTAACTTTTTATCATTGTGCACTGCAGTACAATGGGGTGTATTTTTGTTTTGCCCTAGACTGACACTCAGAGGATTTTTGGTTAGTCTAGGTGTGCTAAAAGGATAGGCTGGTGGCAGCAGTGACTTTGCCACTTTTTGGGGATTTTCATTTTAGCCTTACCGCGTTGGAAAATCCGAAAACGGGTCCCAGTTAATCGGATGATGGGTCGATGGAGCTTGAGGCTCGGTTGACCGAAAAATAGAGTAAAACTCTGGAAAAAAAGCACAAAACACAGTAAAAGCCTGAGAGCTAATCATGAGGACTCGCACCACTCGAACGTGCTGTAAAAATCTGAAGATGGCTGCCAGAGGAGGGGTTTAGGTAGAGGGCAGTCATTGGAGGCAGTATGACCCGGAGGCCAGTGATGGGTTGTTAGGCGAAAGACAGTTCAGAAGTGAAATTGAAACTGATTTTTTCTTTACTGAGGATTCCCAGCCTGACAACGGGGAATATTCATGAGCATGTGAATCCATGCTAGACCACATGCTGGATAAGTCATTCGCCTCTATGGAGAGCGCTGGGGACAGAGTGCCCCCCTGCTTACTGATGTAGAACATAGTGGCGATGTTGTCTATTAAGATCCTCACCACTTTAACAGACGGAAGGAATGACTTGAGGGCCCAGAACACTAACCGCAGCTCCAGGATATTGATGTAGAGATCCTTCTCCTCCGCCTGCCACAGGCCTCTGGCGTGCAGACGTCCGATGTGGGCTCCCCAGCCTTCCAGGGAAGCACCCATGGTGATTGTCTCCTGGTACGGGGGAGCTCTAAAACCATGTGCCTCGGGTGACGTTTGAGTGAACGCCCCAACACTGTATTGCCCGACAGGAACTCGTCGGCGGCGGGATCTTGTCCGCAATGCTTCCAGACACCTGAACCCAGCGAGCATCCATGAACTCCTGAAGAGGTCGCATCTGTAACCTACAGAGCCGGATAAGGTAGATGCAAGATGACATTATGCCGAGAAGCGACTTGATTGTCCGCACTGTGGCGGTCTTCAGTGACAACAGTCGTTGCACTTTCCCCAGAATGGCCACTACCCTCTATTCCGAGAGCAACGCTAGGCAGGAGACTGTGTTGAGTCTGGCTCCTAGGAACAGCACGTTCTGCGATGGCGTGAAGCAGGACTTCGGATCTGGGATTCTCCATCAATTATCCGTCAGAACCTGGATGGTCGCCTTTGTGTCAGATGGTCAACTTTCGCAAATTGGCCCGAATGAGCCAGTCGTCCAGGAAGGGGTACACATGTATTACCCCTAGACGCAGATGAGCCGCCACCAGCGCCAGGCACTTTGTGAACACCCTGGGGGCCGACTTCAGGGCGAAGGGTATGGCCTTGATCTGGTAGTGCTGGCCCTGCACTACGATGCGTGGGAACTTTCGGTGCTTCTGGTTAATGGGGAAATGGGGGATGGTGGTGGAAGTAGCATTATTCAGTTCCAGCGACGTCGAGAAGTCTCCTTCCCCCCAGTTGGCCGAGCACATGCTGCAACATGACCATCCTGAATTTTTTGGAGGGGACATACTTTTTAGATACCGCAGGTCTAGATCGGGCCGCCAGCCCCCGGTTTTCTTTTTGACTAAAAATATCTGGAATAGACTCTGGAGCCCCAGAGTCATCTTGAAACCATCTCTATCGCCCCTTTTCGTAGCATTGCCCGCACCTCCTATAAGAGTTTAGGGATGTGCTGCTCCTGCCGGGCCACCAGAGGGATCCGCAGACACTTGTGCTGGAACTCCAGGGTATGTCGGTGGTCCAGTGCGTCCAGCACCCATCTTTCGGTGGATATCTTCTCCCACTGGCTGACAAATCCCATCAGCCGGCCTCCCACTGGGGGGCGTGGGTGTGGGCTCGACGTTGGGTTCAGTCCTGCTTTGGAGTCAGCATCCCGCCTTGAGGACTAAGACGGCGCCAACCACCTCCACCGTAGGCTTTGGAATGGCCTTGTGGACACAGAGGGCTGGCGGTACGAGGAGAAACCTTTCATCGACCTGCCCAACTTTCTTCTGGAGGCGCGAAAGGAAGAGTGGTGTTGCTGGAGAGCACCCAGGGCACGGGCAATCTCCGTATCCGCCTTTATGGCCTGCAAGGACTCGTGTGTGGCCTTCCAAAAGATGTTATCACTGTCGAAGGGCATGTCCAGTACCCTCACCTGGACCTCCTGGCGGAAATTCGTGGCCACCAGCTTTGATGACACCATTCCCCATCTGCCGTAACCCTGTGTTGGCGATGTCCAGCGCCACTGTGATGTCATTGGCTGAAGCCACCTCTATCTGTCCTGGAAGAGGTTGAGGAAGGAACTCCAGAATCGGGCCCAGTTGTACCACAGATCCTGGTCAGACCTGGCCAGGATGGCCAGTGCGTTGGCCACCTTGATGGTCGACCCTGCAGTGTAAATAACCTTGCTCCCCATGGCGTCCCACTTCTTCCCCCTCGCGGTCCACGGGAACTGAGGAAGACTCAGAAGGGTTCGACGACCTTTTCCTCGCAGTTGCCGAAACCACAGAGTTCGGCAATGGTTGTGCCCGTAGACACCTGGGTACAGACTCTGGCACCCGGTACCTTTTCTCCAGTCTATCACGCTTAGCCGGGGCTATGCAAGGATTCTTCGAGAGGGCCAGGCCCTCCTCCCACACGTCGTCCAGGAGGGGTCCTGCCATGATGGTCTTCCTCTTGGCCTTGCGCCTCTGGTACAGAAAACCCTCCTCCTTGGTTTCCTCAGGCGTAAGATGGAAAAGCTTGGAAGCTGTGGCGACCATGGTATGACAACGACCCCACCTCATCCGGCGAGGATGCCCTCGGTTGCGGAGATCCACCCACCATGACAATTTCATCAGTCGTTGCTGTGTCCGTCCCTGTTTATACTGGGGCAGGGGGGGGGGCACCAGATGTGGTTGTGGAGGTTAATATGGGGGCATCTGATAGCGCATCCTCTTTTTAGCCAGAGGCTGATCGGGGACCACAGGGACTGAGGCCTGCAGCATCTTTTTCTGGATTTCTGACACCAACGTGCGTAGGGTTGATAGGATGTCCAGGGATACATCTCTCGGCTGAGCTGGTGAAACTTCCATGGACTGGGTCATGGCCTGTGACTTCACCATCTCCCGACCCCTTTTCGGCACCCTGAGGGGTTGGGGCGGGCTCAGGCGGCATCCTCTTGTCTGGACTGCCAGCAGGCTTTGCCACCGCCCCCGCCGAGGCCTCCCGTCTCAGAGGCAGGGACACCCGGGGCGCAGTAGGTGTTACCTTCATGGTGTCAGCCCCTTTGGCCTTCGAGAGAGCAACCGCCACCAGCTCAATCGTTGACGCCTGCGCCACCTGGGCCTTCTTGGGAAGGTCGGTTGACTTTTCCTCTGTCCTGGGCTTCTCCCGCAGCTTAGCCGGGTTGGACAATTTCTTTTTGAGGAGGAGCTCGATTGCTGCCTGGTGATGGAGGCAGATGGTGACGTTGATCGCGCCATGCCCATCGCGGGACCCGCTTGCACGGCAAACCCGATGGAACCGGACTCACAGTGTTTGGCCTTGTCTTGGGCCCCTACGGATGGGGATCCCTCAAAGGAGTTAGAAGCCCACTCCTTGGACCGGCCGGGGCATGGGGCAGAGTCCTTGGCTATTAGCCACGCAGCCAGTCTACTGTATCGATCCTTCATCGTTTTCTTCAAGAAGCAGTGGCACATCTCGCGCTCTTTGTTGTCCACATGAAGACAGAGGCACTGAAGTGTTTGTCCTCCACAAACACGTTCCGTAGTCCACATCTGGTGCAGAGCTTTGAAAGGGATCTTCCTTCTCCTCCGTCGTGGCCGGAGGTGTGGAGTAGGCCCGATGGCCTTCTGCAAACTTCGAAGAAACTTCGACAATCCTTGCCCATGAGGGACGCTGAAATTCACTGACAAACGGTTCCCCGCTGTCAGCAGATGGAGAGATGAGCACACGGGTTCTTGGACAAAAAAAGAAACTTTTTCTGTCAAAAAACAAAAAAACTGTAGAAGTAGCTCACGGAGGCAAAACTCGAGGACTCGCAAACACTTGAACGTGCAGTAAATATCTGAAAATGGCTGCCAGAGGAGGGGCTTAGGGAGAGGACGGTCATTGGCTTGGAGCAGTATGACCCCAGAGGGGCTGGGGGGGTGGAGTCCTCTTCCTCCTCCTCCTCCTCCTCCTCCATCTCCTCCTCCTCATACTCTGCTATCATCAGTATACTACGTATGTAGAAGTAGCTCAGGGCGTGTGCTACAGACAAGAGGCAGCCATTGAGATATTAACACATGATTCTACAAGTAGACATGTTCCTCTAATCCAATCCATCCCGGTAGTAGGTTTTCCAAAATGCCACGTAGGATGATGTCAAATGATGGATGAAAAAGTATATATACTCTGTATAAACAAGAAGAGGTGTGATTATGCATGCATCTATTTTGATAGCTGTACAACTCCCTGCTTTCTTTCATTGAGATTCAAGCAGTATTTTACCATCTTCCTTGGGTCTGTTCGGTTATTTGGTCTAAGATATTTACTGGTAATTCCATCTAGCGTGTTAAGGAGAATTCTCCGAAATTTTCTAATTCCCAGCTCTTTTGTTGGACTTTAGGACTTTTAATTTCTAACCAGGAGAGAGCGAGGTCCTTTTTCCCGCTCATGTATTTGTTTGTGATTTGGACTATGTTTATTTTGACTTTGGAGTCTAACAAACTCCATAGGCATCATCTTTACATTGTGACACACAGCACCTTCAGTGCAGTGGCACAGGGAAGTCTCTCAGAGTTCCCAAAGGTTTAAATATCTTCTCTTGGATAACTACTGTTTCCAAGAGCAGTGAAGTGAAATTGACTTTACTTACATTTTGTAACTTTTTAGACCCAGCACACACTATCTTACAATAGGGTGCTGGGAGGGGGTTACTTAGTATCCCCTTTGTCTAGCTTCTCATGTAACATTTTTATGTTACCCTTTCAACAATTAATGGCTGGGGGCAGTGGTTTATTTTTTCCTACCATTGTGTGTTTCTACCAAGAGCTGCAATTGCAGCAAAGCACACATGGGTGCCCATTTTGTCAAAATTGCCCTGGTCGTCTTTTTTCGCCATTACTTGTTGGCAAGGTCCTTCTTGAGATTTACTCTGTGCGGCAAACCAGATTTGGTCCCTTTGTTAATTTTGTCTTTGGCATTATTCACTGGTGAAGCCCGCCTGTGGCTCCAGTAGGTCTAGCAGGGGCAGGAAGTGAGGGAGGCGCCCAAAACTCCCTGTGCTTAATCCCCTTGATTACAGGAATGCACCAAAAAGGTGATTGGCCGGCTGGCTGTTCTTGGAGGACAGCCAACCTGCTGTGTGATTGACAGCTAGGCTGTGAATGAATGGGAGAAACCTGCATAAAAGGCAAATCTTTTTGCTTGGAAGGCAGCGTCGACCACTGGACGAAGAAATCTGAAGAACTTGGAAGAGACGCCTGCTGCAACTCCTGGACTGTTGGTTTTCCCGGTGAAGCCCTGCTGCTGTGCTGAAGCTCCGAATTCGTCTGGACTAGAGAAGACCTGCAAAGGAAGACTTCTCCCCATGGGTTAGTGGGACCAATCGGCCCCAAGACAAGCTCATCTGGAAATCCTCTCGGAGCTGGATGTACTTCCATTGCTGCTGCAGGAACCGATTGCCAGGGAGAGGAACACCAGAATCGAGTGAGTGTCTAAGTCAGACCAGCTCCAGGAAGATCCTCCGGCATCCCTTGAAGCAGGACTGGCCAAGCCTGAGCAAACTCAACAGAGTGCTGGACCCCAGATGCGAGGAAAGTCCAGAGTGGTATCCGAGAACCCGCAGTGGTGCTATTTGCGAGGGTCACGGGAAGCTGAAACCGCGAAGTGCTGCTGATCTGAAGTTTGCCCATTGCTGCCGCCGACTTCCATTCGTAGTGCAGGAGGCCTCGGACGTCCTCCCTCTTGTCCCCACGATTGGCGCAGGAACAAAGGAACAGAAGCCAGCTGGAACAAATTTCTTCTAACCAAAAGGTACTGTAAACTAAGGGGACTTACCTCTTGTTGTGTAGCCTGACAAGCTCTCAGTTGAGACTTTGCCCTGGTTGCTTTTGCAGAGTTGCCCCTCACAAGCCTCCCAGCGCGTCGCCCTACAGTGATTTCATTTTCTTCAAAGACTTCTAAAACATTGTGCAAGACTTACTTACCTACAAGAAGCGCTTCAGTTCTCCTACACTTTTTGCTCAATTAACATTAGCTGTACTGACTCCCTAAAAAGAGACTCTTCTTACCTCTGACTTTGTGCTTCAACTATCCCTCAACACAGGTCACACATTAGATAACTTGGGCTGGGAAAGGGTTCATTTACTTTCCATTGGGGGTTTCAAAAAGTACTTACCTGCTTAAGAATATTTTTTTACCCTTGCTTTATTCCCTGAAACATTTTCTTTAACACCAAACTCAGTATTGCCCTAAACGTACTAGTGATACATTAATGTCCACAGTGTCCTAGTTATTTAAGTCACCTCAGGGTGTAAAAAGTGTGTGTGCCATCCCAAATGGGTATCTACTGATTTACAGAAACTGAGTGTGTGTATTTTGAAGTATATTTCTGTGTTACATATATATTGCTCCCTTCTGAAGAAGGCGTATTAAACCGACTGTTAAATTAATTAATTGTTTAATCAAGAAATCTAGAGTGTAAGAGTTTATTGGAATACATGTCACTGAATCTGTGTGATAACCCTACAGCTCACATTGACCCCTCTTGGGATAAGCCTGGCTGCTCAGTCACTATCAACTTATGTAGTACATGCTTATACCAAAGGTTGGGTTAACTATTGCCAAGAAAACAAGGCTGGTGCAGTCTCCCACAGGGTACTGCATACAATCTTGCCTAACATAGCGCATAGAGGACGCTTCAAACTGCTATGGCACACCCCTCCTCCCCCTCAACCCCTTGACCCCTCTACCCTCTGCACCCCCTCCTCTCCACACCTCACCACATCCTCTCCATCACACCCCCTCCGCTCTACATCCCTGCCCCACATGGTTCTTCCTCTGTGTGATCTCTTGGTTTGTATCTGTCTCCACTGACCTCACCTGAACAGCCCAAACTGTGCCTTTCATTCTGTCTCCTTTTATACTGTGCATAAAACAATTTGAGCAATCTAGGTACAAGGTGCGCCTAAACTCAAATTGCTTGAAAGCCTGCTACTCTATATACAATTGTGGACTGTGTGCAAAGGTTATGCCCTACCCTTATACAAGGTAATCAAATATAAAATAAATACACCAACAAGGCTGTGCATGTACCTTCATTACCAAGAATGTAAAATTCACATACAATAAAATCAAGTCCTTGGCCTAGCCGACACGTGTTTCAACTAATTTTCTCAAGGCCTTACAAAGGCAGGTAAGTTCTTGTCGCTGTCTCTTCCCATTAGTTAACAAATAAAAAATTCCATCCATATTATTACAATGTCATCCCCTTGGTTAAATTCCATCCAATTTACGTACCAACATAAAAGTATAAAATATCATTAAGTTTCAAATTCCAATCGAAGAAAAAACAATACAAAATGGTAAAAACACAATATATAAAAAACAAAGTATTAATGTATCATGCGTCGTCATGATCATTACAGATCATCATTGTTAATTAGTTCCCATGTGTTGAAGCCCACAACCGCTCCTGAGCATTGCAGTGCCCGCATTCAAATAAAGCAATAAAATCAGTTGGATATATGGTTCCCAAAATGTCCATGAAAAGGACTTGATCCATGCTTGATTTTTTTAAAGAATAATTGGGGGGGAATATTTTGGAGGTCTAAGTCAATCAGGTGAATCATGTTGCCAAATTTAGGGGATCTTAACTTGGCTTTTTGTAGCTGGGGTCTTACCTCTGATCTTCCATGATTGTAGGGCACATTCACTTTCCAAAATATATAGCATGCATATTTATTCTGAAGATGTCAAGCTAAAAATGCAAAATCTGATCTTTTATAGAAAAGATTTCATGAATTCATTTTCAGACAGGACTCCCTTGAAAAAGGTCTCAGACTTGATATAAAACAGGCATTTTTAATTCATCAGATTGTATAGTACCTCTAATTTTATAGTTTTGTGCAATACAAGAGCAATCTCATTATAAAGCAACATTGCCAACATTCATCCTGCTTCTTACTTGAGACATCAAATCCAATTAATCATGGGTACTATTAGCAATTCACTAATTTTAGGATTTCAGAATATTGACTTTTGTTCTTGTAGGCATACAGAAAAGTGCAGGTAAAAGCACAGACGCTAATGTACAAGTCCACGACTTGATACAAAACATTACATCATTGACTAGTTACAAGGACCAAATCAGTGTTTGTCATGTACACAAGAATCATACTATAAGCTATGGCTCAGGAAAGACGTGTGTGTTCTATATGCAGCCCGTGCTAGGCTCGGTTTTACACAATATTCCTTATCTCACAGAATATTCTTTGTTTTCAGAAGTCATGTTGGAGCAAACTAAAGTAAACTGATTTAAACTCCTATTAAGACATTAGTCCTAAGTAATCTAATCGGGGTTCGAATTATTGACTTAACAGCAGCCTGCCTTGAAACGGAAGCTCTATTCACCAAAACACAGCAAAAGAGCATAACCAATAAATAACATGTAACCACATTTGAAGAAGTAAAAAAGTAGACAGAATGGATTAGTGACTTACTTTGGAAGCTGAGTAAAGGCTAGAAAGCCAGCTTTGGAAGCTACTAATCTCCTTACGGCTTGAAATTGGCTCTCGAGCTCTGGGTTTGTGGTAGCTGGGTCCCCTTCTTGAGAAAGCAAAGATGTAATTGCATTATTTATCAACCTCTCCTTATTTTCCGAGAACAGGCCCTTGGAAAGAAAACGCATGATATCAGCATTTGTTCAGCTTTTTGGTCAAGAGGGTGATTAAGTATGAAATGTTGCACTCTCTCTTACATCTTGTGTTACAGCATGCAAAACTCCACTGTACGAAATGTTGGAGTTGAACCTGAATACTGCATCTGCAAAGTTGCAATCTGCAATGACAAACATATATTGATTGATACTCAGCAAAGTGAGGCAATGACAAAATGTAAAAACACTGTTCAGTGGCGATCCTGGTTGTGCCTGCCCATTTGATTTGCACAAAACAGCTTTGGAAAGTTTTAAGACCATTGTACTCCTTCATCCCATGTTAGAATGCCTAACAGTTTTTGCCCTCCCAATATCTGTCCATTTAATTTCTTATGAAGGTTTTTTTTGTGATCCAGTTATTTTACAACACCCATATGCTCCTCCCTGCCAAACACCATCACCCATCCCACATACCCAGAGGTTGCTCTGTGATCCTTATTTACCTAGAGAAGAGTGGAATCAGAAAATAGGCGCAGTAATGACCCAGTGAACATGAGGGTAATTAGGTACCTCTTCCTCCCATTTGCCATCAGTGATTGCACTCAGTACTGTAAGGTTTAAAAATAACATTGAAGTTAAAAGGCCCTCTCATACCTAGGGGTTAGTAATGCATCAGTGCACAGACTGGGCTTCTGCAAACACTGATGTTGTGCCTCAGGGAGACCTGCTGCATCAGTGAGTGAAGTACATAGCCTCCTCGCAAAGGTTCCCAGAATTACTCCTTTAATTTAAGCAGCAACCTACTAGATGCAAGCTGAAATGCAAGAACCGACGGCATGCAAGTATCCAGGAAATTGACAGACTGTAACAAACTTAAAGACTGCGGTTATAAAACCCATATTCCAGCAGCACAAACCAGTCTGAACAGAGCACAACCCGTTAGGTAAGAATTGATACACTGTGTGAAACTACACAACACTTATCTGCTTGGTATTAGGTAACCTACCTTTTGATATAGGTCTGTACTACACAAGTTCGTAGTGTACCTGCGCAGCCAGGCCTATCTCAAGAGGGGTAAATGTGAGCTGTAGAGCTGCGCAACTGAAATTCTTTAATACAAGTAACCAAGTAACACTTACACTCAAGGTTTCTGTTATAAATAGTTATTTAACATACATTTTTAAATACGCGTTCGTTAAAAAGGCAATTCATGTAACAATGTAAATACAAGGGGCGTGGCTTGGCGCCGACACGGACAGCATGGCTCCCTAAGAGCTCCTGGCTGAACCGACCGTTCGGGCAGATTTATACGACAAATCCTCCTCCGTTATGACACCAAAAAAATATGAAGAGCTAAAACGGTCCTTGATCCGGCACTCCATGCAAATTACAGCGCAAGACCCCCATCTTCAAGATATCACAGAACTGAAGCAGCGCCCGCGTTCATTTGCGGGAAATGAAAATAGCAGCCACAATCAGTTGGAGCCCGGAACGGACCAGGAAAACCAGAGGAGCAGAAGCAGTGCCACAATGAAGTTCGCATGAGACGCTGCCGCTGGAGAGCGCAGCATCAACTGAGCAAGTCTGACCAACATGCCCAGGAACTAACACGTCCGGGAAAACTATCGCACAGACCCGGGACCCAAAGCCAGCAGCACCCAGAGAGAAGTCGAGCCGCCCGCCCAACGGACCATCCAGACGTGAATCAGAGGGAAATCGTGAGCCGTTGCAATACCGAGACAGCAGTCGAGCCGTCGGACTCCCGCGAGGAGCCCCAGAAAGCAGCGACCAGAGAAACCAGACCAGGAACCACCACACAGAGTAGCGGTGAGTCCTTGCCCCCTCCCGTCGGAAGCCCCAACACCGCGGCAGACCCAGAGGGACCCCGTCTGAGCCCAGCAGCCCGCAGGCCGGGGACTAAGACGGCTCACCCCAGCACAAGCACACCGAGTAGCATCTCACACGTATGGGCAGGGGGGGGGGTCCCCACACCAGGAAGCGATTGAATAAGTCACTGCCAGAGGAACCCACACCACAACCCCCAAGAGAGCACCACACAAGGGGAATTACAGCAAAGGTAAACACACAGAGGTGCGGATTCACAAGCCCCCGGCAAATAGAATCCCAAACAAACCAATGACACCCACCAAGCGAGTCACCCAGGAGACTACCGCGCAACTCTCCATAAAGGGGGGAGAAAACGCCACCACATTAGGAAAGCAGAACTCTTGGACCTCCCAAAACATAAAGGTACTCGCTGCTATCCTGCCCCTCCTCTTCTCCGCTCACATTGCTAGCCCAATTACCTACCTGCCTGCCAAACTCGCAATCAGCGGGAGAACTAGCGCTGCAACCGCGCTCACCAGGACTCCGAGGCACAGCTGGAGGAGAAAGCACCACCCGAACACTGAACCAGGGGCTCCATAAAAGTCCAAAATCAACAGGCCGGAGACAACTGAACCCACATATACCCGGTGAGCGACCCCAGACCCAAAGCGTCAATCATGGCAAAAAGCTGCAAAACAATGAAGCAAACAGATATTGCAGCCTTGATGGGCATCTCAGCAGGGGAAAAGCCAAAGAAAGCTGACCACATACTGGACTCAACCTCAGAGCTGACCACCCATCCCATGGGCTCAGAAGAAACCTAATCCGCAACCAAATCCGACCTAAAAGATCTACTAACAGCAATAAGCAAAGGAAATACAAAAAGGAACCGAAGAGGTCACAAAGAAAATCACAGCACTAGATAAAAGGGTAGCGGAGGTTGAGCAACGCACTGGAGATCTAGAAAATACCATATGCGACCACACCTTCGACCTGGAAATGAACCTAGACAGAATAGTAGCCCTAGAAGCGAAATATGACCTGCTGGAACTCAAGCAAGAAGACAAGGAAAATCTATCCCGGAGGAACAATATCCGCCTATGGGGAATCCCCACAACAATCACGGACACTGAACTGGAGAACTTCACCAGGGAACTGTTCAGATTCATCTCGACTCTCCCAGACAGCTCCCCCCTGGAGATCGACCGGGTCCACAGCACCATCCAGCAGCAACCTTCACAATTCCGACCAGATGTCCTAGCACGGATCCACTTCTTCAAGATAAAAGAAGAAAGTATGAGGGAGGCCAGGGCAACTAAGCAAATCCTCTTCAGGGGAGTAAACATCTCACTGTACCAAGGCCGGTCTGCTGTGACTTTACAGAAAAGGAAAGCACTCCGTAATCTCACAGTATGGCTGATAGAACGAAAGGTGCAATACAGATGGAGCTTCCCAACAATTCTGAATTTTACATGGGAGGGAACCAGGAAATATATCCACACCCCCAAAGAAGCAGACAAATTCATGGGTGAAAAAATAAAAGATAGCGAAGCCTCGGAATCTGAGAAACACAGCCAAGACAAATTGAAAACCCCAACGGAAGGAGCATGGTCTAGAGTCACCAGAAAGTGTAGACTTAGAGGCCCACGGAAGACCAAGGAACCGGACTGAGCTACACACGAGGGCCACAATCAAATGTTAGCCCTGCACCACAATGCCATACCCACACAAGGTACTACTACAATATCATCAGGGGACCATGTTGTGGGGGAACTCGGAAATGAGCGGAAAAGCACCAACATCCCAGAGTTCTGCCACAAACACATAGTCCCCACTCCCACTCACTCCAAAACACAATATGGGAGTCCGATCCCACATAATTGACATTGCACTCCCCGGCCGATATATCGGCGGCACTCGGGCCCAGTTGGCCGCAAATAGCTTGACATCATGGTCCAGCCAGCCTTCCCCGTTGGACGAGGCTGGTCTTGTTCCGAGGAATTGGGAGGGAGAGAGGGGGAGTGAGAGAGGGGGGAGGCAGAGGTGGGGAGGAGAAAGTTGGGGCACTTTGCCCCCTGAGAGGGAAATAGACAATATACCTCAGACGTACACAGACACGTCACATACAACCTTACCAAGGTGGGACATCTACTTACAGGCCCCAGAGTGCAGAACGGACAAGCCCTTAGGGGCGCCACAGCATGAACACATTAGCCCAGATGGAAGATCGGAACGTCTGCATCCTTACATGGAACGTAGGTGGCCTAACTCTCCGAGGAAACTCAAGTCGGTAGAGAACAGGTTGAATAATCTAGAGGGAGATATCGTAATCCTTCAAGAAACCCATCTACTAGCAACAGACAAACACATCCTGAGTTTCCGACAATTCACACAAGCCCTCTTTGTCACCTTGGGGAAAAAGAAACTGGGCGTAGCAGTCTTACTGAGCAAGAACTTCCCGCTTCGAGACCTCACAGTAAAAAGAGACCCAGCAGGCAGGTTCCTCCTGGTGAAGGGATATCTAATGGAGGAAGATGTCACCATAGTGGGGATATACTGTCCGAACACAGACCAAGCCAATTTCCTAGAAAACATAATCCCAAAGCTAGCGGCATTCACCACGGGTCACCTGATCACAGGCGGAGATTTTAACATGGTCCCATATTCCGGAATGGACAAAACCCTCCCACCGTCCAACCTGGACTAGACCAGAGTCATAATCCTCGCAAAACTAATGCGAGAAACAGAAACCATAGACTCATGGCGGCTGCCGAATAACGGGAGTAGGGACTACACCTTCTACTCCAACGCCCTATTCCCATGCCTAGAAAACATACAAATCCATACTCTAATGATCTCAGACCATGCACCAGTATCAGCAGACCTAGCCATAAATGGACTTCCGGCACCTCCACCAAGATACTGGAAGCTAAACGACTTCATCCACCTGGACAATGTGATCAGAACGGAGATAAGGGACTCACTGGCATCCTACTTCCAGGAAAACATAACCCCACGATATACCCATCGGACCAGTGTGGGAAGCAATGAAGCCAGTAGTCAGGGGGACCCTAATCAGCATAGAGGCAGAGCACCACCGAGTCTCTAGGATTCAGGCAACAGCACTGGAGCTCAAAGTATCGGAGATAGAGAAGCGGCTTAAAATCCACCATTCCAGAAAACTAGAAAGAGCTGAAGAAAGTGAGAACCGCGATAGAAATGCGCTGGGCAGATCGATCGCCTAAAGCCCTCGCCTATACTAAGCAGTTTTACTATGGAACAAGTTACTTACCTGTAACTGTTGTTCTCCAGCATGGGTCTGGCATGGATTCACATGCTCATATTCCCCGTCGTCAGGCCGGGAATCCTCGGTATAGAAAAAAATCAGTATCAGTTTCGTTTCTGAACTGTCTTTCTACTAGTAACCAATCACTGATCTCTGGGTCATACTGCCCCCAGCCAATGACTGCCCTCTACCTAAGCCCCGCCTCTGGCAGCCATCCTCAGATTTGGTAGCACGTAAAGTGGCAGTATGACCAAGTGAAGAGCCGCAGAGGGGTAGGCGGGAGGGTTCGCATGTGAATCCATGCCAGACCCATGCTGGAGAACAACAGTTACAGGTAAGTAACTTGTTCCTTCTCCAGCATGGGATCTGGCATGGATTCACATGCTCATGAATAAGAGAATACATAGCAGTACACACATGCACAACCACGGGAGGTGGCAAAGGCTCAACATTAAGCATTACATCCAAACTCAACATTAAGCAACTCTTACCTCCTCACCAGGCTCACCTTAGGCAAACAGGTTGCGCAGCACTGCTTGGCCGACCCTGAACTCCTCCCTGGAGTCCCGATCGACGCAGTAGAATATTGTGAAGGTGTTTGTCGGCCTCCACGTCGCAGCCCTGCAGATGTCCAGCAGGGGCACACCAG
Source organism: Ambystoma mexicanum (assembly GCF_040938575.1). Lineage (NCBI taxonomy): Eukaryota > Metazoa > Chordata > Amphibia > Caudata > Ambystomatidae > Ambystoma > Ambystoma mexicanum. The sequence goes on from NC_090924.1 coordinate 1,286,831,691, forward strand.
ACAGGAACACCGTGGTGGCAGCGATCGCTCTGGTCGAATGGGCTCTCGGACGGCCAGGCAGCGGTCGGTTTGCCAACCGGTGACAATGCATGATGCAGCCGGAGAGCCATCTGGAAATGGAAGTCTTCGAGAGAGCCTTCCCTTGATTCACAGTCCCAAAGTTCACAAACAGCTGGGATGTCTTCCAAAAACTCTTAGTGCAGTCGACGTAGAACTTCAGCGCTCTAGCTACGTCCAGCGAGTGCAGAGTCCTTTCAGCCGGCGACGAAGGAGACGGGAAGAAAACTGGCAACACAAAGGGTTCGTTGAGTTGGAAGTCCGACGGCACCTTGGGCATGAAGGAGGGGTGCGTCCTCAGCACCACCCTCGTGTCGTGAAACGTCAAGTATGGCAGCTTGCAAGATAGGGCCTGGATCTCTCCCACTCGTGCGGAGGTGAAGGCCACGAGAAACGCTGTCTTCCACGACAGAAACTTCAACGGTGCCGAATGCATAGGCTCAAATGGGGCCCCCCCATGAGACTGGGCAGCACCACGTTGAGCTCCCACACCGGGGCAGGGGGCTTCACCGGCGGGAATGATCGGAACAATCCTTTCATAAATTCCTTCACCAGTCGATGAGACCACAAGGACGCCCGTCCCATAGTTCTGGTGTATCGTGAGATGGCGGCCAGATGTATCTTGATGGAAGCCTGAGCTAGTCCAGCCTTGGCCACTGACAGTAGGTACGGCAATACTTGAGGGGCCGTAATCCGCAGAGGGTTAATCTTCTGTGCACGGCACCAGACAGAGAACCTCTTCCATTTATGTCCGTAGCACTTGAGAGTTGAGGACGCCCTGGCCTTTGCAAGAACCTCTCTGCAGTCTGCCGGGATGTCGTACCCTCCAAACTCTAGTGCTGCAGGAGCCAGGCCTGCAAGTTCAGCGACTCCGGGTTGTGGTGAAGAATGCCGCCTCCTTTCTGGAGAGAAGATCTGCGTCCATCGGCAGCTTGACTGGTGTGGACGTTGACAAGTCCAGAAGGTCCGGGAACCAGATCATCCTGCACCGGGACCTCTTGAGCTGGTTGATGAGCCGGAGCAGCAACGGCAGCGGAGGGAACGCATAAAGTAATAGGCTGTCCCAGGGGAACGAGAAAGCATCGCCCATGCTCCGGCACTTGGAATTCGTCGCCGTCGCGAAGAGATCGATTTGGGGTTCGCCCCATCGTCGGAAAAGTCGATCCACTTGATCCTGGCGTAGTTCCCACTCATGGCACGAGCGCAGCTCTCTGCTGAGTGAGTCGGCGATCGTGTTTTTTATTCCTGCCAGATGAAAGGCACCAGAAACATACCTTGGGCGACGGCCCAATGCCACAGATCCTGGGCTTCCTTGAATAGGGCAGGGGATCTGGTTCCACCCTGATTCCGGATGTAGAACATCGTGGTGGTGTTGTCGGTGAAGATCCTCACCACCTTGCCCTTGAGGGACGGAAGAAAAGACCTGAGGGCACAGAACACTGCGCAGAGCTCCAAGATGTTGATGTGGAGTGACTTCTCCTCCGGGAGCCAAAGGCCTCTTGCGTGAAGATCTCCAGAGTGTGCTCTCCAACCTTCCAGGAAGGCATCTGTCATCACCGTCACCTGGTGAGCTGGGGTCTGAAAGTCTGTGCCCGCCGACAGATGAGAGCGGGTACCCCACCACCGGATCGCCTGACGGAATGTCTCGTTGAGGGGGATCCTGTCTTCGAAGCTGCCCGTCGACTGGACCCAGCGGGCGTCAAGGAACTCTTGTAAGGGGCGCATCCGAAGCCTGCAAAGGCGCACCAGATAAATGCAGGAGGACATCATCCCCAGGAGGGACTTGATAGATCTTACCCTGGCCATGTCCATGGCCAGCAGACGCTGCACCTTGCCCAGAATGGTCCTGGTCCTTTCCTCCGACGGCGAGGCCAGCCGCGCCACTGTGTCGAGCTTGGCTCCCAGAAACAGGGCGACTTGCGACGGAACCAAGTGGGATTTTGGAAAGTTGATGGAGAATCCCAGGTCTGTGAGCAGCTGGACGGTCTTCGCAGTGTGCTCCACGGCGAGCTCCCTTGTCCTTGCCCGGATGAGCCAGTCGTCCAGGTAGGGGTAGACGTGGATCCCCTGTAGGCGCAGCTGCGCCGCCACCGGTGCGAGGCACTTGGTGAACACCCTGGGTGCCGACTTCAATCCGAACGGGAGGGCCTTGAACTGGTAGTGCCACCCTTGGACCACGAACCTGAGGAACTTTCGGTGTCTTTTTAGAATGGGGATGTGGAAGAACGCATCCTCCAAGTCCAACGACAACAGGAAATCGCCACCCTCCAGCTGTCCTAGCACGTGCTGGAGGGTGACCATCCGGAACTTCTGTGCCTTGATGTACTTGTTCAGTCGTCGCAGGTCCAGGATGAGGCGCCATCCTCCTGTCTTCTTTTTTACGAGGAAGTACCTTGAGTAAACTCCGGAGCCCCGAAGCCTCTTTGGGACGAGCTCGATGGCACCCTTCTTGAGCATCGCCCTTACTTCCAACAGTAGTTGAGGGACGTGATTTTCCTTCCTGGCCACGGGTGGAACACGAGGGCACTTCTTCTGAAACTCGAGGGCGTGCCCTTGGGCCAGGGCGTCCAGCACCCAACGCCCACACGCTGACGAACCTCGCCAGCAAGCCTCCCACCGGGGTGCTTCGGCGGGGGCCCGACCCCACAGTCGGTTCAATCTTGTTTGGAGGCCGCCTTGCCTCCTTGACCTCCCTGTCGACGACAACGGGCACCACCTGACTTGCCACGTCCCCTGTAGGCTTCCTGGGACGGAGATCTTGCCGCTTGGCGGTAAGTGGAGGAGCCACTGCCGGATCCCTTGGAGGCACCTTGTCTGCCTCCGGAGCTCCGAAAGGACGGCCGTCGTTGTTGGAGCACTCCCAGTGCCCGGGCACTGCGTGTCTGTCTTGATGGCCTGAAGGGACTCATCAACCGCCTTCCCAAACAGGTTGTTCCCGTCGAAGGGCATGTCCAAAACCTTGGTTTGTACATCCTGGCGGAAATCCGTCACCTTGAGCCATCCTCGTCGTCTCAGGCAAATGCTGTTGCGCAACTGACAGAAACCGGTGTCGGCGATGTCCGTTGCCACCGTGATGGCGTGGTCTGAAGCAATCTCACCTTCCTGTAGGATTCCAAGGGCCTCAGCCCTTTTGGCGTCCCGAAGGAAGTCCAACAGAGGGGGGATTTTGAACCACGACTCCCTGTCGTAGCGGGCTACAATAGCCAGGGCGTTGGCCGCCTTGATAGTCGTCGCTGCGGATGAGATGACCCGTCGTCCCATCGTGTCCAGCTTCCTGCCCTCGACGTCCGGCGGGGAAGTTGATGTCGAGGCCGATGCCCCACCAGCTTTCTTCTTTGCCGCCGCCGAGACAACCGAATCCGGGGTAGGTTGCGCCCGAAGGCACAATGGGGCAACGTTGGGTACCCGGTACTACCTCTCGTACTGGTCCCTCTTTGCCGGCGCCGTGGCAGGGTTCTTGAGGAGGGCGAGCCCCTCATCCCAGATGTCATCAAGAAGTGGTACGGCGAGGACCGTCTTCCTTTTAGCCTCGCGCCGCTGGTAAAGGAACCCTTCCTTCTTCTCTTCTGGGCAGAGCTGGTCAGAGCTGGAAGAGCTCGGATGCCCTGGAAATCATGGCATGAAAGGATCCAATCTCGTCGGGCGGGGACGCCCTAGCATGGGGCGACGGGGGACACGTCCCGTCGTCGCCTCCGTCATCTGTACCTGTCGTAGCCGTGTCCGTGCCTGTATCATCCCCGTGGGTAGTAGACCTGGGGGTGGGCAGAGCAGGCGGCAGAGGTGGGAGAGGTGGCGTAGGATGCGTCGTCCTCCTCTTATGCGGTGGACTTTCCGAAGGTCCCGGCACCGGTTCCCCCGTCGGGTCTGGCTCAGGTACCTCCGTCAGGGGGAGGGGCAACCTTGTCCTTATCTCTGAGCATAAGGACTGAATCACTGACAAAATGGCCGCCGAAGTGTCCTGCGGCGCTGGAAACGACGGGCGCAAGGGCTCTTGAGGAACCTCGTCGGCGACACCGTCGCTCTCGTCGCCGCCCTCGTCGGGATCCCTCCCGATGGGCTGGGCCTCTTCCACGACTTCGATGAGCTCTTCTTCAGAGGTCGTGTGCGTATCCACGATGGCCACCTGCCCCTCCCCACCTTTTCCAACGAGGACTTCGTGGGGGTCTTCTCAATGGGCCTGAAAGACGACTCCCTCCGTGGGGGCAGGGAGACTCTGGGTCCTGAGGTCGCCTCCACTGGTGTAGCCTCCACAGGCTGAGCCAGGGCCGCTGCGACATCCTCAATCGAGGTCTTAGCAGGGTGAATTAAGGCCATCGTCACCTTCTGTACGCCTGGGGCCTTCACCTTTGGGGGAGGGTCCGAGCCTCGCTCCCCCTCTGCCGGAATCTTCGAGACCGACCGGGGCCTCTCCAGAAGCTTCACCGGGTTCCCAGACTTCCTCTTACCCGAGCCAGAGCGTTGCCTCGTGGTTGATGGCGCCGGGGAGGATGCGCCCTGCCTGGCAGCCAAGGAGCCAGACCGTTCGGCGCTCCTGGTGCCCGCGGACTCGCAGTGCTTGGCCTTTTGTTGGGCCCCCGTCGCCGGGGCGCCCTCACAGGACTTAGAAGACCGCTCGGACTTCTTTTTCTTCTTCTCGCCTGACGGGCTCTTCCCTTCCAGCCAGTTGGCGAGACGGAGGTGGCGATCCTTCATGGTCCGCTCCGACATGTTCCCACAAAACGCACAGTCCTTCTCCGTGTGCGTCTTGTCCTCATGGAGACAGAGGCATAACGAATGCTCGTCCTCCTTGAAAACTTTCTGAAGCTGGCATCCGGGCAGGTCCTGAACAGCTTCCCGGGTGTCGAGCTTCCTTTATCCTGGGCCATGTCCGGGGTCGGCCTCGGAACTTCTGGAATCCTCCAAAAGCGTAACACGACGAAATCTTCACCCTTGAGGGGCGTAGAAAAATCCAAAACGGATCCCCGTTATCGGATTTAGAAACGGTGGAGCTTGAGGCTCTATTTAACCGAAAAAATGAGAAAAATCTCCTGAAAAAGCGCGAAAACGCAGCAAAAGCTAGAGAGCTAAGCACGAGGACTCCCAACACTTGAAGGTGCGGTAAAAATCTGAGGATGGCTGCCAGAGGCAGGGCTTTGGGAGAGGGCAGTCATTGGCTGGGGGCAGTATGGCCCAGAGACCAGTGATTGGTTACTACTAAGAAAGACAGATCAGAAACGAAATGGATACTGATTTTATTCTATACCGAGGATTCCCGGCCTGACGACGGGGAATATTCATGAGCATGTGAATCCAGGCCAGATCCCATGCTGGAGAAAGTAAAGGCAACAAGGCCAACCGAATACTCAGGCACAAACTGCAGCGGATACACAAAAAGAACAACATAATATGCATCACTTGGGAAGACTGTATCACCAGATACTCCGATAAAGGTAAAATGAACGCCCTCACAGCCCACCACAAAACAAGGACAGGCCCACATACCAGCTCCGAAACCCAACGCCAGGGCAAGCAATACATACAGTCATTCACAGCACCCAACAACAAACAGCAGCTCGAATCCCTTGAAGTCCTGATAACATCTGAAGAATTTGGGGAAGCCATTAAATCCCTGAAGAACACCGCTCCAGGCCCGGAAGGGCTAACAGCGAAATTTTATAAATCATTCTCACAGGTACTGGCACCGCAACTCTCCCAAGTGTTCAACTCATTCTTAGAATCACGGAAGGTCACCAAGTCAATGGGGGAATCGCTTACGATACTGGTCATATCCCCAGACACACAAAGCTTTCGACATGGTGGACTGGGACACCATGTTCTTGATGGGACATCAAGAACACCCTTGAGTACATGGGATTCGGACAAAAGTTCACAACTTGGATAATGGAGTACTATCAATCACCAACAACCCAGCTGAGAATAAATGGGCATAGGTCCGAAAGCATAACCATCAACCGGGGAACCCGGCAGGGATGCCTGCTCTCCCCCATGGTGTTCGCACTGTCCATGGAGGCCTCCACCGGAAGAATCAGACAAAACCTAGACATGCATGGCATCTCGGTGGGAGACAGGGAATACAAGGCAGCATTATACGCCGACATCCTAACAATCACGCACCCGATCACCTCCCCATACGAGAAGAGCTTGAAGCGTTTGGAAAGGCATCAGGATTCAGAGTGAACTATGATAAATTGGCTGCACTAACAATTAACATTGCAAAGAAACAGAAGGAAGAACTCTCTCCCAAATTTCCCATTCCCTGGGCCGAAGACACCATTATTTGGGCGTACGCATCCCCAAAAACCACACCCAGATAGAGCAGAGCAACTTCCCACAACTATTTTAAGAACTGAAAAAGGACCTTACACACTGGACCAAGCAAGAAATATCATGGATGGGCAGAGTAGCTGCAACACAAATGAACATGGTCCCAAGACTAATCTAACACTGCATGGCACTGCCGGCCCACGTCCCAGAGAGCGAGCTCAAAGGCCTACAATGAGCGTTACTTAAATTCATATGGGGGTGGAAAGGGGGGAGCTCGAATAGCGAAGAGCATAATGACCCGAGGCCGTAACATAGGAGTGCTGGGAGTCCCTGAGGACACCAGATACAAACAAACCGCTCAACTAGTCCCAGCATTCACATGGTCACAAACTACGGACCCTCCTTACTGGGCACAAATAGAAGGAGCATGGTGCAAATTTCCCCTACCCGACCTTCCACACATGCGGATGCCAAAAAAACAGCCAAACGCAGGGCCCCTGAAAGCAACACAACACAATATCGAACTGGAAAGCAGCAGCACGAAAATGGGGATGCACAGGAGTCATAGGCCCGTTAACCCTGATCTGGGGCAACCCAGACTTCTCTCCAGGCCTCCAGCCTCTGAGCTTCGCCACATGGCAAACCGGGGGCCTGCAGACAATTTCAGACTTCCTAGTGGGAGGCAATCCACTTACGTTTGAGGAGTGCAAAGTCAAATTCAAGGTCCCAGAAGCCGAAAGATTCAGATAAAGAACCATCAAGGAAAAGGGCTCCAGAGACCTAACGGCGCTAGAACGCACATTGACAACAGCCCCACCTAAAGGGAGGATCTCCCCACTATACCGGCTCTTGGACAAGCACGACGCTGCAACCAAAGAAAAATATATGACCAATTGGGAAAGAGACCTGGGGCGACCTATAGATGAGAGCACCTGGGACAAGATATGGACGAGGAACCACAAAAGCTCTCAATGCATTACCAACAGAGAATGTGGGTATAAGATCTGCTATTGATACTACATCACATGTACGTAGCTGCACAAAGCCAACCCGAACATCCCACTGGGCTGCTGGATGGGATGCAAAACTGAAGGAACCCTGTTTCACCTGTTATGGACATGCCTACAAGCGGCGACATACTGGAGAGAAGTCCTGAACCATATAAAAGCAATCACAGGCCTCACCATCCCCTGAGACACAGGGATAGTACTGTTGGGGGACACAGGCGACGGCAAACTCCCCCTCACTGGACACCTGGCTCGCTTGTGCACATCTGATGGCAGAGAAAATCGCACTAGCCCGACTCTGGAAGAACCCTACAGGCCCATCAATCCCGCTGTGGTGGGCAAAATGCAGGGACACAGTCGCAGAGAACATTACAGCCCTACGAGCAGGGAACCTGAGCAATTTCCAGAACACTTAGGCCCCATTCATGGACTTCGCAGAACAATTCCCAACCCTCTCCCGCAGACCCCCACTTACCTGCTGGTAACTAAGAACCCACGAAACACCACAGAAATAGAGCCACCCTCCCCACCTCACCTCATCATGGACTGAACGGAAGCATAACCCAGCGCCCACCCACCCTGACCACTAAACTAAGAAACTAGCATATGATGTGTTGTATTAAGAACCTTATGAAATGTCTGATGTACCGTTCTACGTTAAAATGCCAATAAAATGTTGTATTGAAAAAGAAAATGTAAATACACTTTCAAATTACTTTTCAGAATCAGAGCAAGTGAGTGGATAATCTTTGGATATGCTTCTTACACAATTCCTACACCCTGAGTTGACTTCAATCACAAGGACAGTAATGGCATTTATATATCACACTAGTTATACTTTGCAGATTGAGGTTGCAGAAAGGAAAGGTTTAGGTAAGGAAAAGGTTAAACAGTTTCTCAGTATATGTGAGGACAAGTAAATCTTCCAATGAAATCTAGACAAGCCTTTCCCAGCAGTAACAGTCTAAAACAAGTTAGCAGACAAACAATATCAAAGTCAATGGGCTAGAAGAGTCTGCAGGGAGCCAGGACAGCCAAAGTCAATTTAAAACCCTCTATGAAGCTGATGCACTTCTTAGAAACAAAGTCTTGCACAAAGTTAGAGAGTTTGTTAGAAAATGACTTTTAGGGTCACAAGCAGTTAAGCCTGTGCAGAGAGAGTTGGAATCAACTCTAAAAGTAAACCACTGCAATTCCCAACTGAAAAAAAAAGCACAGCTAAGAGACAATGAGGCAAGTACCACAAGTCTAAACAGTACCTCTGGTTTGAAGAAGAGTGTACCAGCTGGATTCTGCCTTGCTACAGCGGTGCAGACCCCGTGTTCCTGAGCCCAAGTCGTGGGGACAAGAGGGAGGACGCCTGGAGGGCTCCTGCGGCTGTACTTGGGAGGTCGTCAGCAGCTATGGGCTCTTTTCGGTTCAGCAGCACTTCGCGGTTTCAGCGCTTAGCAAACAGCACTGTCCCGGATCTCGGATACAGTTTGGGCTTCCTTCACTCCTGCACTCTGGTGAGGGAACTCTAGAGCTCTGGGCGTCCTCACACTTATTTAGAAAAAGGCCAACACGGCCAAGGCCTAGAGCAGCAGATTGCCAGAGGAGCAGCATTTTAATGCAGTTTATTTTCAATTTACTGGTTGTCATTTGTAAATATAAAACCAATTTTGTTTCTCCAAGTCTGGCTGATCCACAACACTGCAAGTAATTTTGAGCTGTTAGCATTCATTCCAATCTTGACCGGTAAATTCTTTGATGGCCAAACTTGCATACATGCTTGATATTTGCTAACGCTTTAACCCAGCGTGCTTCAGGGATTTAGTGATTCAGTCGTACAACTCTCACAAACACATATGGTAGATGTAAAGCACTTCATTCTTATCTCCCCGGAATTTTCTTTAATATACAAAACAGCCAAAACCTCATTAGTTTTATTGGTGCCACTTCACATTATCTTTGGAGTAGTTTCTAATCAATAGACACATACATTGTTAGGCAATCACTTTTATATTCAAATACACGACATGCATTTTTTTTTAGACAGTTGCAAAAATTTGCGTTTTTCCTTCAGAAAAGTAAAGGTTAAAAATGATGCACCATTTTACAATATTAAATGCATGCCTATGCTTAAGTCAAGCGCAGAGTTCCCACAGGTGTCACTAAAATGATGTTGTGAAGCAAGCACTAATTTCCTTCCCCATCCCGACATTTCACAGGTCTGTGGTCGCCCAATAGGTGCAAGCAGGAAATAGATCTTAGAGAAGTTAAAATGGCAAAGAGTAAATCTGAATGCGCAAGTGCATCAAGAAACCTGTGAAAGCATACACAAAGCCACAGAAGGGTGAACACAAAAACTGTGTGCCAAAGGTACACACTGTTTCACAGCTGTAAAGGTGTCCCGTAAAGATATCCATTCAGCCATCTTTACAGAAGCTGTTCACTGCTAAGCAGGCAAATGACATCTGTGCTGGATTTATCATGCGTCTTTGATGACATTCTGCTGCATGCTCAGTACTACCAGGAGAACCAACTCCAAAGTATGTCACACAATGCAAAACCGTGATGCTTATTAGTAATCTACACATTAATTATATTTTAAATACAAGGTAGGACTTTTACTGTGAATCAAGAACCTTCTCCAACTGTCTTTATTCTACTGAGGTGTTTATGCCCAGGTAGTGTTTACAAATTTCACTTGTTATTTTGCCGCATTTTAATGGCGTTGCAGTCCAGGGTTTGGAGGTACATCGGCTGCAGCCAGTAACTTGCCTTATTTTAATGTCGCACCCTGCGAACACCATAGATGTAACCATGAGAAGGGGGTCGAGTTCTTTTCAACATTTTTATAAGATGTGCCTGTACCACTTGCATATATGGCATATGCAAACTTTATCATTTGACAAGACAGGATGTAAATATTTAGTTATGTTGCATTAATATTACAGACCAGTCTTGGTGCTTCTCAGAGTGACAAAAGGCAATTTGTGAGAAAAACCAGATATTAGCATTGAAACCAAGATTCCTAATTCCAACCTTCTCTTACTTGTGTCCAGTTAGAAGACAGCTTATGTTCTTATCACTTCCTCTAAAAGATGGTTTTCGGGCTTAACCGAAAGTAGACAATTAGCCGTAACAATTACCTCTGGTGAACTCAACTGTACAACACACTGCCTTCTCCAACTCTTGGGCAGCAGAGACCTGAAAACATTCTTTCAACTAGCATAGAATATGATAGGCTTGGATTAATAGAGAGGAAGCAATATTGTTCTAATCCCTGCAACCTTAAAAATAATATTATGGTAGCGGAAATGGGAGCGAAGAGGCGTAGTTTGGAAATATAAACGGACAGGGTTTGTTGAAGGGGCGGAATCTGGTGAAGATGCAGAGTCTGGCAGAGGTGGAGTAAATTTGGTGAGGGAGCGCATTCACTTATTTGGGCCTAAGGCAGCAGAAAGCCTAAATACACCACTGGTCGTCCTGCTTCTGGAGGTCCTTAGGAGACTCCTGGCGCTTCTAGCCGGATTTCAGACATTGCACTCTACTACAGATTTCTCGACCCCGTGCACTCGGTTCCTGCAGCAGCGAAGAACTACAGCCAGTCGGGGAAGATGGTCCAGTGGAGTTTGTCTCTGGGTTAGTTGGTCCTGTTAACCTAAGGGGAGAAGTCGTCCCTTCCGGAGCTTCTCTGTCGAATTGAAAAAGGGGTTTCAGCACAGCAGCAGGGCTTTGCCAGGCAATTCAAAGGACCAGGACGATGCAGCAAACTTCGTTTACAGTTTTGTCGGGTATTTCTCCCAGTGGTCAACTGCCTATAGTCCCAAAACCCTCACCTTTTAAGCAGGTTTCTCCCATTCATGCACAGATTAGGCCAGCAATCACACAGCAGGGTGGCTGTCCTAAAAGGACAGCCAGCCAATCACGGATGGTTGCATTCAGGCACTCGGAGACAAAAGACAGGGGAGTTTTGGGAGTCTCCATCACATCCTGCCTTTCCAGACACATCAGTGCCAGAGACAGGCTTCAGGGCTGAAGCCCGTCAAAAAAGGCAAAGCGAACAAAGGGCTCAAACCTGGCTCAACGCACAGTAAAACCCAAGTAAGACCTCACTTCAAAGTGGGGAAAAAAGATGACCGGGGACATTTTGACTAAATGGTCACCCATGGGTGGTGTACTGCAGCTAAGGGTTCATCCTGCGGTAAAAAAGCACAATGGTAGGACAATTAAACCACTGCCACCAGCCATTTAAAGTAGGGAGGGTAACAAAAAAAATGTTACATTAGAATGTAGTATAAGGAGCTAGTAGGTACACCCCCCCCCAGCACTCCTTATAAGATGTTATGTGCTGGACCTACAAAGAGAAAAGTTAATTAAAGTCAATTTCACTTTACTATTCTTGGGAAACAGTAGTTCACACAAGAAAAGGTATTTAAACCTTATGAGAAAATGAAAGGATTTCTCTGTGACACCGCACTGAGGGTGCTGTGTGTCTCCATACAAAACGTAGATGCCTATGGAGTTTGTCAGACACCCAAAACAGTGTAAACAGTCCAAATCAGGTCAAAACAAATGAGAGAGTGAGTAAAGGTCTCTCACTCCAGGGTTAAAATTAAAAATTCCTAAAGTCCAGCAAAAGAGCTGGGGCTCTCTACGGTGGGAGGAACTAAGCACTAAAATGAAAATTCTCCCTAAAACAACCACCACCCTCAGAAATAAAACAATTACCAGTACTGATACGGCATAGGTCTGCAACTTTTGGCTCATCAATGATTTGGAGTCCAATTACCATCAGGTCTCCCACATCAAAGTCAATGGTGAGGGATCATTTTAATTCCCAAAATGAGTTACTGCAAATAAATGAACACCAGTCACAAATCAAATATTCAAGAAGAGTTTATTACCCAGGTTCAGCTATGTCTCGGACAGTCATAGAAAAATTGAGCAATTTACAGGACGGCCAGTTAGCTTCTTTATACAGTTCAAGTCTGCTTCGTTTGCTGCAATTACAGCTAGTTTACGACCTCATAATGTGGGCATTATCCATGGCAACATATGGATCCTCGCTCTACGTCACATCTGTACAATTTATTGTTCTCAGAGCAGTGGGGTTCACCCTGTTCCCAGCACAAGGAGACATTCCTGGCCTATCTTTATCTGTGTTTGTCTTGGGCCAAAAGGTTGTTTCGCCTTTCGGCTTGGTAGTTCATTTAACTCATCCTTCCTGGAATCTACACGGCATATTATGGTTTCCGTTTATCAATATTCGCACAATTAGGCTCGGAAGTCAGGAGCCAGAAAGACACAAACTACCCTTTATCTCTGTCCGTGCCTTCCTGTTCAAGGTTCGAAGCTGGTAAATTCCATTAGCTAAGCATTCCTTGCATAGACATTTGCTAGCCCTTCAGGCGGCAATCATTTTCTGCATGCGACATGAAAACCCAGCAAGTGAGCAAAGAAACCATAATGGAATACGAATGGTGCATTTCAATTTGAGCACTTAGGCTAACACAGAACGGATGCATTTTCACAAACCCTACGTTAAGCCTACGCTAACACATTGAAGTCATACATAATCATGTATATCGATAGCCATAAATTGTCTAATCTCTACATCCTGCATGATCAAGGCATTAATCACATTAACAGGAGGATAAGGTCCAGGTTTCAAATTCTCAAGGGCTCTAGAACAGCAGTTTCCTAGCATAGAACCTAAAACTGGCAAAGATTGTATACAGCAGCAACAGAACAAGATCACCCCAATGAATATTGCAAGTACAGAAAATATCTTCCAAACCCAGGTTCTGAATAGGTTCCAAGCCCATGCCCCAATGTCCCAATCACCTTCATCAACGTGAATTTCAGAACCCAGTGTATGTAATCTTTTGATGGCTTGAAACACAGTAGTGGAGGAGTCAGATATATACACACACAACACGCTGACCCGACCATTTTTCAAACTCCTCCACATTCAGCTAACATGACATCTAAGACCATTCTATCCTGAAGGGCAATCAGTCTAATAGCCCTTTGTTCCAATGTCATATTAAACAATAGGTCAGTTGTTTCATTAATTGTTTTTTCCAATATTCCTGCCAACCTTCTAATGTCTCGAGAGTTTATTACTTGTCCCCAAACGGGAACCAAGGATTTCGATACATCCCCAAATATTTGGAGAAGTGGGTCATCATCGTTCCCCCTCCTAGGGCTGCGTTTTAATATTTCTGCAGTTGAAGTCACGTAAACCCAGGCAACAGTATCCCCAAGTAACATTTTCCATCCCAATCTTCAGGTAACCATGGATATGCTTGTTTTCCACAGACAAAGATGGATTCCCAATATTTAAGGGCCTTGTCTCATTTACCAAAACCGCAGTGTGCATACATTTGTCATATGTACCCATATATCGAGAACCTTCTATACTTAAACAAAATGGTACTGTATCAGGATTAAGGTTGATGGTGTAAAATGGTGGAGTTGCTTCTCTATTTCCTACTGGTGACATGCAAAATGAGATAATTGGTATGGTCTGGATCTTTTATCTGCATGAATGGTAGAGGCAACGTTGGTAGTGCTCTTGTTAGCAAAGACAGAACATCTTAAAAGGCAGTAATACTTGCTGATCAAATTCATTAATGTTTGTTCCATCAAAGTTAACAGTGGTATCATTTACCAAAAAACAGAGCCCTAAAAGATGCATAGCAAGCAGTTGATAAGGGGAGTGGATATATGTACCAACCTAAACCTTTCTCACCATGTTGTAGGAGATGTGAATATACCCAGGTGCAGTAGGCACAGAGTCTTGTGTGTCTTGGAAGGAGGCACTGTGCTTTTCGTTTTGTTCCTGAAGTCCTACCTCTAGCTTGCGGCCTGGAGGCGGAGCTATAACATTCAAATACTCAGTGCACCCACGGAGCAGCGCGGTGTCGGCACAGTCTTGTGTGTCTTTGGTGCCTTTGGTCGTTTGATCCAGCGGACTCTGCAGGTGTGTTTTTATTTCTGTTTTCCCACCTGCTCATCAAGCAAGCGCGGGTTTTTCAATCATCTTGATGGGAACGAGCTAAGTATTGGAACCGCCACAGGCCCGGTCTGGTCTGCGTCGTGGAGGCTGTGCATTTACTAAACCCCAGTAAGGAGGAAAACCTCTGCACCTATAACAGGTGCTGACATAACTAACTTAACCAATTTAATCACTCTCACGGCCTCTATTGACAGAAATTCTGCCGACTTAACAAATGCTCCAAAAACGCATTTATTAGTGGGCGGTGGTACCGGGATTTGCATGCAGGATTGTATGCAGGAGTGCTGTAAGAATGGTGAGCGTAGTGAGACTAGTGAGTGTGACGAGTGCAGCGAGTATGGTAAGCACGAGCAAAATGAGACTGGTGTTGATTTGACCAATAGTTCGATCAACGAAAGTGACGACTACTTCATCACCGAAATTGAAACAATTGAAACAAACAATTCTCGATGTACTACTGGCATTGCGTCTGTATTTAGCACTGCCATTACAAATGAAGCCCAAGGATGTAAATACTATTCGTGCTCTGAGTTCCCAGTTGATGGCAATATAGATGCTAATAAGTTGGTATCAGTTGACACTTCCCCCAATTACGTGTTCTCGCTGCAAAAACTGTGCAAAGGACAAATGGAGGGAACAAATTGATTACCATACCACATCTTGGAGAGTTGATGTGTGTCAATCAAAGACAAATGGAACTTAGAACAGATCACACAACTGAAAAAATTACACCGCAAATGAGCGATGACAAACAGCCTGAATGTGGCAACTGCAATATATTGGATCTGCAACCGCTTTCTCATAATAACGAAAAATCGAACATTGAAAGAAGGGATTCAATTAGTGTGGCAGATAAACTGTTGAAAGATCTATTAAAAATGAATTTGGATTTTAACAACCGGACTAATAACAAACTAAAGAGCTTATCTACTTTAAACAAACGGAGCGCTGCTGCCTCATGATGATGCACATGCAGAAAATTTTGAAGCTGGAAAAAACTTCCTGGCAGACTTTGGCACAACCAAAATAATACACAGCCCCGCACGCAAAAGGAAAAGAAGTGGAAATAGTATCTCAGGCGAAATTGCCTGCTCACAGACAAGAACTCAAAGCAGCAATATATGCTGCATTCACCAGTAAGATTTACAGCGATTGAAAGTAAAAACCAATCGCATAGTAAAGGAACAACCGAAATTTCAACACCTGCCAATGAGGAAAGAAATACTTCACTTTCATCATCGGCTTCTTTCACTTCTGACATTGATGATTCATCTATAATGGGAAGACCTTTTCCCAAAATAAGACGTGCGCACTGGAATAAGAAAAAGTCAGATTTACAAAAACAATATAATACACTGGAAAGAAATATACTGGATTTACAAACAATGATTAGGTCTACTATGAACATCGTACTCTCTCCGTATCTCAAATTATATGAACAAATGGATGGCAACATAAAAGTTCTAACTACGTTAATAGCTTTGTTAAATACCAAAGTTGCTAACATGGAAATTGAACAACAAAGGAATCATGATAATGAGACGGGAAAAAATTAAAAATGCCAACTTTTTGAATTTAATCTTAGACTCTAATCAAAATTCACGTGAGGACAAAAAATGAATAGCTGAAGTTGCTTGAGAAGCCCTAAAGCTTTTTAACAAATCTCATTTGACTGCTTCAAAGGATGGTGCTAATAGTAGCGATAATTTAGACAGCTGTCGCAGTACTTCTACTATAGGAAAAAATAATCTGCCAACAGCTCAACTAAACCCTGAGCGCGGAAATATTGAAAAGGTATGGAAAAAGAAAGATCCCTCGCTCTTGAGCAAAGTTAAGGAGAACTCAACCGCGCTCGCACAAAAAGATAAGGAAAAAACTTGGCATGGATGCCTCCCACTTTCAGAGGAATCCTTTACTGTACCCAGGGCTGAGCGTGAGATTTTAGTAGATGGTCTACAAGAGAAAAGGATGGATATACCTAAAAATTATAAGACCGAATCAGTAAGAGAGCGTGTTTGTACTACAAAATCCAAATAGAGTGAAAACAGAAATATTTAAAGCTCAGAGAAACCCCAAGCGGAGGAAACAATTGAAATAAAAAGCCCAAAATGTCAGCGAAGATCAGACCAAAACTAGCGCCAATGACAACGCAAATGAAACCGTTGGTACAAAAAAAATAATAAATGAGTAAAAAAGATGGAAAAGGATATCTCAAGTGAGATAGAAGATCTGCAGGAAAAAAACGCAGAAGCACCTAAAGGGCTGTTCGATATATTTGCAAACAATAAATTAAATCAAGTTTCAAAAGGAGTATTGCAAAAAAAGAAATAAAAAAAAGGAAAAATATCAAATGGAGCCTGCGCATTCGTAAGAAATCTGAAATCAGTCTTTGTTAATGTATCAGCTAATAGCTGTGGCACATTGCAAAATAATTCGGATGGATGCTCAAATAAAGAAAAACAAAAAAACTCCTTTAAAGGCCCATGAAATGCAAAAGGAAACACCCATGTCCTCCATCTCAGATCAAGATTCAGTAATGGAGTCTGAAGCAGCCGACATTGAGACATTAATGAATCTCTCAACATACGAAGACCCACAGGAAGTCAAACAAACGGGATGACAAGGGAAATGTGGCGATTGAACCTGTTTCGAGTAAGAATATGACCGGGCCCGTTGAGCCAATAAAGAAAGACGATGTACTATCAACTGGGTGTCTCTGTGAATGGGGGACCAAACCCAAAATTTCCAACTCTGACTCACACGAACCAATAGTGAGTCCCTTTAAAACTTTAGACGAAAAAAGGAAAAGATTCCCGTTAATGACGTTAAACCAAGTCAACATAACCCCAATACTGAATATGGCTACTAATTACAAGCCTGCAGATGTAGAAAAAAAATATTGGAAGAAGATAAACTGTCTTGTATAAAAAAATCTGTGATCAACAACGTGCCCTCAGACCGTAATTCCCTTAAAGGGAAGGGCGATCTTTTCAAAGCTCAAGGAAAAAATGGCAACACAAATGGTGAGAAAAGCAATGTCAATAAAACAAAGGCAAAATATTGCCTAAGTCTTGAAATAATTCTAAATATCAATGATGGACTAATAATGAACAGGAAAAATGTATTAAGTTTGTTTCATCACGTTCCTGTGTTACGTACCATCGAGTCTAGTGGTATTCAGGCTGTTGAATTCAAAGATGACATTGCGTTGGATAGAGTGTTTTTATATGTAAACTCCAGATTATTGTGTGAAACTTTACTACAAGGTGCCGCAGATTTGTTACCCTGCGGCTTCGACATTGTCGAAGTAGACACTACCATTATGATAAAAAAAGCAAGTGATATGGTTCCTACGACTGTATGTCAGCTAAAAGAACTTGTGAATTAAACTCAGTCAGATCCACAATCAATGGTAGATGAGACTGGGAAATCGGACTATAAGCAATTCAATCTGCTTCGACAAGAACAGTCCGGCTATCAAAAAATAAAACAATCTGAGCTAATCCGAATTACAGTAAAAAATACTCATCAAACCTCACAAATAAATGGAAGAAAAGAAAATCAAGTACCTCATAGCGAGTGGAATTAGCTAGCAGCAACTCTAGCAAATAACAACCGAAGCTAATGTTTATCGAAGCCAAAAATGTTCGTTTAGCCATTGGCTCGTGGAATACAAGAGGTTTTTCTCATCTGTTTAATTTCAAAGAAACGTGGTTAGACATCTGTCCGATGGCAGAGAACTATGAAATAGCCTTTAATCCTGCTATTAAAGGGAATAAAGGTCACCCAAGTGCAGGTCTTCTCACTTGTAAAAAAAGCATCTGGTTGCAGAGTAAAGGAGTATAATAATATATCATCATATATTCAAGTTGTTACCATCACAAGGAATGGCAATGATGACAACCATTTGACACTCTTCATCATAAACCTGTACTGGCACCATGGTAAGGCAGGTACATTGGCATTTGTTGAACAAATTATGGACATAATTGATGAACTGATGATCAAAGACAGCAGTGCCGGCTTGATTTTATGTGGAGATTTTAATTTAGATGTTATAGAGAGAAGCAAGAATGAACTTCCAAGGAAACAGAAATTGAAGCAAAAATGGTCTGAAGAACTAATTTTACGGAGAATTTCCAAGGTGAATGGTAACGTCGAGGGCGACGTACCTGCCAAATTGACCTGGCAAAGGAACAAACAAAAATCCATATTGGACTACATTTTTTTTTCCGAAAACTTATTACGGATTCTAAGTTTTGAAGTTCATAACACACAAGTCAGCGACCATAACATGGTCATAGCATATCTTGTAATATCAAAGCAACCGTCATCAACAACATGGAATTGGAATATAACACCTAATTGCAGCGGGAATAGATTAAAACTCAACTCACAGCAAGTGAGTACATTGAAAAACGAATATGAGAAACGCATTGACTTGTTGGGTGTAGCTTACACCCCCTTGTTAGAACAATATACGATCTTGAGAAACCAGAATGGTATCCTGTCTCACAAGTACTCCCATATTTACAATACCGAAATTGTCATGAGAAAGAGAAATGCGCAGGCCCTGCGACAATTAAAAAATGATAGTAAAGTGGATCAGTTCAAGATGAAGAAAAAGATCAAACAAAACTACAAGAATTGGCTGACAGCACATCGTGCCCAAACAGAACAACATGCAGAAAATATAATGAAGTGCTTAAAAGAGAAAAATTCTTCAGATTTTTGTTCAATCATCAATAATTAATCGGGAATACAGTCGGCTTCGAATAAAAATATGGTCACTGGAAAAAAAGTGGATTGAACATTTCTCGATTCTATTCTCAAAAAAGGGCAACACTCCTGATCCCCCGATGCCAGCCCTCTCACATTGGGATATCCAGTTTGATCAGGATGAAATTTTGCAGACATTAAAAAACTTTCCAACTCTCGTGCCCCAGGTCCAGATGGCATAAATAATGCCATGGTAAAATCTGATCCGGAAACCTGGGCTGAGTTTTGTAAGGTCCTGTTTGACAAAATTACCATGGAAGGTGCTGCCCCGGTGTCGTGGAAAAAAGCCATTGTTGTTCCGATGTTTAAAAAGGGCAACCGATCAAACCCAATGGACTATAGGCCTATTGCCTTGTTAGACGCAATAGGTAAAATGTATGCAGCGCAACTTCAGCATAAATTGATGGAATGGTTAGTTTTAACTAAACATATCGATGTTAGACAAAGTGGGTTTGTGAAGGGTGTTGGCTGTTGCCTAAATCTGATACTCCTTAACTTAATGAAAATGGACATGAAAAAATCAAAAGTGTACCTAGCATTTGTCGACCTGTCTCATGCTTTTGATAGCATAGACAGGGAAATCCTTTGGACGAAATTAAAAACCTGGAATTGTCCCGATAGTCTTCTATATGCTATCAAGGATTTGCATACCGACACTAAAATCTACATTCGTTTGGATGCAAGTGGCACTTTGTCTGAACCCATTCGCACCCACTGTTGAGCCAAACAAGTGTGTCCTCTAGCAGCCATCATTTTTAATGTTTTCATCTCCGACATCGGTGAGGCACTTGGGAAAGCAAAAGGATTTGATCCTAAAATAATGGATTCTGCTTTGAATGGGATTCTATATGCAGACGATTTAGTACTAATGGATCTTACACCCATTGGCTTACAACGAAAACTTCATGTGTTGGAACAATATGTCCAGGTCAATGGGCTATATATAAATCCAAGTAAATCTGTCTTAACATTTCAAAATCTTGCCAAAAGCACATCTAAGAAATTCAATTGGTACCTTGACGGTGAACTATTACACCAGGTAAAATGGGTAAAATACCTGGGTATGTGGTTGAATTCCAAAATAAATGATCATACTTGGGTTGAGAAAACAAAAGCTAAATGTCGTCTACTAAGTGCTCAAGCTACAGCTTTAGATAAAAAAAATGGCAAGTTCTCACTGGTTCTCACGTTTTACAAACAAAAAGCAGTGCCAGCTTTAATCTATGGCACAGAAACTGCCTTTGGTTGCCCCTCTAGTTTGTGGGATAGCCTTGAAAACAGCTTCTGGGGCAGAATCTTGAAAGTTGCTAGAGGAATACCGGCAGCAGTATTAAGATATGAATTGAGGTTAATCTCCGTAAATGCAAAAGGTACATGGAACACACTGTCAATCTTTGGCAAGATAATCTTGACAAATGGTGCACCGCAAATGAACATTTTGCATGATTTGGCTGATAAACAATCAAACACAGTTTTTGCAGTCTGAATAAACCAATGTCATCAAATCCTAATGGACATAAATAGTGACGTACTCACTTTGAAGGAAAACCCAGATGCCGTAAAGAAAAATCTGTGGAAAACCGATTGGATCAGTACATAAACAGAGCGAAATATTTGCTCTTGAAGAATGTTACTTTTGAAGGAAAAGCCTACAATTAAACTTACAAATATCTTGAAAAATGTCCAGACAAACAAGAATCTTTCTAATGAAATTCAGGCTAAATCAATTCAAGACTAAAGTAGTAATTATGAGATGAATCAAATATGAGAAGTTGAATCCAAAATGCAGATTCTGTGACCATTTCGAACAAAACATCAAACATCTGATTCTTACCTGTAAAGCCTTCTCAACGATAAGAATGACACTGTTTGAATCAAATGTGGCAAAAAAAACTCATCATACCATGGAAGAATGGTGGGAAGAATGTTTTACAGACGTAAATAATAAACGAACATATGCTCTGACATTTCTCCTTAAAAACATTGATGAAGAATAAACTAAATAGCACGAAAAATTGACTTAAATATGGGTCTGCGACTTGTGACGTACTCTGTCGAATTCAGTGTTCATTTGATTTTTATCATTTTAATTGTTTAAATTGCTTAACTTTTGATGTTTTCTATTCACTTATTGCGATATTTATATATATGAATAGTGAAATGTAATGTCATTTTTTTAAAGGTATGATTAAAAAAAATATATATATACCCAGCAAATTGTTCTGTTCAGGATCGCACTGGCGTCGTTCATAATCTTTATGAGGGTGTTGTTGAGATACCCCTCTCTGTTTGAGATCAAGGGGGCGAAGGGTATGTGAGTACATATGGAAAGGAGACAAGGTAATGGAGCTGTCCGTAGGCAACAGTAAGCTGAGGGGATGAGAACATTCTAAATACTATAACACAGGTATCAATATGAGCATAATACACACTACAATAATTATAATTATGCATTTGTCCCTAGTGGACCATAGCCCTTTAGACCTGGGCTCTCCAATAGCAATACTTTCCATGTCCTCACTTCTACATGCCCCAAACAGAGGCATAGTCTTTCAGTGTCCATTAATAAGCTTCACTGGATTCCAAGATGGCCGCCGGCAGTGAGTAGACGTGCCGACGGCGCCCTCCGGACCCGACTGATGTGAGGTGCCCATCAACGGATTACTGTAGAGGCCGGGAAAGACCCCCGGGGAATGAGGAAGAGGTGTGGAGTTGACTGGTGCTGTCAGGCAGCCTGTGCCGGACCCCGAGAGCGGCGCTGCCAAGAAGAGAGCCGCGGCCGGCAGGAGATGAACACGTAAAGGAGCCGTGGCGGTGAGGAGCAGTATCGGGAGGAGCCGGGAGGCTCAAGGAAGCATAGGAGCACCGAGGAGAGTGAGCCGCAACGGGGCTCTGGAAGCGAGCTGCATAAGCGGGTGAGCCCCCGGAAACGGCTCTACGATCCACCCTCCCCTCCCCCCGTGGCGAAAGGGAGAGGAACGCCTGGAGGGGCCGCGGTGGTGCGGTGCTGCTCTGTGAGGTGCTGTCTGTGGCGTGCAGGAAGGTGAAGGAGTCCCGCGGAGGTAAAGGTGCAGCGGGACACCGGAGGGGGCCAGCGGGAGCGGGTGAGCTGGCGGAAGCGACTCAGAGACACGTCCGCCACTCCTGGAATGGCGCTGTATGACTGAGAGGCCTGCCGCGTTGAGACCCCACAACTCCATAGCAAGGGAGAAGGAGCAGCGGCGTAAAGCTGGTGAGGAGGGGGAGATCAGCGGCTGACCCGGGATCCGGAAAGTGAGTGGAGGGTAGGGAAGTTGCCCCAGGCAGTAGAGGAGAGCTGACCCCGTCTGTAGCCCTCAGAGAAGCAGGAGCATTGCAAATCCCCATGGTGGGTGGAGGATAGGTCGGGGGACGAGCAGCGAGGCAATGGGGCGCGGACCGCAGAGAAGTGCGGCCTTGAGGCAGACACGGTGTTGGGCCCGAACGGCTTGCCGCGACCCCCCTGGAGTGGAGAAGAACCCGCTACGAGAGTTTTATAGGGGCGGAATACCCCCTTGTTGATTGAGAAAGGTCTGAGAAAGGGTCAGAGCGGGACTACCTAAGGGAGAAGCCAGGACTGGCGAAATCTAAGAAGCTCCAGCTGAGAGTCCAAAAGGAGCGGCATTTGGCAATCCATCACCCCCCGTCCCCCCGGCGCAGCACAGCGGCCTAAACATTTAAAGGGAATCGCAGTGGCAGAAAGCCCCGACCCCTTGTGGCTATAAAATCCAGTTCTGTCAGGCACAGAGGAGGAGCAGCGGAGCAACATTTCCTCACGGACAGCCTTTCAGGAGCATTATAGAGACATAAGACCTAGGGAAATGAGCAATAGGACCACCAAAACCAAAGGAAAAGGGGGGAAGTGGCCCAAGCCACGGGTGACGCAGTGGGCAGGCTCCCTGCAATCTGGCCAGTGCATACCCCGAGGGAAGTCCCTGGGTCCTCGAGAGAAGTTCGGGGAGGATACCGACCAGGGGGTGTCGGAAGAACAGACTGATGTCCAGACAGGAATTTCGGGGGGAGCTGCACGCCTTACAGTCGAATTTGGCAAAAACTTTTCAGGACCAATTTCAATTGATGAGAGCAGACCTGAATGAAGCCCTAGGAGAGATAAGACAAGATATGCGGCAACTAGGGGAAAAGGACAGACACTCTGGAAAAAGGCCTCCAAGAAGTGGATGAAGAAACTACAGCCAACAGTGAAGCCATAGAGAGGTTGGACGTGACAACAAAATCTTGAAATCCAAATGGAAGATTTGGAGAATAGATCCCCAAGGATCAATATCGGAGTGAAATTGCTGCCAGAGACGGTGTTAGACAAGGACTTGAAAGCAGTGCTTCAGGGCATTTTTGCCGACATCCTGAAAGAAGGGAGCCCTGAGAAGGTTGAGCTGGACCATGTGCACAGAACGGGGCGGAAGACCAAAGGCCAGATGGCGAGGCCTAGAGATGTTCTGGCGGCATTTGCTAGGTACGCCCAGAAGGAGGCAGTTCTTCGAGCAGCACGGCAGCGGGAGCCCATTATGTTCAAAGGGCAGCAGATCGCATTATTTCAGGACTTGGCGAGTAGCACGCTCCTGAAAAGGAGACAAATGGGCCCACTGTTAAAGGTTGTAAATGAGAAGGACATATGGTACAAATGGACATTCCCGTTTGGCCTGCTTTTTGAATGGGAGGGAGCGTATTACGTCCCTATCGGAAGGGGCAGATCTCCTTCGAATAGAGGTGGAGGAAACTCCTCCGTGCTCAGGAGCACAGGGCGCGATGGTTCGCTCCAGGCTGAAACCCTGGAGATGGACGACAGTAGGCGAGAAAAGGAGAAAAGGCAAATAAGACAAGCAGCGAAAAGAAAATTCAAGTGAAGAGAGGAACGGGACATCTGACTCCTGAATTATGATAGCGGTAAAAGGGGTGGTGGGCCTCTAAAAGGAGAATTGAAGTCATGGGCCATAGTAGGAGCAACCATTTTGGGTACGGAAAGGGTGGAGATGCCCGAGTTAGGAGTGGTGTGCAAGAGGGAAGGGGATGCCCTTTCAGGAAGGGAGGGGAGGGGGGAGACAGAGAGGGGAGAGAAAGAGAGGGGAGAGGCGGGAGGGAAAGTGACAAGGGGAGGTGGCGGACGAGTCATTCAAAGAGGGGAGAGGAGAGAGGGCAGTAGCTCATAGTAAGGCCCAAGTCTCAAGTTCTGACTCCTTAAGTGGTTAACGCATAATGTGAGAGGGCTGAACTCCCCACTAAAGAGGAAAAAGTTGGAGCACTTTGCGAGAAAGGAAAGACCCGATATTAGGGGGCTCCCGGAAACGCACCTGGTATTCAACGACCATGGAAGGTTGAAGCTGCAGGGATTTGATCAGATTTTCCATGCCTCAGGGCAAAGTAAAACAAGGGGAGTGGCTCTAGCCATTAGGAACACGGTCGACTTCAGAGTCGAAGCAGTGACGAGAGATAAAGAGGGGAAATACATCGTGGTCAGGGGGAGATATCAGGATGCCCCTTACACAATTGCGGTTGTATATGGCCCTAACACCGGTCAGGAACAGTTTTTGCTGCGGGTCCTGAAAGTACTAGAAGAACAATCTTGGGGGCAGATTCTTTTGATGGGAGACCTGAATATTGCTTGGGATAGGGAGAGGGACAGAGATGGTAAGCGAGTAAGGGGTGGGGGAGCGGTGATGTCGGCTAAACTGAAGGAACAGATCGGTAGGCTGGGATTGAGAACTAAAGGGGGACGAGGAGGGTTACACCTTATCTGGAGTTCATGGATCACAATCCAGAATAGATTATATATGGGTCTTGGTAGGACTAGTTGGCGGTATTCGGGAGGTGAATGTGGGACCGATAGGGATAGCGGACCATAAGATAGTCTCGGCGGTTTTGGTCCTGGGTAGAAGGGTGAGGGGAGTATGGGGCTGGAAGTTTCCAAGGGCGGTCCTGAGAGACCCAGAAGCTCGGGGGGACATTGAAGAGAAGATTAGGGCCTTCTTTGCTGTTAATAGGAAGGAGGATACGGGAGAGGAGGTGAGGTGGGACGTATTCAAGGCTACTATCCGGGGGGATCTAATTTCAGCAGCTGCTTTTCGCGTGAAACAATTAAAGGCTTTGGAGGGCCAATTAGAGACTGAAGTGGAAGCGGCTAGACAGGCAGCAGGTATGACCCCTATCCCGGGTAGCTATGCGGGAATACAGGGAAGCGTTGGGGCCGTTAGAAATTTTGCATATCAAAAAGGCAGAGCGTGCGCTATTAGCTGTGAGCCACAAATATTACGCAAAGGCAAATAAGGCTGATACGCTTTTGGCACGGCTACTCAGGGGGAAAAGGGGGAAAAATTCTATTACAGCGTTGAAATTGGGCTCTGGGGAAAGGGTCACAAAGCGGGAAAGAATGCAGGAGGCTTTAGCGGGCTACTATGACTCCCTTTATGCATCCCAAAACCCCCATAGCGATATGCAGGAAAAGTTTTTGCAATCTATTCAGCTATGGGAAATTGATAGAGACGAGGGAGGCCCTAAACCGAGAAACTCCGGAAGAGGAAGTTCGTGGGGTGATTGGAGCCCTCCCAATAAACAAAGCCCCGGGCCCGGATGGTTACACTGCAGCCTTTTATAAATTCTTTATCACGCAGCTGTTCCCGCAACTGACCTCACTATTCAATTTGTTTCAGCAGACAGGTAGAATTGCCCCGTACATGGAGGAAGCAAAGGTGACCCTTTTTCTTAAACCACATAAAGACCCTGAAGAGAGCAGCCTATCGCGCCATTGCCTTGATCAATATCGATGCCAAGATATCTACAAAAATTCTAGCAAACAGACTGGAGGCCATTCTCCCGGTTTTGATACACCCCGATCAGGCGGGTTTCGTCAAAGGCCGGCAAACCGCATATAATATCAGGCGGGTAGCCCATTTAGTTGAAAAGTTCCAGAGAACGAGCATTCCTGCGGTCTTGGTGGCACTTGATGCGGAAAAGGCTTTTGACCGTGTGGAGTGGTCCTTTCTGTTCCGAGTAATGTAAAAGATGGCCATTAGAGGGGAATTTTTGACAATGGACCAGGCCAATTACCAAGCTCCATCAATTAGAATAATGGTGAATGGGTCCGCTTCCAGACGGGCAAATCTACAGAGGGGAACAAAACAAGGCTGCCCGCTATCCCCAATTCTATACGCGATTTATCTGGAACCATTGTTGCAAGCGATAAGGGAGGTGCCGGGGATAAGGGGCATCCAGTTTGGGGGGGGAGGGGGCAACAGAAAGTCACAGCCTTTGCGGATGACATGTTGCTCATGTTGACAGCGCCGAGAGAATCGCTCCAGGTTAGCTTGTCCCAGTTAGGAAAATTTGGGGAAGCCTCAGGGTTAAAGGTTAACGTTAACAAGTCGGAAGTCCTAAACCTAACGGCTAAGGGGAAGGGAACGGGACGAGCTAAAGGTGGGCACTCATCTCCTATGGAGCCCGGGAGGGATTAGATCTTTAGGGGCGAAAATCGCAGCCAATCTGGCCGGGTGGTCCTCAGCAAATTTTCCCCCTCTCCTTAAAGCAATCAAGAAGGATTACCAACGGTGGAGAGGCCTTAGGGTATCTTGGTTAGGGCGGATTGCAGCGGTAAAGATGGTAGCACTCCCGCGGCTGTTATATTTATTCCAGGCGATCCCGCAGCCGGTTCCCTCGACCTTTTTTAAGGAATTAGGGACCCTGACTAAAGAATTCATATGGGAAGGGAAGAGACCTAGGGTGAGTGGCAATTTACTGATGGCTCCCAAGAGAGAAGGAGGCTTAGCGTTACAAACATTTGGCGGTATTATGAAGCAACGCAGCTCCGAATCATTAGGGAATGGTTGAAGGGGGAAGAAAGTCAGCAAGATAAACTCTGGGTGAGAATGGATAGAGCGGTGGCCCACCGCAATCTATCGGAAGTGCTTTGGCTCCTCAAAGAGCATAGACCTCGCCACCTTTATGAAAGCACAATAACTAAACTAATGGCAGATATTTGGGACAAGTTGGTGGGATCTAAGGGAATTACTATGTACCCATCTCCATTTACCCCCCTCTTTGGTAATGGAGAGTTCACCCCGGGTCTGGAAAAAGGTGCATTTGAGAGATGGCAGAAGGGAGGCTGTGGAAAGCTATGTGACATGTTTGGAGGAGGAGAATTGCTGTTTGAAGAATCTAAACGAGAATTCGCAATACAAGAGAGGGAAAGATTGAGATATGCACAGATAAGACACTGGGTACTTCACCCGGGAGTCAGAATGGGGGCAACTAGGGAACCAATGCAGTTTGAGAGATTCCTACTAACCAACGACGGAGCGAAGGGCCTCATTTCTAATATCTAGAAGATCTTAGATAGCTCTCATTCAGATCCTCAGTGGGCTTATATGCAGAAATGGGAACAGGTTCTAGGGAGAGAAATCAGTAGGGATGAGTGGGAGAGATTGTGGAGGAGGATACCTAAATTGGCTAGAGCGTCCCAGCTACAGGAAGCGTGGTATAAGATTTTATTCGGGTGGCACTATACCCCTGCCCGGCTTCATAAGATGTTTCCCACAAGATCGGGTAGTTGTTGGAGGGGCTGTGGTTCGGCAGGAACAGCAGGACATATCTGGTGGAAGTGCCCTAAGATTGCATCTTTTTGGGTAGAGGTGCAAAGGGCGCAGCAACAGGCCTTTGGCCCGGGGGGGGCGCGGGGTGTACGAACTCCAGTACAGATCCTCTTGGGCATCCGTGGAGCCTCGGAAGTGGGGGGAATCAGAGGAAGGGAGAAAGCAAAAGTGATACTGACTCTTGCAGCAATGTTGTTGATAGCTCAGAGATGGAAGAGCCCCGAGATTCCCATGAATCAGGACTGGCTACGGAAAATTTGGGAAATGGTTGCCATGGAGTGGGCAACTTACCCCATGGACGATAAAGTGCAGAACTTTGCTGCGGATTGGGGGGAGATTATGTCTTTTCTTAAAGATGACTACAGAGTGGTGTGGTGCCCGCAGCGCCTTGGACTACTAGAGCAACAGTAATGTGGAGGGACTGTCCGGAAGAAAGAAGATTTAGGTTTTGAATGCTCGTCACTTTGGGGGGGTGGGGTGGAGGGGTGGGAGGCATTATTTTCTTTGCTTTTGACTTGTTGTAAAATTCAAAAAAAAGTTTTTTTTGAAAAGAAGCCCCACTGAAATAGGCTCTTCAAGGTCATCTGTGAGTGGCACCGGACCACATGGCCAATCTTGCTTGTGGTCTTTCTTTGCCTGCCCCCTCTACCTCCAGGCGTCTTTGTGGGGAATAGAGGGAATACCGTTGTTTTCTTGTGGGTGCAGTATACTTACCACACTTTCCTACTTACAAAATATCATTCCTTAACTATTTCCGTGGTCGGACACTCTGGGCACAGAGTGATCCGTGAACAAGTGATCAGTATCTGGAGAAAGTGGTGAACAATCGGGCTGCTTAGGGCTCAGGATCAGAGCATGCACCATCACAGAAAGACGTGCACTTGGTTTACCAATCTCCTTCCCCCTCCTTTACCCACTTGTCGTAGGGGAAAGGCAAAGGCACTCGTTTCAGGTGCGCTGCATGGATCCAGTGCTTCTTTCCATCCACTCATACAGTCGTCTGAGTGGCCACTAGCACAAGATAGGGTCCTTTCCAGCGAGCACCAAGACTGGACTTCCACTCAAAGTCCTTCACCAAGACATAATCTCCCGGTCAAATGCAGTGGCCAGGACCCTCATATTTAATCGAGCCGTGCTGCTCAAACCTGTTGGTGAATCAAACGCACATTTTGAGTCAACTGGTCACAATCAATTAATAACGGGTATTCGATGTCAGTCAATCTTTTAGGTCTGGGTGCGTTCCATATATTAGCAGGTCTTCCCATTACTTCTCATAAGGAGAAAGTCCTATTTTTGCCTGAGCAGTGGTTCTCATGGATAAAGCTATTGGCAGGGCATCATGCCATTTCAGTTTGCTGTGTGCACACACCTTCGCTAGCTTGGTCTTACGGATGTGTTACGGCGTTCAACTAAACTGGCACTCTGCGGATGCCTGCAGGAGTGCAATCTCTTCTTGATAGCGGCAATAAAATAAGGTCCATTGTCAGATCATATTACACCGGGTAACCCAAATCTAGCGAAGTAATCTTTTAACATGACTTTGCAGTCGATATAGCAGTATTATCATCAAAAGGTAAAGTCTCGACCCATTTGCTGAATGCACATTTCACTACTAACACATTTGAAATTTTGGCATCGCTCCATCTCAATGAAGTTAAAATTAATCGCTTCGAATGGCATGGAAGGAGGTCCAAAACTACCCCTAGGTGCTGGTGTTCCCTTACCAATGCTATGTTGTAGACAGATCATACAGTTCTGAACTAATCGCACTGCGATTTTAGGAATGTTGTCATTTCTCCATACTGGATCTAAATGTTGACAAATACCTTTCGCAATCATGTGAGCGGGCCAATGTGCCATGGTAACAACAGCTGTTACATAAGCGTTGGGCAGCATCCATCTCTGTTTATCATGATCAACCCAACATTCTTCATTATCCAAGCATGCAGGTCCAGAACCCCAATGTTCTATTTCCTCTGCTGTGGCTTCGCCCTGAATTTCTGTCACACTTCTAATGCCCTCTTCCATCATCCCAGTCTCAGCGACCCACCTAGCAGAGACTAACACGTACATTCCCGAGTGTGGGTCTGTGGCAGTTTGTTTGGCTATTTTGTCTGCAAATGCGTTCCCTCTCCAAATATCGTCAGTTACTCTCTGGTGTGCTGCGCATTTCATTATGGCTATTTGTTTAGGAAAAGCCAATGCTGATAATAGTTGCACTATCAAAGGACCATGTTGAATCTTAGTACCATGAGATGTTAAAAATCCCCTCTAGGCCCATAGTCTCCCAAAGTTGTGAGCTACTCCAAAGGCGTACTGCCTATCAGTATAAACATTTGCTCCAAGCCCCTGGGATATCTCTAAAGCTCTAGTCAAAGCAATTATTTCTGCAGCCTGGGCTGTATTGTGAGGAATTCTCCTGATTCCAACAGTTGTGTCTAAGGTGGTAATTGCATAGGCAGCGGTAGAAGTGCGATCAGGGAGTTTAAAACAACCATCACAAAATATTTCTCCATCTGTGGATTTCAAGGGTGTATCGTGTAAATCAATCCTCCCTTTCGTGTCTTGTTCAGTGACATGACAGAGGCAATCATGACTGGAGTCATTAGTACTGTCCTCGTTTAGAGTAGGTAAAAGTTCGGCCGGATTCAATGAACTGCATCTCTTAGTTTTGATGTGGGGTGCAACCAGAATAAGCTCATATCTCGTGAGCCGGGCAGATGCGATGCTGGAGTTTACGTTCTATTCAGTAGTACATCTACCGAGTGAGGCACCATCACGATTAAGGAGTGACCCAAAACCATGCCTTCACTTTGATTACTGAGACGGGGGCAGCAGCAGCCTTGAGACATTTCGGCAAACTGCATGCAACAGGGTCTAACGTGGAGGAAAAATAGCCGCGTGGACTATTCTTTCCTCCATGTTCCTGTGTCAAAACAGCCAAAGTACATCCATCTCTTTCGTGCACAAATAATACAAACTCCTTGCAATAATTTGGTGTGCCCAATACTGGTGCGGAATATAGGGCAGTTTTGAGCAAATCAAAAGCGTCCTGACAAACCATTACCCAAGGTAGAGATAACGTTACATCTTTTCTTGTCAGTGTCATCAATGGCTTAATCAAGAGTGAAACATTCAGAATCCATTACCTGCAATAAGAAGCCATCCCGATAAAAACCTCTGTGTATTTGGTATCGCCATGTCCGAGATGCTTTGTATTCTTTCCAGCACCAGGTGCCGTCTCTCCTTCGACAGGAGATAGCCTAAATAGGCGACCTCTTATTGACAATACTGACATTTCTTTAAAGAGGCTTTATGACCATTGTCAGCTAGATGCTTAACAGAATAGTACCCTCATTACATGCCTTCTCTGAATCTGCTGCGATAAATAAGTCATCAATGTATTGTATTAGTGTGCAAGCGGAAGGCAATTCAATCAAATCTAGTTGTTCCTTGAGGGCCCTACTGTAAATGCTAGGACTCGCAGTGTATTTAGCAAAACGAAAAGGTGATGGCTGGAAGGTTTTGAATAAATCATAACCACGGGCAAAGCTCTGGGCAACCCTCCAGACCATCGTTTTTCAGTCTGCCAAGCCATTACAGAAGGGGAAAAACCATATGCAAATCAGGCATGGTCCTACCCCAAAAGGGGCAGTCCAGCCCGAACTGCTAGGTCACATCCCTTCTGCACGAGACCACAAGCATCCCCAGACATGTTTCAGCCTTGTTGGGCGTCATCAGTGAGGAGTAGCTTGGGTCTCTAGGCCCGGCAGACTCGGGACCCACGTCTGGGCATACCCGTCCCACTCGGGGTGACTTTAGCAAAACGAAAAGGTGATGGCTGGAAGGTTTTGAATAAATCATAACCACGGGCAAAGCTCTGGGCAACCCTCCAGACCATCGTTTTTCAGTCTGCCAAGCCATTACAGAAGGGGAAAAACCATATGCAAATCAGGCATGGTCCTACCCCAAAAGGGGCAGTCCAGCCCGAACTGCTAGGTCACATCCCTTCTGCACGAGACCACAAGCATCCCCAGACATGTTTCAGCCTTGTTGGGCGTCATCAGTGAGGAGTAGCTTGGGTCTCTAGGCCCGGCAGACTCGGGACCCACGTCTGGGCATACCCGTCCCACTCGGGGTGACTTTAGCAAAACGAAAAGGTGATGGCTGGAAGGTTTTGAATAAATCATAACCACGGGCAAAGCTCTGGGCAACCCTCCAGACCATCGTTTTTCAGTCTGCCAAGCCATTACAGAAGGGGAAAAACCATATGCAAATCAGGCATGGTCCTACCCCAAAAGGGGCAGTCCAGCCCGAACTGCTAGGTCACATCCCTTCTGCACGAGACCACAAGCATCCCCAGACATGTTTCAGCCTTGTTGGGCGTCATCAGTGAGGAGTAGCTTGGGTCTCTAGGCCCGGCAGACTCGGGACCCACGTCTGGGCATACCCGTCCCACTCGGGGTGACTTTAGCAAAACGAAAAGGTGATGGCTGGAAGGTTTTGAATAAATCATAACCACGGGCAAAGCTCTGGGCAACCCTCCAGACCATCGTTTTTCAGTCTGCCAAGCCATTACAGAAGGGGAAAAACCATATGCAAATCAGGCATGGTCCTACCCCAAAAGGGGCAGTCCAGCCCGAACTGCTAGGTCACATCCCTTCTGCACGAGACCACAAGCATCCCCAGACATGTTTCAGCCTTGTTGGGCGTCATCAGTGAGGAGTAGCTTGGGTCTCTAGGCCCGGCAGACTCGGGACCCACGTCTGGGCATACCCGTCCCACTCGGGGTGACTTTAGCAAAACGAAAAGGTGATGGCTGGAAGGTTTTGAATAAATCATAACCACGGGCAAAGCTCTGGGCAACCCTCCAGACCATCGTTTTTCAGTCTGCCAAGCCATTACAGAAGGGGAAAAACCATATGCAAATCAGGCATGGTCCTACCCCAAAAGGGGCAGTCCAGCCCGAACTGCTAGGTCACATCCCTTCTGCACGAGACCACAAGCATCCCCAGACATGTTTCAGCCTTGTTGGGCGTCATCAGTGAGGAGTAGCTTGGGTCTCTAGGCCCGGCAGACTCGGGACCCACGTCTGGGCATACCCGTCCCACTCGGGGTGACTTTAGCAAAACGAAAAGGTGATGGCTGGAAGGTTTTGAATAAATCATAACCACGGGCAAAGCTCTGGGCAACCCTCCAGACCATCGTTTTTCAGTCTGCCAAGCCATTACAGAAGGGGAAAAACCATATGCAAATCAGGCTCGCAGTGTATCCTTGCGGTATTTAAGTAAAAGTAAATGAACGGCCTCCAAGGGAAAAGGCAAACCAATACCTACTATCTGGGTGTATAGGTATTCTGAAAAATGTGTAGCCGTTGCTAGAATCATAGTCAGAATGGCAGTGATGTCAGGAACAATGGGAAACTGGGGTGCTACTACCTTATTAATCGCTCTAAGATCATTAACAAAACAATAGGGTTGAGCATTGTCACCTTTCTTATAAACAGGCAAAGCAGGGCTATTACATGTGCTACCTGATATTTCCTCAATCACACATTGATGCATTAAGTCAGAGACAATACTTTTAAGCACTTGTTCACCATCGACTGAAACTTTATACTGTAGAATGCGAGGCAATGTAACACCGGTCTTTAAAACAACGCAGACTGGTTCAACATCAAGAATACCAACATAATTGTTGTGTATTTGTATTTATTGTTTTATATAGCGCCTTAATCCAAGGCACTTTACAATGAACAACAAAATATACATTAAACATGGAACAATAGAAGCTATAACGGTAAACATGAATCAAACCAGAAAATCAGCATGTAGAACAATTAACATATGAGAAAGAAGAGGAGAGTAGAGGGGTGGAGAAAGAAGGGGGAGAGACAGAGTAGTGAGTAAAGTGAATAGTAGGAAAAAGGGAGATTTAGATCAGAAGGGGAAGACAAAGAACAGAGAAGGGTAGAAGAAAGAGGGAATGAAGGGTAAGAGGGGGAGGGGGATCAGAGAGGGTAATGAAAAAGAAGAGATTTCAATGATGAACGGAAGGAAGAATAGGAAGGGGAGGAACGGATAGAGAAAAGTAGGGTGTTCCAGTGTAAGGGGCCAAGGAGATGAAAGGAACGGAACGAGAAGAGGCAAAAGGGGGTGGGGAAACAAGGGAAGAAGAGATCGACAGAACGAATGGAGCGAGAGGGGGTGTATAATGAGAGGAGAGGTAAGGAGGAGCAAGGTCGTAAAAAGATTTAAAGACCATACAAAGGAAGTGAAATTTAAGTTGGGAATGGAAGGGAAGCCATCTCAGCTGAGAAAGTGAGTTGGAAATGGAGTCATGAGGAGAGAGAAGACAGAGGGTGCAGATGACAGAGTGATAAAGGGATTTGAGGGGGGCAAGGTGGGAAGCGGGTAGACCAAAGAAGAGGGAAGAACAGTAGAAAAGACAAGAAAAGATGAGGGAGGAGATTAAAAGTTTGGTAGCATGGAAGGTGAGGATGCTAAAAAGATGATAGCGACATGCCCGAGAGGTGAGGGAGATATGATGGGTAAATGAGAGGGAAGAGTCAAAATAAATGCCAAGATCACGAGCATGGCTGGAGATAGGGAGACTAGAAGGGGGAAATTGAATAGAGGGAGGGGGTGAAGGAGGAGGAATTGTGTTAGATGGAAAGAACAAGACTTCGGTCTTGTCAGTGTTAAGAGAGGGATAGTGAGATGACATCTAATTTTTTTAATGGCAGTAAGACAGGATGTGCAGTGGAATTCTGCTTGGGGGAAATGATGAAGTATACTCCATCCGGATAGCAGTAAATCATTGCGTGCAGTTTATTCAATAAATTCAGTCCCATCAGATTTTCAACGCAGTTGGTAGTCAAGAAAAATGAACGAGTCAGTGAAAGGTCCTAATGAAATTGGCACCGGCTGAGAGACCGGGCTTACTACCGGGGTACCAGAGAACCCTACTGATACATGTTGTTGCCCTGACAGTGGAATATCTGGAACCTTTAAGTGGTCAATCGAGCATTTTTGTGCTCCTGTGTCCACCAAAAAAAAAAAAGTGTGCCCCCTATCCCCTACTTTTATTTCTATGTAGGGTCCTTTCTGGTCTACGGGGATAGGTTCCAGATCCTGCTTCAGGCTGTCCTAGCGAAACAAAATAAAGTCAGGCGTAAAATCTTCAGAAAAATAGGTGTGTGTAGTGTTGTCAAAAATGTTTGTGCCCCTAGTATTCTGTTGGCCATCTTGATTTCCCGTATTACTGTCATATTGCTGGTTCTGGGAGAACTGATTTCGATTTGGCCCTTGCATGCCATTGCTACGTGCTCATGACCTTCTACCGGGCATTCCGTTTGCCTTCTGCTGGGGGATCGGACACTGTGCCCAACAGTGGCCCTCCTGCTTACAATAGGCACAATGGTTTACATTCACAGTCCTTATTTGTGGGGTAAACTGTCCTCTCGGTTGTGCATTTCCTCCGCGCGGTCCTCTTGCAATCTGTTGCAAGAGCACCCTAGTCAACCTTTTTCTTTTCAATCTTCTCCTTCTCATTGTTCACTCTATTCTCATAAAACTGAGTCATATGGAGAATTTCGGATTGCAACAGTCTGCCATACACTTTCAGAGGCAGTGATTTGAGACTGAATGTCGGGCAATAGCCCACGTACAAATTTATCAACAATCTCGTTCCTGGTTCAGTACTCAAATCCTGGCCACTGAAATCCGAAAAACACTTGCTCAAATCTGTTAAAGTACTCTGTGGCTCCCTCTGCCTTCCCTTGCATGCATGCGGTTTATTTATCACAAATGATTCTTTTCTCAGGCACCTAGGACTTAAGTTTGGTTACAATGTGATTTGGTAATATCAATATGTTCTGTGGAGGTTTCTCGACAGCTTTTCTTGACCTATCAGCTAATTTCAGTGCCGCCCAGGTATCGCCCATAACAGGTGCATCGTCTACGGTCCTAACCTGTTTCCATAAATCTGCTGGCAAAATGATAGGGAACAGAAAGTCTATGTCTCCTAAAGTGAAAACGGACAAGTTCAATACAAACTCCATTTCCTTGCAGAACCCTGTGGTGTTCTTTCTGATGTCACGGATAGACTGTTTAAGAGTGGTAACTTCCTGCCGTGAGAAAGGAACATGTACAAATTGCGAGATAGAATGTGCAGGGGTAATCGTTGCAGCCGTGCCGTTAGCGCCCGCTTCCTCTTTCTGGGGCAGAAGAGTAGGGGGGAA
Organism: Ambystoma mexicanum; assembly: GCF_040938575.1. Lineage (NCBI taxonomy): Eukaryota > Metazoa > Chordata > Amphibia > Caudata > Ambystomatidae > Ambystoma > Ambystoma mexicanum. The sequence continues at coordinate 1,286,867,664 of NC_090924.1, forward strand.
CTTCTCTCTTGGGTAGCTGTGCAGTGGGATTCTCAGAAAGTTTGTTAAGGAGCAAAGCTAGGTGGAGGAACAATGAGTTTAGCGGGGTGTCATTAGAAAACATGCGTTTGGATATTATAATAATATCTGCAGGACAGCACAATTTTCTCTTCAGGCATTCACATCTTGCAAATATTCAGCCATAGCCTGTAACACCTTTTATTGGATGGACGAAGAATATTGGCTAAAAGTGTCATGAATATCGATAGGGGGGATAGAGACATCTGAAATCCATTTAAGTGTGTCTCTCATGCAGATGCGCATCTCTACACTAACAGTTTCTGGTGCCGTTAAAAACTTTTTGTGGACATAGGATGATTGCCGGGTCTCTATCTAAATTTAATTGGTGCAGCTGGTCTAGCGCTAGCAAAAAGAAAAATAATTTTGACATGTGTTTGAGGATTTTCACTGGTGTGTCTCTAGTGCAGGACAAGAAATTCAAATCCTGCAATTCCTCCGGGACCGCAGAGTCAGTAAGATCACCCCAAATCTCAGCCAAGTATAGTCTTATTTGTTCTCGCGGTACCTTTTGTTCAGGGATAGCTCCATAATCTGTCAGAGCCCAAACCGACTGCTTCGTTGCCCTCCTGTATATATAATTCTGCCAATTTTCGTAATTCTTTCTTCCACTCAAGGGGTACTGCACTACGAGTCACAGTTCTCAGATTGCTGGGAAGGTTTGGCGGTAAAAGAGGAGTGTCTGAAGTGGCAGGGGTAGTTGGTGGCAAGAACTGGAGTAAATCTTGTGCATTAGGGTGTGGAGGCCAATCGTCAGAGCGTGTGTTGGGAGCTGGTAATGGTGGCAGAGCTGGAGTAGGCAGTGGTACATAGAGGGGAGGTGCACCAGGATGTGTTCGCCTTTCATAAAATAGTTTGTCTATTAGTTCATCAGATGCATTCAATTCTTTTGATGGGTATATTTTCTGTATCTCTAATTGGAACCCTCTTATCCATAGCCCTAATAGCCTCATCTGGTTTCTGTTGATCATGCGCTAAAGCTTTTGCCGCTTGGCTGATATGTCTGCGTGCAAATTTCTCTCTAGTTTTGAGCCGTTGAGTGGCTTCTTTGCGCCAGTCCCCAACTGTGTCAAAAGCGGCAGGCCTAGCCTTCTTCCTGAATAGTACTGACTCAAGTTTTGTATCCTAGTAATTTCAAAACTTCCCAACGAAGGCTATTAAAGGTCAGCTTCATGTCTGGTTTAGCGGTTCCAAATACTGTTAAAAACTATAGCTCCTAACCCATACTTGACGTACATATCGTACACAGGTGACCCTTCCTGCGGCGCCGGCCGACTATGTTCTAAACCCTGTGGCTGTCTTCTCTTGCAAGAAAGCGTTGCCCAACAATTTGACAACTTACTAAAACCAGGCATTTCTATACTTTCAAAAAAACAATTATTACCTGGCAATATTTTGTGCAAAGATTTTGTCCAGACAAATACCCAAACAGTTCCAGTTTGAAACAAACTCCCCAAATTCAAAACGAAATCAATTCCCCCATCAAATCAAAACGAACCCGTCGTGGCTGGTGGTCTCCCAAAAAGCAAAACAGTTGCTGCATAGGGTCCGGGTCTCTCGCCGTGATGACCTCTGGGCGAAGCGGTGAACAGTCATCACGAGTAGCAGACTGCAAGAAACAGTCTCCTGTGCAGGGGCACCCGGTACTCACTGGTCCCAGTCCGTCCACTTCGTCCCATGAAAGTGATGGGTCATCATCAGGAGAGGCTGCACGTTCTGGGCGCCATTTGTAAGTCCCAAAATGAGTTACAGCAAATAAATCAACACCAGTCACGAATCAAATATTCAACAAGAGTTTATTTTTTTGCTTCAAGCTGACCCAGGTACAGCTATGTCTGCGGACAGTCGTAGAAATTGGACAATTTACATGACGGCTGGTTAGCCTCTTTATAAAGTTCAAGTCTGCTCCGGTTGGTGCAATTACAGATAGTTTACGAACTGCATAATGTGGGCATTATCCAAGGCAACACATGGATCCTCGCTCTTCGTAACGTCTGTACAATTTACTGTTCTCAGAGCAGTGAGGTTCACCCTGTTCCCAGCGCAAGGAGACATTCCTGGCCTATCTTTATCTGTGTTTGTCTTTGACCAAAAGGTTGTTTCGCATTTCGGCTTGGTAGTTCATTTAACTCATCCTTCCTGGAATCTACACGGCCTATTATGGTTTCCTTTTATCAAGAGTCTCACAATTAGGCTCGGAAGTCAGGAGCCAGGAAGAAACAAACTACCCTTTATCTCTGCCCGTGCCTGCCTGTTGAAGGTTTGAAGCAGGTAAATTCCATTAGCTAAGCATTCCTTGCAGAGACACATTTGCCAGCCCTTCAGGCTGCAATCATTTTCTGCATGCAACATGAAAACCCAGCAAGTGAGCAAAGAAACCAAAATGGAATCTGAATGGCGCACTTCAATGTGAGCGCTTATGCTAACACAGAATAACACAGAATGGATGCATTTTCACGTTCATGCATTTCGCATACATTCACATCCACTTGTAGTCCAAACAATCTGGAGAGACACACAGACCCATGTAATATGGGAATAAAAGATGGAATGTGCAGCTTCTAGTCCCCCTAAAATACTATGAAAGTAGTAACTGAGGAAAAAGGAGCAGTGATTTACAAGTACAGAGCTGGGCAGAAGCAACATCATCATGTCCATCCCCTTATTGCAAAGTTGTAAAACGTTCAAGACTTTCTTTTGGGTCCTGGTGAAAAACAGAGGGACACTCCGAGTTGTGAATAAAATGGAATAGATCAGGGCACAAAAGTAAGCAGTAACTCTGCAGTTGTTTCAAACTTTGCAGATCATGCACAGAGATCTGTGCCCTGGAGATCTTTCCATGAAAAGAATTTAAAAAGTGCAATTTTTAAAAGCCTACATTAAAAGAAACTGCATTGATCCTGACATTTTACTTCTCAAAGCTATGGCACGTATGAAGACTCTGCCGACAATTGATGATATACCATCGCCTGTGCCAAGGGATAAGTAGGACAATACCACCAAATATGATTTTTTGATTGACTGAACAAGCTATTGAACAGAAGGAGCAGATAACCTGCCTTAACCTGGTTATATCATGCACTCCAAGGCATGCAAGATTTTCATATCAATGATAAATCTTCCTGACCCATGTCAACCCCAGAACTCTTTGCTTTGACTAACTATATAACCTTGTCCCTAGGTGAAGGTGAATCGATCCTTTTCCCCCGCTCACCTAGACTTTTACTCTTTATGGGTGACCTTTTTAAGTCTCTCCATTGAAGTTATAGTTTCCTACAACTTTTGGGCTTAGGCTGGGTTGCTCCTTTGACCTCCACTGTTAAATGTCTTTCTTGTACTTGGGTGAACTACAGTCCCCAAGTAGTAGAGGGGGATTTTCACTGCCCCCTTTACATATTGTATCAGTGAACCAGCGCACCCCACCTTATGTAGAGTGATGGGGGTTGGAGGAATACAATGCATCCCCTTTCTTACTTGCCTGGTAACATTTTGTTACTATTGCGAGTTTCACACGAATGGCTGGCGGCAGTGGTTTTACTTTTAGTCCTTATTACGCTTAGGCTGTTAATTCAGCCTCTAATGTACAGAAGGGCCACCATTTTTCTAAAATGGTGGGCTCCTTTTTTCACCATTTCTTGTGTGCTTGCGGTTTCTGAGTTCTTCCCCTGCCATTCTAGGTGCAAACGACCTCGGTGGCCGTTTTGTCTTTGGCAGGAATCCTGTGGATGCCCCACCCAGGTTTCAGTATGTCTGGAAAGGTAGAAAGCAAGGGAGGAGTCCAAAACTGTGCAGCCCTTTCTCTTCCATCTTGCCTGAAAGGGAACTCCCAGTGGGGGACGGGCTGTCCTTATTAGACAGCCTGAGCGCCCCTTTCTGTAAAATGCAGGGAGCCAATGCAGAGGTTGTGCCATAGTTCCAGATATAAACTCAGAAGCTGCTGACAAGTAGATCACTGGCGCTGAAACCGAAGAGTAAGAGGAAGAAACGATGGCCGTAGCAATTTCCACTGACTGGAAAACCTGAGTAACCGGAGCCTGCTGTAACCCTTCCTTCCAATCAACCTGTGGATCCCGAAATGGACGACCCGGACCCATCGCCTGGTGAGCCCCACTAGACTCAAGATGACATGTATTTTGAGCCATCCCATGTTGTGCTGCGACCTTGTGGGGCTGCAATACCCCAATACCCTGGGAGCTCGAGCCATTGTGGGTTGCACGGTCTTCAGAATCTAGCTGAAACTTTGGTGGCATCTTGTTGGAACTCGAGACACAATTTGAGTCCTCCAAGTCTCCTCAGAATGCTGGACTTTGCAAACGAGAATCCAACCGGCAATATTCAGTCTTCTTGTGACTCCTGAAAAAAAAGGCCAAAACCACAGAGCCGCAAAGAAACTCTTACCAGGAGCCTTCTCCGTTGATCCCTGCTGAAAATTCCCTTCGAAAGTCCTGTCTTCCGTCTTCATGACAAAGGATTCCATCAACGAGGTTGTTTTCTGCAGACTCCTCTGCTGAAACTCCTCTTCTTTGCTGAGGTACTGTGCTGGCTGGGGTATTAACTTCTCTTCAGCTTGTGAGATTTCTGTAAAGATGTTGGGGTGTTTTCTTGGATTTGGAGTCCACTCATCCAGTGCACCAAGGCCCACTGCTGGAATCCTTCTAGGGCGTCTTCTCTGAAGTCCCTGGATTCTAACTACTTACTGGTTGAACAGTCTTACACAGGAAATCAGACACTTGCCTGCAACAGAACCCTATCTCACCCTGCCCACAGCTGGCTCCTAGACCACTAAGGACCCTCTTCTGCCCCTGAGGGAACTCATGCAATAGAATAGGGAAGGACTGGATAAGTACATGATTCTGTATTTAAAAGAATAGCAAGTGTTTGAAAAGTACTTACTTGTGAAAGTTAGTTGCTATCTAGCTCTCAGTGAGCAGTTACACATTTTCTTACCTTCAATGTGTGTTGTGCCATTCTGAAAAGTATATGATAATGCATTACTTACCGTAAAAGCATTTCTGATGGTTGTATCTGCTTAGATTCACATGCTGTGCATAGTCCGACATCCAGTGGTCACCGTGGAGTATTGCATTTTGTTTTTCGTAGTCGAAAAAGGGACGTCGACAAGGCGTGTCTGTAACACTATCCCTATAGTGACGTGCAGTGTACCCACAACCCCTCACGCGTCGAGGTCCCTCTGTTTGTATTTTTTCTGCCCTGAGGGAGCCTTCTATACGTGAGTGAGTACAGAAAAAAGAGAGAGATGTAGAAAGATGTCTATGTTCCTTCCATCCGAGCAGGGAGGAAGGGTGGGCGCATGTGAATCTAAGCAGATACAACCATCAGAAATCTATTACGGTAAGTAATGCATTGTCTTCTGATGTTTGTTAATCTGCTTAGAATCACATGCTGTACATAGACTAGCGAGCAGTACCCAGAGTTGGAGGTGGGTTGTGAGAAGGAACAGTAGAGAAAAGATGTCTTAATACTGCGTGTCCCACCTGGGAATGAGATCTAGAGTGAGCATCTAGACAGTAGTGTTTTGTAAAGGTGTGTACAGAACTCCAGGTTGCCGCTTTGCAAATGGACTCAAGGGGAACGTTTGCAATGAATGCTATCGATGCCCCAGTGCCTCGAGTAGAGTGTGCTCTTGGCTTGAAGGGTAGTTCTCTCTTAGCAAGAGTGTAACAGAGAGTGATGCATTGAACAATCCATCTAGATATAGTGGACTTTGAGACTGCATCCCCTTCTCTTCCTGCTGCCACCGAGACAAAGAACTGATTAGTCTTTCTCAGTGGCCTAGTTCTTTCCATATAAAACATGACAGCTCTGCGCACATCTAGTGTATGCAGGCTCTTTTCTCCCAAATTGGAAGGGTTTTGAAAGAACGTTGGTAGTTCTATTGACTGGTTGACATGGAATTTCGATATGAATTTCAGTGCAAACCTTAGGTGTGTGCGTAGAACCACCTTATCTTTGTGAACTGTTACGAAGGGGTCTAGAATACAAAGAGCCTGTAGTTCACTTACTCTCCTAATGGAGGTGATAGCTATTAGGAAAGCAGTCTTAAGGGTGAGGTCCTTAAGAGTTGCCTTGTACATGGGTTCAAAGGGTGAGCCCATGAGCCTGGTAAGTACCACATTAAGGTCCCAGCCGGGAGCTGGGTTTGCTATCGGAGGGTGTATTCTCTTTACCCCCTCCATGAAGGCTTTGATAACTGGGACTTTCCACCATGACACCTTAAGTTGAGAGGTGGTGTATGCAGAAAGTGCCGCTAGATGGACTTTAATAGAATTGAACACTAGACCCGAGTCCAGTAAATGGGTCAGGTACAGGACAATTTGTGTGGGAGAGCAGTGGACTGGGTTGATGCTCTTACCTCTACCCCAGATGACAAATCTCTTCCACTTGCTAGAATAGCAGTGGCAAGTGTTGGGTTTTCTAGCTTCTTTGAGAATGTCCATGAATCTCTGAGGGAGTTGTAAATGGCCAAATTCTATGACCTCAGGAGCCAGGCTGCTAAATTCATGTTCTGTGGGCATGGGTGTAGTGTCTTGCCCTTGTCCTGTGACAGCAAGTTGTACGGGCAGGGCAGTCTCACTGGTGGGGACAGGGACATCTCCATCAGGTGCGCAAACCATGGTTGGCGGCTCCACATAGGGGCTATTAGTATCATGTTGACTGTTCCTTCTGCATCTTGTGCACTATCTTGTTCAGCAGAGGAGTCGGGGGAAAAGCGTAAACAAATTTCCCTGACCATGGTATCCAGAGCCCGTTCCCTTTGGAGCGGTTCTGTTGGTATCTGGAGGCGTAATCTAGGCATTGTGAGTTCTCCAGAGTTGTGAACAGGTCTATTTCTGGGAAGCCCCATTGTGTGAAGACGTCGAAGACGATGTCTTTGTGTAAACGCCATTCGTACTCTGAGGGCAAAGGAAAGTCTCTGCTGAGTTGATCTGCTAGCAGATTGAGTTCCCCTGGTACATGTTGTGACAATAGGAACATGTGTCTGAGAGCCCACTTCCAGATGTTCTGGGACAGCTTGGACAGTCCTGGAGAGTGAGTGCCCCCTTGCTTGTTGAGATAGTACATGGCTGTGGTGCTGTCCGTGAGGACCATCACTGTCTTCCCCTATAGGTGTGTCTGGAAGGCTTTTAGTGCCTTGAACACTGCAAGTAGCTCTAATAGGTTTATGTGTTTGGACGCTACGCTCGGAGTCCAGACTCCGTGAGCAGTCTGATGGGATAGGTGAGCCCCCCATCCTGTGAGGGATGCGTCTGTGGTTAGAGCGGTTTCCACTGCGGGGGTGGCGAATGGTTTCCCTATTACCAGGTTTTCCTTCAACCACCACCGTAGCGAGAGAACCAAGGCCTGCGAGACCACCACTAGATCGTTCCATTGTCCGCTGCCCTGACACCACTGGCTGTTGAGCCACTCTTGCATTGGGCGCATGCGCAGGCGTGCGGGAGGTACCAAATAAATACATGACGCCATCATTCCTAGCAAGCGCATTGCTTTGCGTACCGTCACCTCTCGACCAGCCACATATTGAGGGATCTGAAACAGCATATTTTGGACCCTCTCGTTGGAGGGGAAGACGAGGCCGTCTTTTGTTCGAATTAGAGCCCCTAGGAATTGTTTGATTTGGCTGGGTTCTAAGCTGGACTTCTTCTCGTTGATGGAGAAGCCCAGTTGGAACAAAAGGTCTATGGTCTTCTGGGTGTTTGAGAAGCATGTCTCGTAGGACTCCTCTGTTATGAGCCAATCGTCGAGGTAAGGGTATACTGGTATGGACAACCTGCGCAGGTGGGCCACTGCCACTACCTTCGTGAATACCCTTGGTGCAGACGCTATGCCGAAGGGTAGCACTCGGAACTGTTAGTGTTTGCCCTCTATCATGAACCTGAGGTATTTTCTGTGCGCTGGCAACATCAAAATATTAAAGTATGCATTTTTCATGTCTAGTGTTGTCATGTAGTCCCCCTGAGATAGCAGGGGAATTACTTCCTGTAATGTTACCATCCGCTGGGCGCAGATCTAGTACAAGGCGCATGGTTAGGTCCTTTTTGGGTACAAGGAAACACTGAATAAATACCTTCCATTACCTGAGATAGGGGCACAACCTCTATTGCTCCTTTCTGTAGCAGCTGTTCTACTTATTGCAGGAGGATGACGAGGTGTTCTGGTGACAGGCGTCGTCCCCTTGGAGATCTGTAGGTGGGGGACCGATTGAACTCTATACAGTACCCGTGGGCTACGGTTGACAATACCCACCGGTCTGATGTTATTCCCTCCCATGCTGAAAGGAACGATGTTATCCGGCCCCCAACCGGAGACGCATGGTCAGGTCATTTGGTGTTACTTGCCGGGTGCCTCTGGGGCTGGAGCCCCAGCCTCTGCCCTTGCCACGGCGTTGTCCTCTTTGGTTATACTGATTACTGGTACCCTGATTAGAGGGCCAGTTGCCCGCAGGGTAATGCTGTTGCTGATGCTGCTGCTGTTGGCGTTGGCCACGAAAAAAGAGCTTGTTCCCAAATCCCCGCCTGTTTGGAGGCTTTGAGATTTGGTCTAAGGTCTTTATGGTGTTGAATTCTTTCTTCGCATTTTCCAGTGCATCGTCCACTGCCCTTCCAAAGACATTTGACTCTTCTATTGGCTTATTAATGAGTGACGCCTGCGTTTCTGCCTTGAAACCGGAATTGTGAAGCCAGACGTGACGCTTCAGCAAAATTCCCTGCATCAAAGAACGGCCAGCAGTTTCTGCCGCATCAAGAGTGTTCTTAATGATGCTCTGGTTGACCAGAGCTCCTTCTGTAACTGTAGCCAATAAGCGAGTTCTTAGAGGTTCAGGGGCTTCTTCGATGTCCTGCTTAAGCTTTCCCCATTGAGCGTCAGCATAGCTTGCCAACAATGTATTATTATTGGCAATCCTAAATGAAAACGCTGCCGAGGCGGAAATTCTTTTGCCCAAGGCATAAAGCTTTTTCCCATCTTTATCTGGGGGTGCCTCGCTGGTTGACAGTGGAACCCCAGCCCTCTTCCTTGTGTTAGTCACCACTAAGGAGTCCGGGACTGAGTGACCCCTGATATATAATGGGTCTGACTGAGAGGGTGAGAACAATTTCTCAATTCTTGGATTGACCCCTCTTACCAGAGCGGGGGTGGACAGCGATGGGGTGAGTCGTCTCTTAACCGAGGCGAGAATAGGAATAGTTTGACTAGTGGGAGGTTTTTCCTCAATAATCCTTTCGATGAAATCAGTATCTGGGGTGACCTCCCCAGTTTCAACTTCAAAATGCGCTGCTGCCTTCCTCAGTAGCGCATTGAAGGTGGGCTGATCGTCTACTGGAGATGGGTTCCTAACCGGTGTGGTCTGAGGAGAAGAAATGTCTATAATGTCGGGGTCTGTAGACCCTGATGGCGACTGCCAGGGTTGTAAGCCACCTTCACCTGGGTCCTTCTCGTAGCCCTCCTCACCTATGTTAGTGTCATCATGAAAACCTTCTCCCTTTTGTTGGTCTTCATTATTCACAAACTCATCCTCTTCCTGGAAGTGAGAGTCCTCTTCAGTGAGGTCGTAAGAGTTCATGTCTTCCTGTAGGGGGTTAAAGAGCTTTGGGTACTTAGCCCATGGCCCCTCCTGTTATGACTGAATACAATACTTCACTGTTTTACACTCAAAGATGCCCCGTGTAAGGAAAACATAGAAACAAAGTACTCTCACCTGGGGGTAGAAGCAAGGATAGTTCAGGTAGAAAAGGAATACCCAGGAGAGGATTGATGTCTGCTTCTGTCTTTAGATGATAATTGGAATTTCCCCCGAGAAACACCCAGTGAACCGGCACAAAGGCCAGGGCACAGGAGGGTTCCCAGGGAAACCCTCTTGGGGAATAAAATCCTGCGGAGCTGCTGGTGAACGTAGACTCCTTGAGAAGTCCGAGGGATGTAGGTTACGCTATCCCAGGAGTTTTTGGTGATGACTGGTTGTGTCTTTAGAGGATTGGGTCCAGAGCAGAAGTGCCAGGCTGGCTAAAGAGAGATAGGGAAAACAGAGTGATTAGTCTTTTGAGTTTGCCTTGTAATGGGAAAGACAACTCTGGAAGCGGGAATCTTACCAAAGGATCTGATGGTTACTCGGTTTTGGAATGAGGATAACCGAAGACCACGGATGAGCTAAAGGACTGGGTACACTGAACAAGGCAAAGCACAGAACAGAGAGGGTAAACATACAATGAGGTGTAACTGGGAACAACCTATAAACAAGGAGGAGAGAAGAGGGCAATCTTACCCGGAACAACCAGAGACCCTCTCTATATTGAGAGATAACAGATGTCCAGAAGGAGTAAGAGCAAAGGGTGTTGGGTCTGTATAATGACAAACGTAAACTATGAATCCTAAGTGAAGAGAACCATTAAACATTCTATGCTCCAAACTAAACGAATGCCTACCAAAAGAAACCCTAGGAACCCGCATCGGTCGAAGGCGGATGCAGAGAAACAACCTGGGTAAATCACTGAAACTGAAAGGCTCTGAGACGTCCTACAACAACACACGTCAACAAAAACAAAGTTCAGTTAGGATCCAATGAACAAAGTCGCAAAGACTGAAATCAGTAAAAAGGCAAGCCTGAGCAGATAGAGTAAGGGATTCCCTAACACGGACTCACGTAGCGTTCGCCAGCTCCTTGGAGAGTAGCAACGCGTCCTTGTCCGGGATCTGTAGGTTGATAAGCCGTCGGCGTCTCGTCCCAGAAACGTTGCAAGCATTCTGGGGCGCGATGACTAGACTGCTGCACACACAGCAGCGGTCCGTGAGAGCCGCCATGTTGGAGTCAGGCATGTCAGCGAGAGCCGCCATGTTGGAGTCAGGTATAGTACTATGGGAAATGCGAATAATCGTGACACCTCCTGGAGTACCTCCCTTGGCCTCTTGGGTGTCCTATTTTCTGGGATGGCCATGAACCTGTCTAGCTTGTCCATACATGACTGGAACCTCTCTGCAGTCCAGTAAGGTAGGCCAGAGCGGTCTGGGAGTGAAAATGGAGTTCCCTCTCCCTGTAGTTGCTTAGTTCTGTCCAATAGCGTCGAAGATAGTCCCTTCGCCTTCTGAGAAACCCTCTCGCTGGCTAGGGTCTTCGGTCGACAGTGGGAGCTGTCCCAGCCTACCCTCCGGCGTCCTCGCCGTTTCTTTGGCCTTGTGAGCGGTTTTCGACGTGTCACCCGTCGTCGGTCTCTGGCCGTCTTTAGAAGCTATACGCGCGAGGCTATCGGCAATCAGCTTCTCCGTCAAGGGATCGCTAGGCGGTGCCGAGTCTTTACTGCCAACGTACGCACTCTTGCGAGGCGCGTCGCCTGAGGATTTGGGGTTAGCGCCCTTATTTACAGAATGCGCAGTCGCCGGTCGTGGAAGCGGTGGCGGGGAGGGCTTGCGACCCTTACGGTCGGCGGAAGACGCCGGTGGGCCCGACGCCTCCGTTGACGCTATGGCTGCCTTCGTCTTCGACGAATGCGTGCCGTGGGGTATGTGCTTATGTGTTTTCCTGTGTTCGTCCTTGTTGCCGGGATGTTCATCCCCATAAGCGGGGCGTGAGCCGGGCTTGTCGGGGCCGGGGACGGACGACGAGGAGCGGGAGCGCTCCTTCGAGAGGTCTACAACCTCCGTTGCGGAGGCCGTGTAATCACTGTCCTCGTCACATTCGGCGGCGGCGGCAGCTGGCGAGGAGTCAGACCTAGACATCGCATAGGCTGCCCACCTTTTGACCCTGCGGTCCTTTATCGTTTTGGGTTTAAGTAATTTACAGGCCGCACAGCCGTCCTCTTTGTGATCGAGGGGCAAGCAACGGTTACACTGTTTGTGCTTGTCCTTCCAGGTAAACTTGCCCTTGCAACGCGGGCAAAACCTAAAGGGCGTCCTCTCCATAGCTGAGGGCATGAAATGTGATTACGACCTCGAAAGAGAGGGAGGGGAAAGAGAAAGGCATTCTCAGAGTGTTAACAAAGAAATGACCAACAACCCCACTCTCCCTACTGTGTTAGGCTGGCGAGGCCCGGCCACGTGTTCGGCAGTGCCAAAGGATCTCCTCTGCTCGTCCCTCCGTCGAAGATCTTGCTCGGCGGAGAACAGCTTGGCAGCTACGTCGAGGGAGGAATCTATGTGTTATAGTTAATAATAATAAACGACCAAGGGTCGAGGAAATGATTTTGTAATGTCTCTCGAGGAGCTCTGCATAAAGGCGGCCAATAACTGGGCAGAAAAAAACAATCTGAGGGACCTCGACGCGTGAGGGGTTGTGGGTACACTGCACGTCACTATAGGGATAGTGTTAGAGACACGCCTTGTCGACTTCTCCTTTTCGACTACGAAAAACAAAATGCAATACTCCGCGGTGACCACTGGATGTCGGACTATGCACAGCATGTGATTATAAGCAGATTAACAAACATCAGAAATAAGGTTGTTTTACTCACCTGTGAATTGCTTGTACCTCTTTCCCAAAAGTAATGCTGTTAGCTTCACTAACAATTTATTTCAGAGAATAGGTGTATACGTTTCCCAACTGGGTCTTGCTTCCTCTAGCTTGCTGTATACCCCGTTTAGAATAAGTCGGCCTTAGATTCTACCTACCTAGAATAACATTAAGTCATTCATAAAGTGCAACATTGGGTTTTGCTATCCCTGGTCTGGTGTATACAGATGCTAAAACAGTCTTGGGTCTATTCATACCTTTAAGTTGCTGATGGCTCCTTTTAAAAGTATATAGGTTTTACTTACATTGGGTTAGCTGTGTGCCATCCTACAATAAGGTAATTGCTTGCCTCAATCTGTGTTCCACTGATCTGAAAAGCAACTGTAATAGTACATTACAACATTAGGTTTTACCTGCCTAGAATAGCCGTGTGCCATTCTTTAAAAGTGTTTAGGTGTAGCGGACCTTGGTCTGCCTGGTGCATCCTAAATTAGTGTCAAGAGTTCTTGCTCATCTTAGAGTGTGTTCCACTAAGCTGTAAACAACTAATTGAATATTACACCAAAAGATTTTACTCGCCTAGTATAACTGTTATCCTGAATTAGTTATAGGTGTATATACTGTTCCTTAAATCTGTGTTCCACTATTCAGAAAGGTATTCCGGTAACAAGTTGGTTGATTATGTGATTTCTTAATAGTGTGTAACTGCATGACAGACCGGGTCTACTACCCTTGAATTACTGTAAAGTAATCTGAAAGTAACTAATAGTTTTACTTCCCATGAATAGGTGTGCCCTATACAAAATGTGTATGCTAAGCTCCCACTTATCTAGAAATACGGTTATTTTTCTAAATAAGGTCTATGCTTAGTCTGTGTACTTTAAAGCATAGTGCTGTGTTTGTATAATGTGTTTATATGATATGTGATAGTACTTATATCCCCCAACATTTATCTGGGCCTACTTGTATTTAAATATCCAATTTATTTTTACAATACATAGTGTTTGTGTTTCTTTGGACCATATATGTACTACAAGGTCTTTGTACTGATTCTACAGCCCTCTCTCCCTCCTAAGATAAAACTGGCTGCTCAGTCTATGCTACCATATACCCAGGTGGTACAGCCTTATACTAAGAGTGGAGTCTTGTACTGTCTTAGTGGAATGGTTTTACTAAACCCTTAGTTGGACTTCAGAAAAACTGTCCTAACAAGGCATACGTGAAATGATGTATGGGATCCTTCTGTAAAGGTCAATGCCTAAACCACTAAACAGCAAAGTATTTTCCGAATGCTAGAATGTAGAGCACAATTTCGAGAACATTTGCTTATAATTCAGGAAGACCATCAACAAATATTTAGTGATGTCATTACAAAGTAATCTAGCTTTAGTTGAACATATAGTGAGGGCCAGTTTGTTTCTTCATCTTTATGATTCACAAAAATAAGCCAAATCAAAATGTAAATAAATTACTGCAGCTAATGGCGTAGCCTCCTTGAATCAGATGTCACATGAGACAATGCAGAGTTCATAACTCGTGCCTACTTGCAGTTTACATAACATTCAAGATTAAATGTGGGCATTTTGAATTCCCACGTGCCTAAAAAGATGCATCACAATCAGGGTTGAGAAACAATGCTGTGACAGAGTGGAGAAACCTGCTGTGATGCGACATATTGAACCATCAACAGAAAGCGTTTGACGTTCTTTGGACCAGTAAGACTCAGTCAAGCTAAAATGTGCAATAAGACTAGCATAGATCCAAAAAGAAATAGATACTTGCAGTAGATTTTCATTTATACTAAAAGGCACAGTATTAAAGCAATGGTTAAGAAAGAATCAAAATAAACAAAAGGAAAGAGGTTATCTGATAAAAAGTTCACAGATCAGAAAATAAAAGGAAAGGCTGAAAATAACCATTATAAAGTACATTCTATATAATCTTCAGCAGATATGAAAGTGTACCTTTAGATTTAGGGCAGGTGGGATTAGATATTTGCCACAAAATTCTTCATTCCCCCTCGCCCCTCCCGCCCCCTACTGCACAGCTCCTTACATCAGCTGCCACTCGGCCAGTTAGAGGGATTACCCTCCTCTGAAGAAATGGGAAGGGGAAAATGTTGTGGCCAGCTTAATTGAGTGAATACAATGCACAGCCAGTTAACATACCGTCTTTCCGGGGCAGGTTGGGTGATCCCCAGTCTAATCACAGGAAGTAGTCAAATCAGGTGAATATATGAAAGATCCAATGCTGCAGAGCTACATGAAACCTGAACATCCTTAGGTGCCGCACATGTATATGCAAGGTGCAAGGTCATCCCAGGAGGATGGACGATCATATCAAGGACACAGATATGTGGACTTTGTTGGTTGTTCTCCAAAGCATTTAGACGCCAGTAGCAGAGCCAGAGCGACAGACACTGCAGAGTGATGACAATCCTTGGTCCAGAGAGACCATTCCTACTTACTTTAGCCCTAAAGAGGAAGAAATGGACAGAGGAAGAAATGGACAGAGGAAGAAACGGACAGAACAGAAGCCGCCTTTGACCAGGAAATGGGGGAGAAGATGAAGGCTCTTACCAAGGGGAAGGCAGAGCATAAAATGCCAGAGGTTATTTCAAAAGAAAGTAAGGGTGGATGCCCTAAACTAAGAGAAGGAGGAAGTGCTCCAGAGGCGGAAAAGACTAAAAGGATAGAGACCCTGGTCTAAGCTACAGATGGTAATGAGAAGTATGAGGTGGAGCAAGGAAAAGGTCCTCTGGCAACTACCCCCAAAAAAGAACATACAAAGCCTTCATGGTGTGTCAGAGGACAATAACAATTTGAAGAATCTGCTTCTGTAGTTTATCAAAGATGCTCTCAGCCTCTCGTGGGCTGCTTAGCCTCAATGGTCATATGTTTGTTACACTGTGCTCACCCTCTCCAGGGATCTTGCTTCTCCCAGCCTCTCATGGGTTGCTTAGCTTTGTCGATTGTATGTCAGTTGCAGTGTCTCCAACGCCTTCAGGGTCTCTGGATCGCTCAGTCCTTCGTGAGCTGCAGGCCTCTTTGGACGTATGCGAGTATGAGTGCCACTAACCCATTTAGGGTCGCTCTGAAGTCCAAGCGCCTGCTTTCCTTCCCTCCGTGCCATCCGCATACCTGGATGTTGGCAATGTCCTTCGGGATTGGCAGCAGTGATAGACTAGACTGCAGGGCCGCACCCTTCCGCTCATTGCCTCTCCTATGTCTGTCCCTTTCGCTTCTTCGCTAGGAAGAACAGGGGAGACGCTTTAGTCAGATTTGGTCTCTTGCACTTGGACACTCCGGATAGCCAGACATCCTGCACGCCTGCGCTCAGCAACATTCGGCAGGCTTCGGGATTCCTCCACCCACCACATATTGGACATGGTCCTGCCTTCAGGTATGATCTGCGTCACGATAAAGGCGCTGCCTTTGTGTGGGCTAGCTCAGGTTTAACTGCTCCTCCCCTCTAGATACGATCCTGCTTCCTTTTATGTACCACTGTGTAGGAACAGCGAGACCAGGATTGGTTCCTTGTTTCTTGCACAGGGTCCAACTGAGTGGAGTCAGTAGCCAAGCCATTCCCTATTAAAGGGCTTTTGTTCTCATAACATGTTTCAACTCTCCGGAAACTTATAAGCGAAGGGGGTTTCACTATTAAAGGGAGGCGTAACCATTGTCCTCTAAGTGGAGGGTTGTTTTTATGCTTCATCCCCTCTCCTAGTGCGATCCCTAGCATTTTCTGCTGGACCTCTGGACCTTTTTCCTTATATCCTGAATGAGTGGAGCCTTTTTCCACTCAATCTTTCTTATGTGCTCTGTCTTTTGGAACTCTGTTCTGTGTTTTACTATGGAGTCTACTTTCCTCCATATCTCTCTTAAGGCATCTGTATTTTACTTTTGCAGCACAGGTCCTTATGGGCAGTGTTGCTGGGAACTCTTTGGTTTCTCCTTTGAGATTCTTTCTTTATCCTTACTACTGTTCTGAAGGATAGAAGGATACTTTGTATCCCTCCTACAACTGTATACTCAGAGATTGGCAAACCACCTTATGTGGAGTGCCAAGGGGATACTTAGTATCCATCTTTTCCTGTGACTCTTAAATCAGATAACCCTCTATTTATGGCTGGTGGCAGTGCGCGTGTTCCATCAACTATTGTGCTATTTTTTCCCCACAGACTATTCACAGTCCTGGTTGTGAACAATAGGGTCAGCTAGGTACTAGCTTGGTGGCTCCTTTCTTTTTCGCCATTCCAGGTATGGTTCATTATTAGCCCTTCTACTACCATTCTGAGAGGGGGAGGTCTGTGTGTGTTTTGCCTTTGGTGTCTGGGCAGGCAGGAAGCAGGTTAGGAGTTTTTCACTCCCCTGCCCATTGTCTGCTTGAGTGCCTGAATGGAACCAGTGCCCACTTTCTGTAAACTGCTGAGAGAGATTGCAGAGGAGAATGTACTGAAACTGAATAAAATATGAGGTTCCTGAGGTAAAAGTAAGTCGACCACTGGAAACTCAAGTAACCGAAGAAGACAATGACCAGAGACTCCTGCAGACCCTTTGCAACACAGTGAAGTGACCCACTGCTGTCCTGACCCAGGTTTCTATGAGACAGGGGAGTTCCGAAGAGGATGACTCCTTCCCTTTGGCTGGTGGGACCAATCAGCCCTGTGACCAACTACAATCTGAACCATCTCCCGAGGGGCTGTGCCTTTCCAGACCTGCAGACCCCAAATACCAGTAGACCTCAGACCCAACTTCCAGTGAAAGGCTTTATCCGTCAAAGTCTTTGCTGAGCTCTAGGTGAACCTCCAGAGACAAAATCCAACTCATCTAAGTCCCCTCACCAGAGTGCAGGACTCCAGGAATCGAAGATTGACCGGGCAACTAGTGTCCTTTGTTGGTGATGCAGAAAAGGCGCCACAACCGCAGACTGACCAGAGAAGCAGAAGAAATCTATGCCAGAGGTCCTCTCTCAAGACTGCTGCCAAGATATCCTGATAATAGTCCTGCCTTCCGTTATCAGACCAAGCAATCAGGATACTGTGGCCATCGCTGCTGTCCAGAGGGGAATCAAGCCATGAACATTTCTTTTAACCTAAGGTATTGTGGGGTGAAAAGGTATTGCTTACCTTAAATAACAAGTTGCTCCAGAGTGTTGGAGTGTACAAAGAGGTTTCCATGGAGTCCAAGCTGCCAGCTTGTGTCCCTTTTGCAAGTCCTTTAACATGGTCTCAAACATTGTATTAAATCTTCTAGCGTCCGTAACTAGGAGACAAAGTATCCACAGAAACCTTTGCTGATCTGTTGCTTCGTAAGACTGTCCCCTCTCCAAACTGACTTTTGCAAGAGTTAGGGATCAGACTTTTAATGCTTGTTTGCTGAGAAAACTCAAACATAAGCTCAGCTACTGTTTGACTAAACAACCTTGTTCCTTCCTAAAATACTTTATCATATGTGGTTTTGCTAACTATATACAATTACCGTACATCTTTGAGCGGGAGTGCACGGTTGTAATGATAATACGGTAGAACTGTCATTAGTGTCAAACTCTAATAATTGTACTGCGAGCAACTACGTAGTGGCCTTTGAAAAGTATTAATAAGTAATCCTATGTGTGTTGGTAAAATGATTGAAGAGTTTTAAGACATTCCTTGTGTAAATAATAAGACATGCATTACTTACTGTAAAAGTATTTCTGATTGTATCTGCTTAGATTCGCATGATGTGCATATAGTCCGACATCCAGTGGTAACCGCAAGGGGGACGTCGTAACGTGACGAGTAGTGTACCCAAAATCCATCATGCGTCGAGGCCCCTCTGATTGTATTTCTTCTGCCTTGAGGGAGCCTTATGACTATCGTGAGCGAGTACAGAAAAGAGAGCAAAAAGCAGTAGACGTCTATGTTCCTTCCATCCGAGCGGGGAGGAAGGGTGGGCGCAAGTGAATTTAAGCAGATACAATCATAAGAAATGCTTTTACAGCAAGTAATGCATGCCATCTGATGGTTGTTAATCTGTCTGCTTAGAATCACATGCTGTGCATAGACTAGCAAGCAGTACCCGGAGTTGGAGGTGTGTTGTGAGACGGAACAGTAGTGAAAAGATGTCTTAGTACTGCTTGTCCCACCTGAAAATCAGACCTAGAATGAGTGTCAAGGCAATAGTGTTTTGTAGAGGGGTGTACAGAACTCCAGATTGCCGCTTGGCAAATGAACTCTAAGGGAGCATTTGCAATGAATGCTATGGAAGCCCCTGTGACTCGAGTAGAGTGTGCTCTAGGCTTGAAGGGCAGTTCTCTCTTCGTGGACTCTCAGCTCACTGTGCTCAGAGAGGCGCAGCTTCACCTCACTGATGAGGCCCAACAAGGCTGAAACACGTGTAAGGGGTTGCTGTTGGTACTCTTGTTTAGAAAGGAATTGCCATAGCATTTCGGTGCTGACTGCTCATGTGGGCGGGACAAAGACTGATATGCAAATGCTTTTTGCTCACTGTACCTTTCACAGATGGGAAATATCCGTGTGCTGCTAGCTCTTCTCAGAACAGGTTATCATGCTATGTTCCTCTTTCTGGAGAGGAGCGCCTGCTACCTTTTTTTGAAATATTTGCAAGGAACTTGGGGTTGGTCACCCCGAGTTACCTGGGGGCAACCAGACGTGGACTCCCTGCTCACTGTGCTCAGAGAGCGCAGCTTCGCGTCACTGATGAGGCCCAACAAGGTTGAAACACGTGTATGGGGTTGCTGTTGCTACTCTTGTTTATAGAGGAATTGCCATAGCATTTCGGTGCTGGACTGCTCATGTGGGCGGGACAAAGACTGATATGCAAATGGATATTTCCCATCTGTGAAAGGTACAGTGAGCAAAAAGTATGTGCTGCAAACTCATCTCAGAACAGGTTATCATGCTATGTTCTTCTTTCTGGAGAGGAGCGCCTGCTACCTTTTTTTGAAATTCTTTCTGCCACGTTTGAGAGGTTCTGAAAGAATGTTGGTACTTCTATGGACTGGTTCACATGGAACTTTTAAATGAATTTAGGCGCAAACCTAGGGAGAGTGCGCAAAGCCACCTTATCTCTGAACTGTAACAAAGGGGACTAGAACAGAGAGTGCCTGTAGTTCACCGACTCTTCTTATGGAAGGGATAGCTATTAAGAAGTCGGTATTGTAGGCAAGATCCTTAAGACTTGCTTTAAGCATGGGCTTGAACGTAGACCCCATAAGTCTAGTCAATACCACATTTAGGTCCCATCCGGGAGCCGGGTTAGAAATGGGGGGAGAATTCTCTTTACTCCCTCCATGAAAGCCTTAATAACTGGTATCTTCCACCACAACACCTTCTGTTGTGACGTAGTGTAGGCTGAAAGAGCAGCTAAGTGAACTTTTAGTGAGTTAAAAATCAGGGCCGAGTATAGTAAATGAGTCAGGTACAAAACAATGTGGGCAGGAGAGCAGTCAATGGGGTTCATGCTCTTGCAATTGCACCAGATGACAAAGCGCTTCCACTTACTGGAGTAGCAATATCGGGTGTTCGGTTTCCTTGTCTCTCCAAGTATGTCCATGCTTCTCTGCGAGAGTTGTAGGTGCCCGAACTCTATGACCACAGGAGCCAGGCCGCTAAATTCAGTGTTTGCGGGCATGGGTGAAGTGTTTACCCTTGTCTTGAAACAACATGTTGTACGGGCA
Source organism: Ambystoma mexicanum (assembly GCF_040938575.1). Classification (NCBI taxonomy): domain Eukaryota; kingdom Metazoa; phylum Chordata; class Amphibia; order Caudata; family Ambystomatidae; genus Ambystoma; species Ambystoma mexicanum. The sequence continues at coordinate 1,286,887,858 of NC_090924.1, forward strand.
AGGCAGTTTCATTGGAGGAGATGGGGACATCATCAGATGAGCGAACCAGGGTTGGCGGGCCCACATGGCGGCCACCAATATCATGGTGACTGGTTCCTGGTGCATCTTGTGCAGGAACTTGTTGAGTACGATATACGATATGGCATTTATAACACACCTATACATAAATGTTTCAAGGTGCGACGAGGCAAGGGAGGGGAACAAAGGGAGGAGAACAAAGGGAGGACGGACAACGATCCTACTAGGCCAGGTGTCATTCAGATCGCGCAAGTGCGTGGGAAGGGGGCAGGGACAGTGCAGTACATGGCAAGATAATAACAATAAGTAGCAGCCAGCATGTGGCAAGTGCATGGATATGTGCAGACAACAGGTGTCAAGGGCTGGGAGTGGGGGACTGTAGGGATACAGAAACAGTGCCCAAGTGCGGTGGTTCCCAGGTGGGCAGTGCAGGTTGTGCCGAGATCAGAGAGTGTAAAGGTAGCAAGTGCAGTTCTAGTTAGGGGGTCAGCAGAGGAGAGGAGGAGAAAAAGCAGAAGCAAAGAGAAAGGTTTTGAGGTGCTTCCGGAACCAGAGATGGTTCTCCTGAAGTTTAAGGTGGGCAAGGAGGATGTTCCAGAGAGAGGCACCAGCTGAGGAAAGATCTATCACCAACTCGTTGCTTGGAGAAGCGACTGACCCTGAGGGAGTTGGAGGCAGATGAGCGAAGAGCTCGAGAAGGAAGATATTTAGGAAGAGAGCTGAAGGTATTGAGGTCCCAAGCCCCAGAAGGCCTTGTGGACAATGCAGAGGGTTTTGAACTTAATCCTGGCAGCCACTGGGAGCCAGTGCAGAGATTTCAGTCCTGGAGAAATACCATCCCTGGGCTTGAGGCCAAGGACAAGTCTCGCAGTCCTGTTCTGGATAAGTTGCAGAGAGTAGAAGCAGGCAGATTTAGAAAGAAGCTGTTGCAATAATCCAGCCTAAAGAGAACCAGAGCTCTGGAGACCGTGAGCTTCTGGGGGAGGGAGAGGAAAGGAAGAATACCTCTCAGGAGGTGCAGCTGGTAGTGTGACTTCTTAGAGACTTCAGAGATGTGAGGGGAGTAGGAGAGAGTAGAGTCGAAGATTACCCTGAGGTTTTTAGCCTTGCAGGTGGGAGCAGGAAGAGGGCCAAGAGAGGCCGGCCGGCAAAAGAGCTACAGGGCAGGAGGGAGCGGGTGTGCCGATGAGGAGAATCTCAGTCTTACTGGCATTAGGGCAGAGGTCATTGGCAGCACACCACTCCTGGATAGCAGACAGACAGTCCGAGATAAGGGAGGGAGAGGAGGAGGCCGAGGGTAGCCTGAAAATTAGCTCGGCGTCATCCACATAGCACTGAAAGTTGGGGCAGAGAGCGGCGATCCGGTGGGGAAGGAGTGCCAGATATTGGTTGAACAGCCAGGGAGAGCGGTTCGACCCCTGGGGGGAAACCACAGGTAGACAAAAAAATAGCAGAGAGGAAGGACCCAAGTTGGACCTGGGAGGGTCGGTCAGAGAGGAAAGAAGTCAGCCAAGCCAGAGCCTGACCAGTGATACCCAGCTAGGGGCCTAAACAAATTTCCCTGACCATGTGATCCAGAGTCCGTTCCTCTTGGAACGGTTCTGGGGGTACCTGGAGGCTTAATCTTGGCATTGAGCATTCTCCAGAGTTGGGAACAGGTCGATCTCTGGGAAGCCCCATGTCTTCGTTTAATCGCAATTCGTACTCCATGGGTAATGGGAAATAAGTCTGCCAGAAGATTGAGTTCCCCTGTAACATGTTGTGACAACAGGAACATGTGTTTGAGAGCCCACTTCCAAATGTTCTGGGACAGTTTGGACAGCCCTGGAGAGTGAGTACCCCCTTGTTTAATCAATGACCTCTGCCTTAATGCCAGTAAGACTGAGATTCTACTCATCGGTACTCCCACTCCCTCCTTCCCTGCAGCTCTCTGGCCTGCCTCCCTTGGCCCCCTCCCTGCTCCTACCTGCAAGGCAAAAAACCTTGGGGTCATCTTCGACTCCACACTCTCCTTCTCTCCTCATATTTCTGACGTCGCCAAGGTCACACTACCAGCTGCACCTCCTCAGAGGTATTCTTCCCTTCCTCTCCTTCCCCCAGAAGCTCACTTTCTCCCGAGCCCTGGTTCTCTCGAAGCTGGATTACTGTAACAGCCTCTATCTTAATCTGCCTGCCTCCACTCTCCGCCCTCTGCAACTCATCCAGAACAGAACTGCGAGACTTGTCCTTGGCCTCAAGCCCAGGGATCGTATCTCTCCAGGACTGAAATCTCTACACTGGCTCCCAGTGGCTGCGAGGATAAAGTTCAAAACCCTCTGCATTGTCCACAAGGCCTTCTGGGGCCTGGGTCCTAAATACCTTCAACTCTCTCTTCCCAAATATCTTCCTTCCCGAGCCCTTCGCTCATCCGCCTCCAACTCCCTCAGGGTCAGCCGCTTCTCGAAGCAACGAGCTGGGGGTAGATCTCTCTCCGCGGCAGGGGCCTCCCTCTGGAACAGCCTTCCTGCCTCCCTGAAACTCGAGGAGAACCATCTCCGGTTCCGGAAGCACCTCAAAACCTTCCTCTTTGCTTCTGCTTTCTCTCTCCCTCTCCCCTGCTGAACAGCTAATATTCTTCACTGAAACTGCACTGATCCTGCAACTGGACCTCTTTAAACGGCCTCGGCCCTGGGCCCAGCCACTCTCCACTTGCACTGATGCCCTGGAACCCCTCTGCACTGCGGGACTGTCTCTGTATCCCTACAGCCCCCCCTTCCCCTGCACTTGTTCTGCACTTACCTTGCACTTGCCACCAGCTGGCCCTATTTATTTATTACTTTACGCCACTTACCTTGTACTGCACTTCCCCCCCCCCTCCCCTTCCCCTTGCACTTTTCCCCCTCCCCCACCCCTGCACTTGCGCGATCTGAATGACACCTGGCCTAGTAGGATCGTTGTCTGTCTCCCCTTGTTCCTCCCCTCCCTGCCTTGTCGCGCCTTGAAACACCTGTGTATAGGCGCGTTACAAATACCATATCATATCATATCAGATAGTACATGGCCGTGGTGCTGTCTGTAAGAATCAGGACCGTCTTTCCTTGCAGCTGTGTCTGAAAGGCTTTCAGAGCTTTAAAATATTGCTAATAGCTCCAACAGATTTATGTGGTTGGATGCGACTTCTGAAGACCAAACGCTGTGCGCGCTGTTTGCTGAAGCAAGTGAGCCCCCCACCACGTGAGAGATGCGTCTGTCGTGAGTGTTGCTTCTACTGCGGGGGTGGTTAAGGAATTTCCCTTCAAGAGGTTTTCCCTCGACCACCACTGCAGAGAGAACGAGGGCTGGCGAGACAACCCCTACATCGTCCCATAGTACGCTGGCCTGACACCACTGGTTGTTGAGCCACTCTTGCACTGTACGCATGCGCAGCCGCGTGTGAGGAACCAAATAAATGCAGGACACCATAATTCTTAACAGTCGCATAGCCTTGCCTATCATCACCTCCTGACTGGCTACATATGTCATGGCCATGAGCCTGGATCCCCAGACACTGCACCATCAGGGCACGAGAGCGAGGGATAACACTACCTTTAATTGTCCCTTGGGACAATGCAACATGGAGGGCCCAGCTGGACTCAGTCCTGGCGCCTTTGGCGCCAGGCTCATAAATAAATGTGCACTAGCACATTTTTATTTGGTGTAAGTACTTTGTTTCCCCTGCAGGGCGCCCCCACGTGCATTCGGTCGGGCGTGGCTGCTGGGGAGAGTCAGACTGCACATGTAAGCATCTTTTAGGAGTGGCAGGGTGGGGCTGATGAGTCAGGACTATGGTTGTGGCCAGAGCTAGGCTATATAATGCTGCTCAGCCCTCATGGACACGTTTTGCGTTATTCTGCTATTGCAGCGTAACGCTCACCGTCGCCTAAGTGCATCTTACCCGTTTCCAGCTACCAGCCTGAGCGCATCTTACCTGTTTCCAGCTACCAGCCTGAGCGCACCTTACCTCTTTTCAGCTACTCGCCAGAGCGCATTTTACCTTGTTTCCAGCTACCAGCCGCAGCACTTACCTAGAAATCTGCTTCCTTCAGCATGCATCATCATGGACTGTGGCATTCATCTTCCATCTCGGGACCTCCGGAAATCAGCGCTCCAGCCCAACGTCGTGACAGACGGTGCCTGCAAGAGAAAAAGATAAAGTCAAGGTTAGAATTCGCAGACATTACGTTTAAGGTCACGCTTAGACAAATCCTTGCGCTTAACCTTAAACGAACACTCACCTGCTGTCGGAGCATCGTGGACTCCATTATCTACCCATTTGGCCGCGCTTCATGCACCACATCTACCGCTGGGCCGCATTGGGAGAAAGCAGAGGAAAGACATAATTAAAAGGACATGGACAATAATCAAGAAGAACAAGTTACTTACCAAACTGGTAACGTTCTTTCGATGGGATGTTCCTCTGACGTATTCCACATCTATGACATGTAATGTCCACAGCTGTGCAGTTGGAAACTTTTCAGCAGAGGGCGTCGAGCCGATGTCCCTCGAGGGCCTCCGTCGAGGGTCAACGTCACCGGATGTTATATATAGGACGCACGGCGCCCGTTGCCTCAGTTTAGTTTTTTCCCCCAGAACGTGTGGCACCAGTCTCCTGCCAGTATAACTGCCTACAGCCTTGCGGAAACAGAAGCTGCAATCACAGAGGAAATTCTGCAGAGGGGCATGCTGGGAGGGCGATGTGGAATACGTCGGACAAACATCCCATCGAAAGAACATTACCAGTTTGGTAAGTAACTTTTTCTTCAAAGGGATGGTGTCCGACGTATTCCACATCTATGACAGACTCCCAAAGCAGTACCAGACTATGGAGGAGGGAAAGAATTTAGAATGTGAATTTAGCTTACCCAATCAAATGGCTGAATAGAGGGCCGCCTTACCAAAGGCCAAATCCTGCCCATGGATGGAATCGAGGGAATAGTGCTTAACAAAAGTATGGACAGAAGCGCATGTGGCTGCTTCGCAAATATTCCAAATAGGAACACCCTTTGTAGAGCACTGGAGGCAGCCACACCTAGTGGAGTGCGCCCTTAAGCCTACGGGAGGGTCCTTCCCCGCCAAACGGTAGCACTTAGTGATAGTTAGGATAATCCATCTGGACAAGGTCTGTTTGGAAACAGCCTGACCCGAGCGGTGTCCAGCATAACCAATAAAGAGCTGATCGTCCACTCTGACCCGGGACATCCGTGAAAGTTAAAAGCTCAAAGCTCTCCAAGGATCCAACCTATGGAGCCTCTCCTCTTCCTTACCATGATGCGGAGGAGGATAAAATGCAGGAATAACATTCTGGCTCAAATGAAATTCAGACACAACCTTCAGAAGAAAAGAAGGTCGCACCCGCAGGACAACCCTGTACTTATGGAAAACAGTAAAGGGTGGCTTGGCAGAAAGTGCCTGCAATTCACTCGCTCTGCGTGTGGAAGTAACCGCAACTAAAAACACAGCTTTAAAAGACAACAGTCTCAGCGGACAAGAGTGTAAGGGCTCAAACTGAGCCCCCATCATAAACTTTCAGAAACTGTGAAATCAAAAGGAATCTTAAAGTAAGAACACTCTTCAGACGAGCGCTTAAATATGGACAGCGCCGCCAGGTAACCCTTAATGGCACCCACTTGAAGGCCCTTGTGGGCTAAAGAAAGCAGAAAAGACAACACCATAGGAAAGGAACATTGGAAAGGATCCACATTCTGTCCCCTGCACCAGTCGCAGAACTGCCGCCAACGGTACAGGGATTATGTTGCGGGCCGCCTGGCTGAAAGCAACACCTCCATCACGTCATCCGGGAGGTCCCAATCCTTGTATCTCAACCTTTCAGATACCAAGCATGAAGGTTGAGAGACCCGACCTCTAGATGGAGAACCTGACACTCCCTCCCATGAGAGCAGATCGGCTCGGTAGGGAAGACGGCGTGGAGTGCAGATAGACATGCCGAGAAGGTCCAGCTACCACGCTCTCCTGGCCCAATCCGGAGCAATGAGGATCATTCGGGAACTGATACTCTGTAACCTCCACAACACCTGAGGAATGACGGACTGGAGGAAACGCGTACAGCAGTGGGCATGGCCACTCTACTACGAACGCGTCCCCCAAGGCTCCTCTCGGGGGAAATTCCCACAACCAGAATCTCTTCGCCACCAGTGTCAACTCGCACTTCCGGTTGACACTGGTGGCGAAGAGATCTACCCGAGGGGTTCCCCAAAGGGTGAAGATCTCCAAAAGGACTTTGAGCCAACTCCCACTCGTGAGAGACCATGCTCTGCCTGCTCAGAACGTCCGCCGCAGCGTTTTCGTCTCCGGCCAGATGAACTGCCGAGATCGAGATTTCCTGTTGGATGGCCCAGAACCAGAGCTGCATCGTCTCCCTGCACATCGGGAGTGACCCCGTCTGCCCGTTTTTGTTGAGGTAATGCATGGCCACTGTGTTGTCAGTCATACTCAGGGCAGTCTTCCCCCGCACAGACGGCAGAAAAGCCTTCATTTGTTAGAACTGAGAGCCTGATGGCTCTCAGTTCTAACAAATTGATGTGGAGTCTGGACTTCGACTGAGATCAACGGCCGCTGGCTGTCAGCTCATTGGCAAGAGAGCCCCATCCTGTGAGGGAGGCATCCATCACGATTGTCAGCTCTAGCCATGGTTGCCAAAACGGTGCCCCCTTCATCTTATTTCCTTTGTCGGCCCCACCATAGAAGATACTGGGCGCCCGTGAGCAGAATCTGAACGGGATCCGACATCTTGCTGGAGAACTGCGACCACTGCACCTTGAGAGCCCACTGCAGGGATCTCATCTGCAGTCTGGCCTCCGGCACCAGAAAAATGCAGGATGCCATGTGTCCGAGCAACCTTAAGAATTCGAAAGCCGGGAGACTCTGGGCACGTTGAAACTTGTCCACCATCTACAGAAGGTGATGAGCCCTCACCCAGGGAGGCAAACACTGCCCCAGGGAAGTGTCGCGCACTGCTCCGATGTATTGGAGCCACTGGGAAGGTGTCAAATGCGACTTCTTTACATTTATGGAGAAGCGCAGCCTGTGAAGGGAATGGCAGGTGACGGAGTGATGATTCAGGGCTTTCTCGGGAGAACGTGCTCTGATCAGCCAATCGTCCAGGTAGGGGTAGACGTGAATCCCCCACTCCTGAGGTACGCTGCCACAACCATCAGCTTGGTGAAGACCCTCAGGGCGGGGGTCAATCCGAATGGCAGGACCCGTAACAAAGTGTGAGTCGCCTGCCCCAAACCTAAGGTACTTCCTGTGCTTGGGATGAATTGGCACATGAAAATAAGCATCTTTGAGGTCCAGAGACACTGAGCAATCCTGAAGTTGAAGGGCCTGGAGGACTTGAGAAAGAGTGACCATCTTGAACTTGTCCTTCCTGAGAAGCTTGTTCAACCAACGCAAGTCCATGATGGGTCTCAATCCCCCATCTTTCTTTGGGATAAACAAATAAGGGGAATACCATCCCTTGTTCCTCTCCACTACAGGCACCAGTTCTATAGCGCCTTTTTATGGTATTCCAGCAGGGATAGGATTTCCTGCGCAAGGAGCGGATCCGGGCTCTTCAAAGAGAGCTTCCCCGGTGGATTGTCGTGAGGCTGCTGAATGAAGGGAAGGCAGTATCCGTGGGCTATGATATCCAGAACCCACGCATCTGAAGTAATGGCACGCCATTCTCCAAGATGCTGCGCAAGTCTGCCCCCCACTGGCGAACCATGGGACATGGCCTCATGACTGAGCTGGAGCGGCTGCAGCAGTGCCTGAAGGCAAAGAGGCAACTGCCCGAGCAGCTTTGGCACCCTGAGTTCCCCGTCCACCAGAGGTACCCTTACGTTGGCCCCTTTGACTGGCAGCTCCTCTCGATCTATCAAAAGAGGAGTAGAAACGAAAGGACCCACCCCTCCATTGCTGTCCACTAGAACGAAAAGGCAAAGGTTGACGTACTGCAGCGCTCAAAGGCTTTGCTGCAGCTTTTGAGGTCTGCAACCTATCAAGGCTCTCATCAACCTTGCTGCCAAATAAATGAACACCATCAAAGGGCATGTTCAGAAGACGGGCTTGCACATCAGGAGCAAACCCCGACTTCCGCAACCACGCAAACCTGCGTAGAACGGTGCTCGCAGCCATGGGCCGGATGACACAGTCTGCCGTGTCCAAACCTGACTGAAGGGATTCACACATAGCATCCTTGCCGTCACGCACGAGGGCTAGGAAGCCATCCCTTTCCTCCCCCTCGGGAATATGCTCAGCCGCTAAGGACGCACAGTTCCACAGAGTGTGTGTAAATCTTGCCAAGGCACATGTGGAGTTGACAGCTTTCAGTGCCATGCTCCCTGAAGAAAAGCCCTTCCGAGCCCATCCGTCTAAGCGCTTGTCACCCCTATCCAGAGGGATGGTAGGGTACGCCTGCCGCCTCGAGGTGGCTGTAGCCACCTGAACCACCAAACTCTCAGGAGTGGGGTGTGTAGACAAATAGCTGGAATCGCTAACAGATGGGCGGTACTTTCGACAAATTCTTATTAACCGCCGGAATTGATTCCGGGGCCTGCCAAGCCAATGACACTTTTTTGCAACGTAAAATGAAAGGGCAATACCGGGTCAGAGAGGACACCTTGGTCCAAGATGTCAGTAAGGTCATCCTGAATAAAATCCCCATGAGGACTGGACCACCCCAGGTATTCGGAGACCCTAGACATGAGTCACGTGTAGGAAGAGTCTGCATGAGCCCCCAGCTCAGGCCTACCAAACTCAACTTCCGGAGAAGTGTCCAGGCCACTGGCATCATGGAGGGTCTGCCTTAACTCCTCCAAGGGACTGTCATCCAACAATCACGGAGCCTCATCCTAAGATGCATGGTCTTCAATCTCCGACCTTTCCTCCTCTTCAAAAATGTCAGCCAAAGGTCTGGAAAACCCAGCCAAAGTGACAGAAGAGGGCCTATGGCCAAATACCGGCCCTCCCAGACTTAGAGGAAGCCTTCCTAAGCATAACCACCTCCTCAGGAAACTCGTCAGACACATTACGCCCAAAAAGCGCTGAGGGCCTCAACGCCTAGGGCATTGAGAACATAGATGTCAAGACACTGCTACAGGCGTGGGCTGATAGGACGGTACAGCATCGACGGTACAGCATTGTCAGAGTCCGACTGTCCCGGCACCGAACGAGTCGACGCCAGCATCGATACCTCCACAGGCCGCAATGGTCTCGCTGGGGACAAGGACCAAGACTAGGACACACGTCTCTTGTGACTGCTCTTGCCACAGGACCTCGAGGGCTCCCTGTGGGAGTCGCGGTTCGAGAGCGTTCTCTGCCGGCTTTGTGAGAAAACGCGTCAGGAACCGTGCTTTGCGACTGGAAAATCGCCATCATTTGCTCTTGAAAAGCCCCCCACTCCTCCAGAATCGAGGACTTCGTGGGACAGGCTACCTTACGCACAGCGCCATCCTACGATGAGGACGGGGAAGGCGACCCGTGCCAGCGCTTCCTAGAGTGCCACGAGGAATGGCGGAAACCACTCTGGGAATGAGAACGCGGAGAGTCGCCTCTCGAGTCGTCGGTGGAAACCCTAGACTTCGATATAGACTTACAAGATTTCAAAGCGCCCCCTACCTACCTTGAGCTTCCCCTTCCTTTCACGCAAGGTCTTGGCGGTTAGAGACTGGCATTTCGAGCAGTCGTCTGTCATGCGATTCTCCCAGACACCATAAACAAATAAGCTACGGGTCAGTCAATGACTTCTTGGACTTGCAGTCCCAGCAAGTCTTGAACCGGGACCTTGGAGTCGGAGGGGTCGAAGAAACAGACAAAGGTCGATGATACACATGAGGCGCGCCGAGTTTCACAAAGCTATACACGTTTGCTGTTGGAAAAAATGGAACTGAGGCAACGGGCGCTGTGCGTCCTATATATAACATCCGGTGACGTTGAACCTCGACGGAGGCCCTCGAGGTACATCGGCTCGACGCCAGCGACGCAAGATGCCCTGTGCTGAAAAGTTTCCGAAGTGCACAGCTGTGGACATTACATGTCATAAATGTGGAATACGTCGGAGGACACAATCCCTTCGAATCAACATTACAATCTCTTAAAAATCCATAAGATACTTACCTTCAGTAGTGGTTCAGCCACAGCCAGTCTGGGCTGCCACGCACATGGGCCAGTGAAGGAACTCGGTCCATCAAAAGCACCCCTGCAGTGAGGAGCAGGACGGAGAGCTCACCATCATCAATCAACAAGTGAGACTATATGGGTCAGCACACGCTCACCACAATCTGGGAAGAAGGGCTAGAGAGACAGCAGTCATATAGCAGCATTCTCACGATCTCTCATATCCTTGCAGGAGCAGTGCCCACAACCAGCGCAGTCCACAGCACACAAGCAGGGGAAGAAGTCTGACAAGGGGAATTCACTTCCAGGGAGGGCTGCAACCGTGCCCCAACGTCCCTGCAGAGACCAGGTGAGTGGAACACATTGAGGGATTTGAAACAGGTTTTAGACCCTCGCGTTGGAGGGGAAGACGAGGCCGTCCTTTGTTCAAATTAGAGCACCTAAGAACTGCTTGACGGACTGGGGTCTAAGCTGGATTTCTTCTCGTTGATGGAGAATCCGAGGCTGAATAAGAGGTCTATCCTATTTTGAGTATTTGACAGGCATGTTCTGTAGGAATCCCGTTATGAGTCAGTCATTGAGGGAAGGATAAACTGGCATGAAAAGCCTGCGCAGGTGTGCTGCTGCCACTGCAAGTACCTTTGTAAATACCCTCGGTGCTGAGTCAATAACGAAGGGTAGTACTTTGAACTGATCGCGTTTGTCTTCTATGATGAATCTGAGGTATTTTCTGTGCGCTGGTAACATTGAAATATGAAAGTATGCATCTTTCATGTCCAATGTTGCCATGTAGTCTCCCTGCGTGAGCAGGGGAATTACTTCCTGCAGAGTGACCATACGAAACTTTTGAGGTTTCATAAATTTGTTTGCTGGGTGCAAATCTAGTGCATGGCGAGTTCCTTTTTGGGTACAAGGAAGTACACTGAATAAATACCCTTGTTTACCTATAGAAGAGGTACGACGTATATGGCACCCTTTTCCTGCAGGATCTCAACCTCTTGTAACAGGTTGTGCAGGTGTTCCGGCGTCAGGCGTCTTGATTGTGGAGGTCTGAATTGGGCAGTCCGGCAGAATTCTATGCAGTACCCGTGGACGACGGTTTTCAGTATCCACTGGTCTGTTATCCCCCTATGTTAGCCGGCCCCCGACCGGGGAGGCATGGGAGGGGACCCGGATCGGCTGGTCATTTCTTGGCTAAGGCTGGGGAGCCTCAAGGGGTGGAATTTTGGCCTCTTCCTTTTCCAAGTCGTTGACCTCTTGGGGGATACAGGGTGGCGTAGCTGGTTCCCTGGGGCAAAGACCAGTTCTTTCCCAAGCCATATTGGTTGCGAAGGAAGCGAGATTGGCCATGAAAGGAACGTCGAGAACCGCTCCCTCTTCTTAGGGAAGACCTCTGGGATATTTGATCCAGGGTCTTGAGGGTGTTGTGTTCCTTTTTAGCTGTTTCAAGCGCCTCGTCAACGGCTTTCCCAAATAAGGTGGTCTCCTCCACCGGCTTATTTATTAATGAAGCTTGGGTTTCTGGTTTGAAAGCAGAGGTTCGTAACCATGCGTGCCTCTTCAGGGGGGTACCTTGTGCCAAAGTCCTGCCAGCTGTTTCTGCTGCATCCAAAGTATTTTTGAGAATACTGTAATTAACCTGTTTGCCCTCAGCTACAATGGAAAGCAAACTAGCCTGCAACGGTTCAGGGACTTCTTGAAGGCCCTCTTGTAGCATGTTCCATTGTGCGTCTGTATAGCTAGCCAACAAAGTGGTGTTATTAGCTATGTTAGTGGAAAAAGCTGCGGCAGTTGTGACTCTTTTCCCTAGTGTGCATAACCTTTTGCACTCCTTGTCAGGGGGCGCTTCCCCTGTGGACAGGGGGACCCCCGTCCTCTTCCTGGTTGTAGTTACCACCAGGGAATCTTGAGTAGCATGTCCCCTGATGTAAAGGGGATCAGAAGGGCAAGAGCGAAACAGTTTTTCGACTCTAGGATCGACAGCCCTTATTAGGGCGGGTGTCAACAATGAAGGAGCCAAGCATTTAATTGAATTCAACAATGGAATGCCCGACTGATGTCCCTGACAAAATCATCCTCTGGTACAGCTTCCTGAGTAGCAATCTGGAAATGTTCAGCTGCCCTCCTTAAGATAGCTTTAAACGCCATCTGGGTGTCAACTGGGGAGGCTTGTCGAGAAAGGTGTGGTGGGGGGAATCCATGCACAGGGCGTCAGGTTCCGGTGCTGGAGTAGGTGATGCCCAAGGCTGAGGGTCCACCCGGTCGTGGGTGTCCTCCCAACCCTCTGTGGGGCCAATGGGATCATCCACAGGGTCCCCAAAGGGGTATTCATCTTGAATGAATTAGTCTATAGGGATCTCATCCTCAAGGAGGTCATATGTCTCTTCTTCCTGAGAGGGATCAAAGGTCTTTTGAAATTTTGCAACAGGAGTACAAAGGCTCTCCTCTCGAGGCCTTTTGGGTGTGAACTGAGAACTCCACAAATCTCTCCAGCCTATTCATACGCCCCTCAAACTTCACTCTGGTCCATAATGAGGAACCAGAGGAGTCTAGGGGTGGAAAAGGCTCTTCTAGTTGGCCTTCTCTAGAACGTCAAGATTTTCCTTTTAACGTCTAAGAGAGCCACAGGGCTCTCTGAAAAGTCTGAGGTTCTGATGGTTGTGGCGTGTCTTTAGGCATATCTGTAAGTTTCGATGAACCCATAGGTCTATCTTTAGGTTTCGATGAGTCCTTCAGGTTTATCCTTAGGTTTTGATGAGTCCTTCAACCGTTCTTGATTTGCAGCAGAAACTATCTTTGCGATGCTTTCAGTAATACCAGGTGTCAGAGCAATGTGTTTGGATAGGGCCTGCGGTTGCGCGGTTATTTTTGGCGTAACCTTCTTCTGATGCGTCGCGACGGTCGCTTGAATATTGGTGGTAGAGCCCTTTGATTTAGGCTGTCTGGTCGCATGCCACACCTGCGGTTGCAGGGAGGGCTGCCGATCCTGAAGATCGGCAGGCACTGCCGAACTATCCGGTGTGCCCGTTGGCACTATGGGACGCTTCAACTGTTTCGTCGAAGACAGACTGGGGGTCGTGTCTTTAGCGTGTGAAGAATGTGCGTCCTTGTCACCGGGATGTCCAGTCCCCATAGCAGGACTTGCGTCATGCTATTTGGGGTCGGGGACGGACAGCGCAGAGCGGGAGCGCTCTGCCGTGAGGTCAATGGCCTCCGAATTGGAGCCCAGGTCGTCACTAAGCCCTTTATCACCCTCAGCGGCTGCTGCGGCGGGGGAATTACTCTCGGCCTGCGACATTCCGTATGGCCGCCTACCGCTTAACACAGCGCTCCTTTAGTGTCTTGGGACGCAGGAGCTTACAAGCCGCACAGGCAGCCTCATTGTGGTTAAAGGAATGGTTCAGTCAAACAGTTTTATTGTCCCTATGGGTCGGCCATGTGTTTTTAAGCCTAAGTCGCTCGATTTTAGAAAAATTTCCTATGGACCTTACTCGAGTTTTCGTCCATTAAATGCACGCGAAAACAGGCACCAGGGCACTGCCATTTTGTGATAATCCTATGACTTGCCCCATAGCCCTGGTTGACCTCCTTTTGCGGCACTAAATCATATCCCCCCGCCCCTGAGCCTGACATTATCAAAACATTCATATTCCCCGCCTCTCTCAGTGACGTTACTGTGCTGCGTAGGCAAACGCGCCCAGTAGTCTTGTACGCGACTTCACACAGAACCCGGAAACCAACACAGATCAACTCACAACACAGCACGCCATAATTCGGAATATGTACTTTAAAATCAAACAGCAATACGGTACATTTGGTAAAGTACAATTATTTTGACATTCAATGTTTAGAGAATATTCAGCAATTGGCATATTAAATCGGAATGGAATTTTTTTCTTTTCTCTCGATCCGAAAATCCGGAAAAATGTATCGTGAGTCACGCGCTGTTCCTTTATGGTACACAGGGTGTTGGTTTTCATTAAAAGAAGCACTTTGGACACACGGTGAACCACAAGGCTGTTCCGTCAACTAAGCACTAGGCCACCGTAAAGGTCGATATGTTGCTTCTAGCCACTAGTACCACGTAAGGGCATATGGCCCCTTGGCGATCGTCCCATAAAATGGTCAATGTAGTGCAGTTGTTTACAAGAAGCTGCAGCTGGCGGTTGAAAAATCCGACTGCCTGCGTCTGGAATAGGTGGTAGTGGAAATACGGTAGGATGTACCCGTTTAGAAAACATAAAAATTGAAATTAGTCTCACCAGCCGATCTTTATTACTATTATTCATTTTATTTATTACGGGCGAGCTGAAACTATTTGCTTGCAAGGATAGTGCAATGGAGTATGTTCGGCTCTAAAAGCAATGCGAAAACTAACAAAATAAATCGAGGGAAACACACAAACTAATGTTTTTTTTACCGTTGAACCACTGAGAAAGACTGTCTACATGCGTGTCGAATGGGCACATGCATGCCAATGTGCCCGGTAGAATGACGATCCCACAAATGTTGTACTTGCTCTTCATTCATTCATTCATTCATTCATTCAGGTATAAAAGCATCTAAAGAGTTACTTACATTATATTTGCCATTTCCATTGTATCTCTGCGTAATGCAGTCCGTAAATCCCACTGCGTTCGTGCCAACGATTTTTCATATACTGAACTAACATGAAACTCGGTCTAGTTTCAGAATTGTCACCCTTATCGTCTCTTACGTTATTGCCCCCCTCCTTCAAATGAAGTCCTTTTGCCATGGTCCCTGTCTCTCAAGGTCAAAAAACAATAGAACTTTATACTGCCAGTGCGATTCGGGGACCTCTTCAGCCCGCGAGCAAAAAATCGAAGCCGCTGACCTTCACTCTGCATGAGCGTACGTTCTTACTTTGCAACATCCCGTCTAAAGCCATCTGTGAGAACTTGAATTTTCGACTCCATGTTTGTACTAGGCCTCTATGTGCAAATGCGAATTGGCTTCTCTCCCATCTGCAACGCCTCGCTTGGCGCGTTCTAAGGCCCCCAATTTTGTCCTCGTTGTCCGCCAGCTTTGAAGCCCTAGAGAACCATAACCATGGAGACATTGACTTTTTGGGGGAAGGTCAGGGAAAGTATAAAGTACCCAAGGAGTTGAGTTGAAAGTGAGATTTATTGTTTATTTGTTTTATTATTTGCAATACGCAAGCTTCCCCTCAGTTAACAGTGGGCAGCATTTACATGAGATTGCGAAACTTAGTTACAGCAACAAAAATATATACATACACATATTCACAAGGTCAGCGATATGAGGTGAATAGAGAGCGAAGTCAAAGATGACACTCATGTTGTTCACCACCCAGGATGTTGAATGGAGGGTTTAGGGTTAGCATACTTTGTATGCACACTGTACAATAACATTATTTTCAAAAAGACAATCAGATTACAATGATTTATTTAAACCGGGATTTGAACTTCTCAACGAGCTCTGCTTCCATATATGTGCTTCTCTAGTACACTAACAATAAGGCCTTTAACAAAGTCGAACTCCGTTTTACCCCCCATTTCTTAGTTCTTTTTCCAAAGGTCGTAGTGTAGCGAGGCATCCCTACATTTCCCGTAGTCCTAGACGGTTCACGGCCCACATTCTCGTTAAGGGCCAAGACCGCTAGTAGAGTCCTATGTTTCATGCCCTGTAAGCTGAAATGCAATCGCTTTGGCCTGTACTTTAGGCACATATTGTGGAACACCTCCAATTCTCCTGTGTGACAGAATTCTGTCAGTCCCCTCAAATCTCTTGATAGTTTTATCAAAAACAATCTTCTCAATGGCTTTGTGTGTAGGTGAAGATGCGATCAACCACTTCTTCCGTGCCTCCTCTTTGGACAAAGGACCATGTTCACATTGGTGGAAATGTTGGTTTTCTGTCCAGCGGTGAACGTTGGTACAGTGGTGCATCAGTGACTGCCATTTTTCAAGTAGGATTTCCACTGACCCTTCACAAGTTTTGGAGCTCCACCAAAGGTGGTTGCTTATAGACTGGGACCATTGTGAAATACTTTCAAAACCTTTTTTTTTCCCCTGCAGCCGAGATTTTCTAATTGATTGATTTAGCAAGATGCCATAAGTCAAACTGATGTTTAATATGTGGGAACTGCTCTCTCATTGTCTTGGCAATTGAAACGTGTCTGTCCGTGGCTATGAGGTCGATGTGCATTCCCCTTGATTGTAGATATTGCAATGATTTTATAAATCCTATTTTCTCCATGGCCACTGAGGATTTACATTGGGACACCTGCACGACCACCGAGCTCAAAATTTTCTTACTATCCATGTCCTGAAAGTGGTAGGTGCAGTACTTGGCAGAAAATCCAGGGCTGTTGCACTGTCCATCGCCGGCTAGCCTGAATCGTTTCCCTTCAAATGTTCTTTCTAGAGACAATTGTTCAATTTTCCAAGCATCACTAATGGCCAGAAACAGATAATCATGTTGGTATTTGTAGTACTGCGTTTTACAAATGAAATGGAGTCCCACAAACTGAAAGAATGACTCAAACTTTCTAAAACTGGACCCACTAAAAAGTGAGGCAGCTGCACACAGATTGCCTGCTGGCAGCTTCCCTAGCATTGGTTGTGCAGACCATGAGAACACATGATTTAATCTACAGGCGGCATGTATTTTGACGTTACTGCCTTGTTTTTAACGAGTCACATGAATCAATGGCTCCCCACATACTTCCCCTCCAACTGAATGCCCACATTTCAGCATACTTATAATATCCATCAAACAACTGTCGAATACTATGTATTTGCCCTCTTTCATTAGACTGTCATCCGGCGTGAAAGTTGTTTCGGACTGTGCCGTTGAGGACATATCAACTAATTTGAAAGAAATATCGCTGATATCATGTTCTGATGCGTCGTTGGGTGCTGCTGCTGGTTCTTTCTCTGTCATTTCAACATCTATTACTTCAGCATTGAAGGGAGAACACAACAATGTCGACAGCTTTTTGGGTGGCATTTTTTTGGCGGGTGTAGATTGTGTGAATTGATCTGCGACTACTTCAGAGCTATCTTCAATACATTCAGTATCATCTTTTGGTGGTGCAGTCGAACTGTAGCAATGGTCCAATACAACTTTACTGGATTCTCCGGACACATTCAATTCATGTTTTGGCCATTGGACATGAGCATCTCGAGTCTCAAAACGCTGCGTCTGAATTAATAGTTCCTCCATAGTGTAAATGGTCTGGCAAGCAACATCTCTCATTTGCTTTACTGTCTGTGTATGTATAGTTTGTACACCCACGGGTAACTAGAGGACAGATTGGAAAAGGGATGTTCATTTTAAACACAATATATAGTACAATTGACAGGAAAAAAACATAATATAGTCCCCAACACAAAACAATTCCTAACATTATGAACTGTTTGTAATTAACCTTGTTTTTGTTTCTTTTCTTTGCAACTTTCTTGACTCGAACTTCAACATCTGCACGCTGTTGCTCCGATTAATTTCCGCATGTCTTCCCTTCCTCTTGCGCTGCAACGACTATATTTTCTGGATCCGCATAGACAGCACGGAATGACGCTCCAGAAAACTCCCTGAAACATAGTACTTTCATTACTATGTATCACAATCTTGAAAACATAAAACACACGTGACGACGAATATACAGGTACATCTCAATAGCTAAACACGAATTAAACATTCTGTAGAACAATCAAACGACAAGAATTTGAGCTCTGATGATCTAGTTCGATGGAACTGTCAGTATCCATACCTCTGGCTCCGCAGGACTGCCATGAATGGTTGTATTGGAGAGGAGGCATCAGCAACTCCCTGAAACACAGTACTTGCATTAGTGTGGTTTTCAATATTGGAAACGTAACACACACTTAGGGGTCGACGGCACAGGTACATATAAAGAGATAACCACAAATGATGCATTGTCTAAAAAATTCAAGGAATATCTAAATATGATCAGATTTCATCAACTTATTTCTCCGATTTATTTACATCTGCATCATCCAAATGGGATGTTGTAATTGTAGTGGAAGCTCTGTCGTCTCCCTGAAACACAGTACTTGCGTTAACAGGGAAGAACGTATAGCAAATGGAATCACATTATATGATGACGCTTGATGGAGCTGTCAGTATCCATACCTCCCTGCTGCCGAAGAATATGTAGGGATGTTGTAAATTTAGTGCGCATTTCCGAAAGCTGTTGCGCCGATTCGTATATGCAAGGTCCTGCTTCCACTTCCCCTGGAATTACTTGAATGTCAGGCTCTGCATCAAGTGCAGGGGTTGACGCTCCATCAACTGCCTGAAGGATAGTACTTGCATTAGTAAGGATTAAAATATTGAAAACATAACACACTTGGGGTTGACCGCACAGGTACATATCAATGGCTAACCACGAATGAAACATTGTGTAGAACAATCAAACAACAAGTTCCGATGATCTAGTTCGAAAGAGCTGTCAGTATCCATACCTCGTGCTGCTGAAGAACATCTAGGGATGTTGTCAATGTGGTGGACGCTTCAGCATCTCCCTGAAAGACAGTACTTGCATTACTATGGATAACACTAATCATAACTGAAAACAAACACCAGTGGACGATAACTAAGGTGTATATCAATTGGAAAGCACTAACCAAACATTCGGTAAAATAATTACACAATACAATAAAAATATTACTTGACATGCTTAAAACAAGTCTGTAGCGGAATAGCCAAGTAAGATTACCTGATAAGCGCTAGAAGTGGTTGATAACTGCGAGCACGTCACGGATGTAGAATGTTCTTGCTTCAGATTCAAGGGATAGTCAAGCAGTTGTAAAGGTAAATTGATTGATAATGAAATGCCAATATTAAAAATTGCCATGTAAGGAGACCGAATACGAGAGTAATGCTATTGAAAATGCGCAATATAGCACAGTTCCCTGTGCCCATATATAGATTTCGTTTGTGGGTTGTGAAATCGAAACAGAATATATTGATAAATGTCATTATTCAAAAAGCTATACACTCATATCAATGTCGAAAGTGTTACAAGGGACATACCACCTAAAATATCAATGCATCCATTCGGCTACCTACACACTACCGCAAGGCCTAAAGCTAAATCCGGACACTTGACTCACCAGTGGCGGATTGTGGACGAATAGAGTGGGAATAGCGTTCGCGAGCAATTTTCGTGTCGTTCGCCGTTTATTCTTCTTTGTTACCCAAGATGTTGTGTACATGTTCGAGGAAAAGTGCCGGCTGCAGATGCGGTATCGATCACCTCTCTTGTCCTCTAAGACTTGTTGGACTCTACTTTCCAGCTCATCCAGTGGATATCCGCAAAGTCTGACCCATTCTCTTATTCGATCAACAGTCTTCAGGAATACATGCATTGTAGTGGCTTCAGACTTAGCATGGGTCTTCGAAGGGCAACAGCTAATCGAACAGGCAGGCATTGTTGAAAATTCTGAAAAGTAAATATCGACATTATTATACAATCTTGATGAATAAAAATGTGATACAAAAGTAAATGAACCATACAATGTTCAAAGCAAGGTTTGTTTTGGTCGCAGGAACTATACCAGTTCATCATGTGCGGCTTAGTATTTGCATAAATTGCAGAAATGTATAAATGATGTGACTAAACTCTGAACATGTGACTCGTCCCTTGGATGTTCTGTCTTGCACGAGAAGGAAATATGCTTACATTATAGACTGGACCCCCGAAGGATGCAATTCGATGACAATTGACACAGATGAAAATAAATAGATCTATTGATAGCATAACAATGGAAACTCAAGTCAATATCAATGAGACCAATGAACATAGCACTATTGATTACTCTACTCGCAAATAGATAGAAATTTAAAAATCAACGAAATATGACTAGGATAGATGGCCTTACCCTGACCAACAAACAGTTGGATTCAGCAAGCAGAGCATGTAGCAGTAGAACAGGTATATGGCCACAGGTAGCACACTGACGAGTTTGCTCGAAGCGGTCACAGAAGTTCACGGATAGCACGACGAGCAGATTAGCATAGATCTCAGTGGGTCTCAGGTAGCACGTTCAGGAGTTGACTTGCAAAGCACAAAGATGTTCTCATGAGACATATCAAATGGTTTATAAAGTATTACAAACAGGGGTGTGTTTGTGAATGAATGACGTGTGCAGGTCGTGGTATTATGTGGTTTGCCGGGGGCCGGCCAGTGTGAGGGGGGGGGGGTCCTGGCCGGACACACAGGGTCTGAGGAGGCCATGTGAGCGATGGGCCCTTGGCGAGGGATACCTTTTGAAGTGTACATGCTGTTTGGCACCTTGGCCTTTCGCGCCCCTGACAGCCCAGCCCCCCCCATGGCAGCGCGCATCCACAGGCGCGAACCGCCTTTGATAGAGGGGGTGTGATGGATGGGCCTGGGGCATGCAGATAAGGCACAGGAAGACTGCTGAATGGAGATACACTTATGTGGATTGCAGGGAGGCGGCCTGCTTCAAGGGGGAGCCCTGCCTGAAGATACTGAGTCTGAGGAGGCCATGTGAGCGATGGGCCCTTGGCGTGGGATACCTTTTGAAGTGTACATGCTGTTTGGCACCTTGGCCGTTCGCGCCCCTAACAGCCCCCCCATGGCAGTGCGCACCCACTTGACTTGTTGTTATGGACTTTTGTTTTTGTTAAAATAACCACTTTTTTATACTTTATATAGTTATACTTCGCCTTTGATAGGGGAGGGTGGTGGATGGATGGGCCGGTGGGCGTGCAGACAAGGCACAGGAAGACTGCTGAATGGAGACACTTGATTCATTTAAAGAAATCGAAACAACCGTTGTTAAAATATATGTGGTGTTTTATTTTGTTTCTTTTTTTGATGGCACAAAAATACAAAACTTTACACATTGTGCAGGTCAGATTGCAGCACAGCGAGTGAAAATCCCCTGTACTGACCGCTGTCACTCGGGAAAGTTTCTCTTATGGCACGAACGGCACAGGCGGGTATTACTCTTCGACGGCGGTGTCCAAGCCTCCAGTGAAGCTACCATGTAAAGGAACGATAGGCCACCAGCCGGTACCACCTGTGAAAAACGATGATACAAACTGTTTTTAAATGACCAAGATAAGTTGATTAAACGTTTGTTGTCAATGACAATTCTTGTAACTAATGGCATTCTGCTCTGACAAATGCTATCTAGACACTGCACACTATTGAACGACTTTCTTGCGTTACAATGATATGTAGATGTAATTTTGGATATAGGAGACGACCATGAAATAGTAGTGGTGTCACAAGCAGATGATACTTACTCGTTACTCGGATTACGAGAACGAACAGTTGCGAAGTTTGTGCATAAGCACCATCATTATCCTCAACACGGACCGTGTGTGGCAGGCTGCCCTGAAGTCTGGCAGCTCGGTGGTGCATTGCGGTCATGGCTCGCCTTCCGAAATGTAGGCCACGCATCCCGAGTTTTCACAGCAGCAGCAGTTCTCCTCCTCGGTTGGCATTAGCTCGCACGGATAGCATGTGCACCAGGTGGAAACACCGTCCATGCGACTAGGTCCAGCGTCTTCATCCGTTGATTCGTCCTGCCAACTGCCGTACGAAGCCCCATCGTTTTCGCGAGGTTCCCTTTCCAGTAGTTCCTCCTCGGTATACTCGGGCTCGTACATGTAGGGCATTATTGTAGCCATTGTGTGGTAAACAAACTAAAATAATTTATAGCGATGGTACAGGTGTTCACACGGGCAACAAGTGGCAAAGGTAGCACAGAAACGAGTCACAGAACACTCCGTAACACAGAGAGAGGAATGGAATCGAAAATCTGCTGCTGTGTGTTGTGAAACGGTCCGTTTATACTTTTTGAGGGAAGAGGCGTCTTGCCATTTCCATGGCGACACATCATTAGCTGAAGCGCAGCGTTTGTTGACACGAGACGTGCTTTGGCGTCGTGAAATGGGCAGTACGCGTCTGCTGATGACAGGCTCAGAGGCGGGGGATATGATTTAGTGCCGGAAAAGCAGGTCATCCAGGGCGATGGGGCAAGTGATAGGATTATCACAAAATGGCAGCGCCCTGGTGCCTGTTTTCGCGTGCGTTTAATGGACGAAAACTCGGGTAAGGTCCATAGGAAATTTTTCTAAGATCGAGGGACGTAGGCTTAAAAACACACGTAGGGACAATAACATTTTTTGACCAAACCATTCCTTTAAGGGGAAGACACCCATTACACTTAAGGTGCTGGTCTTTCCACAGGAATTTTGCCTTGCATGAAGGACAAAATCTAAATGGAGTCTTGTCCATAGCACAGGAATAACAGTGACAACAAGACCAAGGGAACAAAGAGGAAAGGGAAAGGTATTCTTAAAAAGGAAATGTCCACCCTAATCCCACTCTGCCTACTGTGTAGGCCAGCCAGAAGGCCCGGCCACGTGGTCAGCAACGCCGACCGGATGAACTGTCATCAAAGGTCCATAGAGCAGGCTTCGGCATAAATCAGGAAACATCCGTCAAGGGAAGGGACGGTAAGAGAATATATAAACGACCGAAGGTCGATAAGTATAACAATATAGCAATGTCTCTGGAAAAGGCATACAGTAAACTGGGCGTAAAAAAACAATCTGAGGGACCTCGACGCGTGATGGATTTTGGATACACTACACGTCACGTTAGGGATAGTGTTACAGGCACGCCCATGTCAATGTCCCCTTTCGATACTCGAAAGGCAAGGTGTAATACTCTGCAGTTACCACTGGATGTCGACTATGGAACAAGTTACTTACCTGTAGCTGTTGTTCTCCAGCATGGGTCTGGCATGGATTCACATGCTCATGAATATTCCCTGTCGTCAGGCTGGGAATCCTCAGTAAAGAAAAAAAATCAGTGTCAGTGTCGTTTCTGATCTGTCTTTCTTAGTAGTAACCAATCACTGATCTCTGGGTCATACTGCCCCCAGCCAATGACTGCCCTCTCCCTAAGCACCGCCTCTGGCAGCCATCCTCAGATTTGGTAGCACGTAAAGTGGCAGTATGACGAAGTGAAGAGCCGCAGAGGGGTAGGCGGGAGGGTCGCATGTGAATCCATGCCAGACCCATGCTGGAGAACAACAGTTACAAATAAGTAACTTGTTCCTTCTCCAGCATGGGGTCTGGCATGGATTCACATGCTCATGAATAAAAGAATACATAGCAGTACACACATGCACAACCACGGGAGGTGGCAACAGGCTCAACATTAAGCAATACAACAACTCAACATTAAGCATCTCTTACCTCCTCACCAGGCTCACCTTAAGCAAACCGGTTGCGCAGCACTGCTTGGCCGACCCTGGACCCTGGAGTCCCGATCGATGCAGTAGAATCTTGTGAAGGTGTGCGTCGACCTCCACGTAGAAGCCCTGCAGATGTCCAGCAGGGGCACACCAGACAGGAACGCCGTGGTAGCAGCGATCGCTCTGGTCAAATGGGCTCTCGGACGGCCTGGCAGCGGTCGGTTTGCCAACCGGTGCATGATGCAGCTGGAGAGCCATCTGGAAATGGAAGTCTTCGAGAGAGCCTTCCCTTGATTCACAGTCCCAAAGTTCACAAACAGCTGTGACGTCTTCCGAAAACTTTGTGCGGTCCACGGAGAACTTCAGCGCTCTAGCTACATCCAGCGAGTCCTCTCAGCCGGCGACGAAGGCGACAGGAAGAAAACTGGTAACCAAGGGCTTGTTGAGGTGGAAGTCTGAAGGCACCTTGGGCATGAAGGAGGGGTGCGTCCTGAGCACCACCCTTGTGTCGTGAAATGTCAAGTATGGAGGCTTGCAAGATAGGGCCTGAATCTCTCCCACTCGCCGTGCGGAGGTGATGGCCACTAGGAATGCTGTCTTCCATGACAGGAAATTCAAAGGCGCCAAATGCATAGGCTCGAATGGGGCCTCCATGAGCCTGGTCAACACCACATTAAGCTGCCACGCCGGGGCTGGAGCCTTCACCGGCGGGAACGATCGGAATAGTCCCTTCATAAATTCCTTCACCAGGCGATGAGACCACAAGGACGCCCATCCCGTCGTCCTGGTATATCGGGAGATGGCAGCCAGATGTATTTTGATGAAGGCGTGTGCCAGTCCAGCTTTGGCCAGCGACAGTAGGTACGGCAGTATTTGAGGGGCTGTAATCCGCAGAGGGTTAATCTTCTGTGCACGGCACCAGACAGAGAACCTCTTCCACTTATGTCCATAGCACTTGAGAGTTGAGGACGCCCTGGCTTTTGCAAGAACCTCTCTGCAGTCCGCCGGGATATCGTACCCTCCAAACTCTAGTGCTGCAGGAGCTAGGCCTGCAAGTTCAGCGACTCTGGGTCGTGATGAAGAATGGCGCCTCCTTCTCTGGAGAGAAGATCCGCGTCCGCCGCCAGCTTGACTGGTGGGGAAGTTGACAAGTCCAGAAGGTCCGGGAACCAGATCTGCCTCGGCCACGCCGGTGCGACGAGGATAATTCTGCACCTGGACTTCTTGAGCTGGTTGATGAGACGGAGCAGCAACGGCAAAGGAGGGAACGCGTATAGAAACAGGCCGTCCCAATGGAACGAGAAAGCATTGCTCATGCTCCTCGGCTGTGGGAACCTGCTGGCGAACCTCTGGGAGTTCGTCGCCATCGCAAAGAGGTCGATCCGGGGTTTGCCCCATCGTCGAAAGAGCCAATCCACCTAGTCCTGGCGTAGTTCCCACTCGTGGCACGAGCGCAGCTCCCAGCTGAGTGAGTTCGATGATGGTGTTTTTTATTCCTGCCAAGTCGAAGGGAACCAGAAACATCCCCTGGGCGACGGCCGAGTGCCACAGATCCTGGGCCTCCTTGGATAGGGCTGGGGATCTGGTGCCTCCCTGCTTCCGTATGTAGAACATCGTGGTGGTGTTGTCGGTGACGATCCTCACCACTTTGTCCTTGAGGGACGGAAGGAACGACTTGAGCGCCCAAAACACTGCTCGAAGCTCGAGAATGTTGATGTGGAGACACCTCTCCTCCGGGAGCCAAAGGCCTCTTGCATGGAGATCTCCGGTTTGGGCCCCCCAACCCTCCAGGGAGGCGTCCGTCGTCACCATCTCCTGAAACGCTGGGGTCTGAAAGTCTGCGCCTGCCGTGAGGTGCGCACGGGTGCCCCACCATAGGATCGCCCAACGGAATTCCTCGTCGAGAGGGATCCTGTCTTCGAAGCAGCCTGTCACCTAAAGCCAGCAGGCGTCGAGGAACTCCTGTAGCGGACGCAACCGAAGTCTGCAAAGGGGTACAAGGTAGATGCATGAGGACATCATCCCGAGGAGGGACTTGATGGACCTCACCCTGGCCACGTTCGTGGCTAGCAGGCGCTGCACCTTGGCCAGAATGGTCTTCGTCCTCTCCTCCGACGGGGAGGCCAATCGCCCCACCGTATTGCGCTTCGCTCCCAGAAACAGTGCTACTTGCGATGGACCCAGGTGGGATTTGGAGTAGTTGTTGGCGAAATCCCAGTTCCGTGAGCAGCCGGACGGTCCTCGCTGTGTCTTCGACGGCGAGTTCTCTTGTCCTTGCACGGATTAGCCAGTCGTCTAGGTAGGGGTAGAGGTGGATCCACTGGTGCCAGGCACTTGGTGAATACCCTGGGTGCCGACTTCAATCCGAACGGCAGGGCTCTGAATTGGTAGTGGCGTCCCTGAACCACGAACCTGAGAAACTCTGTATCCTCTCGCCCTCCTCCAGCTGTCCCAGCACGTGCTGGAGGGTGACCATCCTGAATTTCTGCGCCTTGATGTATTTGTTCAACCGACGCAGGTCCAGGATGGGGCGCCAACCGCCTGTCTTCTTTCTGACGAGGAAGTACCTTGAGTACACTCCGGAGCCCCGGAGCCTCCTGGGGACGAGCTCGATGGCACCTTTCTTGAGTATCGCCCTTACCTCCAACAGCAGTTAACACGTTATTCTCCTTCCTGGCCATGGGAGGAATGCGAGGGCACTTCTTTTGGAATTCCAGCAAGTGCCCGTTGGCCAGGGTGTCCAGCACCCAATGGTCGGTGGAGATGGACTCCCACACGTTGACGAACTTCGTCAGCCGGCCTCCCACCGGGGTGCTTCGGTGGGGGCCCGACGACACGGCCGTGTCTTGCTTGGAGGCGGCCTTGCCTCCTTGGCGACGATGGTGGGATTCCCCTTGCTTGCAGCGACCACTGTAGGCCTCCTGGGAAGAGGAGCGGGCCGCCTGGCGGCATGTGGAAGAGCCACCGCTGGATCCTTTGGAGGCACCCCGTCTGCCTCCGGAGCTCCGAAAGGGCCGTCGTTGTTGAAGTACCCCTAGGGCCCGGGGCGTCTCCGAGTCGGTCTTGATGGCTTGGAGAGACTCGCCCACTGCCTTACTAAAAAGGTTGTTGCCGTCGAACGGCATATCCAACACTCTGGTCTGGACGTCCTGGTGAAAGTCCGTCGCCTTGAGCCATCCTCGCCGCCGGAGGCAAACTCCGTTGCCCAGTTGACGAAATCCGGTATCAGCAATGTCCGTTGCCACCGTTATGGCATGATCCGACGCCACCTCGCCTTCCTGCAGAATTTGTAGGGCCCCCGCCCTCTTGTCAGGTAGGAAGTCTAGCAGGGGAGCTATCTTGAACCAGAGCTCCCTGTCGTAGCGGGCCACGATCCCTAAGGCATTGGCCGACTTAATCGTCGTCGCCGCCGACGAGATGACTCGTCGTCCCATGGAGTCCAACTTCTTGCCCTCGCTGTCAGGTGGGGAAGTGGAAGTTGAAGCCGCCGCACCCGCTGCTTTCTTCTTAGCCGCTGCCGAGACGACAGAGTCCGGCGTGGGCTGGGCTCTGAGGCACAAGGGGGCGGCATCGGGGACTCAGTACTTCTTCTCGTACCTGTCCCTCTTGGCGGGTGTCATGGAAGGGTTCTTGAGGACAGCAAGCCCCTCGTCCCAGATGTCGTCGAGCAAAGGCACCGCGAGGACCGTCTTCCGCTTGGCCTCTCGTCGTTGGTAAAGAAACCCTTCCTTTTTTTTTTCTTCAGGGCAGAGCAGGAAGAGCTCGGATGCCCTGGTTATCATGGCGTGAAAGGAGCCAATTTCGTCGGCTGGAGAAGCCCGAGGGGGGGGTGATGACGGGATGTCCGCTGTGTCATAGCCGCCGTTGGCGTCCGTCCCTGTCGCTGTATCCATCGCCTATCCTCTTTAGGGTCCGGCGAGGGGGGTGAGGGGTCCACAAGCCTCGTGGGTACGAAGGGCGGAGAGGGGTGGACTCTCCTCCGCTTGTTCGGAGGGTTTTCTGACGGGCCTGGTTCTGGATCCTCTGTCGGGGTCCGTGGTAATCTCGTCCTTATCTCGGTACATAAGGATTGGATCGCCAGCAAAATGGCCGCCGAGCTATCCTGGGGCTCGGTTAATGGCTGCGACGGGCGGGATGGCCGCTCCACTGGGCCCTCTTCGTCGCCATCAGCGCTATCTTCGATCACATCAGCAGGGACCGTCCCTGGGATCGAATCTTCTCGAACCTCTCGTTGAGGCCTATGAACCTCTCGTTGAGGCCTTTCTCCGTTTCCACCAGCTCCTCCTCAGAGGCTGATTCCGAGTCTGTAATGGCCACCGGCCCACCCCCCCTCTTTTTCCACCGGGGACTTCACGGGGGTCTTAACGATGGGCTGGAAAGAGGATTCCCTCCGCGGTGGCAGGGATACTCTGGGCCCAGAGGCCGTTTCCACTGGCGTAGTCTCAGCCGGCTTCGCCAGGGTCCAGCGACCACTTCGATAGAGGCCTTTGCTGGCTGGATCAAAGCCCTCACCACCTTAGGTGCGTCCTGGGCTTTCGACCTTGGGGGGAAGGTCAGCGCCTTGCTCCCCCTTTGAGATCGACCGGGGCCGCTCCAGCAGCTTACCCGGGTTCTCGGACTTCATCTTCCCCGAACCAGAGCGCTGGCTCGTGGTTGAACGTGCCGGGGAAGTCACGCCCTGCCTGGCAGCCGAAGAGCCTGACCTTTCGGTGCTCCCGGTGCTTGGCCTTCTGTTGGGCCCCCGTCGCCGGGGCGCCCTCACAGGACTTAGAAGCCCGCTCAGACTTTTTCTTCTCACCTGCTGTGCCCTTATCCAGCCAGGCGGCGAGGCGGGAACGACGATCTTGTTTGGTCCGTTCCGAAAGGTTCTTGCAGAACGCACAGTCCTTCTCCACGTGCGTCTTGTCCTCATGAAGGCAGCAGAGACATCGCAAATGCTCGTCCTCCTTGAAAACGTTTTGTAATCCGCATCCAGGGCAGCACCTGAACAGCTTGGATCCGGGTGTCGAGCTTCCCTTGTCCTGGGCCATGTCCGTTGAGGTAGGCCGCAGATCTTCCGGAATCTTCCAAGAAGCGTAAACTCGACGAAAACTTCACCCTTGAGGGGAGTAGAAGAATCCCCTGTCCCCGTTATCGGAAGTAGAAACGGTGGAGTTTGAGGCTCGATTAAACCGAAAAAATAAGAAAATCTCCTGAAAAAGCGCGAAAACGCAGCAAAAACTCGAGAGCTAAAGCACGAGGACTCCCAACACTTGAGCGTGCAGTAAAAATCTGAGGATGGCTGCCAGAGGCGGGGCTTAGGGAGAGGGCAGTCATTGGCTGGAGGCAGTATGACCCAGAGATCAGTGATTGGTTACTAAGAAAGACAGATCAGAAACGAAACCGATACTGATTTTTTCTTTACCGAGGATTCCCAGCCTGACGACGGGGAATATTCATGAGCATGTGAACCCATGCCAGACCCCATTCTGGAGAAATGCACAGCATGTGATTCTAAGCAGATTAACAAGCATCATAAATATATATTTTAATATCAATGTATTGGTGTAAGTGTTTATTTGGAAGGCTGTAGTAACTGGGTTCAGTGTACTTACCTACAGCTCACATCTTCCTCTTATGATAAGCCTGACTGCTCTTGCACTCTACCAAGGTTCCATGAGCAGTAAAGCTGATACTACGAGTTGGTGACCTGTATACCATTGGGATAGGTTTATGAAGTCTTACTTCCCTCAAGTGGACTTTAGGAAAAAACTACTAACAGAAGGAGCCCTCCTTTATCCCCCCCCAGTGAGATCATGCTTGCCTCATCTACAACGGAGTGTCTTACACAACGGCCCATCGCACTAGATCGAGGAGGGTAGCTCCCCCTTGAGGAAAAGGGGCAAATTCCCTTGATTCATCACAAGATTCAACACACTCATTGCGTCATTTGTTACAACTCGTGACACACTAGTTTTCAGAAGTGTGGCCAGTGTATCAATATCGAAAAACTGCTCTCTCCACATAACGAAAAACTTCTCTCTCCACAAGATGCCACGTTTTGACCTCCAAGACCACTAATGTTATGTTATGTTATTTTGCATTTATATAGTGTCTTATGTACCATTGGTATGACCTCAAGGCGCTGGTGGGTTGAACGCCCCGGGAACCAAAGTTCTAGTCAGTAGAGAGAGGGAGAGTCGTAAGGTGCATGTGAGCACCGGATGTGTGCAGCAGGTGTGGTATTCGTGCGATAGCTGCTTTTTAGCAGTAGGTGTGGTGATTAGGAGATCTGGAATATGTGTTCGTTCTGGCAGGTTGTTATCCAGACCGATTCTGGCTGCGTTAGGCTAGAGGAGAACGCCTAGGCTGGAGGGTGTGTAACCAGCTGTGTTTTAGTTAGGATGTGGAGTATGAGGCAAGTGATGGTATGAGAACAGCTATACCGAATGGTGTCATAGTATCGCTGTGTTCTTGTTAAGTGGTGGTGTAAAGAACAGAGTAAGCGTGGCGATGTGATAAGGTGGTTTACCTTAAGCACTTCAGATCGAGCACACTCGAATAGTTCTATGCACTCAACCGTTCCCTGTACCCCGTCCATTCCATGCACTCCAAGGCGTTCCATCCACATACTTCATTCGTTCCATCCACGTCCATCCACATACTTCACCCGTTCCATCCACATACTTCACCCGGTCCTTCCACGTCCTTCCACACACTCCAGCCGTCCTTCCACACACTCCAGCCGTCCTTCCACACACTCCAGCCGTCCTTCCACACACTCCAGCCGTCCTTCCCCACACTCCAGCCGTCCTTCCCCACACTCCAGCCGTCCTTCCCCACACTCCAGCCGTCCTTCCCCACACTCCAGCCGTCCTTCCACACACTCCAGCCGTCCTTCCACACACTCCAGCCGTCCTTCCACACACTCCAGCCGTCCTTCCACACACTCTAGCCGTCCTTCCACACACTCCAGCCGTCCTTCCACACACTCCAGCCGTCCTTCCACACACTCCAGCCGTCCTTCCACCTACATCACACGTTCCATCCACATTACCCGTTCCAACTACATACTTCACTCGTTCCGTTCACATATTTGATCCGTTCCATCCACATATTTGATCCGTTCCATCCACATAATTGACACGTTCCATCCACATAATTGACACGTTCCATCCACATAATTGACACGTTCCATCCACATAATTGACACGTTTCATCCACATAATTGACACGTTTCATCCACATAATTGACACGTTTCATCCACATAATTGACACGTTTCATCCACATATTCCACCCGTTCCTTCCACATAATGGTCCTTCAGGGGTTGGATATAAATGTTGTATGTTCCTCGGTCACTTCATTGCAGCATTGGTAAGATGACCACCTATATTCCAGGCTTCCAGCTCTCCCACTGGAGGACCAGACAGGGATGTACCACTAACATTTTCACATGCAGCATCACATTTGACCCTGCTTTATGTCCTCAGTTCCATTTAAGAATATCCTTTTAAATCCCAGGACACCAATTGTGATCTCTTTATGTGAGGTAATGACCACCAACAGTGGGGAGTGCACTACTGGAATGGTCTGGATACATCACGTACCACATGGCATGTTTCTACTCCACATACTTAAGCACCCCCATAAAGATTGGTATATTTTATCAAACATTGTGCCCCTTTTGTCTTAGGTCCACCCTTTGTGTCTGCTATAATGGAGGTCAAGTCTGTTTTAATATAAGATACGCACAAACAAATGTAATGGGTTTACATTGACCAGCACTGCAGAGTTTAGGTTGCCTGCGCAGAGAAGGCATAGTATATCCCCTTAATCATGAGAGATCCCCCAAGTAGCAAAATCACTGGATGCAAATCAACGTATGTTAAAAAGAAAACTTTAAAGCTAGCTTTGCTAAAAAAAATGTCCTGGCAACCCCATTTTTCATTTAAATTGGTCTTCAAAAACATTTTAAAAAACTTACTTGGCGGGGTGTTCAAGAAACGAAGATGCAGGCTCTCCACTTCTTCATCCACAGGCATGCTCATTAATCCCCATCGTTGACCTCTGTGTGTTGGTGTCATCTTAACACAAACATCCCTGTTGCCAGATGCTCTCACACCATCCAAAAGGCTGGCCAACAGGGAATCTCTAAGGAATGTACAAGTGCAGATATCAGCAAATCAATCTTGTGTTCTCAGTATTAAAAAAACTAAAAAGAAATTGCAATTGCAAAACAAAAAAGCCCAAGTTTGACTTTTAATCATCTAGGGTATTTGTTGTGTTAAACATTGGACTTACAGCCCTCATTGACAACACATTAGTGCTGTTGCAATTGACAAATTGGCATCTCCTCTTTGTGAGGAGAAAAACACAAGAGTTAATTTGTGTGGACTTCTGAACAAGGAAGTAACACTACCTCATCAAGAATATCCCAAAATATCTTAGTGGACAGAGTCTGGAGTTCTGAAAAGGAGCCCTTCTACTTGTCTAAACATTGTAGCTGTTGGCTAAAGATTTGGGTTAGTAACCACAACAACCTTAGCCTCCTGGCAATAGGACCCAACCTTTGGTATATGTCTGAACTACACAGGTTGGTAGTGTGGTAGAGCAGCCAGGCTGATCTCAAGAGGGGTCAATATGAGCTATAGTGAGTTTAAACAAAGATTCACAGTGACAAGTATCCAAATAAATGCTTATACACAAGGTTTCTAGATCAAACAAATTGATTTACTGGTCATTTGAATAAACCTTCTACATAAGGGAGCAATATACTAGCAACACACAAATACCTTAAAAATACACTCTTAGTTTCTAAATCAGCAAACACCCATTGGTGATGGCACACTGACACTTCCTAGACCTTCACGTGACTTTAGTAGCTAGGACACTGTGGACATTGATATATTACTGTTAGCATTTAGAATAGCACTGCACTGAGATGAGTGTCAAAGAAAAGGTTATTAGAACACACAAGAGATTAAATATTCTTAAGCAGGCAAATACATTTGGATCCATCAATCAGAGTTATTCACTGAAACAGGCTAAGCCAAAGTCAATGGGCAAAAGTCTATGTAAGCTGAAGAACTTCTTGCTGGTAAGTAAGAAAAGTCTTTGCACAATTTTTTAGAAGTCTTTGAAGAAAAAAAAGAATCAATGTAGGGCCACAAGCTGTTAGACTTGTGATTAGTAGAAGATGCAAGCAACGCTACAGTAAGAGGTAAGGTCTCCCAGACTTTACAGTACCTTTAGTTAGAAGAAAAATGCAGCAGATGACTTCTGTTCCTGTGCAGCTCCGCAGATCCTGGTGTTCCTGTGCCTCAGTCGTGGGGACAAGAGGGAGGACTTCTGGGGACTCCTGCACTGCAATGGGACAGTCACGGACAGTAACCGGCAATCTTCAAACAAGTGGCACTTCAGTGTTTCAGCTATTAGCGTCTACCGCATGCAGCATCACCGCGGTTCCTGGCTGTCGACATGGGTTTTCCTTGCTTCTGGGGTCCAGCACTATGTTGAGGTGGCTCAGGCTCGGTCAGACCTGCTTCCTGAGAATCCGGAGGATCTTCCTGGAGCTCTTGGCCAGCTTAAAACAACGCACACAAACTGGTGTTCCTCTCCCTGTCTGTTCGGTTCCAAGAGCAACTGCAGTGTAATTGCAACCAGCTGCAAGAGAATGTCCAGGTGGCTTTCTTTGGAGTTGATTGGTCCCATCAACTCAAGGGGAGAAGTCATCCTTGCAGGGGCTTCTCCGTCGATACAAATTTGGAGGTTCAGCACAGCAGCAGGGCTTCACCAGGCAAACCAATGGTCCAGGAGTTGCAACAGGTGTCTTCTTCAAGTTCTTCTTCGGATTCCTTCGTTCAGTGGTCGACTGTGCCTTCCAAGCCAAAAAGCCTCACCTTTTATGCAGGTTTCTCCCATTCATTCCAGCCTAGCTGTCAGTCACCCAGCAGGGTGGCTGTCCTTGCCGGACAGTCAGCCGGCCAATCACCACAGAGTGCATTTGGGTCTCCTAGGAGACGAAGCACAGGGAGTTTCGGGCACCTCCCTCACTTCCTGTCCCCACCAGACACCCTGGAGCAGGGCGGGCTTCACTCGTGAATCCCCCCAAATGCAAAGTGAACAAAGGGACCAAACCTGGTTTGGATCGCAGAGTAAATCTCAAGAAGGCCCTTTTCACAAAGAAATGGTGAAAAAAAGAAGACCGGGCCATTTTGACAAAAATGGCAACCTTGGGTGCTTTACTGCAGCTGCAACGGCAGCCCGCGGTAAATGTACACCATGGTAGAAAATAATAATCCACTGCCAACAGCCATTCATCAAGGAAAGGCTAACAAAAATGTTACATGAGCAACTAGACAAAGGGGATACTAAATAACCCTCCAGCAACCCTATTGTAAGATAGTGTGTGCTGGGTCTAGAAAGTTATAAATGTAAGTAAAGTCAATTTTACTTTACTGCGCTTGGAAAGAGTAGTTTCCCCAAGAGAAGGTATTTAAACCTTGGGAAATTTAAAAGACTTCCCCTGTGTCACTGCACTAAAGGCGCTGTGTGACAATGTAAAAAGATACCTATGGAGTTTGTCAGACTCCAAAAACCAAAAGAGAAGAACAAGTTACTTTCTTACCTGGCAACGTTCTTTCGATGGGATGTTCCTCCTCGTATTCCACATCTATAACAGTAATGATCACAGCTGTGCTGCCTCGGAATGTTTTTCGGCGTAGGCGTCCTGCGTCGATGACGTTGACATGCTGTCCTCTAGGGCCTCCGTCGAGGGTCGACGACACCGGATGTTATATATAGGACGAACGGTGCCCGTAGCCTCAGTTGTAGTTTTTTCCCCCAGAACGTGTGGCACCAATCTCCTGCCAGTATGACTGCAGAAAGCCTTGCGGAAACTTAAGCTGCAATCGCATTAGAAATTATGTAGAGGGGCAGGCTGGGAGGGTTCAATGCGAAATACGTCGGAGGAACATCCCATCGAAAGAACGTTGCCAGGTAAGAAAGTAACTTGTTCTTCGAGGGGATTGTGTCCTCTGACGTATTACACATCTATGACAGACTCCCAAAGCAGTACCAATGTCTGGAGGTGGGAAAAATAATTTAGAATGCCCAATCAAATTGCTGAATAGAGGACTGCCTTACCAAAGGCCAAATCTTGCCTATGGATGGAGTCCAGGGAATAGTGTGTCACAAAAGTATGGACAGAGGCCCATGTGGCTGCTTCACAAACATTACGAATGGGAACACCCCTCTGTAGACAAGTGGAGGCAGTCACACCCCTAGTTGAATGAGACCAGAAGCCTACTGGAGGGTCCTTGCCCGCTAAACGGTAACATTCAGAGATCGTCAAAATTATCCATCTGGACAAGATCTGCTTGGAAACAACTTGACCTAAACTCCTTCCAGCGTATCCAACAAAGAGCTGATCGTCCACTCTGACCCGGGACATCCGTGAGAGATAGAAACTTAAAGCTCTCCTAGGATCCAACCTATGGAGCCTCTCCTCTTCCTTACCAGGATGCGGAGAAGGATAAAATGCCAGAAGAATTACATTCTGGCTCAAATGAAATTCCGACCCAACCTTCGGAAGAAAAGAAGGATGAACCGCAAGGACAACCCTGTCCTTATGGAACACCGTGAAAGGTGGTATGGCGGAAAGTGCCTGCAACTCACTCACTCTGCGAGCGGAAGTAACCGCAACTAAAAATGCAGTCTTAAAAGCCAACAGTCTCAGCGGGCAAGAAAGCGAGGGCTCAAACGGAGCTCCCGTTAAGAACTTTAGAAGCAAATTCAAATCCCATCCCGGCACCTGGAAAGGAGACGGTGGAAACACATTAGTTAGCCCTTTAAGAAACTGAGAAATCAAAGGAATCTTAAAATAAGAACACTCCTCAGATGAACGCTTAAATATTGACAGCGCCGCCAGGTAACCCTTAATGGTACACACTTGCAGGCCCCTGTGGGCTAACAAAAGCAAAAAAGACCGAACCAAAGGAATGGAACATTGGAAAGGATCCACATTCTGGACCCTGCACCAGTCGCAGAACTTTCTCCAACGGCAACAGTACATGGATTTTTTGCTGCGGGCCTTCTGGCCGAAAGCAACACCTCCATCACGTCCTCGGGAAGGTCCCAATCCTTATACCTCAGCCTTTCAGATACCAAGCATGAAGGCTGAGAGACTTGACCTCTGGATGGAGAACTCGACCCCCCTCCCGTGAGAGCAGATCGTCTCGGTAGGGAAGACGGCGTGGAGGGCAGATGGACATGTCTTGAAGGTCTGGGTACAACGCTCTCTAGGCCCATGCCGAAGCAATGAGGATCATCCGGGAACCGAACATCTGTAACCTCAACAACACTTGCGGAATGACGGGGACTGGAGGGAATGCGTACAGCAGTGGGACGGACCACTCCACTACGAACGCGTCCCCCAAGGCTCCTCTGGGAGGAAATTCCCGCGAGCAGAATCTTTCGCACTTCCAGTTGACACTGGTGGCGAAGAGATCCACTTGTGGGATTCCCCAAAGGACAAAGATCCCCAAAAGAACTTCCTGAGCCAGCTCCCACTCATGAGAAACCGTGCTCTGCCTGCTCAGAGCGTCCGCGCCGCACTTTCGTCTCTGGCCAGATGAACTGCCAAGATCGAAATTTCCTGCTGGATGGCCCAGAACCAGAGCTGCATCGCCTCTCTGCACAGTGGGAGTGACCCTGCACCCCCCTTTCTTGTTGAGGTAGTGCATGGCCACTGTATTGTGCGTCATAATCAGGACATTCTTCCACTGCACAGACGGCAGAAAGTCTTCAGGGCTAACCTGACAGCCCGTAGCTCTAACAGATTGATGTGGAGTCTGGACTCAGACAGAGACCAACGACCGCTGGCTGTCAGCTCGTTGGCATGAGCTCCCCAACCCGTGAGGGATGCATCCGTCACGATCGTCACCTCCGGCCACGGTTGCAAAAATGGAGCACCCTTCAGCAGATGTCCTTCAACAGCCAACCACAGAAGAATCTGGGCGTGATCCGACATCCTGCCAGAGAACTTTGACCCCTGCATCTTGTGCGCCCACTACAAAGATCTCATCCGCAGCCTGGCCTCTGGCACCAGTAAAATGCAGGATGCCATGAGGCCGAGCAATCTCAAGAACTCGAAAGCCGGGAGACTCTGGGCATGTTGAAACTTGTCCACCATCTGCAGAATGTGATGAGCCCTCACCTGAAGAGGCGAACACTGCCCCAGGGATGTGTCGAGCACTGTACTGGAGCCGCTGGGTAGGTGTCACATAAGACTTCTTTAAGTTGAGGGAGAAGCCCAGCTTGTGAAGGGAGTGGCAGGTGACGTACAGATGAACCAGGACCTGCTGGGAGAACGTGCCCTGATCAACCAATCATCCAGGTAGGGGTAGACGTGAATCCCCCCCTTTCCTGAGATGCGCTGCCACCACCACCATCAGCTTGGTGAAGACCCTCGGGGCGGAGGTCAATCTGAACGGCAGGACCCGAAACTGAAAATGCGAATCGCCAACCGTGAACCTCAGGTACTTCCTGTGCTTGGGATGAATCCGTACATGAAAGTAAGCATCCTTGAGGTCGAGAGACACCAACCAATCCTGAAGTTGAAGGGCCTGGAGGACTTGAGTAACAATCTTGAACTTGTCCTTCCTGAGGAGCTTGTTCAAACCACGCAAGTCCATGATGGGTCTCAATCTTCCGTCTTTTTTTCGGGATCAAAAAATATGGGGAATACCATCCCTTGTTCCTCTCCGCTACAGGCACAAGTTCTATGGCGCCTTTCTCCAGCAGGGATAGGATTTCCTGCGCAAGGAGCGGATCTGGACGCTTCAAAGAGAGCTTCCCCGGTGGATTGTCGTGAGACCTCTGCCGGAAAGGAAGACAGTAGCCGTGGGCTATGATCTTCAGAACCCACACATCTGAAGTAATGTCACGCCATTCTACAAGATGCTGCGCCAGCCATTCCCCAACCCGCGAATCATGGGCCATGGCCTCATGACTGAGCGGAAGCGGCTGCGGCAGTGCCTGAGGGCAAGGAGGTAACTGCCCGAGCGGCTTTGGCACCTCGAGTACCTTGTTTTCCACCTCTGGTATCCTACATTGGCCCCTTTGACTGCCAGCTCCTCTCGATCTACCAAAGGAAGAGTAGTATCGAAAGGAACCTCCCCTCCATTGCTGTCCCCTAGGACGAAAAGGCGGAAGTTGACCTACTGCAGCGCTCAAGGACTTCACTGCAGCTTTGGTGGTCTGCAACATCTCAAGGCTCCCCTCAGCCTTGCTGCCAAACAGGTGGTCACCATCAAAGGGCATGTTGAGAAGCCGGGACTGTACATCAGGAGCAAACCCCGACTTCCGCAACCACGCAAACCTGCGCATCACGGTGCTCGCAGCCATGGACCGGCTGACAGTCTGCCACGTCCAGACCTGACCGAACGGATTCACACATGGCATCCTTGCCATCTTGAACGATGGCTAGAAAACCATCCCGTTCCTCCCCTTTGGGAACATGTTCAGCCGCCAAAGATGCACAATTCCACAGAGTTTGAGTGAATCTTGCCAAGGCACAAACGGAGTTGGCTGCCTTTAACGCCATACCCCCAGATGAAAATACTTTCTTCGCCCAACCATCAAAGCGCTTGTCGTCCCTATCGGGACCGCTGGGGCCGTAGCCGCCTGCACCACCAAACTCTCCGGAGTGGGGTGCGTAGACAAGTCGCAGGGGTCACCACTGGCTGGACGGTATTTTTTCGGAAGCGACTTATTCACTGCAGGGAGCCTCTCCGGAGCAGGCCAAGCCGCTGCCACCCTTCTTTGTAAGGCCATATGAAATTGGAACACCGGGTCAGTGGGTGGATCTTGGTCCAATAGATCTGTCAGGTCATCCTCCACAGGTGGAGCAGACCACCCCAAGTACTCAAGTCACCCTCGACATGAGACGCCTGTACGAGGACTCGGCATGTGTACCAGCCTCAGGCCTGCCAAACTCAACCTCCAGAGAGGTGTCCAGACCACTGGCGTCATTTAAGGACTGACGTAGGTCTTCCATTTGGCTGTGACCAGACAACAGGTCATCAGGAACCTCAGGAGGCACA
This sequence comes from Ambystoma mexicanum, assembly GCF_040938575.1. Taxonomy (NCBI): domain Eukaryota; kingdom Metazoa; phylum Chordata; class Amphibia; order Caudata; family Ambystomatidae; genus Ambystoma; species Ambystoma mexicanum. Next base: position 1,286,926,346 of record NC_090924.1, read on the forward strand.
ACCCCCCTCCTCATCCAACCCTTTTTCCACCTCTGAAATGTAGTCCAAAGGCTGGAATAAATCAAGCCTGGGGGGGTGTGGGAGGATGACCAGAGAAGGGCTCAAAGAAAGGCCTCACTGACTTCCTGAGGGCCTTCCTCAGAGTTTCCACAGCAAAAAGGCGTTGAGGGCGCCGATGGAATTGGCGTCGACTGAGGTGCCGACGACTTCGACAATGGCCTTGAGGCCGGAGCCCCGAGCGTGTCCTTCGACAGCCTCGGCGCCGACGACTCCCTCAGAGCCGGAGCCTCGAGAGAGTCCCTCGACGGACATTGCGCAGACGGCGTTGACGCCTTCTTAGACGGCCTCACAGGCTCCGACGGTCTCGACGGCGTTGATGACCGGGACCTGGCACGGCTATGGTGATCAACCTTGTCCGATCAGGACCTCGACGGCTCCCGAGCCCGAAGGCGTGTGAGCGGTGGCTCTAGCTTGTTCCTTGGCGGCTTCTCTCGAAGGCACTGACGGAACGGTGCCCTGCGATTCTCAATCATCTCCTGGCGGAATGCGTCCCATTCCGCCGGCGAGGATACTTGGTGGGATAAGCCAACCGCCGTCTGGCGGAGTCTTCTGACGAGGACGGGGGAGGCGACCGGTGATGGCGCTTCCGAGAATGCCTAGAAGAAGCAGAGGAATGGCGGGAACCACTCCGAGAACGAGACCCCCCTGAACTTATACACCGACGTGGCATGGTTTTCGCCCTGGCACCTGAGACAGACATCGTGCAGGTCCGTAATGGACATTTTGGAACCACAGTCCCAACACTTTTTGAAGCCCGACTTCGGGGTAGAAGAAGAGGAAGACATTTTCACAAATCAAAGTAGAAGAACAGAGCGCGCCGAGATTCTGAAGCGAACACGTTTGTGTAAAAAACGGAACTGAGGCTACGGGCACCGTGCGTCCTATATATAACATCCAGTGACATCGACCCTCGACTGAGGCCCTCGAGGACAGCGTGTCGACGTCATTGACGCAGGACGCCGAAAAAAAATCTGAGGCAGCATAGCTGTGGTCATTACTGTCATAGATGTGGAATACATCGGAGGACACAATCCCCTCGAAACAGAGTTACAATCACATTAAAATACACGAGTGGGAAAAAGGCTCTCTCTCTCTCTCTCTCTCTCTCCAGGTAAAAAATTAAAAAGTCCAGCAAAAGAGCTGGGGGTCCCCAAGGTAGAGAGGAATTAGCACGTTTGAGAATTCTCCCCAACAGTAGTGTTTGCCAGTTTAGAGATGCAAGGGGTATGTGGAGGGCAATCTCCTCTAGAGACCATAGAACAATGTCCTAATTCCCCACTTGCCAGACAGAGGCAATCACAATGCCTACATTGGACTATGGCAGATTTTGCATCAGAGAATAGGGCTATATCTGACATCAGGCTACAGATAGTTGAATCTGTACTTTATGGGAAATGACCCTCTCCCCTGGAGTACCCGACAAGTTTATTAGTGTGCAATATTGTCATAAGCTTACCATCAGAACTTCTAGGAGACCTTTTAGTCCCTTTGTGTAAATGATCACTAGGAAATTCCATCAAATGTCACTGAACAGTTTTATCACCAACAATAAGCAATTACCCCTGCAATACAATGCTTTTTCTGTGAGGACTCCAATGGAGTCATCACAGATTCCCCGATGGTAACTTCCTCACATGTGGCCAAAGGACGGCAGCCGCTACCTGATCCTAACCCTGGGAGCGGCTACATGAGGGAGGATCACATGGGAGGAGACAACTACAGGGGAGATGTCATGGCTTCATTGGACGAGACATGGTACCACCCAATATGCCCATGGTAAAGTCCCCTTGATACCAAATACCCCAATGGCCTATTGTCATGCATCTGTTCCCCCCCCCCCACCCCATCTCTTTTAGAGACAATAGAAAAACCTTTTCCCAACAACCTGTAGGACAGACTCCCATCGCTGGTGTAATAAATAAAAGCTCCAAGAATACCTTTCTTAGTTCTAGTTCCCCATTCATAGAACAGTTTTTTTCATATGGAACCACTGAATGAGATTTTCCAAATAATCAGTTGACATCAATGAATTCCATTTCCCACAACCACCTAAATACTGGGATGAAGAGGATGAAGGAAATTCAGAACTCAATGAGTGTGCTAGTTTTCAGAAGGCCCTTGTGCGCGGGACATTGAAAGATGAAAACCAAACTATTGTCAGGAGCTGTTCAGGAGAAGACTTTGCATCTCCCTTAGAGGCAGAGAGGGAAAGTAATTTCTGCACGAGCAGTAGATGCCGCAAAGACGCCAGGAACCACAGGAGGATTCTGGGGCGTTCAATAACTGGAAGAGGAAGCTTTACCCGCACCAGGATCTGAAGGAAAGCAGCCCAGAGTGGGAAGCAGGCAGTAAAGCTGTGCCGTGCAAGCGTGAACAGGACCAAAGATGCCAAACGGAGCCGGTGAGTCAGCCCAAGCCAAGTGGGGAACACGAGGCATTTCGACGACCGTGCCAAACACAGTTTGAACATTGTAACGCTGTAACACGGTAGCGACAGAAACAATAATAAGATTGTTTGCAGATCAAAAAAAGGCACAAGCACAAACCCAAACAATATATCAGTGCATGGAATGCAGATATGGTGAACTAAAGCAAACATTGAAACAGCTAGATATTTCGAACCAATGAAGATGTATGCAATTTTGGATGTAAAGAGAAACTGTTATAAGTGCATAAAAACTAAGAATTCCTGGCAGGGGTGTATACCAGGCCATTTCAAATTTACAAAAAATCCCAAGAAAAGACAGCGTTTTGTTGAACAAAGAAGGAACTTTCTAAAAGAAGGAATTACGAGGCTAAGCAGCTTTGTACCCAACAGGATTGTTGTGGGACAAGAAAAGACAAACAACTGTTCGACCCAAAATAGATAAAGATCTTTTGAATCCTCCCGGTCAGGTCTCTTTGCAGTTCCATCCTAGAACCGATCTGTCAATTTCTTGACTTTTTTCTTGAACCCATGGCGGCCAATTCAGATACTTATCTGTCTGATACCACTGACACAATCATACATTTAGAGGGGTTGCCTTTTAACTCAGCCTGATATGTTGATTGCACTTGATGTGGAATCTCTTTATTCCAACATACCTCAATTAGAGTCACTTAACATTATGAAATAGTTTGACATTAGACCAGGTTTCCATCAAATCCCAAGTAATTTCTTGTTGGAATTACTAGAAGTGGCTCTAACTAAGAATTATTTTCGTTTTAAGACAGCCTTTTAGTTGCAGATTAAGGGAACGGCGATGGGGGCAGCTTTTGCCCCCAATTATGCCACTTTATACATTTGGAAATGCGAGAAAGCATTTATTTGAGGATACCAACCCTTTCAGGTCCGCCATTAGACTGTATAAATGATATATAGACAATATCATTATAGGATGGGACAAAACAAAAGGTGATTATACAGAATTTTTCCTTGAATCAATATGCTTAACACCAATCTCAAATTTACAATGGCTGCCAGCAACCAATCCTTACCTTCTTTGGACCTTCAGATCAGAGATGGACAAATCATTGTGGATCTCTTACGCAAATAGACCAACAGGAATACTACGGGCAATTTCTAAGACAAAACGCAATTGTTCCACATTAGAGGACTCCACGTCCCAGGCTGATACCATTCAAGACAGGCTTCAGGCAAGGGGTTATCCTCCCCATGTATTAAGACAATCCCGCAAAGGGCCGGAAATCAGCATTAGGATATTCTGCTGACCAAGAAAAACAAGGATAATATTACTAGGAAGCGGATCGTTTGTGCTATGACTTCTAATACGCATCACAACGATATTAAGAAGATCATTTCCAAACATTGGCACCTGTTGCAATTCCGTAATCCAGCCTTTGAACGCCCGATTTATGCATTCAAAAAAGGCAAAAATCTAAGAACTGGCTTTCACAAGCAGATAGAGCCACCATCACAAAACAATTAAGGTGACCATTTCGGTCATCTTTGGATCCAAGCCTGTAATTGGAAATTTTCCATGTGGTTTTTGTAGTCAATGCAAATCTACGACCGCATGCACATTGGTAACTATGAATGGCAAATCCTGGTATTTTAAAACCCCATACAACCTGCAACACAAAAAGTCATTTAAGTTATTTGCCCCTGTCAAAAAAACATATTGGTAAAATATCTAGACCTGTTAAATTAAGGATGACGGAACACAAATCCAAAATCTACACTAAAACGATAACATCTCCATTAGTAGCCCACTTTCTAGAAAATAATCACAATTGTAATCACTTCAAATGGTGGGCACTTGAACGAGCATATGGGGTTGATTCCCAGAGTACAGCAGCCAGATTGGCTCAGCATGAACAATAGTGGATGTATAACACCTTAAGCTACCATACAGGACTTAAAGAACAAGAGTAATGGCTCCACTGTATCATAAGAGAGGCCTAAATATTACTACTGCACTTTAGCCATGGGCTATATATCAGTCTCCAATTGTGGTCTTTAATCTTTACGATTTTCTATCATAATTGGTTACATTTCCATGTGATCTTTTAAACCCTAGCCAATTAGGTATGTCTCGTTATGTATATTTGCAGTATTTGCTGGTCTGCGCATTGCTTCAAGTTCATTTCTGTTTCAAGGGGTAGAGTATATATTCTTTACATTCAATTGGGTGGTTAGCCCTGCAGGTGGGCCCGCAGTCCTATTTCTATGATCATTGTGCTCAACTTTTTATGGCTCGAATTCATGCTTGTTTTGACTGTTTCTACAGATTCCATAATTAGACAGGACTTCGGTCACAGAGGTACGTGAACATAGATAGCTGATGAGAAACATGGCTGACAAAGCAACCAGTGTGCAATGGTTTCATAGCACATATGAATCCAGCCATAGTGCAATCGAATGGTAGACCGGCTGCTGGTCCAATTACCATGATTAAATTGGATTCAGCATGGACAATAATCAAATCCCACAACTTGAACTCCTGGGTACAGTACACAATACTTCAGAAACCACACAAAAAAACAAAATCAGGGACTGCAATCAAAATTATGCAATATTGAGTTTATAATATGTGGAGACTTGAATATCCATTTGCCGCACAGGGGAACCGTCTAGATAAAATTGACCTGTCAACAAGAGCGAAAATATGGGAGAAAGAGATGGTCCTAAAACAGATGACACAGACAGGAATTTCCCAAGACGCAAATAAGGATATTATTCCCACGTGTTAAAGTGGAAAATCGAAGGCCATAACTGACACTGTCTCCTCAGGAATCATGACAGCATTTCAACATACCAGTGTAATGCCTACAAACATGAGCGACCATCAAATACTAACACTCTCATGGTCAGGCCTCGGCCTGAAGTGAGCCTTACAGCCCTTACCAATGATGGAACTGAATGAGCAATGTACCAGATTACGAATTAAGCCGACTCATGTGATGTCCTTATCGTATAAATATCAACAAGCAGCTAAAGAAGGGCTCCAAAAACTTAATTATGGATGGCTTCTTGACCCTTACCAACAACAAGTAAAGACCAACACAAAACAGATTACTATCCATGCTCACCAGTGCAGTTCACAAATCAAGGACAAGAAACGCAAACGTGTGAGATAATTAAGGAAGAACACTCCACAGAATTGGAGGTTAATAAAGGCCGCCACTCAATACCGAAACTGGATCAAAATGTACAGAAGCACACTATACTAACAGGATGCAGAAAAAATCCTTGCAACCCTTAATAATCGAAATATGCGTGACTTTTGGAGCCTCCTGAATACAACAAACAGTAAACAACATCAACTGATTCAGAATGTCCAAAAGAATAAATAGATAGCCCACTTTTCTAATCTATGTCGCAAAAGAGAACAAACTGTGATAAAAGAGGATTTGATACACCAAGATACTTGGAAGATGAACTGGACTAAAGAAGATATCATCAATATTATCAAACATCTGAACACCTCTCGTGCTCCTGGCCCGGATGGCTTAACAAATGAAATTATCAAACAATCTTCTGAAGTTTGGTCTGAGATCCTGATGCAAATCATGACCCTAATTAATCAGTATAACCCAATCCCAAACACATGGAAACATGCTACCCTGATCCCCATTTACAAACAGGGCAACAAGGCAGACCGCCACCCCCCCCTGAATTACAGACCTATTGCTCTCCTTGACCCCTTGGAGAAAAACTTTGAGACTCTTCTGTGACAGATCTATGTGCCTGGGCCAGGAACCCTAACCGATTTGTGATATGACAAACAGGCTTTGTGTGAAAAGTAGGGACAAATATACATGTAATACTTCTGAACCTGATCAAACAAGAAGCTATGCAAAAGAAAATCACAGTATGGGTAGCATTTGTGGATCTACACCTGGCTTTTGATGGAGTGAATCGCCAATTGTTATGGGAGAAACTAAAACAATGGAGATTTCCCACTCACATATTGGAACCCATCAAGCTGCTATATTCAAATAAAAAGATACGGGTAAGACTAACTAAAGAAGGAATACAATCAGCCTACATCGAAACCTGGAACGGCTTGAAGCAAGGGTGCAAGTTGTCTGCCACTCTCTTCAATCTATATACTGCTTATGAGGATGAGACAACTACCATCTCCAATCCTCCGATACTAAATTCTACACCATTATCAATGATGATGTATGCGGACGACATCGTCCTACTTGATAAAACCCGACAAGGTCTGCAAGAAAGTCTCGATCGGATGGGAGACTATATGGAACGGAACAAACTCAAGGTAAACATTGGCAAAAATGAAAATATCACCAAGCCACACTATAAGAAACAGACAAACCCAAAACTCCACATAAAAAGGAACAACGCTAGCTGTAGTGACAACATACAAATATCTGGGCATTCTGATTAATCAATCTTCAACTGAAAAGGAATGGGCTGATCATCTACTCACCAAAATCTATTCACTTGCACAGCAAGGAAGTATGCTCCACGGAAAATTCTCTTTCATTCCAATCTTAGCATTCTACAGAAACAAAGTGGTTCCATGCATACCCATGGAAGTGAAACAATGATCAAATTGTCTCCAACGATATGGCCGAAGATCGAAGCCATTTTTTGGAAAAATTATGATCCTTCCATCTTCCTTCCCGATCATAAGAAAGAATCTGCTGTGAGATCGTTACATAATCCTTGGCTTCGATTGTGCTTTGGAAGAAAATCAAACTATTTCGAAAAATGACGAGTGAAGATCGAATCCCAGCCATAGACATCTTGAGAACAAAGGAAAATGTAATAAGCAGCAAAGCATTGCTTGAATGGAAGGCTGAAATACTTATGATTATGTCAAAAGAAAACATCAAATTGGAAATGCTATTACATCACCCGCAAGAAGCGAAACGAAATTTTATGCGGAATGACTGGATACAGACAATGAATGGAAAACTAAGGTTTCCAGAAAATCTGAATTGTTTTCTGGACATAAGAGCACTAATTGACCCAGCATCCTACCTAAAGACATTTCCAGACAAACTCATAAGAAATCTTTACTTGAAACTCCGAATGAACACCTTACCAACACGATCAAGACTTGCAAGTATAAGGCAGGTAGATGGCTCTCAACAATTCTGCAGATTCTGTAAGAAACCAGAAAAGATCAAGACAATTCGCCACATCATCATGGAGTGTACAGAACTACAAGTGGAGAGATCAAAATACCGATCTTATTTCAAGATGAAAGACAGTGATGGATGAAGAAACAAGATGGGCGGAAATCCTATTAGGCAACGACAAGAATCCAATTTTCATCATTATCCAATTCTGAATCAAAATCATGAAAACTGATGCACTGTCGACATAAGAAACCTAATAAGGAAGATAAATTGAATAGATATCAAATGAGCACTAAGTAGAGGCATGAAATAAATGAAATGGTTTTGAAAACTATAACATTTTAATAAAAAATAAAAAAAAAATAGCTGATGAGAATTTCTAATTCTGTTTTTATGGCCATGCGTTTTCTTTCTTTTATCTAACTCCAGACATCTGATGAGAATTTCTAGTCCTGCTTCTATGTCTACGCTTTTTCCTTCTGAACTCATTCGAGCGGAAGTTTACCAGCAGGGTTTATAACATCCTGATGGGGAACAGTTTTGAGTTCACACACGTCGGAATGTCAGACTATTTTGCAGTTCTGTATTGCTGCTTCTAGCCCTATGGCAGTATGGTTGTTCCGTGCCATGGTTTTATATATCGGGCGTTTTCAGTCATTTAGACCAGGCGTATTTGCCTCCCTGGATACCAGTATAGTGAAAGGTTTACTTTAAATTGTGATTTTAATAATAGGCATCCTCACACCATGACGTCAGGATTTATTATCAGAGACAGACTGCCACATTAAAGGGGTTTTTAGGCAGATAGGTTTGTCGCTTCATATGCCACTTGAAGGCTCATTAAATACGTCACGGAGGCCTCAGCCTAATCCGATTTGCATTTTAATTCTATATTATCAAAAGACGACTGGTCAGGCGCAGTTAAGCCTAACGATTATTAATCCTTTTTTCCATCAGGTTTGACTGTTGTTTATTCACAATGGGCTTTCTACATAACACTGTTCACCATTGAATCCTATTGGCAGCCATAACAGATGGGCGTACACATAAGAACATGATGCTCCTCTAATATACCAATAGAGGTAGGTTAAGTTTGCCATTGGTCATTTGCATAGTTTGTTGTCTCTTGGCAATTTCGCCTTCCAGGTTGAACTAGGGATAGTTGTAATCCCAGTTACTTCATTATGTCTCTGCAGATACATTTTCCATTATCTGTCCGTTGTCGTGGTGGCTGAATGCAGCGTTTGTTCTGCACACCCCACCTGGATGTAACAAGGTTATTATTTTTTGATCTGTTACTAATAAAAGAAAAACATCTCGAATTCAATTTGGTGGCATTGAGTTGTTAGGCTTGGTCAGTTTTTAACTGTACTTTTGTATTTGAATTTTTTCAAAGAATAGGTAGTTTGGAAATCGCTCGACGAAAGTCAACTGAACATTAAAACAAGAGCAAGCCTAGTTTTGTACATTGATTGCCAACATTGGCTTGCAGTGTTTGTGTCCTGAGGAAGGCTAATATCAGTTCTTTTTTTTGGACTGAACTTGATACAAGTACTCGTCGAAACTACAAAACAACAAGATATATTGGGACATACAATATAGAAGTACATGCAAGCTACTTGTAGTCGACACTCAGCAACTTTTATGCCAGCATTTATGCACTGTTTTAGCACTTTGATACTTTGCCCTTTTGCTGTCAGTATTTATGCAATTGTGGTAGCATTGAATCCACAACCAGCGAGAAATATAGCCGGGAGCCATGTGAAAAATAGGTACAATATGGGCTAGTGGCTAGTTTGGATGAAGGCAATTCAGGACCCAATTGTTTAGGGTCATTTACATATGAAAACTCACTCCATATATATTATATATTGTTGATTCATGCAGTATCAAATTGGAATGATTTTAGAATTTTAATACCTTTGTATACATTGTATGATCAATATTTTGTCTAATTTTATATAACTTTTACTATATTAATAAAATATGAATGTAGAATTACTACTACTGACCAAGCCTATCCTCTTCTACCCAAGGGAGTGGATTGTATTTACATTTGAATTGGCAAATTCTTTCCGTGTGACTACTTCCTTTGGTTTCTCGACCAAGAAACATTGCCATACCATTGAAGAACCCAGGGAAGGGAATCACCCTTGGTAACCAAGGTTCAGTTACCTTGGAGATCTTGTGTTGGAGCGGCTCTATTTTTATTTATGAACAGTTTTTGAAAACATCAGGTTAAAGACATTTCCCTCCTCACTTTATTATTTGGTATGTAGTGGGAGGGTCAGGACAGAACGTTTGAACACCAGGACGGTTTTCATTTCTGACACTGTGACAAAGACACATCCTTAGTTTTTAGTTTTAGGTAGGGAATTCTCTTAGAGGCATTTTCCCAACCCGTTTTGGTTAACAAACGTCTTTAACCAAAAACATGACAACTTTGTGTCTGGCTTTTATTTCTGACCCTTCACAGTCATAAAATATGTGCACAAAGAATGCTCTCACTTCCGTTTAGCATTTGCATATATGTATTCTCTTCTAGAGATGAGGTCTGAAAATTAACTACTAGTATAGTCAAACAAGCAATTCCCAATATAAGCAATAGTGTGCTTAAATATAATCATAGCATTCTACTAGTCTCCTATTTACTTGTATAAAGCTCAAGCCTACAGCCATTTAAAATTTGGCATAGTAAAAAGAGGGCAAGTTCACATTACTGCTGTCCTGAACAGCTAGCCAGTAGTCATGTGATCCTACTTCAGCAACTGTAAACATATAAAAAAAGAAAGTAAGTCATAAAAAAAAGAAAACAGTGGATAAAGACAATCGATACAAAAACAAAATAGGTAAATCTTCAATCCACCAGCTACATCCTGTGTTAGCAGAAGAAGTACAATGAGAGAGATCTTGAATTACACTGTGCCCAAATCTGTGACAAAACATCAATGATATTTTGGACACGCTGAGTGAACAGTTAGGAAGCTAGCTCGATAATCATGGCCACTATTACTCAGTCCAGGACTGTAAGAAATGCAGCAATCAGAAATGTGAAATAATGTATTTATATGTATAATTAAGCTCTAAAAAATAAAAGGATCAAACAATTAGAATTAAAATAAAAATCACAAGTAGTGGTCTAGAAGGCTTCAAGTAAGTATTGGGTTGAATTCCAGCTGGAAAAAAAGCTATTCGGCCACGCAGTTTGTTATTTGGCTCCCACCAACTTGTCATTTAAATGCAATGAAACTAAAAGAGGAAAATATGGAGTGTAGATTGTAAAAGGGAATCAATTAAACATTGTTTGAGAGCATTACTGAATAGACAAAATGTGTGTATTGTAAAAAAGTGATGGTGAGGATATTTGAGACGTGAGCAGGTTTTCTTCCTTTGGGAAATTCCTACGGAGAAACTGGAGTCCACAAATGGTATTTTAAAACAGCAGTGTGGAGTAAGTTAGTTATATGGTAGGCAGAGTGTTCATGCCCCCAAACTAAAAGACTGAAAAACTTCACATTGGGAAATCGCTCCATTTCCCCCCATGTGCCAGTCTACTAGATGGTGCAGTAAGAGAGCTATAACCTGTTGGTGAAATTGGTAGGAGAAATGTTTGGAAATCTGAAGACTTCATAACAGGCAAGTGGTCTATTCTAGGTCAATGGGGCTGCGGAAAGGTCAATTACCTGTTAGGCAGTGCAAGATGTGGCAGATTATTTCCCAACCCATACTTGTCTCGGTGAGAACTTGGTTAATGGGCACGCTCTCAAATAATATCGTCTGCCACAACAGGAACAGTTTGAGAACAGAGATAATTTTTTCTGTGTAGACCAATCAATCGAGAGTACTCTATCTGCTAGTGTTGCAGAGTTTAGGATGAAAAATGAGACCTAGAAAAAGAAAGCCTTCCATCCTTTAGTGTGGTGGAAGAAATTAGGGCTAGTAGAAATGGATTGACATTTGGTGTAATTGAAGGATATTTAATAACAAATCGGGACCAAGAACTTGATATAATCAGTAGCCCATTTCTTGGAACAAAGTCATACGGTGGCTCACCTTCAATGTGTGGTTCTTGAATAAATGGTTGTTCCAAAAGGAGGTGGTGACATCATGCGACTACTACAACAACGTGAAATGTTCTTGATTGAAACACTGTCTTCACTAAGCACGCGGGGCATGACTTTGATTTGAATTGTTTTCTTTCATTATTATCTTGCTTTGTGTAATCTTTAGATTATCCTTTATGTGTCTATTCTTCCGAGACTATGTATGCAAAGTTATGTTTTGAGCATTGAACCTTTTATTTTCATCATGTACTCCTTATTTTTCTCTCTCATAAGTGTGTTAACTTTCCCAAAATAGTGGCGCTCAGATACCAACTTACTTTAAAACTGTGGCTTCATAGTTTTTGTGCAGCTCCGCTGAACAGGGGTGCAGTTTCCCCTTTTTGAGACAGCACTCCCACCCCCTGTCTTTACAGGATTTGCCCACTGAGCTCCGAGTACGGACGTCCGGTTTTAACAACATTATGCGAGTGTGATTACATTTTGTTATGCGTTGTCTTTGGACGGATGTTGGGTTTTTACATGCAAAGTGATGCAATGTTTCGCATTTTTTCTTCAGCGCCCTTATGAGCTGGATGACAACTTCCATGAAAAGATAAATACAGTCCTTTGAAATTATCGCGCAGACCTCTGATCAAACTACACTTAAGTAAACACTATGCTATACAATGGCTATTTGTGTATTTATTTCTGCATGAAGTTCCTTACCTATGAAATACCGTTGAAAGTTGTTCCTGGGTAGCTGTATGCTACATGACCTTGTATTGGTTACAGCTTTTGAGGTTTCATGACAATACATATTTTTATGTTTGATATGTAGAATGTGATTGTTTTATTTGATCGAGATGCAGGCCTTTTGTCTACATACAGATATGTCATTTCTTATTTTTATTTACAGGAAGTTTAGGAGTTCATGCCCCTGAAGAAGGGATATTTCCAGAAATGCATAGGATGTCTATATTGCCTTCTAGCTTATTGAATTTGACATGTGTTATCTTTTTTGTACGATTGCTGGGAAACCATTACTGTTTTTTTGTTTTTGAAGTCAGTATGAGTTTTTTGACAATATGAATCAACAATGTATACATTTTTGAGCAATTTACCAATGAGTTTTCAGTGAACTTTAAGCAATTGATATACTATGATTTAACATGTCCAAACTCGTTTGGTTTTTTGGTGTGTGCAACTGTGTTTCTTGTAAATAGTTTTACCGGACTTCTGACTTGTGGCTGGAGGTCCTGCGTTTGAACCGAGAACGTTTTTTTGGAATGTATACATGATTTTGTACTAATGTGCCATTCTTCCTTCCATAGTGAGTGCAGATCCTACCTGTCGAATTTGTCTTAGACAGGTGGGGCATTACAATCGCTGCAAGCAATAATTTGGCGACTGCCAGGAAGATGTGAATACAAATTGCAATTGGAAAAACGCGAGTCTGCTTATAACACTGGAAAATGAAGACTACTTCACATGTGAAAACACTTACAGCGCAGGAAAAGTGTGAAAAAAGCATATCCTATACTTCCCCAACCTGTGTACCTTTGAATCTAACATTTTGGAATTTCTTTACATAACATTGACTGTTCTTATGCCGATTTCCACTCAGACACTACGCATTTTAACGTTTGGACAAATTATGTGCAAAACATTAATTGAATAACATTGACCTGCTCGACATGCAATTTCTCAGCGAGGAGAACTGCTTCCCAGTGTTTGTGCAAGTGTCAGTTTTGTTTCCAATTTATGGCCCTTTAGATGAAGGGGCCATCTATGCAAGACTGCATTCCTGTACTTTCCGAATAACTGTACCTGAGGAAGCTATACTTCATACCATTTTAGGGTTGACTTAAGATTGAGAGAAGCTGTTCTTTAGTTGGTTTTCCCTATGGTCTTTCTATTTTCACAGCTGTGGTAAAGGCACCCATGGGTGCCCGTTTCACTAAAACGCCAGTCTTTTGCCATTTGAGCGCTTCTCTTCCCTTCTTGGTCTTTCCCCTGCCCTCCAGGTTGGGAAATTCCTTTGTGTGATTTTTACCTTCGTTGAGAGACCTCTGTCAAGCCAGCCCAGGCTCCAGAGTGTCTGAAGGCAGAGAAGGGAGGTTCCAGAGACAAATGTATGAGGTGCAAGTACAAGCACTGGCATGGCCAAGCAGGGGCCATCAAGATAATGTTCACCCTGGATGATTTTAGCCTTAGAGTCACTTTTGATAGAAATTGTTTTTTGCTCTAGCAAGCTCAGAAAGTTTAGGCATTTGGCATTTACTGCCTTGTCGAAAGGTTCCAGTTGAGGCATGCCTGACTTTACATAGACTGTTTGAACAATTTTTCAAACACCCACTTGTGGCCTTCTTCAAAAGACCTGCTTCAATCCTCTGCTTGACATCCGGTACTCCCAGGGTTAGGCACCACCGTGCTTATAATGTGGCTTACTAGGAGCCAGTGCTAGATGTGCAGATCCTTCCTTGTTAGACACCTGGACAGTGTACCACTTGTTAGCGTAGTACCTTAGTAGTCTCCATTTAAATCAACACATTTGATGTGACTTGGGAAACAATGGCTTAAAGACCAGGTGCACTGCTCTGAATTCCAGTCTGCTTATGTAGTGTTATATTTTCCCAGGCCACATCCTACCGGGGGGTAAAGTGGCCCAAATGTGCTCCCGAGACCGCCAACGATATTCGTTACCATCGAGGGATGTGTCGAGGTTTCTTGAAGAGAACTCCTTGTCGAATATTTGTCTTGGCACTACCACTGTAGAGACATCGATGTGTGCATATGGGTAAGACATTCCACCCAGTTCCCAGTCTTGAGACCACTGGTCCTCTAGATTACTTTGAAGGTGCCTCATAGGTAGTATCACATGTGGAACAATGAAAATAGATGACATTGCTCCAAGAAATGATAATCTGTCTGGCCACTGGAGATGGAGTTCTGAACAGGTGTTGGCACATTTTGATAGAGAACAGTTTCTCTTCCGAAAGAAACTTTTATGCTTCTGGTGTTTAGACTATGCCCCAGAAAAGGTATTCTATGTTAAGGATGCATTGTCAACCGATCTTGGGAAGGATCAGTGCCGGCAGAAGAGCTAGTCATGTATTTAAGGGTATGAAAATACCTTCTTTATGTTAAAGTGTGCAGCCACCTCTGCCATAATTTGACAATATTCTTGGCCCTGATCAAGTCAAATAGGAGCACACTGTACGCAGTCCACTAGACGTCTGAGGAATTCCTGAAAGTTTGCTGCTATTGGAAGGTGAAAGTAAGCATCCGCAGGTCTGTAGCACATCCAATCATGCTAGGACCACAGCAGGAATGCTGAAGGGACAGCATCCTGAAATGTTCCTTCATGTGTTTGTTTGCTACCCACAACTCCAGGATCAGACGCATTTCATCCGATCCTTTATCCTCCACCAGACAGCATCCAGAGTAGATGCCTTTTTCTGTCCGAACTATTGGAACTCTTTCTTGGCTCCCTTCTAGCAAGTGCTGGATTATCGGATCAGGCATTGCCTCTTGAGGTGAATGGGAGGTGGCAGTGTATACTCAGGCCATCCTGGATGCTAATTAGTGGGAAAGGTCCTAAACCTTCATTGTGTTGGGATGCAGAGTTGACTTTGTGGCTGTGGGTTAAAGTTATTCCACACCTTTTTATTTGAAATATGTTGTGTGGCCAGAATTACTGGGTAAAAGGCTGATGATGTGGGCTACAGGCGGAGTAGCTACATTGAGGGGAAAATACTTCCTAGAAGCAGAGTAGGACAGAGATCCTAAGCCTTGCAACATTGTGGGGGAAACAATTCCTGGACGCAGAGAGTAAGATGGAGGTCTTAAGGCAAATTATTTTAAGGTTTTCGTCTAAGTTTTCATTGGTACCTGCCCAATTTATGGCAACAGTTTGACCACATTTGGTGAACTGATGTTTTACTGCAAGGTTTGTGGCATTTTGTAGGGTGGGTGCAAGGTAAGGGTATAGTTTTGCATGGAATTTAAGTTAGTGGGTGGAGAGGTTAGGATTTAGGTGCCTTGCTCCCCCCATATAAAATGCTGCAAAAAGAAGGTGGTGAAATGGCCACCACTGTGTTTTACCAGATCAGTTCTCATTCATAACATAACCTGCAAAAGCTCCAGTTACTCCAGAAAAAGGGTGGGCCAATTATCTTGTACTGAGAGCCCACCCTTAGGCTGGTTGATCTGGTCCACAGTGCTCGCCCCAGGGGTAGGACATGGCAGTAGACACTGGAGGTCATATCTGCTACATCTCTGGAGGCCCTGATCACTTGGTTTGACACAGTCATATGAGCCTAGAAAAGACAATATGCAGCCCCAACGGATGCTGCGGAGGTGGTTTGCCATGCTATGCTCTGACTGGGTTTGAAATGCTATGCACTCTTGGGTTTGATATGCTCCACTAGGTTATGAGATCTCATGTCATTTTTAAGATGCTGTGGCATGTTACACAATGTTGATTGGTTAGTATTGATGTTTTTAGTTACCAAATAGTACCAAACGAGAACATGAAGTCATGCTTTTTAGTGTACGCCTTCTGCTTTCCTTTTATGGGGCTGTTCCTCTCGACACATTCCCCCTGGACTTCCACCACTGCATCGACGCTTGATAGGGAGATTTTGGCACAACCCTCTGGTGAGGGCTGTGTAACCATCTAAGCTAACCGTTGAGTTGTAGTTTTTTAGATCTCTTCAAGGCAGTAGCAATGCCAGGGCAGTCAGGCTTAACTTCAGGGGGAGGAGGGCTAGTGGTGAAGTACAATTAGTCCAACCAAAGAACACACAACATTGGTACACTGCACAATATACACTTAAAACACACATTATGTTTAAATATGTGGTAAATACACACAGTGCAATGCATACAAAAAAGTAGGAAGGAGGGTCTAAAAGGAGGAAGATAGCAATTAAACAGCCCAGTGACGATAATCGCACAAAAAGGTCCAGTACAGCCCACGAGGAGGATCGGAGCGAGGAAGAGGACAGCCCAGGAAGGACATCTAGCAACCCAAAATCAAAGTCAGACCTAGGATACAGACAAGCTCAGCCAGTATGCCCAATCCTTTCAGGACAGCCCCCACAGGATGTTATCAGGGACACAAACCCATGTAAACTAGCCAAACCTTGCTCAGAATGAACATGCATGCACAAATGCCGCTTTAGGGAAACAAGGCAAGCCTGAACAAAGAAAGGACGCATGAACAAAATGGTTGACAGCAGTACTTCGAAAAATACATTAGTATTCCAATGGATAACAAAACGTTACGGGAAAGGTGATAAGGAATGATCTTCTCTTGAAGAGAGACAATCCTTACCATAAAACGCAGAATGTATCATACAAAGCGCTTTAAACTGAATACGAGCTGAGAGAGGATGCCAGTGAATTTGTTGGCGGGCTAAAGAAACCGGGTGGCCATAAGGTATGCTCAAGGCCAGGCAAACTGCTGCATTCTGCAGGACTTGCAAACGACTTCGATGGTAAGAAGCGTGGGCTAAAGTAGCGTTACAATGGTCAAGGCTGCCATCAATAGTAGCTGCAATGACTGAGGCATGAAATCTCAAAGGGATATAACTGATCACCAAGATGTTTCATTTTTTTTAAAAGCCTGAACTACAGACGGCACTGATCTGGGCATCTGGAGATAGCAACGCCATAGTTGCAATGACCAGATTTGTTACCAGCTAAATCTGGACTGGGGCAGCACCTACAGAAGACAGACAGAAATCCGAACTCCGAAGAGGAGAAAGACCAACCATTAAGAGCTCTGTCTTATGCCCAGTGAGTTTGAGCCAATTCAGACTCATTCAATCACCAATGGCTTCAAGGCATGACTCGAGATGGGCGGCAGTAACATCTAAAAAGCAGAGCGTCATCAGCATAAGAATAGAAAAAGAGGCCGCCGGAATGGATGAGATTGGTCAAAGGTTGAATATAGATCCTGAAAAGCAATGGAGAAAGAGCAGACCCTTGATGGACCCCACAAGTGATGGGGACAGGGGCTGATTTAAAGGGTAATAGACACACAGATTGGAAACTTGAGGAAATAAAGGCAAGTAATCTGTTTAATTACTGTGCCTGTGATACCAGACTCCCACATCCTGGCCAGGAGGGTGGCACGGTCCCCTCAAAGGAGCTGAAAGATCCAGCAGAATTAGACCAGCCACACTTCCCGGGTCACGTATAATAGGGAGGTCATCGATCACTGACACAAGGACCAATTCCATGCCCATTAAGGGATGGAATCCTAGCTGAAAGGGATCAATGATATTCAAAGTGTCAAGGAAGTTCTGTAGCAGCGGAGTAACCGAGAGCTTCAGGAGAAAAGGAAGAAAAGATATAGGACAAAGGTTTTGGGGAACCGAAACATAAAGGGTGGGCTTTTTGAGAAGCGGGACCACTAGTGCATGTTTTAAAGCTTCCGTCATGTGCCCAAAGGCAAGAGAATAGTTTATCACCTTGGCACGAATCTCAACTATCAATTTGAGAAGACAAAGTGGAATGGCATTGTTAGGGAGAATTCTCAGAAATGTGCCAATTCCCTCCACCTTGGAGACCCCCAGCAACTTTGCTGGATTTTGAGGACTATTAACCTGGAGAGA
The DNA here is from genome assembly GCF_040938575.1 of Ambystoma mexicanum. Lineage (NCBI taxonomy): Eukaryota > Metazoa > Chordata > Amphibia > Caudata > Ambystomatidae > Ambystoma > Ambystoma mexicanum. The sequence continues at coordinate 1,286,944,626 of NC_090924.1, forward strand.
GAGACCCTTTTTCCCACTCTCATGTATTTTAATGTGATTTTTAACACTGTTTCTTTTGGTTATGGAGCCTGAATACTCCATAGGCATCATCTATTACATGGTGTCACACAGCACCTTCAGTGCAGTGGCACAGGGGAGTCTTTCAGATTTCCCAAAGGTTTAAATACCTTCTCTGGGATAAACTACGGTTTCCCAGAGCAGTAAAGTGAAATTGACTACACTATACTACAATAGGGTGCTGGAGGTGTTACCTAGGGTACAACGTCCTTTCATCGCGGGCCGTTTTTTCGTGGGTTTTTTTCCGGCAAATGTTTTATCGAAAAAAAGACATTGAATTTTTTTTGGGGGGGGTTAAAAATGTATGTATATGGGATGTGGGTTTTTGGTAATAGATATAAAGTGAAATGGAATGGGGCAAGGGGGGGAACCCCCAACCCCCAAAAATAAAATAATAAAAATAAATGGTTTTTTTGATGAAAAATGTGCGGTAAAAAAACCCAGCGAAAAAACGTCCCACGATGAAATGACATGGAACCGTTACCTAGTATCCCCCCTTTGTCTAGCTTCTCACGTAACATTTTTTATGTTACCCTTTTCTCACTGAATGGCTGGTGGCAGTGGTTTCGTTTTAACTACTGTGTGTGTTCATTTACCGCAGGCTGTGTTCGCAGCTGCAGTAAAGCACCCAAGGGTGCCATATTTGTCAAAATGGCCTGGTCGTCTTTTTTCGCCATTTCTTTGTGGAAAGGTCCTTCTTGAGATTTACTCTGCGCGCCAAACCAGGTTTGGTCCAATTGCTCGCTTTGCCTTTGGTGGGATTCACAAGTGAATCCCGCCTCTGGCTCCAAGGTGTCTGGGGTGGGCAGGAAGTAAGGGAGGTGCCCATAACTCCATGTGCTTAGTCTCCTAGTAGACCCAAATGCACTCTGTAGTGATTGGCCGGCTGACTGTAAGCTGGAATGAAATGTGAGAGAACTGAATAAAAGGCGAGGCTTTTGGCTTCGAAGGCAGAGTCGAACAGTGGACGAAGGAACCGAAGAAGAACTGGAAGAGGACGCCTGCTGCAGCTCCTGGACCGTTGGTTTGCCCGGTGAAGCCCTGCTGCTGTGCTGAAACTCCAAATTCGTATCGACAGAGAAGCCGCTGCAAGGACGACTTCTCCCCTTGAGTTGGTGGGACCAATCAACTCCTAAGTAAGCCACCTGGACATCAGTCTCGGAGCTGGTTGAATTTCCAGTGCTGCTGGAAACCGAATAGCCAGGGAGAGGAACACCAGATTGTGTGAGTCACTTTTAAGTTGGCCAAGAGCTCCAGGAACATCCTCCGGACTCCCAGGAAGCAGGACTGAACAAGCCTGAGCCCCCTCAACAGAGTACAGGACCCCAGAAGCAAGGAAACTCCATCTCGACAGCCAGAAACCGCGGTGTTGCTGTTTGCGGTAGTCCCAAGGTGCTGAATCACTGAAGTGCCACTTGTTTGAAAGACTGCCAGTTGCGAGCGGCGAGCGTCCCATTGCAGTGCAGGAGTCCCCAGTAGTCCTTGTCCCCCACGACTGAGGCCCAGGAACAGTGAGATCTGCAGAGCTGCACAGGAACAGAAGTCATCTGCTGCACTTTTTCTTCAATACAAATGTACTGTAAAGTCTGAGAGAACTTACCTCTCATTTTAGAGTTGCTTGCATCTTCTACTAATCACAAGTCTAATCAGCTTGTGGCCCTACATTTGGTTCTTCTTTTCTTAAAAGACTTCTAAAACATTGTGCAAAGACTTTTCTACTTGCCTACCAGAGAAGTGCTTCATCGTATATAAAGCATTTCCCCATTAACTTTGGCTTAGCCTTATACTGAATGACTCTGCTTAGGGGATCTAAAACTATTTGCCTGCTTAAGAATATTTGTGGTCTCTTGTTGTTCTAATAACCTTTACCTTTTACCAACTTCTAACAGTATTCTGAATGCAAACAGTAAGATATTAATGTCCCCAGCACCCTAGCTATTGGAGTTACCCGAGGGTGGTGTTGGGTTTGTCTGTGGGCCATCCCAAAACAGTCTTTACTGATTTAGAAACTAAGTGCTTTTGAGGTGTATTTGAGTGTTACTTTTATATCGCTCCCTTCTGAAGAAGGCTTACTCTGATAAATAAAGTAATAATTGTTTATTCAGGAAACCTTGTGTGTAAGAGTTTCTTTGAATACTTCACATTGACCACTCTTGAGATAAGCCTGGCTGCTCAACACGCTACCAAAACTGTGTATACAAGTTTATACCAAAGGTTGGGTTTCCTATACCTGTAGTCAGAGTTGTGTGTAGTGCACCCAAAGGGTACTGCATACAAACCTTGCCTAACACTGGTGGCAGGCAGTTAGGATATATTGTAGAGTTGTTACACTAAGAATTTACTTTGCTTTTGTTCAACTAAAAACCTTCACAAGGCTAAGCTCCACTAGAAAAGAAATTGTAACATGCCAGATATGGATAACTTCAGGCAGGAAGTCCTGATCATTTTAACAGTATAACAACTGAAAGAAATGTGTAAAGTCAGGAATCTCCCTGTTAAAGGAAAGAAAAATGAACTGATTGCAAGATTGTTGAATAATCAAGGTCTGGGTAGTAGGCCTGTCACACCTACTATCCCAGGAAATGTGGATAATTATAGTATTATTGAAGAGTCAGAAGAGTCATGAGTCTCAGGAAAAGAGACCCCCTCTTTACCTCAACTGGCCCTTTTGCCTCAAACTTTAGCCACAGGGACACCACACGGTCTATCACGGAGTACAGAATATGTTTCTCTTGAAAGAATGAGACGTGAGTTAGAGTTCAAAAGATTACAAATCCAATTTGAAACCAAACACCAGAACATCAAACTAAGGGAAATGGAAATGCAACATGCTCTTGAAATGAAGAAATTGTCTCTTGAAGATGTTTCTATCCCAGAGTATTCTAGGTCTTCCAGTCCAAAGAGACCTTGCATGCCTAAAGAAGCAGCGAGTATGTATGATGTGAAACTTGATATTTTGGATTGGTTGGGCGCTTATGAATATAACCATGGGATTCAGGGTTTCACAGGGAATCAGTGGATTCCTTGGCTTTTGTCTAGGCTCCCCCAGGTTGCAACTGATGCTGATACTGATGAGGTGGGGGAACTTGAAAAATTGGAGTATGAAAATGTGAAGCTAGCTTTGATAGCTAGATTTGGAAAAACTCCTTCCCAGTACCTTAAGAGGTTTAGGACCCTCAAAAAGACTGATGGTACCCCTTGGGCTACCTGGGTGTGAATGTTTGAAGAACTTAGATGGCTGGGTTAAGGGTTACAGAGTAACTACTTTTGAAGGAACGAGAAATCTGTTTTTGTTGGAATCTATTTTTGATGCCTGCTCTCCTGAGCTGAGACAGCACTTGGCTGACTCAAAAGAGATTGATTCCAAGAAGCTAGCCAAAGTTGCTGACTTGTGGGTTGCCAACAGTTCTACTCACAAGGATTCTGGGGCCACTCAAAAAAAGATGAGGGGACGCAGCACAAAAATGATGAAAGGGGGCGTGGCTTGGCGGCCATGCATTGAACAGTGAAATTGGGGAGCTCCCGCTTGATCCATCGACAGATCCGGATAGCTGAAAGAATACGTGATGGAATTATAAGGAAAACGGCAGAGGTGTCCGAAGGTCTGGGGAACAGCTAGCAGAAACCAGACGAGATTTGAATCAGGGTACGACCAGGAGGAATATTGAAGTGATCGCCGGGAAGACACACAAAAAGGCGGGCGCGTCTGCCTGAGCCTGCGGAGAAGCTCACACAAGAATAATAAAGGTGGAGAAGCAAGCATAAGTGTGCGTGGGGGAGGCATCCCGGCACATGAGTGGGAAGTAACCATCAGGCGATCCGTTCGGGAGCGTTTAGGGAGCTCGACAGAACCTTGGGGCCGCAGCGATAGAGCCGGCCGCCACGTGGGACGGACAAGAGCGGACAAAGGCCGAAAGCACCACAACCACGCAGAGGAAAGAACGGCTTCTGAGCGGGACGCCAGTGGAGAGAGACGGCAAGCGAAGAGGACACCAGAACCCCAGTCTGGGGAACCCACGTGGCGTCTGGAGAGAGCAGGAGAGACGCCTGCGGGTGAAAAGTGCCTGAGGCTCTTGACGGCCGGCCCACCAGCAGCTGAGAGGGAGAGCCGTGCCGGGACGCAGAGGCAGCCACCCCTGGCTACTAAGGAGCGGACACTCCGGTACGAGGACAGCCAGGACAATGTGCAGCGGAGGGCAACGACCTGGGGCGTCTCATTGGCATCCCGCCAGTGCACAATATAGCTGCCGCCATGGGAATGGGAGCCGCACAGAATAATATAATATATATAATATAATGACTGCGAGGGAGACAAGGTCCACAGCCTCACAAGTGCAAAACTAGATGCATGGCGAACACTGGGCTGCCCGTATCGGACACCCCCAGAGAACACGGAAGCATACGAATAAGCTAAACTAAATAGATATAATACAGCGAGCTTGCCAGCAGCCGTCGCCAACACACCATGGAGGGCTGCTGGACCATTGGGAGCACTAGATTGCCCGAAACGAAGGAAGTGGAACCTGCAGATCCACACCGGTAGGACTAACATTAGCAGGGCTGGTCGCCTAGCAGGCATGCACGGGACAGAGATAGCGCCGGCAGTGGCCAGGCATATCTCGATGCCAGAGGGCCACACGGCGCAGTACTACTCCCCGAAGAAAGTTTTTTGAATAATATTTATTTATATTTATTTCTTTTCCACACTTAACCACAACAGTATACTCTCTTAAGCATCATAAACAAGCACCAATAAACAATTAAACAACCCCTTTCCCCAACTCCCTCCTCTTCCTCCCCACCACTAGGCCTACACTACACACCGAGCTTCGGTCACTCCTACATCGTTATCACTTCGTCCGTGACTGCAGATTCGGTTACAAGTGTCTCAGCCACTTCCTGAGTATTATGTACAGAGCTTGTCAGCTAAGCTATAAGCTGTTTCCACATGTCTACTCCTCCCAGTTCCTCCTCCCTCATTCTAGCTACGTTATGGTTTCCACGTTAGCCTATTTCAGCAGGTCCGCCCACCAAACATGCACTAATGGTTGCGTCAACGCTTTCCACCCCATTGCTATGTCCCATTTCGCCAGAACATATGTCAAATTTTTCAGCTTGCTCACATACTTAGCTTGTCTTGGCCTCAGGAAGCACCCAAGCAGGCAGCCTTTTGGAGAGTCCACATTCAACGTGATCCCAGCGTTCACCAGCCGCTGCGCCACCTCCATCCAAAATCTAATTTCCGTGCATGCCCAAAACATGTGCACCAAATCCGCATTGCTCTCCCAACATTTTGGGCATGCTTGGTCCCCTGCTTGGTTAAACCTAGCTATTTTGTACGGAGTCAAATATGCTCTGTGTGTCACGTACAGCTGAATCTGCGTCAACCTCACATTCCACGATACCTTCTTGTGATATATTTTAACTCTGGCCCATTCTCCATCTGACAGTGGTGTTCCTAGGCCCGCCTCCCACGTCCCCCTTACTTCGTTTTTTCCCCCACTCCACCATCCCCAATGCAGACATCACTATCTCGTGTATGCGCAAGACTTCATGCCCCCCTTCCGATACATTGTAAAAGGAATTAAATCACCTTATTTGGTTGCATGTACGTGTCATGGTCTGGCCACCACGATTTCAAACTTTTCAGAAGTCTTGCGTGTCTGATCTACTGTCCGCTTTGTATCCCAGTATCTACTGCTAGTTCTTCAAATCCTGGGGGCTTCCCATCTTTGAGCACATCTCCCACTGTAGCTACTCCCATAGGTACCCAGCTCTTCCGTACACTTTTCCTGATCTGCTCATCTAACCCCGCTAGCACCGCTAACGGCACCTGCGGGAAATACAGTGATGTGGCGCCTAGTATAAACAGTGCTCTGCGCCATATATTGCAGCCCAGGCGAAGCAGAAGGTGCCCACTGGTTTTGTGTAAATCAGGTAACCATATCACTTCCTTCAAGAAGAACGGGCTGCCTGCCATTTTCAACAGCCTCAGTTCAGTAGTCGGTTCATCCGACAACCACCTGGCCACGTATTGCACCTGATTAGCTATGACATACCTCAAAGTTGGTCAATCTAATACCTCCTTGCTCACATGAATTCTGTAGCTTCCCCAATGCCACTCTGTGCCTTGATTTGTGCCAGATGAAGCTCTGACATACGCTATGTAATTTACTGAACAACTTTTTCGGACTTGCGAAAGGGACGTTAAGTAATGCAAAAGTCTCTGCAATACCACCATCTTCAATGGTGCTGCCCTTCCCATCATGGTTAATGGCAATCTCCCCCAGAATAATATACTCTTCTCTATAATCTCCATCGATTTCTCTGTTTTATGTTTGTGCTCCTCCCTGGGATCATGGTGTATATCTACCCCCAGGAATCTAAACGTGACCAGCTCCCATTTGATAGGCAGCACTGGCAGACTGTGGGGGGGCTTCCCCTTGTGCCCCCTAGAGGGTACAGACTAGAGTTCTGGGGTTGACCGATATACCCGACACTGAGGCGTATCGTGCCAGCACCTCCAAGACATATTGTAGATTTTCTTCTGGATAGCTCAAATACAGCAACATATTGTCTGCATAGAGCGAGACCAAATGCCTCCCGTCTTGTGTTAACTCCCACCTCTCCAAATTCCACCCTTAAGTAAACCGCCAGTGGCTCCAGCGCTAGTATGAAAAGCATTGGGGACCATGGACATCACTGCCTCGTACCCTTGCTTAATTGCCACTGCTCTGAGATTACGGAGCCCGTTTTGACTCTAGCCATCGGGGCGTTATATAATATTTCCACCCACCTTATATACGTAGGCCCCCTGCTGAAGACCTTCGGGACAGCCAGTAATCAGGGCCACTTAACGGAGTCAAATGCTTTCACTGCATCAAGCAAAACTACTACCACCTTGTCTGTTTTCCCTTTCATGTAATCCAGTATGTGGTGAAGCCTCCTTAAGTTATCGGTAATGTTCCTGTGCGGGACATACCCTGTCTGGTCCGGGTGGACTATTTTACTCATCATCGGCCTCAGTCTCATTGCCATGACCGCCGTAAGGATCTTCCCGTCTTGGTTCAGTAGTGACAGAGGTCTATATGACCCACAGTCTGTTTCTGTCTTATTGGGTTTGAGGAGGGGGACAATTACAGACTTAGTGATTCAGTTAGCTTCCCTTGTTCGAACGCTCTGTTTAACATCGTCAACAATGGGGGGGGCGGATGTCTGCCCTATTCTCCTTATAGAATTCACTGGGAAGCCCGTCCGCCCCTGGGGCCTTGTTAGTGGGCATTCCTCTAATCACAGCTTCCAGTTCTATTGTTATCGGGCCTTCTAATCAGTCCCTATCCTCTACAGTAAGTTGGGGGGATTTATCTCTGAAAGAGCCCCTTGTACATCCACTACGTCCTCCTCCACGGGCACACTATACAGATCTCTGTAAAAGTTGTAAAAGCTTTTGTTTACCTCTTCCTGAGTTTCTCGCAAGCGCCAATCTGCTCCCTGTACTGCTTTTAAAGGTTGATGTGCGACCTCATTCTTGTATAACCACACCAATAGGCGGCCCGGCTTATCCCTTTCTGCGTGCTGGCGCTCGATGCATTTCTTGTAGCTCAGGTTACCCAGCCTCTCCCATTGTACTATACATTCCTGTTGGAGGCGCAGCGATTCCTTAGCTTGCTCTTGTGTCCCCCTCCCGTTCTTCATTATGTCTTCCAATTTCCGCTCTGTCTTTTGGAATTCCCGTTCCATTTCTCCTTGTAACCCTTTGGACTTGGCTATTGCCACTACCCGCACCACCACCTTAATTGCCTCCCACAGCACCCCAGCTGAACGTACACTACCAGTGTTAAGCTTAAAATACTCCTGCACCACCCATCTTATATGGTCCCTGAACCCCGCATCCTTAAGGGCTTCGACTCTAAGTCGCCAAGTAGGGCTCAGGAAGGGGGAAGGAGGAAAGGGGAAGGGGGAGGACGGGGGGGGTTTAGGGGGACTCTAGCTTTATATTCTGCATGCAAAAACATGTGCATGTCTTCTTCGACAGTTAACATGTAGTTCCAGTCTCGTGTACAAGTTTTGTGGGGCTGAATAATGTGAGTATATTCGCTCGAGCGGGCACAATTCCCTCCATATATCTGCCAGCCTCAGGTCCTGCATCAATGCCTTTTAATGCCTTGGCCACTGGGGTTGGGTTAGTAAACTTATCATCCGACCCATCTTTCGCCGGGTCCATCGTTCAATTCAAGCCCCCCCCCCACCCCCCTGTCCTCTCCATATGAACCCACAGTCCCTATACAGACTGGTCTTGGGATATAATGACTTAAGATAAGCCATGGCGTTCTGATTCGGGGCATACGTATTCATAACATATCGCTTTGTTCTCAACCATGCCCCTGACAATAGCCATTCTGCCCTCATTATCTACTACAGTTTGGAGGAACTGGATGGGAACCCTGGTGCCACCCATAACAAGACTCCCCTTGCATACGTTGAGTAGGCCGTACCCACTGCGACATCTCCATTTCCTCATCAGTGTATCCAATTTATCTCTAGCAATGTGAGTCTCTTGTAAGAGCGCTATATCGACTTTTAGCCGCCTTAATCTCAGATCACCCATTTTCATAGGGCGCTTCGAAGTCCACCTCCCTTTTCCCTTCTCTCTCCTGCATCCTTTGTGTAAATATGTTGCCCTCCCCACCTTCCTAAACCGCAAACCCACTGCCCCTCCCCATCTCCATCTCCATCTCCATAACTAACCCCAACTGTTGCCCAGCTCCATCCCTGGTTCTCAGGCTACCCCGCATCTAGTCCTTATCTCGGTCTGTACCGATGCTCGGGGCTCCGCAGGGGGATACCGTCCTACCAGCATCCTTGCTAACTATCGGGGGTAATAGCGGGTATCCTAGTGCTGCACACTCCCGTGCAGTAATTGCCTCAACTGCTTTCAAACTACCAGTATGCTGCACTATTTAGCATATTTGACCCACTAGGGCTTGGTCCACCCTGTTCACAGAGCCACGTTAAATTTTAGTTACATTATGCAGCTGCCAGTGTCTAGCGCAGGCTTTACCCATCCATGTGCAGTCCGTCAGCAGCCCCATCGTCGTCCATTACGGCTCCGCCAGCACCTCCACTCACTTCTCGCTCTTGTCCGCCTGGTCATCTGCAACCACTGGACAGTTAATCGAGTCCAACCACGTAGTCACCTCCCCCGGAGTGTCAAAGAAACATGCTTTATCCTTATGTAGTACTTTCAGCTTCGCAAGATACAACAGCACATACTTAAATCCAGCCTTCCACAACCTTTTCACAGACGCGTAGCTCAGGCGTGGTCCTTGTACCAGGAAGGTGTAATCCGGGTACGCTGTGATATTTGCTGATGCTCTGCTTATCGTTCCTCCTTTACGAAAGTACTCCAGGATTTTCTCCCTGTCTTTATAATTTAGTAGCCTATCTCTCATCTGGGTTCTGTGTGCTCTCTCCACAGTGAACCCCTGGGTGAGCTCTTCAGCTCCTATTTCTTGCAGCAGCATGTTTTCTATATAATTTGTCAGGTCTGGATTTTCGACCCCCTACAGCAGTCCCACAAAGCGGACGTCGTTTCTGCTTGGACGTCGTTTCTGCTTGCACGTCCTTCTGCTTCCTCCACTCTATTCTCCAAGTTACGCACTTGTTGCTGCAACATGCAGACTTCCTTGGCATTGGCCGTGCAGATGGTCGTATTTGCTTTCACCTCCTTTTCCAGCCCTCCTGTGCGTTCGGATAACGCGCCAACATCTTGTCTGAGGAGGTTGACATCCACGCTAACGGCATCTATCTTGAATTCTAGCGCTGTCTTCAGTTCTGCAGTGGCGGTATCGATCTTAGACCGCCACGATGACTTCAGCTCTGCAATAGCGCCTCGAATCTGGTTGTCGTCCTGCACTGGATTGACCTCTCCTTGTGTCTGCTCCGGAGTCTTTGCCTCGGCTGCTGTCTGGATCACTCTAGCAAAGAGGTCTTATGGTGGCTGTTTTGCTTTTGGTTTATTCGTTTTGGACGGCTAATTGCTGCTTTGTGAACCACCGTTTGGGTGTCTTGGCATGCGGTTGCTCGTATAGGCCATTTCTGCAGAGCCTCCTGGCCTCAGTGTCAGTATGGGACCCCTCCGCCTCCAGTGACCAGCACTATGCCAGTGGCAGCCTCAGTAACAATGTTCTGTACCAGCTCACGGTCCGCGCCCGCAGGTTTAATGTTTAAGGCTTGTGCTTTGCATGAGACCACTGTTCCCCCGGGGTTGTTAATTCAGTATTCCCCGTCTGTTACACCCCTACACAGGCTCAGATTACCGCAACACAACAGTTCTAATGCACCCTCTCTGATGTGGCACACAGTAGCAGCTGCAATCCAGCTCAGTTGCCTCAGTTCAAACGTCAGATGGGCCTCCTTCCATTCCGTGCCTGGTCTATGTGCTCCCGTCACTTGCTGTGCATTGATTATTTATGCCCTCTCTTCCACCTGCTGTGTCTGGGCTATGCTGCTGGTTTGTTGTGTCAGGGCTGTTGTGCTTGGTTTGTGCCCCTTTCCACTGTCTGAGATACTGACAGGCTCGGACCACCTGTATTGGTTGCTAGTTATGAAGACACTCCGGTCATGCACGTCCCCTGGTGTGCACACGTTGGCCGTGGCTTCCGAGCACGTCTTTATAAGCAGATTCCTCCGCTCATCCTGCACTTTGGGCGCGCCCTCTGTGTTCTCCCAATCTGTCCGGTGTGCTCTCCGGATTGGATGCCCTGACAATTATCAGCCTTCTCCTATGTGTGCTCCTTCACATCCTGCGGCCGGGGACTCTCGTGTCTGTGCACCCCCCACTGTGTTTTTATGTCTGTGCGTTAGCTCTCCTTGCCCCGGGGGAGCACAGTTCCATCACATCAACCGTGGCTTGGGGCACAGGTCACGCGTAGTTATGTGCAGGCACTGTGGCACTGCAACAGACCATGTCCGCTGCTGTACTTGCCCCGGGTCCTCACCCGCTACTGTTTATGATGTGCCACGCGTGCTGTTTGGGACTGTTCCGCTGGCTGTGTGCCCGCAATCACATGCAGTACAGTAACGCTTCTCATTACTCGCGTACTGTGTGGGACACCGCCTACCTTTTTATTTAGTTTTTCTCTATTTAGTCTTCGCTACTTTGTAGCATTGGGCACCTTTTCTGGAGCCGCGACTGCGTTCCCAACAAGGCGTGGTGTGCGTTGGCGAATATTAAGTTTCGGAAGCCTCCTCGTCTACGGACCAAGGGGAAGGTGCCTGCTCTGCAATAATGTGTTTTGCAGTATCTCCTGTCCACCATAAACCACAGGAAATGTAGTTTCGTCGTTCTTCGCTCCGGCTCCTTTCCCTCTCCTATTGTTCTATAACGGGCACCATCTTGTTCCGCCTCCGAGGGAGCTCTTACATTTTTCGACCCTTGATATTTCAGCATTTGCCTCACGATCGTCCTGCCAGGACCGTTTTCGTGCGCCTCGGGTCTTCATACAGCAGATGTGCGTTTTCCATCCCAAGTGTGTCGGTTTCAGCATACTTGCGGCAAAGGATAGTGTAGGATCAGCAGGAGCTTCAGTGAGCCACAACTTATCCCATGGCCTCTTCGCCACGCCCTGCTGCATGAAAAGTTCACAAGCAAATAACAATTGGTACGTGGGAGGGCACAGCACACAAAATAAAAAATAAAATCCAACTAAAAAAAGGACTCGCTTAACCTCCCCAATCAGATTCAGTCACTGCCTACTGTTACCCTCAACGAACAAACTCACAAATTCTCCTTCACCGAAACCACCACAACTGAGATGGAGAAAATCATCCTATCCCTTAAACCCTCTAACTACAAAGGTGATATCTGCCCAGCACAGATAATAAAAGATGCTGCCAGAGATTTATCTCCTTTCATCTCCAAACTCATTAATGCCTCCTTCTCCACAGGTAATATCCCCGCCAACTTAAAACAATCTTGGGTGCTCCCGCTTCTCAAGAAGCGAACACTAGACCCTCTTATCCCCACCAATTACCGTCCTATTACCACAGTACCATTTCTACTGAAGATACTGGACAAAGTGGCCTACACACAAATTCAAAAACACCTTGAACTACATAAGCTTCTGGGAGCTAGACAATCTGGCTTCCATCCATTACATGGAACTGAAACAGCCCTTATCAACCCAAATAGATGAGCTGAGAGATCAAGGAAAGACAGCACTCCTACTCTTACTTGATCTCTCAGCTGCATTCGACCTTGTGGACCACAAGGTCCTCTGTAGACATTTGGACTCTGCTGCTCATTTCTCCACCCAGGCCACCAGAAGGATAGAATCCTTTCTGAGCGAGAGAACCATGCGAGTCTTCTCCCCCTCGGCTGCAGCAGATCCCATAACGATCACATGCGCAGTCCCCCAGGGTCTTGTGTCTCCCCAACCCTATACAATATATTTACCAAACCCCTCTTCGATGATTTGGACCATCTAGGTATCACCTACACTAACTATGCAGATGATACACAGATTCTCCTCCCACTTTCTGGGGATCATGATAAGGACAGGGAGTTGGTGAATAGAGCGTATCATCATTCAGGCATGGATGGCATCTGATGGCCTATGCCTGAATGATAAGACAGAGCTGATCATTCTAGGCACACAGGCCAATATCAACAAACTAGGCCCTGACTATTCCGAGTTCAGCATAGATGGTTATGTTATTAAGGTCTCGAGGGAGGTAAAAACGCTTGGTTTTTACCTTGATTCTACTATGTCAGTCACCAAACAGGTCAATTCCTTAGCATCAACCACGGCCTATACCTGTAAACTTATAAGAGCAGGTATACCCTTCCTATCCAATGATAGCTGTATGATCCTAGCGAGAGCCTTAATACTCTCCCGACTCGACTACTGCAACGCCCTCTACTGTGGTGCCAATATTGCCATCACCCAAAGGCTCCAAACCCTACAAAACAACGCCCTCAGAGCTGCACTTGGCCTGAATAAAAGGGAGCATATCTCCACTATCAGACACCAACATAAATGGCTTTCTACTGTTGACAAAATCCATCTAAAATGATCTCCCTGACACACACAGCTCTCAATAACACGGCTCCTAGCTATTTGACGGAGAAAAAAAGAAATATATCTAGCAGACCGACAAGAACTGTCAACTCCAACCATCTGGCAGTACCAAGATTCAAACTTGCCAAGATTGGCGGTTATCAGTTTCCCTGTAACAGCTGCCAAACTGTGGAATGCCTTACCACACAACCTGAGAGCAGACCAACCATTCTCACAATTTATAAAGAACCTGATCAAACACTTCAACACTAAAAACCTGTAGTCACCTTTAGATCCTTCTGTACTTTAGACTAACTGTATATATGCGGTTATTTCTATACAACCTCTGCATCCTGTATATTAATTGCTATTAACCTTTTGACTATACTTTATCATTGTAAAGTGGATATCTATGAACTATTGTAAATTTGTAACACTAATGCTCAGATTGTTGTAACACTAAGTTTCGCATATTCTTGTTCTGCTGCGCCCGGTTACCTTAGTGTCTGGCGCACATTATAAATAAACAAACCCACAAGGACAATAAGCCCACCTCTGGGAAGGCACTGGAAGCCAGTAGCGGCAGAGTAACGGAACAGCACAGAACTAAACAGTATAAGGCCACAGGCCCCCCTAGAGGTGATTCAAAAGCAAATAACTAGCACAGCAGTTCCCAACTCGCAGCAACACATGTGCAGGATAAGGCGGTCCAAGCAACAGACGTGCAGCAGCGCGGGGGCACACCTCGCATTACAGGATACACTGGCACAGTGCAGACTCCTGAGGGACAACGCACGAAAAGAGCCACAGGCAAGCTCCACACGCAGGACCAGTAGTGCATAACAAGACAAGTCATAATACGTGGGAGGCCACAGCCCACTGGCTCACAATCACGCATTGACTAGCCACATAAAAGAGGGTCTAGACCCAAGAGACTGACTGGGGGACGGCGGGCGAATGTCAAGGCCCTGCATATAAGCTGCAAACACTATCTCATGGACCCCTGGCTGCATAAGGGCTAGCAGAGACCGCTGGAGAAGGGAGAGACATCCCCTTACATGAGAGGAGCCACAATCCACAGGGTGCAATAACACAGCTCCTTGAGACGAGATCAGCGTTGCAAGCAAAATGCACACTACATGGGAGGCCACAATACATTGGCCCACAATCACGTATCTGCTAGCGGGAAAAGGGTGGAGCCGGCATCGAAAACACAGAAAAAAGCACGGACAGCCCTGATGAAGGCCTATATAAGCAGAGGCCCAGCCTAACAGATAGAGTATTACAGCACACGCTGAAAAGGGAGCCTGGACCCAGGACAGGCGAACAGACTGCAGAAGGGAGCCGCTACATAACCTGCAGGCGCCACGTCACAACCACTCACAACCGCTCACCACAAATGGGGCCCTATCCGAACAAGAGGATTGAGGCCACGGCAGCGGCAAGAAGAGCAGACAAATGTGTACACAGGCAAGGAAGGCCCGGAATGTCACAGCAGCACAGACCCACGACACAAAGGACAATACCAGTGGGCACCAAAGAGTGCCAGGACGCCGGCCGGACACTAAGCGGCGACAAGGAGGAAGCAAGACTGGGGCCCCGAAGTAAGCGACAAGGCGCCCCCAGCACGGATATGTCGGAAAAGCAGAAAGGAGGGAAAGGAAAACAAACCAGCATGGAGACGTTCGCCCAGAAGACCGAAGCACCCCTGGCGGAGATGCCAGAAGCTGGCTCCAGCACACCAGACACTGCCCTGGCAGAGAAGGGGAAGGAAGAGGGCCGCATCCTTGAAGCCATTGCAGCTGTGTGGGAGCGAGGGGCCAATGGGCCCCTCTCTACCATCACTTCTCAGTACAAAACTCGGACCAAGTGCCTCTAGTGGTGGTTACGCCCCTTGCCCTTATGCAATGTTAACTTTGGGTTACATTCACGTAGATGGGACCACCAAGCAGGACACTGGGCATCCATTTTTTGTACCCCCTTTCGACTCAATCTTGGTGACCAGGCCTCACTGCGATAGTACAAAATGCCTCTCTCCCTTTCCCCGCCGCAGCAGCTCGGAGCAGATGGCCCTCACCCTCGTTCCCACTACAACTGGAAAACTCTGCAGCTCCATTCTCACGCGGAAGCCGGAGCTGCTTGCAACAAATAATAAATGTAACACATCCCTTTTTCTCTGAGATCACTGTCCTGCATGTGAACCAACATGAGCCAGGCACATAGCTCATCCATCTCCACAAAAGTGTCCTTGCCCTCTTACCCTCGCCAGTTGAAACGTATTGCCATTCTAACCCTGTGTCCTTGCAAGGCATTCCTTTCATGTGCCAGACTGCCAGCCATACTATGAAGCCCACCCAACAGACCCCCAACTAACATTAGACCCCTGCTGCAGTATATCGTGCCCAATACTAACAAATGCCACATACCTGAGATTTTTGTGAGACTAACCCTATAGTTCAATGACAGTATTATAGTGGTCAAGGCCTGTAAACCTATCAACTGTATAAGCCAAATGTTATAGATGATATAAACTCTTGAGTGATTTGTACAATGACATGATACACTACTGAGGGTCTTTTGATCAACCATTTAGTGAATGCATTACTCAGAATGTATTTTATTAGCTTAGCTTAGCTTAGATAGTGACCACCGTGTTTCACAGCGACCTGACCTTCACCCATCCAGAGCACAGATGTCGGACGTCAATCCTCCTGCCAACCAAGCAACCAACCCGGAGGAAGAGATGATGCCCACACCTAAGACATCACCCCGGCTGACCAATCCAGGTCCAACGTAGCATCATATGTTAAAAATGTCAATGTACTATATAAATGTGTTGTAACCTTGATGTGGTCAGAGCGCTCTCAGAGATCTAGATAAACTTTTCCTTGAACTCTCGCAGCCTGCTCTTTTGTGCCTTATTCCCTGTCCAGGGAGTATCTGTATTATTTATTTTTCATGTAGAGTCGGGGAGGGCACAAACACAGCGCTGAAATCATTGCTCGAATATAAGATGGATGCAGCGATAGTGGACGTGGGACTGCTGCAGCAAGATGTAAGGAACCTATCAGAGGGTAGGCACGGCTGAAAAGCAAGTGCAGAGTAACACAGCGAACATAACCACTACCGGCGGAAGCACTGGACCGCATAAGTACCTGGAATAGAGGGCTGAGGACGCAGAAGGAAGAGCCAGGCGCAGAAATGTGCATATAGTGGGGCTGCCGGAGAGTGAAAAAGGCAGGGACCCCACGGAATACATAGATAACCTACTGCTCCAAGAGGTGGGGGCAAGAAATCTATCCCAGGGCTTTGTGGTGGAAAGAGTTCACTGGGCCCTGACCAGGAAATCTCACCCAGACGTGCCCCCGAGACCCATCATAGCCAAGATTATGAACTTCAGAGACAGAGAAAAGATCTTGACATTTTCGAGAGAAGGAGGGGGGGGAGGTCATAACAAGGAATGCCGCCAGAATGACTAACTATCCAAATTATACGGCGCAAGGGCAAAAATGTAGAGCACAATTTTGGGAACAAAAGAACACCTATGTCGCGCCAAGGTACGATTCATGCTGCTGTACCCGGTCAAATTAAAAGTATTGCATAGTGGCAGAACATACATATTGGAGACAACTAATGAGGCCCAAGAATGGATGGACCAGCAGGGTATCCCTCAACTGAGAAACAGGGACAAGCGGGACAATGGGAACGCCCCCCGTTGAACCAAGAAGTAGCGCACAGGATTGATGCGAGATAGCACAGCGACTTGAATTAGCAGTTTGCTAAAAGCGGGAGCCTGCAGCCTCCAAGAGCAGGCCGCCAAGATCCACAGAGGCGACCCCGCAGAAGAACAGTATTTTATGATGCCCGTTTCAAGGCACCACGCCACAACGAGTGCACCCACAGAAGGGAGGGGGGCACCTGAGAAGCAGCGGAGCCCGAGCAAGGGGAGGAGCAGGGAGAGGGTAGCTGGGCGTTTGTTTATAGTTGTATGGTTAGTTGTGTTAGATGAAGGCACAGTTTTCTGCCTTTCTCAGGGCTGAATACAGAGACACAGGAATAGAGATAGATGGGGTGGTGCATCAAATATCAATATATGTTGATGACATGCTCCTTTACGTGTACAACCCACAAACGCACCTGCCAGTCCTGTTAGAAGCCCTGAAAGCGTTCAGCAGGCTATCAGGAATCACTATCAATATGGGAAAAGCTTCACTGTTCCCTCTGACAGGCTTAAAAGAGACAGCCCCCAGACACCTACCAGACTTAGAGCTCTCATGGACGCCACTCACTTTCAGATACCTGGGAGTGGACATCCATCATGACGCTAGAGTGACACACAGGGCCAACACTCAGGTGGCACTAGAAAAAATAGGGAAGGCTATGCAGTTCTGGAGGACTTTACTACTGGGGATGATGGGGAGGGCGGCTATGTTGAAGATGACGGTCCTACCCAGTCTCCTGTACTACTTCACCAACATTCCCTACAACATTCCTAGGTCATTTTTTCAATTATAACACACCAAGGCAAGGAAATTCCTGTGGGGGGGAGGGAGAAACAGGATAGCACCGAGTACATTACAGAGGGATTATGAATGGGGGGGGGGGGGTGCATCAGGGTTCCAGACTTAGAGCGATACTACTTGGCGGGGCAACTACAATTTGTGACACAGTGGATGGGGGAAGACACATCTATAGACTCAAAACTTTTCCGACCGGCACTACCACGATTTTACTTGAAGGAGCTCCTGTGGATAGAGGAAGCCTCGGCCAAAACACTCACCAACATGGTTAAGTTGGGCCTGGCCCTGTGGAAAAGAGCGTGGAAACTCCAAGGGATAAGTGACCCCCTGCTCAAGGCAAATTCCTCTAGCGGGATTTGTCGATGACCGCGTCGCAACCCTGGCGACATACCGAACACAATGGGAGGACAAGGGGGTAGCCCAGATCGGAGACTTGTGGCAAGATAGACACTGGGTAGACTTCTAGACCCTGGTGGAAGAGCAGAACATTCATGAAGGCCAATTCATACTGCACAACAATGTAGTCAGAACGATCAGGAAAAGGTGGAAGACCTTGTCGGAGGAGGATTAAAGGGGGCAATAGATGCATGGTATGACGCCTCAGAAGGAGGACACACAGTGTCCAGGCTTTACGAGCAGCTACTCAGGAACACCAACACAAGAGAACTGCAAGCACGCACCAGATGGGAGGAAGAGGTCCAGAAACCTTTCACAGATGAGCAGTGGGGCCGGGTCCTGCGGTATCCAAAGAAAGTCTCCAGGTATGCAGGTTTAGACAGATGCAGATTTATCTTATACACAGGGCATATCTCACGCCAAAAAGAATGTCGACCACAGGGGATAGGCAGGTCCGGAGTTTCCTGCGCTGCGCGGCAGAACTGGCAGATGAATTGCATACGTTTTGGACATGCTCGTTGGTAATGTCCTTCTGGGAGGTTATCAAGGGAAGAGCATTGAAGGGAGGAATCCACATGCAGGCATGGTCACCGGAATCCTACCTACTGGGCCTGTTCCCAAGAGTAGGCAAACAGAACGCATTTGGCAAAAATGACAGATCTGATGACAATACTGGCGAAACGCCGCATAGCAATGGCGTGGAACACAAGCACGGGACCGTCAATGGAAATGTGGTGGGCAGACCTGCAGAAATGGACGGTAGTGGAGACATCAGTGTGGACACAGGCGTTGCAGAGGGGAGAAGGAGACAGTGGGGCCAAAGTGCTAGCGTGGACTATCCTGGTGCAAGGCTTATTCGGAAAAGAAGACAAGAGTATGGAAGATCCACGAGAACTGGAGGATGACAAATCGGACGCTAGCAGAGGAGACTCTGCTAACGCGAGAAGGAGGTGTCAAGGAGAGGCAGCTTAAACACATTCGCACCCTGGGGATACACAAGAGAAACGTCTGAACACTGCGGATTAAGGAGAGGAGACCTCGCCGTGAACCAACAAAGGGCGGAAAGCAGCTTAAACTCCAACTTGAATGTGCACAGAGGGATGTGATGTTTGTTGTAGTTTAAGTTGTTATATGTTATGTTTGTGTTGGAAATACCAATAAAATGTAAGAAAAAAAAAGAAAGATGACAAAGGAATTGTAAATCCTCCCATCCAAAAGAGGGCCACAAACATAAGAAGGGTAAGCCATTTGGGAAACCAGGTCAGTCTAGTGAAAACTCTGGTGCCAAACCAGAGGGATGTCAGCAGAAGCCCCCATTTATCAAAATATTTGGAAAATGTTATGCTTGTGGGTCAACTGACCATGTGAAAGGGGATCCCAGATGCAAGGGTAAACCTTCAGGGGTCCACACTGCCTCCTTAGCATTCATCCCTGAGGGAGAAGTACATATGGCAAGTGGAAACTTTCAACTACTGGCTGAAGACCCCCATTGGAGTCTCTGCCAGCGTTTCTTTAGTGTCCCTGGGTCTGTGGGAACAGCATAATGTAGATGTGTATACTACAAGGACAGTGTACTTGTAAATGGTCAGGAAACCCCTGCCATTAGAGAGACTGGGGCCAGCATCACAGTGGTGGATGAAACCTTTTTCAAACCGGAGGATGTTGCTAAGGCACCCTAAGGCCCCAACTAAGCTTGCTGGAGGCCCTATCCAGATGGTTCCAATACTACCAGCTCTCATCCAGTGCAACAATATGACTAAGAATACCCGGCAGTGTACAAAGTGAGGCACCTGGGAGAGTGCTGCTGGGGAATGACTTAAAGACTCTTGGCGTTGTATTAAGCACCTCCAGGCCTCCCAGTAAAAGGAAGCAGGAGCAGACTAGGAAGGCCAAAGAGCTCACTTTAAAAAGGACTCTGTGGGTTGTTACAGAAGAACCTATAACACCCAGTACACAGGAAAAGCCAACTTCTATTTCCAGGAAGAAAGACAAAGGGGAAACCCAAGGTCTCGGGAAACCAGAAAGATAGCACTCCTATGCATCAAACCAGGACATCCCGAGAGGACAGTCCAAAGTCATACCTGTGACTACCTATTTCCCTCTGCATACAGAAAAGAAAAACTCACTCAGTCTACTTCTGAGAAAAGATTGTTTGTTAATCTTTTTCAATTTTTATAAATTGGTATAAAATGAACATTCCTTTCAATAACACGACATCACAGAATGTCTCAACCAAAAAACTTACAGACTAAAGGATTTACAACACATAGAGCCAACACATAGGAGAGGTGCTGAGTCACTCCGTGGCTCGGTGGGGGCCCAGAAGCCTAGCCACGGAGTGACTCGGCACCTCTCGAGCGAGGAACACATTCGTCCAGCTCATCCTTGTGCGAACATCCACACAGATTACATCCTGTAATTGTAAACATCAGTAACCACAGGTTTACAAGCCTCGACCAAGGAGGACAACATTGAGATCCTCACTACGCCTAACAGTTCCTAGGAAAATAGTGCCCGTGGAAATAATTACCCACAGAACGCACTACATAACGTACAGCATTTCGTCCTGATGAAGACCGTATACAACATTGGGCTAAATAGGCTCTCCTAAACGGTTGAAACACCCTGGCGTAGACGCACCCCTAACCACAGTGCATCGCCACTGCTTACCACCAAATAGAACAATTGCTTTTCACAACCTTGTTTTGTTGTTACTATGTGAAAGTGTTTTTGTTATATATTATGTGAATTGTTGCGACAAACAACAACTGTGATGAAGTTGGTCTTACACACAAAAATGGACTGTTACGCCAGATAACATTTGGCTCTATGTGTTGTAAATCCTTTAGTCTGTACGTTGTTTGGTTCAGACATTCTGTGATGTCGTATTATTGAAAGAAGTGTTCATTTTATACTAATATTTATAAAAATTGAAAAAGATTAACAATCTTTTCTCAGAAGTAGACTGAGTGAGTTTTTCTTTTCTGTATGCAGAGGGAAATAGGTTTTATGAGTTTTTTGTTTTAGCACATCTTTATCCGGACCTATTCAATTGTAATTTTGTTCAACTAGTAACCCTCCTGGGTAGAATAGGCTCCCAACCAGGAGCCCATTTATTGAATCATACCTGTGACTATTCCACCAGCTGAGGCTGAGTGTGAGGTCCAACTAGAAGAGGTTGAATCAGCTACTGATGAGACAGGGCTAGAAGACCTTCCCCCTGTTGGAGATCTAGATCCTAAAGACCATCCTGAGCTGCAGTCTTTACTGGCAGAAGGTAGCACCTGTAGGGCAGACTTCAGCAGAGATCAAAGAGAGTGTCCTACTCTTGAAGGACTTCGCCAACATTCAGCTTCCCAGCTGGAAGGGCAAGAGCCAGGGAAGCACAGGTTGTACTGGGAGGATGGCCTCTTCTACAATGAACCTATTGAGTCTACACCAGGAGACTACAGAAGACTTGTAGTGCTCCAGTAGGTGAGACCTCAGTTTCTACAGTTAGCCCATGAGATTCCTTTAGCTGGTCACTTAATATTGAAGAAGACCAAGGAAAAGTTCTATCTATATTTCTACTGGCCCAACCACTACATCTGATGTAGATCCATTCTGTAGAAGCGGTCATACTTGTCAGACATCTGGCAAGAGTGGAGCCAAGAATGTGGCACCTTTGGTGCCTCTCCCAGCAGTGGGAGTCCCTTTTGAGAGGGTAGGCATCAACATTGTTGGTCCCTTAGACCCTCCCACATCTCCAGGCAACCAATTTATATTGGTTGTGGTAGACCATGCTACCAGGTACACTGAAGCAATACCTAAGAGGACTGGTACTGCTCAGGCAGTGGCTACTTGGTATTTTTACCAGAGTAGGTTTTCCTAAGGAGGTTATCTCTGACAGGGGATCCAACTTTATGTCCCAGTATATGCAAGCCCTGTGGAAAAACTGGAGTGACCTACAAGTTCTCAACTGCCTACCAACCCCAAACCAATGGATTGGTGGAGAGGTTTAACAGAACTATGAAGAGCATGAAATGTGCTTTAGAAGAACCCCTTAGAAGAAAGTGGGACCTTCTACTGCCATGCCTTCTCTTTGCTTATAGAGATGCCCCTCAGGAAGGGGTTGGATTCAGTCCCTTTGAGCTTCTCTATGGTCATCCAGTTAGATGTTCATTGGCCCTAATCAAGGAGGGGTTGGAGTGTTCCTTCACACAAGCCAGTGAGAGTCACTGACTATGTGTTAGGTCTCCGAAGGAGAATGACATACATGATGACAGAAGCTTCAGATAACTTGAAAGCAGGTCAGGCTGGTTGAGTTTACTCAAGACCAGCTAGTTCTAGTTTTGGTCCCTACAAGGCAGAGGGCCTTACAGGACAAATGGATTGGACCCTTCAAGGTTGTGGGAAAGCTTGGAGAGGTCAATTATTTGGTGGACTTAGACAATCCTAAGGAGGACCCCAGGGTCTTTCACACTATGTCTCTGGACCAGAACGGGTAGCTTTGCGTCTAGCCTCTGCTCAAGAGGAGGAGGAGAGTGAGCCTCTACCTGACCTCCTCAGGGGACAACCTTTAGATGGAAAGATAGAAGGAGTTAATCTCTTTTCTGATCTGACACTGGAACAACAGGAGGCGTGCAAAGCTCTATTAAATCAGTTTGCCCCTCTGTTTTCACTATCACCAGGCTTGACCCATTGGGGCCAGCATGAGATTCCCACTGGTGACTGTTTACCTGTTAAGAGCAGAGGTTACAGAATGTCAGACCATGTAAGAACCCACATAAAGGAAGAGGTCAACAAGATGCTTGATCTCGGGGTAATAGAGCCATCTACCAGTCCATGGTCCAGTCCAGTTGTGCTAGTACCAAAGGCAGGATCCAAGGTGTTGAGATTCTGTGTGGACTATAGAGCCCTTAATGCTGTCACACCAACGAATCACCAACCTTTACCTAGGACAAACTTTGTTCAGCGAAGTACCTCAGTACATTTGACCTAACCTCAGGCTATTGGCAAATGGCTCAGACAGACCATGCCAAGGAGAAAACTGCATTTTCAACCCCAGGAGGTCTCTACCAGTTTAAGGTTATGCCTTTTGGACTAAAGAATGCACCTGCTACATTCCAACGGGTGGTGAATCATGTTCTGAATGGGATGAAAGACTTCTGTATGGCATATGTGGATGACATTGCAGTGTTCAGCCCTACTTGGAAGGACCATATTGACCACTTAGGATATGTATTTCAGGCTCTTGAGCAGGCCTGTCTGAACAAAAAGGCAAGTACATGTCAAATTGGTCAGAGTAAAGTGATGTTCCCTGGACATGAGGTAGGAGGAGGTGAAATCAGGCCAGTGCCTAGCTAGCAAAGTACAAGCTGTACAAGACTGGGCCATCCCTACTACTCAAAACCAGGTGGGAGCCTTTCTAGGTCTCATAGGATACTATAGGAACTTCAGTGAGAACTATGGGACCATTGCTTCTCCCTTGAACGTGATGATCTCACCCATATTTCCCAAAAAGGTCAGGTGGAATGAGGAGTGCATTAAGGCATTTGAAGGATTTAAGCAAGTCCTTTGTCAAGCTCCAGTCTTAAGAGCTCCTCACTACAACCAATTCTTTATTGTACAGACAGATGCTTCCATTAGGCATAGGTGCCGTGATGAGTCAGCTGGATGAGAAAGGCAGGGAACACATCAGTGGGAAACTGAAGGAACCTGAGACAAGGTGGGCAACCATAGAACGTGAGTGTGTTGCCATTGTGTGGTCTTTGAAGAAGTTTAGACCATACTTGTATGATTCTACTTTTGTGATTCAAACATACCACCAACCGTTGAGATGGTTAATGCAGATGAAGGGGGAAAATCCTAAATTGTTAAGATGGTCAATCAGCCTACAAGGGTTTGATTTTACCAGTGAACAAAGGTCACCAAAATGCTGATGTCTCTCCAGAAAGTATGGCCGACTGGAGTAAGGAGATTCATCCAGGTGTGAATTAAATCCTCCTATCCCTTAGTCTGGGGAGGGCAGTGTTCAGGAGAATTCTCAGAAATGTGCTAATTCCCTCTACCTTGGAGACCCCCAACAACTTTGCTGGATTTTGAGGACTTGATTTATTTAACCTGGAGAGAGCGAGACCCTTTTTCCCCCACTCTCCCATATATTTTAATGTTTCTTTTGGTTATGGAGCCTGACAAACTCCATAGGCGTCATCTTTTACATAGTGTCACACAGCATCTTCAGTGCAGTGGCACGGGGGAGTCTTTCAGATTTCAACATTTGTAACTTTCTAGAACACACACACACACACACACACACACTTACAATAGGGTGCTGTAGGGGTTACCTAGTATCCCCTTTGTCTAGCTTCTCATGTAACATTTTATATGTTCCCCTTTTCTCACTGAATGGCTCGTGGCAGTGGTTTCGTTTCAACTACCGTGGTGTGCATTTACCGCGGGCAGCGTTTGCAGCTGCAGTAAAGCCCCGGTCTTCTTTTTTCCCCCATTTCTTTGTGGAAAGGTCCTTCTTGAGATTTTCTCTGCGCGCCAAACCAGGTTTTGTCTCATTGTTCACTTTGCCTTTGGCAGGATTCACGAGTGAAGCCCGCCTCTGGTTCCAGGGTGTCTGGTGTGGGCAGAAAGTGAGGGAGGTGCCCAAAACTCCCTGTGTTTAGTCTCCGAGGAGACTCAAATACACTCTGTAGTGATTGGACGGCTGACTGTCCGGTAAGGACAGACACCCTGCTGGGTGACTGACAGCTAGGCTGGAATAAATAGGAGAGAACTGAATAAAAGTCGAGGCTTTTAGCTTGGAAGGCAGAGTCGACCTGCTGCAACTCCTGGACCGTTGCTTTGCCCGGTGAAGCCCTGCTGCTGTGCTGTAACTCCAAATTCGTATCGACAGCGAAGTCCCTGCAAGGACGATTTCTCCCCTTGAGTTGGTGGGACCAATCAACTCCAAAGTAAGCCACCTGGACATCCGTCTCGGAGCTGGTTGAATTTCCACAGAGTGCTGCTGGAAACCAAATAGTCAGGGAGAGGAACACCAGATTATGTGCGTTGCTTTTAAATTGGCCAAGAGCTCCAGAAAGATCCTCTGGATTCCCAGGAAGCAGGACTGACTGAGCCTGAACCCCCTCAGCAGAGTGCAGGACACCAGAAGCAAGACAGCCAGAAACCACGGTGCTGCTATTTGCGTTACTCCTGAGGAGCTGAAACACTGAAGTGCCCCTTGTTTGAAAGATTGGCGGTTGCGAGCAGTGACCGTCCCATTACAGTGCAGGAGTCCCCCCAGGAGTCCTCCCTCTTGTCCCCACGACTTGGGACCAAGAACAGTGAGATCTGCAGAGCTGCACAGGAACAGAAGTCATCTGCTGCACTTTTTCTTCAATACAAAGATACTGTAACGTCTGAGAGAACTTACCTCTCATTGTAGAGTTGCTTGCATCTTCTACTACTTAAGTCTAATCAGCTTGTGGCCCTACATTTGATTCTTCTTTTCTTCAAAGACTTCTAAAACATTGTGCAAAGACTTTTCTACTTACCTACAAGAAGAGCTTCATCCTATATAAGACATTTGCCCATTGACTTTGGCGTAGCCTGTTATACTGAATGACTCTGCTTAGGGGATCTAAAAGTATTTGCCTGCTTAAGAATATTTGTGGTCTCTTGTTCTAATAACCTTTACCTTTTACCAACTTCTAACAGTATTCTGAATGCAAACAGTAAGCTATTTATGTCCCCAGCACCCTAGCCATTGAAGTCACCTGAGGGTGTAGGTTGTGTCTGTTGGCCATCCCAAAAGGTTCTTTACTGATTTCGAAACTAAGTGTGTTTTTGAAGTGTATTTGAGTGTTACTTTTATATTGCTCCCTTCTGAAGAAAGTTTACTCTGACTGAAAAATAAATTGTTTATTCAAGAAACCTTGTGTGTAAGAGTTTAATTTTAATACTTGTCACTGTGAATCTCTGTGTAACTCCCCTACAGCTCACATAGACACCTCTTCAGATAAGCCTGGCTACTCAACACGCTACCAAAACTTTGTAGTAAAAGCTTATACCAAAAGGTTGGGTTTCCAATACCTGTAGTCAGAGTTGTGTGTAGTGCACCCAAAGGGTACTGCATACAAACTTTGCCTAACAGGCACCCAAACAGTCCATAAACTGAAAAGCATTAAAAAAAAGATAGGTCAGGGTCCCGCTGTGGGGTGAGGGAATAGGGATGGAAGTGACTGCGGGGCAATCAATGCAGACAATATTGGCCCGAATCATCTGAATATTATGAATGAAGAAAATGTGACTAATTATCACAAAGTCTGAGAGACAAAAGCAGAAGGCGAAGACCTGGGAGAAGTCAAATCTCACAATCGGAAATAGAACTGTAGGTATATTTACAGCCATCGGCAAGGTCTCTGGTTAAAAATAACACTTGGCTAGAGGGCGCTATTGAGTCCAACCAAGATGGCAACTCCTCAGTGAGCTCTGTGCGAAGCTCCCATATATCCTGAAATAAATCGCGCCCAAGGTGCCTAGGAAGTCAGGAGACATGGCCGTCCCCGAGTGCCCGCACTGCTGAGTTCGGGAGGTCGGCGAGGGAATGGGAACCAGCCTACGTTGTAGCATCCGTGAACACCGGAAGAAGGCAGTGGCGCACGTCATGCGGAAAGTTGGCCCAGAGGCTCCCAAGCAGAGCATTGACGTGGCTGCCGAGAGCACTAGTAAGCATAACGTGGACAAGACCGCTTAAATATCCAGCCACCCGGGATTAAACTCCTCGAGCTGACGAGCGCGTAGTGATGCACATCACACGGCTGCAACAGAAGCGGCGCAGCAGTCGTCCATACGTTCTCTCAGAACGACTCAGGAGCTGTCCGGCAAGTAACAGCTGCCAGTGCACACGAGTGTCGGGAGGACAGACAAGGAGTCCTCCTGCTCAACACGGTCTTGCAACACCCTGCACGGACAGAACCGTATTGATACACAGCAGGGGGCCCGACAACAGCAAGGCGGGTCTCCAATTCAGACGGCAACAGCGAGGGATGCCCGAATTGCGGGACAACCAGAGTTGGCGGATGCACGACCCTGAGCCGAGCCACACTGCTCCTGCAGCCGATGTCCCCTGGCTCCCTGACAGCAACAAGGCCTGCACAACCCGTAAAGGAATCGCAGCACTCCAAAGCACGGCCCGCGCATCATACACCAGGGGGCCGTACTGGTAAGCAGGAAGGTGAGATTCAGACCACTGTCAATATCCAGAGACACGGAGGGCAGATTGCTACTAATCCGGGGGGTTCTAGAAGGAAATTGAAACCGTCCAGGTGAACTCCTACGGCCTGAACATTGATGGAACCAACTCTCGACTGGGTGTGGACTCACCTAGTAGGGACTAACTCGGCAACAATCGTATGGGGGGGGGGAGCGGGGAGTGACCTGAACACAGTATTAGATTCTGAATGGGTCAGATCATGAATACTTACAAACACACCTTCCAAAGCGAACTTTCAAGTTCGGGAAATCTGTAAAGCCTTTGACTTGGCTGGCACGTGGAGGATTAGCCATAATGATACACAGGATTTCACCTTCCACTCTTGGGTCCACAACACTAGCTCAAGGCTAGACTATCTGCTCGTGTCGCGGAGTGGTGGGTTCCGATGGGGGGTGGGGAGGAGGGGACTGTCAGATACTCCCGAGGACACTTTCAGATCACTCCCCTGTAACCCTAGAGTGCACACTTAGACTATAGGAGAAATAGACCCAACTGGAGATTTAAATCGGGGGCTCTTCAAGATCAGGTGTTCGCTCAGGAACTCCAGGAGGAGATCACATCCTTCTTGGCCCTCAACCAAGACTCTGTCGTCCAGTGGGACGCTCTGGGAAATGCTGAAATGTTACATCAGATGTGTGTGCATGGCCAAGGAGAATGGGATACTGAGAGTTATTAGAAGGGAACTTGCTGAAAACGAGACTTGTTTAAAAGAATTAGAACACACGTATGCCACTCTGAATGATTCACAGTCACTGGCCACCTCATGGAAGAACTAGATAAATTCAGGGCTAATGCGATCGAGAGAGTAGTTTCTTGGCACAGGGGCATTGGGTAAGGCAATATGGCGAGGGCCAGAAGCCAGGAGCCCTCCTGGCAAGACTGCTGGTGGCAGACAACCAGCCCCCTCGGGTAGACTGCATCGGTAACCTCCAGGGTAAACTGGGCCACACGGAAGACAAAATAGCAGAAGCCATCCGCACTTTCTACCAGGACCTGTACTCCTCCAGGCATTCAGGCAACCAAGAGGCTCTTCAACAGTACTTGGAGGAAACAGAACTGTACTGGGTTGAAGAGGACCTGAGTGTATCATTAAATAAACCAATGACGGTGATGAGATATTAACAACGATAAAAACTCCCGAGTACCAAAGCCCCAGGTCCGGACGGCCTAACGGGGGAATTTTATAAAAATATGCCCAATCCCTAGGGCCAGTCCTATTGGCAGTATATGCAGAAGCTCTTGAACGGGACTGCTTGCCTCCCACACTTCGTGAAGCAAATGTAATCCTGCTTCACAAATCGGGGAAACCCCCTGAAGAATGTGCCTCGTACAGGCCATTATCATTGCTTAATATCGACAATAACATCCTGGCGAAAATCCTGACCTCCCGTCTACTTCACCCGATGCCGGGCCTAGTACTGGCAGACCAGGCCGGCTACTTCCCAGGTCGAAGCACATCATTCGGAATCAGACGGCTTTTCAGAATAATGGAAGCGGTCGACCTAGCATCTCAAGCAGTAGCAGTCCTCTTAGATGCAGAAAAGCCTTTGACTCGGTTGAGTGGCCTTACCTCTTTGCGGTACTAAAGAAACTGGGCCGAGGGAACAATTTCTTAAAAATGATCTTTCTCCTATATAAGCACCCCCTATCCAGTTTCGTATTAGGGAACGTGAAGTCAAAACAAATAGAATTGAAGAGGGGGGGCAAGGCTGCTCCCTGTCGGCCCTACTGTTCGCACTCGCAATGGAGCCCCTGGCCGCGGGCCACCGTTCCAGACAGATGGAGAGAGGGCTTCTCCTTAGGGCAACACAAACTAATATAATCTTGCTGTATGCGGACGCTGTGGGCCTCTTCGTCAATGACCCGAAAACCAACCTAAACCCTATCATGCGAGAAGTAACCAAGTTCGGTACCTTCTCAGGGC
Source organism: Ambystoma mexicanum (assembly GCF_040938575.1). Lineage (NCBI taxonomy): Eukaryota > Metazoa > Chordata > Amphibia > Caudata > Ambystomatidae > Ambystoma > Ambystoma mexicanum. The sequence continues at coordinate 1,286,973,831 of NC_090924.1, forward strand.
TAATAATTAACCATGCAAAATCGGTAATGTTCCCCCTTAACCCCCACAACCCAAGAATTCGAAGAGGAGTAGAAGTTTAGGTGGGAACGCAAAGGCGTCCGGTATTGACGAATAATGATGTCTAGTAACCATGAGGACCTGTTCAAAGTCAACTACGTGAGGGTGGTTGAGATACTGCAGGATAAAATATCCAGATGGAAACATTTACCACTTGCACTATATGGGGATGGGTTTCCATAGTGAAAATGGTTATTTTACCTAAACTTATTTATTAGGTTATTAGTTATTTTGTATTTATTTGGGAAAATTCCCCTGCTGTTACCAGCAGTTTTCCAATGACTTGGGAGCCTAGTGCTAGAGTTAATATGGGCGGGCAAACCAGCGAGGGTGGCATACATAACACTCAACCATTAGCAAAAGGTGGCTTAGCACTGCCCGATCTGGAGTGCTACTACTGGGCAGCACAATCACAATTTTGAGGACACTGGTACGCCTCCCACAATATCCGACCGCACATCCAAATCGAGCAGGCCTTGATGACTCCCAACCAGCTAAGCGCTGCCTTTATAGGCCAGATCCGGGTGCCACCGATCACCCTAAATGTAGTACACTCCACATATGAGATCTGGAGAAGAATGGCTCGAAGGAGCATGGTAGCGGTCAGGTTTCCCCCCTCTCCTTCTATCCCAGCCAGATTACTTCCTGGGATACCACTTTCTGCTGAAAAAATCTACCTCCAATGGGTCAGTGAACTACGGATAGCGACATTGGGAGACCTGTTCATTGAAGGGAAATTCATAACACCCCAACATATAAGAGACCAAGGTGCAAACTCGGCCTTAGATTTATTTATTTATTTCGGCTCAGGCACACACTCCAGTCACTGCTTCAAAAGTTCCTGGCACAAACCCCTACATGGCAGCTCCAGCATGGTGTGATTCAATCTCAAGGGGAGGGCAGGCTCGTATCCAATATCTACAGCAGTCTTATCGGACACTAGGGACCAACATGCAGCGCCAAAGTCGAGGTGGGAAAAATCACTAAGGATCGAACTATCAGATGAGGACTGGTCCTACATCCTGAGACAGACACAGAAAGTGTCCCTAAACTCTCGTTATAAACAGATACACTTTAAATTCATTCACGAGGTATACCACACGCCGGCTAGACTACATAATCATTCAACCACATCAGCAGCCTGTGAACGATGCAGTACTACTCCAGCAGATTTCTTACACTTAGCATGGGAATGCCCGTCAATTAATCATTTTTTGGACAGCAGTAATGGATCCGATTTCCGCAATAATCAACGAGAACATTGGTCATGACTCAAGAGTAGCACTACTTGGGTACACCAAAAACTTACATTTATCAGTGCGAAGATTGACAGGCGTCCTGCTGGTGTTGGCAAGGAGAGTGGCTATGGCTCCCACATTGCAAGCCTGACTACGAGATGCGACTTACAGCCAAGATCTAGAAGCACATTTTTTCAAGACCTTGCCCTTACATACAAGACCCCCGGACATATGGGGACACTATATCAATTACTTGTTAAACAACTCAGACTACACAGGACAATCTAAAAATGATTACCATAACGCCTTGCGGCTGTTGTAAACCCTTGATCAAGGCAATTTCATCATCTATGATATGTGCATCCTTACAAGTGAATATCGGGGGGAAAGGAGAGGCATGCGCCACTTGGTGTACTGTTTGTTATTTAATGTTAAAAGCACAAAAATAAAGTTTTAAAAAAAAAAATAACATTTGACTGTTTTTTTAGCTCCATGATAAGAGGCCAGATTATCTTTAAAGATAGCCGTTGCTGATAAAACATAGTTGACACCATCTACATACGAATTGGCGTAATTTCAAGTGAAGAATGAATAGCTCGGATGTGAACCAGGGAGCTGAATGGCGCAACGATTTTCAGGTAAGTTTGAACAGCGCTAAGAGGTCAGCAGCTTCTGAAAAAGTTGTGACAAGGCTTATCAAAGAAGAAGAGTTAATTGAAGAATCAGAAAAGTTAGACTTGACCAGCTGAGCCAAAGCTTCAAGATGAACAGACTTCCAATCCCTCTGTAAAGATTTTGGCTGGGGATTTTAAAAAAAACAAAAAAAAAACGAGGTGACGGAAGAAGAATTTCGAAGGAATCAAAACATGATCAGTCACTGGCAGGGCCAGAGACACGCACACCAGCGAGACAGGAGCAAATAGAATATCGAGTGTACGCCCCTTGACGTTTTAGGCCCAGACACAAATTGGTGAAGAAAAATGGCTTGCATACAGGCGATAAACCGAAACAGAATCGTACGGGACTTCCGACCAGACATTGAAATCGTCAACCAAACACAGGTTACCATAAAGCAAAGTCAGTAATAAAAGGAGATAGATAAGATGGCAGGGGATGATCAACAACTAGTATGTGAAGCGTAAAGGAAGGCGAGACAAATACGCACTTGCAGTGCCTCAATTTGTACATCACAGCAATTGCAACGCCTCCATAGGGGGAAACTGTATCCCGATTCAACTCATCCCTCTGCATACACCTCTTAAACTCTGAACTAAACACAACCATACCTCTACAGCACAACAAACTGCACGCACTTCACTACACAGCGAGAACAAAACAAATCACACATACTCGTACAACAGCACATGCTGGCTACCAACCGAAATATGAAACAAAAGGGGTGGCTCCTACCACATATTGAATTGATGACAATACATTACTACTCGTATGTCTATTGAATTTAACAGCCAAGTTACACAGATTGCTTCAAAAGTAAGCTAGGCATCCCTTGACGTAGTAGTTAGTATGTGGACTCAATCCATACATATAACATTGAGCAGCAGTTTAACTCATAAGTCCGCTTTATTAGTTTAGCAGATCTTTTTGTCTGTTTAGTAGACACACATTTTTAGTATTTTCACTTCATACTTTTGGACTAAAAAGGTATACAACGTAGTCTTTGGCACAGATGCGATACTGAACATAACAGACATTGTTCTAATCATAGTTGTGTACTCTGACAAATATTGCATCATATTTGAATGAATATATATATATATATGATACATTACTCACCGTAATCGTATTTCTGATGCTTGTATCTGCTTAGATTCACATGCTGTGCATAGGCCGACATCTAGTGGAAGCTGCAGAGTATTACAGTTTGTTTTTCGAAACTCAAAAATGGGGGTCGACACACGGTGTGCCAGTAACACTATCCCTAGTGTGATGCCCACTGTACCCATGATCCCTCAAGCATCTAGGACCCTCAGATTGTATTTTTTCTGACATGAGGTAGCATGAGGAGTAGCACGAGTACAGATAATCCAAGCAGATAAAGACTACAAGCATCCATGCGCCTTCTCTCAGAGGGGAGGAAGGGTGGGTCGCATGTGAATCTAAGGAGATGCAAGCATCAGAAATACGATTACGGTGAGTAAGGTATCTCTTCGGAGGCTTGTTGAATCTGCTTAGATCACATGCTGTGCATAGATTAGCAAGCAGTGTTAAAAGGAGGTGGGATGTGAGAAGGGTCATGAGCAAATAAATGTCTTAAAACCACTTGTGCCACTTGAGTGTCTTGGAAAGGGTGTCAATGCAGTAGTGCAAAGTAAAAGTGTCAATAGAGCTCCAAGTAGCTGCTTTGCAAATGGTGTCAAGGGGTACATTTGCAATGAAAGCCAGAGTGACCACAATGCCTCTAGTAGAGTGGGCACTTGGCGTGAAAGGCAGAGTTTTTTCAGAAAGAGAGTAACACAGCTGGATACAGTTAACAATCCACTTAGAGCACCTTTAGAGACGCAATCTCCCCCTCTACCTGTAGCTACGGAGACAAACAGCTGATCTGTTTTCCTTAGCGGTCTGGTCTTGTTTACATAGTAGAGGACCGCCCTACGCACATCTAGGGTGTGTAGTTTCACCTCAGCCGAGCTTTGTGGGTCTTGGAAGAAAGTCGGAAGCTCGATGGACTGGTTCACGTGGAATTTAGAAATAAACTTAGGTGAGAACCTAGGGTGTGTATGTAAAACCAGTTTATCTTTATGAACTGTAAAGAATTTATCCTGCACTGACAGAGCCTGAATTTCACTGACCCTTCTTATAGATGTTATTGCTACTAAGAAGGCCGTTTTATAAGTCAGGTGTTTGAGACTGCTTTTATTCATGGGTTCGAATTGGGGGCCCATGAGTTTAGATCGCACCACGTTAAGGTCCCATCCTGGTGGTGGGTTTGAAAAAGGAGGGTGAAGTCTCTTTACTCCTTCCATGAAAGCTTTAACCACTGGTATCTTCCACCACAATGTGATGTGGTGTATGCTGACAGCGCTGCCAGGAGTACCTTCAGTGAGTTAAATACCAGTCCTGCATCCAGCAGGTGGAGCATGTATGTGACAACTGTGGAAGGAGTGCAATCAACTGGGTTGACTTGCTTATTCTGGCACCAGATAACAAATCGTTTCCATTTGTCAAAGTAGCAGTGCCTCGTGTTTGGCTTCCTAGATTCCTTTAGGATGTCCATACACCTCTGTGGTAATTTGAAATGTCCGAACTCTATGACCTCAGGAGCCATGCTGCTAGGTTCATTGAGTTGGGTTGAGGATGCACCGTTTGACCTTGGTGCTGGGACAGTAGGTTGTACCAGCCCGGGAGTTTGATGGGTTTGCACACCGCTAGTCTGCGTAGGTGTGGGAACCACGGTTGTCTCGCCCACATGGGAGCAACTAGGAGGGGCGTCATTGACTCTCTGTTCATCTTGTTGACTACCTTCCTGATGAGAGTTGTTGGTGAAAAAGCATACGCAAGCATCCCTGACCAATTCATCCACAGGGCGTTCCCCTGGGAGTCTGGCTGGGGGAACCTGGATGCAAATCCTGGGCACTGTCTGTTTTCGCTTGTGGCAAATAGGTCTATAGTGGGGAAACCCCACTGAGAGAAGATATCTTCTACGATTTCTCTGTGTAGACTCCATTAGTGTTCCTCTGGGAGGGGATCTCTGCTCAAGGCATCCGCCAGAGAATTGAGATCCCCTGGAACATGTTCAGATGACAGGAAGATCTTCCATCTGAGTGCCCATATCCAAATTTTCTGGGCAAGCTTGGACAGATTTGGCAAACGAGTCCCTCCTTGCTTGTTTAGGTAAAACATGGCTGTAGCGCTGTCCGACCGGGACTGCACTGACAGATTCAGCAGGTAGGGCTTGAACGCTTGAAGCACTCTGAATACTGCCAGAAGCTCTAGCAGGTTAATGCTATTCTTGGCCACTGAGTGAGACCAGAGAGCCTGAGCTGTGTGGTGAGCTCCCCACCCTGTCAGGCATGCATCAGTTGTGACTACCGCCTGTATCTCAGGATCGTAAAAGGGTTTCCTCTTGGACAGATTTTCTCTTGTCCACCAGTGAAGGCTTAGTACCAGTGTTGGAGAAACGACCACTAGATCGTCCCACTGACCACTTGCCTGAGACCACTATTTCGCCAACCATTCTTGCATGGGACGCATGCTCAGGCGCGCGTGGGGGACCAGGTAAATACATGACACCATCATACCCAGCATTTGCGTACCGTTATCTGGCGACCGGCCTGATATTGCAGAATTTGCAGCAGTATATTCCGAATTCTTTCCTCTGATGGAAAGGTCAACCCCTCTTGCGTGTCTAGGATAGCTCCTAGGAACTGTTTGGAGGGGCTTGGCACCAGACTTGACTTCTTCTAGTTTATTGAGAAGCCTAATTCGAAGAGGAGGTTGATCGTTCTTTGAATGTTTGTTCTGCAAATTACTGGGGTCTCCCTGCATAGGTGTGCTGCCGCCACCGCCAGTACCTTGGTGAATACCCTTGGAGCCAAGGCTATCCCGAAGGGCAGTACCTTGAACTGGTAGTGCCGACTGTCCACCTTGAAGCGCAAGTACTTTCTGTGCGCTGGGAACATGAAAATAGGCACCTTTATGTCCAATGTTGCCATGTAATCACCCTTTTTTAGGAGGGCGATTACCTCTTGGAGAGTAGTCATGCGAAATTTTTGGGGCTTGACACACTTGTTGGCAGGCCATAAGTCTAATACTGAGCGCATGGTCAAATCTTTTTTTGGCACAAGGAAGTAAGTTGAATAAATACCCTTGTTTACCTGGTATCCCGGGACGAGTTCTATCGCGTCCTTTGCTAGAAGATTGACGATCTCCTCGAGGAGGATCTTCTGGTGGTCCAAAGAATGTATTTTTTGTCGTGGAGGGTGGTTTTGGGGACGCTCTAACAGTTCTATGCAGTATCCTGCGGACACTGTGGACAGCACCCTTCTGTCTGAAGTGATCCCTCCCCAAGCTTGGGTGAAGTTGGAAATGCGTCCCCTTACTGGGGATGTGAGAGAAGGGACCCTGAACAGAACGTCACTGTTTTGGTGGAGGCGTGCTGCGCCTCTACTGGGGCTGCCTCTACCCTTACCACGCCCTCTCTTATTACCCCTGCCATAACCCTTGGTAGACTGCTGGCTGTTGTTGTTCCATTGTGTACCCTGCCCCAGGGAATAGTTAGACCCTCTCTGGGAATTTTGTCCGCGTGGACGAAAATTGCCATTCCCTCTCTGGTTTGGGGGTTTATTGGTTAGCTGGCCTAGGGATTTGAGTGTCTCATACTCGTCCTTGGCATTTTTCAGCGCGTCCTCGACCGCCTTTCCAAACAATAGATCCAGCTCCACCGTTTTGTCCATCAATGAAGCCTGGGTTTCGGCTTTGAACCCAGACTGTCGCAACCAAGCATGCCTTTTGATAACAGTACCTTCTGCTATCAATCTGCCGGCGTTATCCGCGGCACCAAAAGGTTGCCTTTAATATGCAACCGGACACGGCTCTTCCTTCCGCTGAAACTCGTGCCAATTGGCACTTTAATGGTTCTGGGGCAGAATCTATGAGTGCCACGACTTCTTCCCACTGGTGGCAGTTGTAGCTCGCCAGCAGGGTGGTGGAGTTGGCAATCCTTGCCTGGTAGGTCGGAAGTGGAGGCTACTTTCCTGCCCAAGCCATAAATCTTCTTGCTCTCCTTGTCGGGAAGAGCTTCCGACGATGACAAGGGTGTTCCCGCCCTCTTACGGGTGTTTGTAACTACCGGTTTCAGATGCCCTCTTATGTACAGTGGGTCTGTTTGGGCTGCCCTGAAAATCTTCTCAACTCTGGGGTTTACCACCCTAGTGAGATAGGGATTAACAAGGGAAGGGTCTATCCTCCTTTGTATTGACTTAAGGATAGGGATGGCCTGGGCAACAGGTCTCCTTTCTCCCACTATCTCCTCAGCGAAATCCCTCTCTTCCTGAGCACCCTGGGTGTCAATGTGGAAGTGTTCTGCCACTCTGGACAGCACTTCATTCAAGAGAGGCTGGTTATCGACAGGGGAGTCGGTAACCGGGGGTTCTTTATCTACCGGGGAATCTAGCCTGTAGGTTTCTGGGTTGTCCTCCTCCTCCTCCTCTTGGTCCTCGTCATCCCCATAGTAGCCCGTCCCAGTTTGTTCTTCCAACATGCCCAAATCTGGATCCTCATAAAGGGATGGATCTCTCCGATATTGAGAATAGGGCTGTATACTGAAGAGGTCTGAAGTAGGAGCTTCAACCCGGGACTTTTTACTTGGGGGTATAGGATCCTTAGAGCCTGAGGGAGTTGACACGTCGGGGGTACAAGAGAGAAAGTGTTCAGGGTTTTTGGCGTAGAAATCTGCCAATGATGACATCCTTGACATGACTGTCTATGTCATCAGTAGACCATTCTCTTGAACTGGGAATGATTCTTTCTTGAAGGCCTTTCCATGTCTTATCTAGACTAGACCTACTGGTTTGAACAGGGGTCTTTGGGATAACAGAAGACTGAGACTTGTCCATCTGATTAAGTGGGATAGAATGTTTTTGAGGTGTGGAAGGAGGCTGAGACTGCTTCCTCTGTTTTTCCCCTTCCCCGTGTGTGGAAGAGTGTTTACCCTGTTTTTTTGCCCCTCCGGAGCCTTTCCATGCCTGGCGCCGAGGTTCGGGGGTAGTGTCCCTATCTCTGGATAGTGGAGGTTGGGACTCGGGAGCATTCGTTGCGTGGCCTGTTGACGCCGACTCCTGGAGTGCGGACTGGGGATAGAGGTCGGTTTCGTCTTCCGACGATCAAACCTCCGTTACCTTGGGGAGCGAGGCACTTCTGGCAACAGTGGATGGTTGCCTGGAGTCATGCGGCGATCTAGATCGAGAACGCCCAGATGACACCGATTTGGACCGTTCTCTATGTGCCTCTTTCCGAGTACTCGAGGTGCACGTCGAGTCTCGGTTGGACTTCATGTGTTTTGTGGAAGTGCTGTGGGTAGCACTTGTGTCGGCAGGGGTCTTCCCCATAGCCGCCCTGCCGGACGACCTTCCGAGGTCGGAGACTTGCGCTTGGCTGTCAATTAACTCCACGTTGGCCTCGCCGTCCGAAAGCACGGCGTCGCTGCCATCGCTGAAGGCGCCCTCCGCTGCCATGGCCTCTTGACGCCTGGCGTGGTGGGCCCAACGCTTGATCGAACGGTCCGTGAGTGTTTTCGGTTTGAACCTACTACACGCTCTGCAGTTAGCCTCGGGTTGGTCCCTTGGTAAGCAGAGATTGCACGTGGCGTGCCTGTCAGCCCAAGGGTACTTGCGGTTGCACTTGGGGCAAAATTGGAAAGGGGTACCCTCCATACGCACCTTGTGGCAGCGGGCTAATAAGTGCAGGAATATATAAGAATGTACCTATATACCAAAGGAGTATAGAGTATGTCCACCCCCCACTCTCCCTACTTGCAGGGCCGAGGCCAGAGGCCTTCCGAGGCCCAAATCTGTCGTGCAGCTCTCGACAGTTGATTCTTTCTCTGTGCCGGCGTCGAGTGTGGATGTTCGGTGACTCGACGTTGGGGTGGAGAAATGGGGAAATAACAATATTTTAGCAAAAGTATGGCTAAGGCCAGGGAACTCCGCGGAATGCTTCCCACCAGTATGGCAGAAAAAAACAATCTGAGGGTCCTAGACACGTGAGGGATCATGGGTACAGTGGACGTCACACTAGGGATAGTATTACTGGCACGCCCTGTGTCGGCACCCATTTTCGAGTTTCGAAAAACAAACTAATACTCCGCAGCTTCCACTAGATGTCGGCCTATGCACAGCATGTGATCTAAGCAGATTCAACAAACCTCAGAAATATATATATATATATATATATATATATATATATTAGATCTGATATTTCGTTCTTAGGAAAGTGAAGAAAAGAAAACAGATTGCAGTATTTCCTTATTGCATTTAGATGAATCCGTGCTCGAGTCCTGTGTGATATACAAGTGGATATTTGTCTGCTAGCTTAGTCAGACAAATTGTCTGGAACCTAGCTAGGGGGACCAGACTGTTGGTCAGCTAAATGCTAAATCAGAGGAGCAAACCATAGGCTACCAACCGAAAAACACACCTAAGCTCAGCAAACAGTGTAACCCGAACTGCTGCTGCCAACAGCACATCATAGCTCTTGTGCTCTTTTCTCCAGCTCAGTCCTACTAACTTACACCTCCCCCCCCCGCTCACCCTCTTGCATTACAGATCAACCAGAGCGCCAGGGGGCAATGCAGGTGGCAACAGTGCCCGATATAAGAACCTTTAACATAACATAAAAAAGGGAATAGCCAGCAGGTAAAACATGGTCCAGATCTGGGGAAGAGGTGGCAGAAAGCCAGGTCTCGGTAATACATATCAAGTCTGAATCATGTTTTGAAGAAAAGCATCAAATGTGTGTGCTACTAAAGAGCAAGCGTTTATCAGGACAGCATGTAAGTTGGGGAGAGCTAAGGAAGTAGAAGTAAATGAAACAGGAGAGACATCCCAGGCTGTCGGAAGGGGCAAGAGGGAGAAGGGCAGTGCGAGACAAAGGATCAGAAGAGGCGGCCAGAGCACAGGCTTGCGTCTGCTGCGCTCCAAGAAGCAACGTCCTACATTGAGCTAATAACACAGTAAATCAGCTCGCACAGCTGGTGAAGCCAATACTAAATTACAGCTTTTACCAGTCTACTCCCTACAATCAATGTATGGTGATAGAACTAGGGTGAGCATCGGTTGCTTAGAAAGCACCCCCAACCTCAGCAGCAATATGGGCTGCCATTGGACCATTTAAAAAAAAAAAAAGGGTTGCAGTGGCACTTCCGTCCCTCTGTTCAGAAATTGTCATCAAACCCCCAAAATAGAATTCTGCCCTAGCACCACCACCTAACTCTGTTCCACCCTGGCGCATTTTCTTTTAAATTCTTCCTCCAATTTGGGAACCTAAGTGTATTTCCTGGTTTATGGGGGGGGGGATTGGCTCCTTTTTCATTTTTGTCAGTCTAGTTATTCCACTCCCTTCACTTTTTTTGGTCACAATGCCAGTTTTTGCTTTACTGGCATTGTATGTGAGGTTATATCATGTGTAAGTAAGTTTTTGTTCTCATGAGTGTCCCATTGCTTTGTATACACCCTTTGAAGATGTCAGAATGGCATGTAGCATTCCACAAAACACAAATAACCATTGTTAACTGCATTCAGTAGGAAATAGCAATAAGCCAAAAGTAGACCTGCAAATTTAAACTGGTAAGCAGACTATACACCTCAACCATCCAACATCATAACCATTCCCATAGAGATCTTAGTAGGTTGCAAGATTTTTTTAAGATTTAATTTGTATTATGTTTTATTACACGCCGGTAACTCATCAGGGCGTAGGGAAAGCAACACAAACACTCACAAACATGAAACGGGGGGACAGCTAGACCCAAGCAATAAGATCCTCCTTTATTACTCATTCAAAAAAATGGGTTTTCAACTTTTTTCAGACAGATGAAAGGTTACTTTCCAGATGTAAGTCTGGTGGAAGAGAATTCCAAGCCAGGGAGGCTGTGTAAGAGAAGGACGTGCCATTTGCTTTCATTTTCTGGGGAGGAGGACATTTTAATAACATATCACTGGATCGAGAATAACTCTTTCCTGGGCCAATACCATAGACTACTTTATGTACAAAATCTTGAATGCTATTCTGGCCCTAACGGGCAACCAGTGAAGTGATTTGCCATGGTTCGTAATGCGTTTGCCTCGTGGCACTTGTTTAATGATGCGGACGGCATCATTTCGCACCATTTGCAGGGTGTGTAGGTCTTTTAAAAAAGCACCTCCCAGGAACACATTACAATAATCCATTCTGGATAGAATTGTGGCTCTAATTAGAGTCTCACAATTCTTGTCCGATATCAGTTGTCTTATCTTCCTCCAAAGCTTCAGATAATACCGGGTATTATGTACAACTCCATTCACCTGGGCCACCAAACTGACCGAGCAATCTAGATGGACTTGTTTTGACTTACAATTGTGTCTTTATAATACAAACATCAAGCAAGAAGTTATCATGCCTCCAGTCTAATTTATTTCTCGAGTAGGTTGAACCAAAAACGAATAACTCCGTTTTAGAGTAATTTAAGCAGACCCAGTGCTCGAACATCCATTGTTTTACTACCTTGAAAAGAGCATCTAAATTGTGTGAATCCTGGTCATAATTTCCGGTCAGTTCCATCAAAAGCTGAGTGTCATATGCATAGTTTGTAAACCTGACATTTTCTTCCAACCAACATCTTACACAGTGGTTTCATATAAAGATTAGGCATCTCAGTCCAGTGCATTCCGTCCAGAGGGGCCACAATTCAAAGCCCATCCTCAGTTAGGAGTCTTGCAACCAATGTACCAATGTGATCAAGTAGAAGTGCATTTGCGTGCCTGTTCCCTTAAATTTATTTATTTATTTATTTTATTTTTTATTTATTTGCATTTTTAAAGCGCAGCAGCTGCCCTGGGGCATCGTGGCGCTGTTACAAGAAGGTTTACTTGGCATGCTGAATCGGTTACAGGAATGACTGGTTCCAGGGTTACATAGGGACCATAGCCATGATACAGTAGTAATCTACAGACAATATCGTATGCGATACAATTGGAAACTGGGTTTCACTTAAATAGAGTGGTTTTCAAGGCTTTTCTGAAGGCTGTGTGGGATGTTTCCGCTCTTAGCTTGGGCGGAAGGGAGTTCCAAGCTTTTGGCGCTAGGACTTCGAAGCTCGAGCCGCCAGCTTTGACTCTGGTGAAGTTAGGGATTGTAAGTTGGTTGGCATATAGGTCCCTTTTGGGTCTGAGTGATTGGACTGGTTGTATCCGTTCATTGAGGTAGCTAGGGCCGGTTTGGGCTATGCATCTATGTGTGATTGTGAGAGTCTTGAATTGAATGCGCTCATTAACAGGGAGCCAATGGGCATTTTGTCTTGCTAGGGAGATGTGTTCTCTCTTTGGTATATTGAGGGCTGCTCTCAGGGCATTGTTTTGTGCAATCTGGAGTCTGTTAATGTTTTTGGCCGAGGTACCTAGCAGGATGACGTTGCAGTAGTCTAGTTTCGCGCCTATAGTCGCTCTGGCGATGTTGAGGCGGTTTGTGGCGGACAGGTGGGGCTTTACTGCATTGATTATCTTGGTTGTAAGGGCTGCTGAGGAGGAGATGCAGCTGACATGTCTGTCCATGGACAGGGTGGAGTCTAGGTATACCCCCAGAGTTTTTACAGCTGGGGATACGGAGATTACTGAGTTCTCGATGAGGAAAGTACTGCATTTCTTGTCTCGCTTGTTGAGGGTTTCTTTAGGGCCTACTAGTAGGATCTCTGTCTTGTCTCCGTTGAGACAGAGGCCATTGGCTGCCATCCATGCCTGGATGATGGCATAAGTATTTTGTAGGGTTTTCAGGTCTTGCTCATAGTCACCAGTTAGTGGGAGAAGGATTTGAGTGTCGTCAGCATAGTTGGTGAACGTTATGCCGAATTCTTCTAAGTCGTTGAATAGTGGGAGTGTGAATAGGTTGTAGAGAGTCGGGGAGGTGCAAGACCCTTGTGGAACTCCACAGTTGATTGGCGAGGGGGTGGCTGACGCTTGGTCTGAGTAAACTCTCATAGCTCTGCCTTCCAGGAAGGATGAGATCCAAGCTGTGACATTGGATGAGAAGTGGGCCGTGTTGGTGAGATGTGTACTTAGTGTTTTGTGGTCGACTAAGTCGAACGCGGCTGACAGGTCAAGGAGTAGGAGGATGGCGCATTTGCCTTTATCCATGTTTTTTAGGAGTTGGTTCTTAAGGTCGAGTAGTGCTGACTCTGTGCCATGGCGTGGGCGGAAACCAGACTGTCTCTTACCTAGGATGTTGTGAGATTCAAGGTAAACTTGTATCTGTAGGTATGCGGCCTTATCGAGGATTTTCAGCAGGAATGGCACTGTTGTGATGGGTCTGTAGTTGTTGGGTGAGTCCGGGTCTAGCGTAGGTTTTTTTTTAGTAGTGGGCGAACCCAAGCTTCTTTGAGGGAAGAGGGTACTGTGCCGGTGGTGAAAGAGGCATTAATGAAGGTAGCAATGAAGTGGGCTAGGGGTTCAGAGTAGTCTTTGATTATGTTTGCTGGGCAGATGTCCCCTTTGCAGAGTGAAGGTTTGATTTGTTTCATGATGCGTAGGACCTCAAAGGTAGATACATTTCTGAAAGTGAAAGGTGGTGGAAAATTGTTGTTGTGTTTGTTTTGGGGGGAGTGCTTGGGGCTGGGGGCAGTCTGTTTTGTGTGGAGACTTTGGTAGATTGTCGAGGTTGGCTTTGATTTTCTTTTGGAGTAAGTCAATTTTGTCTAGCGTAGCTTTTTGGATGTCATTACACCAGTTCTCATCTTTGATTGTTTGGTGTTTGGAGGCTGACGGTGTGACTAGTTCATTGAAAATCGCGAATAATTCTTTTGAATGTGATTGGGCATTGTCGATTCTAGTGTTGTATGCGTCAGCTTTGGCTTTGGCTATGGAATTTTTGTATTGCTTGGTAATAGTTGAGTATGAGTCGCGTAGAGGGGTGGAGGGGTGTGATTGCCATTTTTTGAGTGCTTGTCTTTTGAGTGTTTTTAGGTCACGTAGTTCTTGGTTGAACCATGAGTTAGCGTGGAAGAGTTTCTAGTGGGGCAATGGTGTCAATGATCTCTTTAATGGTGGTGTCATAGAGTGCTACTAGTTCTTTGGGGTCGTTGGAGGTGGGTGATGCTAGTGCTGAGACTTCTAAGAGTGGGCACATCCTTTCTTTGGAGAGTAGCTTTTTAGATCTGGCTAGAGCAGCTGGCATAGGAAGGATTTGACTAATGGCTGTCTTCGTTGGGATGTAATAATGGATAAGGTGGTGATCGGTCCATGGTTGTGGTGTGTTAGAACTGATGTCTACCCTGCAGTTATGGTCGACTAGCCAGTCTAGTATGCGGCCTTTGGTGTGAGTGGCCGAGTCGACTCTCTGGATGAATTGTAGGTCTAGAAGGGCTTTCGCAAGGGTTTTGCTGTGTTCGTCTTTTGTGTCATTAAATCACAATTCTGGCATTTTTGTGGAAGAAATCAAACACTATTAGGTAATCAAAGCATACACGCCAAGCACAGCCTCAAAACAGCTAAAAACCAGACAGACGGGCACTACTTTTAATAATTCCTATATTTCCCTAGAACTGCCCTTGCATAAATGATACCTTTACTTCAGACACCACAAAATGTAAGCCCCTACTTTCTGATCTATAAACTACTTTATACACCTTGATGGATCTGGTTTTCTCTTTTCTGACTTCACTTTTGTGTCCTCCCTGTACACTGAAGGACTTCTTCCTGCAGGTTGAAAAGCATCAGTCCTACTCCTTAAGGACAGTGATACAATGGTACATAGTACACAGGCAACTCTTGGTGCCACACTTCAGTCAACTTGGCAATCGAAAATTATTCTCGTGGCAAAAGGCTGGATGTTTTATTAACATTATCTGCTAAAGCAGCCTACATACTTCAGGGAAATACTCAAGCAGCACATGTCCATCACACACCCATGCATTGACTCGCTCTAGTACTAGAATCTGCAGTCACAGAAAATGCTAGTCTTTGTGAGTGGGATTTATCTTCTCTCCAAATAGGAGCACACCGTCTGATACGCAAGCAACGACTATGCATGCATTCCCATCAGCACAACCTTCTGTCTCTCCCCAACCCCATTGTCTCTTCCCATTTGTCTGTCCAGTCTTACACTAATCTTACAATTTATCACTTCTGCTCCCCCCTCTTCCACAGACCATGCTGGTTTCACCCCAATTTCGGTAAAATAGCCACCTTTGCAGACAAGGGCCTTAAAACCACTATGGTGGTGATGGCCGCAATATAAATACTTTTTAACATAAATAAGTAAAAATGTTTATCAACATTCCATGGTGTAGAATGAAATGTATACTTACAGATTAAGTAGCTGTAAACTCCTTCCTCCAAACACATTTAAGATTGAAACGTCTACTCAACTATGGTGTACTGTTTCACAATACATACTCTCAAAGGATTTCAAAAAGCTTGATTTGGAAATGAACCAATGAGCATCAGGTGTTCCCTTTCATGAAACTAGTCAACAATATGACTTGTACAGAACTTGAACACCAAAGAGAAAGCAAAAGCACAATTAACATAGTTTAGGCCCCATCCGCCCAATGATTCTGCTTCTGTTCCATAATATTACCACAGTGCATCTTAACTATATAACAAGATCACTTCACTTCTTGGAGTACCTTTCAGTTGAAGAATATTTCCGGATTTGTCCCTTAATAAACTCTATGGTAAAAAGTTGTGGATTTTCGGAATCTATAACAAGTGCAAATACCTGAAGAAAAAGAAATAATATTAGGAAGACTGCTTTCTAACATCAAAAACATTGAAAGCATTTCATAATGTTTCTTGACACAATGATCCATTTGCCTGCAGAGGTGTCGATTTGCAAATCTTGTGTACTAGTTACTCTAGGAAAAGGTCGTAATTTACCGGCATGCATATTGCATATAATTCCAAAATCCAGGTTCATATGTACCATATGAATACTTGTGCCTGAACTGCTTATGTGGGTGCTACCAAAGGAGTGTACGCGAAGAGAGATCTAATTGCTGGTCGACATCACTTTCTTACCGTGCATGGGTATTCACAAATACTTTACAATAGATCAGACACTTATCTACACACCTAATGCTCACCTCAACAATCTTGTCATAAGGAGTGCCTCAAGAGTGACAAAGATCAGCTATGTTGTCAATATTGGCACCACATGCATGGGATAGCAAAACAGTTTAAGAGAAATGCATTCGTAGCCATTGGCAAAAATGCATTAACTAGCTGAAACTTTTCAACTCCATAGGGCACTCTTTGTTAGTACCCAATTACACTTGTATTTTTAACATGTTTAAGTTTGGCATAGGTTTCAAGATGTTTCTGAAAATCCCATGCAGTTTTAATTCACGCCTAGACAGTGGTGTCACTCATGCACAGCATAATCACCTGTACAAATCCTTATCTTAATGAATCTGCACTGAAGATTCTACAAATTATGACTAAGTAGAAATACTATCTACTTGAAAATAAATACCTTAATCTAGGGTTTATTTGGGTGATCTATCAACTTTATGGAGATCTCTCGCAATATCTCTCTCTCCACTCCTCCGTCCCCTCCGGGTTGTACAGGAGATAGTAAAATTTGACCAACCCCACCCATTCGCCCTGCGCTCTGTGCAATCAGTACAGGAGATTCCCAATTTATTGATTAAAGAAATAAAATAGGAAGCTAGGACACATGCATGTCAGCTACAAACCCAGACAATTCCAGGGGTGTAGGGCTAATATATATATATATATATATATATATATATATATATATATAAATATTATTAACAAAAAGGTTCCACGTACCTCTCCTAAAGGCTTGAGTGTCGCAATGTTGTAAGTGGCTGGGTCACGTTCCAGTAAGCAGGTTTCTGTTAGCGCTAGCAACCTTTTAACAGGTTCCTTAAAATACATAAAACAGTCACATTTTAAAATGGCAATTTACTGTACACAAATCTCATTCACCTCAGTTGCTTAAAGCTGTGTACAAATGAAAGATAGCTTTTAAAATGAAGGCATCCAAAAACTGTTTATAAATACTTTGCACAATCAACTACATTTCAAATATAATATAAATCTCACAAAAAAGAGAGCTTGCCCCAAAAGTCCATTTGCAGACCGAAAATCAAGGAACCATATTTATTTTTTTGCACTCACTGAATGCCGATGGGAGATCTTCTGGACAATGAATTCTGCCAGAGACGTGATTGATTCATCATTGCTGTACTTCCCCATCCGGAGGGTGATGCACTGGTCAAAGTCGATTGGCTCTTTCCTTGTTCGTAGCAAAATTCCAATGTAGTTGCCAGCGTGCTCAATAGCACTCCGAATGATGTCCTCCCTTTGCTCAGAAGCAAACAAGTGCTGCGTGTCACAAGAAAAAAGAAAGATACAGTAGCTCTAAACATTAAAGGGGCTGTATCCTGGATGTGGAAAACATTAAAGCTAAAGAGCAAATGTTTTTAATCTGTAAAAGGATTTAATTTTCCATCACAGATCTGAATTTCAACAGTACATTACTGGTGCATTATATGGATGGTTTTAAAACGTGTCATGCACAACATACCAACCCTCACGAAAAATACAGATTTAAAATCAGACAGGGTATTTTTTCAAACAGATTGTTTTTACTTTTATTTGTATTGCCACCATGTACATTACCATATTGTAAAAGATTAATGGCTGAACAAACTAAAACCAAATTCAACCAACCAATCACATTAACCAGGCATGGAGTTAACCCAGGGAGATGCATCCAACAGTACATTCTTTATCAGTTCCCGGAATAATCTACGTCCCTTCCCCAATAAACGGGTTCCTCCCAGTGTCATCTACAATACAATGGCTCCCACCATTTTATTACTCCCATAGAAAGTCTGCAGAGCCAAGCCTCTCAAGCGAAGTACAATAATGAACTAATAGCTTCTTCTAGGTTCATGCCCCCCCAGGATGACTCTAGATCATATGGATAGTCTATACTACTTTTTGATTATACTTGGGCTGTGCTCTGCCATTCCCCATTTCTGCAAGTCCCAACTCTATTCTCCCAATTTAGGAGGAATCCACTGTTTTATAGGATAATATTTATTTTATTTATGTGCTTGTATAGAGAGCCAAGGCAATCCCAGAGCCATCAGAACGCTCACAAAGACAACAGATCATCATGCCCAGAGAGACCACAAGCCAGGACATCTTTATGCATTGTAGACAACTACTCAGGCAAACAGGTAGGTTTTCAGATTTTGCTTAAACAAGACCAACGAGCTGCAACCCCTCACATCAAGTGGTAAGGTTCCAGAGTTTGGGTGCAGCAACGTGAAAAGCAATCTGGCTCTCTATAACCAGTTTTGATCACGGCACAGATAGCAAGTTTAAGCATTTGACCTTCGTGTCCTAGGGTTAGGTAGCCAAGCGATTTTATCTGAAAGATAGATAGGTCTAGTGGCAAATAGGCATTTATGAGTTATAATAAGAATTCAGAAAGATCCTAGCTTCAACTGGCAGCTAGTGTAATGCTCGTCTGGCTTCAGAAACATGCTCCTTTACATAGGCCTTCAAATCACACGAACTGCGCTATTTTGAATTACTTGCAGCTTCGATATCTTTCCCTTGCTAAATCCATGCAGCAAGCTGCTGCAGTAATCCAACTTTGTGCCAATAATTGCTCTCTCCAAAACCGTACAGCTAGTCTTCGATAAAAAGAGTTGCAATTGGCTCAGTTTGAGGTGGTAAGCAGAGGTGAATACAATATATTTTTTTACATTCATATTAGTTTGCAATAAACTTTTTGCACAACAGCAATTACCATACATTTCACATGTAACAAACATAATTAAATAAAAACCCATATAACATGACATTATCAAAATTAACACAAACCATATCATTCAAGAGGCATCAAGGCAAACCAGAGGCTTAGTGTGTTATATATTGTATACATTAAAAAATTCCTTAAAACCACCAAATTAATATCTTTAAAATAAAAATGACAGACAGTTTCTTAATTCATCTCTCAGCATCATAGTAGGGTAGATAAATCATGACTTACATTTTCTTTTATACAATAAGTAACATCAATGGATATCCAGAAAAATCAGATGCTTAAAGTGCTATTGCCTTATATACATTAAAACTTCCTTTCGACCACCAAGTGAAATCTTCTTGCTTCATATCTCAGTACTGTAATTGTTAGGACAATTTTTCTGAAGTCCAACCAAGTGCCTAGTAAAACCATTCAATTGAGACACTACAACACTCCACTGTTAGTATAAGGCTGTACCACCTGAGTATATGGTATTGTAAAAATAAAGGGTTTATTTAAATACAAGTAGACCCAGGTAAATCTTGGTAAATAAGTACTATCACAGATCATATAAGCAAATTATAAAAATACAAACGCTATGCTTTAAAGTACACAGATGTTATTCAGAAAAACGAACAGTATTTCTAGGTAAGTCAGACCTTATCAAACACATTCAGTATAGATCAAACCTATTCTTGAGGAGGAAAATCAATAGCTACTTTCTGATAACTTTTAATGATACAAGGGTAGTAGACCCCGTCAGGTATGCAGTGACGCTCAAAGAAATCACAGTCAGCCTACTTGTAAATATATACTTATCTGACACAGATTCAATGAACAGTATTTACCCCTACTACTTTTGTGATAACACAGTTTTACGAGGGGAGTAAGACCTTTTTGGTGTAATATATAATTAAAGTTGGATTTCAGCTCTGTGGAACACAGTCTAAGATAAGCACACACTCTTTACACTCATTGTGGATGCACCATGGAGACCAAGGTCAGCTACACCAAAAGGAACACTTTTCAAGAGTGGCACAGAGATATTCTAGGCAGGTAAAACCTAATGTTGTAATGTAATATTACACTTACTTTTCAGATCAGTGCAATTTAATTATTTATTTTTGCATTTATTACAGCGTTCAAAGCCCACCGGTATCTAGGCGCTGGTTACATTGAGGGAAAAAAAGAGCGGTAGTGGAGGGGGACATGCATTAGTAAGAGTGATGAGTCATAGGAGAAGCAGAGTTAGTTGAAAAGCCAGGTCTAAGTTTCTGTGGAAGGTTCCTTACGGAGTGCTGGATGGAGATTGTTCCAAAGTTTGGTGGCCATGAGCGGGAGGCTCTTACACCCCCCCCCCTCCCAGGCCCCCACCGAGAGGCAATTGAAGTTTGGGATCTTGAGGAAGTGAGAGTTCACTGATCTAAGAGGTCGGGTAGAGGGGTATTTCTATATGCAGCGTGAGAGTTAGGTCTGGCTGTGTTGGAGACATCAGTGGACCAGGGACCGTGTTTTGAATGTAATCCTTTCTCGGACAGCCAGCCAGTGTGCATCTCTCCTGGCTTGCGAAATGTGGTCAGATTTGGAGAGACCAATGGGCGCTCGGAGAGCATTGTTCTGAATTATTTGAAATGTGTTCATGTTCGCTTGGAAGTGCGTAAATAAGGCTTTGCAAAAGTCGAGCTTGTCTAATGTGATGGCTCTAATGGAGAGGCGGTTGGGTGTGGAGAGGAAAGACCTGCTGGCGTGTAGCAGTTTGGCTGTGTAGGCAGCTGATGAGGCGAATATGTTCACTTTTCGCGAAAGGTCAAGGTTAGAATCCAGGTAAATGCCAAGGGTTTCGGCTGCGATGGAGGTGGGGATTGAGTTAAGTAATAACTCAACTTGTTTTAGTATGGCACACAGCTAACACAAAGTAAGTAAACACCTATATACTTTTTAAAGCGACCCTCAGTGTTAGGGAGAATTCTCTTCTAAGGCTAATTTCCCTTACCTACAGAATCCCCCAGCAGCTTCGCTGGATTTGAAGGTTTTTTCTTTCTCCTGCTAAGAGTGAGACTCTTTTTTTCCCAATCTTAGACAGTTTGCTAGGGTGATTTAGGCAATCTTGTGTGCTTATGGTCTATGGGGCTTTTCTCACCCTCATAGGAATCATCTTTATAACATGTGTGTTATACAGCACCCTCAGTGCAGTAACACAGGGGTGTCATAGTGACCCCCTAAACAGACTCCATACCCTGGGACTGACTATTGTCTCCCAGGGCATGCAAAGTCCCCATTGACTTTACTAGTCAATAGATGAACAAGTTACTCTCTTACCTGGTAATGTTCTTTCGATGGGATGGTCCGACTATGTATTCCATATCTATGACAGTAATCACCACAGCTGTGCTGCTTCGGAAAATCTTTCGGCGTCTGCGTCCATGACGTTGATACGCTGTCCTCGAGGGCCTCCGTCGAGCCGACGTCACTGGATGTTATAAGTAGGACGCACGACGCCCGTAGCCTAGTTGTAGTTTTTTCCCAGAACGTGTGGCACCAATCTTCTGCCAGTATGACCACAGAAAGCCTTGCGGAAACGTAAGCTGCAATCGCATAAGAAATTCTGTAGCAGGGTAGGCAGGGAGGGAGCGATACGGAATACGTCGTCGGACCATCCCATCGAAAGAACGTTACTAGGTAAGAGAGTAACTTGTTCTTTGAGGGGATTGGGTCCTCCGACTTATTCCATATCTATGACAGACTCCCAAAGCAGTACCAACGTAAGGAGGTGGGAAAAGAATTTAGAAAACACAAATTTAGAATGCCCAATCAAATTGCAGAGTAAAGGACCGCCTGGCCAAAGGCCAGATCCTGAGATCCTGCCCATGGATAGAATCGAGGGAGTAGTGACGTACAAAAGTATGGACCGAAGCCCAGGTGGCTGCATCACAGATATTACGAATAGGAACACCCCTCTGCAGGGCAGTAGAGGCAGCCATACCCCTAGAAGAATGGGCCCGTAAGCCTACCGTGGGGTCCTTACCCGCCAAGCGGTAACATTCAGAAATTGCCAAGATAATCCATCGAGACAAAGTCTGCTTAGTAACAGCTTGTCCCAAACGCCTTCCAGCGTAACCAATAAAGAGCTGATCATCCACTCTGACCCGGGGCATGCGTGAAATGTACAAGCTTAAAGCTCTCCTAGGATCCAGCCTATGGAGCCTCTCCTCTTCCTTACCAGGATGTGGAGGAGGATAAAATGCCGGAAGAACAACCTTCTGGCTTGAATGAAATTCCGACACCACCTTCGGAAGAAAGGCAGGACGAACTCCAAGGACAACCCTGTCCTTATGAAACACAGTGAAGGGTGACTTAACTGAAAGTGCCTGTAACTCACTCACTCTGCGAGCGGAAGTGACCCCCAACTAAAAATACAGTTTTAAGGGTTAACGGTCTCAAAGGACAAGAATGCAAAGGCTCAAATGGAGCACCCATTAGAAAATGGAGAACAAGGTTCGGATCCCAACCGGGCACCTGGAAAGGTGACGGAGGGAACACGTTAGTGAGCCCTTTCAGAAACTGAGAAATTAAAGGGATTTTAAAATAAGAACACTCCTCAGACGAAAGCTTAAATATAGACAGCGCCGCCAGGCAACCTTTAGTGGTACCCACTTGCAGGCCCGTGTGGGCCAAAGAAAGCAAAAAAGACAGAACGACAGGAATGTCACATGAAAAAGGATCCACATTCTTAACCCTGCACCAGTCGCAGAACTTTCTCCAACGGCAACAGTACAGGGATTTTGTTGCCGGCTGTCTGGCTGAAAGCAACACCTCCATCACGTCTTCAGGGAGGTTCCAACCCTTATACCTCAACCTTTCAGAAGCCAAGCATGAAGGTTGAGGGATTGGACCTCTGGATGGAGAACCTGACCCCTCTCCCGTGAGAGCAGTTCGTCTTGGTAGGGAAGACTACGTGGAGGGCAGATGGAGAAGTCGAGAAGGTCCGGGTACCACGTCCTCTGGGCCAATGCCGGAGCAATGAGGATCATTAGCCGGTCAAGTGGTACAGCGAGTAGAGCGCTCGCTTTGACATCCGTGCAGAGCCTGCTAACGCAGGTTCGAATCCCGGCGGGGCCAAACTCAGCCTTTCATCCTTCCGAGGTCGATAAATGAGCACCACACACAGTGGGTAATAAGCAGGGCTCAGATACCTGAGGGTTCGTAGCGCTATATAAATAACAAATTATCATCATCATCATCATCCGGGAACCGAACCTCCGTAACCTCCGCAGCACTTGCGGGATGACAGGGACTGGAGGAAACGAGTACAGCGGTGGGAAGGACCACTCCACCACGAAACACATCTCCTAAGGCTGCTCTTGGCCCAGAACCAGAGCTGCATCACCTCCCTGCACAGAGGAAGGGACTCTGCCCCCCCTTTTTGTTGAGGTAGTGCATGGCCACTGTGTTGTCCGTCAGAATCAGGACATTCTTTCCTCGCACAGTCGGCAGAAAAGCCTTCAGGGCAAGCCTGATAGCCCTCAGCTCCAACAGATTGATATGGAGTCTGGACTCCAACGGAGACCAACGACCACTGACTGAACTCGTTGGCATGAGCTCCCCATCCCGTGAGGGATGCGTCCGTCACGATCGTCACCTCCGGCCAGGGCAGCCAAAATGGAGCCCCCCTCATCAGATTGCCTTCGTCGGCCACCACAGAAGGTCCTGGGTGACCGAGGGCGGCACCTGAACGGGATCCGACATCGTGCCGGAGGACTGAGACCACTGCATCTTGAGAGCACACTGCAAAGATCTCATCCGCAGTCGAACCTCTGGCACCAGAAGAATGCAGGATGCCATGAGGCCGAGCAGCCTCAAGAACTCGAACGCCCGGAGACTCTGGGCATGTTGAAACTTGTGTACCATCTGCTGAATGTGAAGAGCCCTCACCTGGGGAGGAAAACACTGCCCCAGGGACGTGTCGAGCACTGTTCTGAGGTACTGAAGCCGCTGAGTTGGCGTCAAGTGGGACTTCTTTAATTTGAGGGCAAAGCCCAGCTTGTGGAGGAAGTGGCAGGTGACGGGCAGATGATCCAGGACTTGCTTGGGAGAGATCGCCCTGATCAACCAATCGTCCAGGTAGGGGTAGATGTGAATCCCCCCTTTCCTGAGATGTGCAGCCACCACCACCATGAGCTTGGTGAAAACCCTCGGGACAGAGGTCAATCCGAATGGCAGGACCCGAAACAAAGTGTGAGTCGCCAACCACGAACCTCAGGTACTTCTTGTGCTTGGGATGGCTCGGCACATGAAAGGAAGCATCCTTGAGGTCGAGAGACACCAACCAGTCCTGAAGTTGAAGGGCCTGGAGGACTTGAGAGAGAGTAACCATCTTGAACTTGTATTTCCTGAGGAGTTTGTTCAAACCGCGCAAGTCCATGATGGGTCTCAATCCCCAGTCTTTCTTCGAAATCAAAAAATAAGGGGAATACCATCCCATGTTCCTCTCCGCTACAGGCACCAGTTCTATGGCGCCTTTCTCCAGCAGGGCTTCAATTTCCTGCGCAAGGAGCGGATCCGGACTCTTCAAAGAGAGAGTCCCTGGTGGATTGCCTTGAGGCCTCTGCCGAAAAGGAAGACAGTAGCCGTGGGTTATGATCTCCAGAACCCACACATCTGAAGTAATGGCAAGCCATTCTACCAGATGCTGCGCCAGCCTTCCCCCAACCGGCGAACCATGGGAGCTGGCCTCATGACTGAGCTGGAGCGGCTGCGGCATTGCCTGAGGGCAAAGAGGCAACTGCCCGAGCGGCCTTGGCACCTCGAGTGCCCTGTTTTCCAGCTCTGGCACTCCTACGGTGGCCCCTTTGACTTGCAGCTCCTCTCGATTTACTAAAGGAGGAGTAATAACGAAAGGAACCTCCCCTCCATTGCTGTCCCCTAGGACGAAAAGGCGGAGGTTGGTGAACAGCAGCGCTCAACGACTTTGCTGCCGCTTTTGAGGTCTGCAACCTCTCAAGGCTCTCGTTAGCCTTGCTGCCAAAAAGATGTTCACCATCAAAGGGCATGTTGAGGAGCCGGGCTTGCACATCAGGAGCAAACCCCGACTTCCGCAACCACGCAAACCTGCGTATTACGGTGCTAGCCGCCATGGACCGGCTGACACAGTCTGCCATGTCCAGACCCGACTGAACGGACTCACACATGGCATCCTTGCCATCCTGTACAATAGCAAGAAAACCATCGCGTTCGTCCCATTCGGGAATATGTTCAGCCACTAAAGAAATACAGTTCCACAGAGTGTGCGTGAAACGTGACAAGGCACATACGGAGTTGGCTGCCTGAAGAGCTATACCCCCTGAAGAAAACACTTTCTTCGCCCAACCATCAAAACGCTTGTCGTCCCCATCAGGAGGGGTGGTAGGATACGACGCCTGCTTTGCTGGGGCCGTAGCCACCTGCACCACCAAACTCTCCGGAGTGGGGTGCGTGGTCAAGTAGCAGGGGTCGCTACTGGCTGGACGGTATTTTCGCGGCAAAGACTTGCTCAATGCCGTGAGACTCTCCGGGGCAGTCCAAGCCGCTGCCACTCCTCTATGCAAGGCCATATGGAATGGCAGTACCGGGTAAGTCGGTGGACCTGGGTCGAGGATATTAGTCAGGCCATCCTGCACAAAATCCACTGGTGGGGCAGACCACCCCAAGTATTCCGTGACCCTCGACATAAGGCGCCGGTACGAGGACTCAGCATGGGTGCCAGGCTCAGGCCTATAGAACTCCACCTCCGGAGAGGTGTCCAGAACGCTGGCGTTGTGCAGCGACTGACGCAGGTCCTCAATCTGGCCTTGACCAGATATAATGTGGTCTTGTACCGTGTCAGGAACCAACCCATCTTCAGAACCCTCATCCACCTCAGAAATATAATCCAGAGGCTGGAATGTAGGCACAGAATAAGGGAGAAAGACATTTTTTGCGTTGGCCAGAGCCTTTCTAGGGGGTTCCACCGTGCCATGGGGTACCTCTGACAGAACAGCCTCGAAAGGTGTCGACGGAATCGGCGTTGAGCGAGGCGCCAACAGCATCGACGGCTTCGACACAGGCCTCAAGGGCAAAGCCCCGAGCGTGTCTTCCGACAGCCTAGGCGTCGACGACTTCCTCGGAGGCGGAGCCTCGAGAGAGTCAGTCGACCTCGGCGCCGCAGGCGTCAATGTCTTCTTCGAAGACTTCACAGGTGCACGCGGTCTCGAGGGCGTCGAGGACCGGGACCTGGAACGGGCATGACCAGAATGATACCCCTTGCCCGAGCGGGACCTCTCCCGCGAATCGTGCCAACCACCCGAGCCTGAAGGCGTACGAGCGGTGTCTCTAGTATGGTCGCGGCCGGCCCCTCTCGGAGGCGCGGACAGACCGGAGCCCTGCGATTCAAAAATAGCCAACATCTCCTTACGGAAGGAAGCCCATTCCTCAGGAGTCGGATGCTTGGTGGGACAAGCAACCCGCCGACGGGCAGCGTCCTCAGAAGAGGACCGGGAAGACGACCGCGCTTCCTTGAGTGCCTCGAAGAGGCAGAGGAATGGCGGGACCTACTCCAGGACCGAGACCTCCCAGACCGACGAAAACGATGCAGAGAGTCGCCCCTCGAATCGTCCGTCGAAAGCCCAGAGGACCTCGGCTTACGAGCCTTGGTCACCTTACCTATAGAAAGCTTCTTCTTATGCTCCCGCAAGGCCTTCGTAGTAAGCGACTGGCAGTCCACACAGTCGTCCGTGTCGTGGTCCTCACGAGGCACCAGAGGCAAGCGGTGTGCGAATCCGTTAACGACATCTTGGACCCACAGTCCCGACACTTCTTAAAACCCGGCCGCGGGGTAGAAGAAGACAAAGACATCATACGATACTTCACAAACGAACAGGTTCGAGGAACCGAATGAACAGAACTCAGAAGAGTCAAGGCGTTCCGAGAACTCCAAAGCGAACACGTTTGTGGAAAAAAACGGAACTGAGGCTACGGGCGTCGTGCGTCCTACTTATAAAATCTGGTGACATCGGCTCGACGGAGGACCTCGAGGACAGCGTATCGACGTCATCGATGCAGGAAGATTTTCCAAAGCAGCACAGCTGTGGGGATTACTGCCATAGATATGGAATACGTCGGAGGACCCAATCCCCTCGAAATGAACAAAACCAGTACAACCTATCTTACTATGGAAGTACTGGAAAGGGTTAATAGTTTTTCTCTAGTGTTCATTTTCGAGTCCCTCTCTCCAAAGTTTCTGGCTGGTGGCAGTGGTTACTACCATAAATATTCGACCGTGAATTTTCCCATTGTTCGAGGCTACCACTTTTACAGACAGCCTCTAGCATACCGCCGGTTTATTTTATTAACAACTTTACTCCGGTAGGTTTTTATTGCCAGATCTTTGATAATATTTCTTTCTCGTGTCTTTCTCTGAAATCCTAACCCAGGTCGGGGGTCCTTTGTTCATCCTTTTGGCGGGCTTCTGCACAGAAGCCCTCCTCTTGGCGCCACCGAGTCTGGGGTAGACAGGATGTGTGGGAGAGGGAATAGGCACCCTGGACAGTGTTACCTAGGCATCCCAAGCCGCACTCTGCCCTGATAGGCTGGGGGGTTATCCTGCCAGGATAGCCACCCCACTGTGTGAGTGACAGCTAGGCTGTATGAATGGGGTTTTTTTCTGCATAAAAGCAGGGCTCTGAGGACTGGAGGACAAAACGTTGCCACTGGAACTAAGAAATCCGAAGAGGAGAGAAGCTGAAGACATCTGCAACGACTGAACCACCGGTGAAGCCCTGCTGCAGATCATCACTTTTTCCACGACTTGAGAAGATCTTCACCTGCAAGAGTCTTCTTCCCTTGAGCTGGTGGGGCCAACCAGTTCGCCAATCGCCTTCCAGGACCTACCTTGGTCGAATCGCCAGTGCCAAGCACTAGGAGACCGGATAGCCAGGCACCGGTCGAATGCGATTTAAAGGAGCGTACCTTTTATTCGTCTTGGCATCACCGCGGCTGGTTTCATCCCTGGGCAATGCATTAACTCTAACCTTCCTCCACAACGAGAGCCTATCTTCCTCTGCTGGATCTCCCGAACAGCAGGAACTACCGACACCGCAGGAGCCTGTTCCACTTTTAAGGTACATTGTTCCGCCAGGCCTCCCGTTTCATTGGGTACTGCTAAAGGTGTTTTAAATCCTTTACTTACCTTCTGGGTTGGCCGCCCTTTTGTCTAACATTATCCTTTTACATCTGCAACCACCTTTTCAACTTGTTAAACAAAGACTTGACTGCAGCTACAAGAACAGTTTGATCTTGGGCATTTGCCTTGTACCACTGACTGGCACAGGCCTCTTGACTCTGGCTAAATCTGTTACAACTGCCTTCTCTAGATTGCTTCTCACTAAGAAATGTGTTGGTGCACCTAAACTCTTATAACCACCTTTCCTTCCCCTTTCTATATTGCTGAAGTGCCATTTTTGCTCGGTTTTCATCAAAGTATTGCTTATACTAAAGTATTGCCTTGTCTAACTTGTTCACAATCTAATTGGGAAGTGTTGCTGGTGTGTTTAGGAGTCTAGCCCTGTATGTCTTTTCCCTCCCTCTGAAGAAATTGTTAGTGCCATTTCTGCTTAGTTTACACTGTGCCATTTTGCTCGGTTTTCACTCTTGCTCAAACTTTCCTACAATTTAAATAGGGAGTGTGTATACTTTTCCTGACTGTTTTAACTTACTTTAATCATAGTGATGTGTGTGAACTTGTGTGTAAATTAAGTAAATATCTTCTTTTTGATACAAAGCTTTGGTCAGCGTTTCCTTGTTCCATAGTATTGTAGTCCTATTGTGTAAACCCTGAATACTGCTCATCTCCCTCTTGAGATAAGTCTGACTGCTCAGCCACAGCTATCAACTAAATCTTTGTGGTACAGACTGATACCAAAGGGGATTTATTGCATATACCTGTAGTCTTAATCTTCTGTAGTGCTCCCTAAGGGAACTGCATAGGATTCTGCCTAACAATCACCAATTTAAGAGGTAAGTATAACCTTAGGCAGACTTATTCTGGACAGGATAACAGCAAGTCAAGGGAAGCAAGACCCAATTGGGGACACTCATACATTTATCCTAACTGGAATAGTAAAGTGAAACCAACAGCATTACTTTTGGGGAAGAGGCACAACCAATTCAAATTAACCTATATATACTTTTCAGAATAGTGCAACACATTCAAGGTAAGCAAGAACGTTTGTAACTGTACAATCTCAGAGTTACAGTTACCAACCAACTTATTTTACAAGTAGCTTTTGAACACTTATTATTTTCAAGACAGAACCCTTTTCCTATTCAGTCCTTCCCTTATTCTATACCATGAATTCACTCAGAGGCAGTAGAGGGGACCCTAGCCATCTAGGTGCCAGTTGTAGGCAGGATGAGATAGGGTTCAGTTGCAGGAAAAGTCAGAGTTCCAGAAGAAGTCTGTTCAAGCAAGTAAGTATTTCACTCTAAAGTTAGTTGAGGGTCCAGGGACTTCAGAGAAGACACCCTAGGAGGATTCTAAAGTGGGCCTGGGTGAACTGGATAAGTAGCTTCCCAATCACAGTAAACACCCCAAAGCTATACAGAAATCACAATGGCTTAAGGTAGGTAAAATACCAACACAGTACCTCAGCACAGAAGAAGAGTTGCAGCAGGAAGACCTCAGGATCTGCAGCCAAAAACCCAGGCGCTGAATTCCTTATTGTGAAGACAGGACCATGGATGGGCTTCGTCAGCAGGGATCAACAGTAGAAGGCTCCAGGCAAGAGTTTCCTTGCGGATGGACGGGGCTATGTGGTTTTGGCGCCCTTTCAGGACCCACGAAAACTGAATATCGCTGGTTGGATTCTCGTAATTTGCAAGGTTTCAGCACTCTGATGAGGGGACTTTTTGGGCTTGATTGACACCTCTAGAGCTCCAGCCGGATGGCCACAATATTTCAGCAAGATTCGGAAGACTGTGCACCGCACTATGGCTTGAGGTCCCAGGGTATTGGGGTATTGCAGCCCCGCAAGGTTGCAGCACGACTTGGGATGGCTCAACATGGAGTTCTTCTTAGGACTAGTGGATCCCACCAGCCTTTGGTTAGGAGTCGTGTTCTGGACTACCAGGGCGTTTGGAAGGAAGGGTTACAGCAGGTTCCAGTTACACAATGCAGGCTGTCGGGTCGCTGGAAATCGTCTCAGCTGCGGTTTCTTCGTCTTCCTCTTCAGATTTGCTTCCAGTGGCTGACTACTTCAGCTTCCAGGATCTAAATTTGATGCAGGAACTCAGCCAATCAAACTGCTATGCATCATTCAAACTTTGGGGGGTTGACAGTCCTTCCAGGACAGAAAGCCTCCCAGTTTGAACTGGATTCTCGCAGTCAAGCTGGAAGACAAAGGGATGCAGAGATTTCCGGACTCCTCCCTCGCTTCCTGCCTTCACATACACTCTGGAGCCTGGGCGGGCTTGACCGAGGTCTCCCGCCAAAGATAAAGTTAACACAAAGGATTTCTCACCCTGGAGGTTGGGGGTAAGGAACAAGAAAGAACAAGGAACACTGAAATGGCAAAAAAAGAAGACAGGAGCCATTTTGGTAAAATGGGCACCCATAGGTGCCTTTACGGGGCTATGGAAACAGCCTGTGGTAAAGGTGCACCAAATTAATAAAAAAGATTCACTGCCACCAGCCATTAAAGGTAAGCTTGTCCCTGTAACAGAATTGTTACAGTTAGAATGAGAAAGGGGATACATTGAATCTCCGGTCTCGGAGTATAGCTTAGGGGCAATGTTCTCGCCTCAGAAGCCAGACAACACAGAGCAAAACAGGTTTGATCCCCGGGTCAGTGCTTAGAATACTCTGGGTATTAAGTGCATTATAAATAACATATCATACCATATCTCCCTAGCACTCCACAAGTTTGGGTTTAGTGGGCTGGTAGGACCTAATAAAATGTAAAAGGGATACAAATACCCTTGGGAACTGTTGTTCTCACGAGGTTAGTTAGAGAAAGTTAAAAGGGGATCCCCCAAGGGCAACCCAGCAACAATAGGCAGTATGCGCCAAAAATTGTCAAAGAGGATACAATTAAGAAAACACTATGGAGAGTCTTACAAATGACACCCATAAAAAGAGTAAGACTCCGTGTGGAAAAAGGTTCCCACTAGCTGAGGTATAGGGAAAAATAATCTACCAGTCCAGCAAAACGTTCTGGGTCGACACAGGTCAGGAAGATTTCTCATTGGTATGAAAATCTTACCCAACAGTAATAGGACTTGTTACACTCAGAATACTAAAACATTACTTACATTGATTCTTCATTAAAACCACCAAATTCACAGCACTCAAAAATCTTAAGTGTTAGTGACAAACAATTCATAACCCAACTTCACTCGCTGACAGAACACTTCTGTGCTGAACTAATCTATATCATGTACAAACTTACGAAAAATTTGTATTCTTGTTCAATGTAGTCCTGAGCATTCAATGACCACATCTCTTGGACTATCCATGGAGCCTATGTCTTTAAAATAACTGCAGGCCGAAATTCAGTGTATCCCCAACTCTTCTAATTAAATACATTTCTTCAATTAGAAGTAAGTTCAATGTGAATCTCAAAAATTGACTCCGCCATATTCTATTTGGTATGGTCGTCTGGTGTTTTGTGGTAGTGCCCTGGCTGCGGAAGATGTTTTTCCAAGGCTATAAGCCACTGCACTGTCCCTAGTAATACTCCAATCCTTATTAAATCTTTTAAGCGCTAGGAGGTAATCAATTAAAAGAGATCAGTCATACAACCAGCAAAAATACTTCCAGCTACTTCAATGAGATTACATTTCAAAAGGGTACACTTGCCCATCTGGAGATGGCCTCTCAAATCCTTATATAGGGAATTTTCTTCCAGGAGTAGTATCTTCCTATAAAACTAATAGGTGCCATTGGAACCACCCCTTCATGATTACTAGACCCAACTTGTGTCGTATGACTGAGTCGGGAACATAAATTAGCAAATTTAAAACATCTTTCCTGAGTACCCCCTCAATAGGTCCTAAATCAATCTGGTCTGCGACAAGACAAATTTCAAACCTGTAAAGCAGGGACAGGAGAATTTTCCATAGATAAACATGTATTACAGGCTGAATAGAGAAGCGACCATATTTAAAATCTGTTTAAGTTGCGGAACAAAAATGTTTTCGCTCTAGCCGCGAGATCCATAGTATCCGCTTCCTTGGTAGGGTGGCGCCATAAATGAAAACCCAAATATGGCAGCTTGCCTACTCTCTCCAGAGGCCTGCCCTCGACGCTCCACATAAATTTCTATCTTTTCAGCCTTTATTTTTTCTTTTTTTTTTAAACTATATACTTTTGTTTTTAATTTCAGATCATTTTCAGCAGCATCATCGACAAAATAATGTATACATTGCTGAAGTTCAACTTGGCAAAATAAATCAATAAATAATAGTCTGCATAGGCAGGCCAATATATTTTGCAGTTCCAATCATGGGCGGGGCAACAACTACTCTAAGCCATCAGCCATGTCAGACACGTATAGCTTGAACAGGAAGGGGACCAACACATCCCTGGCGCAATCCTTTCTCTGTAGCAATAGGGTTGGTCACAACCCCTGCGATTGGTGGATACAACTGAATTTAAAGATATCTGAAAAATGCATGGTGTGCTGGAGGTGATATTCCTTGTATTCCAAAGATGTAGTGTCATGGATTACTCCAATGTTGAAGCAGTCATTGGATCTGAAGATTGCAACCAACTATAGGCCCATTAGTAATGTACCCTTCTTGCTGAAGATTCTTGACGGGGCTGCATACCTTCAGATTCAAGAACATCTAACCAAAAAGAATATCCTAGGAACGCGTCAATCTGGCTTTGGACAAGCGCATGGCAACAGCTATGTTAGATCAGAAGGCTTACTTCTTGCTAGACATGGATAATGGTAGTAGTTAATGGGCCAGTCAGCTGCTCTGGATTTAGCGGGCCATTCCATGGTACAGTCTGCACTCTTCGATCTACCTAGAGCGAATTGGGTGTTCACATGCTCCTTCATACGCCGCTCTGAGTCCTAACAGACAACCAGGCCCTTTACCTTCAAGGTTGCAAAAGTTCAACCAGCTATAAAAAAGCTTTTATATTCATAACTTCATTTATTTATTTATTCTGCTCGCTGTACCAGCTACCATCAACTCTGTTTTAGCAACATTCCAGGCCATTAAGGACCATCCACTGCTGAATGAAGGCATAAACGTCATTGACATATTCAGTCTCTTTTTCATAGTCTCCTGAGATAGAAATCAAGCACTGTGTGTCTGTCATCCGCATAATTGGTCTAAGTTATACCCCATGTTGTCCAAAAGCTTGAACAGCGGTTTAGTGAAAATAAAAAGGGGGTTGGTAACAAGCAGGATCCCCGAGATACCCCATATGGCAAGTTCACCTCATCATTGGGGTGGACACTCCTCTGGCACGAATCCAGTGGATTGCGGTGTCCCACAAGGTGCAAGTTTCTCCCCTCTCTTATTCAATCTTTATATCCGTTGCCTCTGCGCCCTCCTCTCACAGTTGGGTATTTACTTTACCAACTTCGCAGATGATACCCAACTGATTATAGAACTCAGTGGAGACCACATCACAGACAACAACAGACTCTCAGCAATCTATAATACTATAGAAAGCTGGATGAAAGCCCACTGGATGTGTCTGAATAGTTCTAAAACTGAACTCATGACTTTCGGATCTTCAAAAGCCCTATCCAATTTAGGCCCAGCCTACTCATCTTTTACTATTAAGGACTCCAACATCCTGGTCTCTAATAAGGTGAAAACACTTGGCATATACCTACAATCCTCATTAGGAGCAGATGCTCAGGTCACTTTTCTCAAAAAAAACTGTCAATACTATCAGAGACTACTACACCGTATTAGGCCGTATCTTAATGCCACAAATTGCGCCACTATTGCTAGAGCCACGATTTTGTCCCGACTAGACTATGGGAATGCGCTGATGCTCGGTTCAAGTAACTCCTGCATTAAACAATGCCAAATAATCCAAAACAATGCCGTTAGAACCATCACCGGGAAGTCCAAGCGTGAGCATATTACCCATGAACGCAGAGGCCTTCACTGGCTCGCCATTGAGGAGCGCATTAAATTCAAATCCTTGACACTGGTCCACCGCTGTCTTTATGGCACGGCCCCCACATACCTAGAGAAGGAATTTCGCTGGTACGAACCAAGCCGCTGTCTTAGATCAGCAAAAAAAGGGCTACTCAAAGTTAGCCACACTAAAGTCAAAGCTAATGGACTCGGGAGAGCTTTCCCTACCAAAGCTATAGCACTCTGGAACGAGTTGCCTGACAATCTCAGATGTGAAAGTAGGTACTTGCTATTTAGGAAGC
The DNA here is from genome assembly GCF_040938575.1 of Ambystoma mexicanum. NCBI lineage: Eukaryota > Metazoa > Chordata > Amphibia > Caudata > Ambystomatidae > Ambystoma > Ambystoma mexicanum. The sequence continues at coordinate 1,287,008,041 of NC_090924.1, forward strand.
AGCTGAAAACGTTACTTTTTCGGTAAGCCGTTACATATTCAGCACGGACTCCCTTGAGTCCCCCGTCCTTTCTTTTTTATGTTGTCCTGTGATCTGTCCTCTCGTGTGCTTGTCGCGCCCTGATGCTTGCGAGCTCCGGCGCGTTACAAATATATAAATAAAATAAATAAATAAAATAAAATCAGCTACTGCAGTGCCACTAAATACCCTGGCTGATCAATCTGACAAGAAGGATTTCATCCAAATAGAGCAAAGAATATTCCAGGGACACTAGGTATGCCAACCATTTTCTATATTGCATTACGGACCTCCTTACAAAATATGTTTTAATCTGGCAATCTCATAAAAAGTGATACAATTCTCATGGTCACCCACAAACTCGCCAGCATAATTCCGAAGTGTTAGGATATATTTTATGTAACTTACCGAATGGGAGAGCGGGGGAGCAGATAATGAACAAACTACTGGCAAACTACGCAGTATATTTTCCAAGGTAGGGACAATGTATTTTCCTCAAAAGATCCTTCCCATAGTGCATCGCTCACGGACCAATAAAACCTCATACTTAATATGTTCAAGTTGCTTTAATTTCTTTGTATAGATTTGATAAAAAATCCTGATCACAAATCGAGTGAAAGAGCATATCTATGGCAGCAGCTGCTTTATTTATGGGGTGCAATACCCAATGTCTTAGCTGGTAACATTGAAATATGTTACAATTTTACCTTTAAATTTGGCTTGACTTTTCAGAACAACTCTATATCCTCTCGTCTAAGAATCTCTCATTGACTTCTACAGCTCCCTGTTTTACATCTTGAGACGGTTGTGTCATAGATTGTTGTCAAAAACTGGGGATTACTATGTATAATTGGGGGAGGGAGGTGTAAATGAAATGTAGTTGATCCATATTTATCTGCATTTTAGTACCCGGGACGTGCTGTCCACGGGAAATACTACACGTGGATTGGCTCTTTTCCGAGCTATACCACATGGTATTCCCATGGACATACAAGCGTGCCTGCCTTTGTTCACGGCGGTGGGCGTGGCAACACCCCTTAGCCAATGAGGAGGCTCGAAACGGGGCATTCCCCGCTGCGAGCCTCTCCAAGGCTGGAGGCTGCCTTCGTCCCCCGCCGGGGACACAGGTACGTTTTTTTTCCCCCCCTCCACTCCCCTCCCCTACAAACTATTCCCGCCCCGCCCTCCCTACCCCACATACCTTCTTTTTTCTTTTTCTCGGGAGCGAAACCGCTGGAAACACTTCTGTTCCCAGAGCGTCCGCTCCCAATGGCCATCATGGAAGGGGAAAACTGACTAAGTTTTCCCTTTCCCAGCGGCCATTTATTAGACTTTTTTTTATGCCATTAGTACCCCGGTGTAACTGGCTGGGGTACGAATGGCTATAAGCCCCTCGACAGCTGGCCAATACCACCCACGGTAATGCCCCCGCTACGTTTGAGCCTGTAACTACAGCCCTGGGGGCATTACCTGGGGCAGTATTGGCCCGCTGTCTCATGGCTTATTTCCACAGTGTATCCCAGTCCTTGCATCAATTGTGTTATAATGCTTTTTGATATATTTACAAGCCTGCCCTTTTCGCTTGGCCACAGAACACCTGAAAGAAATATACCCATCACTGCATGGTTCACCCCAACCCATATTTTCTCTGAATCTACCTTAAACCACACACACATTTCTAAGCTGTGCGCTAACAAAGTAAGCTGCAAAATTTGTAGTTGCAACTCTCCCTCTGTTTTGTTGCCCTCAATAGCTTCCTCTACACCCTTGGCCTCTTTCCTTGCCATGCAAAGGCACATACAACCTTGTTTAATGTGCTAAAAAAGGGATTCACAAATTGGTACAGGGAGCGCTTGAAAGGCATTCAACAAATGTGTCCCAACCATCAAATATCTAGGGGTTCACACTAGGTGTGATCTTTAATATGCTTCTTCAGCAAGTTGGGAAAAACGACTGCATGTAGCTTCTCTAGGGATAGGGTTAATATAACAAATATGCTGGGTTGCCCATTGAAAAGTAGGACTGTTACTGTGATTTATTTTCGCCTTTGTTCCCCACACTCCCAGTCCCCTTTTTTCGATCTTGCGGCAATTGAAACACTTTGATGTATAGGCGCCATACACATGTTGAATACATTTTTTTTTAAAGTTGTCCATTTTGTTTCTTGTACAGGAGAATCAAGTTCAAAATCTCCAACTTATACAAATTTACTTTAAACCCTGCTATTTCACAAACATATTGCAATTCCTTAAGCAGGGTTGGTAAGGAGTTCATGGGGTCAACGATGGATAATAACAGATAATCTGTAAAACATTCAATTAGTGCTCCCTGCCCCAAAATACATCCCTTTGTTGCCGGATTCATTCTTATATGGATAATTATCAGTTCCAATGCCAATATAAACAAAAGTGATAGTGCAACAGTTGTTCAATTATATGCGCCTTGAAGGATTTGATTTGCAACTCTCAGATTCAGCAAAAATGTAAGCATCACAACAGCCAGTCTTTTTAAAAAACACCTAGCCAAGAAGGCCCAAAAGGCCCAAAAGGCCTGATCCCAAATCTCCACACTTCATGCTGCCTCAGCATTTACGGAACATAGTGCAGGTTCTTTGGTCTGGCACATCAATGTGGGAAATGCCCTCATGACAGGGCGAACAGCCATTCACTTGGCTCCCTTAAAAGCCGTCCATCGCACGGGAGCAACTCTTACACTGGTGCACGAAAATCTGACTGAATCATCCTGCCCAACACAAACTACATTGGTTTCCATCGCAGGGCAGGATACTGTTCAAGACTCCATGTATTATCTACAGAGAAATGTGACAATTGCAGGGTTTTGTCACTTCTCCCAAGAGGGGAGCCTTTCCTTGTGTGGCTAGTATGGTGAGCCTGCCACAAAGCATTTCCCCTAGGAGTGGCAGTTACTGGGACCTCACAGGTAGAAACTCCCCTTCTGGGCATAAGGCCTCCCATTCTGTCAAGGGTCTCCATAAAACTGTTGAACCACCACCAACATCCATGCCTCAGAGAAAACCATGGTTGGTTATTGTAATGTTAGTCCCAACATTAATTGAAGAAATGTTTGACAAAACCACTGAGACAAAGAAGAGAGATGGGTGAGTAATACAGGTCACTCCATGCTCCAAAGTTAATCCAACTGTGACGAAGGAGCCCAGACGGGTAAGAGATTACTCAAAGAGAAAAGAGGCTATGATGTTCTGCTGGGGAGGACCCAGCGCTTAGATATAAAAATAGAAGGACTGAACATGGAGAGCGAAGGCCGACAAGTTGGTACCTGGGAAGAGCTGGGAGCTGCTGAGGACCGGGAGAGTGCCGGCGGGGAAGACCTGGCTAGTGGATGTACCAATGAGGAACGGGAAAACCAGAGATCTTGTTGTGCAGAGAGAGAACCGCGCAGAGACCGTTGCAGCCATGGCTACGCAGAGCCACACAGATGAACTAAGATGAGCCGGCATGACCTCAATGGTCATTCCAACACCAAGCGATGTTGCGACCCCGAAGATAGATCCGGTGATGCTAGCCCATGAGCTAAAATGTAGCGGGAGACCTGAAGAGGGATACAGGGAGCAGGGAAACACTCAGCCTACTTGTCCCAGTAACGTAAGAAGTCCTTATAAGAGTAAGAATACCCATGGGACTCAGCCTACTCGTCCGAGTGACACAGCAAGCATTTCGAAAGACCAAGTGAAGATTTATGTAAAGCATGTTTTTTGGGGTGGAAATAAAGAAGCAAAGGAATACAGAAAGTCAAGATCAAGAGAAGAGACATTTGGATTCCTTTAAATTGTTGGGGAAAGGGAACCTTAGAGACACTTGAAGACTTAGCTCAAATGGGTGAACACGCAAATATTGCTAGGAAAACAGGCTCATCGCTAAAAGGAAAGGAAAGGGGACGACATGATGGTGGAAGTGTCCCCAAGAAAAACGAAAGGAATTAACCTAACAGATAGCGAAGAACCATTTGAAAATCATCTGTTAGGGCCGAACAACCTTTTGAGGAGAAGGGAGTTATGCTTCTGGACTTCTGTAGTTTCTTTATTCAGTGGTAGGGCCAGATTAGTTGAGTCTTGAGATGGAGGACAGACCATTTACTTTTTGGACTTTACTGACAAGCACACTAGTTAGTTTTATTAGGTAGGGAATCTACAGCACAGGGATAGATGGGTCACACTCTTATTTCAATAAACCACTTGGTGCATCGGACAAAAACTAGTTTGTCTCCTCCTCCTGACCTACCACAGCAGTCACAAGTAGCACACAGGTTTACCTGGCGACTAAGCTGCACGTATCTGGTGGTACACGCTCCTCACGCAGCAAATCTACCAACTGGCTTGAATCACAATTCGCCCGCCAAGAGGACCTGCAAACAATCCTTCCCTTGTCACAGATCCACTCTTTCGCAAATCTCTCAAACGTGGCTTTTCCAACACCTTACCACGGACTAATCCCAATGGGTGTACAAACCAACACAGACACACTAACTCACAATACTGCGCTACTGTTAAAAGATGCCAGCCCATATGCTGGCTACCCACAATGTGTACAGTGCTCTGTTCTGAGCTTTAAGCAACAATAAAAACAAATAGGGAGCATTTGTCTTGTACTCTGAAAAGTCTGATCCGTAAAGGCAATGTTTATCAAAAGCCTAGCTGACAGTCGTTTATAAGATGTTTGCACCACAGAAATAAATCTTTCCCCAAAAGCCCAATTTCTTAAGAATTAAATATAGAAACATCCACTGAACTCTACCCAAATCTTTCTAATGACACCAAGAAAGAAGGTATTTTTTTTGTTCACCTTCTCAATGTGCACAATTCTCCTCACATTATCAAATGTCTGCCTACTCAAAACAAACCCAGACTGGTTGGGTCTACCAATGATGGTAGGCCGTTCTTCAATTTATTGGCCAAAATGTGTGTGTATACTTTCACATCTATATTAATAAGATCCATCATTCTGCACCCTTCACACTCAAGAGTTCTTCCCAGGCTTAGGTATGAGACGCATCTTGGCTTCCTCAGTCATGGGGGTAATTCTGCATTCATCTTAAAATGTATTAAATAGAAATGTCACATTTGCTCCTTGATATGAAGCCTTTGATTCAATCTTCATCCCCAAGCTATTCATCCGAACGAGGCCGTTTATTCATCTTCAAGGATCTAATGTCTAGTGCAACCTCATTGAAATGTCCGCCCCTGGATTCCTCGAATATGCCTCCAGGTCTGAGGTGGAGTTTGTTCCGTATATCGGTTGCTAAAACATCTCCAGGGAGGTCCTCTGCTGTGTGGAGTTAGATATAAAACAGCCTCATCTCTGCTTCTATGTGATCATTCTGTGTCATTCACCTTGGTTATTCCTCATTTCAGTTAGGAATTGATTGAATGTCTGTTTTGAGTTTACTGGCTGTGAGGTGGAAGCAGTGGCAGCCGTCCTGGACACTGGGAGAAAGGAGGGGGTTGAGGAAGGGTCTCGTCAAGTGCTGGCCATCAATAAAAAGAGAAAATACAGATCCCAAAATGCCCCACGAAATACTGCATCAGGGGGGAGGCACACAGACGGGTAAACAAAGAAGAAAAAGGAAAGGGAGAACCAGGTTTCCTTATGTTAAAACCGCCCGAACACAAACAAAGTACAGGGCTAGCCCACAGTGGACGGAGCAGGGAGGAGGTGGGGAATCTGAATCAGGTGTGTTAAAACCGTTGCTGAGAACACATGGGGCTGATTACGGGGGAGGGGACAGACAAGGATTAAATGCAACTCCAAGAGACTCAGGAGGCGTCTTATTTTACAGGAGCAGCGCGAGGCGAGAGACGCCGCACCCGAGTGGAGCGAGACCAGCCAAGATTACGAGTGGGCTTACTAGTAGTAAGCGGACCAAGGCTCAAGACCTTCCAGTGGAGAGAAACGGCCGCCTAAGAAGAAGGATTCAAAGTGGTGAAGTGTATACTATTGATATCTTGTTAATTTCGTTTTCATGGCCGGCGGACAGGTTGAAGGGTGAAAAGCCTGTAATCGCCTGGCTGTTATCTTGGAACTAATTAAGGCCAGCAGAGGCCGTTGCAAGTAAAGTAAGACAGAACGCCTGTGCCTATGAGGTGAAAAGAACCGTCATCAGTTGGCTAAATTTATTGATCTGTGACCAGTATTTTTTGTGCAATAAACCACTGTGAAAGAAAACCTTGTTTGTCTCCAGCTGACTACATAACACTGGCACGCAGTCCGTCTAGTATATTTGAATACAAATATTGTTTAACATACAGCAGTGATTTTCCTGCCACTTAGTTCCAAGCAGCTCAGCCGACTCTTCGTAGTCCTTAATGCCTGTAGGGTATTCCTAGTTGGGTTTCCCTTATAGGCAACTTCCAGAACTGGAACCTCCTGGAAGCGTTTTCTCCGAGATATTAACAATACTATAGCGTTCAGCTACCACTGCTTTTAATTATCATCGTAAAAACCCTTGACAATAAAGTGTCATGTTGGGAGTTCGGAGCATAGGAAGAAAACACACCTCTACCATCCCTCCCTCTGTGAGAAAGTTTTAGACATCTCAAATGGGGAGTTCCTGTGAAATGCCATTAAGACCCTACTAGTTTAAGTACATGTTCTACAATGAAAACATTTATGGGTATAAACGTATGACTTACACTTTCTGGTCTTTCTATAGGAGACTCATCTTGAAGTGCAAGAATGACTGGAAGATCTTTCAGCAGTTCCACACCTTCACTCGCATAGCAAGGGAATTCCGACCCCATATAATTCATTGTAAAGAACTGTCATTCCAGACTAGTGTGGATCCATATCAGGATTGCTGATTTCCACCCCTTTCCCAGATCTTGTAAATGGTAATGTGTGATGATTCTACCCAAGCTAACCATAACCTTAAACTAAACATCAAACAATATGCTAGTGGTACCCATCAACTGTAAATTGGTATGGTTCAAGGTACCCTGAAACTGCACAGTTTAAATAGCACAGGTTGGTCGGGAAGAGCGGAGATGCCACAATGATGTGTGCGCACATTCCTGAAGAGCCATGCTGTCGTGTGAATAACTATAAGGCAATTCCCAACCATACCCACTCTCGCCACATGCTGGAAGCTGTATCATGGTGGGTGGAAAACATTGAGCATGTATGGGGGGGAAATCAGGACTTCAATGAAAATGGTATCAAGGTTAAATTAGGTTATCAGGTCTGATGCTGGTTGCATGATCCAGATTTGTGGTGAGATAATCCAGATGAGGTTGTGCGACCATAATGCGCAATGGGTCTGTTGGTGACTGCGTTGGCTAGGACTACCAGCAATAGTGAAGAAGGTAAAGGTAGAGGCTGTACTGCAAATTATATCTGTCTATGAGCAGTGGAGCAGCAATGGTGACCGACATGGGCCAACGTTGCCCAAACAGCCAAATGATCTTGCTTGAACAGGTTGTTTAATGGTCCTTACCAATCTACTGAAGCCTCCATAAATGATACAGAAACCTCCTTGGTAATCCGAAAGTTCGGCAAAGCCTTCAATGTTTCTATAGTCGTAGGAGCAGAGGATTCGGTTATTCCCTGGATCAATCTGGTCAATGCCTCCGGGCGTCACTTCAAGGACGACAGGCTTCCGTGTGTCACTCCAGTGATGTTTGAAGCAGTTGTACCTCTGAAAAAGGACAGGCAACTTAGACAGCTACATAAGACATTACATTTTTCTAAAACAATTAAAACAAATACTTTTATACAAGAAAAAAGAAAAAAAGGCTTCTCCTTGAGGTTTAGTAAAGTATAATTCAAGCATTGCCCAACTGAAAACAAACACAATCGAACTAACCAACAAATGCAATTTTCTTTCTAGCTTGTATTGATGTCGAATGGGTATGCATTACAATGGCCAGATGCAACTAATCATCAAGTTGCAAGATCTCTGAATCAATGTGACTATTATTGGAAGTCACAGGAAAATAAAGGATTCCAAAACAGTTTACATTTTTAACTATTTGTACTCATCCTTTTGGAACTTTCTGCTGCTTTTGACACTCAACCACTCCTCTCTCTGTCTCACTTTCCAACCTTGGTTTTCGCAAATCTGCGCTGAACTCTGACCGACCCCTAACTGGAAGGTCGGTCCTTTAAAATCTATTGTTACTCAAGAAATGTTCACCCAACCCCTCTACCTGTCCGTGCCCCTCCCCCCACCCAAGGGTCAGGCATTGGACCTCTGCTCTTTACACTTTATACCTATGCCCTAGGAAGACTAATCTCATCCTTTGGTTTTCTCAATCACCTTTTTGCTAATGAAAATCAAATACTTTACTTTTTTCCTCCTTTGACCCAGCCATCTCAGAACAGATTACGAACTGTCTCACCGCAATTTGTCACTGGCTGGCAATCCCCTACATCTTGCTGAATGCTTCAAAAATGAAGTAATCTTTTTCCTAGCTTCCAAGGCCATGCTCACACTCCTTCCTTGTTTCCTCACACAAGTCTTGCAAATTTGGGGTCCTCATTGATGGTGACCTATTCACCGCCTCAACATTCCGAAAATTCGTCCTTTTCTTACTAACCACTCTACAAAAAATGATAATCTCCCCTTGTACTCATCAAACTGGACTACTGCTCGCTCCTAATCCTGCCTTCCTCTCTACTAGAAAAAGTCCTCAATTTTTCTACCCGCCCTCTATATCAGGGTTTCCCAACTCCATGCCTCGAGGGCTGCAATCCTGACGAGTTTTTAGGATACCCCTCATTCATATTCACGAGATTTGCATACACAGATTGTAAATGTATATTTATTTGGTACTCCTCTTTAGTTTTAAGCACTTGCCCACTTCAGTTAAGTTTATCTTTGTAAGCCACTAGTTTTCTTATATACATTTTGTTTGTTTGTTTTGTCCCTGGTATATGTCTTTATTTTTCACACCCTCATACTGGCTGACTACTTGTTCTCATCTTTATGCTATGGTACAGGTAACCTTTGTGGGAATGCTTCCGCCATATGAAAATGTGTTATTCTAAGTAATTTCTGATCGAAATTGCCGTACCTGTTCTTCAAATCAATACAAAACGCAAACTTCATTGAGCAGACTACGCTGTTATACATGAACCAGTCCGCTTTGGTGATGATGGATGGTTTGATTTCTAGTCCATCTCAGCTGAAGAAAGGTTGGAGGTGGCAAGAAGGATGCATGTTGATGGAGCGGACAGACTACCGTTAGGTCAACACTATACTAGAAAAAGAGGACTTCTTGTCATCGAAAATATACCCTCTTCTATGCGAGCGGATCATGTAGAATTAACAACTTTGGAGGGGCTGGGCGGAGTTGTTTTGATATATATTCAACCGGTCTAAATCAGAAGTACTTATTCTGTCCCAAACAGGTCTTAGGAGAGTCCTGGAGAAAACGGAGCTCACATTATGCCCAAGAATACTTGGGTATCACGGCACTGATATGATATTTTATTTGTATTGTGCGCATACACAAGTGTTACAGAGCGTGACGATGCAAGGGAGAGGAAACGAGGGGGAACAAAACAACGATCTTACTAGGCCCAGTGACAATGAGGACGTGCAAGTGCAGGGGAGAGGGAGGCGAAAGTGCAGGGAGAGTGGAGAAGTGGAAAGTGCTGAGCAATAAACAAAAAACTGTTAGTGCAGCCAGCGAGATGGCAAGTGCAAGGTAAAGGCGCAGACAAGGGGCGTCTGATAAGTGCAAGTAGACGGACTGTAGGGTAACCGATACAGACCCAAGTGCAGGGTTGCCAGGAGGCAGTGCAGGTGTGTGGCTGGGTGGGCAGGGACCTGGGCCCGAAAGGCAGAGGGTAACCAGGGCCTGGTGCCAAGCTGAGCAGATCAGCAGGGGAGAGGGAGAGCGAAGGCAGACCAAAGAGGAAGGTCTTCACTGGGTTGAAAGGTAACAGCACCGGCCTTGTGAGATGGAATATGACCAACAGATTAGTAATAATATGGTTTTCATTGTGGAAGCAATTTAACCAAGTCGAAATGGTTATGGCCCCAAAGGTAAATTATATTCGGTCAATGCTGCCCTTGCATGTACCAGAGAGGATACTCAAAAAAGTCGGCCACCTAATGCGGTAATTCCTCAGGAACGTTACGACAGTGAGAACTGGCCTGAACCGTCGATAATTATCTATGACATGGGGTGGAGTCTGTCAGTTTAGAATCGTATCATCTAGTCTTCGTGTTTCGACACTTGGACAAGTTGTTGGCAAAAGAGGGTTCATCAGATAAGATGGAGGTCAGGGTGTAAGTGGGAAGGAAGGCCAACTCCCAACATGAAGCTGGATGACTACTATCACCAGATAGAGCAGCTCTGTTGCAGGTTTGAGGATGGCATAGCCGAATATTTATAAACTGTGTGCTGCTGAACTGCTGGTATTCCAGAGGACCACAATCTGGTCTAACCTGCATTTAAACTGGATTGAAGATCTATCTTTTGGCAAAACTGTTATTTGGCAGGATTGAAGCAAATCAAGGATATGTGTGACAAGGATACATGGTAAACCTTCTCTGAAGCAAAGGACAGGTATGAGATGGAACGATGCAGCTTTGGGGAATTCAAAACGTTCTCAGCATGATTAAAATTCAACCAGAGATCGCCACTCAAGACGTTGAGGATTATTTGGGGGCATCATTGAGGAGAACACATGGGGCCTCCACGATATATATGCGATGCTCAAGACAAGGGACGAGGTGTATAAAGGAGTCCTGGCGGGATGGTCCAAGGATCTGGAAAGAGGTGGGCCCTGTGGTGAATGGCTCTCATGGTGCATCGAGACACAGGTACCAAAACATGTTTGCCAAAATTGTTACATCATGCCTACTAGACAACACTTAGGATGTTCAAAGTAAGTTTAAGTAAGGCAGATACATTCTGGGCTTCCAAACATTCTAGGGTGACAATACTACACAAGCTGTGGAGCTGGAAGAGTCTCAGAATTCTGGAATGGGGTTAGGCATAATGTTGCCAGAGTCCTAGGGTTAAAGGTCAGAACAAGTTACGACTTGTTTATATTGGGGCGGATGAAGACTAATGTCCTACCGCATAGGGAGAACATTTATTTAAGGAGGGGAACCATGCTGGTTTAGAATCCGATACTTTGGGTATGGAAGACGACCCAGCACCTTCTGGGGAGGAACAGCGCTCAGGGATGCACAAGAACAGAGTTGTTGAAAAAGCCATTTTCAGATACAGGAGTGAACAGGTGTAAGGTGGTCTGAGGTTCCTAAGGGAGCGTGTTGGGCCCACTATGAAACTGATGAAGTGTTGACCTACATGATAACATTTTTGCAGACCATTTCTAGTTCAGAGCAGTTTTCACGAATTGTGTGCATTTCATGTCTTGAGCTACATTTCTGTACTGTAAAACCAAAAATCTTCAATACAAAAAAAAGTGGTACTTCAAATACAAGTGTTAACTGTTACCACCAAACTGATATGACCCTATGTCAGATGGTGTAGTTTCAGGTTGGAAACAATCATAGGAAAATTTTCTAGTTGGGAAAGTTAGGAGGGATGGACGATAGTAGGTAATACAAAGAATAACCATAAAGACCCAAGAGATAACCTTACTGAACCGTACTCAGCAATGCTAAAAGTAACCTTGAAAGGGCTGAAGTGAGGTGCCGGAAGGTGGGGCCTTGGCAGGGTGTTCCGACACCCGAGGCCGCGCTATACTAAAATTTTAAAGGGGAAGCTCAATTTTTCGTTGCCAAAGCTTCCGGTACCGTCCCCATGTTGGGGGACGCCCCACAAGGATGGAGGAAAGGGGGTGGGACATAAGTGTAAATCTAAAACACCAGAACAAATTTTGGGTTCAATATAAATTAACTTTGGACACACAACATCCTGAGAAAGATAGATTTAAAAACATACCCTTCCCGTGATTTTCCCTTCAGAGAAGTCGGTCCGGAATCTCTGTAGGAAAGAAAAAGTTTGCAATTTACATCTCGATTTAAAGGCATGCTCAAACACCAAGTATTAACATGTTAATTCTGGCCGATTTGTGGAAAGTAAACACTTTAAAACTATATGGTTTGGATAAGCCACCCACAGCATGCACTTTAAATTACTCAAGCTATGCATCACAGCCATTCAATATTGTGTACGTTGGTCATGGGCGTCCATATTTAGAGAAAGCCCAGTTTGCGGCACCAAACATGGCAGAAATGAAGGGCAGAAAAGTACAAAAGCGGTCGATCAACAGCTCATATTACAGAGTGTCCCGAGTCTCACCACATCCTCCATTACCATTGTCTGAAAATATTTCCAAAACTCCATGAACACTCTTGATTGCACCATGGACCTATTCCCAAACCCAAATTAAAATCAACACACATAATAGATAGGTAGAGGAAAGACTAACAAATGGAATAGAATGCTCTAACATGTGTGACATTCTAGGAACATTTTGGGATGGTGGACTGGACTCCTGGAGGCTTACCTAACTGATGGCTCCCTCCCCAGACTAGTGTAGTATACACTTCCAACCAAGGACATCAATGTGTCTGGCTTTTTAAGAATATTTGTATTTTAGAAATGGGATGGTGCTTCTACTGTAAACAATACACTTGGAACAATACAGAAAATATAGACTTCCCATGTTTGGGTACTTCACAAAGGTTGGGGTAGAGGTCATTAAGCAAAAGGGCATTTATGTCTCAGGACTAGATTAGGGAGGAGACGCACTGCTTAAATGATGTCTTCAGCCCAATGAGGAAAAGGCTATGCATTATTTAGTTATATGCAATATTGCAATATTTATTGTGATATGCCTGTCGAAGACGAGGACTGTCATTTGAGATCAAGCTTGAATTCCAGGACAATGCAATGTTTTGATTTCTTGGGGCAGGTGTTAGGCATAATACGGTGCAGTTCACTTTGGGAACACTGCAAAAAAGATTAAGGCTACAGGAGTAAGCAGGAAACCCAATTGGTAGCAGTCTGCACCACCCAGATTTACCTGGTAGCTGTGGCTGAGCAGTCAGACTTCTCTCAAGAAGAGTAGGGCAGTATGCAGAGTATACACAATAGGGCTAAAAACACAGTAGAGCAAACAAATGCTGACCAGAGCTTTGTATCAAAAGCATAGAGTTATTTATTTAAAACACACTTTAGGCAATACACTAGCACTCCAAATCAAAAGCAAGTTAAAACACAGTCAGATAAAGTATACACACCTCCCTTAATAACTATTAGACAAGTCAGAGTTAAAACACCACTATTTGTCAAGACAGATGTGAGCGCGTAACTTAGATGGCACTCCAATAGTTTGGTTAAAGGGAGAGAAAGAGGCAGAGCATAAAAATAATACAGTCCCCAACACTTTTAGTAGTTCAGAGCAAGGGAATAAAGGCAGTATACACTGGAGAGCCAAAGTAGGCCAGGCCCACTTTAAATGGAGCAAAGCGAAATGTGCCCAAGATCACACAGTTTAAGTTGCACTAAAAGTCTTTGCAGAGTGTTCAAAAGAGGTTGGTTTAGTTCAAGAAAGAAAGTTAGAAGGTCTGGGGCCAAACCAGTTTAGAAAGCCAAGGATTTAAGGGTCACCTTTATCAATCTGTAGAAAGGGAGGCCAGGCAGGACACAGTACCTTAAAGAGAGAGGAAGCTCCAGCTATGGCAGTTGTTCCTGGCAGTGGTTGCAGTTCGTTGTTCCGATCACGGGATGAGAGGATCTCGTCGAGGAGGAAACTTGGAGTCGTTGCACTGCTCAGGGATGAAACCAGCCATGGAGTTCCCAATTAAAAGGTGCAGTCCTTTTATTCGCGGTCAAAGTGGTGAAGCTTGGCTATCCGGCCGCCGGGGTGCTTGGCACGGGCTATTCGACCAAGAGACATCTTTTGAAGGCGAAAGTGGCAAACTGGTTGGTCCCACCAGCTCAAAGGAAGAAGACTCGTCCAGCAGAAGATCTTCTCTTGTCATTGGGGAAAGTGGTGAGTTCGTTGCAGCAGGGCTTCACCGGTGGTGTCGTTGCAGATGGCTCAGCTTCTTCCCTCTTCGGATTCTTAGGTCCTGTGGCAACTTCTGAAGTTCCAGTCCCAAATGCCCTGCTTTTATGCAGAAAAACCCCCATTCATCAGCCTAGCTATCACTCACAAATGCTAAGTGGTGAGCCGCCCGGCTCACCACTGGGCCAATCAGAGAAGAGTGCGACTTGGGTTGCTACGGAAACGCAGTCCAGAGTGCCAATTCCCCCCTCCACCACTCCTGTGGAACCCAGACAGAGTGGCCCCATTTGGAGGGCTTCTGTGGAGAAGCCTGCCAAAATAGTGGAACAAAGGGCTCGTCCTTGGTCAGTCACAGAGATGGACACAAACGCCATTTTGGAACGGAGTTCTGGCAAAAAGACCCAACCATGGATTTAATATTAAATAAATAAAGCAGCGGTATCTTTAACATTGCACCAAAAAGTGGTGCGTTTAAAATCAATGGGAAAATCTCATAGAGAATACTCCGAGTGACTATTTTGCGTGGTAACCACTGCCACCAGCCAGAAACTCGACAAGGGGGGGGGACAGCACAGTGCCCCCTTGGAAACAGACCCAGGGGCAATCGAATTACCCCTACCAGTACTTCCACAATATGATGGTTTGTACTGGTTCCGTTCACAATTTAGGACTAGAAAAGTCAATGGTGACTTTACCTGCCCTGGGAGACAGTAGTCAGTCCCAGGGTACAGTCTATGTTGGGGAGTCACTATGACACCCCTGTGTTACTGCACTGAGTGTGCTGTGTAACACACATACAAAAACAGATGATGCCCTATGGAGTAAAAAGAGGTAACCCCATAGCCCATGAACACATGCTAAGTCAGAAAGCACCTCAAATCATGTCTAAGAGTGAGAGGAAGAGAGTCTCACTCTTAGCAGGAGAAAAAAACAAACCCCAAAAATCCAGCAAAGCTGCTGGGGGACTCTCCTAGGTTTGGGAAATTAGCCTTATAAGAGAATTCTCCCTAACAGCAGGGCATTATAATGGATGGGGACCAGGAGCTGAAATGTAAGGACGTGCTGAATGGACAGGGGAGAAGAAGGTTAACTAATGCTTGGGACACAGAATGCATGAAGGCAAGTAGCAGGAAATGGAGTTAGCCAGAAAGTGGGGGATAGGGGCCAATCCGTAGACCAATGTATAGGCCTGGAGGAGAAATTTGAAAAGGGATAGATTACTCATGGGCAATCATTGAGAATGGAGAAAAGAGGCAGGAGGATTGTGGGAGGTTTTACAGCATGCAACTAACAAACGTCAGTGAGGCGCGAAGGGACATGGCCTCGGAGGAGGCTGAAACGGACCCGTCTACTGAAAACTAAGAAATCAAGGTTTTGGCTAAGCTAGATAAAGTAGGGACATATTTTCCATATTTTAAGGAAATTACAGTGTTAGTGGAAGGGAAAAGTTTAAGGTTATTAAAAAGGAGAAGAGGTGGCACAAGTTATGCAGGCTGGTAGGATACTTTGGTTTAGGGAAAAGGAGAAAGAGACACCTGCCAAATTGATGAGAACATGCCGGATACATTATCGTGGTGGAGGAAAAGGAAATTAAAATGTGGGTGCCATTTGCAAATAGACTATAGGAGACAGGAACATTTTTGCAAAATGAGGAGGTGCATAGTGAAAAGGAGTACCAACAACAACTGTCAATACAGAAAAACTAAGCACCCCTTGAGGGTCCGGAAATGAATGATAATTGGTTGGCCGAAGACCAACCGCCTCATTTACAGTGTAAGAATATATATTCATTAGTCATTAGTTATTACGTAGCTATTAGTTTAACTAGAGTGAAGCCATTTTAAGATGATCAGAATCGCCATTTTGTTTTCTCTCTGTTCTCTCTAACGTTGCCACTTTGCCTCATGTAAAACTGCTTTGTTGTAGATATTATTTCGCTTCAATGGTCCAAGGCTAAGAAACATGTTGAAACATTACACTGGAAAGCCAGACAGGAATGCCGATTCCCTCCCTCACGTATTCTTGAAGACAGGGAGCAAGGCATTTAATCAGTATACGAATGCCAGCGAGTCTCCCGAAAGAATAGCAATGTACGAAACTAGCATTTAAAGAGTTGAATTATGATATTCTTTACGGCCCCCCTTTCTGAGCCCAGTGAGGCAGCGGAGAGCGGGCTGACTTGTAGAGCGAGAATCGAAACTTAGAGATAGTGAGGCCTGGTATGTGCCAGTCTACTATGCACAGCTTGCCCATGAATAACAGAAACGCTGTGTTCTTGCAAACAAAGAATGGTGTCTGTAAAACTGGAGATTGCAAACTGTTACTAAATAGGTTGGTCTAAGGTGTCATATTTGTCACACTGGTCAATCATCGCCTCTAATTCAAAGGGAAATGAATTGGGGCGGTATCAAATGTGTCATTACTGATTGTAAGATGCTCCGTTTGTATATATGTAACTGATTTACGTTTCGCACTCTCTTGCGTCCCCCGAGGTCTGTTAGACACAGGTTGCAGGGCGTGGAACCACTTGGCCAACTGGGACTATTTTATATTGCAATAAACCCTAGATTTTGGGAACAGAACCTTGTGTCTGGCTTATCTATTCGTGTGTGGTGACTGTGCCTTGTTTCCACATCCGAGGGTCCCTCAGGGGCCCCTTCAAACCCTTTGGGGGGACTTGCTGGCAAAAGGTATGTGTGCCACTGTTCCACAAAGGACAACATGCCAATCGAGGCACCAGAAGGCACTTCCAGATCATGAGGCAAAACATTTTACCTTCCTCCACAACGAGGAAGGTGAAAATGTACCTGTGCAGGGACACTATGCGCTGCACCAAGGAACGATATCCGGTCTGAAAGCACAAGAAGAAAAAAACACTGCAAGAGGCCAAGATCCCCTGGTGGTTCTTCATGGGATCACTCTTCTTAGTCATCAAAGAAGAGCAGCCACTACTCCAAAGACGTTCTGGAGGAAGAGGCCCTGCAGGTACCTTTTCCTACCCAGTCCTCTACTCCTGAGGAATGGGAGGAGTTCAGGATGAAGAGGCTTCACATCTTCGCCAAGGCCCCGAAAACAGAGGCATTGGCATCAGCGCGGATGGCTTGGGCCAAGCCAACGGATCCCGCTGTGCTCAGACCAGCAGGCAGGGAATCCGCAAGCAGATGCGACAAGGTCACGTCTAAGGGTCACACCGTTACATCTACGGACGTTTGTGAACTGACCAGAGGTCCCTCTTTCACAGCGCTGGGTGACTAGATATTTTCTCCCCAAGAGAGCATACATGTCCCATGGGAGGAACTGTATTATGAGGAGGAGGGGGGGCCCTAGTCCTGTTTTGGCTGGAGCCCCTCCACCCTAGAAAAGTCAGGGACTTCCCAGAATAGTTTTATGGGGTCTGGGGGAGGGCAAGGGTACTTGGACTTTGTGCCCGACTTGCAGGAGGCAAGTGGCCACCTCTCCAGAGGTGGGCATGCTCCTTGCTGCCACCCCTGGCAAATCACAGGCCGCATTTCCAGCGTCCGGTGCTGAAGGTGGTAGACACCTTGAGGCAGTCTGCTCCTTCACGTCCAAAGGTGCAGTATGAACTATCTTCCATCCTGGAGGAAGGTCCAAAGAAGTAGACACTATTGCCTTTCAATCTGGCAGTACAGGGGCCAGTGCTGGAACTATGGGCCACAGTGGAGCGCAACCTGGAAAAAAAGCAAAGGCCGGCACCCTCAGATCGCATGTTTCTTTCTTCCCATGCTTTCCTTGAAAGCATGGTGGTCCAGGCCGCTACGGCGAATAATAAAATCAATTCTTTCCCATCTTTGCACCCTGACGGGGAGAGCAAGCGAATGGACACATGGTGTGTGAAGAGTTTTGGCTCTTCAAGCCTGGGTCTCTATTGCATAGATGCTTCTTGTGCTCTAGCCAAGTTCTCTTTCGGCCTGCGGACGGTCATGGTGGATGTTTCAGAGCACATCCCTGACGGGGAGATGCATCAACTCTTTGAGGCCCTATTCAAAGACCGCAAATAAGCCTCCAGTCAGATACTGCAGTCTGGTCTGGATACGATCCTTTCACGGTTGGTATCGGGTGACTTGCGATCTAGCAACAAACTCCAAATAGAAACAAGACAATATGAGAAAGAAAATTCAGAGGAACTACCCTTTCCTATCTGATAGCCAAACTATGAAACATATTCCTGAAGGAAATGAGAAACATACACCAAATATACAACAACACCCTTACGAGCAGACTACCCAACCCCATACAACGCCTGCTGATACAAACCGTAAGCAGGAAACAAGGAAAACAAGGAATAAATACACAATGAAAAACAAGAACAGATACAAATACCTAGATATACCTAAAACCCACCAACCACTTCTCTCATCCACACAACCCACCTTTCTAACCAGAAACCTCAGACGCCAGTTCCTCCTGGATCTACATGCATCAACATATAAGCACAACATTCATCATATCCCTTTCTCCCTCACTAATCAAACCAACCCACTTTCCTTGCAGAGCTATTTGAGCACCTGACGCACATGAAAATGTCAGCAGTAGGAGGTATAAATCAATTTAAAGTGGAGGAAGAACAGTCAAACAATCCATTGGGCACTTAGTCTCTTGCAGCCTATTGTGGAGAGAGGGACAAGAGGAGTGGTCAGCTGTTTCAAAGATGAAAGACTGATCAATAACGACAAGATTTACGGAGAGTTGAACTGTGGGCAGGTGGTGAGGAAGATGTGTCAGTGCTGCTTTCATGGAATGTGTTTCACAAAAACAGACCAGAAGGGTTTGCCTGTGCCATTGCAGGTAATGTGCGATTTGTTTGAACTTTACCTGTTCCGCGATATTGAAGAAAGCTGACGATACTTGGCAGGGGTGTTTTCTTTTCAGCAGATTGCTGCCAATTTTACGATCCTTAATGCAGGTGAAATATTGTAGTGGCTGGGAAGATCCCAGTTGCAAAAGAAATCTTGGAGGGAAGTAGTAAGAGCAGGTTATGGTTGCAATGTCTTTGACCACCCGTGGTGCAACCGGGTCCACAGTAGCACATTAAGGGAGTCAGCTCAGTGGGTGAGGTTGGGGGAGAGGTAATTGAGAACAAGGAGGAGATTAAGCACGCTCAAGCGAATGCGGAGCATGGCAAAGATGGTATAAAATGGTAGAGGAAAGTTTGCAGGCTTGGGCAGGAAGAGATGAGGGACGTGGAGGTTTGCGCAATAGCTGGAATTCGTAGATTTAATTGTGACAAGGGCATACCGGTATTCCTTTCAAGAGATGAAAGTCTTCAGGACAGTGGGACTTGGACCAGCGCCAAATGCTTAGCCACATGGTTATCTTCAGTTGTCGGATGAGAGGGTTGATCAAGGCCGGGTGTCGGGATGAGATAGAGTAAAGGTGCAAACTGTGTAGTGGCGGTCAAAGAGAAACCATAGCAGGGTTGACCAAGAACAGCCCCTAAATTAGCAGCCTGGTGTGAAGTGAGCAAGAAGACTAACTGCAGTCAGATCCAAATCTAGTGAGTCTGGTTTAAATTAGTTTTTTTGTGATGGGGCAACAAGGGACAGTGAAGGAGACAGTAGTAAAGGGGAGTGAAATCAATGGGGAGGTATGTGATTGTTATGAGTTAATGAAAAAAAGGTGAAATAGCGGGCACCACCTTTGTTTCTGTTTCTTTTGTTCAATAAACGACGAAGACTTAGTTCATTTAGAGGTGCAGACTGAGTAAAACCCAGAGACACCTGGGAACATAAACAATCAACTGCAGAAAGCAGGGTGTATCACACCTTGCTAATCGGTCGATCTCTCTTTGTGTGCCTCCAATAGAGGTTACTATTACTTCATTATCACATATATAAGTCTTATTCAGTAGTCTTCAATACAAATTTCACTAATATTTTCTGGTCAACTATTAATTTGCTGGATTGATATTAATTATGACTCCATTTTTTGTAGTGATGTTTTGTACTGCTGAGGAAGATGCCACATACCCACACTGGGTTGAAATTTCTGAGAACTTTTATTGTAGCCAATGCATTTCGGAGAATACAATCTCCTTCATCAGGGCAGTTCTCTTTACTAGCCATTAGAAATATTATCGAATCGATATTTATGACAGTAGAGAACTAATGGAATGCATACGCATTTGTTTAAGGACACATACTTGAGCTTCGAGGATCGCGTGTGATTAACGGACACAACCGACACTTCTACTACTTTAAAGGTAGTGTTTGTCCCTTGTAATCAGACTACTGAAGACTAATAGGTCATTTGAATAAGTTCATGAATTTAAATTCATTATGTTTTAGGGATTACGATTATGAACGGGCAATAAACACACTGCAAGCCACGTTCAGGTATTTGAGAAGTATTACTTTTTGAAGGCGTACAATGCCATTTAACTGATGTGAAATAAGGTTGTGGTGAAACTGACCTATGACTGTTCCTCTTTTTGTTTCTTTTTCTTCCTACCTATGGACAATTGGAATGATGGTATGTGTTAGGCAGAAACCTGTGCAGTTCCCTTAGGGACCACTGCAAAATATTTAAGACTACAGGTGTTTGGCAGTAAACCCACTTGGTAGCAGTCTGTACCACACAGATTCACTGGTGGCTGTGGCTGAGCAGTCAGACTCCCCTCAAGAAGAGTTAGGCAGAATACAGAGCATACAAAATAGGTACAGAAATACAGTAGTACAAGCAAACACTGACCAGAGCTTGGGTGTAAAAGTATATGACGATGCATTACTTACCGTAAAAGCATTTCTGATGGTTGTATCTGCTTAGATTCACATGCTGTGCATAGTCCGACATACAGTGGTCACTACGGAGTATTGCATTTTGTTTTTCGTAGTCGAAAAGGGGACGTCGACAAGGCGTGTCTGTAACACTATCCCTATAGTGACGTGTGTTGTACCCACAATCCCTCACGCGTCAAGGTCCCTCTGTTTGTATTTTTTCTGCCCTGAGGGAGCCTTCTATACGTGAGTGAGCACAGAAAAGAGAGATGTAGAAAGGTGTCTATGTTCCTTCAATCCGAGCGGGGAGGAAGGGTGGGCCGCATGTGAATCTAAGCAGATACAACCATCAGAAATGCTTTTACGGTAAGTAATGCATTGTCTTCTGATGTTTGTTAATCTGCTTAGAATCACATGATGTGCATAGACTAGCGAGCAGTACCCGGAGTTGGCAGTGGGTTATGAGAAGGAACAGTAGAGAAAAGATGTCTTAATACTGCCTGTCCCACCTGGGAGTCAGATCTAGAGTGTGCATCTAGACAGTAGTGTTTTGTAAAGGTGTGCACAGAACTCCAGGTTGCCGCTTTGCAGATGGACTCAAGGGGAACGTTTGCAATGAATGCTATGGATGCTCCAGTGCCTCGAGTAGAATGTGCTCTTGGCTTGAAGGGTAGTTCTCTCTTAGCAAGAGTGTAACAGAGTGATGCATTGAACAATCCATCTAGATATAGTGGATTTTGAAACTGCATCTCCTTCTCTTCCTGCTGCCACCGAGACAAAGAACTGATTAGTCTTTCTCAGTGGTCTGGTTCTTTCCATGTAGAACATGACAACTCTGCGCACATCAAGTGTATGCAGACTTTTTTCTCCCGAATTGGAAGGGTTTTGAAAGAACGTTGGTAGTTCTATTGACTGGTTTACATGGAATTTTGAGATGAATTTCGGTGCAAACCTTGGGTGCGTGCTTAGAACCACTTTATGTTTGTGAACTGCTACAAAGGGGTCTAAAACAGAAAGAGCCTGTAGTTCACTTACTCTCCTAATGGAGGTGATAGCTATTAGGAAAGCGGTCTTAAGAGTGAGGTCTTTAAGAATTGCTTTGTGCATGGGTTCAAAGGGTGAGCCCATGAGTCTGGTAAGTACCACATTCAGGTCCCAGCCGGGAGCTGGGTTTGCTCTCAGAGGGTGTATTCTCTTTACTCCCTCCATGAATAACTGGGACTTTCCACCACGACACTTTAAACTGGGAAGTGGTGTATGCAGAAAGTGCCGCTAGGTGGACTTTAATGGAGTCCAGTAAATGGGTCTGGTACAGGACAATGTGCGTGGGGGAGCAGTCAACTGGGTCGATGCTCCTTCCTCTACACCAGATGACAAATCTCTTCCATTTGCTAGAATAACAGTGACGAGTGTTAGGCTTTCTAGCCTCCCTGAGGATGTCCATGCATCTCTGCGGGAGTTGTAAGTGTCCAAATTCTATGATCTCAGGAGCCAGGCTGCTAAGTTCATGGTCTGAGGGCATGGATGCAGTGTCCTGCCCTTGTCCTGTGACAGCATGTTGTGCGGGCAGGGAAGTTTCACTGGGGGAGATAGAGACATCTCCATCAAGTGAGCAAACAATGGCTGCCGGGCCCACATAGGGGCCACTAGTATCATGGTAACTTGTTCCTGGTGCATCTTGTTCACAATCTTGTTGAGAAGGGGAGTCGGGGGGGAAAGGCATTAGCAAATTTCCCTGACCATGGAATCGATAGACCGTTCCCCTTGGATTGGTTCTGGGGGTACCTGGAGGCGTAATCTTGGCATTGTGAGTTCTCCAGAGTTGCAAACAGGTCTATTTCTGGGAATCCCCATTGTGTGAAGACGTCGAAGACAATGTCTTCGTGCAACTGCTATTCGTACTCTGAGGGCAGAGGGAAGTCTCTGCTGAGTTCGTCTGCTAGCAGATTGAGTTCCCCTGGTACATGTTGCGACAGTAAGAACATGTGTTTGAGAGCCCACTTCCAGATATTCTGGGCCAGCTTGGACAGTCCTGGAGAGTGGGTGCCCCCTTGCTTGATGAGGTAGTACATGGCTGTGGTGCTGTCCGTAAGGACCATCACTGTCTTCCCTTGTAGGTGTTCCTGGAAGGCTTTTAGTGACTTGAACACGGCCAGTAGCTCCAGTAGGTTTATGTGCTTGGATGCTACGCTCGGAGTCCACACTCCGTGAGCAGTCTGATGGGATAGGTGAGCCCCCCCATCCTGTGAGGGATGCGTCTGTGGTTAGAGAGGCTACCACTGCGGGTGTGGCAAAGGCTTTCCCTCTTACCAGGTTTTCCTTTGTCCACCACCGTAGCGAGAGAACCAAGGCCTGCGAGACCACCACTAGATCGTCCCATTGTCCGCTGGCCTGACACCACCGGCTGTTGAGCCACTCTTGCATTGGGCGCAGGCGCGCGTGAGGTACCAAATAAATACATGACGCCATCATTCCTAGCAAGCGCATCGCTTTGCGCACTGTCACCTCCCGACCTGCCACATATTGGGGGATCTGAAACAGCATGTTTTGGACCCTCTCGTTGGAGGGGAAGACGAGGCCATCCTTTGTTTGAATTAGAGCCCCTAGGAATTGTTTGACTTGACTGGGGTCTAAGCTGGACTTCTCGTTGATGGAGAAGCCCAGTTGGAACAAAAGGTCTACACTCTTTTGGGTGTTTGAGAAGCATGTCTCGTAAGAATCCCCTGTTATGAGCCAGTCGTCGAGGTAAGGGTATACGGGGATGGATAACCTGCGCAGGTGGGCCGCTGCCACTGCCAGTACTTTCGTGAATACCCTTGGTGCAGATGCTATGCCGAAGGGTAGCACTCTGAACTGGTAGTGTTTGCCCTCTATCATGGTATTTTCTGTGCACTGGCAACATTAAAATATGAAAGTATGCATCTTTCATGTCCAGTGTTGTCATGTAATCTCCCTGTGATAGCAGTGGGATCATTTCCTGTAAGGTCACCATACAAAACTTTTGGGGTTTGACAAACTTGTTCGCTGGGCGCAGATCTAATACAGGGCGCATGGTTAGATCCTTTTTGGGTACAAGTACGTACACTGAATAAATACCTTCCGTTACCTGAGATAGAGGCACAACCTCTATAGCTCCTTTTTCCAGTAGCTGGTCCACTTCTTGGAGAAGGATGGCAAGGTGTTCTGGTGTCATGCGTCGTCCCCTCGGGGGTCTGTATGTTGGGGAACTGTTGAACTCTATACAGTAGCCGCGGGCTACGGTGGATAGTACCCAGCGGTCTGATGTTATTCCCTCCCATGCTGGAAGAAAGGATGTTAACCGGCCCCCGACCGGCGATGCATGGGAGGGGACCCGAATCTTTGCGTCACTTGGTGTTGTTGGTGGCTTGGGAGCCTCTAGGGGTGGAACCCTGTCCTCTCCCCTTGCCACGGCGTTGACCTCTCTGATTGTACTGGCCACTATTACTTTGGTAGTTGTTGGCAGAATATTGAAGTTGTTGATTCTGTTGCTGGCGTTGGCCACGAAAAGAACGCTTGTTGCCAAATCCCCGCCTGTTAGGGGGCTTTAAGATTTTGTCCAAGGTCTTTATGGTATCAAATTCTTTTTTCGCATTTTCCAGTGCGTCGTCCACTGCCTTTCCAAAGAGGTTAGACTCTTCAATAGGCTTGTTAATGAGCGCCGCTTGCGTTTCCGCCTTAATCCCGGAATTGCAAAGCCAGACGTGGCGCTTCAGCAGAATTCCCTGTACCAAAGAGCGGCCAGCTGTTTCCGCTGCATCGAGGGTATTCTTAACGATGCATTGGTTGACCAGAGACCCTTCATTAACTGTAGCCAGCAATCTAGTTTTTAGGGGTTCAAGGACTTCCTCGATGTCCTGCTTAAGCTTTCCCCATTGCGCATTAGTGTAGCTTGCCAGCAATGTGTTATTATTGGCAATTCTAGTTGAGAACGCTGCCGAGGTGGTAATTCTTTTGGCTAGGGCATAAAGCTTTTTCCCCTCTTTATCCGGGGGTGCCTCGCTGGTAGACAGTGGAACCCCAGCCCTTTTCCTAGTGTTAGTCACCACTAAGGAGTCCGGGATTGAGTGACCCTTAATATATAGTGGGTCTGATTGAGAGGGTGAGAACAATTTTTCGATTCTTGGATTAACCCCTCTTACTAGTGCAGGTCGTGGCCAGTGACGGGTTGATTCGTCTCTTAACAGAGGCGAGTATTGGAATTGTTTGGCTGGTGGGTTTTTTTTTTTGATAATCCTTTCCACGAAGTCAAGTGTCTGTGGTGACCTCCCCAGTTTCGACCTCAAAATGTGCTGCTGCCTTCCTCAGTAGCGCGTTAAAGGCGGGCTGATCGTCAACAGGCGAAGGGTTCCTAACTGGTGTGGTCTGAGGAGACCTGATGTCTATAATGTCTGGCTCTGTAGACCCTGATGGTGACTGCCAGGGATTTGGGTCACCCTCACTTGGGTCTTCTTCGTACCCTTCCTCACTTAGGTTAGTGTCCTCATGGAAGCCTTCTCCCTCTTGTTGGTTTTCATCATTAATTAACTCCTCTCCTTCCTGGAAGTGAGTGTCCTCTTCGGTGAGGTCGTAAGAGTTCATATCCTCCTGAAAGGGGTTATAGAACAACTTCGGGTATTTAGCCCTTGGACTTTCTAGGAGTACCTCCCTAGGTCTTTTAGGTGTCCTATTTTCTGGAATGGCCATGAATCTGTCTAACTTGTCCATACAGGACTGGAACTTCTCCAAGGTCCACTGAGGTAGGCCAGAGCGGTCTGGGAGTGAAAAAAGGAGTTTCTTCTCCTTGTATTCGTTTAGATCTGTCCCATAGCGTCGAAGATAAGGTGCCTTTGCCTTCTGAGAAGTGTTCTGGCAGGCTAGGGCTTTCCGTCGACGGTGGGAGCTGTCCCAGCCTACTTTCCGGCGCCTTCGGCATTTCTTTGGCCTTGTGCGCGGTGTTCGGCGTGTCAATTGTCGTCCGTCTCTGGCCATCCTTAGAAGATATACGCGCGAGGCTTTCGGCAATCATTCGG
The DNA here is from genome assembly GCF_040938575.1 of Ambystoma mexicanum. Lineage (NCBI taxonomy): Eukaryota > Metazoa > Chordata > Amphibia > Caudata > Ambystomatidae > Ambystoma > Ambystoma mexicanum. The sequence goes on from NC_090924.1 coordinate 1,287,033,796, forward strand.
TCTGCCGAGGGATCGCTCGCCGTCGCGCTAGGTACCGTCGAGTCTTTAGTGGCAACGTGCGCACTCTTACGAGGCGCGTCGCCGCCTGAGGGTTTGGGGTTAGCGCCCTTATTTCCAGAGTGCCCGGTCGACGGTCGCGGGAGTGGGGAGAGCTGGCGACCCTTACGGTCGGCGGAAGACGCCAGTGGGCCCGGCGCCTCCGTTGGAGTTATGGCTGCCTTCGTCTTCAACTAATGCGTGCCGTGGGGCATGTGTTTATGAGATTTCTTGTGTGCGTCCTTGTCGCCGGGGTGTTCATCCCCATAAGCTGGGCGTGAGCCGGGCTTGTCGGGGCCGGGGACGGTCGAAGAGGAGCGAGAACGCTCCCTCGAGAGGTCTACAACCTCCGTTACGGAGGCCGTGTAATCACTGTCCTCGTCACATTCGGCAGCGGGCGAGGAATCTGACCTAGACATGGCGTAGGCCGCCCACCTTTTGACCCTGCGGTCCTTTATCGTTTTGGGCTTAAGTAACTTACAGGCCGCACAGCCGCCCTCCTTGTGATCGAGGGGCAAGCAACGGTTGAACTGTTTGTGCTTGTCCTTCCAGGTAGATTTGCCTTTGCAAAGTGGGCAAAACCTAAAGGGCGTCCTCTCCATAGCTGAGGGCAAGAAGTGTGATTACGACCTCGAAAGAGAGGGAGGGGAAAGAGAAAGGCATTCTCGGAGTGAAAAGAAAAGATCACACAACCCCACTCTCCCTACTGTGTAAGGCCGGCGAGGCCAGGCCACGTGTTCGGTGACGCCGAAATATCTCCTCCGCTCGTCCTTCCGTCGAAGATCTTGCTCGGCGGAGAAACAGCTTGCAGCTTCGTCGAGGGAGGGATCTATGTGCTAGATATTAATAATAATAAACAACCAAGGGTCAAAGAAATGATTTCGCAATGTCTCTCGAGGAGCTCCGCATAGAGGCGACCAATAACTGGGCGGAAAAAAACAATCTGAGGGACCCCGACGCGTGAGGGATTGTGGGTAAAACGCACGTCACTATAGGGATAGTGTTACAGACACGCCTTGTCGACGTCCCCTTTTCGACTATGAAAAACAAAATGCAATACTCTGCAGTGACCACTGGATGTAGGACTATGCACAGCATGTGATTCTAAGCAGATTAACAAACATCAGAAAATTATTTAACACACACTTATAAAACACACTAGCACTAAATTGGTAAGATAAGTTCAAAACACAATCAGTATTATCATATGTACATCCCTGATTACTTGTTGGACAAGCCTTAGTTAACACCACTTATTTCCAAACAGAGGTGAGCGCTTAACGTTTGATGGCACTCCAACAAGTTAAATAAAAAGGGAGGGGAAAGCAGAATTATGGAAGCATACACACTAAACACTTTTTAAAGACCCACAGCAAGTTAAGGAAGGCACAGTCTACTGGTGAGCAAGGAAGTTTGGGTGCCAGGCCCACTTTCAAGGGAGCCAGGCGGAAGATGCCCAAGATCAGACAGTTACACAGAGTCTTCAAAGTTTGTGGAGGTAATTCGAAAAAGGTTTAGTTCAGTGCAGAAAAGTTAGCTAAGGTGTCCCAGACTAACCCAGGTTCGAGAGACAAGGATTTAATACACCCCGTTCAAACAGTTGCAAGGGAAGCCAGGCGGAACACAGTACCTTAAATGGAGAGGATCCTCCAGCGGGGGCAGTTGTTCCTGGCAGCGGGTGCAAGTCGCAGCGTCGTCCAGAGGAGGAGAAGATCTCGTCGTGGAGGAAGGATGAAGGTCGTTGCACTGCCAGGGAAGAAACCAGCCATGGAGTTCTCCGGTACAAAGATACTACCCTTTCGGTTTGCGGTAGTGGCGAAAACATGGTATCCCGGTTTCCGGGGTGCTTGGCACAGGCAAGGCGACCACGAGATGCCCCAGGAAGGCGAAAAGAAGGTAGACTGGTTATCCCCACCAGTCGAAGGAAGAAGACTCTGGGCTGGAGATCTCCTCTGTAGTTGGGAAAAGTGGTGCAACGGTTCAGCAGGGCTCCGTCGTTGCAGGCCGGCTCAGCTTCTCCCTCCTCGGATTCTTAGGTCCTGTGGCGACTTCTGAATTTCCAGTCCCCAAAGCCCTGCTTTAATGCAGCATACCCCCATTCACTCAGCCTAGCTGTCAATCAAACATGCTAAGTGGTGAGCCGGCCGGCTCACCACTTGGGCCAATCACACAAGAGTGCGACTTGAGTTATCAAGGTAACTCAGTCCAGGGTGCCTAAACCCCCTCCCACACCCCCTGTGGTACCCAGACAGAGTGGCACCACTTTTGGAGGCTTCTGTGGAGAAGCCCGCCAAAAAGTGGAACAAAGGGCTCGACTTGGGTTGGAGTCACAGAAGAGAACACAAACGCCATTTTAGAATCGAGTTCTGGCAAAAAATACCAACCAGCGAATTAATATTAAATAAATAAACCGGCGGTATGTTCAAGGCTATAAGAATTAAATAATTAAAGTTGGTAGCCTCGAACAATGGGAAAATCCCAGAGATATATTCGAGGACGAATATAAACAGTAGTATCCACTGCCACCATCCAAACTCGATCAGGGGGGACGGAGACGTGCCCCCTCGAACAACAGACACCGGGGCAATCGAATTGCCCCGACCAGTACATCCACAATATGATGGTTTGTACTGGTTTCTGTTCATAATTTGGGACTAGCAAAGCCAATGGTGACTTTACATGCCCTGGGAGACAGTAGTCAGTCCCAGGGTATGGAGTCTATGTTGGGGGGTCACTACGACACCCCTGGGTTACGGCACGGAGGGTGCTGTGTAACCCACATCAAAAAAACACATGAGACCCTATGGAGTAAAATGCCCCATAGCCCATAAAACACATTAACAGTCAAAGGAACACCTCAAATCATGTCTAAGAGTGGGAGAAAAAGAATCTCACTCTTAGCAGGAGAGAAAAAAATAAACCCCAAAAAATCTAGCAAAGCTGCTGGGGGACTCACTAGGTTTGGGAAATTAGCCTTACAGAGAATTCTCCCCAACAGTGTGTAACATATATGCAAAATATTTTTGTTTTCTTTTTTCTTTTTAGTGATGGATTATTGAATCGTGACATATATTGTTTACATACATGTAGTGCTTGTAATGTTTGGAATCTTTTTTCATATCTACTGTCATAAATATCGATTCGATAATATTTCTAATGGCTAGTAAAGAGAACTGCCCTGATGAAGGAGATTGTATTCTCCGAAATGCATTGGCTACAATAAAAGTTCTCATAAATTTCAACCCAGTGTGGTTATGTGGTATCTTCCTCAGCAGTACAAACCATCACCACAAAAAATGGAGTCATAATTAATATCAATCCAGCAAACTAATAGTTGACCGGAAAATATTAGTGAAATTTGTATTGAAGACTACGGAATAAGACTTATATATGTGATAATGAAGTAATAGTAACCTCTATGTGAGGCACACAAAGAGAGATCGACCGATTAGCAATGTGCGATACACCCTGCTTTCTGCAGTTGATTGTTAAGAGTTAATGCAAATTGCCTCAGTCATGTGTGTGTAGGTGATGGAAGACACCTAAAATACGTTAAAGCTAAACTAAAGTAAACACTTTCGCAAGTTCATTTCTTTGAACGTCGTTTTTTGGGATTCTTGAGGAATAATAAAAGAAATAGGTGTTCCACTGAGTGATTGAAACCACCTGCTGTTTCTTATTGTAGTGACATCCATATATATGCGCAATGTGAACCTCCAGATGTTCTGCACTACAAGTCGACCTGCCTAGACAATGTTTGGGATAACCTAAAGAACATCTGTTGAAACGGATTAGAACCTTACATGCAGTTGCCTTTATCCTGATAGGGAACACAGGTGCTCAAACAGATTAGCCATGCTAGGAACTAATGCTTTTATCCTAAGTGTGAACTAAGAATTAGTTACACTTTCATGAAGTCATTGCCAAAGTCAAAGTGAAAATGTTTGGAAAGCTATATGAGCAGCATTTTAGACAAAAAGGAATCTGTGTGAAGGCCAATCTGACAGAGTTCCCGTGCATTCCATATTGAAGTCAATGAGTGGTTAAATAAAATAAACGTTGACCCATATGACAGGGTTAACTCTTGATCTTATTCTGAGGAGCTGTTCTGTGGAGTTGCCCTAACACATGGCGTATACCAAATTGATTGATCATCAAGAAATTACAAAACGGTGGCAACAAGCAATGCCTGTACTAGGGAGCAGATGAAGACCAAAGGGATCAAAAGGAGGATATGTCAGTGGAGATCTAAAAGAACAAATTGCTTACCTCTGGTAATTTTCTTTCTGAGAGAGAAGAGGTTAATCATCTTCAGAAATACGCCTCGGACGTAGTATGCGTTGCAAAGTTTACCAAAAGCCAGCATGTGGTTCTGTGACTCGTTACAACAACTCCTTCACTCAGCAACCTCGGTCCAGGGCCCAGCCACTCTCCACTTGCACTGCCTCCCTGGCTCCCCTTGCACTGTGGGACTGTCACTGTACCCTACAGCCCCCTTCCCAGCACTTGCTCTGCACTTACCTCGCACTTGCCACCAGCTGGCCCTTTTTATTTATTATTTATTAATTATTATTTCTTACGCTACTTACCTTGTACTGCACTTTCCCCCCCCACCTCCTCCCCCTGCACTTCCTCCTTTTCCCCTTACCTCTGCACTTGCGCGATCTGAATGACACCTGGCCTAGTAGGATCGTTTGTCTGTCTTCCCCTTGTTTCCCTCCCTCCCTGCCTCGTCGCGCCTTGAAACACTTGTGTATAGGCGCGTTACAAATACCATATCATATCATATCACAGTATTGTGCCAGAAATGAGGTCACCCACACACATACTCGAAGAAGCAAGCACCATTTCCCACAGTTTGTATGCTTATTATTTATTCATTTGTTTGTTTGTATAGCGCTAAAGCCCGCGGGCATCAGAGCGCTTACCAATGAGACAGGACCTGAACAGACAGAAGACGAGACAACAAAAGATAACAAAGATAAGTCAATTCTGAGAGGTGCTAAAGATGGTAGTCTAGACGGATGCTTATTTGAATAGCAGGGTCTTTAGATTCTTTCTGAATTTTATATAGTTTGGTTCCAATTTCAGTGTAGCCGGAAGTTTGTTCCTTTTTAAGGATGCTTCTGCCCGAGAAGGCCTTACCCTAGACCGTTCTGCTTTTTAGCTGGGATATTTTGGAGGAGGCCTTTGTTAGATCTTAGGTTTCTAGTTGGTTTGTGCCAATTGAATTGTTTTTTTTTAAGGTATGCTGGGGCTTTGCCATATAGGCCTCCATGGACCATAGTCAGGGACTTGAATGTGATTCTCTCCTCAACTGCCAACCAGTGCAGATCTCTTCTGTCGCTCACTCGTGCTTGGGCAGCCGCAATGAATACTAGAACTGGCATACGGAGAACCATAAAAGAATTTAGACTGAGCATTTTCTTTTTTTATTCTATTCGTAATTTGAGAATAGTTTTGTAGGGCAGGAGGAGAGTGAATAATAAGGTATCTGTGGGAGGAATTAATTTAGCCATCAGAAAATATTAACGGAGAAATGTAATTTGCTCATCTAAAAGAAACATTTCTTCCACACATTCCTCAACTGCTAAAGACTCCCAAAATCATGCCAAGACAAATATGGAGAAGGAAAAAAATAAATACAAGACTGTGCCATCAAACTAGGAAGTTCTAAAGGACATAAGCATCAACTGTAGTATCCCTTGCCACCAGGGAATCAAGATGGAAATGCTTAGTCAATGTGTGCAACAAAGCCCATGTGACCGCCTGGCAAATATCTAGTATAGGAACAGCCATGTGCAAGGCAGACGTTAATAGATCTCTCAGGGTACTTCCTGAGATGCCAGCTGACAATAGGTCTTGGTGCAAAGAATAGTCCCTCTAGAAATAGACCGTTCAGTTACTGTTCAGCCTTTCTTAGGCCCTTGCAAACCTCACAAAAAGCTTGTCATCCAGAGGGAACTTTAAATGCTGTTCTTGGATTTAGTTTATGAAATCTTTACTCTGTTTTGGTGAGATGAGAAGGTGGCGAGGTAGATTCTGTGCTGCATATTGACTTTGAATAGCGCCCTAGGAAAGAATAAAGTCCTAATAAATAAGGTAATATTCTTTGGAGAATAGCAAAATAAAGGTGAGTGACAGAAAGAGCTTCCAGCTTTGACACAGCAATTGTAATTTGAGGGCCACTAAAAATGTGATCTTGAAAGATAAAATTTGGGGGGGCACTAGAGAGCCCAGCCAAGATGGCCCCAAGCCTGTGAGCGCCCGAACAGCCCCAGATATTCGATTAAAATAAGGCCACAACCAACCTGCCACCACTAATCTATGTACTCCTATAAGCTGAATGATCTAATAAGGAACATCTTTGCGGGAATCTGAGTGCTCCAGACACCCGGGTGAAGGCAAACAGGCAACGTATCCATGAGCGCAGAGCGCACAGGCAAAGAGACCATGCCCGCCCCGGAGAGAAGCAGAGGCCGAAATTGCTGCCCCAGAGGGGAGAAGCCCAGAGACCTGAAGAGCGACCCAGACCCACATGACTCTGGTGAGGACAAGAGGGCCAGCCAGGCCACCAACATCCAGAAGCTGGAGGGGGCCTGCGAGGGTGCAGCACACCCGGAGGAGCAGCCTACTACAGCATGACACGCACACTCACTTGAGGGACCGCAATAGTATCCGGACCGAAGAGGAATGATCGGCATCAGGACTGACCTGGCCTGCAGTAAGAGTAGCAGAGGCTGCGGGCTGGCGGGCGGCCTGCTGACTCCTTTCTCCCTCCTGCTTGTGAAAATTGCATGCAGCGGGCGACAGCTCCAGTTGACCAGCCGCAACACGATCTGGGAGCTGACAGAGCTCCGAGCCTCAATGTTCTGGCGTGACAGAAAAGAGACACAAAGCATCCTTTGGAAGGGCAGCACTACCCAGACAACCTCTCCCCAAAGACAATGGCAACACACTTAGGGGCGCAAACAAAATGCACCTGAAGCACAGACTCACCAGATGGTGTGGGACCATATCCCAACACAAACCCACACCACGCGGCACCCCTAAGCAAGCTCAACATATCAACCCACATTGTGGTAGGCAAGGTAACATGGGTGCTATTTACACCCGTAGGGGGAAGGTTCCCTGCACTCCACAATTGGAGACACTGCTGAGGAGAGGGGCAATACGACCTAGATAGGTGGTACATGCTTAAGATAAAAGAACCAACAACGAGCCGCAAGTGACACCACATTTACCAGCGTCACCATGCCAAAATCCAGCATCAATCGAAACTACACTTTGAACAACCGCCCACATCCAAGCAACTACCCCCTGGTGAGTACTCCCTGAAGGGCGACACCCCTTCCCCTGCTATAGATCCAAGTGGGGCACTTAAGCGCTATATAAACACAATAAACATAACACTTGTTGATATTAAGAACATGTTGGGGTAAGTGCAAGCCAGCATACAGTCCCTGGATGGGAATTTGGATACATTGACCACATGCAAGTACACGTGGATAAACACGGAGGCCGCCTGGATGAGGTGGAGGGCAGGGTGTCCACGGTCAAGGATGAATCTTGCACCACCACGAGGGATATGGCCCTGATATGATAATATGATAGGCTATTTATAACGCGCTTAATACCCACAGGTTTCTAAGCGCGGACCCAGGGATCGAACCCGTGTTGCTCTGTGTCGTCTTGTTTCTAAGGCGAGCACGCTGCCCCCGAGCTATCCGCCCAGATCAAGAGAACCCTCAAGGAACTTCCAGACAAACAAGACGTCCTTGAATCCCGCTCCCGCAGGAATAATCGGAGGATTATCAGGGTACCCGAAGCTGGGGACCAGCGCAATATGGAATAATTGGTGGAAAATGTGCTGACAGAGTCCCTTGGTCGTGATGGCTTCTCTCACGTGTTCATTGTGGAGGGCCCATCGCATCCCAAACGGGAAACGCCCTGTGCCGGGAGCCCTGGTGAGACACAATAGCTCGCGTACTGAACTATCGAGACAGAGACTGGGCCCTCAGGAGAGCTATAGAATTGGGATCTGTAACATACCAGGACGCACCAATCAGATTCTTCCCGGACTTTTTCGATAAAGTGCAAACATCGGGGAAGAACTTCATTGATGTCAAGGAACGACTGTGCATGGGAAATCAAGCATGCAATGATGTTCCCAACTAAACTAAGAGTGGAACACAGCAGCCAAGCACAGTTCTCTCACACCCCAGAGGAGGCTAACAGGTTCCTGGAGTTGATACCCAACTCGACGACGTGGGGAGAGTTACGGACAGAGTGAAGACCCACCTTAGGGTAGGAAACCACAGATAATAGATGCAATACTTTCCGCAAAAATGGCCTTGCTTCGCTGAGCTTATGTCGCCATAGTGCCTGCTAAGTTTCCTTTCTCAGTAGTGTCCCTAGGCAGTTCGGAAGAAGGAGTGGAACACATTCATGACATTACGACTTGTTTAATAAATACAATTAATAAGGCCCATCTTTCCGTACTGGTAGAGGGATTTCCCTGCCTATTTAAAGGCACTAAAAGGTGCTACTCAGCAAGCCCCAAAGTAAAATGTCCTCAGTCCATACCAAACTTTACCTGACCCTACACAAAAAGTTCAAACGAGGCCAAGAGAATGTCTGTCTTTCTTCCCCTGGTCTTCTTTTATCTTTTGGTGTTTTAAAAGTCTTGCTTTCCTAAAAGAAACTTCTAAAATAGTCTCTGGATGCCTCCTTGATAAGCTCTTGTAGCTCTTCCACAATGCTCTTATCGTCTTTTTACCAATATACTTGTGATAATTCTCCTGGAGATACTTTCCCGCAATCTTGTCTACACCTGTAGATCTTTCATAGTCTCGTAATCCAGGCTTTCCTAGCTTGGACTGAACTTGATCCAATTTAATGAATTCTTATTGTGATACTGGTTGAAGCTAGTCAACCTTACACAACACACGAACATCGATAAAAAATGTACATTTAACAATCCCAAATAAGACTTAATTTAAAAAATAAATACAGGCAGATAGAAATATAAAAAGGAGGATATAAAACAATTCATCTAATTTCATCTTCATTGATTCAAGCTTCATCCTGTACAAATACACATCAATGTGCAAATTAGCAATTAATCCACATGAGACGGGGAGTTTTAACAATGCCTACGAAACCAAGCAAGTTTAACGCTGCGACAAGTAAGCAGCGTTTCATTCCCACTAGTCAACCTCCGGAAAAGATGGCAATTACTTGCAAGGTCAAGGTTTCAGAAGAATCTTTTGACTGTGCGTAGAACGCCTCACTTTCTACAAGAATATGGTCCCGGGTCTGCCAAATATTTGGAGTCTTGCACATTAGACAATTACCTAGACCCTCCCACCAGCAGACATGACGCACTTAATTTCACCCGTTGGCAGGAGATTTAGTCGTAATCTAAATAATTGCTCCTGCCTAGACGGGTTAGGAAATCGTCTCAGATAGAGCGGCAGATATCCCATTGGTTTAGCACATAGTGAAAAGAATGCGATCTGCTGCTTTCCCAAAAGCAACCATAGGTGCAGAATTTTTGTACAGACTATCCACCTGACAATCTAATAGCCAAAACTGAGTTAATATCTTCCATTTGAGAATATAAGCCAGAGAACTCAAACGCAGCTCCAGACATAGTGCAACGATTGGCAAATAATTTAGAAGGTTTAAGGCTTTCTGCCCGAGTATTGACTTTATTTTGTCACAGTCAATGCCCCGATAAACACGCTATTTCGGTGCCAAACATGAGCGCCGGTACCACCTTCAGACTGTACAACTTTACAACAGGGACAAAAGAAAACCTTCAGTCTTTTACGCAGATTTTCTTCATCTGGACAGCCAATTGTACAGCATTAAATTTTAACCTGTACATAACAGACCCCTTATTTGGGCCGGAATCTATTAGAAAGACCAAGTAAGGATTAACTTCAGGGTCACAGGTGCTTTACATAATAACCAATTAAATCCCAAGGGTTTTTTAATTAGTCTTGCCAAATCTTAGGACATTTGTTTTGGCACAGTTAATTTCCAATTCATTTAATTCAGCGTATTTTTGGAGAGCAGAAGCCAATTTCTGCAGCCCAATTCGTGTGCTGTCCAACAAGCGGACATCCGCAAAAGTCAGGTAGGATATACGAAAATGCCCGATTTGTGGTGGTACAAAACTCACTGCGCTTAGCCATTCCCCCAGGTCAGCCAAGTAAAGATTGAATACGGAGCCCTATCTAAATCCCCTGCGTACTGCAAAATCAAATACCCTGCCTGTTCAATCTAACCTGCAGTACCGTCCCCCTATGTAAATATATTAATAGACGGAAAAGTGTCAGGGATTCCCAAGGCATGTAATTTCACCCACGGGCGTGATCGGTTTACCGAATTGAATGCCTTTGAAAAATAATTTGCCATAACAAACACCCGTTTTATGGGCTCCATCCAAACGTGTTCTTGTATACAAGAACGTTCAAAATCATTCAGTGAGGTGGATATTCCCTTTCTGAATACCGTTTGGCACATCGTTAGGCGCCAGACACCACATGCCCACCCTTCTAGATCCTGAAGAACTATGCTGGCGAATATTTTGCTTTACATATCCAGCAAAGATATGGGCCGATAATTGGGTTATTCCTGAAACCTTTCTTGAATATGGGGATGATCACAGACTTAGTCAAGGAACTTGGGGTCTCCTTGTTAACCAATACTGACTAACAAAAAACAGAAGCACAGACCAAGTCATGGGATTTCATTTTAGGATGCAATTGGAAAGACCATTTGTTCCTGCTGCCCTCGCATTAGAGGACTTTCTAATAACGTCCTCAATCTGATCTACCCCCAATGTCCAAGCCAGAGAGGCTATTAATAAACTGTTCCTGCACAATGACTGCTGGGTCTCTGTATATATGTTCAAAATGATCTCCCCGCGCTACTTCCAAAACCGGGTTGTCTAATTTGTCAACCTGGGGCTCAGCCAGATTATTGATCACCCCGCAGAAGTAATGGCAATCTTTTCTAAGGATGATTTGCAAAAATGTTTTCCCCCTCTAGGTGGGACCAGTAGTACCAGTGGGATTTGTGCCAATTTTTAAATACTTGATTCAGGTTTTTTTCCCGTTCCATTTGGGTTTCTCTCAGCATAGGGTTTTTCCATACCCAGTGTATTTCTTTCTGCAGTGTTTTTCCTTTGTACTAGGCAATCAAATTGGTAAGAGCCTACCCCCTTGGTCCTACTCCCCAACTTTCCTACTTCAACAAATCTCTCCAGCAGACAGTTTAACGATTCTGCCCTTGGATTTCAATTTTTACAGGTATGGATGTTGCACTTAAGAGGTGATCAGAATAATCCAAACACTTATATGCCTTAAAACAGCTCTTTACCAATCGGTTTCTGTTACGCTCACCTGGTATCCACGAGGGCGCCACACGATACTGGATGGAGGTCTAAGCGCTATCCCGGACCCCTCTCTGCTTGGTTATGTGCCAGACGTTGGGTAGCGCCTTAGATTTTTGTGCGTCAAACTCTCCCTCCTGCGTCTCAGTGCAGGGGCACGTGGTTGCTGCGGGCGTTCAATGGACTTAGTTGCTTCACTGGTCTGTGTGCCCTTATGTCGGGTCCAGACCGGCTGTGACTCTAACTCTGCTTGCTGTTTTCCAAGTGAGTTATAATGTCTTTCCGTCTTTATTCTGTCTCTTTCTTTCGCTCCGTTTTCTCTGTCTTCTCTGCGTCTTGCTCCACTACGCTGTTCCCTAACAATGTCTTTTTGTTTTCACAGAGATGGTTGCGATCTTTGTGTTGCCGCGCCGATGGCGAAGACCACAGTGAGTTATTGATGCAGAGAGCTGCGCTGTTTATTGGTGTTAATTGGTGTTAATTGCCAACCTGTGTTCTCTTCCCTTCTTTGTACAGGTTGCAGTGATGTTCCGGAGTGATGAGCGATCGAAACACTGCTTGCCCAGGTAAGTGCTTTGTTCCTTCTCCCTTGCAGGTTGCAGTGAAACCCGAGGATGGGTGAGGTAAGAGAAGCGCATGGTGCTGCCAGGACTCGCTGCCTGCCCAGGTAAGAATGGTTATTAATGCTGTCCTTGTTTCTTTACCTTTGCAGGTTGCATCGAACTCCGGAGATGGGCGAGGTAAGCGAATCGCAGGATGGATTCAAGACCGGTTACTTCACAGGTAAGTGTTCTTGCTCGTTAATGCTGTTCTTGTTCTTCCAGGTTATTAATGGAATCCAGATCTAGGGGCTTCAGGATCGGGTTGCCGGAGAAGCAGAGAAGCAGGAGCTGGACATGGTGAGCGTTACGCTGCAGGAGTGCAGAATAACGCGAAGCGTGTTCTGCTGTTTGGGTGTGGTTTAAATAACCCAGGCCAAGTAGTTCCAGGCCAAGTAGTTCCAGGCCCAGCCACACCCATAACACTAGACCGCATGGCTTGGTTCTAAAGAACTGAGCTGTGTAATAGGCCTCCATTTTGGATTAAGGTCCAAAACTGGTATTGCCAAGCCCAAGGATCCCCAAAATCCTATTTTCTATTACTGTTTTACCATTTTGAACTCATTTGGCCCTAGTCACACCTGTCAAATCACAGGTGACCCTTAATGGTCGCACCAACCCTTGCTTATACTCCCCCTCATATGGAGACTGGGCCGCTTCCTCCCTCTGACCCGTGTCATCTCCCAAAGGGAACAAATCATAACCAAGGTGACAAACCAAGTCTACCTCTACTATTACTAAATTTACCACCAATTTAGAATTTAAGATCATTTGCACAGCACCAGTCTGCCTATGGGCCGGAAAGACTCTTCTGTCCACATCTCTTGAACTTATTGTAGAATTTCATGCAGAAGTCTCAAAATATTAGAGCAATTCAATGGGACTTCTTCTGGGGTGGAAAACAATCGCTCTAGTGCTAGCCTTTTCCCCTTATCACACCCAGGTGGAATGGATCGAATAACTATTATTCTTTTTGAGAGTGGTAGGCTCCCACCCAGGGTTGTATTGCACTCGGGCAGCCCTTACACATACATCCACCGCCCCTAGTATTGGGCTCATTCCATTCAGAGTTTCTGCCACAGTCAAGCTCAACCAAGGGATTCACCCCCCGCGGGAAATAAAGTGAGCTTGTTGGTGATCTTTTCCATCCAAATATACAACATGCAGCCCTTTAGGACCCCTATCCGCATTTGAAAACCGAGCATCATCAAGCCACCTTTTTACTTCTCCCTGGCTGCCACATGAATTCCATACTGGATCCTCACATCCAAACAAACAATCCACATGCTGGACAAACCTTATAGGAGGTGGTGGTTCACCCCCTCCCTAAATTTGTCCAGTTTGACAACCCATATCAGTGCTCTTATACTGCACTTTATGAGCCACTCCTGACTCCACACACCCAGCCTCGTCTTCCTTGGGTTTGCTACATGACGTTACAGGAGCACTGCCACTTTTTGGGGGGAAAATAGTTGCCCACTGTACTACCTTTACTCTTTTCTCCGGCAGAGTTTCTGTTTGGATAGCACAATCATTGGTTTCTATCGTCTGGGCCTTTTCAACTGTACTTAGTTGGTATCCCAGCCCTGACTCGAACCTTGTTTTACCAGTTTTTACTCAGACCTCATACACTTCAGGCTCTCCAAGCACTGCCCCTTCTGAAACTCTATCCATGCTTTTCCGAAGGGGGTGGAGTTTTCCGAACCTGAAGATTCCCAAGATATTTTCTTGAGCTTGAATTCCCACTATTTTTTCTTATGCTTTCTTTCTTGAGGGCTGATTTACAGCCTCTCAGCTGACTTCGCATGAGGGGAGTGTCACCATTTCCCACCATGGCATCCAAGGCACCCATTCCATTCACACAAGTGACATCAACCACTGGTGGACTGATGAAGGTCTGTGCTGCCTCCATTGGTGGGGGGCTAATCACAGAAGGGGCGGGGGCTAAGGGTGTCACCCTTCCCCACCAACCGCCTACAATGGCCCTTGTCCTCCCTCCACTCCCAACTTCAATTCACTCAATTCTGAACCTCCAATTACAACTTTACATTATCATACAGGGATGCAAACGAGCTGAGAAGCAGGTTTAAGGCCGAAATCTCTGGGGCAGTCAGTCGGACTTGTTCGTCCAATTCTCTTAATGTGTAATGTAAACCTTGTGGGTGAGCGACATCTTCAACCGGATCCTTTCCTGGGGAGCTCACATGATGCTGCGGTACATTTAAATTCAGTAGGTCAAACTCTCAGAGTCGGAATTAAACGGTTCCTGTGTAGCCAACAAATCCAAGGCGATCAAAAGTTTGTCTGCAATGAAGTTACTATCCGTTGCCTTTAAGGTTCTCCTTTGACCCCTCAGGCCTAATGCCAGTACTTGTTCCTGGCATCAGTCAACTTCCTCACCCGCTAGGAAAAAAGTCCTTATTTACGCCATTGGTGGCCAGCTCAGCCACGCCCCCAACAGCAGGTGGTATCATGGGCTTCATATGGACATTAGGATCTCAGTTAGAGCCAACCTCTTCGGTGTCCAGTCTATCGACCAATTGAGACCCTTTACGTGACCCTACGGATTCATGCCCTCCACTTCGAGCCAAAAAGGAACAATTCCCCTTTAATGGGGTGGAGCCACCTTTAACTGTTTTCGCACCTTGTTCGGTTGATTTTAGAACCACCTCGCCCATCAGCAAGTGGAATAAGATCCATCAGCCAGCCTTTTAGCAGCTTCCACTAGGGGTGTTGGTGCCTGCAGGTACAGGGAAATCCCTTCCCTGCTTCACTTCTCCAAGCGTTGGCTTCCGGTGCCCCCCGGTCTTCAGGGTCGACGGAACGTATTGCTCCAAACCCCGGCTTACTCCACAGATCGTACATGGTCGTTTCCTTCTGCTAATGCCGCCTGGTTGGTGAACCCAGAGATCGCCAGGCAGTAGCCCAAGTCTTGTAACCGCTGTGTGTTTATTTTTTATTTGCATTTATAAAGCACCCACAGAGCCCAGGGGCATCCAGGCGCTGTTGCAAGAATGTGTCTTAGTTGCAGCAAACAAGTGGGCAATCTGTTATATTAGCCCGCATACAAGTATTCTTCACAAGATTTAGGTGAGTGGCTTGGTTACAGTCGCCCTTCATTGGTTGGATAAAGGATAAGCTTGAGTGGTTCTATCATAGCAATGTGCAGGCTTGATTACATGTTCAGACCCGAATATGAGGCAGCAGGGTTACATTAGCGCTGCAGTTATGTAAAAACCACTTTTAGGGTAGTGACAACTCTTTCTTTTTAAAAACTCTTTTTATTGAATTTTATAACCTGAACGACAAATAACTAAGAAACAGACCCTCCAACCGCCCCTACGTTCCCCCCTGCAACGAGCGAACACCACCCAAATCACTGTCCAATCAGGCAGACACCCCACGCTCAATGAAGGTCCAATAATCTCAAGCGCTGCGGGCACCACATTACCCTAAAATCGTCCTTAAGAAAGTTCATAATCTCACCCCATTCAGCTGTAAAGTTCTGCACTTTATTGTTCATTGCGTACGTGGCCCATTCCAGTGCCGCTATTTCCCAGATCTTCCAGTACCAGTCCTGACACCTAGGCACCTCCGGGCCCCTCCATCTCTGGGCTATTAACAACATAGCCGCCAGAACCAAAATGGTTTTAGCCTTTTCCCTTCCTCTCGGGTCTCCCTTCCCCGAAGCCCTCCGAATGCCTAACAGGATTTGCGCTGGCGTCCTTTCGTCTATCTCCCCGAAGGCTTGCTCCTGGGCCTTATGTATCTCCTCCCAGAAAGGCCCAATTAAGGGGCAATTCCACCAGATGTGCTCTGCTGAGCCCGCCATCCCACAGCCCCTCCAGCATCCCTCCGACTTTTTTGGGAACATACTATGGATGCGGACTGGGGTGTAATGCCACCTGAGTAGAATCTTATACCAAATTTCTTGCAATTGGGACGCTTTAGCCAGTTTGGGTATCCTCCTCCATAGTTTCTCCCATTTCACCCTGGCAATCTCCCGCCCAAGGACTCATTCCCAGTTACTCATATAGGTCCAGTGCGTGCCTGCATTATTGCTAGATGTTAGATATGAGGCCTTTTGTTCCATCATTAGTGAAACAGAATTTCCTAAATTGCGTGGGCTCCCGTGTGGCCGCCAATTTAACCCCCGGGTGTAGAAGCCAATGCCGTAACTGCTCATAGTGCAATCTTTCTCCCTCCTGTACCGCAAATTCCCTCTTGCAGTCATAGAAAGATAACAGTTCCCCTCCGTGGAACATATCAGCCACTTTTCTACAGCCTCCTTCCCGCCACTTAACAAATGCTCCCCTTTCTATACCTGGGGTGAAATCTCTATTCTCATATATATGCGTGAAAGGAGAAGGAAAAGTGGTGATCCCCGCAGACCTCCCCCCCCAAACTGTCCCAAATGTCAGGCATAAGTTTAGTAATAGAGCTCTCATACAGGTGCCGGGGCCTATGGGACTTAGGGAGCCACAACACCTCTGCTAAATTACGGTGTGCCACCGCTCTGTCCATCCTTACCCATATCTTGTCGTGCTCCTCCTCCTCTCCCCTCAGCCACTCCCTGATGATGCGGATTTGGGTTGCTTTGTAATAACGCCTAAAATTCGGCAAGGACAATCCGCCCTCCCCCCTGGCTGTCATCGAAAGCCTGATACCAACCCTAGCTATCTTCCCCTCCCAAATGAAATCCTTAGTCAGCGCTTCCAATTCTTTAAAGATACTCGCCGGAATCGGCTGCGGGATCGCCTCAAATAAATATAACAGTCCCCCTCCCCCCCAGTACCGAATCCCCCCGGGCTCCACTGGAAAAGGGTGCTCTCCCTCAGCCCATTCCGCTCTGTCTCCCCCAAAGTTAGATTTAACACCTCTGACTTGTTGGCGTTGATTTTTAAACCCGAGGCTTCCCCAAAAGCTTCCAGGAGGGCAATACTAGCTTGAAGTGATTCCCTTGGCTCTGTCAGCATAAGCAGCATGTCATCAGCAAAGGCTGCGACTTTTTGTTGCTCGCCCCCGAAGGGGATGCCCTGGATTTCCGCCGCTTCTCTTATTGCTTGTAGAAGCGGTTCCAAATAGATTGCGTATAAAATTGGGGAAAGTGAACAACCTTGTTTAGTTCCCCTCTGTAAGCATACCTGTCTTGAGGCCGTGCCGTTTACTATTATCCGGATGGACGGCGCTTGGTAGTTAGCCCGGACCATCGTCAGGAACTCTCCTCCGAAACCCATCTTCTACATTACCCGAAACAGAAAGGCCCACTCCACGCGGTCAAAAGCTTTCTCCACGTCCAGAGCCACTAGGACCGCGGGAGTGCTTGTCTTCTGTACCTTTTCGACTATGTGGGCCATTCTCCTAATATTGTCAGCGGTCTGCCTGCCTCTAATAAACCCTGCCTGATCTGGGTGAATCAGGTACGGGAGGATAGAATCGAGTCCGTTTGCCAAGATCTTAGTATAAATCTTCGCATCAATGTTAATTAGGGCTATGGGACGATACAAAGCTCTCTCCTCAAGGTTTTTATGCGTTTTAAGGATGAGGGTAACCTTGGCTTCCTCCAGGGACAGAGAAATACGACCTGTCTGCCGAAAAGAATTATATAGCGATGTTAAGTGCAGAGCAATCTGAGAGATAAACAATTTATAAAAAGCGGCGGTACAGCCATCCGGTCCGGGTGCTTTATGTGCCGGGAGAGCCCCGATAACCCCTCTGACCTCTTCTTCCGAGATTTCTCGGTTGAGGTTCTCCCTCGTAGCTCTACTTATTTACTGCAGCCGAACCTTCTGAAGGAATGAGTCCTGCTTTTCAATCAGGGGCTGCTGGGAAGCATACAGGGAATCAAAACTGCGCCAAGGCCTCCTGCAGTTCCTCTTGACTAGTAATTCACTCACCTGGACCTAGTTGCAACGCCGAAATCGCATTTATCGCCTTTTTGCCCCTCAGGAGGCGTGCCAGGAGGGCGTCCGCCTTATTGGCCTTTGCATAGTATTGTTGCCTCACTGCGAGAAGCGCCCCCTCTGCTTTTTTGGTCCGCAATAATTCTAACTGTCCCACCGCCTTTCTATATTCCCGCATCCATCTCCTGGAGGGGGTGCCCCCCGCTGCTTGTCTAGCCGCTTCCACCTCTGCTTCCAATTGAATTTCCAATGTTTTCAGTTGCTTCGCTCGGAAAGCAGACAATGCGATTAATTCTCCCCTGAGAGTAGCCTTGAAGGCGTCCCATCGAATACCCTCTCCTGTATCCTCTACCCCGTTGGTGGCAAAAAAAAGCTTAATCTTCTCTTCAAGTATTCCCCAAGCTTCTGGAACCGTTAAGATGGCCCCTGGAACTTTCCATCCCCAGACTCCTCTCGCCCTCCGACCCAGATCCAGCACAGCTGAGACCGTTTTGTGGTCCGCAATCCCTATGGGTCCCGTGTGTACCTCCCTTATGCAGCCCAACAACCCCGCGGAGACTCATATATAGTCGATTCTAGATTGTGATCCGTGGACCCCCGACTGGAAGGTGTATCCCTCTTCCTCCCCCTTTATCTCTTTATCTCCCTCCATGTATCCTGCAATCCTATCTTACCAATCCTGTCTTTCAGAATCATGGACATTACTGCGCCCCCCGCCCCCCCCGTCTCTGATTTCCAGCTCTGTCCCTATCCCAAGATATATTTAAGTCTCCCATTAAAACTATATGGCCCCTAGCGTGTTCATCCAATACCTGCAGCACTCGATGTAAGAATTGCTCCTGCCCAGAGTTGGGTGCATAGACCACCACTAGTGTGTACGCGACCTCATGGAGTCTCCCCTTTACCAGAATGTACCTTCCTTCTTTGTCCCTGGTAATATCAGAGATTCTAGAATCAACCGTGTTTTTAATAGCCAGGGCCACTCCCCTTGCCTTAGTTTGCCCCGAAGCGTGGAGAATCCGATCATAAGCACGCAGTTTTAATCTGCCCTGGTCCCTATTAATAAGGTGTGTCTCCTGAAGCCCCATTATATCAGGTCCTTCCTTTCGCGTGAAGAGTCCCAATTTCTTCCTCTTAAGAGGGGTATTCAAACCCCTCACATTATGCGTCAGACACTTGAGAAGACCTCGATGAAGAGGAGACGACCTCTAAGTGGAGGTGCTCTTCTGTCCTTCCCCCCCTGTCTGCTGCTCGTTGCCAACCCCCTCTTCCCCCCTTGCCTCCCCCCCTCACCCCCCTCCTGAAGGATGAAACATTCCCGCTTACTCTCCACTCCAAACTCGGGCATCCTCGCCCTTACCGATTCCAACATGGTTGCTCCGCATGGAAACACCTAGCTTCTCTTATCCCTATAGAGGCCCACCACCCCTAAAGGCGCCATAGCAACTCAAGACTTCGCCGGAGATCCACTTCCTGCCTTTCCCAGTGTTCCCACTTTGAGGATCGCCGCTTCTTGTTCCTTTTCTTCTTTTGTCTCCCACCGTTGACCACTCCCATGGTCTCGGTCTCAGACGGCTACTCGATTCCCCCGGCCTCGGCACCGCAGCGAAGTCCTCCAGGCCCATGCGCAAGAGTTCAGTCCCTTCTTGTAGAGAAGTGATGCGCCTCTGGGTGCCCTCCCATTCAAACAGCAGCCCGAACGGGAAGGTCCATTTATATCGTATTGCTTTCTCATTAAGGACCTTTAGCAGCGGGGTCATTTGTCTCCTCTTCACAAGTATGCTACTCGCGAGGTCTTGAAATAGCGCGATCTGTTGCCCCTGAAACATGATGGGTTCACTCTGTCTCGCTGCCCTGAGGACAGCCTCCTTCTGAGCGTACTTGGCGAATGCTGCTAATACATCTCTTGGCCTCGCCGTCCGTGCCTTGGCTGTCCGGCCCACTCTATGAACACGATCAAGCTCTATCGCCTCAGGGCTGCTCTCTTCCAGAATGCCCGCGAATATGCCCTGGAGCACCACTTTCAGGTCTTTATCGGGCACCGACTCAGGCATCATTTTCACCCTGATATTGATCCTACGTGATCTATTTTCCAAATCCTCCAGCTGAATTTCAAGATTTCTAGTAGCTGTATCTAACCTCTCGATTGCTTCACTATTCGCTGTTGTGTCCTTGTCCATTTCTTGGAAACCCTTCTCCAGAGTGTCTGTTCTTTCGTCTAATTGTCTCATTTCTTGTTTCATCTCTCCTATTGCCTCATTGAGGTCAGACCGCATCAGCTGGAAGTGCTCCTGAAATGTCTTTGCTAGATTTACTTGAAGGGCCTGTAACTTTCCTAAGAATTCCCGTCTGGGCATGATCGCCACGTCCTCTGCCTCGCCCTGGGCACTTGCTTCTCCCACCGACCCTCCGGGTCCTTCCTTTGGATTTTGCGCCGGCCAGAGCGCGTGGAGGGTGCCCTGGGAATCCTCTGTAGCTTGCTGTCCTTTCCCCCCTTCCCTTTGAGTTTAGAAGATATGCCGCTGGCGTATCCCCTCCTAGAGGCAGATCTACTCTTCCGCAAACAGGCCTCAATGCTCACTTCAAGGTTTCGCCCCTCAGCTGCCACCGGGCTGCCCTGCCGGCAAGTAGCAATAGATTTCCCCCCCTCCAAGCAGCCCACTGCCTTATGCGGTCCACTAGGCCCTGCCGGGCTGCAGAACTGACTGGGCTCCCTCTGTGGCCAAGGTGGAGTTATAACAGGAGATCAGTCCTCCCTTCCCCAGCACCCCCGCCGCCCAAGCACTCTCGCCAAACGGGGGGCGGGGGCTCTGGGGGGAGGGAGGTGGGGGCTCTGGGCGGGAGGGGCGCCGCCCTCGGTCCTTCCCGAGCCCCACCAAGGGGGCAGGCTACACAGAACTGGGATGGATCTGGGGGGGTCCCCTTGTTGCTGTTTACATTGCCTACCTCCCGCTCCGGCGAGTCCAGGGAGACCCCGAGCCGCTCCTTACAGCCTCCTTCCCTCGTCTTCGTTCGGGAGTCTCTAACGTACAAATGGGGGCGGGCCGCTCCCGCTTCACTTTCGCTCCAATGCCGGGCTGCCCACGTTTCCCGGGTAGTGACAACTCTTAATCTGAGCTTTCTTTTGGCTTGTTAAACAATAATCCCAAACCCGGTCTTTCCCCCAAAAGGGGCTTGCCACAACGTTCTATTCAGTGGAGAGCAATGCAGGCAGGCAAGCAGGCAACCGCCAACGTTAGTATAACTGCCCCCGTCAACTGTTGCTGGTGTTAGAACACGAGCCAGCCCAGATGGCCCCTCGATTCCCCCTATGTTGGTCGAAATGTTGGGAAATAGTTGTGGCCGAAAAAGTGACTGCAATACGGACTGGGAATCTGAACTACTTTTTGAACACCTGGGCCCCATTCATGGACTACGCCGAAAAGTATCCATGCCTCACCAGAAGGCGCCCCACCTTAATGCGTTGGCTCCAATAGGGGCCGACCCGGCAATCCCAGGCCCCGATACGATTTGCGCAATGCCCTGAGAGCTCCAAAGGAACATAACTATTAACAGACCGTTGTTGAGTTCGATCCTATGTGTAGCACTGAGTGATGTCTCTGTTTAACCGTGCGACAGCGCAATATGATGCTTTGGTCAGTGTGTTTTCTATGTTAACCCTAATAAAACGTTTAATTGAAAAAAAAAAAGAACACGTGTCAGTAACGCAAGGCAAGACAACAGCAACAGAAAATGCCTTAGGGTATGTGAGCGAAGATCTTGGACTCCAGAGCCCTAAAGCCGTAGCACACCCGCACCGGGCACCACAATAGCTTATAAATCGCACACTAAACAACAAGTGTATCTGGTGGGCGAACTCCAAACCATAGTACCTGTGAGCAAGAAAGCAAAACTACCACATAAGTCCCAAGTCCAGGCTGTCGCCAGCAAGCCGCTCCTGGAGAAAGCAGCAGTGTAACGTCCCAATAGCAAGGCCATGCCAGTTGTCTCCTCGAGCTCATACACTTGCACTGGCAGGTTGCTGCTCAACGGACCGAATGCACTAGAGGAAAGCACCAACGACCGTCGGGCTGCTTTAGAGACAGAGGTTTGCATGTGTGCTGTACTCTAATATGCCCAATTTGATCATTCCTTTTTCCTGGGTTCTCTCTCTATAACGGTCTTTCTTTGTCTTGTTCACTTGGTGTTCTTATCTCACATCCCTCATTACATTTTATGCCAGTCTTTCCCCACTTTTCAACTTTAAACTCATAGGGTAATTTCTCTTCTTCCCCTGATATTCATTTCCAGCCTTTAACTATATCCCATACAAGGTTCATTGTTATTCTCGGTTTCTGTTTTCCACACTTCAAGTTAAACAGTTTGTTAGTGAATATCTCGTCCTTCTGACTGGGACGAGTTTCTCTTTATATAATTTTGCCCTGGCGGCCTCCCGCTTTTCCCGTTCTCCCCAATACCTCTGTATATGCAGGGAAACTTTGTGGAGCGCGGCTATCGCCCAGGCAGTCCCTCTTCGGCATCTGGTTTCTCGTGTGCCACGTTAGTTGGCTTCCCGTTCTCAGTTTCCCTTCTGGCTGCTGCTGTATACAACGCTCCCTGCTGTGATGGTCTTGGCATACTTAGCCAGATGTCCTGCCCACTACAATCTTGTTGTGGCCACACCACCACCTGGTACAGGATTCCCATCTCCTGCTTCACAAAGGTCTCCCCCACGGTTGTATGCCCTCACGCTGGCGTCCGTAGAAAGTTGCAGGCTCGCAGCCCATCTGTTCTCCGCCTCTGCCAGGCATGATCACTTGAGGGACTTCCCCTGCGTACGACACTCTCCCGTAACTCCACTCATCTCAGTTAAAGTTTTTCCTTAAAGAGACATCTTTTCCAAACTGGTTTGTTTCAGCATTGCCTTCAGCCAAGTATACAGGGATCACCTTCTTCACAGCAGGTAATCCCAGATCTGCTGCTAAGCTGTGTGGCCTAGAGAGTTCCTCACAATGTAATGGTGTTAAAGTAAGACTAACACAGAGGGTTCATAGTGTTTGCTATGCACTTTTATTCAAGGTTAAAAAGGAAAAGAAACCCCTTTCTCACCCTAACTGGGTTTGCCTGCCTCAACTGAAATAACTAGTGCCAGAATTTCAAAAGCAAAATTGCCAATGTCTAGTGTCAAAATCCCAACTCTGTCCCTTACACTCTAAGCAAACTAAATCAAAGGAGATGTCTTCTTAGTCCAGAGGAATGACTCGCATCCCCTGGACAAAAAGGCAGTTCTTTCCCTATGTGGTTTCAGCCACTCCTTAGATGTTGGGGGGAACATCCCCCACCCCCCAGCCTTCCTCAGCTCACAACGTAGTTCCTTGGGGTGCCAGACCCTGGTCGGCAGGCTCTCGATTACTCTCGCTGTATACTGCACTGACATAGCCAAAACGCACTCCCACGCTGTATGTAGCAGTTCCCCGACTCTGGTTGGGAGACCGGGTTCCAGCTCACCAGGTCCTGTGACGAAGAATATCCTGGATACACTTCTCAAGCTATAGTGGGTCCCCGACTCTGGAGGGCAAACCTGGTTACCTCTCACCAGGTCCTGCGGCTAAGAAGAATAGCATGGATGCACTTCCCAGGCTGTGATGGCCAATACAGACTTGGTTCACTAACCTGTCAAGTACTGTGGGGGTGTGGCTTGATGGCTACGTGAGAGGACGTTCCTTGGAGGAGCTCCCGATGATCCGATCCTGAGAGAAGTGATGGTTTTTGGCGGACTTTCGAGCCCACGGTGTAACCAAAGGCGTATGAGAGTGGGGGGCACATGGTGAGTGCCCTCCCCACCAGCGAGACTGCATATCCACGTAACTAGACTCTGAAGAAGGTGGCGGTCGCACAAAGGAAGGGGAGCACCCAAGATGGCCGCCTGTGGACAAAGGGCCATAAATGGTCCGATTAGCTGAGGAAGTTGGTCGGAACGTGGGCAAGCCCAACCAGACAGACGGGTCGCATGCACCTCCGGCAGAAGGCAAGAACATAAGGGCGAGCCCACACTGAAGAGGCCCTGGATCGTGGTGGGCTAGCAGAGTGAACCCGGGTCCAGCGGAACCTCGCTGTGGAGAGGCCGGCGAGCGAACCCCCCGAGGATACAGCTGGGCGCGTGGGCCCAACCGACGCAGCAGGATGTCCTCCAAGGTGGTGCGACCCCGGATCAAACAGCCCACGATGGAGACCTACGCTAGGTCGCCCTCGGGCGCGGAAGGGGGCAAGAGCAAAGAAACCCCCGTGGCGGCGACGGACCCACCAGGTACTATCCAGGAGGTGCTGGCAGCAATTGCCGACTTGAAGGTGGCCTGGGAGACGAAGCTGGGCCTGGCCATGAGAGAGCTGCAAGAGGGCCTAAACCTCAAGATAGGAGCGGTCCGAGAAGAGGTGAACCTGTTGCGCCAGGATGTGCGAACGATCGCGGAGTGCACTGGGGAACTGGAGAAGGAGTTGGCCCCGACCACGGAGGCGTGCAATACACACGCCAAGGAGCTTCATGCCCTCATGCAACGAGTGGGCAATTTGGAGGACAGAGCAGAGCAGGCAGAGGGGCGCGCCAGGCGCAACAACATTCGCATAGTGGGGGTACCGGAGGGAATGGAAGGATCGAACCCCACGGATTTCGTTGAAACCATGCTTTTGCAGGAGATTACAGGCGGGGAGCTGACCCAGGGGTTCGCGATCGAAAGGGCATACAGGGCCATGACCAGGAGACCGGCTCCAGGAGCCCCCTCGCGGCCGCTGATCGCGAAGTTCTTGAACTATCGTGACCGCAAGAAGATTCTCAAATTTTTCCGGAAAGGAGGCACGATAGAAAGGGGGTCAGCGAATATAACGGCGTATCCGGATTATACGGTGCTCATACAACGGAGTCGAATGAACTTTGGAACGGTGAAGAGGAGGCTTAGAGAAGCAGGCCACTGCTACATGTTGCTTTACCCCGCCAGGTTAAAGGTGTTTTATAAGAACAGATCCCTCTTCTTTGAGACGCAGAGCGAAGCGATGGAATGGTTGGATATGCAAGGTCTACCTCAGGAATCGGATGCCCGGACAGAAGCGGCTGGAGATAAGTAGCACGTGGCAGAGGCACCCGTGAGGCCGTAGCTATGACATTGGGACTGGAATATAGTTTGGTATTGTGCTTGTGTGGAGGAAGTCACGGCATCTGCCGGCGTTGAATTCACTTCTCCCAAATAGATGACTGGGAGCTCCTGGGGAGCAACCTCTGCACCCGATTGTAGTATATTTAGTTAGGTCACTGTTCAATTGGTGACACACTGCTGGGTCCTTGTTCTTGGTCACAAGACGGGTCCAGACGTGGGTAGGCCTGAGATCCAGGGATGGAGCTGGGCTATTGTTGGGGGTTGGCGGGGAGAGTTATGTGCAGTGGTGTGAGGTTGGGGAAGGGGGAGGGGGGCACTGTTCGTGAATAGAAGGGAAAGAGCCACGGAACTACCCTACGTGGGGAACATTATGGGAAGGGGCGGGATGGAGGTAGACCGACCGGATGGCATCGGGTAATCTCAGAATCGTGACCTGGAATGTACGGGGCCTCAACAGCTACCTTAAACGTAACAAAGTGATGTTGTATTTAAAGAGGATGCGCGTAGACAAGAGACCCACCTCACTAGGGAAAGGCTGGAGGTGGACAGGAGGACATGGAAGGGCACGGTTGTGGGGGCGACGTACTCGGCGTATGCCAGAGGGGTTATCACCTGGGTGGCGCCCCACCTGCCGTTTCGGGTGCTTGATTCTACAGTGCACCCGGAGGGTAGAATGGTGGTGGTAACGGGTCTCTTGGAAAGCAGAGCAGTGCACATCATAAATTTGTATGCCCCCAATAACGATACAGCGGCTTACTTTAGGACCCTCTACGGTAAACTTGGCCCCCTGGCAGGGGGTACGGTAGTGTGGGGGGGGACTTTAACTGTACCGTAGACTCCAGAATGGACAGGTCCAAGGACAGGGCAGGAAAAACGGCACCAGCGGCTAAAGCGCCGAGTACCTTACTGAAAGACCTAGGCCTAGAGGATGCGTGGAGAAGGTTACATCCCATGGATAGATAGTACTCATACTACACATCGCCACATGATTTGTAAACAAGGTTAGACTACGTGTTTGTAACAGCCGAGAAAGTGAGAGATATAGAAGGAGCGGAATACAAGACCCGAGTGCTGTCGGACCACTCGCCCTTGGTTGTAGACTGGAGACACCAGCCCCCACGACCGCGCATCCCTACATGGAGACTTGGGACCGAGGCTCTGCAGGATGAGGGGTTTCGGGAGGGCCTGAGGGATGCCATTGAAGAATACTTTGATACAAATACGGGAAGCGCAAGCTCTGTGGGCACACTGTGGGAAGCGTTTAAGGTGATGGTACGTGGGGTAGCTATTTCCCAAGCTAAGAGCCTACAGGGGGAGGTCGAAAGGGAGCTCCGGGAGGCGGAAAGGGAGCTAGAGGAGCCCATGCGTTGCGAGAGCACCGCTTATGATAACAGAACCAAAGTAGAGGAGCTACAGTTGTCCTGCAGCGCACTCTGGGATAGACTGTGCAGACTCAGCTACAGGAAATATACGGAGAGGATACATGCAGGGGGCGACAAGCCGGGCAGACTGCTGGCTTGGCTGTATAAGAGTGAGACCCCCCGCTCGGTGATTAGTGAGATTCAGGGCGAGGGAGGTTGCATATGCAACACCCAGAAAGAGGTAAATGAGGAATTCCTTAAGTTTTACAGACACCTGTATGAGGACACGGGGGAGGCTATGGGTCAAGACATACTGGACACATTGGGGGACATTGAGCTGCCCACCTTAGATTATCTAGAACTTTCTGAGTTAGACGCACCCGTCACCTCGGACGAGCTGGAGGTAGTGATTCGGAACTTGCCCACTTGCAAGGCGCCAGGTTCGGATGGGCTGCCCAGCGAGTTCTACAAAACATACCAGCAAGAGTTGCTTCTGCCACTGCTTGCTACTTTCAACGAGGCCTATGAGCAGGGAGAACTCCCGTTGTCCCTCCGTGAGGCTGTAATCATCCCACTCCTGAAACCAGGCAAACCGGCCGTGGAGCGCGGGTCTTACAGACCGTTGTCCATGCTTAACCAGGACAGCAAAATACTCACGGCGGTGCTGGCTAATAGGCTGAAGAGGGTGATTAAGAAACTGATACACCCAGATCAGACGGGATATGTTCCAGGTAGGAACATCACCGATAACCACAGAAGGCTACACCATGCCATAGACCAAACTGAGGAAGACACGGGCGAGCTGGCTATAGTGTCGTTAGACACGGTCAAGGCCTTCGACTCGGTACGATGGCCCTGGCTGAAAGCGGTCCTGAAGGTATACGGAGTGGGACCTGGATACCTCAGATGGGTCCAGTTGTTTTATAGCACCCCGATGGCGAGGGTCAAGACAGGGTCCATAGTCTCAGATTCCTGGCAACTAGGCAGGGGGACCAAATAGGGATGCCCCTGGTCACCCATGCTATATATACTGGCATTGGAGCCGCTGGCAATATGCCTGCGACAACAATATGGGGAGGTGGGCATAAACACTGCCAGTGGAGAGCATCTGATATCATTATATGCGGATGACATGCTCCTTTATTTGCGCTACCCAGAGGAAAACCTACAGTACATGCTAGAGGTAATAGAACAGTACACCATCCTCTCGGGAATATCGGTGAACCCTGGAAAGTCCAGTCTGTTCCCCTTGGGCAGATACAGGAATGTCCCGGTGCAGAGGCTGCCTGTCCTGCCGATATCATGGCAGCCCGTGACATTTAGGTATTTGGGAATAAATATTTACCACAAGGTCGAGGCAGAACACAAGCACAACACGGAAAAGGCGATAGAGGGGGATCAAGAATAGCATGGTATTCTGGTCCAGATTGCCCCTGACCATGACGGGGAGGGCAGCCTTGCTCAAGATGGTGGTCCTGCCTAGACTTTTGCACTTCTTCGTAAACGTCCCGTTTCTGATACCCCAGGAGCCTATTCGCGAAACTTCACAGCGTTTGTAGGGGTTTCGTGTGGGGCAGCTCTAGGAATAGGGTGGCTCTGTGGAAGCTCCAGAACCCGTGTGACAGGTGGGGTGGGGGGGAATAGGCCTGCCTAATTTCGAACTCTATTACCTGGCGGGGCAGCTGCAGTACGTGGCCAGGTGGCTCTCGGCTGAAGACTCGGCGGAAGCCAGGGTCCTGCGTGGAGATACAGCCCCATACTTTCTGATGGAAGTGGTGTGGTTGGGCAGAGACAAACTGGTGGGCAAGGGGCGGCTACTGAGGCTGGGCTGGGAGATCTGGCACAGGACATGGAAGATTGGGGGGGACTCATAGCCGTACTCCCAGCAGGCCCCTTTGGCGGCGCTGTGCGAGAGCGACCTCCAACTACTTGAATCGGTACGCAGATACTGGGAACAGGTAGGCCTAGCCACCCTCGGGGACATATGGCAGGAAGGGGAGGCAGTGGACTTTCAGAGGTTGCAGGAAGAGACGGGAGTACATGGTGGCCAATATATAACCTAAACTAGGCTTGTGAAAAAGACTAGAGAAAGATGGCCTGAGACAGTGCTAGCGGAAGACCCAGACGCCTCCCTGGAAACCATGTATGATGTATCGGAGGGCGGGCACGAAATATCGAGGATATATGAGCTCCTGCGAGTAAGGGCAGGGAAGGAGTTGCTCCAATTGAGACAAGATTGGGAGGAGGAGGTGGGAGGACCCATGACGGATGGGCAGTGGGAACGGGCTCAGAGGTACCACAAAAAGGTGTCCCGGAACGCGAGATTCCAACAGCTTCAACTGTATGTTACCCACAGGGCTTACTTAACCCCCGGGAAGATTGCAAAGTTTGGGGGATCAGCTATGCAGCAATGCCCCAGGTGTGGGGAGGTGAATGCGGGATTGCTACACATGTTCTGGGCTTGCCCGGAGGTGCATAGATTTTGGGACGAGGTCAAGACGAAACTGGCCGGCAGGGGGGTGGTGCTGGATGTGGAATCGGCCTGGTCATGCATGCTTGGGCTTTTCCCCAGACCCCGGCATTTGAAACACATAAGCAAGATAAAGGACCTGGCTTATGTCTTGGCCAAACGTAGGATTGCCATGGGCTGGAAGGCGGCCCACAGACCTAGGGTGGAGTTATGGTGGACAGACCTCTTTAGGTGGGCGGAAGCTGAATCCGTAGTCTGGTTTGAAGCGGTCACTAGGGGGGGCGAGGAGGAAGTAGGGCCCTTGCTGGCCTGGTGGCAATTGGTGGCCTCGTTGGCAAACCCTCACCAGGGTGACTGTCATGCCTGCTGGACATATCTCTGGACCAGGAACGACCTCTCCATACAAAATGAGTTACGCCCATAGAACCACTAGACCATTCTACTCGAAATGGAGGTTGTTCGATGCATTGCCCGGAAAACAACGTCTACATTTTTCACGTCGTTAAAATTCACGTGACTTTGTTCCATCACGTGTATCACGGCAGTGCGTACATAAGCAGAGTGGAAACGCCGATCGCTGCTTCTGATGAAGTCAATTTTGGCGTTTTGTTGCTGAACTCCGGACCTGCCTTCTCGCATTCCTTTCAGCAACTTCTTTGGCTTTTTTTTAGCGTGTTTTCCTCCACACGCTAATTCCTCAGCTGCGTGTATCCTGTTTGCGTGCCAAATCTCCATGCGGACGCTGTCTGCAAGCACGGCTGTCCTGAGCTGCGTGTATCCTGTTCGCGTGCCAAATCTCCACGCGGACGCTGTCTGCAAGCGCGGCTGTCTTGAGCTGCGTGTATCCTGTTCGCGTGCCAAATCTCCATGCGGACGCTGTCTGCAAGCGCGGCTGTCCTGAGCTGCGTGTATCCTGTTCGCGTGCCAAATCTCCACGCGGACACTGTCTGCAAGCGCGGCTGTCCTGAGCTGTGTGTATCCTGTTCGCGTGCCAAATCTCCACGCGGACGCTGTCTGCAAGCGCGGCTGTCCTGAGCTGCGTGTATCCTGTTCGCGTGCCAATTCTCCACGCGGACGCTGTCTGCAAGCGCGGCTGTCCTGAGCTGCGTGTATCCTGTTCGCGTGCCAAATCTCCACACGCGGACGCTGTCTTCAAGCGCGGCTGTCCTGGGCTGCGTGTATCCCGTTTACTTGCTAAATCTTCACGCGGAAACGCTGTCTCCAAGCGCGGCTGGCCTGGCTGCGTGTACGCTGTCGCGTGCAATCCTGCACGTGGTTTTCTGAACTTCTTTGAACCTTTGGTGCCTGTGACAGTTAACAGGTGAAAATCTAATTTTGTTCTTCGTGGGAAAGAAAGTATTTCATGAACTATTGGAAGGTGATTGTGCACAGTACTTTGGACGCTATCCTGTGCTGCACCAACCCGGTATCTAGCGTGAGCCTCATGCCGTTCGGGATAAGTCTCCCTTACTAATCTTCCCCTCCTTTATCGTTGTTTCAACTTCTGGTTTTCTTCAAGAGACTTTCGTTGAATTCTTCTGTTTGGCCATAAGGTTAGTGTTTCGAATGAATGCTAATAATGTGCTATCATAGTGATTTGAGTTTGGGACAGTTTCTTATGATACTTTACCTATCCTAGGCATATCTTACGATACAATACCCACTTCCCTTTCCAGTGATCCATCTCTCTGCCTGTTTTATCAGTCAGAAAGTTGTATCATTTGGAAGGTCTAATTTGACCTACCTACAATCAAGTCGTGTGAAAAAGGATCCGGAAGAGCCCTACCAATTGTATCCTTTTTTGGTTACCGTATCCTTTTCAATTGATACATTGGTGATTTATGACAGTGACAACGAAACATAGGACCCGGATGATGGCTGCCTAAGTATTGTGCCACCCAATGATGTTCCCGTAAACGACATGTGAGAACCGGCTCTAGTTTAAGGGGGGAGGGGGGAGTTGGAGTTTGAAAATGTGTTGGAATATGATGCTTTCTAAGTTTTGAAACAGTTGTAGTGTGTTTGTTTGACTTTATAAAATAAAAATATTATTTTTAAAAACCTGTCAAGTATTGTATAAACTGTCCATTAAATTTCAGTTCCATTTATTTGGGTGTGATGCGAGTGCCAGTCTCGCAATTCCGGCCTTAGTTTTCCTCTGTGGGCTTGGTTCACTTACCTGCCAAGCCTTAGTAAAAGCCCATGTACTTCTTTGCTTTTCTCGCATTGCATTAGGGTACCAGACCCTCCTTTCCCAGCGTTCAGATTCGTGCCACCAACACCTTAAACCTTCAGTTCCTTCTCAGCTACCCCAGTGCCTCCAAGGAGGGCTTGACGCTGTGTGAAGTCAGTCTTCAGTTTTTATCTTGTTTCTTCAAATCAATTGCTGCTAACCACTAGACTGGTAAAAGCGATTCCAATGGTTATTCAGTATTGCTCCGCACTTCCTCCTTGTCTCTGTACCGAGTGCTGATGTGGTAACTCACTAACAATCTTCCTCGTCTCAGTAATCTTTACTTGGACTGCTTTGGAAAAGTGCATAGAGTATGAAGGTAGGATTGAAGAGGAAAGAGGTGAAGGAAAGGTGGGGTAACTGTGGGAAGGGGATTTAGGGTCAAGTGATGTTCACCCTATGTGGTAGTCACTGGTCCCAAAGGGGGGCTTCCATCCCATGGGATCCTCCCACTGAGTACCGCCCCCCCAAGGGAACTATCTGGTAGTGGCCCCCACCTCCCTGGTCTCATGGAAAGGGGCTCCCCCATATGGAAGCAGTGACTATACCCTGGGATTTGTCACAACAGGAATTGGAGTCCTTGTCCCTCACAGGTGGTTGGGGAGGGGGGAGAAGAATATCACCCAGTTAGGGCCCCCACTGGCCCAGAACTCTAGGGAGGATTTTATGGAGCGGGCTCACCTCCCTAGCCTCAAAGGGGGAAGATACCCTAAGGGGGCAAGGGACACGTGCGATTCTTCAGTCCCTGGGGCCAACTGTAAAAAATGAATAAAGCAGTGAGAACATTTGGAGTACCGCAGCAATAAAACTACATTAACCCACCATTCCCTGCATGGTGTTAACGCAACAGCAGGCGTTCACGATTCCCTTTCAACCTTCACTAGCCCAGTGCATGGATTGCTTTTAAACCTATGTCTAAGCACTGGGCCAAATAGGGCCAGCCTATTTTAGGGCTACTGCTCCTTGGTAGAGGTTCACACCGTTCGGGAGAGGAATGTTGCACACCCCAACATTGATTTTGTTCTTGCTGTGTAAATGGCCTGACTGCACCAGGGACTGAATATATAGAAGGGCTCCTGGAGGAAACAACCTTATTCTGCCCAGGAAGGCTTAAGTCAATAGAACAAAGATGAAAGGGTTGAGAACAAAATTGAAGAACCTCATCCCTTCTAGTTCATTCCAGGTTTCAACACAATCAGGCGTAAAAAATCACACATGGTTTCCAAAGGTTTTATATATAGATAGAATTTAAATTTCTACTTTTTACATTCTGATCATCATGTAAAAGACAACAAACACAAGCAATCATAATTTGCACAGTAAGAACAAAACAGAGGCAAGATACTGTTCTTGCATGGTGAGGTAGACAACAGGCTTCAAACAGAAAGTGAACAAATGAACAAACGG
The DNA here is from genome assembly GCF_040938575.1 of Ambystoma mexicanum. Taxonomy (NCBI): domain Eukaryota; kingdom Metazoa; phylum Chordata; class Amphibia; order Caudata; family Ambystomatidae; genus Ambystoma; species Ambystoma mexicanum. The sequence goes on from NC_090924.1 coordinate 1,287,066,336, forward strand.
GTCAAATTGTTTGTTCATTTGTTCACTTTCTGTTTGACGCCTGTCGTCTACCTCTAGTAGCGACAGTAGTGATTGTATTACCCTTGTTTATCAGTATCACCATGCAAGAACAGGATCTTGCCTCTGTTTTGTTCTGACTTTGCAAATTATGATTGCTTGTGTTTGTTGTCTTTTACATGATGTTCAGAATGTAAAAAGTAGAAATTTAAATTCTATCTATATATAAAACCTTTGGAAACCACTGGTGTGATTGTTTACACCCGATTGTGTTGAAACCTGGAATGGACTAGAAGGGAGGATGTTCTTCAATTATTTGTTCTCAACCCTTTCATCTTTGTTCTTGCACCAGGGACTGTCCTTTAAAGGAGGCCACTTTGAATGTTGACTCCTGCTCATGAATGGAATGGTCACCACCGAGATAACCAGGTAAGTGGGCTCTGCTTGATGGTAAAAAGAAAAAAACAAAATGTTATGACATTTGGAGACAGGCAGGAAAAAGAACAAGTTACTAACCCCTGGTAACGTTCTTTCGACTGTATGTTCCTCCCACGTATTCCTCATCCTTGACATGTCCCAGCTTCCGGCAGATGGTGCTGTGTTTCGATGGCATCGAGTTGATGTCCCTCAAAGGCCTCCGTCAAGGGTGAGGTCATCTAAGGCATATATAGCACGCGCAGCGCCCGTTGGCCTCAGTTCTGTTCTTCCCATTTAACAGTAGAGATACCCGCAAAACACGGGAGTGACCGTACTCCGCCTTGATGGAACGGAAGCTGTAACAGCACAGGAAATTCTACTGAGGGGTAGGATTGGAGGGCGATGAGGAATACGTGGGAGGAACATCCAGTCGAAAGAACGTTACCAGAGGTAAGTAACTTGTTCTTCGAATGGACTGTGTCCTCCCACGTATTCCTCATCTTTGACAGACTCCCATAGAAGTATTTGGTTTAGAGGAGCAAGTACAATTTGAATTCATATATTTTCACGGACTGTGTGCAGTACTGCCTTGCCAAAAGTACCATCCTGACTGAGGGATGATTCCAGGCAATAATGCTTTGCGAATGTGAAAAATGTTTCTAATTGAAACGCCCCTTTGCAGGGCTGTAGAGGTAGCCATGCCCCTGGTGGAATGGGCCCTTAAACCTTCAGGAGGGTCTTTCCTTGCCAGCCTGTAACATTCTGAGAGTGCCAGAATTATCCACTTGGATAGGGTCTACTTAGTAACAACCTGACCCAGTTTATGTCCTGTATATCCAATGGAGTGTTGGTCATCAATGCATAGCTTAGACATTCTAGATATATAAAAGCTTAACGCTCTCCGAGGGTCTAACCTATGTAGTCTTTCCTCCTCCTTGCCAGGATGAGGACATGAGTGCAAAGGTTCAACAGGTGCACACAATAGGAATTTAAGAACCAGATTAAGGTCCCAAACTGGAACCTGGAAAGGGGGTGGGTGGAACACATTGGTGAGTCCCATTAAAAATTGTGTCCTCAGTGGAATTCTGAAGTAGGAACATTCCTCTGACGAGCGCTTAAAGATAACAGCGCCGTCAAGTAGCCTTTAATAGTACCAATCTGGAGCCCCAGATTGGCCAAAGATAGAAGAACTAGTTACTCTTACCTTGTAACGTTCTTTCGATGGGATGTTCCTCCGACGTATTCCTTATCTTAGATAGAAATCCTTCAGCTTTGCTGGCCTCGGAAAATTTTTTCGCCAGAGGGCGCTGCGCGTCGATGATCGCCGAGTCGATGACCCTCGACGGCCTCCGTGCCGACGTCGACGTCATCCTGCCTATAAAGGCCGCGCGCAGCGTCCGTTGCTCAGTTCCGTTTTGTAGTCCCCAGTAATGTTTTTGGATTAGACTAATCACCTTGAAGGAGCATAGGCTGCAAACCCACAGGAAGTCATACTGCGGGGATGGATGGGAGGGTCGATAAGGAATACGTCGGAGGAACATCCCATCGAAAGAACGTTACAAGGTAAGAGTAACTAGTTCTTCGAAGGGATTGTGTCCTCCGACGTATTCCTTATCTTAGATAGACTCCCATAGCAGTGGTATTGTGACTGGAGGCGGGAGTAATAAAAGTTATGTTACCCTTCCAGAATGGACAGAGTGTAACACAGCCTTGCCGAATCTAGTTTCTTGACTAGAGGAGGAATCCAGGCTATAGAATTTGGTAAATGTATGTGCGGACGACCATGTGGCAGCCGCACATATATCTCGAATTGGCACCCCTCTTTGAAGGGCTGAGGATGTTGCGATACCCCTGGTAGAATGAGCCCTTAGATTTTGAGGAGGCTCCTTTCCTGCCAATTTGTAGCACTCCAGAATGGCTAAAATAATCCATCTGGAGATGGTTTGTTTTGTTATTGGAAGGCCCAACTTATGTCCTGCATAACCTACAAAGAGTTGGTCTGCTTGTCTGATCTTAGCCAATCTGCTGATATAGAAGCTCAAGGCTCGCTTAGGGTCCAGCCTGTGCAGTCTCTCTTCCTCCTTCCCCGGATGAGGAGGAGGGTAGAAAGAAGGTAATATAATCTTCTGAGTGATGTGAAACTCCGAGACTACCTTCGGGAGGAAGTTAGGCTTCACCTGAAGAACAACTTTGTCCTTGTAAAAGATTGTATGTGGAGGTTTACACGATAAGGCTTGCAACTCGCTAACCCTTCTAGCAGATGTCAATGCTATTAGCAAAACAGTTTTGAGGGTGAGAAGCTTCAATGAACAAGAGTGTAGTGGTTCAAAAGGGGCACCCTTTAGGAAGTTTAAAATTAGGTTTAAATCCCATAAGGGAACTTGAAAAGGTTTCGGGGGATAAACATTAGTTAATCCTTTTAGGTATTGTATTACCAATGGAATTTTGAAGTATGAAGGCTCCTCTGCAGTGCGCTTAAAGATTGATAGCGCTGCGAGATAGCCCTTAATTGTGCCAACCTGTAGGCCTGAATTAGCCAGGTAAAGTAAGAATGACAACACCATAGGTGTACCACAAGAAAAGGGTTCAATATTCTTTTCTCTGCACCAGCTGCAAAATTTGTTCCAACGGCAGCGGTATAGAGTTTTAGTTGCCGGCCTTCTGGCCGAAAGCAACACCTCCATAACATCATCCGGAAGGTCCCAATCCTTGTACCTCAACCTTTCAGACACCAAGCGTGAAGGTTGAGGGTCTTGATGGCTGGATGGAGAACCTGACCTTCCTTCTGCGAGAGAAGATCCTCTCTGTATGGCAGTCGAATTGGAGGGCAGATGGACATGTCTAGAAGGTCCGGGTACCACGTTCTCCTGGCCCAATCCGGGGCAATTAGGATCATGGTCTTCCGAAACCTTCTCAACCTCCTGATCATTTGAGGAATGACAGGGACCGGAGGGAACGCGTACAGAAGTGGGAACTCCCAGTCCACTACGAACGCATCTCCTAGAGCTCCTCTCGGGGGAAATTCCCTTGAGCAAAATCTGTCGCACTTCCTGTTGATACTGGTGGCGAACAGATCCACTTGAGGGGTTCCCCAAAGGGCGAAGATCTCTTGAAGGACTTCCTGAGCTATCTCCCACTCGTGAGAGACTGTGCTCTGCCTGCTCAGAGCGTCCGCTGTCAAGTTCTTCTCTCCGGCTAGGTGAATTGCCGATAGAGAGATTCCTTCCTGAATTGCCCAAAACCAGAGCTGCATCGCCTCTCTGCACAGTGGTAGTGAGCCTACGCCTCCTCTTTTGTTGAGGTAGTGCATGGCCACTGTATTGTCCGTCATTATTAGGACGTTTCTTCCCCGTACAGACGGCAGAAAAGCCTTCAGCGCTAGTCTGATGGCTCTCAGCTCCAACAGGTTGATATGTAGTCTGGACTCCGATGGAGACCAACGACCGCTGATGGTCAAGTCGTTGGCGTGAGCTCCCCACCCCGTGAGTGAGGCATCCGTGACTACTGTTATCTCCGGCCATGGTTGCCAAAACATTTCTCCTTTCAGGATGTTCTCCCGACAGGCCCACCACTGAAGGTCTCGGGCTACTTTGACCGGGATCCGAAGGAGATCTGTCATCCTTCCTGAGAACTGTGACCACTGAGTTCTCAGTGCCCACTGGAGGGATCTCATTCTCAGGCGAGCCTCCGGCACGAGGAATATGCAGGATGCCATGAGGCCTAGCAACCTCAGAAAGTCGTAGGCTGGGAGATATTGGGCATTCTGAAATCTGATGACCATCTGCAGAATATCTCGAGCCCTCACCTCTGGTGGCAAGGCTTTTCCCAGGGAAGTGTCCAGGACTGCTCCAATGAATTGGAGTCTCTGTGATGGTATCATCTGTGACTTCTTTAAATTGAGGGAGAAGCCCAGCTTGTGAAGGAAGTGGCAAACATAATCTAGTTGTCTCTGAGCCTGTTCCGAAGATACAGCTCTGATCAACCAATCGTCTAGGTAAGGGTAGACATGAATCCCTTCCCTCCTTAGACTTGCAGCCACAACCGACATTAGCTTGGTAAAGACCCTCGGGGCGGAGGTTAGCCCAAATGGCAGAACTCGAAATTGATAATGAGAGCTGCCAATTGCGAACCTCAGGTATCTCCTGTGCCTGGGATGGATCGGCACATGGAAATAAGCGTCCTGGAGGTCTAGAGATACCAACCAGTCCTGAAGCTGGAGGGCCTGAAGGATCTGAGAGAGAGTCACCATCTTGAACTTGTCCTTTCGGAGGAATTTGTTCAATTCCCGTAAGTCTAAGATGGGTCTCAGTCCTCCGTCCTTCTTCGGTATTATGAAGTAGGGGGAGTACCAACCCTTGTTCCTTTCCGCTACAGGTACCAGTTCTATGGCACCTTTCTCTAGCAGGTCTAAAACCTCCTGCAAGAGGAGCGGATCTGGAAGCTTCAAAGGGTTGTTCCCCGGTGGATGACTCTGAGGGATATGTAGGAAGGGCAGGCAGTAACCTTGGGCTACTGTCTCCAGAGCCCAAGCATCTGACGTAATAGCCTGCCATTCCGTCAGATGGTGAGTTAACCTGCCCCCTACTGGTGTTCTGTGAGGGGAGACCTCAGAGTGGTTTTGAAGCGGCTGATGCAGTTGCCGAAGGTAAAGTGGCTCCTGCTCCTGCGGGTGCGGCTTTCTTTCCCCTACCCCGTCCACCACGGGTAAATCTTCCTTGGCCTCTTTGAGCCGGTCGTCCCCTGCCCCTTCCATATGAGGAATAGTAACGAAAGGACCGTCCTCTCCACGATGATCCCGAAGGACGAAAGGTATTCTGACGGATAGCAGCTCCCAATGACTTGGCTGCTGCCTTGGACGTTTGCAGTTTCTCCAAACTGTCATCCGCCTTCTTTCCAAAGAGGGTAGAACCGTCAAAGGGCATATTCAAAAGCCTGGTCTGCACGTCAGAGGCAAAACCAGACTTCCTCAACCACGCATGCCTGCGGATTGTGGTACTTGCCGCCATGGCCCTGCTGATACTGTCAGCAGAATCTAGGCCAGTTTGTAGGGTCTCGCACATCGCATCTTTACCATCCCTGATGATGTTTAAAAATGCGTCCCTTTCCTCTCCTTCTTGGAGGCAGTCAGCCGCTGATGAAGCGCACTCCCAAAGGGTGTGGCTGAACCTAGCGAGCGTACAGGTCGCGTTAATAGACTTTAACGCCATGCTACAGGCAGAAAAAACCTTCTTAGCCATGGCATCATATTTTTTGTCATCCCTATCCTGCGGAGCAGTGGGGTATGCAGATGTGCTGCCTGATGAGGTTGCAGCCTGTACAACCAAGCTCTCAGGAGTAGGGTGTTTTGACAAATATTCAGGGTCAGAACTAGCCACCCTGTATTTTGTTGACAGTTTTTTATTTACTGCCGGGATAATTTCTGGCGTTTCCCAGTTTGTCAAAATCCTTCTCTGTAGAGCAGAGTGAAATGGAACCACAGGATCCTCCTGTGGGCCCTTGTCCAGTATGTCAGTGAGGTCATCCTGCTGAAAGGCAGGAGAAGGTGCAGACCAACCCATAAATTCTATGATTCTAGACATCAGAGCTCTATATGGAGTCTCCGCATGTTCTCCTGGGTCTGGTTTGATAAATTCTGCTTCAGGAGAAGTGTCCAAGCCACTAGCTTCCTGAAGTGCATCCTGAAGATTTTTTAATCTTCCTTCCTCAGAGGCGAAAGTCTCTGGCTCTGGTGATGTGGTCCTCTGTAAATCAATATCTTGGTCTGAATCCTCCCTTTCCTCAAAAATCGAGGTTAAAGGGGGATACATTGGTTTTTGGAATGGTATAAACCCCATTTCCAATGCAGAAGGAGCCATCATCACAGGCCTTGAAAACGTCGATGTCGTCGACACCGACGTGAAAGTACTCGAAGGCGCCGTGAAAAGCGTCGAGAAATGTGTACTAGGCCTCGAAGAACTCGAAAGGATCGGAGTCTTGCTCGAGAACGACGTCGACGTTCTCGGCGTCGAGTCGGAGGTCTTTTGTCTAACCGTTGGCTGTGGAGTAGCCGTGGTTCTTTCCTTCACCGGCGTCGATATCGGCGTCGACGTCGGCGTCGACTCGATCGACTGATGCGCCGATGAATCCTTCGACAACGGCGTCGATGGCGCCGACCTCTGTTTCGAAGGAGTTTTCGACGATGGCGTCGATGATGCTTTATCTCCCGATGGCTCGAGGCGCTTTCGGGTTGACTTTTCCGCCGGGTACTGCGACTCGCGGCGTTTAGATTTTTTGGGTTTTTTACCCGGGGTATCACCCTCAGCTGTCTTCGAGGGGGACGAGGCCGCTTTCTCGAAGACGCTTAGCATCTTTTTCCTGAATTCCTCCCACTCAGCTTGCGAGCTGCGTTTTGTGGGGCAATGAACTCTCTCAGGAGAACTCGACGAAGATGACGAAGGGGATCTCCTACGTCTCTTCTTCGAGTGTCTCGATGTCGACGAGTGGTGGGAGCCACTTCGTGATCTAGATCGAGAGTGTTTTTTATGGTGAGGAGACGAACGTCTCGACTCTACCGAAGAAGCTTTCGAGGAAGTTAAAGTTGACCTACCTCTCTCGAGCTTCCCCCTACGCTCCTTCAAGGCTTTCGCCGTCATGGAAAGGCATTCCTCACACTCCGAACTCTGGTGCGTGATTCCCAGACACCACAAACAGACCCTGTGAGGGTCCGTCAACGACATTTTCTTCCCGCAGTCTCGGCACTTTTTGAAACCGGACCGAGGGGTCGTCGGGTCGGAGGAGGATGCCATCGATATCGAGGTAAATAGTAGTTATTATATACGTTATCTTGACGAGAACTGAGCAACGGTGTTCCGAGGCACAACGAAGCGCGGAAAAACGGAACTGAGCAACGGACGCTGCGCGCGGCCTTTATAGGCAGGATGACGTCGACGTCGGCACGGAGGCCGTCGAGGGTCATCGACTCGGCGATCATCGACGCGCAGCGCCCTCTGGCGAAAAAATTTTCCGAGGCCAGCAAAGCTGAAGGATTTCTATCTAAGATAAGGAATACGTCGGAGGACACAATCCCTTCGAAGAAAGGATACACCATTCAGTGTTTTGCATAGGAAAGTGTTAGGCAAAGCTTGAATGCAATACCCTCTGGGAACACTACAAATAACTATGACTACAGGTGTAGGCAACCCAACCTTTGGTATAAGCTTGTACTACACAGTGTTGGTAGCGTGTTGAGCAGACAGGCCTATCTCAAGAGGGGAAATGAATGTGAGCTGTAGTGGATTTACGAAGATTCACAGTCACAGGTATTCAAATAAACTCTTACACTCAAGGTTTCTTGCATACACAATGAATAATTTATTTATATCAATCAGTTAAAAAGCCTTCTTCAGAAGGGAGCAATAGAATAGTAACACAAATATACTTCAATACTGTACACTTTGAGTTTCTTAATCAGACAAGGCCCCTTTGGGATGGCCGACAGACACAACCTACACCCACAGGTGACTTCAGTAACAAGGGTGCTGTGGACATTTAATACCTTACTGTTGGCATTCAGAATCCTCTTTAAAAGTTGGTAAAAGGCAAAGATTATTAGAACACAAGGGACCACAAATATTCTTAAGCAGTGCAGATACCTTTAGAGTTCACTCGAAGAGTCATTCAATTCAATAGGCTAAGCCAAAGTCAATGGGCAAAAGTCTTGGATAGGATAAAGCACTTCTGGTAAGTAATGGAAAGGTCTTTGCACAAGTTCTTAGGAGTCTTTGATGAAAAGAAGAATCAAATGTAGGGCCACAAGCTGATTAGACTTGTGAGTTGTGGCAGTTACAAGCACTTCTACAGTAAGAGGTAAGTTCTCTTAGACTGGGTGTACAGTACGTTGTTAAAGAAGAAAAGATGCAGCTGGTGACTTCTGTTCCTGTGCAGCTCTGCAGATCTCGCTGTTCCTGGCCCTCATTCGTGGGGACAAGAAGGACGTCGTCGGGGGACTCCTGCACTGCACCGGCACTGTCAAAACTGGCAAACTTTACTTTCAGTGGCCGTTTTGCATTTGAGTTCCTTGCAGTACAGCAAATAGCAATACGCGCGGTTCCAGGCTGTCAAGGTGGACTGTCCTTACTTCTTGTTTCCCGCACTCTGCTGAGGGGCCTCAGGCTTGGTCAGTCCTGCTTCGTGGGAGTCCGGAGGATCTTCCAAAAGCTTTAGGCCAACTTAAAAGTAATGCACACAATCTGGTGTCCCTCTCCCTGGCTATACGGTTTCCTGCAGCACTCTGAGGAAATTCAACCAGCTCCGAGATGGGTGTCTAGGTAGCTTACTTTGGAGTTGATTGGTCCCACCAACTCAAAGGGAGAAGTCGTCCATGCAGGGGCTTCTCTGTCGATGCGAACTTGGCAAGTAGTCACTTCAGCAGGGCTTCACCGGGCAAACCAACGGTCCAGGAGTTGCAGCAGGCGTCCTCTTCAAGCTCTTCTTCGGTTCCTTTGTCCAGTGGTCGACTCTGCCTTCCAAGCCAAAAGACTTGCCCTTTTATTCATGTCTCTCTCATTCATTCCAGCCTAGCTGTCACTCACCCAGCAGGGTGGTTGTGCTTGCCGGACAGTCAGCCAGCTAATCACCACAGAGTGCATTTGGGTCTTCTAGGAGACTAAGCACAGGGAGTTTCCGGCACCTCCTTCACTTCCTGCCTACCCCAGACACTCTGGAGCCAGAGGCGGGTTTCTCTTAGAAACCCTGCCAAAGGCAAAATGAACAAAGAGACCAAACCTGGTTTGGCACGCAGAGAAACTCTCTAGAAGGACCTTTCCACAAAGACCTGGCGAAAAAAGAAGACCGGGCACCATTTTAGCAAAGATGGCTGGACACCATTTTGAAAAAGATGGCTCACGCTTTTACTTTACCAGAGCCGCGAACAGTCGCGGTAAATGCAACCCAAGGTAGTTTTAAACGAAACCACTGCCACCAGCCAGTCAATTGAGGAAACGGTAACAAAAAATGTTACATGAGCATTTAGACACAGGGGATACTAACTAACCCCTCCAGCACTCTATTGTAAGATGGGGTGTGCTGGGTCAAGCAAGTACAATGCTAAGTAAAGTCAATTTCACTTTACTGCTCTGAGAAACAGTAGTTGATCCCGGAGAAGGTATTTAAACCTTGGGAAATCTGGAAGACTTCCCTGTGGCACTGCACTGAAGGTGCTTTGTGACAATTGTAAAAGATGATGCCTATGGAGTTGGTTAGACTCCATAACCAAAAAGAAACCAACGCAGAAAACAAATAGAATTAAAAGTACAAAGTCCCAAAGTTCAGCAAAAGAGCTTGGGGTCTCTAAGGTAGAACGAAATTACCACATTTATGAGAATTTTCCCTAACAGAAAGGATCAACATTCTTTTCTCTGCACTAGTTGCAGAATTTATGCCAACAGCAACAGTACAAAGACTTTGTTGCTGGCCTTTTGGCCGAAAGCAACACCTCCATTATGTCATCTGGGAGGTCCCAATCCTTATATCTCAGCCTTTCAGAAACCAAGCGTGAAGGTTGAGTGTTTTGACCTCTGGATGAAGAACCTGACCCCCATCTCGCGAGAGAAGGTCCTCTCTTTGTGGAAGATGCATCGGAGGACAGATAGACGTGACCAGAAGGTCTGGGTACCACGTCCTCCTGGCCCAATCTGGGGCCATTAGTATCATGTGTTTCCCGAAACTTCCCAACCTCCTGATCACATGAGGAATGACGGGGACATGAGCAAACTCGTACAGGAGTGGAAACTCCCAGTCCACTACAAATGTCTCTCCTAGAGCTCCTCTTGAGGGAAATTCCCTGGAGCAATACCGTTAGCACAGATCTACTTGAGGGGTTCCCCAAAGAGTGAAGATCTCTTGAACAACTTCCTGAGCTAGTTCCCACTTGTGGGAGACTGTGCTATGCCTGCTCAGAGCGTCTGACGCTGTGTTCTCCTCTACGGCTAGGTGAACTGCCGATGGGGAGATTACTTCTTGAATTGCCCAGTACCAGAGCTGCATTGCCCCTCTGCACAGTGATAGTGACCCTACACCTCCTCTCTTGTTTTGTTAGTTTATGGCCACTGTATTGTCCGTCATTATCAGAAGATTCTTTCCCCATACAGAGAGCAGAAATGCCTTCAACGCTAGTATGATTTCCCCCAGCTCCAAAAGACTGATATGTAGTTTGGACTCTGATGGAGACCACCAACGACTGCGGACTGTCAGACCGTTGGCATGGGCTCCCCACCCCGTGAGTGAGGCGTCCGTCACTACTGTTATCTCCGTCCATGGTTGCCAAAAAGGTTCTCCCTTCAGAATATTGTACTTGCAGGCCCACCACAGAAGATCCTGTGAAACCCTAGTTGGAATCGGAAGTAGGTCCGACATCTTTCCTGAAAACTGGGACCATTGAGTTCTTAAAGCCCATTGAAGGCATCTCATTCTCAGGCAGGCATCAGGCACCAGAAAAATGTAGGATGCCATTAGGCTGAGCAACCTCAAATAATATATACATTAAAAAAAAATCGAAGGCCAGTAGACTGTGGGCATTCTGAAACTTGGTAACCATCTGAAGAATGTCTTCAGCCCTCACCTCGGGTGGCAAGCTCTTCCCCAAGGATGTATCTGGCACAGCTCCGATGTACTGGAGCTTTGAGGAGGGGTCATATGAGACTTCTTGTAATTGAGGGAGAAGCCCAATCTGTGAAGAGACTGGCAGGTGACGTTGAGATGATCCCGGGCTTGCTCGGGAGAACGCGCCCTGATCAGCCAATCGCCCAGATAGGGGTAGACATGAATCCCCTCGTCTCCCGAGACTCGCTGTCACCACCGCCATCAGTTTGTTGAAAACCCTTGGGCGGAGGTTAGCCGAATGGCAGAACTCGAAATTGATAATGAGAACTGCCAACTGCGAACCTCAGGTATTTTCTGTGCTTGAGACGGATTGGTACATGAAAATAAGCATCCTGAAGGTCCAATGATACCAACCAATCCTGGAGTTGAAGGGCCTGACGAATCTGAGAAAGTCTTACGTCCAAGATGGGTTTCAGTCCGCTGTCCTTCTTGGGTATCAAAAAATAAGGAGAGTACCATCCCTTGTTCCTCTCCGCTACAGGCACTGGTTCTATAGCACCTCTCTCCATCAGGGTTGAAATTTCCTGCACAAGGAGCGGGTCTGGAATCCTCAAAGAGTGGTTCCCCGGTAGATTGTTCTGAGGTCTCCTTATAAAAGGAAGGCAGTAACCGTGGGCTACGGTTTCTAGAGCCCAAGCATCCCAAGTAATGTCTCGCCATTCTTCTAGATGCCAAGACAGTCTGCCTCCCACAGGTGAACTGGGACTCAAGACCTCCAAGGTTTTGAGGCGACTGATGCAGTGGCCGATTTGCTTGAGCTGGCTTTGCACCTCTACCTCGTCAACCACGAGGACATTTTCTCTGGACCCTTTGACTGGCCATTCCTCTCGCCCTTACAAATGAGGAGTAGTAGAGAAAAGTAGAGAAAAGATCTACCCCTCCAAGGGAGGAAAGGCTGAGGGTGACACAAACGGTTTCTATGAAAAACGGGTGAAATACTCAGGTTTGGAATGCGGTTTTTGGGCAGGGGGATAGATGCACATCACAAGGACAATATAGGAATGAAAGGATGGTTGTAGCTGAAAATTTGGAAGAGATTTGCAAGATAAAGTTCGGTTTTGGAAAAATGAACCTGTGAAATAGAGAAAATCAGCTGGGAAAGAAAGACAATTATTACTTAAGCTAAATTATCAAGGCTAGATAGCGCTGCCCTTGAAACCGGTTAAGTCTGCTGCATTAACATGCTCCACGCTGCGTTTCTCTTTGCAGGGAAATTAATTAAATTATTCAAAATATTGCTAAGGAGTTCAAAAGATGTGGTGAATGAAAGAATGGCGCTAACACTAGGAAATCACAGGCAAAATGCACAAACTTTTCAGATAGTAGGACAAATTACCAAGGCATGGATAGGATTGCTTAGAGAGGGGAATAAAGACAACAGGGTGAAGATGAGGTAGGCTGTGTGTTTCTTTGGGATGGGGAATACTCCTAGTCCACGCTTGAATTTGGAACAGTCAACCGGGTTCTGGTCACTGCACAGCACGGGTCACCAGGTAGCAAACAGCTGGGCAATTCTGGTCACTGGATACCAAGTACCGCTGGATGGCAGAGGTACAGCGGGCATGCAGCTAGCGGGCAACAAGCCGGTCTGGTCTCAGGATGCCCCCCCAAAAAAAGGTACTACAGTTTTTTCCCCTAGTTAATGGGATTTTAGTGGGATTTTCTGAACCTAGGCCTTGCTGGGATAAGGTCAGCTTGTCTTTGGCCTTGCAGTGGAATCTGGCAAGATGGATGTAAAAGATTAGGAACGCAGGCGCTGGAAATTAAGGAGAGAGTGTGTCTAGAGTTCCGTCAGCCACCCTTTATATAAAGCATGGTGACATCACAGAATTATATGGTAGGGCAGGCTTAGGCTGAGTACGCCCCTAAACCACCGGATTGTTCAGGGGTGATTGTTACTGCCTTCTTGTCAATTGATTGGACTTTTAGAAACCTGACATCAGCTTTATGTGTGTTTACTATGAATAGGATCATCCCACAGTTACTTTGGCTAAAATCGTTCACATAAAAATCACACATTTATGCAATTTTGGCATCTGTACAAATTACCTATGCAGATTACATATGTCACGCTGAGCATGGCAGTCAAACTCTACAGTTTATCAGACTGTTTCGCCCTTCTACCAGTTTTTCGCACTTTTTATTGAGAAATATATTACTTAAAATTGTATAACTTTAGGTATGTGTACATATTATCATAGGGCATATCTCTGTTAATAACGTTACATCATATTTCTTTTCCCCATGATTCATATTCTTCTGGCGTTCGTGTCCCATATATGCTATGGACAGCCGCGAGATCTTGTTTAGAAGCCACGAAAATCACATTTAAACTATACTTACATTTCTGAACTGTCCTGTTGCAGGGATAAGTTTTAAAAGTTTATTCATCAAATAATATTTTGAGACAGATGGTCAGCCTTTGTCCTTCAACTGGGACCATTTTTTTCTTCAGTTAGCACCAACTGTCAGTTTCAGCTCAGGGTGGCCATAGGGGTTTCCCCAATTTTATTGAATGTTTATGGTCACTTCCCCAACTTCACACATTGGTGTCCCAGATCTATTGTCTCAAGCTGAAGCCCAGACAAATGTCTGACGAGCGTGTGACATTTCTTTGTGTTGGTCCATGCAAAGTTTTCAAACGTGGCTATTAGCATGCCTGTGTCCTAGAAGTTTATGGTGGATTCCTTTTTGAGGGAAGGCCTCAGTTTAGCCAGCCGAAAGACCTGTTCTGGAGCTTGCAAAATACAGCCAATACATTTTAATTCTTTTATTTTCTGTTATTTTGTTCTGAATCAAAAACAAGCCTGTTCAATAAAACATCCCACACATATTTACCAGAAAAAAAAAACTTCACATTGCTAGGCTAGGATACGTTTTTATTCAACACTTTACTTTTAAAACTGGCATTTTCTTTTGGTCTGCAACAGCCCATTTTGACACACGGTAAAAACTGCAAGGATTTCACATTTAAATTCGGTTCTTCCATCTGACTTCCCAATATTGTTTTGCAGCCAAAGTCAGTTCCTTTTATACAGCAATTCGCTTGAACCACAGATGCACTGAAATTGACATAGGCCCAGAGAGCTAGGATTTCTTTGAAGCCTTGATCTTTTTTGACATTTTGTGACTCAAATGTCAGGCGTTTTCGGCGGCTGAAAGTGAAGTTTCTTTTGCCTTTTTCAGATTTGGCTGGCACAGCCTGTCATCCAGGGATAAAGCTATCTTCTGCTAGAGCACAATCTGGATATGAATGGGCATGGCAAGGCCTTATGGATAAAAGCCATGTGATGTGGAATAGATGAAAATAGCGTCAGTGCAGCACTCTTTTCAGTGTAAAATATTCCCTTTTCAATGGGAACTTTTTGCAAGCAGCAGAGCAGCGTTGCTTTGATTTGCTTCTTTTGGGTGCACCCAAGAACACACTGGCACCTTTCTCGGTGTGCCCCCTGTTCCAACTCGCCCAATTGTGTTTGGCAAGATGGGGCAGCCGTCCTTTTGTCGCTGAAAAATGCAGTTTTGATGCAATGGTGCTCCAAGGAGCCAGCGCAGCCATTTTGCTGTTGACTGCAGAGGCGCAGCTTGGTTATGGATGGGGATTCTGCTGAGAGGGTCAAAGTATCCCAGAGTGTCATACTGCTCAGGTCCTCGGCTGTGGTGTCAAGTCAGCCTGCCCGGCTGAAGGCGCTCCAGCCTTGCAACCAGGTCACTTATACAGGTGGCCCAGGGCGCAAAGGACAATAGTCATGAGGAGGAAGGGGATGCAACAAGCCTGCACACCCCAGTGCTGCCCACGTGCAACACTACAGATTTAATGGAGCACCACAGGGAAGCCTTCTCTGCACTGAAGACCAACTAGCGTGGCTGGCGTCATTCTTGGCAGGTTCGTTGTGGTTGCCTGTACCTGGGGGCCCTCACAAGCAGGTCTCATCAAAGAGAAAGAGGGACCTCCACAGTGCAACATCTGCTACAGCTGACCCAATAACAGCCCGACAGAGCAGGTAGCTGCTGACAGTGTTAAAAGGGGGAGGGGAGGACTTGTTAAAGGAGAGTCTAAGCTTTGACTATTGATGCAGTAAATCAGACATGGTGGCGGTTGGCTGCTAAGTTTTGACAGTAATCTAAATAGTTGCTGTAGTTTTATGGGTTTGTTTTGGAGAGTGCATGATCGGGAAATCACCGCTCCCGTGCCTTGTCCAGAACTCTTGGGGCCTCCAGGTAGAACTGAGGCGCTGAGGTAGGCGAGTCTACTATAGGCTGAATGCATCACTTCCTAGTGAAATGCATTTATAGTGTGATGGCAACAAAAAGTTTAATTAATGGTCACAGGAAAGATTAGTTTCTGATTAGGAATATATTGGGTACAGCTAGTAGACCACAAGGCATAGTTATGAGAGGAAGGTACTGAAGGCCAAAACGCTAGCGGTAACAAGTGTTGTCTGTATACTTATGTTAGAAGTGAAAATAAATAATCCACTGGTAGGGTTAAAATATAATGATGGTGGCATATTGTTTCCCGATTAACGAGTGTGCAAACGATCAAGCTAAAGAGACACTCATGGTAACAGTAAAGAACTCTGGAAGGTAGCCAATCCCCTGTTACAATAATGGTATTAGTATGTAGTATTCCACAACCTCCATGCCCAGTCTGTATGCAGGGGTAAAAGGACATGTGCTACATATACCTTAATCTCGCCTGCCTGTGTATCCTAAATCTCTACTAATTCGGACCATTTTGTCAACCCTGCAAGTGTAACGCTCACCTGATTCCCGTAGAGGCGCCGGTCTTGACTGGGCGTATACCGTATCTGCAAAGGTGATGTGTAACACACGGCTGGCTCTTTGGGCTGGACCTCTGTGCACTGTATGTCTGACTTGAAGGGTAAGATGTCTGCAGATAGAAAATATGGAATTAAGGAACTGGGTTATTGAATGTCTCTCTCTTCTTCCCTTTCTCTTCTCCTGTAGAACCCCAAAGGTTAACGCTCTCACCTTAGGTAAGTGAACGCCGTGTTCTCCATCTGCCTCGGGGCAGGGTGCTGTAACCAGTTTCTTCACTGGATAAGGGGCGCAGGCCTCTTGACTTCAGAGGACTGCTGTCCGTCGTTTACCGCACGAACGGTAAGTTTCGAGTAATTCTAATGTCTTTAAAGTCTTTAGTAATGATGTTTCTTGTTTTGCAGGGTTCCGGCGATGGCGGATGATGCGCTGAAGTGAGTTGAAGATGGAGCCCGTGTGATGAATAGAAGCGCCTGGAAGCACGTAAGTAAGCGCTTGTTGCCTGCTTCACGATGCGCTCTAACTGTCTTTTTATTTTGCAGGTACAAGTTCGGAGCGGCTGCAGGGTGCCGGAATACCCACTGGGTTAGATGTGGAAAGGAGTAATGGCACGTGAGTATTAAAGTTCCCCAATGTCTTTAAACGCACCTTGTTTTGTCTTTCAGATGCGGGATGCAGCGCCGAAGGCCTCCGGAGCGTGCGAAGAGTTGGTAAGCTTTTGTCTTTCAGATGCCGGAATGCAGTGTGAAGACCTCCGGAGCACACGAAGAGTAGGTAAGCCTTTGTCTTTCAGATGCCGGAATGCAGCGCGAGGCGTTGGTGACAGCCGATGGACCAGGTAAGTGAAGAGCTGTCACTGAAGACCGTAATGCTAACCTGTTCTTTCTTGTCTTTATAGGTGTTGCTGAAGACTGGATTCAGGATGGTAAGCCTTTTTCCTTAGGCCCAGGATCAGATGCAGAAGACACGATGAGCGTTCTGCTGCAGAGGATGCAGAATAACGCAAAGCAAGATTCATCCATCGGGTGTGGTTTAAATAGCCTCCTGTAGTGCTTAGGTGTCTCCTTCCACAGCCACGCCTAGGTAAGAAAAGAGTTCCTGCTTTCCAGAAGAGTTCCAGTGTTCTGAATCTAGGGAGTGGCTCCTGCCCCACCCAACAGGAAAAGTAGTTCCAAACAGAAGAGGATCAGAGGCTCAACTGGCAGGCAAGTAAGCAGCATGGTCTGCTGCAGGTAAGTCCACCCAAGCATTATGAGCCCGGCGCTTCCAGCGCTGGGACTGGGCATATTTATGAGCCTGGTGCCACTGGCGCCAGGACTGGGTCCAAAAGGTCCCAATTGGGACTGGTTGGCACTCGGAACCTGGGTTATGGATCTGCTTCCAAGGGAGTTGGGAAAACCCTGACCTTTTGGAAGCAGAGATCATGACAGTACCCCCCCCTCAAGGCCCCTCCCAAACCGGGCTTCTCCGGGGGTTTTGGCTTGTCAGGAAATGTTCGGTGAAATCTTTTGATTAGGCGAGGAGCGTGGACATATTCAGCAGGTTCCCAGGATCTCTCTTGGGGGCCGTAGCCTTTCCAGTCAATTAGGTAAAATAGTTTAGATTTGGAGATCTTGGAGTCCAGAATGCTTTTGACTTCAAACTCGAGTTCTCCATCAACTAGGATAGGTTTTGGAGATTTAGTTAGTCGGGTTTGAGGTTGCACGGGTTTTAATAGAGAGACGTGGAAGACCGGATGTATCTTCATGTGCGGGGGCAAGTCCAACTTGACCGCTACTGGGTTTACTATGGTAGTGATGGAATAGGGACCAAGGTATCTTGGGTTGAATGTGCGTGGCCCTTTTAGAGGTAGATATTTGGTGGATAACCAGACTTGATCCCCTACTTGATATTGAGGGGCTTCCTTCCGATGTTGATCTGCTCCTTTCTTGTATTGTTCTTTAGCCCTTTGAAGGTGAGAAACAGCTTCCTTAAAGGCTTGGGTGATTGTAGAATGCAGGTAGTCTACTGCTGGTGTTTCAAGATCTTGGAGGGGATCCAACTCCGAGGTTCGAGGGTGACTGCCGTACAAAAGAAAAAACGGGGTTTTCCCAGTTCCCGAATGGACAGAGTTATTGTAGGCATATTCGGCTATCCAAAGGATGTCTTTCCAAGTTTTTTCCGTTTGTTGCAGCATGCAGCGTAAATACTGTTCCAGAGTTTGATTGGTCCTCTCGGTTTGTCCGTCGGTCTGAGGGTGGTGACTGGTCAATAGTCTCACATCAATTTGAGCCGACCGACAGCAACTTCGCCAAAAATGAGAAATAAATTGACTACCTCGATCCGAAATTAGAACCGAAGGAAAACCGTGCAGTCGGACGATGTTTTCGAGAAATTCTCGGGCCAGAGTTGCTGCTGTTGGCAAGCCTTTGAGCGGAATGAAATGCGCCATCTTGGAGAATAAGTCCACGATTACTAGAATCGTATTGTATCCGGAGCATGGAGGTAGATCGGTGATGAAGTCCATAGAAAGCGTATGCCAAGGGCGAGGTGGGATGTCAATAGGGCGTAAGAGGCCTGCTGGTCTTTCCTTTTGACTCTTGTTTTGGGCGCATACTCCACAGGACATTATAAAGTCTCTGATATCTTTTTTCCAAGACGGCCACCAGAAGTAGCGCTTGATCTTTTCTGAGGTCTTGGCCATACCGGGATGTCCTTCCATTTAAGATTCGTGATAACAAGAGATTACTTTTTTCTGTAAATCTGTGCTGGGTAGGTATAATCGTTCTTGGAAATACAATAAGTTGTCCTTTACTGCAAAGTCCTTTCCCTGCAGATGTCAATTCTGTATGTCTGCTGGAGTTACAAGTTGCCTGGCCTTATCCTTAACTTCCTCTATGGATTCTGTGGCGATTACACCCAGAATTCTTTGTTCGGGAATGATTGGTACAGGTTTAGGGTTGATCAAGTGTTCTTCCACTCCCATCCGAGAAAGGGCATCAGCTTTACCGTTCTTTGTACCAGGTCGATAGGTAATTATGAAGTCAAACTCGGCAAAGAATAATGCCCAACGGAGTTGTCTAGAGGATTGGGCTTTTGCGGTTTTCAAATATTGCAGGTTTCGGTGATCCGTAATCACAGTAACGGTGTGTCGGGCCCCCAGCAGATAATGCCGCAAGCCTTAAAGGCAGACTTGATAGCCAGAAGTTCCTTGTCCGTAATCGTGTAATTGATTTCAGGAGGCGAGAATTTGCGGGACCAAAATGCCACGGGATGCAACTGATTGGTTACCGGGTCCTTTTGTGATAGAACTGCCCCCATGGCAAGGCTTGAAGCATCAGTTTCCACGATGTAGGGGAGTTCGGGGCGAGGGTGTTTTAAGATTGGTGCAGAGATAAATTTAGTCTTCAAATTCTGGAAAGCTTGTTCCGCCTCGGTAGACCATTCAAAACGTTTGTTTTTCTTTAACAAGGCAGTGATGGGCTGGACTATTCGAGAGAATTCGGGGATAAACCTGCGGTAAAAGTTAGCGAAGCCTAACATGCTTTGCACACCTTTTACGGAGGATGGTGATGGCCATTTGAGAACTGCATCGACCTTCTTTGAATCCATACGCACTCCGCCAGGTGATAATATGAATCCCAAGAATTCAACTTCAGTCACGTTGAAAACACATTTTTCCAACTTAGCGAAAAGTTTGTGTTGACGCAATCTTTCGAGGACCATTTTCACGTGTTTCCGATGTTCAGATTCCGATGAAGAATAAACGAGGATGTCGTCAATGTAAACAACAACACACATCTATGAGCTCGCTGAGGACATCGTTCATAAAATATTGAAAGGCGGCCGGGGCATTGCAAAGTCCGAAGGGCATGACCTGATATTCAAATAGTCCATACTTGGTGCGGAAGGCCGTCTTCCATTCATCGCCCTCTTTTACTCGTACCAAGTGGTAAGCTCCTCTAAGATCCAGCTTTGTATATATGCATGCTTTTCTGACTTGGTCCAGGAGTTCAGGGATCAAAGGTAACGGATATCTATTCTTAACGGTGATCTGGTTCAGGGAGCGATAATCTATACAAGTTCTAAGGTCTCCTTCCTTTTTTGGAACGAAGAACAAAGCTGAAGAAGCAGGGGACTTGGAAGGACGAATAAACCCATTTGCCAGGTATTGATCCAGGTATTGTCGAAGGTGAAGGTTCTCAGGCTCGGTGAGGGCATAAATTCTACTACAAGGAGGAGTAGATCCAGGTATCAGGTCTATCTGGCAGTCATAAGACCTATGAGGAGGTAGAGAGTTAGCCTGATCCTTCCGGAAAACATCTTGGTATTCTAGGTATTCGGGAGGTAACTGGGGAGTCTCTGAAGAAATTGCTGCCAGTGCAACACCAGGTGGAGGGTGACAAGTAGAGACACATTCTGGAAACTGGACCGTTCTTGCTCGCCAATCGATCAGAGGATTGTGTTTCTCTAACCAAGGTATTCCTAGAATAATCTGAAACTGAGGGGCCTTGATCACATCGAACACGATCTTCTCATGGTGTCCATCTTGACTTACTAGCGTCACCTCTTGAGTGGTATGCGTTACTGGCCCGGAGGCTATCTCCGTACCATCCACCGTAGTAATGACGTCCTTTACAGCCTTGGGACAAAGAGTTAGATTCATCCTCAAAACCATTTCATGATTCACATAATTGCCGATGGCACCGCTGTCGACGTAAGCTTCAATTGCATGTAATCGATCCGGATTATCAGGGCTAATGAGGACCATAGGTATCACGAAATGGAAGGTCACGGAACTGGTTTTCACGCTCGGCAAGAGGACCTCTATTCTTGTCGGGCGAGGTCGTTTCCCTGCTCTCAGAGTTTGTAACTTTGGTAACTGCAGCTCCTACTGCCTTCTTGGCAGGTTTCACCGGACAGTCTCGAAGAAAGTGCCCTGAGTTTCCGCAATAGAGGCATAATTGCAACTGTTTTCTCCTTTCCCGCTCCTTTTGTGTTAGAGGACCTTTCAGACCCCCTATTTGCATGGGTTCCCCGGGGTCTACTCCTTTGGAAGGAGTTGGCGGTTTGGAAAATACTCGAGCATCAAACTTGGAACGATCGGCCTTCCTGTTCTGCAGTCTGTGATCTATTTGAACGACTAAGTCTATATAGTCCGAACAATCTTGTGGGGGATTCACTACTTGGGCTAACACATCCTTGAGCTCTCCACGTAGACCTCTATAAAACAGCGTAATCCTTTTCTCCTCAGGCCATTGAGTTTCCACTATCAGTCTGTTGAAAGGCGCAATATAAGCCAAAAGGTCTTGATTACCTTGTCGCAACGAAAGAAGCTCATTGTCCAAGGCCTGCCCCTGTGAATGTCTTGCGAACAGTTTTTCCATACTGAGCTGAAAAGCTTGAAAATCATGGAGGACCGGATCATCTTGATTTACTAGAGGGATCGACCAGTCTGCCGCATTGCCACTAAGGTACGAAAGCACGAAAGCTACTTTAGCTTGATCAGTTGGAAAGGCTGCTGGCCGGCATAAGAAATGCAACCGACACTGATTGATAAATACTGCAAACCTCTTTGGGTCACCAGAAAATCGTTTGGGCGGAGCCAGAGGTACATTCCCAGGTAGGTTGATCTGCACTGGATTCATAGAGGATGTAGAAGGAAGATTTTCCCCAGATGCGGGTAACGGGGTCTGTCCGGCTTGTGACTGTAGCAACTGTCTAGCGAGATCATCTGTTCGCTCCTTGGAAATAATCAGTTCCCTTCTTAGAGCGTTCGTTTCCTGACGGGCTGCATGCACTTCTGCCCTTAGTTCCCCAAGTAACTGGGCTAGCTGGTCGGTATCCGAGGTTTCCATAGCGCCTGGACGGGTGTTTTGTGGTAGGCTTTGCGTTCTGTAACGCTCACCTGATTCCCGTAGAGGCGCCGGTCTTGACTGGGCGTATACCGTATCTGCAAAGGTGATGTGTAACACACGGCTGGCTCTTTGGGCTGGACCCCTGTGCACTGTATGTCTGACTTGAAGGGTAAGATGTCTGCAGATAGAAAATATGGAATTAAGGAACTGGGTTATTGAATGTCTCTCTCTTCTTCCCTTTCTCTTCTCCTGTAGAACCCCAAAGGTTAACGCTCTCACCTTAGGTAAGTGAACGCCGTGTTCTCCATCTGCCTCGGGGCAGGGTGCTGTAACCAGTTTCTTCACTGGATAAGGGGCGCAGGCCTCTTGACTTCAGAGGACTGCTGTCCGTCGTTTACCGCACGAACGGTAAGTTTCGAGTAATTCTAATGTCTTTAAAGTCTTTAGTAATGATGTTTCTTGTTTTGCAGGGTTCCGGCGATGGCGGATGATGCGCTGAAGTGAGTTGAAGATGGAGCCCGTGTGATGAATAGAAGCGCCTGGAAGCACGTAAGTAAGCGCTTGTTGCCTGCTTCACGATGCGCTCTGTCTTTTTATTTTGCAGGTACAAGTTCGGAGCGGCTGCAGGGTGCCGGAATACCCACTGGGTTAGATGTGGAAAGGAGTAATGGCACGTGAGTATTAAAGTTCCCCAATGTCTTTAAACGCACCTTGTTTTGTCTTTCAGATGCGGGATGCAGCGCCGAAGGCCTCCGGAGCGTGCGAAGAGTTGGTAAGCTTTTGTCTTTCAGATGCCGGAATGCAGTGTGAAGACCTCCGGAGCGCACGAAGAGTAGGTAAGCCTTTGTCTTTCAGATGCCGGAATGCAGCGCGAGGCGTTGGTGACAGCCGATGGACCAGGTAAGTGAAGAGCTGTCACTGAAGACCGTAATGCTAACCTGTTCTTTCTTGTCTTTATAGGTGTTGCTGAAGACTGGATTCAGGATGGTAAGCCTTTTTCCTTAGGCCCAGGATCAGATGCAGAAGACACGATGAGCGTTCTGCTGCAGAGGATGCAGAATAACGCAAAGCAAGATTCATCCATCGGGTGTGGTTTAAATAGCCTCCTGTAGTGCTTAGGTGTCTCCTTCCACAGCCACGCCTAGGTAAGAAAAGAGTTCCTGCTTTCCAGAAGAGTTCCAGTGTTCTGAATCTAGGGAGTGGTTCCTGCCCCACCCAACAGGAAAAGTAGTTCCAAACAGAAGAGGATCAGAGGCTCAACTGGCAGGCAAGTAAGCAGCATGGTCTGCTGCAGGTTAAGTCCACCCAAGCATTATGAGCCCGGCGCTTCCAGCGCTGGGACTGGGCATATTTATGAGCCTGGTGCCACTGGCGCCAGGACTGGGTCCAAAAGGTCCCAATTGGGACTGGTTGGCACTCGGAACCTGGGTTATGGATCTGCTTCCAAGGGAGTTGGGAAAACCCTAACCTTTTGGAAGCAGAGATCATGACAGCAAGGTCCAATCAGGATATTCCACTCAACTCTACGATCTTCCTTTTCCGGCTCTTTGCCATATTTCTCTACATTACTAATCAGTAATCCGATCTGCTGAGTTCTCATTTTCCTGCAGACCCTACCTCTTTACATTTTCAGGAATCACTCAGTAGGTAGGAGGGGAAACCAGGAGAGAGTAAACATCGCAATGCAAATCCAGATTCCACATGAGATGCAAGTTACCTTTATGCCCATTATGTATGTTTAAATGTGTACTATATGTGTCCTACTTCTTTAATACCATTCTTAAATACTCAATGTTAATGTTGGTTAGTCAGCAGTGGGCTTTGTGGAGCTAAATATAGGTTCTGCTAGCTGTTTGTTTGAAGCTAACCAGGCCCTCCTAGGCTACAGCCAGGAGATAAATATTTCCAAGCCTTACCCTTCCTCTCCCTCTAATTTCCAACCTATTGCTCTTCTCTCATTCTTATCCAAACTCTTAGAAAGGGCTGTCTATTCACCCTATTCACAAATCACTTCTCATCTTAATTTTTAGTCTCTTCTGCCTACCACGTGGCCTGATTTTCATCTAGCACACTGCTGCCAATTCAATGCTTTCTGTTCAACATAACAAATCCTCTTATATTCTTATCGTCTTCTATCTTTCGGTACTGTTGACTACCCTACCTGTTCCTTTCAACTCCCTTGCTTTTTTGGTTATGTTTGTCGATGGTCCAATTTTACCTTTTTGTACATTCTTACTAGTCTCCTAGGCCAGCCTCACCTCTTCTCCTCACTCTCTACTCTATGGTTCCACAACGTTCAGTTGGCCCATTACTCTTCTCTACCGATATTTCCCTCACCTCACTTACTGTATCCTTCCACTGCTCATGTCATTTCTATGCAGACGATTCCCAAATGTTCTTCTCCGACTCCCTTCATTTTGTTTTTGGCTGCGTCACCAGAGTTCAAACTTTGATAGCCTCTCGTTTTCTACACGTTAAACCTTCCACAAATTAAGGTCCTCTTCTAGTCGTCTCCACCATCTCCTTCTTGCCTACAGCCCGCAATCTTGAAGTCATATTTGATTTAACTTTAACCATTCTTCCATTATAGCTCCTTACTGCTCTGTTCTGCTAGTACCATCTTATCAGGATCGGTCCTTTTCTATACTTGTACGCTACCAAACCTGATCAACTCAATCTTTTCTCGACTAGACTACTGTTGTGCCCTCTTAGTTGGCCTTCCTTCCCGCCATCCATATCCCTCTGCTCGGTCTTTAATTCGGCTATTCATCTATTTTTTTGTTCCCTGTTACGAACCCCTCTCTCCCCCATCTCTTCTTCCTTACGTCTCTACTTAATTTTCACTTTCTTTGTATTGTATTTGTGCATTACTATGCCCTTGCTCCAACCTACCTCTCCTCTCTCCTTACTTGGCCTCCCGGTCTCTTGGCTCCCAATATCTTAATCTTATTGCTGTGCTCAAGCCCACCTGTGCACACTCTAATGTCCATTCGTTCTCCCTTCTGCCCCAAAACTCCATTTCATTTTCCACCACACATTAGTTCTTCATATTTTCCGTTCTCGACTTAAAGCTCATTTACTCTCGTCACTTTCTTATGCTTAGCTGCCTTTTGATTACATTTAGTGTTTTGTCCGTTTCTCGCTTGTTGTACAGCTTTTTGTAGCTGCTGTACAGTGTTTGGCAAGAGTGATAAATTCCAATAAAAACAAATGATTAAGTAGGCCCCTAAATCTCTTGGTTTGGCTTACTGAACTCTAGAACAGTGGGCAGGGAAAAATACCTCTGACCATTGGTGTTCTGCAGCATCAGTCAGGCACAATTATTCCGTCATCTGTATTCGGTCGAAAATTCTTAAAGCTGTCCGTGAGTACAGTCATAGCGCCATCAACTAACAGCTATCGGGGGAGAGAGTGGTGGCTTCAAAGTGTGGAACTACGGGCTCTTAGGTTGCCAAACATGGTGACCATCGCCAGGTTACAAATTACTAGAGTTTAGGATCTTCTTGATACACGCTCTCGCAAATAACTTTTCTGCCAATTGATAAATCACTGTGTTGGATCTTCTTATTGGAAACTTGCACTTGTGCCTTCATTGAGTCAATGGATAGCGCCAAGTAATAAAACAGCCAGTGACTGAAAGGAGGAGAGTCAAATTGGTCTTCTGCATAATGCTGCTGCTTTGCCAGACAATTTTTCTACCACTTGTTTATGGATCCTGCATGCAATATACTTCACAGCGGGAGTAGAAACTAAGCTTCCAGGAAGCCGCCCACCACCTTGTGGAGATTTGACTCTGTCATCAGTCCTGTCTATTAGGTTGACTGGAGTGACTTTAGTTAAGGAGTATCCCATTCCAGGGAAGGAGCCAAGCGGATGCATCCAATTCTTAAGAGGAATCTGTCCATTAAAATTGCATATTAGAAGCCCCAAAGAAATACACACCATTTGATATCAAACATTCTATAACTATCTGACTTGATGGTACCATTTGAGATTTTAAAATCCCCAAAAAATATATCCTTGTTGAACATGCAACACATTCTAACAAAGCCATCTCGAGATACAGGCGATACAAACCCTTTGTGTTCACTGAAAAGAAAAAAAAATCTATTTAGTTTTGTGGTTTATTTTAGCACCAGACTCCTTTGTTGGCATTCTGCGACCATCATTCAACTACTCATTATGCACCAAAAACATGCCACAGACACACACATGGTATTGCAGCTTACCCTCACACCAACGTCACTCTGGTAAGCACCCTTTCACAATTCTCCTTGCCATATTTAAAATGTGCTTCACTAACAAAGGATAAAAGATGCAGAGAACCATTATATACTCTACTGTATAAATAACTGCATGTTGTTAAGCTTCACACATTGGGCCGCTTATTGTAACCCACAAGCAAGCCTCCTTAAGTATACTTATAGCGCCTCGTTGCCTAGAGGGCTGCAGTGCGCTTTACAAATCCAAAATAAATAAACTATGCTCATAAAAAAAGGTTAAGAATCCGGCCTTCAGATTAACTGAATGGACTGCAATAGGTTATGTGTAGAAATGAAACTTTCAATCCAAATAAAAAAAAAAAACCTAATCAACTTTCTACTATAATTTGCAGCACTCCAGCTAATGAACATACTTGCAGGGACCCTTTCTTGCATTTTGGTTTCCTTTAGTAAAATCCAATCATTTCAAGACAATATGACTAGATCTTACCAGTGCTTCAGTTAACAGTTCTGTTCTGTGTTCTGTAGAAAACTTTAGTGTTTCAGACTTTTTTCCACTTCCTTTCCGAAACGTAAGGCTGAATTCTGTTCCTTGGCCCTTTCCAACAGGACCGATACTGCAGATGTCTCCATAAGGCCACTGACGGACATAAAAGACAGACAAGAAAAGAAGTTGGTGCAGCAAAACCATGTGCCGGTTAAACCCTTAGATCAAGAATGCAAGTACTACCGGCAATATGAACAATAAAACTGATCAAAAGTTATGTGACACTGTGAACAAGACATATGCATGCAACTAGGAGGATATGATATGGCATTTATAACGAGTCTATACACAAGTGTTTCAAGGCGCGACGAAGCAAGAGAGGAGGGGAACAGAGGGAAGACAGACAATGATCCTACTAGGCCAAGTGTCATTCAGATCGCGCAAATGCATGGGAAGGGGGACTGGGGGGAAGTGCAGTACATGGCATAAAAGAATAAATAAACAATACGTACGGCCAGCTGGTGGCAAGTGCAAGGGTAAGTGCAGACATCAGGTGTCAAGTGCTGGTAGTGGGACTGTAGGGATACAGAAAACAGTCACCAAGTGCAGGGGTTGCCAGGAAGGCAGTGCAGGTGTGCGACTGGCGGAGGAGGGGACCTGGGCCCAAGATCAGAGGCTGACCAGGTAACCAGTGCAGTTTCAGCCAGGAAGTAAGCAAGGAGAGAGTACATTAGTGTGGGGCTGACAACACCCAAGAAGAGATGCTTTACTGCTTTCTTTGCCCCGAGTGTACCACCTTAACCAATGGGATCCTTTTATGATGTACAATTTTAACCTTTTAACTGCCATGGGTTTTCCCCCCCAGTGCCAAGG
The DNA here is from genome assembly GCF_040938575.1 of Ambystoma mexicanum. Taxonomy (NCBI): domain Eukaryota; kingdom Metazoa; phylum Chordata; class Amphibia; order Caudata; family Ambystomatidae; genus Ambystoma; species Ambystoma mexicanum. Next base: position 1,287,093,587 of record NC_090924.1, read on the forward strand.
CCTTTTTTGGTGATTTTGGTATTTCGTCATTCAATGCCTTCTAACGTTGTCTGTGTCATTAACCCTTTAAGTGCCAAGGACGAGGTATCTCGTCCTTGGCAACAGGGAGGTAATGCCAAGGAGATACCTTGCCCTTGGTTAAACAGAACTCTGTCCTTTCAATTCCCAGATTATGAATGAGAACTGAAGAGGGGGAAAAAGGGACGAGGAGATGGTAATATGGATATGAAGTTAAAGCCATTTCAATCCAGGCAGCGGAACATTACAGGGGGACAATGCCTTGGTACATTACAGGGTGCACAGAGGGACAATGCCTTGATCAGCGAGATTCCTGCATTGGCTCCACTAATATTATGTGCTGGGCCTATGTGTGCTGAAAACCATTGGTCTGTATGATTCAAGAAACAAAATCTCCACAAAAGACAGCCTTACTTCCAGCTATCCATAACCTCCAAACTTGGAACCAAAAGGCAAAGCAAACCCTTAATATTTGACAGCCTATGCAAAGGAGTAATAGAATACTATTTACATTTTTAACTAAGGTATGAAGAAACGGAAATTTCTTTATATGTATGCACCCTGAAACATCACTATTTGTTTGTTTTTTATAGTTAATAAAAAACAAATGTACAATGCTCCATAACAGAAAACAAAGCAAAGTTAAAATATCATTCATGGCATTAAAAAAAAAAACGACTTTCCACATATCAATCCATAAAAGTGGTTCCCTGCCCTACAGCGAATTCTTTAAAGTTATTCATTCAATTTCTTTACAACATTTCTTTTAGTAGCTATACAAATTGAAAATCCTGCCGTGTCCAATTCTTTCCATTTCAATTTGATCAGACCTTTCTCCAATCCACAACTTTTCCAGCTTGAGTTAGTTATTGAACCAGGCCTTCTTTGGGCTAATCTCAGAGGGAATTCTGGTTGAGATTGTATTAACCCAACAGAATCAACTGAAAGTCACGCACACATGTTGTTCAAACACAATGACTAAGGTTAGTCATTAGATTGGTATCAGGAAGCGTGCACCATTTAATTTACAGGACTTCAAATTATACAAGAGCATCATCTATTAAATGCATAGCGACATGAGCCCTCAGGATGCCATCAAACTGTGAACACGTCTGATAAATGGGAAGGTGGTCACCCAATGTAATTTTCTATATCAATAAGGTTGTCCCAGCTATATACAAGGACAGTAAAATAATTCATTAAGAATGTGGCTTTATTTGTGGTCAGCATGTGTTTGCCTGGCACATATGATTTATTTCTACCATTATAAGGTCTAAAACGCCAATCAAATAGAGAGTCTGAGAATCTACAATAAGCCAGCCTGTGTTCCACAGGAACAGGAGCTAGCATGCTGCACCCTAAATACCCCTTTTCCGCATAGTCATCTGCAAAGTGATTACTCTTCCTCAAATTAACATCTCCACTCAAAATGGTAACACTCTAGAGACAATCACTGTCATCAAATAATGTCAAATGAAAAACATCAAATTCAGCGTTGGGGAGATCTACCTATCTGTAATTATAACATCAGGTGCAGTGGAGAACCCAGGGGGCTGTACTTCATACCCAAGTGCAGTTGATGCACATGTAACCAACACCCAATCCAGAGGCTGGAGCGAAACAAAGTAACTAAGTCTACAGCAAAATGCTGCATGCTAAAATTTCAACGTTTTCAAAGACTATGAGAACCGTAGGATAGAGGGACATTATTGCTTACTTGAGCTTGAAAGGCAATGTTCCTAAAGACATTGTCATCGGCCAAGATTGAGACCAAACAAAAGATCAACATTTGAGCTTGGACAACCTCACATATTCCTCTGCTTTAAATAAGTATCTTGAAAACTCCTAACCACGACTTTTACTTGCCCTCAGCTGTCACACTTTGGCATGCCTCTGATGTGCTCTTACATAGCACAACTACCACCATTTTGTCAGCCTATGGTTGCATGGTTCTGGAGGAGAAGGCTAGGGGTTAGTGGCTGAAGAGGGATAAGTAGATGTGAACAACTGAGGTGAAGGATGCATGGTGGCTGTACCTGTATATTTATAGGGTTCCATGTAATGTCACCACAAAAATGTCTCCAGACAAGAAAGTCGCCGTTTTTTGCAGAGACATTATTACATTGAACATGCAGGGGACACCCTCGCAGTCCCGAATTTCTTTTTCTTTTCTTTTTTTTGTTACAATGGGAGCAGGTGACATCTCCCCAAACCGTCCCCATACATAATGCCACTATATATAATGTCGCCAATGACTTTTCCTGGCGACATTACTACCCAATACCGTTTATAGGTGGTTCTTGCTGGAGAGCAGGTTTGCCTGGAGAGCTAGTCTTGTAGATGAGTGGCGGTGTTTTAGATATCGGTGTAGCACAATTGTAAAGACAGTGTTTTCCATTGCTTGGATTGGTTAAGTGAGGTAGACTAGCTGGTGTTAGAGCGAGGAGTGTGGTGGGTAGTAAACAAGCAGGTAGAGGAAAAGAGCATTTTACTGGGAGGGTGGTGTAGTTATGGGCCGATGTGAATTGTTAGACTATGAAGTCCAACATGTGCTTGGTTTTGCTTTTATGATAATAGAATGTTGGAGAATGATCCAATTTTGGTTGGCCTTCCAAAGAGAAGTGGGGGGGGGATTTCTCATGGTCAGGGTGAGACCAGCCAGGTGGATATAACGGTGGTGTGAAAAATAGGGCACTTCAAATCCTTTGTATGTTGTGGAGCATGTCTGAACTAGATCTGAACCGATAACAATTACTTGTGTTATGTTTATCCTATATATAGGCTAAGTATGTAGCTTGAGAACTGCTGTTTATGTCTGCATCTGTTGTGGAGGACTTATGGGCGAGACCAAGTCTATAGATTCCAGACTTGGGAGCACTCATGCCAACACCAATGCTCTCTATGAGATGTCTTGCTGTCCCGATTTTCTAGTGGGGCAGATCTGTGAGGCCAACCAGATTCGGTCCAGCCTTCAGAACTCATTTATCAGGACAATGTCTTTATTGTGGTGTGCTGATCAGCGGTTTAAAGAAAGTGAGGCATAAAACTGGTGTACTTTAATACAGGATGGAGGCTGCTGATCGACATTCATGAAGTACTGACCACTATGCACGGGGGTATGAAGAGGACCATGATTTGGTGGGCAGAGGACTGCGTGAGAACTATACATTACAGAGGTCCAAGACATCTATGACCTTGTGGCAGCAGTCTTAGTTATGGGATAGAATGGTGCAGTATGTATAGGTGCAGTTAGGTGCTCATAGAAGGGAGAATCCAGTGCTTCCCTTTTCCCCAATGCATAGAGGGCATCTGGGTATCCAACAGCCATAAACACAGGACACTAAACATTATTCTCTTAACCTCAATGCCTTGTCAAACACCAACTAGTGCAGGGAGCACCTGCCTAACTTGTTAAGGCACCCAAGTCTGTTTAACAACTACAGTCTCCAAACTCTGGCGCAAAAATACGAAAATAAAAGAAATGTCCCAGCCAAAAATCAGGTGGATTAAACATGTGCACTTTTTAACTCATGAACAATACACTTTGGTTCTTAGTAACTGCTTTTATCAAATCGCACAGTTCAGATATTGGTTTCTTCAAGGTCTCAGTCTTTCACTCTTGTTCTTTCTTTCAGTTCTCTTCTTGTTTGATCATATTTGGGATTATCCCTTCCCTCGCATGGGACTATTCGGTCCCTTTCTCCTTAATCAAACTTCATTTTTTCTCTTTACTCAATGCCCACTATCTTGACAGTAACGAGTTTGCAGATTCAAATAATGATTCTCTTGCCTTTTGTTCACTCTCAATAGTACATCTTGACTGGGACGAGCAGTGTTCCAGTGATGGTTATGTTATGCGTACTTGTAGAGTGCACATACAACAAAGGCATCTTGGTGCCAGAGATACAGCAGGAAAGTTAGAAGAGAAGGAAGAACCAGAAGACTGGACAAGATGTGTCATTAACAGACGTCGAAACTGTAAGTGGTCTTCGGTGGCCCCAAGTTGGAGCAGTAAGGTGTTCCATAATTTAGCCGTTGCAATAGAAAAGGTGCGACCACCACTCCTGGCAAGACGAAACAATGGGACTGAAATCAAATACGCCTACAGGGAGAATAAAAAGCGCACTGGAATAAAATTAGGGAACTTCTTCTGCAAATACTCTCCACCTTGTCTATAATATGTCCGATGCAGTACGCAGTGATTTAAACTAAATACATTTTGACACAGTCAGCCAGTGTAAAGAGCGAAGCGTGGCTGAGATGCGAGAAATACCAGCAGCAACACGTGCTACGAATTTTGAAGTTGAAGCCGGCGAGTATGATATTTCTGCCCCTTCACCATCAGATAAGGTAACTCCACAAACTTGATGTTTCGGGACACTTTACGAAATATCACCCTACCATTTACAATTCCACACTGTGTGGCTGGAACGTTCCTTTTATTCTGCATAGCGCAAGATGAGCCAGGCATTGTGCCTCTATAATTGGGACTGCTTGAGGTACTAACACCTTGGTAGCCCCAAGGCGTGCAGAATGAGTGAACACACAGAACAGCTCCAATTTACAGCATTTCTCCCGACATCACTCGGATCAGAATACCAAGAATTAGAGAATTCAGGGTGGTGAATATCTTCGATCACATCAAACCCCAACCCTTGATATGGATCCTACTTTCTTTGTGCCTCTTCATTCTTCCATACACATTTGAGGATAGTCGCTTTAGTAATACTGTCTACAATACCATTATACCCTGCCATAGTGGTAAGTCTTCCCCTACTTGTTGTAAACCGCTTGTTCTCTGCCTCCTTTACAGACGGAACTTGCATATTAGAATCATTGAATCTATTACCATTGTTATTATTCCTATTCACATTAGTGTTAATATATGTAACTCCACTCGCGTTATTGACACTTATATGTATCGCTCGATTTGGATAATTTACAATCCTATTTCCCCCACTCCCTCCTTTATAGGACTTCCCACTAATACACCCCCAGTAATATTAGCAATATCTAACACAATCCTCCAGCAAGTGCTAACCAACAATAGATATAATTCCATAGTCTTTCATTTGTACCTCTACACCTCGGGTCCCTACTTAACCTATGTACATGAGCTGCGTCCATCTTCTTTACACCTGTAAAAGACGCAAAGACGCGCAAGACAACTAAAGGGAGAGTCGTACACTGTACATGACAAAAAGAAACCAGAGGAAACACGGGGGAATAGGGGGAGAGAGAAAGAAATAGTGAGAGAAAAGTAGAGAAAAAGAAAGCTCCTAAAAGTGAAAAAAGTATGGAGCTAGCAGCTGAACTTTGGCCTGCCACTTGAGCGTGCCACCACACCAGTGTCCCCTTCGGGCATGCAGATAAGGAGCTCTGGGTACAGGTTAAGACAACTGGTGTACCACTGCACCTTCTGAAGATGCCATATTAATGTCAGAGGTGCACCCAGTAACACAGCTCCTTCACTTTAACCGCAAGGGAAGTGCAAAACACCTGGAACCGGGGATTGTTTCAGCGGTGCACAAAGTTGTAGACGTAATCCCCTGGAAGCAGTGGTCTAGCCATTATATGCTCAGGATCTGTTCCCGTTGCCTGTGCAGCATCGGGCGTCTCCGTAGTCACGGTTCTGCAAGGTGCAATCGGTCGGGAGACATATTTAATTGCCTGAGGTAGTGTCGTCAAATAATCCCTGAATTCTTCTCCCAACACTGCTGCTGTCCAATGCGCATCAGAAACCCTGCTCACAGGGGATACGGGGGTATGCAGGCGCCAACCAGTAACCACCTTATGAGGTGACAGGCGATGGTCTTTGCTTGGCTGCGTGTGTAAGCTAAAAAGGGCCAGGGGCAGAGAGTACACCTGGGTTTTCTTCAATGTGGTGCACATAACCTACTCTTGAGCAGTCCATTTATCCTCTCTACAACACCATTGGCTTGTGGGTGATAAATCGAACACATTCAATGCCCGATACCCAGTAGTGCTATAACATGCTGGAATAGCGCATTGAAGAAATGTGTACCATTATTTGATCTCAAAAACTCGCACACCCCAGCGCAGGAACACTTCCCGCACCAGAAGCCTTGCAGCGCACATGGCCCTGCTTCCACCCACCTTGAGAAGGGACAGACCACCACAATGAGCTACCTCGAACCATTACAACGTTCCCCCATATCGGCATAGTCTAGGTGTAACTCACGGAACGGCGCAACAGGGCCGGGCAATGTGACCCGTAATGTCTGTAGTGTCATCCCTGTACTAAAACTTTGACATGTGGTACAACGAACAACCATATCAGTGATGCTCTCCTGGATGTTTGGTGTGAAATAATCCTCCTGTATGTCTGCAGCTATGTGTTGTTTCAAACTATGAGATGGGTAGTGCAACTGTTCAAATGCCACCGCTAGCAATTCCCTGGACATCACCGTCTTCCCAGAGCTCTCCTGCCTCCACAATAGATCTGTCGGAGACTGCTTACATCCTCTCTGTAACCACAACTCTGTAGAGGAGCAGCTGAATGCCTCTGCAGGAGGTCCTGATCCCCTACTTCCAGTATGTTGGGAGCCCGAGATCGTGCCGGGCCTGACACCAGCAGTTGTGACCATGCCACAACGAATATCCAAAAGAAGATACCTTGTGAGCAAGCCCTATCAAATGTATTCTCGAAGAGATGATAATCTGAGGGAGGAACTCCCAGAAGGAATATGAAAAAGAGTGAAAGAGGAGCTAGTGACATCCCAAAAGACCAGCGTGACGCACTAAGAAGACTGGCTGAAGAGAATGCATGGGCCAAATAGAAAATGATGACGAAGTAAAGAATCAAGCCAACTTTCATATGCGAAAAGAAGAATGCATGTGTGTGATGCACTGCGGAAAATGCAAGCCGTTTCATAACTGAACAGATGCAGCAACGCAAGTAGACCAAGTGATCTTAGAAGTTGGCTATACGTAGTGAATAGACTGCAGGCGGAGCAGCCACTGTATAGAAACTGGTCATTGGTGTCATGTATTTAAGTAAGCCCAGACACATGAGGAAGAAAGGTTGAGAGCTGTGTCGCAGCAAATAATTAGCCGAGATTGCAGACTTGAATGGAGAGGCTGTCTGGCCTGGTATCAAAGATGAAGCAAGCCGAGCCGGTTATATCTTCTCGAAGGCAGCAAACGTGAGAAACAATCATCCCTTGTTAAGGTGCAAAGAAAGAACACCTAGGCCAAGGGTTTTTCAATTAACACATTTAAATGCTGCAAAATGGTCCCAATTGTGGTCTCCTGCTACGCTAGCCAAGGATGGAAATAGAGTTGGGCATGGAATTTCAGAACTACGATAGTGCGTGCCCATACTCCCTTATATTCCCAGAGACAAGAATACACTGCAAGGCCAAGTTCAAAGACTATTCTCAAGACAGAAGGCATGGGTGATGAGACGTTGGACTAATTGGGTGGGGAGGGAAAGTCATGTCCACCTCCTGGCACCTGGATATAAGTTTACATGCTGCTAAATTAACCGAATGTTCCAGCCATGTCATGAGCGTGCCAACCAATTGTAGAGGGCCATATAACGAAGGGCCTTATAGTTAGAGAAACAATAGTGTACTGTGTACTTAACAGTGTTGAAGATGACTTGCAGTAGAGGTAGGCACAAGTTGTCCACCTGAAAGACATCCAATCACAACCTCAACCATTATAGAAAATATACTTAGATGTTCCCCTTGATCCTATCATAGCCCCTCGTAGGTTTTTCTCATTTGCCACACAGTACAAGGTCAAAAATGACGTATTGTTACTATATGATTGATTTCTTATGAAATGTATGAGAGACTTGAACGAACGTCTGTTGATGTCTGTTGTAACTCCCTGTTTTAGACAATTGATAATAAAACAGCAAAACTTAGCCATCTTCCTGAGTTGGTTCGATTATTTGGTGTCAGAGTTATTCTGCATCCCATCCACTGCATGCATGCTACCCAAAGGGCTCCAAACTCACGTGGTAGCACAGCGGATGGTTCAAAAAGATCCAAACTAGTTCTGCCCCAGACTTTTGGACAATCTAGTATCCCCCCAGCATTTAGTTGGAAGATTGTAGGGTTTCCTGTGGAGAGTGGCTGAATAGAAATAAACTTGCATCAAGAACTGAGACGGTAGGCATGTCCCCCTTTGACGAAATCCCTGTCTGGTTTTCCATGGGCGATCTGCAGACGGAAGGCTAAGTGATCGTTTGGAGGAGAGGAATCGATACCAAAGGCCTCGAGTAGATTAACGAGCAAATGGTGAGTAGACTAAGGAAAATGGCAAATTAAGGGCCTGGGATTGTGATCATTTTGAAGTAACAGGAAATACGGTGTGAAGAGATAGCGCCTAGAATCCTAGCTCAAGGGAGCTCAGAAGGAGACATCTGAAATCCCAACGGGGGTAGAGCAGAAAAATTTAACGCACAAACAGGTTGGTGTAAGGTGATGTCTCACACCCTGTACAGGGTATTAAGAAAAGGCGAGGGGGGAAAAAGTGTGATCACAGTGTTTTATTAAAATGTGCAAAGTAGAAGTTGTGAAGTTATTCAAAATAGTTGAGGAGCTATGGTAACTACTTAATGACGAGGTTGGTACCAAGCCAGAGGTAGAGCTAGGTAATTGAGAAATTAGAGGCTTGAGCAGCGATTGTTGGTGCGCGCTCATATTTGTTGTTTTAAAGTGTTGTGGTGATTTAAAAGTTATTTTATAAAGTCTGTTAAGTATTAGCAGTCAATTGAGAATTGTCATCATCGGAGACGCTCCTCTAAAGCTCCTATGCAAGACACTGCCAAAGCACATACCCAAGCTCAAACAGTATAGTGCGGAGTGGGTAAACGGTACGGTGGACAAGATGTTAATGCCATGGCCACAAGGGGGATTTGTTGTCAAAAGCGGTATTGCAACACATGACCACATACTTGCACACTGCATACACAGGGAAGACATTAGAGAAAATGTTAGCTATTCTAGAGCTCTGGAAAATGTACCAGGAAGAGAGGATCTGCCCCTGAGGAGTGGATTCTTAGTCAGCGTAAGGAGGAAGTACGGTTTTATCCTTTAAAGGAGTTCAAAGCGGCAATGGGGAAGAGAAAAGATAACGAAGAGAAGAGTGAGCGGTCGAATATATCAACAGAAATATAAAGGTAAATTAAGAGATGGAAGGGAGAGAAGGCTAAAGCTGACGAGATAGCGCTGATGCAGAATGAATGGATGGGTGGACAGATATTACTTCAAATAGATGGGAAAAGCATTGAGGAAGTTAGGCAAAAGGAAGATGAGGACGAACAAGATAGAAGGGAGGAGGTACGAGAGAAAAGATTGAAAGAGGTTGAGCAGAAAAGAGAACAGGGAGAGACTAGAACAGATGCATCAAGAGGAGCACGAGATAAAAGAAGAACGGCATAAGAGCAACGAAAATATGACAATAGGCAGAGAGCAATGGAAGACAAGGATAGAAGAGAAAGGAAGAGAAGAGGAGGAAGCACACAAATTAAGGGACAAAAGAATACAGACGAAGGGAAGAAGAGGAAAGAAGGGAAGGTGTAAGGAGGAAAGAACAAATTAGATGGGAGGCGAGAGTTCCTTCCGATAAAGGAAGCAACGGTCGGGGCATCTCGAGTAGTATTGGAAGAAGAAAACTGATGTGGGAAGCATCGGGATAGGATTGTATCACGAACTAAAGGAAGGTAGCAACTACGGAAGTAGAGGGAAGACGGGTCAATCCCTAGCATTTCAGTCACTCAGTGAAGGAAAACGGTTTCGTCTTGAACATAGAGCATTGTCTTTAAACAGACAGAACCTAGATAAAAGGTGAAGGGGAGGATAGTCACTTCTTGGGGACAACAAATAGCAAATGAGGAAAGGGAGTCCACCCTCGAGCAAGGAGGAGGGAGCATGTGTGCCCCTGAAGGAATAAGATGTTCCTATCCTTGGGTAATTCCAAATCCGACCTCTAGATCCCATGCCATATCCAGAGCGCCCCCAAGGACGATTGTATAGTGAGAAGGGAGAATCGTTGCAATATGTGAGCAGATTAAGGTCACTACTGGAAAGGAGGCGGGCAGGGACGATTGTCCCAGCCATGGATAGACTAACAATGGGATCCGACTGTGGGTTGGGGTTTACGCAGTTTCCCTTATTGGAGAAAGGCGGAGCAAGGCCACAGTATATCCCATGGCCGCAGCAAGGATAATTTAAGGTGCAAGCTCCCAAGATGGACATTGGACGCTTGGCAATGGATCTACGAGTTGGCCATAGGAGACATGAAGTCTTCTGGCAGCTATTCTTGGGTAGAGAACTGACATATGGAGCAGAGCAGGGTATTCAAGTGTGACAGCACAGAACACAGCGCACGACAGAGAGCCTTTAATAATTGCAGAGCAGATGTTTGGAGGGCACTTAGGGTACAGTATCCAATACATCAGATATGGGTGCAAGTGTGACACGTAAAATGAAAGATGATGAAGACCCTATTACTTACATTCAGGATATTCAAGAGAAACTTTAAACGCGGGAGCCGTCGGAAAACCAGTGGCATTATTTTACCACATTTTATGTCAGGGGTTGCCTGAGCCAGTACAGAGACAAATGAAGAAACAGGTGGGGGTGGATGCAAAACCGTGGCCTGAGATACAGTTAAAGATAGTGCATCACAGTCGGCTATTGCAGGAGAAAAATAGAAATAAAGAGGAGGTTAGGAAAATCGAGGAAGCCAAGTTAATCCAGAAGACATTATTAAAGTGTGCCATAGAAGGGGCACTATTGACGAGCGGAGAAGGATTGGGAATGCAGGAAGCAATGGGTACATCGCAGGCAAATAATCAGCACCCAATGGACAAAGGTGGATTTGGGTTTGTTCCAAGAGGCAGAGGTATGGGCTATAGAGGAAGAGGAGGATTCCAAAATAATCGAGGTCAGTTTCAGAATACACAGAATGAGAACCAGAGCACCCAGGGAGGATTCAACCAAGGAGGACTTGTCAGGCGAGCATCCCCAGTATGTTAGACTTGTGGGATGACAGGGCACATCGCACGCATATGTGGGAGCCAAGGGAATGTACAGAATGGTCAATTCTCAAGAGGGGGGACAGTTTATCCTCCACCATATAGCACAATATCTAGGGAAGGGTTTTCCCAAGATCACACAGTACATCAGACACAAGCCCCGCAAGTACAGCAGGTGCAAAGACAGTCACAACAAGCCCCTATGCAGACACAGCAATATGCAAACACAGGACATGTGTTGACTCCCAGAATAGGAGGTGCCACTGTGGTATGAGGAAATCCGTTCACAGGGACAGGAGTATGCCCATACCCACAATAGGACAGCTCACAGGGTGACTTGATGTGTTCAGTACTATCTGTGACAGCAGAACCCCAAGAGAAACCAAGGGTCGATGTGTCGATAGGAGGGAAATCCTTTTCTTTTCTAGTAGACACTGGAGCTACTCACTCATGTATACGAGAGGGAAAATATCCACCGTCAGGAATTGCCATGAATGCTCAAGGGTTCTCCGGAGCTACAAGCAGAGTTCCTTTTACTGACAAATTACCAGTCTCTATGGGAGAATGTGATATGCCGGTTCCTTTGTTATACTCACGACAGACCCCAATTGACATTTTGGGGAGAGATTTGATGACAAAACTTACAAGACAATTTAATTTACTGATCAAGCGATAGTGTATTCCTTGAGTGGAGCACACTATGTAAACATGGCCAAATTTATACTGGCATTTACAGGTAAAGTGGCTCTGCAAGGCCTTCCAGTAGATACAGAGGTTTTTCTGTATGGGGTGAGCATTCTATTTACATGGCTATCTGGCTTAGTGGGGAAAATTGTGAGAATACCTGTTGAATTCTTGTTCAGACCACAAATACCTATGGACGAAGAGGGGAGACAGACAATCCCTATAGAATTAGAAGCAGCCATGGTACCAATGGAAATGGCGATGCTTGAAGGAATGGACAATGAGGGCAGACCATGGAGAACAGCAATAGCCCTCGAGGAAGGGTACAGACTGACTGTCTCTAAATAGGTCTCCATCGTCAGTGATGTCAAAAGAACAGATGATGAAGTGGTGTTCTTTATGAGCATCACATACTGGATAAAAATTAAAAAAAGGAAAGTCCACAGCGAATGGCGGCAGCGTCCAGCATATTTTCAGGAAGACTTGGAAAAGGTACACAGTGTCCTTTGGACCACAGCCCCTTATGACGTAGGCCTATTGAACGGAATAGGGGGAATTCAAAATAAAACTGAAGCCAGCAGAGAGTTTACCCCGAGCAAGATAGTACCCCATGTCCCGAGAGGCTGATGAGGGTATATTTCACCACTAATGAAACAAGGTATTCTGGTGCCATCGGGATCGTCGTGTAATACCGCTGTGTATTAGATCAAAAAAATATAAGGGAGGGCCGTGGAGATTTATACAAGATATGAGACCGATTAACCAAATTGTAGAGACAGTTTCCTTTAGTTCCTAACCCGGGGACGATACTATGCAGTATCGCGGTGGAAGCTTGATATTCCACGGTGATCGATTTGAAGAATGCGTTTCTCGATATTGTTGCACAAAGACTCGCAAGACTGGACTTCCCTTACGTTTCACCAAACTTGACTGAAACATACTCGTTTGCCCCAGGGGTACTGTGTGTCCGCATTGATTTTTGTGTTACCCATGTGATGCCAATTGGAATGCCAAGCTGCCAGCCAATCCCGTGGAACTATGCCATACACATGTATACAGTATCTATGTTGCCTACCAATCAAACTATGATCTGTTGTACCTATAGAGGGGCAGCTCTAGTGGCACTCCTAAGACTTATGCCCTACTGTTTTGTAATTTTTGACAGAGCGCTCTCGAGGCAGCAGAGTTCTCTGTATGCTGATTTTACATAAAGCCTTTATACTTACTCATAACCATTCTCCTGGTCTAATTCCCTTCTGGATGTGTCCATTTACTGAGTTGATAATTGCAATTTTGGGGACTCTGCACCTTCAATGGTTCTTCGAAAATTGATCAGACAGACTAGTGGGGAAGAGACATTCAGGTGCAGCAGTAGTAAGCACAGATTAAATGGAGAATTCGAAGTTGTAGCAAGTGCAAGGCTATCTTCCCACTTTTCAGCACAAACAGCAGAATTGGTAGCGGTCATTGTCACGCTCGAGAAACACAAAGGACAGTAAGTGATGGTGTACAGTGACTCAGTTTATATGACGTCAACCATACACGCAGGGTTAGCACGTTGGAAAAGGAGGGGGCTACCTCCGTGCGGACGGCACTCCAGTGCAGAACGCATCCTTATTGGACAGGCTTATTAATGCACTACAACATCCAGTGGCCATAGCGGTCGTAAAGTGCGCAGTTCACACTAAGCAGACAGATTTTATTCCGGGTGGGAATGCAGAAGCCAAAAGGGTTGCATATTCTCCAGATATTTCGAGTTTTGATACTCCGAAGGTTAAGGAAAAAATAGTCATGACTATGGTAATACAAGAAAGGTTTAATAAATTGTCAATGACCCAATTAATGGAAATCCAAAAGAGTGCAGCACAGGAAGAGCAGGAATTATGGGAACGAAGGGGTTGTTCTTTATCCCACACAGATGCATTATGGCTACAAGATAGCACTGGAAAGCCAGTGATGCCAGAAGCGTCATTATAGGTCACGCTTGAACACCTGCATTACCACGCACATGTAACTAGGGAGAATCTTGCTGCAACGATTGCGGAAGAATGGTTCATTCCAAATTTATTAGAAGGGAGGTATGTGGTAGTCCATGGGAAATTAGGTAAAACAGAAGTCCTACTCATTAACATATATGGCCCAACGTAGATGACCCAGAGTACTACACTGAGGTTTTCCGGAAATGCACAAAATACCCCACTGCCCACAATTATTGGTGGAGATTTCAACATGATCCTCGACACGGATATAGATCGGTCTTCCAGAACCCCCAGGGCACTTATCAATGCCGCCCGAACGATAAAGATGCACATGACGGACCTGGACCTTAGAGATGTAGCATTGCAAAGCCTGACACGATCACATACATTCCATTCATACATACAGGACATGCACTCCAGGATAGACATGTGGCTGGTATCGTCGAGGGTTCTAGGCTGGGTAACAGAGGCTACAATATTACCTAGGACACTATCGGACCATTCACCTGTATTGGTAACAATGTCCATCCCTAGATTCTCCCTGCAAAGGCCCCCATGGCGGTTTAAATCAGCAGCACTGACTGATCTAGTGTACAAAACCTGTATGACCCAACATATTACAGAATACTTTGAAAACAATGATGGCACGGTTGAGAGCCAAGCAACTCTTTGGCAAGCATTTAAAGTCTATATCAGAGGCATTGCCATGTCGACTGAGCTAGGAGTCCTAAAGGATATTAGGAGGGACCTGGGGAGACGAGAGAAATGGATAGCCAAACTACAAGAACAATATGAGACTACCCCCTCGGCACAGACAAGGGCGGATATTAAAATGCAGCTGGAGGAATTTAGAGAAGCTGCAGAGCGTGAGGTACAGTACTTTGATAGGCCAGTGGCAGCAAGGCGATATGGGGAACAAGAACGTCCAGGGAAACGCCTAGCAAAGATGGTGAGAGGGGAAAGGGGAAGCATGAACAGCCCATGCATTGCTCGAAGTGATGTGAGTAGTGATTACTGATCAGGAGAAGGAAGTTTTCTTTGACTTCTGCGCTGCCCTCTACTTCCCCCAAAGCACTGTCACAGAGGATGAAATAGACAGGTGCCTGGCTAAAATATCCACCACACTATTATTTAATGACACCAGGGAGTCTTTAGAGACCCCACTGTCAGTGGCAGAGATAACAGAGGCAAATAAAGCCATACCCAGTGGGAAGGCGCCGGGCTTCGACAGGTTTGGGCCTGAATTGCTACAAGGAGTTCGTGGAGATGTTGGCACCCCGACTCCATGCAGTCTGGAACGAAGCCCTGAGCACAGGCAAACTCCCCGAAACGACACGAGAAGCATAAGAACACTACTGCTAAAACCAGTTAAGCCCCCTGAGGAGTGCAGATCCTATAGGCCGGTCTCACTAATAAACATGGACGCAAAAATATTTGCAAAAATACTGGCCACACGCTTGAACCCTTTGCTGCTGCCCATGGCACATTAGGACCAGGCAGGCTTCGTGCTGGGTAGATCCACGGCATCCAACATACGTCACTGCTATAACACACTCGCCTCAATCCCCAGGGACATGCAAGGAATAGCACTGGCACTTGACTATGGATTTGGCCCGAACTTCATAAGCTGGATATGCATACTATACACGCAACCCAATGCTAGGGTCTGTGTCAACGGAGCACTCTGTGATCCTGGAGCTATCAGGTGGCACTAAGCAGTGCTGCCCATTGTCGCCTCTCTTGTTTGCACAGGTCAGAACGGCTTGCAGAAATGTTGAGGGCCAGACACAGCAGGACGGGATACCAATGGCGGACAAGGTAGAGATAGTCACTTTAGATGCATATGACAATGTTATATTTAAGGAACCCGGAGGCTAAACTGAAAGCAGTGCTGCACACGGTCAAAGAATTCGGGGAATACTCCTGTCTGAAACTGAACACGTCCAGGTGCGATATGTTCCCACTCAGAGACGCAACCCAAAAGCCTACAGAACTACAGGAACTATCATGGGCCCCCCCCGACCAGGGGAAATACCTGGGCATAGTAATAGCACGCAAAAACCAACTCACCCACACGCTAAATTACGGGGCACTGACTGCAGCGATCTGTGCCAGACTCGAACGATGGCTACACCTCCCGATCTCGCTAATGGGCAGAATAGCGTTATTTAAAATGATTATACTACCCAAGTAGTTTCATCAATTCAACATTCCCGGTGTGGCCGTGCAGAGCTTTTTTCTCCAAAATCCAAGGGACATGCACAGCGTTCATATGGAATGGCCAACCCAGTGTGAGCTGGAAGGAGCTCACCAAACCATATGACCAAGGAGGGCTGACCGCCCCTGACTTCAATCTATATCATCTGTCCACACAGGCCTATTATGTGGCATACTGGACAGATGAAAGCCCCCACACGCCACACATGGCCATTTAAACACATACACTAGGACCAACAAAGCTGTTACATAGAGTAGCAGAAGCGAAAACCAGACACGATAACAGCACTAACCTACCACTGGTGCCATGTAGCGCCTGGGCCAGGTTAACAGCCCGCCCCGGACAACCAACATTATACCACCCGAATATAACACTATGGGATGCACCATATCTCCCCCCCTCGCAAGATACAAGAAACAACACTGGCCACACACTGGAAGAAAAGAGGGCTAACTCGATTCGGGGACCTGTTTTTCAATGGAAAATTTGTCATCCAGGGGAATCCCAACCCCAGATGCTAGGGGGAAATGGGAGGGCGACCTGGGGCACACCTTTTCCGACACGCCCTGGTCACAATTATGCAGACTAAAAGAGTATATCTTACAACTCGCAATACACTACAAAATACTACACAGGACCTAGTTCACCCCAGCTAGACTTCAAAGTATGTATCCCAAAACAGAGGGGGAAGTGCCCTAGACGTGGTAACGAGGAAGCGGACATACTACACATGCTATGGGCATGTACACGATTGACTGAATACTGGAAAGATCTCTGCAACGCACAAGATGAAATGTCAGACCCAGTATGGTGCAAGCTCATCAATCTCAGCTTGTTACTGGCAAAACGGGCAATACTAATGCGATGGAAATGTAAAGAACCGCCCACAGTATATGACTGGGAAAAAGATATGACATGGGCAAATGACTCAAGTAGTGTAGGTCGCCTTGCTACCCACAATAACCCGCCCCAAAACATATGGGGCAGATTCAGGCAAAAGTAGCAGAGAAAAAGACTCATAAGAAACGTAACCACAACTGTGAAATGTACCATTTACGCTCAAATGTTGAATAACGATAAAAAAATGCTAAATAGACGATGTGATGAATATGTGCAAGTTTAAATAAAGTTTTTTTTTAAAAAAATAAGTACGTGGGACGATGGGTCTATTGTAATCCGAATGGACAATGCAGCTATATGACCTGGAGTGTGGATGAACATGTCAAGTCAGTAGGCACGCTGAAGGGGGTGATGACGATCTGGACTCCAAAGAAGCACTTCAAGAGAAAATATTAAGATGTGGAAACTGGTGAAGAGGTGATAGATGGATCGACCAGAGGGGGGAGTGTAGAGAAGCAGCTGAATGAGTCTGCAGGAGCCACCTCCCCCCCTACTTCCAGTATGTTGGGAGCCTGAGAATGTGCCATGCCCGACACCAGCAGTTCTGACCATACCACAGAATATTCGAAAGAAGATAACCTGTGAGAAAGCCCTATCAAATGTTTTCCCGGAGAGGTGATAATCTGAGGGAGGAACTCCCTGAAGGAATATGAGAAAGAGTGAAAGAGCAAAAGAGGAGCTAGTGACGTCACAAAAGACGAGCGTGACGCACGAGGATGAGGTTTTGGTTTACGCAGTTTTAAAGGGGCAATGGTGTTTAAGATAGTAAAGTTGTATGTGTCCACAAGGACAGTTGGGTCAGAATTAGATGACAAATTATTAAGAAGGGGGATGATTAAAGGGAGCAGTTTCTCCTTTGTGATATCCTTCTTGTTATGAGTGGGAATTGCAGGTGCTATGTTTGTTTTAGTGCTTAGCGTTGATACTTTGACCCAAAGCATGGTGTTACTGACGATAAGTTAATTGTGCAGTTCAAGTCTGTAAGCCAATCAAGGGTTCAACCCTTATTATGAGTGGGTTCCTGGATGTGATGAGTGAAGCCTAGGTCCGTAAGGGAGTTGGCTAAATCAAGGGCTATGGTGTCATTCGGGTCTTGGAAGCCGAGGTTGAAGTCTCCAAGTAATAGAATTTGTGAGTTGGGCTTTGTGTTGGCTACAAGGATAGTGGAAATGTCCTCAGTGAAGGAGAAGATGGGTCCAGGTGACCTATAGATGAGGTGAATTACAGCAGGTTGGTGGGGCGAGATAGGTAGTTTGATAATAGTTCAGCAGAAGGGAATTGTACAAGTGGAGTAGGTCTAAGGCCAAGGGAGCTTTTGAAAAGTATAGCAATGACACCACCTTTGGATTGGTTGGTACTCCTGTCGCATCTAGTAATGGCATAGTTGTCCGGTATAGCCAAGGATAGGGCGGTGCCAGATGCAGCATGAAGCCATGTTTCTGTGATGGGCAGGAAGTCAAGGACTTCCATTGTAATGAAGTCAGCAATGTCAAAAGCGTGTGCTGGGAGGCACCTGGCATTGATTAGGGCACCTTTGATAGGTAGAGTTTTGGGACTGCTAAGGCTACTATCGTGAGTGATTGGGGCGATGTGAGCAAGATTCGTAGTGTCTATAACAAAGTTCTCATTGGAAGGAAGGTCCTGGTGAGATGTTAGTTTGCTATTGGTGCGTAGGTGTGAATGGTGGAATTTATGGGGAAATCTCTTACACATACAGGTGTTACATCTTTCAATAACCCTGCATCATGTGGATCTGTAGTCCACAACTGCAGGGGCACATTGCGCAAATCTTCGGAAAATTGGGATTAGTTACTACTGCCATCAAGGGATACTGCACTCCATGGTACTGTACCATTATGTCATAAGGGATGCACATTTCTAGAATTATTTCCCCCTCTCCTTATTCTCAAACAATTCATCATCCGTCACCTCCTTTAGCTGAACTGTTGGGTCTACACCGAGTACTGTGCGCCACTCACACCCATCCCTAATAGGAAGTCCTCCTGTCAGACACTACCAACCCCTGCAGGTCCAGCGATAGTATTGTTTCTGCCACCACCTCGGGCGACAGCTGGACGAAAAATGAAATCAGTGGGCACTCACGAGCACTGCTTGGCAATCTGGGGCACCGCCTTCACAAGCACTGCGATACCATAAATAAACATGTCTGGGTCTACGGGAATCCCACGGACCACCACCTCCCTTGCCATCATGTGGATTATCAACATCGCCCTCTCAGCAGACATCCCAGGCATAGAACATACTACTGCATGGTCTGTAAAGGATATAGTCATGTTTAGCTTACTGAGCAGGTCTCTACCAAGTAGATTGACAGGGGAACTCTCAGAATATAGTAGGGGTGCCTGTACTATCTTTCCTCCCACCTTTACATCCAACTCCTCAGTTTATGGAACCTTAGAAATAGCCCCAGAGATATTTTCCAGATAATGGAAAGTTACCTTCCATGATACACGATTTAGCTCCACAAGAATCCACCATAAATATGAATTGCTTGTTTCTTATCTCTGCCCCCACCAATGGTTCCTCTTCAGGGTGTATAGTCGTAGACCGGACACCCAAGTGCGCTCTGTGGGCTGCCCTAATCAGGATACATGCTCGTTCCAAAGAACGAGAAAGTGTTACCTCCTACTACTGTTGCTCCCCAAAGGGAGCAGTCGACCCACCTGGTGCCCTGATTACCAGGGCAACACCACCCTGCTGTTGCGGCAGATGTTGCACTTGGGGCTGCTGATTAAAAGTTTGTTATTGCCCCCCCCCCCCGAGGATACTCCTGGCTCTGGTACCTTTGGCCCCGTTGCTGGCATCCTAATCCTTGAGGTCTTTGGATCCCTTGGCCCTGCTGCTCTGGGCTGTAACTATTGCCCGTCACAGACCTGCTCCAGCACTCCATTGGGAAATGCCCTACCTCAAACAATTCAAACATTGAGACGGTCCGAACCCACCCCACCTGGGTCCAAACCCTCCATCTCTTTCTCCTCGAAAAAAAACTCTCCCTCGCTGCGGACCACCTTGCTGCCACTGTGAGCCGGGGTACTGTTGCCCCCCTCCCCACTGTCCTTGTCCTCCTTCTGCCCAGAGCGTGGCAATAGTGGCATTCACAATTTACGGTGTACCGTCTGCTCCCTCTACCTGTATTGGCGTTGGCACGGGCACCTGAACTGCTACCTTTGCCAATTTTTTCTCTACTAACTTTGCTTCGTCCCACAATGCCTCTGCGCCGTTTCCCTCTCCCGCTCCTTAATTCTTTTGCAATGATGCACTATTATGATCTGTATTTCCAGCCATCATTTCGCCGTAATACCCACAATCTTATCCAATGCCTTCGGCAAACCCGTTTACGATGAAATAGAAAAATAGTATTGATTGATACCACGGCCCTCCTGTCTCTGCTCTCCATTTCTACTGCATTTTAAGAAGGAATCCAGCAGAGTCCTCATCATCACAAATGGTATATTGCATCAAGGACCCTAGATCGGAAGTATCTGGAAAGGCCCTGCGTAATGCATCCCATAACAAGGCTCTAACTCCATTGAATGATGCCCCATCATGTGCATCGTCCCCCAAGGTTACTCCCGGGTATCCAGCCTTGACCCCACACATCTCCAGCTTGAACCTCTCCCCCCCCCGCAACTACGGCACCAGAAAAACTCTTCAAATCCCCCATTGCCAGGGGAACCCCTGCCGTTTGTTTTTTCGAATTTGTATATCCACTTGCTCGCCCCGGCTGTAAGCTGTGGGAGGGTCTTAAATTATTTTTGTCCATTTGGGGCCAAGGCACGTACTGTGTCCTGCCTTCCCCCTTCTGTATAAGGGGCATCTGCATCTTTGCTTCTTCTTCCCAATACCTCTTCTCTACCTCTTCTCTTGCTATCCGGCCAACTCTGTTCCTTAACCTGCCTCCCGCCCATATACCTTCTGCTTGGGGGGCATTTTCTGCCGCCACTTCACCCCTACCTTAGTCTTCACTCTGGTCCTCTTTGAACATGCCAGCATCCCCTACCTGCACATTTTCTTCCAGCAGCGTAGTCTCCTCTCCCAAGACAATCCAGCCACCTGGGCTATTGTCCTTCTCAACCCCTACAAGTCTTATACCTTCAACATCATTTTAAGCAATATTACTCCTGACTTCCACTCTCCTGCCCCAGTTCTTAGTGTGCTTATTTCCCTCCCTGTTTCTGGGGAGGTCTGTAGCCTGTAGTGTTGATGACACTGCAGGGGACCCTACTGCCACGGGAGGGATCCCTATCCTAGCAGGTACATAGCTTGGATTAGTGTACCCTTCACAGGTATATGGTGTCGGGGATATTACCCCTTTATCCCTACTTGCGTCTCACCTTCCCCTCTCTCTTCCCGTCCCTCTCACTTCTCTGTCTCTGCGCCTATGCTCCATTCCCTTGATCCTCAGTATCTTCGAACATACGCCAAAGATCGAAAATCTCTTCTATTTTGTAACGGCTTCCCCTTGTATTTCGCTACTAAGAATGTGGACATGTGTTTTAGAATACTCTTATTCTGTGAGCCCTGCCCTGGCCATGGGCAGGGCAACACCCTCCTCCCGTCTCCACAATCCACTGCTTATGATATTTTTCCAAACTGTCACAATACAGAGGCAGGGCCTTCTAGATGTGCTCCATTTCTGATCATCTCCCCATGCTAGTGACGTCTATCCCTTACCAGCCCCTCTAATGCGCTGCGCACACTGCCGCTTACTTGTAATGATAAAAACAAAAGTATCAATCCCCCCTTCTCTCTCACCCTTCCATGCACACACACGCCGCTTCAAGAGATCGGGCAGCACCACACTGCGACTCACACGATTACCGCCCCTGCTAGGGCCTGCTTCTTCACCCACAAAACACCACTACCACAAAATGAACCAACGCGCTACACCAACAACCGCTACTTGTTCCAGGCCTACTACTTATAGGACACCACTACTTTAGGTTTCCAAGAAACTCTTAAAATATTATTCTGTCTCTGGTACCACCTTCCCTCCCCTGCCGAGGAGGGGATCCTTTGCCTTACCTTATAATGCCTTACCGAACTGATCAACTAATACACATGTTCACCAGCAATAACCCTAACCTCATCCATGTCACATCAATGACCTTGCTCTCCATGTTCTCATGCCATTCACATGCCATTCACACTTCCCCATACATTCGTCCTCTACTTGTTATCCCTTACAAGAGTTTACTCACATGTGCGTGTTCACCCAAACTCCTCCATCACATGGTTTCAACACCATCCTGCAGAGCAGAGAGGACTTCTTAAAATGGAGCCTACTAGACCACTTGAAATAAGTTATTTCGGCGCCGGTCGTTGTAGGTGGATGCGGCTCCTTCTGGAGAGCAGCCAGGAAACCTCCTCAGCTACGTGGGGCGCTGGGATCACGTCAGAGTCACCAATTGAAAGCAAGCCCCTGAACGCTCGCACCAGAGAAAATACAACCCGCTAGGGAAGAAAGGTCCAAGTGGATCTTTTAAGGATAACCATTTTTAATCTCAGATGAGAGCAACAGCAAAGAACGTTCTGCCAAAAAGAAGTACAAGCAGAAACATTTAAGGCACAAACATCGTCATAATGATGCAATACATGTAGTACACACCTTGGTGGCTGACTGGATGGACTCTATACAGATGCTGCCTTCATCCATATGGGATGGCAGTTTATTGGTCCCAGCCCAATCCGTCAGTCTTCTATCACGTGGGCACTGCAGGGCTCATTTTCTTACGTCAAAGGTCAGAAAACAAATTAACTATACAGCTTTTTTAATCACTCATACCATGCACTTGCCAGGCTTCAAAAACAGACGCACAGTATGTTCCAGGGCACTCTTACCTTCACCCACACATTTCGCTCACTCCCTCAGCGTCATCCAGCTCCCAGGTCTTCCACCCTCGTTTGAACTATCATTTATCCCTCCCAGCAGCTCGCAATACAAATCATACGATTGTCAGTGCAACGCTCCATCCTGTCTATCCTCTTTGAACATTTCAGGACATGTTACTTTGGGGTTGATTGTCAAAAGGTGCCTGTGTCATGGAATTCAGGGATCTTAGGGTTTAGTCAGTTATACAGGCTATAACTCGTGGTCACTCAGGAATGGGCTGGTTCGTGCTTTGGCCAAAGTGAGATAACATGTCCACCAGGTGCCGGCCTCTAAGAGTGGCCTTGCAGGGCACATTCCTTTTGGGTGAAAGACCTCTCCGCTACACTTTCAAGAACAAATAACAATGGACAAACAGTGTGGCGGGTGGGGGTACGAACTGTCCTCATGGGACCTCGGTTATGACTGGAGATTTCCGTTGCCTCGTGGATTTGGGCCTAGTACATACAATGCCGCCTTTACCGTGCTCACCACATAAGCCTTCTCTTCTACCTAAGAATATTAATATCTACGCAAAATAGCGATGCCGCCTGCGCCTTGGGCCGCACCATGTGAATATGTTATAATTGATGTTAACATGGGGTCCTACTGGATGGGAAAGCGCCCCTTTCACTGACCCCAGCTCTCCCAGGCTTTATACGGGGCTGTTGCGGTTGACTGGACACCCTAATATTCTATCCACTATTCTTTTTTAATTAATTTAAATTTTTGTTCTTGTAGCCTTATTGGCTGAGGGTAGCTTCCACACAACCTTTTTTAGGTGTCTGTGCCACTGCAAAAGAGGCCCAGCCATGTGCAAATCAGTCAGGTACTGCCGTGAGAGGTTAAGATTAATTCTAAATCTTCCAGCCATCACCTCTGTTTTTGCTTCGTCACCCCGAGCCGGACTGGTATGCCCAGACATCGCTCCCGTGCCTGCTGGGCCTAGAGACTCAAGCTGCTCCTCACAGATTAGGCCCAACAAGGCTGAAACATGTCTGGGGATGCTTGTGGTCTCGTGCAGAAGGGATGTGACCAAGCAGTTCGGGCTGGACTAACCCTTCTCTGGTGGGACCAAGCAAGATTTGCATATTGTCTTTCCCCTTTTGTAATGGCCTGGCAGGCGAAGAACCATGGTCTGGAGGGTTGCCCAGAGCAGTGCCAGAGGCTAAGATTAATTCTAAACCTTCCAGCCATCACCGCTTTGTTTTTGCCTAAAAGATACTCAACTTAAAGTGCACACTCAAGGAAGACGAGATAGAAGCAAATAAAACCCAGGAGGCTGACAAGCCTTACCTGAGATATCCTAACACATTCTTCAACACATGCTCACTCTCTACATAGACTTTTGCCCCTTTTTCTTAACTGGGAAGAATATGAGCGTTCCAGTAACGATTCTAACTATCCTGTGTGCTCTGGACACTTGGTTTCGACTGGGAGGCACAACTTACACGGCACTTCCAATGACGAGTCTCACCCTCCTCAAGTACTCTTGACAGTTTATCTTGATTGGAACAAATGTGCTTTCCAATATTGATTTTCACCCTCCTCATATACTCTCGACGGGGACGAGAATGTGTGCTCCAGTAGTTCTTTTCGGTCACCCTCCCAGGACTTCCATTCTCACAGTTACCTGTATTGCTCAGGGATAACGTCCCCGGGAGGTCTGGTAGGCGGACCCTCTTCCTCGGAGTCAGGTTGGGTTCTCGCTCTGTAGTTCTTCCTTCACTCAGCTCGCTCCGTGATGCTCTTCTCGAAATGGTATCGGCATAGTTTATGGACTCCCAGGTCCTCCGTGATTAGAAGCTGCACTCCGGCTTATTTCCAGCATCGGACGCCATGCGTCCACTTTAGTCTCAGCTTCTCTCTACCCAACCAATTTGAAACTAACAGGCGCTTTCTCTCTCCAAGTTTTCCACCTCCACGATTTAGGACATTGCTGTGTGACTTCCCCAGCGCAGTGTCAAAGTTCTACTTCTCTGTCTGGCTTACACCATGTATTCTTCCAGTGCTTTTCTTCATCTCAGTATCATGTAAATGCCCCTTCATAGGTAAAATCTGAGTATTTGGTTGACAATAACATTTTAGTTTGTTCAAGAACAGCCAGTGAAAGAAAACATGAAGACCGGTTAGGGATATGTTGTTTAGGGAGAACGGGAGTATTATCCTCAGAGGGGAAGTCTCTGCCAGTGAGATCCTGCTTGCTTCTGCCCCTAGGGAGGGTATTGCATAGTGGGCTCACCATACCTAGCCTCACAGGGAAAGGCTCCCCCTTCGGGAGAAGAGACGGAATCCTGCGATTCGTCACAATCCTCTGCTCACAGTTCTAGATGCGGAGTTTGTCTCTGTAGAACACTTACTGGTGCTTTTAGTGCTAACAGTGCATCTTTGACTTCTACGATCCTGCTCTCCATTTCCATGACTCACAATGAGACTTTGTACAGATCCTATTGAATAGACTCCACATCCATCTCAACCGATCCTATTTTTCCATCACGCAGCTCCCTCGACTCATACTGCACTTTGGTTCAACACAGTTAAGGTACAACCTTCAGGTGAATTTGTCGCAACTCGAGAGCCCTGCAATTGGTGCTGCCAATGGACAATTCTTCATACGTTTGCGGCACAAACTCATCAATATTGGACTGCTGGATTCCCAGTGCATTATTTTGCTTAGCCATGGCACACTTATGTGGCCACAGCACCCACGTCTTGATTGAGTATCTGGGTTTAGCAGGCAATACTGAATGAAGGGTTGTCTTGTTGTGCCACACCTCGCCACACAAAACCTCTGACTAGTGGTTATGTGGATTCTGAACTCTCAAGCAGTTTCAAGCAAGGAAGGCAGCCAGATAATCTGTGTTCTCAGCCAATTTACAGGTATGCTCAACCCTGAGCAGCGAAAAGAGGTGGCTAGTGTCTGGACTATCGCAGGCTGTATAGGAGTGCCACTGTCCAGTGCCCACATCCACTATGCAGTGTACTTCCACCGTTCCTTCTGTAATTTCCAGGCGACAATTTTGCATGTCCAGGGAGGCAGAGGGTGCCCCTCAGGCAGATCAAGCAGGTCAGTGGATCCTGCTACTGCTTGGAGTCGCTTGTTGATGCACTCTCCTAGTTTGCGGGAGTGAAGCAGAATGTCGCTACCGCAAGGTTCTGTACTCCTGTCACGCTAATGCCAGCATGCACTTGCCCAGATCCCAGATGCTTCAACCATTTTGGCCTTATGCTGCGATCCTCACTGACTTGTACCTTGTAAGTAAACCAGGACACATCCCAGACCCACTAACGTTCTTACAGCACTCCAGCACATTACCCTCTCCTCACTTCTCTGCCATTAGCACCAGCCATCTGCCCACTCTGTTACAGATCTTAACCAACCTAAAGTCAACCTTGACTGGGGAAATTCAGCTTTATCTACAGACTCAGAAGTCTTCCCAACAACAGTACCTTGTTACTGGATCCTCGTTTTGAAAAATTTAGGATACAAACACAGATTCTCTGGGGCTGCTGTGGCAGAACCCAGAAACATACATCTGTTCTCGTGGGTGTCAACCAAAGCATTTAATTTTAAGTGCAGGATCAAGTGCTTACCCAGGTGCATAGCCTTACATAACCAGCTACAAATACCAGTTAAATAGTGAAGTTATAAAACTATATTTTCCAGAGCTTGGCAAAGGTCTAATGCCAAGTGGCCCAAGACAAAATCTTGCTATTTTATAAGCCACAGAAATCCTAACGAAGTTGAAACGCATGTCTGGGATTGCTGTGGTCATTCGTCTCCAGAACTGCCTGGCATTTTGATGCAGCACTGTGCTTTTCGGTGAGGCCAGACTGATATGCAAATGGATATTTTTCCTATGGTACGACAAAGTATGTTAAAACGTGATTGTAGTTCCTTCTGAGTGGACACCAACCTATAGAAGTTGCTTATAATACAAAGGATAACAACTTTAAAGGAAAAAAGCAAACCCTCCACCAAACAGCTTAAAATGTATTACAGTTTAATGAAAATACAAAGACAAATTTGCTGCAGCAAGTTCTGGTTCTGGCATCAGTTAACTAACTCATCTGTGAAAATGATTGCAAGGACAGGATCACACAAAAAAAAAAAAAAAAAAAAGACTGCCATAAATAAAACAGTAGCTCAATATCTAAATAATTCATCAGCTGCTACGTAAAAACGCTGACTGTACTTTCCTTCAGCTCCACAGCATTCAAGAAGGCCACATCTCTGAACATCAAAAGCCAGGTACCACAAACAGAGAAGCATTCATTTTCCGATGCGATTATTAAGGGGAAACATCACTTCTAGCAAGTGGCTACATGTTGGCTGTCTTAGTAGGAACCAGACAGAAAATTATTTTTCAGCATGATTTGGAGGTTACAGATTTTCATCTCCTTCACACTGGGATAAAATATTTTCGGAATGCATAATTTTTTCATGCACCTGCCCACTGTATAATTATTTCATCACCACAACCACAAGCAAATAAGCCTTCGTCCCACCCCAAAAAGGGGCAGCACAGCTGAACTACTGGGTCTCAGTCCTTCGGCAGTAGGGTACAATCAACCCCAGACATGTTTTGACCTTATTGGGCATCGTGAGGTGCAGTCGGGCACTAAGTATAGCCAACTTGGGAACCAGTATGGATCATAGCCAGGACGCGTAGGGCAACATCACTTCAGTGTTAAAGAAGTCTGCATATATGGGTATGTTGGTTCCAAGCTGGTTACTCCTATGCTCCCAAAGTACACCTCATTATTAAACCCCAGTTAGGCCAAAACATGTCTGGGGATGCTGGTTCCATGCACAATGGATGAGACTTGCCCATTAGGCTTGACTGCAGAAGACATTTGAAATGGTTGAGTGCATAATGAGGGTGCCTTAGTGACTAAAACACTGGCTCCACGGATGCTCTTTAACAGCAAGAATACCTGCATGCCCGTTCGTTCCTGCATTGACAATAGGGAAGCAAAAAATTGCACTACTCTAGTCATGATCATGTGGGCATACCAAATCATACAAGTGGTTGGTTATCTGTAACGTTACGCAACTTGAGTCTGTGTGCATAGTCTTCACCAATGCTCTATATAAAAGGCATGTTCATGATGGAATAAAGGCTGGAAACTACAAACTAAACCATTTGGAGGACAGGATCAATTTGCAGGGCTAAATAATAAATAGATCAGCTAAAAGACTAACCTCCACTCTTTGTACGAGGTGATGCGGCAATGTGTGTGCAATAGTATGGTTGGCATACAACAAAATAATCGTGGGCCTTAGTGAACCCAAAATTGAACTAACCTACTAAGCGAGCACCCGAAACACCGCCTAAAACTGAAAGATTCTATGGATGAATACACCTCAATCTAAGAGCTCCAACAAGGACTAATTTCTAATTGACCAAGAAGGGAGTAATGTTAACGTTTTATAACTACAACAGCTGCATGCAGAAATTTGCTTTCAATTTGGAATAAGTCGACAATGGGAAACAATATTATGAGAAATGAGATCATAAGATCACCTTGAGAAACCTTTTTGTAAGGCGAAGCTCAAGCATATGTACCAGTGTTGCCATTTAGTATGACAAAACAATGTTCGAAACTAAACCAGAATTATGTGGCATTAAATGAAATAGACGTTTTAAATTCAAACCACAGTCAGAATTATGCGAATAAAACTCTGAAAATAGAAAGATTTGCTTAATCTATTTGCACGATTTCGCCTTTGAGTTCTACACAGACAATGTAACTGAATGATATGCAGACCTGAGCACTACATGCATGCACAAAGAGCAGAACAACAAGGACATTTATTTGCCAGAGCAGCAATGGCATTTAAATGTGCTCCAATAAAGTCTGATGATCCTGGTCAAGTTAATACACTATTCTGATGGCAGTAACTCTGAAGGTAAACATGCCAGCTTTTTTAATTGAAGGTTTCCATCTCTTATCGCTTTTAGCTGAAAAAGCTCTCGATTCTCTTTGCCTGGCTTCTCCCTAGTGCCCACTTAAAGGTACTCTCCCGTTAGGAGGACCTATTGCTAGTCTTATCTGAAAAGGGTGCACACTTCCTTCTGCCTCGAGTTAATAATCACACTTCAAAGATGGCATGCCTGTAATGAATTACAGGCGTATTAAAACTCCAATGACTTGCGGCAACGTTGTTTAAGATGGCAATTTAGTGTTTCCAACTCTACCATAACCAGGCTGGCAGATTGTCGGGAAAACTAGACGCCACACAAATTTCGAAAGTATATGAATAGACAGTCAGTTAATTACATCGGAATGCAATACAGTAACTTAAAGCTTGTACCCTTCGAAACTAAAAGCAGCAACTGCCCCAATGTACAAACAACCTATCATTTTTTGGAGCAGACAATGCTTATAAAATTTCCTCATTTGGCCTTGGAGAAAGATGCTATTCCCTGAGACTCTCTTGCTGGTCCGTTCTGTCTCTCATTTGTTCTCTTCCATTGATCTTGCTACTCTTTCTCTTCTCCCCTTGCCATTCTCTTACATCCCTCCTTCCTCTTGATCCTTCGGTCTTCAAAAACTCTTGTCCCCACACAATCTCCTGTCCATCGCCCTTACCCTTCACTACACTACTCTTCTCTCCCCTAACTACATCCCTTTTCGCACCTTTCATTCCCTACTCATGGATATGGTGCCCTCACCCTTCCAGGGGTATGGTGCCTTCCTCAAGTTTCCTCACATACCCCACTCCTTTCCTGCACCATTTTACTCGCACTCTCATCTTCTGCACCCCCTCCATCCAGCTACTACCCTCAGTCCCCTTTTCCCCCACTCTTCCCTCACAAAAAGGTACCACCCCATCTCGCTACCAATACCTCAACCTGCACTGTCCTACACTCTGCCACCAACTCTTTAGCATTCCACTCCTCTGTGCATACTCTGCCTAGTCTCTCGGTCCACCTCCACAAATCCTGGCCTCACTCCTGAAACCCCACACTCCACCCTTCACTCACTTGAATACCGTGTGCCTCCTGCCTTTATGGATCCCGCAAACCCCACAAGTTGGCTCCAGCGCTCCCCTAATTCTGTGGCCCAATCAAAGCAGGTCTTTTCCTCAGGGGCTCGGTTGTACAGGGGAAAGCTTTCAAAACCTCTAAGCCCCTCCCCATTTCCAGCACAGTTTTGTTTGTAGATTGTCTCTCTGCTGTGTGTCTGTAATTCCATTTTTCTTGGGATGTTCGTATTGTGCTCTTGGGTTTGGTGGCAAATATGGTTTGGGGAAGATTTCATCGTCTGTCCGCTTCCCCTGCAGAATCTGCACTATCAGTTTGTATTCATCTGCCCACCATACGCCTGACATCAGATGGGGATGGCAGGTTGGGTGTCATTTGTTTGTTAAGAAAATTCCCAGTCTGCATTTTCTTGGTTGCTCCCAGGTGCCAGCTGAGCATTGTTGTCCTGAAACATAAGTAAGACCACTGGCCAGAAACAGTATTGGGAGTCATTGTGTGACAGAGGGTTGCAACCTTGGTTGCATGCACGGCATGCAAGGGGTAACTAGGCCTGGGCGAGCTGTCCTCACCGCCCTTTGCATTCTTCTGTGAGGTGGTCTCTTGTCCCCTCTAGCAGGGTCATGAACCTGACCCTCTCACAACACCCCAAGTTTTGATGAGATTTTATTTTCGCCTTGCTGCATGGTGCTTGTCCTCAAGCAGACGCTGCAGAGATGGGATTTAGTTCTCTGGTTGCTTAGCTGTGGTGATTTTCTGTTCGGCTGCCTGGGAGGTCATGCAGATGGTGTTTTTTTTTTTGGAGGGGAGCCTAGCCTGATTGTCAGGAGAGAGATGTCTTTGGAGAGTGTGTGGATGTGCCTTTGTTAAAAGGAATACTTATTAAGATTTCAACTAACGTACTAGGAGTAAAACTTAAATTATATATATGTGCAATGTTAAAGTGTAAAATAACCTCCAAGAATAGCCAATGGAGCTGCTCGGGGATTCCAGTGAATAGAGCAACCTCCTGCTTTGCCTTCCCAAGGTTAAACGGGTTACAGTGTGTGGTACCGTCTAAAAAGGAGCAAAAAGACTTTGGAAGAACTAGTAAAATATCACTGTCCGAATTTCAGGTTTAGAACAAGAGCTCGACCACCATGCTAAGTTCTGCAATGGAATAGTATTTAAATATGCAAAGAAAATAAAGTTAGAAACTGGAGGCCTTTGTAATTGTCTTGATCTGCTTGTTCATGGATAGCACCAAGGAATGCCAGTGGAAAATGCATGGTGTAGTTGCTGCTCCTTGAAGGTGATTGGCAGTAGGCACACTCCATTGCAGTTAACGGTGACGTGGCCATATGGTCATCTCAACCCAAGCATTGTAGGGGACTTTGTAACCCAAGAAAGCCAGTTTACCAGGTTGCTAGTACTACAGCTGTGTGGTACTTTGAGGCAGGAAAGGGTGGGGGTTTCATAGTGCACTCCCTAGTCCATGCACCATACCATTCGAAAATCTGGCCTATGGCGAGTTCTCTCCTCCCTGCTTCCAAACGCATATTCATGTGCAATTTGAAGTCCGTGGCGGTGATTCCTCAGAAGACTCGTCCTCGCAAGACACATTTAGTGATGGGCCAGCAGGAAACCTTTGCAACACAGTCAGGCCTAGCATATTAACAATCCACGTAGTGAGATCTCATCCAACAATGGTGACTCTGGTGGAAATGCAGACACAAAGATCCATGGGTACTGAGCAAAAACAGGGAAGAGTCATCCAGCACTGAAGAGTCATGTATGTAATAAGGGACTCTGGCCTGCTCTTTAGCTTTCTGCAAAGAGTTTGGAAAGTAAACGAGATCCATAGCAAGAAGCGTGCCGGAGCAATGACAGCCAGCTAAGCCGCCGAGGTCAGCTAGGCAGAGCAGGAAGCAGAACGAAGAACCTCTACATAGCCTAAAGAGGTTTGCCATGGCTTTTCACGCCTCGGAGGGCTGCAAATATCTAACAAGTGAAGCCAATTTTTTCAATTGAGTTTCGAAGCATATCCGAATGCTAAGCGCACACAAATCAGGAAATCAACCAATATGGGTCTACAGGAGCCAGAGACCTATATAATGCATGAGACAACCAAGCAATGGACAGTCAAACTATGGGGATTATCAGGATGGTAATCATGCCAGCCACAACCCTCAGCAGTTACGAGGGAGAGTGGACCAAGTAAAGGAACTATGAGTCCTGAGAAGACAGATCAGTTGAAGCTTTTGGTCATTAGCGAACTGAAAGGCCTAGGAAGCTATAAAGCCTAAGAGATCTAAAAGACCCGACTGCTACAGAGAAGGCTGGTCACGAAATCCTTAAAGAGCGAGTTTGGTACTACAGCCCTGAAAAGTGAGCTGGGGACCCCATCTCTGGGAGCAGAAAGAAGTGGACAAGGAACTATATTCCTAGATGCATAACTAACAGTGATACGTGAGACTGATTGTGACAGTGAAGAGGGCTGGGTACTATATCCCTGAGATATTTGTAGCAAAGAAGTGAGCTAGGGCTAGAACGCTAGACTGGTTTGAGGGCAAAGAAGCTTGCTGGGCATTACATTCCCAAAATTGGGTGCAGAGGCGAGACCCAGAGGGATAGCAGCATCACTATTAGAGTGCCCCTGATATAATACAACTTGTACCACCCCACCGCCAACCTTAGCAACAGCTACTTAGATAGATCTAAGATAGGGCCACCACACCCTAGATAAATCCCCTACTTCCCATTGGCATTCATTCCAACCCACATCCTGAAAAAATAAAATGTGAAATCATAATTATTTTTGTCACATGTTTTTCGCCTACCCTACCCCCACATAATCCCCCAAAACCCCCGCCTCCCATCCCCTCATAAAAGCTGCTTATAGCAATGCCCAGCTGCAGAAAACCAGGAAGAAAATGGTGGCACTTTACACGTAGAATGGAGAAAAGAGGAATTGTTGCATTCAATCCAATACCAAGATTTGATGCACCCAATTCCAAGATGTGAGTGCTTTTCAACAAGAAGCCTGGGGTTGCAACACTTAAGTGTAATAATCAATGATGTGTATAAAGAATAAAAAGAATTCGTAAGAACCAACACGTTCAGAATGGATCAGGACAGTGTGATTGAACAAAATTCAATCATGAGGAAAGGTGATCAGGTTAAAACAGCAGAATGGACTAAAAGTGATTTAAGTCCCAGATGCCTGCGTCTTCAGCAGCTGTAGCCAGAAACCGAAGTTCTAACCTTTAGGTCCACCATTAGATTCCAATGACAGACCCATCCAGTGCATTAGGACAATACAAACTTGCTAGCACATTATTAAAACAGTATACAAAGTACCACTGCAAAAATTAAAAAAAATACAAAATAAAAGAACGCAGTAATAAGATCGGTTTTACTTACCTGATTTGTCACTTCTAGTGTGTTAGGGTTGTATGTAGTGATGCCATGACTTCCAACGGAAAAGACTCTTTTATATCTAAAACATACAAAATAGAAGAATTGAACAACTTATGAAACAATACATCATATGGGAACATAGGTTCACATGCAAAGATATATTCAAGAACTATTGTGAATATTCTACTGTACTTTAATTCTTGTTTAATTCAAAGCCCATATCACTGTCCAAGGCAAGTGCTAGCATAGTAAATGATTGCATTTTATAACAAAATGTCCATCCTAAACTATGATCTTGGACTAAGAACAACTCTTTCTCGCTTAACATAGTGTAATGCATGCACATAAACAACAATCTTGTTTGAAACTACACAGAGGCATGCTATAAAAATGTGTTGGCAAAGAAAACAGAAACCCACTTCCTCCAGTGACTCATGTGATGATTGGAAGAATCATGCATGGGACTTAAGTAATGAATTTAGCTTTTGGTTATGAAGTAAAAGGCAAAAGGAGCTGTGCAGCAAGTAGGGTGGATTTCCCCAACTAAAGCAAACAAGGGCAACCCAGATTTTAAAAAACTGGCGATTAGTGAAAAAGGTACAGAACACGACTAATTTCAAATTACACTATTGACATTCTTTAATAACTTGAGCAAATGAAAGTGAACCCTTATTGAAAAAGAAGCTGTAGAAGCTCTAACGTCAATTGTCTGTTTTCAACATATTACCTGTAGGCACATTTTGTCTTTTTAGCTCAGTAGAAAAAGCTTCAACTAAAGTACATAAAATAGGTTCTGGTTTATTGTAAAGAATGTGCATGAATCCCATCCAAAGTGACAAAAAGGACCCTCTTGCAGTAGGAGTACTGGACAACAGCATACCAAACCTACAGTGCCACAGTTGTGTTGATCTACACTAAGCCCACCATGAATTGCAGTCAATCTGCACACTCAGCTACATTCAATCACTCTGCACATTCTGAATTATACCCTGCATGCTCACAGGCATGGCCTAGAAACCTTTAGCCTTGGTCCGAACACCCACAGCCACGCTCTGTGCACCAGAGCGCATTGTGCACACTACTAGCCAAGCTGTGTCCAGAGGCTTCAGACCCTAGCCATACTGCATAATAGTCCTTCTGGACACACAGACTCATTCTGTGCCTGCAAAACACTGAAGGCATGCAATCTGCAGATGTACTGTCTTGTGCAACTGCATAGTCATGGCTGCCGGCACTAAAGGAAGAATACATGAAACTGGACACACCTCCAGTTCTTACAAAAAAGGGTTAGAAGACCCCACAGAGCAGTTGGGTGGGATGGGTACAAGGGAACAGTGCATCAATGAATCAAGAATCCAAGTGACTCAAGATTTCAAGGTTCTAACAATTTATTTACAAGTGGGAAGGGTTTGGGATAAACTATTATGTAAATTGATCCCTCCGCAACAAGGTTTACCTATTGGAGTAGATATAAGTAAGTGTCAGTATGGATAAAATTATAAAGTGTCCAGGCTTTCCTACTGTGGGGATACTGATCTCACCCAGGATATCGCAACAGCCTCAAAGATCTGGGCAGGTCTGCATTCGTTACGAGCAAACGTTTGGGTTTCAATCAGCGGACACCAAATCCTACAGATGTTGCTTTGCAAGTCTTTGGCGTATTGTGTGCATGGTTAGGGCAAGGGATGAACCTTTGGGGGAAAGAGTATAATGGTAGATTAAATCTGGTGTCTCCACCAACCACGATGCCAAAATAAAACATTAACTCTGGCAGAGGTCTCCGATTCACTGAACCTACATGAAAGCATAGTTGGGGTCCCAACAATACAGGTTGAGCATTTGTGTCTGAGGTCAAATTATTTAAGTCATGGCACAATACCAGGGATGAAAAGTGGCTGGTAGACAAGTTTTCGTAGGTAAGCAAGACCTTTCCAGGCCTGTTGACCCAGATCAAAAATCGAACTTCATCATATATGCTCTCCCTTTTACTGAAGTGCCTCTTGTGTGGTTCCTCCCTGGGCAGCAGAACAAAAAAATGAATTGCCACTATATCTAAAGTCTAGGTGCCCAGCCAAGCCAAGCAGAAATGCCTGCACCATCTTGTGGCGTGTCCCTGTCTTGATACTAGTCTTCCAATCCTTTTTGGAGATGGCCTGCTTCCTCTTCTCACTTACTCTAGACTTCCCAGAGTTCTCATCTCGGTATGGGATAGCCAGTAGTCAAAATTGGGCAAGCCATTACCAGACAATTACTGGTCTGTCAAGCTGATCATAACCACAGCTTTGTTGTGAACCATATGTAAGGGTTTAGAAGTCAGATCGAGACAATAGTGGTATAGTTTTGGTTATAGACTTTAACAGTTGGTGTTCGGGAAAGAAAGGCATGTCCCCAACCCTCTGAGGGGCTTCCCTGCATCAAAATAATAGTCCAAGGAGTCTGTAAGGATGTCCAAATAATATCTGTCCAGCCCTCCCACTAAGAACTAAAACTAAAGTGAAAGGATGTACTTCTTCAAAGTCTATAGCTCCCAACACAAAAGTCCAAAGAGTGCACAAAGTTCCAATAGACTTGCTGGATCCACAAAATAGGTCTCCAGTTAAAGTGGACAACCAACAGGTTGTCGATTTCCTTTTTAGCAATAAAGTCCCAAAATGACACAAAACAAGCTTCCAATAGTCAAGAAAGTCTTCCCTTCACTTTTGCTTCCAGTTCACAAAAGGTTAGAATAAGTTTAATTTCCCCTGGTTTCTCCTCTTCTTTTAAAGTTAACCTGGTTTCTGTTTCTCCCAGGCACTGGGACTCTTCTTTGGACTACTTTCTTGTAGACAAAAGCTTCTGAGGGTCCGCTTCCCTTCCCCCACTTTCCTTCTTACTGTTTTCACTGTCAACCTGGATCCTCTTCTTCCAGATACTGTGGTTAGGAAACTTAAATGTTCACATATTAAAAGTTAACAGTTGCTTTCCTTTCCTCTTCTGCCCAGTTAATGGTTTCACTCTTCACCCAGGTACTGGGACAATGAAGATAAACGATCGATGTGTTAAAAATGAGTCGTCAACTCGCCGGCTTCTGTAGATCTTCAAGTAGACTTCGTTTACTCGCCTGCCAAGTACTACTGGTTCTGAATTTTCCATCATACACAGTCACCCCACTTTATCCTTCACCAGGCACTGTGACCTATGAAGATAGATCACAGACTTGTGGTTGTGAATCCCCAGACTCGCCTGGTTTCTGCAAATCTACTTTCTGGAAAACTCTGTTCCATCGCCTGCCGAGTATTACCAAATGCTACTTTATTTTGCAATGTCTCTGTATGTGGGTCCCAGACCCAGTTCGAGGTATTCCATGTCCCTCTCTCTCTGCTTGGGGTATTTGGTGCCCTTCTCCCTCAGCCACTACCTCTTCAGATCCCAGGAGTCTTTCTGCCGACTCATGTACCGTGTTACTTCTTCGCATAGGCTTTCTCTCCATTGGTTGCACCATGTAGCAATTACGCAACGTGTATGCTATGCTGCTCTTGAGGTGGTCTGCAGCGGCTCTGTAAGACCATCCTGCTTCAGGCAAGCTTCCTCACTCCTTTGCCCTCAGGACCGCCTTGGTTCGCCCGCTTGCAGTTTTGTTCTTTCTCGGGATCAGCTTTAGCGCGCCGTCTCACATCCTGGAGCTTTCGTTGTCTCCCAGCTGCACCACGCCAGCTCCTGCAGTTCCTCTGTAGAGGACCATCTCCCATATGCAGTCCTTCACTTTTTATTTTTCCACTGAAATTGACCATCTGATAGTCTGGACTGTTAACATAGGTCCCAATGGATTGATCTTCATAACTCTGCACATCCTCCTAGTACAGATCTCATTCTTCATATGATCAGTCACGCTCCCCTTCATCCCAGTGGAGTCCGAGTTAGTCAAGTGTGCAGCCCCTATTCTTCCTCGTCCCAGTACTGTGTGTAAGGTTAGAGTCTTTCACCACTTTACAGATACATGGGTTGATGGGGTTTTATAGATCTCTGGGGAGGGTAGAAAGTTGATGAAGCTGGGATATCATCACGGTTATACTGCATCTCTCCTTGGGTGACATCCCTCATGTCACTGGGGGTATCCCTATACATGTGATTGAACCCCCTCACCCCCCAGGGGGACTATTTTACTGTGGATGCACCGCCCTGGACACATGCAAAGAGCTCCCCCCACAGGGAGAAGGGACAACATCCTTGGATTCTTCACACACAGTGTACTTCACCACAAGTGTGAATGGGGCTTTTAGGTAGGTACTAAAACACAGCCAAAGAGGAGATCTAATGGCCATATGCTTACTTACAGAATGTGGTAGCACTGTTTTTGTGTGTAGACAACCCCACCAGGAGGTCTACATTTCCTTGGAACATCCCCCTTCCGGCCGCGTTGCTTTCTCCTGCTTCTAGGGAATAATCCTCTTCTTGCTATTCCCCACAATCTCTCTTCATTGTTCACCATTGCCACTTGCTCCATGGGCTCTTTTCTGCATCTCTAAACAATATGCCCACATTTTCCACACAAATATGTCCTGCCCATGTGTAGGAAACAAAGGTGAAGCCATTTGACCGAGAAAGGTTTATTGCCTCCCACTTTTAGTGCCACCAACAGTTCAGATATCTGTGAAAATTCACTTTTTCCCATTCCTCCCCCGAGTTTCAGGATGGGATCGGTTGCTGAGCAAACGTACCCTGGATCTGTAATCCCCGTTAGTAGCCAATGGCAGTGTGTATGGCTTTCTCCAGAGAAGGGTTGTACAACCAGCGCTATTCAAAAGGCTGTGCGTTAAGGAATCTGAGAAATGTTTCAGAACAAGGTGTTTGACCATTTACAGGTTTAGAGCAGTCAACCACTGTTGGAGGTGGTCTTTGATTCTATACAACATCTGCCGAGGATTTTCAGCATTCCTTATGTTCCATATGTCAGGGGCTGCCTTTATTAGTATCAGAATAGGAGGGTAGTGACTTAAGAGTTATGTTATGTGGGTTTATACAGTGCAGCAATCACCCAAGGGTATGAATTAATGCAGAAATATAACAGGATTGTTGATTGGGTTCAAAAACTGGAAGGCCTGCTTTAATTCCCAGTCAGTAAATGGTATACTTAATTCATCTGTGGGCCTGTAGGCTTTCTTGGCCACCCATTCAAAATTGATTATGATGAAACCACAAGTCTATGCGCCTGGTTAATATTTTCCCTAGTATAAATGGGAAAACCCGAACTGCCGGGGATAGCTAAAACTACTTTCAGATGTACAATCTAATAAGTGCCATCTCCACGGTAAGTGGTTAGAATCCAATGCTTCGCAGTTGGTGAGGAAAGCTACTGCCAGCCGTTTGATTCAGCAAAATCCTGTGATTTTAATTGGAGCAGAATATTGATCAATACTGTACCATTTCATCCTGGCCAGCACCTCCAGCCAGCCTATCTCAAAGCAGGCAAAGGAAGATTGGCACTCATGTTGTCTGCCTCCCCCTCCCCCCATCTAAGCTTTAGCAGTGCTGGGGCGGGATGCATCCCCAACCTGTTGGAAAGACTTAGTGATGGCCCAGTTCTAAAAATGGTGAGCTGGAACATCGCTGAACAAAATAAGCGAATGGAAGCTGTATGCCGACTGGATCGAATGGATGATTGAGCACTACGATTTGCATGCAAGAAACATGGTTCCATGATGGCAATCTTTAGAATGTTATTTTCCCAATAATAGAATATTTATGGTTAAAGCCGTGCGTTTAAGATCCAACAGATGGCGCAGAGGGTTGCGGACACATGTGAGGAAGGATTAAAATATTTCAGTTGCAAGTGACTGCTCTGAGGACATAGTATCCCTAGCAGTGACCCTCCAAAAAACTCCCCATCTTTCCTACAAAATATAACAATAGTAAATATCTTCGTACCTCCCAAGCTTAAACAAATTGGCAGCCTTGGTTGGACTCTTCCTGATGAAGGGTCGGTGAAAATGTAAGAGAATGAGGTGATATTGATTGGAGATTTTCATGCTAAATTTGGCCAGAACAAGGTTAACATTAGGAAGATTAATTCTATGTCGAGACAGGAGTTGAGCATTATGCTCATCATTCTTTATTACTGCATACCAGCAATTTCAAATCAAACGTTTTAACTCTTCAAACTGATCAACACATTTTTGCTGTTTGCTTTGCACCTGCTACTACAAAAAAAGGTTGCAAGTTTCTTCCCCTTAAAATGTTTCGTAATGAACTACCAAGTCCCATCACCCCTTGCTGACTTGTAGTTCCAAACTGTCCCTCTAAAGTCCAATCAGGCTCTGCCTCTTGTTATACATAGTCCTCTGTTTCACCACAACTCCTCTTTCTTTGTTGCTGCAGGCAGAAGATAAGTGCTTACTTAGTTGTCATGTGTTTGTGACTAGATAAGCGTACAATCATATAAGCATAATGGCACCGTTAGTGTTTATACATGTGATGCTTATAGTTAAACGTGCGTGACTGGAAAGCGTATGCGCAATGAGAAAGAAATATAAATAAACTTTTACTGGGTGTTCGTAGTGCCATAGATAGAACGCGTGTGGGGCACATAGCGTTAGTGAAGCTAGTTTTTCTTTCCTCAGCGTTCAGCACATATTTGAGGTCAGGGCCAGAGCTGCGGGTGAATGCACCCACGTTTGGCAGCCGGCCCACCTTCCTCTGTTTCCTCAGCCTTAGGGATCGAAGGAACACGGTGCGCGAGGTCTTTAGGACACCACGGACGCCAGCGAGTGGGTAATCCCTTCCCGAATCGCTCCGCACATTATGACTCTCCTGTCAAGAGATTTGTATGAGTTTCTACACGGAGATCTTCCCAGATAACGCGGCAAGAGGAGAAATAGCAGATTTATATATTATTTTTTAAATGTGCATTGTGTGGCTCTTAGCCGAGTTCCCTATAAGCAGCCAGTAGTAGCTGTATTGCGTAATGACACAATAAAGAGCACACCGTGTCCAAGAATGGAGTGCTGAGGAACGGCAGGAGCAGCCGGAGGAGGAGGATGAGGAGGACGACGACGACGAGGAGGATCTCTACCTCAGTTTCAAGAGGGTGTTAGGAGACTCCCCGTCAGAGGCAGTTTCGGAGGGCATGATGCCCCTAGCCCAAAGGCTAGACCACCTAGAGGCCATGCTTCAAAAGCAGAAGGCAGAAGGCGAGAAGTTGAGAAAAAATGAGGGCTCTGTGACCAGGAGAGGGAACTTCAGCTAGACACCCCGATAGTGGGGTTGACCAGAGCTGTAAGACGGCTCGGAAGAGGTATTCCTCTTTGACGCCCACAAGCACGATAGAAATAGACACCGCTAAAGCCAACTCAGTAAGCAGGCTAAAGAAAGCCCTTTTGAGGAGGGCGGCAGTGCCAGGCTCTCGACCCCTGGGGTGAATAATGAGGGGGAGGAGGATGCGGGCTACTCGCCAGATGATGAAGGTGAGGAGGACATGGTTATGACTCAGCCCAGGAGAGCAGGGAAGCCTCATGAAAACGAGGAAGAAAATCTGCTGGACATGTTTGACCCTGAGGCTATTGCGCATCTGAGATCCTCAGAATGGGTGCCATCGCCCAGAGTGGCGCAGTACATGGTACGACAATGACGGAAGCCGCTAGCCAGGGAAGTGAGATCTCTGACCTCTGCTACCAGGGAAAGGTACAGATACCCCCGAGTTGGACCCCAAAATGGTGACATTCACCACAAAGGCGGCAAAGGATATCAGGAAGGGGGTTGATAGAGTGTGGCGAGGGTGCCAGGACAGATTACTGAACCTAGCAGGCCTGCTCACTAAAATAATGGACTTGGCGGAAAAGGCAGCGGATACAGGCAAACCAGTAGATGGGGTAACCCTAGGAAGATGGGCCCAACGGGCAGTGTGCCTATTGGGCAATACTAACTGCGCACTCTGCTGAAAGAAGGGGAGCATTGCTCAAAATAGATAAATTGAGCAATCTAGCCTCGTACCAGGCAGGTGGAGAAGTGAAGGGCTTATTGTTTGGTGATACTTTTGACAGAGATGTCCCAATTCGTGGGGACCTATTCAGTGCTTGAAAAAGGCCAAAGCTCCATCCGGCAAATATTCCTGGGTCGGGTTTTTGCAGGGACCGGACGGCATAGAGGTCGGGCATCCGGTCGCTTTCGTCAATTCAGGAGACCTCAAGAATACAGAGCCCAATACTGGGATTGGTGAGTACACAGCGAGCAGTGACAGTAAAAGTGGGAAACAGAACACGTTGGTTTGTGAATGCATGGCAAGAATTGTCCTGCAATCAATGGGTATTGCAAGCAGTTTCGGGCATGCAATTAGGATTTGTAGGTGACCCCGTGCAAGCACAAGAACCGGCAACGATACACATGACCCTAGAGGAGCAAGAGCTGCTCCACAGCGAGCTCCGCAGTCTAGTGGACAAGGGAGCCATAGAAAGAGAGGAGCAAGAGTGCAAAGGCTTCCTCAGCAACATGTACTTAGTACGCAGGTTAGAAAAGGTCAGACCGGTGATCAACTTGAACAGCCTGAAAGAGTGGGTGGTATACAGACACTTAAAGATGGAAGGGATTCATCTTCTGCGAGACCTGCTCAGGACAGGGGACTGGCTGGTCAGGTTGGATCTCAAGGACGCTCATCTGACCATCCCGATAGCAGTACAACATCAGGGATACTTGCGATTGCGATGGAGTCCAGAAATCTGGAGGTTCACACGTCTCCCCTTTGGTCTAGCGTCCGCACCAAGGGCGTTTACCAAGATCATGCGCCCAATAACAGCAGCCATTCGAGAGAGGGGCATAAGGGTTATCTTGTATCTAGACTTGAGTTTTCTGATATATCGCTGTAACAAGGTAAGGAACCTACAGCCCTGTGTAGGAATCTGTTGAGGTCTCAGTCTCATGATGAAATAGTGATGTGTTTTTCTCAACTTCTCCTGCACATTTATAATTCTGTCCATACAGGGTGCAATAACCGTACCTTCAAACCCATGATAGATGGGACAAATGCTCCATGGTTTGATAATGAATGTTGTATCGCTAAGAGGGATCTCCACTTTGCCTCTTTACTGCTGAGCAGAAGGAGTATGCCCATAGTTTTTTCAAGCTGGCCTACACAAAACTGATGAAGGACAAAAAACAAAAATCTATTGACCTGCAATGGGACCTTTTAGATATGGCTATAAATGAAAACCACCCAAAAAGAATTAGGACAATGGTGAGGAGATTGCCCAGATAAGCCTACAGCACCTTGCTCGCCGCTATTCGTATACATCTCATGCCTTGGTTTATTGTAATTGCCTATTTTCAGACTTATTGGTATTTCAGTCATATCTTGTTCAGATACAGTCTGATGTTTTTTTTTTACATGTATAGAAGATTATTTATTCTACACCACAGATGGATTTTTAGCTGATTTTAAAGCGTTTTAACTTAACGTCGATCAACTCCTTAGGTCATTTTATCTACGGGATTGTTGTCGGAACTTGTCAATCCCTAAGCCCTTTGCACTTTACTGCATTAATTTTACTCTTATGTGCAATGTTTTGTACATTTTATGACAAGCATTGAAATAAACCTTGATAATGATGGTATGTGGTCAAGTGCCTAAATTGCAGAGTAGGTTAAAATCCTGACTTCACTGCTTAAACAAAGTGTGCAAATCTGTTAATCCTGCTGCGAGCTAACTGCAAAAATTAGAGTCCATCACCTAGAATTGTGCTATTGTACCTGCTCTTATTCAGTCCCATAACACTTCATTTGACAGTCCCATAACATGCATTACTCATCGAAATCCTATTTCTGATGCTTTTATTTGCTTAGAATAACATGCTATGCATAGGCCGACATCTAGTGGTAGCCGCAGAGAAATACATTATTTTCGAAACTCGAAAAGGGACGTCGACAAGGCGTGCCAGTAATACTATGCCTATTGCGACGTCCAATGTACCCATGGACCTTCACGCGTCGAGGTCCCTCAGATTGTTTGGTTTCTGACATGAAGTACCATGAAGTGTAGCGCGAGAAAAGATGTAATAAAGCATATAAGAGTAGATAAAGTCAGAAAACATCTATGAACCTTCTACTCCACAGGGGAAGAAGGGTGGGCGCATGTGAATTTAAGCAGATACAAGCATCAGAAATACGATTACGGTGAGTAATGTATCCCTTCCCGATCTGCTTAGATCCCATGCTA
The DNA here is from genome assembly GCF_040938575.1 of Ambystoma mexicanum. Classification (NCBI taxonomy): domain Eukaryota; kingdom Metazoa; phylum Chordata; class Amphibia; order Caudata; family Ambystomatidae; genus Ambystoma; species Ambystoma mexicanum. The sequence goes on from NC_090924.1 coordinate 1,287,136,858, forward strand.
TGCTTAGATTTGCAAGCATTGCCTGCAGGTGATGGTGGGTTGCGAGAAGGAAGAAAATACGAGGACCAAGATTGGAACCCTCCCGCTCACTGCACACTATTTAGTACCGTCGGAAGACAGTTAAGGATTACATTTGAAATACAATTGTAGTGCATATTTTCATCGATGAATTCCAACAAAGTGCATTACAACAAATTTTGTAAATAAAAGTAGCAATTTATTAATGGAGTATTTCTCATCAAAGCTATCCGTGAATCCAATATGAATGGCTGACGCGTTTCGAGGGAGAATCCTCTTGAGGATAACTGGACTGTGGAGAGATCACACAAAGGGATGCTATAAATATATTGTCAATCTTGTTGTTCAATACATGTCTCACATTTTGTCAAATCTTTAGATTTAGCATCACTAAAGTCATATCTGTACAATACATAATTATTATTCCCGAATCAGTTAAAAATAGGGAGCCAATTGGAAATGAACCGACCCATTTTATAGCCTGATTATTAGGGTATCACCAAGTGGATACAGTCTGCAGTGGTGAGATTTAAAACACTATCATACGTTATGGAAACCCCTTAAGCTAAAGGGTAGATGTAAAATAACCCCTCATGAAGTCTAATTACTAAGGTTTCTCCCAGGGTGCAAAGTTCTCAGTCGTAAGACACTATCATATTTTGTGGAAACATCTTAAACTCAAATATGCAATAGGTATGTTAAACAGTGAAAACTAAGTCGCATTGGTCAAGGAAAATAGGAGAATACCTCTGCTAGGTACACTAGTTCAAGGTAATCCTCTCGTCATTAAGAGTTGCTATGCTTGTCTAGCATCAAAGTTCAAAAATGAAAGCCGGTGCAGGTCATCATCCAAGGAGAAAGATACATCACCTAGTTATACCAATCCATCTCTTATGTAGAGTAATCCTAGTCCTACGTAGTCTTAGAAATGTTGGCGACTTTAAGGAAAATAAATTCACTCTCCGCTACCATGGTGCCACCATTAACTTGTTAGGCCAGTGGCTGTGATGTACACTCTTGGGTTATATGCTCCTGGAGCGTTCCATACACGGCGTTTAGTGATCCTGAACAGATATCAAGACAGAATGTAAGTCACTAAATATAGTCACAGTGATATGTAGGTTCCCCATGTTCTAAGACCGAGACACAAAGTGCTGAAAGATGAATAGCCAAGTAATCAAAATTCACTGACCCTAATTGGTAGACTATTACACTCCCAAGATAGCGATCTTTGCATTTAGCAGGTCATAGCTTGTACTAAATCCCAACTGACATCATTGCGTTTGTAGAAACGCAGACAAAAGCACAAACTAAAATGAAGATGCGAAAAAGAAGATTAGATCAAAGCTCTGTAGGGACCCCTATGTGTTAGGTTTACTTAGCTGATGTGGAGAACTGCCGCCTTCCGGCAGAGCGGGCAAAGTGATGTCTCCCCCTGGAACCGTTGTGCATCGGCATCGGTTGCTAGGGTTACGTTCACTGCTACTAAACGCTGAAGCGTGCCAACTTGTGTAAGTCTACAAGACTTCAAGGCGTCCGTCTCAAAAGAAAAGGGACAAATGTGTCCGTAACAAATGGCGTCCATCTTGGAGTGGACACAGCCAACAGAGCGTGTATATGCATGCTCCACGATTTATGCATTATTTTAAAGAAAGCAATGGACATGTATACAATATGCTCCTTAGCCAAGATTGACAAATTGACTAATGTGCCATTATTGAGAACTTTCCACTTCCATAATGTTCTAACATGTAGTATCATTATGGGTCATGCAGGTATGTGTACATGGGGAATTGGACAGTACATGAGGAATAGTACATGAAAAAAGGAACACTTAAATATACTCATCGTGGTTTCAACATGACCTTAGCCCCTGTTAAGAGCAGCGCCTTTTAAGTGAGTCAAGAGTGGCTACATTCAAGCTCACAGAAATACTTAGTTACATACATCGTGGTTTCAACATGACCTTAACTCTTATTTAGTGTGGCACCCCTGTTAAGAACGGTACCCGTTGGAGTGAGTCAAGACTGGCTACAAATTTATTTAATTAATTAAATTAATTAATTAAATTAATTAAATTAATTACATTTATAAAGCGCTCACACAGCCCGCAGGCATCGAGGCGCTGTTACAGGAATAGTTTTTTTGTCTTAGTTACGTATTTATAACGCGCTTAAACACCCAGAGGTTTCTAAATGCGGACCCGGGGATCGAACCTGTGTTGCTTCATGTCTCTTGTGTTGCTTCATGTCGTCTTGCTTCCAAGAGGCGCACGCTGCCGCTGAGCTATCCTCCCGGGACAAATAAGCCCACAAATCTATTAAAGCTATTTAGGCATTGTGTATTTAAGTACGAGCTTTTAAAACAGGTTGTTGTATTCAATGTATTGTAAGATCATACTATATTGATCATGACACAAGTACCTATTTTAGTGTTCAAGAGTACCTTGATCACCTAATTGGTTTCAAAAGTTGTGGTCCACATAAGGTGTTATAGACTCACTCTGCTGGGAATAGCGGTCTTGATAATGGGGGGGGGGGCTTGACATAGGTACACTCAGTGAAAGATGTAATTAGCAGTGCCCTATTACGGTTAAACAACATTTATGCTTGGAGTACATGCCAGTTATTCAACATCTGTTGTGAGAAGGTTACAGCGGCAAAGAGATGTTTTAGCACCACCTGTCCCTCCTGTGAATCTGCTTTAGAATGTCCATCAATGCAGTAATGCTGAGTAAAACTATGTATAGAACTCCATTATAGCTGTTTTGCAAATGGCTTCCAGTAGTGTTTGATATAGTGTAGCAGAGCTGTATGCATTTCACTATCCATCGGGAGATGGCATTTTTATTTTTATTTTTTTTTTTTTTAAACGTGATCACCTTCCCTGCCAGGTGCTATGGAGACAAACAGTTGGTCTGTTTTTGTAGCGGTTTTATTTACATAGTAAAGAACCGCCCTCCTTGCATTTAGTGTATGGAGGTTTTTTTCAGTTGAGTTTGAAGGGTTTTGAAAGAAAGCAGGTAGTTCAATGGACTGATTGACATAGAACTTGGAAATGAACTTAAGTGAAAACCTAGGGTGTGTTCTTCGTACCAACTCGTCTTTGGGGATAACAAAGAAAGGGTCTTGCACTGACAAAGCTTGACGTTCAAGGACTCTTCTTATGGAGGTGATGGCCACCAGAAAATCTGTTTTATATGTTAGGCGGTTAAGGCTGGATTTGTGCATAGGCTCAAAGGGTGGCCCCATGAGCTTTGCGAGTACATTTAGATCCCACCCTGGAGGCGGGTTTGAAATTGGGGTGGAGGGGGTAAAGCCTTTTTGCTCCTTCCATGAATGCCTTAATGACCGGGACTTTCCACCAGGACACTTTGCTTTGAGAAGTGGTGTACGCGGATAGAGCCGCTATGTGAATTTTTATGGAGTTGAATACTAAGCCGGATTCTAGTAAGTGGAGCATGTAATGAAGAATGTGTGATGGAGTACATTCGATAGGGTTTACATTTATTGACTAGCACTGTCAAGAATATGGTGTGGGCATGTTGCAGCAGTCACATTAGAGCCAGTAGGCTCTGGCATTGCTGCATGCGGATACCGCAAACTACATTTCCCATCTCTCTGGGGTCCGTGTGCGCGGGCAGAAAGCAGCTGCACGTAATCAGTGGGTTGCATTTAAGTCGTCACCCACCAGTGCCAGGTGCAGATTATTGAGAATCTCGGCACAGGTGGACACGGCACGGGAGCCAGGCGGAGAGGCTGATGAAGCACTGAGCCGGAGAAGGGAGCAGCAGGATCCAGGCCATGAGGCGGTGACTGCAAGAGGCTCCGGTTACTTGGCATCAGCTACATCGTCCAGGAAGCCTCTCGAGGCTCCCGGACTTCAGTTAAGTGTGCACGCCGCATTATTGGTTCATGTGCTCTTTTGGGATGTGTTTTACTCAGACACGTGCGGCTATTGCTGCACAGGTTTGAATGGAACAACTGTTTGAGCTCAGCACGCTTTTGTGGGAAACTTTAAAACTGCATGTAGGAACATGTGGAGTTAAATACTTTCACCAGCTAGTATGGACAAGCTGAAAACGGACTCGTTTTGTTGCGACATGCTATGTGTTAGTTTGTCCTTTCATGTCACGCTTTGCCTGTAAGGCTATGAGTCTTGTGAATCACATGGGCAGAAGCACAGCTGTATGTCTCATTATGCACATTACGCCTGCTATGTTCATTTAATGTAGTTTACGATCATGTGCTCTTCATGCTTTGTGTGTGCAGACCAGTTGTTTTTGTTTATTCATTTTGGAGGGTGAAAGAAGATGAATTTCTGGGGACATGCTCATGATTGGATGTTTGAATTCATGCTGCAATTTCAGGAGTGGGTTCAGGAGAAGGGTTACGGGAATACGTATGGCATGGTATTTTAGGTGTTCCTTCTCCCCATTTCCCCCTACCGATCCACTTTGCTCCCCTAAACCTCTTACCGGTTACCCTAACTCCCCATCCACAACCTCTTCCCTAACCCCTCAAATCCCCTTCCCCCCCATTGGCTGCCATGTGGTCACCTATAACTCCAACATCAGCGACCCATGCCAACCACCATGGGAGGGTCGATCCCATTCGGCTTCTGTGTGTCAGTAGAGTGTGTCAATGCTCACTCTCCTATGGTTTTGACAGGCTCCATGATGAGGATTTCCATACACCTCCGAGAATGTTTTAAATCACCAAACTATGACTTCAGGAGCCATGCTCCCAAGTTCTTAGATTGGGGAGGTGGGTGTACCGTTGCCCCCCGTGTTGGGTGAGCATGTTGAAGGGCACAGGAGTTTCATTGGATCGCACATTGCAAGTTTGCGCAGATGCAGAAACCAAGGTTGTCACGCCCACATAGGAGCAACCAGGATTAGAGTTACTTGTTCCTGGTGCATCTTGTTCACTAACTTGCTCAGGAGCGGTGTTTTGGAGGGAGGGTACAGCGTAAACAAATTTCCCTGGCCAGCTCATCCACAGGGCGTTCCTCTTCGATCTGGGTTGGGGAAACCTGGATGCAAAGTCTGGGCATTGTGTGTTTAGGCTTGTGGACTAACAAATCTAATGGAGGATAGCCCCAGAAGGAAAAGATATGGGCTGCAATTTTTCTGCTGAGCTGCCACTCGTGCTCTTCGGGTAGGGGATCTCTGCTTAGTGAGTCTGCTAGAGAATTGAAATCCCCTGGAACATGTTGCGACACTAGGAACATGTTCCGCTTGAGTGCCCACTCCCACATTTTTTGGGCTAGCCTGGACAGAGAGTGTGTGCCTCCCTACTTGTTTATGTAAAACATGGCAGTGGTGCTGTCTGTGATGACTTGTACTGTTTGACCGGATAGATGCACCAGAAGAGCTTGTAGGGCTTTCAGCACTGCTGGCAGCTAAAAACGGTTTATGTGATTTTGGGCTGTGATCTGCATCCACAGGCCATGCGCAGTGTGGTGAAGGTAATGGGCTCCCCATCCGGTGAGTGATGAGTCTGTGTGAGAAACCTGAAGGTGTCTCACCCGCTAGTCCTTGGAGATCTGTCAACCAGGTGGCCAGGACATGGCCATCGCTATTGGATCCAGTTCCTGGGGTTGGGAGAGGATCACCTGGATGAGGGGTCTTCGGGAAGTGGAAGTGGGACACTGATGGCTGAGACGCAGTACCCCCTTCCTTGTAACACATTTTCCCCCCATTCTACCCTGTAGGATATTTAAAAGCTCTACCCCCCCCCCCTTTTTAAACAAACACTTTCTTACACCATGATAGGCAAGTTAACACCGGAGCCGATTACCTGACATGTCCCAACACGCAGGTCAGGCAACACGCAGGTCAGGCAACACGCAGGTCAGGCAACACGCAGGTCAGGCAACACGCAGGTCAGGCAATTGACAATAACCTCACACACCACACAGCCCTTTTACCTTCCCCACAGGGATAAAAGGCAGAGCACAAGCGCACACTACAAACAAGGCCGAACGCACGAGACCGGCGGCGAGACCTGGAGGCACAAAGAGGGCCCTGCCCTTGCCCTTTTCAACTCAGACACGCGAAGGGGAAATCATAAGACCGGGATTCACAGCTGGCGTATGGGATAATCGATGTCAACTGTGTGCAGGGGCCTCCCGCGTGGATAGCACAGGTGGTAAGGCATGCTGGCTACCGCGGTACCATCCTTGACTCCAGAAGCAAGACAAGCCAACGGGTTCAGCACAGCCCGTGAGTCGGAAGAAGCTAATAGCATACCGAAATGCTTTTGAGACCAAGGTTGCAAGTGGCAACATTGTATGAACGCAAGGAACTTGAGAACAAAGAACTTGTGTGTGTTTGAACTTTTGGGAAAGCCCAGACAAGGGCCAGCTGTAGAACAGTTAGTCGCCACAGGAGTGCTTATTCAAAGGACACTTGCTGCCCGCTTTTGTTTTGTGTTGGAACTGCAAGTACCAGAAGGCCCTAGAAAAAGGCAGTGTGAGGGGTCAGAGTGGTCCTACAAGACACGTCAAATCCCTTGTACAATCGAAAGTCTCCGACCCATTGCCAAGAGAAAACTAGGAAAATGAAAACCACGCTTTCCGATGAGATGAAGCAAATCACTGAGTTAGAAATGTGTTAGAGAGGGCAATGGGAACCTGACGAAGGGATGCCAAAGGAAAAGTTAAGAAAGTAAATCCTGCATCGTGATAGTATGCTATTCAGATTGAAAGGCTGTATTGAACCCGGCAGAAGGTGGCCCACGTTGCAAGAAGAATCAGAGCCCGACGGAGGGAGACCCAAGGTGCGAAAAGCAATAGACTATTGTGCAAGATCACCGAAGGAACTTTAGTTTGTTGTTTTTGATCCAGCAGGCCTTCTAGGGCAAGAGACTTTGAGGAAAGAGACTTGGCCACTGAAGGTTCCGAAATAGTTGAATGGAATTGGGAGCCTCCTGCTGGATAGGCATTCCCTCTTGTCCCGTGCTTAAAACGTGGGTAAGAAAGACCCAGCCATACCATCCGGACTTATCATTTTGTGAAAACTTTTCTTTTCTGGTGAACATTATCCCACACTCTTTTGTAACTTAGTTGTAAGGATTGGCAATAGGTTTTTTAGTATAGGCCCTTTTTACTTGACAAGACGCTACTAGGACTGCCTTATTATTTGATGGTTGTCGCTTGCTCCCATCTTAGCTTTAGGTTTAGATTAGGCGTTTCTCACCCATGCATACAGTTTAACACACGATGAACTGTGATCACTTGTGTCAGTCACCATGAGTTCCTTACAGTTGTGACAATCGCTTGCACTGTAGTGTTGTGAAATGGTTTTCCCCTTTAACAGATTTTTCTTTGTTCAACAGCGTAGCGCTTGAACTAGGGTTAGCAAAACAACCACTAGATTGTCCCACTGACCGCTTGCCTGAGACCACTGTTTCGCTAAACACTCTCATTGGGCGCATACGCAACAGTGCGTGCGGAACCAGGTCAAAGTATGAAGCCATCATCCCGAACAAGCGCATTGCTTTGCGTACGGTTATTTGGCGACCGGCTAGACAAAGAGGTATTTGCAGCAGTATGTTTTGCACCCTTTCATTTTACAGAAAGACTAGCCCCTCTCCCGTCTTTATGATGGCTCCTAAGAACTGTTTGGTTTTGCTTGGAACAAAATGATTTATTTCGCATCGATTGAGAATCCCAATTGGAACAGCAGATTGATTGTTCTTTGGGTATTTTGCTCGCAAATTTGAGGGGATTCCCCTGTTATCAGCCAGTTGTCCACATAAGGGTACACTGGGATTGATTCTCCGCGTAGGTGCGCCACTGCAACCGCTAGTACCTTGGTGAATACCCTTGGAGCAGAGGCTATTCCAAAGGGTAGCACCTTGAACTGGTAGTGTTGATTCGCCATTTTGAAGCACAAGAATTTTCTGTGTGCTGGGAATATTGAAATATGAAAGTATGCATCGTTCATGTCCAAGGTTGCCATTGTGAGTGAGAGGACCCCAAAAATACAGTTAATTTTCCCAATTGAGTCAATCAAGACACACCCCTGTGCTGGTTATATCAAAGGCTTTATCTAAAATAGGGCAAGCAGAATCTACTCTGCTCATGCCGAGAGCGCTCTGCAGAAAACATGTTACAATTTACTTTTATACAAAAAATTCATCATCAAGCAGAGGTAAGGCCTAAGGGGAACATGAACAGTAGGGATTGGTCACTAAGGGCGAACACCTATAAGTGCCATAGGGTCGTCGAGTTGCGGTTGGTTCAGGATCACGTGGTGTAGTGAAGATGCTTCTCAGGTCAATCGGTCAGCTGGGCTCATCGAATTGGTATGGGGGATCGGCAACTGTGGTGTTGCTTCTTTGTTAAATAACCATTTGACATTTGCCCTTGTGGCCACACATTCCCATTCACTCACTACCATAATCCGCTTGTCCAGCGAGTTCAGAGACCTATGGGCTTAAACGCTTAGAAAGAGCGTGGTTCAATACATTTATTATTGGGCATAGGTTAAGACTCAACCATGAAATGCACCGCTTGACCCGTTGAGACACTTCAAAATATGCTGACTAAAGAGGTGAGGCTTTCAAGGTCACTGTGTGATCTGGGGTGTCCATCTGATAAACAACAAAGAGGGCTCTAAATCTACAACTGGAATCACACAAGAATAGGTCACAAAAAGGCACATACAATCTCGGTCATAAGTTTCATTGTGGGGGGTTAGTGGTCGGTTGTCCAAACATTATTAAATCTCTGCTAATCTACCTTTACACCATGAAGGGTAGAGGAGGATCGAAACCGCTTTTCGGTATAGTTCCGCGTTGCACAAAGACACAGGGCCTTCAGAGATAGATCTTACATACAGGCTTGTATACGTAGCTTACTATATTACATTCAGGTTATACTGGTTTAGAATATACTACATTTTCTAGCCGGCTAAATATTCTCATTGTAACAAAAACTCATCAAGGAATTAAACGTGTACTTTAGGGTTCATACTTTATTAATGAATTAGTGTTCATCCTTGGTCGGTGCATGCAGCCTTGACACATGTTGCAATTTGGTGAGAGTAATTGGTTGCTGTATTACGTTTACACAATATCGTACATGTATTTACATTTGAACTAAGAAATGAGGTAGCTTAGTGCTGGTGTGTGCAGTGTTATGCTTGTTATGCATTTCGTTATTGTAATCTATTTCACATAGTAGCATCATACCATAAGTTAATATGCATTGCACTTTCATGACTGAGCTCTAACGTTAGGACTTTTAATTGCACAGATATTATACCGTGTGCTAATATGCTCATTGTTCTATTATCCTTGCATCAGTTTGCATGCAAAAAGGCATTGTGGGGATCCACCAGGGGGCGCAGAGATGTGCTAACGCATCTCAGCTCGTCTCCTCCGATGGGCACCGTTTGAGGGTCTTGAGCCCCCCCAACATCCCCGCAGTGAGGAGCAAACCATACCCCCACCTTGCCAACGTTGGTGGGCACATCACCCTGAAATTTGAACTTCCGCAGTGGAGCCGCTGCGAAACCGCGACCCGTTGAAATTTGGAGGGAGAGTGACCCCTCCCCCCATTGGCACCGCGGCTCCACAAGAAACTACGCGGAGCCCGGGCTAGAGAGCGGCCTGTGACTAGGCCGAGCGACGCTGCCTGGCGCCTTCTCCCTTCTCCCCGGAGGGAGGTAGTGGTGGCAGGGCGCACCCTGGATGTAGCTGAACCCGCTCCCCCTGGGGCAGACGCAAGCCCCCTGCAACGTCCGGGGAGGGCCCCGAGCGGTGCCGCCGGGTCCCCCGGTGCCTGGAGAAAGCCGGCGGTGAGGCCCCCCTGAACACACGCTTTCTGGAGGCAGGCCCCTTGGGTCAGAGATGTCCGGGGGGGGCCTATGAGCTGGAAGGAGGCACTACAGAGATTTCTCCGCCCGTCCCCGGGCCCCCAAGAACATCCTGAAATGGCGGCACAGACACACCAGGAAGCGGCAGACGCCAGCACTGTCACCAAGGGCATGGCGGCCCTCCTGGAGGAAATCAGAGGCTTCAGGGCAGATATAGCGCTGCGACTGGACACCCTGGACAAGAAAGTTGACGAAATAGACGATAGAGCTCTTGCGCTCGAGAATAACACTGCCTCCAACAATATCTTCGAGACCCAATTCGATATGCGCCTGGCGGAGCTTGAAAGGAGGGAAGAGAAATGCTCCTTAAAGTTGGATGACTTAGAAAACAGGGAACGTCGGTGTAACTTGCGCTTTCTAGGTTTCCTGGAGCACGAAGGTGAAACGCAAGCGGACATCAATAAAGCCGTCAGCGCAGTGGTTGGTCTGCTGTTCGGAGGGGCCAACACGAATGTGCCCACTATCGACAGGGCCCACAGAGCGGGCGCTTCCTCCAGAGGCCCCAGGTCCATTCTTTCACTATTTCGCCGAGAAAAGCAAGATTCTCGAATTGGCTTTGAAGACAGGCCCAGTGGAGTGGGAAGGGGCCCAGATCTCAATCTACCAGGATATGCCGGCTTTCACACTGGCAAGACGCCGACTATGTGCTCCGCTGACAAAAATGCTCCAGTCCAAGGGGGTCCGGTACAGGTGGGGATACCCCTTCTCACTCTCTTTCGAGCTTCAAGGCTACAAATACGCCCTAGTGACGGAGGACGACATCCAGAGGGTGTCAAGCGAACTATTGGCCGGCCCGAATACGGAGCTGGGTGACCAGGAGGGCGAGCGAGCTCCGAAAGGCCCAAAAGGGACCAGGGCCCCAAGGGAAAGACGCAGGGTTCGAGGCCAAAGGAAATTCAGGAGATTGGCCCCGGCATCCCCGGGGCTCCCGGACACATGAAAGGGACCGTGGTGATTAATGAAAAAGCCTGAAACCGACTTTGTGAGTGGATGGGGGGAAACAATTGTTTACACCCAAGGACGACCTTGGGGGTGGGGGGGGCTCGAGTTGTTGTTAATCAAGAGTTATTGAGCCCGGAGGGGGAGACAATGGTGGCCTGGTTGGCGATAGGATGACACCAACGACCTGCCAGGCGATCAGGGGGAGGGGGCAGGGGAGGGGGGAGGAGGGGGGGAAAGTAAGGGGGTTGGGATGTTGGGGTTACAGTTATGGAATGCCAAGTTTTGGGGTCTACTACGCACCCCCAGGGCTTTCACGAGCCTCTAATGGGGTAGACAAGCACTGTGGGAGCAGGAACTGTTGCTGTTTGTTGAGGGGAACTACGAGCTTTTATCAGTGTATTAATGGATGATTTGCTCCAATACTTGACAGTGGGATCGCTAAATGTGCGGGGGCTCAACTCGCCTACTAAGAGATCGGTGTTGGTGCGGGAATTCGCAAGGCTCCGGCTTCACTTCTTATTTGTACAGGAAACTCACTGGGTTCGGGGCAAAGAACCGAAGCTCAGGGCTAAAACTATTGATCAGGTATTCACAGCATCTTCTCAGGCAAAGAAGCGAGGAGTAGCCTTGATGGTGTCCCCCGGGGCCCATTTTGTGCTTAAAGCCTTGAAATCAGATCCGGATGGACAATTTCTCATGGTTAAAGGGGAGGTGCGGAGTCGGCTGTTTACACTGGTGGGTATTTATGCCCCGAATGAAGCACAAGATACCTTCTGGGTTGGAATGAAAGAAATAATATCATTCTCGGAGGGTACCCTATTGGTTGGGGGAGATTTTAATATGATTCTATGCCCCGAGAGGGATAGGAAGTCTGCTAAACCCTGCCCGAACATGCGCCTTCACGAGAGACTTGCTGTGGCCTTTCGCGAAGTGAACCGGGAACTGGGCCTGAGTGACACATGCACCTGCAAGCAAGGTCGGAATTCCAACTATACTTTTTACTCAAGGCCTCACGCAGCTTTCTCTCGTATCGACTACATTTTGGTTGAGACCTCGCTTCAGAGGGAGGTCACTGACTCGGGAGTGGAGATTGTCCCATGGACTGACCACGACATGGTAAAGATTAGATTGGGCCTCCCCCCTGCCCCAGCAGTAGGATCCCGGTGGAGGTGTAACGACCTTCTTCTGCAGGACAAGGAGGTCCGCCAATCCCTCCTGGTGGCCATCGAGGACTACTTTTCCCTCAATGATAACGGTGAGGTGGGGGTCATGGGAGTATGGGAGGCATTCAAGGCTACTATCAGAGGTACCCTCATAGGGATTGGGTCAGGGAAAAAGAGGGAAAGAGCCCGGGAGGAGAAATCACTAAGGGAGAAGATAGAGGCAATACAACCAGGGGGGGAAATTAAAAACCCAGATGTTCCCTGGGAAATGGGAGGAATTGCAGAGGTTACGAACCAAATTAGCAGACCTCCTTGTGGGACAGACGGAGAAGAAATACATGGAAAAGGGGGAAAAGGCGGATGGATACTGGCTTGGAGACTCCGTGAGTTCAGAAACAGCAGAAGGGTTAATTCCATCTGCACCCCGGAGGGGGACTTGACAGTGCGGGATAGTAAAATCGCGGAACAATTGAGGAGATATTATGAAAGGCTGTAAAGCTCGGAATACACGGGCGATGGGAACGAGGTTGCCAGCTTTCTCGACTCCCTCCCGATACCGGGCCTCCACCCCGACAAAGCTGAGTTATTGGAGCTGCCCATAACCCCACAAGAAATAATAGATACCATATCCTCGCTGAAAAGCGGAACAGCCCCGGGGGACGATGGCTACACAGTCAAGTTTTATAAAACATATAGGTCCACGCTTGCCCCATTCATGGCTAAGATGTTCATATCCGCGCTGAATCAGGGCTCCCTTCCACCCATGATGATGTCGGCTTTGATTGTAGTGCTCCCTAAGGAAGGAAAAGATCCGGCCCAATGCCAATCATATCGCCCCATCTCCCTTCTCAACACTGATGTTAAAATCCTAGCTAAACTCCTAGCAAATAGATTAGCGAAACTCCTTCCTTCCCTAGTACATGGCGATCAGGTGGGTTTTGTTACGGGGCGCCAGGGATCAGACAACATTAGGAAAACCCTCGATCTCATCCATGAAGCTTCAAAACAGGAGGTGGAAGGCTACCTTCTTTCGTTAGACTCAGAAAAGGCCTTCGACCGTGTCGAGTGGCCCTACATGGGCAGAGTTCTCCGCAAGATGGGGTTGGGAGACAACTTCTGTGGGTGGATCGCAGCACTTTACAACAGCCCTTCAGCGAGAGTATTGGTCAACGGAGGCACCTCAGAGCCGTTCTCCCTTTCCCCTTTTATATGCCTTGGCGATGGAACCCCTGGCCATAGCGGTCAGGACAGACCAGGAGATCATGGGGATACGGTGTGGCGACTGCGACTTTAAACTATCCTTGTTCGCAGATGATATCCTGGGCTACCTAACCAACCTCCGGGTCTCCCTACCACGATTACTTGATCTCATACACTACTTCGGCTCCTTTTCGGGACTGAAGGTAAATACGCCAAATCTAACGTAATGCCCATGGGTCCAGGGGAACATGAGATTGAGGGCAGCACCGAAATACTGGGGGTAAGAATAGAGCGGGAATCCACCAGATACCTGGGCACCACCATCCCCAGAGACCTCTCCCAACTATACCAATGCAACTTCCCGGGGATCCTGGCTCAGGTTAGTAGCGACCTTCAACGATGGGCTCCCCTTACACTCTCTTGGCTGGGGCGCATGGTTACGGTGAAGATGAATATTTTGCCCCGCCTCCTTTATCTCTTCGCGGCACTCCCTGTGGTGATACCCGAGGCCTTTTTTGAGGTTCTCCAGTCCCGGGTCCTCCAATTTATCTGGAATGGCAAAAGGACGAGAATCAAGACTTCCACTTTTACCCTACCAAAGTCAGAGGGTGGATTCGGTCTCCCGGACTTCAGGCTTTACTATAAAGCAGCCCAGCTCCGAATAATGTTGGAACATATGAGGGATGACATGGGAACATATTGGACATATATTGAGGACATTCATGCCCACCCGAGAAATGTTAGAGACCTTTTGTGGGCCCCCCCTAGGGTTCTCCCCCCACATCTCAGAACTCATCACACCCTGGCGGCCCTCTGGGCGGTTTGGAAGCCTAACGCTGCTAACTAACGACTATCCTCTTGGCCATCCCCCCCTGACTTCGCTTTGGGGCCCCCCTATTGATCTGGGATCCAAGGGATTCCGAGACACCCAATCTTGGTCAGACATGGGCCTGGAGAGAATCTCTCAATTGTATCGTGAGGAGGGTTTTATAGAATATGATAAACTGACCGAAGCATTGGCAGATAACCCCCCCTCAGTCTTCGAATACCTACGCTTGAAGGGGATCTTGACCCACCCTCGCTGGGCCGATCGTCTCAAACGCCCCCTCACCCCTTTCGAGACTATCCTGACCAAAAGCACAACGCGGAGAGGCTCCTTATCTAGGTTCTATGGTGTCTTGATTACGGCGGACCTGGAGGGTAGACAACCTTTCAAGGGGATCTGGGAAACCAGGCTGGGCATGCCTCTGGATGATCATACGTGGAGGGCGATTTTCAAATGCATTTTCACGGGTTCTCTGTACACGGCTGCTATGGAACATAACTTCAAAATTCTCCATTCATGGCACCGCCCCCCGGCCACCCTGTCCAAAATGTTTAGGGACGTGTCCCCCTTTTGCCCCAGAGGGTGTCTCCAACGGGGCACATGGTTTCATTTGTGGTGGGAATGCCCAGTCATTCAGGTATATTGGTCGGAACTACTTAGCTGGATTAAGGAAATCGAGGGGTTCTGCCCAACCTTACTGCCATTGGAAATCCTCCTGGGCACCCCCGCACCCGAGACAGAACTGAATGCGTTCCCTAAGGTTATTGGGGCCATGTTGAGAGCGGGGAGGCTAGCGCTCGCCCAAAAGTGGAAAAGTGCTTTGCCCTTGTCCAAAGAGGAATGGCTCTGCAAACTCAGGTCGATTTTTATATATGAAAAGCTTACCGCAATAACTAACGACACCATGACGGACTTTGTGCAAGAATGGACTGCAGTTCTTCTCCACGAGGATTGTATTTCTCTATGCGCCTGTAGATTGTATTTTAGGTTGCCTCCACGAGATGCCTATCTCCACTCTTCCTTGAGACTGTGATTGCAAACTTCTGTTTAATTCACAAGCTGAACCCACTGTGTCAAGTGATTCGTCTATTTGGTATTTAGCAAGCAGCCGTTCTCCCCAGAGCTATTATTGCTCGTGAACTCTCAAAACCTGGTATGTTGACATTGGGTTAGGGTGGGAGGGAGGAGGGTGGTGGGAAGGGAGTTAATATTGGAAAAACTGACAGCCTGTTTCTTTAATATTTTGTGTCTTACTGATGGAACGGTCCGTTTCGTTCAGCCCTATATGTATGTTGTCAATAAAACAAATTGTTAAAAAAGGCATTTTGGCTCCCTTCTTTATTAAAGCACAAACAATCAAACAGGCTTGAGGGTCACTTCTAACTGTTGACCCTGTTTTAAGGAATATAGGGCTGGTGTTCTTTATGGCCAGGGTCTGTTGGGTGTGGGGGAAGGTTTATAGAGAGGAATGACTTCTGCGCTGGCCCCTGTTCTGGGCCGTATCAGGGGCAATGAAGCGAGACGGAAGACAGAAGATACAGTGTAAAGTTTGTTGCATTCTTGCGTCTAGTCTCTCATGAGAACCAAACCACTGCAGAGACGGCAAAGGGGAGGAGGTGGGGAGAGTAGCTTGCTTGCTGTGTGCCTGGCTGGGAGAGCTGCAGGCCTTCGTTGGAACTTCACAACTGTCCTGCCATTACAAAATGGAGTCTGTAGCTTACAAAATGGAGTCTCGTTCAACTCTGGTTTTACGCTGTCTCAAGCGGGGGGGGGGTCACAGTTCCTAGGGGTATTCCCGCACAAGTGCTCCGGGACGGGGCCCTGAACCCAAAGCAGCCGCAACTGGGCCTACCCAGGAAGTGTAAAGATGGGGACTGGGAGGGGTTCCAAGACCCCCCTCCTCCCACACACCATGTAGTCCCCATGTTTTAGCAGTGGGATTACTTCTTGTAGCATGGTCATGCAGAATTTTTGTGGCTGATGCATGTCTAGGACAGGGGGCAGTGTTAGGTTTTTCTTTGGCACAAGGGAGTACATTGAATAGATACCCTTGTTTACCTGGTTTGCCGGGACGATTTCTATGACGTCCTTTAGCAGCAGTGCCTTGATCTCTTCTAGCAGGATGCGCCGTTCTTCCTGCGTAGTTGGTCTTTGTCTTGGCAGGTGGTTGGCTGGTGTTTGTATAGCCTCCCGCCAAGGTGAAAAGTACCCACTTTTCTGATGTGATGCCCTCCCATGCGTGGCTAAAATGAGAAATACGGCCAACTACTGGAGAGGCATGGTAGGGGACCTGTAGCAGGTGGTCATTGCTTAGGAGTGGTGGAGCCTCCTCTTGAGGAGGATCTGCCTTTACTTCTTGACCTTTTGTGGTCCCTTTGAAAATGTTGGGAGGACTGCCCCTGTGAGGAACCCCATGATGAACTCTGCCTGCCCTGGTTGTAGTTGAAGGACCGCTGGGAGTTCTGTCCTCTAAACCGGCGTCCATTAGAAACTCCTCCTGCACAAAGGATTTGTGCGTTATCCCAGGGATTTGAGGGTGTCATATTCCTCCTTAGCTTTTTTCTCTGCGTCCTCGACCGCTTTACCGAATAATGCGTTGGGCTCGATAGGCATGTTCAAAAGAGTGGGTTGAGTCTCCAACTTGAAACCAGATTGACTTAGCCATGCATGGCGTTTGAGGAGGGTACCTACCGCAACAATCCGCCCTGCATTATCTGCTGCACGTAAATTATTTTTAAAGGATGCAGCATGTCCCTTCAGCAACTGTAAGAGCTGTGTTTTTAGGGGTTTGGGACCGATTATATTTGCTGTGAGAACTTGTCCCACTTGTGGCAATTCTATCTGGACAGTAGCGTAGTGTTGGCTATCGATCCTCAAACGATCACTTGCTCAAAGTGCCCAGCTTCAGTCGCCAAACTCCAGGTGGCTCTAGCTTCCCTGTTGTCACCCCTGTTGTCACCGCTGTTGTCACCGCCAAGCTTTGGAACAATCTCCCCAGGTTCTTGAGAATGCAACCATCCTATTGGACCTTTAGGAGAAATTTGAAAACCTGGCTCTTCATCAAAACTCCTCAGAGCCATGTCACTGCATCTCTTTTGAACCTCATTAACCTATGCATCTGCTTTTCCTGCTTACCCTTACTTACCGGCACACCCCTTCTCCTAATGTAACTAGCGCCTAGATACCTGCGGGTTCGGTGCGGTGCAAAAAATACAAAATAAAATAAATATCCTCACCTTGAAGGCAGCTGAGGAAGCCACTTTTCTCCCTGGGGTGCAAATCTTTTTGCCCCTGAATGTTGTTAAGTTGTTCTGGGTGTTGATTCAGTAAGTCAACAAAACTACAAATTCTTCTCAAAACCCTATCAAACTGTTTCGGGGTCCATTGGGAGGATGGTAACACTATGGGAGCAGGTGCAGGCAAAGGCCCTGGATCAGGGGGCTGTTTGTGGTGCATTGCCCCTTAAAGGGTGTCCTTAGGGGCAGAGTATTCCCTATCCTTTGAACCCTGTGATTTTGAGGGTAAGGGTGTCGAAGATTGGGAGTTTTTTTACGTATTTGCCTTGCGGATGGTGTCAGATTTGTTTGATCATGAGAACTAAAGCCGTCGGTGTGTCTTTCGACGCATGTTTGACGGTACCCGAGGAATTTCTTATTTGCTTGCAGTGTCAGAAACAGACTTTGGCATCTGTTTCGGGGGCATGTCGTGTGGTGATCGGGATGGCCCATAGGACAAAGATTTTTTTCTTAACCTTCCCATAGACATCACGTGTGGCTCATTGGTCGCCGACGTGGTCAACTGTCTGCCATGGGGTGGGGGGCAGGGGCATTTAGTGTGGCGTGCATTGGAGGTCCCCGAGCCGTCGGTTGTCGTCTCAGTTGCAGAACCGCAAGCCTGCCTGTTGGAGTTGGGGGTTCGCATGCAGAAATCCATTGGGCCCTGATCGCCCTCAGCGTCACTTAGGACGCCGAAATCGCTGGAGGTTCCCTAGACGTCCATGGCGACCTCGGCCTGCATGATGTGGTGGGCCCAGCGTTTAGTATTCCGGTCCTTTAAAAGTTTTTGGCAGAAACAGTTTACAGGACGTCCAATGTTTTTCAGAGTGGTCCCTAAGGAGGCAAAGATTGTACACTGAAACCTTCCAGGGAAACTTCCTGTTATAGGAAGCACAGAATTTAAAAAGGTATTTTCCATAGTATGGAAGGATGGCAGCCTAGCAAAATAAAAGGGAGTATAGGGGAATATGCATTCTCTAAGTGAGATGGATTAGGACCTCCCCATCCCCCCACTCTCCCTACTGTATAAAGGGCAGAGGCCCTTTGGGGGCTAGGTAGGCCGCAGACAAAGTTCATCAAGGCGGGAGTCATCGACGACTGGTCTTGTCCTCGAAAGCCATCACCAGAGATCTTACGGTGTACGGTTGTCGAAAGGACAGAAAGAAAGTCTAACTTTAAACTTTTTGATAAGTAATGGCATCAGCCAGAAGGACCTCTGCGACATGCGTCTGACTATGATGGTGGAAAAAAACAATCTGAGTGACCTCCACGCGTGAAGGATCATGGGTACAGTGGACGTCACACTAGGGATAGGATTACCGGCACGCCCTGTCGACGTCCCTTTGAGTTTCGAAAACAAAAAATCTAATACTCTGTGGCTACCACTAGATGTTGACCTATGCATCTAAGCAGATCCACAAGCCTCAGAAATATATATATATATTTCACTGAAAAAAACCTTAATTAAGGTGCAGTTAAGTTGCGCAGATTTAAGGCAACAAAACCCTTGAAATTCACAAGATGTGGGAAGTTAGGACGGGCTTAAGTCAGCGCACTCCTGTTGATGTCCCACATAATTCCTTTTTATATGTCATTATGAATCCCTTTCTCGTATAATATGTATGTGCTCATGGGCTTTGCAACGGGAATGCGCAGAGTTAAGCTGGTCATGGCTTGCACATCTCCTGAATTTCAAAGGTTTTGAGGTGTTAAATCTGCGCAACTTACGGGCACCTTAAAGGTTTTTTCAGTGAATTACAAGGGTTTTGTTTTACCAAGGCCATTTCCCCTGTACATGCTTCCCTGTACATCTTTTGGACCCACTTCGTGCTCACTGGGCAGGGCCATATTGCACCCCTTGACAGGGTGCCCCAATAGGTTACCCCACACACACCTACCTCACTGTAAAATTCCACTTTTTTGTATTTTTATTTATTTTTTTACACTTTTTTCCCATAATGGCGTTACTTCAGCAATGTACTATAAATAACCCAGAATATTTTCGAAAATATTCACAGTTATTTTACATGTGACGCACTTTCAAAAAGAACCCTCAATATATGACAAAAATAACCTTTAATATGCAAAACACGTTTGAGCTCTGAACTTGGGCCCCAGCCAATCCTTTTCCGGATTTCCTTTGGTACTCAACATGCACCTTACTATAATGAGGTGACCGCTGCACTATAATATAAATATAGATTTATTCCCAAAAAAAACATTTATGCTAAAGGGACGTTCTGGTTACAGGTAAAACCGAAAACCCCCAGAAAATTGCCAGTTATGGTAAGCTAAACAACCATTAACTTGTGCCACCACCGTGCACTGCCAAGACTAACACCAATGACATCAAAGATGACATCACAAATGTCAAACGGAAAGAACAAAAGACCACAAAATGGCTGTCGCAGACGGGGAAACTTAGTCCGTTCTCACTTTCTGTGGCTGCCATAGTAAACAAGAAATGGCCGTCATGGAAAGAGAGAAGGGACAACATGTAGTCCCTTCTCCCTTTCCATAGCGGCCTGAGGGAAAAAGAACAAAGACCTGCATGAGGGATGCAGGCTCACAAACGCACCAATCGGTGGGTTACATTTATAATAACCTGCACCGGGTACTAATGGACAATTGCATACTAGAGAACAATATAAAAAGGACAAAAATTTTCTGTCCCAAATACTTTTCTCTAGCATATAATAAGAACCATAATCCATGGACCTTTCAAACTATTTGCTGTATCCGCAGTACCCTTTCCAGGCGATACCATCCTTAAAAGACCCAGACTGCATGTGCATACCATCACACAGGACAGCTCTTCTACTTTTATATTTTTAACACTCTCATTGCCGGCTTTCAAACAGTCATACATTCATCCATCAATCACTTTTTAAAACTCTACATATAACCCTATCAACATATTAAACTAATTACACTTCTACACACCAATTGACACTTAATGTATATATGCATTGTACAGTGGGAGAAGTGCATAAATAGAAGGAGCAATACGGATGGGCAAGTGCTCATGCGAGCCCAGGAGGGAAGTGCCAATGGATGCCAAGGTGCAAAGCCACTGGCTAACTGCTGGGGCAGAGGAGTCCCAAGCGTGGGGTGCATCTTAACCATGAAGTCCCTTTAACAAAGTTTTTTCTGTCAATTTAATAGGTTTTTATAAAAGTTAAATTATTTCATGATGTTACATCACTGTATAAAAGTTATTAATAATTCCTCTTAAAATATATAAAACTCTAAACCTCCTTTAACAAACATAAGTATGAGTTGCAAATATGTCAGTCGTTATGAGCAGCGCATGCTGGGGATACAAATCATCGTTGAATTGCCTATGGCATGAGGCTCAACCAAACCACCCCCATTATTCACTGCACCTACCCTGCAGTCTAGTTCAGTGTCCACTATACCCTAACAATGTGACCAATGCCCAGTGCTCATGGCTTGCAGCCATGGCCACTCTCCAAATGCATAGGCCATGGGCTTCGGCCATGCCACATTCCCAATAAGCAAATCAGAGAACACATTTTTGTTTGCCGGGGGCCAGTCCCATTCCCCGGACACCAAATTTATATCACTAGCTTTTCCACTTACATTCTCACACTTGAAAAATAAAAAGACAAGACAAATTTGCAAAAACATGCTTTCAGGTTCTATGCTGATGTTCTTTGCACATGTTTGTTGTAATCCAATCCAGCACTTCAGGCTGTAACCACAAGCAAAATAGGTTTTGACATTCAAACCTACGACTTCGGCCATGGTGCTGAAAGCAAACGTCCCCCATAAGGCAGTAACCTCCCCACAATGAGAGGCAATAAAGGACACACACCAGGAGGGAATGATACCAGGACTAAGTGCGGGTGATGTAAAAGAGTTTATATAACCAACATAGGGCATGCAAAGGACTCTGCAAGCTCCGAGAGCGCTCTGACAATAGCAAAGACAGTCATATTTATTACAAAACTACGTCATAAATCCTGTGAGCTATAGGGCGCACATAGTCTCAGGGATTGGGTGGCATTGACTAAGCTATAGGTGGTGCATCGATGAGCTGCTACGGGATTGGTGGACATCTGCGTGGTGCCAACGTGGGGTGGACAGGTCAGCTGGGCTGGTCGGGGTGGAGCTGCCAGGCCGGACGCGGTCTGTGTCGATGATTGGTGGCTGTACTAACACTTTGCCCTTGTGGCCACACACACAAACACTCATCACTTTATACGACTCCAGTTGTCCTGCAAATCCTACAACGTGTTAATCTAAGATCACAAGACAGACAGGAGAGACAGCATGCAATATGAAGCTTTACCAATACATCAGTGTACTATTACTCTTGACCCAATGACCAGGTGTCTTGTCAGAGGGCACGGAACAAGCTGCCTTGTCATTCTATTCTGTCAGATGTGGTGAGGGATTGTTTTACGATATGTTAGTACAGGGGTGAATAACTCTCTCTCTGGCCCGTTAACTTGGGGTGAACTGGAGTACTATTAGATCAGTGAGGGCACACATCTGACCCCGCAAAGGCAGTGAGATTTAGGACCAGGTAGCACATAATTCACTTGGCCAGGCCATGGCGGCCTCTGACATGGGGGAGGAAAATACTTGAAGCGGGACCAGCAGAAGTGTGGGGAGGTGAGGCTCTGCTGTTCAACTACCAGCAAGCCCTGGCGGGCATTGGCGGGAGGAGGGGGAGATGGCCTTGTGGCTCCAAGCAATTCTCTATTCACTGAACTACACAATATACCATATGAGGGGACAGATGCTAAAGTTAGTAGCATTAGACCGATTACATATTTCTGTTGTTTATAAATGCATACATTTCGGTATTCATAGCAATGGGGGTTGGCTATAGCACATGTAAAACATAACGTTGCTTGAACACATACTCGTATTTCACGGGGCAGACCGATGAATAACATAACATCATGTAGTGTTAGGTTGGGTCGTGTACTCGGAAGCATAGACACTATGTTTGTTTACATTTCCGTTTACAGCAACCACTAGTTCAACACCTTTGAGGATCATCATACACATTTAAACACGTTTCACTACGTTGTACACAAACATTTTATGTATTGCTTCTCGCTTTATCCTTTGTACATTAGCAGCAATCATTAGTTAGCATAAGGCGGAATCTATCAAGCCCTTTAATTAGGCCTTCAAGGCACATGGTATCTTGCAGCGGACGGGGATCATTCTTGCTTTTATTAATGTTCTAAGTTGCATCCCTTTCCACCCCCCATTTTAGCGTTCACAAAAACACCCCTGTGAGCAGTTAGGTTTGGTATGTATCGTTAGCACTCCATCTGTGGGGGTCTGGGCAGGGGTTTATGGAGGGGGGTCATGAACACCATATATTTAAATGCTGGGGTTAAGATGCAGGGTCGGGGCATGTGTGATTGGGACGATTCTTGTTATTTTCCAGACTCCGGCTACAAGTCAGGTCACTTCTAGGGCAATGATGTACTGCGGAAGGTAAATGATAGTGTTTGTTCTGATACTTGTTCGTGTCTGGTTGCCTGTGAGAACGGGCCTTCAGCGAATCTGCCATGGGATGGAGGCGTGGGGGGAGTGCATGGCTCCCTGTGCGCAGTGAGCGGGGGTCAATCTACAGCTTTCGCATGCAGGCGATTGGTCAGTACATCTAAAATGGAGTCTTGATGTTTTCAAAATGGTGTCGATAGTATGTTACAGTACGAGTCGTGTGGCCCTGTGTGTCGATCAGCAGCCATCCTGCCTCCCGGGCCCAGGTGCATGGGGGGCCGCTGATGAGCCACGAACCTCACGGAGGTAGGGAATGTGTGGCAGGGGGTCCTACAGACCTGTCCTCCCATACAGCACATGCCCCAATAAGCAAATGACAGTACACATTTCTCCTTGCTGAGGGCCAGACCCATTGCCCAGGCAACAATGTTATGTCACTGTGTTGTGAACTTAAATGTTCACACTTTCAAAAAAATAAAACAGGACAAATTTGCAAAACCATGCTTTGAAGTTCTTGCTAATGCTCCTAGTGCACATTTGCTACAATCCCATTCACCACTTCATCTTGCAGCCACAAGCAGAATTTCTTTTCCCATTCAAACCTATCTCGATTTGGAAAACTACCACATATCCGGTCTCTGGTGGCCATGCCCAATTTAATCACATAGCCACTCCATCATGGTCATGGCCACTAGCCATTTGGCCACAGGCTATACATCAGTCACCAACGGTATCTGACTATTTTTTGTAACTATGATCCAACACTTTTCAAAATAAAACACGGACACATTTGCAAAACCATGCTTTCTAGTACTTGCCAATCCTCTTTGCACACGTTTGCTGCAAATCCATCCATGTTCTAGTTTTTGTAAGGTGTCAAAATGTAAGTACAAAAAAATAGTCATAACTTTGCCATATCTTGACGAAATCTATTCACACTTAGCACAAACATTCAAGGTTGAGTCTATATTCTTTCTAACTTTTCTGCAGATTTGTCAAACGGCAACAAAGTTATAAGCCTTCCAAAATATTGAGACCCCCTCTAATTTTGCCCCCTCTTGACAAAATCTCACTTAACTTTTAAAAAACATTGAAATCTGGGCCTAATATCGTTTTGCAAACTTTTGTGCAGATTCAACCACCACCACATTTATAAGCCTTTCAAATATTTTTTGCGGCGGTTTCGGCGGTAGGCTGGAGCCCAATTATTTTTCCATTTCATCTGATGAAAACCACACATTTTGGGATCCCCAATTCCCCCTGACCCCCGAACCCACCCCTACCCAGGAAGAAATCAAACTTCGCAGAATCAATCCTTGGGGGCCATATACTTTTTTTGCAAACTTTGGTTTGGATTCTTCCACGAGGGGCAAAGTTATAAGCCGCCCAAAAAGTGCTCTATGAGAGTTGAGCAACTTCACCATAACTACAGGGCCGCTACCGCAGACCATGTAATATATATAGTGTCTCACCAGTCAGTCCGACAGAGATTCGATTATAGTGGATGGACTGCAGTAAACCAAAGTTAGTTTGCTCCCCTGTGACTGCCAAATAACTGCAGTTGCTTGGGCGGGGTATGCAGTCTTTTAACTGCCGCAATTTCACAGCAGATTTGTTTAACTTTAACTGAATGTTTGCTGCAAAATGCAGAAGGGAGGTGGTGTTTGGTTGTGGCAATATGGGTGAGGCAATATGTGATGGAGAGGAGAAGCAAAAATGAATTAGTAAAATAAAATGTGACAAATATTTCTGTAAAATGTAAGCAGTAAAAACTGATAGAAGCTTTAGGTCATCCAGAGTACTGCCCCACAGGAGAAAGAGTGAAGCTCTTCGATATGCCCTTTTATGCAATGTTATTGAGTCATGTTAACATCTTCTGCCATTTTCACAGGTTCTTGGTGTTTAATGTTCTGCAAGAACTGGGGTGGCTGCCAAATCTGAAAAGATGGGGTTCTCTGTGTTGTGCAAGTATTAGATATTTTTTTGAGCAGTGGTTAATGTACACTCCAGGTTAATGTAAATGATGTGATGGTCTGTGGTGTTTATTTTTAAGTGTGGTGAGTTGGGTTTGTCTAACTGGGGTGAGTTAGTGCAATGCATAGTGAAATTAAGTGTAGACAAATGTTTCCAGGTGTGACTAGCCTCATTACTTTCGCTGGACACAAAAAGCAGGACAGTGAGACCGACCTCATTCTCTGGTTTGGGCAAGAGCCTGCTGGAAAGTAGGCAATGCTGCCATACATTTTTGAGAGGCGCCCCCTGGTTTTTCTTTGGTCACAGTCAGGCTCAACATCGGTTACAAAGGCTGTGTACTGGTTGTGACCTTGCATCTATTGAAGAGTTTCATGCGTTTCCCTCTAAAACCGATTGTAAATGTTATGCTTTTAAATAATTTATGACATTTTAGTTACATGCATGAATTCAACCGATTATTTTAAAAAAGGTCTAAGAAGAAGCACCAGTCAAACCCTTACTGGATTTGTTCAGGTGAGCTCACTCAGTTCAATTTAGGCAAAACATTTACACCCGTCCACTTTGCAAATGTTCCAACTGCAACCGCTCTAGACTATAGTGGTATACTGTTGGTGTGAGGGCATAGAACCCCAGAGATTTGGCTAATAAAACCGCATTACTTTCTTTGACCCCAAATCCGCCCATCAAAACACATTGCTTTCCATAGTTCGTCTCCCCCTCCCCACCGGCCCACACTCGTCGCACTGTCCGATACATTGCGAAAGGTTGTTAGATTGACAGTGAAACGAAATGCGCTCTATTTTGCAATCAATGGATCGCACAGCAGCCCTTCCACCCCACACTTCCTCAACAATTTACCGCAGTGAAACAAAAGAGGCGCGACAGCAGTAAGACGGGTCCATGATGGCAAAGGAGACTGGGGATCTGTGAACAATGTCAAGCGAAATACGAGTAATCTGAAGAAGCTTTAGTTCTGAACTATGACACACCGGTCAGGAGATGCAATATTTCATTCCGGCTCGGCATCAAATGCTACTTTACCAATCCAACTGCTGTAATATTTTACTTGAATCAAATACTGAAACCGTTATTTTGTTAGGCATGGGTAGTATTTCGCAAATTCAATGCTTTCGGCGTGAAAGAGTGGATGTTGTATTGATACTTTTTACCAGGAACTCATGTTTGCGTATAAACCAGGAGCGTCCCAGAGCTCTCCGTTTTGCATAATTACAGTGCACCTTCCTTCTGCTTTTGAGTAGCTCCACGTTGAGACTATTGGCGCCATAAAAATGAAGGAGAACCGGGGCATTTTTTTTTAAACTTTTATTTTTGGTGGCAAAGGTTACGTGGTACATACATCAAGTCAACAAGCACAAGTAAGAAACATTAGGTGGAGCAGTGCATGAGCAGTTGTACAAAATCACAATAATGTCAGACAATAATCATACAAGATACATATGAGTACGAGTTTATGTTGCAGCAGTGGACACTGAAGGGGCGGGGGACGATCCAGAGCCGGGTGTGTCTTCACTACGACTGTTAAGGCACAAATTGAATTCCACCCAGATATTCTTGGGTTGAGAAGTGACGGGGAGCATGGATATAAATTCCTCCTCACAGTTCCGTGCCCAAGTAAGCATATGGAGCCATTTCTGGTGGACCGGGGGGATGGGACTTTTCCAGTTCTGAAGTATGCATTTTTTGGCTATCATGCACCCAATATTAAGAAACTTGGCCAAACGTCTAGTGTCATCCGTTTTCCAGGCTCCAAAGAGGACGGCTAAAGGATCAGGGTCAATCACTGTGTCAGTGATAGCCGTGAGCGTTTCTAGGATGCTTCCCCAGAAGCTCAGCAATTTATCACAAGACCAGAACATGTGTAAGTGGTCAGCTGCCGTCGCTCCGGAGCGGGGGCAGGGGTGCGCCGTATCACGGGCGAACCTCGAAGTCCTGTGTGGAGTGTAGTAAAGTCTATTTAGAAGTTTGTACTGCATGGCGCGAAAACGGAAATTGAGGGAGACTTTCCGAGTGTGTAGGCACATATCCCCCCCAAACCCTATCTGATATTTCTAGATCTAGTTCGCCAGCCCTTTCATCACGTGCCTTGAGAGTGGGAGTAGGGGTAGCCTCCTGTAGGATTTTGTAAAGTGATGAGACTACTCCATGGGCACCTCCAGAATTGGCAACATATGCAATGGCTGAGTTGTCTGGGGGCTCATCGGGGAATGTGGGCCATTTGGTGCGAAACGCAGCTCGCAGTCTGTAGTATTGGAGGGTCTCCAAGGCGGACCCGGTGTGCCCCGGTTTCCAAGTTTGGGGGTCGATGAACCTGCCCTCGGGGTAGAAGTCCGTCAGTGCTTGGTATCCAAGCATCCCCCAGTGTCGGGCCAGTGCTGCATCATGAGTGGGATCCAAGCCGGGAAAGGCCCATACAGGAAGCCACTTGTAGTATGGAGAGGCTTCAGGTGTCTGAAATAGCAAGCGAGCCCAGGCTTGAAGGGTTGTGCTGATTGGGTCAATGGGAGAGTCTGGTGTGTAGTGCCGATGTAGTATGAGGGACATTAGATTGATACCAGCAGCTGCCATTCGTTCCAGTTTGATATGGGGACGCACCGGGGTGCCAGGGTACCAGTGGGTGGCATGTTGGGCCTGGGCCGCGGACCAATAAAGTGACAGATCTGGAGCCGTGAATCCCCCTTGTTTATATGGGAGTGCCATGTCCGTCCACTTTTTGCGTACTGCGCCAGAGTGCCAGAGAAACTGCACATAGTGTGTGTAGTCTAGTAAAATATCGCCTCCCTGGCCATACGGGTATGTTGCTAAACGTATATAACAGTTTGGGGAGTAGGATCATTTTTATGAGGAAGAGCCGTCCAGCAATGGATAGTAGGAGGGCACGCCACCGTAGGAGTTTAGTCTCAGCTATTTGTGATATCGCGGAATAGTTGTCGGCGATGAGGGTGGATTTGTCTAGCAATATTTGCACACCCAGATATCTTATACCATTCGGTGACCAGCGGAGGGGGTATTCAGTGGTGGGTTGTCGGGTGGACTTAGTAAGTGGGAAGATCTCTGATTTGGAGTAGTTAATAGTGAAACCGGAGTGGGTGCCAATGCGGGTGATGTCCCTTAGTATGGGGTCAAGGTGTGTTGCGGGGTCTCTGATGTATAGTAAAACATCATCCGCACATAAAGATATAATTTCAGGACTGTCTTTCAGTCTTATTCCCTTGCGGGCGTGATGAGCACGGACAAAGTCTGCCATCGGTTCTATTGCTAGGGCAAACAGAATAGGAGAGAAGGGGCATCCCTGTCGGGTGCCCCTGAAAAGTGTGAAAAGGTCAGATGTCAGTGTATTGGTCCTAACCCGCACCACAGGAGAAGTGTACAGTAATTTGATGAACCTAATCATGTTTGGGCCTATGCCCATGGTCTCCAGCACTAGCCATGTGTATTTCCAGGAGACCATATCAAAGGCCTTCTGGGCATCAAGCGTAACCGCCACAGCCTGTACATCTTGATCAATGCGGGACATCACGTTAAACAGTCTACTGATATTGTGGGAGGTAGACCTACCGGGTACAAAGCCGGCCTGGTCTTCATGGACTAAATACGTCATAATGGGCAGGAATCGGTTGGCTATAATTTTTGCAAAAATCTTTGTGTCGAGATTCATAAGGGAGAGGGGTCTATAGGACCCACATTCATTGTCAGGTTTGCCAGGCTTGAGCAGCACTGTAATGGCCGCTTCGCGCATGGAGAGGGGGAGGATAGAGGCACGGAGCGATTCGTCCCAGCCCTCAAGCAGCCTGGGGGCGATTATGGCGACGTGCTCCTGGTAGAAATCGGCGGTTAGGCCGTCAGGTCCCGGGGCCTTGCCTTTGGGCAGGTCAGAAATGGCTGTTACAATTTCATCTAGTGTGATTGGGGAGTCCAATTCGTCACGAGTAGCGGAGGAGATCTCTGTGGTGGGGATCTGGTCGAGGAGTTCACGCATATGTTGTTCTGTGTGTTCAGCGGGTTGAGAGTAGAGGGACCTGTAGAACTCAGCGAACGTATCTAGGATTTGTTGGTCGGCCCATTGTGTGTTGCCATGTTTATCTTTAATAGAGGTGATCTGCGTCCGGCCAGATTCCCATTTTAATAGCGTCGCTAATGTTCTCCCAGGCTTGTCTCCCTCTCCATATTTCCTGGCTGCCTGCGGGCGGGTAAAGTATTGTGTTTCACTGACGGCAAGCTTGTTGTATGCCTGGAGTTCATCGGCGACCTGAGCAAGTATGGCAGGGTCAGCCCTAGTGGCACATTGTAGTTCCAATTGCTTCAGTTTGGTTTCAGATCGATCCAGTGCAGCTCTGATCGATTTCAACACCCCAGCCTCCCGGGAGATGGACATACCCCTAATATACACTTAGAAGGCGTCCCACCTGACTGCAGCCGAGGTGTCCGAAAGAGAGTTGTGTTCAAAGAAACACAGAATGTCAGCAAGTATGTCAGCCCTAAATACAACATCCCTAAGGGCCTTGGATTTGAAACGCCAGGTGGTGAACGTCGGGACAGGTATCCCCAGCCTCGCCGAGAGTGTAATTGGGGCATGATCAGACAGTGTGCGAGGTAAAATCTGGGCTTCCACCACCCCACCCATGACTCCTTTTGATACAAGAAATAGGTCTATTCTAGAGGAGCTATCGTGCACTGATGAGTAGTAGGTGCAGTCTCTCCGTTGGGGGGGTGTAGCTTTCTCCAAGCGTCACAGATATCAAGTGTCATAATGTGGGCTTGCAGTCTGCGTGCAGCATCGGACAAGGAACGAGGAGCAATTCCAGTTCTGTCCAGGACCGTGTCGAGGATAAGATTGAAGTCCCCACCCCACAGGATCGGTATGCCCACAAATCCCAGCAGTATGGTGGTGATATTGTCGAAAAATTCGGGGGAATCCACATTAGGGCAGTAGGTATTGACAAGTAAATATTCTTTGTTAGCCAGAGTGCAGTGCAGTATTACATAACGACCTTCGGGGTCGGTGTAGTTTTTGTGCAGTGTAAACTTAATGGATTTGTGAATCATCGTTAGAACACCCCTGGATTGAGTGGAATAGGAGGTGAAGAATCTCGCCGGTCCCCATGCAGGGGCCATGGTTCTTGGTATGAGGCCATTGGAGTGCGCCTCCTGTAGGAGCAGTAACTTGCAGTTGTGTCTGTTAGCATACGCTATGATTTTACGAGCCTTGGTGTGGTTGCTTAGCCCACGGACATTCCAGGACATTATGACAGTAGACATTGCAGTAGTAAATATCCTAACATACTGCACACATTTTTAGTGGACATCCCAGACCCGGCAGTGGTGTGTGCCCCAACTTTTGAAGTCGAACATGCATTCATGGGCCTTTAATGCTCGCACCATGCAACCTCAAGTGCCTTTTTTAGATAACACCCCATTCCCACCCACCTCCCTCACTACTAACCCAAATTTAGTAGTGTAAGCGCCAACCCACCCTCCCTGTGCACCGCCGGATCGACCCCAACCTGAGCCAGCTGGTGCAGGAGCCCAACAGGGGCTAACCCATAACAACAGTATAACAAACAGTGCAATCGCAATGGGGTGCGCTACTGCCGTGCGCTAGCACGCTTGGAGCCCGGTGGGATCCTTCAGAAAACAAGCAGTGTTTGCGGTATAAAAATGCATGTCGCTGCATCTATGCCGGGCCTGCGTGTGGAACAGAGGAACGTTACACTAAACAACAATAGGAAGTCAACATGGACAAGATGAGAGGTTCAGTATTATGGTAATCTGCGTTTTCAAGAGATCAGGTGCAGTGAGTACAGCCAGGGCTACTTAGGAAATGTAAATAGAACAACCAGATACTTGTATAGCCATAAGGACGCCCGGCCATAGGGCGATCAGAGGGAGCAAGCCTCAGATGGAGTTCAGTCATTCTGCATCATATCCTCAGCGGGTGGATGAGGGGGAATGTGTGCCTCTATGAATTTCACCGCCTCCGAAGGCACCGTAAAGAAGTAAAGTTTGTTGTTGAATGTGAATTTCAAACGTGCAGGGAATAGTATGGCATAAGGAATGTTCCTTTCCCTGAGCAGTTTCTTAACTCCAAGGAATTGGCGACGTTCCTGCTGGACTCCAGTTGAGAAGTCAGGGAAAATTCGGATCACCTGCGAGTCCATTCTGAGCTCACCCTTCTCACGTGCGAGGCGGAGGATCTGGTCGCGATCTTTAAAACTCAGGATCTTCGCAATCATGGGTCTTGGAAAGTCCCCAGGCCTGGGACGTGGGGCCAGTGCCATGTGGGCCCTCTCGATCGTGAAGAAAGGGGACAAAACCGGGTTGCCCAATAGATCCTTCAAGAGGTTCTCGACAGCCAGTTCGAGTCGGCCCTTCAGCGCGTTTTCCGGGACCCCAATAATGCGTATATTATTCCTCCTCGATCTGGATTCGAGGTCATCACACTTAGCCTTCACTGACTTCATGTCCGTGACAAGGGTCGCCACTGTACTCTGCAGTGTGGCTACAGTGTCTTTGCTGGCACCAATTCTATTTTCAGCCTCAGTGAGTCGCGTCCCCTGTTGATCCAACTTGGCCCTAAGAGATGCCATATTCGCATTGATGTCGTCAAGCTTTACATGAAATGCAGCGAAGTTTCTGGCCATAGTTTCCATCATGACCGTCAGGTCCGCCTGAGGCCCCTCCGCAGGGAGCGGTGTGTCGGTCTGATCGCATGAAGAATGGGCTGATTCAGATCTCGAGGTGGCTTTTGCAAATTTATCCATAGCCTCAGTCTTGCTGGTATTCCTGGATCTGTTGGACATTATGTGATTTATGACCTGGGGCTATGTAGAGTGAAGGCCAAATGGAGGAACCCACTCTCTTCTAAATGGTGTCGCAGTAACTCACAGAGTCATCCGGAGCTATCGGGGGAGGCCGTGGCAGGGGAGATGCCTCAATAGGTCACAGGAGAGCGGGCTGGCGTCGCGAGGCCCCAGGGGTGTATAACACGGGTGAGGGCGCAAGGGCCGCAAGCGGAGCGGAGGAATCACAGGGACGCCCGCGTACGGCAGCCACCCCGGCTCCTCACCTCAAGCCAGCGATCAATCCAGATGACAGGGTCCCCAGCGATTCCACTCGTCACCCGCGGGTGTCACACGCGTCTGGCGGCACAGCAGTGCACCGCAGAGTTCCCCGGCCGCTGGCCCAGCGGGGGAGATGTCCTCGGAGGTCCCACGGGAGGGAGGGAGCCAGGCAGCGGCGCCACGAGAGCGCAGAGCGGCAGCCGGCCACGGGAGATCCCAGGCGGTGAAGTTCGACGCGGGATCCACCCACACGTAGCAGGGCGGTGAAGGCGGCCCTCGCGCTCCAGATCAGCCCCAGCCCCCAGGCGACGGTAGGCCAGCGTCCAAGCGAGGGAGGCGGGTAGTAGGATCACGTGAGCCGTAGGGCCGCAGCGAGCCCGGCCCAGTCGGCCCACTACGGGGGCAGCGCCAACGGACCAACCCAGGCTCAGAAGGACCGGTTTGGGCCGAAATTTCACAGGTAGGTAGCTCCAAGTGTCTGGGAGGCAGGAGCCGGGTTTGAAGATGGGGCAAGATGTTAAACCGCAGATGGAAGCAGATATAAAGCGGCAGCACACGGAGCTGGAAAGCTAGGCAGCCATTTTGTCGGCTCCTCAACAGCGCCACCCTAGAACCGGGGCATTTTAAGCACACCCGGTTTACTAGAATATTTTATAGTTATAATTTTGAGGGATTGTTTACCTACAGTTTATTATTTTGTACTGAGGGGACAGATGTTTGGTACGTAATGTATCGATGATGGAAGGTTCAGAGATTTGAACCTGCGACTTGCAAGTTAATAAAGAGCTCAGTAGCCAGTGCTTAACTCAATGAGCTATTTAACCAAATGCAATCTGTACCCAAGAAGTCCACTTTATGTCAACACCATGCTTGATCTAAGTTGTGGAGTCGATAATCAGCTTGCCCTACATATACTTTGCATTTAGAAATTGCGTTTTAAATCGAACATACCGTGTGGTGCAGTTTTTCTCTCCATTGCTCTCCGCGGGAGGAATTTAAGAATCCTTTTCACAAGCAGTTTAGTCTAGGAGTCATGTTACCATTCTATTAGTGAACGATGTCTGAAAACATGAAACCAGCTTTCCTTTCCCTGGTATTCAGTAGTGGCTCTTCTTTCAAGGTACAAACAGTGAGGCATGTAAACGACTTTATACATTGTTAATGAGACCAGCAGACTTAGTAGGAAGCAGAAGCCACACTCTTTGAATAAGAAACTAGCTTGCATTTATACAGGAATGCTAATAATGTCGCTAAAATACAGGCCACTACGAGCAAGAAACATACTATGGATAGTAACAATGAAAATAACCTCCATTCTGGGAGGAGGAAATATTAATTGCGCCATTGTCCTATTCAGAAGAAGAATGGCCCGCAGCAATCATAACTAAAGTCTCTTTGGGTGCAGATGAAGAAAGGCAGCAGATGAGCAATGTAGTTTATAAACATCATGCCGTGCTGGGCATCACTCGTACTCATTTAAGGACCAATGGCAATTTAACAAAAGTGTCCTTATCTCCAATAGTGGCGTACTGTGCGCACTCTGCGCACTATGCGCACTAAGGGAATGCACCGCCTGAACGGATGTAGAGAGCTGGCAGAGAGCGAAAGACAAGTCACGAGTCCATGGTATCTGCCTAAGGAAAATAGAGATGTGACACCATACTGAAGCCCAGCCAGAATGTTAAGCCAATGGAGACGAAGAAGCCCTTACATCTCCTTTTTCTCAGAACAGCCACGACCACAACGGTAAAAAAAATAGCAATGTGTCTGCACGTGGAGATGCAAATCGTATTCGTCAAATGTCAGGTATGATTGCGGTATAGTATGTGGGCCATGGCACTTGCATAATACAATATCTGCCAGAAAGTGAGAGACCGAGTTGAAACTCTATGCCAATTCAACCAGTGGTATCTTTACGGATGCTGCCAAAAAGTGGCAGGAATGTAACTTTTGACATGTAGCTGACCTGCTGAGTAGTTCTAGTATTGTGCCCACCCCTATTGATTTGGTAAACAATTTTGTTTACTTAGGTTTTCCTATTCTAGCAAAACCACAAAAAAAATTAAAAGATGGATTTAAGACGTGGACAACAAAATTGTTGAATAAATTGCGCAGAATTGACAACAAGTTAAGCACATTCTTTTTGATTGTGGCTCTGCGATTTTACCAGGGGAAAATTGTGCCCAAGATTTTATATGGAACAGAAATTCAGGCATTTTGGGTGCTAGACTTTTTATCCTCTTTAGAAAATCTGTTGCGGGTACCAAATTGTATGCCAATGGCACGGATTCACCTTGAATTTGTAATCTATTCCCTTATGGCCAGGGCCTGCTGGACATTTTTAAATTTATATTGTAGAATCTTAAATCCACTGAAGGATTCCCTTTATGCAGACTTACTACAAATCCTGGATAATAAAGGGGGATCAATTTGTTAATGAATTTTTAAAATTCTGCAGCAATTGTCTCAATCACATTGGGTCATCCGCGATGGAATTCGTCAGAAACCCGGTGAAAGTTAAATCACACCTATTTCGTTACGATTTTGATACCACTATGGTAGAGATGCATGCTTATAAATCTTTGAATCACCAGAGTGGTGACTATAAAAAAGCTGGTATTCTTGCTCCATATTTAACTATCTATTCCCACATACGAGTTAGAAGTAACTTTCTCTAGTTTCGCTGGGACATGCTACCTACTAGAGAGTTGCTAATTTGTTACGGGCAATTGCATCCCGAGTTGGGCATATGCAGCTTTTGTTGGGTGGAGAAGGAAAGGGAAACGCTGAAGCACCTTATCACTTTGCCTTGCACTGACAACCAAAAGACTTTAAATAAGCAGATTTATTTGCCCTGAGTGATTATGAGTCAGTTTTGCAACTAGGTTTGCTGGAGAGAACAACTGCGATTGTGATTGCAGTAACAAATTATTTAGATTTGTTGCTGTCAAACACTGGTATAGGGATCTGTTTTTAGAACCTTCTTTAGATCTATTGCTGTTAACCTTTGGTATAGGAAATTGCACTCTCAGCACTATGTTTTGTAAGTTCTAAAACGGGTAAATTGCGAAATTCTAATTGAGTTATGCTGTATTTAAATGAAAAATATCAATAGGAGATTGAGGGCTTGATTCATGGAACATTTTCCTATGGGATTGCGCCATTATAAAAGACTTCCATGAATCAGGCCCAAAATCTACTCTTTTTTATCCTATCCTAACTAACAAAATTGTATGTTTTTAAGATTCACTTGAAATGTAATTGTATGTTTTTTTTAAAAAACTTTTTTTCTTGATTAGTGTTTTGAGTGTACGTAACTACGATGTATTAAAACGTGTTAATGGTTATTTTATAACCATACAACAATAACAAATTAAAAAAAGGTGTCATTAAAACATGCATCACTAATGCGAAGTACTTAAGGTACATCTAGTAAGTGCTGGAAAAAGGGAAAAAATCTCTGGGAACCCTCCCCTTCCTGGGGTTTGGGCATTTAGGGAAAATAGAAATGCCCACAATTTGAAATATGAAACATGCCCGTGATAGTGATTGAGCAAGAAACTCTTGAACGAGTAATGGAAGCTGGACTCTGCTTTTTTTCATTAGTCACAAGACTCGCACTAAAAAAAAAATCAAAAAATTCAAGACAAAGAAACCAATTTGGTCATATTCTGAACAGTATGTGAGGCTTTGGCTATTTCTGTATTCAGTCTTGCATGCTGAGTCTATATTCAGGCTTGGGAACAGATCTTTCAGTTTCCTGAGCTAGCCCACGGGCCTTGGGACGGAGCAGAGCTCCAGCAGTGCTCCTTTAAGACACTTTGACAGAGCTCTGCTCAGTCTGGTTATGGACCAATTCATATACAGCATACAGTATACCAGGTGTAAAAAGTCTAAGTACAATTAAAAATCTAGCAGCCTTTCAGGGAAAGACTCGGACCGTCCCATTAAAAGTATATAGGTCCTGCTCGGATGTACTGGTATTGTTCCATTACCATAAAGGCATCACTGCTACAAGTGTTGATACAGATTTATAGAATCCCCACCAAGTAGTGCAGCCACTAGTCACTGAAAGCATTGCAGCAGTGTTCAGACACATAATGCAAAGTCTGCACAAACTCCACTAGGTCTTTCTAGTTGCTCTACGTAATTCTCCATCTTAACATGAAATCGATTTATAAAGAGTTCCAATCTTTGTATGGTAATACAAAATTAGTTCCTCCAGCATCATTATAATAAGGATACCCCTAGAGGTGAAGAGCAATACAAATTATTTGTATCACATTATCTAGCTTGAGTGCCAATGCCAGATATAAAAACAGTACTCATTTTTGAAATTATCCACTTTCCCTCAACTGGTGAGTGGGTAATTTTCTCTACAAGAACAATCTAGGACAAACATCGAGGTTAGCTTTGTAGGTGGCATAGTTCGATTTTTCACACAACAAACCTGCGTTGCTGCTAAAAAAAATTGGGGAAACAAATGTGTCCATTTGCCCACTTTTTAGTTTGCAATGTCAATTATATTTTAAAACTTTTAGAAATGTGTGCGTAGTTCAGGCTCAATTTAAAACTCATGAATGCATCTTGGATGAAAACCCGGAAGTATTAATGTTTAAGAACAGGTTACTCATCTTAATTTAAAAATTAGCAAAAACGTGGAAGCCACTCTACTGAGAACGAACATGGCCAAATTGTGTTGCTGCCCACTTCCGGTGTAAAGCCACGTTTTAGGAGACATTTGACTATCAGTCTGTTCCTAACCACAAGAACAGCCCAAAATCAAAAAACTATGCAATTCTCCTCTGAACAAGAGTATCAACATCATGTTTTTCATCATGGCTGCTGACTTCGGTTTCCTCCTAGGCACCGGAGTGCCTCTCCTTTCTCGCTCACTGCATATGCAGTGATTGGCCTTCCACAACAACAAATGGCCAATAAGAGAGTCGGAAGGAGCGTTAGTCAGCCCACCCCCCAAACGCCCCAGTCGGTGCCTGTCCAGGCCTTGGAGGGCTAAGGCAGCCCCCTCCTTGCACCGCCACAGCACCTTATGGAACAGCCACGCATGCAGCCTGTTACACCACAAACCTGGGCCTCTGGAACTTTGTGCACCCCTCAAGAATATCTGTGAGTCATGGATGGGCATTATCACCTTGTTTACTAACCTAAACATCTGTTGAACCAAGGTGTGCCTACACCATTCTTCCTTCCTTTCCTTACTTAATCCTTCTTTGCAATGCATTTCTGTGCTACATGTGTAATTTGAATCCTGGTGTGTTTTTAACGTCTTTGCACCCCATTTTTAGTACCAAAGTGTTTCCATTGCATCAGTTTCCTTGCTTCTCTTGGCTACTAGGCCGCCTGGTGAGTGTGCTCGTACTGTGCAGCGCAATCCCTTCTCTATTTTCCATCCTATCCTCTGCCGCCACCCCATGGCACTCACCATCTCCCCTATCTTTTCTAACTGCTATACTATCACCTATCCTCTGTCTCTCATGAAATCTGAAAGAAAAAAGATTAAAAAAAAAAAATGCATCCTGGCCTACCCATCGCAGACATGTATGTCAGCGCAACTTCCAGACATATTTTCACAGCTATCCTCTTTTCTGTCGCCTCTCCAGATCTATGGACTCCTCATTCTATCTCTACTCTCTCTCACATCTTCACCCATTAATGATTAATGGTGGCACTAGATGGGAAGTACTCTTGGCATGCTTCTCATCATCCAGGTGTATCATTAATGTCTATCATAATGGCACTATCATGGCTCAGGGTCCTCAACCAAACCTCTTCGACCTGCGCTTGTCATCCCTAATCAACTTCTTTCCCATACCCGCTACTTCCTCTCTCTCTCCCCCCACTCCCTCAGACTGGTGTACCACGCCCCTGTACCCCTCCTCGGAAAACCTTCAAAAAGGCAGTAACTTCTTACATCTAGCCACGCTTAATGCTCACTCTGCTATCAAACAATCTGCCGACATCTGCCTCTTCGAAGACCTTGGCCTCAATAGCCTCACTCTCACCGAGACGTGGTTCAATGCCAGCTCAGTCACTGCTTTTGATTCCCCAATCCCTAATGGCTATACAAACCTCTCCATGGCGCGCCCTAACTGCGCTGGGGTCGCCCTGATCTTCCCTGAGTGGGTTCCATGTTCCCTCAACCACCCAGCCTTACTCTTCCTTCGAAAGCCTGGTTTGCAAACTGGTCATCTCTCCCACTTCCTCCCGGACCATTGCCACTATCTACAGGCCACCTGGCTCTACTGTCAGTCTAGAAAAATGGATACCTCTACTTTGTGACTGCAAACGTATTTTGGTGGCCATGGGCCAACCGTCTCATGCACGATATGACAGAATATAGGTTTTCGAGTTTGCCAATGAACGGCCATTTTGATGTAACAAGAATCGTCATTTTGTTTTCTAACCATTGCTCATTGCTTTCTGTTCCTGTTTCTTCGCAGTATATTTTCCGCTTACACTGCTCGACTGTAAAACATTGTTGTCTGTACCTAAAAAGGAGAAGGCCGCAGGGCCGTGAGGATAACAAGAGTTTGTTGCAACACAAACGTAGGCAGCACCAGGAAGAATGCCCGGCTCCCTCCCGAATGTAGCCTTGAAGCAGAGCTGCAGGACATTTAATCATTTCGCAGCTGCCAGCCAGTCTCGTTATATGGTAGAATATGTTAGAATAATACAGCTAAAGGCTTGAATTATGCTTTTCTTATGGCCCCCCTTTGCTGAGCCCGCTAGAGCGTGTCGGCTCCCAGGACACGAATAGCACCTAATAGATAGCAAGGTTTGGAATGCAACTCCCCCCCCCGTATGTAGCTCGTTTCCAAGAACAGAAGCGCTGTGTTCTATTCAACAACTGAAAGATGCCTCCGCACTCACAAATTGCAAATTGTTACTAGAATAGATGTTTGAAGGTGTCATAGTTGTCGGAGATGTCCATCATCACACCAAGTTCAAAGAAACCCAATAAAAGCGGGGTGTTAAACATGTCATAGCTGATTGTTTGATATGCATTTTGTATATATGTAACTGATGTACGTAATTCGCTCTCTTGCGTCCCTCGAGGTCTAGAGATGCACGTCGCGGGGCGTGAGACCGAGTTGGCCAACTGAGATTTTTGCTTTGCAATAAACCCTAGCTTTGGGAATACAACCTCGTGTCTGGCGTATCTATCGTGTGTGGTGACTCGCCTTGTTTCCATAGACGTTAGGGACCCCTAGGGGCCCCTTTCAAGATGGCGCCCGAACAGGGACCCTCCCCCACTTGTTCCATCGCATAACGTTGTAATTGAGTAAGGCGGAGAACGGCGAGGACGGGACGATCGAGCCGGGATCAAGAGGTGTTCGGGGTGCCCTGTAAAAGTGATGAGACTCCTTTGCAGATCTGCACACATCTGATCCCTGATGGACGTGCCTGGCTAGAGAACAAGGAGGCGAGGGTCCCGAAACGAGGCGGAAGCCAAGAAACACAGACACAACGTCATTTGATGCGTCAGTATACAGATGACTTGATCTATCAGGTGAGTCATTCCCCGATTCAAAGTAATCCTGATATTGGTTGAGAGTTGACTTTGCAAAATCAAACGCCCTAGGTAAGGTTGATTAACCAGGGGGAAGGTTGAAACATGCCTGGGGTATTGTCCACCTTAGCTGGGTTTTTCCGCTGTGGTAGACAATCTTTGGAAGATGGCCAAATTGTACCACCTGGGGGAACGCCGGCGAATGAGATGTATGTGAAGTATGGAGTGGGTGCGATAATATTCTGTGAGACTTGGCAAAGGCAAACCAGAAAGCAACAAGACCATCAGTGGCCGATTAATGGTAGTTTTGAGATAGCAAGAATAGATAACTTGGAAAGGGTGTTGATAAGAAAGAAAGCGCGTCCTGCAGCATTTGAGACTATTAAAGACTGGAGAAAGGAAGCAATGCTCGGATTTAAAAGCAGAGCGAAGCATGCGCGCAGGCATAAATCGAAAGGTGAAGTAGCGGAAGAGAAAGAAGAGGAGGAGTGGACTGAGAGTCTAAGAAGGGCAGGTAGGCATGACCAGTTGAATATAGAAAAGATATATCCACAACAGGAATTACACATAGCAGATGAATTGATAGAAAATATATTGACCCATACAAATCGAGGCCCAAGATCAGAAGTGAGGCCAGACACGT
Source organism: Ambystoma mexicanum (assembly GCF_040938575.1). Taxonomy (NCBI): domain Eukaryota; kingdom Metazoa; phylum Chordata; class Amphibia; order Caudata; family Ambystomatidae; genus Ambystoma; species Ambystoma mexicanum. The sequence continues at coordinate 1,287,176,888 of NC_090924.1, forward strand.
CAGTAGCTATTGCCCAAACCCCGCCCATAGCCCAAGCTCTCCCTCCGGTAGCTCAAGCCCTCCCACAACCACAGACCGCACACGTAGCACTTCCTATTAGCCAACCAAGCCCACAACAGACACTCCCTGTTCCCATTGTCCCATCCGCACCTCCCGCCTCAGACACAGACTCGGTACCGTCCGCTCCTCCCGGGGTGGAAGTTGAAACCACGGGGGCAAGAGGCGGGACTGACCAACGGGGATGCACGAGGGTAACTCGCAGTGCGATCAGCAAAGAAAGGAAGGTGGAATTGCAGCAACAGGCAGAGATGTATATAGACGGGAATGATGGGACGGCAGCATTGGCTTCGATGTACGACTTCCGAAGAAGCAACGAAAGACAGGTAGTTATGGAATGCATGGGTGAATATTTGGTGGAGAAATGGAAATAGTTAATTGGGAAATTACCACTGCAGCGATTGTTAGATTTGAATGCATCAGCATGCTGTAGGACGAGGGATGAAGAAGTGAGAGAACATGTATATGGACTTAAGATGAATTAGATAATGATTATGGCGAAATGTTTGCTACACCTGGGTACAGGAGTAGGGATATCGGGAGAAATAGGCAGGAAACTGTAGAGCCATATATACAACAACGACATTCAATGTCGTCAGTGCAGAGGGGCGACAAATTAAAAGTATGTATACGAGAAGCGTTTAGATGGATGTCGGATCCCAGTATTCCCACAATGGAGATACACGAGATATTTGATGAATATTCCATGCCCATGAAAAGAAAAGCACTACAGTCGATGGCTGAACATTTATTAGATAAAGATATAAAAAACGATAAGGCCAGCCCACCTGAAATAAGGGCAGTATATAGAAGAGCACTAGAGCGAGGGACAGGAGAAACAGCCCTATCGCTGGATCTGGGAATATTGTTACACCTAAGAGAAGGGGGAGGGACAGTAAGTGGGGCATTTCCTATGAGAGAGGTCCCACCTACCTTTGTGCCCAAAGTAGAGGTTCCCGCAGCGGGCAATGTAGCGGCGCAGGTAACACCAGCCCATTACAACGCCCAATACGTGCATGTCCCCTTTTCCAGACAGGAAGTGAACAACCTAAAGCAGACGATTCCTGATATAAGAAAGAATCCTGCAGGGTTTTACAAGGAAGTAGAGTCCTGCCTGCAATCATCCATGCTTACCATGGGCGACATAGACCGAATATTCCCGGTGATTCTGCCAGCAGACATATGGAAACAAATAAGGAAGGTAGATGACGCAACGGCCTTTGGCGCCACATGGGCAGACTTGATAATAGAAGACAGGAATAAAGCGGTTGGAGGAACACCAAGAGCCAACCTGGTAGCATTAACAGCACGTATAGTGCAGAAATTAAAAGAAATTGTCCCAGAGAAAAGAATTCAATGGGACAAATTGACTGCATGTGTACAAGGCAAGGATGAGTTAGCTACAGATTATTTTAATAGATTTGAAGAAGTATTCACAGACTTCAGTGGGCAGGATGTGGGCTGAAGCGGGAAAGAGGTTATTTGTTGACAAATATGTGAGGGGGTTAAAACTTCCAATCCAGGAGCTAATAATGACATCAGAGTGCATGGCAAGCAAAAACGTTGGGCGAAGTATTACACATGGCCCAATATTATGAGCACAGAGTGACTGCGGGAAAAGAGAAAGAAGAGAGGGATAGGGTAAATCTAAAAACACGGGTACTACTGCAGCAAGTAGTAGGACATAATAGAGGGCGAGGGAATGCACAAGGAAGGAGTAATTTGAATATGCATGGAGGAACAGTGGGACCAAATCAGTGTGCGTATTGTAAGGAGGAAGGACATTGGCGAGCGCAATGTCCGCATCTGCAGAATAGAAATGGGTCTGGTCAGAGGAGATAGCATACAGGACACCGAGGAGCGAATGGACCAAAAAGGAATAGTATGCAGCAGCATCACAATAACAGAGGTAATCAAAACCAAGGCCAAAACCAAAATGCCCCAAACCAGAGTCAGGGACAGCAAAATCAACAGTATGGAAACCAAAGTGGGGGAAATAGAGGAAAGAGTGGGAACGTTTTCGATACACAGCCAAACACGTATTATAGTAATAGCAATGATTACACATCGGACGATGTGTTATTTCCCCAATAGGACAGCCCAGGACAGGGGTCGGAACCAGTGTCTATTCCCGTGAATCAGAGAGGACCTTACGTAGAAATGAGAGTCGGGAATGAGGAGCACCGCTTTCTTGTAGATATAGGAGCGCAGAAGTGTTCAATAGACTACCACTTGGTTCCGTATATACCACTGTCAGGGCAAAAGAATGTTTCCGTAGGGTTCGCAGGTACACCAGTCATAAATCCAGTGCCCAAACCAGTCCCAGTTACAATAGGACCATTTACTGAACATTGTCCTTTCCTTTTAACAGAAAATTGTGGGGAGAACTTGTTGGGATTAAATTTGTTGAAAAAATTAGGTTCCGTTATACATTGCACGGCAGACAGTGTTCCTAACGATTTGGCAACATGATGCCCGTGTGTCAGAATTCATGTCTGAAACTTTACCAGGGGAACTAAGTAAAGTGCCAACCTGTATATGGGGAATGCATGACAATGATGAAGGATGATTAAAGATGGAGCCAATAAAGATCAATATTGAAAGAAGGTGTTACCCTACCACGAATACCCCAATACAGAATTTCGGCTGAAGGTGAGAAAGGATTGAAGAGTATTGTTACAGATTTGGTGAAATTAGGGGTAATCGAGGAAATTACAGGCAGTACATGCAACAGCCCGATTCTTCCAGTTTATAAAAAATGAGGCAATGAAGTACCATACCGTTTTATAATTGATTTGCGCGCATTAAACAAGGTAGTAGATCCACAATTTCCTCTAGTGCCAGATGTCACTACAATATTGACAATGATACCTGTTTCAGCAGAATATTTTAGTGTAGTGGATTTGAAAAACGCGTTCTTCAGTATTCCAGTGGACAAGGACAGCAGATATTTGTTCGCGTTCACATTAGGAGGACGATTATTTACATTTACGCGGATTCCGCAAGGTTACACAGAAAGTCCAAGTATTTACAGTAGAGCATTAAAAGAGCAGCTAGACATGCTAGAATTACCCGTGGGTTGTGTACTCTTGCAATACATAGACGATCTATTGCTAGCTGCAGACACAGAGGAGATTTGTGAAGAAAGCACTGTATTACTACTGTCACACCTAGCGGCACATGGCCATAAAGCTAGTTTGAAGAAATTTCAATATAATCGAAAGGAGGTGGCCTATTTGGGCTACCTACTTTCGAAAGAAGGGAGAAGACTAACGCCAGAACGCATAGAAAGATAGAAAGTATTTCTTGTATGCCTATTCCAAAGACACAAAAAGGCATCAGAGCCATAATAGGCATGGCTTCATATTGCCGACAATGGATTGGTAATTTTGCGTTAATTGTGAAGCCGTTGGTGAATTTGACTCGAAAGGATGCGGTTATGCCTTTACAGTGGGATGAGGAATGTCAGAAAGCATTTGATGAATTGAAAACTGCATTATGCTCGGCTCCAGTTTTGGGTACGCCGAATTATGAGAAGATTTTTAGACTATTTGTGTGTGAAAATGAAGGATGTGCATTGGCGGTTTTGACACACGAACAAGGTGAAAGAAATAGGCCATGCGGCTATTTTTCTTCTGCGGTGGACCCTGTAGCGCGCGCGCACTACCACGATATTTGCGATCTGTCGCGGCGGCTGCTGCGTCAGTGAAACAAACTGAAGGGATGGTATTGGGGCACACTTTAATTTTGATGGTGCCATATGCCATAGATGTTCTTTTAAATAGGACACAGATGCAACACCTCACCTCTGCTAGATTGACAAGATATGAGATTATCTTGTTTGCGCCCCATATCCAAATTATGAGGTGTAGCGCTTTGAATCCTGCAGAATTAATGCCACCACCCATAAAAGAAATTGGGGAGGATGAATCACCCCCCACGATTGCTTAATGGTCACTGAGGAAGAAACCAAGGGGAGAGTTCATTTAAGTGATACCCCACAGAAAGAGCCAGATGGAGTTATTTTGCGACGGCTCATGTTTTAAATTACCAGATGACACGACAACTGCCGCATATGCTATCACTACCCTAGAGAGCGTTGTAGAAAGCAAAAGAATTCCCTACAATTCGGCACAAGCCGCAGAGATAAAAGGATTAACCAGAGTCTATAAGATTTCAGAAAATTTGAATGTGAATATATATACTGATAGCCAGTATGCTTTTGGAGTGGTTCATAACTTTGGTCGACTCTGGGCTGAGAGAGGGTTTTTGACATCAACATGGCGCCAGAATTCAACATGGCCCTTTGATTGTACGATTGCTGTCTGCACTCACGCTTCCAAAACGCCTAGCAATAGTGAAATGCGAGGCACACAAAAAGGTAACATGCAAAGTAGGAGAGGAAAACGCGTTTGCAGACAGAATTGCGAAACAAACTGCCACTGATTTAAATACCAAAATGATGACCGTTCAGACATAGGAAGTACCCTGTATGATAGAAAATGGAGTTGCCACTGTCAAAGAAATGCATGCCGAAACTACAGCCGATGAAATACAGGGGTGGGCAGAGGGCTCTGCTGAGTTGGATTTAGAGGGTTGTTGGGTGGACAAGGGAACTAGAAACTGGATGTTTCCAAATTCGCATGTGACTGCAATGGTCACAATGGCCCACAGCCCTGCTCACATCTGTGTGAAAAAGATAATACAGCACCTTTCTACAGTATGGCAGAATATAAACATAAAAAAAGAATGCAGAGAGGTTGGTGCAGAACTATATCACGTGTTTGCAACACAATGTAGGAAAGGGAACAGTGACTCCAACAGGCAGTTTTGGCCCGCCCTCTATGCCATTTGAGGTGATCCATTTTGATTTCATAGAGATGGAGAGATGCCAAAACTTAAAATACGTTTTGGTGGTGATCTGTGCATTCAGTAAATGGGTGGAGGCATATCCCTTGAAGGACTGCACAGCAATGAGCACGGCAAAAGTAATGCTTAAGGAATACTTTTCCAGATTTGGCTTGCTCCGTGTCCTATGGTCCGATAATGCACCACATTTTGTGGGCGCAGTGGTGTTACAGATATGTGCTGGTCTTCAAATTGATAAGAGATTCCATAGTTCAAGGCATCCGAGTTCTGCCGGTCTTGTGGAGAGGCACAACGGGATTCTTAAATCAAAGATTAGCAAGATTTGTGCGGGAAGCAAGTTGAGTTGGGTGGATGCATTACCAATAGCACTATTATGCATGCGTATGTCTGTACAGGCTAAAACTGGGCTCTCCCCATATGAGATCATAATAGGGAGGCCGGCAAATGTATGGTGCGCACCACAGCCAAAACGACTTAGTGAGGTAGAACATCCTGTGCTTAGTACTTATTGTGGCCTTTTAATGCAGAAATTGCGTTTGAATCATCAGCAGGTGCAGGAGGCATTACCAGTGAGATACACCGGTCCGGGGCACGCGCTGGAGCCAGGCGACTGGGTGCTGCTAAAATTTTTTGGAAGAAAGTCATCGTTAGCACCCAGGTGGCGCGGCCCCTATCAAGTACTCTTGGGGACGCAGACGGCAATACGGGTGGATGGAAGGAAGTTGTGGATCCATGCCACCCATGCCAAGAAGATTCCGACTTCACTGAAAGACTTGCCTGACCCTGATGACCGGAAAGAGACAGCGGTCCCAGAAACGGAAGAAACTGTTGCCAGTAAGCAGCCGGATCTGCCAAAACAAGAAGGGAAACTCGAAACAAAGCCTGAGACGATTGCCAAAGAGGGGGAAGGGAAAAGAGTGCCCCAACGTTGCCCAGCAGAATCGACATCACTGCTGACCGACACGAAATCTGCCTTGCAAATACCAGCAGAAACAAATTGTGTACCCCTTTGGCGCCCACCAGCACTTGCCAACACGCCAAAGAACGGATCTGCATCATTGGCGCGGCGCACACCAGCAACTGCGGTAGCGCCACAGGCTGACTTTGAGCCTGAATCTGGAAGTGCACTGGCACTGTTCACGGATCACACGATACCAGGAGTAAGGCGATACAACTTGCGGCCTCGAAAGACAAAGTGATCCGCAGTTCTTTTTTGATGTTTATGTCAACCTCTGTTTCAGCTCATGGACGGAGAAGGAACAAGAGGTGTAGAGGAGAGAAGCGTGAGAATTGTGCAAGTCGGACAATTCAAGACTCGCGGCTCCTCGGTGCGATCAGAAAAGTACATGTGTCAGGAACCAGAGCGGACACGCTGGGCGCACATGGTACTAAGGCAATAAGATAACTGATTAAAAGTACATGTGTCAGGAACCAGAGCGGACAAGCTGGGCGCACATGGTACTAAGGCAATAAGATAACTGATCAAAGGTCCTCTGAGCAGTATGAGAAAGGACAAGTGATCTTGCCTAAAAACGAATAAACAAATCCAGGCTAATAAGGACAGGCAGAACTGAACTGTGACAATTCCGTTGAACTTATTGACACCAGAGCAAGCGCGACGAAGAGAGAGATCCACGATCAACTGTAATAAGGAAGAAGAAGGACGACGAGAAACATGCCGGGACCGGTTCCAGCCTCCTCCTGCACCACCAATGCTGAGAATGAGTCAATTATAAAGACTGTAAGCTTAAGAAAAACGCATGGTAAAACGAATTGTATGCTGGCACTGACAATAATAATGTGCTTTATGAGCGTGGTAGCACCAATATCGACAGAAATGTTTTTACCAATAATTAATATATCCACTACTGAAAGCCCGGTTCAGGTGATTACCTATACCCTGTCCCCAATGGAAGAAAGACACAGGGAAGGTTTTGGGAATAATACATTGCTATTGATCATGAACATGACACATGCAATTCTGAAGAAAACAAATTGCTGGGTATGTGCCCATTTACCACAGCATGCTGGGAAAGGAATAGGGTGGTATGTACAGCCATTACCATTAAGTTCTGCATGTAGTGCATCTTTAGGTGCAATGTTTTATGGGAAATGGAATGAGAGTAGTACGGGTCAATTAGACAGAACCAACATGAATGAGTTTGAGGAGATAATAATGAAGCCTGTGGGTTGTTCCATTTGTCATAGAGCACAAGTAATAGCCCCAGAGCCCACGAGGAAAAGTACACGAAAGATAACACGACAAAATAGACTAGATAGATTGTCCCCACCAGAAAAGACATCTGTAATGACGTTTCGTGTAAGAACAGAAGGGGACAAAGACGCAATCCCCTGCCCCCATCTTACACGGTGAATTAGAGCCCAAGAACTGTCCCTTTTTGTCTAAAAAAGAAAGGCTCTTTTTCAGTCGGAACATATACTGGATTCATGAATAGAGTGGTAGTAAAATGGGAAAGAGAACCAGTATATGTAGGTGATCCAGTTTATTTTATATGTGGAGAGAAAGCATATACTTGGTTGCCCAGAAACTGGGGAGGTACATGTTACCTAGGTCTACTGTTCCCAGGAGTATTCCTCTTAGAAACAGCAGACATGGCCAGACTATCCAGAACTAGAGTCAAAAGGACTGACGAGGGTGTTTTAATAGCAACTGATGTAGCAAAATCATTCATTCCATTCTTAGGGCAGATAGTGAACTCCTATAATATAAGGCAGCTGTCCAGAATCCTAAAAAATACCATAAACACAACAACAGATATACTATTTAACATGTCGTTGGAAGAAAGAGGAATCAGGTTAATGACGCTGCAAAATAAAATGGCTCTCGATGTGATCCTGGTTGATCGTGGGGGAATTTGCAAAATAGTGGGATCAGCATGTTGCGTTTATGTCGATGACTATTCCCCTACGATCTTTGAAGCAATAAAGAAAATGCATGTCCTAAGCTCTGAACTCCCTACTGGAGAAGAAAGCTGGGGAATAGGATCTTGGTTTTGGGGAATACTACGTTCTTGGGGATGGAAGTTGATCTCAATATTAGTAGTGGTGTTTGGAATATTCCTAATGTGATGTTGTTGCATACATTGCCTACCAATAGTTTGCGCTGAGGTAACTGAGGGATGTACGGAAGGATGTATGCATATGATGACAAAGAAAAAACAACCTCATGGTCGAGCTGACCAAGACCCAAATGAAATGAGAACAGCAAAAGAGTTGATGGCAATAGATATTGATGAAGACGATGTTTACGATAGCATGCAAAATTCAGACATAAGTACTTCAGACTCATCATCACTAGAGGAGGTTTCAATAAATAGATGAGACGTTTGGCATATGGCCAAAGGAGGGTTTGTCAGTCTAGAAAAATGGATACCTCTACTTTGTGACCGCAAACGTATTTTGGTGGCCGTGGACCAACCGTCTCATGCACGATATGACAGAATATAGGTTTTCGAGTTTGCCAATGAACGGCCATTTTGATATAACAAGAATCGCCATTTTGTTTTCTAACCATTGCTCATTGCTTTCTGTTCCTATTGCTTCGCAGTATATTTTCCGCTTACACTGCTAGACTGTAAAACATTGCTGTCTGCACGTAAAAAGGACAAGGCCGCAGGGCCGTGAGGATAACAAGAGTTTGTTGAAACACAAACATAGGCAGCGCTAGGAAGAATGCCCGGCTCCCTCCCGAATGTAGCCTTGAAGCAGAGCTGCAGGGCATTTAATCATTTCGCAGCTGCCAGCCAGTCTCGTTATATGGTAGAATATTTTAGAATAATACAGCTAAAGGCTTGAATTATGCTTTTCTTACGGGCCCCCTTTGCTGAGCCCGTTAGAGCGTGCCGGCTCCCAGGACACAAATAGCACCTAATAGATAGCAAGGTTTGGAATGCAACTCTCCCCCACCCCCGTATGTAGCTAGCTTCCAAGAACAGAAGCGGTGTGTTCTATTCAACAACTGAAAGATGCCTCCGCACTCACAGATTACAAATTGTTACTAGAATAGATGTTTGAAGGTGTCATAGTCGTCGGAGATGTCCATCATCACACCAAGATCAAAGAAACCCAATAAAAGGGGGGTGTTAAACATGTTATAGCTGATTGTTTGATATGCATTTTGTATATATGTAACTGATGTACGTAATTTGCTCTCTTGCGTCCCTCGAGGTCTAGAGATACACGTTGCGGGGCGTGAGACCGAGTTGGCCAACTTAGACTTTTGCTTTGCAATAAACCCTAGCTTTGGGAATACAACCTCGTGTCTGGCATATCTATCGTGTGTGGTGACTCGCCTTGTTTCCATAGACGTTAGGGACCCGTGGGGGCCCCTTTCACTACAACCCTGTTCCTCTCAGAAATGGAAGATTTCTCCTCTCTCCTCTCATTCACCTCTAAACTCCTCCTGGGTGAATTCAACATCCACCTTGACTCCTCAATCACAGCATCCACCCTTTGTGATCTCTGCATCTCGCTCTCCTACTCCATTCTCCCCTCTGATCCTACCCACTCAGCTGGACACTGGCATCATCCACACTGATCTTTAACTCTCCTCCCATTTCAACACTCTCCAGGTCAGACCATTCTCTCCTCTCTCTGTAGTCCGACTGCACCTTCCCCCAGCCCTGCCACCCTCGTCCACGAACATCCATCCGATGAAAGTAGCATCAGCTGCTGCCTTCGCATCAACCATCTTCCACTCTGCCCCACCACAGACTCTACCTCAGACTCCGCTCTCAGCAACCTCCATCTTGCCATCACGAATACTATTGACATTCTTGCCCCAGTAATGAGGATCCGCCTGAAACATGCCTCCAAGCATAACACATGGTACGACTCTGAACTTGCAGCCAAGAAACGCAAGTACAGAGCTGCGCAACGGAAGATGCAGACCTCAGGCTCACCCTCTGACAAATTGTCAAACTGACCTGGCCTGCCGCCTACTCCAAAGGCAATACCGACTCTCCATTCGCTCCAAGAAAAGGGACCACATCCATGCTTGCGTCTCCAGTGCATCAAAAAAAAAAAGGCGGAACTAGCAAACCCTTCCGCAGTCTACACCTCACCTCTTCCCGCCCCTCTGCAATGCACTGGCCACACACTTCAATGCAAACACTCTGGACATCCCGGGCACCCTCGCTTCCTTTTCCCCGTCCTTCTCCCACCCTCCTGCCACCGGTGGCGTCTGATTTCCCCCCCCCCCCGTGCCTTCCTCTCCTTCTCTCCTATCACATCCAACAAGGTCACTAGAGTCATCCACTCTTTGCAGGACTTCCCCTGTTCTTCCAGAACTATTAAGAACAATATTGGCTCTCTTGCCTCTGCACTTGTTTCTGCAATCACTCTTGCTACCGGGTCATTCCCCTCTTCCCTCAAGCACTCTTGTGCACCCCCTCCTGAAATAACCTTCTGCAGACCTGTCTTGTCCGGCTAACTACCGCCCCATCTCCATCACCCCCCTTCCTTGGAAAACTCTTGGAGAAGCTGGTCTTCCCCCAACTGACACAGCATACTGAGCTTGTTGGTCGCCTACATGACCATCAATCTGGATTCCAAGCATCCAGAGACACGTAAACTGCTCTTCTGAACACATGTGAAGAACTGCTTGCATCTCTTGACCAACTCGCCTGCCGTTCTCATTCTACGATCTCTCCTCCGCATTTGACACAGTCAACCACTCCATCCACCTAAAACGGCTCCAGCAATACACTAGGAATTGCAGAGCAGGCATTGGACTGTCCCTCCCAGGTTCTCCTCTCCCACCACCTGTGGCGTCCCCCAGGGCTCCAACCTTTCTACCTGGCTCTTTAACATCTATCTTGCTCCGCTTGTACACCTAATCTCCACGTTATCCAGTTAACATGTCTAAAATAAAATTTCGAATGACAAAAATGTCGAAATAAATACCAAAAAAAAAAAAAAAAATTGCATTCTTTTTTTCATTTACATGTTTTTTTTTGTTTCGCGAGTAAAATAAAAGGGGTTTAAAAAAAAAAAAAATTGAGACCGCCAGAGGGCGCGGAGCATGAAGGACCCGTCAGCTTGCGCTCCGTCTGCACCGTAGGGCCTAGTGCGCTTTTAAGATCCCTGGCTGGGATTTCAAAGCGGCCCAGGAGCAGACCCCAGTCCTCTGACCAAGCCCCACCCGCTCAGCAGCCCAAGAAGCCAGCCTACCCCGGCGAGTCACCGTAAGGGGGAAGAGAGACACAGCCCGCCTAACGTGACCGGCGTCCAAGGCTGGGGAGACACTTTGGTGCCCTTGCCGGGCGGGCGCTCCAGTGGTTCACAGGAGCCGCCAGCGGGGCAGGAATCGCTACCCCCTGCATCTACCAAAATAGCGAGGTAGCCGGGCGTTGGGGGAGGCACCCCCACTACCGTTGCCTGGAGGGAGATACCAGGTGCCAGTGTCCAGCACGCAGGACCCCGCGACGCGGGGAGAGAAGTCGAGGCCGTCCCGGACCCACAGCGCGGGTCCGTCCCCCTGGCCAGAAAAGATAGGCCTGCCCGCACCGTTCCAGGCACTCCTCGTCCATCCCCCGCGTGAGCGCCCAGGTGCCCGGACCACAGAGGACCCAGAGAAAGCAGGCCCCGGAGGGCCACGCACGTGAGGGGACCCGCTCCAGCTGACCCCGGCCTCACGGAGGGGCCCGACCCGACACCAATATAAGGTGAGGGGGGAAAGCAAGTTGGTGTCATCGTGGTGGCTTGAGCCCCACCCCCTCCCGCCCTCAACCCAACCACTCAGCTCCACACGGCGCACGGACAGTGGGGACCAGTGGTGAGACGGCGAGGCGAGGGAGCGCAGAAGTGGAGGCGGCAGGGGAGAAGTATAATACAGGACGCCCAGGCTTTGGCACCACACCAGGGCCCCCGAAAAGAAAGCCCAGGCCCTGGCCACAGAATTCCCTTGGTTTCCCAGAGATAATACCACCTAAAGCAGCAGGAAACGCAGTATCTTATTAAAAGAAGGGGGCAGGAGCACCGACCGGAGCTTTTAGAACTATACTGGGGGAACTGGCACTGGGGGAACTGGCACAGAGGCAGCGCCTCCCAGGTGCCTGGCCTGGCCTTGATCCTGGGGCAGACCCCACTCCCCGGAGCGATCAGTCCCCACCCCAGTCCGCGGCCCCCGGAGCCATTATGCCTGCCGTAGGGGACCCACCCCCAGCACCACTCACCAGGGACGACCTCAAAGATATCCTCCAAGAGATCAAGGCGATCCGCACAGACATACAAGCCTCCATTGTAGACCTCAAGGGGAGAGTGGAAACCCTGGAAGACAAAATGGAGGGGATGGAAAACAACCATCTCCAGGCAGACCTCCTAGATATGAAGTATGAAGCCAGGTTAACAGACCTGGAAATGAGAGAGGAAGACATGATTCTCAAGATGGACGATTTAGAGAACAGGGAACGTCGAAACAACCTGCGCATCATGGGGGTGTCCCAGGAGAGAGGGGAGACACCTGCGGATGTGGGGAGAAAAGTTCAGCCCTGATCAATCAACTCTTCGCACTGGAGGGTGGCAAAGAGTTCCAGCTAGAAAGGGCGCACTGAGGTGGAGGAGGCGCTGGGGGTGGCCCAAGGTCCATTGTTGTGAGGTTTCTCTGCTACAGGGAGAAAATGGAAGTATTGGAGAAGGCAAAAAGGCAGGGGAGCTTCGTCTTTGAAGGTGACACCATTAAGATATATCAAGACCTATCTACTCTTACGCTCACCCACAGGAGAGAATGCCGCCCACTCACACAGTGGCTAACAAGCCAGAACATGAGATACAGATGGTCCTTCCCGTTCGCCCTATCCTTCGAACGAGCGGGGGTGGACTACAGAGCGATTAGCGGTAAGGAGGCTACACAAGTCCTACAGGTGCTCAAGGGAGACCCTCCGGAGGAGCGAGAAGGAGCAGGAACACAGCCTAGAACAGAAGCTGAGAGGGGACCGGTGGGCCCCTGGTCGACAAAGAAGAAAACGAAGGGCAGGAGAAAATTTAAAAAACCTAACACCCCACCGCCGGAAGCTGGAGGAGACTGACGGAATGAGAACGAGTGGCTGGGACGCATCAGGACTCTAGCGACGTAACCCCGGCCGGGGACATGATTTTTGACTAGGAGAATTGCGGTGCACAATCATGCCTTTGCCCTGGCGGCTTGCCTGCTGGCAGGCGTCACAAAGAGGACGGGTTGGGGGGGAAGAAGGAATTCTCAGGCTCTCCTCAGACCCAGCTTTAATTGGGGACAGGGCAGCCCCCGCCGAATCAGGAAACTAATGAACACCATGCATAGGGGTAATGGCAGACAGTGAAAGAAAGGGTCAGGTCGAGACGATCAGACTTGGTTCACTCAAAGTCAAAGGACTTAACTCCCCAACCAAGCGCTCCCTTCTGGGGCGAGAAATGAAGAACGCAGGGGCAGATGTCCTCTCCGTGCAGGAGACCAGATGGGTGAGGGGTGAGGAGAGGGCCATCCCCGGGTCGCATGTGGGCCAGGTGATCTGGGCGTCCAGCACCAAGAAAGCTGGGGTCGTGATCCTGCTCCACAGGCACCAAAAACGAACTCAGGTTTCTCACTGGGAGAGGGAGGATGGGAGGGTTCTGGTAGTGTCCGGTAATCTCCACAACTCCAGGGTCTCCCTAGTATCCATATACTGCCCCAAAGTAGGTCAGAAGGAATTCATGCAAGAGGTTATGGGAGAAGTGATGTCCAGGGCGGAAGATCTCCTGATACTGGGTGGAGACCTCAACATGTGGGCTGACTGGGATTTAGACCATAGTGGGGGGGGGGGGGGGGTCACTCGACTAGGCAGCGCGGGGGGAGGTCAGGGATGGGGCCTCAGGGACCTGATGTGGGAAAAGGGTCTGGTGGACATTTGGCGAGAACGCCACCCAAGGGCAAAGGGGTACACATTTTACTCAGCAGGCCAGGGAACTAGAACAAGAATAGATTATCTCTTCACAGGTCACCAGTTCATGAGTAGAATAGACGCGTGTGATATTCGTCCTGTCAGTTGGTCAGACCACGATATGGTCTGGTCAGACCTAAGCATCTCCGGTTTAAGGGCCAGGGAACACTTGTGGAAGTGCAACGATTTCCTATTGAGGGACACCGTCTTTAGAGAAGAAATGTCATCAGCAATTAGAGAATTTTTCGAGCTAAATGACACGGGCGAAGTGGATCAGGAAACTGTATGGGAGGCGGTGAAGGCAACCTGGAGGGGTAGGCTGATAAGTGAAGGCGCCTCCAAAAAAAGGGTAAGGACCCTCCTAGCTCACAGGTTAAGGTCAGATATACTCTCCCTAGAAAGATCTGAGGGGAAGGAGAGAAAGAGAGACCTAGCCTTGGCGAGAGAGAAGAGACAGGAACTCCGGGACCTAGAATTGGGCAAAATAGTAGCCGGACTCCAACACCTGCATCAGAGGTACTACGAAAAAGGGGACAAGGCCGATGCCATGCTGGCGGCCAAACTCCGAGGCCAGAGAGCGGACAGGTGGGTCCAACGAATTGGGAACGATGCAGAGTGGGAGCGTACAGACCCGGAAGGCATAGCAGAGAAATTCGCTAGTTTCTATGAGAGCATATATGGGAGGGAGGGAGAAGTGGAGAGGGAGGCGCGGCAGGTATACCTCGAGGGGGTCTCTCTCCCGACCCTGGGAATGCTGGAGCCCGCAGCCCTCATTACCCCCATAACAGAGGAGGAGGTGCTGAAAGCCATTTCGGGCCTGAAGTTGGGAAGAGCCCCGGGGGAGGATGGATTTACCGCAGGCTTCTACAAGGCCTTCTCGGGCCTACTGGTGGGCTTCCTAGCGGGCCTATTCTCGAACATAATGAAGACAGGGAAGGCACCCCCGTCATTTGGTAAAGCACTGATCAGTGATTACGAAGGAAGAGAAGGACCCAGCGGGCTGCCGCTTTTATAGACCTATCTCCCTCCTCAACGTGGACACAAAGCTATTCACGAGGATTATTGCAACGAGGCTGGACGGCCATATGGCAAACCTAATCCACTCAGATCAGGTGGGGTTTATACAGGGGAGACAGGGGGCCGGCACCCTGCGTAAAACTCTACACCTCATGCGGATCGCAGCTTCGATGGGTGAGAACCCAGTCTTAGTGTCCATCGACGCCGAGAAGGCGTTTGATCGGGTCGACTGGGAGTTCCTACATGGGGTCCTAGAAAAGTTGGGGTTTGGAATAGGGATCAGACAGGCCATCAAAGCCCTATATGTGTCACCATCTGCCAGAGTCACAGTCAATGGTCGCCTGTCACGTACTTTTGGCCTCCGGAGAGGGACGAGGCAGGGTTGCCCCCTCTCCCCCCTTCTCTTCGCCATGACCATGGAGATCCTTGCAGAATACCTCAGAGGTTCCCCCATGGTGCGTGGCATAGTGGTGGGGGACCGCACCTTTAAACTCGGTCTGTACGCAGACGACATCCTGCTACACCTGAGGGAACCCACATGCTCAGTCCCGGCGGCCCTTCAGATAATCGACCAGTTTGGCCGTTTCTCAGGCTTCAAGGTTAATGTAGGCAAGTCGATGATCTTCCCATTTGCCTCAGACGCTGATAGGTGCATAGCTGAATTTCCCCCTCTGGGCTTCCAGGTCTGCGTGGGTGGGAAGAAATACCTGGGGATTAACATTGTAAGACCTAATGAAGACCTGAGCCAGGCAAACTATCCCCCCCCCCGGTTTGAGAAATTTCAGGGAAATGGAGGGTTAGAGGAAGGGGCAAATTTCATGGATGGGTAGAATAAATGCTATAAAGATGAACCTGCTCCCCAGAGTGCTCTACCTCTTCCAGATGCTTCCACTGGAGGCCCCTGAGGCATACCTCGGAGAAGCCAGGAAGCGCATAGAGAAGTTTATATGGCAAGGCCAGAAACACAGAATAGGGCACGAGACCCTCACCCTTCCCAAAGAAAGAGGAGGTGTTGCCCTCCCAGATCTCGATACATATCATAGGGCCGCCCAGCTCAGGGTTCTTGCCCCTCACCTTAGAGAAGACCCCAACAAACCGTGGGTCTACATTGAGAACTCCTTCGTAAGCCCAGTTACCGTAGGTGAATGGTTGTGGGTCCCACTAAAAAAGCTCCCGAGAAGGATTAGGGACCACCCGATTATGGGAACTATGTGGAAGGCACTAGCAGGGAAGGGACACAAGGAAAGTCACAACATGGCCCTCCCCACTCAGTCACATATGGTCCTCACCAGTTCTGGAAGAGATCCCAGTACACGAGCATTACCAGTCCTGGTTCGAAGCGGGGCTCTGTAGGGTTGGCCAACTGGTGAGGGTGGACTCCTTCATACCTATCCAGGAACTAGAGGAGGCCCTAGGTATAGTCAGACTTTCGCCACTCTTATACCTCAGACTTAAGGGAATCCTAATGAACCTAAAACTGAAGGAATGCATACAGAGGAAGCTCACCCCGGTGGAAAAAATATTGGACTCCCACACGAAAATGTACACTGCTCTTCTGACCCCCCGTGAGGGAACCACCAGAGACCTCAGGAGAAAATGGGAAAGGGACCTAGGCTGCACCATTGGGGATGGTCTCTGGGGGAAACTCTGTACTAGGGCCTTCAAGACATCGATTTCATGCCAATACAAGTCCCACGCTGTCAAGCTCCTCCACAGGTGGCAGTACGACCCAATCACTCTTTCTAGGATGTTTCCAGACGTAGTCCCAATCTGTTGGCATGGATGCGGGGAAAAAGCCAACTATTGGCACATGTGGTGGACGTGCCACAATGTCCAGACCTACTGGTCAGAGGTGCTTAGTTGGATTAGGGAGGCGGGGGAGGGGGACTACTTGTTGGACCCCATACTGGTGATTTTGGACGAGCACTGGGAATAGTTACCAGACGTGACACACTCGCTATTGCTAGCAGCTAGAGCGGCACGGGCCAGGACCTGGAAAAGACCAGCCCTTCCAACAAAGAGGGAATGGGTGGCTGTGGCCAAGGACATCTACTAACGGCCGCAATTCAAGGCTCAAGTGCGCAGATCGAAACAGACTGGCTGCAATTCATGGAGGCGTTTATCAACACAGAGGACAAGTCCTGAGGGTAGCCGAGCTTCTCCACCCCGGCCCGAAAATATTTTTTTTTGTGTGGCCCCCTTTGCATGGGAATCATGGGAGTCGATTGTATATAGTTGGCCACGGGCCCGGCTGGTGCTGCCCGAAGAGAAGACTCTTAAAATGTGGTCACTGAGTCCCAAGAATGGGGGGAGGGGGTGATTGAAAGCATTAAAGCCTTATGACTCCGTTATATTTTGAAGTTATCGGCGTGCGCCCAATGTATACTATATGCATAAGCTTGCTTTTCTTTTTCTTGAAAACCAATAAAAATTGAATTAAAAAAAAAAAGACTTTTCGGTAATATTCTTTTGACATTTTTGCATTCGAAATAATGAAATTTGAAATATTAACTATAAACCAATCTCCACCTACTCCCCTTACTTCCAGGGTTATGCAGATGACAACTTTTCAAACTTCACTCTGATCCTCTCCATACTTCCTCCATCATTCCTGAATGCCCATCTGCCATTGAGTCCTGGTGTGCCTGCAATGATCTCTGCATCAATGCCAGCAAGACGGATATCCTTCCCATTGGGACTCCTGCTCCCTCTTTCTTCCCCTCACTCTGGCCACCCTCTATGGTGTCTCCCCCTTCTTCATCTGAAGTGAAAAACCATAGAGTCATTTTCAACTCTTTCCTTCCTCCCTCACAAACAGGACCTTGCCAAGAAGGCCCACTTTCAACTTCACCTCCTCAAAGGAATCCTTCCTTTCCTCACTTTTCCCCAGAACCTCAATGTCTGTAGAGCGCTGGTAGTCTCTAGGCTTGATTACTGTAATGGCCTCTTCTTTAATCTACCCTCTTCCTCTCAACGTCCCCTCCAGCTAATCCAGAATAGGGCTGCAAGACTTATCCTTGGCCACAAACCCAGGGACAGCATCTATCCAGTCCTAAAAACTCTCCACTGGCTCCCGGTTGCTGCAAGGATCAAATTCAAATCCCTCGACATCATCCATAAGGCTGTCTGGGGCCAGGGACCACGCTATCTACAACTGGCTCTCACTAAATACACTCCCTCCAGATCTTTACATTCCTCCGGCACCAACTCTCGGCATTTCAAGCCATTTGCTAAACAGCGAGTTGGTGGTCCTCCTTCCTCCATCCTCCTTCCTCTTCTTCTCCCCCCCTCCCCCCCACCGCTCCCCCTCCATCCTTTGCTAAACCCCACAGTCAATAAGATTGACGGACTTCAGGGTGGTGTGCGATAGTTTTAAGGCTGTTTTGAGAGGGGAATTTATTAGTAATATTGCACACTTATAGATTACGCATTTGGATGTATTGAAATGTATGGAAAATAGGCTTCCGGATTTGCAACGGATATATGCACAATCAAAGCTGGTTAAGGATAAAGAGGAGATATTACAGGCTCGGAGATTGTTGGCTAGTAAGAATGACCCATTAACCGAGATGGGTATTTTCTATTACGAAACAGAAAAGTGTGGAGATAAGAGTGGGAAAATGCTTGCAAGTAGGTTGAAGGGTATGACGGAGAAGCCTTTTGTTCAAAGTCTTGTTGATGAACATGGCGATGTGGTAATGAAAAATGTGGATATTTGTGAATGTTTTAAAGGTTTTTATGAGACATTGTATTCAGAGGATGTGTTCCCGTCTCAGGTGGAATTGGAAAGTTTCTTTGAGAATTTGGATCTTCCTAGGTTGTCGGAGGAAAGCAGGGATTTAGAAACAGATGTTGAGGTGGATGATGTTTTACTGGCTATTAAGCAACTAGGACTGGGTAATTCTCCGGGACTAGATGGCATTCCTGTGGAATTGTACAGGAAATTTGAGACTTATTTGGCTCCTGTTTTATGTAGGTTGTTTAATGTGTTTTTACATCAAGGTGGTTTGTGCCAGTCAATGTGAGAAGCAATGATTACTTTATTACCAAAAGAGGGGAACGATCGGAAGAGTTGTAGCAATTATCGCCCCATCCCTTTACTAAATGTGGATGTGAGGATATTTGCTAAGATCATGGCTAATAGATTGGAAAAATGTATGGGGAAATTGATTCATTCATCCCAAGTGGGGTTTTTGCGGAATAGATTTGGTTATGATAATATCAGGACTTTGATTGATATCATGAGTTTGAAACAGGATGATCTATCAGATACAGCATTTATTTTTATGGATGCTGAGAAAGCGTTTGATAGGGTGCGTTGGAGATTGTTACAGTTTACAATGAGGCAGATGGGGTTTGGGAATGGTTTTCTAGGGATAATCAGTTGTCTTCAGAATGGTTCCAAGGCTAGGCTTTGGGTTAATGGTGTTTGTCTGAGGCATTTGGATTGACTAGGGGAACTATGCAGGGATGCCCGTTGTCACCCTTCTTGTCTAATCTTGCTTTGGAGCCATTGTTGGCATATAAACATGGGGAGCGAAGAATTAGGGGTTTGGAATTTGGTAATATGGAAGTTAAAGTACTTTTGTACGCGGATGACATGGTGGTGGTTCTTGCGGTTCCTGAGCGGGGTAGTGTAGTACTGAAAAATATCTTTGATAGGATGAGTGGGTTGGTGCATAAAATTAATTGGGACAAAACGGAGGTGTTTCCAATTGCTAGTACTTGTGTGCGTGGTTTCTTTTTGGATTGGCATTGTAAGTGGACAACGTCCCATGTGAAATATTTGGGTGTTTATTCGACTAGGGATGTAAAAATAAAATGGTAGAATTTAATGTAGGTAAATTGGTGGCTGCCTTGAGTAAGGATATTAGAAGATAGGAACGATTGCCGATGGGGATTTGGGCTAAAGTCAATGCTATTAAGATGACACATTTGCCAAAGATACTTTATGTTGTGCAATCTTTGCCTCTGAAATTTTCAAAAAAGATGCTGGCTAGTATTGACCGTGTTCTTCAGAACTTTCTGTGGGGTGATAAAAAGAGACCTAAAATTCCTACGTTTATTTTGACACGTACTAAAAATTGGGGGTTTTGGATACCCGGATTTGGAATGCTACTATAGAGGGTTTATTTTGAAAAAGGCTACTTATTATTTTTCAGTGGGGGATGGACCAGAACCCTTGTGGCTACTTATTGAAAGGTGTAAATTGAATGGTTTTCTGTTGCATGTTGTCACCTCAATGGGATGTCTGCCTGGGAGGGGTAGTCGACTTCCGACTATTGCAGTGACTAAAGAGGTTTTGGTGTGGTGGTGGAGTCTTTTTCAAGGGAACTTGTACTTACACTATGGAGCGTCTATTTGGCTTAATCCGAGTTTACAATTTGCCAATAAAACCTTTTGTTGGAGAAGTTGGGTCTCCAAAGGGATTTATTGTAT
This sequence comes from Ambystoma mexicanum, assembly GCF_040938575.1. Taxonomy (NCBI): domain Eukaryota; kingdom Metazoa; phylum Chordata; class Amphibia; order Caudata; family Ambystomatidae; genus Ambystoma; species Ambystoma mexicanum. The sequence continues at coordinate 1,287,197,185 of NC_090924.1, forward strand.
CAGTGATGTGCGTGATGGTCGTATATTATCATTCGAGGAGTTGCAGAGGATGTTTCATTTGGCAGGGAGAGAGCTGAATAGGTTTATGAGATTGAAAGTTCTATTGAGTGAACAGTTGGCAATGCTGTCTAGTCCCTTGGGGGTGGTATCGGCGGGTGGTCAGATTCTTGTGTCATCGCCGCGCATGGAATGCACTTATACCAGCTTGATGCCGATATGTTCTAAGGATGTTGATGGTGACGGGAAAGCGTTGGAGAGGTGGAAGCGGGAGTTGGGCTGTGATGTTACGGACAAGGAGTGGGAATATATGTGGAATGTAGGATATAGAAGTAGGTTGGATCTCAAGTTGAGATTGAGTCATTTGAAAGTGTTAGGGCATCTATACTGGACCCCATTGCGTATGTATAAGTTAGGATTGATTGCTGATGACTTGTGTTGGGGTGTGGAAAGGAGAAGGGAACGTTGATCCATATGTTTTGGTATTGTCCTCTGGTGTTAGAATTTTGGGTAGAGGTGTTAGGCTGGATGCAACCTTGTCCATACGTTTTCCCAGGATGCCTATGCAAGTGTTGTTGCTTTCGGGTAGGGGGCGTTGTGTAGTTACTCGTCAGTATAGACAATTGGTGGATAAATCGCTTGTGGTTGCAGTGAAACAAATACTGATGGTGTGGAAGACTAGGAAGAAGCCCAGAGTGGAGGATTGGATTAATGATTTATTGGTATTATCAAACTTTGAGCGGGTGATGTTTGTGAGACAAGGTAAGGAAAATAAGTATCAAGATCTTTGGAAGCCATTTACTGATCTATATGGTGAGCATGTATCTGAGGATTAGTTGTTCTAATAGTTCCGACTATCCGATGTTTATGGGCATCAGTTGAGGATTCTCCATTGTTTTTGTTCTGTTTTATGAAGTCTACATGTGGTCTTTATGTTTTTGTATTGTTTTATGTTGAGTTTTTGGTTGAAAATGGTACACAATGTGTCTTGTATTATCTGAAATGTTTCAATTTTAATTCATGAATTGAACTTTTATTGCTCTGTATTCATGAAAAACTGAGTGTTATGTTTGATAATCTGTTTAAACGTTTGGTGAAATATGTTTTTTTTTTTGTTGAAAATCTTGAATAAATAAATAAAAGAATATAAGATTGGTGACCAGGGCCCCATGAGTCCACCTGGGCCCTGGCCTCCCACCCCCAATCGCATTCAGAGCCACCCACTCCCAGCACTTGCTTTGGGCACCCACTAGACTGTGCCATCACAGGCCTGCACTTATTTGTTTGGCAGTGAGCACTCTTACCAAGTGAACCTACTCCCTAGCACTTCCCTCGGTGTTACTCCTAGCACTTACCCACCCTCAACGCTCACTCCCTCCCTCCACTTGCAAATTCTGAAGGCTTACAAGGCCTAATAGGATCACCTGTCTCTTTCATGGTTATATTTGCCTTTCATTCCCATGTTCCCTCCCCGATTCCCTGTGGGCTCTTTGAAATACAATTTGATGTATAAGCGTCTTACAAATGCACAATCAATAAATAAAGTAACCAGCAACCTCAGACAAGTGTGTCTGCCTTGTTGAAAGTCATTAGTGCAGCAGCCTCTCTTAGCATAAGTGAGCAAATGGTCCAGTTCTTGATTGCCATTAGTAGAACCCCAACTTTTACAAAATGTACTGATGGGGGGGAGCCCCTCTAATGAGGATGGTTATGGAAGCCAGGAAGAAAAAACCGACCTTGCCGATTCCAGGCATAGAAGGATGCACCTGTAAGGTTGTTCCAGGCCCTCTCCAGTCCCCTACAGCACCTGCGCCTTCCTCTGCTGCCCGGGCTCTCTGCCGTCCTCACCATACCCCCTCCCACACGTATCTTCTGCAGGCTCTGGACGTGCCTGGTGTATGCCCCAATACCCCACAAGCCCAACATACAACACACTCCTTTTGTGCCTCAGGGTTCCGGGGTTGAAGTATCTAGACTGGAAACGGGAAGAACGTGGTTCAAATAACCTGTTCTATGGGATGTATCCCACTCACTTACCACACTGCACCCTTCACAGAGGAGAAATATCCATTTGCATTCCAGTCTGGTCCCACCCATAATCCAGCATAGTAATACGAGCCATTTTCCTGTGAACAAGAGTACCGTCAGCAACCAGCATGTTTTAGCCACTGTGCATAGTAAGGCAGAGGTTTACTTGGGGTTGTTTTTGGTACCGTAGTTCAGAGGAGCATTGCCTCACATTTTGGTGCTGGACTGTCTCTGTGGGAGGGAGCAGCCCGATATGCCAATGGACATTCCTCCTATGGTGAGGCACAATGAGCTAAAACTTACTTGGAGACCCTCATGAGTGGGAACCATATCAGAGACAGGTTATTTGGCCATGTTCGTTCCCAGTCAGGGGGGCTCCCGCGTTTTTGATCTCCCACATTCTGCTCACTTGAATTTCTTACAGCAATTGTTGCAGGCAGGTATTCCATTAGAAATCGATCTATTAATGCATTTGTGGTATGACCATGCACCCTATATCAGCTATGATGCACCATTAAAGGTTTTACTTATTAACTCTAGCATCCTACCTGTACTACTTCTACATTTGTTCACATTTTATGTTTACTTATCCATCTTCAGGATTCGGGCCAAATAAAGATTATGATGAATTGAAGATATAAAACCAGTACAGTAGTCTGAAGGTTACAAGCATTAACATTAAGGGTTTAATTTTGGGGTCTCAATTCTGGGCAGGAGGCGACAAGAGCAAGAACTAAATGTTTTCCAGACGTCCCACATAATACAACAATCCAAGTAGTAAATCAAGCATTCTGATAGCTATCTTGATGTGGTCAATTTATGTGGAAGGCTGGTTAACAGAAATCCCCACAACAAACCATTGTCTATTTAAGACATCCCTAAAAGGAAAATATTTTTTTTTAAACTATAAAACCCACAAAAACATAAGGACATAAGACTTGTCCGCATTAAAATCAATATATATTGGATGAACTACCCATCTGAAGCCTCAGATATATAAATGACCTTGAATCCAGGTATGTGCGAGGGCAGGTGATAAATCCCCCAGTTTGACTTCTTGTCTAGGGCCAGGCCATATGTAATTAGGTGGAAGACAGATTATACCCGAAAAAAAAGGGAGTGGGGGGAAGGGCTATATTTGCAGTTGGCGGGAGACCAGTATAGGCAGACATGTTAATATACATTCTCTAACTTAGAAGTACTTATCCCGCCTAAGCGGTCTCCGGAGCACCCTGCTTACCAGAGCTCCTTGATCATACTGAATGTGCCACTCTAGGGAAAGGACTTGGTCAGGAAAGACTATAGCCATAAGATTGCCCCAATCCCCTAAGAAAAACACTTGGTTAGAGTAAATGAACACAAGAATGCAGTCTTTCAGTTATTGGTTACAAGTAAAACCGAAAAAACCCCGAAATTCGCCAGCTATGGTAAGCTAAGCAACCATAACTCGCGCTACCACCGTGCACTGCTAAGACTAACACACAGGACATCAAAGATGACATAACAAATGTCATTGATGACATAACTGATGAAATCATATATCTGGGCCACTTGTTTTTGTTAACCGACATATATAGGCCAGGTGGTTTTGTTCACTGACAGTCAGAAAATTAAAATTGAAAAATGTACTATATATCTAGACGTTAACCTTGTCATATGTTCTTTAAGTACGTTCCTTAGGGTTTGGTCTCAACCCATGGTGCACATACATGGGGAAATGAGCAGGCCTCAAACACACAATTCATTTGTATACATGAAGATAAACTTTAATGTCATTAACATTTTCTGCTGATGCCGTTTCTTTCTTCCTTTAGTTTCCCTGTATATGCCTCTGATTTGTATGTGTTGTGGTTATTCATATGTATTGTTTGTACCAGCACAAGTGTTGTAAGTCTTGAATTGTTAGCTAGTCATTACATGTTTAACATTACTCAAAACTCTGATAAAGTAGTATTCTTTATTGTACTATCCAAAATTACAAGATTATAAATAGTGTACTTCTATGGTGCATGCTGCAGTCATCGTCTATGTTTATATATGATTAGGTTTCTGTATTAACAACCACACTCCAATACAATGATTTTAGATGAGTACATTCTTTAATAGATTAATAGTTCACAATAGATCTCCCGATCACCTCTGACATCTTTTTACCAACAATATAAACACAACTCCTTGTAGCGACTTCATCAAAATGTATTTCATATTTGATGTCATCAGTGATGTCACATTTGTGATGTCATCTTTGATGTCCTGGGTGTTCGTTTTAGCAGTGCACGGTGGTGTTGCGAGTTATGGATGCTTAGCTTACCATAACTGGCGCATTTCAGGGGTTTTTCAGTTTTACTTGTAACCATAATGTTCCTTTAACCAAGTTTTTTCATTGAATTTCATAGGTTTTTATTAGTGCAATTTAACAATAACGTCCCTTTGACAAAGTTTTTTCATTGAATTGAATTCATTCATTCATTCATTCATACTATTCGAATGCTGTCCGCTGTAATCTTTGTAGGTTTACTGATGTACCTGTAACCAAGAGACCTCACAGTCGCATGTAACCTACCTAAACTCTGCTAAACATTTATGTAACAGCGCCTTGATGCCTCTGGGCTGCAAGTGCGCTATACAAAATACGAATAAATAAATAAATTGAATTTCATAGGTTTTTATTAGTCCAACTTAACCATAACGTCCCTTTAACAAAGTTTTTTTCAGTGAATTTCATGGGTTTTTACCAGTGTGTGCTATTTTCCTACAACTAACTAATATCATACTTACCCAATATAGCAATTTGTGTGTCCAATTTACAAAGTGTCACCTTAAAACCCTGCCATTTCCCACCTACTAGAATCATTTTGACCACTTCTATACACTTTTTGCAACTATTTCAACTAGTTTTGCATCCGTAACTGCATTTTCTACTGATCTAGGAACTTTCAACTTCAAAATTTCCCTTGCACAGCTCCAACACCTATTCCTACTCATTATCCATTAACAATCTAGTACACATTACATACTTTCAGCAAAACTGCTATTTATCTTAAAATGGCATCAGCTAATGCCATCCCTCATCCCCAAGAGCCACCATCACTGCTGTAATCAAAAGCATGAGAAACACTGCCCCCTACCTTAGAAATAACACGTGCAACATTTTCCCCTGTCCACCTACCCCTCCATATTAGTGTTTGATGCCTCTTCCCTCATTTCCTCCTCAGCTTTCGTTCTTAGCTCTCCTGCCAACAAAAAAATACATCCAAAAACAACAAAAGAAATGTTCCTTTAGGAACCACCTTTCACAGTTAAAAAATAGAACTAAAAAGAAAAAAGTATACATTTCCATTTTGTGTTATGCTAATGGGAATATTGTGGCATTCATCCTCTGTTCCAGGGACTGGAACGGTGGATACCGGCCCGGCAGCACAAGTTATCAGCCCAAGCAAAGCGAAGGTGGATAACGAGGTCTCTGGACCATTATCCACCCAGCCCAGCCCCTCTAATGGGGGATGAAGGCCATTGGCACCCTACGTTCCCAAAGCAGGTTGATTTTTCTTCCTGTAGGAAGGAAAAAACGTTTCCAAGATGGCCACCATGGAAAGGGAAGTAGGGTTCCATACAGGGCCCCTCTTCGCTTTCCATGGAATTATGTAGAAGGCGAAAAGAGAACCCTATGACCTTATTGCCACGAGCACATTTTTCTTCCCATTCAAATCTATCCCAATTTCAAATAACTTTACCACAAAGCCAGTCTCAGGTGGACATGGCCACTTTAACCCCATGTGTTGTCCCTCATGGTCAGTAGCCAGATTGTCCGCATCATGACCTTATTCCATGACCCGGACAATGTGGCCACTGCCCATGGCCACAGGCTGCCCCCTTAGTCACTAAAGGTATATCACTATTTTTTGTAGCTACATTATGACACTTGTCAAAAAATAAAACACGGGCACATTTGCAAAACCATGATTCAGGTCCTTGCCAATGCAAGTTTGCTGGAAATCCACCCATGTTTTATTTTTTCAAAAGTGTCAAATGTATGCACATACAATTGTCATATTACCCAGCCCCCACTTGACAAAATCCATTCAGACTTTACGAAAACATTCATATCTAGATCTATAATCTTTTTGCAAACCTTTGTGTAGATTTGTCAAATGGCACCACATTTATAAGCCTTTACAATATTTTGGGACCCCCCTCTAATTTTGCCTCCTCTTGACAGAATCCCACCAAACGTTGCAAACCCATTCAGAATCAGGTCAGGAATATAAATGCAGTTTCATTGAGTGGTGCCAAAGTTATATGCCATCCCAAAACTGCCCCCGAACATCTGAAGTATCCCCGAACTTCTCAGGACTGTTTGCGGACTGTCGCAGCAAAAACCACCCGTTTCTTTTGCTTCTTGCAGCCATATACCATCCCATCCTCATCACCGCTCATCTCCCCAGAGATTATTTGATAAGTTTGACAAGTGCAATGTTTTGTTAATATGTTTTTACCGCGATGTCCGCGGACACCGGCCGCGAACCCAAGATGGCGGGCGTTTCCAAAAATCTGACGCACTTCATGCTTTTCACCATCCAATCATTGGACATCTCCAATGTCCGCAGACACCACGTTGCTCTCAAAGCCAATCGGAGTCCTGTCCGCAGACCGAACAGGGAAGTGTGTCCGCAGATTGTACATAGATTTCACTAATTTTTTGGGACCTATTTTTTGTCGTTTTCAAAACTACTGGACGGATTTACACCAAATTAACAAAAGCACGCTTTCGGGACCAAGACACCGCTCCTGCCACAAATTTGATGAAAATCCGTCCAGCGGTTTGGGCTGTAGGCATGAGCTACATTTTTTCACATTATGTCTATGGGAAAACATGACATTTTGGGACCTCCCTATAACTTTGCCCCCCCTTGACCAAACCTCACCAAACTTTCAGAAAAAGTTCAGAGTGGGCCATATACTATTTTTTGCAAAGGTTGGTGAGGATTTGTCCAGGGGGATCAAAGTTATAAGCCGCCCAAAAAGTGCTCTTCGGTTCTTCTCCAGATGGCGGGCACATTACCAGTCGAACATACCACCAAACATGGTGCACCAGACTGAGGCTTCTGGTAGAATTGGTGAAGCACTGCTGGAATTATTGCCTCCACATGTATCTTTGAATCAAGGCAAAGTATCTGTCGAGCCTATACAATGTGGCTGCATACTGGAATTCTAGATATTTGAGGGTTCTCAGCGAGTGGAAGTTGCCTGCACCAGTGTTTATAACTGGAAAAAGCATAGGGACTTTTTCGTTTGAATCTCTTACATCGAGACCCAGTTCCTTAAATGATTAAGTTGGCGTCCAGACCCTTTAGCTTCAGGCCAAGTCATGCAATCTTGCGATCCAGAGCAGTAGTCCTTTCCTCAGTTTGCACTTATTACCTGGAACTTAATCCAAACTGGCCAAGGTGTCACTTGAGACAGTGAAGCCTTTGGGCGAAAGCCTGGTTTCCAGATAGTTATGACAATGTGTCACATGAGACTGTGAAACCCTTTGAACGTAAGCCTGGTTTTCAGATAGTTTAGAGCTTTTTATGGACGTTCTGATCCTTCTTCCCTAGATTCTGGATGCTCTGAGGGACGTGTCAGATGGGTTGGGGAGTGCAATAATAGCATGAAAGATTTCATCTATGTTTGAGAATCCCAGGTTTTTTGGACTCCACTTCTGAGCGCAGAGATCCCTGTAGATGTCAAACTATCGTCGGAAGACCAAGGTTTGTGCATTACCGGCTTCTACAGGTCTGCAATATCTGCAGGGCATGACTACATGGAAGGTAATGCAGCATCTGCTAGTAGGTCACCTGCTTAAAGGAGTACTCTGCTTTCCTTATTTGTTTCTTAGGGACATCAATTTAACTGAAGCTTTTTAAATTCTGGCAGGATGATTACTGTGTCAGTTTGAAAACAATTTCAGCAAGCTGCCCATGTTATTTTGTATCATCTCCCTTATGAAGGTGTGGGATGCCAGAGTGCTGGTCGCATCACACCGGGCTCCCCCACACTAACCACGATGGAGTTACATTCACCATCTCTAGGTGCATGGCATGAATCCTAAGAGTGTTATCTAAGTTCTCCTAATAATCTGAAGATATTTGTAATGTATTGTTTTGAAAACTAAGAAGAGCAGAGCTTTCTAGGTAGCACTGTGAAGCAATTGCTTATTGCACAGAGACAGCTTAAAGCAATATGTTCACCCACCACTGTCAATTTCATGGTCTCCAGGGCCTCTGGCGGATCTGAAAAGGAAGGAGGGCTAGGAGGGCTTAGTTAGTGGGATTGAGATGGAAAATTGCAAGAGAGCTTTGATGTGCTGTTGGTAGCTTCAGTTCAGAAAAATCAGTCACTGTGGGCTGGTTGTTTTTAGCTGGAAGACTGTTTGGTGTATGAGTGTGCATCGGGTGATTTTTTTTTTTGTTATTTTATTTATTTACAATATATACAGAAAAATAACATATCAACATCCCCAGCAGAGTCCTCCACACCAACCAATCTGAGGTTTCTTGCCCTGATCCTTAACTCAAAATCCAAGCACTGTTCTTTTTCTTTCTTCAAGTCAGACCTCAGGTTATTGTAAGCCTGGAAGCTGCCTGCAATCTCAGAGCTCATAGTCAGAGAGGACTTTTCCAAATCAGTGACTCTGCCATCCAGCTGCCCAGTTTTCAAATTAAGCTCTGCCATAGTCAGCTTAATATCACTAACATCTTGGGCCACCTGAAGAATAGTCCTATAGACATCTGAAAGTCTGGGGGTATCCTCCATCTCAGGTACTTGCTTGGACTTCTTTGAGGCAGGGTTTTCCGCTTCACCAATCTTTTTCTTGGAACACATTACAATTTATTTATAAATATCTTCAGGGAGAGGTCCAGAGCAGTTGAGTTAAGCTGCTACTCCGCTGCCAGCCATTCTAGAATCTCGCATTGGGTGATTTGTGTGCAATTGGTTTGGTTTCCTGTGGGGTATTGCGGAGTGTGTGCAGTTGGTGGTGGTTTTAGATTTTTGCTGCGGTAGGTGTGTATTCTGTTCAGTTTTGAGGGAGTATGCAGGATATTGGAGAGCTTTTATAGGGTTAGTGGCCAGTCATCTGTGTCCTTTTCTGCCATGGTCATGGTGATCTGTCGAGTTCATATTATTCTATGGTGATTTGCAGTAAAATGCTTTATTTCATTGGGTAGTCACGTTTTGATTCATCGGGTTTTGTTCTTTTTGGTGTTTCTATTGTGATGTGTTGGCAGCTTCCCTACGATGAGGTTTCCGGTTTAGCTCAGTCAGTTAAAGAGCCATGTTTCTAGCAATGTTCTCAACTTTAGTTGATTTTCTCTCATTTCCTTTGGGACCGAGTTCCAAGGTTTTGCTGCAATGCAGAACGCTGTTCCATCAAAGTTCTGCTTTGGGTATTGTTTCGGTTAGATGCAAATGTCGCTGCTGGACACTTTAGTGTTTGGTTTGGTTTGTATTGCAAAGAGGGTGGAATCATGAAACAAGTAGGTGTGGACATCTTGCTATTTTGGAACATATGGTCTCCAAGACTTTCAATGTTGGGACTAGGTTGGAAAACATGATGGTTGCAGAGTGGTCTGTGGATTCCACCTTCAAAGAATGTTACCATAACTCTGTGAAGAAAAGTCTTCATTAGCAAAGAATAAGCTTTGCACAAGCATATGAGGCGCATACAGTCTTTACATTGAATACAAATATCTATATTAGACAGAATTGGGGAGTTTTGATTCTATTAAAAACATGAAGGGGAGTATTATCCATCCAATTACACATACATGCACTCTAAATAGCTCATTGCATGTGATGGCACAACAATTGAAATTGCTGGGAGCATGAAGAAAAGGTGAAAAGGGATGGGGAGGGACAAATACAGCAAGTAATAATGTAATCGTCTTAGCGGAAGAAATAACAATTGAGAAAAAATGAAAATGCATCTTACAACTCCCTGCTCCATCTTCAGTGCCGCTATCGGATGCAGACAGCGACTAAAAACCAAGGGGTACTAGGACTTAAGCTCCTACCAACTGCACTCTCCCTAATCTCCTAATACTAAATAGTCTACACCTCCCGTAGGAATGGAGCCAGTTGCAGGCATGAGATCTAGTAGAGGCACGAGTGCAGCACCAGGCTTGAATGTTGTACTAATATGTGGAATGAAGAAATGGCAAACAAGAAGAAGGGAAAAAAAAGGAAAAAAGAGAAGTGTTGGTAATGAGCACTGCCCAGAATTGGCACTTCCTTTTTCCTCCTCACTTAGTATATAAATGATAGCTGTGGAGGTTTTCCAGGTTGTAGAACCTAGTCGGCAAATCCTTGCCCCTAAACTGTGCAGAACATTGCTTCTGATCATGCAGCCTTACACACGCAACAACAGCTACTCAATTATGTTTTCACACTAAACCCAACACCGCATCTACCTCAGAGGGAACACAATTTACCTGGTTATTTGCTTCCTCTACGACGGTCATGCATCATTCATATCCCCCCGGTAGGCTGCCTTGCACTAGAAGATGTGCCACATAATACACTGTAATCTAGACTTTTTATGCCCATTAACCTATGCTTGTTGCAATAAAAGACCAATCCTGCAATTCTAAGAGATTGCATACACTCCTTAAGCACACTGCACACAACTATCAAATCAGCTGCTCACCATGCAGCACACCTGCCTTGCATTAATATCTGCAGGCCAGATGACCCAAGGAGCTCATCTATGACTTATGTAACATTTTGATGTGCTGGTGTGTTCCATGCTATAGATATACGGCTTATCAGGAACACAGTTTAGTAATGCCCTTCCACTCACATTGCACTTCAGGGCCCTACTGGTGGAGGGCAACCCTTTGCAATTGTACAGGTAACATAAGTGTCTATGGATGAACTGAAACCTTAAGCAACAGATCACTCCTCCTATTGGAGTCACAAGGAAGTAGAGCATCGCAATAGTGTTGAAAGGGGTGGCAAGATAACATTGTAATTACCAATGCAAAGGAGGGCAGGGTAAAGGCCTATAACTTTGCTCCTTTTAAGGATTCTCTTTTTGTTGGCCCCAGTACTCTTTATCTAGGATATTCTTTCATGCGTTTAGATGTGTTTTTTTTTAATACAATCGTATCTCAATACCCTTCTTGTATATAACAAAAGTGAGGACAGCAACCCATATTTCAAATTCTTGGCTCTATAGATGTATTTTTTTTATAATTCTAAACCTTATTCCAATAACTTGTTATTACATGTAGATGGTTGGCATGCTCTTATAACCACTTAACCCAATTTAATATAACACTTTCTTTAAAATATATAAGACTACATTTACTTTGTATTTTAACATGTCTAGATATTTTGCACTCCATATTTGGAATTACTTTAATGCCTTACTCAAAGTGTTGTGCCCTCTTTTTGCCAATGGTACATTGCACATGTATGTCACCAGTTATCCAGACACTGCTGATGGTCATAAGCAATTTTGTGCACAGGTTGTTTGGCCAAAGCTTTACTAACTGAGGTCTAAAGATAGGAAACCACCACAGCCATCATCAGTCAAATGCAAAGGGAGGAGGGGGGAAAAAAAGGAACAGAGTTCTTGCCAGAAGTCTGTACCGGCACTTCTGTTTTTTTGCAACACAGCCTAGCAGCACTTCCGCATTGCAAAGCAGACTACTGGTACAATATTCAATAGTGGTGTGGCACTATTCCAACTACAGTACTTGGTATGACGATTGATTGCTGCAGGTTACATTAAGGTCACAAATACCCCGAGTTCAGAGTGTTAAGAAGAAGCCTTATAACGGCTTATAAATATCAATTTTCGTCGTCCGCTTCATATTTCCAGCCCTCATGTCCATTTAACTTCCGCCGTGCATGTACAGGAGCTGGAGGTAAGCAGGGACTAGCCACGGTCTTCACAATTGCTTTCTTCTGACGGAGCGAAGTTCTTTTAGAAACTAGCAGGAACAGGAGTCCACAGAGAGCTAAAAAGGCAGTTCTGAAGCAAATGGATTAGTAAGACTGAAAAGATGAGGGTAGGGGAAGATGCAGAGGTATGGCAGTCTTTCAGATGTACAATTGCTAACGGGTATAAGAGTGTGCTTATTTTTATGTGCATCATTTATTAACTAGTGCAATAAAGTAAATGTAATAGTCACTATTTGTAAAATATAATACCAATTAGTAAACCTCCAGGGGACCCAGTTTTTCTGGGTAGTAGTAAACAAAAAAACTATATTTTTAAAATTTTGAAGAAATAAGAAAACCTTTGGCCAACACGTTTCTCACTACTCGTAGCAAGTGTATATGTTTATGGTAACTGCTTCTTCAGGGTCTTACTGTATAAGTGTTTTGCATTTTCTACAATCGAGGTAATTTTTTGTTGTTTTATTTTTATATTCTTAAGAGCTTTAGTGAATTCCTTACAATTCTTTCGCAGCTTCTTTGTTCTTAAATGCTAAATTGGTGTAGTTCTTCAGCTCAATTTTGCATTATGATTCCATTTAATCCTTTAAGGTTAGGTTCTTTTTTGTTTCCTCCATTAAAGGAGAACGTATTGGCTTGTTTGCATGCATATAGCCATGGTATTGTGAACCGTGTGCTTTTCAGATGTCGCAAAGTGTTGAAAGAAAGAACAGGGTTGACATGCAGGCCAGTGCTGAGGCAATATGGACAGCTGGTAAACACAGTAGTGGTAAAACAATTTTAAAAAGAATATAGGAGGAGTGGGGGAAAAGTGTAGAAGAATGGGACATGAGAAGAAAAAATATAACAAAGTACAGAGAAATTGAAAAGTGGCTGAGGGGAGAATATTTTTTAAAGGATTTGGGCAAGAGAATACAGTTGCAATATGTTAGGGGGAGCAGTTGAACAGTGGCCTATGCAGCAGCGCCATGGAAACGTGTCTGAAATGTGTTGCTAACCCGAATGCAAGAGTGCATTTTTTCCACACACTTCAAGCTCTGGGTAATGTAAACCGATACCAAGCGACACATGGAAACACAAAGGGTTTACCTAGACAAATTAGCACACGCAGCTACAGCGAGTGATGACAAAGCAGTGAGCAAGGTTCCCAAGAAATCCAGTAAATACCGCTCGGCAGCAGAGAGCCAGGTGAAGGTTAAATATACAGCACGAAGGTCCAAGCAAGGATTCCTACAGAGATTCAACATCTGTATCAAGAGGCATGTGTCAACAACTGCGGCTCAAAAGTATTCACATACAATTAAAAGCGATTCTAGCGAATGACCAGAAAAAGTCTAGCTCTCAAATCGGATGCGTGTAAACAGACAGAAAAGCAGATTCTTCTCCATGTCACTCATTCACAAAAAGTGGGCTCATAAACCAGTTAAAGTAAAACGATTTTCATCTTGATATAAATATCACACAAGCCCACTAGTGCACTTTAAACTTCAATAACGTTGAGAGCCAACATAGACCCTGGAACATCGCCTATATGACAAATGCAGTGACAGACAGGCTGCAGTTTTTTACTGAACCCACGGCCCTCTCCCAATCTTTGACCACCAGAACGTTCTAGGACAAGGTTTCCCCAACAGCTGAGATTAGATTAGCAGCACATCAAATAGACGTGTACACAATGCTATAGGCACTTGACCAAAATAGAAGGTCAAAACAGAAGCACCATTTACTTATATTTCTTTAAGAGTAGTAAGATTGGCATTTCCAATGAACATGAAATGGTAGCGGATGTTTACAACGGAACATCCACAGTGAATATTGTCCAGTTCTGTATGGAATCATGTGTTACTTTTGGGATCTTGAGATTGTGTAGGTATAAAGGGCAGTGACGCCCATTAGGCTTTGCAAAACTAAGACGTGATGGCTGGAATGTTAATTAATCTCAAACCTCTGGCAATTACTCTGGACAACCCTCCAGACCATCCTTCTTCGCCTGCCAAGCCAAAACAGAAAGAGGAAAGGCCATATGGCTTTGTTCCTAGATTTCACCAATATCCAACCGAGATTACTGGCTAGTGTAAATCGTTCAGCCTCCTCGCCCGCTTTTGAAATCTCCGCACCTTGTGTGAGCTGTAGCGTACAAAACAGAATTTAGGTGAAAACTGGTGCATGTAACTCCAGTACGATCACACTGCAATTGCTAAATTAAACGATTCTCCTCAACTAGTGTGTCAGAGCTTGCTCGCAGACCCCATCAGAGAGGAAGGGAGCCAAACACCCTTCCAAGGTGCCGGTGTGTGGGCAGACCCCTACCCAGACCCATATTACCTGGTCCAATGGAGGTGCTGCCGCCAAAGAGGGCCACCGAGGGAAGCAGCCAGTGGCAGGACAAGGCCCACCACAATCATAGGAGATGCTGGCGCACAGTGGCGGGCTGCGCTGAAGTAGGTTGCAGCGGGCACACCAACACCAGACGCAGTCCAGAGAGGAGCGCTGCTCCAGCCGACACAGTCACCTGGAGCTGGGAAGGTAGAGGAAGCCTCCACTATGCCACCAGGGATTTTATTTTATTAAATAAAGGCCTTAATACCACCAGGGAGCATAGATTACCAGTAAGGGCATGCATGAGGACCCTGCTCGACCACTAGCCCACCACGGAAAACATTAAATAGAAGCCTGCTTCCAAAGAAGCCATGACAGACCCATTATGCCACCAGGAATACGGGGGAGAAAGTAGGGGGGGGACGGCGGTTTGGACAACTTGGCAACTTGGCCTGAAAAACGGAGCAACCTGTACCCCATCAGGATCCATGCGAGAAAATGGCAAGACTGCTTGGAGAAAGGCATGGGGTTACAAGTTCTCACCAAGCCCTCTCCAAGACACCCCCTCAAGGGAGGTAAGTGATTAGATGAGGGCACCATTCCTGGGAGGGGGTGCAATATTTAAGCAAGTATGTGTGGGTGTGGCGGATGGGCGATGACAGGAGGCGGAGGATATCTGAGAGAACAGAGGCGGCGGAAGTGACAGGAGTTTGGAGGCTATTGGAGAGAGGGCATCTGTGGAGTGTTTATGTGAGTGGAGGGTGTGAGGAGCAGTGTAGCAGAGTGGTAGTAGTGGCAGAGGTGGGGAGAGAGGGTGTCTGTGGAGTGTTTATGTGAGTGGAGGGTGTGAGGAGTAGAGTAGCAGAGTGGTAATAGTGGCAGAGGTGGTGGTAGTAGTTGGTAGTAGAGATAGTAGTTAGATGATAGCGAGTGAGAGGTATAGTCAGAGCAGTAGTTGGTAGTAGAGATGGATAGCGAGCGCTAGTGAGTAGAAGCATTAGTAGACCGACAGTAGCAGTAGGAAGAGGAAGTAGAGGTCGTAAAGGATCCTGTTAACAGTAAGAACAGTGGCAGAAGGAAAGTAGTAAGAGCGACATGGAGTGTGAGAATAGAGTAGAGGTAGGAGAGAGATAATAGAAGAATAGCAAGAGGCAAGGAAGTAGAGAGGAGTGAGGAAGGAGGGAAGAGGAGGGAAGAGAAGGTAACAGCAGGGGTAGACAGAGGGCTAGTTTGAGATGAGATCGATAGTAAGAACAGGAGTAAGAAGAGAAGATCGAAGGGTGGAGGTGGAAAGGCGGAGTGAGATCGGAGGGACAGTAGTACGGTGGGAGAACATCTGTTGAGCCCAGTGTAGGAAATGGTCAGGAGAGAACCAGCATGAGGGATAGAAGAGTGATAGAGTGAAAGAAGGCAACTTCCCAACTTCAAGACTACTACATATGATAAGTCAGGGAAAGACTAGAAAACCCCTAAGGAGTCAGGTAGCCACTATATTAGGGAGAACACCATTCGGCCTAGGAAAAACACAGACATTAGGGGGTCACCTGGCGGTATTAACATTCCTTCGGGACGGCTGGCATTTCGGTGCTGGACTATCCAAGTGGGTGGGACCAGAGTGAAATGCAAAAGGATATTTCTCCTCTGTGAAGGGTGCAGTGTGCTAAAACGTGGTTGTAAACCCTCCTGAGTGAGAGAAACTCCATAGAACAGGATATTTTGCTGCCGTTCATTCTCAGTAGAGGGGCTCCCACACCTTTGTTTAATTTCTTTTTCAGATGACTATGTATAGGATGTGAATGTAAATCAAAATTCACAACCTGCAAAATTGCATTTCTGATGAGCCCACAAAAGAGAATAATTTAAAAAGGGAAAGTGTGGGGGGCGCTGTTGTGCCCAGCGAAGATGGCCGCCTGATTCTCGGCTCCGTACTGCGAGGCACCTTCTTATCGTGATTCTCCTGTCTGCCCCGGTGCCACGATCATCCGACACTCCAGGGAGACTGCTGGGGAGTCCGGACACCCGCGGTCCAACTGCCGCCCCCGGAGCCGCTCCTGCGGCGGAGATACGACTCGTCGCGGGCTGAGCGGGAGAGAGAGCTTTCCCGTCCCCGCACACGGATCCATGGGATCACAGCTGAGTCCCGCTGCTTGAGGCCTCCTGAGGGGGAGGGGCGCTTCACTCGGTTACGCACTCGCCCTCCCCCACTTGCTACAAGAGCGGCTGGCCTCTTTCTCCCTAATCCTGTGGACGTCGGATCTGGACTCCAGAGCGTTTCGCTCCGCTGCCCCGTCCTGGGCGGCGTGCTGCCGGGCGGGTGCGCCCCCGACCCCCACGCTTGACTCCGCGAGGCCGCGCCGATGACAGGCGGCTCGCGGCCCACTGCGGGGTTGGGGCGCCCTGCTTGAACTGCACGGCCACCCCCCCCACCGGCTACTGGCACGGCAAACCTCATCCTCTTCACCAGGGAGCCCCCCCACTACAGACATCGGAGCGCTTCGCTCCGCTTCCCCATCCTGGGGGGCGGGCTGCACACCACACCACTGGACTCTGGGATTCCGGCTGCGGGCGGTGAGTTCCCCCCTTCCTCCGGGCCCCGATCCCCGGCCCCACGACTCTTATATCCCGGGGGCCGCGGGTGCCTCCGGGTGCGGGGTGAGGCGAGGTGTGTGCGCCCCGGTTCTGCCTCATTCTAACCTTCCCGGGCATGTGGCCCGTCGACATGGCAATTCAGCTCTAAGGCGCTCTGAGGAGCCTGCCCCTTCGGCTGCTCTCCCTCCCGCACCGGAGTGCGCTGGGACCACCAACCACCAACATTCCAGGTGTCACTGCTTCTGGGCCCCAATTGCCCTTGGATCCCTCCTTTCACTACCAGCTTTACGGCTTCTATCGGGGGCGCTCCTCTCCAGTGGTCTCTCCCCCGGCCAGCAGCCCCCTCCTCGGGCCCTTAGGAGGTGATAACCCGCACAGAAATATCATCAAAGGTTTCTCACCGAACCCCCCGTCTGGGGGACCTAACCTCCAAGGATGCTCCGGGGCCCATCCACTCGCCTTCAGTGATCAGCACTGTATACCACCCACCTCACTGCACTGTACGGTCGGGGTCTTCAACACCACATCAGCACCTGCGACTCTGGCTACTGCTGCCTCTACTACGGGTCACCACCACTCGGCCCCTGACCACCCCTACAGACTCTCCGGCGAGGTGCTCAGGTCCGCCTGAAGTTTATCGACCCCCTCGTGCTCCGGCGGGACCCCCCATCGGAGACACCATATCCCTTCACTCCTGGTGCTCTGCCTGGGCCTCCCGCCCACACGTCTCCCTAACGATCCTGGTGTCTCCCCTGGTGGCCCTACCCCATCTCTTTTGCATTCAGGGTTCCCCCCCTTTTTTCGGCAACATGTCAACACGAACCGGCAAGAAACAATCCTCCATCAATATCTTCACGAAACCCTCGGGGACCCCTGGAGCTGAGGCGTCATCATTGGAACCTTCCCCCTCACTGTCACTGGAACCATCCGACTCCCAGAAAATGATGGAGTTTATCCGAGAGGGGTTCACCACACTTCATAGTAAACTCGATGACATGAACGGCACGATCTCATCTATCAAGGCACACATGGAGAGGACTGATGGTCGGGTTACGGAGATCGAGACACGGGTGAGCGCCGCCGAGGACGGTCTGGGTTCCCTTCGTGCGGAGGTCTCCACGTTATCTGCCCGCGTTACGGAGGTTGAGAAGAAGAACGAAGACCTCGAATCCCGTTCGAGGCGCAACAACCTCCGTATAATCGGGGTGCCAGAGGATAATATACACGAACCCATGGAAGACTACGTGGAGGGCATGCTACTCCAACTACTCGACTCCCCTAAACTCTCCCCGCAGTTTGCGATCGAGAGGGCCCACCGCTCACTTATGGCAAAACCCAAACCTGGAGCACCCCCACGCCCGATCATAGCCAGGGTCCTGAACTTTCGCGACCGCGATGCACTCCTCAGGGCGGCGAGGGCCAAGGGGGACCTTCTCCTGGGTGCAGCCAGGATCCATCTATATCCAGACTTTTCTGTGGCAGTTCAACGTGAGCGAAAAACCTTCCTGGCAGTGAAGAAGAGGCTGCGTGACCTCCATGTTAAATATGCAATGTTATACCCCGCCAAACTGCGTATCGAACACACAAACCGGGTATACTTTTTTACTCTCCCCGAGGAGGCATCCAGGTTCATTGATGAACACTTTCCTGGCTGAAAAGCCCCCTCGGCGGCCACTGACACTTGCTCGCAACAGATCGCCCCAACTGCTGAACTGTCACCGTCTAATCCTGCTTGTCTGAATTTCTGTAATCCCGCTATTACCTGATTAGTCTATTGAATAGCGCCTCATTCACACTTTTGACAAAATGTTGGTTTCACTGTTGTGGTTTCTCACTGTGATTGTTACCCCCAGATTCATTGGCCCTTCACAACATGTCCGGGTCGCCGGGCAGTCTCCTACTCGGTCCACCCCCTTCCCTGATGGGCTTTGGTGGGCCGCCAAATGCTTTTCTCCCCCTGGTTCACCTCTCCTTAGGATTCTCTCTCACAGTTGAGCTAATACGCTCCTTGGTCCAGTGGATCGGTTATACACATTTTTTTTTCTTCAATCCAGTTCTCTTGTTCCACCACCTGCTGCCCATCTCTCCTACCGTCACCCATGGAACCCCCCCTGGGTGGGTACGGGTAATACTAGTGGGCACTATGTTTATCCTTAAATTGCCTTAAAGTTCGGAGCTTCGCCGCCAGGCCGGTACACAGGCCCCCCAGGCGTTGATGCCATCGTGTTTGTTTTGGTTGCTTGGGTGTGGGTTGTTCATCCCTTCGTTTGGGGGGGGGATGTGGGTGGGGGAGGGGGGATCGGGGTTAAATGTTAAAAGCAGCTTGGTATTCTCAGAAAGAGCAGAGCCCGAAGCATCATGGCCCCATCGGCGTTTTCGATTGATCCACAGTAAGCACCGCCCATGGGGAGCACATTTCCACCCGCCCGTATTTCTCTATGGCTATCCCTAGAGGGTCGAGTGGGGAAACCCTGACATTCATGAGTTGGAACGTGCGGGGATTGGGTAATCATAAGAAAATGAGATTACTACAACTTCAAGCCGAGAGACATGGGACTAAAATCCTCTTCCTTCAGGAGACACATGCCTGCACAGAATACTGCGAAAAATTTGCTAAAACATGGGGCCCCCAAAGATACTTCACCACCTATTCCACTCAGAGCCGCGGGGTTATGACCCTTATTCACAGAAGCCTCAGGTACAACCCCATAGCCACGATTATCGACCCCCTGGGCAGGTACGTTTTACTCCACGGTATCCTACAGAATAAGGAAGTAGTCCTGTTGAATATATACGGTCCCAACATTGATGATCCCGGATTTTACTCTGATCTTATAACTCTCTTGGATGGCTTCCCTCTGGTACCGATTCTCTGGGGAGGCGATTTCAACACGATATTTGACGTGGACTTGGACAGATCTGGCTCCAGACCCCGTCAACTCTCCAGAGCGGCCTACACTACACTCTCCTCTCTTCCCCGTTTATCCTTATTTGACGCATGGAGGCTTCTCTACCCTGATTCCCGCTCTTATTCCTTCTACTCTACGGTCCACGATTCCTTCTCTCGGATCGACAGATGGCTGTTGTCTGATGGGCTGATAAGGAGTGTATCGGGCATGACAATCCTCCCCAGGACCCTATCCGATCACTCCCCTGTAACCGTTACACTATGCTGGGGCCCAGATCGGGATCGATCCAGACACTGGAGAATGAAGCCGCATTCTTTACTCGATTCGGTGTTTAGCTCTGAGATGGAATCGGCGATCGAGGAGTTTTTCGAGATCAATACCAACTCCGTGTCCTCACAGGCTACCCTCTGGGAATCCTTTAAGGTCTACATCAGAGGCATAGCCCTCTCCAAGGAAAATGGCATCCTCAAAACTATTCGCAGGGAGATCGCCGAGAGCGAGGCCACGTTATCCTCGCTTGAAGCGCGGTATTCCCTAGATCCAACCCCTGTAACCCTCGCCTTAATCGGCACTGAATTGGACACCTTCCGCGCTCTCGCGGACCGCGAGCTGAAGTTTCTTGATAATCCCGGGCGAGCGAGGAGGTACGGTGAGGGCGAACGCCCTGGCCGTCTCCTAGCCAGACTCCTCCGCCATGAGTTCGGCTCCCCGCCCATTCCCGGAATTCAGAGACCCGATGGTTCCATGGCCACCTCCCCTGGAGATATCAATGTGGAATTCCTTTCCTTCTACCAATCTCTATATGCACACTCTGACAGTGCCACCGATGCAGAGATCGATGCTTATCTAAATGGTCTCCCACTCTCGGTTCTCTCTCCCGACACCATCAGATCCCTCGAGAATCCATTCACCCCTGAGGAGTTCTCAGATGCTATAGACTCTCTATCCTCGGGTAAGGCCCCAGGCTCAGACGGTATCCCCGTCGAGTTTTATAAACAGTTCAAATCCATCCTGCTCCCCCACCTGGTGGCTCTATGGGAGGAATCGTTGGAGGCAGGCCAGTTTCCCCCTTCACTCCGCGAAGCCACCATAACAGTCCTACTAAAACCTAACAAACCCCCGACTCAATGCGGCTCTTACCGCCCGCTTTCACTGATCAATTGCGATGTTAAAATTTTCGCAAAATTACTCGCCCTACGACTGGTCCCCTACATGCCACACATCATCCACCCTGACCAAGCGGGGTTCATCCCGGGCCGCTCCACTTCCTTAAATCTGAGACGTCTTTTCAATATTATGAGTAGAGTGAACCCTGGCGTACACGCGGTGGCCGCGACCCTAGACATGCAAAAAGCTTTTGATTCTGTCTCGTGGAGCTACCTTTGGCGGGTGCTCGATAAATGCAAATTTGGTCCCACCTTTGTATCCTGGGTCAAGCTACTTTACTCCAACCCCGTCGCTAGAGTTCGCACTGAGGACCGCTGCTCCCCCCTATTCCAAATAGCTAGGGGCACCAGACAAGGCTGCCCCTTCTCGCCCTTAATCTTCGCTGTGGCAATGGAGCCGTTTGCGGACATGCTTCGCCAGAACCATGCACATAGAGGTCTACGTACGGCCGGCTCCTCAGATATAGTCTCTCTATATGCCGATGATGCTCTTCTCTATATCCGCTCCCCCGAAACTAACCTTGCCCCAATACTTGCAGACATTACTCTCTTCGGGCGGATCTCCGGTCTCACAGTGAACTGCTCTAAATCAACCCTTTTTCCTCTCTCACCCAGCACGCTCCCCCCTCCCGATACCTTGGGATTCGCATGGGCCCAATCTAGATTCACTTACCTGGGCGTAGTGGTGTCGCGGCATACTGAACGAGTCTTGGACGATAATTTTCAGTCATACCTCACGAACCTTATGATAAAAATACAGGCCTGGAACAAACTCCCGATCTCACTGGCAGGCAGGATAGGGGTACTGAAGATGGTGGTACTCCCCCAACTCCTGTACAGGTTTACTAATATTCCGCTGTGGCCAGGAGCTGAATTCTTTCAGACATTGACACGCTCTCTTAACTCCTTCCTCTGGCATTCCGGTGCGGTCCGCCTTAAGCTTAAGACCCTCTCTGCCCCAATGGAGGCGGGTGGCTTTGGGGCACCAGACTTCCTCAAGTACTGGCTGGCGGCTCAACTCCAGCATACTGCACACTGGTTCAACATATCAGACCCCCCACCCCATGTTAGACTGGAAAGGCTGTCAGTCAGCGACCGTGACATCCGATCTCTGGTGTTCATACCAACCCCGGCGATGCCAGACTCACTGGACCCAGCGACATGCACATCCTTGGCCTTGTCCAAAGCCTGGCAAATGTTGGGCATCACCCATCCCTTTCACGGTAACTTCCCAATTTGGAATTTCCTCCCCGGAGTCCCACGAGTTCCTCCCTCCGTGGTTCGCACATGGGCCGAGGCGGGTTATGAGCTGCTGCGCGATATATTCGAACAAGGTAATTTTATAGAATGGCCCGACCTCCCGGCCCCCCTTAGACTGAAACCCTCCGTCTGGCTTCAGTACTCATCCCTACGTAGAGTCCTCAAGCACAAGTACACAGGCTTCCCAACATTGCCACCAGACGAGCCTGCAATCACCGAGCTTTCCTCACCTGAACCAATGAGGGGCAAAATCTCCAGATTGTACACCTTACTCCAAACCAGATCACCCCCCACATTCCCCAAACTACGGCGCTCTTGGGAGACAGATCTCGGCCTCGAGATAACCGATGAACGCTGGTCCCACATGTGTGCACGGATCCATGGTGTGTCCTTCAACTCCCGGTTCAAACTGATCCAATTTAAGGTGACCCACAGGTACCACTACACCCCGACCAGGCTACACCACATCTCTAGCGACTCCTCCCCCAGGTGCCCTAGATGCGGCTACGAGGAGGCTGATTACATCCACAGGATCTGGGCATGTCCTCGACTCACCCAATTCTGGACCTCAGTGTGCTCCACTACATCGACCATCCTCGAATCTCCCATCCTTCCATCTCCAATGAAATGCCTATTTCATGATTTCCCTGAACTCCACCGCGACTCCAGGAAACTGGCCGGCCTTTGCATGCTACTAGCGGTGCGTACAATCCTACTCTGCTGGTTACGGCCTACCCCCCCCCACCCACGCGCAGTGGCTCAAAGCAGCTACATGGGCCTCCGACACTGAAGAATCCTGGGCGGTCCAACAACCCGCCTGCTCCAGGCCTAGAGACATATGGCAGAAGTTCCGCTCGTTCATGTCCTCCACCAACACCGACTCAGATTCTGTATCCCCAGCTCCCTCTCCTAACTCAGCCTTAGGGGGCCCCTGAGCTGTCTTTCATTTACCTGTTATTTCGACCCTCGATGGACCCCCAGGTGCATATGTCGTTACCTTTTCCTTTATGTATCCCATTGATATGTATTACATGTAACATGCCGATTACCCTGTTTGCTTCCAAGGCTCTATTGTAATTCACCTGTTTCTGTGTTGCCAAGCTGAATGAATAAACAAAAGTTTAAAAAAAAAAAAAGGGAAAGTGTAAATTAACCAGGCATGGAAATCCGAAGGACGCTCATGCTTGCCCCAAATTAGCAAGATGGGACATTTAGTCTTGCACCTTCATGGAACTCTGCGCCTCACACTTTGTATGCATGTATGTATGCATACAATATGGTTTTAGGCTAGTCTCTCTACATCAAGGTAATTAAGGATTTTCAACCATGGGCTCCCTCACTAGCACCAACTAAAATGTGCGGATTAGTGAATAAAATCTGAATGATGTGAATGTAATAGAAAAACAAGTCACAAAAGATTGCATTCATTCGACAGGGCTTCACATCATTGTTAAAACAAATGAATAGACCGCAGTAAGCAATAAACGCAAGACACGCGAATGTAACAATAAAAAGAAAATTCCAACTATTTATATAACAAACTACCAATAAAAATAAACTATTAAAAATGTTATAATTAACTAACATCAGATGTACGCTCCAAAATTAATACAGCAGCTTCATAATTTCGTAGGTGAACTTCGGAGCAGCAACACACAGTCTTTCACACAATCCGATTTCACCCCACCGATGAGCCCAGTCTGGATGGCTCGGTTCTGGTCAAATGGAGAAGGTAGTTTGAAACATTCCAGTGAATAAGAAAATGCTTAAAAAGTGATGTTACTCACTCTAGCACTGGTAAACCGACTCCAGATGTTCCTGAACATGTGCAACCCTTGAGAAGTTCTGCATGAGCAATTAACCCAAGTACAGCAAACTCAGTCTTTAAAAACAGTAATGTGAAAAAAACACTTTGGTACATGTCCAACACTGACCTGGCACCATCCCCTAAGGTGGACATTACAAGGAGACATGGCATCTAATTTTTACGCACTATTTCACATTCCAGCTATGCAAAGAACCAACCAAACAACGGGCAGGACTTGTTGACAAAAGTGGGTTACACAACGCAATTAACAACCTGGCTGACACGGCCATTGGCTTAGTAGCCGACAACCATAGATTAACTATTATAAAATGTATGTTAAGCAGCTCACAGGAATACTATGCAGCCTTCTGTGGGATGGACTTCTTTGGAAAGCCAGAAGAGCAGTCATGGCACCGGCAACATGAGAATGGGGAGCTGGGAAAGACGATGAATATGATGTGATGCAACAAACCTAACGGCTATAAAGAGTTACAAGAATGACTTGTCCCAGAGGCAAAATGCTTTCCTCATCTGCTTGTTCTAGCAACTGCACCCATAGAATGCATCTACTACAGGAGGCAGGATGAGAAACTATTATTGTTCAATAGCGGGCAGGCCTTATTGCCAATTGCTGATTTGCCAATGCCGCTAGAAAAACACACTGCCAGTTGTAGTCTCATTCAATCCTTATGCGGTATAGGAGGGTTACAAACTCGCAATAAAAAAAAACAAAAAAAAAACAAGTACAGGAATACCACTAGCAGGCAGTGGCATTTAAACCGTAGCAAAATTACCTAAACCAGTTAATGTAGACAGTGATTACACTTCGTTTCTTAAATATCAGTTAAGAAAATCATATCACGCACGTGCCAACATTAAATAAATACTGAACTCTTGTTCTTTTCACCATCTTAAAGTTCCATTATGAAATATAACCCTCAAAGACCACTAATGAGGAGTTGGGAGGAAGTAAGGTGTTAGTTGGGCATGATTAATGTGTTAAACTGTCAAGGAAGCAGCCTTGAAGGGCTGAGAGGTTTGCCTGTTGCTACACACTCCCGCCCCCTTCTTCCCTCCCTTCCTCTGGGTTTCCGGTAGTCTTCCGTCTGACAAAATGCTAAGTAGCAGTACATTTCAACATGGAATAACAGCCGTCAAAGCAGAAATGCCTACGACATGCACTTCTGCCATCAAGCCAGATGGATATGTGGGAAGGGTTTTCATAGGGGCAACACTAAAAACACAGCTTTTATTCAAAGGCATTTGACACGTATGTTGGATGTGTTCTTTACAAAAGGAAATTTTGAAAAAAGTGCAATTTTAAAGCACTTATTTAGATTTCTATGGACACAAAATAGTCTCTGTAACCAACACGGACTGTCCTTTTAAATTAATGAGGTTTTGCCTAAACACAGGTGCACTGTCACGGGGGTAAGTCTCCTTCTAGCTTAACACTTTGACAGAAGGGTAGAAAATAGTTCAGAACCTACAAATCTGCCCCAGAGGGCAAGAAAGGAAAGCAGAAGCTCTTAAAAAAGGTGCCTATACTTGAGGCAAAACCAGTAAAAATTCGTCCAGAACACCTTTTCCAATTACCAGGGACACAGAAGAACAAATTAGTTACCCATGCTAATTTTCTTTCCTATGAATGCTCCTCCCTCAGGTTCCTCATCTTCCATGTATTCGTATGCCACGTGCAGTCTCTCTTTGATGTCCCTCAACAGTTACCATGTCCAGACGTGTCCCGTTGCCTCAGTTCCCGTTTTTCCCTCTTTCTGCTCTGCAGTCTTGAGGAAGATATAACCCGTGGGGGCTTTGAAAACTCTTAAATCCACCCATAGTCCGAGGGGTAGACGGGGAGGGTTATGAGAAATCCATGGGAGGAACATCCATCAGAAAGAACATTATCAGGGGTAAGTGATTTGTTCTTCCAATCGATTGAGTCTTCCCACGATTCCTCATTTTATATAAACTCCAACAGCAGTTTTGTAGATTGAGGTGGGAGAAGTGGATCTTTGTATAATTTTGATTAGCAAAAGATTAGTACAGAACCACTCTTCCAAATGGAGCGTCACGGCCCAACAGTGTGTCTAAACGGTAATGCTTTGAAAAAGTGTGGAGTGAGGACCAAGTTGCAGAATTGCAAATGTCCTGCACTCGTACACCTCTTTGGAGAGCAGAAGTGGTTGCCACTCCTCTGGTGGAATGGGCTCTTAGGTTCTCAGGGACATATTTTCTTGCAAAGGAGTAGCACTCTGAAATGCATAGGATGATACAACGTGATGGAGTTTGTTTGGCCTAACTTGTGGCCAGTATAACCAATAATTAGCTGGTCATCTTGTATGCCATTGGCCATTCTAGAAATGCAGACGCCAAGAGCGCTTTTTGGGTCAGTCTGTGTAACAAAGGGTGAGGAGGTGGATAAAAAGCTGGCTGTGTTGTTGCAGCTGAGTAAAAGTTGCCATCAAGGATTTCGCTGCAGTCTTTGAAGCTTGTAGCTTTCCTAGGCTGTCACCTGCCCTTGGTCCAAAAGGTTTTGATCCATCTAAGGGCATATCCAGAGTCTTGATCCGACATCAGGGGCAAACCCAAACTTACGCAACAACTCAGATTTTCTGATTACCGCCCTGGAGCCCATAGACTGGCCAATGCAGTCTGACGCATCTAGGCCTGACTGAAGGGACTGACAAGAGGACCCCTTACCATCATTGATGAGATTATTGAATCCATCTCATCTCACCTTCAGGAATATTTTCTGTTTCCGGAGAAATAACATTGCACAACGTATGTGTGTATGTTTCCAGAACACAAGATACATTAATGGCTTTTAATGCCATGTTTCCAGCAGAGAATACTCTCTTTGCCACGGTGTCGTACCTCTCATCGTCCCTACCCGGGAGGATGATTGGATAAGCTGCAGCCTTTGAAGTGGAAGTAGCTGCCTGCACTCGCAAACATTCTGTGTAGGGTGCCTGGAAAGAAAAATCCGGGTCAACAGAAGGTCCATTTCTTCACCAGCGCCTTGTTCCACAGAACTTTTTTTCTTTTTAGTGCTGTACACTGCTTAAGAGGGCTTCTATCCAAGATGTCTGAGGTCATCCTGGGTAATGTCCGTAGCAGGACGCCTCCAACCCAAATAGGCTGTATTTGGATGAGAATGGATAGCTGGCTTGTCGAATTCAACCTCGGGAGAGGTTTGAAAGAAGCCAGTGATCGGGATACAATGGCTAGGTATTCTAGACTAGATTGATTGAAGACCAATACTTTCGGAAACCAGTTAACAAGTTATACAATCACTCTGCGCCAGTGCCCAACAAGAACTTTGAGGTAACTATATATTTTTAATTAATCCCCACGGTGCTTGGTCGATGTGGCTTGCCGCTCATCTGGCTACAGAATGAGATAACATTCTATTTGCTCAAGAATTGGCCAATACCAACTATGTTTTCATATCTTGTCTTATCCTTTTCTAAAAATGTTTGTCTTGTGTCCTTGTACTTCCTTTAATTGGATTGCATTTAAATTTCATTGCATATGTTGTTACACATGCATTTTTGTGGTTTGATGGAATTTACTTTTATATGTACATGACAACATCCGTTTGTTTTTTTAAAAGATTTTTATTTTGAAAACAAATAAACAATACAAACCAAACTTGCAGCATTATTTACAACAGACTCGTCAACATCAATTAACGCTCATTACTGCTCCCCAAATCCCCCCCCCCCTCAAGAGCTTATTTGCGTTTCTCGTTCTGTATCCGCTGCGTGTGGCTGGGTATCGCTTCCTTCCGAAGCTGCAGAATTCACTACTGTGCCAAACAGTCCTGTTATTAACATTCTCCAAGCCATCAGGTTACCCACATCATCTTCCCCGCACTTGCTACATGCCTCCTGCCACACCACCGTTTCAGCCTCCGCCCATTTTTGCAAGTCCCGCCACCATACCTCTACCCGTGGCTTGTGGCATTGCTTCCAGCCCATTTCAATACTTTTAGCAAGCACATATGCCAGGTCCCTCAGTTTCCCAAGGTGTTTAGTATTCCGTGGTCTGGGAAACCCTCCCAACAGGCAGGCCCAGGCCGTATCTATGTTGAGCGTGACCCCTTTATCCGCTAGTTTCCTGACACCATTCGTTTGATACCTTTTGGTTCCATATATATTCGTTTTGATATATGAATCTAATGATGTAAACTATGAAACGTATATGGTTTATATTATGAAATCAGCCTCTGAGGAAGAGCTTTTAATTGCTCGAAACACGTATCCGGCTGACATTTGCAAAAACAAATATTCTGCACTTATGCAGTAAATCTCACAGTGACTGGCGCAGAGTGATTGTATAACTTGTTAACTGGTTTACTCTTCTGTGAAGTATTAGGCAAAATACCCACACTGTACAATCACCCACTGCCATCCAGACAATATAGTGTGCACGCAAGCGCTTGGGTTTCTTCGTCTTTTTGCCACTGAAGTGTTTTTGAATCCATTCTTTTGGAAGATTGGAAGTTCCAAAACGTTCATACCCAAATAGTATGAAGTCGCCTTCATCAAAAATGGACCCAAAGGGGCTTGGCTCATTGCAGAGGAAGATGGACGCGTAGATAAGCCATTCTGTCCCCCCTTTCCCAAATAAACGGCATTCTACATGTTTTTTGCTTAACCTTTCCTACCTTCCTACTGCCGCAGCATCAGGAATTAGTACTGCAGGCTAAAAAGGAAGTTCTGATGCTTCTCGCCATTTTCGAAAGCCTGCTACGCCACTCCTGCAACGCTCCGCGTGAGGAAAGGCTCGGCGTCACTCACACTGACGCACCGGGTTCGGCCTCTGCAGCTCCTCCTCTTGGTGTACACCACCACAGGCGAACGAGGCAAAGTGCACTGCTTTCTACAGTAACTACAAGTGAGAGCAGTATTTTAAACTGCTATTTTTCATATTCCATGCTGACAATCGATATCACAACGCTATAAAGGTACTTCATATTATTTAAGGGATCCGTTGGTTCTCCCACCTCAAATTACGGAATAACAAGGAAGTGATACGTTTTTCAGTGCAATCTATTATTGTGCAATCCATTATTGGCATCTCTTCACGTTTGTCAGCATTCACAAAGTTTGGCTGGTCTGCAGAACTATTTAGTGTTTTTTTCAATACCACATTTGTCTAATATTACATTTTTACTTAGCGCTAATATAAATGCCTGAATTAAGTTCCATTTTATAGCTCCGGTTATGGAACACAACACATATGCGGCTTCCTCATAGATAATGTTTCCGCATTTAAGGAATTAATCTGCATTTGGGCGCCTTTCAGTTGCTTTTACTGCAGCTTTGTCATATTGTGCTGCACAACTGTTCAAGAAAAGGGTTTGTGTGTTATCTTGGTGGCACTGACCAATGAGGAGTGGAGCTACAAGTAATACAAATAAAAAGAAACTCCAGATAACAGATACAATTGGGATAAAATCATCACCCTTTATTTTCCAATGTGCTGACTTTGAACCTGAAATCCAGCATTGCCACCACACCTCTAAATATGTGCCCATAAGACTCTCTATTGTTAGCTTAGTCTGGCCTTTAGCCACCCTTTCCACGCAGAATATTCATCCGTCAATTGCTGCAAAAAAAATGACTACCAACAAGAACAACCAAAAAGCAATGCCACCCACAAAAGACACTAATCTCTCTTCTAATAACCTAAAAAGGCCCAATAGTGACTCACCCCCTCCCATAAGTGTATCTGATCTAGCTATTGAAGCCATCCTAGTTAAACTTAGAGCACTATAACCCTTCATGGAGACTACAAACCAAAAACTCCAACAGCAGGACGATCGGTGGCTCAGCTTTGAAAACAGAATGGAGGCGGTGGAAAGAAGGGTAGGCCTAGTAGAAGACGTTTTCCCCCAGAGTGGCGCAGCTTGGGAAATCAGTCAAGAACCTTCAGAAACAAACGAAGATCTGGAAAATAGAAGTAGATGTAATCTTCGAATCTCAGGTCTACCAGAAGGTTGTGAAGGATCAAACCCCATCGCATTTTTGCAAACATTTCTACCAGCTATTCTTCACCAACCTATGGATACCTCTTTCAACATACAATGAGCCCATTGTATTGGTCAACCAAGAATCTCCACTCTGGCTCGTTCCTCTCCCAGAACCCTAATATTCTACCTACTTGAGTACTCCCAACTCCAGCTCATTTTATCAATATCTAGAGAAATCAAATCTCTAACTTGGCATGGAAGCACAATATATCTCTCACAGGATGTGGCTAGAAGCACAGCTCAATGCAGGAAAGCATTCTTATCCTTTCGTCCAGCTTTGAAGCAGCTCAACATTCGTTATGGTTTATACCATCCTTTTAAAGTTACATATGAAGGTCGCTCTGCCATGTATGATGATCCGGGTGACTTGAAGGCTTTCAAACGCTCCATCAAGTCCAAAAGCATGGACATTTCTTCTCCAGCAAATCCCTCTACCTCTTTTGTTACATGAAACCCTAGTCATCTTACCTGTCTGTTGCATCTTACATTATGCAGTTATTACTATTTATTATAACCTGGTGGGACGGATGCTGTCTTAGCGTCTCTCTCCTATTGTGTGCTGTCTTTCTTCTTGACGGGTTTGCAGAGGTCACCTACCCCTGCTGCATTTTTCTTCCTCCTCCCCCCGGCCCCCATCTCTTTGTCTGATCTGATCTCTCTAACTTTTTAATCCTATTATCATACATACAGAGATTTTTGCTTTGTTTGATCTTGGGTTTTTTCCTCACTTTCTGTCTTTGAATATGTAGTTCTTGATCAGACTCCCTCCTCCTCTACTTTACCTCCTACTTGTTTTCCTTCTGTGTCTTCATCCTGGTAGAAGGGGTTCCAAATGTACCTTTACCAATTGGATTTCTGCAGTTACTATATGTCTATACCATGTCTCTACCATCACTCAAGTGTTAAATGATATTTAAATGTACTACTTGGAATATTAAAGGTTGCAATAATCCTATTAAAAGATGTAAGATTCTCTGTCACCTTCAACTCAAACTGTCTGTTGCCTGCATACATGAAACTCACTTATCTAGTAATGAAGCTATGAAGCTCAAATCCCTCTGGGTTAAGGAGGTCATTACTAGCCCTGCAGTAGCTAAGAAAAAGGGTGTCGTCATCTTACTCAGCAAAAATCTACCTTTTAAACTTTTGGATCAGGGCACAGACTCTAATGGATGCTGGGTTTGGGTCAAGCTCAGGATTAATTAAGTACTTGTTTCTATTTTGAACATCTATGGGCCTACCCTACACGATCCTACTTTCTGGACCTCTGTCAAACAAATGATTCTCAAAAGCAATTTCACCAATTATGTGTGGGGATGTCAACCAGGTCCTTGATCCATTTCTTGATCGAAAATCTAGTTGTATATTTAAAGCTTCTAATTCGCACAGGTCCTTTTTAGGCTGCTTGGCTGAAACCGGTTTAAAATCGATTCCTGGAGGCTCTCCCAGCCCACTCAACTTGAATAAACATTTCACTCAACTCCTCACAATACGCTTTCCCACCTTGACTATTATTTTTTCTATGAAAAAACTTACTGGTCCCATTGTTGATTCTATGATCTCCAACATTATCATTTCTGATCACGCTCCTGTATGCACCTCCTTTAAATTTGATGATACGAGTAAAACATCTTCTCGTTGGAAATTCAATAACTTCCTATTACAAGATCTGCAGTTTCTTCACTCTGTCCAATCATTTTTACAACAATTCTATGCTGACAATCAGGATAGCGATACTTCTATAGTGAACAACTGGGATGCTTGTAAGGCTGCACTTAGAGGCCACATTATGGCTTACTCTGGGGAAAAAGAAAAAGATGCATAAAAACACTGACAATCTTTATAATCAACTCACATTAGCTGAGAAGCAATATTACCAAAACTCCAATAACAATCTTTGTATAGTTATGGCCCGATGCTCTAAAATTAATGAGTTAACTGATCTAGCGGCCGGCACTATACTTAAATACAAAACTAAAATGTACCAAACATCGAATAAAGCGGGTAAAATACTTGCCTCATATCTGAAAACAAAAAAAGAAAGGCAGTATATTTCACACATTGAAGATGAATCGGGCACCTCTCAATCATCCAGATGAAATCTTAAACCGTTTTAAAAAATAATACGAAAATGTATACACTCCTGACAACCTTAACCCTTCTGAGAATATTGATTCATTCCTCAGGAAAATGAATAGATCATCCTACCCACATGTTGACCCTTCTCACTTAGACAATAAAATAACACACCTTGAGATCACCCGAGCTCTTAAAGGATTGGGCAGAGGAAAAGCCCCCTTGCCGGATGGCCTGTCTGCCACATTTTTTGTTTTTGATAGTCTAGCTCCTTCCCTTTCACCTAAACTCAAATCATTATTTTCCTACTTCATTTCCCAAAAATCCTCATCCCGATCTTTCTCTGAAGCTCTGCTCATATTATTCCCTATACCTGACAAAGATACCACGCTTCCCAGTAATTACAGGCCGATATCCCTTATCAATGTGGAAATAGTTTTGCAAAAATTCTTGTCAATAGAATTGAATCATCCCTTACTGCTGTCTGACCAAGTTGGATATATGAAAGGCTGCAACATATCCTCTAATTCTAGACTATTACTAGATGCTATTCACAAAGCTTCAAAAAGACAAAAAAGATAAACAAGGCTACGCGGCTATCGCACTTGATGCTGAAAAAGCGTTTGACTGGGCAATTGCGATTGGCGCGGTTGTGGCTTTCCTACTCAAACAATCCCAATGTTGGTATACATCGCCCGATGTTTCAGACGTCCCCTCTTGGTGTATACTGGAAAAACATTTGGTTAATCCTTACATAATTGCAGACTTCAAAAATCTTTCAAACTACTCCTCCACAACCATATCGAACCCCATTAAAGCCTCCTTGTCAACCTTGAAGCTATTTCTTTTTCCTCACACTAAATCTCCTAATAAGATCCTCTCTCCATGTCTTTGGAACAATTAAAACATTGTGATCTACAATAGAACCCTATGTCGAAGATCCTGGTTGAAAAAAGGCATAAGATTCATTCAACAAATTATAAATGGCCCTTCCATTCTTTCCTTTCAGCAATTGCAATACCTGTTTTCTGTTCCCTCAGCTGATTTTGATTTTTTTAATAAACTCGTCAACTCGTATTTTGATGCACTTCAGCACTTCTCAAATATTATCCTTTCACCTGATGCCTTTAGACTGTTGCAGTCGACTATGATCTCCGACGTTAGGGCTTCTAAATTCTATAATAGCCTCTCCTCTTCAACGTCTGTGGTATGGCCGGTCCGTACATCATGGGGAAAACAATTTTGGTTGCACTCTTGTTGATCGTACATGGTCCCTTGAATTCTCTAAAATTAAATGCATTTCAGTATCTGCAATTACTACTCAACATTTGTTCTTTTTCATTCATAGAGCGTTTATTACACCTTTTATATCAAAATCTAAGCAAAAATCTAAGCTAACACGATATGTGCTGGACATGTGGGCACACCCCTGCCTCATATAAACATGTTTTTTAATTGCCCGTTTAAGATTTTGGAAGGAGATATGGAAATACCTCAGATTAATTTTCAAGATTGATGTTCCACTATCTTTCTTAAATATCTTTTTGGGCAGCCGGGCTATTGACTCCAGTGTTTTAGATGCCAAAGCCAAACTTTATGATGTATTCATCGTCATCACTCAAACTCATCACAGCCAATTGGAAACACTCACGTTACATTTCCATCAGAGGATGGTGGAACAACATGTTACGTACAAAGATTGGAGCTATGTAAGGCTAATAATCAAAATTCTATTCCCCAATACAATGCTAAATGGACTTTCTTTATTTAGACTGTTTTAACACCTCCTCGCATGGTACTTGAATTTTTGTATATACATTTATCATTTTTTCAATTTTAGTTTTCTGTTGGACTCATCTGCAGACTATGCTTGATATCGTTTTTTCTGTATTTATACAAGCTCTTTATATTGTAATACCTTGTTATACCTCCCTCTTGTTCTTCCCTCTGTGTTCCTGTCTGAGTCTTGTTAGTCTCTCGTATGTCTCCCCTGGTTTGTTTTGACTAATACATCCTCCTTTGCCGAACCTCTTACCAAAATATTATCTTCATTATTTGTTGCGGTTTATCAATTCTTCTAAAATTATATGAAGATTTTGTATTTAGTCCTATTCTAAAGTTCATTGTTAAATTATATACCCTTATACATTTCTGCATTGTTCTCAAGGTATATCTTTGCAAAACTATCTATTAAAATTAAAACAAGAATGGACCCAAAGGATTTGAAGAAATCAATCTAACTCAGGTTTTAAGCTTGAAGTTGTGTCCGAGGTAGATTAAGGGCCCTTCAACTCCTTCGAGGAGGAAGTCACAGAAGCTTTTGGCTTAGATGCCATCTCCATGGTCGACACTACACAAGACGATATCCCAGAGGTCTTCAGGCTCGCGTCTTTGGGGCACAGGGGTCAAAGCCTTACCTCGATTCCCTGCCTGTCTTGAAAGACGCAGTGGGATCAGCATTTTTCGGCTCTTTCAATGGACCATGAAGGGCCGCCTTTGAAAATAACTCCATCATTTTGCCCCTGAAGCGGCATTATTGGGAAATGCACCCCACACTGGTGGGCAAGGAGTCAGAAGAGGAGGAACAATGGTGTTGTTTCTTTGATATAGTAAGTGACAGGAATCGCTCCTGGATCTTGACCGCTTAGATCATTTTTTGGCCTTTTCTGGAGACTTGTCTCTGGTGGAGCTTCTACATTCAGAAGGTTTTCTCTTCGAAGGTAGGGAAGACAGACTTGGAAATTGACTGACCTAAGGTGACCTTTGATCTCTATTTCAAGGCCTTGCTGGTCATCAGTTGGCAGGAGCCACACTACTTTGTGTTCTTCACCGAGGCACCAGACGCAAATTCTGTGCAGATCAGTGATCAACATCTTCGAGTCAGTTTGCACATCTCTTAAAGCTTGTTTACGGCATAGACGTCATGAGAAATCTTACCAAAAATAATAAGAACATTAGATTCACTAAGCTGAACGATTCGACAGCATGCTGTGCGTGCGGAAAAACAGATCTAAGGAGGC
The DNA here is from genome assembly GCF_040938575.1 of Ambystoma mexicanum. NCBI lineage: Eukaryota > Metazoa > Chordata > Amphibia > Caudata > Ambystomatidae > Ambystoma > Ambystoma mexicanum. The sequence goes on from NC_090924.1 coordinate 1,287,232,344, forward strand.
GGGCGTACTATTTATACGGTCATAGACATGCCCGGATGCAGAAATGGTAACCATCGAGGGACATCGACTCGATGCTGCAGAGTGCCCTCTACTGTCAAACCCTTTTCTGAGACTGCAAAGTAGGATGTTGATATATCCAAGATGAGGAATCCGTGGGACAACACAATCTATCAGAAAGGGGAACCATGACTATTAGCAACCCTATCAAATTGGCTACTCTGACACTCATATCAGGGCAATACCTTGCACGGTTCATCTCAAACTTTGCATTCAATGCAGCTCAACACCATATCGAAGTCCAAACCAAAAATAAACATGAAAACTGGCGGCGCCTTTGAAAGAAGTTAGAGAGAACCGTGACTGGAAGCAGTATCTGGCATCCTTCAATGAAATAACAGGAAGTGGAGGTTTTGAGGTTACAGCACCAGGGGAGACATCAGTTCACAATGGTATGCTGTGTAAATGCTAGCAATGCTATCCTCTAGTGGGAAACTTCAGGGTGGCATGCTTGTGCATAGAAATAACTTGCATATCTCCACCATCACCCCCGAACAAAATCAACATCCAGCCTAGCTACAGCATTGTCCTGTGTCTTGTGCATCCAGGACAAAGTATCTGCAGGTTGGGGATCAAATGGAAGTAAGAAATGGTAGACACCAAGCTGGCAATTGCCAGTTCCCCCCAGCAAGGATGCCCCGTTGTCAAAAATGTTGCCACACTCCTATTGGGATTAGTCAGCAGCAAAGAGTACATGAGGGCATTATTCATGAAGAACGTCAGTTCAGAGTGATGTGACGAGAGAAGCATGAGGCTGGAAGTGAGAAACAAACACTGCATCCACCCTGCTAATGTTTGGCATATATGACAAAACCATCCTTACTGCAGATGCCAGCAACAAGGTCCTTGAATGGGTGCTCACTGAGGTCAACCATGCGAGATAAGAGACAAATGCTTTAGCTTTTTACACTGAAGGGATCAGAGAACTACTCCATCAATGGAAGGGAAGCGTGCTGGGAGTTTATTGACGCAAACACTGTAAGCATTGGTATGCCCACAAACCACTGGTTTACAGCTTTGGTACCAAATAGCTCCTTTCGCCATACAATTATAAAGGCCAAAAGACGTTTGTGTAATTTAATGGTCAGTTTAGCGGACAGGGATTAATTTTAGACTAACATTATCTGGCCTGAGTTTCACCCAAACAACTAACTGGGTGCAGCCCAAGTACCATCCGCATTCCCATTCCCATTTTGATCACCTGAGAAGGATTGTCATCTTCTCCAGGGAACATGAAATCCACCCCGGGAGAACTGGAAACCAGTAAATCAAAGGCAGTCCTGCAGTACAACGACAGCTCCCACCCAGTTGCTGATTACTGGACACTCTTTCAGGCAAGCAGACAGACGACGGGGACAGAGTTAGAGTAGCACAAGAAAAGGCTTAACAGATTGGGATGGGATCCACCTTATTTGTATTTCCTAGGACTCCGAAACTTCCTGTCTGTGCCCCTCCCCATTTCCTGCCGAGAGAGCACTATGAAGAGGGGAAGGGACGCTAGTTGCAGCAAAATGGACTTGACCTTTACAGAAGTCTTGGAATGGTCCAATCCACTGTGGCATTTTACCTTTATAAGAGGGGGCCCTTAATTCATTTACCTTTGTACTAGTAGGGAAAATTAATTCATCAGGAACCTGGTTGGGAGTATAGATTGCCCAAAGTCCTCTACCATCAGGTAAGCTTTTCCCTCCCACCCCCAGCCAATGCAGGGGACCATTTGGTGCGACTGCTGCAGACAAAAGCCTATCTGCTGCATGAACACGAACGAGAAGCCTGCTCACTGGTGAAGGACTCCAGCGGGCGCTGACAACTTTCATGGCACGGATGTACAGAAAACAAAAAGGACTCCCCTTGCCCCTGGAGATACAGGATTGTGCGTCTCAAAGCAACTCAGCAGCCGAAACAGCACAAAGCCCTGTCTCCCACCTTGAGACACATTTCAAGCCAGCTCTACTGGCTTTAAGCCTCCACAAGACCTGCTGTTCTGCTTAAAGCTATCTGACCCATCTCAAACCATTGCAGCAAATTTTCTTGGCCTATCTGAAACGCAGACTCAACCCAGTGTAAACCATTATCTTGCCCTTTGACACATGCCAGTGGAAGCCTCATCTCGGCCATTCTCAGATGGAGACTCAACCCACTGAAACTGCTCAACCTGTCTTGACCATCTCCACGGGGAACCCTGAGACTACCGTTCTTGAATGTGGAAAAGTACCCAGAAGAATTGTGTCCCCAAGAACATTCAATAATAGGCGTTTGAAGTGTGCGCCACGACAGCCGGACTTTAAGGGTCATAGGGAAATTTAGGACACCAATCTTTACCTTTTTAAAGACCTCTTTTGAATTTGACATGCTTCCTGACATTTTCGCAAGTTTGCCCTATTCCTCTTATTACAAGGGGTGGGCTAGTAATGTTCTTATTAGCTGTGTGCGTTACATTAAATTTGTATTTTTATAGAACATTGGACATTCATTTTATTTGGATTGCTTCTGTGCCGGTTCATATCCATACTGCAGAGAACAGCCTGCCCCTTAGCCTGCGCTACCTTAAAAGGTGAAGGAGGATTCAGGTTGTGGATTTCACCTTCATGATTGGATTGGGATCACTGGTTTATTAGCAGTGTGAGGCTGAGTAGGTGTTTGTCACTACTCATCCCTATACTCCTGCAAAGCATTAATCACTTTCGCCATAGGTGCTTATAATAAAATACGCCTAAACCACAGATGACGGACACTGCTTTATTTACAACAGAGGTCTAATACGTTTTGGTATGCAGAATGGACGATGCCCTTCACATCTGATGTGTTCCACTACTATTGAAACAGTACAACCATCTTCAATATAGAGCAGATCTCCCCTTCCAATGTTACACGTTTAAAAGGAGAAGTGGTGTGAAGGAATATCAACAAGACCAATTTGCTCAGTTATCTCCACCATATGTTATAGCATTATGTAATTCAAAGTCATGGCCACGCTGCTGACTAAAGGCATACAACAGTTTAAACAGTGAAATTTACATAAAGAAGAACATGTCAAATGCATTTAATCAAATGCCCTTCAAAAAATTACTGAGCGTGCCGTACAACAAGCACTACAGTCCCGCTTTAGAAACCCTCCAATATGGCGATGTGAAAATATTCACAATGCTGCAGGAGCTTTTTAAAACGAGGTTACATAACGATAAACCAAGCAAGCCCATATCCAAACATCGTCTGTGTTCTCAGGTCATATTCATAGGGTAAGGCAGCCAGGTATGAATTAAACAGGTTTGCTCATCAAGTAAAATTCCAAATAATCTCCCCATCGTAAAACATACTCGCTCTCACTATCTCCAGGCAAGACAAGCAGACTAGATAAATGAGCCATAGATCCATTGAACTTGAATACACATTTTAAGTATTTCAATTAATTCATTCTTTGTATGGTGCACAAGACAAGTGGGCAATTTAAGTGCTTAAGGTGGACAGCACTTAAGGGATCAGTTGCACCAGAAAACCCATTGCCTTTGTAGCCTCTCCATTTGTATGATGCCATATTCATCCCCTAACAGTGCATATACATATACGCAGACATGAGCCCTTCCCTATTCATATTCAGTCATGACTCATCGCCTCGGGATGTGTACTCTGTTTCTTACCTTAATAATCTAATTTACCACGCACTCTGCCTTCTGCTTTTTAATTCCAAACATTTTGGCAACGAGGCCTCCCTGCCTTTTTGTGGGAACAAGTGAAAGCATGAAGTGGGACTTGTGGGAAGAGTTATTTGGGGCTTTTACTTGACTTCCAAGTGTAGGGATTTAATTGCAATAAAGTGGGATACCATTGAAGATACAAACTAAAGAGCAGGTCCTCACTACTTAATTGCCATTAAAAAGGAAACTAAACAATGAAGAGTTTTAAAATCAGAACACTCATTCTAAATCACACCATAATTATTGTTATCCTTGATACACCCACATATTACTTATTAGAAGTGTGATTCGTAGAAATTGGACATCTCCCATGTGACAGAATGCACCACATGCGGTATTGAGACTGCATTTCTTAAATAAGAACTTCGATTGAACTGAGACCATTTGTTGTACGAAACATCCATTAGCCAGCTCTCTGTGGACCAAGAATTTCCAGACAACCATTTACCCATCACTTAGATCAAGGCATGAAAGATGAGTGGAACAGCTGTATGTTTTAAGAGTGAATGTGTCTTCTATTCCAAGTTATGAATAAATACATGAACATGTAACCATTACAGCAAAAACGTCCAAGAAACGTTTGTTTTTAAGCTTATCTCCAGAAAATGAACAAGTTGACAGATTCCGATGATAAAACCAGAGCATTTTCAGAAAGATGCCTGGAGAGGTCCAATTAACCATTGACCTAGGAAAGCGCCAGGTCCCAGAAAGAAGGGTGCTCCTGTTCCACGAGGCCTTAGCTAATGGATAATAGATCACTAAACCATACTTTTGTCAGATAAAATAGTCTTATAAGCAAAAGGTGGTTTACTGGTCATGATCGCCCTACACATATGAAACTCTGCTGATGTACAGCAAACTACTTAAAATTGAAAATTTGTTTTCTGATGTTCATTTGTCTTGTGCACATTTTTAACATCGCTCACTATAAAAAATGAATACAGCGCAGAAGTCAGCTGAAAAGGGTGGCTATATAATGCATACCATGAAGTAACTTTTTGCATAATCTGTATGTAACAACTCCATTATGCACAGTGACAGAAATGCAAATTATATAAATCAGAATTTTCTGCATTATCAAATGTTTGTTTAAATCTTTCTTTAAAGAATATTAAAATTAATATGTAATTCCCAGGTCTGTTCTCATTTGGGTGCAGGACCAGTATGCCGCCTATAAATCCCTCCCTTATGACACATCAAATTCAATAGGCTAATGGAAACAGAGGACTCCCTGTAGTTGTGAGACAGAGGGAAACCAATCAGTGGACTTGTCGAATCCAAAATAATGCTGTATGGGTGGTGTTCACCCTTTTATCAAAATTAAAAAAAATGTCCCTATTGGGGGGGGGGGGGGGGGGGGTGCGCGAGTGAATTATTTATCTCGTTGCCTGCAGAGAGAATTTGGCTGAAGAGTCTACTAAAATTTGCAGAAGAAGCAGAGGGCGGGCTCAGAAAAGATTAACTAATTAAGCCAGAAATGGGTGTGGGGGTGGAAACAATATACTGGTAGACAATTTCCCTTATGAACAGAACTCTGAAAAACAGGGGGTGGTTTCTCTCCCAGAACCACACATGGTTATGGAATTTTCGGCCGAATCTTTCAACCTCAAAATTCTATGGGCTTGTTTCAGAAAGTACAGATTCTTCTGGAATCGGTGGTTTCTTGATCCAATTGCACTGATTTGGCCAAGGAATTAACAGGGCTATATAAACTCAGCCTGTTTAGAATTAAATTGCATGAAAATCATTTCCAAAGAATACAGAAATAGTGGAGTTTATTTTAAAGTGTTTAACTTCCTGCAAGCTCCTTTCCAGTTTAAAAGAAAGGAAACCCATTTGGAACTTTTTTCTTTTTTACAAACCAATTCCAATTTCTCCATCCATTTGTTCTGAATAAGAAACCCTTGCATTCCTTAAAGTTGAAATTAAGCCATGTGAAATTTTTTTAGACTCGGAATATAGTACAAACGTGCCCTGATAAAGATTCTTTTGCACAGTCCAGCAGCTTTTCATTCATATGCTCAGCTGCTTGGCCACAATCATAATTGGCAATCATTTCTTTGGTTCAGGGTCTAAACCCTACATGCAAAAAAAGTTTTCCGCCGTGCGGCCTCGCTGCCTTCACCACTCCACACTTCTGGTGCACCCATCTGCCTTCCCTACAGGCCGCAGACCCTAAAGACTTAAATACAGGCGGTGGTGGCCTTCTGTAAGCAGCCTTGCATACGTACGTCTTTAGAGGCACCAACTAAAGACCCCACTGCTGCTCTTGTATCCATCGCGTTCCTGTCGGAGAACAGTAGTCAGACGTGAATTGCATAGTAAAATATGAGCACTTTCTAAAATAGTCATTCATATCAGTTTTCCGATGCATGGATGTGTGCGCGAATATGTGAATTGGATATTTTATGTTAAATAAAAATATTAGCGAAACAAATGGAGGCAGGCAGCAGTGCATTGATCATTATTGAAAACTGAATTAATTTGTTTTTTGGAGGTGACGTCTAGCATTGTGAGTTGGGGAACTACTTGTATTTCCCAGATTTATTATTTTAAATAAAATGAAAATATTCAATAAAACGCTGGTTTCTTTTCCCAGATTGTGGGAGGAAACGTTGCAGTTGGGGGCTGCATCTGTGATAATCCTCGATAATAAACTATTATAACATCAGCATTGGTTGCGAAGCAGTGTAAAGAAGCAGCATTTGCCAGCAGGTAATAGCAAGTTTGGAAGAGACTAATCAAGTGATGATGCTCCGTTTAGCAAAAAGGTTCCAAGAAAAGGTAACACTGTTTTGGAGAGATTCACGTTTTAGTTCAGGAGCAGAATGCTGGAGTGCACATTGATTGCTATGTAGGGGGCTACAAGGGACCAGTCATTTTGTCACAAGAAAATTACTCCAGTTTGTTGGGACCAAATTCCAATGCATGCCAACAATGTCAATATATAGAAAATACTATTGACAGGCATGGAACTAACCTGCAAATATTAAATAAAGGCATCCAAATAGATTTCTACGAGGGAGCTAGAGAGTTTGAGTGGAGTGGTCTGTAAAATCATCCTACGTGAATCAGCAATCACGAGAAAGAGTATTTGGAAAATCCCACTTACAGTTAGACAAGAGTTAAGGGAGATGCTACATGGCATGGAAACGAGGTGTATATGCGCCATACAAATGTCCAATAAATAAATATCATTGAACTAAATGAGAGTTCAGAATGTGTCGGACGATCCCATGAAACGAAATGGCAAGATGAGGTCATGTATTGATCTGACTTGCCTTTATCATCATGTTGTGGCCAATTGCCATCCCTGAGCTAATCTGCATGTACTACTTGCCAATGAGGGCGAAGCAAAGGTTTTTACAATACTAAACATGATGGGAGTTTACCCATCATGCACATTTGCAAGAGTTCCATGAGCCTTATGGCATTTATAAATCCAGACGGGTTGTTCTGTTGCAGGGATATGCCTTTCAATCTGACAAGCAGATCTGACAAGCGGAGTGTCCGTTTTTCAGAAACTTTATAATTCATAACGTGCCAACACACCTGGAGGACTCGGGATGCACAATGTATGTTCAAGATGCTCAAGCAAATGATGCTGCAGTCACGTTCCAAGATGTTATATTTGTTTATGGAAGAAAACTATCAGAACAATGCTGTTCTGAAGAAGGTTTTCAAAAATGTATAGTTTGAACGGTCTTACACTCAGATTGTAAATATAGAACTTTGGTCAATAGGTACTTCGAGCATATCATTTCTAGTGAAGAACTACGCCCAAGCTTACACTGTTAGAAGCAATTGTGGGATATATTGACCCACTCAACAGCATTTCTCCACATCACCAAGCTGCATTTGCGCAGAAACCATAAAATGGTTGTGCTGGCTCCTGTGAGCGCAGAAACCACAAAATGGTTGTGCTGGCTCCTGTGAGCGCCATGGCTCAAAACTGCGTTTTGCAACAACAACAAAAATGCCTGCACTGTCTTGCCAAGCACACATCGCACAGGATGGAACAAAGGGGGCACATTGAAGGAGATTGCCAGCGTGTTCCGACATAAATAAAAGGAAGAAAGTGGAGAAAGCAGCGTTGCTTGCTGCAAAAGCAAAAATCCCCATTGAAAAGAAACCCTTTTTCTCCTTTAAAAAAATGCGGCTTTGACGCTAATTCCCTCTGTTCCTTAAGACCACTGTGATTCATAAGCCCTGCCAAGCCCTGTGTGTCTCACTGTGCCTCAGCAAACCCAGGCATGATTCTGAATTGACAAGCCCAGTCAAACCAACTCTAAAGAAAATCAACCGGGAACTTTACTTTTACTTACACAGCAACCGCGTTCATTTTCTTTGAAAAAAGTATCCAAAACTCAGCTGTTCAGAGAGAGACTAACTAGCTGAGTCATGTCTGTTTCAATGTATCTGTGCTGCAGACCAACTCCAGCATTCAAGAGAATAACTATAGCTGCAAGACAGTGTGTGAATCTGCAGGAGATGGAAAGTTGAATTTAAGAAGGAAAGACCAGCGGCACGTGTAAAAAAATTGTCCTTTTGCAAATTTAAGAAAAACAAATGCCTGTGTTTTGGAACAGCACACTGGTGAATTAAAGCCTGCCAGTCCTTAGCAATATGAAGGGTTTTGATGATGGTGAGACAATATAACATGGGTTATTTTATGCAACCGGCTTGCTTTAATTCTGGATCTAAGATCAGAAATTAAAGATTAAAACTATGGTGGCTGGAGCTGCAAGTTGAAAAACAGGTTTTCTGCTTGGAGGGGTGGCATCAAAAGGAGGGCTCTCTCTAAGCAGATACTGACAACCCCCTGATAATTACAGGATTGAACAGACTTTTGTCTCTGCTGGGACCCTGACAATGAAGCTCCCAGGGAAGGAAGTCTGAAGTGTGATGGGGCAATATAACTTAAATCATTGGAGAAACCCCCACCATGCACTGGAGGAAATGACAGATGGCAGCAGTTGAAGGACAGGAAAAATAATTGACCCAGGAACAAAGAAACTGCCATTTGTTCCCAAAGACTATTTCAGGAATAAACTTTAAAGACTTCTATCTCTGCAGCAGGACTTGTAAATACGTCACAGTTTAAAAGTGATATTTTTGTGCTTTCTTTAGAGACATGGTAGAACTCACTGACACCTTAGTATTGATGATAAATCGAAAAGTATCATTGTTGCAAACATACAATTTTGTACATACATCCCTGGGGATAATTCACATCTGTGTACAAAGTTATGGAATTTTAGGCCGAATCTTTCATGCTCAAAATTACCAAAATGTATCAGAAGGGCAAAACAAGGTGCCACAGACTAGAGGATTGGACTGATATGTGCTGCACATAATATGTAACCTGTGTATATAATTTGCTAAGAGATTGCAATTGTAGAAAAGTACGTTTTTGGCAAAATCGGATTTTAAGTAAAGAAAATGTGGGAGTTTTTGGACATTGTAAAACTCCTCTCATAAATCTGACATCATTCCCTTGGAAATCCAAACAGTTGAGAGCAAGGCGGAGACTAGCATCCCTGCCCAATCCAAGTAGTTTAGGGGCATGCGTAGTTAACCCTGCCCAGCCTATATTTTGATGTCATTATGCACTATAAATAAGGGTACCTGACAAGACTCTACACAGACACTCTTCCCGATTTCCTGCGCTGCGTACCTGTACCAGCCATCTTCCAGATCCAGACCCAAACTACAAGGCCAAAGCATTGCTGACCCTAATCCAGGGCCCATTGCAAAACCCAAGCATTGCTGATCCTGCTGCATTGCTGATCCTGCTGCAGCAAGGCCTAAATTCTGAAAACCGCTAAAATTCCCAAATAACCAAAAGGGAAGCTGTGGTGTTTTTGGGAAGCATCCTGATCCCACTAACTGCCTGCTTGCTGCAATCCTGCCATCCAGCTAACCTGTAGTATCCAGTGACCAGAATTACCAGTCCAGAAGTGCTACCCGGTGACCAGAATTGCCCAGCTGTTTTGCCAGGCGCCCTGCCGTGTAGTGACCGAACCGTTGATGGTCCAAAATCCAAAAACTAAAAAGTGGACTGCGAGTATCAATTGCAACCCCACCTAAACCCACAGCCTATCTTGTCTTTGTCCTCATCCCACTCTCTAAGTCACCCTATCCTTATCCTGATACCTTGTTCAAACTGTCAGAATCATTCTTGCAATCCTGCTCTTGATTTCTAGTGCTACCGCCATCTCTTTAGTAATTTTGCCTTGTGTAAATCCTAAACCCTTAGTCCTATTTCGAGTGATCGGACTGGTTCCACCAGGGTTGGTCGCTGGGGTGATAGGGTTGAACTCGCAGATCAACCCTGGAGCTTACGGTACCCCTCTTTGGTGGCCTAGCTAGAGACTTAATTTCACTTCCATATTGTACCTGTGATCTGTAGCTATCACCCAACAAAAGAAAGCACTTCAAATCAGTGTATTCCACACGTTTTTATTAAAAATCGTTTGGGTAATTTCAGGCGGGAATTGCAAAGTTTGTAAAGTTTCCAACGTGTCATTTGCTGCAACATGTTTTAAAACCTGCCACTCATTTTCTAACAATATGCTTCTTGGTAATCCATTATTTGTGATTGATTAGTGTATTTGCATTGTTGCTTTAGTGAGGAATTATATTTGCTTTAAGGTTTTTCACACACATCCATTATTTAATTGCCCATTTCCGAGTGTCATTTTATAGCATTTAAATCAGTTTTCCCTCTTATTTGGGAAGGGAAGGTTAGGTTTGAATTCTGTTTCCTATTTGTCATTCCTGATTACCTGCTGCTTCTGTTTATCCACTCAGAATTTATTTATAAGTGCTACCTTACCTAAACCAAAAGTGCTCCTTTTCTGCTGTGTATATGTTCCAATAGTAAGTTAAACCCAGTGCATTGCTCACATTCCCATTGTTATTATCACCACATTGGTGATTGCTGCCAGTGACGTAACAAAGTCTGGCGCCCCCCACCCCCAACTCGGCAAAAAAATCACAGGTTGTGCTATACTCTGGGCCGGCCTAGATTATCTCGCTTGCACAATATGCATGAACGTGCTGCTGAAGGGCTATGCCGCACACTGTACTAGGAGAAAGATATAAATATGTGTTTTAATGCAATACAAAGCACACTTTCTGAGAAAAATTGGCTAAAAGGCTAGAGTGATTGCAATTGTTTTGTAGGGTAACACCAATCCAATACATGCAAGTCACCAACAGTGCACAGGAACATTAATGCTTTGCTATTAAAAATGCCATGCCACATTGAAAACATGTCCCACTCGCTGCACAATGTAGACACGTAATATTACAGTAAAGCATGCCAGGCCACATTTAGACATACCTAGACTGGTTGCACAAAAATGCCAGTCGAAGCAATAACACTCACCAAGAAGAGAGCACACACTGAAGCCCGGGTCTCTGTGGCCTCTAACAACACGGCCAAACTCTTTAGAATCTGCACAGCACTGGTCAATCCTGTTGCGGTCTCCACCTCTCCTGTTCCCTCCCAGGCCCTCTCTTCCTCTTCTCCTCCATTCTCCTCTTTCTCTCTGCCAACACCCGACAAGGTTTCTAGACAAGTCTGATCCATGAAAATGTTGTCCAAACAGGTGCTCCCCTGCTGTTCCAGAAACAGCAAGGACCATATTGACAGCCTTGGCCGATTTCTGAAATCACTCTTTCACCACTGGAACGTTCCCCTCACCCCTTAAGCACTCGTTGTGCACCCACTCTTCAAGAAGCAGTCTGCCGATCCTACCTGTCCGGCAAGCTATCGTCCAATCTCCAACACCCCTTTCCTGGGCAAACTCTAGGAAAAAGCTGGCCATCTCCCAGCTTACTCTCCACATTGAATCTGTTGGTTGTCTCCATGACCATCAGTCTGGCTTCAGAGCTGCCAGAGGCACGGAAACTGCTCTCCTGAACACCCGTGAAGATCTGCTCTCTAATCTTGATTCCAGCATACCATCTGTCCTATTCCTCCTTGATCTTTCCTCTACTTTCAACACAGTCAATCATGCCATCCTGATTAATCGACACTTGAGAACCTGGGCATCACGGATCAGGCCCTGGAGTGGCTGACCTCCTTCCTCTTTGACTGCCCCTCCCAGGTCCAACTTGGTCCCTTTCCTTTCCGCCACCTCTCTCTATCTGTTGTATTACCCAGGGCTCTATTGTCTCACTGCAGCTTTTCAACCTCTACTTGGCCCCTTTGGCCCATCTGATCTCTACCATCTACTCTAACTTTCAGTGTTATACGGATGGCAGTCAGCTTTCCTTCAGGCTCCTCTCATCTCTCGCTCATTCCTGACTGTCTATCCGTGATCCAGGATTGGGCGCCTCCAGCGATCTCTGCCTTAATGCCATTAATATGGAGATCCTTCTCATTGGGACCCCTGCCCCTGCCCCTGCTTGCTCCATCTGGTCGCCCACCTAGGGCCCTCTTCCTTCACCTTCCTGCGAGGCAAAAATAACTTATTTAATCTTCAACTCCACTCTCCCTTTCTCTCCTCGCATCTCGGACGTCGCCAAGAAGTCCCACTACCTACCAGCTGCTCCTCCTCAAAGTGACTCTTCCCTTTCTCACTTTCCCCAGGAAGCTCACTGTCTCCAGAGCTATGTTTCGCTCTAGGCTTGACTACTGCAACAGCCCGTTTCTCAAGCTGCCTTCCTCTACTCTCCGCCCCCTGCAATTGATCCAGAACAGGACTGCAAGACTTATCCTTGGCCACAAGCCCAGGGATCATATTTCTCCAGCCCTGAAATCTCTCCACTGGCTCCCAGTGGTTGCAAAAATCAAGTTCAAGACCCTTTGCATTGTCCACAAGGCTTTCTGGGGTCGTGCCACACTACATCCAACGCTCTCTTCCAAAATACCTTCATTCTCAAGCCCTTCCCCAGCTACCTCCATCTCTCTAAGGGCTAGACGCTTCTCCAGGCAGAGAGTGGTGGGTAGATTTCCCCTCCTCTGCAGATGCCTCCCTCTGGAATGGTCTCCCTGCCTCTCTCAAACTTTAGTGGACCACCTGATGTTCCGGAAGCAGATCAAAACTTTCCTCTTCAACTTGGCTTTCGCTCTCTCCCTCCCATGCTGACCTACCTGTCTGCTGCACCGACTGGTTGCTTGGCTACCTTCAGAGTCTCACTGAGTCCAGGCTCTTTCTTGATCAGTCACCCTTGTACTGCCTCCGGTCTACCTCGCACTTAGGGGCTGTAACTGTAACCCTACAGTTCCTTGTTCTCCTTGCACTAACCAGAGCCGCCCTGCCCTGGCAGCACTTATTCAGAGCATTACGGTTCTGTTTTCCCCTCCCTTCTAACTTGCACTCCCCCACCCCCGCTCCTTTTCTCCTTGCATTTTTCATTCTTGCACGATCTGAATGACACAAGGCCTAGTAAGATCATTTGTCTCGTCCTCCCTCTATCTTCCCTCCCTTGCTTGCCGCGCCTAGAAACACTTGTGTACAGTTGTGTTATAATAGACTTATATCATATTTTATCACTGATGCCCAAAATAAATATACAATGCCGCAGTAAGAAACGGCTAGACTGGCAGCACAAAAATGCCAGTCTAGCCAGGTAATTAGACTTAGCAGGACTGCTTTATCTGAAATGCGCAGTTAAAAAAAAAGTCATACCAAACTGAGGAATAACTAGACTGGCTGCACCAAAATGCCTCTCTAGCCACTAATACCACATATCATGCCTGCTTAGCCTGGACACAGACAACCATTATGATTTATATCACAATCCCGCCCCCCGCCCCCACACATCCCCTCTCCATCCCATGCCCTACCCCAACCTCCAAAAACAGCTCCTTGGCCCAGAATTACCTTCACGTCCCTCTTCCTTGTCCCAGAGCTTACGTTTGAGGCTACTTGCCTCACAGGTAAGTACTGGGATGAGGAAGAGTGGGATTAGGAGTAATGAAGACACAGGTAGCCAAGTCAGGCATTACCTCCATGTACCTCTACCTCATCCCAGTATTTGTGTATGAAGCATAGTGCCTCATACACAAGTACTGCCTCATAGACAAGTACAGGGACAAGGAAGAATAGGGCTAGGAGTAATGACGATTCCCAATAAGTAATTAAGGCATTAAACAGAAGTAGGGGCTTAACAATATTGAGTTGACTGGGCTGCAGCACCCACCCACAGAGATTTTGGGCTATGTTGACTCAACCTGGCTGACCTTCAGAGAAGTTGCTGGACAGAACAGGACACAGATGTTGAACGGCACCTGGGTTTCGCTGTTAACAAGGGCCCAGCAATTACTAACGTAAAGCATTTCACTGTTCGTACCTGCATTCAAATGCTAAATTTTTTAGGCAATTTAAATTGTGATGTGGATTTTGTACTTTCATGCCAGGGAAGTGATTGGAAGGGTAGAAAGGGAACAGGAAACCGTTCATTCACACAGCCGATCATAAGTGGGTGCTTTCACACTTAAAGGATAGAGTTAACTGATTGTAACATTGTAGTCTCATTAAAATGCATAAATAAGTTAGATGCCCCCACACAAATAAGGTTGCCCCTCCCCACCGCCGGTGAAGTTAGCGCCTCTCCCAACATTTGAAGGATCAGCCCCCCGAAATGTAGGTTTTGTTGCACCCCTGAACACAAGCACACACACCAACCACCATATACATGCACGCACACCCAGCCAGCCATCCATACATTTAAGTGTGCACCCTTTCACCGTACATGCACACCTCGTCACCCATACATTTGTATGTACCCTTTCACCATACACTCACACAGGCAACCACCTATACATTTAAGTGTGCACCCTTTCATCATGCAGGCACACCCAGGCAGCCACCCATACATTTAAGTGAGCACCCTTTCACTGTACACGCACACACAATCACCCATAAATTTGTATGCACCCTTTCAACATACACTCACTCACGTCATGGGTTTGAGGGGAGCCCTATTAGTTCAAAAGAAAGTTTCTTTTTGAAATCACTCTGACGTCATAAAGAAATAATTTCCGTTAAGGACCGAACCATAACGAAAATCATTTCTTTATGAACGGAGAGTGACTTAAAAAATAAACTATTTATTTTTTTAAGTCACAGGGCTCCCCTCGACCCATGACATGGAGGCCTCCAGCATGGGGTCTTCGATGTCATGCGGTGGGGGGATCCCTGGACGTCACTCTGCCTTCAAGTGGGGCACCCTCCCAGGACATATGCTAGCGGGGGCCCGGGCGCTGTGGGGGGCCCTGTTACGTCAGTAATTGCTGCCCCATATTAAAAAGTATGATTTTTAAAATTTTCAAATAAATATGATATTTTACCAACCAGCCTGATTCATGGTCCATTGTGGCCGGGGGTATCTGAAATGGGGGTGTGATATGAGTGGTGTACCATCTCAATATTTAATCTAATTTTTTTGTAAAAATAAGCATTTCAGTCGTGTGCTGCTTCCTAGGCCGAGACCAAGGTGTGCGTCGGCTGATTGAAATCCTTAACAAATTAGACCAGGCACGGAGTTGCCAAGATGATCAGTGCAAGCATTTCCTAGGATTAGCAGAATTGCACTCACGTTTTGTGATGTCATTTTCACACAAAACGGCTACTTTGTGCACATTACTACAGCAAGCCTTCGGTTTTAAATGGACAGGGAAAAGGAGGAACACGTTTCAATGATATCAATGTGGACATCGTGAATACAATGACTGGTGGGATTTCATGTGCATACGGAACGTAACAGGTTTGCATGTTTTAGATGCTTCTCTAAGTCAATGTGGTGGTGAGAAACAGCGCATGGCATAAAAACGTTAAGGGTACCACTCAATAGGTTATTAGATATAAAAGGCATAAATAAACTTTGAAAGAATTGATCTCAAAAGACTTGCAGTTTATAGATTAATTACACAATTCAGAACACTGCAGCCACAGAACATCGACTCAATGTTATTTACAAAAATATATCCTGTTGGGTGTTGTCAAGTGTCAGGTGAGAGACAGAAGGGATGTAGAACGATGTAAAATGAATGCATTGGGTACCATGAAGGTCCCTGTAAAATGAGGTTTATTGACCTCACTTTCCCTTCCACTTTCTACCAGGGTAGAGATGGTATTTCTGATGGATTTGTTTTCAAAATGGGACATAATCAAACCTGTCGATTGTCCATGATTGGATCGAATCTGAAATGTCCAAGGTAGAAAAAAAACGAAAATCATTTTCTCCCACGGATATTGCACCCACCCAACCCCTTCCTTCGCTGTGTGCCGCCGACAACTCTATTCTTCCTCTGCGATGCCGGTTCCCTTCACTTAAGTGCCTGGGTATTGGCGTTGTGGGTCCTTTTTCTTTTTTCATCTTTGTTTGTCCCCCGCTTTCCTTTTTATGGTGGTGAGAGAAAACCTCTGAAGTCCCGTAATCTCGACCAAGGGGAACGGGGGACACCCCCAACCCGATATTATGGGAATTTGGTTATTTTTCCTGCGCCGAATTTCGCCATTATAGTACATTCATTTTTTGATTTACGTTTATTTCTACGGATACCAAATCTGTTTGGGGTGAACTGTCAAGGACCGCCTGTGCTAGTGCTGGACTTTACTCAAAACCTGTCCAAAGCAAAAGGGAACAGTATGCCGCAAAAGAAAATATTTAAAAAAAAGGGTAGAAATATTGTGCACAATGATGCCTCCCCTCCCTTAGGCATCGGCCAAAGTAAAGAATATATAGAGATTTAACAAAAGTATTAAGGAATTCAACCAGACAGGAGTCCGGATGGGACTTTAAAGAGCAGTTGTAATGGTGTGTTTTATCCCATCACATCCCGCAGTACCACCAACGCCACTCCCCACAGTACCACTAACATACCACCTTTTGAGCTGATGCATGGCAGGATCAACCTCTACCATAAAAGGCAGAAGGACAAGGGTCATGAGTTTTAGTGAAATAGAAGGAACATGAAGGAGTTACATGAGAACATGTTAGGAAAACAAACCTCCAGGAGTGTGTACAACAATGTGTGACATGGTGCTAGGTCCAACACATCTGGTGCAGGTGATTTGGTGTGAACCAGACTGAAATATACCTGAGAAACCACAATTCTCTGGCCCTAGAAGAGCGAAAACTGTGTGCACATTGATGACGGAAGCAAGTGGAAACTAAGTAGCAATTCTCTCTGCGAATCTCCTTGACGTCATCTATGGAGAGCCAATAGGGCCATAGTAAGACCTAGCGGCACGTGGTACATCCACAGAGCTCCATGGTTCTGGAAGTTTCACTCCCAGCAACCCTGTATGCTCTTGCAACTCGTAACAGGCCTGAGCAGAAACCAACAACCAGGCTAGGAATCTGTGTGAGAACCTTTTAGGTATAAAGGATTATGTTTTAGACCATTTCCCCTTTTTTTGCCTGTAAATTGTATGATGAATGATGCCATGTTCACCCTCAGCATGTGCCTTGGTGAGCCCTTCTCTACCCTGCTAGAATATAGAAAGTGCACGAACAAGTTTCATGGTTTTGTTGACATGTACACCAAGTCTTATGGAAAACCAACTCACCAATTACTTTGCCTTTGCTTCTTTATTTCTTACGGGAGAAGTATATGTCCCAGTTACCAGCTGGACCCTCTGGGGGACAAAGCTACCTACTGTGCACGAAACTCAGCTTACAATTAATTTACTCTTCTACGAATATGCCACAGGTGTTCCGATTCTTATAGAATGGAAAACAGATTCAGACCTGCTCTAGCAAGCACTGGCTGCTCACATAAAACATACATGAATAAGTGCATCAGAAGAGGGGACACCATTGGATTAGCCAGAACATTGAGACGTTGAACAGCCTCTCTGCAAAAGAAACATTTAGAGGGTAGTCTCTGGTTGCTTTAATTCTTTTGGAAATGGAGCACAGCCTGGCTGTTTGGGCTGGACTGCTCAGAAAGGGTCAAGAATGGATTGCACATGGTTGATTTCCATTTTTAGAATGGCACAAAAATGCTTAGCAAAGCGGATTTCTTGAAAATAACAGTGGGTAAGTAGCATTCGCTCAAACATTTTCGTCTATGACTGCAAAAGAAAAGGTCTTTAAATCCCTGCATGGACTCTGCTCCTGTACCTAGTAAACACCACCTCACTCCATTCCCCAAGGCACCTTTCACTCCTCCTCACTTGCTAATCTGTCCCCATTCTCATTGTACTCCTTACTGCTGCTCATTTAGCCCGGTGGAATGCAACTTCCTTGCCCTCCACATCAACAGCTGTAGGACTATCCACTCAATCTCCACCTTCTGAACGGATATGGCATTTCCATCCACTTACTCCCAACATTACCCCCTGCTCCCACCTCGCTACTTTATACCTTGTTGTGTGGGTATGTGTGGTGTTTTATTTCTGCCATCCCTCCATCATGAAGACACACAACCATATTTATCCACGACTCAGGATTGTGCAGTTACACGTTTTTGGTAGGAATACCAGTATCCTTCAATACAAATATGTACAGAATCTTTGCAACTGGGCAAGTGCAGGTTTTCATGTCATTCGCAATAGGATCAAAATTGCCCATTGCAAAAAAGAAATCTATTCTTTATGTGCATTATTTCACTATGGCAATGTCTGCCAAAGTGCCAATAAAGTACAGTATTAGCACTAGGGTAAATCATGTTCTGTTGTCAAAGTGCTTTGTAAAAATACCAAAATACATTTTCTGCAACAGGGGCAATTGCCCTAGTGCCAATGTCATGCAAAAATCCTTGCATTGGTGCAGAGCTTATGTAATACAGTACAGGCAGGTCAATTCAGCATCTTACGGTTCAAATAACAAAAATATAAGCACCCTAAATTAAGTATTCATTACACCCATCGAGGTGGACATTTGCACACTGCCAATCATTAACAACACAACAGGACAGACTCGGCATTTGATTAAAATGTGCAGCATGTGGAAGCAGTTCAGAATGCAGTATTATGGCGAGGCCGATACGTTAAATACAATTAAGTTGGGCAACAGTTTTTACAGGGCAACGAAGCAGTTAAAGGAAGTAGTGAACGCTACAAAACCAATCAGCCAGTCATTGCAAAACGTTAACTCTGGTAACAAATCACTTTATAATTATCAGTGGTACAACATCCTTTAATGAACCAAAGATAGAGATTTTAAATAGACATAAAAGTAACGTTATTAACTCATTAATTGAATCGACACCTGGGAGCGTATGATACAACCTGGATAATTCCAAAGGCCACTTTAAATGAATCTTTAACACAAATGAATAAAACTTGTTGGGGGGGAACTATAGGGACTGAAACAGTACTACAGCAGGCAATTGACAGAGATAATCCTGCAATTATGCAGACTCCATCCACTACTCCAACAATAGAAGATATAAGAAGTTAAATACAAAAGATCAATGGAGGCGTATACCACCCATAACAATGGCATTGTTGAATCAGAAAAAAACCTTTTAGTGCCCTCGTATCAACCTGAATTACGGGGGCCACAGGCTTCAAAGATTGCTCAGAAGAGTGAGTCTAGTGTAGACACTGACAAGGTGCAATATAACACACAGTAGGAATCTCAGATAAAGAACAAACAGGCTGATGGGACAGGCATAAAAAAAGATAATAGTGGTCTGGGCAAACAATCAGTTAATAATTCGTTGCAGGCACCACCGTTTCAATAATATGTTATGAATCGGATAAGTATACTTAATGTCTTCTCAGAGATAGTTTCCTTGGCAGATATTGCTACAATTGATCTTGAGATGGTAGAGTTCATTCATGAATATGGTTCAACGGTTGCTCGCCGTACGATAAAGTCAGGAGTTGTGTTAAACACTCTGTGGAAAGCAAGATTTAAGCTATACCAAATGGGCTTTCTTTTAATACAAGACCTGGCAAACAAAGACACAAACTTGGAATGCCCGATAAACAAGCTAGGACATTATGGTCAAGCTCAAAGAAATGAAAGAATATCAGATCTAAATCAAACTGATAATAGATGTTATCCGCAAGCATAACAAACTCAAGAGCAGGAATCAATCTTAATATTATCATGGAATTCCAGAGGACTCTGGCATTCAATAAACTCCCAGACCAGTAATCTTCTTGATTTTGATATATTGGCTATACAAGAGACTTGGTTAACCAAATATTTAGTCTGGGACGGATTTGATGTTATTTCAATTCCCTCTGAAATACCTTTTGCAGGTCACCCCATGGCCGGTGTTTTGGTCGCAGCACGTAGATCAAAAAGGCTTATACTAGAAGAATGGTTCTCATTTACACCGTACATCTAATTGGTGAAGATTAAAAAGAGCAGGTACACAATTGCTTTAATTAATATCTATTGGGGTCGAGCAAATTTACAATCACCAGATAACCCTTGGCCATATTAACCTGGAGCCCCTGATGGATTAGATGTAGAAGAAGAGACAAAACCGATAGTGTGTCACAAGAAAATGGGTCAAATCCTTTATCTCTACACCAGCTGCAGAATTTGTTCCAACGGCAGCGGTATAGAGATTTAGTTGCTGGCCTTCTGGCCGAAAGGAACACCCCCCATGACGTCTTCTGGAAGGTCCCAATCTTTGTACCTCAACCTCTCAGAAACCATTTGTGAAGGTTGATGGTGCTGATCTCGGGATGAAGAATGTAACCTTCTTGGGAGAGGAGATCCTCCCTTTGTGGAAGACGAATTGGAGGACACATGGACATTTCCAGAAGTTCTGGGTACCATGTCCTCCTCACCCAATCCGGGGCAATCAGAATTATGGATTTCTGAAGCTTCCTGAGCACACGAGGAATGACGGGGATTGGCGTAAAAACACATACAGAAGCAGAAACTCCCAGCCCACTACGAACGTGTGCCCTAGAGCTCCTCTCTGAGGAAATTCCCTTGAGCAGAACTGGTTGCACTTCCTGCTGACACTGGAGGCAAACAGATCCACTTAGGGGGTTCCACAAAGGGCGAAGATCTCTTGAAGGACTTCCTGAGCTAGTTCCCACTCGTGGGAGACTGCTCTGCCCGCTTAAAGCGTCCAACGTGTTTTCCTCGGCGGCCAGATTAACTGCCGATAGAGAGATTCCTTTATGCAGTGCCCAAAACCAAAGCTGCATTGACTCTCTGCACAGCGGCAGCGACCCTACACTGCTTCTCTTGTTGAGGTAATGCATGGCTACTGTTGTCCATCATTTCCATTTATTTTCCCGTACAGACGAAGAAAGGCCATCAGCGCAAGTCTGATTGTCAACAGCTCCAATAGATCAGTATGCAGTTTGGACTCTGACAGACCAACGACCGCTGATAGTCAACCCGTTTGTGTGACCTCCCCAACCTGTGAGGGAGCGTCTGTAGTCACTGTAATCTTCCAGCCATGGTTGCCAAAAGGGTTCTCCTACAAAACATTCTCCTTGATGGCCCACCAAAGGAGATCCTGCATGACCCTTTTCGGGATCTCTACCAGATCCGTCATTCTGTCAGAGAACTGTGACCACCGAGTTCTGACAGCCCACTGAGTATACCTCATTCTCAGTCGAGCCTCTGACACCAGAAAAATGCACATTTTGGCAAAATGCAGGATGCCATGAGGCCAAGCAACCTCAGAAAATCAAAGGCCTGAAGATTTGGGGCACTTTGAAATGTGCTTACTATCTGCGAAATGTGGATAACCCTTACTTCGGGTGGCAAAGCTTTCCCTGAAGAAGAGCCCAGGATCGCTCCAATGAATTGCAGTTTCTGGGAAGGTATCATGTGGGACTTCTTGAAGTTGGAGGGAGAAGCCTAGTCTGTGGAGAGAGCGACAGGTGCTGTCCAGATGTTCCAGAGCTTGTTTGGGTGAATGAGCTATGATCAGCCAATCGTCCAGATAGGGGTAGATGTGAATCCCCCACCCTAAGTCGCTGCCACCACCGCCATCAACTTGTTGAAGACCCTCAGGCAGAGGTCGGCCTGAATGGCAGTACTCGAAACTGATGAGAACTGCCAATGGCAAATCTCAGGTATTTCCTGTGCTTGAGATGAATTGGCACATGAAAAGAAGCATCCTGAAGATGACAACATCCAATCCGCGAGGGGCCTGGAGCATCTGCGAAAGAGTGACCAAGTTGTCCTTCCTGGGGAACTTGTTCAAGCATCTGAAGTCCAAGATCGGTCGTACACCTCAGTCCTTTTTTGGGGATTAGAAAATAAGGAGAGTACCAGCCTGGATTTCTTTCCGCTACAGGTACCCATTTGATTGCACCTTTCTCCAACAGTGTCTGAACTTCCTGTAGAAGGAGCGGATCTGGTACTTTCAAGGACTGGCCTTGTGGGGGACAGTTTGGCAGTTTCTTTAGAAAGGGAAGGCAGTAACCATGGGCGACAGTTTGGAGAGCCCAAGCATCGGTTATAATACTTTGCCATTCCTTCAGATGCTGGGTTAATCTGCCTCCTACTGCAGACAGATGCTTTAAGTCTTTAAAGCGGTTTTCAGGCACTGGTTGGAGCGAAAGGCAAGGAAGCAGCTCCTCTTCCGATATGTCCTTACCGCCCCGAGGTTGCCTTCTCTGTCCCCGCTGTAAAAACAAGCCTCTTGTTCTTCCCAAAAAGCAATAGTAGCTAAATGAATGGTTTTTCCAACCCTGGTGCAAAGACTGGCCTGTCCGACCTGCTGAGGCTGTCTAATTCCCAGACTCAGATTTCAGTGCAGCCTTAGATGTTTGCCATTTCTCAAGGCTTTCATCAGCCTTAGGACCAAATAAATATGATCCTTCAAAAGGCATATCTAACAACATTGATTGCACATCGGGAGCAAACCCTGATTTTCTCAGCCAAGCGAATCGCCCGAGTACAGTTCCTGCAGCCATAGATCGGCTAATGCAGCCTGTAGTGTCTAAACTTGACTGCAAAGATTGACACATAGCGTCCTTCCCACCCTGAACCAGTCTCATGAAATCGTCCCTTTCTTCACCCTCTGGAATGTGTTCAGATGCCATAGCAATTACCTTTCACAGAGTGAAGGTTAACTTTGCCAATGCACAGGTTGTTTTGGCTGCCTTCAGCGCCATACTACCTGCAGAGAAGATTCGATTTTCTTCCCAATATCATCTAGCCTTTTGAATCCCTATCCAGAGGAACCATGGGATAAGCCACTCCTTTATAAGCAGCTGTGGCTGCTTGTACAACTAGGCTCTGTGGACTGATTTTTTAAAAGAAATTCAGGGTCCAATGATGAAGGCCTATATTGAGGAAGGGAAGGAGGAGGGGAAGAGAGGGGAAGGTCTTTAGGTGGCCCCCTTATCCAAAATATCTGCAAGATCATCCTTTTCATAACTCCACAGTTGAAGTACCCCAGCCTAGATAATGTATCACCTTTGCCATTACTGATCTACATGAAGAATCAGCATGCCCGAACTGTCTAGGGGGCCAAAACCAACTTTTGGAGATCCTCTGACACCACTGGCATCCTTTAAGGTGTCCAGCAAATCTTTCATTCTAGATTCTAGGGATATCAACTCCTCTGAACACCAGGAGTACCATACTGCAGTCCAAAACAACAATTTGGACTGTCCACCTACACATCCTCCTCGTAGAGGTCATGGATTTAAAGTCTTTTTCCAGAGGTTTGTAAACCTTTGACTTTTCTGAAAAAGACGTAGATGGTCTCAACTGCGTAGATTTCTGCATTTAAGAACTCTACTTCGACAATGTCGATTGGATAGGAGGAGACTTTTCCCTTCGTGGCCATGTGAGGTGCATGATGTGCCTTTGAGGATTTTGAATCCTTCGAAGATTTTAGAGCCTTTTGAGGCTTTCGACGACCTCCTGTCCAGGATCTTGGGCGCAAGTTCAACAGTCTTTTCCAACTGCCTGTCGGCAATAGCACAATGGAGTTTCAAGTCTGTTTTGACTTCTTTTAAGGAGCTGATATTGCCGCCTTTTCAAACATCTAACATCTGCATACAGAACTTTTCCAATTCTGGTGCACTAGCCCCCTTTTTGGAAATCTTACCCGTTTCCCATCGGGGCAATGAATCCGACAAGGAAGATCGGGAGCAATGACGCCTTTTTTTTAGATCTCCTCGAAGAAGAGGAGGAGGAATGTTGAGATCTAACGCTTAGCGCGTTTACCATGCTTCTTGGCCTGGTGCGGAGACCTCTCTCAAACTTTGATCTTTGGCCGATCTTTTTATGGGGGTCACCAAAGAGGATTTCAGGAAGGGTTTACCCAAGGCAAGTTTTCCCCTTCTTTATCACTTTTCTAGTCAGACTGGCACGAGCCACAATCCTCGACGATGTGGCACAACCCCAGGAACCAGACATATACCCAATGAGGATTAGTTATAGACATTTTCGATTAACACTCAGCACATCTTTTGAAGCCAGTTTTTGGATATGAGTCGACATTCTTAGTAAAACTCGTGCTGCACAGTTTTTTTTAACATGCCAAGGCAAAGAACCATTTCGGCTGTGCACAGAAAAACAGAACTGAGGCAACGAGTGCAGTGCATACCAATGTAAAACGTCACACTCTAGGACGACGGAGGCCGTTGAAGGACACAAGGTAGACCTTGACACACAGCACCCTCTGCTGTGGAAAAAAATGTAAGCGGCTAGCCAGATATCGAAGTATATCAAAGATGAGGAATACATGGGAGGACAATCCATTCAAAGGGTGCATTTCATATTAACAGCAGTGTTAACAATGTAAATAACTACAGCCTCTTGGGCTAGTTTAAGGCTGGCCAGAGATCAGTTGGTGAACCAGAATAGTTGAGGTAGAAGAGTAGTCACCCTTTCCATAGTTAATCAAGGAATGGACGAGAGAGTACGAGAGGTGTAAGCAGGGAGGGCAGAATATTTGGTAATAGCAGCATGTACTGAATGCATAGCAACAGAGTACCAAATACCAGTGGTTAAGGGGTAAAACAGAAACCAACGATTAGAACAAAGGATTTTAAAACGGCAAAACTGATCAGACGAAAATACCTAAATTCATAGAGAAGAGCTCTTTCTTTAGATTGGTTGCAGAAGACACCACATGGTTAATAGTCATGTTCGGTGCCGAGTTAAAAAGCATCATAAATGAAAGAACTAGGACTATCCAGTCAACATATGATTAACACCAGTCTTTCATGGCATTTGTAATTGTAAATGTGTACAGCGCATAAACACAAGTGAAGTGCTTCAAAGCGATTCAAGGAGGGAAGGGAGCAAGGGGATACAGTAGTCATTCTTGGGCCTTGAAGTTTCCGAATGATCTAACAAAAAAGTAACAAGCTTACTAGGCCTGACGGCATTGCACGTAGTGCAAGTGCATGAGGTGGTTCAGGCGCAACACAAACTAGTGAGGGGAGATAAGGTGGGGGGCAGGACAGAGCTTACAAACCTAGTAAATTCAGGGCATGCCAGTGTACAGACAGAATTGTGGTGGTGTGGGGGGGCAGGACAAGGACAAGTGCGCCACTGTCCAGCAGGGCCCTGGGTTAAGTGCAGTGAGGGTACCCCTCTCAGAACGTATGCTGAAAAACCAGTAGTGCTGAACATAGTGCAGAGGCCCGGAGGCAAGTGAAAGACTGGCGGGGGACCTGGGACCTGCGAGGCTCTGGAGGTGAGCCAGGCAACCAGTCAGCAAAAAAACGGACCAGAGTTAGGGAAGAGAAGGAGACGTGAGGCAGGAGAGAAAAGGAGGTTAGCAGGAGAGCGAGAGAAAGATGATGAGAAGAGGAAAGTCTTGGAGTTTTCGGAACTTAAGGAGCTCCAGAGAGAGAGAGGCAAAGAGGAAACGTCACTCATCATTACCTTACGGTAGCTGGAACAGTCTTGGTAGTGTGAAAGACAAGAGCAGCAACTAATTACCTGAAAGTTTCCACAAAATATGCAGTCTCAAGAGGGCGATAGACCAGAAGGAAAGAGCTGATCAGAGCAAGAAGCTTTAATTTTGACTTGCAACAACCAGAACATTAATAGGCATGCAAGGGAGTTCAGGAAATAAAGACACTCTTGTGTGGTTGATAAACCAGGTGGAAGACAGACGTACTATTCTCAGCCGATAATCTTATGTAATCTTTGTTACCGACATGGCCCAAAGACACTTACGGGTAATAAAAACGTTGTGCTTTGGAAAACCCTGATAAAATAATTCAATATGGGAAGTTAAAATACCAAGTTGACAAAGTTGGAGGGGGAAGAAGTAACCAAGGCGAACAGTGCATTGTGACAGAAGTTACCTGATAGAATTGATGTCCAAATTGCCCTTCCAGGTGTCTTGAGCAAGCACTGTGCACAAAGGCTTAGTGCTGGCATGCCGATGGTACATCCACTGTATGGCCGAGCAAACTGGTGCTAGAGGAGCAAGACAGGTGCTACCGGGTGCCTATGTTGGGGCTATCTTGGCAAAGGAAGCAGTGAAGAATTGAACAAAAATAAAAGGATCGGTGTTAAGGGCACAGGGAACCACATATGCCGAATGTACACTGAATTGAATCCAAAGAGTAATGCTGTAATCAGGCAGCATGGAGCCCCCACAGCACAGTCACTGTTGAGGAACAATGCAGGTTATCAGCATGTAAGGGCAGAGTAGCAGGTTAGGTGGTACTGGAGGTATATCACAATAGGCTTTGGATTAAAGCGCTTTATAAAACACAAAAAAATACAAATAAAATACAAAATAGGCTGTGAGCCATCTTGGCCAGAGAATCACAAGGAATTCAATAGAATTACAGGAAGGGTAGTACGAGGCCAGTCAACCACATTTGTGAAAGCTACAAGGAGGTAAACCCAAACTGAGGCGAGGCCAGGCAATCTCTGGGTTGAAAAGCCATACAAAGTCCAATATAAATTACTTTAAAGTGCATCATTTATTTAACTCAACTTCTGACCCTGGGAGTATGTGAGAATCACTCGATCTTTTGTAAAGAACTTATAGCATGGCTATCCCACAAATTACAGGGGGGCAAGGACTCATGGCAAAAGGCTACCTGTGGCGAAATAGTGGTCTATAAAATATTGTAACCTAGCATACCAATAACAAACTATAAAAGGCCAACAATAAAAAACAGATCTGCAATGTCTTTGCAACAGGCGACAACAACGCATTGAATATAGGCACAAAAGACTTCAGAGATCGCCACTAGATAGACTAGGAAAGAAAAAGTCAGTGGAACCATTCAAACTGATGTATGGGGCCTCCACCTCTTCAGTTCACTGCCACTTGCAGCATTTTCCTGCCAATCAAAAGATGACAGTCCGTTTCACCAAGCCCACCTGGGAAGGTCGGCAAGTAGACAACATGACAGTTCAGCCCACAAATATGCCATCCTCACTCAAGGCTTTCAGAAAAGCAACATGTAATGGCTTGTCTGGCTGCACATCAAGTAGATAGCATTAGTGAACATAGAATATGCCAGGCCAATTACTACCATTAACTGTCCGTCTCAAGAGCCAGCAGAACACAACCAAGAGCACCCCCACCATTGACCAGCTTAACATTCAATACTCTAGGGCCAAGCCAAAGAGAATGTAAGACGCAAAGTACTATATAGGAAAATCTAACTACCCAGTTTGACAGCAAGGTTCCCACGGACAAAAGTAATTGTCAGTGATTGCTTCCTGATCTTGTGGACTTTCTAATCCTGTTGCCTTTTGGATTTGTATATCTAACAAAAACACTGCATTTTTCCCCCTCACTCCCAATTTCAAAAAGACGGGACATGCTGTGATGGCACACTAAATCATAAAGGAAAGGCTGCAAACGTTACCGAGTGCAGTAACTCTTCAGGTACAAAGTTCTTTGGGGGAAAAAAAGCTTTCAAAAAGTCACTCTTTTATAACGGGACATTGAAAACCATATACAAATATAACAACGTTCATGTCTCGTCCCAATTAACTGTTTTAACAGTTTACATTTCAAATGTTATGCAAATGAACACGAGGACTTTGAACGGTGAATTATGATTATACTAGGACATCAGAATCCCTACATTCTGTACTTCAGTAGTGATGGGGAGAGGCTAAGGGCTTCCTTGCAGTAAACTGAAAAAAGGTGCAACTCAATAGTTTTCCATCGACCTAGAGCGAGACGTTAGGACTTCCTGTACAAAAGGGAAGCTGAACCAAGTCATCCCAAAGGAATCATTTTCCATCCACTGTTCCATTTGCCAGCAGCTCATTGATTTGTTTCAATAATTAGAGAAGTGCTTCCCGTTGAATCCTGAGAAGGGACTTCAGCACCTTATGAAAATTGTATTTGGCTGCACAAAATTGCGCATGTAGCTCTCACACTGCCATACATTTTTCATCGTTTAGGACATTGGTCTGCAACCTTTGGCTCTCCAGGTTTTTCGGACAACAATTCCCATGATATTTAGCTATTGACTATGCTAGTTAGGGAGGATGGGAGTTGTAGTTCAAAACATCAGGAGGCAAAGGTTGAAGACTGTTAGTTTAAGAGAACACTGTAAAGTCAAGTCAATTAGATAATCCTCCATCCTGATTCTTCATTGACTATTATATACAGTGCCTATATGTGAAGGGATTTGCACTCTGTACTTTCCTGACTCACTGGTACTGAAAACTGCAGACAACACTGTTCCCCAGTTAGGTTCTACCAGCCACACAAAGTCTGCCCTACACAGACGACAGGGGCATACGGGATAGCCTCCTCCCCCTGCTGGGATTGCAGGAATACCTTATACCAGTCACAAATGTTGCACCATGCGCCTACGTTGTTGAGGTCGTTAATAGACTGACCGCTTTTCTGATGCATGCCTACTACTCTGGGTGCCATAGTTTGTCCTTGTATACTTTACAGGTTAGGCGATAGCAATACTGTAGTTTTAAGATGCTCTCTTCATAGGAAGAGTAATTTTTGAGTGCCATAACGTTTGGTGCCATTCCACAATGCTGCACAGCAATATAAAAACAAAAAAAAAAAAACTATAGATCAGAATATATTATTCTTGGAAAGTTTGGTGTAATTTTGTTAAAGTGGTGGGGAAAGAGAGGAAAAGTTGAAAGAAGTGCCAACATTTTTAAAATCCCGATTGACTTCAATTGAACATTTCTGTGACAACTACATCGCAAACCAGTGGATAGATTTTCACCTTCACTGCAAATTTGGTGTTAATCTGTCCAGTGTTTTTTTTTTTTTTTTTTAAAGGGCCAAAACGTAGGTTAAAAAAATCTGTCTGGTCTGCAGACTCTCTTTATGATTCAGTGTGCAAGGATACTTCTGGACTAATCTGGAGGTGTGCAACATTCACTGGCATCACGTAAAGGTGCCGACTGGTCAATTGTCAAACATGAGGAACAGCCACAAATTAGAAATCGAGACCAAATTCACAAACAGCCTAGTACGAAAATATTCAAAAACAACGTTACACTTGTCGTACATATGAAAACCTCTGAGAAGGTAAGAGGCGGTGAGGATGGGCGGAATAGGTTTAGAAAAGGGCAAAGCGCCCCTCCCCCCAATTTTAGTGGTACTTAAGATAAGGTTTTTTTTTTATTTATTTATAAGATTTACACAAAGAAACAAGCAAATCAATTAATAATGTTTGGCCTGATCTCATGGTGCTCATACATGGAACAATAGGCAGGCCCCAGAAAGAACAGTTTGTATAATTTACATGCAAGACGACTCTCCATAATTTCATACTCTAGTCATAAAATGTTTTTGCCCTTACCAGATGTTACCCTGTCAGTGCATCAGATTTCACATTTGTATGGATCAATACTCCAAGTATACTATCTAAATGCACACATGCCTATCGTGTGTTGTAAAGTTAGCCTTTGACTTCAAATGTAACATTACTCAAAATTCTGATGGAGTAGACGAACTTCTAGTTCTAGTGGCCAAGTCTACCATCTTAACAAAACTCTACTTCCATGGTCGATCCTGTAGCCATGGTCTACATTACTACATCTGAATGGTTGCTATATGCCCAACAGAACTGCAGTAGATACTGTATGAATAAGTATATTTTGTGAAACACCTATTGCTTCATGAGAGGTCTACCAGTCACCCTTCAAATATTGGTTGCCATACCTAAACAACCCTGTGTGAGGAGGGACGACTGTTACAGATTTGCGGGGTCATGCGTCAGTTTGAGCAGTGCGTGGTGGGGGCATGAGTTATGTTGCAAATGTTATGAAATAAGCCACATATCTGTTTTTTATATTGTACACTGCACTCATAACATTGCATTAACAAAATAGATCTCTACTCACACATTCATATATAGAAGATGGACCTTTCCAAACGTGCATGCTTCAAAAGTAACCATGTGTGAAAACATTACCTGTGAAAAGCTCTTAATGTGAAGTGCGAAACGCATCAGGCTCATTTTTGTCCGTGCCTCCATTTGCTGTACAACATTAAAGGATTTATTTAAAACATTCTGCTGGTCTTACGAGTGGAAGCTTAGTGTGGGTAAACATTGAGCGGTCTGACAAAACATTCAAACCTTTTGGATATGTATACACGCACAGCACAAAGGAACCTGGCAACGTTTCTGAATCAAGACCTTCACTAAGGAGTGTCCTAGTTGGGGCGCAGACACCCTTTTCCACACATGCATCATTTCTCCTCAGCAATGCTGAATAGGGTAAACAAGGAAGTCCTTAAGGTGACGGAACTGTATAATATGGACTTGGGATGCAACAGGAAAGCGGGAATGAGCATGTCCCCATGTTAAGAAAGATGGGAAACATGCTAGATTTAAACTGAGTTAGCACAAGATGTTTTACAGAATTTATATGACCTCAATGAGACTTCATAAAATGAACTCCGATATGTGGTGAGGCTGTTCAGGAAACCTGGTCGCCTTTGAGCTGACTGCCGGGTTTCTGAGTCTGTAGGACTGGCGTTATGCAGTCAAACCAATAGATGTATGAATTTAGCTGTGGCAAAACAGTTAATAGTAATAGCTGGTGAAGCCTGACAAGTCTGCAACTGGTGATAAGGGAGGAGATAGTACGAAGATGGGTGTGGGCTGAAACAGAGGTGCACGGAATAAACCAGAAGTGAGGTGGGGGTGCATTCTGACTCCAATACCACTACATGAATGGAGTGAAACCATGTATTGAACAAACTACACTATCCAGAAAACGGCTCACACTTAAGTGGAATGCATGTGACTATTAAGGAACTACATTAATGCAGGCGGCAGCCTGTAGTGTGAATAACGTACAATCCCTTATGATACTCCCTACTTGGCTTTGTGTCTGGTTGCATTCTTCTGTGAACTTCCCCATTCTCCAACAGCCATGTCAGTGTCTTCTTGACTCCTACATGTAATACCTGTATAATCTTTGAGCTGCGGTGGTGGTTAGGCTGGAGGTACTATGGGGAAGGTTTACAAAAGGGGTCCAAATATTGTCTGGGTCATCAGTGTAGAGTTTAATTTGTCAATGAACTATTTGGAGGCGCTAATTTCAGGGCTCATGAAAATGCAAAAAAGATATTTAAAAAAATTGCCATTTATCTTGGAATCCAAACATTCTCTGTAGAATAGAGATTACTTCTTTTTCCTTTACGTCAATAGTTATCTAAACAGCACCCGGGCAGTTAACTGGCATAAAGGGTCAGACTAAGTGCTGTTAGTCATTTGCTCCCTGAATTGGCCTGAAAGGTCTATGACTACAAGTGTGGAATTACAGCAGACCGTCCCATGGAAATATATTAATCTAATATTAACCACTGCTTCCTCATTTCATTCAATCACTGGATATGCCAGCAAGTATGGAACAAATTAGGTGGCCAGAACAGAAGCAGACGGTGAGGTTTTCAAGGAGGCAAATATGAGGAATAAAGTATACAGCCAATCCTCCATAGCTAGTGATCACTGCCACTAGAACTGAAATTCGGGTCTGCTGAATGCTGACCATCACCAGTGAATATGGGCCATTTTGAATGGTTGAATGGTTGCGAAGGACCACATCCTAGTGATCTTACTGTTGCAGGGTCCTAATGTTGAAATACTAATAAAGAACAAGCCAAGTAAACCAACCCACCAATGTGTCCCGACTCTTAGTCGAACAGTTGAAAAATATTATATATAGCCACTACACATTGTCAGACTGAAGCAATATTCTAAATAAGTAAAGGCTTTGCTTTCCCATGTAGATTATCCGTGATTGCATTTTACAGAGATGGGAATTCGTTTATGGTTGGAGCTCTTGAAGGAGAATAACAGTCCTAACTAAAGTGATTAACAAAAGCCATGTTCATCCTTCAGAAACCGATTCCAAGACTTCAAATACTCTTCCTTCGCTCTACTCCTATTAAGCGTCTATTTCCCCTCCTCCTGCCTGACAGTAAAACCTGCTACTGCAGAAGGATTACTTCATCATTGTTCGGAATGGATCTGCAGGAAAGGCTTTCAGTCAGTTGATCCAATTAGTTCCCCATTAGACAAATGTTGCTCATAGCAGGAAGCACAGCCAATTATAAAGACGTTTCTACGAGTGGCAAGAGAAGCAGTTACCAATTATCATTCAAGACCTCGGCCGTTTCAAACTACCCAGCTGTGGTGGGTAGTCAACCAGAAGAAAAAGATGCAATTAGAATGATACCAACCCTTCTCCAGGGGTTTCAAAGAGCAATAGGTTAACAAGATAATGTTAGGATCCAGATGTGCCCAGCAGTTTATAGTTTTGTAGCTTTTTGACCCGGGATTGCCTTTAAGATTTCCATGAGCAAAATCCAGAATAATAATTTCTGGACTGCAACACCTTGATAGGCATGTGATTACACACAAAGCGTGCACTGGGTAGTGATAACGGACTCGGTGAATAAGAAACGGTGTGCCGTCTGTGGAGAACCAAGGCTGTGAGTGACTTAATTCCTAGCTAGTATCTTGCAGACCATATGGGTCACATTATGTTATGCATGCTCAGGTTAGGTTTACATTGCAATAGCCCACCATTAAAGCACCCAAATGGCAGTACAAGACCACTTTACTTTACATTAATATAGCGCACACTATTCACAAGCATGCCATCGCATATGTGGGTTCCGGCATCATACTCTGAAAGCAATCTGAAATTACAACAATGCATTCATATGCCTGGCAAGACATCACAGAACATTCGGTTGCAATGGTCATGCAGCGGAGAGAATACCCCCACAGGGCTCTTGGACATTTTCTGTTGGCCGTTTCTGCCGGCCAAGATCAGGTCAGAGGTGCATCAGGAGAGACTACACAATCCCAGCGCCTCAATTCAGGATAGAGATGCCAACTAACCAATTCTACTAACAATTTCCCCCCCTATGCACACACCTCTCAAACTGCAAACCAAACAACCACAAACCTACAGCACAACAAACAGCACAAACCTCACTACATTGCAACAAAAAAACAAAAACACAAACTTCGACAACAGTACACGACGACTACCGGCCGCAAACACCCCAGGCCCAGCCAACGGACCCACCGGGCTGAGGCCGCCAACAGCACATCACTGCTCTCTTGCACTTTTCCTGCTTTCTCCCACTAACTTACCCTCCCTTCCTCTTTCAGAGCCGCCAGTGCGCCAAGGGACCACTCCAGTGGTGATAACGTAAAGGACATTTGTACCGCGCACTAACATTAACATCACTCCTTGAGGGAAAGAGTGGCCGTTACTGCTGGCACTATTTCTAGGAAACAAAAATAGCGAACAGAAAACGACCAATGCATGTCAAATTGCAATGCAACAGAGCCCTGGATTGCAGGAAGATGGGCAAAGCACAACCACAAATGTGATTTATTCACAAATGCCATCCTGTCGTCTCCACACTAATAGGATTAGCCATGATTCGCACGAGGCCATAATTATAAATGTTCCCCCAAATAACACAACCCACCAAAAATGTTCACAATTTACCATTCAAAAGAGCCATTTGCTTTGTCATACATGTTCCTTTTCCTTGCAGCCTTGTTTTAAATGTGGCAAGCAATGTTGCAGGTGGTGCTTAGGGAGGCACAACTCCACCTCACTGATGAGGCCCAACTATTTATTTATTGTTTGGCTTGTTAGGCGCTTATACAATAAGGTTTTAAAGCACCCACAGGGCAGGGAGGATGGGAAATACATTACAACACAATATTAAGAGCTGAGGGGGAAGAGGGACGAACCTATTATGCCTTGTGAGTATTCAGAACGTGCAAGTGAAGAAAGGAAAAGTGAAGAGGGGGCAAGTGCTGGGGAGTCCGAGCTCGTGGGTGAGCCATGGAGGAAGTGCTAGGAATGTTGAGTACTCCACGGCCAGGGCTGCGGGAGGTGTAAGTGCTTGTCTCCAGAACGGAGAGTGTGCAGATGCAAAGTGCTATGGATAGACAGGAGCTGGGAATAATTGGTGTGGGAGGTCAAGGCCCCGAAGATGCAGAAGGGCCAAGGACACTGATTCAGCAACCGTGGGACTAGCAGAGGAGAGAAGGTGGGAAGAAGGAGAAAAAGAGGAAAGTCTTCAGGAATTTGAGAAGATCATGCTCAAGGCGCAGGGGGAGGCTATTCCAAAAGGAGGGAGGCCGCAAAGAGGAAAGTGAGCAACACCCTGCCCTCTTTTTAGCAAAATGCTTTACACATAAAGAATTGGTGCCAAAGGAGCGAAGAGGTCAAGTATGAGAGTATTTCTTGGGCTAGAGTTGAAGATTGTGTGGTCCCCGGGCCCAGACAGCCTTGTGGATGATGCAGAGGGATTTAAATTTAATCCGTGCAGTAACCGGGAGCCAGTGAAGAATTTCTGGTGCAGGAGAGATGCAGTCCCTGGACTTAAGGCCAAGAATAAGTCTTGCTGCCCTATTCTGGATAAGCTGAAAGGGTTGCAGAGTGAAAGAAGGAAGATTCAGGAAAAGCTATTACAGTAGTCAAGTCTAGAGAGAACTAGGGCTTGAGTCACATTGAGCCTCCGCAGGAAAGTGAGAAAAGGTAGAATTCCTTTGAGAAGGGAGAGCAGATAGTTGGACTTCTTGTCAATCTCCTCATTGTGAGGGAGGACGGAGAGAGGGAGAGGAGTCGAAGAGGACTACAAGGATTCTGGCTTCAGTTGAAGGAGCAACGGGGAGAGCCCAAGGAGGGCAGCCAGAGGGAGGGGAAGAAAGATGGAGTTGGTGTCGCAATGGGAAAGATCGCAGTTTTACAGGCGTTGAGGCAGAGATCATTGGAGTCGCACCCGGACTGGATGGCAGATAGGCAGTCAGGGATGACAGAGGGTGCAGCAAGAGGGACAGCAGGGTGTCTGAAGAGCTGTGTGTCATCTGCGTAACAATGGAAGTTGGAGAAGGAGGAGACAAGGCGTGCAAGGAGAGCATGGTAGATGTTAAAGAGCTAGAGGGGGGGGAAATAGAGCCCTGTGGGACAGCACAGGTGGAGATGGAAGTAGGAGAGAAGTGGCCCAGGATGACTTGGGAGGAGCGGTTATTGAGGAAAGAGGACAACCAATCCAGTGCCCACTCCGAGATACCAAGTGTATCATGGAGCCTTTGTACGAGGATGGAATGTTGAACTGTCAAATGCAGAGGGGATAACAAGAAGGATAAAGACAACCGGGGTCAGTTGGAGTCCAGAGATATAGGGAGTTCTTCATGGTTATTTACAAGAGCAGTTTCTGTGCCTCTGGTTGCTCGGAAACCAGATTGGTCATGGAGGCCACCAAAATTTCAGTGCGAGTTAAGTTGGTGCAAGTCCAGCTTCTTGAGAAGCTTCCCCAGGAATGGGGTGATGGAGATGGCGATAGCTAGCAGGGCAGGTAGGGTCAGACAAAGGTTTTTTCAGGAGTGGGCGCAGAAAGGGAGTGCTTAAGTGGGGAGGGGAAAGATCCTGTGGTAAAAGATTGATTATCAAAATCAGCGAGAGCAGGGGCAAGAGAGCGAATGTTATCCTTGGTGGTCCAGGATGAGCAAGGGGAGAGCTGTTTAGAAGAGACATTCATAGCAGATAACTCTGGTAACTTCCTCAGATGTGAGAGGTGAGAAAGAGGGAAAGGGGTGGGCTGGGGAGGGGTAGGGATGGGTTGTGAGGGAGTGTAGAAAGGGAGGCAAGAATGTCCTGAGTGTTGGTGGCAAAGTGTGGGGCTAATGCATTGCAGAGGGCCTGGTAAGAAGGAGGAGGAGACTGCAGAGGGGTTGGCTAGTTCCCTGCAGATTTTGAAAAGTTCAGCCGAGTTATTGGATGCGCCAGAGACCCATACCTGAATGTGCGCTTTTTGCACAGATGGCGAGTCTGTATTGCCTTTGGAGCAGACGGTAGGCCGGCCACTTCCATTCTGCTGCCCTGCAATTTGTTTCAGGGCTGCAAGTTCAGAGTCGTAACAAGTGTTACGCTTTGAGGCTGGTTTCAGACGAATCCTCATGACTGGGGCAAGAATGTCACGAGTGTTGGTGATGGAAAGATGGAGGTTGCTGAGGGCAGAGTCAGAGGTGGGGATTTCGGGGGTATATAGGTAGAGGCGAAGGCAGCCACAGACACTCGTTTCATCAGGCGGGTGTTTGTGAACTAGGTTGGTACTACTTTTTGGGGTGTGGCCAGGGGGCCAATAGGACCCAGGTCAGAGGAGAGAGTGGTCAGACCATGAGAGAGGGATGACTAATGGGGGGGGTGGGGGGGAGAGTGGGTTCGAATGTATGAGGGCATCCAGAATGTGTCCAGCTGTGTGGGTTGGCCCAGAAGGGAGCATGAAGAGGGAAAGAGGGTCAGAGATCAGTGAAAAGGGTGGTTGTGGAGCCAGGGGAGTCCAATTGAATGTTGAAGTCACCCAGGAGGAGAAGGTTCGAAGTCGAAGAAAGTAAAGCAGAGCAGAAGTCAGCCCATTCAGAGAGGAATAGGGAGGCGGCACTTGAAGGATGGTAGATGGTAGCAGTGTTCAGGGTGGAGGAGGTGGGAGAGGTGACCAACTTGCAGGCCAGGCTTTCAAAAGAGGAATAGGTCGGCGTAGGTAAGATGGAGGCAGGAACCCACTCAGGGAAAATTAAGGCAACCCCCACCCCCCTCGGTGCGGTGAGGTCGAGGCTTGGAGATGATCTTGAATCAGTCAGGGAGGAGGGAGTCAAAGACTGAGCTGGCATTGAACCAAGTCTCTGCAAGAGCAAGAATGTCAAGGTCAATGTCTTCAAGAAGGAGACAGGTGTCAGAGGAGTGCTTGTTGGCTGAGCAGGCGTTAACAGTCGTCATGTGGAGGTGGTCAGCGTTTTTGAAGGTTTTCTGAGGTGGGTACAGGGGCGTGGTAGACCATTCAGAGGAGGGGGTGAGAGAATAGAAGAGGGAGATGCAGTGAAGGAAGGAAGTTAATGAGAGAAGGCAAGATGCGGTTAAATAGAAGGCGGTTGGGTTGTGGGCCCTGAACCAGAATGGTGACAGTGTGATAGACATTAACGAAACAACGAGAGGATGCAAAGCCAGCCAAGAGGACTTCCCACTTGGTGCCACCGTTAATAGAACAGTGTGAGGAGGGAGAGAGAAAGTGGAGATGGGGAGTCCAGCGAACTGAAGTGGTGACAGAGAAAAGGATATCAGTGAAAACCTCTCTAGAGGAAGCACTGACATAGGTGTCTGCAATGGGAAGTCCAGGGTTCGCACTCAGGATATCTTATTTAAGCTTTTTCCTGCCGGACATGGAGAGAGATGTGGGATAGGTGATCGTGTAGCAGTTAAAGAATATAGGAGAGATGGAGAGAACCATAGGAGGGCAGAGGTTTAAGTCAAGGAATGAAGGCAGAGTACTGCCCAGTTCTACTAGGCCTCCTAGTGAGTTTGCCAGATCGTGTGAGAATAAGTGAAATCAAGCAGGAATAGAATTACAAATGGAGGAGTGGCACAGAGATATATAAACGATACACAAAATGATTTTTGTTGTAAAAATGGAGGCAGCAAACCGTGTACTGCAGATAGTGCGCAGGGAAGCAAAATCACGTTTAAACAGCACACACAAGCGTTTTTAAATGCAGAAGACCGAGCAATGCAGATGGTTCCCCAGTACTGCTCAACACGTATGAAATTAACAAATGCAGTAAAAAGGAATTAAGTTAGTTTAGATGATGGTGGAGTAAGCGTACTGCACTGGCAAAGCTTCAGGAGAGTTAGCTATGGAAGAACAGACAAACTCACAATCATTACTGCTGGGATCAAGGGAGGCCTTTGAACCAGAAACAGTGGAGCAGTCCACGAATTAGTCCGGGGACGGAACATAGTTAAAAACGTGATTTATGTGGCTTGCCAGGCGCTCCTCAGCCCAGACAGGCTCAGACAGGGTCCTTCGAATGTGGGCCTTTGTATCGGGGGCCGGCTCCTGATTGGCTTGAAATGCAGAAGAAAGGCCAATCAGAGTGAGGCAGGGCCAGGTAGCTGAGTACTCTGTGCTTGATAGAATGAAGCAACCATTTTAAAAAGGCGCAAAGATGACAAAGGCGCCGGAAGGCCCACTGGCCAAGAACACAGCCACAGCAGGAACTAGCACATGGGGGTGGAGCGGTGCGTAGCGGCAAAAGAGAAAACAAGCAATGACGAAATTATTAATTTTACGCACAACACCACACATGCTCTAAATGTGGTAATTCCAGTTCCAAGCCCCTTTTGGGCTCACCTCCTCAGCTGGGATGTTAAAATTCAGCTTCAGCTGCAGCCAGCAGGAAGGAGCTGCTCATATCAGGTGGAGGAGACCCCAATGGCCGAAACAAGGCCGAAACGCGTGTCTGGGGTTGCTGTTTGTCAGAGGACAATTGCCTAGCATTTGATGTTGGACTGCCTATTTGGGTGGGACCAGACTGGCATGCAAATTGATGTGTCCTTTGTGAAAGGCACAGTGAGCTAAATCATGGTTATAGACCCTTCCGAGTGGGAACTTTCCCATAGAGCAGGTTATTACGCCATGTTCGTTCTCGAAAGAGGGGCTCCCAGACCACTTCATGAATGTTAAATGTGAGGTTTGGGTATTTGAGAAGGCTACAGTGTCTTCCCCCATGTGCACCTCTCCTGCGAAACTCCAGTTTTTGCAAAGAAAAAACATGCAGCAATCTTGAAGTAGGGAGTATGATTTTATTTTTATTTTGCATTAATTACTACGTTCCATGATGGCACAGTAAGGGTAAAAACAGTTTCCAAAAGCTACACATTACTGTATGCATCACATCAAAAGCATCATCTGTTTCACAGTCAAAACATCAAAGGAATACCTTTCTACTGAAGCTTCATGAAAGGTTTGCAGACTTTGTGCAGAATGCAGGAAAGCCTCCACTTCCCCGAAGAAGGATGACAATTAATTAAAACCAACAGAGTTCTAATAAAGGACAACTCAAAGGGAGGAAGCCATAGAAGCCCTGCTAAGGGACAACAAGCCGTGGAATTCACGTTTCCTATGAAGCAAACAGCAGAAAACGTGCAAAATCTGGGGTTTAAATCTTCCACAATTTTGTTAATGCCACGATGAACCCAGATGCATCAAAAGAAGTTATGGCTTTGAGTATTTCTAAATGACTATAAAAGCAAACTATACATTATGGCTGTATGTGAGTAGAGGTATTGCCTTTCTCACTCCTTTGGAATCCTTATCTTAACTCCAATGGCTGGGGACTTTGGGTGGATTTTATCCGAAAAAGGTTCCATAGACATCTTCATATTTGTTCAATAGGATTCAATTAAGAGGTGGGGCACGAGAGGGTCACCCCTTGTATAGTCATTTTGCCACAGTGGAGTGTTACATTTCAAGCATTCACTAAGGGCCATTAGTACCCAGCGCAGCGTAAAGATTATGTGTTCTATTCTCTGATTGGTACTTTTCCAAGCCTTCCTGTATGGTATTCCTGCTCACGTTGCGGCGGCAAACATCACGATGGTTCCCCCTTCATTCTTTCGTCTCCCTCACGAACACCCTTGGTCTGCATTGAAAGGGAGATTTCATGGTGGCCATTTGTCTTTTTTTTTTTTAACCTTCCCCCTCACTACTTTTAATGGCCAACATGGAAAGGGAGATGGCACTATGTGTAGCACCTTCTCCTGTTCCATGGCAGCCACTTTGTTTACTATGGCCACCACGGAAAGAGAAAACAGTGCGTTTTCCTGCAACGCATCTCACAGCCCAAACCCTCCACCCCCCACCCCCATCAGTACCCCCGTACAAATAGGAATACGCCTCTCGACTGCGGCCCATTACCGGATAATGTAATGCCACTGGGGCCTTCGTTAAGGCCCTCACTACGCTCAGACCTGTAACTATGGGCCCTTGGGGTATTACCTTATGCAGCAATGACCCGCAGTCTTGGGGCTTCTTGCCTTAATCTCAGCTGCTGTAACGAGTTTTACCTTCCAATGACATCTCTGTTAAAGCTTGTAGGCGAACCTCCATTTGCTGCCTAGGAGGTTGTGGCAGCCTAAGTGGGCTCACCGCTACAAGCGCCTCCCAAAGGGTCCCTGGTGAAACTTAGATTGATGAGCACCGTTTGTCCTGTTTTCACACACACTGCTTTCCTGCATTGGTTCCACTCAATTTAGTTTGGCGTAGCTCTGGTGACACAAGCGTTCAACCATTGGAATCCAATATGGCCGCCGGGTGAGACACTGTCCTATTCTGTTGTTGCAGGCTTAGTCTTCCACCAAGATGGCTGCCGGGAAACGCCAGGTCATCTTGACAAACATGCATAAAAGAGCGTCTTTGCAAACTTCCTAAGTCAAAGATCCTGACTGCTCCTTTTTCATGTTACCAAGCTTAGGTAATTAGTCAGATAAGGAGGGTTGCATTTGGCACGTTTTTCTTATTGTAGATTCCTGGTTCTGGGTTCATTGTTCCACTCTCAGACTGCTTCTCTGCAGGTTATAGTAGTGCCTTGTATTTACCTTGCATTTACTCTAGCTATCATTTATATACCATCAGGCTCAATGAAATCTGTGAAATCTGTTTAAGGTTTACTTTGTTTTGCATGCAGAATCAAGTAAAGGAGAACCCTGCCCTGCAATTAAGTAACTTTACCCCCCCCCCACTTGGTATTACTGTTTTTCTAGTACCTAGAACCCATCCGGTGTTACAAATAAGAATACCCTTTTCAGTTGGTTCATGAAAGACAAAATAGGACTGCAGGTAACAGGTCTTGTTATTCCTGGATAAGGAACAAGTTACTTACCTGTAACTGTTCTCCAGCATGGGTCTGACATGGATTCACATGCTCGTGAATATTCCCCGTCAGGCTGGCAATCCTCGGTAAAGAAAAAAAATCAGTTTCCGTTTGGTTTCTGAACTGTCTTTCAACTAGTAACCAATCACTGATCTCTGGGTCATACTGCCCCCAGCCAATGACTGCCCTCTACCTAAGCCCCTTCTCTGGCAGCCATCTTCAGATTTGGTAGCACGTAAAGTGGCAGTAGGACCAATAGAAGAGCCGCAGGAGGTAGGCAGGAGGGTTTGCATGTGAATCCATGCCAGACGCATTCTGGAGAACAACAGTTACAGGTAAATAACTTGTTCCTTCTCCAGCACGAGGTCTGGCATGGATTCACATGCTCATGAATACAAGAAAACATAGCAGTACACACATGTACAACCATGGAAGGTGGCAAGGCTCAACATTAAGCATTTCAACAACTCAACATTAAGCATCTTTTACCTCCTCACCAGGCTCACCTTCAGGTGAACAGGTCGCGCAGCACTGCCTGGCCGACTCTGGACTCCTCCCTGGAATCCCAGTCGACGCAGTAGAATCTCGTGAAGGTGTGCGTCGACCTCCACGTAGCAGCCCTGCAGATGTCCAGCAGGGGTACACCAGACAAGAACGCAGTGGTAGCAGGAATCACTCTGGTCGAATGGGCTCTCGGACGTCTAGGCAAGGGTCGGTTTGCCAACAGTGCATAATGCAGCCGGAGAGCCGTCTGGAAATGGAAGCCTTCGAGAGGGCCTTCCCTTGGTTCACAGGTCCAAAGTTCACTAACAGCTGTGAGGTCATCCGAAAACTCTTCGTGCGGTCCACGTAGAACCTCAGCGCTCTAGCCACATCCAGGGAGTGCAAGTCCTCTCAGCCGGCGACGGGAAGAAAACTGGTAACACCAAGGGCTTGTTGAGATGAAAGTCCGACGGCACCTTGGGCATGAAGGAGGGGTGCGTCCTCAGCACCACCCTTGTCTCGTGGAATGTCAGGTATGGAGGTTTACAGGAGAGGGCCTGGATCTCTCCCACTAGTCGTGCAGAGGTGATGGCCACAAGAAATGCTGTCTTCCATGACAGGAACTTCAACGGTGCCGAATGCAGAGGCTCGAATGGCGGCCCCATGAGCCTGATCAGCACCACTTTGAGCTCCCACGCCGTGGCCGGTGCCTTCACCGGCGGGAACGATCGGAACAGTACTTTCATGAACTCCTTCACCAGGCGATGAGACCATAGGGATGACCGCCACGGAGTTCGGGTGTAGCGGGAGATAGCCGCCAGATGGATCTTGATGGAGGCATGTGCCAGCCCCGCCTTGGCCAGTGATAGCAGGTACGGCAGCACTTAAGGGCCGTAATCCGCAGAGGGTTAATCTTCTGTGCACGGCACCAGACAGAGAACCTCTTCCATTTGTGTCCATAGTACTTGAGTCGAGGACGCCCTGGCATTTGCAAGCACCTCCTTGCAGTCTGCCGGGATATCGTAACCTCTGAACTCTACTGCTGCAGGAGCCAGGCATGCAGGTTCAGCTACCCCGGGTTGTGGTGAAGGATGGCGCCTCCTTCCCTGCCGAGAAGATCTGCATCCGTCAGCAGTTTGACTGGGGGGTGGGGGAGAGGGGGGTGGGGGGAGCTGACATGTCCAGAAGGTCCGGGAACCAAATCTGTCTCTGCCACGCAGGTGTGACGAGGATCATCTTGCACCGGGACCGTCTGAGTTGACGGATGAGTCGCAGCTTTAATGGCACCGGTGGGAACGCATACAGGAACAGGCCATCCCAAGTGATTGAGAAGGCATCGCCCATGCTCCGCAGCCGGGGAAACCTGCTGGCGAACCTCCGGCACTTGGTGTTTGTCGCAAATAGGTCGATCTGGGGTTTGCCCCATCGTCGGAACAGGAGATCCACTTGATCCTGCCGCAGCTCCCACTCGTGGCACGAGCGCAGCTCCCTGCTGAGTGAGTCAGCGATGGTGTTCTTCATTCCTGCCAGATGGAAGGGTACCAGAAACATCCCTTGGCCGATGGCCCAGTGCAACAGATCCTGCGCTTCTTTGAGTAGGGCTGGAGATCTGGTGCCCCCCCTGCTTCCGGATGTAGAACATCGTGGTGGTGTTGTCGGTGAAGACCCTTACCACCTTGCCCTTGAGGGATGGAAGGAACGACCTGATGGCCCAGAACACGGCTCGGAGCTCCAGGACATGGATGTGTAGTGAACTCTCCTCTGGGAGCCAAAGGCCTCTTGCGTGGAGATCCCCAGTGTGCGCTCCCCATCCCTCCAGGGAGGCGTCCGTTGTCGCCGTTTCCTGATGTGTCGGGGTCTGGAAGTCCATGCCGGCCGCCAGATGTGTACATCGCCTGGCGGAAAGTCTTGTTGAGTGAGATCCTGTCTTCGAAGCTGCCCGCCGCTTGCATCCAACGGGCGTCGAGGAACTCCTGCAGTGGTCAAATCCGCGGTCTGCATAGGCGCACGAGGTAGATGGACAAGGACATCATGCCGAGTAGGGGCTTGAGGGACCTCACCCTGGCCATGTCCATGGTCATCAGCCGTTGTACCTTGCCGAGGATAGCATTCGTCCTTTTCTCCGACAGCGAAGCCAATTGCGCCACTGTGTCGAGCCTGGCTCCCAGGAAAAGGGCGACTTGCAACGGTACCAAGTGGGATTGCGCGAAGTTGACAGAGAATCCCGGATCCGTGAGCAGTTGGACGGTCTTCACTGTGTGATCGACGGCGAGGTCTCTTGACTTTGCTCGGATGAGCCAATTGTCCAGGTAGGGGTAGATGTGGATCCCCTGCAGGCACAGCCGTGCCGCCACTGGTGCTAGGCACTTGGTGAATACCCTGGCCGCCGACTCCAATCCGAACGGAAGGGCCTTGAACTGGTAGTGTTGCCCTTGGACCACAAATCGCAGGAATTTTCGATGTCCTTTTAGAATGGGGGTGTGGAAGTAGGCATCCTCCAAGTCCAGCGACGATAGGAAGTAGCCTTCCTCCAGCTGTCCCAGCAAGTGCTGGGGGGTGACCATCCGGAACTTCTGGGACTTGATGTACTTGTTTAGACGATGAAGGTCCAGGACGGGTTGCCAACCGCGGGTCTTCTTCCGGATGAGGAAGTATCGCGAGTACACTCCGGAGACCCAGAGCCTCTTTGGGACGAGCTCGATGGCTCCCTTTCTTAGCATCGCCCGTACCTCCAGCAGCAGTTGAGGGACGTGGTTTTCCTTCCTGGCCACGGGTGGAATACAGGACGCCTCTTGAAATTCCAGAGTGCCCACGGCCCAGGGCATCCAGCACCAAACGGTCGGTGGAGATGGACTCCCACACGCTGACGACTTTCGCCAGTCGGTCTGCCACCGGGGTGCTCAGGTGGGGGCCTGACACCATGGCCGGTTCAAACCTGTTTCGTCGCAGCCTTGCCGCCGGGATCCTCCTGTCTTGCCGCGTCCTCTGTAGGCCTCCTGCTCGGAGCGGGCCACTTGGCAATACGAGGAACCACCGCCGAATTCTTTGGAGGCACCTTGCTTGCCTCCGAAGTTCCGAAAGGACAGCCGTCGTTGTTGAAGAACACCCAAGGCCCGAGCCGTCTGTGTCTGCCTTGATGGCCTGTAGTGACTCGTCCACTGTCTTGCCGAACAGGTTGTTCCCGTCGAAGGCCATGTCCAGAACCCTGGTCTGCACGTCCTGGTGGAAGTCAGTGGCCTTGAGGCAACCGCGCCGGCGAAGGGAACCGCTGTTGCCCATCTGACGAAAGCCAGTGTCGGTGATGTCCGTGGCCACCGTAACGGT
Source organism: Ambystoma mexicanum (assembly GCF_040938575.1). Taxonomy (NCBI): domain Eukaryota; kingdom Metazoa; phylum Chordata; class Amphibia; order Caudata; family Ambystomatidae; genus Ambystoma; species Ambystoma mexicanum. Next base: position 1,287,276,937 of record NC_090924.1, read on the forward strand.
GTGGTCCGACGCCACTTCGCCTTCCTGTAGGATTTCCAGGGCCTAGCCCTTTGGTCGTCCGGGAGGAAGTCCAGCAAGGGAGCGATCTTGAACCACAGCTCCCTGTCGTAGCGTGCCAAGATCGCGAGGGCGTTGGCTGCTTTAATCGTCGCCGCCGAGATGACCCGTCGTCCCATGGCTTCAAGCTTCTTCCCCTTGCCGTCCGGCGGGATGTTGAAGTTGAAGCCGTCGCCCCGCGCCGCTTTCTTCTTGGCCGCCACGGAGACCACTGAATCAGGGGACGGCCGTGCCCTGAGGCACATAGGGGCGGAATCTGGGACCCTCTTCTCGTACCGGTCTCTTAGCAGGAGCCATGGACGGGTTCTTCAGGAGCACCAGCCCCTCGTCCAAGATGTCGTCCAGTAACGGGACTGAGAGGACAGTCTTCCTCTTGGCCTCCCGCTGTTGGTAGAGGAAACCTTCCTTCTGGTTTTCGGGGCAGAGCTGGAAAAGCTCAGATGCCCTGGCGATCATGGCATGGAAAGAGCCAATCTCGGTGGGGGTGTGGGTGAGGGGAGGCCCGAGGAGGTGGTGAAGGGAGGCCCATTCCGTTGTCACCACCGTCGTCGTCCGTCCCCGCCGTCTCCGTTCCTGTCTCATCACTCAGAGGAGGGGATGGTGGTGAAGGCTGGGAGGGGAGGGGAGGAGGATGGACTCGTCTCCGCTTGTTGGGCGGGCTCCCCGACGGACCAGGCCCCGCTGGGTCCTCGTTGGGGGGTAAGGGCATCCTCGTCCTTATCTCCGTGCACAGGTTCTGTATAGCCATCAAGATAGCTCCTGAATTGTCCTGTGGTACGGGCACCGGCTGCAACGGGACCGACGGTTGAGGCGTGGGGTCCTCCGCGGCCTTTTCTTCCTCATCGGCCCCATCTTCCTCATCGCCCCTTACCCCCGTTGCTCTCCTCGTTGGCCTCATCGGGATCCTTCCTGTGGGCCCTGGATTCCTTGAACTTCCTGTCCAGGAACCTTTGGACGCTCGCCAACACATCCTCAGAGGTGGTATCCGTGACCCTCCCCTCTTTCTCCTGCTGGGGTTTCACGGGGGTCTTCTCGATAGGCAGAAAAGATGATTCCCTCTGGGGTGGCAGGGAAACTCTACCCCCTGAAGTTGTCTCCACTGGGGAAGCCTCTGTAGGTTTCGCCAGGGCCACCACGACTCCCTCCATCGAGGCCTTAGCCGGGTGAATCAGGGCGTTCACGACCTTGGGCGTGCCTGAGGCCTTCACCTTGGTGGGAGGGTCACCGCTTCGCTCCCCCCTCGGCTGTCTCCGTCGGGATCGACCAGGGCTTCTCCCGAAGCTTACCCGGGTTCTCCGACTTCCTCTTCACTGTGCCAGAGCGTTGGCTCGTGGTTGATGGCGTCGGTTATAATGCACCCTGCCTGGCAGCCGAGGAGCCCGACCGATCGGTGCTCCCGGTGCCTGCGGACTAGCGGAGCTTTGCCTTTTGTTGGGCCTCCGGCGCCAGAGCACCCTCAAAGGTCTTAGAAGACCAGTCAGACTTCTCACCCGCTGCTGGGCTCTTCCCCTCCAGCCAGTTGGTGAGTCAAATACGACGATCCTTCATTGTCCGTTCAGACATTCTTACAACACGCACATTCCTTCTCCACGTGCGATTTGTCGTCGTGAAGGCAGTAGAGGCACCGAAAGTGCTCATCCTCAAAGACGTTCTGAAGTCCGCATGCAGGGCAGCTCCTGAACAGCTTGGATCCAACAGGCGTCATGCTTCCTTTGTCCTGGGCAATGTCCACGCAGGGTAGGCCTCAAAGATCTTCTGGAATCCTCCGAGAAGTGGAAAACATGATGAAAAAATGCCCTTGAGGGGCGTAGAAAATTCCGAAAACGGGTCCCAGTTGATCGGAAGTGGAGCCGGTGGAGCTTGAGGCTCGATTGACCGAAAATATAAGAGTAAACTCTTTGAAAAAACACAAAACGCAGTAAAAGCTAGAGAGCTACAGCACGAGGACACCCAACACTTGAACGTGCGGTAAAAATCTGAAGATGGCTGCCAGAGGAGGGGCTTAGGTAGAGGGCAGTCATTGGCTGGGGGCAGTATGACCCAGAGATCAGTGATTGGTTACTAGTAGAAAGACAGTTCAGAAACGAAACTGAAACTTTTTTCTTTACCGAGGATTCCCAGCCTGACGACAGGGAATATTCATGAGCATGTTAATCCATGCCAGACCCCATGCTGGAGAAATCTTATGTTTGCCTTGTCGCACATAATCATGTATTAAAATGTTTCCTTGTTGTCACCATACACAGCTCCAGTGTTGGTGGTCCGGATTGGGGAATAAGAAAAGAACACAAGAACGCTAACCATAAATCACCCCTGCCCAGTTTAATTGCTCCCTATCCTTTTACTAAACAGGGAGGAGCAGTGGTGGACCCATTCCATGGTTCCTAAAGACACACTCCTGCATCAACGACCGGGAGTCCGGAACATATTGAAGGAAGTTTGAAGGGAGCATGGGAAGGAGTGGGGGCCTTAAAATTTCCCAGATGGTGAGACCCCTCCTCAGGGGACAGACCCTCCAAGGTCTACTATTACTTCCCCTCCACACACCCATATCTGCCTCAAAGACTACAGCAATTATCGGTTCCATAAGATGCAATCGAAAATTGTTATAATGAAAACTTTATCAATTAAATATTTGTATCGAAATTTGGGCCCCCACCCAAGCTCTCCCCCATTTCCCTACGTTTGTAACCCCACCCAACCCCTTCTGCACTCCTTTGTACCCCGTTCCCCACCACCACATACATTTTTACAAAACAATAGTTTTGTTGGAGGGTGGGCGCTGTTGCGCACGTAGAAGATGGCCGCCTAAACCCGTCGCTCCTCCATCATCTCAAGATCCTGCGCTTGAAGATCCGTTCATAGGCCGTCTAGAGGGCTGAAACTTGCTGTAGTGGTTGCTGGTGAACATGTCCACGACTTGTGAAAATCCGGGCCCGCTGCGGTTCTGGGCCCCTGAGTTCTGGCTGTTAACAAATCCGCCGTCGCGAGCATAGGTGTCTGGCCGACGCGCGGCACGAGGAATTCAACTGGAGGCCGTGGTTGCTGAGCGTTGCGGGCTGCGAGTGGGCGGAGTCTATGCTGGAGGCCCGCGCCTTGCTGTCCGGCCTGCTCTCTTCACGAGGTGGTGGTTGGAGGTGCCCGTCAACCCTGTGGAAGCCCCAGCTTTAATCTGCCCCCTGTGCCGACCTGCTTGATACTCGCCTCCCCTTGATCCCGGAGTATCGTGGCCTCTGCCCACGCAAAGACCCGCAGGCGGCGGAGCTGGACAAACAAGTAAGCGGCCAACGAGGGGTGAGAGGGTGGACGCGGTGTCCCTTTCCTGCCGTGTTTCAGCACATTAAGCGCATTTCTACGCTGGATGCCCCTGGCAAATATTTCATTAAGATCCGCTAAGCTGTGGCCGTGGTCCTCCTGGTCCCTTCCCACCTCTGTTGGGCCCGTAAACACATGCGAGGCCGATTGGAACATACCGGGCAGCTCTAGGTGCTAGGCTCAATTTGGATTGAGGTGGAGCCTCGCCGCCGCCATATAGCGGCTACACGGCCCTTCTTGATACGCCCTGCAGGCCTGGCCGAACCTCGTGGTTCTCCTTTACGGATCCTGACACTTGGAGGTGCGCTGACCCCAGCCCACGGTCCGAGGTTGGACCCTCCTGAGCTCTTTGGACATACTCCATATTCACACGCGACTCGCCATGGACATGGGGGAACCAAGTAAGTCGAACAAGGCCAAGACTCCCGTTGGCAGGAAGAAGGGCCCTATGGACACGTTTACCAACACGGCCAGTCACGATGTGGCGGTGGACACGCATCCAGACGAGGGTGCGGACAGAGAAGATAAATTGACCACACTAGTACAAAACGGATTCCTTGCAGTGAACACTAAGCTGGACGAAATAGTTTCCACTATCTGCTCCTTGAGACGGAGAGTAGGAGAAGTGTGAATGAAGATACCATTGCCCACCACAGTCGAGACATATCCTACATCAGAGACACGATGAACAAATTACAGAGCAAATGTGAAGACCTCGAATCCAGTTCCAATGTCCGCATGGTCGGAATGGCGGAATCCTTCGGCAGGGGCCAGATGGAGAAACATGTGGAGGAACTTTTCAAAACCCTGTTCGGGCCCGAATCGCTCTCTGAACATTTCCAGGTCGAGAGGGCGCATCAGACTCGAGCACCAATACCCAAACCAGGAGCCCCGCCACGTACAATCATTACCCGCCTACTGAATTACAGAGACAGGGATACAATCCTTCGGTTAGCACGTGAGGCCAGTACATTGCAATATGAGTGGAACCGTATACATGTATACCCAGATTTCTCTGCCTCTGTCCAGGCAAATAGGCGCTCTTATGAATCGGTTAAGAAACTCCTTAGAGCACGATAGATCCCGTACGCCTTGATGTTCCCAGCCAAAATGAGAATACAACATGCAAGAAGAGCACACTTTTTTGAAAACCCGTCTGAAGCCCAGTCTTACATTGAGTCCTCTATTCCCCTCCTCCGAAGGGGGAACGACCTGCGCCGAACAACGGACCCCGGCCGGCAGACTAAAACTTGAACACTCTACGGATCCGGTTGCAACTGGTGGGGGTCCAACTTCAGGGCCCTGGGTAAATTGATACAAAAGATGGCCATCTTCTGTAATTGGTGATGGATGTGAGCCGGGGATGGCGGTCATGTGAGGCAACGTGACTACCCCGGGAATTATCCACAAGTTAAGGGATAGGCATCGTCAAGTTGGGGGAAGACGATGAGGGTGGTGGGTGGGATGGGGAGTTTGGATTGAGTGGTTGGAAATGCGATATCCCATGGTTTGAATAGGGCAAGTGCCCCCACAGTACGGCACCTTGCCTTGTGAGGACTACCGGGGGATCTGGTTATAGTTTATTGGTTAAACAAGTGGTCTGTGAGATTCTGGCACAGCTAATGCTATTTGAAGGATACATCCAAGAGGTTGGAGATGCTATTCGAACATTTCTACGTAGGACTTGGACCACGCATTAAGGGTTAAACTGCTGTCATGGAATGTAAGGGGTCTGAACAATCGGTCAAAGACTAAAAAGGTTGGAAATTATATTGTCAGACATGGCGCTCAAATTGTTATGTTGCAAGAAACACATACAGTTGATACTGGCAATGAGTGCATACTTCCCAGCTGGGGCAAAACCAGGTTTTGTACAAATTACTCATCTCAGTTCCGGGGATGGTCGCCACTCTCATACATCCAAATCTGGGATTTTGCCCCGAGGGCCATAAGTTAGATCCCCTTGGTAGATATGCTCTGGTTTGGGGCTCGATTGCGGTTCAGCGGATGCTACTGGTAAATACATATGGCCCGAACATAGATGACCCCGCATTTTATACTAATATATACCAACTGCTATCTGCCATTGATATTCCCATTATAGTCTGGGGTGGGGACTTCAACATCGCTATGGACCCCAAACTGGACAGATCCAGCACGATTGTTAGAGCACCAAGTAGGGCTGTTCTAACCTTGCGACATGTCCTTTCCCAGCTCTCCCTGATGACGCCTGGCGAGTGATGCACCCGAAAGGGAAGGCATACACATACTACTCTACGGTCCACGATTCTGAGTCAAGAATTGATTATTGGTTTGTTTCCCCAAATATGCTTGCTGTCACAAAGTCGTGTGAGATACTTCCTCGTACACTGTCTGATCACTCCCCGATAACACTTGAGGTTGCAATTCAAAACTGCCCTAGATCTCCCAGAAGATGGAGGATGCCTGGGGGGGTTGCTGAGTGACCCTGGGATGGTGGAGGGGTTACACACCAAAATTGCAGAGTTCCTTGAAATCAATGTGGGCTTGGTTGATAGATGTTCCACGGTATGGGAATCCTTTAAGGTCTGGGCTAGAGGGACGCTTCTATCCAAATCTGTGGGTCTTCTGAAAGGGGTTAGGGCTGACCTTACCCAAACTGAGAACGAGTTGGGGAAACTGGAGGACGAGTACGCCCGTACACATAAGACCATACTAGCTGGAATACAACATCATCTCCGGGAATTTGGCAGACTAGCTGCTAGGGAAGTACAATATATGGCGGCGCCGGTCCAAGCCCGTAAATATGGGGAAGGTAACAAAGCGGGTAGGACACTGTCTAAATTACTGAAACAGGACAGGCACCCTAATCGAATTACTAATATACAAATGCCTGGCGGTGAGGTTGTGCTGAATGAGAGTGGGATAAATGCTGAGTTTGCAAAATTTTACCAACAACTGTATAGTAACAGACACTAAGACGATCACGGAAATATGAGCATTTTTGGAGACGCTGACAATACCGAAACTCCCTGAAGAGACCCGCCTGGCAATGGACCAACCTCTCACTACTGACGAGCTCACTGAGGCGATTAAGGACTTGGCATCCAATAAAGCCCCAGGGCTAGACGGCCTGGGAGCCGAGTTTTACAAGGAGTTTAGTGCAGAACTTGTTCCATTGTTTTTGCGGGTTTGGGAGGAATCCCTCCAATGCAAAATACTGCCCCCGTTCATGAGAGAGGCCCTTATAACTGTTCTCCCCAAACCGCGCCGCCCGCCCCAGGACATGTCGTCATATAGGCCACTATCTCTGATAAACACAAATGCTAAGATATTCGCCAAAGTACTGGCCAGCAGGCTTCTGCTGGCAGTTCCTACACTTGTACACACTGACCAGAATGGGTTTATCCCCACTAGATCTACGGCTCTTAACCTCCGCAGGCTCTTTGGTATTATGGCCCAAATAGACCCGGGCAGAAACCCTGTGGCCGTATCATTAGACGCGGAAAAGGCCTTAGATTGTGTGTCATGGGCCTATTTGCTAGAAGTGCTGGAGGCATTTGGTGTTGGCCCTAACTTCATTAGTTATGTGAAATTACTCTACACGGAACCTGGGGCGCCGGTATTGACCAACCAGTCAATTTCGGATTTGTTTTTATTGGGAAGGGGCACCAGGCAAGGCTGCCCGTTCTCGCCCATACTATTTGCCTTGACAATAGAGCCAATGGCTATAGCGATCCAACTGCGACATTCTAACAGGGGCATCAACCTTAAGGGGGCTACCCAGCTTATCTCGCTATATGCGGACGACAAGCTTTTATATATTCGTGAACCGGAAAACAACTTGGCACCCATTATGGCTGAGATTCAAGAGTTCACTGCACATTCTGGATACTCTATAAACAGAGACAAGTCTGAGGTTTTCCCCCTCACACCGTCAACCAGCCGTCCCGACTCCTTGTGTGGTTTGAAGTGGTCTGGGGTGTCCATACGATATCTGGGGATACTTGTCTCCCGTGGGAAACACACGTTGTACATAGACAACTACGATGCCACACTGCAGGCCTTGAAGACCAAGTTGCTTTTATGGGACTGCTTGCCAATGTCTCTGCATGGTAGAGTAGCAGTCCTAAAAATGATAGTCCTGCCCAAATTGCTATACCTATTCGTGAACATCCCGATATGGCCGGGGAGACTCTTCTTTAATAACCTCAAATCCATGGCGACGACCTTTCTTTGGAATGGGAAGACTCCGAGAATAGGGTGGGAAAAACTGACTGAACCGTACTCCACAGGCGGCTTAGCAGCACCCAACTTTGAACTTTACTTTTATGTGTCACAGGCCCAGTTTTCGAAATATTGGTATTCCAAGGATGAGGGTCCCCCGCATGTGGAGGGAGAGGAGCTCACCACTTCCCCCACAAACATACAGTCCGTAATCTTTGATGCAAACTACAGGGACTCATGCGACTTCAATCCTGTGAGCTGTACAATTGGCTCATGGAAGGCTATATTTAAAAGGCTGGGCGTACTGGCCCCATACAACCCCGAGGTTTCCCTCTGGAACTACCCTGACATGACACCAACATATGACACCAGCCTATGAGAGGCCTGGGATTCCATGGGAGAAATGAGACTGGGCGATAGGTTTATAGATGGGAAGTTTGCGACCCTTCAGCTGATCATGGGGGCTCTTGGTGGGGGCCCTCTTAGGACACTGCAGTACTATTGTATGAGATCGGCCTTCCAGAAATGCTGGGCGTCCTTCCCTGATGAACCCCCTACTCACCCATGTGTACAGATGATAATAGCGGGCGACCAACTGGGGGTGTCCAGTCTATACAATGCAATACAGGCGCACACACACCCTCGACCAACCTGATCAAAGGTAAATGGGAGAGTGACCTCCAAATTCCCATAGACGATAAGACCTGGGAAAGGTACTGTTCCCTTACCAAGAGGGTTTCCCTGAACGCTGGGCTACGCCTTATACAATTCAAAATTATAAACAGATTGCATTACACTCCGGCCAAGATAGCAGTTTGTTCCCGACAGTCCAGGCAAATGTCCCAAATGTAATGCCGATCAGGCTGGTTCATTCCACATGTACTGGGGCTGTCCGGTGGCGACTTGCTTCTGGAGGGAGGTGGCAGAGTTCCTTGAGGAGGTTACACAAATCCCCCCGGCATTGACCCCGCAGAAATATTTATTCGGAGATATAGGCAAGTGCTCTGAAAAAACCAGAAGATTATTTAATGTCTCATGCGCAGTTGCCAAAAAATGTATACTACAACAATGGAAAAGTGCTGCGCCACCCACTGTAAAGCAGTTCCTCTGGGAATTGACATACGTGAATGAGGCTGAAGAACAATTTGTCCTCACCCGCCCATCGGCTAGTAGACCTAAATATATTTGGGGACCCTTCACAATGTTTCTATGTGATATGATCTCTGATGAAGATGAAGCTATGTAAGCGTACCACCTTGATGAGATGTATGATATCTGTACCGATTTTCTTTTTGTCATGTTTATTTCTAGCTTAAGGCAAAGCTGTAACTGTGTTATGTATCTTCTGGACTACTAATAAAAAAAAAGAGTGTTAAAAAAAAAAAACAATAGTTTTGTTGTTAATATTTCGTTGTAAAATGCATTAGTTATTACATTTCCGGTAAAATCTCTGTATACCCAATTATCCGCCCCTTGCTGAGAGTTCGTATAGACTTAGCTTACCATCCTACCACCTGGTGGTACGTCCTGTCCTCTGGGAAAGAGTCAAGCCATCCCATAAAGAACACCCAGGGGTGGGCCCAACAGATCACATTAGTTATTGGTGAAACCCCCCCCCCCAGACAGCAATACACAAAACAGACAGCTGCATCAGCCACAGGAAACAAGTTGATGATAAAAGATCATATTGATTTTGGCAATTATAACTATCTTCTCTGACCATTGCATACAATATGATATAGCTTTATATTTAAGTATATTTATACTTGGCCAACAAGCCATAGGGATGCACAGTTATATAGAATGTAAACCAATACCTACAAAGAGATTTCCATTTTTATTCCAAAAAACGCAAATGTGAAATATATATAACTTTGTAAACAGGCAAGAAATAAACCTTCGATGGTCCACCTTCCTAATATGGCCAGGAATGTACTTTCTATTTTGTAGACTGCACACATATTTGTAGCAAGTTTTGCAACCAGAAATTGGTTTACACTTTGTATGGCTGCTAACATGAATTCAGTTTCTGCAGTCCACACCATACTTTCCCTTGCAATAAGATAGTGAATTAGTAAGGTAAGAGGTGTCAATAGACACCTGTATGACATGAACAGGTTCCATCAGTATTGCTCGTTACGGATGCACAGCAGAAAGTATACATGGGTTGTCAGATTTGTAATTTGACATGTTCAATTATAAACTCAATGGACAGCCCAAACTGCTCACAATCCCACCAATACCAGTTTAAAAAAGACAGCTGTATGAAAGTGAGACCGTTTAGCACAGGGTTGCCCAACTACACCTGTCGAGGGCTGGATCCATGTCGGATTTTCTGGATACCCCTCATTAATATTCGAGATACATTTCCATACATTTATTCTACACAAATGCACATTTTTGCTCATGAATATTAACGAGGGATATCCTGAAAACCGGTCAGGTTTCCTGCCCTCAAGGCCTGGAGTTGGACAACCCTGGCAGATCTGACCTTCATGGCAGAATCCATTTACTAGAGCTCCTAAAATACAAACATTTTAAAAAGAGGGGGGTGGGGGAGCAGAATCCCCTTGGTAGATGGAAATCTGTATCAAGGGCTGCACTGTTTATCAAGCCTAAAGCGCTACACTGCCAGCTGGCAAAATACACATGACTCCAAGATACTGATTTGAGAATGCAGCTAAAATGGTTTTCAGAGACGGACGATCGTACTTTGGCAAATAACTGTATTTAGATCTTGCATTCGTTACAGTAAGCATTAAAAGCTGCACGAAATCTGCAGCATTGCATTACAGAATTAATCGCTGCAGGTTAGGTGACTGTTCAGAAGAATTTTCATAATAGTACAGTAGTTTGGATGCAGAGTACTTGTTCAACATGATTCTTCAATTAATACAGTACATAGATTACCTATTCTGCACACTGCAGATATATATACTACTCCAGAAAAATTACCAGGATCACAATTTTGATAAATGTAGGCACTTGCAGTAAACAAAGTGGGCATTGTGAATCAAGCATGTGCGCAGTGTGTTGAACTGAGATAGGCACACACGTAGGACAATAGTCATCCTGTTTCCAGCTTCTTTCACCAGCAATGGACCAACCACAGTTTGTATTAACCATGGTTGATGCTTCACTCCCACCAACTTCTCCTGTCCTTTAGGAGCAAAACCGTACAATTATTCATTTCCTGTCCACTTTCCTATTGTGTATTTTTTTTTGTTTAGATATTTTTATTAGTTTTCAGTGTAAAAACGATATAACCATTAACAATCCAGAAATTCATTTTGTACAACTTAGTTAAACTTTCACATCTCAACAATCTTCAACATTCTCCTATTGTGTATTTTTACACTTCCACATATGAAAATAACTCGGAAAGGACATGTCCAATCTGAGCAGGGTTTTATAACATGTACCTTCATCCTTCTCGTTTAGTGCCTCCGCTAACCCTCAATAGGTTAATTACTTGCCAATCCAGGTTCCCCATGTAACGCTCTTAGTCACCCTAAAAAGCAAGAAATCTGCCTGCTTTTAGAAACCATGGTAGTTATCACAGGGGAAATTAGTTGCAAAGAGTCCCTTTTTCTTCCTAGATTTCATATCTAGTGAAAGGGACGTGAATCATATAGAAAAGAATTGTTTTTAACAATGTATTCATATAGTTCCTGTCCCCCCTCCCCCGATTCAACTGCTCTTTTTGTCTACAACTCAACCCATCTTTTCCCCACTGCTCATCTCTACCCCCCTCCGTAGACTTCGATCCAGCCAACTAAGGTCTTGTTTTTCACAGGAAGTGTCACAAGACACCACTTAAAAGGCAAGGACAAGTGCTATGAGACTACTACGGTACTGGGTCTGTGCATTAAGAGAGCAGAGTAAACAGGTCAGTATACATAATGGTAAAGTTAGTGCATCTAGGCTATTTCAATGACTGTGCATGCAAACTTGATATCGCCACGTGTCATGCGAAGTATGTGGACCGCTCTGTGGTCGTACTGAAGTGCCTCATAGAACACGAGAAGTAATGCAGAGGGAAAGGGAACAGTGTGAAACCCAGAACTGCAGTTTCATTTGGTTTGCTGGCCATTCATCCAATGCTTCCTTGCAGGTATTATTTGATGTTTTATAAATACACACAAACATATGTACATAGAGACTGGTATGACAATAGGCAGCAGGCTAATACTAATGCTGGATTATTTCAAGAGTGCCAACAGAAAGGCAAGACTTGAGTAATTGTCCCTACTACTAGTAAATGAGGCAACATTACAAGGGAAATGCAGGGCTAAATAAAAGTTCAATGAGGACTTTCTAGAGTGGCAAAGATTCTTGCACTGCAGATGATAGTATAGAGCACAGCAGTGTGACAATGTGTCAAATGCCACAGACAAATCTGGCAAAGGCGGAAAAACAAATACTTTGTTATCCAGTAAAGGAATTTATGTTACTGACACATGCGGTTTTCATGTTACGTAGTAGCACAAGCCTGGTTCTAGGGGAAGTTCAAGGTCCTTTTGTTTGTTGAGGAATTTTTAAAACCATGCTGTCACCACCATTTTAAACACTTGTGGTAGAAAACGACAAGAGGTAATGGGTTCCGGGTCAGAGAAAGTGTCTTACAATGTATATAATCAAGGATCTTTCAGAGGGGTTTATAAAATGCCTATGTGGAAAAGTCCATTAAGTAACTGTTCATTCCAGTTTACCAGGGTTATCAGCATTTTAGGGAGCAGTGGAAGACACAAGCTCATAAAAAGAAGATTAGTCTTCAGGAGCATCTTGGGGGGGGGGGATCATAAATGTCAATAGCAAAGAATTGTTTTATATGCTAGCTTGACCGACACATTTCTAAGACACATTCTAAGACACCATGCGGCCCAGATGTGTATTCTAGAAAGAGGAAAGAAAGGGTGCAATTATTTTTTCAGGTCCAGGTAATTGGATTAGATACATTTTTCCAGGGCGTGCTACAGCTGCACTAGGCACTTGTGTCGTGTTTTGTTACCAGTTGAAAAAGGTACCAAAATGTAATGGGTTCTCGTTTGCAATTGTGACTGTGGTCTCCTGCACAACTCTTAGTTACAGTGCTAGTGCGGTATACACAGTTGATTGTAAATTATACGTTTTAACAGTGCTTTGTGCCATTACATGAAGGTAAAGCAGAAATTGCTTTAATCCGATGGTTTGGTTTAGCGGCTGGATCTGTAGTGTGGTATCTCCAACCCCGCCTCCCCACTATTTTAGCAATTAACTTTTTCCTGACCTGCACATTACTGGGCATAGGGTTGGGCCAACCATAGGCTTGTCTTCATTTACAACTAATATGATCTGGGGTTAGTTTGGTATTCTGCCCATATGCTAAAACCTCCAGATCAGAGAACACAAACATGACTTGCACTACTGGGAATTTGGAAAGGTTCTCTTGCAACAGGATCCAAGAATCAGGGGTATAGAATAGTGATACAATCCAGGATCCTGGTGCAATGGTAATGGGCAGAGGTCCAGGAACCTGGGGATTGGTACAAGGTTAAATTCGGCCAATTTGCCACTGTAATTGTATGCTTAAATGTGACCCAGGCCTATGGGCAAATGTATTGGTCTTGTTATTCACTAATAGTGTGGGGACGAAAACACCCAAAACATGGAAATGCTAAAATATTATACCAGTCTATAAGTAAGGCAATGCAGTAAAATCCAGCCCAGTATCGACCAATTGCTCTCTTTGATGAGGAGAGCAAAACGTTTGCATCAATTGCACTGAGAGATTTAGAAGAGTGGGCAGATTAATACTAGATTGGCTTTAGGAAAGGCATAGAAACCATACTAAATGTGTTTGTTATGAACTGTCTGAAACAGAATATTTGGAAGAAGGATGGTTTTCCCCATTTATATAGCCACAATGGACTTCTCCCAGGTATTTGATAAAGTCAATAGAGCTCTACTATGGAGAAAAAAAAAGAAAATTGGAACATCCCAGATTATTTGTTGTCCATGTTTATTCATTTTCACAGTGATACTTCTCTCCAGGTAAGAATGAACAGGCAGGGTTAGCTGACTAATAGATTTGAAACACAGAGGACTCAGTCAGGGGTGTGTCCCCACGTCTTGCCTGTTCAACTTCTACCTTGCTGATTTAGGGGATGCATTATCGTCAGCAGTGTTTGTGACCCCCCCTCCCCCCAATAATTCTGAAGTTACCTATCTTTTGGATGACATATGTAGAGGTCATCCTCCTGGATCATACATATCAACGTTTGCTTGATGCAATCGTGAAATATGCTTCTGTGAATGAGCTTCAGATTAACCCCATCAAAACAACTATTATACAGTTTAATAGTAGTATTATAAAAAGGCATATGGATATAGCTGAAAGGTTGATCATATGCTGATAATTCCCGCTACACAAATAATTTGGGGTTTAATTTATAGTCTTCCCTGAATTTGAAGCACATTCAATATAAATTGAAAGAAAGGGCAAAATCATTAGCTGCTCAAATGAAAAAAATTAAAACATGTTACTGTAGATTTCCTTTTATTCCCCTTATTGATTTCTACAGGATTAAGGTGATCTCCCCCTTTGTAATATAGCCAGGAAGTCTTTGCTACATCTATATTGGACCACCCTAGCGGGAGTTTCGAAATGCTGATTGGTCAATCTGCGGGCTATACGAACTGGTATAGCCAGCAGATTGATATCAAAGCTGCCAACTGTATCAGTAATATCTTGACCCTTCTCAGACCCAGACCCAGTAATGTCTTCTCTGAACCAACTCCTCCTCACCCGATTCCTCTGTGGAAATATCTTGGTTTTGCCCCTTTCTTCTCGTAGATCTTTTTGTGAAGAAGTATGGCCTCTTCACAGAGGTACAAGGGACCCCCTGCCGGAGAGGCAAAGAAGAGAGGAAAAAAGCGGATGCTTAAAAAAACCCCTCTTAAATACGGGGTCTTGTAGCGGTGTTACAGGCTTCCAGACAAGAGCAGCGACCAGGTTGGGAAAGGTATGGCGATGTGATGGGCTTCCAGACAGGAGCAGCGACCAGGATGGCTAAGGAAAGAAGCTTGCAAAGGCTCAAGGAGGCGAAGAAACCAGAGGATAGAACAGACACCAGGTAAGAAGGGTAGAAAGGAGGAGCCGAAGAGCCGGCTAGAACTAGACAAAGAAAGTAATACCAGAAAAGGGCTCCCGCGAACGGCGGGGCGTGAACAGGGAAACAAAACACTAATAGGAACGGAGAGAAAGTAAACACAGAGCGGAGTATGGCGCTGGAAGGCGTGGTTAAGAGACGCAGACCAGGAAATGAACGTGGAAAAAGACTAGAGCGTGACAGACAGAGAAGGGGAAAAAGACTGGAACAGTTCAATGGCGGTGCAATTTCCATCGATTATCAAGTCGCCAGGGAGATCTCCTTGTAAACGGCATGACAATTGATTACAGCCCGCAGTTCGGGTTGCAATTACTTACCTGATCCCACAGAGCTGTCTGCGGGCGGGGAAGCCTGCAAAGTGGAAGCGTTGGTTGGCGTGCAAGTCCGGAACGGAAAGAGTTCACTTTCTTTTCTGAAATACACATTGCAAGACCAACCTGTCCCATGTAGCCTCACCCCCGGAAAGCGGCCGCATCTCGTCATGTGCATTGGTGCATGGAAATAATAATAGAAAAGAAAGGCACACAAATGTAAGTGGGTAGCGTGGTAAATTAATGTATATGCACATGCTGCTTGCCAATGTTTTGTAACTGCAGGTTAGTGTGGAATAATTGGAAGCTTACATTTCTGTTGTGGGGGAGAAAAAACACACATGAAATAACCTTCATTATAACAGGGGGCTGGCATACCCACATCGGATTCCATACTATAGCATACTCCTGCCACCACCCTATTAAAAAACCAACAACCAAGTCAATGTGGCTGCAACATTGATGTATTTTTGTTCTACTTCGTCTCATGTATTGTACTTTAATTAAAAATTGAGGGTGTTGCAATAGCTTTATAGACCTGCAGCTCGGGCCGTACCAAGCGTTATGGTCCCTCATACCTCGTTAAAGGCCCGAGTGAAGCGACGGCCCTTAACTCTGTCTTCAGGGCCATTACGCCCGGTACGGCCCTCGCCGCAGGTCTATTAAGCTATGTTAATAAAGTGGGACATCATAGAATCAATAGTGTGGAAAAAAGCTCTAATTCTATGCCAATTGTTGCATTGAGATATGAACTAGGCCTCAAGTCCATTAAGGTTTGGATTAATTGGAAGGTTCCATCTCTTTATAGAAATGTTATGACTCCAACAGCTAGTTCCTGGTTTGTGGAGCACATACAGCAATCCCCCCCCCCCAGGACCCTAGCAAATGTTCATAAAACGGAGCATGCAGATGCTTAACAACATTGAATTAAAAAAAAAGAGATAGGGAATCATGACCAGTCTGCCGGTCCGGAAATAAGGGTGCCAGTGTACCGGCACCCTTTCCGGACTGGCAGACTACAACTCTGCTTTCCGGGGTCTCTGCACACGGCAGGTCTGACCTGCCAGGCGCAAAGGCCCCAGAAAGCAGTGTTGTCACGGAGGCACTGGCACCATTAGCCACAGTGATGGTGCTTCAGAGTCCCCATGCCCGTGGAGTCCTAGGGGACTCCATGGGAATTCCACAGGAATGGGGACTAACATTTTCCGCCACCCGCTATCCCGGGCCGCCAGGACTTGTAATGTCCCGGTGGCACTGGGATCTCAGGTGGCAGAAACTGTTACAGGGTTGACAGCAACCTGCTGGTGGCACCGGTGGGTTACCACCAACCTCGTAATGAGGCCCATAATCTGAGGGAGAATCCTGCAAAGTAAAAAAAATAAATAAAAAAAAGTACTTTTTAAAAGAGACTGGATGGTCCAACAGCATGAATGCAAAAGTTGCATTCCAGTCTGTCTAGTATAGACAAACAATGGGTACATTACAGCGTTATTGACAAAAATTGGCAAACTTAGGCTACGCTGCAGGAAGAGAAACCCAAGACTGCAAATGACTTGATGCTTCTGGCGAATACACAAATGGAGATTAAGGACTCCTTTAGAGGAGTACTACACTAACTTATACACACAACCAAACTAAGAAGTAGAAATGGAAATAACTGACTACAGCTCATTAGGCTTCGCCCTCACAGAGGAACAATCCCAGCCACTAGAGGTCACTATTACAATCCAGGAAGTTGCAATGGCCTCCCTAACTACAGGGGAAGACCCCAGGATCAGACTGACTGCCTGTCAATTCTATGGACGATTTGGGGATCAGAAACTACCACCTCTGTTAGATGCCTATCCCTTTACGCATTTGGCAAAGGAACACTGACAAATACAATATGGGAGGCACTAATAGTTCCCATTCTGGAACTGGCAAGGACCTACAAGATAGGAGCTCATATCATCCATTATCCATGCTTAACATGGATGCAAAGATCCTTCGTACAATTATAGCCAACAGGATGAAGCCATACCAAACTACCCTTATTCACTCAGACCAAGCGGGAATAAGTCCCGAAAAGAATACCTCACAGAACCTCAGCAGAATTGATTCATGTTATTGCGGAAACCCAAAAATATGAAAAACAGTAATGATCATATCCCTATATGCCATCAAAGCATTCGATAAGGTGAGCTGGGAATGGATATTCGCTACACTTAAACGATTTGGGTTCGGGAGGTCCTGTTGAAATGAATCGAGTTATTATACATGAGCCCGACAGACAGAATCCGAACAGGCAAAGTGATTTTGGGCCTGAGATATTCAACGGGGAACAAGACAGGGTTGACTGCTCTCGCCCCTATATTGTCCGCCCTGGTGGTGCCAAAGTTGGCGAGCCTGCTTAGGGAACAATCTAGTGACCTGGGCAAACTAGTCGCAAGAGAATGTCATCTGATCTTTCTATACGCGGACAATGTCCTATTGTATCTAAACACTTCTGAAGGATCACTTCAGTGCATTCCAGAGATATTTGAGAACTTCGGTAGGCTTTCTGGATTGTGTGCTGTGACAAATCATGTATATTCCTTTTACACTACAACACTAGAACCCTGCCAGTTACTTTAGATACTCATGGATTTAAATGTTGTCCAGAACCGTTTTGTGACCTAAGGGTCAATATACACTGAGATATTAGGGACGCATACACTAATATACAGAACATGGACGGCTCAATAGAAGTCTGGAAAAAAACTACTGCTCTCTTAATTGTCAAGGGGACCATAATTAAATAGATTGCCTTACCACGATTCCTCTATCACTTTGCCAAT
Organism: Ambystoma mexicanum; assembly: GCF_040938575.1. Lineage (NCBI taxonomy): Eukaryota > Metazoa > Chordata > Amphibia > Caudata > Ambystomatidae > Ambystoma > Ambystoma mexicanum. Next base: position 1,287,294,793 of record NC_090924.1, read on the forward strand.
ATTCCCTTCCTAATCCAGACGCGGTTCTTCATCAGCTTGAATACTAAACTCATAAAACTGATGTAGGGCCACAAGTGATGCCGAATTGATCTACAGACACTATGCAGGCCGGCTGACAGACCCAGATTTCAATTTCTTTATATTGCTGCAGAATTACAATATTCGGCCATGTGGCTCTCAGATGATATGAACTCTGAGATAAGACTGTTGGGCAACCCATGTGTTGAAGGAGGCTCTTTGGTTAAACGGGACAGGTTTGTGGAAGGTAGGCTCGCGTCATTCGAAGCACTGTGCAACACCTTCAGGATTCACACATGACAATTCCTAACCTGCTGCTCCTTGATAGAGAAAAGAGACAATGGGCAGACATACTGATAGAACAAAGGAAGCTATATGAATGCAGTGACGGAGGAAGAAAATCTTGCTTGTAGTATATGGGACATTGATCAACAAAGCCGCTCAGATGGAAAAGGTTAGAGAGGCGTGGGAGAAGGATTTGAGGTGTACCTTTGAAGACAGCAAATGGGAGATGATCCTTAACCACCCCAAGAGGGTCTCGATAAACCAACGACTCAAACTAATACTATTAAATGTTCACCATAGGGTTTGACACAAGACAGATTTGCTTGAATGTTCCCGGATGGCATACACTGATGCCCCAAATGCCAGACGACAGATGCTGCCTTAATACATATGCCGTGGCTTTGTCCAAAAATCTCCCATTTCTGGGAAGAAATAATTGCTTGGTTAAAGAAACTAGAGTTGAACCTGGAGGTACAAACACTGGCAATTTATCTTCTGGGTCTCGGGTCGCAAGGCTCCTTAAGAACACCAAAGGGTAGAATTCTTAGCCTGGTCCTAGTTACAAGACAAATGGCAATGTCATGGAGATTCCCTGCAGGCCCAGATCCCTTGATGTGGCTCCATGATCAAGGGAGGTGAAGAACTAACATTACAACACATGCAGTGGAAACCCTCACAGAATCAACAGGCAAGTAGGATGCAATGGGAAACCACTCGCCTGGCCATTAACTGAGCTACTGATGAAGCTCCCTTGATTGGGAGGGTTGGGGGGTTGAGGGAGCCCGAGCCTCGAGCAAGAAAACATCGATATTGGAGATGAGGAACTTGGACCAGGTACAGGAGGGACTGCACTACAGTATTACATTTGACATTCTGTATAATGGAAAGCAGATAAACACAACAAACAAACGTCATGGCTTATGTTTGTTTGAAAAATCAAATCAATAAAATGTTAAAAAGCCATAGCACAAGCCCGGCGCAATCACAGCACCAAATTGGCGAAAACTTTGCCTAGAGCTTCAAGAGTGCGTCCCTCTTTACTCAAAATATTTGAAGCAGATGAAGAAAACGGTCTTTAATACAACTTGACGGCTGTCCCTGCTGATGAAAATGGTTGATGGCAAGATCCCGAATGGAGAGATCTGAAAATGAATTCACAGTAGTTTCATTAAAGCACTAAAGCCAACAACCTCGGAAATGAACCGAAAGTATGTTACAATAAAAACAAATGTCCCACCAGTGCTCTTGCTCCAGACACTAGGCGGACGCAAAATTACACCTGCAAGAAAGACAGGACACAAAACGAAGTCTCGGCATAAGTGGGGAAGAAAAATGACCACAACGTCCGAGATTAAGGGAGAAAACATTGTATGAAGAACAAAGAGAAAAAAAAAGTGGGAAAAGCCACTGTGTGCTGCATGAGTCTGTGCCTGATCGTGCAGAGAAAATAACCGAAGGGTGAGGCCTGGAGGCCGGGTTTAGGGAGGTGGGCCTATTGCCACGTAAGCACAGGGTCCCATGTAAAAATGAAAGTGACATTTTACACATGGTCCCACCCAATGTCTCAAAATGTATGGCAGAAAGGAGACAGGGCGTGGGCGTAGACGTAGGATTGATTTTTAATTTCATTGTGTAAAGCCTTAAAGTTTAAGAATCCTTAGGCATTCTATTGGCAAAATTTAGTTCACCATTACAGCGTACTGTGTTATTCGATAAATAGAACACATTTAAACTTGTGTTTTTCCCAAATGTGTGGGGGTTAAGCTATTTTCTCTCGAGCTATTGAACTAGGGTTATTCTTATTTGCTAAAATAATTCTACCATATAATTAATACAACAATGATAGCATTAATCTTTCTTCGAATCTGTTAAATTTCTGCGAATAGAAGTAATCTGGTTAAAATATTTTACAGGATAGTACGAAATGACATGGATGCATGCGACCTGGAATGAGTCATTAAACTTAAAAGTATCAGGAGTACTTATTACTATTTTTGCTCCACATCTAAAAACATAAGCAGCAACATACCATAATCTCACTTACTAAATGACACATATAATGGACATATTTTCTTGCAGATTCAGTAAATGCAAAACACCACATGACTTACTTCCCCCGCCATGAATGTTTTGTGGTGTAGAAGCAGGCCAGGTCCTTATTTTCCCTAATTATATTCATCTTGCACAGGGCCCCTGAAAGACAAAAGTTAGTATCGGTTACGGTAGAAAGAAATGCGTTTAGTGAGACGCTAAAAAAAAAAAAAACAAAGCAGTCTGCCCCTGACCAATACAAATCGTTATGTTTTATACGCCTTTTTGCCATAACAGAAGCACTGGAAGGATGAACTATTGTTAGATATGCAGGGATTCAAATCTGTGCATTACAGAGCCCATAAACGTGCATATGTGTGGTTTTATATAGCACAAACCTAGCTAGGGGAGAAATACAATACATTACAATAACAAAAGACAAAAGAGAGAAGATCAAAGGTATGTCTTGGAAGCAAGGGAGGGACATCGGACCCGTAGCATAGGCAAGGGGCTGGCTCGACTGAGGTGCAGTTTGACATTTGAAAGCTCTACTGGGTATTCCTTTAAACAGCAAAAGCTTTAGGCCATCCTTAGAATGAAGGAGTGTCGGAGCAGTTCTAATTTAAACTGGGAGAATGTTGCAACACTTGACTGGGGTATATAGAACGAAGATGCCATTTCCTTATTTCTTCCTTGCAGGCTAACTTGATCTCAAGGCTGTAGATGGTGCGAGTTCTAGATGTGTGCAAGCCACCAGAATTGGAGAGTTTCACAGTATATTTTATCACAACGTTTTATGTGATGCATTTGGGAAGGTATTGCAGGGCCTGATGGTCAGGAGGTCTTAAGTGAGAAAATGACTGCTCTGCCAGAGGAGAGCTAGTCAATTATATGCGCAACCAGTTTGGGATTGTGTTGTATGTTGGCAGAAGGATAGATCACAGTTGATAAACCAGCGATTTTGCTGATTGGGGCCAGTAGAGGTGAGAACAAGTTAAGCTTTCCTGTATTAGAATCTTAGATAATGCAGAGTTCTAGTGTTATTTTTTTTCTCTCCATCGGTCTATTTGCAGCATCCTAATCTCATTCTCTTAATAAATCAACATTTTTTTTAATTCTAATTTAGGTATTTCTATGAATGAATTAATAAAAATAAATCAATTCTTTCAAGTACCCTTTGAATGAAAGTATACCAAGCAATTACCAATATGACCAATATGACTCTTTCTAGGTTCTCTAGAGCAGGTCTACGCAATGGGTGATATCTGGGAGGGTCAGAGATATGCCATCAGCAATCTCTTAATTCACCCAACCATTTCACCACTGCAAATAGTTACGAGCCCAAAGAACTTAATGAACAGCCTTACACAGAAACCAAGGGCATTCCAAGATAGTCTGGCTCTGGGATCACCCTTAAGAATAATGCAGTCTCCCAAGAGGAAGTTCTTTGGTGCCATGAACCACAGCCAGTCACCAGAGGAAGGCACATACTTACAGTAATTGCTGAATATGTATTTAATGTCCGACTTGTGCAATCCCTATTTGCGGTTAAAATCCTTCGTAATTGCTAGGAGCTATTTAGCACCCGATTGTAACATAGGAGAGCCTGGTTAGAGTGACAGCAAGAGCCACATTTGACTCCCCCTTGCCAAGTGGTGGCAGCCAAACATACAATGCGATTAACTGTGTATGTTTGAAATGTGGACAAAGTGGATAAAAAGCATCTGGTAAAATGAAACATAACTATGTTTCCCTTTTGTCTTTTTATATCTTTTAGGTAACTTTTTTTTTTTACAGTGCACACAGCATCTTACAGTGCAGTGGGGATACTTTATATTACCCTATCTTTTTGGTTACTTTTACATGTGCCTAAAGACAAGCTAGTGGCAGCAGATACATGTTCACATTATTCTTAGTGTGCACATCCACGTTTACCGCATGTGGCTAATAAAACGATTTTCACTTGTTCTTCGGCCTTCTTAGGTCAGGAAATTCCATATAAGGTTATTTACTTGCCCGGGAAAGCTGCTGCTTTCGCCGGCTAGTGATGCCTGTGTGTGCTTGGCTTAGGAATGGGGTGGTAGTGTCTGGTCCCACTACACATCTGTGGTGTGAGAAGCTGAAAGTCTAGCTGGGTGGCCTGAGTGAAACCCACAGTGGTTACCAATTGGTCAACTTTGGCCGGTTTGAATGGTAGAGATCCTTACAATTGGTGGGCTTGGACTTGCTTCCAGACAGGATTTTAGATAAGAGGACTACTGCAGCCATTTCTTCAGATCAGCGTTGGTGCAAAGTATCCTGTGTAGACATGTAGCAGACTGAAGATCCATGGACGACTCCTGATGACATCCAGTATCTTCCTGCGTTTGGCCCAGTGAAGCCCTGCTGGACTACCGGATCTGCGAAGGCCCTGAGCGGTGCTCCAACCCTTGGACTGGTCGGATCAACCAGTCTAGATGTGCTCGAGGACCCAGCCGACCTAAGCCTTCGGGTGTGTCCCTGGACCACCCAGAGGACACCCCAGCACTCCAGTGGGCTACCCCGCTAGACCCATTGCCATTCCAGTTTCCCACCTAGAATTCGGTAGTCGACAACTTGTGGTGCAAGATTCAGCCTCGCAGCTTCAAGGAATCCTGCTCTGAAAAATCTTCAACACGACAGGAAGGACGCCTGCTGTCACCTCGGTGCGATAGCAGTCTTTGGAACTCGCCTTGCCCCATTTGGTGAAGTATCCTGAAGATGTTTGCATCAGTGCCTTCTGTATTTTTAGAACAGACCGGAAGAATCCTTGCACCTGCAGCTCCTGGGCAACAAACTCGAACCAACAGTAGGAAAATCTTCCTCCAGTCGACCCATCTAGTCATCTGGGAAAATCTGAGTCGGAGGTAAGCAATCACAACACATTGGTTTCCCCCTGATCTCCTTGAAATAAACTTTGGTTATTCAATTCCATCGCTTTTTGATCACCACATCTAAAAGTAGCTGTACCTGAAAGATAGGAACATAATTCTACTTACTAGTAACTTTGTTGAACATCTCTCTGGAACATTTCACCAACACAAGAAATCTTTCAACATCAGAACCTTTTCTTAAGAATAAGCTAAGTGACTTTTGGACACAATGCCACACTCATCATATGGAGTGGACCTGAGAATATATTTCTTGTAACTTGGTTCCATTCTACTGCATCACTGCTTACCTTCCTTTTTGGTGAATAAGTTATTGAATGCATTCCTAAGAATGTAAAGCTGACTGCATGTATGTTTACAATTGAGTGGTGCGTAATATCACCCTATGGTTTCATTTCCTAGTGTGTGTTTTGGGCCTAGAATAGCTGTGGCTATTAAGACACTACAGTCACAGAAGAGAAGAACCCCTTTTTAAATGTGCTGGTTAATAAACAGGCTCACCTTAACACATGTCTGGTAGAGGAATGATGTGTTTTTAACTGTTAACATGACAGTACGGTCTGTTAGTAACTAAAACTCACATTGCAGGATAAGAAATGCTCATACTGCACATCAACTGACCTTTTACTGTTGAATCCATAAAGAGCTACCTTTGAACATTGCACATCACCTGGTGTGTCATTTTATTACAGGTAAGCAAGCTTACTTTTGGCATTAAATGGTACATTCCTTAAGGGAAAACTAAAGTATGTTCCCTTGCAAATATAAAAAACTCAAATATTGTCGGAAAAGGCACATACATGGCGTTAAATTGGTGATTAAGACGATGTGAGAAAATCTGGGATTTACATATAAAAATAAGGAAGACAAAGACATTTACTGAAGATCTAAAATTGCAGTGCATTAAGGGTTCAATTTTAGAGGTCAATTTGTTGCACAAGGCCTGTTCATCCTGTACCACTGACGTGTTGTCCCAGGAGGATAGCTCAGCGGCAAAGAGCTCGCCTTGGAAACAAGACGACACCAAGCAACAGGTTCGGTTCCTGGGTCCGCGCTTAGAAATCTCTGGGTATTAAGCGCGTTATAAATATGCAACTAAGAGACATATTCCTGTAACAGCACCTCGATGCCCCCGGGCTGTGCGAGCACTTTAAAAATGCAAATAAATAAATTGTAGCAAAAAGTGGATCCAGGATGGATGCAGAGGCAGACTCCCATTTGGAGGAACAGCTTGTGGTTGGACCCCTGGCGAAAGTGTGTAGTTGTGGGTTCCTGTTGTACCTATTAGAACAGTCGAGAAATTGCTGTGGCCTCTCACTCGCTCGCTCTTCTCTTGGCATCACTCTTAGGGTGCCCAAACGTCCGGGTTTTCCCGGGACAGTCCGGAGAAATCACCCGACGTCCTGGGAGTTTTTTCATTTTATAAACCCCATCCGGGGATTCGGCTATGGTCCCTTTTTTGCCAGGACCCGATTTCGAAATCCCGAAATCGGGTCCCGGTGCAGCTCATTTTGCGCGAATGGGGGCGTGAAATGCTTTTCACGCCCCCATTTCCTCCACCCTACCCCTCACCGGCGCTCACCTCCAATGAGAGGAGTGTGCGTGTCAGTTGAGGCTTTCGCTACCACCTTCTCGCCCCATCCTCCCCCTTCGGCTGACTCCCACCCTGACACAGCCCTCTCCACTCTGCTATATCTGATACCCTCAATATCCTTGCCCCTGTCATGAGGATCCGCCTGAAGCCCAAAGCCAAATGTAACTCCTGGTATGACTCGGATCTCGTCACCCTTAAACGCAAGTGCAGGGTGGCAGAGAGGAAATGGTGTGCTTCATGTTCATCCTCTGACAAACTGGCCTGCCGCCTGCTCCAAAGGCAATACCGGCTCTCCGTTCTCACTAAGAAGAGAGCCCTTATCCAAGCTCACATCTCTACAGCATCTAACAATTCGGCCGAACTCTTTAAAATCTGCAAGGAGCTGGCCAACCCTGCTGCAGTCTCCACCTCTCCTGTCCCCTCCCAGACCCTCTGCACAGCACTGGCCTCCCACTTCATTTGAAAAACTCAGGACATCCTGTCCTCACTCTCCTCCTATCACTTCCCCCCCCTCTATTCCCTGCTCTCCCTCTGGCCCTTCTGCAGCCACCCCTCCTCCCTCCTTCTCTGCCTTTCCCCTTTTTTCTGCTGACGAGGTTTCAAGACAAGTCCGACCTATGAAAGTCTCGTCAAAACAGGTCCACCCCTGTTCCTCCAAAACTATCAAGGACCACATTGACTCCCTGGCCCCTGCCCTGGCTGACTTCTGCAAACACTCCTTCGAGTCTGGAGTCTTCCCTCCCCCCCCTCAAGCACTCCCTTGTGCACCCCCTTCTTAAGAAACCCTCTTCCGACCCTTCCTGCCCAACTATCGCCCAATTTCCATCACGCCCTTCCAGGGCAAGCTCCTGGAGAAACTGGCCATCTCCCAGCTTAATCTCCATGCTGAATCTGTTGGTAGTCTTCATGACCATCAGTCTGGCTTCAGAGCTGCCAGAAGCACAGAAACTGCTCTCCTGAACATCCGTGAGGACCTGCTCTCTAACCTTGACTCTAACACCCCTTGTGTTCTCATTCTGCTCGACCTCTCTTCTGCCTTTGACACCATCAACCACACCATCCTGATTAACCGTCTCCGTGATAACCTGGGTATCACTGGTCATGCTCTGGCGTGGCTGACCTCCTTCCTCTCCAATCGACCCTCCCAGGTCCAACTGGGTTCCTTCCTCTCCGACATCTTTTTCTCTACCTGTGGTGTCCCCCAGGGATCTAACCTCTCCCCCTGGCTGTTCAACCAGTATCTGGCACTTCTTGCTCACCGCATTGCCGCTCTGTCCCAACTTTCAGTGCTACGCGGATGATACCCAGCTCATTTTCAGGCTACCCTCAGCCTCCTCTTCCCCTTCCCTCATCTCTGACTGTCTCTGCTATCCAGGAATGGTGTGCCGCCAATGACCTCTGGCTTAATGCCAGTAAAACTGAGATTCTACTTATCGGCACACCCACTCCCTCCTTCCCTGCAGCTCTCTGGCCGGCCTCCCTTGGCCCTCTTCCAGCGCCTACCGGCAAAGCAAAAAACCTCAGAGTCATCTTCGACTCCACACTCTCTTTCTCTCCTCACATATCTGACGTCTCTAAGAAGTCACACTACCAGCTACACCTCCTCAGAGGTATCCTTCCCTTCCTCTCCTTCCCCCAGAAGCTCACTGTCTCCAGAGCCCTGGTTCTCTCGAGGCTGGACTACTGTAACAGCCTCTATCTACATCTTCCTGCCTCTACTCTCCGCCCTTTGCAACTTATCCAGAACAGGACTGCGAGACTTGTCCTTGGCCTCAAGCCTAAGGACCGTATCTCTCCAGGACTAAAATCACTACACAGGCTCCCAGTGGCTGCGAGGATTAAGTTCAAAACCCTCTGCATTGTCCACAAGGCCTTCTGGGGCCTTGGGCCAAAATACCTTCAACTCTCTCTTCCGAATTATCTTCCTTCTCGAGCTCTTCGCTCATCCACCTCCAACTACCTCAGGGTCAGCCGCTTCTCCAAGCAACGAGCTGGGGGTAGATCTCTCTTTGCAGCAGGGGGCTCCCTCTGGACCAGCCTTCCTGCCTCCCTGAAACCTGAGGAGAACCATCTCCGGTTCAGGAAGCACCTCAAAACCTTCCTCTTTGCCTCCGCTTTCTCTCCCTCTCTCCCCTGCTAAAAACACTGAACCTGGACTGAATCTGCTACCGGGCCACTCCCGATCTCTGTCCTTGGCCCAGCCACTCTTCCCTCAACTGCCTACCTGCACTACGGGACTGTCTCTGTATCCTACAGCCCCTTCTCCCGGCACTTACCTTGCACTTGCCACCAGCTGGCCCTATTATTTATCTTGTATTCTACTAACCATGTCATGCACTTTTCCTTGCACTTGCCACCAGCTGGCCCTATTATTTATCTTGTATTCTACTAACCATGTACAGCACTTTCCCCCTCTCCCTTCCCCTTGCACTTTTTCCCAGTCCCCTCTACCCTTGCACTTGCGCAATCTGAATGACACCTGGCCTAGTAGGATTGTTGTCCGTCTCCCCTTGTTCCGCCCCCCTGCCTCGTCGCGCCTTGAAACACTCGAGTATAGGCGCGTTACAAATGCCATATCATATATCATATCATGTTAGCACACCCCCTCCACGCCCCCCGCAAAAGGCCAGCGACATAGAAATTGTTGGATCAGCAACTTTCTAAAGACCTGGCATCAACAGCAACTGGGCAGTTAGTCCTGGGGCGGCAGCTCACGTAGCCTTCCGAACTGGTACACTAGCAATGAGAAGAGGGGGGGGGGGAGAGGCACGAGAAGGAAAGTCTAATAAAAACATAACCTTGGAATACAGCATGAGCTGGTGAAAGGCCCATGTATTCGGTCATAAGGAGAGGCTGGTGTCCGATTATAGCCCATTAGCAATGTCTTGTTACCACTGTGGGCATCTGGGGCAGGATACAGAGAAAGAGTGGGGCGAATTTGAATCCAAAAGGTACAGATTTTAAGAAGGTAGAGGTGGAGGATAGCGTCTAACTACTGCTGAGCCCTTCCCCAGCACCTTGATGGAAGAGGCCAAGAGAAGAAATTCCAATCTGCTTTTGAGCAGAATTGCATCACCACTTCTGTCAAAGCAGGAGAGCAAGTGCCCCTCATGCCGCCCCCCTGCCCTTCCATGTCTTCTCCAAAATGTTTTCCTGACGTCCAAGACTACCACCTCCTCCAGGGAAAAGTTGCATGACAACAGCTTGCAGAGTGTGGGCTCGGGTACACACCCAGCATAGGCAAAACCCAAGAACAGCACAGTTGCATCCTGTCTGGTAGGAACACCACAGTGGCAAAAACCCAATATGAATAGAGATAATTGGTAACAACCATAGATGTAAAGGCGAGGGATCAAAAGTTTGTGTTTGCTTCCGAAAACAATCCTTCCTGTATGGACTCCCCCCACCCCTCCAAGAGTGGAGGACCCTCAATTCAAAGACTCAAAAGTTCCTAAACTCCCACCCCTTCCAGCCCCATATTGGCAAGAGAATATCAAGCACTAAATTCCCTGGAGGAGGAAGTCATGGGACCAGTGTCTCTCAAACTCTGGCTTGAATTTTCAGACATCAAGCGTGCAGTATTGGAGTATTGGAGGAATTCGCCGGAAAGGAAATTGTGCATCTTTTCTCAAAGTGTGAAAGTAAGGGGTTGCGGGGAGGTACTGCTCATTTTAAGCTTCCCCCTCCACCGCAATTTTCATAGGCCATGTGTTTGCCTGCCTGACACACAAATGAACAATCTGCAAATATCCCAGATGGCAGCTGTTAGATTGGTCGGTGAAATGAGATACAAGGATCATAGTTTTCATTTAGAGATCCTTGCTGTGGCTCACATTTGCAGAAAGAATATCATACAAAGCACCTTACTTAATGAATTATCAAGGACATTTTCCAGTTACTTGAACAAGACATCTGCTGGTAGCACGAATATTCCCACTCAGTGGAAAAACACTGGCAGAGTAGGTTTATAAAGACTAACTCCTACTGCCATCTGCCCCTTTCCTGAAAGGGAAGGTGGCCATTTAGTGGACCTCCTCCCCACCCCTCTGTCCACACAGAGCACCCACGAATTTAGCTCATTTTAAGGCCTACCTACGGCTCCCAAATTGGCCAAAAGAGTGGGTCTGCATCAACATTAGCCACCGTGCTAATTCGGCCATGTCCACCACACACCACCAAGAAAGTGCTTTGGGTGATGCAGACCACCAGGTAGTACACCAGATCTTTTGCAAAAGGTTGCAACGGCTAGCTAACTGTACCCATCCTTTTAAGTCACATCAGTATGGGGGGGGGGGAGGCTATTTGGTACAAGAGTGTCCGCTATGAGGTCAGCTTCCAGAGAGCCATGTTGGGAAAATGCTCTAAAATATTTTGAGAATTTCGAAAATGTCTGTTAAACTGGACACCCCTGGTTACCTGTCCATGCATTCTCATTTTTGAATGTTGATGAGCATTTTGAGATGGTGGCGGCAGCATGTGAAAGTGTATTGATGAAAGGAGTTATACTTCACAAACTCCACATTCCCATAAGTGCATACTCCCTCCCCACCCCCCAACAGTTTTAGAATAACAGCCTCAACCGAGACCCAGAGTTACAACTTTTAATAGCAACACATTCTTTTCCCGCTTTTAATATGCATATAGCATATAATTAAAAGAAACCGCAAGCTTAATTTAACGGCAACCTCAGGCAATCGCATTAATTTGTATCATTACCAACTTCCCGGTGACTTGAATTGCCTGGAGACAAATATTTTCTGATAAAAATACAAATGGAAGACTTCTCTGAAACATGTCAGAGTATACCATTTCACTACTATCTTTTTCATCCAAGTGAGCATTGTGCAATCAGTAATTAACTAGAAAACTTGAATATTTTCTCAGAACCCAGACACATGAATGGTAATCTTAACTTTCAACCATTTTAGTACACCCAACAATAAGGTCACGAAGCCAGTAAATCCTGTTTAGAACAATAGATGCTCATCTTTCTTACCGGAGCATCTCAATGCATCACTGCACAAGGCTGTGTCTGACTAAATGGGAGCACATCTTCAACTTATGCAAAAAATGAGTCTGTAGCAAGGCGCGGGTCATATTCTCTAAATACCAGAATGGTTTCTACACACAGCATTACTTTACTCAAGTCTGAATTGACCATTTGGGTTTTGCCTCCTTGCCAACTGCTGCTTACTGCCCCAGATTTTGAACACCAGGCTGATGGCCCTTGCTTTAAAGAAAATAGCTCCATCCCTCTCTCGCATGTTCAATTCAAACAATTCTTCAAAGTTGTGGCTGCTATGTGAATACCCAAAGATACATTATTTAATAACCAAACATTTTTCTGTAATCAGTTTAAGTTTTAAAACGGGTTTCATACATTTTATGTAATAAACAAAATCCAACAACTGGGATAAATGTACAAAATATGTAGTAAAAACTCTTTCAATCAGCATAGATCAAATACATTTCTTAACATCTTGAATTTTTTTCAGATCTCTTTCTAATTAACAACTGTAGTAAGTATCCGTAGACAACGCAGTATTTGGCAAAACTAAAACAAAAAGACAAACAACCTCTACAAACAAAATATACAACCATGCATCATCTCTATCCCCCTCCCCCCAACATACAGGGCCCCCTTCCCTTTTAAACCTTCAAACCACAAATGTCCCAGTGTAACACATAAATATGTCCCTAGCCATATAAGTCATTAAACAGCATCCACAACCCTTCATAGAGTTCTTCCCGGTCTAGTTTAAAAAAGGAACAAGTTACTTACCTGTAACTGTTGTTCTCCAACATGGGTCTGGCCTGGATTCACATGCTCATGAATATTCCCCGTCGTCAGGCTGGGAATCCTCGGTAAAGAAAAAGAAAATCAGTATCAGTTTCGTTTCTGATCTGTCTTTCTTAGTAGTAACCAATCACTGATCTCTGGGTCGTACTGCCCCCAGCCAATGACTGCCCGCTCCCTAAACCCTGCCCCTGGCAGCCATCCTCAGATTTGGTAGCACGCCAAGAAGCAGTATGACCAAGTGAAGAGCTGCAGAGGGGTAGGTGGGAGGGTTTGCATGTGAACCCATTCTGGAGAACATCAGTTACAGGTAAGTAACTTGTTCCTTCTCCATCATGGGGGTCTGGCATGGATTCACATGCTCATAAATAAAAGAATACATAGCAGTATACACAACCACGGGAGGTGGCAACAGGCTCAACATTAAGCAATACAACCACTCAACATTAAGCATCTCTTACCTCCTCACCAGGCTCACCTTAGGCGAACAGGTTGCGCAGCACTGCTTGGCCGACCCTGGACTCCTCCCTGGAGTCCCGATCGACGCAGTAGAATCTTGTGAAGATGTGCGTCGACCTCCACGTAGCAGCTCTGCAGATGTCCAGCAGGGGCACACCAGACAGGAACGCTGTGGTAGCAGCGATCGCTCTGGTTGAATGGGCTCTCGGACGGCCGGGCAGCGGTCGGTTTGCCAACCGGTGACAATGCATGATGCAGCCGGAGAGCCATCTGGAAATGTAAGTCTTCGAGAGAGCCTTCCCTTGATTCACAGACCCAAAGTTCACAAACAGTTGTGACGTCTTCCGAAAACTCTTCATGCGGTCCACGTAGAACTTCAGCGCTCTAGCTACATCCAGCGAGTGCAAAGTCCTCTCGGCCGGCGTCGAAGGCGACGGAAAGAAAACTGGTAACACCAAGGGCTCGTTGAGGTGGATGTCCGACGGCACCTTGGGCATGAAGGAGGGGTGCATCCTCAGCACTCGTGTGAAGGAGGGGTGCATCCTCGAGCCATGAAAAGTCAAGTATGGAGGCTTGCAAGATAGGGCCTGAATCTCTCCCACTCAACGTGCAGAGGTGATAGCCACGAGAAACGCTGTCTTCCATGACAGGAACTTCAAAGGCGCCAAATGCATAGGCTCGAATGGGGCCCCCCCATGAGCCTGGTCAGCACCACATTAAGTTCCCACGCCGGGGCAGGGGCCTTCACCGGCGGGAATGATCGGAATAGTCCCTTCATAAATTCCTTTACCAGGCGATGCGACCACAAGGACGCCCGTCCCGTAGTCCTGGTATATCGGGAGATGGCAGCCAGATGTATTTTTATGGAGGCGTGAGCCAGTCCAGCTTTGGCCAGCCACAGTAAGTACGGCAGCACTTGAGGGGCCGTAATCCGCAGAGAGTTAATCTTCTGTGCACTGCACCAAACAGAGAACCTCTTCCATTTATGACCGTAACACTTGAGAGTTGAGGACGCCCTGGCCTTTGCAAGAACCTCTCTGCAATCAGCCGGGATATCGTACCCTCCAAACTCTAGTGCTGCAGGAGCCAGGCCTGCAAGTTCAGTGACTGTGGGTCATGGTGTAGAATGATATATATGATATGATATGATATGATATGGCATTTGTAACGCGCCTATACACAAGTGTTTCAAGGCGCGGCGAGGCAGGGAGGGGGGGGAAACAAGGGGAGACAGACAACGATCCTACTAGGCCAGGTGTCATTCTGGAGAGAATATCCGCGTCCGCCGGCAGCCTGACTGGCTGGGACGTTGACAAGTCCAGAAGGTCCGGGGACCAGATCTTCCTCGGCCACGCCGGTGCAACGAGGATCATCCTGCACCTGGACTTCTTGAGCTGGTTGATGAGGCGGAGCAGCAACAGCAATGAAGGGAACGCGTATAGAAACAGGCCGTCCCAAGGGAACGAGAAAGCATCGCCCATGCTCCTCAGCTGGGGGAACCTGCTGGCGAACCTCCGGCACTTGGAGTTCGTCACCGTCACGAACAAGTCGATCTGGGGTTTGCCCCATCGTCGGAAGAGTCGATCCACTTGATCCTGGCGCAGTTCCCACTCGTGGCACGAGCGTAGCTCCCTGCTGAGTGAGTCGGCAATGGTGTTTTTTATTCCTGCCAGGTGGAAGGGAACCAGAAACATCCCCTGGGCGACGGCCCAGTGCCACAGATCCTGGGCCTCCTTGGATAGGGCTGGGGATCTGGTGCCCCCCCCTGCTTCCGTATGTAGAACATTGTGGTGGTGTTGTCGGTGAAGATCCTCACCACTTTGTCCTTGAGGGACGGGAGGAACGACTTGAGCCGCCAGAACACTGCACGGAGCTCCACGATGTTGATGTGAAGAGACCTCTCCTCCAGGAGCCAAAGGCCTCTTGCATGGAGATCTCCAGTGTGGGCCCCCCAACCCTCCAGAGAGGCGTCCGTAGTCACCGTCTCCTGAAACGCTAGGGTTTGAAAGTCTGTGCCCGTCGTGAGGTGAGCCCGGGTGCCCCACCATAGGATCGCCCGATGGAACTCCTCGTCGAGGGGGATCCTGTCCTCGAAGCAGCCCCCCGCCTGAAACCAGCGGGTGTCGAGGAACTCCTGCAGCGGACGCATCTGAAGTCTGCAAAGGGGTACAAGGTAGATGCATGAGGACATCATCCCCGAGAAGGGACATGATGGACCTCACCCTGGCCACGTCCGTGGCTAACAGTCGCCGTACCCTGCCCAGGATGGTATTGGTCCTCTCCTCTGAAGGGGAGGCCAATTGCTCCACTGTATCGAGCTTCCCCCCAGAAACAGTGCTACTTGCGACGGAACCAGGTGGGATTTGGGGTAGTTGATGGAGAACCCCAGCTTCGTGAGCAACGAGACGGCCCTCGCCGTATGATCGACGGCGAGTTCCCTTGACCTTGCCCGGATTAGCCAGTCGTCCAGGTAGGGGTAGACTTGGATCCCCTGCAGGCGCAGCCGTCGCTGCCACTGGTGCCAGGCACTTGGTGAAAACCATGGGTGCTGACTTTAATCCGAACGGTAGGGCTCTGAATTGGTAGTGGCGTCCTTGAACCACGAACCTGAGGAACTTCCTGTGCCTTCTTAGAATGAGGAAGTAAGCATCCTCCAGGTCCAGCGACGATAGGAAGTCGCCTTCCTCCAGCTACCCCAGCACGTGCTGGAGGGTGACCATCCTGAATTTCTGTGCCTTGATGTACTTGCTTAAGCGGCGCAGGTCCAGCATGGGGCGCCAACCGCCTGTCTTCTTCCTGACGAGGAAGTACCTGGAGTACACTCCGAAGCCCCGGAGCCTTCTGGGGACGAGCTTGATGGCACCTTTAAGCATCGCCCTTACCTCTAACAGCAGTTGAGGGATGTGATTTTTCCTTCCTGGCCACGGGAGGAATGCAAGGGCACTGCTTTTGGAATTCCAGCGAGTGCCCGTTGGCCAGGATGTCCAACAACCAATGGTCGGTGGAGATGGACTCCCATACGCCGACGTACTTCGTCAGCCGGCCTCCCACCGGGGTGCTTCGGTGGGGGCCCGACAACACGGGCGGGTCATTCTTGCTTAGAGGCGGCCTTGCCGCCCTGGCCTCCTTGGCGACGACGGCGGGAACCCCCTCGTTTGCCGCGACCTCTGTAGGCCTCCTGGGAAGAGGAGCGGGCCGCCTGGCGGTAGGTGGAGGAGCCACCGCTGGATCCTTTGGAGGCACCCTGTATGCCTCCAGAGCTCCGAAAGGGCCGTCGCTGCTGAAGCACCCCAAGGGTCCGGGCCGTCTCTGAGTCGGTCTTGATGACCTGTAGAGACTCATCCACTGCCTTACCAAAGAGGTTGTTGCCGTCGAACGGCATGTCCAACACTCTGGTCTGGACGTCCTGGCAAAAGTCTGTCGCCTTGAGCCAGCCTCATCGTCGGAGGCAAACTCAGTTGCCCAGTTGGCGAAATCCGGTATCGGCAATGTCCGTTGCCACCGTAATGGCGTGATCCGACGCCACCTCGCCCTCATGCAGAATCTCCAGGGCCTCCGCCCTTTTGTCATCCGGCAGGAAATCTAGCAGGGGAGCTATCTTGAACCAGAGCTCCCTGTCGTAGCGGGCCACGATCGCTAAGGCATTGTGCGCCTTAATCGTTGTCGCCGCCGACGAGTCATCTCGTCGTCCCATAGAGTCCAACTTCTTACCCTCCCGTCGCCGCTGCCGAGACAACAGAGTCCGGCGTGGGCTGGGCCCTGAGGCACAAGGGGGCGGCATCGGGGACTCAGTACTTCTTCTCGTACCTGTCCCTCTTGGCGGGTGTCGTGGCAGGGTTCTTGAGGACAGCAAGCCCCTCGTCCCAGATGTCGTCGAGTAAAGGCACCGCGAGGACAGTCTTCCTCTTAGCCTCTCGTCGTTGGTACAGAAACCCCTCCTTTTTATGTTCTTCAGGGCAGAGCTGGAAGAGCTCGGATGCCCTGGTTATCATGGCGTGGAAAGAGCCAACCTCGTCGGCTGGGGACGCTCGCTGGGGAGGCGACGACGGGATGTCCACTGTGTCATCGCCGCCTTCGTCGTCCGTCCCCGTCGCCATGTCCGTCGCCGTATCCTCTCCCGGCGAGGGGGATGAGTGGTCCGCCGGTCTCGCAGGCATGAAGGGCAGAGCAGGGTGGACTCTCCTCAGCTTGTTCGGAGGGCTTCCCGACGAGCCTGGTTCTGGCTCCTCCGTCGGGGTGTGTGGTAATCTCGTCCTTATCTCGGTACATAAGGATTGGATTGCCAACAAAATGGCCGCCGAGCTATCCGGGGTCTCGGGCAATGGCTGCAACGGACGGGATGGCCGTTCCTCGTCGCTCTCATCGATCACGTCAGTAGGGACTGTCCCCTGGGATCAAACCTTCTCGAACCTCTCGTTGAGGTTTATGAACCTCTCGTTGAGGCCTATGGACCTTTCGTTGAGGCCCCTCTTGGTCTCCACCAGTTCCTCCTCAGAGGCTGATTCCGAGTCGGTAACGGCCACCGCCCCCCCACCCCTCTTTTTCAGCCAGGGGCTTCACAGAGGTTTTAGCGATGGGCTGGAAAGAGGATTCCCTCTGCGGCGGCAGGGATACTCTGGGCCCAGAGGCCGTTTCCATTGGCGTAGTCTCAGCCGGGTTCTCGGACTTCCTCTTCCCAGACCCAGAGCGCTGGCTCCTAGTCAAACGTGCCGGGGAAGTAGCGCCCTGCTTGGCAACCGAAGAGCCCGACCTTTCGGCGCTCCCGGAGCCCGTGGACTTGCGGTGCTTGGCCTTCTGTTGGGCCCCGTCGCCGGGGCACCCTCAAAGGACTTAGAAGCCCGCTCAGACTTCTTCTTCGCCTTCTCACTTGCTGTGCCCTTCTCCAGCCAGGTGGCGAGGCGGGATCAACGATCTTGTTTGGTCCGTTCCGAAAGGTTCTTGCAGAACGCACAGTCCTTCTCCACGTGCGTCTTGTCCCCATGGAGGCAGTAGAGACATCGCAAATGCTCGTCCTCCTTGAAAACGTTATATAATCCGCATCCAGGGCAGTTCCTGAACAGCTTGGATCCGGGCATCGACTTCCCTTTGTCCTGGGCCATGTCTTGAGGTAGGCCGCAGATCTTCCGGAATCCTCCAAGAAGTGTAAACTCGATGAAAACTTCACCCTTGAGGGGCGTAAAAGGATTCCGAAACGGGTCCCGTTATCAGAAGTAGAAACGGTGGAGCTTGAGGCTCAATTAAACCGAAAAAATGTGAAATTCTCCTGAAAAAATGTGAAAACGCAGTGAAAAACTCAAGAGCTAAACACGAGGACTCCCAACACTTGAGCGTGCAGTAAAAATCTGAGGATGGCTGCCAGGGGTGGGGCTTAGGGAGAGGGCAGTCATTGGCTGGGGGCAGTATGACCCAGAGATCAGTGATTGGTTACTACTAAGAAAGACAGATCAGAAACGAAACTGATACTGATTTTTTCTTTACAGAGGATTCCCAGCCTGACGACAGGGAATATTCATGAGCATGTGAATCCATGCCAGACCCCATGCTGGAGAAACCACCTTTTCAAAAGCTAGACAGGACTGGTCAATCAACAAATCACTCATGGTTTCTTTCTAGTTTTCAAATTTTAAATATCTGCTCAGCAGCCACGATTAAAGCTTTATCAATCCACTGTCTATCACCTAGCCATCTCGCATCTCACTAGACTGGACAATAGAACATTTTGAATGAGAGTCCTAGGAAACTTTATATTTAGCGTCATAGCCAACCTATCCAATACACCTCTCCAGAAGTCTAAAACCATAGAACAATCCCAAAGCATGTGCAATAGTGTGCTGCTTACTAGTACCATCCTATCTACCTTCCAAGATAGCCAACCTAGCACAACAGACACCTTGACCCCTAGCCAATGGATTAAATTATTTGCTAGCAAGCCAATGGGCAAGCAATCCTGGCCGGGGGGGGGGGCCCTCAGAAATAATAGATTAGGTTCTAGATTACCTAAACAACGTTCTCCATAAAGACTTAGCCACACTAAACATGCAACGCCAGCTGCTTTACCCCAAGAGAAATGATGTACATTATTCTGCCCTAAGAAAGCCACCCGAAAACACACCAAGGCCAAACAATCTCCGCCTCTCACCTCCATCAGTGTATAAAACCTACCAACGATCTAAAGGAACCCACTATGTCCTTATGCCAGGATACGAACCACCTGATTAAGGGGGCCTTGATCAACGCAAGACCCATCGTTGCGCATGCTACAGATATAGCAGATATCATCAATAAGCGAGATCTAGACTTCCTTGCGATTTCAGAGACCTGGCTCCATGCTGCCGCAGGTCCCGCACTCCTCCTAGCAATTCCTGACTCTTACACTATTGTAAGAGCCGATAGAGCCTTAACCAAAGGTGGAGGAGTTGCCTTCATTGCCAAGGCTAGCCTGGCACTCAGAGCAACAACTACACCTCTGCTCTAATCATGCAAACTGCTAACAGTCAAGCTAGCTACCTCTACAACTAGCTCACTAACCATCCATCTAATATACAGACCTCCAAGACCCATTGGTTCCTTGGAGGAGGACATCATTGCCCTTCTATCTGACAAAACTAAGCTGACCTCCCAAATATTAGTAGGCAACTTTAACTTAGGTCTCCAGGATCCTAATGACCATGCTGCTAAAATCATCGCCGACTCCCTTACTGAAATAGACTTTGTGCAAAGAGTCATCCAACCTACTCATGCCAAAGGGAGAACTCTCGATTGGGTGGTTGACTTAAACTGTGATACAACCATTACAACTATAGAACCACAATCTTGGACAGATCATTCACTCATCTCCTTTACCATCTGTGCCAATAGACCAGCAAACAAACCTAAAATAATGACCTGTCCTCTCCCCACCAGAAACTAACGAAACATTGCTATCGACCCAGAAGAACTTGTATATCTCTACAATAATACTATGACTCAAGCATTAGACACTATTGCCCCGGTTAAACTGAGAAATAGTAAACCTAAAGCACACCTCAATACTTGGTTTACTCCTCAGTTAAAAGCCCTCAGGTTAGAAAAAAGGAAACTGGAGACTAATTGGAAATCCTACCTTCTAAAGAAAACAAAGACAAAGTAACCAAAATGACCACCCATTACAAAGCAGAGATCATCTGTACCAAACAAGAAAGCTATATAACCAAATAATCCAATTAGCCAATTCGAGTACAAAGGAACTATTTGCTATTCTCAGGGAAATATAATTTGTATTTGTATTTTATTTATTTGTATAGCGCACCAGGCCCAGGGGCAACCGGGCGCATCACTAAGTTACAACATAAGAAAAACAGACAGAACCAAAATTACAAAGTTTACAAGTATAATACAGAATTTACAGGTATAATAATAGCAATGAGAGGACAAGCAGATTATATATACATGTACAAATTAAGCAGAGAACCCAGAGCTAAATGTCCTGGGCGGCCAGCCAGGTTTTCATAAGGCGTTTGAATCTCGGGAATGAGGGTTCTGCTCTAAGCTCATTAGGAAGCGTGTTCCAGAGTTTAGCTGCCAAGATAGGGAAGCTAATTCCACCTGATCTTTGGAGATTGAAACATGGAACCTCAAGGCAGTTTAAATGAGCCATTCTGCGGGGTCTAATGGAGTTGTGGAGGGCAAATCGGTTGGCCAGGTAGCAGGGAGCTTGGTTATGAAGGCATTTGTGGGTAAGAGCCAGGGTTTTCAGGGAGATCTGGTGTGGGACTGAGAGCCAGCGAATATTGCGTCTGGTGTCGGATATGTGTTGGCGCCTGGGAATGTTGAGGGCAGCTCTAATCGCATTGTTTTGGACAATTTGTAACTTGTTTAGGTTGCAGCAATTGGTTCCTAGGTACAGTGCATTGCAGTAATCAATCTTGGATAATACAAGAGTTCTAGCCAAGGTGACACAATTGGTTGCGGAGAGGAAAGGGTGACAGGCTGTAATAAGCTTGCAGGTATATGCTGCTGCGGAAGAGACTGAGTTAGTTTGTCTGGTCAGGGATAGGGTCGAGTCAATGTAGAACCCTAGAATTTTTGTGTCCTTGGCGGTTGGGATATTATTCCCATCGATGATGAAGGACTTGAACGCAGGGTCGAGTTTGGTAAGTTTTTGTGGCAAACCAAGAATAAGGAGCTCAGTCTTTTCGTCATTAAGACAGAGTCTGTGTTGAGCTATCCACACCTGGGTGACCTGGTAGATGACATTGATAGCGAGGGAGTCAGCCATGTATAGATCCCACTCCATCCCCCAAAAGTAAGCATAGCACTACAAGGTGACCTGACTACCTTCATATGGCACAAAGGGAAAGCTAGAATACAACGAAAAATTCTGACTAGGCCTCCTGCTTGGGAGGTCTGGGGGGTCCCGGACGTGGAGAGAGATGTCCTTGCCGCACAAATAGCACCAATGCTAGTCTGGGAGGGAACGGACAAGTCAAAAGAATGGGTGGGAATCGAACAGGGGGTAACCACAATCCCACTGGGAACTCTACATGGGCTGCGGAGGAACGATAGGGAAGCTGAGGGTCGGCTGCTCGAAGCAACCAAGATCTCACTGAAAGGCTGGGACCGAGCACTGAGAAAATGGAACATCACCCGGGGTTGTGCCCCTTCACCCCAATGGCACATAACCAAAACTTCTCACTGGGCAAACGGCCCAGTTTCTGGAAGAACTGGGGACCGGAACAAACACTATACTTGAAGGACTTCTTTCAGGAGGGAAACCCTTTACAGTTCGAAGAGTGCAAACAGAAATTTGGGGTAAGGGAAACTGACAGATATACCTACATTCAGATCCGGCACTGGATAACCCACAAGGAAATCAAGAAAGCAGCTATTAGAGTACCGGTGGGCCTGGAACTAACGCTACATGAAGGGGCCCAAGCAGGAGCTTTCTCCAAAATATACAAGCTGCTGACAGTGCACAAGAGAGCGACTCCTTCCCATACATGGACAACTGGGCAAAAGACATAGGCGACTCCATCACCGAGGAAGAGTGGACCCAAATTTGGAGGAGAGCACAGAAATCCTCCAGATGCACAGCCATTAGAGAGACCGCACACAAGATATGCTTTAGGTGGTACTTGACCCCCCTAAGGTGGCACAAGATGAATCCCAAGTACCCACCCACGTGCTGGAGGGAATGCGGGGGCAAGGGTGACTTGTACCATATGTCGTGGTCCTGCCCCAAGGCAGCCATGTACTGGAAGGAAGTTCTGTGCCACAAAGGAAATCACAGGAAAACAACTGCCAGCAGCACCAAAAGTCATACTCCTGGGCATTACGGTCGAAGATGTATACGCTGCAACTGGCAAGAACGCAACACTTATCACCCACCTGCTAATGGCAGCTAAAATGACCCTGGCACAAGCATGGAAAAACCCAGACGGCCCAATAACAGCATGCTGACGGGTGAAAACATGCAACGTAATGGCCATGGAAAAGGTAGGGGCTCTGAAAGACGGCAAGTACCTCAAATTTCGAGCAATCTGGGATCCCCTTCTTCGACTATGTCAGAGAAGCATATTTTTTTAGGCCAAACCTGTTAAGAGCGATCCAAAACTGAGCATTGACAAGCCAAGTCCAGAAACGCTGCTTCCATGCCGGAACTAACTAGCCAGAACACAACAATCCCTTCGGAAAACAGACGGACCGATCCGTGCCATCGGGGAACCGGGAGGGGGCAGGGAGAGAGGGGAAAGGTTGTTGAATGATTGTAGTTAAAGTTAAGCTGATGTTCAAATTTACACCTAAAAACTGTAACACCAATGGTTAAGATGTGGCCTTAGCAAATGCTGTGCGTTAAATTAATCAAATATTTGACAAACACAATATTTGAAAATGATGGTGTTTGAATAAATTAAGTTGGTTAAAGTTGGCTAAAAAATAAATAAATAAAAAGGGAAAAAATAAAAACAGCCCTTAATCTCCAAGAATTTAATTTTGCCAATGTCTCCACTGCCGAAGTCAAAAAAATCATGGCTTCTCTTAAACCCTCGAGATGCCAAGGCGACCTCTGCCATGCACAAGTAGTCAAATAAGCAGCCAGAGATCTTGCCCCGTTTATTACGAAACTAATAAACGCATCTTTTAAAACATACCAAGTACCAACTAATCTTAAAAGCGTTAATGAAAAGAAAGAAAATCCAGGACTTTGCACCAAATTATTGAAATTGCGTTATTTTATTGTCTTGTGGTGCGCATTGGTTGAGAACACGTGTTTCGGCTCTCCTGAGCCTTTTTCAAATCAAGGCTATTAAATTCTACTGTGACTGTGCATCAAATTAATCATCTATCAGTCATTTAAATAATTAAATACAACAAAGTAGGTTCACAAGAAAAATTACATAAATCCCAATGCCAGCATGAACCCACAATTAGAAATAAGTATAACATGTCAAACATTAAAAGAAAGGGAGAATACAATATTTTTCCAATATTCGATGAACAGACCAATAATCAGCTTTTGTAAAAGACAGAAAGTAAGGGTTGGCGATGGGGAGGAATGCACGGGATATGAAGAAAAAAATATACGTAAAAAATATATACAAAAAGATGAGGGGACAATCAAACAGACAAACAAAAATAAAAAAATGTCTCATTAGTCACTGTTTTTCTACCGCACTTTGTTGTATTTTAAGCTATGTCGCAAAATGTTGTTAACTTATTCGAGGTTAGCTCCTATTCATATCCGTTTAGAGTGAGCTGAATTCCTGGGTTTTATCCCATAGTAGCAATCCTGGTACAATGTTAGTTAACAAAATGACCTTCACTATAATGCTGTTAAGGGGAATTTTTATGATCATATAGTTAAGTGAGCGTTCCAAAAAACTTTCCAATTATGCAGGGTTGTCAGTAGTATCTGGTTACAATCATTGCAACGGCTACTTCTATATTAATACATATTTAGTGTTTACCCCAAAAACTTAAATACGTCCTAATATAGCCCCATCTTAACTTCAGTTCTGCAGCTAAGCACAACAAAACTCTGCGTGCACGCTTACCTTGCTGCGTACGAGTGATTTGCGTTGGCTGCCTTCCGAGAGGAAGGTAACCAGCCCCATTTTGGGATAATTTGTTTGTTCCCATGGAAACGCTGCACTACGATTACTGCCGTGTAACGCCGAGCCGGTCAGATTGCAAACTTCTGAAAAGGCTGGTTTTAGTTTCCCTTTGCATACATATACATTAAACAGCAAACCAAAGATAAATAGTAGTTCTGTTCATTACGTGTCTTGGACCTGCCTTCATACGCGTTTGCCGGTTGTTATGGCAACGTTGCTGTAAGCCCTATCTTAAAGACCAACTCACGCATTTCTTCTTGGTGAGTTTCCCATTAATAAATATTAGCAAATTGCTGTGGTGTTCTTAAGTGAAGCACATATTGGCACATTAATGATATGTGCTTAAACTAATTCATTACAAGGCAACGGAGAAAAGGCATTAGTCTTAAGAGCGCTTGCGTTCTGCCACTACTTAAGAAAGCTTCCCTTGACCCTATGAACTATAGGCCAATTACGACAGTCCCGTATTTACTCAAAATAATTGACAAAGAGGCATACCTTCAAATCCAGCATTACCTGGAGTTAAATAATCTTCTAGAGCTAAGACAATCGGGCTTCAGGCCCCTCCACGGAACGGAAACGGCCACGATTCATTTAAAAACGCAAATAGATCAACTGAAAGATAATATACAAAGCGCCTTACACCTCCTACTCGACCTCTTAGCCTTCTTCGATTTGGTGGACCATAACATACTATGCAAACACGTATCGTTAGTGGCCAACTTCTCACAAGAAGCTGCCGCTTGGATCAAATCCTTTCTCAGCAACAGAACAATGAGTTTTCTCCCAGTCGGATGCTGCAAACCCAATCCCCATCACATGCGGAGTACCACAAGGCTCGTGCGTCTCGCCGACTCTGTACAACGTATTCACTAAACCTCTCTTTGACAAACTAGACCACCTGGGTGTCATCTACACAAACTATGCGGACGACATCTAGATACGCATACCTTTATCAGGGAACTATGACAAAGACCTTGCCTTACTTAATAAAATCTACCTTATCATTCAAGCATGGATGGCCACCCATAGCATATGCCTGAATGATGAGAAGACAGAAATTCTGATCCTCAGCGCCCGACAAACCTCAAACTGGATGGCCAATATTCTGCATTCATCATTAATGGAAATACTATTAAAACTGCAAAAGACACCAAAACACTCGGCTTCTACCTCAACTCATCTTTAAATCTTTGTAAACAAGTGAATGCGACAGCCTTGTCTACCTCCTACACAGTGATGCCTGCAAACCCTACCACTCTCCAAACAGTTGCATAATTCAAGCAAGAGCGTTAAACTTGTCCAAACTTGATTGCTCCTGCATATAGTGCGTTACAGTAAACAAACGTATCCTTAAACTGCAAACCTTACAAAATAATGCGCTTAGAGCCCCATTAAGTATCCCTAGGTGAGATCATATCTCTGAAATTCCCAGGAACTATAAATGGCTCTCTATCAAAGACAGGATTAACTTTAAACTAGTCGCGATTATGCATAAATGCCTCAACATAGCCGCACCGCAATACTTAAGCGAGAAAATCATTTTTTAAAAAAAAAACACATCATCCCGACCAATAAGGTCCACCAACGCCTTCTGTGTTACGGTCCCACGATTCAACCTAAAAAGAGCCGGAGAGATCAGTTTCCCGGTTCAAGCTGCTTAAGCCTGGAACGCTCTCCCACTACATCTACGCACGGATAAATCTTTCCAAAGCTTCAGATCCAACACTAAAAAAATAGCTATTTGTGAATGATACCCTGCCTAGGAATATCTAGACATCCAGAGTAGAGAAGCTTGTCTACTCATTTTACCTTATTATGCACTTGTCTGCTGACCTATTCTAAGTGTTCCACATCGCCTTATTATGTAAATACTTAACCATGCGATCCATGTCTGGTCCGAGCATTTATGTATTCGTTTCTTGCCTCCTCAATCTGTACTGTTTTCTTACATTATTGTTTTCTTCTCCCACTGTTGAATTCCCATGGTTATCCTAAACTGTATATTTGTAACTAAACCTGGATTCTAAGCTGTCTTGTAATACGCCCAGATACCATACGGTGTGGTGTGCTTTATAAATAAAAAAAAACAAAACAAATCTAGCCAAAACAGGCTTGCAGGAACAGCCTCCAAATCCACTTTAGACCTGCTAGTAATACAAATAGGAAATCTGCAACTACGGCACAATCCATTGAGAAACCAGACATCTGTTGCATACCGAAGCTGTACAGAGATTGCACTTTTGGATAAGGACACGTCACTGAGCCGTTCCATACCTTTGGTATGGACAGTGAAATAGAAGTGGGAAAACAATATTTTTGTCTCTACCCCATTTAGTATTAAACCCTGTACCTACAGACTAAGGGGGATGTGCTAAAGTAGTAGTTGGAAAGGTCTAGACATCAAGACCAGACCAAAACAGTGCATGTCCTTTGGTATTTGAGCCAGGAGTTAAAAGTTACAATTCACCCTCTAGAAGGTTCCTGGAAAATAATGCCCAAAAGAGACTTGTCAAAAGATGTTTTCTGGGAAATCTGGAAAGAAATAAGGGATTACATATGGATGTAAAAGCCACCTCAAGGAGCCAGCAAAAAAAATATAATAATTAAATGGCACCAACGACAGGCTAAACGAAATAATCAGGCGAGACTTAACATGAACAAGCAACTAGTTGACGTGATGGCCATGACCACACAATTGCACCAAAAATAGGAACACTTAAGAGTAAGAGGAAAAGTTAAGATCCATTCGTACCCGGCGATAGTCGAGCAGAATGCAACATGCATTCTGATTGGCTCTCGCCAGATTATTACCCGGCCGAGAATCCCTCGATTCTCGGGTGGGATTCCAGCCCCTCATTGGCAGCCCCTCAGCCAATGAGGAATCTTGAAGCGGGGCGATCCCCGCACCGAGCCTCCCCACGGCTGAGAGGCTGCCTTCGCCACCCGCTGGGGACTCGGGTAAGGTTATTTATTTTTTTCCCCCCTTTCCTTCCTCCTCCCTCATCCTCTTGCTCCTTTGTCGCCGGTGGGGGGCGATGGCGTGTGCGGAGACTCGAAGCCCCCTTCCGCCCTCCCAAACCGACTTCCCTTTTTTTTTTTTCTTCTTTTCAGGTGTGGACACACTGGAAACACTTCTGTTCCCAGCACATCTGCTCCTGATGGCTGCCATCTCGGGCCTATAACTATGGATCCCGGGGCATTACCTGAGTCGGTAATGCCCCCACCACTCGGGTCATATTGCTTTATTATGTTGCTAGCAAAGAAAGCCTGATGCAGCAAACCATCTGCTAACACAGGGTGCAAAATGTGCACTCACCACTATCTACCGACTAGTCATATTCGACTCATGGCGTGAAAGAAATTGTTGTGTGCATGTATATAGAATTGAAATTCTGAAAGGGATACTGCCCCTTGTGTTGATGATTGGCTGCTGAATTTGTCACGTTTCTCTAAAAAGGGATAAAGTAACTTTTCATGGTAAAGATCAACATCATAGGTATGAGAGCATCTGGGGTGTGTTTAATGACCTTTATGCTCAACTATTTGCAATTGTGCCTTAAGGTTTACTTGGTTTGACATCTGTGTTGTGGATTGGTTTTAGTATTGTTTTCCTTTCTCTCCATTGTTCTTCTCCCCTCCTCCACCTTTACTCCTTTTACGTTACGACTATGATGGCCGAGTTGAGTTTGTATCTATTCTAGAATATGTACATAAAAATGATTCTTCCATTTGTTCATGAACCTTTGAAAAAAATATATAATAATTTGAAAAAAAAGAATTGAAGTGGTGAGTGACTTTAAGGCCGTCTAGCAGCTTGCAACTTGATGTTCTGTATATGTGATTTTACCGACCACAATTACAGAATGGTAAATTTAATTGCGGGCAAAACATCGAAAAACACTCAATTTTCAAGCCCCCTGATTTTCTACCCTTACAAAGACCACCCCAACCCCATTCAGAGCCATTTTAACCCCTTACCCCACTACCCTTTATTTGTTTGCAGTGTTTTTCGGCGTTATTGGCCACAGTGAAATGTACCACTAATGTTTTAGATGAATTGACTGGGTACCGAAAAAGTCTGTGGTAAAAATAAAGAAATTGGTGCTGTGGGCATGGCAATGAGGCAGCAATTGGCTGAGCAAGAACAATCAAATGAAGGCTCATTCAGCAGGCGTCGAATAAGCCATCTTTTGAAAGGGCCAGGTAACGAGCACCTCGCTCCTCTTTCCACTCGTCCTGCCCATGTTTCTGGCGCCAGTTAGGTCCTTATATTTGTCTCTTCATTACTGTACTCTCCCGTTTCTCCTGTGCCAATCTATTCTTACCTTCTCTCTTTCTCCATTGTTCCTCCTCCGATTTTGCTTTCTTTAGCTGGTTTTGAGACAACCACCTATTTCCGTCGCAATCTCTGTGTTTTTAATACCCTTCTATTGAGTGAACGGACCGTCTCTGGCCAGAAGACTGCCGTCCCTTTCACCTTACTGATCACCACCCTACAGACTAAGGCAACGAGTAGCATCTTCCTAGTAAAAATCGCTACGTGATTACACACAAGTAATAAAAAATAAAAAAAATACCCTTCTATTTTATTGTGCACTTCTCTTTCGTCTCACTACACATTCTCTACCCTCTCTGTTGCCGATGCAACCTTTTTCTTCTCTCAATACCCTTCATCCTGCTTCTTTCTCTCCCTCTCCCAAATCCCCTCAATCTTGGCTCTCTCCCCATCTCTGCTCAATGTGGCGAGTTCTTAGTCTCGAGCGCCGCTGGTGCAAGTCCCACTCGGAGTCTGACTCCCTCTCTTTTTCATTCCATCACGCTCTTTATGACGAGCTCTTCTTGCTGCTAAGCCTAACCATTACTCTGACCTTCTGCGTGCCCAATCTGCTCACTCACTGTCTTTATCCAATCTTTTTCTCATCTCCTAACACTGCCTACCCTTGATCATTCCCTTCACTGTACTCTTACTGCTTCTGACTTGGCAACATTTCTTTCTACCAAAAGCGCTTCTCTTCGTGCTGCCATTGTTCCCTCCGCCTTCTCTCCTGCTCCTCCTTCCCCCACCTCCTTAATCTCTTCCTCCCTCCCCCCCCATTACTAACCAGGAGACCTCTTCTCTTCTGACTTGTTTCCAACCCACTGGTTCACCTTCTGATCCTATTCCATCTTCTTCAATTCCTGAAGTGTATTCTTCTCTTGTCTATCTTAACACTCCCCTTAACACCTCTCTTCACATCAAGCTTTACTTCTTGCTTTAAGCATGCTATTCTCCCCCTTCTTAAAAAGCCATGTCTTGACCCTCCCCTTTCTTCGAACTTCTATCCAATTTCTCTTCTTTCTGATCTCTCGAAATTACGAGCGGTTAGTCTATACTCAGGTTTCTGACTTTGTTAATGAGAACGATTCTTCCATCACTCAACTGAGACTGCTCTTCTCAGTCTGTGATACTTTGCCCGCTACTCCAAGCATTCCTCTCTTCATACTTCTAGATCTATCCGCCGCTTTCGACACAGTTGATCACACACTGCTTCTCGCTTCTTTGGGTTTGCAGATTCAGTTCTTGCTTAGTCTCATTCCGATCTATCTAACCTCACTGTCTCCAGGGCTTGTTTCTTCTCTCAAACTTTTCCACTTCTTCATGGCATTCCCCCCCCCCCACACCCACGAAAGCCTCCATTCTTGGCCCCTTTCTCTTCACGTTCTATCTTTTGCTGCAATTATCTCGTCCTTTGGGATTTCCCACCACTTTTATGCCGATGACATGCAACTGTTGCTCTTTCCACTCTTTTACTCCGGCTATCCACAATAACGTATCTTCTTGTTTGCTTGCTATCAAATCTTGGATGTCAGACCACTTTCTGGTTCTAAACATGTCAAAAACTGAAGTGCTCTTCTTCGCTGCCACAACTATTCCCCCCCTCCCTCCCTGCCTCCCTCCCTCTTTCGTCTCTACCGCCTTCCTCTTCATCTATTTTCACCACTTCTCTTATATTCGGTCTTGATCTTGACAGGCCCAGCCTTTTCCCTTAACATTTCTTCCATCTCCCGTTCTTGTCGCTGCCATCTTTTTAATAGTCGTAAAGGCTGTATTTTTCTGACCTTTGGTTTAATCTTTTGATTTAATCTCTTATTTTCCCTTTTTTTAAAAAATGTTTCTTTCGAACCTGTTTTTTTTGGTTTTGTACATACAAGCTTCCAAAAAGACATTGGACATCAGGAGCGCTACGCAGAGCTTAATTATAACAGAAACAAAGGAAACTAAAAAATAAGAAAGAGAAAAACAAACAGGTAACAGAAAAAGTATTTGGGAGGGAGGAGAGGGGGTCGGGGGGGACACAGGGAGACAGCAACCTTTACAATGTGCTTAGTTCAAGGCAACACGTCGTGTTGGCGTGAATGATCGCAGAGCTCTCAAGGTGTTCGTTCATTAAGTAACTTGGTGTCAGGAACCTGGGAAAGTGTTCCGGAACCCCTTTGGCCCAGGGAATTTCAGACTGTTACTTAGCGCTGTCGGGTCAGGTCCTTAGTCTAGCTTCCCCATCTAGCGAAGGATAGGGGGCGGTCTTGCCACTCCTGGGAACTTCTGGGTGTAGTCCAAGAAGGGGGCCCATGTCTGGTCGAATTTGATTCTGTTGCTGAACCTGATGGCTGTAATTTCTTCGGCCGTAACTATGTCCCAGCACTTGGACCACCACATTGGGATTGCTGGCCTTTGGGGTTTTTCCAGAGTCTGGCTATTGATATCTTTGCGGCTGTTAATAGATGAGAGGACATGTCTGCCATCCGGCCCGTGTGGAGTTGCCCTCGCCTTTAGCCCCCAATAGGAGAATTCCTGGGTCCCACGGAATTGTAAGGCCTGTTATCAGCTTGATTTGTTCTAAGACATTTCTCCAGAATTGGACAGCTTTAGGGCAAGTCCATAAGAGGTGTAACAGCGTGCCCGTTTCCGAACAAACTTGGGGTTAGCCGGGTTACATTTGTTAAGTATCTCCGGAGTTTGGTACCATCAATAACACACTACAGATGCCCCTTCCTTATTGGTAATGCACTTGGAGCTTTTGTGAGCTCGGCCCAGATGTGGTTTCACTCCTCCGGATCGATAGCTCTGCCTGTGTCTTTCTCCCAGTTCAGAATGTAGGCCACTTTTTTGCTTGGGTCAGTTTTATCGAGTAGCTTATATAGGGAGGATATTTTCCCCTTTGGAGGGTTAGTCGCGAGTGTTCGTTCTAGGGCTGTTGGTTCTCCGCTTCCGTGTTTCCTTATTATTTCGCTTGACAGCCAATGCCCGAGTTGTGCATACCGGAACCTCTCGGTCCCTGGGACTTGGAATTTGGCTTTACAGGCCTTGAAGTTCAGCAGGGGTCGGTTCTCGAAGAAGTCTGCAAGGGTCCGCAGTCTTCCTTGCTTCCTTCCATTTGTTGAAGCTGTTTGGGAAGATGCCTGGGGTGAAATCTGTGTTGTCCCATAGGGGGGTGAGTGGACCTGTCGTGCTTCTGCACTTCCATAGCCGGGCAGCTCTCCTCCAGCTCGACGACGTGTTTTCAGTCGCTGACAAAGGGCCTGTGTGCAGGGTGTCGCTGAGACTCTTCAAATGCGGAAGAGATTCTATTGGACTCAGAGACCAGTCTTCTTCCAGCTTCAACCAGCGGGGCCGGTTGGTGATAGACTTCCATGCAAAGGTGTGCGAGAGCTGTGCCGCGAGGCAGTATCTGGCCACATCTGGGACCCCTAGGCCACCCATCGCTGAGCCCCGGAGCATGATGCACTTCAGAATTCGCAGTTTCTTTCCTTCCCAGATGTCTTTCAGAATATCTGCCTGCAACTTATGGATGGCCTTCTTCTGGATGGTTGCTGGAAGGGCTAGGGAGTAGTAGAGCAGCCTTGGAATCAGGTTCATCTTCAGTGCTGTGATTCTTCCGAACGAAGCTCCTGCCAGTGTGCCAAGTCATTCCTAAACTAAAGGGAAGGAAGTTTATTTTGCAGATTCTTTCTGTATTGCGTGGCAGCTGGACGCACAGGTAATGGAGTTGCGATTTCGCCCATAGGATTGGGTAGATAGCCTGGGCTTTTTCGGCACATTGATGCTCACTGCCGTAGACTTTGTGAGGTTTACTTTGAATCCCGAGGCCTCGCTGAATGCTTACAATTCTAGCCACAGAGCCTTCATGGATTCTTCCGCTCAGGTTATCGTCTTTAATACATCGTCTGCATATAAGGCTGCTTTGTAACATTCTCCTTTAACTTCAAGGCCATGCATCATCGGGTTGCAGCAAATTCTACTGGCAAATGGCTCCATAGAGAGGGTAAATATGAGAGGGGAAAGGGGACATTCTTGTCTAGTGTCTCTTGTTATGTTGATTTTGATCGAGCAGGCCCCGTTCATTCTAAGCCTCGTAGAGTGGTGTTGGTAGTTGGCTTACATCCATTTTACGCAGTTTGGGCCAAATCCGTAGTGCTTCACTAATCTAGCCCCAGTCCAGCATGTCAAAGGCCTTATGTGCATCGAGAAATAGGGACAACTTTTCCAGTCCCATCCTGTTTGCTGACTCCATTATATTTATGGTTCTCCGAATGTTGTCTTGTGTGCTGCGGCCTGAGATGAAACCCGTTTGGTCCAGGTGAATTATGCCTGGAAGGATGTGTGCTAATCTATTCGCCAGGATTTTTGCTAACAGCTTGGCATCATTATTTAAAAGAGTGAAGGGCCGGTATGATGCACATTGGTCACAGTTTTTCCCCAGCTTCAGAATGAGAACCGTCAACGACTTCTCAATCGAGGGGGTGGTGGAACCAGTCGTCAGGAATGAGTTGAACAGGCATGCTAGTTGGGGTGCCAGAATGTGGGCGAATTTCTTAAAATATTGGGCTGTGAATCCATCTGATCCCAGCGTTGTGTTCTTCAGGGAGCGAATGGTGTCTCCTATTTCTTACGCTGTAATCGGGCATTTCAGGGATTCCATTCGGAGGTGTGGAACTTTTGGGTCGTTGCCAGGTATTGGACTTGCGCTGACTTGGCTGTTGGGGGCCCGGTCATGACTTCTTCGTGGTGTTGTGTCATTAGATCGAGCTGCTCCGCGATTGTATAGCGTAGATTACCATTCCTGTCTTCTAGGCATTGAATGTTGTTCCGCGAGCGGAGCTTCTTCAGCTTGTGCACCAGGAGGCGGTTTGCTTTGTTGCTGTTCAGGTAGTAAAATTGCTTGGTGTCGGCCAAGGCTATGGCTGAGCGGTCCGCCAGGTGCCTTTCCAGTGCAGCTTTCGCTTTTTTTGAGTTCCCGCCCTTTTGTAGTTGGGTGCTTTTTTGAAGTTGCTCTCCATTTCCGCAACCCTTTCCTCCAGTCTGTTTTGCTGCAGTTGATGCTGGCATCAGAGCCTTGCTGTGCAGTTAATTGCTACTCCTCGGATTACTGGTTTCATAGCGTCCCAGATCACTGCTCTTGAGTTCTCGTTAGCTGTATTGTCCTTGAAGTAGTTTTTGAGCACTTCAGTTAATTCTGCATTAATGGCTACATACGCCAGGATCTGGTCTTGCAATTTCCAGGGTTTTTACAAAGGCTCCAGTAAGCCACGCACCTGGAGGCACATGGTAACTGGGGCATGGTCAGATATGCCTCTGTACCCTATTTGTATATCCTCCACGCAGGGAACGAGCACGCTGGATGCCAATATTAGATTAATCCTTGTGTGTCCTCTATGAGCATGCAAAATAGATGTAAAATCCTTCGCTCCTTTGTTGCTTAGTCTCCATACGTCGATAGTTTCAGTTTCCCTTAAGAATTCCGCCATGGCTAGTGCTTTCATGAAGTCTTCTCGAATTGGGAGGAGTGTTTTATCTAGGTTCGGGGTTAAGTTGAAGTCCCCTCCAATTAATGGCTTTCCCTTAAAGAAGGCTGCGATGACTGGTAGGAGATTGCAGATGAAATGAAGCGGATGAAATAATCCTGTGCACTATTCGGGCTGTAGATCTCTGTGTCTCTGTTGAAGCTAGCTTTGTTTTCTCCAGCATCTTGTTGCTGTAGAGTCCAACCCGACCGAGAATATTCCTGCATACACTTCTCCCTCCCTTCCCCCTAACCCCCCACTACAATGAACAACTGTTTTTCCAGTCCAGTCTTCAACCCCAACAGGGCATCCGGCCAGGCCAAAATATCCAACTCGGTTGGAGGCGGAAGCGCCTCTAAGTGTTCCAGTGAAACTTGTGGATCTTCCGGCTGGTAATGCCCACATATCCATTCACTTTGTGTTTTGCTACGAGGACTCTGCCCCCTTGGCCCAACGGGTCCTGTGCCATAGCGTGAAGACCTTATATCTGTTGGCAATGAGGGCCCGGGAGTCCCATTATGTAGACTTGTGGGGCTCACAAGTGGTGTGATCTTTTCCTGGTAGGAATAGGCGATGGTGCCTTGGGGCATCCTGGGGTTGCAGCGCAGCGGGGCCTCCCCTCTCAGCTGATGTTGGGCTTCTAATTCTTGGAAGAGGGACCTTGAAGTCTGCGGCAACGCTCTACCAGAGACCTGGACCTCAGGGATTCCCGCTCTGCCCCTTCCGTATAGGGTTTTGCTTTGTCAGAATCGTCTACTTCGGCGTCTGGATTCATGAAGTTTTCCGCCTCGCTTGAGAGGATTTGTCAGGATTTTCCTTCCCATGTGAAAGTTAGAGCTGTGGGAAAGCTCCAGCGATATATGATTTTCCTCTCGCGGAGCCATTCAGTCATAGGCTTTAGGGCCTTCCTCTTTACCAATGTAGTCACTGCCAAGTCTTGATACAGGAACATCACAGCATCTCTGAAGTGTATGCAGGTTTCATTTCTGGCTTCCTGCAGGATTTCTTCTTTAACTCTGTAGAAGTGCACTCTTACCAGAAAGTCTGGTGGCGAGGCAAAGTTTTGCTTTGTCCTAGTTCTGTATACTCAGTCGAGTTCCAGCGGGGCTTCAGCCGGGAGGGTTATGATGAAGCGGAGCAGATCGTTGACGTAGGCCCATAGGTCGCCTGAGATTGATAATGGGATTCCCCTTAGGCGGATGTTATTGCGCCTAGATCTATTTTCTGCATCCTCCTGTCTGGCTTTGAGCGCATTGCATCTGGCTTTGAATGCTGCGAGTCTGTCCACTCCCTCCACAATTTCAAAGTTCTGTTCGCAGAGTGTGGTTTCCATTTCCTTTGTTCTGGATTCGATTTCCCCCACTCGCTTATCCAGGGTTGAGATCTTTCTATTCAACTCTTCAGTCCCCTTTCTGATATTCCTTGGTAATGGCTGCTAGAAGTTCTTGTAGGTCTGACTTTTTAACTGTTTGTGCCATCTGGTCGGAGCTGGCTTCTGGGTGGGTGCCTGGCACTGCACTTTCGCTGCGCTCCCCCTTCTTTGGTTTTGTAGCCATGGGAGTCGTTAGTAATGCAGCGATGTCCGTCTGTTTAGTAGACTTGAAATTTCTGGACATTGTTTTGAGTTTGGCCTAACTCCGGGTGGAGTTCGGCGCCGTACTGCTAGCGCTATTTGCAGGGGTTCAGATAGAGCTCCTCTATACCAGAGTTCGGGGTGAGCTTAAGAGACAGACTGCCCTGAAGTTTGCTATTGGAGTACTGGGGCGAGGACTGTGGGCCAGGTTGTGAGGAAAGGCTTGATTGTCTAGGCCCATGAAGCGGGAGCCTACCGCATAACCACCTCATATGTCAATACCCGGGGAGGGGCAACTTACTCTGTGCTGCTTCTTTGGTCCCCCCGGATCTTGCGACCAGGGTCGCCTTGCCCGCGGTTAAAATTGATGTGTCGGGGGAGTGGATTCTTTAGCGTGGAGTTCCCAGGAGTCCCAACAGATTGGGGGGGGGAAGAGAGAAGGGTTTCCTGGATCTCCTTCCTGGTGGCCTTTGCTGGAGATGCTGGTGTTGTGGGGTGGTTGTGGACCTGAATAAGGTCTGTCATTCTGCTGGAGAACAGATCACTGGGATCTGAGAGCCACCTGAAGGGAACTCTTTCTCAGACAGGCTTCTGGCACCAGAAAATTGCAGGATCCATGAGGTTGAGCAACCTTAGGAAGTCAAAGGTCGGGAGATGTTGGGCACTCAAACATTTTTGGACCATCTGTAAGAGATGTGCCCTCAACTCTGCTGGCGAGGTAAAGGAGTCAGAGGTTTTGCTGATCCAGCAGCAGCCGAGGGCATGGCGGAAGAAGCTGCAAGAGGAGTCCTACCTACTCTACCTCTTGACGCATGTGGTGTCCTCTCTGACCTCTGAGAATATTGTCCTCTCCTACTTGAGATCAAAAGGATAGAATCGAAAAGGACACCCTCTCCATCCCTGTGCTGAAGACTGGGATCGACAAATGTTGTCAGATTGCCACCCCCAGAGATATTTCTGCAGCCCTAGAAGCTTGCATCCTTTCTAAGCGGTCATCAGCTTTCTCTCCAAACAACTGGGCACCTTCA
This sequence comes from Ambystoma mexicanum, assembly GCF_040938575.1. NCBI lineage: Eukaryota > Metazoa > Chordata > Amphibia > Caudata > Ambystomatidae > Ambystoma > Ambystoma mexicanum. Next base: position 1,287,331,405 of record NC_090924.1, read on the forward strand.
AAAAAGCCTAAACGTGCCTGAACATCAGGTGCAAAACCTGGTTTTCTCAGCCACTTATCACTGTGCTGGCTGCCATTGCCCTGCTCACTGAGTCAGCTGTTTCAAGGTGGATTTCAGTGACTAACATGGCCTCCTTGGCATCCTGGACAAGGTTCAGGAGCCCTTTCCTCTCCCCACCTACCGGGATGCGGTCTGCTGCGACTCCCCATAGGGTGTAGGTGTATTCGGTAAGGGCACTAGTGGCATTGGCAGATTTAATGGCGATGTTGCCAGCACTGGGCATCCATGTTCCTATCATCCTGGTCTGCTGGGGCCAAAGGGTATGCTGAAGCTCTAGAGGAAGATGTTGCAGCTTGCACCAGACTTTCTGGCATTGGGTGCCTCTTTAGAAAAGGAGGGTCGATCGAGGCAGGTCTTCATTTTGTGCTACTGTTCAGTTCACTGCCGGAGAAGAATCCGGCTTAAGACAATTTCCAATTACTCTTACTCTCAATGCGGTGTGGAATGGCAGTACCATCTCTTTCATTGTTCCACTGACCAGTAGGTCAGAGATCGTCTCTCTCCACTATGACAGCTGGTTTAGACCAACCAAGATACTCTGACACCTTACTCTTTGCTGACATATAGAATGGGTCAGAGTAACCGGACATCTCTGGATTTCCAAGTTAGTCTCAGGAGAAGTCTCCCAACTACTGGCCTCTTGAGTGCCAACAAGATTTTTCATCTTTGACTCCACTGAAACTAGCTCCTATGGTGCATTGGGGGTACCATACTCATACCAAAAAGGTACATCCTAGTCTTCCACCTCTTCCTCAAAGACTGAACCCATGGACCTGAAGAATTCTGATCTTGGTAAGGGATTGAACTTCTTTGAAGGCTCGACAGAAGGCTTCGAAGTCCTCGGAGGTACTGAAGGCATTGATGGCGTGGAGGGGGTCTAGGCAAGCAGCTGCGTCGAAGACTTTGGCGGCTTTGGTGAATGCCTCGATACGGGCATCGAGTACACCAACAGCTTAACCTTTGAAGAGGAGGCCAGTGACTTGACTGTGTCGAAGACTCCTTCGACTTATGTCAAGGAGCCTTTCTTCCCGAGGTCTTGGGCATGCAAGGAGACACATAAAGTGCCCCGCTAGTCTTGATAGACGTAGAGGGACGGGAAGGCTTTGACTCTTTGATAGAGGCACTCTGAGTTGCAAAACTAACATCTTCAAACAGAATTTCTCTAATTCTCAGGAGTCGACATCTTACTTGGAAAGGAGACCTTCCGGTGAGGCGAGTAGGAAGACGACGATGGCCTGTGGCGCTCCTTCCTTTTCTCGTGGGAGGACGAGTGTCGAGACCTCGACTTTGTGTGCTTCTGGTGTCTTTTCTCTGGGGACACGTCCCTGGAGTCAGAAGATTTTCTTTTTGAAGGGGATTTAGAAGAGGGTCTACCTGCTTAGAGGTTCCCCTTCCTCTCACGAAAGGCCTTGACCGTCATAGATTGACAAGACGTGCAGTCATCGACTTTGTGGTCTACCCCCAAGCACCACAAACAGAATCCGTGCAGGTCCGTTAAGGACATTTTCCCCCAGAATCGGTACAACGCTTAAAACCGGTCTTTGTTGTCGAAGACATTGTTGAAGATTAAGTAAGAGAAAGAAAATGTGCCGATGCGATATCGCTCCGAAGCTTGCTGGCATGAGGAAAAACAGGACTGAGGCAACGGTCGCTGTGCGTGCCATTTACACCAACGTCGACATCATGGCTGAGGACAGGACGGAGGTCATCGAGGGCCATGACTCGACAGCGCCCGATTCTAGATTCTATGGAGAGAAATAAAAAATCTGATGCAAGCTGCAAGCAGACTGGAGTTTCAAAGATGAGGAATACGTGGGAGGACAATTCATTTGAAGTACCAGCATACCAATTGATTTGAAATCTTAACATCCCAATGGAGTTTGTTTTTTATTTTAAATCTTTAAATATGCCCAAAGCACAGGCTCGTGAAATTGTTATTCATAAACACACAGCGAAAAACTGAGTTGTACAAAAAAAGAAAACTACTGTTAGAGCAAATGAGCAGACTATAAAATATTCTTGCAAGTGTCCTGCAACGCCTGTTCCGTCTCCTCTGTCCAGAACCTCTTTCACTCAAAGAGTCTACATTAAAAGAACTATCAGGTAATGGGATACGCAATGCCACAAATATATGGTAAAGCAAACCTTTTCACAGAAGCCAGCACAGTAATGCCAGTGATAAGATTATTTGTCCAGGAACACTGGATGCAGTGCTCCAGATAAGATTTTCAAGTGGGAGTATTGTACTCCCTAAAGTTTAAAGCTGGGAGTAAAATGTTTGTGGAAAAGCTGGAGCAAAGGGTCCTCCTATGTGTTTGATTCCTATTTTTTTGTTTGGAGTATTTGCCTATTTTTAGAGAGTAAAAGTGGCCGATACACCCTTTATCTGTAGGGCTGACTGGATCTCCTGCTCCCAAAACCAGGATACAAGCATGATCGCTTTGCTTCCACAGTCTGAATTTGGATGCCCAATCACCTCTCGAGACTAACACTTTATGCTCATCATTGGAGGTGGCTGCCTAGATTTTACAAGTCCCCATATGAAAAAAACAATGTCTAGACCTTCACCATACTGATGCCATGTTCGTTTTTATAGCAGGTAGATTAATAGCACCTGTTTTGCTACAAACCAAAGTACATACATATAAATGCAGGTTTATCAACTTCAGACATAGGAAAGGCAGAGTCCACATGACAGGAATTTAGTATTGCAGATCTCTGCAATGAGCGCTTAACACACAGAGATATCTTCTGAGCCCTCGCAAACTCAAGCGTATCAATATGCATTCCAACTTTGGCTTTTGCACATGATCAATGTAAACCACCAGAAAAGTGAGAATGTTACAGGAGTTATATCATAGTGAACGCACAAACTACGTATGCGGCAGTAAACACAGAAAGAATTACAGGATGAATTGGTCAGAGCAGAATGTACTTGTCAACAACAGACAGGCAGTTAAAGCCTCAGCAGCACGCCATAAAATATCCAGATGCAAGTTTATTTAACAATGGGAACCGACTTCTTTAGATAAGGCAGCCTTGTGGAGCCCCCCTCCAAAGCGGAGGCCCATACTGGAGCCCCTTTTACCCTTCCATAAAGACTTCCGTTTGCCCACCTGATCAGAATGATCAGCTTGTAGGCCCTTCCCAGTGGGTAATGCCTATATTCTGAACTCTCCAATTGGTTCTCTGCGACACCCAGGCTGCAAATTATCCATATACGTTCCAAAATACATGGTATGCCGCCATTCTCTCAATTTTTAGAAAAGGTACATATTATTGATCTTGATAGGGGGGTTTAAAGAAACATTTTACACAGCAGCACATTAGCTCTTAGGGGGAAATCGTGTACAGCATTAACTGGAGGTGACTGCCGTATGCCCTTCAAAACACGAATAAGAAAAAATGCTGACAAGGTGAATAAAATGGACTACAGCACGTCCAAAGCGAACTCCGTGGACCAACCATTCCCACTTGGAAGCCCCTGAACACTGAATTCCAAAGGCACATTAGTATGCAACAGACAAGCCAAACAAACGCATTCCTTTTCATTGTATGGGTACACAAAGCTCCATCCAAATAGCTGCGAAAACAGATTCACATCCAAGAAATGTGAAGATAAATGGTTATAACCAGCAAAATTCAGTTATTCTTCGGACAACAGAATACAAAACATGTAAATGATTTCAAATTAGGTTTGATGTTCTCTTTTAGATTAGGCAGTATGTTTTTAATAAGGTGTAAAGCAAAAATAGTTATGGTGTGCCGAGTCTGGTAAAGTAGCCAACCCTAGGACCAATCCGTACACTAAACCATGGCAACCCCCACCCCACCCTCTACTAAAAGATTTTGTACTCGTTTATTTTACGCAGCACAAGGCGACTATGCAGTAAACAGCATCCAGTAAATCACACGGATTAATAAAATCTATCACACCGAAATATTCATAAAAAGGGCAGATATGTTGTGCATCTCATAACAGATAAAGCAAACGTTTTTCGATATTGCACACACAGGGTGGGCCAGATCAGATATATGACAGTTAAAAAATGCAAAAGTTATACGGAGACATCGTCCTCGGGAGACCACGAACTGACTTTCTTTTGGGTAACGAGCGTATATGCATTTTGAGTTTCGCTTTCCAGCTCTAGCACGATAGGTGGTAAAACACCTTTTAAAAAAAAAAATACAAAAAAAATATTAATAAAATAAGGTGGTCACAAGACATTCATTGTCTTTGCCATTGGATCTATAATATTCAAACACCCACCTAATACGTCCACCTAATACTTTTTATAAATTAGTTTTGTTGGCCCCAAGGACACGTTGTCTTGAAATCACGTAACGGTCCCAACAGGCAGATAAATGAGCGTTAATAAACGTTTTGGCACTGAAGTGCGTGTACTGAAACAATCGCTTGGTGTGCGAAAATGCAAAACCATTAAAAAATAAATAACACCTCCACTCAAACTTGGACCCCAAGGAAGTAAAATACTCGCCCGTTCGAGTACTGGGTTTGGGAACACGTTCCAATTTCACCTGTAAATTAGGAAGGAGGCATGCACAATACCTTTACTCCCTCCTCTCATTTTACTCCCGCTCTCTCCGCTCAGTAAACCTCTACCTCCTTACTGCACCCCCAGCCCCATGCAGTGCTGCAAGCAAATGGGCCATTTCAAGTAACTTTGAACATCCAAACAAATCGCGTTTAAAAATTAAAATTCTACCGATATACTCAAAGTGAAGGAAGCAAAGCAATGGTAATTAAAATGATGGGCTTCACACATGATAACATGTTTGTCTTTCCGTTTTAAGAACAAAAAAGTTCCTGCTAGAATGGTGGTGACCTTTAGCAAATGGCCTTAAAAGGAGAAACGCAAACGTAGACACAATTGAGGGATAGTTTTGTATGCAGCCACTTCGATTCACTTTAATATCTGTGATGACATTAAATAGATACTTAATAATCTTGGGTACGGCCAGGGACACCTAGCTCAGTAGGCATCTTAAGCAGTTTAACCCAGGCTGTCAGTGTCCAAGGAATGCAGGATCCAGACAGGTGTGGACTAACCTGGACCCTTTGAGGAAGAGGAACATAAAACCTGGGGGCCAGGAGGCCAAATGAGAGCTTGGCGGAAGCAGATGACTGTACACTATTGAGTCACTGTATGAAGTGGCACTCTTCTTCTGCCTGGTCCATAGAAGCCAATGAGTATGTTAAGGACTTGATCTTTGTACAAATCCTGCACAACACAAGCAACATCAAAGGAGTTGCAGATGGTCACTTTGGAGCAAATTCAGCCACGGATACAGGTGGCAGAAGGTCCTTGATATGATATGGCATTTATAACACGCCTATACGCAAGTGTTTCAAGGCACGACGAGGCAAGGGAGGGGGAACATAGGGGAGACAGACAACGATGCTACTAGGCCAGGTGCATTTCAGATCGTGCAAGTGCATGGGGAGGGGAAAAGTGTGGGGTAAAAAAGTATGAAGGCTTTGGAGGTGCTAGGTAAGGAATAGTAGGGGATGAGATGCTTAAGCTCAGCCTGATACTAAATGTTCGAGCAGGCAAAGGCACCAATACAAATCTTGTGCTGGAAGGGAAAAGTCCCAGAGGGCATTACAATCGAGTATTACAGACCATTCTAATAAGGCCCAAGAGTAGGGCTTCTCTTGCAGACGACCCTCGCCCAGAGTTATCCCCCAGAGGGTCATTGGTGGAGTTATCCCCTGCAGGCATAATTTTCGTTTTACTTTGCCCAAAGTAATCAAAGAGCCTGTTTATTGTCATGTCCATGCACTCTTATTTGGTCTAACTCATTTTTGCAGCCTATTGTAACAAAAAGAAAACTGCATTAAAGTTTTTCATTTAGTCTTTATATTTTGCAAATGCATATAACTTGGAACAACAATCTGAGTGATTCTGTAAAGTGCGCTTTGCGTTTTTAGCTGATGTTTGGAACGTTGATACCAACTATCTTCTAGTCTGCAGGTCTTCCTGTGGCAGAGATTACTTACAGGCACGGGAGGGTGCAGTGCCGTGCTGCTTCTACAAACCCAGCTACAAAACAAGAGGGTTTTAGACTTCTACAAATGAACATGACAATGTGCAGAGTGTTTTCCTCACAGGACACTGCAGGCAGGAAACGTGATAAAAAGGAGTTCTGCTTTTTCCGGCTAGTCAAGCTGAGAATGGAACTTCCCGGCTGAAACTGACCTCTACACTTCCATCACAGTTAAGCTGCTCGTGCCTCAAACGCATGCGGATGCTGCTTTTACTGTACGCTCTGTGTTAATTGAAACCCACAAATCTCGCATGGAATTTGACAGTGCTTCTACCACGCTTGACACAAAAACAATCCATTATGCACAATGCTTGTGGGTCACTGGCTTCGCATCCAGTTACAAACTTCACAGACTAGAAGAGTACATTTCATTATTAGTGGTTTAAAAGTGAATACTTTACGCAAAACGGATTGAAAGATTAGAGATCACTTAATAACACCCTTCGATCACAGAGCAGGAGATATTTTCGTAGTGGTTTTGGTTTGTGGATACCACAAACATCTACACCACGTTAAATTGTAGAATGCTTTATGAATTCCTTTATTTCTTGCTCCTTGGCTTAAAGAGTAGGGGGACAGGGTCATCAGTGAACATATCCAGCAGATTGTGAAATGCCTCCACCACCCTTCTGAAAAATGGCACGGCCTTATCATTTATTACGATACCTCAATCCACCAGTCACACCCATAGGACAAACCTTTAGTTGCTGATGGACGCAAAACGCACCATCATCTGGAGCCCCCCAAAAAAGAAAATATATAATAATAATAGTATGATGCTCTGGGAGCCTCAAAGTGGTCTTCTGAAGCTGCTGTTCTGCACGGACTGAAGCGATGGAACAAATAATGAGGCGATTGATGGAAATAAAACCTAGGAAGCAATTCATGGCCTACTGGAAGGAGAGGAACACATGCAGGCAACTATGAAAGGTGAAGCAGTTCCAGAGCATGGGCGACATGCCCGCAAAACTCCCACCTACAAGGCTTACAGATTTGTAGGTGGACGGCAGAGGGCTGCTGGGAGTGACCCTATAAAGCGTGAAAGAGACGGGTTCGATCTCATGATTGCAACTAAATTCAGCTGCTAATAAAAAGGACTGAACACAAAGGCAAAAAACAAAATCGGTCTTTTATGGCCCAACAGAAATGCATTCTTGTTAGAATTAACATCCCCATTAGGTTTACCGATTCGCTTTATTAATTTTTTTTCACTTTTTGTCCTGAAGATGTTCTTACTAGAAGATGAAAACGTTACATCATCAACGAGCAGATACACGTTTCACAGATAGAATATATTGAAGCATACTACTAAAACCCTGCTGGTGAGAACATGTCCGTGTGTCCTCTCAGAATATCACTGTGAATGAATGGTGTGGTGAAGGCACTACTCAGACTTGAATTCTTTAATTCTCCAGGTCCTCAACCGCTTTTATGCTTCTAGTTTTGAAGGCCAGTTCCAAGAAACACAGGATTTTACTGCCTTGAATTGTATTTCGTTTTTTAAAGCACAGCTGCTGTTACAAGCTTTTGTCCATCTTTTAAAGTCAGCAATATCAACTTATTTCTTTCTGGACACAAGGTTTTCACCCAAAGGGGGGTGTAAAGACTGGAGGGGTTTTTTCTGTACTCCTGCCCTCTATATGGCCGAGTAGAAGCACAGAGCACCCCAGTCAAGATTCTCTAAGCGGTAGCAATGGACGAGCAATCAAGGCTTAAGATCTCAGGAGGTGATGCAGGCTAGTTCTTAAGTACAGTGTAGTCCCCAAGCCCCCACAAAGGAATGTCCACACACTATGTTAGTGATAACAGTTCTTTATATAAATAAGGTTCAAGTTATATACATACACAATAACACTCTGTGCCCAGGCAATACAATAATGATAAATACATACATTCTCTATGTGGTACCACAATTACTCTTGATTCCATTAACATGCACCAACTGCTGACAGTTTCAAATGGCATACAAATCAATAGCAACAAGTATCAACCATAGACCTGGGAGGAAAACACGTTGGTTAAACAATTGGCCAAATACTTTGTCCAGTTACTTAGATACAGTTCTATGTGAGGATCCCCCCCCCCCACCCCTACCTGGGCAACCTGTTAATAAAGTACATTGCTAAACAATATATGGACTGGGCTTGTCAGAGTCTTATTTCCTTTTACAAATGTTCTTCTACCCCAATGTACCTGGTTTAGCAGAGTTAGATGACGGGTCGTCGACGGATCCTTCTGGAGTTAACTCCCTTTAAAAAAGGCAGGAGCCACGGATCGTCGCTATTCCTCGAAGAAAAGGGTCAACAATGTTGTCGAGGCAGCAGCTTCGTTCCTTGTAGTGCTAGTCGACGTTCGGTCGTGGACGTCCTGCGAAGATGAGCCGTGCAGTGCACCTCAACGATGATATTTTGTTGCCGTAAAGCAGATCAATTTAGAACATAGGCCCAGCATGGGCATCAGGTCGTCGGCAGTCGGGACTCAACCACGGCTGGGTTTAGGATCAGGTCGTCGGCAGTCGGGACTCAACCACGGCTGGGTTTAGGATCTTCGTCGCGTCTTTGAGCACTTCAGGTGCCGTGAATCCCATCGGCGGATTCTCCTAGGTTCGTCTATGACCTTGACTTTCTCCAGCGGGACAAATCGGTCGACGGTGATGAGCAAGGGAGTCCTTGATTCAAAGTGTTCTTAGGCAATGGAGCGTTGCGGCTCCGGTCAACGATGGTCATCAATGGTGATGGACTTCATAGTCCGGGTGCTTCGCTTCAGATTACTAGCCGGTCACAGTCTCCTGCCGGCAACCTTTCGATGACTGACTTCCAGGGAGTCTTGGTGAATGTTAGCTGGTGCACGATGTTCCTCGTAGCTCGGGAAGAGGTCTCCTAGCCAGGTCCTCTCTTGGATCAGTTCTTGAAGACACGACAGCTTTCGTATTGCGTTGAAGGAAAGCAGCAGCAAAGCCTTCTTTCAGCTGGGCTTCAAGGATAAGCATCAAGTTTTGACTTCAGCTTCTTAACAATTCCAGTAAGTGAGAAGCCCCCAAATATACTGTTCTGTCTCATTCACAATACTGAGCCAGGCTCAGGCAGCCAATCATTCAGAAGTGCATTCAGCAGGCAGGCAGGCAATCAGGCTCATAGTGCATTCAGGCCATTCTTCTCCCGCCGGACACTCAACAAGGAATGTGGATTGGGACAAGCACCCAGCCATTCTGCACTCCACACTGCATTCATACCAATTATGGGCAGGGCGGTCTCATTCATTGTGCTACACACCAGAAACCAGACACTCATAACATGAAATGTATAATGGTTACACACTCCATTCACCCAGGTCCCACCCAAAGGGTGTATCCACAACATATAATACAACGTATCCACAACAGTCACTGGGAAGGCTCCAGCAAGTCTGGCCTGGACTTTCCCACAAGACCATATATGGAGCTTCCCCCAAAAGCCAGTCAGGGGAAGCGACAAAGTCAGGGCTTCACAAGATTTTGGGAAAATGAGGTAACCAGCAATAGAAAGCAAGAGGCCACAGGGCCCATCTGGTCTCTTATCAGGAATCAACAGATTCCAATGGCAGGGCCTGGGTATCCCAAAATGGAGGATACTCAGAGCACCTGTCCAATTCGGCATGGTGCTGCAACCAGCCCATACCCTGCTCTGTGGGTCACACACACACACACACAGGTGCCCAGAAACATACACTAGGGGTACAGGGTTGTATGTACCCCACCCATGGGTGCCATAAGGGTATCCCAAGGGTCTGTTCACCAAACCAAAAAGAGGAAGAGATGCACTGCAGGAGTTCCACATGGACTCCTGTGCAGAAAATAACAGAACACACATGAAAAATGACTACAGTACAAGGACATTGAGGCCCTGTCCCTCAAATGCATTTCCAGCATCACTGCGTGGCTTGGGGGACGATCATAAATATCATTGTAACCTCATGTAGTTTAAGTGTTGAGAGATAAAGTATTTGCACTACACTACACATTATATTTCCTTATCAAACATGGCTATAACTCAGAAATCCCACAAATTAGTAGCTATGCTCAGGCTTTATAGCTTTTCACCTTTACTGTTTAACTGAACGAATGGCGTGCTGCACACTTATCAAATGCTCCCAATTGGAGGGGGATTAAAATAGTCGCTCGATATTAACGTTGGCAAAGTTGCCCCCTCGCTTCCCCATCCCTAACTTTCACTTCCGACTCCACTTTTCAAATTTGCCCTCCAAAAAGGCACCACGGTTGATTCAATATCTGCTTTTTGTGAAGGGCTGCCATAGAGGGAAGCAATATCTTTTGACCACGTTTACCAGCTCTGGTGAGTATTAAAGTACCCAAAGCCTTCTCAATTTCGCATGCACTCAATCCAATCTAGCTAATTTTGGATTTTCCGATAATATCCAGGCTCCATGGCCTGCGACTCACATTGGTGACAAACTGTTGAAGACCTTTAACTGACTTGTTACAGCTCCACGCCAACAATGACCATTACGTCCATAAAACACACCAAGAACAATCTTAAAAATAACCACTCAAATTAATGGACCGACAATTAACAAGAAAAAAATACATGAACAGTGGATTTTCAACACGATATGATAAGGTAAGTCATTTGGAACACACCTGTACACAATTGTTTCTAGGCGCGACAAGACAAGGAAGGGAAGACAGGAGAACAACAAAACAATGATCTTACTAGGCCTTGTATCATTCGGATCGCGCAAGTGCAGGGGGATAGGGTGGGAGGGGTGGGGAGGACAAGTGCCAGGGGGAGGGGAGAGCGTTTTGTCTTACTGGTTGTTTGATGTGTCCACAAATGCCATTTCTGTTTTAAAAGAGTTCTTGTTGGGCTGAGGGGGTTATTTTAAATAGTGCAGCTTTTAAATTTCAGTTTGTTCCGAGAACCTGGTAGCAGGAGCTGCCGAAATCACTGCTAAGTGTACATCTCAGTAGATCATTTTGTTAATAAGAGCTGTTGCGGGGGCTGAGGGGGGGGGGGGATCCGGCATCCAACTACGGAATTTGTGTTCTGCTGGGACTTCAATTCCCATCACTGACACGCGGCGCACTGGTCAGTGCGTCACGACACAGGGCTCAACTGAAACACAGGGGGAAGCATGGCCAGGAGGGCGTGGGTATTCTGCTCAGGCCATGAAAGAATTTGATCATGGGAGTGGCAGTATTACCCTCAGAAGGTTGGACAGGACCCGTTCTTTGGGAATCTGCAGGGCAATACAGGAGGAAAGGATGTTGGAAGGGGGCACGAAGTATGAGCCTCCTAGGATCACTGCAGCATTACTTAATGCTCGCTCAGCAGTGGCCCATGCAGTGGAGGTCGGGGTATTTATTTACGATAACGAACTTGAATTGCTACTACTAATGGAAACTTGTTTTACGGAAGGATCTCGGACATTGTTCCACCATTTAGTCCCCGCGAATTACTGCATATAGGCCATTAATCGAGTTGGCGGTATTGCAGTAATATATAGATCCTCACTTCATGTCTCCCATCTGGAGGCCTTAGACTGGCCTGATGACTCCCAGATGGGCCAGTTGAATATTTCGCTCTCCCATACGCGGTCAGTGAGTCATATTGGGATACAGACACCCCTCCACACCGTCCCACCCCCCACTGCCCCCGGACCAGCTGGGAAATTTCTGGAGAAGTTAGATATTCATTTGACCCTGGTCAGGAGCAGATATAACGAACTCCTTTGCGTAGGAGACTGGGCCATATGGTTGGATAGTATTATGCATCCCGACTATATAGAATTATCTGATTTACTGGGGAATCGTGGGCTATCCATATTGGCGCCCACGTCTTTGCATGTTAGAGGTCACTGCTTGGATTTAGTGCCGTCTAGGGGGAAGTCCATATTATTTTTACGAGACCTTCCCCACTCTTTGGTCTTATCACTATGCCCAAATGATCTTGCAAAGATGTCAGGTGAAGAACTACAGGCAAGACAGGCGAGTATTGATAATCCGCCTACAAGCGAGGAATATTTCAATGCAGGCCTTTGATATTGAAAGAAATCTGTTCCAATTGTGCGCCCTTGAGACCGAAGAGAACTAGGGTCTCAATGCCCTGGTTCATGCCTTCGTTGGTGCCGCTACATAAGCAGGTGCGACAAACCAATAAGTTATGGAGGAAAGCAAGCTGGTTTTTGATGCCAATAAGGCGAAGAAGCCACTAAAAACCTATAATAATATAATATAAATAGGCCCGTCCATTGCCTTAGCTGTCCTGGACAACTACTCTATCCTTACATGCTCGAGGAGGAGGAATAGCCATCATCTTCAAATCAACCCTCAATATAAGACTAGCCACTCCCCCTCCTCACTGACATTGTGTGAACTTCTCTCAGTCAAGTTCCTAACTTCGCCCAATAATACTATCACGATCCACATTATCTACAGGCCCCCAGGACCCCTGGGGTCATTCGAAGAAGACATCACATCCCTAGCAGCTGATACCACCAAACCTATGGCGCAAAACATCATTCTAGATGACTTCAACCTTGGTTACAATGACACTAGCGACCAGGCCTCCAGATAAGCTGCGTACCAGGCGTTTTTACGCATGAAAATCTTGTAAATACGACAGCTTTATTATTTTCCTGTGTACATTTACACACAAGTTGAGAGAAGAAGGCAGTGCAAAGGTCAGGTTACTTGACAGAAGCCAGAACGCTTTCAACATTTAAATATATACAGGAGAGATCAAATGGCCAAACATTAGAGAAATAAGGAAAGGCTATACCCAAATTAGCACCAAACTCACCCATGAGAAAGGCAGGATACTTGATTGGGTAGAGGATCTCAATTGTAACATCACGCTAATACACTTTACACCTCTAGTGTGGTCAGACCATCACCTCATCACCATAGAAATGAACCTTAATAACCTGGAAAAGATAAAGCCTACTATTGCACCTCCTTGTCTCACAAGGAACAAACGAAATATCACAGCAGAAGCCCTAGTACCTCTGGTAGTCCCCATACTCAATGCCCTAACAGATACCAACGATCCCAATTCAATGATCGACACTTACAATGATTATGATCAAAGCCATCGACGCTATTGCCCCACTAACATTGCGCAAAAGTAAACCAATAGCCCATCTGAACTCTTGGTTTACTCCAGAACTAAAAATACTCCGTACAGAAAAGAAAAAATGAGAAACACTCTGGAAATCTACCCCCACCACCGAAAATAAAACCAACATTGCCACCATCATTGCTACCTACAAAAGGAAGATTATCCAGACAAAAAAGAAACCTTCAATAACAGAATAAGTCAAGCAGGGTCCAGTACTAACAAACTATTTATCATACTAAAAGAATTAGAGAACCCTAACCCCCCGGCAGATATGTGCATTAAGGATAAAGCCTGGTACACTAGCATACATAACGCCCTACCCAACAAAATTAACGGTCTCCAGACTAAAATAGCCGATAAAAGGATACAACTTACAACTAATACTCCTACACCACACTCGACTGTACCCATTGATTCAGGCTTCAAATTTAATAAGGTCTCTATACCTGAAGTTCAAAAAATGATTGCATCTCTTAATCCATCTAATTGTAAAGGTGACGGCTGCCCGGCTCAGATTATAAAAGACGCAGCCAGAGATCTAGCCCCATTTATCACAAATCTCAAACTCCTCATTCTCCAACAACTCTGTCCGAAGTAATCTGAAACAGTCCTGGGTTCTCCTATTACTGAAGAAACAGACCCTTGACCCGACTATACCCACCAACTATAGACCGATCACGACAGTTCCTTTCTTACTGGAAATCTTGGACAGAATTGCTTACCTGCAAATTCAAGACTATCTAAAATGCAACAAACTACTTGGAACCCGCCAATCTGGCTTCAGACCACAGCACGCAACAGAAACGGCCCACGCAATAGAAACGGATCGACGAACTGAAAGAGGCAAAGTGGCCATCTTACTTCTCCTAGACCTCTCAGCTGCTTTCGATCTGGTAGACCATATAACAAATACTATGTGATCACCCATCATCAGCAGCTCATTTCTCTAGCTCTGCAGTCACCTGGATCCAATCTTTCCTTCCAAAAAGAACTACGCGCGTGCTCTCACCATCGGCGGCTGCTGATCCGATTCCCATCACTTGTGGAGTCCCACAAGGTTCCTGCGCGTCGCCCACTTTGTATAATATTTTTACAAAGCCACTATTTGACAAACTGGACAATCTGGGTGTCACCTACACTTATTATGCAGATGCCACCCAGATACTCATACCCCTAACAGGAACCTATGATACAGATGTCACTCGAATTGATGAAGTCTACGCCATCATTCAGGCATGGATGGCCACACACGGTCTCTGCCTGAATGATGGTAAGACTGAGTTACTTCTAGTCGGCTCACCTAACCACCTTCTCAAATTGAGTCCTAACTATACAAGTCTCCTCATTGGTGGGAATATTATACCTATAGCAAGAAATGTAAAAACATTAGGTTTCTACCCTGATGCCCACTCTAATCAAACGGGTAAACATGACCACATCTGCCACTGCCTACACTGGCAAGCTGATCAGGGCCTGCTGACCCGTACTATTACCCACCAGCTGTCTTACGCTAGCTAGAGCCCTCATACAATCCAAATTGGATTATTGCAACAGTTATTGCAACAGTCTTTACCTAGGTGTCAATAAATCCATTATAAACAAATTGCAGATTATGCAAAATAATGCGCTTAGTGCGGCATTAAACATCTCCAGACGAGAGCACATATCAGCAACTAGAAAGCAACACAAGTGGCTCTCTATACAAGAAAAAAATAAATGGACCTAAAAACTCTCTGCCTCACTCCCAAGGCGTTCAACTATCAAGCCCCCCCCCTCATCTCACAGACAAATTCACTTGGAAAGTGCCCAACAGATTCACTAGATCCTCCAACACACCATGCCTGGTGGTGCCTAGATATAACTTAAAAAGAGCTGGCGGCGTCAGTTTCCCAGTACTGGCCGCTCAGCTATGGGACACACTCCCACAGAACATTCAAAATATTCAAGCATTTGACAAATTCAGAAAATATGGTATCACATGGATACTAAACAGAAATTAAACGCTACAACCCACTGCTAGCACTGCTCTGACCTAACGTTATGACATAGCTTATCTCCTTCATATGTTATGTATATACTGTGACTTGTAATCATATCCTAATTGTGTATATTGCATCTATTGTGTATTAAAAAAGCTATGTGTAAACACTATCCGCTGCACTATTGAGTGTCATCAGCATAGGAGTGAAACTCAAACCATGACTCCTCACTATATTTAAGACTGGACACATATAGAGTTTAAAAATCAAGGGGGACAGTGATGATCCCCAGGGGACCCTACATCAAAGGACGATGGCATCAGAGATATATAACCCCCGAAAAGTACCCGTTGGGATCTGTCTGCCAAGAAGGATCTAAAGCACTCCAGAGCCTGTTCAGAAACCTTTTCCACTCTTATAAGACGATAAAACAGAATTCGATGATCCACTGTTTTGAAGACCGTGGAAAAGTTCAGCGTCCACAACAGAGTTGATCGCCACCATCCGTGACCTCCAACAGATCATCATGCACTGCCAAAAACACTGTCTCGGTCCTGTGCTTTGGTCGAAGTCCCGTTTGTAGTTCGTCCAACAACCCCTCTTTGTCCTTGAACGCTAGGAATTAGCAAGTGACAACTTTCTCCAGCACTTTAGCTGGCCAAATCAAACCGGCAGGTCATTTTTTTTAGATGGCTGGGTCCAGATTCGTTTTTTTGACACCATTTATGGTAAGTTGGAATTCCAAGCAAGGGACCCTATCTCTCACACACACACACACACTGCAGTTGTGACTACAGTTATGCAGTCAAAAACATATGCATTAGGGGTGTCACGGTATTAGTTTTATGACGGTACAATAACCTTCGTGCCAAATGACGGTATATCATGGTTATCGCGGTATAGCAGGTGGAGTTAACTAATCTTAAATATTTTCTAAAAGTTCATAAATTGTCAGATTTATCATCACAAACAAAACCAGGCACCCAGGGCCAGAATCGGGCTTTTCAACATACTTTTCCACTGAAATGCCACCCCTTGCTTCCACCAAACACAAACACACATGTGGAGAGGAGGAGGGGCGAGGGGGAGCCCTGCTGCGCCTGGCAAAGCAAACTGAATAGCTTTTCTTAAGTGGTCATTTCAGCTTTTAGCCCCCCACTGGCTACTGATGAAGATGAACATGTTGCCATCTTGATAACCTGCATGCCACAGATCAATGGAGTCTGATGGTAGTATACGCTTGTGCGCATACGCACACACGCACTCTCTCTTTACGTTATAGCCTTTAGTTTACTTGAGGGCCAAAAGGTGTTCAGTAATCACGGACATGTTGCACTTTGGTATGGCAGCAGGGAATACCCACAGAGATGAGTACATTTCGCACTGTGACTTATTATATGTAAATTCAATGATGGAACCAGGGAAATCCCCCATTGTCATATGTTTAGAAAACATTATCCATTATAAATATATAAACCCCAAACCGCCAACCCAAAGTAAACCCTTTTCCTTCTTGGCACTGTATTTATTCTTCCTATTGCTAACATATTGGGCATGTGTGGTTTATGGAATGGCATTAAAAACTGCTCCAACTGAAACTACTTGGCAGACGGCACATCCAACAGTGCAAGACCAAGACTGCACAGCACTTGCTTACTGCAGCCTTTCCAAATCAGATTGAAAAGCACACTTAACGGTATGAACGGTATAAACAATGTGACGGTTATTATTGTTCAATTAAGTGGTTCACGGTATCTTTAACGGTATACTGTAATACCGTTACATCCCTAATATGCATGGCATAATATATACAGTTGGTAACCAGTATTGTTAGGTAAGAATTGATGTAGTAACAATGTGTGAGACTACACAACGTATTAGACAATCCACCTTTTGGTATTGGTCTGTACTACACAAGTTGGTAGTGTGACTGAGAAGCCAGGCCTATCAAGAGGGGTAAATGTGAGCTGTAAAGCTGTAGCAATGAAATTCGCAAATACAGGTAGCCAAGTAACACTTACACTCAAGGTTTCAGTTATACATTGTTATTTAACATCAATTTTTAAATGAGCGTTCTTTAAAAAGTGCAAGCCATTTATCAATCTTTAAAAATACTTTTCCCGAATCACCATAAATTAGTGGATACTCTTTAGATATGCTTTTTACACACTTCCTACACAAGGACAGTAATGGCATTTATATATCACTAGTTCTATTTTGCAGATTCTGAGGTTGTAGTAAGGAAAAGTTAACGAAGGAAAAAAAAGATTAAACAGGTTCTTAGGGAGATCCACCAGGGGGCGCTGAGATGTTCTAAAGCATCTCCGCTCGTCTCCCCAGCAGGGCGCTAATCGAGGGACCTGAGCCCCCCCCCCCGATGCCCCCGGAGCGGGACATACACCCCCCCAGTACGAAGGTGCAGAGCACCCCCAGCTCAAACCCGAGCCTCTGGGGTGCAACGGAGCCGGAGTTACAGCCCCGCGAATCTAGAGGGCGCGAAGCCCCTCCCCCCTGCGGCTCCGCGGTTCGCAGCGTCGAGCCCGGGCCCAGGGAAGGCCTACAGAGATCCAGGCAACCAAGGCCGCGGACACCCGCCTCGGCCTGACGACTGTCGGCGGCGGCGCAACGGCCCGAGAGGAGGTCCCAGGAGCCGGAGAAGGAGGCACTGCAGCAGATCGTGGAGCACTCCCAACGGGGAGGCAAGAACGAAACAGCACCCCAGGAGTGCGCGGACTCCTACGAGCCAGTGCGGGGCGCACAAACAAGACCCTACCCCAGGCCGATTGACGCGGGAGAGGCCCCCCGAGGTAAGGAGGCCCAACCCGGGGCTGGGCACCCGCCGGGGGAAACAAGACTCACTGGGGGGAAGAAGGAGAGAAACCAGGCGTAGCCCACACAAGCCCCGGAAGCACCCCGAGTCGGAGTGGTGCGCTGGGCCCAACTGAGAGCATCTACCCCCCGCAAGCGCTGCATAAAGACGGACCGAGGGGCCCGGGATCCCTTCCCCGCCCCCTCCCCGGCTAGCTACTCCACCCCAGGCCACGGCCCCAACTGCAGCGAACTAAAAGGGGAAAATCCGAGAAGGGGAGACTCCCACCCACACTAAGGGACTTGATAGCGGCGCTGATCCCCCCATAACCGAACCCCCGCCCTCGGCCCCAGGCCAACCAGGGGCCCCCTCCTCTCCCAGGATGCAAAGGGGCTAACCAGGCCCCGCTGGCCACGAACTCCCGGTGGCGGCCCCCGGGGAGCAAGTGGGCGCAAAGAAGGCCTATGAACTGGAGGGAATCGCTACAGAGGTTCTGGCGCCCGCTCCCAGAGTCCCCCACAGCCCCTGGAATGGCGGCCCAAACGCAACAAGAAGCAACAGATGCAAATATGGTCTCCAGGGGAATGGCGGCCCTTCTTGATGAAATTAGAGGATTCCGCGCAGATATTACCCATAGGCTGGCCACCCTAGACAAAAAGGGAGACAATCTAGATGACAGGGTGCAGGCATTGGAGAATAATAATACCTCGAATGGCATCTTCGAGACGCAATTTGACATGCGCCTATCGGAACTGGAGAGAAGAGAAGAGAAATGTTCTCTAAAAATGGATGATTTGGAAAATAGGGAACGGCGCTGCAACCTACGCTTCTTAGGCTTCCCGGAACAAGATGGCGAAACCCAGGCAGACATTGTCAAGGCCGTTAACGCGGTTGTGAGAGTGCTCTTTGACGGGGCTAATACCAACGAGCCCACTATTGACAGGGCCCACAGAGCGGGGGCAGCCTCCAGAGGCCCCAGGTCCATCTTAGTCCGCTTCCACTACTTCTGAGAAAAGCAGGATCCTTGAGCTTGCTCGCAAGAAGGGCCCGGTGGAATGGGAAGGGGCCCAGATCTCGGTATATCAAGACTCATCGGCCTTCACCCTGGCGAGACGCCGCCTTTGTTCCCCTCTGACAAAAATGCTCCAAGCCAAGGGAGTTCGATACAGGTGGGGGTATCCTTTTTCACTTTCTTTTGAGTTCGAGGGATATAAATATGCCCTGGTCACCGAGGATGACATCCATAGAGTGAAGGGGGAACTCCTAGACGGCTCGGGTTTGGAACCAGGGGACCACGATCGGGAGCGCACCCCGAAGGGCCCAAAAGGGAACAATGCTCCGAAGGAGAGGCGCAGAGTACGAGGCCAAAGGAAATTCAGGAGAGTGGCCCCAACGTCGCCGGACCTTCAGAATGGCTGAAACGAACCATTGGTGTCCGACGAATAATTCATTCAAGAAGGTTGCAAGGGGGGGCGTTGTTATGATTCACATTTTGCATTGTTCCCGAAGAAGGGGGGGGGGCTCATAAGGGTGTTTATGAAGAGGTAACAAGCCCGGAGGAGAGAGACATGGTTGGCCGGTTGTGTGACTTTGGGACGATGCCTCGACACAACCAGGCGATCTGGGGGGAGGGGGGTTGGGGGAGAGAAGAGGGGAAGTTGGGTAGTTGTGGAAATAGTTATAGTACGCCAAGGCTCGGGGACTTGACCACACAATTTGAGAACTACGACACTTGCATCCTTGAAATTGGAGCTATGAGCTTCAAATCGCGTCCCAATGGA
Source organism: Ambystoma mexicanum (assembly GCF_040938575.1). NCBI lineage: Eukaryota > Metazoa > Chordata > Amphibia > Caudata > Ambystomatidae > Ambystoma > Ambystoma mexicanum. Next base: position 1,287,351,218 of record NC_090924.1, read on the forward strand.
TGATTCACTCCAATCCTTGTCAGTGGGGTCTTTAAATGTACGGGGGCTCAACTCACCCACCAAGAGGTCGCTACTTATGCGTGAATTTAAGAGGATGAGTCTACAATTCCTCTTTGTGCAGGAGACCCACTGGGTTCGGGGGAAGGAGCCCATACTCAAGGCCAAAAACATAGAACAGGTGTTCTCTGCCTCTACCCAGACTAAGAAGAGGGGAGTGGCTCTAATGGTGTCCCCCGGGGCTCACTTTGGGTTTAAAGCGTCTAAGGCTGACCCTGAGGGCCGGTACCTCATGGTAAAGGGGGACGTGCGGGGCCGTTTGTTCACCTTGGTCTGCATATACGCCCCAAACGAGTCGCAGGACACTTTCTGGGAAAGTATGAAGGCGACAATAGTGGCTTTTGCGGAAGGCACCCTCCTGGTGGGTGGGGATTTAATATGGTGCTGTGCCCCGAGAGGGATAGGAAATCCGTGAACCCGTGCCCTAACTCCCGTCTTCACAAAAAAATGGCATCAACCTTTCAGAAAGTGAATGAGGAATTGGGGTTGTGCGACACGAGTATACCCAAGGAAGGTCTAAACCCCGGCTTCACTTTTTACTCAAAGCCCCACGATGTTTTCTCGCGAATAGATTACATTCTGGTGGACTCATCCATGCAGGGGGAGGTCGCCGGTGCAGGGGTGGAAACCGTCCCTTGGACGGACCATGATATGGTTAAGATTAGGATTGGCCTCCCCCCTGCCACGGCGGTCGGTTCCCGTTGGAGTTGTAACAACCTCCTCCTGCATGAAAGGAGACACGCCGAACCCTCCTGACAGCCATAGAAGACTATTTCTCCCTCAACGACAACGGGGAGGTGGGCACCATGGGAGTGTGGGAGGCGTTTAAGGCAACTATCAGAGGTGCCCTGATTGGCATTGGTGCGGGAAAAAAAAGGGAGAGGGAACGGGAAGAGAAATATCTGAAAACCAAGATAGAGGCCATACAACCGGGTGGTAAACTGAAAACACAGATGTTTCCCGGGCAGTGGGAGGAACTGCAGAGGCTGCGCACCAGGCTGGCCAACCTGCAAGTAGGGCAAATGGAAAGGAAGCTCTCATTTTTGAAACAAAAATATATGGAAAAAGGGGAAAAGGCCGATAGAGACTCCGCGAACTTAGGAATAGCAGGAGAGTGAACTCAATCCGCGGATGGTAATTCTACTGCAAGGGATTCCAAGATAGCGGAACAATTTAGGCTTTATTATGAAAAATTATATTGCTCAGAATACAAGGGAGATGGGTTGAACATTGATAGGTTTCTAGATTCCCTCCCTGTCCCGGGCCTGTTACCAGACACAGCCGACACCCTGGAAACCCCCATTTCCCGGAAGAAGTAATCGACGCAATCACCTCCTTAAAGAGCGGCACTGCCCCGGGAGATGACGGCTTCTCAGTTAAATTTTATAAGACCTATAGATCCACGCTCGCCCCCTTTCTGGCCAAGATGTTCAACTTTGCACTTAGCCACGGGTCTCTCCCGCCCACGATGATGTCGGCCCTAATAGTGGTCTTACCTAAAGAGGGCAAAGACCCAGCCCTATGCCAATCATATCGCCCCATTTCGCTCCTAAACACTGATGTTAAAATACTGGCCAAACTTCTGGCGAACAGATTGGCAAAACTCCTTCCTACCCTGGTACATGGGGATCAAGTGGGTTTCATCCCGGGGCGTCAAGGGTCAGATAACATAAGAAAAACCCTCGACCTTATGCACGAGGCATCCGAACAGGGAGTGGAGGGATACCTCCTCTCACTCGACTCCGAAAAAGCTTTCGACCGCGTCGAATGGCCTTACATGATCAAGGTTCTTCGGAAGATGGGATTAGGAGTTAATTTTTGCGGGTGGGTCGCAGCACTGTACAACTCGCCCTCGGCGAGAGTACTGGTTAACGGGGGTACATCTGAGCCTTTCTCCCTTTCCAGGGGCACCCGGCAAGGATGTCCCCCGTCGCCCCTCTTATATGCCCTGGCCATGGAACCCCTCGCTATTGCGGTTAGGAACGACCCGGAAGTCATGGGAATACGGTGTGGTGAGTGTGAATTTAAGCTCTCCCTATTCGCAGACGACATACTTGGTTACCTGACCAACATTCAACAATCCCTACCGAGACTGATTGATCTCATACACTCTTTTGGCTCCTTTTCGAGGCTGAGAATAAACACATCCAAATCGAGCATCATGCCCATGGGCCCGGGGGAACAAGATATCGGGAACAACTCCGACATTCAGGGGGTTAGAATCGAGCGAGAATCCACAAGATATCTGGGCACCACCATCCCCAGAGACCTGTCAAAACTATACCAGTGCAATTTCCCCGGAATCCTCGCCCAGGTCAGTAGCGATCTCAAAAGATGGGCTCCCCTTACACTCTCCTGGCTCGGACGCATGGTTACGGTTAAGATGAATATCCTACCACGCCTCCTTTATCTCTTTTCTGCACTCCCCATTGTGGTTCCCGGGGCCTTTTTTGAGGTGCTCCAATCGCGTGTCCTACACTTCATCTGGAATGGCAAAAGACCCAGGATCAAAGCGTCCACCCTGACTCTCTCAAAATCCCATGGTGGCTTTGGACTCCCCGATTTTAGGCTTTACTACAAAGCAGCCCAGCTTAGGGTGTTGCTGGAGCACATGCGGGACGACATGTGTACGTACTGGGCGTATGTCGAAGATACCCACGCTCACCCAAAAAAGGTCAGAGACTACCTCTGGGCCTCCCCCAGGTCTCTCCCCCTACAGCTCAGAACACATCCCACTTTAGCTGTCCTTTGGGCGCTGTGGAAACCCAGTAAAGCCAACAAAATGTTATCTACATGGCCTTCTCCGCTGTCATCGCTCTGGGGCCCGCCCATCGACTTGGACATGAGGGGCTTCCGGGACACCCAGGCCTGGTCCGACATGGGCCTGGAAAGAGTCTCCCAGCTTTTACGAGAAGAGGGCTTCATTGAACACACCAACCTAGCGGAAGCTCTGGTGGATAGGCCCCCCTCAGTTTTCGAATTCCTGCGGTTGAAAGGGATACTTACCCAACCACGGTGGTCCGGGCTGCTCAGTCGCCCCCTCACCCCATTCGAACTTATTTTGGCCAAAAGTACATCACGTAAGGGCTCGCTGTCTAGGTTCTACAATGTACTGATTACATCGGACCTGGAGGGCAGACAACCCTTCAAGCACATATGGGAAGAGAGGATGGGAATGTCACTGGATGATCACACCTGGAGGGCGGTCTTTGGGTGCATCTTCACGGGCTCCCTATACACAGCAGCTATGGAACATAACTTTAAAATCCTTCACTCATGGCATCGCCCCCCGGCTCTGTTGTCTAAAATGTTCCGGGACGTCTCCCCTTTCTGCCCTAGAGGGTGCCACCAACGGGGAACTTGGTTTCATATGTGGTGGAGATGCCCACCCATACAAGTTTACTGGACGGAACTACTTAGCTGGATCAAAGATATAGAGGGTTATGGTCCATCACTGCACCCGCTGGAAATTCTATTGGGCTCCCCCTTGCCCGAGTCTGAGGTGAATGCCTTCCCAAAGGTCATTGGCGCCATGTTGCGGGCAGGGAGGTTGGCGCTCACGCAAAAATGGAAGAGTGCCCTGGCTCCCTCTAAAGAGGAATGGCTCTGCAAACTCAGGGTGATTTTCAGCTACGATAAACTCACCACAATAGCAAATGATACTATGTCTGATTTTATCCAAGATTCGACAGCAATGCTGCTGCACGATGACTGTATTTCAATGCGATTATAATGTGGCAATTGAATAAATGTGTGCATTGCATAGGCCCCCACACTCCTCAGAGGTTTGGTCTTACCTTGGCCTAACCGCTCCGTGGTTTTACCCCACTGTTTCAAGGATCACTTTATTCTAATGTGTGCTATGCAGGTGTTCTCCCTTAAGCTTAAAGTATTAGCATCGTCTCTGAACCTGGCAGGTTAATTGTTGGGGGGAGGGGTGGGGAAGGGGTAAGGGTGGTTGGGAGTTTGGGTAGCGGGGGGGGAGAAACTTTTCAGAAAATGTTACTGACCATATGATTTTCATCTTGCTCTACTTCCTTTTGCTACTTGGATAGGCCGTATGGCCCTCCCTGTTGTGTATGTTGTCAATAAACAAAAAGTTAAAAAAAAAAAAAAACAGGTTCTCAGGGCATGAGAGTATACTTAACTCTTCCCATGAAGTCAAGACAAGCCTTTCCCCGCAATAATAGCCTAAAAACAAGTCACCACCTATGAGGGACAGAAATATCAAAGTCAATGGACTAGAAGAGTCTGCAGGGAGCCAAAATAGCCAAAGTCAATTGGGGCACAGTCTATGGAGCTGAGGCACAGTTAATAAAAGTCTTGCACAAAGTTATAGAGTTTAGTAGAAATCACTTGTAGGGTCACAAGCCGTTACGCTTGTGAAAAAGCAGAGTTGGAATCGACTCCAACAAAAGTAGCCAATGCAAGTCTCAACTGAGAAGAGCACAGCTAAAGACACTGATGTAAGTACCCAAAGTCTAAACAGTACCTCTTGTTTGAAGAGTTGGCAAGCGGAATTCTGTCCTGTTGCAGCGATGCAGATCCTGGGTTCCTGAGCCTTAGTCCTGGGGACAAGAGGGAGGACGTCTGGAGGACTCCTGCGGCAGCAATTTTGAGTTCGTCGGTAGTTACGGGCTCTTTTCGGATCAGTGGCACTTCGTGGTTTCAGTGCCCAGTAAACTGCACCACCGCGATTTCGGATGCCGGTTAGGCTTCCTTCACTCCTTGAGTCCTGCGCTCTGGCGAAGGGACTCTAGCCCTGGTCATCCTGCTTCTGGAGGGTCCTTAGGAGACTCCTGGAGCTTCCAGCCGGATTTCAGACGTTTCACTCGACAACGGATTTCACGACCCCTGGAACTCGGTACCTGCACCAGCAAAGTACAGCCCTTTCGGGGGAAGGTCGTCCAGTGGAGTTTAGTCTCTGGGTTAGTTGGTCCCACTAACCCAAGGGAAGTAGTCGTCCCTTTCCCCAAGCTTCTCTTGTTGATCAGAAAAAGGAGTTTCAGCACAGCAGCAGGGCATCACCGAGCAATTCAAAGGTTCAGGAGGATGCAGTAAGCTTTGTTCAGTTTCTTCATCGGGTGTTTCTACCAGTGGTCGACTCTGCCTCTAGTCCCAAAACCCTCGCCTTTTAAGCAGGTTTCTCCCAATCATGCACAGCTGTCCTTTCAGGACAATCAGGATTGGTTGCATTCAGGCACTCCTATGACAAAGGACAGTGGAGTTTCGGGAACCTTCCTCACATACTGACTGCCCTTCCAGAGACACTGGAGCCATTGGCAGGTTTCAGGACTGAAGTCCGCCAAAGGCAAAATGAACAAAGGGCTCAACTCGGCCACGACACACAGAATAAAACCCAAGAAAAACCTCACAGACAGAAAATGGCGAAAAAAGAAGACAGGGGTCATTTTGACAAAAATGGTCACCCATGGGTGCAATACTGCAGCTTGGGATTCAGCCTGTGGTAGAAAAGCACAATGGTAGGAAAATTAAAGCACTGCCTCCAGCCATTTAAAATAGTGAGGGTAACAAAAAATGTTACATGAGAATGTAGGATAAGGGGCTCTTAGGTAAGCCCCCAGCACTCTACACGAGATGGAGTGTGCTGGACCTACAAAGAGAAAAAGTAAGTAAAGTCAATTTCGCTTTACTATTCTTGGGAACAGTAGTTCTCACAAGAAAAGGGTATTTAAACCTTATGATAAATCTAAAGGATTTGTCTGTGACACTGCACTGAAGGTGCTGTGTGTCACCATACAAAAAGTAGATGCCTATGAAGTTTGTCAGACTCCAAACACAGAGGAAACATAATCCAAATCAGGTCAAAACACATGAGACAGAGAAAGGTCCCACTCACTCCAGGGTTAAAATCAAAAAGTCCTAAAGTCCAGCAAGAGAGCTGGGAGTCTCTAAGGTTGCGGAGAAGAATTAGCACATAAATGTTAATTCTCCCTAACCGGTATCAGTACAGGTAGAATGCAGCTGCCTGGTTAAGACAAGAGCTATATAGTTGTTGTTCCTCTAGGTATCTTGGGAAAAGAGCCTGATTTTAAGGCCTTTGCGGAAGGACCAGAGGGAGCGATCTGATCTAAGCATTAAGGGCAGTGAATGCCATTGTTTGGCTGCAATCACAGGGAAGCAACCACCTATGGCATTTTGGCACCTGTATCTAGGTAAGGCTAGGACACATGTGTAGCCTGATCGGTTAGGTCGATTGGTTTGGGTCATGGAGATTGGTCTAACTAGATAGATTAGGGCGTTGTTTTATAGGCATTTGTGGGTCAGAGTTAATGTTTTGAAAGTAATGCGTTCCCAGACCAAGCGTCAGTGGATATTACGTTTAGCTGATGAGATGTGATCTTTTTTGGGGATATTGAGGGCAACTCTCACAGCATTGTTCTGGATGATTTGTAATTTGTTAATGTTGCGCAAGTTAGATCCTGCAAAGAGGGAGTTACAGTAGTCAATCCTAGACACCATCGGGGCTCTGGCGAGGGCGATACAGGGGTCAGTGGTTGTCTTGAAAAGGTGTACTTCTTCCCAGGGACCAGCCCTTATTAGCATAAATTACCCAATTCCACCCAATTACAGGTCCGCTCGTGCCAAGCAATGAACTCATGCTAGAGAAATGGCACCTTCAGTATAGATTTAGCATTTATTAGACGTATAGCATAATATAACATAACAGTAAATATAGCAGTAATTTAGCAATGATGGAAATGTCAGTTAGAGAAATCACAAGACTTAGAGAAACACAGTCTTACGCCCCTTGGATGGTATCTTCATAGCGCGGACAGATCCTGGTTGTCTCAAGTGAGCTGCTGCCAGCCCCTTCAGATAACAGCGGTGCAAGGTGCCGCACAAGACCTCATCAGGGTCTGGGCACACTCGGTCCACGGAAGAATCTCTACCTGAGTCCCGGGTCCATGTGCATTTTGTAATCTCATGCGGTCAGTCAACAGGACACACTGTGCCAGCACCTTCTACGTGCAAAACATGTCCACTGATGGGGAAAAACCCAGCTCAGTGAATTTCCAACGCGCTCCCTTCTCTGCCTATCCCAACTTGGAGCCTCCATCTGCGAAAGCCCAGGAATGTTTGTTATCAGTGAGTACGCGGCAGTACCATTCCTTCCCATGCGAAATAGGATTTGTTTACCAAGCCTGGCAGAGCCACTGTGGTGAAGAGAGGAGCTGAAATCATATGCATTGCAATTAACCCCTAGTGAGCAAGCTTTACTAGGCCTGCACTCTGCTAGCTAATGTCTATAGTGCTTGAAAGACTGGCTATCTAAGCGCTATATAGGTGCTATAATGCTCCAAACACAGGTCTCTATTAGCTACTAAACTGGGTCCTCTGCCCTGCCTTTCTATGCACAATGCATAATGTAACCCTCCACCCCTCCTAGGCCTGCACATTCCTTGTAGCTCACTAATGCTTAATGTAGGCGCTACCAACACATTACTTTCAGCATTTAGGGCATACTTCGAATAAGCTATTAGTCTTAGCTGTTAATGCAGCCATCTAAGGCCCTAATATGTAAATATGGATAGCTCATTTGCACTTTGCATTTCAGTATGTTGGTAAGGAATGGTCTGCTGGCGTTGATCAATTTAGCAGCGTAGGCTGGCCGAGGCGATAGCGTTTACCTGCCGTGTTAGGGAGAGCGAGGAGCCTAGATATACTTATACGGTTTTTACCTCTTCACCTAAGGTGATAATGTTTCTGTCAATGGTAAAGGATTTATAAGAGTCAGAGAGGTTATTTAGCCGAGATGGAGTGCCAATGAGGAGTTGCTCCATTTTCTCGTCATTTAGGCATAGTTTGTGTTGCGCCATCCAGGCTTGAATGGTTAAATATATTTTGTTCAGTACATTGGAATCTGTGGCATACTTGCCAGTAATGGGTAGCAGTTTTTGGTTGTCATCCGCGTATTTAGTGGATGTGACACCCAGTTTGTCAAAGGAGGTTGAAGAGTGGCTTGGTGAAAAGTTTGTAAATTGTTGGCGAGACATAGGAGCTTTGGGGCACTCCACATGTGACTGCGGCTGGGGTGGGGAGGGGGTGACTGCCGCAGTGGTTGAGAACACTCATTGAGCGATTGGACAAGAAAGATTCTATCCTTTTTCTGGCTTTGGTCGAGAAATGGGCAGCTAGGGCGAGGTATTGGCAAAATATATTGTGATTTACCAGATCAAAGGCTGCGAGAGGTCAAGTAAGAGGAGGATAGCCAGATTACCTTTGTCTTTGATCTCATCCATTTGGATTTTGAGGTCTAAAAGGGCGGTTTCCATTCGTGACATAAGTGAATCCCAAATATACATTATTTCTACTACTCTAAAGTATCATTTTGTATTCCTGGTGCATTCAAAAGTGTGCACGCTTAGATGCATCACAGCAGTTTCTCTTATGTAAAATTTAAATAGAAAATGACATTTGCATATTAGCTTATGAAAAGAAACATTAGTTACAGGTAACCATGGGTTGTCACATGACTTGAAAACCCATGCATTACCAATAATACAGGCAGGGCTTTCATTGCAACATTTCTCATGTGCAGAAGCAGAACACCAGGCCCTTGCTATATTTTAACTCGCCTATATCAAACGTGTGTTCCTTTTGTATTCAAATAGATATGCTTTGCAGGTTCTCCACCATTGATGTCTAACAAAGATGGGGATGGGGGGGGGGAAGCACATTATACATGGAGAACCTACAATCCAAGCACTTTGTTTTAGCACGTATACATTCTCTTTACAATGTTTACAACTCACTGGTGACGTACTTACCAATGACTTTGATGTTAAGAAAACGTTATAACCACCGCTGCCCACAATTGATAAACTGCTGAATTTCAGGAATTGTCACACTACTTTGCAATTGGCCAGAGTAAAGCGTCAAATACAATATAAAGGTGATGAGATGCACCTCTTCCAGTACTTCTCTGCAGTAGTGTTGGCCTCCAGGAGAACATTTGTAGGCATCAAATGTGTTCTATGATCGAAAAAGGTAAAGTACTTCACATCCCCCGAAGAGCATGCAACTTCGTTGCAACATTTTGCTCTTTGCAAGAAGGAGCCAATACTCCTGGCCTTGCATCAACATGTGGCGGCCCACATCGAAGTGGCACCGGATGTGGTTTCATTGCAATTGTGATTCTATTTTGGGGGAAGTTGATGGGCGTTTACTAATTCCCCATCAGCAAAATACCTAAAAGAGTTTGCGTTTGCTGAACGCCTCTTGGGAATAATAGTCCTCATTCATATATTTATGCATGAGGGCCTGTCCTTGCTTGGCATATGCTACGCTCTCACTGACCTCCATATAAAATGTAAGGTTCTTATTTTGGTCATCGTATTGCTGGGTGTTTAACTAGAGCGAGTACACCCAGTATTAGGACCTAGGGTGAAAATACTAAGAGGTTGTCCTAATAGGTTATTATAGAAACTATCTTCCCAGGCCCCCCCCCAGCGCTTTCTGATGAAACCGATGCTTGTGAATGTGCAGCTGGGGCTGGGGGCAATGTCGCTAGAGGCCATAGTGTGGGGAGGAGGTGCATGTTCCTGCCCTGTTATACATAGGACTCAAACACCATCTTAGACAGTAGCAGCCCTGTCTTCGACAGTAGCAGCCATATTGGGTCTGAGGCCTAGTTTTGCGCTGAGGCCAGGGCCACAGGCCTGAAGCCACACACATACAAATAAAGTGTATGCAGGCCCCGTTGTTGAAGGCCAGAGTTGCAGAGATTCACAGACCCTTCATTGTCTCATGTTGCACATGATCAGGTAATCGGCATTTTGTTTCTCGGAAGGAATGCACCCTGCAAGGCCACAAGGGGGCTGAGAGCTCACTGTGAAATGCAATGCTGGGGGGGGGGGGGGGGAACGAGCCTCCGATCCTTCCTGGCCCAGCTCCAAGTAATACCACCCAAAAGTCCCAGTCCCAAGACCCCCAGCATTCCAAGGTACCAGTCAGTCCCAGACCACCAACCATAAAACTGTTAGACTCCCCAATGGATCAGAAAAGATCTGATAACAGGGATCAGCTGCCTTCACTATGGGTTGTGCGATTTTATCCCTCCCGGCACCAAACATATCTGAAACGAGGGTGGGAAACTTTGGTTGGGCGCCAACGCGTCTGGAATAGAGCTGTAGCTTATTAGAAGCGATGGCCTCAAAGCATCCTTTTAGCCCATGTCTGCAATTCCAGGTGCAGATCAGGTAAGAGCTAGAGTTTTTCTTCACATAATTGCCAATCAATGGAAGCTTCATGCCCAATGACGCAAAAGGAGGCACCCACGTGACAAAGATGGACACAAGAAACTTGTGTACAGGCGCTTTATGAATCATCATATCATAACAGAAGGGGCTAGGACCAATGGCCTGGCATCCCGCAGGTAGCCTATATGTATAGGGTCTCAACCAGCCATACAGGTTTGAACAGTATGTAATTTACGTCACTGATTACACTGTGTGCCTTCATAAAGTGTTGCTCGTACTTATTTTACCAGAACGTACCCTGGCAGCAGAGTTCTTTTCTGGTGCATTTCTATTTTTATGGAGAAAAAAAAAACTTTGTTTTACTTGCAAGTGGTGTGCTGGGCCTTTTTCCCCTTAGTGGGTTGTATTTTTTCTGATGCGAACATTGAGGGGCTTCTCTACACTAGTGAGAACTTCACATCATTTGTTTCTGTATGCAAGCTGTCTGTAAATTGTATAACATAGTTGGTGACCTTCTTCAGCATAAAGTTAGGCGACCACCTTTTGTTTTGTTTCACTATTGAAATAAAACTGAATATTCACACCAACGACAGCATGTTCATTGTCCCAGAATTTTGGAGTGGGATTGTAACAATAGGTGTTAAGATATGGGGCTGCCAACAATCTGACAGGGTTAGATACTGGTCATGCAGGGCGGTATGTTACAGGTTCCTCCAACCGCTTATGGCCTACAGAGTCAATGATAACTGGACTCCTGTCTGTTAGGGTTGCCCTCATGATGAGTAAGTCTGATTACCCCAGAAAACTGCAAACCCACAGCTCAGGGCAATACCTTCCACCAGCAGCACCAATTTTCCTACTCTGGCAGCCCAACACAGCTACGAGAGGCAAAAAGTGACACTCCTCCAGAATCCCTAATCAGTCTACCATGCAGCAAGTAGAGGCCTTGCAGTGCAGCCCAGGCAGTCAAAATGCAGAGGGAGGCAGCGACAAAAGTTCCACCTGTCAAACATGCAACACTCTTAAGGCCGGTCACCTCTAGCTAGAGGGCCACTCAAGACCACAACAGGCATCCACCGTTCACCCGCCAGACAGCAGAGAGTCTAGGGGCTGGCGCACTCCCCGCAGCCAAGAGATGCCATCAATCCAACATAGCCCCAAGCCATCGGGCCCTGTGAACCAGGTGCAGCAACTCCTCTTTTAACGTAACCTAATGTATCAATCACAATCCGGATCCAAAGGCAATAGACCCCGCTCCAAACCAGCTTAATCACCAGCCTCCAAGTATTTTCATACTATGACTCTGGGCAGATGTATGGATCAATACAATAACTGACATGGTGATTACAGAGTTCAGTTGCAAGCTGCCATTGTGGTCAGGCCCACAAGCAACACCCCTCCCTCGCGCCGCCCCCTCCTATTTTTGGCTGTTTATATAGCGCTGATGCTTCTGAAGAAGTTTCAAAGTGCTCGAAGGTTGGGGAAAAACAATGCTGTAGGGACACCATAGTATGAAATTTGGCAGAACACCGATACTTCAAAAAGTCTAGTTCTGTGCACAAGAATAAAGAGCTGGGACTTCCAGAACGAAGAGATTTGAACACCCAAAATATATTTTACTTAATATACTGAAAATACAGTTTTTGATTGCCAAATGTGTCAGGCCTGCTGGATAGGGTTAGAATATTATGGAAAGGAGGAGGTAGAAACAAGGATTCCTGGTTATTGACAAGAGACGGAGTCCAGGATATAAGAGCCAAATATGTACCAATCTAGAAAAAAAGAGTGTCTGAGGCTTGGAATTAAATATTTTGGTAATCACAGGAATGGCATAATACAATGTCACTTCAGCTTGGCTCTCAAGCCCATACCTCTAACGCAAGACGATGCTGGCCAAGAGAGGTGCCATAGCACACCAGGACGACATTAAATGTGTTTTGAGAGTTGAATTCCCAGAATGCATCAGACATAGGTACCAAAACTTCTTGTGTTTCCCAACCCCCAAGTGCACACTCAATACTTCTGCTTTCAGATCTTAAGGTGGCGAGGAGGTCTACAACGGACACCAAAAAGCCTGGGATTCATGGCTAAATAAATCCCCTACAGAGAAACTCACATGATCAGGTAATCGGCATAGAAGAGGATTTCAATGCACACGATGGCCATCCTGGAATGGGATTAATTTACTTTGCTTCTTTGGTCAATAAAGAAGCACCTTTGAAAGCCATGACGAATACAGAAAGATGTGATAAACATTGCATAAAACAGATATTTCGGTTAACAACTAACTATTGTGATGCTTTTCATCAGTTTATATAGGAGTGTACCGGATAGTAGATTTAAGCGTTCGCCCGAATACCAAATAGTTGGACGAGTATTCAGCCAGAGTCTAATAGTTTCCTTTTTAATAAAGGAAGCTAAAAACAAAAAAAAAATACTTTGTAAATGAATGTAGATCCATTCTTTATTGAATTTATGTTCTGTTGTCTACATGAGATATTTGTATAAACCCTTAAAGGAATGCATCAGAAAATAAAGTGTTCATTACCTGCAGTTTGTATTTTTGTGCATTCCTAGGTGTCGCTTGTTGGGCAGGGCTCAATAAACTAAAACCAGTCCAAAAGTACAGTAAGCATGTATGCAATCACTAGGGGGGGCTGTGATGTGTCTACTTGTGCTTTCAAATGTTCCTTTTGGGCCTGCCCATCTTTAGCCTTCTCGCTCAAGGAAGGCATTGAAACGCAAAAGGACTGATTACTTCAATTAGCATTCTACTGAAATGCTACTGAATACAAACCTTTGGGATGCTAAAGCCATGCTCTCTACCTGTGGTACCGAGTGGGGATGAAGCATGGGAAACATTTCTTTCATTAATAGATATTTGTCTTTCTTTTTCAGGTGGGGTATGTTTGTAGTGTTTTGGGGCAAGGAAAGACACCAGACAAAAATATATAGGTAAATGCAGAGCCCTCCATGGTTCTATGCTGAGCCTGTAGGGAAGGGGTAGTGCTGATTTTCAGATCTTTAATTGTCATGCACATGTTTATTTTGCTTCTTTGTTTCAGTTGTACCTCCATTTGGACCAATGTTTCAAAAATATAAAATATGTGCCTTCTTGTCTTTATTGCACAAACATCCCTCTTTTTAACTCTCTTACTTTGGGAGGAATATTTGTGCTGCCACAGACCGCGGCATTTTGGATAATAAAAAAATAAACAAGATCTTTAGTAACATCGGTCAGTTTTACTCAATTTAAATGGACTCCTTTTAGCAACATGGGAAAGTTGGTGGGCGTGAATTGTAACCTATGTTTTGATATTAGAAGCACATCTCTGCCACAGGCATACTGAGCAGTATTACTTGCTTTATAACCTTAGCCTGCCGGGCTATTTTACTCAAGGTCTGGAACTTACAGGGATCTATGCAACAGTTATATTAATCCACGTAATTATTTTATTTGAATTAGGAACTGGAAACCTTCAGATTTCTCACACAGGTCATCAGCAAATCAAACATCTAAAGAAAATATCATTTCCAATTACTTCATGAACTACTGTTCCAACTCAATGGTTTTTAACTGCAAAATACAGAGAAGACCAGAGATATATAAAAAATATTGAGTTTTCCTTAACCTCGCCCCTCCAAAGCAATCCACCAGATAAAGTCTGTCCAGCACACAAAGGGCAGCAACTTTATTTGCACTTTCATACCTCTGCTCTGCCTGTACTTAAACAAATGTTGCTGTCACTGTTTTGATTAATGATCCTTTTAAAGGATAAACATGACATACCTAAATGATCCCAGTCATGCAGTAAAAGCAGTACTTAATGCATTTTGGAGAGGAAACTATTTGGCTTCAGCCGAATATCATATCTTCTACCAAATACTTACTCGAAGACAAGTTTCGGTACACCTCTACTGGTCTAATATGCATTGTGCAACAATTTATGTTGGTACATTGTTAAATGCTCACATCTGCTAGCTGGCTTCCAAGCCTCTGCGCCCCCTAATTCTGAGGTCTTGCTTTAGAACAGGATGACATCAGAGGAGAATGTCATGTGTCAGAGGGTGAACAGTGAAGGGTCGTTGGTGGTTCCTCGATCGTTGCCAATAGATGGGTGTAATATATTGGAGTTAAGGTTTTTACGCGACTGGCCAGCACTTCCTTCCCATGAGCTGACGCCACAAGCACAACGAGATGGGAGTTACTCAAGTTAAAACCCTACGTGACAAGAACACAACTGCCCCACCTGGATCGCCCACCTTAAGCAAGAGCCACAGCTAAGGCCATGCAAAACTTTCTGAAGGAGAGCAAATGGAGAAGTGTGGCGGTGTGGTCAGTTTAAGGTCAAGGAGAAGTTAAGATGCATATATTGACCAGTTTTTAATTTGACGATCATCATGTTAGTGAGACCAGTATAGAAGTTGTTGCAGTAGACTAGGTAGGCCATACCTACTGCGTGGGTTAGCATGATCGCTGAAGAAGAAACAGAAGGGAAAGGCCGATTATTTTGGCAATGACATTAGGTGTAAATGGCAAGGTGGCACCAAATAAGATACCCAGGATTGTGACCTTCTAATTTGATAAAGCTAATGACAATAGAAGGAGGTCATTTGAATCGGATGGCCGTTTGGTTACTAGTCCGATTACCAAGACTTCAAACTGAATAGCATTTTTAAAGAATTTTATTTTTTTTAAAAAGTCTGTACTCTGCACAATTATTTACACGACTAAAGAATTCACTTGCTTGAAAGACAAAAAAAAACACAAAAAATAAAGTTCTGCAATTAAAGCTAAAAGTACAACTCCAGCACGGAATTTAAAAGAACCATTTTATAATTAAAAAACAACAAAATTCAGACCTAAATTTACCACAAATAGTGTTGGGAGTCAAGACACACTTAAAGTGCTGCTAAAACGTTAGTTACACATTTCACATTCATTGCCACACACAATAGAAATGACAGACAGAAAACACATGTATAACAGACCATAGAATATGTTTTGGGGGGGGGAATAGAAAAATACGTTTTTGGGGCAATGATTACTTTAGAACCACTTAACGTGTATTACGGTTATTCAGTTCACGGATGATGTCACTTACAATTAAAATGGCGCATTTTGAGAGATGACTTTCTTCACTTCAACGTGACAAGAGCACTAACAATGGTTTGTCAAAGAGGAGCAAGCGAGGCTGCATTAGTCGGGGCCCAATTACTTGCAACGCAGGCTATTCAGCTAGCCTACCCTTCCCACATCATGGTAAATTGTCTGATCAACGGGCACGGTCCATCTACGAAGAGGGTAATGATTTGCCATTCCATCGTTTAACTGTTGAACAGTAAAGGTGGAAGCAGAGCCCGAGTAGGAAATAATTGAACACCTAACACTGGTTGCAGATGACATATTAAATACCAGAAGTAAGAAAACATTATTAACCCACGTGCTTTGCTAGATGTACAAGGGCATAGTCCGGGGCGTCGTGTTGTCAGAGTACAAACCGACAATGGCGGAGATAGCACATTAGACCACATATAAAATGTTCATGTTCCAAACACGTGCGACTTCCTGTACACAAAAAGCCCTTCGGCGATCTATTTTATGTACTGTATTGAAAAACAAAAAAGTCTCATTCACACCAAAAAATATATATAAATCTAGCACAAGTATGTTTTCCAGACACATGCATTACGAATTTTAACACTTTGACAATAGTGCGAGTGTGTACGATTCGTCACCCTAATTAAAAAGTTGTTCCTGCAGCATTTTTTCAATGAGTTTCATATGCCTCGTGTTATCAATTTGCATCAAATCTACAAAGCGAACTGACAGCTACTCATGATATACTTGTATCACATGCATGCCCGCCACATCAATCCATGGATGCCCACCTGGTTGTGGGACTCGTAGTTTTGCTTTTCACATTATAAATCTAGGACAAGCCCTTGGATGGAAGAGACAACAAAAACAAGACCCATCTTGTTGAGACAGACATGGAGTCCGTATGTAAAAATACAGTAACACGGACATGAAACAACTATGTGTGAACGTCTGTCGCACCCATGTGATAGCCCTAGACCCTATGCATCTCCTCTTGCTTCCCCTGTGTAACTGCAAACTCTGCCACCATTGGCCACTGCCTCGGATAGTTAACCCTTAAAGCAAACTCTGCCACCATTGGCCACTGCCTCGGATAGTTAACCCTTAAAGCCAATGTGTCCAACTTAGCAGATCCCCTTCCTGCAGCTCTCGCACGACTTATACAGGAGAGTTGCTCGATCTTGACAAGCAGGGCTAAACGATGCTCATAGCCACACGTCTCGCGCACTGCGCCGTGGCACACATGCCATGCTACATACCTGTCAGGACAGCGCTGGTGCCGGCGGTCTCCAGAGCCCTGTCCCTGGTTGCAAGGCACAGGGTGGGTGCCTCTCCCCCCCGAACAACCCTCCCCGCTAAAGCCCTGCCTGGCTCTCACAAGAGAGGGTAGTGTCTACTTCCCTTACGAGAAACGGACCTTAGCAACGCCCCGCCTTCGCGTCATCACGTGGGCTGGACGTTCAGACGTGTCTGAGTGGGAAATCACGTGCCCCAGATTGCCTGCGCCCTTCACCAGCTCCACTCGTGGTCTTTGCAATACGTGCTGCGAGCGGGAAGGCTGGTGTAACCTTCTGGCCGAGAGCTGGTGATCACCGTCATGCCTCCGTTACCAAGCGATTTTGATTTACATTAGTGGAGCGGGGCGATTTGTCTTGACTGGTGGAGGGGGCATTTCGGTGAAGTTTAGGTATTCGTTATGTACAACGGTTTTTTTGTGCGCAGCGTGGTTCGTTCACAGGTGACTTTCCGGTATTTTTGCAGTCAGTGGTGGAAATAGAAAACATGTACCATGCCTCTTTCACCCATTCATTCCAATGGGCGTCTCACCCGCCAAAAACAAAATCGGGTGATTTCACCCGCCTTTGCAACACAAATGGTTGAGAGCTATATGTTATATAGTGAACACTTGTTAATCGTGTGACTTGTTGCAATTCCTTATTGAAAAAAAAACAAATGCTATAAAATGTGTTTGCCCAGGGGATGGATTGCTTATGTTTTGGGCGTTGGCTGGGTTATTTCTGCCCCTTAGTGAAAATGAAAAGCTGGCATCCGTGAACCAACAGTTTATTTTCCTAATCAGCACAGCCAAAGCATTTATTTGTGATTAACCAGTTTGAAAGCATATAACATCTTTATAAATATAACCTGTGATTAAAATACAAAGCAAGGGGCATACAAATTACAGAGTATTGGTGTGGTAGTCTGACAAAAAAACATTCAAAGGAAACTAGTGAATGCAAGCAGCATTTTTGAGTTTGGAATTTACTTTGTTTTCTATGAAAGTGTAAAATGCACATTTGGAAAACAAAAGTGTTCTCAGCATGAAGAATACCTTCTTTCAACAGTGATGGCCCTCCACTCCAGTTATATTCATGGCCCATTGATTCCCGTGGTGTCCCTTTCAGGACAGAAGCAAGAAAACAGCCTGAGCAAACGAAACCATGAAACGCCCAAGTGACGGCTGGGGAAAAGAGGACAACACAGATTAGGTCACGAGTCCCTCGCTTCCCTCAGCAAAGCTGAGGGCTTTGTAAAAACCTGGTCTGGGCTGAGGCAGGTGAGTCCCGAGATCCGCCCAGACATCTGATGCCGGAACCTCGGAGCTGGCCCATTGACCAGCACTGTTTACAGTACTGCGGATAGGTATTTTTTTTTTCTTTCATGGAGAGGTTTTTTTGTCCTCTCTGGAGAGGGTTATTTTGGGGGTTTGTTAAGTGTAACAAAGAGGTTGAGATGTTTTTTTGTGCAGTGGTACATATTTGACTATCCTGTGCAGAGACAGGTGTAAGGAAAGATTTCCATTTATGGGTAATTTTCTCTCCATGTTGTGAACCCCCAACTTTTTGCTGTTGTCTGACTATCCTAGCCTGACCTTTGCCAGTTGAGGCCAGTCTCTGCTGTACTCCTTTTTCATTTTTAAGGCCCTAGACACCCTCGATGGATTTGTTTGTGAACGTACAGATGTGCCTTGGACAGATCTGATGGCAGCTGTTACTTTTTATGTATTTTCAACTGTTTGTTTTTTTTTATGGTCCTAACCTTTGAGGGTATGATATTTTTAGTCATACTTTAACATATTTTGCATCCTATTCCCCTGAGCTGAAGCAGCATTTGGCTGAGTCAAAGGACATAGATCCTAAAAAACTGGCTAGTGCAGCAGATTTGTGGGTGTCACACAGAGTGTCCCATAAGGACAAGACTACCGTTAAGCAGGAGGGAGGTGGATTTCTGGGGGAGGTGGTATCTGATAAAACGTCCTCACAAAAGAGCTACAAAAAGAAAAACAAGGGTCCCAAGAGAATGTTCAGGGTAGTGGGAGTTATACTCGGTATAAGGTCAAAACCTTAGCGGTCCACTCTGTGAGTCTGGCCTTCCGCTCCTACGAGGAGGAAGAGATCACAGGGGCATCCTTCTCCTCAGACTACTTCCCCAGTGGGATAGAATCAGAGGTAGTCCTAGTTTCCCTGGGTTCCCGGGAGCCTAAAGTCTCAGAGGCTTATGCTAGCATTCCAGACAATACCAAGCACTACTTTAAGGACAGCGTGCTAATCAATGGAGTGGATACTCCTGCCCTTAGGGATAGTGGGGCCAGCTTAACTGTGTTAGATTCCACTTTAGTAAACCCAAAGGACCAATGGTCCCCCTCTCAAGTTCCCAGTAATGCCTGTAAATCTTACTATAAATGGTACTGTGGTCAGGATTCCAGTGAGCATACAGAGGCAAGTCTCAGGTAATGGCCTTCTGGGGAATGATCTCAGAGATTTAAGTCTTGTGGGTGACACATGAGAGATCATGCACAAGGTCACAAACAAGGGATGCCTTAGCCAAGGCAACATCCAAGCCAAAGGGGAAACCCAAGGCTAAAGCAGTCAAGAAAGACACGAGAGGGATAGAAAACCTTCCCCCTAACTCGCCTACCACTGAGGTGGAGGTAGTTGGCCAAACACCTGATGAGGAAAAGGTCTTGCCTGAAATTCATAATCCACATGACCATCCTGAACTCCAAAGTTTATTGGTTTCAGGTAGTCCTGATAGGGTTGAGTTTAGTAAGGGCCAACATGAATTCGCATCTTGTAAGGCATAAGGAGACATGCCTGCTCCCAGCTTGAGGGTGAACCTCCTGGGAAGTACAGGATTTATTGGGAAGGTGGACTCCTCTACAGTGAGCCCACAGAGTCTACAGAAGGAGGCCATCAGAGGTTGGTGGTTCCCCTTCAGGTAAGACTCTTACTCTTGCAGCTGGCACATGACCCCCTTGCTGGTCACCTTGGCATCAAGAGAACCAAGCAAAGGTTATCTATTCACTTCTACTGGCCCGCGATGGGGTTTCAGGTAGAAAGTCACAGCAGGCGTTGTGCCACCTGCCAGTTATCTGGGAAAAGTGGCACAACAATCCAAACTCCATTGGTTCCACTCCCAGTTGTGGAGGTACCATTTGAAAGGGTAGGGAAACACATTGTTGTTCTCCTTGACCCTCAGGCAATAGGTTTATTCTGGTGCTGGTCGTCCATGCCACCAGGTATCCTGAGGCCATCCCATTAAAGACTGTAACTGCCAAGTCAGTTGCAGAAGTTTTGCTTGGCATATTCACTAGTGTTGGCCAACAACTTTATATCCAAGTACATGCAAGCCATGTGGAAGGAGTGTGGGGTTACTTACACGTTTTCCTCAGCAGAGCACCCTAAACCAATGGCTTAGTTGAGAGGTTCAATAGACCCCTCAAAAGCATGATTGAGGATCTGGAAGAGCCCCAGAGGCGAAAATGGGATCTCCTTCCATGCTTATTGTTTGCCTACAGAGAGGTACCTCGAAAAGGTTTGACTTCAGCCCCTTTGAGCTTTATTTTGGTCAGTTGTTGGGGACCCTTAGCTATAATCAAGGACGAGTGGGAGATGCCTACTCTCCATATCACTACCAATGTAGGGGACTATGTGCTAGGGCTAAGGAAGAGAATGGTCCCCCTGATGGCTCAGGCTAATGATAAGTTGAAGGCTGGGCAAGCTCTGATGAAACACTGGCTAGCAAGTCCTGATCATGAACCCTGTACGGCCTAGAGCTTTACAGGATACATGGTCAGGCCCTTGCTCAGTGGTGGAGCCGCTGAGTGAGGTAAACTATTAGTGGACCTTGGAAGGATTGGACAAGCTCCAGAAGTGTTCCATGTGAATAGACTGAAGGCTTTCATCCCTAGGGTTGAAATGGCTGCACCGCTGTTGGCATCAAACGTAGAGGAGGAAGAGTCAGAACCTCTTCCTGATCTGTTCCAGGGCAGTCCTTCAGACAGCTCCATTGAGGGTGTCAAAGTGGCCTCTCACCTGACGTCTGGTCAGCAGGATGAGGTGAGAAGTTTGCTGAGACAGTTCTCCCCCTTATTCTAAGGGGGAGAACTGTCTCAGCAAGTAAAGTAAACTATCTACACAAAAACGACACATTACTTGCGCTTGTTGAGAGCCATTAGACCTTACATAAGTGAAGCAAACGCGGCAAATATCGCAAGAGCGATCATACTATCCCGTCTCGACTATGGCAATGCACTATTGGTGGGAGCCACCAAGAAAGAGCTTCATCGTTGCCAGGTCATGCAAAATGAGGCAGTTCGCATTGTTAAGAAAATTAAATTTGGAAACCACATATCGGCTGCAAGGAAAGATCTTCACTGGCTCAGAATTGAAGAAAGAGTCTACTTTAAGGCCATGACGATCGTTCACAGATGCCTATGTGCACGGCGCCAGGATACTTCAAAGAGAAATTTGCACTCTACACACCTAGGAGAAACTTGAGATCAGCCGACACAGGCCTCTTGGTTATCCCTAGGGTGAAACAAGCAGCAGGGGGGGGCAGAGCCTTTCCATTAAAGCAGCCAAATTTTGGAACAACCTCCCAGGGAATCTAAGATTAGAAGGAAACTATGGTAATTTCAGGAAATTACTGAAAACCCACCTTTTCCAATAGCCTCCGGACTTTTTAGGATCTATACATATGATTACCAGCCCTTTCCTGAACTGTTTTCAGTTCCGACTGTTTTCAACAAGACTCTTTTCTCAGGTGTTCTCCGCGCCCTGATGCCCGCGGGCTGTTGGCGCATTATAAACACATAGACATTTTCCCTAGCTCCTGCTTTGACACCTTGGTGCAAACATGATATTGACACAGGAGATGGTGTACCTACCAGAAGTAGGGGATACAGGATATCCGATGAGGCGAGACGGAGGTCAACAAGATGTTAGATCTTGGGGTGATTGAACCCTCTAGTAGTCCTTGGTCCAGTCCTGTGGTTCTGGTTCCAAAAGCAGGTTCCTCTGAGTTGAGGTTCTGTGTGGATTACAGGGCTCTGAATGCTGTCACCAAGACAGATGCACACCCCTTGCCTAG
This sequence comes from Ambystoma mexicanum, assembly GCF_040938575.1. Lineage (NCBI taxonomy): Eukaryota > Metazoa > Chordata > Amphibia > Caudata > Ambystomatidae > Ambystoma > Ambystoma mexicanum. The sequence continues at coordinate 1,287,372,971 of NC_090924.1, forward strand.
AACCGATTAGCTGGTGGATACCTTGGGTGCATCCATGTACCTCAGCACATTTGACCCCACTGTAGGATATTGGCAAATAGTCCTAACAGAACATGCCAAGGAGGAGACAGCATTCTCAACTCCAGAAGGCCTTTACCAGTTCAGGGTAATACTATTCGGGTTGAAGAATGCACCTGCCACTTTTCAGAGGCTTGTGAATAATGTTCCTAATGGATTGGATGCATTCTGTCTTGCATATCTGGATGATATAGCAGTGTACAGTGCAACCTGGGAGGATCCTGTGAAACACCTCAGAATTGTATTGCAGGCTCTTCAGCAGACCCACTTGACCATAAAGGCCAGCAAGTGCCAGATTGTTCAAGGTTCAATGGTCTACCTTGGGCATGAAGTAGGTGAAGGGAGGATTCAGCCTCTACCCAGTTAAGTGCAAGCAGTACAAGACTAGCCTAGACAAAACCAGGTGAGAGCCTTTTTAGGTCTCACTGGGTATTACAGAAACCTTATGGCAGACTATGGTACCATAGCTGCCCATCTGACTGCTATCACTACACCTAAGAAACCCAAGAAGGTCTCTTGGTCTGTGGAATGTGGGAAGACCTTCAATGGCTTAAAAGACCCCTGTGCCAGGTGTAAAGCACTGGAGGGGGACACCGGTACTCCTGCTCTCTATATGGCAGAGGAGAGGCACAGAGCACCCCAGCCAAGGCTTTCTAAGTGGTAAAACGTGGTCGAGCAACCGAGGCTTATCTCTCAGGAGGTGTTGCGGGCTGGTTCTAAAGCACAGTGTAGTCCCCAAGCACCCACAAAGGACTCTCCACACACAATGTTAGTGAAAACACAGTCTTTATATAAATAAGGTTCAAGGTTATGTACACAATCACAATAACGCACTTTGTACTCTGGCAATACTATAATGGCAAATATATACAGGTCTACGTGATACCACTCTTAGCTATCGATTCCTTTGAAATGCATTAACTGCTAACAGTTCAGAATGGCATACGAATCCGATTGTTAGATGAATCAACGATAGACCACAGAAAGAATGCAAGTTAAATCAAGCAATGGCAGAACAGTCTATTCCACTACCATGAGGTAGTTCTGTGCAAGGATCCCCCCACCTGGGCAACCTGTAAATAAAGCGTATTTGACAAGCCCAGCCCAAGTATGCTCAATATAGTCTTGAGTCCTTCTGAAAGGTTCCACAACCCAAAAGTACCTGGTTTCGTAGAGTTCTTCGGTGAGTCGTCGACGGACCCTTCTTGAGTGAACTCCCTTTAAGGGAGGAGCCACGGGTCGTTGAGAGTCGGTGAAGAAAAAGGGTGAACACTGTCGTTGCGGCAGCAGCTTCGGTTCTTGCGGTGCTTGTTGACGATCAGTCGAAAACATCCTGCAAGCTGAGGCGTGCAGTGCACCTTGACGACGAGTGTAGGAGTTAATGAATAACTTTGGCCCAGCAAGGGCGACGAGTCGTCAGCGTCTATGCCCTCTTCGGGTGGCGGGAAAGCCTTTACTTTCTCCATCAGGACGAAAACGGTCGACAATGAAGAGCAAGGGAGTCCTTGTTTCAATGTTCTTAGGCAAAGGAGCACTGCGGCTCAGGCCGTCGATGATAATGGACTTCAATGGCCTACCACTTCACTTCGTGATTCCGCGGCATTCCCCTTCTCCGGTCGGCAGCCTTTCGAGGGTCTGTCGTTCAGGGAGCTTTGGCAAAGATCAGCTGGTGCACGATGATCCCTCGTAGCTCGGGAAGAGGTCTCCTAGCCAGGTCCTCTCTTGATCAGTTCCTTGACAGTCATGTAGATTTCAGATTAGCGAAGGACAGCAGCAGCAATTCTTCCACTGGTCCTCAAGGTTAAGCATCAAGTATCAACTTCAGCTTCTAAACGATTTCCATCAGTGAGAGGCCCCCAGATATACTGTTGATCTCCCATTCACTCTGCTGGGTCACACTCGGGCAACCAATCATTCCGAAGGTTATTCAGGCAGGCAGGCAACCAATCAGGCTCACAGTGCATTCAGGCCATTCTTCTCCATCCAGACACTCACAACACAGAATGTGGATTCGGACAAGCACTCTGCCATTCACCACTTCAGAGTGCATTCATACCAGTTTCGGGCAGGGCTGTCTTAGTCATTGTATCAACCACCAGATACTAGACACCCATAACACAGAATGCGTATTCGTCACACACTCCATTCACCCAGGTCCCACCCCACTGGCGTACCCACAACATACAGTCATTGGGAAGGCTCCAGCCAGTCCGGCCTGGACTTGCCCACAACACCATATATGGAACTTCCACCCAACAGCCAGTTAGGGGCAAGGGACAGAGTCAGAGCTTCCCAGGACTTTGGGAAAAATAAGGTAACATGCGATAGAAAGTAAGAGGTCCCAGGGGCCATCTTGTTTCCTATCAGGAATCCACTGATTCCAATGGCAGGGTCTGGGTATCCCCAAAATGGAGGATGCTCAAAGCACCTGTCAAATTCAGCACGGAGCTGCCATCAGCCCATACCCTGCTCTGTGGGCCACACACAGGTGCCCAAAAACATTCACCTCTACCCATTCGTGCCATAAGGGTATCCCAAGGGTCTGTTCACCAAACCAAAAAGAGGAAGAGCCTAGGGATGTAACGGTATTACGGTATACCGTTAAAGATACCGTGAACCACTTAATTGAACAATAATAACTGTCACATTGTTTATACCGGTATACCGTTCATACCGTTAAGTGTGCTTTTCAATCTGATTTGGAAAGGCTGCAGTAAGCAAGTGCTGCGCAGTCTTGGTCTTGCACCGTTGTATGTGCCGTCTGCCAAGTAGTTTCAGTTGGAGCAGTTTTTAATGCCATTCCATAAACCACACGTGCCTGACACAAAATCAATATGTTAGCAATAGGAAGAATAAATACCGTGCCAAGAAGGAAAAGGGTTTACTTTGGGTTGGCGGCTTTGGGGTTTATATATTTATAATGGATAATGTTTTCTAAACATATGACAATGGGGGATTTCCCTGATTCTATCATTGAATTTACATATAATAAGTCACACTGCAAAATTTACTCATCTCTGAGGGTATTCCCTGCTGCCATACCAAAGGGTAACATGTCCATGATTACTGAACACCTTTTAGAGAGAGAGAGAGAGAGAGAGAGAGAGAGAGAGATATATATATATATATATATAGGTTATCAAGATGGCAACATGTTCATCTTCACCAGTAGCCAGTGGGGGAGCTAAAAGCCTAAAGGACCACTTAAGAAAAGCTATTCAGTTTGGTTTGCCAGTCGCAGCAGGGCTGCCCACCCTCCTCCTCTCCACATGTGTTTGTGCTTGGTGGAAGCAAGGGGTGGCATTTCAGTGGAAAGTATGTTGAAAAGCCCAATTCTGACCCTGGGTGCCTGGTTTTGTTTGTGATGATAAATCTGACAATTTATTACCTTTTAGAAAATATTTGTTAAGATTAGTTAACTCCAGCTGCTATATCGCAATAACCATGATATACCGTCATTTGGCAATAAGGTTATTGTACCATCATAAAACTAATACCGTGACACCCCTAGAAGAGCCGCACCGCCAGCAGTCCCACATGAACTCCTGCGCGGAAAACAAGACCAAACCTACATGATGAAGCAATAAAGGACAAGGATATGGAGACCCTGTCTCTCCAATGCATTTCCAGCATCACACCAGGCGCATGTTCTCAGGGCCCCTGACTACAAAATACTGTTTATTGTGCAGACAATTGCCTCTGACACTGGGATAGGTGCTGTACTATCACAGGTAGATGGGAATCCTATTGGATTCGTAAGTCGCCTGCTGAAGGACAGAGAGCTCAGGTGATCCACAGTAGAACAAGAAAGTTTCTCTGTTGTGTGGGCCCTAAGGAAGCTGAGGCCCTACCTCTGGGACCCAATTCACTGTGCAAACTGACCATAAGCCTTTAAAGTGGTTCATGAACATGAAGGGAGAGAATCCTAAGTTGCTCATGTGGTCCATAAGCCTTCAAGGGTTTGACTTCACCATTGAGCACAGGCCAGGTGTCCAACATAGCAATGCTGATGGGTTGTCCAGAATGTTTAACCGGCCTGAACAAGAAGCTAATACAGGGGTGGATTAGTTCCTCCTGTCCTTGGTCTGGGAGGGGCGAGTGTTAGGAAAGATTTCCATTTATTGGTAATTTCCCCTCCAGTTGTGAACCCCCCAACTTCTTGCTGTTGTCTGACCATCCTAGCCTGACTTTTGCCAGTGGAGCCCAGCCTTCTGCTGTACTCCGCTGGGCTTTTGCTCATTTTATTATGGGGAAACGGACATTCCCATAAGACTATCAGTACTGGGAGACTTTGTTTCCCTTAGTCTTTCACTTTGTTGCTATTTCTTAGTAACATTTTATCAGTGCACAAAGTACCTTACAGTACAGGGTGCTGGGGTCCCTTTTTCATTATTAAGGCCCTAGACACCCTCAAAGGATTTCTTTGTGAATGTACAGATGTGCCTTGGACAGAGCTAGTGGCAGCTGTTACTTTTTATGTATTTTCAACTCTTTTCTATGGTCCTAACTGCGTTTTACCCAGGACAGTGGCCAGCGCCTAAAATGGAGCAAACAATATCCACAGGTTCTACACAACTGGGTTGTGGGAAAAGCCCTAGTCTACAACCTGTACATCTTTGTGAATTAGATTCAATGATGGTGCAGTAGGTCAGTACAAAACATATATCAATTTTATTGTTATACAAAAGACATTATAAAAATCTAAAACAAATAATAAAATAACATATCACAATCATTTATCTCAGCAGGTTATGTCCAGTTACTGTTTGAGACATTTTGCTTTCAGAGTTATATATCGTATATATTATATATTTCTTTAAAGCAGACTTGTGCGGGTTTAGTAGCATCAGTGAGTGGCTAGCGCCAGATCGATGTATGGGCACATGCCCTCACGTTTTGTGTGTCTACACCAGTTCATGTTTCTGGTTCCGAACAGAGAACCAGTAGGACCCAATCTGTTTTCTGGGCTCTTTCGGTGCTGTCTTCAGTACACTTAGTAAGTTTTACCCGTCCACTTCTATCACGCCTCTTCATATGCACGTGCTTGTATGTGTAAGAAATCTAAAAACAATGATAGTCATCTGTTAAAAACTGACCATTGTGACTTTTTGTGTTGACTTAGGCACTTTTTCCTCTGGCTGACCACCAATTTCCTATTGTTGTGTAAAGCAATGTACTTGAATATCCCATATATAAGCGACACCCGATACTGGGACGAGGAATAGAATTGAAGAGGCATGTTATAGTAGTAATCAGGCAATGAAGCCTCACAGCCCACACCTGAAGGAACCTTGGTGGCATAAAAGGCCCCCTGAGGTGCAGGCAATGAGAAGGAGCTGGCACTGTCTCTGGAGCACGTGCTGTTGTACCAGAGGCAGAAAGAAGAAGACACAGTGTTGGCAATCTATGCAGAAGTGGGAGAACCAGAGGGATATCAGAACGTTGATGCAGCAGATTTCACCTGCTTGTTTGAAGCTTTCCGTGCCAGATGATGCTGTGCCGTATGTCGGAGACCGAGGCGAGAAGCTGCAGGCAAACCGTGGATCTCAGCAGCGAGGGGAGCTCCTTTGTCGTGTGGCTGGACTGGAGACACCTTCAACAAGGAAGGGTGTGGGTCCCTGTGATGCCAGAAGCAGTAGAAGTTGTTTCCGAAGTCGTGGGAGTTGTGCAATCCGCAGAAGGATTACAGACGCTGGTGAGTCAAACCTGGCGTTCTGATTCCTTGCGCGAGCACTGCCGGCAACAGTATTTAGTCCTGTCCTCACTCGCGTATAGAAGGAAGAGAGATGAAGTTGTTTGTTAAACCCTTTGACAATGGAACAATGAGAAAGTAACAGTCGTGTGTGATCGGTAATTTCTCTTTTCACTGGTGCCTTTTGCAGCAGGTACATAAATCGTGAGGAGCACTTGACTTGAGGAGCATGTCTGGGCAGTGTGAGGAACGAGGAATGAGACACAGACACAGAGGACCGATAGTGATGCCTACTATCCCTACTCAAGGAGGAATTTCCCTACCTTAACCAAAACTATGGGTCTGTCATGCATCAAGATGTCCATAGCAAAATGTCCTGTGTCCTAAATCCTAACCTAACCCTCACACTCTAAAAGTAACTCTAAGGTGCTAATAATGTCTTTGACTTGAAAAGTGCACAAATGTTCAAGTTCAACAAAACGTACAACTCCAACAAAAAGGCATCTACTTAAACAGTGTTTCTGGGAATGTCCCCCTTCCCCAGGTTTCTTTCCAGCAAAACAAAAGTTCCAAAAATATAACAAGTTCTTTGTAGCTCAAGAAGATAGCTCCCTCTTCCTGATATTTGTGATGTACTTCACAGACTTGGCTCCACCTGGTATACTCTCCTGTCAAGATTTTCTTACACAGTTCACTCAATTCATAATCCCCATGGCATGGGTCTTCCCTAGCATTCTTTTTATGCAATTGACTCGTCCTGATATACTCTCCTGCCAGGACTTTCTTACACAGTTCACTCATTTCACAATCCCCAATGACATGGGTCTTCCTTAGGATTCTTTGTCTCATGAAACACGTGGTGTACACCCCTGCCAGGTTCTTTAGTCACACAATTTGGGTGTCAGTTCCAGTTTCACAAATGCCTGGTATTGCTTCCTGACAAAACATTCTTAGGTGATTCACTTCTCACACTTATAAACTTGACTTTGCTTGGTATACTCTCCTGCCAGCGCTTTCTCATGTAATACAACTCTTTCACAATTGAATGTTGGTTCCAGGTTCGTAACCCCTTTTCTCATTACTTCACTCGTCTAATTGGTTTCTCTTTTCCCCAGATATTGGGCCCTGACCATTTATTACTTTCATCAGTTCTACACCTTCGCCCCAGCATCTCAAATCCCTGCTGTGGGCTTGCTTCCACTTGCTCAGTGCTTTGCTTTCCTATGTGGTGCTCCGAGCAAAGAGCCCCATTGTCCTAGCTCCCTGCTACGGGCTCACCGGCTTTGTTCAGCTTCTCCGGAGCTCCATGCGTTCTTCGATGCTTTCTATTTAGTTGTCGCGGTTATATGTTTTTTGGATAGAGCTTCACTTCTTCCCAGTCTTTGTTATTTCTCTCCCTAGTATCCGCTTCCAGTCTTGTCTCCCTTTGTTTTTATCTTTGGGGTGTTCCTCTGCAATTATCTGATACATTCTAGATACCATGTGTCCTCCTTCTGTGACATCATAAAGCAGTCCCAGAATCGGGTTTTTTATTTGCCGCTCTGCAGGGGTCGGCCATCTAGTGTCCAGCTGTTTGACGAGCCTTACATAGTTTAGGGAGGGAACATTCCTAAAAGGGAATGGGGGGATATGGGACTTCCTCTGACAATGGCCAATCCTTCCCCTGAAGGTCACCTCCCCCCGTGTGGTACTCCCTCATATAGCCGCTCCTAATGTCAGGATCCTGTAGCGGCTGCCGTCCCCTGGCTACAAGAGGAGAGGTAAACTCAGGGAAAGGAGTGATCACATCAGATCCATCACATCAGCTTGATGACACAATCATCACACCAGATGCTGTATCTGGTGTGGCCTATGCAAATATCTAGCATACTCACTTTAACGTGCATGGAGCAACTACGGCTTTTAAAACCTTGGAACAGGCAACTTACACTATTGACTATACATCCATGAATACTATGAATGCTGTCGTGGCCATGGCTATGGACCCGGGACTGGCCTCTATCTCACCTCGGGTGTTGGTCTGGCACTAGGGAATAATTCCTCCTTTTCAGTTGCCCTGAATGTTCTCGACAGGGCTGTATCCTCCCATGCTAAAGGTTTGAGGACAGGTTCTAATCAGGGTCATTCTGCAAAGCTGCTTACTGTCATGAATATTACAGTCCACAATACTGCACTTGATATGGCTAACAAAAGCCTTCGGGCATCCCCTTCCATACCCTTGTTTAATTCCACACTCTCAGCGAATGGGGAAGTTGGGGATGGAAACATTAGTATCTCCTACTCTTCCATCAGCTCTACAGATGACTACATCAGTGCCCCTCACCCGCAATTGCTTGCACTTGACTATTTACTAACATCATTGGTGAAGCTCTGCGAAGAGTTACATAAAGCCTCCTCCAATCACACTTCCCTGCTTAACACCATTACAAAGCAGTTGCTACCCTCCAGGCAACTAACTAATATGGCCTGTATTTTATCCAATTCTATTACTATTGTCACTACTAGATCAGACTGTGATCTACCTAAGAATACAGGAGCCGGTCCTAACTCCAAGCATGTTGCCTTGCCGGGAATAAGTGCAGGCTAGTAAGATGGGCACTTCTAGGCCAAGCCTTGTCCCTGTAAATGATGTACTCTGTGCTAGTGATGGCATCAGAGCTGAAATGGCAGAAGAGGAATACAACACTAGGGAACCTACATCAATCTGTAGGTGCTCTGCCATTACATTAACAAGGAAAGAGAACCTTAAGAGGAAGAAACACAGCACCACAAGACTTGCAAAAAAGGGTATTTCAAAGCAGAAGAACAAACATGACCCTACGGTTAGATCGGTGATCCACTCATCACTCGCTACCAACTCTTGCTTAATGAAACTTGTAAGCAATGAGTCTGGCTGATTTGATCTTATTTGCATTCGAGATTCTGGAGCTAAAACTGTAAAATCTCATGAGGTTTCACCCAAGCCATAAAAAAAAATCAAGGAAGTCACTTGTATCACACTAATTCTAAATCAAAGGATATACAGGCTTTCATGTCTGCATAAAAGGCTGGAAAGAGTGTTACACCTACCACAAATGCGGTTGAGGTCTCTACGCAGGAGGATCACATCAATCTAATCAGTGACACCTCTGTACTTGAAGCACTGGAACTTCTCTTTATCAGCAATACTAAGCATAATGAGCACAACACTTGGTCCTATGAAGGTGATGCTGAAGTTCCACCTATTGCAGTCCAGGCATTTAATCAATCTCTAGCCAAAACACGCCTGTACTGGCCGTGATCCACTGGATATGACAAGGAAACGTCTGATGGGACTTGAGCCCAAGTTAAGCAACAAAGGTCTTATGAAAGAAACTCATGACTGCAGGAGAGTCCTGCATCTACAGAGTCTCTTTTGCTCATATGGGGAATTCTGTCTAAATCGCTCCATCATCTTACAGCTATTACATTAAATAATTCCTTTGCGTTCCATCACGTCCTCTAACATTTAAGTTGTGGCGTTATTAGAAACTTCCAACGTTGCTATGCATTCTGACTCTGTGATAGATTTCATTTATGGTCATTCTTCAGACGTTGCTTGTCTAGGTTATGACTGTACAATTGAGCAAGTTAGGAGGTGGATTAGCGTAACATATCAAGCAACATTCCACTGCTCCCATCGATAGATCACACATCTTGTATATTGGCAATTCTAACACACAGCCTTCTGGATGAAGGACAGTTTTCATACAGCTCCGTTCCGGGTATGAACCCTTCATGATCATGACCTCTAGAAGTGGAACTCGATTTGTTGAAGTTGATCTGGGAACAGGAGTTGAAGAGGATTTTGAGGCAAATAGCTGGCTCTTTTCTTCCCTCTAGCCAACGTTTTGCAGAGACAACTAAGGTGCTTTCCTGGAATCTGTTTGGTTCCACTGGGTTAATATCTGGCATTGATGCATTAATGTGTTTGACATAGTGGCCCCTTCATGAAACCTGGCTCACTGAAGCCATTGAAATTGATGGCAGACGGACCGTTCAATGGTTGGCCACTAAAGGTGATAAGGGGTGCCCTTAAGGTGGCCTACTCATTAGCATTGATAGTCTATACAGTCTCTCTGAGATATATTCTGCAGATGACTCTCTTCCCACTTGTCTCCTATCTTGTAACTCATTTAATGAACTTCCCAACACTCTGTTGCTTATTAACATGTATGACCCTCCAGGTGCAAGCCTAATTTTCCTCTGATTACGAATGTTGGAAATCTGCTTGAGAGTCAGACGTCTGTCTACTGCATTTGTTTTAGGTGACTTTTATTCTAGGATACCGGCTGAACTAGCTACATAGAAGGGATTTCCTATTCTGCACTTGAACAAATTGTGCATGATTCTCGAGGATTGGAATCGATTAAACTGTTTGGCTCTTTATGGGATTTTATGCTTAACCGGAGGTGTGAGGTGGCCTAACTGGGCAATTACACAAGAGTCACGCGTAATAGTGTTTGCACCCTTGATTACATATTTGTTTTCTACTGTCTTTTCTCCCTTGAGATTGACCTTTCTGTTGTTTCTGAGATCGCTCTCCTCTGCATTAGCAATCTGAGGCATACGTATGACAAGATTGGTCTGGTAGAGATTAACAAAGGGCTTAACAGGATCAGTTGGAGTCGCGATAATATACACAAAGCCAACCTTCTTCAGGATTGCTCTTAAATATGTCAACTACTCCAGCTTGAGATTGTTGAGTAACAGTGCCCCTGAAGAGTACGGGTATCTAGCTAAAATGGGATCTGTTGGAGATGCTCCACTGTCGAACCAATTGCAAACTTCCAATTGGCTCCTTCAATTTACTTCTCAAAGCCATATCAAGCTATATTGAAGGTGTCAACAGCATTATAGCCATTGTGACAAACGCCTAGATGCCGTCACTTCTCTCCGAGGGGGAGCCCGTTCCGGTGAAGCCAGGGAGGCGAGGCCACTACCCGATTGTCCCCATCGGGGTGGTGCACTGCGGGAGGATCTCATGGGGAGAGACTCCCCCTCTGAGAACAGGGACAGACATCTAGGGAGAACGCTGTATGACCCCCTCCCAATCATCCCTCCTAACTCTACACATGCTGTACACCCCAATACCATACTCGGTCACCCATGTACATGTGTGTAGCCAGTAGCATAACAAGTACTGATACAAAGAAGACTACAGCCTACCTAGTGGAGCCTGGTAGTACTAGTACTGAGACGAGATGGAGGTGCAGAGCCGAGGAATGCAGCAAGGACTAAGGGTGAGCATACTAGTGGTTACCAAAGAACTATTGACATAAACACCAAAGAAGGACTGCAGAAGGTGTCGAACCAGTCCCAGGGCAGCAAGCAAGGGCGCTGTCAGATGCAGGAGATTCGAACAAGTGAAAGCCTGAGAACCAGAGATGCGAGCAAGTAGCTGGAGCGTTCTCGGGAGCTCCACAACAGGCAAATCCAGGCAGACCGCATTGACGCAGTGGTAGGACCTCCAAGGGGAGGTGAACCATGCAGTCTTTAAGTCATGCTGAGACTGCGGAGTGTCAGCATCTGCAGAGCCGCCAAAGCAAAGCAGAAGAAGCAGACTGTTGCTAACGGAGTGTAGGAGAACGGCCCTGATGCCCGGAAGAGCCACCACCATGCATGAAGGTCCCAGAAAGGAACAGGAATCACAAGTGGTTTGACAGGGATAGTGGAACACCACCGAACTCTCCTCCACAACCCCAAGGCACCAGGTGGGCTAAAGAAAGGCTTCAAAGGGCCCAGAAGTTTCAAGAAATAACCCCCTGAGTGAATCCAGTGAGAGTAAGAAGCCCATTAACCACCAGAGAGTGGTCTGGGACCCAAAGTGCAAAGAAGAAAGCATCAAAAGGAAACTCCCTCAGCACAGTAGTATTAAGTAAACCGTGCGCTATCAGAGAGGGGTCTGGGAGCCCCGACAAAAGAAAACAAGAGAGAAGGATCCTTTTCTTTGTGGCAGTACTTGGCAGGAGAGTAAATCAAGTCCGCCCAAGCTGAGAGACGTGGAAGGCTGGATCTGGACCCTCCATGTGAAAGAGAGGCCAGGGAAAGGGAGTCCTTCCACCTGGTTTTATTGAACTGTGAAACTAAGTGAAAGAAAGACCAGGGGAAGGGAGTCATTACCCCTCGTGTTGTGAACTGTGAAAATGAATATCAGAGAAGCCAGGGGAAGGGAGTCATTCCTCCTTGCTATTGTGAACTGTGGTAAAGCAAGTGGAAGAAAGGCCTGGGGAAGGGAGACATTCTTCCTGGCGTTGTTAAACTCTGAAACCAAGATACCAGGGGAAGGAAGTTATTCCCCCTGGTTGTGCTGAACTCTTTCAAGATACCAGGAGAAGGGAGATTCACCTGGTCACCAAGGTGTAAAGACTTTCTGATACAGCCTGTTAGAAGACAGGTAGCATGTCTGCTAAGGAGAGGTGTTTGAACTGTTGCCCTTTTTGTGTTGAGGGACAATCTTGACCAAGGGAAGGGAGCCATTCCCATAAGAAGAAGCCAGCACCTGAAAATGAACTTCTATCCCCAGTCCATAAGAAGGGAGTCATTCTTCTGTACCAAGAAGGCCTGTTTTATCTTTATTTTAGGATTAAGTGTAAGGGACAGAAGTAGGGTTTTTGACACAGGATGATGCACTATTGATTTACACGGACATTCTGACAGAACCCATAGGGCCTTATTCACAGAAGCGTTTTGTAATGGCAAAACCCCATTGGAAAATGCTCTGTGAATCAGGGCCATAGTATTTTAGTTGAGGCCGGGAAACCCTTCTTAAGATAGGGAAAGTTAGGTTTTCTCTTTATTTTCGGGCTAAATAAGTATAAAACTGCCAACTGTGTGTAAGTCGCCTCCTTCTGAACTCTTACACCAATTTTAGCATAGACAGGTCGTGACACAGGGGCACTCCTGACCTGAGCGTGTGTGGTGGCCACTTACATTGTTGGGATTATGATATCCGTGAAGCAAAGAAATTGCTTAGTCATGACCTGCGGATAATTGTCATCAACCATTGTGATGGGCATGCCTTAGTCAGCGCCACAATGGCCAGAAAACTACTCTATCGCAAGTGGTTACTTGGCCACCGCACACAGAAAAACATGCTTAATGGGGCGTCGTTACAATGGCCGCTCGAAGTAATGACGGAGAGGGATTTGGGAAATTAATTAAGCCCTGTTTGGTAATACAATCTCTAATTGGGGCTGTCTCTTGTTTTGATTGAGAAAAATACATTGAGCACACCATTGGGCGATCAGTCGCTTCTGACAGTGGCAAGTTTGCTCTACGAATAGGTGGGGTTATCCAGTGATGTGAACGAAATTGTTGAAATAATTGGATCCTTAAAAAAACTCTCATGCTCCCGGGCTGGATGTCCCTAGTAATGTTCTACTAAAAAGTAATCCACAATGGTGGGCACAAGTTCTCCATGTTCTCTTTACGATCATCAGCCTCATGGGTTCCCCTTCCATCTAGTTGGGTTGAAAGCATCATTATTTTGTTTTATTATTATTTATTTGCATTGGTTAAGATTGTACAAAACCTTTAGCACTTAAAAGTATCATAATACCAAAATACCAGAACACAATATAAATTACAGCAAAGATTAACATACGTTGAAATGTACAATGATTAAATTAGTAACACAATCAACACTAATATTAGTTGTATATTTAAGACCAAACAAATTAGGTACAGTATCAGTCGAGAAATAAAATGCATACAGTCTCATTAATGCTCCTGTAAAATTCCTCAGAAGTTAAAGCAACTTTCCAGACAAGGGAAGAGGCCGCCGATATTACAGTTGATTCATCCCCGAAGATGCTGCTCCAGAACTACTCGGTTTCAATAAAATTGATATTGGTTACATAGCTGGCATAGCTCTTAAAGTAATATGGCATCTGTCTGGGGCATTAAGTAAGAAGATGGCGTGGCGTTTCAATAGTCAAATTGCAAAGACAGCATGTCTGCTCTTCACGAGGTAAGTTAGATCATCTACCAGTGTGCTCTTGTGATGGTAAAATATTAAAACGTAAATATGTAATAAATTGGCAAATTTGTAAGGAGCATAGTTTAGTCAAGTATAGTCTGAGAGAATTATGTTTGAAACCCTGTGTTCTATAAATAGGATATCATTTATTTTTCCCGCGAAGGTCGAGATTTGACATCATATCTAAGTGTCGTGACTCATAGTTCAACCAGAAAGGTATTAGTACAGTCCTGGGAGTATTGTGTTGCCAATAGGCCAATTCATTTTTTGCATCCAGGGAGGGAGGTGTGAATGTTGAGGAAAAGACTAAAACATTGTTGAAGCCATAATTTGTGAACATTGGGAACTCCCAATTCGCTCCGAGTGCCTCTACAAGCACAGAAGGAGGGACTCCCAAAATCGAGCCCAAAAGCTTGCCTTCAAACTTACCCAACAAGGTCAATTTAGATTCTGGTAATACTGCCAGATCACAAAGAATCCCTGGTAGATTAAATCAAAGTCAAACCCTCAATATTGAAACCGCCCTTTTTATTAATATAATTCTTGATGTAAAACCCTTTCTTTAAAAATGTGGGTCAGATAAAAGTGCCATAAAAATCTACAAAGGTAGATGAGCCAATTGGGGTACCTAGATAGATGTATCTGTCCACCCTTTCCGTTCCTTTAACAGCCAATGATTCTTGGACACTTTTGAGTTGCCACCAATAATCAAGATTTTAGTTTTTGCAACATTAACTTTAAGATGGTTTTTGGTGGCATAAATGGACAAAGCATCTAATGAATGCTGCAGACCAATAGGGGTTTGGTCCAAAAGGTAAGTATCGTCGGTGTATCCGAGCCATGATATGGGGGTATCAGCCACATAGAGATTGTAAAGTGAGTGGGCTAGTATGCATTTGTTTCAGGCCAATATTAACCGAAATTCCCTGCGATATAGTCCCCTCCGGATTGGTACACACCACAACCACAGCGTCCGAGTGCAGCACAGAAATGAAAAATAATAATGAAGAATCTGTTCCCCAATCTAATAAGTTCGTCCAGAAAAGAGGGGGAGAAACCGTATCAAATGCCTTCGTAAAGTCAATGAAGAAAAGCTAAAGTTTACACTTTGCTTTACTTTTGCATTTCTCCATAACAAAGTGAAGGGCACTGAGATTGTGTAAGGTGTTGTGCCCTTTACGAAATCCTGTTTGAAAAGGGTAGAGCAGTCCTTTGTCAAAGGCCCAACAAGAGAGATTTTTCAAAAAAATGACTTTTATTATTTTCTGGCTGATATATCTAGCATTGCCAGATAGCTATAATCAAGAGGATGAGTGCAATTACACTTTTTAAAAATGGGCACTAAAATTGATTTGCGCCAGTTTATGGGTATAGAGCGACTAGTTAAAATATTGTGAAAAACCTACAGACCCTCACAATCCCACAAATCTCGGAAGTAGACAAATCAGCCCTAGAGAGCCTGATAATAGAAGAGGAAGTGAAAAAGGCAATAGCAGATCTCCCGCTAAATAAAGCACTGGGCCCAGATGGCTTCACGGCCCTCTTCTATAAAAAAGATGTGGACACCATAACCCCCTTTCTCACCAGGCTCCTGAACTCCTTTAAGGAGAGCGGGAATGTTACACCAACAATGAATGAAGCCAAGGTGTTAGTCTTCCACAAGCCAGGGAAGGATCCGACATATCCAGTGCCATACTGGCCAATATCCCTGATAAATTTAGACTCTAAAATGTACACCAAAATACTGGCAGCGAGACTGTCCCCGCTCCTTCCAAATCTGATAAACCCAGACAAATCGGGTTTTATTCCGGGTAGGCAAACACACGACAATATCAGACGGATCACACATCTTGTGGGAAAAAACAGGCATCACGAACACACCGGCAGTACTATTGGCTATAGATGCAGAAAAAGCATTTGACAGGGTAGAATGGTCATTGCTGTTTAAGATTCTAAAAAGCATGGGCTTTGGGGATCAATACATATCAATGATCAAGGCTAACTATAACTCCCCTACAATTAGGATTGCCATTAATGGCGAGGTCACGGGAAGAGTAGCAATCTCAAGGGGAACTAAGCAGGGATGTCCCTTGTCACCACTTCTATACGCCATCGACCTGGAACCTCTCCTCATTTGAATTAGGGAGTCCACACACATTAAGGGGATAGACATGGCGGGAATACAGCACAAGGTAATTGCCTACGCGGACCACATGCTATTGGCACTAGAAGATCCGGAGAGGTCACTGGCGGCAGTTATTGGGGAATTGGAATTATATGGGGATATCTCAGCACTCAAAGTGAATAGGAGGAAATCAGAAATTCTGATATTGGCAGAAGATCATGGGGAAATAGGTAGGGTAGCAACGGGATAAAATATCTGGGAATCACCCTGACACATAGGGTAGGACTGCTGTACGATAGAAATTTCCCCAGCTCTCGACACACATTAGGAGGGACCTAGAGAGATGGAACCCACTGTTGATATCTTGGTGGGGAAGAATACAGTTGATTAAGATGACCACTCTTGCGAAGATACTATACTACTTCCAGGCACTCCCAATCAGGGTACCTAGATCCTTCTTTAAAGCACTTAACAAGGCGGTCACATCCTTTATATGGAAAGGGAAACCCCTGAGAATAGCCAGGGGGACCAGGACAGCACCAATTCGGGAGGGGGGGTGGCCCTGCCCCACTTCCAAAAATACTATCAGGCGGCACAACTTAGGGTGCTGCGGGAGTGGATGGGGGAAGATCCAATTCCTATATAGGCAAAACAAGACAGGGCGGTAGCTAGAACCCCACTGGTGGAACTGCTCTGGAAAGCAAAACAACACAGAGACCCCAACCTCTCCGGATAAGCGAAATTATGAGGACCTCACTGGAGGCTTGGGACATCCAAACTCAAAAGGGCATAATGTCCTCTGCTGATGGCCCCTTTACACCCATATGCCGGAACTCCCAATTCCCATCCGTAATGGAGCGAGGAGCGTTTTAGAAATGGGAGCTTGCGGGGTGCACAAAAATAGGGGAAATTTTTGTGGACAAGGAAATCAGATCATTCGGGCCGTGCAAGTCCCTTCTACACCTCACAGGGGGTGACAAACTGAAATATGATCAGCTTAGACACTGGCTCAAGACGCCCAAAATCACAAAAGCACCCACCAGGAATCTCACCCCGTTTGAAGTATATGTCACCAATAACTCCTGGGCGAAGAAATGGGTCTCGACACTATACTCCTTTATAAACTCCCAAGATGAAGAAATAAAGTGGTCATATATGATTAAGTGGGGAAACACCCTGGGGGAGGTACCAACGAAACATCAATGGGGGGAGTTGTGGACTCTGATCTCCAAACTGACCCGTTCTGCACAAACAAGGGAAATGTGGGTCAAAATTGTATCCCAATGGCACTATACCCCAGAACGACTGCACACGATGGTCCCCCAAACGTCAAACCGATGCTGGAGAGGGTGCGAAGAGGTGGGAACATGGAGACACATTTGGTGGGACTGCAAGGGGATCAAAAGCTTCTGGGAAGAAGTAAAGATGGGTATTGGGAAAATGTTCCAGGAAGTGGGACAATGGGGCGAAGGGGTATGGCTATTGGGAATGAAGGACAAGACTGCCAGGAAATCCAAAAAACCACAATGGAGAAGTATAATTGGTCTACTTATAGCGGCATGGACAACGATGACCCAAAGCTGGAAAAAGAAAGACACCCCACTGATTTTTACATGGCTACAGAAGGTATGGGCACAAATGGCAATGGAAAAGGTGACCCACACAATTCAAGGCAAGGGTGATACATTTGTAAAGGAATGGGGAGCGGTCCAAGACTACCTACAGTCAGACTATATGGAACAGTGGTGCCCCCATAATATCAAAATTACGGACATTTTTTGTGGATGAGCGGTTCCCCTACAGAATGAAGATATTGCCTTGGGGGAATGAGGGGAGGAGTTGGGAGAGGGGGGGTGAAGATTGTTGAATATTATACTGTATTTGAAAACAATAAATACATCTTAAAAAATATATACATATATATATATTGTAAAAAGGGTGCTCCAGCATTCAGGCCCAAAATGGAGGATTTTCCTTCATCACCATGCTGGCCAAAGAATCAGGACCGGGGGCGCGAGAGAGTTTTAATTATAAGCAGGATATCGTCACTTTCAAAACCCAACAAGAAGGTGGGCGAAGGAACATAAGGATCACTCTTAGTTGGATGAATGAAAGAATCATAGTGGAGCCTGGAAATTGCCAGAGTCCACTCTTATTCACTAATTGGATTTAATTCTTGTAAAGACTGCCCATTAATAAAGGTTCTGGCCATAGACCAACATTTACTGCTGTCGTTGCTTCGAATAAGGCCAAAAATAAATTTCCAGTCAGCATTGGCAATAGAGAAGGTATGGCTTCTGAGCCAGTTCTTATATTTTGTCTGTTTGTGAGTGATAAGTTTGTTTTTCTGAATCAAGAGTGTAGTAAAGGTTGCTACTGATAAGCATACATTTCCTACGGTGAGCCTTCTTGGCCGGTTGAATTGCTATGTGGAATATCTTGTTTTGAAACGCTGTACCTACTGCTACCCAGGAATATAGATGCAACTGCTTTCTCAGGAGTCGCATCAAAGAGTGGAGATACCAACTGTTCTGCCCCAGCCATAGTACGAGAGTAGTTTCATTTGTGCGCAAAAAGTTAGTAATATTTGCAACATTCTTACTGCTCCAAATAATACGACTCCCCTGGGTGTTTATGGCAATGTGAGTATTGATGTGAGAAATACAAAGGAGACGAAGTTTATAGGTCCAAGATAGGAAGGCATGAACACAAAGGGCAGTGAATATAATCAGCAAGTAAGTTACCACAAAGTTCCTATCAACAAAGACGAAATCCAAACGAGAGGAACCTTTCCCATTTGTCCACTTAGTAAATGAGTTAGGTTTGCTAACTTTATGATTCAAGCATAACAGGTCATGGGTGTTGAAAAGTTTGACCCAGGCCAGCATCCCTTCAACAAGCGAAGAATGAGTTGACCAACACACATCATAGTTAGTCATCCAGTGAGGATGTCATAAATAAATATAGTAAGGGGGCATTAAGGTCGCCTGGCTCTATGATGCTGCAATTCAGGCATAGTTCAGACCAACTCAGGGGAATGGTGTCGATGGAACTCTGAATTGCATTAGTGGCCAGCCCTCCAGGGGGACAGTAGACATTTATAATCAACATAAGGGACAGGGGGAAGGAGGATCGGAAAAAATAGCAGTCAATATGGGGAGAAACAAAGTGATTGCAGAATGGTTTTAAATTAAAAGCAGATTGAGCACCAATTACAAGACCACCTACAGGGTGACTTCTGATACCCCAGATACTTGGATGATGCAAAATAGTGTAACCATCAAGAATAAAATGATTGGTTGTCCAGGGTTCTTGTAAAATGATGACTCTGCAGGATGCAATAAGGGCAATACCTTAAGGATGGACCAGGAATGAGCGATATCCACGCTTGTTCAAGGAGATCCATTTAATTGAGTTCACATGAGTATATTGTCAATAATTGTTGCGGTGTAAAGATTCCGAGACCCAGTGAGTAATATCTCTGCCCATTTTAGGATTGGCATTAGGGTGATTAAAAGCAGCTTGGAAACTGGACCTCTCTGTAGCATGTGCAGGCATAGGAATGAAAGTATTGTACATTACAAAGGAAGAAAGAGGATCAGCCTGCTCGGCCACTCTGACAGTTTGTTTGCGATACAGTGTGCTCAAGTCCAGCCTTTGGAACGTTCCTGCACATGTACACAGCAAAGAAACTATTGCCAGAGAGACGCATTCAATCAAAGCCCAGTTTGTGCAGCTATCCGCTCTAGGGAGCTCGATGTAGGATAGATCATTACTGGATATAGAGGAAAACTGAGGGATATTGCTCCACATAGTTAACAAAAAAATGTGATTAAGAAAAGCACTATTCGCTTTAGTTACAAGCTCTTCCAACTTCACCCATTTCCCAAGTGGGCGGGGTAGTTCAGGCTCACCATGGGGGCCTAAACTGGTGGTGGAGGGAGCGACAGGTCCAGATGAAGTCAACTGAGGACAGAAAGTATTGGAAGAAGGTACACAAGAAGAGACAGCTGGAGCTGGCTGGCATGAGGGGAACAAGGTTTGGAATGGAGCACTGAGAGAAGTAAAAGTAGTAAACTGTGCTTAATGGCCCAGCTAGTATAGACAAAATGACCTCTGGTCTCTTATAATTTGGAATCGACTGAGACAGACTCATTCCTTTCTTAGTAGAGGGTAGGTTACCAAGACCTACCCATTTATCCAGAGGGCCCTTTAATATCACTTGTCTAGTGGTTTTTATCACCTTGTACTTTCGTAACAATAGTTTGTCGAGAGTTTGAGACTAACTTTTTCAAAGATGTACCTCTGGGGATAGGCTCTGTGACTGAAAGATTAGTAAATGTCACTCGCCTATCTTGTTGGTAGGTTTGCCGTAGTGGCTGGATCTTCCTTCAACGTCTTTTATGCGGAATTCACGGACTATTGATCATGGGTATCTCATTACAAAGAGCATCTTCCTCTGTCTTGGCAATGATATTAACTGGGGAAGGATTGGCTAAAGGTGAGTCAGAGGACCGACCATATTCAAATTGGGAAAGGAGGCCTGCAAGGGGTCAATATCCTGCGACAGGCATGTTAAGTCTACCACTTGTTGCTCGCCCGATGTTAAATGGGACGAAAGAGGGCCCGAAATGGGCAAGGATGTGACCTTGTATGCCTCAGAGTCTTCAAAGTCAGGCATAAGAGGTTAGCATTACTGTCAAGTTTTTTGTTTTTGTTTTATTTTATACCGGTTTTCACAAGAAAAACCTTTACAAATGTTACAATCAAAACCATCAGATAAACATAGACATAAATTAATCTCACATATAAAAACACTAATATATGTCTGCAATAGGCCATATTCCATTAGTATTTACATTTATGAAGATGCCGATACTCATTAGCAGGGTTATCCATTTAGATGAGTTTTAAAAAAACAATAAGACAATTTTCCTTAGCATCAACAATGCACCAAACCACTATTTACACAAATACTATAACGCAAGATATGGCAACCGCATACACTCTATGTATATAGATATAGTAATAGAAAACGTAACCTTTGTTTAAAGCATAGGTTCGATTAGCGTCAACAACAACAAAGTACAAAATTACAACATAACAAACCATGCAGATCGCTGCTAGATAAGAAAAGAACATTAAACCCAAAACTAGTACATCCTAACACCTATTAGAAGAAAGACATTTGAGGATTTCCTATGCAGTATAACTTGCATGTTTAGAGTATTTCCATGTTACATCTCTTGGCGGATTTTAGTTTTCGTACAGTTCTTAAATCCTCATGGCAAGCATACCAGTACATATATTAGCCTATAATGGAATTAGCTCCAATCAATGCATCTTCGATCTAATACAGTAGTTTAGTTAGTGACAGCAATAACCGAGTGCTGTCTCCTCTTAAACATCTTTCCCAAAAAGATTGCTGTGCTAATTCAGTAGCTTCAGGATAAAAAGTGCCTAGTAGAGTAGCTCTCCCATGTTCTAAATGATAACAATATAAAATAAGCTGTTTCAATGTCTCATACTGGACACAATCATTACAGAACCGGCAGCTATCTTCCACAACAGACCTAGAGAGGTTGTGCCAATGTTTCGGACGTTCACAGGTGGGATATTGATTTAGTTGAAACCAAATGTAAATCATTCTAGCTTTGATGCATGGAAAGTTTGCAATATAAATTGAACTGTCTTCTCTTTTTCTTGGGAATGCAGCATATTCTGTATAAGTTTTGTAGGAGTTATTGGATTCATGATCTTAGTCCAGTCCCAGTCATACAATTTGCGTTTTACCCTTGGGAGACCTAGGCTAAGGTCTTCGGCTGAAGCGTCAATTTTCGCTAAGATTTGATTCATTTGATCTGCGAAAAGTGCTATTGACGGTGGATTAGCATCTTGCAGTAGATTGTTGAGATCTTGACAAAGAGAATTGCGGGAAGGGACTGAAATTATGGCATAAGTAGATAATCTACACCATAAAAGTCGAGATGAGAGAGACGACAACCCTAATTCGTGCTGTATGATCGAATGAGGTACAGCAGCAGCTAAACCCAAAGTATGTTTCCATAGTTGCGACTGGACAAAGTCTAAGACTGTGTCCAAGTCTAATAGACATGAGTCCAGCCCAAACAAAAGAATTGGTTCCACCTTCATTGAGTAAAAATCAATGATCGGCAACAGAGAAAACTTAGTGTTTGATAAATAAAATTCTCATCTGAGACGCCAATGGGCGAGCTTTAGCTTTAAGCCGAGTAGAATCATGATTTAGCTGAATTTGAGTCAGACAGAGAATAACCTAGATATCGAAGAGTGTCCACACGCTCAATTTGGGTACCAGCAATATACCATTGGTAAGACCTTATCCTTTTCCTATTAGCGAAGATAATGATTTTTGATTTAACAGAGTTAGCCTGCAAGTTGTGATGGGTGGCATATTCTTGAAATTTGTTGAGCTTCAACTGAAGACCATAAGGGGTTGTATCGAAGAGGATGACATCATCCGCAAAGCACATCCAGTGTAAGTTTAACTTGCCCAATCTTACTGAATACATGGAAGGATATGTCTACAATTTGTCCATGTCGCAAATGTATAAGTTAAAAGTTACTGTCAAGTAGAATGTCAGGTTTCAGCTTGCACTGTTCCACTGCAATTTTAGGGCAAAGTGACAATAGTGCATCAAGTTTAGAGAAAATAGTATTTGTTTGAGAGGAAGAAGGGCTAGACTGTTTGTCTTGAAAGCCAAAGGACTCGCTGTGGGAAAAGGTAGAACCATCTTCTTCACTATTGCTCCCTCTACTGGAAGATTCAGATAGGGATAGCAACTGTTCAAGACTGGCAGAGAGGTTTGAGCCAATAACATTATTGAAGCTAATGGGTGTGGGGTCCAAGGAGTTTCTCTTGAAGTTAAGGCAAAGGTTCAGTAGTGAGCTATCATTGCCAATGGAAGGAGAACAAAAAGGAGTGCTTTGCTCCGATGTGGGTTTTTCCACTGGGCTCTCCCTAGATTTCGGTAATGCGGATGCCGTTTAAAAAAAACTGGTGATTTTAGATTGGGATGTCCCTACCTTATCGGGTAGTGGAATTTTGTCTTTACGGTCTTTCCTATTGTTCTTAGAGCACGGTGCTTCGTTGTCACCACCATGGTTGGTTACCGGGCTGAGAGTGCACATTCCAATATTAGAAGATCCACTACGAAGGCCGTACCCTCATGAGTTTTTAGTTATGATGTGAGTAGTGTAAGTGATCCAAAAGTCAAACAGTCGAAAGGGCCAGTAGCAAAAGGCGCTTACAAAAGGGGAGGAGATGAATCCTGGGCGTGCTTGAACAAACCTTCACCGTTAGGAGCAGCCTCCACTGGAAACGCGGGAGACTGGGTTCTTATGGGATGAGCGAGGAGGATATTACAGCCTGTGCACAGCCAGTCCTAGAAAGCTAACTAAGCTGCCCAGGAAAACGTCACCCGCTGCCCCCTGAACAGCCCAAACTCCTAAAACACTCGGCGTGCACCGCAGAGACTGGAGTATTTGTAAAAAAAAACAGACTCCTCCAATTGGCACAATGAGGGCAATGGAAGAAAGACTTTCTCAGGCAAAAGTTATAAACTCCAGTGGCAGGTTCCCAAAACACCTAACACAGTCAAAAAGCCTCCACTACTCCGCCTACCCAGTCTACTGTGAGTGCTTTAAAAACACTCAACATAACACTCGCACTAAAGCACCTGGGTTTCCCACTCTATGTAATCAGACGTTTTTAGCCTCAGAAAAGCTCCAGCCACACTTGTACAAACACTGAGCAATCAGTTCTTCATATGGCAAAACACTACGGCTCTACAAAGCAAGAACTGCTGAGGCCATTATTCCAGGGCTGAAAGTTTTATACGCAACCTTAATGTCTTTCAAATAGCGGGTGAGAGAGTTTTTCACTCACCCACTGCTGCGACGCTGGAAACCTTGGAGACAATGATGACTCTAAAGACATAGGAGCTCAGCAACAGACACACTGCGTCGCACTCTCGGCTCCTGACTCCTAGGTCATAGCTGAATTACAGCTCATTGCACGGCTGGCACCCGGCTTCTGATTCAAAACTCCAGGCACATGGCTTTGAGCTGCGGGCTGCAGAGCTCCAAAGCAGCCTCACAACCACAACGAGTACAACCATTAGAGGAAGCACCTGGGGATACTACATCAACACGCACTGCACAAGCAAGAGGAGCTGAAAGCAAACCGATAGAGCAGCCGCTTCCGATGTGAGAGTATAATTGAAAGGGAAAGAAGGGACATCTTCTACCTGGTTACAAAAAGGGCCCTCGTTCTAACCCTAAGAACTATCACATTTTGGTGATGATGGATGTTCCTTCCAAAATGTTTGCATTCGTGCTCTTGCCAGAACTGAACTGTTGGGCCTCGACTGCCAACATCGTACCGTACAATCAAACAGGGTTCCAAAGGATACAGGGACATACGTTAACTTGTTGGCCGTTGGTATCCTTAGTAGAATATTCCTGGCACATCCTACAGCAAACTGTCTATGTGGTTTACGTAGATTTTAGCTCTGCGTTTGATCCTGTAAAACTGGACTTTCTGTGGCAGAAGCTGCTTAGATGAGGCCTACCACATGGCCTACTTAAAAGTATTACATCACTCCACACTAACACCAAGGTCAAAGTCAGTGTTACTATGCACAGCAAGGTCACCAAATCTATGCCCACTTATGTTGGCCTTAAGCACCTACCTTGTTTAATTGATATGTTGCGGACTTCAACAATCAAATAACCACACCTGCCTCTTGCCTGCCTAGATTTGTTTTTCCTCAACTGCAGTGACTAGGCTATGTCGATGACCTGTTGTTGTATGACTGCATGCCACGGTACCTGCAACATCGGCTTAATTGTTTGGAACAGTACTCCAGGAATAACCACTTGTCCATCAATGTTTCCAAGACCAAGGTCATGGTCTTAAACCCTCGCCAGCGTACAAACAAATGCGTAAACGCATGGTGGCTTGACAAAATTGATTTTGTAAGTACGTATGTCTATTTAGGGGTGACTATTTGGAAAAGACAGATGGACAAGTTTGAGAGTAAAGCATTACAATATTTGGGGGCAATACTGACTTTGCGAAGAAGCACAGTGGTTACTCCTTGGGTACTGTTCTTCAAGCGTATAAAGCTAAAATCCATTTGAAGGTTTGGGGGAAAAACATATTGACCCCCTAAGGAAAATTGAAGGGAAATGTCTTAAGATCTTGGTGCGCTGTCCAATTAGCCTTCCAGCGGAATATTTGCAGAGCGAGCTAGAAATTCCTAGCCTCTTGGGTCAACTTCAAGCACGCAGCTTCAGTCCTTACTGAAAGATGGTAAATAGACATAATTCCTCTCTGAGTTTAATCTTCTGTGCAAGCCAAACAACTAAGAGTTGCTCTGGTAGTATGGTATTAAACACCCTAGTAATAGAGTCTGAAACCAGGTGCCGTAAACACTCGATCAGCCCATATAACATCACTCACAAAAACTCTACATACAGCTACACAGGAGGCTGATATTGGGCAGGATCAATCTTGCAACTAAATCGCTTAGTGGCGAATATTTACTGCAGAGCTCTATGCATTGCACCTATCCTGTATATCTAACTGCATACACGAACAATATCTCCACTTGAAGTTCAAATTGGTCAATACGCCCACAAGCATTGTGCTCCTGGATGTACCTTGACATTGCTGCTAGAGGCTGTCGCCTATGTGGGGAAGGGGTCCTGGAAACCGTTAAACACCTGATGTTGAAATGTGAAAGCCTAGAAATGATTAACATGCGTACTATGAGGGTTCATAAATGAGAGGCGGACACAAAGAGGTATCATTCTCAACACTAGTCATTTTATTAATGTAAAAGGGGTGGGGAAAAAGGCCTAACTTTTGCTAAGTCAATTGGGGGCCCCCACACCAAGAAAAGCAGGGACAGCCAGGAGGACAAGTGGCCATTAATCTTAGATTCCTTCCATACCGACCATATAATATGATATGATAGATCATTTATAACGCGACTGTACAAGTGTTTCTAGGCACGACAAGACAAGGAAGGGGGGACAGAGAAGGACACAACAACGACATTTCTAGGCATTGTGTCCTTCAGATTGCGCAAGTTAGGACGCCTAGGCTCAAGTGATATCGCAGCGTCCCAGGAATCGCCCGCAGTGGGAACACCAGATAATCTCTAACCTTTTTTGGGTGTGCTGCAACATCTTCGACAAAAGGTCCAATAATTACTGAGATCATCCCTTAAATGTTCCACCAGCACCCTCAACTGGGCTGCCTTATAATAGGTGTGTAAATCGGGGTAAACAAATCCCCCACCACTAGTCCCTAGGCAATGTTAGCGTCAAATAATTAATCCTGGGGCCTCTGTTCTGCCAAAGAAATAGGGGATGGATTTCAGCTCTCGCAGATACATCTCAGGGTTCACTGTGGGCAGTCGTGAGAGGAGATAGGGAAGCCAAGGGAGAACATTCATTTAAACAGATACCATTATCCCATACCACAAGAGCATCCAGGGAGCTGACCTCGCTAAATCCTTCCTCAGCATTGTGAGCATTGGGGTATAGTTCAAGGAAAACGGCATGGTAAGATCTCTGGGAATCTGGACTCCCAGGTACGCAAGTGCTACCTTTTCAACTCTCATCCCCTTAAACTGATCCCTATTCTCCAAGCTTAACCCCTCAAGTCGAATTGGCATGACGCAGGATTTGTGAGCGTTGATCTTATGTCTTGGAAACCGTGCATAGGCCGTAATCAGGGACATAAGCTCGGGAACCGACGAATGTACATCACTAGATATAATTATAATTGTTCTTTTATAACGCTTTTAATAACGGTTTGGTTTCTAAGCATGGGATCAGGATTCAAACCTATGCAGTGCTGTATCTTCTTGCTTCCAAGACTAACGCGTTGCCCCTGAGCTATACCCCCATATGCCAAGATATCATCTGAAAACAAGGACAGCTTGAAGGATGTTTCCCCGCATTGAATCCCCTTGATGTCGGGTTAGCACGGCCCACAATCGCCAAGGGCTCTAGGGGCATATCATACAACAATTGGGGAACTGTTTCTGGCGGATGAGCTGACAGTAAAGGTCAAGTGGGAAAGCTATGCAGGGGATCAAATTTTGGAATCTGATTGGGCGAAGATGTGGGCGCAGATCCGAAAGACCTTGAGGAATGCTAGATTCCAGTTGGTACAATAAATTATTTTGCACAGAGTATATGTAACACCCGAGCATCTACATACAATAAATGACACCAAGCGCAAAATACCTGAGATGTGGGATGTTGTGGGAGTGTGGAGTGTTCAGAGACTATTGGTATGCAGTGGTAACAATAATTAATGGGCTACTGGGCTCCCTTTTTGAGTGCATTTCAAGGTTGTGTCCATCGGACTATTGACAGGTGGGAAACGCTACAAAGCACACAGGTGATTAGCACAGTTTATGTTAGTGCTAGCCAAAAGGAGGATAGCCATAGCATGGAAAAATCCCCAGGGTCCATCCCTGAGACAATGGATGGAAGATATCCGCAGATGGGGCTGGTGGAGTAGGAGGTTCTGAAGAGGAGCCGGGGCCCCGGGCTGGAGGAAGGGGTAGAGGTGGATTGGAGCCAGCTGTTAAATGATCTATGTTCTTCACCAGATCTGAAACCCCCATGGGAGTGGAAAAGAGGGGTGGCGGAGAGGAGGGATATCTAAGGGGGATAGAAGGAAGGCAGAGCGGTAGTAGAGGGGACAAGAGCGAAGGCGATGGTAAGGGGATGTGGCCCCATGTGGTTGTCTCTCCGATGAACTTGTAGACCCCGGAACCTACAGCACTACTTGAAGATGGACTAGGGTTGTTGGGGCTGTGGCTGAATCCTGACAGGGAATGGGGGCGGGTGGGTGAACCCAGGTGATTTGGGGGGGTGGGATACAGCCGCCAATGCTTGTGATGAAACTGCTCAAGATGCATTCTATCCCAGTTTGCTCCATGTTAAAAATATGTTAATAAAATGATGTTTTTTTTAAATGAGTTTGTCCAATAGAGCATGATGCACTGGTGTGCTCTCTGCGCTGAGGAACCCCTCCTTTTCGAACGTGACAATCCTGCATGTACAGTTGACGTGACATAGGCGTAGTCAGAGTACACAGTCATTTTCTCATCCTCATATCTCTGGAGTGCGGCAATAAGTGCCACTAATTCTGCAGCCTCTGCTAACCAATGTGAAGGCAATCTTCCATTTGTCACTACTTCAAATTCACCGTTCTTTTTTAAATTCACTACTGCTGACCCCGTATTTCTTTCTCCTGTTGTTTGGTACATTTTTGAAGAACCATCCATGAATAAGATTTCCCACCCTCCAAGAGCATTTTCTGTAACATGGGGAATATCGTCATAAAACTCTGTGTACATTGTGCTGTCATGTACATAGTCCTCCTTCCCTACTGGTTCTTCTATAAATGTTGCTGAATTCACGATTCTATATCTAACAATTCTGATCGCTGGGTATGAAATAATCACTTTGTACCCTGACGCTGTTTATGTAGTTAATGTGCTTTGGCTTTCTCCAAAAAGGCGAATAAGGAATGCTTGACGAATAATGTCATTGAGTACCCTATTGTAATACTTGCAGCTTTTTCAATTGAAAAAGTAGCAGCAGCTAAGGCTTGTTTGCAAGGGTAATGCCCTTTCATTACTGGGTCTAAAATCCCACTATGGTTTATGTCCATTGGGGTCATTCCGAGGTTGGTGCTAACGGAACAACGATGTCAGTAAAGGAATATCGGCATCGATTACCGTTAGGGCTATTCAGACCAGGCCAACTGCTATTAGCGGCATGCCGTAAACTGGAGTGTAGATCACAAGTGAAGCGGACATGCAAATAACAGCTTCATGAAGGCGGAAAAGTGGTTACCGGCATGCCGTAAATACTGGCATCGCCGACCTACCGAAAAATGCCTTGAGCAGTGTTTCCAACTGCCACAGGTGCACACAATAAGCACAGGTGGAGGCAATGGAGTCTGGCCCAGTACAAAAGGAGCACACCCACAAACCACACCCCCTCCCACACCAAGATGATTCCAATAGTAGTAGCATTACAGGAGCGGAAGGACATGCTTGCATTGCCACAACTTCAACAACAACAGCCGGCACCACAGAGGGGACGCAGGAAGAGGAGGGTGAGACAGGCCCAGCATGCCCCACCAGTGCAGCTACCGTTACCATGCTGGCAGCCCCCAATCCCTCGCATCAGAGCCAGTCCTTTCAACCTAACCCCTGAGCAGATCCACATCATGTACCGTCTGGACCAGGACACCATCACCACCATAGTGTATCTGATACACAACGACATAGTGAGCCTCATTGAAATATGCACCGCCATCCCCCCTCTACTGAAGGTAGTGTCTGTGCTCCACTTCCTTGCCACAGGCACCTACGAGCACACAGTGGGGCACATGCATGGCATATCACAACCCTTATTTTCTCGGATTCTGAACCAAGTGCTGGATGCCCTCCTCAAGCACACAAGGGACTACATATCCCTACCAGGGACTCCCCGGGAGATATTTGATACAATAGTTGCCTTCCATGCACTGGCAGGCATGCCAAATTGTGTAGGTGCCCTCGACTGCACCCACATGGAGTTGGTGGTCCTGCATGCCATGGAGGTGGTGTACCACAACCGCAAGCAATACCACTCCATCAATGTGCAGATGGTATGTGACGCCAGCAAGATCATCACACATTGTTGTGCCCAATATCCCGGATCAACTCATGACTCTATGGTCCTGCGGAACTCCACGCTTCATGGAGAGACATGCTGGACGACTTGCCTGGCTGCTTGGTAAGTTGCAGGACTGGCACATGGCTTTGAAATGGGTGGAGAGATGCAAACACCACCATGCTGTCAATGTTGATGTGACTGCACTATGTGCACATCACCGAACACTGTGCCCCAAACCATCACAAACGGTACATGACACCCAAATCCCATATGAATGAAGTTAGGTCGACACCTATCACTACATGACTAACAGGAAACCACCCCACAACACGTGTACCACTCATCTGCGGCCGTCACCCTCTGTAACGCCATCCAGCACCTTGCAGTGCATATGCACTATGTTGCTGTCTCCAGCATATCACCACACAGGGCAAGTATCCCTGTGAGTGCATCAAACTGAACCTACTAGGGAATCCACTGTCTGTCACAGGGCCGGCGCACCCACCGGAGTGCTGCATGTCACCATGGGAATGATCAGCGCTGATTGCCCAATATTTTACAGACTACTGCCAACGCTCCCTCTAAGTAAATCTCACAAAACACAATACCTCATTAATTGGACACTAACACAGCTGTATGCGTACACGATGCATGTGCAAGAAGACGTCAGTGCACACCATTATCATCTTGAAGATGCAACCCACACGTCCATGGCACAGGACACATTGAGGGACTGAAAATGGCATCAATACATCCAGGGACATGGTGCATGTGGGCAACCATAACCTGAAGGCATGTGTGAGTAATACAGCTGTCCATCATGAATCGCCTAACATTTACCTTTAATTGCCTCTCATGCAGGTGATAGTGGCTATCCCTTGAAGCCGTGGCTCCTCACCCCTGTCCAAAACCCACAGAACAGGCACGAGGAGGACTACAATCGTTCCCATACCCGTACCCGCGTGGCTATCGAGCAAACCTTTGGCCTGCTGAAGGCACGATTTCGCTGCCTCAGCCGGTCGGGTGGGCACTCCTCTACAGGCATGAGAAGGTGGACAAGATCATCATGGAACGTGCCCCTGCCCCCTGACATTGAACTGCTACTACCTGGTGATGATGAAGGGGAAGAAGATGTGGCTGGACACCATCGTGGTGCTGATGCACAGGAGGGACGTGCTGTGCGCTAGTCAGTGATTGCACAATATTTCTGACACACATGGCAGCAGAGGGTGACATGATGGTTGGACAGAGGGCACTGGGTGTGGAGGTACATTTACACTATGCACTGTAAATGAATAAATGACACATGGTCAATGATGAATGTCCACTCAGGTCTTTTTTCACACAACGGGTGTATTAAATATAACAATGTAAACGTAAGTTCAAAAACCCTCCACCACCCCCTCCCCACACACCCTCACCCCCTCCTCCGTCCACAATTCCCCCACACATATCCCACCGAGTCTCCAATGCCTACATGAGGCTGTCCTGACGATCAATTGGCACCCCCCGGTCCAGGGGGTGGCATGTCTTGCCGGCGCAGGGTACGTGCCGACCTGCGGAGCGGGCTTGTCTGTGTAGAACTGGAGGAAGACCGTGTGGCCTCCTGCTGTGATTGTGTAGCCGGATACCTTGCCTCCATGGCATCCGCTATGTGGCCTAAGACCTGGCGGAGGGCCGAGACCTCCTTGCAGAGGCGGCTGGTGTTGATAGCGAAGGATTTGGCCATGGAGGCAGTGTTGTCCGTGATAGACCTGCCTAGAGAGGCTAAGTCCTGACGCCACTCCTGTCTGGCCAGTCTGTTGTCCTCGACAAACTCACGCACAAGGGCAGTAAACAGGACAGACCGCTGCGGCCCTGCGGGTGCACCTGTGGAGGTAGTCGGTCCCTGGCTGTCCTGCCCAGCCTGCTCAGCCTCCCTAGTCAAAAGTGGACTGAAGTGCCCTTCTGCCTGCTCCTGACCAGACTGCTCCGGGGTGGTGGCGTGCTCTGTATCGAGGGACGATATTTGGGGGGATGCCTGTGGACTTAGCGTACGGACCACTTCCGAAACATCGTCCTCAATGGGCACTCATATGTGGTCCTGTGGGTCCTCCACAGCCAGGGGTGCTGTGGCTGCCACCTCCCCAGCCAAACTCGACTCCTCGGATTGTGGTGCCTCGCATGAATCATCAGGATGGCCAATGGGTGGTGGTGGTGCTTCGCCCTGTATGGGCCTTGGTGGCACCGGTGTAATGGGTACCTGGGGCGGCTTGCCTGTTGGTGCACGGCACATCCTGGGTTGTCCCCTCGAGGTCGAAGGGCGGTTGCTGTCACCCCGGGACCTCTTCCGGGGTGTGGACTGTGCAGAGGTTGCGTCCTGCCCATCGCTGTCATGGTCAGTGCCTGTGGGGGTCGAAGAGAGGGACGGCATGATTGATGTTTTTATAGGCATCATACATGCATTAGGACAATTGCTCATCCACACAATTGGGGGTAATGGGCATTTGTGTTTGGATGAGCACGTTCTTTGATACATGGGTGGTTTATGCAGGCAAAAGTCGGCGTCACTCGTGTTGCCCAAGAGCAGTGCTATCTGACATGCATAGTATTTTGGGCCTGCACGCTGTATGACTCATGGCATTTACATATTTGTGTGGTATGTGTCATGTACGATATTGCCTTGCAGCAGGCATCTGCATGTGTCTGTAATGCACCTGCCTACTTTGCTGGGAGTGTGTTGTGTGTGTTGGACCATGGCTTGACTCTTTGATCTGGCATATTGGTTGACTCATCATATTTGGCATTGCAATGTTTACTTTGAACACTCGTCTCCATCGCCCGATGTTGTGGCTCCACATTCCATCTCGCCAACTCCTTCGATCCCCTCCATTCCTATCCTGCTGGCGCAGATGTCCTCCCATGGAGAGAGCTTGATTGGGGAACTGGGACCTCCTTCTGTCGCTGCCTGGCTGCGGTTCACTGAGAGGATATTTCGTACCCTAAGTCGCAGGTCGTCCCAGCGCTTGCGGCAGTTTTTGATCGTGCGTGGGGTGTGCCCCACAGCTCTGACCTTCTGAGCAAGTTCCCAGTTGCCTTCTTCTTCAGTACTGCTCTCTCTTCATGTTATTTGAGAAAACTGTGGCAGCATGCTCCTGCAGTGTGTCTACCAGCATCTGCAGCTCTTCCTCATTGAATCTTTCTTTCCGCTGGCGGGCAGCTCCCTTCTTCAGGGCCTTGGGCATAGTGGTGTTCTAGGTGGATCTTTTCACGACAACAGCAGAGTCCAAAGGGTCAAGTGTGGTGAGGATGGCAATGGATTGTGTTTTTAAAGATGACCGCCGTGCTCCTTCTCGTTCTTATGCGATGACGCTACTTCCTGTTCCGCTTATTAGCGGTCACTGTTTCTAGCGGTCACCGCTAATAACGGTCACTGCTAATGCCGCATTGGACCTTGTCGGTAGTGTTATCTGCGCTAAGCTTGATGCCGCTAAGGGCATTTTAGGTGCCTTTAACGGCATGGCGCCAATGACCTTACCGGCATGGCGTAAAGCTTGTGCCCGCAAAGTCGTAAGAGTCCTCTATTAGCGGACTGATGACTGCCCGCACACGCTATTTACGTCATGCCGGTAAGGTGCGTTACTTACCTCCAAACTCGGAATGAGGGCCCATGTCTTAATGTTGTCTTCTGCGTGAGGACTGCTGTCATCACTTCTCCATTTGAATGTATATAAAACTCCTTGTTATAGTCTGGAATTCCTAACACAGGGGCTGCACAAACTGCCCTTTTTAATTCTTTGAATCCTTCAGTCATCTCATCTGTCCATGTTATCTCACTTTTACCTATCAGTACTTCCTTGAGTCCTTACAAGTGGTCAGATATATGTACTGTAATCAAAGACCCAGGCCTTACAATAATTACACAGGCCTAAACATTGTTGCATTTTCCTTACTGTCTCAGGTTTTGGAGTTTTCATGATTGCTTCTGCTCTCTTCGGTGTCACTTTTCTCCCCTCTTGAGAGATTAGCTGTCCTATGTACAGGACCTCTCCCTGGCAATATTGTCATTTCTGTTTATCTACCTTGTATTTTTTTCTGCTAATGTTGTCATTAGTTGAACTGAATCTTCTCTGCATTTTTCTTTCATCTCACTGAACGCTAATATGTCATCTACGTACTGAATTATTGTGCTCTCGAGTTGTATGTTACCCAGGACCATCTGAAGAACCCTAGTAAAGATCGATGGGGACTCAGAGTACCCCTGAGGTAATCTTGTATGTTTCCATACCAAAATGAAGTCAAATCTTGTGAGTCCTTGTGAAGGGGAATTGAAAAGAAGGCATTTTTTAAGTCTATAACTTTAAAAATGAAATGTAACTTTAGCTGGAATATTGTTTAATATCGTTGCTGGATTCTGAACCAGTGGAAACTCGGCTTCAACAATCTAGTTTAGGGGATGTAGAATAAATCTCCACAACCACCCTGTTGATTTCTTCACCGGGTGCACAGCCGTGTTACATGGGGATTCTGATGACACCAAGATTTCCTGCTGTATTAAAGTGGAAATTGTTTCAAATATTCCTTCATCTACTTCTCTGGATATGGGGTACTGCTTTGCTTGTGGCAAAATTGCTCTGAACTTGAGCTTAGCTTTAACTGCCTCTGCTCCACTCAATAGGCCCACGTCATATGGACTGCTGGTTCATAAGATGCTTGGTACCTTTTCTAAGTCTTCCTTACCAATGCCATTGTCTGTGGTAATTCTCTATTCTCAACTGTGATTCAATAAGTGAGACCTTTGAAAAATACAAATTCAACGTCAGAAAATGAATCCCTGAACAACTCCTCCTCTGTCAGGTCTGTTATTCTATACCTTTCGTCACAAGCTATTACTGTTCTCCAAGCTCTTCCTTCATCATCTATCCCATGAACAACCACCCTTTCCTCTTTTACCACTGCAGCCTCTAGTTCTATGGGGATAATTTGTCCTTCCTCGTCCTCCATAGGTATTTCTGCCCTTAACAAACATTTATCAGATATTCTCAACAATTTACCTATCAATCAAAGAAGTCAGGTCAATAAAATATTGGCCCTCATTCCGAGTTTGGAGGTAAGTACCGTCCATTACCGGCATGGCGCAAATAGCGTGTCCGTGCTGGCAATGGACCGCTAAAAGCGCACCATTACGAGTTTGCGGGCACGAGCTTTGCACCATGCTGGTAATGAACGTAGCGGCATGCCGCAAAAATGCCCGGAAAACCCCCTACCGGCATGAACCGCACCGTAGCGAACACTA
Organism: Ambystoma mexicanum; assembly: GCF_040938575.1. NCBI lineage: Eukaryota > Metazoa > Chordata > Amphibia > Caudata > Ambystomatidae > Ambystoma > Ambystoma mexicanum. Next base: position 1,287,407,859 of record NC_090924.1, read on the forward strand.
CCGCCTTAGAGCAACGTGGCATTAGCGGTGACTGTAAATAGCGGTCACCGTTATTTACAGTCACCGTTAAAATGCATAACCGGAAATAGCGTCATCGCACAGGAGCTGGAAGGAGCATGACGGCCATCTTTAAAAACACAATCCATTGCCATCCTCACCAGACAGGACCCCTGGCACACTGCTGACCTACCGGAAAGTTACCACTACTACCGAGGAATGCCCAAAGCGCCGAAGAAGGGAGCTGCCCGCCTCCGAAAGGAGCGGTTCAGCCCTGATGAGCTGCAAATGCTTGTGGATACCCTCCACGACCATGCTGCAACTGTATTCAGCAACGACATGCGAAGGGTGGCGGTGCTTAAAAAAAAAAGACATCTGGGCACTAGTGGCACAGAATGTGAGCGCTGTGGGCAACACCCCCTGCACCACAAAGGATTGCCGCAAACGGTGGGACGACCTGCGGCTGAGGGTGCGGAGCATCCTCTCTGCGAATAGAAGCCAGGCCTTGGAGACTGGAGGAGGCCCAAGTTCGCCCATTAAACTCATGCCGTGGGAGGAGACGTGTGCAGCCATGATAGGCCCCAAATCCATTGAAGGGGTCGGAGATATGGAGTGTGGTCGAACATCATCCGCTGATGGAGGTGAGTGTCCAAAGTCAATACTGCCAACGCCAATGTTATAAAAGTCACAGCTAAGGTCTGGCCAAGGAGTCACGGCATGGTCGGCCAAGCCCCCCCACCCCCCCCGTAAATCATGCCGAAGCAAGTGAGTGCCAGGTGCAAGGACGTTACCTATATGACACATGCCAAACAAAGTGGCCCATTCCATTAGGCACACAGGGCAGTTGATGTAAACATGGCAGCAGGTAATTTCTGCCCACACGTCTCAGGATTCATTTACCCCATTTCTGGCCACGCTATGTGTCCTCTGTAATGGACTGATGGAGTAGGTTGAATTTTCGAGATGGATCATGGTGTGCACTGGAATCTTGTTGCACGCGCATCGTATATTCATGCAGCAGTGTTTGAGTAAAATCATTCATGTGTTGTGTCCTGTGAGATTTTGTAGTCGGGAGTGTTGGCTGTAGTCAGTGCCATATTCGTCATTCTGCACTGATCAGTTCCATTGGTGACTTGCAGCGCTCCTATGGGTGTGCGGAACCAGGGACACACTGTGGTATCCCTGGTTGGCGCAATTCAAAGCACTCCCAGGGATCACTGTCTTGTGTGGTGATATGCTGGATACAGCAACATAGTGCACATGCAGTGCATAGTGCAGGATGGCCTGACAGTGTGTGAGGGCCGCCGATGAGTGGTGCATGCGTTGTGGGATGTGGGCTGGTTAACTGTTAGTCATGTAGTGATAGGTGTCAGACTTACTTCATCACTATGGAATTTGGTTGTGATGTGCCGTTTCAGTTGCTTTGGGGCACAGTGTTTGGTGCTGTGCACATCGTGCAATGACGTCAACATTACCACCCAGGTGGAGTATGCATCCCCCCCTTCCCACCCAGGTGGAGTATGCATCCCCTCCTTCCCACCCAGGTGGAGTATGCATCCCCCCTTCCCACTCAGGTGGAGTTTGCAGCCACCCGCCTCACAACCCTGATGCACTGCCATGGGCCAGTCAGGCAACTCGCCAAGCAGCCAGGCACGTCGTCCAGCATGTCGCTCCATGAAGCGTGGTAGCGTGGAGTTCCGCAGGACCAAAGAGTCATGAGTTGATCCTGGATATCAGGCACAGCAATGTGTGATGATTTAGCTGGCGTTGCATGCCATCTGCACATTGATGGAGTGGTATTGCTTGCGGTTGCGAAACACCACCTCCATGGCATGCAGGACTACCAACTCCACATGGGTGCAGTCAAGGGGACCTACACAATTTGGCATGCTTGCCAGTGCATCTCTTGGGGAGTCCGTGGCAGGGATATGTAGTCTCTTGCGTGCTTGAGGAGGGAATCCAGCACTTGGGTCAGTATCCGGGAAAATAAGGGTTGTGATATGCCATGCATATGGCCCACTGAGTGCTGGTAGGTGCCTGTGGCAAGGAAGTGCAGCACAGACACTACCTTCAGTAGAGGGGGGATGGCGGTGCGTATTTCTATGAGGCTCACTATGTCATTGTGTATCAGGTCCACTACGGTGGTGATGGTGTCACAGTCAAGCCTGTACAGGGTGTGAATCTGCTTAGGTGGCTGCACTGGTGGGGCATGCTGGGCCTGTCTCACCCTCCTTCTCCTCCTGTGTCTCCTCTGTGGTTGGGGCTGTTGTTGCTGTTGTTGTTGAGGCCTTGCAGGCAGGGCCTCCAGCTCCAGTAATGCTACTACTATTGGTATCATCTTGATGTGGGAGGGGGTGTGGTGTGTGGGTGTGCTCCTTTTGTACTGGCCCTCACTCCATTGCCTCCACCTGTGTTGATTGTGTGCACCTGTAGCACTTCTAAACACTGCTCAGGGTTCTTTACACCTTCTCGGAGGTGCTGGTATTTACTCCATGGCGATAAGGTCTTTTTCAGCCTTCGGGAGGGTGTTATTTGCATGTCTGCATTACTTGGGATCAGCTACGGTTTACGGCATGCCGCTAATGCCGGCATGGTGTGTCGCGCGCACACGCATAGACCGCTATTTATGGCATCGTAAAGTATGATGCCGTAAATAGCGGTCTGGTTGGTCAGAAAAGCCCTAAGCGGCAAGCGATGCCGGTAATCCTTTACCGGCATCGTTTTTACCTTACCTCCAACCTCAGAATGACCCCCATTGACTCCATACAAAAATATTTCTTGGTCTACAGGAATCTCTCGTAGTGCCCTTTGGCCTGTAAAAGCTAATATAAATTCTCTTACATTCATGTAAGGTATCTCTGGAGTGGGACACGCTATCCATGTGTCAGTTAAAGATATTGGCCCTCATTCTGAGTGTGGAGGTAAGTAACGCTCCTTACCGGCATGGCGTACATCGCGTGTCTGGGCAGTCATCAGTTCCGTTAATAGAGGACTATTACGACTTCGCGGGCACAAGCTTTACGCCATGCCAGTGAGGTTATTAGCGCCATGCCGTTAAAGGCACCTAAAATTCCCTTAGCGGCATCAAGCATAGCGCAGATAACACTACTGACAAGGTCCAATGCGGCATTAGCGGTGACAGTTATTAGCTGTGACCACTATAAACGGTCACCACTAATAAGCGGAACCGGAAGTAGCGTCATCGCACAGGAACGGGAAGGAGCACGGTGGCCATCTTTAAAAACACAATCCATTGCCATCCTCACCACACAGGACCCTTCGGACTCTGCTGTTGTCGTTAAAAGATCCACCTATAACACTACTATGCCCAAGGCCCTGAAGAAGGGAGCTGCCTGCCAGCGGAAAGAAAGATTCAATGAGGATGAGCTGCAGATGCTGGTAGACACACTGCAGGAGCATGCTGCCATAGTTTTCTCAAATAACATGAAGAGAGAGGCAGTACTGAAGAAGAAGGCGATCTGGGAACTTGTTGCTCAGCAGGTCCGTGCTGTGGGGAACACCCCACGCAGGATAAAAGACTGCCGCAAGCGCTGGGATGACCTGCGACTTAGGGTACGAAATATCCTCTCAGTGAACCGCAGCCAGGCAATGGAAACAGAAGGAGGTCCCAGTTCCCCAATCAAGCTCACCCCATGGGAGGACATCTGCGCCAGCATGATAGGAATGGAGGGGATCGAAGGTGTTGGCGAGAAGGAGCGTGGCGCCACAACATCAGGCGATGGAGGTGAGTGTCCAAAGTAAACATTGTAATGCCAAATCTGATGAAAGTCAACCAATATGTCAGTTCAAAGAGTCAAGCTATGGTCCAACACACACACACACTCCCAGCAAAGTAGGACGCATTACACACACATGCAGATGCCTGCTGCAAGGCAATATTGTACATGACACATAACACACAAAGATGTAAATGCCATGAGTCACACAGCGTGCAGGCCCAAAATACTATACATGTCAGATAGCACTGCTGTTGGGCAACATGAGTGACACCGACGTATGCCTGCATAAACCACCCATGTATCAAAGAATGTGCTCATCCAAACACAAATGCCTATTACCCCCAATTGTGTGGATGAGCAATTGTCCTAATGTATGTATGATGCCTATAAACACATCACTCATGCCGTCCCTCTCTTCGACCCCCACAGGCACTGACCATGACAGCGATGGGCAGGATGCAACCCCTGCACAGTCCACACCCCGGAAGAGGTCCTGGAATGACAGCAACCACCCTTCGACCTCGAGGGGACAACCCAGGGGGCACCGTGCACCAACAGGCAAGCCACCCAGGTACCCATTACACCGGTGCTACCAAGGCCCGTAGAGGGCGAAGCACCACCACCACCCATTGGCCATCCTGATGATTCATGTAAGGCACCACAATCCGAGGAGTCGAGTTCGGCTGGGGAGGTGGCAGCCACAGCACCCCTAGCTGTGGAGGACCCACAGGACGACATATGGGTGCCCATTGAGGACGATGTTTCGGAAGTGGTCCGTACGCCAAGTCCACCGGCATCCCCCCAAATATCGTCCCTTGATACAGAGCACGCCACCACCCCGGAGCAGTCTGGTCAGGAGCAGACGGAAGGGCACTTCAGTCCAATTTCGACGACTAGGGAGGCTGAGCAGGCTGGGAAGGACAGCCAGGGACCGACTACCTCCACAGGTGCACCCGCAGGGCCGCAGCGGTCTGACCTGCTTACTGCCCTTGTGCAGGAGTTTATCGACAGACTGGCCAGACAGGAGTGGCGTCAGGCCTTAGCCTCTCTAGGCGGTCTTAGGCCAAATCCTTCACTGACAACACCAGCCGCCTCTGCGAGGAGGTCTCGGTCCTCCGCCAGGTCTTAGGCCACATAGCGGATGCCATGGAGGCACCGTCTTCCTCCAGTTCTACACAGACAAGCCCACTCTGCTGGTCGGCACGTACCTTGCGCCGGCAAGACGTGCCGCCCCCTGGACCAGGGAGTGCCAATTGATCGTCAGGGCAGCCTCATGTAGGCATTGGCGACTCGATGGGACATGTGTGGGGGAGTTGTGGGGGAGGGGGTGAGGGTGTGTGGGGAGTTGTGAGGGGAGGGGGAAGGGAGTGAGGGTGGTTGAGGGTTTTTGCACTTATGTTTACATTGTTATATTTAATACACCTGTTGTGGGAAAAACAAGACCTGAGTGGACATTCATCTTTGCGCATGTGTCATTTATTCATTTACAGTGCACAGTGTTAATGTACCCCCACACCCAGTGCCCTCTGTCCAACCATCATGTCACCCTCTGCTGCCATGTGTGTCAGAAATATTGTGCAATCACTGACTGGCGCACAGCAAGGCCCTCCTGTGCATCGGCATCGTGATGATGTCCAGCCACCTCATCTTCTTCCCCTTCACCATCACCAGGTGGTGGCAGTTCAATGTCAGGGGGCAGGGGCACGTTCCAGCGGATGCACATATTGTGCAGCATGACACATGCCATGATGATCTTGGCCACCTTCTCATGCCTGTAGAGGAGTGCCCCACCCGACAGGCTGAGACAGCAAAATCGTGCCTTCAACAGTCCAAAGGTCTGATCAATGACCACACGGGTATGGGAACGATTGTTGTCCTCCTTGTGCCTGTTCTGTGGGTTTCGGACAGGGGTGAGGATCCACGGCTTAAAGGGATAGCCACTATCACCTGCATGAGGGGCAATTAAAGATAAATGTTAGGCGATTCATGATGGACAGCTGTACTAGTCACACATGCCTGCAGGTTATCGTTGCCCACATGCACATGTCCCTGGATGTATCGCCGTCATTTTCAGTCCCTCAATGTGTCCTGTGCCATGGACTAATGCTGTGGGTTGCATCTTCAAGCTGATACATGGTGTGCACTGACATCTTGTTGCACATGCATTGTGTACACATACAGCTGTGTTAGTGTCAAATTAGTGAGGTTTTGTGTTCTGTGAGATTTACTTAGAGGGAGCGTTTATCAGTAGTCTGTGCAATATTGAGCTATCAGCGCTGATCATTCCCATGGTGACATGCAGCACTCCTGTGGGTGTGCCGGCCCTGTGACAGACAGTGGATTCCCTAGTAGGTTCAGTTTGATGCACTCACAGGGATGCTTGTCCTGTGTGGTGATATGCTGGAGACAGCAACAGAGTGCATATGCCGTGCAAGGTGCTGGATGGCGTTACAGAGGGTGACGGCCGCTGATGAGCGGTGCACGTGTTGTGGGATGTGGGGGGCTTTCCTGTTAGTCATGTAGTGATAGGTGTCGACCTTACTTCATTCATATGGGATTTGGGTGTCATGTACCGTTTGTGATGTTTTTGGGCACAGTGTTCGGTGATGTGCACATTGTGCAGTCACATCAACATTGACAGCATGGTGGTGTGTGCATCTCTCCACCCATTTCAAAGCCATGTGCCAGTCCTGCAACTTACCAAGCAGCCAGGCACGTCATCCAGCATGTCGCTCCATGAAGCGTGGTAGCATGGAGTTCCGCAGGACCATAGAGTCATGAGTTGATCTGGGATATCGGGCACACATTTGTGTGAAGATCTTGCTGGCGTCGCATACCATCTGCACATTGATGGAGTGGTATTGCTTGCGGTTGTGGTACACCACCTCCATGGCATGCATTACTACCAACTCCACGTGGGTGCAGTAGAGGGCACCTACACAATTTGGCATGCCTGCCAGTGCATGGAAGGTAACTTTTGTATCAAATATCTCCTGGGGAGTCCGTGGTAGGGAAGGGCATCCAGCACTTGGTTCAGAATCCGAGAAAATGAGGGTTGTGATATGCCATGCATGTGCCCCGCTGTGTGCTGGTAGGTGCCTGTGGCAAGGAAGTGGAGCACGGACACTACCTTCAGTAGAGGGGGGATGGCGGTGCGTATTTCAATGAGGCTCACTATGTCGACGTGTATCAGGTCCACTATGGCGGTGATGGTGTCCCGGTGCAGACGGTACAGAGTGTTGATCTGCTCAGGGGTTAGGTTGAAAGGACTGGCTCTAATGCGAGGGATTGGGGGCTGCACTTGTGGGGCATGCTGGGCCTGTCTCACCCTCCTTCTCCTCCTGTGTCTCCTCTGTGGTGCCGGCTGTTGTTGTTGTTGATGTTGTGGCAATGCAAGCATGTCCTCCAGCTCCAGTAATGTTACTACTATTGGAATCATCTTGGTGTGGGAGGGGGTGTGTTGTGTGGGTGTGCTCCTTTTGTACTGGGCCAGACTCCATTGCCTCCACCTGTGCTGATTGTGTGCACCTGTGGCAGTTGGGAACACTGCTCAACGCATTTTACGGTAGGTCGGCGATGCCGGTATTTACGGCATGCCGGTAACCACTTTTTCCGCCTTCATGAAGCCGTTATTTGCATGTCCGCTTCACTTGTGATCTACTCCAGTTTATGGCATGCCGCTATTGCCGGCATGGTGGGTCGCGTGCCCGCGCTCAGACCGCTATTAACGGCACCGTACTTTACGATGCTGCTAATAGCGGTCGGGCTGGTCAGAATAGCCCGTAGCGGTAATCGATGCCGGTATTCCTTTACCGGCATCGTTGTTCACTTAGCACCAACCTCGGAATGACCCCCATTGTCATGTTAAGTTTTGCCATCAAGTGACTTTCTTATATGTTAACTGGTGTCAGCCGAGAATACAGTTGTCACATAGACACGTCATGTTCTTCTATAAACATTGGTAATTCATCAGTAAAAGGAACCAAACGCGTAGCCACACAGAAGCCCTGCGCATTCATGGTGATCCCAGACATTGAGTGTTAGAATTACACATTGATGAAATCTTTCCTATCTCCATTTGTGGACCCCCAAACCTTTTGCTTTTGTTTGGTTATCCTAACCTGACTTTTTCCAGTGGAGCACGGCCTTCAGCTGTGCTCCCCTGGGCTTTTGCTCCCTTGTTATGTGGAAACTAGCACGTCCTTCAGACTTTCAGTACTGGGAAACTATGTTTCCCTTAGTCTTCGACTATGTTGCCATTTCTTGGTAACTATTTTACAGTGCACAATGTACCTTCCAGTATCGTGCGCTGGGGTGCTTTTTGTTTTATGGCCCTAGACATGCTTGAAGAATTTGTTGGTGATTTTACAAGTGTGCCAGGGACAAACTGGTGGCAGCAGTTACTTTTATAAGTGTTTTGCTTCTTTTTACGGGATCACATCGCGTTGACCTTGTTTGGTTCAAGACTGTGGCCAGGTCCGAAAATGGCAGAGCCACAAAGTCTTTTTTGTTCTGTCCCATGGCCGTTGTATCCCTTGCCTTCCCCCAGATCGAGTGACCGGGTTTTCCTTATTTGGGCATGCAGCCTCCCACAAAAACCGATCTCTTTCGTGGGCTTCTGCATGTCATGTATGTGTGCCCACATAGCGGGTTGGGACTGTCTGGTCCGAATCCACACTACTGGTGCCTGGATGTCTGGAGTCCAGGAATGACTGGGACCACTCTGGGCCGTGATTGGTCAACGACTTGGAAGCCTGCATGAGAGCAGATCTTTAATTAGAAGTCCTCGATTCTGGTGCAAAGCTAATCTTGGATAAGAGAAGGGACTCTGCATCAATTCCAGGTCGATCAACTGAGTTCTCTCCAAACTACAGAAGGAGCCAAGTATCCTTCAATGGAGAAATAGACTTCTGAAACAGCCGGAGACGCATTGGGAGGTTTGGCACCCTTCGCCTTCTGTGGTCCTGTTGGACCCCTGTTTTCTTCATTGAGCAAGAAGTCCTGCAAGGGCGCTTCACCCCTTTAGAGTAGTAGGAACGACGACTCTCGGTGCCCCCTGCTTTACCCACTGAAGAACCTTTTCGGAAGTGTTCCTGGGCCATCCAGTGAACTGTCCAGTTCTACCTTGGGGTATCCTGCAGAATCGCTGCTGTCTAGATTTGAAACCTGAGACTTGGGACATTGCTTGCTTGTGGTCCGGTGCCTTTTCCTGCCGAACTTTGTAGGCCTAGCTCCTCTGGACCGTGAATTAGGAGAGTAGGTAACGCCGCCCACATCTGTTATTCTCGCGTCACTACCTGTTGGTGACAGTCGCTATAGGTGACTAGCTGACCTGCCCTCCTGTGCCCTGAAGCCTACTGCACTGCAATTTTCTTTGTATCTTCTTCAGAAGCTGAGAAAAGGCAACTGTCCCATCATGGACAAACGTTCTATCCGCAGCCGCTGAGTCCCGGAGTGCCGCGAAACTGCAGGACTCGAACTTACTAGCGACCTCGACTAAACTGGCTTGGTCTGGGCTGAGCTGAGGGTCGGTGAGTACTTGCATCACTGGCACAACCGATCTCTTTTACGCACGAATATCCCTAAAAGGTATTCGCTTTTGGCTGAGTTAGCCTCCGTGCCCTAGCTATTTCCACCTTTTTGAAAACTGCTGTGCCGCCAAGGGCAGACCCTACTCGAATAGTGGGAATCAATTCTTCATCACCTCAAGCCCCTTCCTGACTCGCTACAACCCTCTCAAGAAGACCCATCTTTTGTTCTACCTTCGCGATCGTGCGTTTATACACACAACTGTACTGTTGAGCACAAGGCTCCCCACTCCTTAGAGCCAGACTGCGAAAGTAAGGGAACGATTCTAAAGAATTGTCTAATGCTCTTAGTGTGTTAACTCACACTTCTCCTTACAGGTTGTGGCTGTGTTTTACTCCTTTGTCGCATTAGAAAACATATAGCCACTGTGCCTATAGCCAAGTCGGTACACATCTTACCTACTGTGATGTTACCTTGCACAACTGCCACTGCGCCTATAGCCAAGTCAGTACCCATGTTACCTACTGTGATGTTATCTTATACCACTACCAGCACCACTGCCATTGTGCCTATAGCCAAGTCAGTACCCATGTTATCTATTGTGATGTTACCTTGTACCACTACCAGCACCACTGCCACTGTGCCTATAGCCAAGTCAGTACCTATGTTACCTACTGTGATGTTACCTTGTACCACTGCTACTGTGCCTCTAGCCAAGTCGGCACCTACTGTAATGTTACCTTGTACCACTGCCAGCACCACTGCGACTGGGCCCTTATCCAAGTCTCACCCCCCCTATGCCTTCTGCTGCCAGTCCGACCACTGCACAATTGCCAGCCCTACCCAGCAATGTCTCCTCCACTGCTCCCTCCTCACCATCCCTAGCCCACCTAAAGCGTGCCCTCGTCAACTCCAGGACTCTTCCGGTGCACGCCCTTGATGTACACAACCTAATCAGCACCAACAACCTCAACCTCCTATTCCTTAGTGAAACATGGTTGACTGATGCATCTGGAACCGCCCTTGCCCTAGCCATCCCCTCTGGGTACATTATAAATAGACGTGGCCGCTCCTCGCACAGATTAGGCGGGGTAGCCGTCATTGCCAAAGATTCACTCTCAATCAGAACAATTCAGAAGGACCTCGATCAGAGCTCTGACTGCCTTCTACTTAAACTTGAGCTCTCCCACAACTGCACCATCGCCCTTCACCTCATCTATCAAACTTCTGGCCCCTCCAGTGACTTCAAAGATGCCCTCACTCACTCCCTCTCTGATAACCTCAAAAAATCCTTTAAAATTCTGCTCTTGGGGGACTCCAACCTTAGTCTCAATGACCCCAAAGACACACGTGCAACAGCCCTCAATAAGGCCCTATCCACCCTAGGGTTTTCGCAAACCATCTCTAGCCCTACCCATACAAAAGGCCGCACCCTGGACTGGGTTGCACACCACAACTGCTCGCTCAGCCACCCTTTGATCTCGCCTGTACCCTGGTCTGATCACCACTGCATTGCATTCAACATTATCACCTCTAAGGACCCTCAACAACCCTCCATCCCCCTCTCGGCTGCACTCTCACGCAGTTCGAAACTCCTCACCCACAACAACCTATCGCAACAGCTCAAGGTACCTGCCCTGCCACCTCCCTTTTCCAACAACCCTGAACTCCTGGCTAACGACTTCAGAAGGGTCATATCCCAGGCCGTCAACCTGGTAGCACCTCTCTCCCTCAAAAAAGCAAAAACAAAACAAGCACTGTAATGCGTGGTTCACCCAAGACCTCTTACAGATGCGTGGACAAAAAAGAACTGCTCTCACCACTTGGGTAAATAACCCGACAGAAGCTACCAGAACCGCTTTCAAAACAATCTCTAAGCTATACAAAACCACCAATGCCAAAGCCACATCATACAATACCAGGATTACCAATGCTAAATCTGGAAGCCGCAAAATCTTTGCCATATTCAGAGAACTCGAGACCCCTTCTGCCCTGCTTCACCAATTGTGAAGGACGAATCCTGGTGCAACTCCATTCAGTCTGCCATGCTAAATAAACTTGAGACCTTACAGGCCAAAATCCTCACCCACCAAAGGGAGATCACCAAACTGGTCGCGAGTAGTCAAAGCACCCATACATCCACAACCCACTCCAATTCCTCCCCTTTGTTCGACTTCAAAGATATGAATGAATCAGAGGTCATCTCACTCCTCCAAACCATCAAACGTTCTAACTGCAAAGGTGATGTCTGCCCAGCACAAGTCATCAAGGACTGTGCCCCATCCCTAGCCCCGATCATCACGGCATTCATTAATGCCTCTTTTCATACGGGCTACGTCCCACTGGGACTAAAGGAAGCGTGGGTTCGTCCGCTCCTTAAGAAGCCCTCCCTTGACCCTTCCAGCCCAGGCAATTACTGGCCCATTGCCACTGCCCCCTTCCTATTGAAAATACTGGATAAAGCAGCCTACCTGCAAATTCAGAAATTCCTAGAGGACAACCATATACTTGGACTCAGACAATCAGGATTCAGGCCTCGCCATGGAACCGAAACGGCTCTCCTTGACCTAAAAAAACAAATTGATGACCTCAGAGACTCCGGCAAACCTGCGCTCCTCCTGCTCCTCAACCTTTCAGCGGCCTTTGACTTGGTTGATCACAAAACTCTATGCCAGCACCTATCCTCTGTGGCCAACTTCTCTGACAAGGCCTGCAAATACATAGACTCATTTCTAAAAGACAGAGCTATGAAGGTCTTTTCTGACTCCTCCTGCACTGACCCTAGCACCATCAAATGCGGCGTTCCACAAGGTTCCTGCACAGCGCCGACCCTTTACAACCTCTTCACAAGGCCCCTGTTTAAAATCCTGTAATCTCTCGGCATCTCATACACAAACTATGCAGATAACACCCAGGTACTGATCCCCCACTCGGGAGACTACCTGTCCGAAAAGAATACCCTGAACTCCATATACTCAACAATCCAATCCTGGATGGCAGAAAACTGGCTATGCCTCAACAGTGAGAAGACCAAGCTTCTGCTGGTTGGCTCACCCTCCACCTTGAGTAAACTGGGCAGTCAATACTCATGCTTCATCATTGACAACATTCCCATTACTGTGTCACCATCCATCAAAACCCTGGGTGTCTTCTTAGAACCTGACATGACCATGAATAGGCAGGTCAATGCCATAGCCTCCACTTCAGCTTACCACTCCAAACTTATCAATGCAGTCCGACCCTTCGTGTCTCAACAAAATTACCTTACCATCGCCAGGACCATCATTGGATCAAGGCTCGACTACTGCAATACCCTATTCATAGGCACCTCTGCCAAGAATGTGGCCAAACTTCAAATTGTTCAAAAGAACGCGCTCAGAGCCACCACTGGTGTCTCGCACAAAGATCACATCTCAGAACTTAGAAGACAAGTCCATTGGCTTCCAGTTAAGCAAAGGATCATCTTCAAAGCCCTAGCCCTGAATCACAAGTGTCTCCATGACCTCGCTCCTCCCTACCTAGCACGAAGGATCACCAAGCCCACTACCCACAAACCTTCAGGTACCCGTACTCTAACCTGCTGTCCATCCCTAGAGCGCGCACAGCCCATGCGGGCTGCTCTCGCTTCCCCTCAGTCGCACCCACTCTGTGGAATGCCCTGCCACCACACTTCAGGCTTATTGACTCACAGCGTTTCGCAAAGCAATCAAAACAAACCTCTTTGTTTGATGTATCCTGTGATGTAACCTGTGATGTTCCAAAACATGTGACTCTGTAATATGAACAAGTTCTCTCATTGGGCGGCTTCATTGTAACCCTCAAGTAAGCCTCCTTAACCTCTGTTACAGTGCCTCGATGCCTACATCAAGGCAGCGGTCAACAAGATGTTGGATCATAGGGTGATTGAGCCTTCCAGTAGTCCATGGTCCAGTCCTGTGGTTCTGATGCCTAAAGCAGGTACTTCTGAATTCAGGTTCTGTGTGGATTACAGGGCTCTAAATGCTGTCACCAGGACAGATGCTGACCCCCTACCTAAAACTGATGAGCTGGTCGATACCTTGGGGGCCTCCAAGTACCTCAGTACATTTGACCTCACTGCAGGGTAATGGCAAATACCCCCTAGCAGAGCATTCCAATGAGAACACAGCATTCTCAACTCCAGAAGGCCTTTACCAGTTCAGGATAATGCCCTTTGGGTTGGTAAATGCACCTGCTACTTTTCAGAGGCTTGTGAACCATGTTCTAAATGGGATGGATGAATTCTGCTTAGCATAGCTGGATTATATAGCAGTCTTCAGTGCCACCTGGGAAGAACATGTGGAGCACCTTGGAATTGTGTTGCAGGCTCTTCAGAAGGCCCACTTAACCATAAAGGCCAGCAAGTGCCAGATTGGTCAAGGATCTGTGGTCTACCTTGGGCATGAAGTAGGTGGAGGGAAGATTCAGCCTCTACCCAGTAAAGTACAAGCGGTACAGAACTGGCCTACACCCACTACCCAAACCTAAATGAGAGCCTTCTTAGGTCTCATTGGGTACTATCAAAATGATATGGCAGACTATGGCACCTCTATAGCCACCTCATATCTGCCCCTCTGACCGCTCTCACAACTCCAAAGAAGCCTAAGAAGGTCTCTTGGTCTGAGGAGTGTGAGAAGGCATTCAATGGCTTAAAAGACTCCCTGTGCCAGGCTCCTGTCTTCAGGGCCTCTGACTATAAATGTGCTTTTATTGTGCGGACAGATGCCTCTGACACTGGGATAGATACTGTACTATCAGAGATAGATGAGAAAGGCAAGGAACACCCAATTGGATTCATTAGTCGCCAGCTTAAGGACAGATAGCTCAGGTGGTCCACTGTAGAGAAAGAATGTTTCTCTGTCATGTGGCCATAAGGAAGCTGAGGGCCTACCTCTATGAGACCAACTTCACTGTGTAAACTGACCATAAGCCTTTATAGTGGCTAATGAACGGAGAGAATCCAAAGTTGCTCAGGTGGTCCATAAGGCTGCAAGGGTTTGACTTCGCCATTGAGCACTGGACAGGTGTAGAATATAGCAATGCTGATGGGTTGTCCAGAATGATTAACCGACCTGAACATGAGGGCCATCCAGGGATGGATTAGTCCCCCCTCCCCTTGGTCTGGGTAGGATGAGTGTTAGCAAAGATTTCATCAATGTGTAACTTTCCCTCCATTTGTGGACCCCCAAACATTTTGCATTTGTTTGGCTATCCTAACCTGACCTTTGCCAGTGGAGTACAGCCTTCAGCTGCGCTCCACTGAGCTTTTGCTCACTTGTTATGGGGAAACTGACACGTCCTTCAGACTGTCAGTACTGGGAAACTATTTTTCTTGGTAACCTTTTAACAGTGCACTGGGGTGCTTTTTGTTTTATGGCTCTAGACACCCTTGAAGGATTATTTGGTGAATGTACAAGTGTGCCTGGGATGAACTGGTGGCATCAGTTACTTTTTATAAGTGTTTTACTTCTTTTTGCGGGACCATATTGCGTTTACCGCGTTTGGTTCAAGACTGTGGCCAGGTCTGAAAATGGGCGAGCCACAAAGTCATTTATTCTGTTTCATGGCCATTCTGTCCCTTACCTTCCCCTAGGTCGAGTGACCCGGGTTTTCCTTTTTTGGGTATGCAGCCTCCCGTGAAAAGTGATCTCTTTCGCAGGCTTCTGCATGTCACGTGTGTGTGCACAGGAATGGGGTTGGGACATTCTGGACCCAATCCACACTCCTGGTGCCAGGATGTCTGGAGTGCCTGAATGACTGGGACCACAGTGGGCCATGACTGGTCCATGACTGGGATGCCTGCATGAGAGCAGATCTTCAATTGAAAGTCCTCGATTTTGGTGCAAAGCTAATCTTGAATAAGAGAAGGGGCTCTGCATCCATTCCAGGTCGATCACCTGAGTTCTCTCCAGACTACAGAAGGAGCAAGTATCCTGCAACGAGGAAATGGACTTGTGAAATCTCTGGAAATGCATTGGAAGGCTTGGCACCCTTCGCACTCTGCCGTCCCATCAGACCCCTGTTTTCTTAATCGATCAAGAAGCCCTGCAAGGGCGCATTACCTCTTTGGAGTATTGGGAACAACTACTCTCGGCGCCCCCTGCTTACCCACCGAAGGAGCCTTTTTGGAAGTGTTTTTAGGCCCTCCTGTCCAGCTCTACCTCTGGGTATGCCGCAGAATCGCTGCTGCCTCGAGTTGAAACCCGAGACTTGGAACATCGCTTGCTTGTGGTCCCATGCCCTCACCCGCCAAATTTCGTCGGCGCAGCTACTCTGGCTCGCGAATTAGTGCATAACGCTCCCCACATCTGAGATTTCCAAGTCACTAGTTGTTGGTGAAGGTCGCTGTAGGTGCCTTGCTGACCTGCCCACATGTGCCCTGAAGGCTTTTGCACCAGAATTTTCTTTGTATCTCCTTTGGAAGCTGAGAAAAGGCAACTGTCACGTCACAGACGTTCGTTCTATCCTGCAGCCGCTGAAAGCCAGAGCGCCGCGAAACTGCAGGGCTCAAACCTACTAGCGACATTGAGTTAGCTGGCAAAGTTTGGTCTGGACTGTACTGAGGGTCAGTGAGTACTTTCATCACTTACCGGTGGCCCCCTGGTACAACCAATATCTTTTATACACTAATATCCCTGAAAAGGTATTCACTTTTGGCTGGGTTAGTCTGCACTCCCTAGCTATTCCCAGCTTTTGAAAACTGCTCTGCCACCAAGGGCAGACCCTACTCGAATAGTGGGAACCAATTCATCTACTCAAGCCCCTTCCTGACTCGCTACAATCCTCTCAAGAAGAACCGCTTTTTGTTCTTGCGGCGCGATTGTGCATTTTTACACACAACTGTACTGTTGAGTACAAGGCTCCCCACTTCTTAGGGCTGGACTGCGAAAGTTAGGGAACGACTTTGAAGAATTGTCTAATGCTCCTAGTGTGTTAACTCACCCATCTCCTTACAGGTTGTGGCTGTGTTTTACTCCTTTGTCGCATTAGAAAACGTATTGTATATATATTACTTAGTATAGGAATTGTGTGGTAACTGTTTTTAAATAACTGAAGTTTACTCGTGTCAATTGGTCCCGCCGACAATAAATGTATAGATATTGTTGGTATACACTTGTCTAAGTAATTTGTGGTTCATTACTGTGTGTGCTCATTGTGGGCTTCTGATCACTCTCACCCCTGCTGAGACTAGTCTTGACCGCCTTCCAAGCTACCTAGATTGGTATGGCTTGTCCAGAAGGTTCCCCTATTTCACTAAACTAGGGTAGCCTCCTAAGCCTCTGCCCACCAGGTCAGAGTTTAGAAATCCATCTTAATATGGGATACTTTCCCCCTCGAACACAGTTACGGGTTGCTCCTGTGTCTACAAGGAATGGAAATGTCTTGCCTCCTATCGTTACCCTGACCCTTCGTTCCTCTTGTGTGTCTGATGTCACAAATAGTACTGAACACATCAAGTCGCTATGTGGTCTCTCCTATTGTGGATATAAATTCATCCCTGTACCTGTAAAAGGATTCCCTCCCACTACTGTCACATTCCCTATCCTGGGTGTGGATGCTTGAAGGGCTCCTGTATTCGCCTTCTATTGTGGCACAGTTGCTTGTTGCATCAAAGTGTACTGTGGTTGTTGTGTCTATATTTGTGTTTGCATAGGCGCTGGCTGTGGTTGCCCTTGTGGTGATTGTGTTTGCAGCAGGATCTGCTTTGTTTCCTGCGTTTGTGGCACGCGTCTGATACTGCGTGTGATCTTGGGCATAATTCTCCTGTGGTACTGTATTATACTGTGGATAATAGCCTGTCCCCCTTTCCAGGTCTTCTGCATGTCTCCTCTACTTCTACATGTTTGGCCATATGTCCTGTCTTCCCACAATTCCAGCATTGTTGTGGCTGTCCTCCATCAAATCCCCCTCGCAGGTTTTGAAATCCACCTCCTTATCCTCTAGGTCCATTCCCTTAACCTTGTGGCCAAAAATATTACCCACTTTGATGTATAGGATACCCTACATTGCTTGGCTGTGCAGCCTGTAACTCTTGTGTGGCCATGCCTTCACCACTCGTCAATGCTGCTCCTTCTATGGCAAAATTTGGCAACTTTTTCTGAACTAACTTTGCTTCCTCCTGCTTTCTATTCTCAGCTTTTTTCTTATTCTTCTCATGTAATAATCGACAATGATGTACGATAGTCAACTTTATTTCTGGCCATGGCTTTGCTTCCATCCTTACCTGTTTATTCATCTGCTGTTGCACTGGCTTGGGCAGTCCTTGACATAAAATATGATAAAATAATGCTACTGTTTTATCCCACAGTTCCCTCTTCTCAAGACGCCAACATTCTTGAATTGTCATTATCACTGCTTCCAAGGAGTCAGGAACAGCCCAACGTCCTTGGAAGCAGGCCCCTAACCGTTATCTTAGGCACCAGCCGGTCCCCACTGGGACCTTTTGGACCTTGTCCTGGCGCCGGTGGCACCAGGCTCATCAAAGCCATCGGTCCCGGCACTGGAAGCGCCGGGCTCATAATATGTATGACGATGCTTGGGTGGACTTACCTGCAGCAGACCATGCTGCTTACTTACCAGCCACATAGGAATCCTCTGTGAACAGGAACTACTTTCTTACCTGGGTGGGGCAAGCTCCACTCCCTGGATACAACACGGGAACTCTTCTGGAACTGGAACTCTTTTCTTACCTAGGCGGGGCCGTGGAGGAAGACGCCTCATCACTCCAAGGCTATTTAAACCACACCCGATTGAACAAACGTGCTTCGCGTTATTCTGCATCTGCAGCAGAACGCTCACCGAGTCTGTTCCAGCCTTTCTTCCTTCCGATCCTGAACCTGCAAGAACAATACTTACCACTCCTGTATCCAGTATTCAGCAGCACCTGCAAAGACGAGAAACAACAGGTTAGCACGACAACCTTTACACGCAGCGCTTTCCTCACCTGATCCATCGGCAGCGAACATTTCTTCACGCTGCATCTCCGCCTGTGAAGACAAAAGCATTGTTATTACTTACCGGCACTCCGCGAATTCCTGATTTCTTCAATGCTGCAACCCAGCATCTGAAAGACAAACGAAGAGACATTAGACAGGTATTTACTCACGTCCATCGCACTCGCCACAATAGAACGCCTGCAAATACTCTGGCGTTTTCCAGCATCTCTTCAGCACGAACTCACAGCTGCAAGGGAAAAGAGACAGTTGGAGCGCTTGCATTTACTTACGCATTTCCAAGCGCTTCATTCCAAGGCTCTGGCTCCAACTTCGGCTCTCTTCACACCATCTCCTATCTCAAGAGCCCTGCAAGACAAATAGGAAAAAGCATTATACAGAGTCCTGTTATATATTAACGTGCCCACGCACCTAAAGACTATAAGGACTAAAAAGGTGTCCAGAAACTCACCGCTCGTGCAGTTAACGACGGTAGCAATCCTCTGATGTCAAGAGGCCTATGTTTCACCAGTGAAGGAACTGGCAACGGCACCCTGCACCAGACGCAGATGGAGAGTCCAGCATTCACCTATCTAAGGTGAGCATGTTGACCTGGGGGCTCTACGGAGAAGCTAGGAAGAGAGAGAGAGAGAGAGAGAGGGACATTCAACAACCCAGATCATTAACCCCCATATTCTTTCACCTGCAGAAATCTCACTCTTCGAGTTCGACACACAGTGCGAAGAGGTTCGGCCCCAGAAGCAAATCGAGACCTGCACATCACTTTTCGGGTCACAGACACCTTCCTGCCAAGACCAGCGCCTCCGTGGGAATCAGGTGAGCGTTACATGAATGTCCTGAATAAAGGCAACAGGATCTTCATCCTCACCAATTTTGCTTGTCATAATCGCACCCATGTCTGATGCGTCAGGATATTGTACTCTAATTGTCCACCACATATCTGCTCTGCAATTATTAAATGTTTCTCAATCATGTGTCGTGTTTTGCGCTGTCACACTAAAATATCCTGCTAGTCCCCAAATACCATCAGCTCTTTCCCCTAGAATAGCTGCTATTAGCCCTTTTAAGTCACTCACTGCTAACATAATTCGTGCCGTCATTCTTTCTGGCTCATAAATCCATTTTCCTGCACCTGCACTCAAGCTAGGAGGTCGTCCTCCCCCTTTCTCTAATAACAGCAATTGTATAAATCCTGGTCTACAATCGTACCCACCTATGCTTCCTGTCTTCCAGGTGGGAAAAGTTTCGCCCATTCATCTTCGCCCTGGAAGTGACCTTAATCTGCTTACATAAGGTGGGGATATATCCTCTGTGCTAAATGACCGTACATGTGGTTGGCGGAATATGATGTAGGTTCTGGTATTTTTTCATTTGGGTCTTCTAAACCTGACCACTTTACCACTCTTTCTATATTTGAATCTATCAAAAAACCACATGCACCTTCTCCTCGCGCTCTCTCTCGGCTGTTGTGACCCTCTCTCTTCTTCCCATCATTCTTGTGCTTCAATTGGTATTATACATCTATTAACAATGTGATCTATTTCATCATCCCTTTGTCCCCTACTCCTTGTCATCTCTTCTCCCCTTCTTCTCATCTCCCTTGTCTCTTCTTCCTCTCGCCTTCTTTGCAACCTATGATCTTTCAATCTCTGTGCTTCTTTTTCTTTAAGTATCTTTTCCTGTATTCTTTCTCTTTTTTTCTGTTCTTCATACCTTCTTTGTTCTTTTCTTTCACTTCCTCTTTTTCCTTCCCCTCTTTGTATGGCCTTTCTCATTCCTTTTCCTTCTTTTTCCATTCCTCTCTTTCTTCTCTTTCTCTAACATCATCAATATCCTTTCCTTCTAATTTGAGTATTAAATGTCCTCCATCCACTTGCTTGGCACTATTTTAACTTCATTGGCACTGTCCTTCTCTCCTTTTTGTCTCTTGTCTTCCTCTTCTATTTTTGTCAGTCCCTTCTTTCATCACGCTCTTTATGTTCATCACGTGCAGACATATATTTATGTTCTTTAATTTTGCTTTCTTCTATGTTATCCTCACTATTATAAGCGGGGATCGCGTATGTTGGATTAACATACCCCGCCGCAGCCTTTACCTCCTTTAGAGGATAAAATCCCTGTTTGTCATCGGTTGTACTATCATTTTTAGGTGGAGAAAGAGGAGCCGAGGGCGTTTCGTCCTCCCCTTTATGCTGATTGAGCATCCACTCCTTCTCGGGCAGGTCTTCTTTCTCGCTCTGATACATTTTCCATACCTCTAAAATGGCTAACTTTTTCTGTAACTTCTTCAGTATGCAGCATGTAAGTATGCTGTCATGTGTTGCAATACTATTCTCAATAACAAACCTTCTTGGGGCCAAGGCATGAAAATGTCAGCCATGCCTTTTACCCATTCAGCATGGTATTTCCTAATCTTGGGTTTATATCTCGGTAATGTTGTATATCAAGTGTAGTAGGGAAGTATCCCCCATAGTGACAAGTAATGTTTAACTGTCAATCCTTACCGGTTCTTTTTATTCTGTTAATACTTTCATTAATTATACCACAACAATCAATTCGGGCAAGCACTATCAATCGCTGACTATTTCCAAAAATATCTTCCAAACAATTTCCAATCCTACACAGTAATATTCATTTTGCTTCTTGGTTTATGGTTCTATTGATTCTTACTATCCTGCTTTTATTATTAAGAAATTAAGAATCTTATTATATTCAATTTTTTCGCAAATGCAGTCCGCCTATGATTGGCACCAATTGCTTGTTTTTTAGGGTCTGATAAACAGTGGAATGTATTACTATCGTTCTATAGTTTCAGTCTACAACCTATATTATCACAACTAATATAAAATAGGTAAAAATGTTACTCATATTTTCAAAACTCCAAACAAATGTGCACAACAATTTCTATCCGTCTAGTAAAAAGTATCTCATCTCATTTGACTCCATTTTGGAGACTGTTGCGCATTCTTCTTTAGCCGGGCCGCAAATATACTCTTTTCTGGAATTTGATGCAGTCCCTTCTAACTCTTGAGAATAGGAAATGAGGTATCTCTCCTTAATTAAATGCTGTTTCATTTCCCCCACTATATATATATATATATATATATATATATATATATATACGTCTGTTCATCAGTTCGATCCATTCGGTATCGACTCTTCCCCAATCGACCACTTCACCTTCAGTCCACAAGGCGCCCATGGGGACTAGACAGGAATTACTTCAAAGGGACACCTGCCGACCCCCTCGTCTTACATGTGTTCTTTCTCCCGCTCTACACAGGAAACTCTGCGGTCTTCTGGCTGATGGTGGAAGACGTCAATAATCTAAAGGTCTGGATTGAACCATTCACACCGCTACCAAAATGTGCAGTAGCATCTGGGGCGTTTCAAGTGCCAAATGGGATTACCACAATAACTGATCTCATGCCCAAATAACCGGACAGACTCAAAGAATATGGCAAAATACTACTTTATTATCAGCTCAATAAAGACGGGAAACCTGGCGAACAAACAGATTCTAGCTCTCACACTCTCGAAACATTTCAATTACACAAAAGGCTTTATACCTCAATGTGTGTCAGCTATGACGCCATCCTACATGGCAAACAGTAAAAACCTATCGGGTGGAGGGTTGGTTAAGGGAACATATATACCTATAGATCATTTAGGTGTTAATAACATCATTGGCTGCCCCTTATCAAGTATGCATGCCTTGACCCATCTACAACTACCTATAATACAGATAATAGCAGAATAACAGCAGCAGATTCACTTCTGCCACAATGTATAGTCCACCATTGCATAAGTACTCATGATTGGTTGACACTCTCTTCCAACCTTGGACATTTGGCTTGTTAGCAGCACGTAAGCAAAACCAAACCCAGGTGCGGGGAACAAAGTCAGACAAATGCCCACTTAGCCAATTAGCCTACCATCTCTCATCAGTTAGGCTTACGCCAAGGCTTCCTCTTTGTAGTTGACCTTGCTGATTGTTCTCTTCCTCAGAACATTAAAGGGAGTGAAGGCACATTGCTATCTTCATCTGTAGCATTATGAATAGACCCTGTTTTCTGGTGTTGCACCATGTGTGAAGAGGCCATGATTTTGTCCCTCTTACCCTTATATTTAATGCTATTTGATTCAATTATATTAGGTGCTATTACTCTTCTTGGCCTCTTTAGACTTGGCTGCTGCATCTTCCATGTACTTTACATGCCTTTAATTGTACAATACTTGGCACTTGCAAATGTTCACTCCTTTACTTAATCTAAGAGAAATATATCCTGCGTACATGGCTTATCCTCTTCGACTCCTTTCATGCCTTGCAGTTGCCTTTTACTGCGGCATCCTTGATCCTAAGCCAAACAAATATTCTTTGTTCTTGCACAAATCTGTATTCCATTGCCTTTCGGATCTGCAGCCTTGGTCTCTCTAGTTCAGGCTTCTCACTTATTATTATACAAAGTCGACATCTGTTTTCTTATGGCTGCTTTATCCATGTTCTATTTTCTTTGTTTAAGGAAGCGCCTATCTATCTTATCTACCTTGCATTCCTGGGTATATACATCTCTTCTCACTTATCTTCTGTGTGTATAATTTCTGCGTATTCGCATACATATTCACTTTGTCACTTCAGTCATGTCTTCATTCTTTAAGTATTTGTATATCTTTTCAGTGCATCCTCGTGTCTTTTCTTCATGACGTCACTTAACACTTGTCAGACTTCACTTATAGCTTTTCTATGTTCAGTGGGGTCTGTAGACTTTGTTCTACCACGTTAGTTGGAGGGTACATTCAATACGATTGTCTGACTGCATAACGTCTCTCATATCCTCGATGCAGTATTGGGATAATGCCAGATGCCATGCACAGTGGGCTTCATTACGAGGTTGGCGGTAACCCGCCGGTGCTAGTGGAGGGTTGCCGCCAACTCGTAACACCGAATCTGGCGACTGACTACCCATTACAAGTTCCGGCGGTGCGGGAAGTCAGGCGCCGGATTCGTAAATCCTCATTCCAATGGAGTCCCGTAGAACTCCATGGGAGTGGGGAGACGGAAGCACCAGCACTGTTGCTAACGGTGCCAGTGCTTCCGTGGCGTATCTGCTTTTCAGGGCCGCTGACCCTGTCGGGTGCAGCGGCCCGGCAGGCAGACTCGTAGTGTGGCGGTCCAGAAACAAGGGTGCCGGTGAGTTTACCAGCACCCGTGTTTCCAGACCGCCACACTTGTAATGATGGGTGTCTTCTTGCTGTTCTTCCAATATGGCAGAGGGGGCTGGTGCTATAGATAATGTGTACATCTGCCTCTTTACAGTTTCTAACTTAGATTTCTTCACCTTCCGTAGGCGCCAAGATGCAATCCACCGTATCGCCTTTCTCATGATATTTCTGTTTCAAGAAGGTCAACTTCTTTTCTGTGTCCTGGATAAGCAGGGTCTTTAGCCACTTTTCATATGAATGCAGCTGCGCTGACCACTAGCACCCACTGTGCAAAGGTTCTCGATCTTTGATGAACCCTCTCCAAGTACCACTCGGACTAGGTCGTGATCTGACCACGGGACCGAAGGGACGGTAACAGAGTGAAAAAAACCTTCATGGCTGCATCAACTGGAACTAAGTCTATTCTGGAATAAGAATCATGGACTTGAGAATGAAAATTGAAGGGGGCTCCGCCTTTGCATTCAACGTAAGGGTGTCTTCAACCCTCAGGTCTGCATTAAGGCTATGAAACCTCCTGCACTGGGACCGCTCAGCATGTGATACCCTCTCCCCCTTTGGCTATTTTCCATCTTTCTGTGGGTCTAGAACCATATTAAAGTTGCCCCCAGTTATCAGTAGTACCTCAAAAAACAATTTGAATTCCTCCTTGAGGTTAGCCCAGAACACAGTCTGTCCCTCATTGGGACCGTAGACTGACACAACAATGATTGGTATGCCCCACAATAACCCCTTGACTGCATTTTACCCCCCTCTGTGTCCTTCAGCACATTACGAACCACCAACCCGTGTGGATGCTACAACTATGGCCATCCCTCTCTTTTTGGTCTTGGTCGAGGCCTGAAATACCTCCCCAATGCACCTGGCCTTCTGCCCCGGTGAACCCTTTCTCGCCCAATGGGT
The DNA here is from genome assembly GCF_040938575.1 of Ambystoma mexicanum. Lineage (NCBI taxonomy): Eukaryota > Metazoa > Chordata > Amphibia > Caudata > Ambystomatidae > Ambystoma > Ambystoma mexicanum. The sequence continues at coordinate 1,287,432,220 of NC_090924.1, forward strand.
TTCCTGTAAAAGAAGCAGGTCTAGGTTGGCTCTCTTAAATTCTCGGGGTACAAGAGGCTGTATTGTGGGGGGAGTTCAAACCCTGGACGTTGAGAGGCCCCACCACCAGATCAACATTTACATCAGCCAGTAAAGAACATTAGATTCACAATGATGGTCACACCTGGGCACCTGACATGTAGCCAAACAAAGCATATTTTCCGCAAGGCGTAATCATCAAGCTGCGCAAGCTCCTTCATCCTAAACCGATAACAAACTGTGATCACCCCACAACAGTTCCCACCCCAACTTGACACAACATCCCTCCGTCCCCCCCACTCAGGCATCCAGTCCTGCCAATTTACCATCACTGGCCTAGGAAAAGCCTGCTCCACCGGGTTATACTCATTACATTCAAACTCTGAAGAGCCCCCTAATTCCCCCCTCTCGAAAACACCACTGTAGCCTCGGAAAGCCAATCGTCTCCACGATGCTCGCCTAGAGCAACTTAATATTGGGCGTCCTCACTACCCCCTCCCCCAAGCTACAACACTGTACTCGCACTCCATATTGTATCAACCATAGCTATTTTGTGTGAGCAACTAGATCAATTCAATCAACAGAACATGTACCAACAGGAGGTCAGAAATCCCCCCCCCCCTACTTCCTCAAACACCCAACTCGGAGGCATAGCGTGCATAGTCCCCCTCCCAGGGACTCCACCTGCCATTTTGTACAGAAGTTCAAACCAGCTAGCGCCTGGCCAATAGTTTATCAACTGCAGCTCAAACGCTAAGCCCAACAGCCCTACCAGCCCATGCCCTTTAGGATTTACCCCTCAAGGGAGTGTTTAAATTGTGTTAACTTCCTGGGGCCTGACATTTTGCGTTTCCTGCCTCCCTTAACATTTTGGAACCCATCACCCCGAGGTCCGTCGTCCTCTGGAGGCGGCTCGCCCAAAGGACCCATCAACTCGCCCATTAACCTCTGGATGTCACCCTCAGTGACCAACCTATATTTGTGACTATCATACTCAAGAGAGAGGAAGAAAGGGAACCCCCACCGGTGCCGGACTCCCTTCTCATTGAGCCACCACGTGAGGGCGGCACACATTCGCCGCCTTGCCAGGGTGAAGGCGACAGGTCTTGAAATGCAATTATCTTTGAATCTCCCAGAGACAATGGACCCTCCCTCGAGGGCTTATCTAGAATAAGGGCTTATCTAGAATTCTTTAGGGCTCCAGCATCTTCGTGGAGCCTGCCAAATCTGCAGCTGCAGTGGCCCGTTTTCTCATCATAATAGTGGAAGTGTGCCAGCAATGATCTCGGGCGTCCACCTCCTGCCTGGTGTGCCCTGTTAATAGTTCACTCGGCAGTGGAGTTAACCACCAAACAAGAGCTTAACCACCTCATACATAACCTTTAAATTATCTCTCTCGTTTCCCCCTTCTCCTGAATCCCCAAAAATCAGAGTTTGTTCCACCTTTCGCAGTTCTCAAAATCATCAATTCTGAGTGTCATCTCCGATTCCCCCCTCTCAAGTTTGGAGAGCCGCATGTCGATGTGCACTTCTATCATATCCAAAGAGGTTTGATTGTTTTTACAAATTCTGCAATCTGTTGTCGATTTTGTCCACTCTCTTGCCCAAAGTGTCCATATGCATCGCAACGTCAGCACGTATACCACGTATCTCCTCGAGTAGAGCCACTGTCTTTTTTTGGTGGAAATTGGGCCAAGAGCAGTTTTGCAATTGTCTCCAATCCGGTGTCCAGTCATTTGGTCGACTGAAAACTGGTCGAATGACATTTGGTCGACACAATTTGGTCGAAAACCAAATGGTCGAATTTTTTTTTATTTATATATTTATTTTTCGGGTTTTCGTTTTTTAAAAAAAGGGGTTTTTAGAGAAAAAAAGGAGGTTGGGGGGGGCCCCCCAAAAAATAAAAAAAGGGGTGAAAATAAAAAAATAAAAAAATTCGACCATTTGGTTTTCGACCAAATTGGTTCGACCATTTGTCTGGTCGACCAATTTTGTTCGACCAAATGTCTGGTAACCCTCCAATCCTGTTCCTGGGTCCAATGCAGGGGTGGGAGATCTACCAAAGTGGAACTACTGTAGGGCGGGCTTCCAGTCCATCCAAGTGAATGGGGAGTGTGATCCAGCTATTTATCCCCCACGACTCCAACCATTCCTTAGCACAGGTAAGTGCAACCACGCACAGGCGCTGCACTGCCCAGCCGGGTGAGGTGCAATCAAGATGAGCAGCCCCGTGCTCAGACTCCCGGTTCCCAAGGCTCAGTCAACCTCTACGGGCAATAAAGGCAGAAAAGTATAATGTCTAGCAAAGCCCGGTCCCAGAGGTGAGGGACACACTCCAGTGTGGGGTTACCCACCAAGCCAAATGGACAGCACCCTCACCTTCACCAACCGGGGCAAACATTACCCCTCAGCACGTCAGGGCCAAGTCTGCAACTTCCCCCACTCCACCAAGCAACAGGGCGACACTGGGTCAGGGGAGTTCTGCTTCTGTCTCTTCAGCTCTACCACACTGGTACTTCTTCTGGAGTACATCTTCGTGGAGCCTGCCAAATCTGCAGCCGCAGTGGCCCAGACTAGCACACTGTATCTCACTGGCAGCTGACTGCACTGGGCCAAACAACAGCAGGGGGCCTCCACCACGTCTCTCCCACCATTCCGACTGCTCCTCGGGATCAAAAGGTACAAGGCTGCTGTAGCCAGCAACCACACTAGCCACGGATGTTAGCACCAAGTCTATTATGGTCTTAAAGGCAATAGCACCGTGGATCACTGCTTACACTGGGGGCAATTCCAGGGGCAGGGCTCCTATTTTGTTCCTGGCCCCTCACAGACCCACTTCTCAGGGGCCTGATCCCCGTTCCCTCTCAAGTGCCGCACTGAGGCGTATCTTGAGTCCCACGTCTGAGGTGGATTCCTGCTCACCTCTCCCCCCACCAATTGAGGCTCCAGGCAGCATAACCAGGCACGGCCCGGTCTCCCCTCCATCGCCGCACTGATACCTCTTATCCCTCTTCATTCTGCCGGTGCGCGCTGTCGATGCAGCCACCCGTGGTGTAGCTCCTGCTTTCTTCAGGGCTCTGCATGTTCGCTGGGGTCACTGGCAGAGTACCGTGATGCAGGGGCTGCAGGCTTGTGGCTCCCTGCAGATCTCTCTCTCCACCTCTCCCTGTGGCCTCCCTAAGGCACAATATCCAACACGGACCAGTCGTCTCCGTAGTGCAGAGGCCCACTAGGAGCGCAGACACTGGCCCAGCCGCCGCACGAGCCACGTCCTCCTTAGCCTCGATCTCCAGAGCCCGGTATTCTCTTCAGGTATTCTCTGGCCCTTCACTGCTTGTATGTCCTCTGATCGGCCTTCTGGGAGGATCTAGAAGGGGTGCTCAAACCATTTCCGACCCACTGGCAACGGAGCTCAACATTCACAGAATCACCTTTAACGCGCCCCCTGGTGGCCTCTACATACCCTATTTTTAATACTAATAGGAATGCTTAGTTTTACAAAATGTTAACAATTTTATATGAACTAATACTATGCAAAATCATGTACTCTACTGATCGACTAATTTTGCACATGTTGAATATATTGTTGAATTACTGTTTAATTGCACACATTTTTTCATAATAAAATGTTCTCTTTCCTTTCTTATTACAGAATTTTGTGAAAGGTTTGTTTCAAGCTATAACACAATACATACACATACAAATACATATGTTAAATTTACCTTTAATTGGAAAATGTTTTAATCCATGCCTGTAAGTCTTTGCAAGTTTCACGACTATAATTTAAACACATATAATGTGTTTGGGTGCCCTTCGGTGGAATCCGCACTTCTTCAGACTGCTGTGTGCCCATTTCTGACTCTTTCTCACTCATACCAATAGGAAATCTCTGTTTATCTATGTGGTGCAAGGAAGGGATGGTCATCCATGTTATGCAGCCCAAGGTAGCAAAAGCGGACTCATTGAGATGGAAATTCCATATATGCATCCCGAGGAAGGCAAGGTTCCATTCGAATCACTGGATCACGAGATTCAATGCAGCCCCTGTTGCTTTCAAAACCCAATTGCGAGGGAGGGCCCTATTGAGGCTGGAGAGGACCTAGTAGTCCCACACCAGGGTTGCAATTTTATTCCACATTCATCGCCAGTCAGTCCTTTACATATTCATAACACACACACTCGGGGGCTGTTAGACTTGTAATACATTCATTCAAGCCATTCATTTTCATGATCAGTTTTTTCCAGATGTACCATTATATTGTTTTGCTGTTACTCATCACATATATCCATTTATTCAGATACAATTAATCTAATTAGCACATTTTACACATCAGAAACCATCAACAACAAAATCCGAGCATAAAATGCACTCAAATATAAAATCGATCCATTATACATGTATGATCTGAAAGATATGCAAAGAACCAAATATAATGATTGAAAAAGCACTTATAACAGCCTTTTTTAAATGCACAGCATTTAAAAAAAATGTTTTAAAAAGGCCCATGCCTCATATAGAGAATCAACTGAAATGATACAAAATAAAGGTGGACGACATTTTTTATTTATATTTATATAGCGTGCCCATGGGCATTGAAGCGCTGTTACTTGCAAGAGCTTAGTTACAGGAATAGAGGCATTCAGTGGTACATTATGAATTCCAAAAGGCATATAGCTGATATTTTGGTTGGTACAGTTAGTCATTACAATACAGTTTATGCATTAGGAACATATGATATGTATTCAACTGGTGCGAGGCATCTTATGTGAATAAAATGGTTTTCATGGTTTTGCGGAAGGCGCTGAGGGAGGCCTCCCTTCGGATTGTGGGAGTTAGGGTGTTCCAGTGAGTGGGTGCGAGATATGGGAAGCTGGATCCACCTGCTCTGGCTTTTTTTTTACTAATGGCACAAAGAGCATGTTAGTATATGGTGATCTGGTTGGCCTCGTAGAGGAGACAGGGTGGATCCTTTGGGAGAGGTAGTCTGGGGCAGTAAGGTGAATGCACTAGTGGGTCAGTGTCAGAGTCTTGAAGATGATCCTTTCTTTTATTGGGAGCCAGTGGGCTAGTTTTCTGGCCTCCGAAATGTGTTCCCTTTTGGCAATGCCTTGGGCTGCCCGGAGAGCACTATTCTGTATGATTTGTAACCTCTCTAGGTTTTTGTTGGAGGTGCCTAGAAAGAGTACATTACAATAGTCAAGCCTAGATCCAGTGATGGCTCTGGCTATGTTAGTGCAGTTCTCTTTGGAGAGAAAGGGCCTGACTGCGTTGATTTAGTTTGGCATGATATGCGGCTGCAGAGGCGATAGCGTTGACTTGTTTGCCCATGGATAGGTTGGAATCCAAGTAAACTCCAAGGGTTTTGACTGATTCTGAGACAGGTATTTCGATGGATTCTATGGTGAAATGACTGAATTGGGAGTCTAGATTTTTCAGCATGTCGGGTGAGCCTACCAGGAGGAGTTCAGTCTTGTCGGAGTTGAGGCATAGTTCATTGTCCGCCATCCAGGCTTGGATGGTGTTAAAGAGGCTGTTGAGGGTCATGGAGTCAGTGTCATAGTTGCCAGTGAGGGTGAGGAGCATCTGTGTGTCGTCGGTGTAGTTGGTGTATGAAATGCCCATGGCGTCGAGGATGAGAAAAAGGGGTCGTGTGAAGATGTTGTAGAGGGTGGGTGAGAGGCAGGAGCCTTGGGGCACACCGCAGAGTATGATAGTTGGTGAGGCGGATGCTAGGTCCGAGAAAACTTGCATAGTTCTGTCTTGTAGGAAGGAGGTGATCTACGCTGTGGCTTCAGGGGAGAATTTGGCAGTAGAGGAGAGGTGGTGGCATAAGACGTCATGATCCACGAGGTCGAAAGCCGCGGATAGGTCGAGAAGTAAGAGAAGTGTTGGTTTGCCCATGTCTCTGGCATCGTCCATTTGGTTTTTCAGGTCAAGTAGGGCAGTTTCAGTCCCATGTCTGGGGCGGAAGCCAGATTGGCTGAGTCCTAGGAGTTTGTTCTCTTCAATGAAGTGTTGAACCTGCAGGTAGGCTGCTTTGTCCAGTATTTTGAGGAGGAAAGGGACGGTAGTGATGGGTATATAGTTGTTGGGGGAGCTGGGGTCGAGAGTTGTTTTTTTTAAGAGAGGGCAGACCCAGGCTTCCTTGAGGGAGGCAGGGACTTTCCCTGTAGCAAAGGAGGCGTTTACAAAGGTTGTAAGGAAGGGAGCTAATGCTTCAGAGCAGTCTTTGATAATGGTGGCTGGGCATGCATCACCTTTGCAGTTGGAGGGTTTGATGTTCATCATTATGTTGGTGATGTCTTTTTCTAGAATGGGTTTGAATGAAAAAGGTTGGGGAGGATCCGGAGCTGGTGGTGGGACAGGGGTGTGTGTGTTGGGTATGGCTTGCTTAGTGGCTAGTATTTTGTTTTGGAGCAGGCTCAATTCATTTTTCATGGCTGTTTGTATATCATCACACCAGGCCTTGTCTTTGGTGAAGTTTTGGGGGGCGGGGTGGGTGTCTCTAGCTCCGTAAAAATGGCAAAGATTTCTTTAGTGCTGGATTGGGCTTCAGAGATTCTGGATTCAAAGGATTTGGCCTTAGCTTGGGTGAATGCCTTTTTTATATCTAGTGGAGCAGGTTTTAAAAGTCATCTTGTCTTTGTCAGAGTGAGACATTTGCCACTGAGTGAGAGCAGCCTTTTTTTCGAGGCGGAGAGCGAGGAGGCCCGGGGTGAACCAGGAGTTGGAATGGGTGGTGGGTTCGGACTTACGGAGTTTAAGGGGGGCAATGGAGTTGATAGCTGCTTTGATGGCAACTTCGTAGGCTGTTGCAAGTGTTTCTGGGTCTGAGGAAAAAGGGGGTCTGAAGGCTGGGCCTTGGAGGAAGGGCAGTAGCCTTTCCTTAGTGAGTTGATGGGAGCTTCTGGCAAGGCAGTGTGGCAGTGGTCGGGGTGAGGGGGTGGTGGAGCAGGTGGTGAGGATGCTGAAGGTGATGATGTGGTGGTCTGACCATGGGGTGGAGGAGTTTCCAGTGATGATGAGTGGGCAGTTATGTTGTGCAATCCAGTCAAGAATTCTGACCTGGGTGTGGGTTGGGCTGAAGATGGTGTTATTTTAGCCTAGAGCCTTGAGGGCTGAGTCAAGGGATTTGGCTGCTGGGTCCTTACTGTCCAGGAGACCTAGGTTAACATCCCCAAGGAGAATGGCTTTTGATTGTTTTTTGAGGTTGTCAGAGAGGAGGTGGATGAGAGAGGCTTGGAAGTCACCTGTTGGGCCTGGGGGGCGGTAGACCATGTGGACAGCAATGGTACATTGGGGAGATAGGTTGATTTTAACTTGAAGGTAGTCACTGTTGTTGTGCAAGGATTTCTCTACCTTCCTGATAGAAAAGCAGTCTTTGGCAATAATTGCTACACCTCCACCTTTGGATAGACGATCTTGTCTAGTGATGGAGTATCCAAGTGGTAGTGCGAGGGCGAACGCCGGGTCGGAGGCATCGTGTAGCTATGTTTCTGAGATCATGAGCAGATCGAGGTCATGGGTGGTTAGGAGGTTGTGTATATCTAAGGCGTGGGCATTGATGGACCTAGCGTTAATCATGGTGCATTTAAGATGGGGTTCGGTGGTGGCTAGGGGGGGGAATGAGGAGCGTAGGTGGGGTGGTGTGCATGGTTGTGCTACGGGAGTTGGAGGAATTGCAAACCACAGATTCTAAACCAGGGGGCTCATTTTCAGTGGTGGTGGACACAGGTGGTAACACATTTGGCACAGTAACATTCAAAATGGTGGTAGAAGAATTGCAAACCACAGATTTTAAACTAGGGGGCTCATTTTCAGTGCTGGTGGACACAGGTGGTAACACATTTGGCACAGTAGCATTCAAAATGGTGGTAGAAGAATTGCAAACCACAGATTTTACACTGGGGGGCACATTTTCAGTGGTGGTGGACACTAGTGGTAACACATTTTGTTTGGGGGTGGTACAAATGTGGGAGTGGTAGAGTACATTATTATCCACTATATTGTCTGCATTCGTAGTAGCTGTAGGCTTTGGGCGGAGGAGTCTAGCCGTGATCACAAGTGGCGAGGGCGGCAAGGTGCGTGAGCATAGGCGAGCATTGCGGGTGCTCGTGAGGAGGGGATGGGAGTTGAAGGTGGCCTGCAGCGTGCGGCTGCGTAATCTGAAGCATTTAGTATGAAGGCATGGGTATGTACGAGGTATGTTGTAGTTCTGCTTCTTACCTCAGAGATGCGACACGGATTCGGGGCAGACCGCAGACGAGCAGCAAAGAGCGGACAAGAGCATGGGAAGCCTTTCCTTACAGCCTTCCCTGCTCGGCTTCGCCTCTCGGCCCTCTCCCCCTCCATTTAAAGCAGGAGGGGAGGAGCAGGCAGAGAGAGGCAACAAATGGGTGCTCGGGCCCGCGGCGGCATTCACAGCTGATTTCTTTGTTGGGATGGCGTCCATGGCAACCATGGACGCCATTTCGGATGATTGTAGAGCCGTGTAACACGCGGCGAATGGCGCCGTGTGGATGGAACACACGGAGGTTCCAAATTCAATTGTTGCAGATTCCAGCTCATTTGTGACCAGAGATCCTCACAGCAGAGCGGACAGGAGCATGGGAAGCCTTTCCTTACGGCCTTCCCTCTGAAATTAAAATGCCTAAGCACAGGAAGGATGCTTTCCTAATGGACTTCTAAGAGAGCAAAACAATACTGTGTATGCCCCGATTACAGACAGTAATCTGCCCCGACTTTCATTTATTGCTAGAAAACAAATCCCTCCCACCCCATCTGCATCTAATTTCTGGTGCTCATAGATAGAAAGGTGCTGTCTATGCCCAAAATTGATGCTAACTTTGTGGGCATGCGCCGCTGTGATACCCTGTGGAGGGTTCATAAGGTCTCTTTCCTGTCAGGTGCAGGAGTTTCAGGGAGATGCAGTCTGCAATCCTGTTGTTGTCCCATTGTGCATCACTGACCTAGTCATGGCACCAAACTTTGGATGCAAACTAACCTCAGACTGAACTTTCACGTAGCAACATGTCACAGAGTCCGTTTATTCATTATGCTGACGAGAGGAACCCCTGTTCTAGAAATACAGACCATTTTATACATTGATGAGGACTTACTAAAAAAGAGCATTTCATTATGTGACCAATGGTCTTGTCAAAAGGGAAAGGGAGAGGTCTGTCACAGAACAATTCATAGACAATCCTGGCCCGGAGGAGGAAGGCAACTGGAAGGAACCCAATCCTTGTCTCTTCCATTTGTAACAGTTTATATGTTGACAGTAACCCTTTGTCTCACACAAGCCTCGAACATCAAATGCTCGCCAGGCTGTCTTAGACATACCGGCCCTGACTGCAGTCCAGACAGGCAGCGAACACAAAAGAGAAGCCCCACATCGACGATTGTCCGACTCTCGTCAATAGGAGCAACCCTCGCAGAACCCACCACAATGCAGACCTGTTGAAGGAGGGATTCGCTCTCCCAGCGGCTGGAGATCCCAACGAAGCTCATTATGCAACATATTTATTTATTTTATTTATTGCATTTGATTATAGGCCCATGCGGGTGTCGCGGCGTAGGTTACGGGAAATACAGTAGAATCTTTCTGGTTACATGGGAGAAAGTTGTCAGGTGAATGCAGATAATATAACATCATAGTTCTAAAACAAGTACTGATTGCCAGCAGGGTAGGCTCACAGTAATACAGTATGACATGCTTATGGATCCAAGTAGATTAGTATTTATCGAATAGCCAGGTTTTTTGAAGTTTCATAAAGTGAGTGTGGGAAGGCTCATTACTTAAGTTCAGTGGAAGTGAGTTCCAGAGTCTGGGGGCTGCTACAGGGAAGCTGGAGCCACCTGTTCTTGAGTTCTTGAAACCAGGGAGGGAATACGTGGGTGCTAGAGTTGGATCTGAGCACTCTTGTTGGTATTTTCTGGGTGAGACATTGGTTAAAGTAAATGGGGGCATTTGATAGATGCATTTGTGTGTGGTAGTAAGTGTTTTGTGTAATATTCTGTCTTCAATAGGCAGCCAATGTACCTCTCTCCTAGTTTGTGATATATGGTCCTTTCTTTTGATTCCGAGAGCTGCTCTTAGTGCCTTGTTTTGCAGTAGTTGCAATTCGGATATATTTTTCTTGGTGGTGCCCAGTAGGAGTATGTTACAGTAGTCTAACTTTGTCAAAATTAGGGCTCTTGCTAATGTGATACTGTTCTGTGGAGTGAGAAATTGTCGACTAAGGGCAATAAGTTTAGCCATGTAGGCAGTGGAGGAGGCGAGTGAGTTGATATGTTTATTCATGGTGAGGTTTGAGTCTAGATATACCGCTAGAGTTTTGACTTGGTTGGAGATAGGAATAGGAGTACCATCTATAACAATGGATGTATAGTTCTGGTGCTGTTTTTTAAGTCGGGCAGCCGAGTCTACGATAAGGATCTCAGTCTTTTCTTCATTTAGGCAAAGGTTTTTTGTTGCCATCCAATTTTGGTTGAGAATGTAGATTTTATTTATGAGAATGGAGTCTTGTTCTAGATTGCCAGTGAGGGGGTTGAGTATCTGTGTTTGATCCGCAAAGTTAGTATAAATAACTCCCATAGCATCTAGAGCTACAAAACGGAGTTTAGTGTAGGCATTGTAGAGGCACAATCCTTGTGGAACACCTATAGGTACTGTAATGGGATCAGCCCCTCCTCGCCAATGGCTACTCTGGACGTATGCTCTGATAAGAATGATTTGATGCATGAAGTTGCATCTTTGGAGAAAAGGACTTTTTTTGATAATACTGTGCATAACTTATCATGGTCTACTAGATCGAACACTGCGGACAGGTCGAGCAATAGTAGGATGCATAAATTCCCTGAGTCTCTGATGGCGTCCATCTGATTTTGTTAGGACAAGTAATGCTGTCTTTGTGCTGTGTTTAGGACAGAGGCCGGATTGTCTATCACCTAATAGGTGGTTGTTTTGTAGATGTGTTTGTACTTGGGTGTCTGCAACTTTGTCTATTATTTTAAGGAAGAAGGGGACTGTGGTGATGGGTCTGTAGTTAGTGGGAATAGTGGGATCCAGTGTGGGTTTTTCGAGAAGGGGCGTGACCCAGGCTTCTTTGATGTTAGATGGGATGGAGTTGGTACTAAAGGATGCGTTTATGAATTTGGTGATGATAGGTGCTAGAATGGGCACACAGGTCTTGACTAGTTTTGCAACAGAGCTGTCTCCTTTGCAATTTGAGGGTTTGAGGGAGGCGAAGGTCTTAAGTACTTGGTCTTGGGTAACTGGTGTGAAGTTGAGCTGGGAAGCTGATACTTTGGTTTCAGTCGAGATAGTGGGGGTGGTTTCAGCATAGTGAGGCAATAGCTTTCTTTTCATTATGATTTTGTCTTGAAGGGAATTAATTTTGTTGGTTAGGGCATTCTGAATGGTGGTACACCATGTTTTACTAGCAATAGCTGGCCTGGGAGGTGGGATGGGTGTTTCCAATTCTCTAAGAATTGTGCACAGCTCTTTGCTGTTGGAAGCAGCATTAGTAATATGTGAATTCAGGGAACTGGCTTTGTTAGGGGCGGTGAGGAGTCCGAAAACATGAACGACATACATTTACAAGTAGTGAAAGCAAGTTTATTTCACTGCTTGCGAACAATCCTCGTTCGCACTTTCTGAATCTGGCGCACATAGGAGACATTTCCTGGGTTGATTATCAGGTGTTGGATGCCAAGGGAGCCCCGGCAGCGCCCCCGGTCAAGAAATGTTTTGGAGACTGCTGAAGCTCTGCCTTGGCCCACTTAAAGCCCTGGTGGTGACACTGCCACACATTATTGTACAGGCAGATTGTGTTGTAAAGCCAATTTATGTAACACTGCAAAGCAGCATAAGCAGGCTTATGCAACAGATGTTTGGTGCATGGTGAGGAGAGCAACCCGTGGTGGTAGGATGTGTTTCATCCCCATTATTGGAGTCCATAGGACTTCATGTGGATTCTGGCAGAATTATAGCGAGCAGTAATTCTGCCACGTTAATTCCACCCATAATTGGCCTTAAAATGGCAGCATGAAGCTGGAGGAAAATCCTCCACTATAATGTCAAACTTGTAGTTCGGCGCGCATTCAAACGAGTGCTTTGTGGAGTGCTATTCTGCTGAGAAGCGCCGTTCTGTTGTGACTCCAGCGAACTTTGCTACTATTTGCTTTAGCGAATCTTGACTTGGACTTCACCTTAAATGAGTTTACATTTGTTTAGTGGTTAACTCCGCCCACTCCTCCCTCGCTCCCATACATTCGAGCAAGTGCTTTATTGAGTGCTGTTTTGCTGTACAGCTCGTCAGCGGGCGAGTCACCATGTACTTCTATGTATTAAGAAATCTGCTTACTTTACTTACTTTGCAAGACCATCCTCATAGTGAATAATTTGGATTTCTTGTTGTTTTGTTTCTCATTCTCTCACCCCCCAATTAATTATGTATACCTTGAAATCTGCCATGCCCTCAAACGTGGATCATCTTGTTCATCCCTTCTCTCCTCTTTCCCTTCCAGATGCGTCTATTCCCGTTGGTCACACTCGAGACTTCAATGGCAAAACAGTCTAAATCTCTATCCACGGACATTAGACTTTATTGCCATTTGAACCCTCATAGCGCCTCTCCCTTTCTCCCTTACCAGGCCTCCTGCCCAGTGAATTCTGTAGAAATCACGAACCGACTAGCTCCCGAACCTCCTATTCCCCATTCATAAGATGATATCCCTGATGCAGTTTTATTGGCAGGTATGCCTCAAACAAACCCAGGTCTGAGCCAGAATTTGAACATAATTGTACCAGTTGCTTCTTCCATCGCTGAGTCTATTGCGCCTAACAATCGACTATTAATGTGCAAATTCATGAACCAGTGTCATATCAATTACCTATTTTGTACTCTCAATTTGTTAAACAGGTTCATACCCCTTTGACACCACAACACTTACCCATTCCCTCACTGATATCCTAAGAAAACATACCCTTCACTGTGCCATCCTTTGCCTTTCCAAATAACTCATTGTTAGTTCAGGAGACCCAGCTAGATGGGTTTTGTACCCATCCTCCTCTAAATCTGTCTCATTCTCGTATCCTATACCCTAATTCCAAGAACTCCTCTTTCAATTCCTCTCTGAGCTCCCCGGCATCTTTTGGGAAACCCACCCCTAGACCATCCATCGGAAGCAAATTGCCGTCTAACCCCCTACTAAAGGTCACCCTGGTAGCCTTGAATAATGGCCTTTTAGGCCTAACCAAACTTTTTGAAAATCTTGGAATAAAAGTTAATAGCCAAACACTACTTATTAACACATGTGTGGAGAAAGTGGATATGATTCTGCTGCCATTTTATAATCCATTCCATCCCTTTTTAGAGCATCTCCCCTCCTGTGCGCCTACATCAAACTTAAATGATCATCCTCATAATGTGCCCATGCCAACTTCTGTTCCTGAAGCTGATCTTATTCAAACTATTAATCCAATTGAGACTATATCTGATTCTCATCACTCATTCCAATAGCCTATTGTTATTTCTCAGTGCTCCCCTAACAAACCCATCAAAGTTCCAGATGAACCATTGTACGAGCTATTTAAGACTGAGAGACATCGTAGGAGAGGCAAATTAATACTATCACATGCTAAAGAAAAACAAAAACCAACCTACTCCTCTCAATTCTACACTAAGTAGCTCAGAAAAGTTCATAGATTCCTATCAAACCCACGTCAGAAACCTCTTGCGCAGAACCATATTCCTTCTCAGAACTCGGCTCTGGTAGAGCCTTCCAAGGGGAAAAAGAAAACGTCTCAGCCTCAAGTTCCTCAACCGTCTCCTTTACAAATTAATGTAGCATTGCTCACCTCCTTAGATCCAAATGACTTACATCAAGCCCCGGACCCCCCCTTTTAGGACTTAGAATTAATGAACTTGTCTACTTATTCCGTCACGTCCCTTCCTCCATCTTCACCTCCAGACTGTCATCAATCTGTACATGGAAATATGTCCTTTTGCAACAACTCTGTCGTAGACCGAGACTAGTAGGGCACTTATACCTACCAGTGATTTCATCACCGTGGAAGAAAGGAGGCTGCATCTCACGAAAACATCTAAAAGTCCCAATATTCGGACTAGCTCTACAAACTGTGGCTTCATCATACTCCCAGGCATTGTCAATGAGAAAAACTCCCCAATTCAAGTCTTGGTTTAGAGAATCTACTAATTGTGAACATACCAATTCAAAGCCTTAGATCTAACTTAATCAATTAACTTCCTATTGCCACATTTCTAATAGCTGAAAACATAGGGCTCACAGTCTGTTTATATTTGTTAGTGAAAGACAGACAGAGATATGATCCATATCCTAACGGAATCACAATTCTTACCCTACTCCAAACAATTCCGAGTTTAAAAGACATTCAAACTGAGGACATCAAGTTCATTCAATTTTTAGATCACCACAAGCTAGATAAAGTTCGTCTGATAATTCTGCCTCGTCTAGTCTGGCAGATTTTTTGGGATGCGAAAGAGCAACTTCGACATCTTGGCTTTCGCCTGTCTATCCTCAACGAGTCATATTTTCATTACCTTTCCACAAAAGGCCCTCTAGAACAACTATCAATTAACAGATCTTCAAACTCTCTGCCTGAACCATTATTAATCACCTGCCATGGAGCCCTGGGTGCCTTTGTACGAGATTTCACTTTTAGTCGACTTCTTCAAACATCTAGAGATTCTTCTTGGTCTTGGCTTGCAAGGGAAATTAAGAACAACTTGACGACCTCCACTCATTAATTCCATGCCCATAAAGAGCCAAATAGTCTAAAAACTGCAGTCTGGAATACACAAGGATTTAAACATCTTTTATCCCAATCTGAAACAAATGTCCTTACTAGCTTTGATATTATTCTCTTACAGGAAACCCGGATAACTGCAATTCCCACTTGGCCCGCGCGTGAAGTTTGCTGGGTTCCAGCAATAAACTGTTCAAAAGGTCGGCCATCAACTGGACTCTTCGCAGCCGCCAAATGAGACCTTGGTTATACCCTGACTGCCAGGGCCTCTCCCCACACATTTATTCAGTTAAGGAAATTATGTCCCCTGCCTGCCTCATACTAAATCAATAGCTATTCTTAATCTTTATTGGAATCCTTCTGCTACATCTAATGATAGCTTTCTATCATCTGTAAGTCTTATGTTAGACTTGGGAATGTCAGATATTACCTTTGATACCATCTTGATAGCTGGGGACCTAAACATTAAATGCATTAACATTAGAGGCTCTTAGCTATCCCCAAGAGCTAAACGTTGGATCTCTCTGATGAATGATAGAGGCTTAACAATGTTAAATGGAAATGTACCTGGTGACATTGCATCTTCACCGACGTGGCACAGAGATTCTCGTATGAC
This sequence comes from Ambystoma mexicanum, assembly GCF_040938575.1. Taxonomy (NCBI): domain Eukaryota; kingdom Metazoa; phylum Chordata; class Amphibia; order Caudata; family Ambystomatidae; genus Ambystoma; species Ambystoma mexicanum. The sequence goes on from NC_090924.1 coordinate 1,287,447,649, forward strand.
CACGATAGATTATATTTTGTGTCCAAACACTCAATTACTTCCATGGAGTCCCTTGAAATCCTTCTCATGACTGAGACTGATCACAATCTTTTAGCTTTAACCATACTTCAATTGTCTCAATCCTCTCGTGACTACTATAAACCTACCTTACAGCTCCAAGGTGGTCGAAATAGAATTGTTTGGACTGAAAGTAAGGTCCATCACTTTCATAGTTCTTTAATTTCATCGCAAAAGTGTTCTACTCCTTCCACGACTACACTTTATACTGAACTCCACCTCTTTGCAGTAAGATCCCAGCCAAATCTCCGCCCTCTTTTCATTGCTAAGCCTCCATATGGCCACAGGATCCAAGACATGAAGGCCCAGGTTAGGAGACTTTGTAGGCAAATTATTCGATCAAACCCACCAGATAAAAAGACCTTAAGCTAAAAAACCTAAGTTGCATAGACAAAATAAAATCCAGCAAGATGGGGAAGCTATTATTCATGCCTTAGCTTCAAAGTCCAGTGGTGACATCTGGTCACTTCTAAAGCATTGTACAAATGATACTTCATTTCCATTAATCATCAATGCAATTAATGGACAAACTTGGTGCCTACATTTCACCCCACATTTTGCCAAACCTCCTGGTACTCCGGCTATACATGAATTTTCTCCAGCTGATCTTCATTGCCTTGTCTTTACACGTGAAGACATTTTCTCTGAAATCAAGAAACTAAGCACCTTGCGAGCCCCCGGCCCCGATGGTCTCTCTAATAGGACACTAAAAACACATCCAGAAATATGGACGTCAAATCTCTTTACAATATTTAAACAAGTTCTTAACTCTGGTACTATTCCAAACTCCTGGACGCAATCTATAATCATCCCGATCTTCAAGAAAGGCAACAGGTCATTACCATGTAACTACCGTCCAATAGCTCTATTGGATATTCTGAGTAAAATATTTGCTCGATTGGTCCGAAGAGACATTCTGAAATGGCTTTCAGCTACGTCGTCATTAGATGTCCATCAATCAGGCTTTGTACCTAATCTGGGAGCATCAGTGAATTTACTTATTTTGACAGCTATAAAAAAAGCACGTTTTTCATTCAGGTCAACCTATAAGCTATGGGACTATGACTGGTCTATCACTTGGGAGGTGTGCAATCAATACGCTCTATTCAAGAATGGTCATTTTAAAATCTTAAAGAGTAAAACATTTAATCAGATTCCTAAATACTTACAGAAATTCCCAGATCCCACTTACTGCAGTAATTACATGCGATTTAGATGAATGTGTAACCACTCTTGCAAATGACCCTCGAGTCCAACCTTGGTGTAGATTTTGTAAGAATATTAATCACATAGAAACATTAAATCATCTAATAGTTCACTGTCCAAGCCTTGCAGTCCAAAGGAAAGAAAGCTTTTATAAACTTTTCTGTGCATTTGTCCTCCTAAGACCTGAATGTATGTGGAATATGATTATCAATGGACATTCGATCTTGCTAAATTTAGCTGTGGTGAATTCTCCTTATTTTGATATAAATAATAAAGAAGGATTTGAACCCCCATTCTGTGTGAGTCTATTTATGAGCCACAGAGCCTCTGTCATGCCCATGGGTTTATGGGAGAGCCCCGCAATACTCCAAGTGGAGGTAGGTCATTCACTCACCCTGGTTTTCTGAGATACATAAATATTCAGATGCTTTTCCACTATTGGTAGTGACAGCCCCCTCTCAAGTACAGGTTCAGTGCCATAGCACTTCCCATCCACTATCTTTGCTTACAAAGAAGGGCTATTACACAAAATGGAGGTAACTGATGAGATCTGAACCCATGTTGTGTTCAAGATACTGAATAATGTGCATGTTAGGAAAAGTTAAACCCTTACACAGTGTTTTTTACGTACGAAAATGATTTAAAAGGTATTACTGTTGAGCTTGACTTTTGTTTTATGGGGAAAAAATGCTCAAATAAAAAAGTACAGCATAGTTAAATGGGCAAAAGCATAAGAAATTGGCCCTGCACAATATTTCTTAGTGTTATGGGTCCCTATGGAAATGCCCACAGCAGAATGGTTGCATATTTTGACCAGTGCAGAAAAGATCTCTGGGAGAATCAAAACCTTAGAACACAGTACCAAAAAAACCTTGCATGTACTGTGCTATGGTGATGATACTTTTGATGAGCTCAAACTACCTAGTGAAGTAAAGGGGGTTCATTAGAACGTGCCTACCCATTACCTTCTTAAATGCCTTGCCAGATGCAGTGACCATACTCTCTGTGGGCCAAAAGTTGCTGATGCTTTCAGGGGAGCAATTAAAGTAGTCATCATCACACCAACTGAATATGGCACTTATGTGGGGCTGGCTTTCTTCTCTGGGGATCTACCTCTGCCCAAACTAGAGGGCGAGCACCAAATATGGTCAGTGCAGATGCGCCAGATGTTGCGAGAAGAGAAGATGAGCGACAGCGAGCAGAATCACATTGTAAAAGGTCTGTAGAGAGCTCTTTTAAAAGTCATTTAATGATTACGTTGCACGCAACCTGATCTGGTGGCAGAGAATGCCATGGACATGGAGGGCATTTTTAGTAGTGCAGCAACTTGTTCAGAGGTTATGATCAAATTCTTCTCTACTTGTCTAGAACAAGGAGAGAAGTTGTCAGCTTAAGTGAGCCGAATTAATCTGGTAGTGCAGTTAGCCCACCAGAAATGTTGAGGCCAAGGATATTGGCTCCTACCGCCTGCAACAGATTATTCGTAGGGCCAATAAGTTGCCTGAAGTTGATACTACAGGTAATATTGTAGGACTACGCTATGGATCCACCTTCTCTTAAAGAGTTAATTAGAGAAATCTCCACTTTAGAAGGAGAGATGGATTACGGACTACAGTTTGGGAAGTGTTCAGGAGATACTCAAGAAACTCTGAAAGAACAAATGAGCAATCTGCAGAAGAGGCTGGGATGACAGGAGATACCCACTAAGGGAGGGAGTGAAGGAGGGAGAGGTAGAGGGCGAGGGAGAGGAAAAAAAAAAGAATGTATTTTCAAGCATATGAGCACTGTGGTCCACCTTAAGATATCCATGCCCTAGGATATTTGCCCTCATGGAAGTTCTGCCAAAAGTGTGGAAAAGGGAGACATACGGTTCCTGTGTACCCAAATGATATCAACTAAAAAATGCCACAGAGAGGTTGGCAACCCTTACCAATGAAACAAAGACTCTGACAGGAAACACTAGCAAAGTACTGGTACAAGAGCACACAGCCCCTTAAACACAGTAAGCTTCTCATTCAAAATGATCCAGCAAAATCAAAAGTTAACATCAAGATTACCTGACACCAGTTGAGTTACCAAGAATGGAACTACTGTAGTTGGAAGCCAAAGTCTATGTAAAGTCGACAAAATTCCAGAAGGCCGTTTAGGACCAAAATTTGAGGTTTCTGTGATAGTGGAAGGCCGAAGTTCACAAGCCCTGCTGACAGTTGATCACAGCTGACCATCACTGTTTAGCCTTACTACCGAACCGACCTTTACCTTCTGACTCTGGAGCCCCTGGCAGGGCTCAACCTGCTCAGCATTGGAGACTTCACCTGCCAATACCTCTGGTACATCCAATTGAAAAACCAGATGCCACAAGAAAATAGTTGGGTGAAAAGTCTGATATTGTCATAGATATCCCCCTGTGTCTCACTTTTCACCTTATTTCTAGGGCATCTGTATCTACCCTTTGATGTACCTTGGGTATTCCTAGATTAGGTCTGCCATGCTTAGGAGGATGTATCTATGACCCTGCCAGAAGTGTCCAAGGACCCCTCTCAGCCTGGGGTAGATGACTTCTCAGGACAACACCAGAGCCAGACCTACTCTAGAGGTGGTGTGGGGCAGTTGAGGAGGCCCCAGTATGCATGGAACCATTAATGTATCTTGGTACCTCTTTCCCTATCCCGATGCTTATCGGCCTCTGTCCTGGTCAGGTCATTTTCTCTTCTCTTTCAGATGGTTCCCAAGACACTAAAGCTACCAGAATGCATCAGACTCCTCAGAACCCTGTGATGGATAATGGTTCCCGGGAAGCAGCACAGTGCGGTGAAAAATTACAAGTACCACAAAGCACTGAGACCCACCGAACAAGACGAGAGATAAGACAAGCAGAGTATAGAGAGGTGAGAGATCAGGAAGGAGCTGGAGCGTAGAGGAGGGAGTAAAGGAAATTAGACCAGGAGATGGACCGTGGAGGAGGGAGAGAGGCAGCGAGTAGGGTGTTTTGGAGAGGAGACGGGCATAGAGAGAGGATAGCGAGGAAGAGATGATGATCCGGCTTAAAGGCATGCCAAAGGGATCAGACTGCCATGCTAGGTCATCTAGGAAACCTATGAAAGAGGTAGAGAGATAGGGATATGGTCTTTAGGGCCGCCCTAGGAAGTCCCTGGGGGAGTTAGAGAGATAAGACTAACAATAAGGGTAGCAGACCAGACAGTTGAGGTAACGTGGCTGTAGAAAACTAGCATTGCGCAAAGACCTGTTTGCGTAGGGAGCCTGGGATAGGGAGGTGGGAACCTCCTTTGAGGACGATGAAAAGTGTACAAGAAGTACCCCTAGTTTTCTAACTCCAATTAGCTCTTTTTGTATATATTTTTGTAATAAAAACTGAAAACCTGTTGGACTTGTCTTGGACTCACTGAGAAGCTTGTCACAAGTGGTCAGAAGTGGGATTGTTTAGTCCCCAATACAGAGGCCACCCACAAGTAGAAACAAAGAGCCCAGGGGCCACACCGACCTGGCAGTGGAATCAAATGGCAAGGTGTTGGAACTGGTCTGGGAAGCCTGGGAATGTTCAAGAAGTCTAAGGCCCAAGCCAGCAGGCTTGGACTCCAAACAATCCCAGACACACCCATCTTCCAGCAATGAACATGCACCTGCCTCGGTGATGAAGGAGAAGCTCTGTTTCAGCAGAACAAGGAACAGGCGGGGACCCAGAGCCCCTGCAAGACAGAAATTGTCCCAGCACCATGGAAGATCTGCTGAAAGTCCTGGCTGATCAAAAACTGGCAATTAATCACGAACATTGGGAAACCCTGACAGGCCATTCACATGCCCTAGCAGAGAGACATAGTCAGTAAGCCCTGGCTGATGGGCAACTGGCAATGAATCACCAACACCAGAAAACCCTGACAGCCATTTGGCGTGCCCTAGTGGAGAGGCATAGCCGCCTTTTGGTACTATACATGGTGCTTCATAAGCTGGTGAAAACCGAGGGGACATGGTGGGACTCTTGGTAAACTTTGAGAGGTTAACTGAGACAGCAATAAGGCCCAGAGGCCAATGGTCTTTATCCACTCCATTAAAGCAAGTATCAACAAACTTTCCATAAAAAGGAAATGGGAATTTTTAGGACAGATGGAGCACGACCAGGAACATTATCAAATTAAACTGAGGAACCCGAGATTATGCTCAGAGAGACATCCAGACACTTGTCTGAAATGTAATGAATAAGAGGCCAGAGAAATGTGGATCTTGGAACAATTCACCAAGTTATTGTCTCTGTATCTTCAAAGGTAGGACACCAACTCTCTGAACCCACCCTAGAGGAGGCGATCCAATCAGCTAATGCCTTCCATCGGGCCATGTTTCAGTGAGAGCCAACCTAGGGTCCCAGGAAACCAGGCGAGATGAAATAACTACAAGTTAAAGTCTTACTTTCCAGGTTTCACGCTTTCTAGGAAAAGCCATAGACCAGAGAAAGACTGATTTACCTGCCCAAGGTGCTAGTTTCTGACCCCCTATACATCGTGGGTTCCAAGACCAGAGATGGGCCTGCACTGCTATGCTTGTGGCGAGAATGTTCATGTTGCCCAGTTCTGGCCTGATCAGAGGAAGAACATTGAAACAGCCTAAGGCTAGCCCGCACAAGTTTAATCAAATGCAAGACCCTGGCCCAGAGCACAGAGCTTTGGTAAGGTTTGGTATGGTATTGTTTATTTAAAAAGCGCCAATACACAGGCAGTGTTTCAAAGCGTTCAAGGAGGGTGGGAACACTGGGAAGAAACAACAGAGCCCTTGAAATTCTGAGACAATAACGGTCTGCACAGTAAGTAAAAAAGATACGTTTAACAGTTTGGATACAGTAAATAGGCCTGACAACAATTCTGTAGTTTTTATCAAGTGCACATTAAGGGGTCAAGACAGGGAAAACAGACAGACAATCTTCAGGCAGAGATGCATTCAGATCGTGCAAGTGCAAGACGTTCAAGGGAGGGGGTGTCCAAGTGCACCAAGTCGGTGGAGGTTGGGATAAGTGCGGAGAGAGAAGTTCTCATGGATTTATTCAGAAGTGCAGTGAGGGGGGCTGGGGTGCAGGGCCCTGATGCAAGTGCAAAGAGGACTGGCGGGGGTGTCCAGGACCTGTGAGACTCTGAGGTACACCAGGTGGCCAGTCAACAAAGCTGTTTGGAAGAGGAGGGAGGGATGGAAAGAGCAGAGAGCTAGGTTAGCACGGTAGGGGGAGAGAGAAGGAGGTGGAGAAGAGAAAGGTCTTGAGGAGTTTCCGGAACTTAAAAAGATCAGGCTCAAGACGGAGGGTGGCAGAGAAAGACCTATTAGAAATGGTAGAGGAATATCACAGGGTTATGGAAATCAGACTGTCAGAGGGGCCTGATAACACCTCTCAACCTGGGGTAGACATCTTCTCAGGGCAACCCTAGAGACAGACCTACCCCGGACATGATGTTGTGGAGTTGAGGTGGACCTGTCCCCATCTCGCTAGTTTGAGTGGAGCCATGTATGTACTTTGCCACTTCCCTGCTCGATGCCTATCAGCCTCTGTCCTGGCCAGGTCTCTTTCTCGTCTCTTTCAAAGCTACCGGAATGCACCAGACTCCTCAGACCCCTGGGATCGTTAATGGTTCCTGGGAAGCAGCACATTCCATAGAAAAACTACAGTACAATGCACCATGGCCACTGGGCAAGACCATCCGTTGGAACAGAGGGAACAGACACGTTGCCTTAATGACAATGACATATTCTTCCCTATGCACAAGCTGAGTGAGGAAGCTAACATCGACTCTAGAAACACCAGAATGGCTACAGGGGAGCAGTGGGACAGCAGATCTCTTCTGTCTCAAGAGTGCTGTATGTGATACAGGAGAGATCACATACAGAGAACAAATTACCACAGCGACCACATGGCTGCTGGAGGAAAACGGAGTCTGGAAAGGGAGCTGATCTAAAGGTACTTATGAAAACTTCCACAATGAGTCCCAGCCCTGAAGGGAAGGGGATTGGAGGTGTTGAGGTTAGCTCTAAGAGAGATGTTCCCAAGAAAGAAGCTGACTCAGGTACCCAACTGGAGCGTAGAGAAATATTTAGGTAGGAATGAAAGTGTTATAAAAAGCCAGCAGAGTCAGTGAGAGGTGTTCAGGTAGGAGGAGCTGGAGGAAGACTAGGAGACCAGAGAGGAGGGTGTAGCATGTGGAGGAGGGACTGAAAGGGTCTGTGACCTGTTTATGGTCAGGTGTTGGGATTGAGGTTGTGGCACCAATTGAATGTGAATGAGAGGGTAGTTGAAGGTAGTTTTGGAGGAAGAGCAGGATGGGGTACAGTATAGGAGTAGGAGAGAGAAGGAAGTGGCAGGTTGGTGGCTGGAGGAGAGAAGAGACAGGGGTAGTGTTGGGAAGAGTGGAATCTGCAGGGAAGCTGAACGATGAGGAGATGGAGTGTGTAGAGGGGGCTGTAGAGTAGAGGCAGGAGGAAGGAGAGAAAGAGATAAGACTATGTGACAGAGTGTGGAGTGAGAGAGACACAGAGAAGAGGGTGGTATAGGGATGAGGCAGGCGTAGGGAGAGTAGAGTGAGAAAAAGGTTAAGATGGTCATCAGAAAGAAACGCATGCCAGATTGATCAAACTACCCCAGTAAGTCACCTAGGAAGTCCCTGGCAGAGCTAGAAAGATATGAATATGACTCTTTGTTCCTCTCTAGAAAAGGGACAGACTAGACAGTTGGGGTACCCTGGGTGTAGAGAACTTGTATTGCGATATGACGTGTTTAAAGAGGGGGCCTTGGTTATGGTGTGGGAGCCCCCTGTGACGACGAGGAAAAGGGTTCAGGGACCGGATTTGGAGCCCCAGTTGTCTCTTTTTGTATATAGTTTAATAATAAAAATGGAAAATACATTGACCTTGTCTTGTGGCTCATTGAAATCCTTGTCACAGAAGCAAAATCACCACTCTTGCTCTTGTCTTCCTTACCAAAGCCAAAGACCCTGTCCCTCCTGTGGTGCTTGGTGCTAATTCATCCATATTTGGTGTGTTAGCTCAGCTGTGCAAGGAGATGGCTTGTACGAACTATGCAATGACTTTGACAATGTGTCTAATGTGCCAACAGGCCTCCCTAATGCCTGCAATCTCAAAGGAAGGTTGTTGGGCCTGTTGTGGATATAACTGCCCCATGGGCATTTTTGGATCTGCTAGAATCGCCAAATTAGTCTATGGAGAAGTAGGTATTATTGATATGCATCGACATACAAGTCCTTTGGTGGAAGCTTCTGATCAGAGTTCACTGCCAGGAGGACTGCTTATTCAAAAGACCCTGGTAGATTAAACCATTCAGAGACAACAACATCGAGTTTCCATCATCTCTGTCACTAAGGTAGACATTATAGTACCTGGAAGAACCAGAATAGCACAGTTTCATCTCACTGCTACAGTGGCCTATGCATACATCGCAAGCAGTAGCAACCTTTGAACCACAGAAGCTGAGTTTTGGGGACCCAACCCTACAGAACACAATCGTAACAAGCTAAGAGTAAGTTAGCACAAAAGGCTGATGTTTTCTCTGCCTGCAAATGGTGACATTAGAAAAGCCCATGGAGTGGAGGAACAAATTCACGTAACCGATGGTACGCCTTTCTGCCAGCGGTCCTGCCGATTAGTGCCAGTATAGCACCGATATTTTGAAGATGTGAGAAGTTACCGGAATGAGCCTGCTCTGTGCTGGAATCATCAAGGAGTCAATATGTTCTTATGAATCGCCTATAATTGCTTTGATGCGGAACAATGATGTGCGTGGGCATATGTATCGATTACCATGAACTCAACATCAGAACAGTTCCTGACTATACACCACACCTTGTGTGGAGAAAGCATTAGACCGCTAAATGAATTCTGCCAAACCGACCATAGCGATAAAAAGCATGGTTAATGTGCAAACGAGGAAAGTGACCTGGTTAAAAACACAATGCAGCATTGATCTTGTCTGTATAGACTTCCAGGGTCTAGAGATGAACATTAAGGGAATACAGAATATCATGGTTGTGATGGAGCACTTCACCCACTATGCTCATGCATTCCCACGCAAAGACCAGAAGGCTTCATCAGTAACTTATCAGGTTTACGCTAAAATTCCATTAAGTCGATTAATTCACCCTGTTCTGCATGCATTGGAATGAGTAAAGTGAGAATATGAAATGGGAGCTGTATGCAGAAGCCAGTGGTAGGAGCTCATCATATGCTTGGGACAGTCACCACATGTAATGTACAGAAATAAGATTAATAGGAATCTTCTAAATATTGATCGGGTACAGTATAAAACCTGAGTAATACAAGTTAACATTAATAGTGACTAAACCTCTATACAATGACAGTTTAGAGATACAAAACGTAGCCAATCTCTATCAGCGAATTATGCCGATAACGACTGACACCTCAAAAGTGTGATTTGGTTAAGTTCAAAATTGATAGAGAAACAGAGTAACATAGCATAAATACTGCATAACATTCTATAAAATGGCCTTTTTACTGTTCCAAAAAAGCAGCTTGCCACTATCAGCAAAGTAAACCAATAAGGAATGACACCTTAAAATTATGATTCTGAGAAGTATGAATCTTCATAAGATCTGAGCGACGTAACATAACACGATATAAATAGTGCATTTAAACTTTATAAGATCACATTTTAGAAATCCAAATTCAATAACTATCAGCGAAGTATACCGTTTTTTTTTTATAAAGGAATTTTATTAATTTTTCAATACAACCAACAATATCCACAACCATTACAGTAACATCAATTAGTCTGTTCACTGCCCCCCTGATCGCACCCCCCTTTACGAGCCTGTTTGTCCTTCACACTCTGTATCTGCTACACACGGCAGGGCGTCATTTTCATCAGATTCCTCTGGATCTAATATTGTTCCAAATAGTCCAGATATCAATGCTTTCCATGCCATCAGGGTAGCCACTTCTTCCTCCCAAGACATGCTACTTGCCTCCTGCCATACCACCGTTTCAGCCTCCGCCCATTTCTGTAATTCCTTCCACCACACCTCCACCCGTGGCTTATGACACTTTTTCCATCACATAGCTATCCTTCGCTTTGCAAGCACGTACGCCAAGTCTTTCAGTTTCCCAACATGCTTCAATTTTCGTGGCCTAGGGAACCCTCCCAACAGGCAGGCCCAGGCCGTGTCTATGGCGAGCGTGACCTCTTTCTCTGCTAGCTTTTGTGCCACTTCTCTCCAGAAACACTCGATTACTGGGCATGACCAAAACATGTGTGTCATATCGGCATTCTTCTCATCGCACTTAGGGTACGCCTGTCTCCCAGCATTTCTGAATTTAGATATCCAAAGCGGGGTCATATACGCTCTATGCGTTACGTACAGCTGTATTTGCTGCAATCTGGCATTCCTAGGCACCTTCTTATGGTATCCCAGGGCCCGCTCCCACATCCCATCCTCCATTTGGGCTCCCACCTCTGTTTCCCAATCCAATCTCAAATGTGTCGATTCCTTTCCAACCTTAGTCATTACCATCTCATACAATCTAGAGATCTCATGCCCCCCTTCAGCTGTGTCATATATCATCCCCATAATGGCGTCTGGTTCCTCCGCCAATACTGTCTCAGGCCACGTTATCCGAATCTTCCGCATCAACCTGTGATACGTAACATAATGGCCCCCATGTAATCCTGCCTCCTCCCCAAGTCCTTCAAAATCCCTGATGGTCCCCTCCTGCCATATATCTCCCAACGTTACTAGCCCAACTGACTCCCAGTAGGTTCTGATAATCACCCTCGGTTGCTTATCTCCTCCCGCCAAAGCAACCAGAGGTACCTGCGGGGAACACAGGAGCGGGTTCCCCATCATACATACTCGATGCCACATTTTTCACCCCAGCCTCATCATCCCCGGGCGCTCCTTCATTTCTGACTAAGGCAACCAGATAATTTCCTTCAGGTAAAATGGTGTACAGTCCTGCCCATACAATCTAAATTCAGGGGTCGCTTCATCAGAGAGCCATTTGGCCACAAACAGTAATTGGCTCGCTATATAATAGACCTCAAAATTAGGTAGTTTAACACCCCCTTTCTCGTTAAAGTTCTGCAACTTCCAGAGCGCTACTCTATTTCGGGTACCATGCCACAGGAAGTCTCTACACATACCATGTAGTTGAACAAAAAACCTCGTGGGAATCATATGTGGGATATTACTAGAATAATGTAGGAGCCTAGGCAGAACCACCATCTTAAGCATCGCTCCCCGCCCCATCATCGCTAAGGGCAACTTCTCCCAAAACCTCATACATTTACGGATTTTTCCAACGCCCATCTCGGTATTTCGCCTATGTTCCTCTTCCGCCGTATGGCACACATCTATTCCAGGGTAGCGGAAGGAGCCCACAGTCCATGGCACCTGCAACACTGGCAATCTTTCTATAGAGGTTCCCTTGTAACTGCCCAACGGGAAAATGCTAGATTTTTGGGGATTCACCGCTATACCGGACAACCTCGCATACCTTTCCATCACCTCCAGAATATACCGAAGATTTTCTTCCAGGTATCTCAAGTATAATAACAAATCATCCGCATATAGGGATATCTGGTGCCGTTCTCCTCCACCATCAATACCTATTGCGTCATACTGCTGCCTCAGGTAGTGCCAGGGGCTCCAGAGCCAGAATGTACAACATCGGGGACCAGGGACACCCCTGTCTAGTGCCTCTGCTAAGTTGCCATCTCTCAGATATCACTGTTCCTGTTCGCACCCTGGCTAGCGGCGCACTAAACAGCATCTCCGCCCACCTGATGTACCCCGGCCCCATTCCATACTCTCCCAAAGCCGCCAGCAGCCACGGCCATCTAACCGAGTCGAAAGCTTTTACTGCGTCTAAAGACACAATTGCCATTTCTCCTTCATTGTCACAGCCCCATTTGATCACCCGATGGAGTCGCCTCTGGTTGTGAGTTATATTCCTGTCCGGGACATAGCCTGTTTGGTCCGGGTGTATTAAATTACTTTCCGCAGTCTATTTGCCAGGGCAGCCGTTAATATCTTGCCGTCCTGGTTCAGCATCGACAGCGGCCTGTATGATCCACAGCTATGTCCAGGTTTATTAGGTTTAGGGAGCGGTATTATGATCGCTTCTCTGAGCGACTCCGGCAACCGTCCCACTTCAAATGCCTCATTGAGCATTTCCAACATTGGGGGGAGTACCTCCGCCCCATACGCTTTATAAAATTCACTAGGAATCCATCTGCTCCCGGGGTCTTACTAGTAGGCAGCTGCCTAACAACTTCCTCCAACTCCTCCAAAGTAATTGGTGCATCTAGTTCGTCTCTTTCTTCTGCACTGATCTTGGGCAATCCTATACCTTGCAGAGTTTCTAGCATCTCATCCCGGCTGCCTCCTCCTCTGTCCTCATATAGTTCCCTATAATAATCCGCAAATTCCCTATTGACTCCCTCTTGGGTGTCTGCTACCTCCCCATCTTCTCTGGTTATTGTCATCAGCGAAGTATACAGTTAATGGAGGACACCTTAAAAGTGTGATTTGGTCCAGTTCAAAATTCACATTAAAAGTTGAGTAACGTAACCCAATATAACATAAGTAGCAAACAAAACAGCGCGTTAGATGTCAACAAGTAGCTCCCTCACTCTCCACGAAGTTTCCTGATGAGAAATGGCATCTTCAAAGTGTGATTAGGGTAAATTCAAAATGGGCATAAAAGCTGAGTAACACTCATAGCACATCAAACTACATGGAGATATTTTAGCACTACAAATGTTTTCAAAGTATGCATAACGCTTATGGCCTTTAGTAGTGGAGTTGAATTTGCAGAGTGGTTAAATTATTACATTTCATTGGCTTCATTCAATTATGTCTGCTCTGCTCCAATATAGAAGAGATGAAAATGCATTTCTTGTTGTTCTGCCTGAAGTCTCTCCTTCACCGTTCAACATCATTTCGGGACCGCAAGAGCAGAGGTTGTGCTCAGTGTTGACTCACTTTTCTCCATTTCTTAAGTAACCCCTGATCTGGCCTCTAGTGACCTAGTGTAAGGACACTTGACCTGTTTCTCAAAAAAGCTGAAAAGGATCAGGTCTGATTGGCCATCTCTGTGAGGTGTATGTTTTTGATGTTCTTGTGGACAGAACTTCTTATATTATAGATGTTATCCTGGGGGATATTAATGGACATTTAGCAATCTTATTAGGCGCCAGCTGTTGGAGAGAAATTATTCCTTGCTGCACCGACTTGACTATTCAACAAGTTCCCCTCCTGCTACTTGCCGCAATCTTTAGAATGATAGTGTAATGCGTACCTGGTGTCTTGCAGGGACGGACGAAGACCTACTATCTGTGTACCCCATGACGGATTCCGGAGAGCAGTTATACCTTTACCTCTTAAAGAAACAAGCGCACGTGGCACCAAGCGTACTCGCACTCGCTTTTGCCTCCAAAGAGACAGGAATATTTGTGTGGGGATGGAGTGGAAAATGCGATGGGGTCTGCTTGTCTTCAGTGCTCTTGGTAAGGGTGAATGGATTGATTCCCCTGTGGACAACAGAATAGCAATATTTAGGGCTTTCAGGTCAGGAACTCATTAACTCTGACCGCTGAGAGATCTTTGGTAGGAATTGATGCACCAAGTCTAGTCTTCTGTAGAAGTCTGTAGTCAAGGGTGGATAGCACAGGGGCAATGCTTGGAAACAAGCCTGCACAGAGCAACAGCGGTTCGAATCTCCTCACTTAGGAAACGAACTCAGGTATGGTATTAAGCACGTTATAAAAAAAACTATTTAAATTACATTAAATGCTTTAAATGTCTGTAATACAGTTTCCCTGGGAATGCGGGATAGAACCTTGTTCACAATCCATTAACTTAACTCTTCATCGCCCTTTCTCCAGGTAACAAAACACTTGTAGCTTTGTCAAAGCAGCAGTCTATTTGAATCCATCCCTCTTTTAATGTACCAAAGTAAAATATGTGTGTCCTTGTTTGAATAGTCTTTTTGTTTAACAGAAAAGCGAATGTCTGCTCGTATTGTGCTCTACTTGCTCGTCTTTTTGGTGATCACGGCCCTATGTGCCAGTGAAAACCTTGAAAACGAATCTTTGCAGGGCTTTTTGAGTCCAAAAAAAAAAGAAAAAGCAAATGTCTTAAACACAAAAACGAATGTCTTTATTTTTAACGGGGTTTGTACCCAACTGAAAAGGCTTGCGCACAGCTGAAGAGAACTCACGGTACAAGAAGGTAAGTACGTTTTCAATTCACTCCGTTCCTTGATCAGTTTGCAGTGTCGCTGCTATGAAACTGCAGACTGGTGTGAGCACCAAACTCATTCAAAAGCCCGTAAATAGTTACAGACGCCATAACGAAATATTCCTTAATGACGGCCTGGGAGGTTCAGTAACCTCGCGAACACCGGCACAGCGCCAAAGTGACCTTTACTTTATTTATTTATTACATATTTGTATACAACAAATTGTTTCAAGCCGAAACGCTGCCAAACAGATGGGAACGCTCCTCTTGTGATAGCTGTATAATATCCCACGCAAACCTCGCATGGACTCGTTACAAGTTAAGCGTCCTCCTGGATTTCCGTATTCCGGAGTCAGCGCGAACAATGCACTAAATGGACTTACATAAATTTAAACTTGTAAACGTTGGTGGCTTACTGTGATCCTCTTGCTATTCTCCACAGGTGCAAGAAGCTGAAGACGAGTTCTGTAAACTTCGGAATCACGCTAAGCGTTGAGGCAAGTATTGAAACTGTCTTGCAAGAAACGCTTAGCACTGGCCCCCTATTGGTTAGGGTTTTTAAAGTTTGGGGTTCTCTAAAACTGCACGTGTGTACCTTGCATGTCCTGCATCACCCATGGCCATCTTGGAGTTTTCTTACTGGTACTGTGACGGCCGTCTAAGAATGTATTTTATGAATTATATCTGTCCACGTGTTTAAAGGATTGGACAATAGTGTGTGAGGTAATGAGTTCCTTACAGTACTCCACCACAAGGCCCCTCTCACAGTGGCGTGCCAGGGTTTCCGTTTGCTGGAATACTATCAGTAACCCCATAACCCTTCCAATCAATGAGGTAGAACAATTTATTCTTCACCCATTTGGAATCTAGAATCTGCTTCACTTCATAGTCAGGTTCTCCACCATCAAAAGGGGAAGGTTAGTCACTGTAGAGCGTGTACCTGAATGTAGTGGTTTTAGCAATGAAACATGGAAGACTGAGATATTGGGAGAAACTTGGGTAGCGCTAACTTAACAGCAACTGAATTAATGATGTTGGTGATATGATAGGGCCCAATATATCGTGGGTGAAAGTTCCTAGGCCCCTTCATGCGGATGTGGTCCCGACTTGGTACTTCGGTGCTGCTTCACGTTTCGAATCTGATTGTGTTTTATAGTGTTCCTTGGCCTGTTGTAACTGAGTCTTTGCTTGTTGTATTGTATGCTTGATTGTCTCATGTAAGTGTTGCAGTGTGGGCATTTCAAATGCTTCTGGTGGATCATAAACAGAGGTTCAGGGATGCATACCATGTAAAAAATAGTTAAGTGTGAAACCCGTGGAGCTATGTGTGGTATTGGTATATGCACGTTCCACCACCCATAAAAGGTCAACCCAGTCTTGGTCTGTGTAAGGCAGGATACAACAAAGATATTATTCTAGGGTCTGATTAGTATGTTCAGTTGGTCCGTCGGTTTGGGGATGATGGCTAGTAGATAGACGAACATCAATTTGTGTGAAAGAATAGCATCTTTTCAAAAATGTAGATATAAATGAACTCCTTTGGTCTGCAATGTTCATCGAAAACCATGTAATCAAACTATCTTTTTTTTTTTACTGTTTATTTATTACACTTGGTACATATCGACAGCATTACCGTACAGTGAGTAAAGAAGCATGGCCAAAATATAATACAACCTTGTTGAATACACACTTATAGACATGCATCATAAAGGTTGGGGGTACTGACAGTTCGATTCAGGGGGATGGGTCAGCCCTGGCTAGATACACCCGGAAAGCAGACCATATGTTCTTAGGTTTGGTGACGCTTGGCACTAAGGTAATATAAAGTTCCTCAATATCGTTAGCGCAGATAACGTCATGCAGCCATGTCTTTCGTGGGAGGTTGTTTATGTGTCCATCTGTAATTCTAGCCTGATGAAGCTCGAGTAAAGAGCGGAACATAGGGTGTTTTTCTACCCTGTTGGGTTGCATTGTGGCTGACGATCCCTTCAAGAGCCGGGTGCACGTGCACATGGGCGTGCGCAAGTGAAGTGCATCGTAAGTGCACCGGCTGTTTGGCTGCAGGTTCTGCTTCAAGTTCTCTTGCTGTGTGCTTTCTTGCCCTGGGTTTCTGTTCGCCTGTTAAAGATCTTGCATGCACAAGAGGAAGCTTTCTGTAGTTTTTGTGCGGCGAAACGCTGGACTACAACTACTAAGTTTCATTGTGGCTGACAATCTCTGGCTCCGCCCCCTCCCACCCAGAAGTTCCTACAAGAACCAGGTGCATACCTACATCGGTGTGCACATGTGAAGTGCATTGTAAGTTGACCGGCTGTTTAGCTGTTCGGATGCTAGGGGAAGAGGTAACCCGGAGCTCGTATGTGATCATGAAACCCTTCTAGTCTTACTCTTAGCTAATGACACTTGAATTATTGTTCCATGCTACGCTCTTATTCTGGGGGCTAATTCAAGATAAACGAGAAGTATTGAGTGTGAGTTTTCTGGGTGGGGTATTCATGCTATACAAATAATTGGTTATTTTGTGTGATTGATTGCAAACAGGGTATTTTTGGTCTCACCAATATCATTTGGGAGCGGAAGATGCACTTAGGCGGCCCCAAAACATATAGATACTGTAATTTGTGTCGCTCCTGCATTGTGAGTGAGATCTTAACAATTTAGGATGTCTTCCAAGTTGAGAAGTGGGCAAATTGTTAAAATGCCTGCACAAAAACAATCAGCACTATAGTAAAAATACGATGAATAAGGAGGATACAAAACAAACAAAAAAGTCCTCATGTAACATCGCAGTAACCTCAGACTTTAGTGAAGTTCCTGGAATATTAAACTTTGACAAACTACCCTTCGCTCAAAATGTAGATACTATCTCTCATAAGGTACTTTTTGCTTATGCGCGAGCACAGAGTGAACTATGTGAAAAAACAGGGCTATGCCTGCTCTCCCTAGACACTCTGGATTACAATGACTCAGATCATATAACTATAAAAAGTTTCCTGAGTATGCGAGAAAATGGGTTGTCTGCTTCTTTGGTTGACACTGGAGAGGAACAGAGACGATCCCCCTCAGACATATCAATCCTTGCCCCTGCAGTGATGGCAGGATTAGAAAAATGAGTATGACTCTCAGTGGGTTCCTCTACCCCAGTCACTGCAGCGGCAGGGAAAGTTGCAAATGTTCATCTCCATTATAGAGAGGTGTATCCCACAATTGATATGAATAAATTACATGATAACCCGCTCTTGGATGAATTGTCAACAACTGGGACATCGATATGTTCACCAAAAAGCAAGCCTCCTAATAATGAAAAAGGTGCCCCAGTACAAATCGATCAAAGCTCACCCAGTCCTTTTAAGATGGATGCTATTCCCCCTTTGGGGTTTGATCTATTAAATCCATCCGAGGACTTGTTGAACTTAGAGGCCTCTTATCCGGTATTATCAAGAGTGCTCAATTTATTAGACAATGGGCACGACTACACACATTACAAACTACAGGATTGAAAAGCTTTCCTATTTGAGTTGTTATTCAAATTAAACAAATTGGAAGGCTATATTTTTGCTGAGAAATACAAATCAGAGGGCGGTTGCTTTACTCACCCGAATATCGGCATCTGTACCACAGCTTCAGTAGCAACGCAAACAGCAACTATGCTGATGAATGACCACTCTACACAACAGTAAGATGTAGTAATACCTACTTTTAGCTTTCCTCAAACTTTTGCACAGGCAGTAGGGGCAATTTATGACCTGTCCACTGATCAGATATTGACACATGCACAATTATGCCAAAAGGTGGTCCAAAACAGTGAAAAAATAGAGCAAATACACTTTTTTCGGTTGAAGACTCACTGCAGGCTAAGGCTCAGACAACTGAACCCTTAAGCCCTAAACCTGCAGAAGTTGACCATCCTGACAGCCTCTTTGCCCTTACTAACTTGATAGCGGCTGAAGTGCAAAACAAACGTAAACAAGTCGAGGGTGTTGACGGTCTTGAGAAGATCAGCCATGCTGGTACCGGGATTCAGTTCTCATCCAGGAAAGAAAAACGTTTGTACATTTGCTACGCATATAAAGCAGAGACGAATGGAAAACCGCTTTCAGGACCCCGTTGGGTCTTTATGAATATTGGGTCATGCCCTTTGGCCTGGTGAATGCCCCAGTGATATTTCAAAGATTCATAGACAAGATATTTGCAGACTTACTATTCTTGTCAATGGTTGTGTATTTGGACGATATTCTGGTCTATTCATCGACCTTAGAAGAACATCGAAAACATGTTAAAGAGGTGCTAGGAAGACTCTGGGTGAATCAACTGTACCCCAAACCGGAAAAGTGTATCTTCGAGGCATCTGAAGTATTTTACTTGGGATTGATCCTAACCCCAGAAGGGGTCCAAATGGATCCAGACAAGGGGAAGGCGATTCTGAACTGGGAACAACCCACCTCAGTGAAGGAGGTACAGAGGGTTTTGGTACTGGACAACTTTTATAGACGGTTCATCCCCAACTTTTCTGACATTATCCTTTCCATTACCTCCTTACTCAAGAAGGGGGTAGTATTTAAGTTCTCTCCAGCGGCAGTAGAAGCATTTCAGACTCTCAAGACCGTGTTCACGAGTGCCCCAGTGTTGATACAACCTGATCAGACACAACCATTTATACTAGAAACAGATGTTTCGGGTGGGGCTATCAGGTCTGTCCTCATCCAAGAGAAGGAAGGAACTGAACACCCGGTGGCCTACTACTCCCGCACTTTGACTTTCAGCAAACAGAGCTATTCAGTTCTAGAAAAGGAACTCTTAGGCATTCGTCAAGCCTGCAACGAGTGGCGTGCCGCTTATCCTTTTTTGTTCCGAACAGACCACCGCAACCTCAAACTACTACAACAAACGGAGTGCAAGAACTCCTGTCATGCCAGATGGGCATATTACTTTTCTCATTTTGATTTCAACATTACTTCTGTTCCTGGCACCAACAACGTGGTGGCAGATACGTTGTCTAGGAGTCTCGGAGAGTGGTCTGGTAGCTATAATTGTCATGAACCTCTTCTTCCCAATCAATTGTTTCTTGATGCGGTCATTCCCTTCATTCAAGAAGTGCGCAACACCACCAAGACAATCAGGAAAGATGGTATTCCCAGAGACTTAACATGCCAGAAAGGGATCTTATTCCGTGAAAGGGCTATTTACTTGCCATCCTCTTCTCTACAGTTGCAAGCTCTACAATGGTGTCACGACACCCCTGTGTCAGGCAATAAGGGACAAAACGCAACCTTGAAGTTGCTCACTAGACAATTCTGGTGGCCTACCATGTACAAGGATGTTAAACGATTTGTAGAAGCCTGTCCTGTCTGTGCCTCAAGTAAGGTGTCCAGACAGAAACCACTTGGCCTGCTTCAGCAAGGTAGTTTACCATCTCGACCCTGGGAACAGATCTCGATGGACTTTATTGTTGACTTACCTATCTCCAAACACTGTACAGCCATCATGGTTACTGTTGACACATACAGTAAATTGGCACACTTCTCTGCTCTTACCGGGTACCTTCAGCACTGGAAACAGCCAGGATCTTTCTTAAGGAGATTGTGCGATTGCATGGTATCCCTCGAATGATTATTTTGGATCGAGGGACACAGTTCAATTTTGGTTAGCGTTATGTGAACAGATGGGCATACACAGAGCACTCTCGTCAGGGTACCACCTCCAGACAAATGGTCAAACGGAACGGTTAAATGCAACTCTTAAACAATACCGCCGTTGTTTTTGCTATACCGAACAAGACAACTGGACAGACTACCTTCCCATGGTGGTGTTCTCTTACAATAACGCACAACATTCACCCATCCACATGAGCCCTTTCTTTTGCACTTATGGCTACGATCCGTGTCATCTACCTTGGAGTGGTTTCTCTTCAACCAACTCTCTTACGGTAAACAGTTTGTTATCCACTCTTCAACAGGTTCATAAGAAGGCTTTGGAATCTTTAGAAGAGAGCTGCAAAAGATATACACATCTGACTGACCCCAATCGCAGACCAAACCCTGATTGGAAGATGGGCACTAAGGTTTGGCTGTCCAATAAATATCTGCCTAGATGGGTGCACAAGGGGAAATTCTCTCCCCTTCCCCAAGGGGAAGTTATCTTGGGCCGTTCCCTATTGTTTCCAAGATAAACCCTTGAAATTGTCACCTCCACTACAGAGAGTCCATCCAGTGCTTCATATGTCCCTTCTCAAGCCCTACATCAAGGACCCCTACAGAAGAGGAGTCCCTCAGGTTGTACCAACTCATGATCCAGAGTCTGGGGAGTATGAGGTGGAACGATTAGTGGACTCAAGGTACAGAAGAGGAACAGTGCATTACCTCGTCCACTGGAAGGGTTACTCAAAGACGGACCTGGGAGCTGGCTCGCAACATCCATGCTCCTCGGCTGATTGGCATTTTCATTCCCTGTATCCAGCCAAGCCGGGAGGGGTGGGTTTGAGATGGGAGCATACTGTCACATTCCGGAATTGGAAGCATTGAAACGAATGGAGATTGGGTGGCATCATTCGTTCAGACCGCCTCTAGCGGTCTAGTCTACTCCTAAAATGGCCGCCGTAGTTATAAATGATGTCACTTCCGGGTACGCTTCACGTCGTATCTGTCTGGACCTTCGCTGCTGCACTATTGCTTGGTACTAGCGCTCTGTTTACTTTTCTCCGTGGCCAAATTTCAGTATTTGGACTTTTCTTCCTTTTCCTCTTTGTCATTTTGTTTTCTAGTACTTCCTCGACTCTGTCTCTGGGTGCTTACGGACTGCTCTCCATGCT
Organism: Ambystoma mexicanum; assembly: GCF_040938575.1. Taxonomy (NCBI): domain Eukaryota; kingdom Metazoa; phylum Chordata; class Amphibia; order Caudata; family Ambystomatidae; genus Ambystoma; species Ambystoma mexicanum. The sequence continues at coordinate 1,287,468,982 of NC_090924.1, forward strand.
GACTTACTCTGAATCTAATTTCTCTTATTGCTACGTAGGTGTTATCTTTCTTCTCGGGGCTTTCCGTAGACTATTGGTATTCCATTTCTTTTCTTCTTTGCCTCTTACCTGATCCGGTCGGTCTTCGTGCAGGATCACGGTCTTTCTGGTGTTCCTTTTCGGTGAGTGACGGTCTTACTACCGTCTCTCTTCCGTCTATCTCCGTAGTAACCGGTCCATCTGGATTGTGGAGTTTACGCTTTCGGTGGATACTTGTTGGTGGTTCCAGGTGTCTTTCTTCTATCCATTCCATCTAAGCAGGATAAACTTAGATATTTACACCTTCCGATATCCTGTGGTTTACTTTCATATCTCTGTCTGTTCATTCTTACCTGATTACTTTTGTTTCCACTTCTCTCGGGCACTGCCTCTTCTACGTTCTTAACGTAGGCTTTCCAGCCATATTCTATTATCTACCGGAATGATATCTGAGTTGAGCTATGCTGAGGGATTTACCTGGACTTCTATTGTTGTGTTGTATTGAACAAGACTTGTCTACTCATTCTACATTGAAGACATAACTTCAGCAACTTTCATCACTCTTCTACCAGGGTTTTTTCTTCCTATTTTGGCATTTTCCCTGGACTTTGTTTGGGAGCTTGCTCCTTGGGGTTCACCCTGATCCTGTCTCCTTGCAGGTCACGGTGGCCTCCGAGGGAGCTCGCCCTTATTTACACGATAAGAAAGAAAGAAGGAAAGTCCTTCCTTTTATTCCCACCAAGTGTCAGGCCCCAGTGGCGGCAGCGCTTGTTATGAGTGGGCTGGACTACTGTAACTCGCTTTATTTAGCACAGCCACGTTACTTCATCAATCGGCTCCAGCTGCTTCAGAACTCTGCCGCCAGGGCCATTCTTCGTCCCCCTTTTGGAGCCCATATGGCCCCGTTGTTGAGACAGCTCCACTGACTTGCAGTGAAAATCCAGATTTTGTTTAAGTCCATGTGTATTGTGCATCGTGCTTTTTATGGCCTTGGGGCAGAATACCTTTGTGCCAAATTTTCACATTACACCCCCAGCCGTTGTCTTCACTCCCAGTCTGCTTCTCTTGTTGTGGTCCCTCGGTTCAGATTGTCTCGGATGGGCAGGCTTGCTTTTTCGTGGTTTCCGCTAAAGCATGCAATGCTCTTCCTCTTATCCTACGTGAGACGGTGGACCACCTCTCCTTTCTTCGATCATTGAAAACACTCTTATTCTAGAGTATGGTAAGTAATTAACTCCTGCTCACGCTCAGCGCCATGGTGTCCTTGGGCATACGTGCGCTTAACAAATTTAGTTAACATAACATATTGCCCGAGTTGTATGAATATTGGAACCTTCGAAATGGGTGTGCATCGCTGCCAGGGGTTTGTGCTCGGGGTGAGTGCCCAAGCCGTCAGCAATAACATCGTTTGCGGGTCTGTGATCACCTAGGTGCAAGCCAAAACCACAATCCAGTTCTCACTGTGGTTCAACGGAAGTAGGCATTATGATATGGGGTGTCCGTGGGAACACTGCATCTGGCCCGTTGGTTTTATCTGTATTTTATATGGCTGGCCGATGACAGATGAAGGGTAATCTGGGTATGCAATTGTCTTCCAAGCAATGTTCAGGGCTATACTGCGATGTGGGTTATGGTTGCGTATTTATCACACTGTAAGGCTACAACAAGAACGACTAGTCCGCATCCATGTAGTATACAGATGCCAATATAATGGAAATGCGCCCTAGTGTCCTCGTTGCAGGTTGTGGTCAGGGTCTCACCCCAGCTGAGGTAGCAATCCAGGGCCCACGAGGCACAATGAAAATGATAATATGTTGCCCTGTGTGTGACTTATGGTGGAGTGATTACGCTTATGAAGCGATGTGTCCCGGCACTGAGTCACCACACTGTAGCCACTCACGTTAATAGATTGTGGCAAGGTCCAAGTCCGTTCCTGGCACCGGATGGTGAAACGTCAGTGTGCCGCTCCCCAGCAAGGGCTACAGAGCAATCCCAGACCCTCCAGCTCAGGGGAAATGGTGTTGCGCCAGCCCCCAGCAGCAGCCAGTAGCGGAGTGCTTGGAGTTCTGTTCCCCAACTTCAAGACAGAAAATTCAAAGTTCAAATACAACAATTTTCAAAAGATTGGGTTCTTTCCCAACCCTCTTGCCAAGGGTAGTTTCTCTGTTTCACCAAAGCAAGATTTACACTCTTGATTCCTCCTTTCATTTGCTTTCCATGCAGGGCCATCGGTCTAGGCGTAGTTGACAGACCATATGGTCCACTCATCACAGGTTACGCAACCGATAACCCTTTGGTTATCTGCGTACGCCTTGGCTGTTTCAGGACTGAGGAGTCATACCCAAACGTCTTAATGAAATAAACGTGTGTAGCACGAAGCGGATGCACACTCGCTCTTTCCTCTAAAGAGATAGCAATATTTGTGTGGGGATGGAGTGGAAACTGCGATGGCGTCTGCTTGTCTTCAGTGGTCTTGGTAAGGGTGAATGGACTGATTCCCCTGTGGACAAAAGAATAGCAATATTTAGGGCTTTCAGGTCAGGAACTCATTAACTCTGATTGCTGTGAGATCTTTGGTAGGAATTAATGTACCAAGCAGTGCTTACCAGCCTAGTCTTCTGTAGATGTCTATCATGTAGTGACAGTGGATAGCACAGGGGCAATGCGCTGGTCTTGGAAGCAAGACTACGCAGAGCAACATCAGTTTGAATCCCCGATCTGCACTTAGAAACCAAACTCAGGTATGGTATTAGGTGCATTATAAAAAGCCAATTAAATTTAATTAAATGCTGTAGATGTCTGTAATGCAGTTTCCCAGGGAATGTTGGGGTAGAACCTTGTTCATAATCCATTAGCTTAACTCTTCATGTGCCTTTCTCCAGGTAACAAAACACTTGTAGCTTTGACAAAGCGGCAGTCTGTTTTAATCCATCTCTGTATTAATGTAACAAAGTAAAATATGTGTATTCTTGTTGAATGTTCTTTTGGTTTAACAGAAATACGAATGCCTTTGTCTTTAATATCCATGTTTGAATGTTCTTTCTTTGGTTAAACATAAAAGTGAATGTTTTTGTTTTTAACAGGCCTTGCACCCAAGTGAAAAGGCTTGCGCACAGCTGAAGAGAATTCACAGTAAAACAAGGTAAGTACGTTTTCAATTCACTCCGTTCCTTCAATGAAGGTGTGGTGTCGCTGCTATGAAACTGCAGACTGATGTGAGCACCAAACTAATCACAAAGCCCATAAATAAATCACGGACGCCGAAACAAAATATCACTTAATGATGTCCTTGGAGGGTCAGTAACCTTGTGAACGACGGCAGAGCGCAAACATTACCTTTACTTTGGCGAAACACCACCAAACAGATGGGAACGCTACTATTGTGATAACTGCATATTATCCCGGATGAACCTCAGATGGACTAATTACTAGCTAAGCATCCTCCTTGATTTCTGTATTCCGGAGTCAACGCGAACAAAGCTTGTACTGGACTTCGGGTTCCCAGTATTTGTTTAATCTTGGGAAGCAAATAATTGCCTCTCACATAACATACATTTAGACTTGTAAATGCTGTTGGCTTACTATTATCCTCTTGCTATTGTCCACAGGTGCGAGTAGCTGAAGACAGGCTCTGCAGGCATGGAAACTAAACTTCAGAAAACACGGTAAGGTTGAAGCATGTATTGAAACTGATTTGCAAAAAATACTTAACACTGCCCCCCCTCGCCCCACTATTGGTTATTGTTTTTAAAGACTGGGTTTGTGCTATAACTATGGGGTCGATTCATGGAAATAATGTGTGCCGAAAATTCCCGCGCAGAGGTGCCAAAACGTGCGAATCCCAGTAAAAGTGCAAAAATCGCAGTGCAAGTGCAAAAATCGCAGGAAACCAGCGCACATCGATTCATGGAAGTCCGTGCGCGAGAAAATCATTGGATGTGCGCTAAAAATGTGCGCCGCGCACGCCGACGCACAGGTCATCCAACAGCGTGCGCCACGGCCACTGCGAAATCGCACATAGCGCGGCGCACATCACAAAAGTAGGCGTAAGACGGGGCGTAACACTCGGAATGGGGAACAACGCGTGAAAATATGGGCGTCACGGGGGAAGTACAGGAGGCAAGTGCACGGAACGCCCACACGCTCGCCTACAACCCGTATTCATGGAATCGAATAGGGCAAACCAGCGCACGGTCAAAGAGGCGCACAGGGCCAAACAAGTACGCCACAAGAAAGCAGGCGGTAGCGCCCCTGCGATTGAAAAAAATGTGCGCTAACAAAAAGCACCCTTATACAGCCATGATGAATGGGCCATACAGTGGCCCTCTAGGAAAAATGAGGTGCAAAGGGTTACCGACAAACACGGACACCCGCTGTGTGAAAAATAGCGTGTGCGTGTGTTCCTGGGTGCGCGGGAAGTTCCACACGCGATTGTCCTGGGTACGTGTACTTCGGGGTGCGCGGGAAGTTCCACACGCGAATAGCCTGGGTATGTGTACTACGGGGTGCGCGGGAAGTTCCACACGTGATTGGCCTGGGTACGTGTACTTCGGGGTGCGCGGGAAGTTCCACACGCGATTGGCCTGGGTACGTGTATTCCGAGGTGCGCGGGAAGATTCACACGCGATTTCAGCAGGGTACGTGTATTTCGGTGGTGCCGGGGAATGCTACACGTGATTTGGCCATGTGGGTCCTCCCAGTTGTTCCCTCTACACCCTCCACGGCCCCTGCAGGCAGCCCACACCACAGGGGACTACCCTGCACCCCTGCTCATGTCCCACAGGCAACCCATCCACCATGGCCATGCCCACCAGCCAACCCACATGTCACCTTGCACTACTGATCACCAACACATGTCTCCCATCACCCCCACCCCTCAGCAGTGCAGGGGCACCCTCCACCAGGCCCCCAAACATGTCCAACTCATGTCTCCCTGCACCCCCACCCCCCAGCCACCAGGGGCAGCCTCCACCAGGCCCCCACCCATGTCTACCACCACCCCCACACCCCAGCAGTGCAGGGGCAGCCTCCACCAGGCCCCCACACATGTCTCCCACCACCCCCACCCCCCCAGCCACCAGGGGCAGCCTCCACCAGGCCCCCACTCATGTCTCCCACCACCCCCACCCCCCAGCAGTGCAGGGGCAGCCTCCACCAGGCCCCCACTCATGTCCAACTCATGTCTTCCTGCACCCCCACCCCCCAGCCACCAGGGGCAGCCTCCACCAGGCCCCCACTCATGTCTCCCATCACCCCCACCCCCAAGCCACCAGGGGCAGCCTCCACCAGGCCCCCACTCATGTCTCCCACCACCCCCACCCCCCAGCCACCAGGGGCAGCCTCCACCAGGCCCCCACTCATGTCTCCCACCACCCCCACCCCCCAGCCACCAGGGGCAGCCTCCACCAGGCCCCCACTCATGTCTCCCACCACCCCCATCCCCCAGCAGTGCAGGGGCAGCCTCCACCAGGCCCCCACTCATGTCTCCCACCACCCCCACCCCCCAGCCACCAGGGGCAGCCTCCACCAGGCCCCCACTCATGTCTCCCACCACCTCCACCCCCCAGCCACCAGGGGCAGCCTCCACCAGGCCTCCACTCATGTCCAACTCATGTCTCCCTGCACCCCCACCCCCCAGCCACCAGGGGCAGCCTCCACCAGGCCCCCACTCATGTCTCCCACAACCCCCAGCCCCCAGCCACCAGGGGCAGCCTCCACCAGGCCCCCACTCATGTCTCCCACCACTCCCACCCCCCAGCCACCAGGGGCAGCCTCCACCAGGCCCCCACTCATGTCTCCCACCACCCCCAACCCCCAGCCACCAGAGGAAGCCTCCACCAGGCCCCCACTCATGTCTCCCACCACCCCCACCCCCCAGCCACCAGGGGCAGCCTCCACCAGGCCCCTACTCATGTCTCCCACCACCCACACCCCCCAGCAGTGCAGGGGCAGCCTCCACCAGGCCCCCACTCATGTCTCCCACCACCCCCACCCCCCAGCCACCAGGGGAAGCCTCCACCAGGCCCCCACTCATGTCTCCCACCACCCCCACCCCCCAGCAGGGCAGGGGCAGCCTCCACCAGGCCCCCACTCATGTCTCCCACCACCCCCACCCCCCAGCCACCAGGGGCAGCCTCCACCAGGCCCCCACTCATGTCTCCCACCACCCCCACCCCCCAGCAGTGCAGGGGCAGCCTCCACCAGGCCCCCACTCATGTCTCCCCCCACCCCCACCCCCCAGCCACCAGGGGCAGCCTCCACCAGGCCCCTACTCATGTCTCCCACCACCCCTCAGCCACCAGGGGCAGCCTCCACCAGGCCCCCACTCATGTCTCCCCCACCCCCACCCGCCAGCAGTGCAGGGGCAGCCTCCACCAGGCCCCCACTCATGTCTCCCACCACCCCCACCCCCACCCCCCAGCCACCAGGGGCAGCCTCCACCAGGCCCCCACACATGTCTACCAGCACCCCCACCCCCCAGCAGTGCAGGGGCACCCTCCACCAGGCCCCCACACATGTCCCCCTGCAACCCCACCCCCCAGTCACCAGGGGCAACCTCCACCAGGCCCCCACTCATGTCTCCCACCACCCCCACCCCCCAGCCACCAGGGGCAGCCTCCACCAGGCCCCCACTCATGTCTCCCACCACCCCCACCCCCCAGCCACCAGGGGCAGCCTCCACCAGGCCCCCACTCATGTCTCCCACCACCCCCCAGCCACCAGGGGCAGCCTCCACCAGGCCCCCACTCATGTCCAACTCATGTCTCCCTGCACCCCCACCCCCCAGCCACCAGGGGCAGCCTCCACCAGGCCCCCACCCATGTCTACCACCACCCCCACCCCCCAGCAGTGCAGAGGCAGCATCCACCAGGCCCCCACTCATGTCTCCCACCACCCCCACCCCCCAGCCACCAGGGGCAGCCTCCACCAGGCCCCCACTCATGTCTCCCACCACCCCCACCCCCCAGCAGTGCAGGGGCAGCCTCCACCAGGCCCCCACTCATGTCCAACTCATGTCTCCCTGCACCCCCACCCCCCAGCCACCAGGGGCAGTCTCCACCAGGCCCCTGTTAGGGAGAATCCTCTGTTTAGGCTGAATTTCCTAACCTAGTGAGTCCCCCAGCAGCTTTGCTGGATTTCTGGATTTGTTTTTTCCATCCTGCCAAGAGTGAGACTCTTTTTCTCCCACTCTTGGACATGAATGTGTGTAATTCCATTGAATGTCAATGTGTTCTATGGGCTATGGGGTCCTTTACTCCATAGGGTCTCATATGTTTTGCTATGTGTGTTACACCGCACCCTCCGTGCTGTAACACTAGGGCGTCCTAGCGGACCTCCCTCATAGACTACATACCCGGGGACTGACTACTGTCTCCCCGGGCATGTAAAGTCACAATTGGCTTTACTAGACCTAAATTTACTAACAGAACTAGTACAAACCATCCTATTGTGGACGTACTAGTAGGGGTAATTCGATTACTCCTGGGTCTGTTATTCGAGGGGGCACTGTGCCGTCCCCCCTCGTCGAGTTTTGGCTGGTGGCAGTGGAAACTACTTGTTATGTTCGACCCCGAATATAACCCTATGGGATTCTTCCCATTGTTAGAGATTGATACTTTTTCTTGTTAGTCTCTAACATACCACCGGTCTACTTATCTTAAATAAGTCTATCGGATGGTATTTTCTGCCAGAACTCGGTTTTTAAAATGGCGTTTATGTTCGTCTCTGTGACTCCTAAACCAAAGGTTGAGCCCTTTGTTCCACTTTTGGCGGGCTTCTGTACAAAGACCCTCCAAAGTGGTGCCATTCTGTCTGGGTTACCACAGGGGTGTGGGAGGGGGTTTAGGCACCCTGGACCGAGTTGCCTTGCCAACTCCGGTCGCACTCTGGTGTGATTGGCCCAATTGGTGAGCCTCCCCGCTCACCACTTAGCGTATTTTGATTGACAGCCAGGCTGAATGAATGGGGGTTTTCTGCATAAAAGCAGGACTTTTGGGACTGGATCTTCAGAAGTCGCCACAGGACCTAAGAATCCGACGAGGGTAAAGCTGAGCCGACCTGCAACGACGACCCCTCCGGTGGAGCCCTGCTGAACCGACTCACCACTTCCTGACGACAGAGGAGATCTCCCTGCCGGAGAGTCTCTTCCCCTGACTGGTGGGAACAACCAGTCCCCTTTGCTTTTTCTTCGCCTCAGGACGCAGTGGTCGAATTGCCCGTGCAGAGCACCTCGGCAACCGGATAGCCACTACCCCTGTACCACGACCAAAAGGTGGTGCCTTGTGACGGAGCACTCCGCGGCTGGTCCCTTCCCTGGTGGTGCAACGATCTTCAACTTTTCATCGACGACGAGATCCTCTCTTCTCTTGGCAAAGACCGGACGTGCACCCACCGCCAGGAACAACTGCCCCCGCCGGAGCTGTCTCTCCACAATCAAGGTACTGTGTCCGCTTGGCTTCCCTTGTTGCCGGATAGAGTGAGGTGTCTTAATCCTCACCTCTCCATAGGGTCGCCTCCAAGCTTTCTCTAGCGTGTTGTTCTGAACTGGTCCAATCTGTCGATAACAATTGGCTACAAAGACTCGAACGCATTTCCACTAAGATACTTTTTGGGACATATCGCCTCGCCTCTCTCCGAGTGGGCCTGGCCTCTGAACTTTATGATCTACCGTGGTTCTTGCCTTTTTGCCTTGCATTTGTCCGTAAAGTATTGGGACCGTGTTGATTTCGTAACCTGCTTATTTTTCTCTCCCGTCCTAACAAATACTAGAGTGCCATCTAGGTTGAAGCATACACCTCTGTCTGCAAATAAGTGATGCTGGTAAAAACCTAGACTTGTCGAACTAGTGTTAGGGGGATTGATCTTTTTCTTCGTAGAGTAATTGTAATTGAAGTGTTTGCCGTAATAGTGCCAGAGTGTTTTCTATAGATGTGTCGTTATAAATAAATACCTTTATATCTTTACACTGAAGCCTTGTTGCGTGTTTGCTTGTCTTATTGTGTAGAATTGCCCTATGTTGTATACTCCACATACTGCCTAACTCTTCTTGAGGGTAGTCCAACTGCTCAGCCACAGCTACTAAGTGAATCTGTGTGGTACAGACTGCTACCAAGTGGGTTTACTGCCAAACACCTGTTGTCCTAAATCTTTTGCAGTGGTCCCAGAGGGAACTGCACAGGTTTCCGCCTAACAGCCCCCACTCATGTCTCCCATCACCCCCACCCCCCAGCCACCGGGGGCAGCCTCCACCAGGCCCCCACTCATGTCTCCCACCACCCCCACCCCCCAGCAGTGCAGGGGCAGCCTCCACCAGGCCCCCACTCATGTCTCCCACCACCCCCACCCCCCAGCCACCAGGGGCAGCCTCCACCAGGCCCCCACTCATGTCTCTCACCACCCCCACCCCCAGCCACCAGGGGCAGCCTTCACCAGGCCCCCACTCATGTCTCCCACCACCCCCACCCCCCAGCAGTGCAGGGGCAGCCTCCAGCAGGCCCCAACACATGTCTCCCACCATTCCCACCCCCCAGCCACCAGGGGCAGCCTCCACCAGGCCCCCACTCATGTCTCCCACCACCCCACCCCCCAGCAGTGCAGGGGCAGCCTCCACCAGGCCCCCACTCATGTCTCCCACCACCCCCACACCCCAGCCACCAGGGGCAGCCTCCACCAGGCTCCCACTCATGTCTCCCACCACCCCCACACCCCAGCCACCAGGGGCAGCCTCCACCAGGCCCCCACTCATGTCTCCCACCACCCCCACCCCCCAGCCACCAGGGGCAGCCTCCACCAGGCCCCCACACATGTCTACCACCACCCCCACCCCCCAGCAGTGCAGGGGCACCCTCCACCAGGCCCCCACACATGTCCCCCTGCACTCCCACCCCCCAGCCACCAGGGGCACCCTCCACCAGGCCCCCACTCATGTCTCCCACCACCCCCACCCCCCAGCCACCAGGGGCAGCCTCCACCAGGCCCCCACTCATGTCTCCCACCACCCCCACCCCCCATCCACCAGGGGCAGCCTCCACCAGGCCCCCACTCATGTCTCCCACCACCCCCACCCCCCAGCCACCAGGAGCAGCCTCCACCAGGCCCCCACTCATGTCTCCCACCACCCCCACCCCCCAGCCACCAGGGGCAGCCTCCCCCAGCCGTGCGATTTGCCTGAGTACGTGTACTTCGGGGTGCGCGGGAAGTTCCACACGCGATTAGCCTGGGTACGTGTACTACGGGGTGCGCGGGAAGTTCCACACGCGATTGGCCTGGGTACGTGTACTTCGGGGTGCGCGGGAAGTTCCACACGCGATTTGCCTGGGTACGTGTACTACGGGGTGCGCGGGAAGTTCCACACGCAATTGGCCTGGGTACATGTACTTCGGGGTGCGCGGGAAGTTCCACACGCGATTGGCCTGGGTACATGTATTTCGGGGTGCGCGTGAACTTCCACACGCGACTGGGCCTGTGAGAGTGGGGTACGTGTATTCCAGGGGTGGGCGGGAATATTTACTCGCGACTGGGCCTGGGAGAGCGTGCTACGTGTATTCCTGGGGTGGGCGGGAAGATTCACACGTTCGCCTACGACACGCCGAAAAATAAATGGTCCAATCCTGAAACACGTACGCCAGCATGAAGCAGGTGTACGTCGACCCGCGCAGCATAAAAGTGAGCGCAAACAACAAACAAGCTTTGAGGCCAGGATGAATATACCGTTCCTAGCAGCAGTGGCCGTGGGTTACCAAAGGAGGAGGAGGAGGAGGATAGTGAGGGCCAGAATTTTCACTCCCAGAACCAGCCTTTTTGGGATGCCTGATGACCAGGTGTATGGAAGGTACAGGTTTCCACCACACATAATACTGGGCCTGGTCAGTGAGTGGGAGGATGACCTCACATCACCCACCCTGTGCTCCCAAGCACTCAGCCCCCTGGAGAAGGTCCTCAATGTACTGCACTTCTTGGCCACAGGATCATTTCAGCGGACAAGTGCCATAGTGGGTGGGGTGTCACAGGCCACGCAGTCACGCTGCCTACACCAGGTCTTGAACATCATCACTGCACGCCCATCAGTCCGTAGGCACATATACCTGCCCAGGACACCTGCAGAAAGGCAGGCTGCCACCCTCGATTTCTACGGTGTGGCACAATTCCCAAAAGTGCTAGGTGCCATTGACTGCACCCATGTGGCACTACGTCCCCCCCAGGGCATCTGAGCACATTTATAGGAACCGCAAGCACTGGCATTCCATCAACGTGCAGGTAGTATGTAATGCCAAGGGAATCATCACCTCAGTATATGCCAACTATCCAGGGTCCACTCAAGACAGCTTCATTTACCGAATGTCTACCCTAAGCCGGGACCTAGAAGCTGGGCGGCATGGCGATACATGGCTGCTTGGTGAGTATGAATGCCACTGCACATGCATGCATGTCAGATGCAGAGTTATGTCACTACCCCACTAATGATACCCATCACCTCCTCACCAGGGGACAGTGCCTACCCTCTGAGCACCCACATGATGACGCCAATTCGGAACCCCATCACGCCTCCAGAGGTAAGATACAACACAGCCCATATTGCAACCCGGGGCATAGTGGAGCGCACATTCGGAGTGCTCAAGTCACGCTTTCGCTCCCTTGACCGTTCTGGCGGGCAGCTGTTATATGTGCCCCCAGTAGTGTGCAGGTTCATAGTGGTAGCATGTGTCCTGCACAATGTTGCAACATGCCGGGGCCTGGCTGTGGACATGGTGGTGCCCCCACATCCCCAACCACATGCACACCCGCTGCGCATGGGAGGGGAGAGGGCACAGGGTGAGGTAGCCCGTACGCAGCTGGTGGCTAATTACATCACATAGAAATCACACCCCAGTGGAGTGCACACAGCCCTGGCACATACCATCTGAAAAGCAATGATGACTCGACCCTACAATTAAGACGAACAAAGGGACAGTCAACTGTCAGAACCATAGCAGCCTGAGATTGTTCATGTGGAAGTGTCACAATGTGTGCATCCCTACCTACACAAACACCACCAATGCAGTGTCATCAAAAGACACTTCCATGCTGCAGAAATGAATACCCACTCGCAAAATACTACATGAAAACAGTGCCATGTCACCCAACCCCGGCCACACAACACACCATGGCATGTCATGCAATGTGAAAGGAAACAAATTAATCCCCACAACATGCCCCAAGTGTCACCAGCTACAGTGTCCCTAATGGAAACATGTCCACACATGAAATGCTCACAGTAATGCAGGACCTACAACACACATTACCAAATACTTACCAAGAATACCAATCACCTACACAACCTTCAACCTACATTAAACATGACATTACAGACTTAAAAATTTGCTAGCCTCACTACCTGATGATGCCAGCCCTCCGAACACTTCCAAGTATACAGTGTTAGCGCCACTGTCCCAAAAAAAAAAAAAAAAATCAAAAATGGCCATTAATTGGCCCGGGGGGGTGGGGGAGGCCACCCAGGAGGTCCGAGGACAGGGTACACACCAAAACCCACCTGTATGGATCTTGCGAGGAAAAAAAACACCTCCATGGGCTCATGGCCTACACGGCTACCCTATTGTGGGAGTATCACTGCTGTCGCTCGCATCACCCTCTGCAGCTGCATCAGGAGGTGGTGGCACTATGGGAGGCAGCCCACGCAAAGCCCTAGTCTGTTCCTCCATGGCTGCAAGCATGCGGGTGTGGTAGGTCTCGATCTGGAGGATAAGTGTGCGGAGGTCCCCATGCAACAACTCACGGGATGCCCGGACCTCCGCCCTATTTGCCTGCATTTCAGCTGAGAGCGTACGTGTGAGACGCTCCAGCTGCTGTTCTGTCCTGTTTGTTGAAGCCTCAAGCTCAACAAGAGTCGTCCTGAGGTGAAGGAGTTCCACCCTCAGGGCTTCCCTGTGGCCCTGGGACTCTATGGAAATGGCTTCCTGCAGAGTCGCCAATGCCGCCCGCCTGTCCCTGTCGGAGGCCAACATGTCCTCCCTGTGTGACTGGTAGATGGAGTCGGTTGCCTGCTGTAGTCGCTCCATCAGCCTTTCGGGGGGGACAATGGAAGTGGCCAACCTATCCATGGCCTGAGCCATCATCTCTGATGATGCTGCCTGTTGGGTTGCCATACCGTATATGGATTGCTCCCATGCGGTATTGCCAGGTGGCGTACGGCCACCACGTCGGCGGGCACCACACCTGTCTGGGGCAAGGCGGACTGCGCCTTGCTGTGCCGGCACTGCCTGAGGCTGCAGGACTGCATTCCCCCTCTGATCTGCTGGCTCAGGAACAGGATCAGATGTTGCGGAGTGTGACCCTGCATCCGTAACCACCAAAGGCGTACCTGCCAACACTGACATCCCCATTGAGGGTTCTAACCACCAAAGGCGTACCTGCCACCACTGACATCCCCATTGAGGGTTCTAACCCTGGTGCAGGTGGGGCGGACAGAACAGAATCCCTCCCAGGAACACTCACCTGCGACGGCACATAGGTCACATCATCCGAATCGACACTTGAATACAGCTCGGGGGAGGTGCAGCCAGAGACACCCCTTGAGAGCACGACCTGCAGCAGTTGTGGGTTCTCACCCACCACCACACCACGTCCCTCACTGGTGGTCGTTTGGCCCTCAGACCCCTCCTGGGTCTGCACCATCTCCACAACCCCAGCAGTATCAAGTGCGTCATCCCCTGCAAAGACATAAAAGAAAACAAATGGAAACAGGCATTAGCACTATGGCACACAATTAGGGCTGAGAGGCTACAGAAACAGTACTTGATTGACACATGTCCCACATGACTAAAACCCTCCCATGCATGCACCATCACTGCGTGTGAAGGGGAAGCAGGTGGCACACATTGATGACACCAAGATGGAAGATGAACACATTTGTTGCGTGCTGCCTAGCAGTGGCATCACACATTGGCCAGTGATTGGCAGGTCAAATACACATGCCATCACACAGATGGCATGTACCCTAGCCATGAAGTGAAGAGGGAGAGGATGTCACCAATTGTTCATTCAGTCCACTTTGCTAATGTAATTGATTTTTTCATTGAAATGGTTCGAATGTTTAACCTGCAGCTGCCAGTCCAAAATGGTCCTGTAGCACAGGGACATGTCTAAACAAATCATGTCCAGGAAACTAAGCCAGTCCACTGTACCATAGCCATGTCAGACATGTGACAATAGGACTGAGAAATCCCGAGTAAAAGTGGTGGTATGCAAACAATCTGCCTGAATAAACCGAGGTAAATAAGCAACAATGTTGTGGCAAGATGACACTCCAAGGGCAACTGGCGTGGTGTTGGGCTGGATGTCTAATGTTGGCAGAAGGGATGCTGCTATACCCAAATTCTGGTGCGCAGAATGTATAGGAAGAGGCACATGGGTGACGCAAACCACTCAGGCACACACACCCTCACCTGGCACCCAAACAGAAGCCCTCCCACACACACCATGCACATGGATGACACACACATGCATGTGCACTCACCGGTCAATGCCTCGTAATCTGCCAGTTCTCCCACGCCTTGGATCTGTTCCTCGTGACGTAGGTCCCAGCAACCTGCTCATGTGGAGTGAGTTCTATGTCGTCTGCTGGAGACCCACCTCCAGTCACTAGAGTTGCGGCATGACTTGAGGCCAGCTTATTCTTTGCCCTGCGCTTCAGGTCATTCCAGCGCTTGTAGCATTCAGTAGCTGTGCACCTCACGATTCCAAGGGCACTTATGATGTCCGCAATGGTCTGCCAGTGTGCCTGACGTTGTGCAGGTGTAGTCTTGGATCCTGCAACAATCACCATTTTGCGGTCATGTGCGGACACATACTCTACAAGTGCATTCAGTTCGGCCTCATTGAAGCTGGGCTTCCTTGACAGGCCGGACTGTGTAGCCGTGTCTGGGGCATCAGCCTCTACTGGACGAGCACTCTTCCTCTTCCGCTTGGAAGGTGGTGGGGATCCTGAGTGTCCTACGCCACTCTGGACACTAGGGGCAGGAGCCCCGGTGGACTCTGTACTAGGAGTGTAGGATTGCACACTCAGCATGGGAGTTGGTGCAGGCATTAGCTCAAGTGTGATGGTGTCAGGGGGAATGTCAGCATGATGGACTTGGACCGACACTGTCCTGGCTGGGTGTGTGAGAGGTGGGGTGGATGGAGCCGCAGCTGTCCCTGCAGCCTCCCCAGCCTGCCTACGCGGGGCAGCAGATGACCTAGCTGCCCCTGATCCACGTGGCCTGATGACACCAACGGGCACCGGCGCACGTGGCCTAGACCTGCTGACCTGGAAGTCAGCCAAGGAGTCACCCTGTGCCAGGTCTGGTTCCACAGTGGGCTGGTCCAACAAGAGCTGAGCATGGATGGTGTCAGCCACGTTACCCTCAACCAGGGGGGGGGAGGCATGGGTGTCCCTGACTACTCCTCCACACATGGGGGGCTAGGGGCGCCCTGCAAGTCACGGCCACGTCCCATACCGGATCCAGCACGGCCACCACTTGGGGCTCGGCCACCTTTGCCACCCTTACGGCTTGTTCGCCTCCCAGCCATGGCACTGATGTTATTGTGCATATGGGAGTCGATGTGAACTATTGTGCTGGGCAATTGGGGGTCAAAGGGGTTGGGTACCAGGTGGTAATCGTACCCTAGTGCTCTAGCAAGGCTGTATGTCACCCCTGGGGAAAGATGACGGGTCACGCAACGCACAGGCACCCCAAAAAAGGGAAGTAAGGTGCACGCAACCCCTCCTAGACCACGTGTGTGGAAAAATAAACCTGCACTACGCTGTGGCACCCAGAAACACAAAAATGAACGTATGCGTGTCACACGCAGCCTAGAATGACCTCTGAAGGGGTATGCGACATACGGCGCAAGCACAGATGTTAAATACGTGCGCCAGGAACAAAAGCGTGAAAAATATGCGCGTGTGCGCGTTGGCAACACCCCCGCCAAAAGAAGAATTGTATGCTGTCTGAGGAGACAGGACAACAGTAGAAGGGAACGCTGTTTGAGGAAACAGGCCCAGGAAAAAGAGGAAAAGAGAAAAAGCTGTCAGAGGTAACAGGGAGTACGAACTTGAACCGTGAAGTAAATCGCGTGTGAACTGACAAGAAGTACAGATTTCACCCACTCGCTCTCCACAAAAAGCACGTACAAGGAAATGGCGTTCTACACATACCTTTTTATACACACATCACAGACGCGCATACGCGATGAGGCCATTTCCACCAATTACACGCTTTGACACTCGGACGTGTATCTTTTTTTTTTACACGCGCCATTCTCTACGGCCATGCGCGTGACGTCATAGCTGCGCATGGGGGCCTTTGGGCCAATGAAATCGCGTGTGCGTGCAGACGCGCTTACGCGCTAAGGGCCTTTCCTCGAATTACACGCAGACGTGCAGGATTTTCACGTGCCAAATCACTCTGTATCAAGCTGACCATGCGTAAGCACACAGAAGACCACGCTCCTGCCCAGAAAGCCGATTTACTGCCCCCCAGAGCCCCGAGCACGCTCCCACCTGTCATCTGCTGCTGCCTGACTGCCTGCTGCCCACGTGCCCTGCCATTTGCTTCCTGCAAATCAGCCAGGGGTGCTGTTGCTGTGACCACCCCTGCTGGAACTGAAGACTCCCGACTGGGATTCCATCGCTCCACAGCCCAGCCCCTGGACCCAGTTGCCCACCCACTCCTGCCTCTGGGGTTGTCATGTCGGGCACTGCAACATCTGGCACCACTGACAACCCCCGGCCAGAGAGGCAGAGGGGCACCAGCTTCAGTGCCTGGTGGAGCAAGTCCTGGGGCAGTATGATGCCCTCTTCGGAAGTGTGCGCGCCGACATGGAAGGACAGACTCGGATCTGGACGGACATCGTGACTGCCATCAACGCGGAGGGGGTGGCAGTCCGCGACTTCCAACATGTCAAGAAGCGCTGGGAGGACTTCAGGTCCAGGACCCTGAACAAGGCCCGCCGCCTCTTGAAGGCAGCGGATGCTAAGGGGCGCCGGGGCCACTTGTCGGAAGATCAGATGAGGGTCCTGGAACGCATATCCCCAGCGCTCCACGTCCAGGTCCTTGAGAGGCAGACCCGTCTGGAGTCGAGCGGTAAGTGTACATGCATCATGATTGTAAGCTGTGCGTGTGGTGATGTGCCAGTAGTGTGCCGGTTGCACATCTGTTTGTATGGGGCCGAGTATGGGTGGGGGTGTACAGGGCCATGAGGCTAACACATGCGAGGGCTGTCATGTGTGAGACATGGATGGTGCTTGTGTGTGTAGGCTTGCATGCCAATTGCAGTTGTGTAGGCACACATGTTTGGATGAATGTGTATGTAAGTAGGCATGTTCGTGATGTCACGCATGTATGTTGTTTTCAGCTGCATGTATCAGCACTGTGTACATGTGCATGTGTGTGTATTTGACAAGGGTGCAACAGTGATGCAACATGGATGCATGTGACAGCGGGATGGGGAAGCCTGATTGGCAGATGTGACATGGAGGCCCATCGGAACACTGCGACAGTTGGCTGAGGTGTTGTTAGGTGGAAACCTGTGCAGTTCCCTCTGGGACCACTGCAAAAGATTTAGGACTACAGGTGTTTGGCAGTAAACCCACTTGGTAGCAGTCTGTACCACACAGATTCACTTGGTAGCTGTGGCTGAGCAGTCAGACTTCCCTCAAGAAGAGTTAGGCAGTATGTGGAGTATACAAAATAGGGCAATCTACACAGTAGAACAAGCAAACACAGAACAAGGCTTCGGTGTAAAGATATAAAGGTATTTATTTATAACGACACATCTATATAAAACACTCTGGCACTAATACGGCAGACAACTTCAATCGCAATAACTATGAGAAAAAGATCAATCCCTCTAACAATAGTTCGACAAGTCTAGGTTCAACGGCATCACTTATTTGCAGACAGAGGTGTATGCTTTAACCTAGATGGCACTCTAGTATTCGTTAGGATGGGAGAGAAAAAGGCGGGTTAATAAATCAACTCGATACCAATACGTGTAAGAACAAAGATGCAAGGTGAGAAGACAAGAACCACTGTAGATTCCAAAGTTCAGAGGCCAGGCCCACTCGGAGAGAGGTAAGGTGATATGTCCCAAAAAGTATCTTAGTGGAAATGCGTTCGAGTCTTTGTAGCAAATTGTTATCGGCAGATTGGACCAGTTCAGAACAACACGCTAGAGAAAGCTTGGAGGCGACCCTATGGAGAGGCGAGGATTAAGACACCTCACTCTATCCGGCAACAAGGGAAGCCAGGCGGACACAGTACCTTGATTGTGGAGAGACAGCTCTGGCGGGGGCAGTTGTTCCTGGTGGTGGATGCACGTCCGGTCTTTGCCATGAGAAGAGATGATCTCGTCGTCGAAGGAAAGTTGAAGATCGTTGCACCACCAGGGAAGAGACCAGCCGCGGAGTGCTCCGTCACAAGGCACCACCTTTTGGTCACGGTACACGGGTAGTGGCTATCCGGTTGCCGAGGTGCTCTGCACGGGCAATTCAACCACTGCGTCCTGAGGCGAAGAAAAAGCAAAGGGGACTGGTTGTTCCCACCAGTCAGGGGAAGAGACTCTCCGGCAGGGAGATCTCCTCTGTCGTCGGGAAGTGGTGAGTCGGTTCAGCAGGGCTCCACTGGAGGTGTCGTCGTTGCAGGTCGGCTCAGCTTTACCCTCGTCGGATTCTTAGGTCCTGTGGCGACTTCTGAAGATCCAGTCCAAAAGCCCTGCTTTTATGCAGAAAACCCCCATTCATTCAGCCTAGCTGTCACTCAAACACGCTAAGTGGTGAGCAGGGAGGCTCACCACTTGGGCCAATCACACCAGAGTGTGACCGACCGGAGTTGGCAAGGCAACTCGGTCCAGGGTGCCTAAACCCCCTCCCACACCCCTGTGGTAACCCAGACAGAATGGCACCACTTTGGAGGGTCTCTGTACAGAAGCCCGCCAAAAGTGGAACAAAGGGCTCAACCTTTGGTTTAGGAGTCACAGAGACGAACACCGACGCCATTTTAAAAAGCCGAGTTCTGGCAGAAAATACCATCCGATAGACTTATTTAAGATAAGTAGACCGGTGGTATGTTAGAGATTAACGAGAAAAAGTATCAATCTCCAACAATGGGACGAATCCCATAGGGTTGCATTCGGGGTCGAATATAACAAGTAGTTTCCACTGCCACCAGCCAAAACTCGACGAGGGGGGACGGGACAGTGCTCCCTCGAATAACAGACCCAGTAGTAATTGAAGTACCGCTACTACTACCTCCACAATAGGATGGTTTGTACTAGTTCTGTTAGTAAATTTAGGTCTAGTAAAGCCAATGGTGACTTTACATGCCCGGGGAGACAGTAGTCAGTCCCCGGGTATGGAGTCTATGATGGAGGTCGGCTAGTACGTTCCAGTGCTACGGCACGGAGAGTGCGGTGTAACACACATAGCAAAACATATGAGACCCTATGGAATAAAAGACCCCGTAGCCCATAGAACACATTGACATTCAAAGGAATTACACACATTCATGTCCAAGAGTGGGAGAAAAAGTGTCTCACTCTTGGCAGGATGGAAAAAAACAAACTCCAGAAATCCAGCAAAGCTGCTGGGGGACTCATTAGGTTAGGAAATTCAGTCTAAACAGAAAATTCTCCCTAACAGGTGTCCACATGCATGCAAGTGTGGTGGTATGCGTGCATGTGTAGTGCACTCCCTGTGTTGAATGTGATGTCTGGCTCACCTTTGCCTGCTCATGCTGTTGTATGTGTATGGATGGTGCTGGCAGTTGCGATGCGACTGTGGTATGGCTCATGTGTGCAAGTTGAAATGACATGTGTGTTGCCAATTGTGATGCCATGTCTGAGGTTTGCCAATGCCACTCATGTGCAACTGTCATGTGTGTATGTGTCCATTGTACAGTGCCCTGATGCCTGTGTTTTATTTCTGCCTGTCTGCAGCGTCAACTGATGAAGAGGGCGGAGAAGGTGCTGTGGAGCACAGAGGCAGGGATCGCACCACCAGCCGGAGACGCAAGGCCCGTCTCCCTTCCCAGGTTGTGATCTCGTCGGGGAGTGAGGAGTCCGGTGCCGCGTCCCAGGCCGCAGCTGCCGGGGGGAGGTCCAAGAGGCGGAGGTCGGAGTTGGACTCCTCGGCAGCAGAAGGGGCAGCTGGGACCCCACAGGGCCCAACGGGGGAAGATGGCACGGAGTCATCCAGGTTGGTGGGGGGTTTGGTGGAGGAGGAGGCCGTGCAAGCAACAGAGACGGGGTCTGGAGGTGGGGATTCCACTGGTGCTAGTGGTGCAGTGCAGGAGCAGGGACAGGAGGCAGCACAGGTCGCCGCGGAGGTGCCTGTGTGCAATCCTGTCCCTGATCCTGTCACTGCATCATCTTGCACCAGCAGCGATGCCTACGTCCAGACCCGTTTGCCTCGAGGCAATCCGCAAGGAGTTTGGGGTGAACATGTGGACGGCCCTGCGGACCCTCGGGGCTATGGGAGGACCGCCTCTGGGACATTGAGCAGGAGTTCGATGATGCCCTGGCCCGGAACATCCCGAAGTGAGCCGTCGGACTAGCCCGCTGCCCTTGTAAATAGTTCTGTAGTTAGTGTTAGGTTTCCTTTGGTTTTGAATTTTTTTTGGACCTTTTGGACAATGGGCCACATTTTTGTATATAGTTTTTTTTTTAGGTAGTGTTATTAGATAGGTTTCATTTCTTCGGTTGGGATCATGGACCCTGGATTGTTTATCTGTATATAGTTGACTTTTGGATTCTCAATTTTTTTTATGATTTCCCCATGGAGCAATGGTTTTCGATTTTAATTTTCCATTGGATTTACTTTTGTGGACTGTGACTTTGGACACCTTTCCTTTGCATTATGATTTGTGGTTTTGCATTATTTCACGGACCTGCTGTTTTTTCTTTTTTAAATTTCCATTATTATTTGTTTATTTTTGATTCAATTTATGTTGCTTTTAATACATATTTTTTCTTCAAAGTTCAATGTGTAGTATCATCTCATTGGTTTCATGCATATCATGATATGGGTTTTGACATTCACTGACACCCATTGGGTGTATGTGAGGGACATGTGTTCATTTGCAAACTTGCAATTGGGGTTCTATCATGTTTTTGCCATTTCTAAGTGGGTGGATGCAATACTCAGGTGGGTGTTTGGCATTTGGAGGCTGACCATAAGGGCCAGGGATCTACAGTGTGGTGACATGTTGGCTGGGGGACATGAGTGGGGGCCTGGTGGAGGCTGCCCCTGCACTGCTGGGGGGTGGGGGTGGTGGGAGACATGAGTGGGGGCCTGGTGGAGGCTGCCCCTGCACTGCTGGGGGGTGGGGGTGCAGGGAGACATGAGTAGGGCATGAGTGGGGGCCTGGTGGAGGCTGCCCCTGCACTGCTGGGGGGTGGGGGTGGTGGGAGACATGAGTGGGGGCCTGGTGGAGGCTGCCCCTGCACTGCTGGGGGGTGGGGGTGCAGGGAGACATGAGTTGGACATGAGTGGGGTCCTGGTGGAGGGTGCCCCTGGATGCTGGGGTGTGGGGGTGGGGGTGGTGGGAGACATGAGTGGGGGCCTGGTGCAGGCTGCCCCTGCACTGCTGGGGGGTGGGGGTGATGGGAGACATGAGTTGGACATAAGTGGGGGCCTGGTGGAGGGTGCCCCTGGATGCTGGGGGGTGGGGGTGATGGGAGACATGAGTGGGGGCCTGGTGGAGGCTGCCCCTGCACTGCTGGGGGGTGGGGGTGGTGGTAGACATGAGTGGGGGCCTGGTGGAGGCTGCCCCTGCACTGCTGGGGGGTGGGGGTGCAGGGAGACATGAGTTGGACATGAGTGGGGGCCTGGTGGAGGGTGCCCCTGCACTGCTGGGGGGTGGGGGTGCAGGGAGACATGAGTTGGACATGAGTGGGGGCCTGGTGGAGGGTGCCCCTGGATGCTGGGGGGTGGGGTGGTGGGAGACATGGGTGGGGGCCTGGTGGAGGCTGCCCCTGGATGCTGGGGGTGATGGGAGACATGAGTGGGGGCCTGGTGGAGGCTGCCCATGCACTGCTGGGGGGTGGGGGTGCAGGGAGACATGAGTGGGGGCCTGGTGGAGGGTGCCCCTGGAGGAGGGTGCCCCTGGATGCTGGGGGGTGGGGGTGGTGGGAGACCGGAGTGGGGGCCTGGTGGAGGCTGCCCCTGCACTGCTGGGGGGTGGGGGCGATGGAGACATGAGTTGGACGTGAGTGGGGGCCTGGTGGAGGCTGCCCCTGCACTGCTGGGGGGTGGGGGTGATGGTAGACATGAGTGGGGGCCTGGTGGAGGGTGCCCCTGGATGCTGGTGGGTGGGGGTGGTGGTAGACATGAGTGGGGGCCTGGTGGAGGCTGCCCCTGCACTGTTGGGGGGTGGGGGTGGTGGTAGACATGAGTGGGGGCCTGGTGGAGGCTGCCCCTGCACTGCTGGGGGGTGGGGGTGCAGGGAGACATGAGTTGGACATGAGTGGGGGCCTGGTGGAGGCTGCCCCTGGATGCTGGGGTGTGGGGGGTGGTGGGAGACATGAGTTGGACATGAGTGGGGGCCTGGTGGAGGGTGCCCCTGGATGCTGGGGGGTGGGGGTGGTGGGAGACATGAGTGGGGGCCTGGTGGAGGCTGCCCCTGCACTGCTGGGGGATGGTGGTGATGGGAGACATGAGTTGGACATGAGTGGGGGCCTGGTGGAGGGTGCCCCTGCACTGCCGGGGGATCGGGGTGATGGGAGACATGAGTGGGGGCCTGGTGGAGGCTGCCCCTGCACTGCTGGGGGGTGGGGGTGATGGTAGACATGAGTGGGGGCCTGGTGGAGGGTGCCCCTGGATGCTGGGGGGTGGGGGTGGTGGTAGACATGAGTGGGGGCCTGGTGGAGGCTGCCCCTGGATGCTGGGGGGTGGGGGGTGGTGGGAGACATGAGTGGGGGCCTGGTGGAGGCTGCCCCTGCACTGCTGGGGGACGGTGGTGATGGGAGACATGAGTTGGGGCCTGGTGGAGGCTGCCCCTGGATGCTGGGGGTGATGGGAGACATGAGTGGGGGCCTGGTGGAGGCTGCCCATGCACTGCTGGGGGGTGGGGGTGCAGGGAGACATGAGTGGGGGCCTGGTGGAGGGTGCCCCTGGATGCTGGGGGGTGGGGGTGGTGGGAGACCGGAGTGGGGGCCTGGTGGAGGCTGCCCCTGCACTGCTGGGGGGTGGGGGTGATGGAGACATGAGTGGGGGCCTGGTGGAGGGTGCCCCTGGATGTTGGGGGGTGGGGGTGGTGGTAGACATGAGTGGGGGCCTGGTGGAGGCTGCCCCTGCACTGTTGGGGGGTGGGGGTGGTGGTAGACATGAGTGGAGGCCTGGTGGAGGCTGCCCCTGCACTGCTGGGGGGTGGGGGTGCAGGGAGACATGAGTTGGACATGAGTGGGGGCCTGGTGGAGGCTGCCCCTGGATGCTGGGGGGTGGGGGGTGGTGGGAGACATGAGTTGGACATGAGTGGGGGCCTGGTGGAGGGTGCCCCTGGATTCTGGGGGGTGGGGGTGGTGGGAGACATGAGTGGGGGCCTGGTGGAGGCTGCCCCTGCACTGCTGGGGGATGGTGGTGATGGGAGACATGAGTTGGACATGAGTGGGGGCCTGGTGGAGGGTGCCCCTGCACTGCCGGGGGGTGGGGGTGATGGTAGACATGAGTGGGGGCCTGGTGGAGGGTGCCCCTGGATGCTGGGGGTGGTGGTAGACATGAGTGGGGGCCTGGTGGAGGCTGCCCCTGCACTGCTGGGGGGTGGGGGCGGTGGTAGACATGAGTGGGGGCTTGGTGAAGGCTGCCCCTGCACTGCTGGGGGGTGGGGGTACAGGGAGACATGAGTTGGACATGAGTGGGGGCCTGGTGGAGGGTGCCCCTGGATGCTGGGGGGGTGGGGGTGCAGGGGGACATGAGTGGGGGCCTGGTGGAGGGTGCCCCTGGATGCCGGGGGGTGGGGGTGGTGGTAGACATGAGTGGGGGCCTGGTGGAGGGTGCCCCTGGTGGCTGGGGGTGCAGGGGGACATGCGTTGGTGGGCAGTAGTGCAAGGTGACATGTGGGTTGGCTGGGGGGCATGGCCATGGTGGATGGGGTGCCTGCGGGACATGTGCAGGGAAGGCCCCTCTTGTGTGGGCCACCTGCAGGGGCCGTGGAGGGTGTAGAGGAAACACCTGGGAGGACCCACACATGCAATTCACGTGTGGTGCTCCCCGCGCACCCCTGGAATACACGTACCCTGATGGAATCGCGTGTGATACTTCCTGCGCACCCCTGAAATATACGTACCCTGCTGCTTTTGCGTCTGATACTTCCTGCGCACCCCTGGAATGCACGTACCCTGCTGCTTTTGCGTGTGATACTTCCCGCGCACCCCTGGAATACACGTACCCTGTTGGAATCGCGTGGGATACTTCCCGCGCACCCCTGAAATACACATACCCTGCTGCTTTTGCGTGTGCTACTTCCTGCGTACCCCTGGAATACACGTACCCTGCTGTTTTCGCGTGTGTTACTTCCCACGCACCCCTGGAATACACGTACCCTACTGTTTTTGCGTGTGATACTTCCCGCGCACCCCTGGAATACACGTGCCCTGATGGAATCGCGTGTGTTACTTCCCACGCACCCCTGAAATACACGTACCCAGGACAATCGCGTGTGAAACTTCCCACAAACCACTGAAATACACGTTCCCCGCTTGGCGTTTGCTGTTTGGCAGCCCTGTGAACTGGTCCATGGTTAGCGCAGCCCTTTGCGATGATTTGGGGATTTTGAAGGCTTTTCCTTGCGCAAGGGCGTTCTTGGGGGGGTAACTGGCGCTGCTGCAGGGTCGCTGCGCCACGGCTGGTTTCGGGGGCTAAAATCCATGAATACGCTTTGCGATGAAAAGGATTTTTTCGCACGCGGCTGGCGCAGTGTATCGCACGGGGACACTGTGCGCCAGCCGCGTGCGCCACTTTTGTGCGAATTTGTATGAATTACCCTGTTAGTCATCTTCAAATTTCGGGATAGATATTAATCAGGTATTGATCATGTTTCAGCTTCGATGCGCGATGATGAGCGCTTTCTACAAATGACCGGTAGATGGCAGTGTACCACAATAAAATGTAATGCCAAAAAAAACAAAGCCAACAAACCAAAAAGATGAATTATCTTGGAAATGGGATGACCTATCGAGTCAGAAATAGTTGCATTATTTTGGCAATGAAATAAAGAATATGCCATGCAAATTTCATGACACCAGACTTCACGGTTCATGCGGAGTTAGGTCCCCTTGAACGCTACATACAAACCCACAAACAGACACGACTTTGTTTTATACATATAGATGTGATTTTAATGGGATATTTAATTTTGAAGGTTGATTTTATTACTGTACTTGAAATGGATTCTATTTTTTTGTTTTTGTTTTGTGTTATTGGGTTTTAAGGGTTTTCATCTGAAATAAGCATTTTCAACCACCTCCATTTGCAAATGGTCCAATTCCAAGACAGCGCAATCACATCTGAAGAACATCTCAAATTTATGCTGCCAGGTATTCGAAATATGCCGGAATGTGTCAGCCGGGTGCTACCTACACACTCTTCCCTTTGTTCTCCACCTACACTCACCTTTCATACGGTTTACTCTTGACTAGGTCACACTCAACTTCTAGGCTTGACATTACCAGAATTACTATTCAGGGTTTGCCAGATGAAAAAGATGTAAAGATAATCCTGAGCAATAAGTCACCACAGTTCAAGGGTCAGCTTGAGGAACACTCAAGATCATCACGCTTGTTCTTAATTACCTATTACATTTGGAAAATACCACACTTATACAGTCCAGTTGATTCCAAAAATATTAGATTTTACCTTTTTTCTTCAATTCTGAGTTATGGTACTTCGTAACTGGATATACATGCACACAAACCCACAAGAAAAGGATCCCATGCATAGCCATTCAACAAATGCAAAAGCTGTAAGCTATTGAAAGAATCATTATTTAACACACAAAGCTGTGAAATCACATCGAACAATATTAGCTCATGGAAAATAAATGCAAACAGTCAAAATAATTCATATATTTAGACATGAGAAAACCCTACCCCATCACACATAAACCATACTTCAATCATACCCAAACAATCCTACGTACATGCAGACAAGATACAATTGAAAATGTACAAAATATGTATAACTTTAAAGAACAAAAGAAAAATGAAAGTGACAATTCCTGTCTGGCCCCGGCTCTAGGCCAGTAAAAGCATCCAAAACGAAATTCTTCAGACCTTTGGTAAATAAATGTAGCAGTTCATGAGGTCACAAAAGTGTGTTTCAAATGGATGGAACACTTCATAGAGACCAACTTGAGTGTCGGCTTGGAGGTCAATACACTTTAACTGGACCTCTGCCTTCATCAGGGCCAAGGAACATTCCGTCAATAAAGAAACCACATATCACTAAAATGCAACCAAATTCTGCATATATCCGCACCCAGGGCATGTGCAAGCAGATTCAGTGCTGCATGCTGTACCCACAATTGAGCATCTAATATTAAAATCAGAATCAAACCGCCCCTCTTCCCCATAGGCATCACTGTGCCAACGACCTATACTCCCTACAGTCTCAAACCTAGTGTATGCTATTAAGTCACGTGAAGACGTGTGAGGCAAGGTGAAAAAACGAAAAAGCATGTTACACTACCCGTTTCATGTGTGCCATGTTTACCAAGCCTGGGGAACTGCCCAGCTCGCTCTCACATCATGGTGTGCATCTACATACCAGTTGGACTGGTAAGCATACAGTCTGACTTGTTCTCAGGGCTTTAGGAGCTATCTGCTTTCAAGAATGATTTCTTACCTATGGCCAAGGGAAATCATGGTAACCCCTTTAAACACTTTTTGAATATGTGCATCTCTCGTGCTCCTTAGTCCATTAGTAGCGCTTCTCTGACTGCGATGAACACCGCATGAACGCAATCACTTTTATGGAGCTCTCAAGGCTGCATGAATATACATGCACAATACATGCCCTTAGTCATATACGGTCATGTGCACTGTCCAGGTGCCCCAGTAATGCGCAACAAGGTATTCAAACACATTCCATGAGCATCAGCTCGGCATGTTCTTACTGTGATCCTGCCGTTCGCAGACGCAGAGCGGGGCTCTGTTTTCCTTCTGGCTCCTTTCTATGTCTCACTGTGCGGTCGAGGCTGGATGTTTAAAAACGTAGTCTCGGCCGCAGCAGAGATACACACGTTGATAGTCTTGCATGCATGCTGCCATGTGTGGGGCCGTGCCACCACCCTCTTGGAGCGGACAAGACTGTCCAAAACAACCTGCTAAAGCCGGTCAACCTACCACATCAATGTGAAGAAATGTGTTCCTGGCCCAAGTCCCTGAACTACCAGTGGCCATTCTTGAAAGGTGGGGTGCCCTACTTGTCATGGTGGAGAAAGTCACTGGGTTTCTCACTCACTCGCCCCGATGTAAACCACTGCTCACAGACATGTCTACACGCTCTATCTGAATCAGGTCAGTAGTGCCGACCATTGGAAACCATTATTAAGGCCATCTTCATGGGTCTTTAGACGATGGATCAATGTTTGTTCTAATGTTAAAAGGTGAGTTGTCATAGGGCCCATGAATATCAGGCTTTAGTTGATCTAAAAATCAAACCACACAAATTCCTCTGGACCATTGCTTTTTTCCACCAAATAATGTACTAAAGGGGCTCTGAGGACTTTGTTCCTAATCCTTCTGCGATGTTCGCAGATCCTCACAGCCACCTTTTTAGACGTCATGCCTATGTACAGCTGGTCATACCAGCATTTAATGCCATACATTACATTAGCCGTGTTGTAGTTGGAAAACTTGCTCAAAGTCCAATGGAATACACCATGGACAAAGACTTTCACTGTAGTTGTGAGCACACATATCCTGCAGTTCCCACATGGGTAATGGCCAACCAGGTGCACCATCTGAAATGTCCATGCTGCTTCAAAGGTATTCTGCGCCCTGTTCTCTCATATGGAGCCAAATGTAGCGTGTGCAAGTCTAGTGATATCATCATACGCTGCACAACAGGGGGCGCATAGTCAAGCAGGACTTGCTCGAAATGCGATTCCTGAATTTCAGGGGTCTTGTTGCATTAAATCTGATCACCTTAACTCTCTATTAACCAAGGTCTTTTTGCACTGAATTTCAAAGGTTTGGTTGCTATGCATTTTTCATGTTAAATCTTATCACCTTAACTCTCTCCTAACTAATGTTTCTTCGCTGAATTTCAAGGATTTTGTTATACTATAGTTTCTTTGGGGCCCAATAGTCATGGTCCATGTTGCACCAATAGGTTTCTTTTGGGGCCACTAACCATGGTCTTCAGCCATGGCCACTGTACATGTTGTACCAGTAGGTTTCTTTGGGGCCCAGTTGCCCTGTTATTTGGCCATGGACAGTGTCCATGGCCTTCAGCCATGGAACTGTACATGTTGCACCCGTAGGTTTCTTTGGGGCCTTCTAGCCATGGCCTTTGGCCATGGCCACTCACTGTACATGTTGCACCAATAGCTCTCGTTGGGACCCACGAGCCATGGCCTTTGGCCATGTGCAGAGGCCACAGTCTTCGGCCTCTGCACATGTTGCACCAACAGGTTTTTTTGGGGCCCACTAGCCATGCCCTTGGATTTCCCTGGTATTCTCCTGATAATGCTAAAAAATCCCAAACCCTTTCCTGTCCTCACAGGCACTCACCAACGTCCCCCTCCTCTTTCCATGATCCCCCACTTCTTTCAATTGCTTTTTTCCTCTCTGGCCCACTCCTGACCTTTACCCCCTATCACTGTTTGGTTTATGCAACGCATTTCCTTCTCCGAGGTGAACTTGATTGAAGTGTGAGTGTTATATTTCAGGGGGTTTGTTGCATTAGATCTGATCACTTTAACTCTCTCTTAACAAATAGTTTTTCACTGAATTTCAAGCGTTTTACTAAACCTTATTTTGGGCCTACTAGCCATGGCCTTCAGCCATGCCCAGTGTCCACAGCCGAACATGTTGCATAGTTTCTTGAGGTCCCACTAGCCTAGGCCTTCAAGTGTGGCCTCTGTGCATGTTCCACCAATATCTTTCTTTTGGGTCCACTAGCCATGGCCACTGGCCATGTCAAACCATTAATTTGTTACCAAACATCCATTACCCCTGACCAGCAGATGTAGGCACTGCAGATGCATCAGAAACAAAAGGTGATCAAGGCCTTGATGTCACACGATCTCCACCCAATTTAACCTAATCACTGAACTCTAGCAAAAATAAACTATTTTATTCATATATCAAAAATTAAAAACTTTGCACAATGTGTTGTACATATTTGAACCAACCGACAATTCATGAACAATTAGACGTATTTCACAAGTAAACATATATTTAATTCAACAGACACAAAAACCCTACTGTTCAACATAAATCCCAGACAAGCTGGAACAAATGTGTGTGTAAAATGCAAAAATCCCCTGGCACATATGGGGACACCTAAACTGTAGATAGTCCTTTTTCCCTGACCTGCCCTTTATTTGCAGTGTCGTGATTGCTTCTTAAGAGTCGACACAGTGTGTTTCATCCATCTAAAGAGCATCAGGTGGTGCTCCTGCCAATCGCGGCCTTCAGCAGTACATAACCAGTTTTTTTTACAACAACCCAATGTGTTCCATTGTCTACAATTCAAACAAATGTACATATATTCTGTTAGGATGGAGTGGATGCGTGACATTTAATTTCAATAGGACGTCTAATTGCGTCATATCATCATTTAATATATTGATAAACTAGGATCTACATTAAAAAAACAAAGCCCAAAGGCTCCAGTTGCAAAAATACAAAGCTGACTTGTTCGCATTTTGTAACTCGAACTTTCGGGATTTTCTTCTTTTGTCCCCCGTTCTACATTTAATGTATGTAGCTAACACCCCTGCAACCCCCAAAGCCAAAAATGCTGAACTAGGGGAGCCGGAGGGACCTGCAACCCCTGCTCACCTAGTGCAGCATTTATGGCTTCAACATTTCTGCAATGCTGAAGGCGCAACAAACGCGCATTCAGCATTTTCCTTACAATATTTTGGTGCAATACCGATAAACTACATACCTTTTGGTAGTAGCCAGTCAAATAATGGACTCTAGGGCGGACCACTTTCTCTTTCTGTGTTTTTTAATATTCACCTACTCCTGAAAGCAAATATAATTTATATATATATCAACCAAGGGGAACAAATATCTTCCCTTGTGTCCAATGTAGCATAACTGCTGTCTAGAATAAGCTTACCTTTTGCATGGTATGCTATGTGGTATGGTAACGTTTATTTGTAAAGCACCTATACACAAGGCAAGTGTTTCAAGGCGCTCAAGGAGGGAGGGAACAGGGGAGAAAAACAGTCATTCAGAGCCCTTGAGTTTTCTGAACGATAACCAGTCTGTCCAGGGAGAGTAGGTGCATAAATACAATTAACAGTGTAGATAACAACAAATAGGTCTGACGATGATTCTGCAGTTTTTCCAAGAGCATAAAAACGCACCACCACCACCATAGAGGCACGACCATTCAGGAGGGGAGACAGGGAGGGAAATATAGACGATCTTCAAGGCATGGTACGTTCAGATCGTGCAAGTGCAAGGAGCTGTCTTGAAATCAATGAGAGTTGCAATATTTCCAAAAGGCCTGCACGAGAGAGACAAACAGGCTGCTCAGTAATTCCCAACGGTGGCAATGTGAATGGGTATTAACAGGGCACTCAACAACTGTGATTCATTCAGCCTACTGAAGGAGTCCCGGAAGTGGTGGAAAAATCCTGATAACCACGTTTTACCTATGGGGCAAAAATTGCCATTTAACAATGCGCCACGAGAGGCAATCCATTGCAAACATGTATCACAGTTGTGTATGCTGGTGGCACGCTCACCATAATCCTCCAGCAAATATTGGTGTAGTGTGCTACTCCTTTCCCCTGGTAGTTAGTGGAGTTAGTTAGCGAAGTGCCATAACACCAAATAGCACTGATGAGTGATGTGGTGTTGCCAGATCCCACTTCTAATGGCCCCCATCCTCATGTAATTCGAGTATAAGCCTGTATCTTCCCACTGCGTAGTTACGCTATGGAAAGCGCATAAGCAAGTATGGGGCCAATATGTCATCTCGCTGAGTCGCTTGCAACATTCATAAATATAAAAATATCAATGTGAGTATAAATATATGTGGGGAATTAGAGCATTCAACCACACTGTGTAGTGTAATGTTGCTAGGACAACACCAAGCGCCTCTGCGAGCGCTCCGACCAATCCACCGCGTTTTTTGGTCCACTCCTCTCGCTGGGAGCGATGTTATGTCAATGCGCTGCAGATATCTACAAACAATATCACTGATTTCTAGTATCGTTCCTTGCAACTCGAGGAGCGCAAACGATTGCTGTTAGTAACCGAAACACAAGTCTTGTGCTGCCACAGCAGAAGGAACCGCTCCGTATGTAAGCATGGCTAAGCGGGTCGCAGCCATGTTAGTGCGGAGTGATTATAAATCTCGGCAAGCCAAAGGGGCATGCTGTAAGTTTATAAATACCTGCCGAGCGTCGTGATTCGCTCCATATTTAACCCTTTTTGTGTGACCTTCTTATTTCCTAGAAACTGTTGTTGACCCACGTACTTTCTACTAAATATAACAAGCCACATGTGAATTAGTAAGAGCAAGACCCAGTGCCATCTCTATACTCTAACTATGGAATTTCTATCATGATACAGAGTGTTTTGAATATCTGCCCCTGTTCAATTTGATTTCAAAATGTATGCGCTAGAAAGCGTCATATACCAGCTAGGAGGAGAAGATCTACTGGACCGTGAAAAGGTACACCTAGCTGGGAACCAGAGTGCACCCCTTACCCCCTTTCTGTCAAATGTTTTTGGGAGTCCCGGGCTCCAGAGGTGGCGGCACCGGGGTGACACATGCCCCTACTAAGCAGAGCCACACTGTTGGTTTTCCCCCGTCCCCCCAATTGGGGATTTACACTGTGTAATTGGAGGTTGAGTTGGTTCCTGGCTACTTGAATTGACCACAGCAACCAGAATTCCCTGAGGCCATGATTGGTATTAACCATTAACACCTGAACAGACTGCCTCCCTGATGATTGCAAGAGGCAAGAAAGCGCTAGGAGGAGAAGATCTATTGGACTGTGGAAAGGTACACCTAG
Source organism: Ambystoma mexicanum (assembly GCF_040938575.1). NCBI lineage: Eukaryota > Metazoa > Chordata > Amphibia > Caudata > Ambystomatidae > Ambystoma > Ambystoma mexicanum. The sequence goes on from NC_090924.1 coordinate 1,287,501,237, forward strand.
CTGGGAACCAGAGTGCGCCCCTCACCCCCTTTCTGTCAAATATATATATATATATATATATATATATATATATATGTCCTGAAGTTTGTTTCATAATGATCAATTACAGCCAGCCAAATAGGCAAAGGATATATTTAAGAACTGCATCAATGTTAATATGTTTTAAAAAAAGAATATTCCCATTGTGGCCTATAGCAAATATACATACCCTCTTTCCATGCAACAAAAATATATACCACTGGCAGTATCTTTCAATGACAAAGGTGAAAGACATATCTCCATACTCAAGAATAAAAATTCATATGTATTTATTCGTTTAATTTACTGTGTTTTAGTTAGAAAAATAACCTTACACAACCATTAAATACTATCATAATTTTACAATAGTAAAAGAGAAAAAAGAAAGACAATAAAAAGAACAAGATCATATAACAATATTATCCTAAAACAAATTTACAATTTCATCTAAATATATCAGCGTAGCTAAAATTAAAGATCTGTTCACCCCTTAAAATGTAATTCCAAAATTAATTATTCTAATCCAGATTCATGTTTGTCTATCCATCATTCCTATAGTGCCATATTCAAATAGTGTATAAGTGAATCTATATTCAGAAAGGACCGTAGCACCTATACTTTCACCATGGAATGCTTGTTTCCTTCTCCTCCATCTGTATCAATGTGCGACTGCGATGGCCCTATAAAGCTCAATAAATGCTTTCTCAATAGACTGCTGCCATTAAATACCTATCCAAACTATCAATATTATGAAGGATTGAAATAGTGCTGCCCTATGGAACAATGATATCTCATATGGAGCAAATAATTCAAGCATTTAATTCAATTGCTGCATACTCATAGAGTGTTGATATGCGCCACTGAACTGGTGATGAACCAACAGGGATGGTGACTAGGTGGCGATGCTAGATGTGTGGGTTGTTACCTAAAATGGCCTATTCTATACTCACTTATTAGCTATGGAAGTTTGCATGATGCTCAGAACATCCGTAGGTTAAATCTGATGTTTCACTCTAAGGATTTCTGATATTTCTATTTTAAATGGCCTGAAATCTTTTGAAGGCATTGTCGTAATGGGTGCCCCCGTAAGCAGAGCAGGGTGCTTCACCACTGCATGTCCAGAGTGGGGGCCCAACCGCCTCAGCCATCATCATGACTAAAGTCGGGGGGAGCGCTGCGCTGGGGCCTACTATTAGCAGGGGCGTGGTAGGGCTTGATCCCATCACTTGTCCATATCAAAAAGGAACCAGGAAGATCCTGCTCGCCAGGAAGCCAGGTAACAAAACCTTTTTTTTAAAAAAAAATGTGTGCATGTCTGAGTGTCTGAGTGTGTGTGTGCCTGCGTGTTGGATGTGATGGTGTATGTATGTAATATATATGTATGTGCATATATATATGTTCATGTGAATGGCATATGTATGTATGGGTGTGAGTGCGTGTGTCATGTGAATGAGGATGCAGTGTGAGTGAATGTTCTGATTGGGGATATGGAGAATGCAGTGTTAATGTTCTGGGTGTGTGGAACGTGTGAGTGAATGTGAGAGCCGGAGAAGGTATGTAGGCGAGTGAATTGTTGGATATGGATGTGAATATGTGTGTGCGTGCAAGGCACTGGGGGGTCTAGGGGTCATTTATGATAAAGCAAGCATGAAAAGTGTTATTACGTAGCCAGTCTGGTATTTTGGTGCAGCCAATCTCGTAATTTCGTACTGTGGCAATGACATTTTTACTGCCCATTTATGATTAAGCAAGCATGATAAGTGCTATTATATGACTAGACTGGCATTTTGGCACAGCCAGTCTAGCCATTTCTTACTGTGCCATGACATTTATTACTGTGCATCTATGATAAAGCAAGCATGGTAAGTCTTATTATGTGGCTAGACTTGCATTTTGGTGAAACCAGTCTAGTATAATATCTTACTGTGGCATGGTATTTTGTACTCTGCTTGTATGATAAAGCAAGCATGATAAGTGTTATTCATGTCTTGACCGGCTTACATTGGTGGAGCCAGTTTGGACATGTTTTCTTATTGTGATTTGGCATTTTTAATGGCAAAGCCAACAGGGCTAAGTCAGGGATATTATTTCACCGAAATGCCAGGGGTAGTGGAAGTGAAATCACCTGACCCTTGAGCTATGATGACATTACAGGAAGTGATATCATTTGACCCCACCTCGAAGTGACATCAAAGGAAGCGATGGAACACAACCTTTTAACACTTGACAAAATAGGGTGTGGCATCACATAGCATTGGTCCTAGGTACACTATGAAAAATATGGTTCCAATATCACTGTAACGTGATGAACATTTCATACCAGAATGGATCACCATATGTATCGGCAGAAAAAAGCATGCTATAACTGCAACTTAAGAAAAGCAATATACATAGTCCGAAATGGATGATTATTCTACTCTAAATGCTTTTTGGAGTATTTTGTCTGCATTGTGAATTTGAGGTTTTTAAGAACAGACTAAATCAGTGACTCACCCCCAGAAGTGTGCCTGAAATAAACATGTAATGAGTCTAGCAATTATTGTATGGAATTCCTAAAAGACAAATTATTTGTTATTCCTAGTCTTTGTTATTTAGGGTCACTGCTCAAAGTGTTACACTTGTGGAACCCCCTGTTTTTTTAAGAATCCTGAACAAGAAAGCCCGCCACTCTAGAAACAAAGAGCCACATGGCATTGGCCACAGCCCATGAGCATCAATTTGTAAAAAAAAAAAGGTGTTTTTTCTTTTAGGGGTAGCAAGCGAGACCACAGAGGTAGCAAGGAAGACATCAATGGTCGGACCTGGCGACCCCTAGATGACATCCCTGGGGTAAGTTCTTACGTGAGGGTACTGGCATATATTAGCAGAGCCAGCTTGGACATACTTTCTTATAATATCATTACTGGCATTATGTGCAAAGCAAACATGAGCATGTTCTTATATGGGAATACTGGCATATATTGGTACAGCGCACAAATATGGCACGCGCAAGTAAGCTTATATTTACCCGTATAGTTGTTAAATGCAAATACTTTGTCCAGTCAGCTAACCCACGCCAAATCTCATACCTGGCTTCTTTCTATTGTGATAATATTGAGCTCGGGTGTCTCTGGGTTATACACAGTCAGCTCCTATAGAGACTCTTTGAATTACCACCTTCAGGTGGACTTTTTAAGTTTAATACTTTTTTTGAAAAGTTTTTTGAATTTATATTATTTCAATTTTAGGTGGTGCCCACTTTTCCGCTTTTCATATATTGGTGCAGCTAACATGGAAATATATATGCACAGCCAGAGTGAACATGTTTTACACTGGCATACATTGTGAGGAAAAGCACAATGAAAGTGCGTTGGGAAATGCTCTGCTGCACTTTTGGTGACTTGCATCTATTAGATTTTTTATGAGTTACCCTTCAAAACAGATTACAAACTGTCTGGCTTTTTTAAATACCATTTTTCACAGAAAGTTTGCTGTATAATACACCATTTGAACTCGTTATTCAAAAAAATGTCTTGGGGGGGGGGGGGGAACCCCCCAAACCCACATTAGTAGGTTTGAGCTGCATTGCTATGCTTGGTTGCTCTCAGGTATTTCTGGCAAATATTTACACCGTTCAAATTAACTGGTGCACATTTGGGTGCCAGGTGCCAGGCACGGCCCCTTATTTCTATATTAGGTTTAAGATTTAAGCTTTGATTAAAAAACATACACTTTTCACCAAGTGCAGTGTGTGGCATGCCCTGAAATAGCATGATAGTAATGGGCATTGTGCAGGTGTGGTGGTCCAGGCCAGCCCGTAGTGTGGCACGCCACCTTCTTTGTTGAGAAGCTTGGAGGTGGGCCGTCAACATGACTTGGAGGGGGGGGGGCCCACATTTTGTGTTAACTGCTGTCTTGAGGATCATGTCGTTCATACTCCCACCACTCACAGTACTCAAATGTTGCATTTCCATCTCTTAGTATGATCAACCTTTGTACTGCTCAAGACATAACTATCATGCAGCCACCGAAACGAGAACTACACTTGTGTGAGTTTATAAAATGCATCAATGCAGAAAACCATTACAGGATCGAAACACATTTGCTGAAAAAACAGAAAGTTAAAGGAGTGGTTTTATCAGTTCTCTGCTGCACTCTGCCATTTGCAAGACATAAGCGTCAAAGGTCGCTGCCATCATTCACAGAAGACTTGAATCAGTCCCGGAAGAACACCAGCACTATGTTAACGAATGACAGGAAGTTCAATGCCACAGCCAAGCCTGTCACCGCACCTAGGGAAATAAATATGATGTGAATAACCATGTGGTTTTCTTAAAATATTTGAGATACCGCATTTTCCCAAAATATAAATTTGCACTTTACCAAAGGGTTGTACACATTTCTTTAGTCTTGGAGGACTGTGAGATGATCTGGTTTAGTAAAAATGGTATACCCACAACTTTCATCACTGTTAATATTTCATGCCAACATTTATTAGAGCGTTTTAAAAATGACATACAAAAAAAAGATTAACAAGCACATGATTCACAGTCACCAAGCAGTAAAACGCATATAAGGACATGGCAGGCTGCAATGCCCGTACAAGGGCCTGTAAATAAATGCCTTATAATGCATTGCAGCCTGCAATATCTGTATACAAACCTGGAAATAAGTGTCTTATTACAGGCCAGTTGTGACATCACATCTGACCTGTGCAAGGATGCATAAGTAAGGCACAGAGGGTCATTGTGGGTGGCAAAATTAAAATGAAACCCCTATCTTACCCTGATTGCCTGGCCCTGCAAAAAGAAAGGGAAAATCACTTGGGAATGAAAAATGTTAATGAACTTGTATGGTCTAGCTTGATGGTTGACCAGGGACAGACCTCGATATTGGCTCTAACTGGTTTCCTTTCCCTGATACTTAAAAAAATATCGGACTTATGATGGCGGACACTGAGCAACTACCCCACTTCCTTTGACGTGATGCTTTCATGAAGTTTGCTCTAAAAAGACACATTTTATTTTTTAAATGAGAAATGTTGATTTTAACTTTTTCTTTCTCTTTTCTTACTGTTGTTTGATTTTTGTATGAAGTGAAAGGTTTATACTGTTTTGTCTGAACCAAAACACTAAACAAATAAATAAATAAATAAATATCATCCAGGGCCTCCATCACAAAATTCAAGGAACAAATGAGTGAAATACTTACCTTGATAGGGTCATCAAAAGAAAAGCTTTGTTATAATGCGCCCGCTGTTAGGAACAAACTACATAAACCTGATTGTGTGATCTCCTCAGAACAGGTGGGGACTTACAGTATGTATGTTGAATACAGTACATTTCTCACAAAAAGAGAAGAGCTCCCCAAGTTGTTCATATATTCCCTTGTCCTTAACGTAGGATACATTACCTACGTTTTTGTCCATTTGGCTCTAGTCCCCAATTAAATCAGCCTGAACTCTTGCCTTATCACAGCGTTCGGGATGGAAATAGACAGCCCCAGTGTTTTCTTAAGCAGCATTCTCTGGGTGGTATAAAGGAAATCCCCCAACTCAAAATGACAAAGATCCAGGACATAAAGTAGGGTAGCATCCACAGTGGAAAAGTAGTATTTGGAGAAGAGGGTTAACGGAGAAGTGGCACAGTTGTGTATATACCCTCTTCATTTTTGCCAGCAGAGACATTCTCTTGCCCCTAATCAGGAGTTTCCAGCTCTCCTTGGAATGTGTGTTGGTGATATGATAACCGGGGTAGATAATGGATCTCACTCTTTCAAGGAAGTTGCCACCCACCCTCCATGTCATGGTTTTCGGGGTTCTCTTGTTCGTTAAAAGAATGACCTTCGACTTCTGGCCATTAACTCTAAGATTATTCTCAACTGCATATTAAAAAAACTGTCAATTTCCTCTGGAGCTTCATCGGTGTCAGATCAAACAAGACCACGTCGCAGAAAAGACAATGCAGTATAGTGACACTGAGACCAGATTCGCAGGATTAGTAGTACCCCCATCCCAGACACAAAGTAAGTCAGCAAGGTTGAGGTTGAAAAGAGTGGGAGTCACACACACCCCAGCCACAAACCAACGTACGTAGCAATGGGGTCCGTCATGGCTCCCTCCCCAGTCAACCTCACTCTTGACAGTTGTGTCTGTGTGCAGCAAGACCATCTGCACCAACGTTAAAGGGAGATTCATACCCAGCAATTTCTTACAAAGCTTTGCTCTGCAAACTGTGTCAAAGGCACTGGACAAGTCTATCAATGCCATGACAGTCAGTACCTTGGTTTTTTTGACTGCTGCTAAGAGATGGGACATGACAAAGGCATTCAAGGAAGTTCCCATCCAGTCTGAAACTGAGAGTACAAACCCTTCGATATTATGAGTCCCTTGAGCTCCCTTAACAGAAGAGTTCCAAAATTCTTTCTGGAAGAATCCAGCAAGGATATTGGTAAAACATTCTTATGTACTCCCCTGTCCCCTTGTTTGTGTATAGGGATAATTAGGGGTTCTCCCCATGTATCAGGGGCTGCAAGGGTTTTACTCACATAATTGAACAGATCTCTCAAAGGGCCAGCCCAAGCTTCTGGACTGGATTTCATCAATGCTGGTGGTATGTTGTCTGGGCCCGGAGCCCTTGAAGGGTTGGCCCTGTCAGTTGCCCAGAAGATGTCCTCAGTGTGCCACTGAAGAACCCCCTGCACCTGGTCCATCATGCTAGAGTTAAATACATTCCCCTCATCAGGGGGCATAGCCTATCTCTTAGTGATGTACCCCTCCCCATTCCTGGGCAGTGATGTTACACTCCAGGGAATTATTCACACCATTTGTTAAACCCCCCAGAATTTTCCAGAAGTTGGCAGTGTCTTTCTGGATAAGGGTCATGATCACCTTGGATTTTGATCTATCAACCTTTCCCAGCCATTTTGTCTTAATGTTATTTTGTGCAGGTCCACTATTCTTTTCTTGTCTACCCTAAAGGTGGAATTATCAGGAGCTGTCTTAAGTAGGGTTCTAATGGCTGCCCTCTTTGCCTGTTTCGCCATTTTTACTTTTACATCAAAGGGATGGTTATGTTGTTTCCCTCCAGTAATTTGACCCCTGTTAGTAAGAGACTTTAGAGAGTTCAGTAAGGTGAAGATGTAATTATTAACCGTTTAAACTCTGTCCTCCCAACTCCATTTTTGATATCTCCTTCTCCCACAAAGCACTAAATGTCCTGTAGGCTCTAGTGTTCGATTTTACTGTCCACCCCCCTCTTTCTGACGAAATGAATGCAGTTTCATGTTGTATATAATTAGCTGTAAGTGGGAGTCGGTTTGCCAAACATATGGGGAAAGGGTCACTACCGGGGCCATCCCCCTTTTCTAATGGACCACCGAGATGTTCCAGATCTTCAGTAACAAAAAGGTGGTCAATCCACGTCCTTTTCTCCCCCCGGGTCCATGTATAGAAGTCCTTCGCTTCTTGGTCCGCTGGTAGACGAACCCGAAGGTCCCATTGCTCTAGATAATTGTTCCACATCATCACCTGTCGTGCAGACTGAATAGGGCATCTCGCAATACTTACCAGTCCCCCCATACAATATGGCGATACACAGAGTTGAAACCCCCCCCACCACTATAAGTTCTCTGTCTCCCCTCCCAGACCAATCCGTAAGCAGTAGATCTAACGCCTGCCGGATGTCTGCCATTTTGGTATTCAAATGGTTAAAATAAAGGTTAACATTTAACAGATTAGCATTTATGGTAGGAAGGAATACATTCACAGCCATACGGTCCTTTGAGTTTGCCTCTATTTCATAGTGTGTGCAATCGCAGTTTAGATCTATTACAATTGCCAGGCCTCCTAACGGCCTTCCTTGCTGTCCCCTAGTGGAGACTTTATTGTAGGTGTGAAACCCTTCCAACTCAAAAGGGGTAATTGCCATAGTCTCCTGTAACAGTAGCACTCCTGCCCTCTTTAGTTCCAAAGCAATCAGTCCCTTCAACTTGAGATATCCACAGTTGTTCCATGTAGTTAATGTTAAACACCCTTCCTCAAAGGCTCGACTCCTTTGCCTTTATTTTTTTTAACATATCCACGCAAACAAGGCCAACTCGAGCCATGCCCATTCTTCAAGGTCCATTTTCCCAGTTGTTTACGATTTACTATTTGTTCCTTGTGCTGATGCCATTTGAGGCTGCAGGGGTTAAGAAGGGCTAAGAAGGACTCAATTTCTTCCACTGAGTTTAATTGGCCTAATTGGTAGCCAATGGTATTAAGATTCCCCCGGTTATTCCAGACAATCTGTGCTATGAAGTTAGAAGCATAGTAGCAGACCGATCTTTCCGCTACCTTTTTTGGGAAGCCCACCCTCAGTATATCCTCCTATTGCAGGGCCCTTACTTGGGGAATTTCTTGAAAGATTTTTATTATTTGGCCTCTGTTTAAATGAACAGACGCAAATTAGAGCATTGCTCTCCCAACTCATTGTGGTCCCAAGAAAAGAGTCTAAGTTAGTCTTCTATGGTACGATGACCACCTGTTCTTCCACTGAAGCCTGGACAGGCTTCACTGTCGATGGCCCAGTTGTGGACAGGGCATCGGATTCCTGTTCTTCTAAAATGACAGAGGCAGTAGATGTTTCTTGAGATTCCAGATCCATATCCAGAGTATCTGGGGATTCCCAAAGAATTGTAATTTTCGGTTGCTTTGGATTTTTAGCAGCCCCCTTTTTGTTACCCATTCCAGTTGATTTTGATTTTTGGGTAGAATCTGATGTCTCCCGTGTAAGGGCTTTAATGAAATGTCTGGAGTTACTTCTTTTATTTCCATTTTGCGCTGGCATGTTTTTAGTCTTTTTTTCCCTTGTGGTTTTCCTTTCCTCTTTTTTCTGCTGACCCTAACCCAGCCCTCAAGGTCTGAGTCTTCCTCTAGGGAGTCATTCATGACCTCGATTTCAGGTACTGGGCCTAGGTCCTCTGGGGTGTTTTCCCATTCTAGAAGAAACAGCTCTTCTAATGGTGAGGGACTATTTGGTGTAATCAGAGAAGGTATTGGTAAAAGTCCACCATTTTCCGTCTCTGGAATCTTTGTCGCTTCACTCTCTTTGGTAGGCGTTTGTATCTTAGCTCCCCCTCCTTCCAGTGAGAGGCTGACCAATTAATGCCTTGCCAGAATTCGGATGTTCCCAGGTATTCAGCAATATTCTAGTTAGACTCTGATCCAAAGAGTCCAATTTTGTGACGTTGGCTTGGACCACCTCTTTTACATTGTCATAGAGCCTTAGCAATGACTCCAAAACCAAATGCAAAGCAGATATTGATGCAGGGCCCAATGTCTCAACTTGTGGCATGACGTTGGAATCTCTCCTTAGTGTTCGATTTTTGGGAGTGTAATAATTTTCATGGAGTGTGGCAGGGTGAGATGGGCCATATTCCCGCCATTCCTGATGCTCTATAAAAGAGCTGTTCAATGGGCTAAGTGCATAATTGTAACTACTTCCAGTTCTTTGGTTGCCCATTTCACCAGAAATGCCCACCTTTCCGGCAGTCCAATGTGACCGAGCTTTGATTCCTTCCATGTCGTTACACAGCTTCTCAAACGATGGGTCCAGCATGAACTCCTGATTTTTACTTTGGGAAATCTGAGGGTGAATAAAGGATCTGTTCCCACTGCCCCAGTTCAATGAGTTTTGACCAAATTGGTCAACAGTGTGTTGATTACTTGTCCTTGGCATGTTCCCTTCTTGAGTGATGTTAGGAGTCTCAAACATAACATGATTCACTGTGGGTAATGATAACTTGTCCGGGCACGTCGGGACTTTACTGCTTTCTAAGGCACCCGTGCCTAACCCTCCCATGGGTAGACTTTGAATCTCTCCTCCAAGCTCAAGCTCCTCTGTATTAGAGGCAGGGGTTAAACTTGACGTAGCTCCTGCTCCTTCCAGTGATTCCCCAGCTAACACACTCCCTTTGTTTGTTCTCACAGTGATTTCCCTTTTATTTGATGGTATCAGGGATGCCGAGTTCAGTAAGCTGTCATCATTCACCTCAGTAGGCACGTTAGTAACCAAATGTGTGCCTTTAGTTATTTGTGGTGCATTCAGTATGGTGCTAGTGCTTGAGCAAGGACTCTGTGTATCACATAGGCGTTCCAGCTCTTGATGGTCTCGCAGAGCTATACACCCCTTTGCTGTAATTTTCAGCTTTCCATTTCGCAGTTTTGACATTTTAGTGTCTTAATAAGTCTTGGCAAGCCTTGAGTCTTAATAATTCTTAGAGAGTCTTGGACCAAAGCAGCTATAAGTCCTCTAAGAAGTTCCTTCATTTAGGTTGTGGTCTGTAGTGAGTCAATATACGATTAGATGACAAAATTAGGGTTCAAAGGGTATTTTATCCAACAGTCACCCTATTCGCAAGCTTCTAACCGATCCACGACCCACACCTCTTGATTCGTAGGTGCTTGTGTCAGATCTTTTTGGGTATTTAGCTATGTAGTATCAGAAGAGAACGCTGCGCCCGGAACACCGGGCACAACCTCTGTCCCCCCTCCAGTTGCACTCGGGCCCAGGTCAGAACACAAGCTATTCCCCAAAAAGTTCCACCTCAGTTACTCAGCAAAATCTATGTGGCAACATTGTGTTCGTGATGACTCCCGCCACGGGTGTTGCTAGGTCTGGAAAAGAACCGGGGCTATGCTAATTTTGGGACTGTCGGGACTGGGTGCTAGCAAGCCTTTTTGGTTGCAACCCCTGAGGGATACAACCAAAATACCCAGGGCTATAGCCCCCTAACCCCACCCTATCAACGCCTCTGATCCCGCTGAGATGATTGTCAAAGAGCCATAGATTTATATGTTCAGTATTCGATTTTCTTACCGCTCGTTTTTGTGGCTCAGCGTTGCGGTCTGCCTCAATCCCAGATTTCCACTGTCTCCCAGCTGCAGCTCGCGGCTCACGGCTACCGCTATAGCTCACTCTTGAGTTGCAGGTGTAGATCTCACGCACTGGGCGGTGTCCAGCTGCCGGACTGCCTGACTGATACCACTCCTTTGTTCTGCGACTTTCTCTGCGAGAGCACAAGTGTTTTTAAACGCTGCAGCACCTGCTTCACACACAGAAGCCACTGTAGAAAGACTGCCTGACCGCTTCCACTCGATTTCTCCACTCCTTTTCTCTGTTTGAGGCAGGGTTTCCCTTTAGGGTATCTTAGATCAAGGGCGTCTCTCGCCCGGGCGTTCAAAGCGAAGGGCAGACGAAGAAAATGGCAATTCCTGTTTGGACCTGTTCGGACGAGGAGGACCCAGGGCCCGGCCCCTGCTCAGACAGCAAGTAAGCATGTACCAACATGTGTTTCCTCCCTTTGTCCCCACAGGCCATCCCCACCCCCTCTGGTTCTCCCGTGATGTTCCCTGTGCCCCCCACTTCTTGCACACAGGTGTTGCCTGTTTTGCTTGATTCTTTTACCCTACCCTGCTCCCCCGGCCCCCTCCAGCCTACTTCTGCAAGAGTCTGTCCTGATACATTCTGGTTTCACCATCACCGCCTTGTGGCCAATGCTGGATTTGACCTTTATGGACTTCATTGATTCACGGTGCATCATCCTTTCGCAACTCTCATGCCGGACTTCCTTTGCATCTTGTACTCAGGATGGCCCTGAATCATGCTGTTCCCATCTTCATCTTGTATCCTGGCTTGCAACATTATGTGTTACTACTGACTTCTGCCATTGTAAACGCTCTCCCCTCATGCTTCTCCACTCTTTTTGACTGCTTACTCTCTGTTCTTCTCCCTTTCTCCCTTTCCTATCTCCTCCCCTCCTCCCCTTACTTTCTCCTATGCACTTACTCTATCAGAATTGTCCCTGTACCTAGTACGAGAGCAACCTTGTCTGTCTTCTCCCCCTTCCCTTACTGCCCCCCCACCCCCCTAGCACTATCTGAAATGTCATCAGGCCTAGTACGATAGTCACTTCTTTTGTTCCTCCCCTCCCTTTTTGCATCCCTCCCGCTCACCTTATGTTCTTTTCCGGCTCTACCAGAAATGTCATCAGGCCTAGCACGGTAGTCACCTGTCTGTTTCCATTTCCTTCCCAATCTCCCCCTCCCTTCCTTATCGATGTCTTAGCTCTTGCACTATCTGAAATGTTGTCAGGCTGAGTACGATAGTTAATTTCACATCCTTACTGTTCATGGCCTGTAAGAATGTCATTGTATTTTCCCTTGTTCCCTCCCTTGCCTTGAAGCGATTTGAAACACATTGTGTATAGGCGCTATATAAATAAACTATCAATTCAATTATATTCCTCTGGCTTCTGGTACAGTACATCAACTGCTGGGGGGTCGTCTTCCTTCCCCAGCCTTCCTCAGGCTTGTAAAACAGTTCAACAATTGGTGGGGAAATGTCTGCATAAAGATTAGGTACTCTTGTTACATGATATGTTCTTCTTTTGTAAGGGTCCCAGACCCTATCCTTCTTGATACAGTATATTGATAATGGTTCTCTTATTACCCCGCCCCATAGAATTGATCCTCTTCTCCACCTTTCCCTACACTGTTGTCTTTAGGGTATCAAGCACCCTCTGGGGACCCCCAATAATAGACTCCGGCACCCAAGTACCTTTAGAAATGTACGGTCTTGGCTGCAGCCCTCCGGTCGGTTGCAGGCTTCCCGGTGTCTTTCTCTGCCTCGCCGGCACTCTGCGGCTCGTCCCAGCTTGATGCAGCGGGTCTGCGGCTTCTGACCCACTTCGGCGTGTCTCTCCCCGCTGGACCCCATGGTCCTGCAGTGCTGCGCTGCTCTCTCCAGCCAGTCTCTCGGTTCACTCAGCGTGTCCGGTGCAGACTGCCACTTCAGTATCTGTGCGCCTGGTTTCTCAGTTCCACTTTTTGATTTGTTGGAGACGAAGGATATTGGTTTTACTAATTATGCTGATGACACTCAGTGTATCACCACTCTTTCTGGACATTATGAGCAGGATACCAAAAGGATAAATGAAGTATATGATGCTATAGAGGTCTGGATGTTGGAAAATGGTCTTGGTTTGAATAAGGAAAATACCGAATTGATGGTGGTAGGAATTGCACAAAAAATCGTGAAGCTTGGAACTGAATACAGAAGGTTTCGGGTGGCTGCATGCGATTTACAGACTATAAAGAAAGTAAAAAGACTTGGGATTCATCTGGATCAAAACTTAAATATGAATGCGCCAGTGAGTAGTTTAGTTTCTACATCAGCATACTACATCCAGTTGCTAGCGCAAATTCACCTCTATATTTCTAAAGAAAATGGTAATATAATAGCAAGAGCTATTGGGAGATCTGCAATAGATCACTTGCTAGTTGGCATCAAGAAGGCAGTTTGTGTCAGACTGCAGGTGATTCAGAACAGTGTGATTAGAGTGATTATTGGACTGGGTCGGAGAGACCATGTCACCAAAGCAGAGAGAGAATTACACTGGTTGCCAGTCGAGGCAAGGATTGAGTTTCGTCAACTTGTTATTGGGCATAAATGCCTAGCGGGCTCTAGCCTGGCTTTTTTGAGCGAGGCTTTGCTGACTAAAATGAATGTTAGGACTCTGATGTTGCTAAGAGTGGGTTTTATGTCACTGTCCCCATGTCATGAAAAGCAATTCCTCCAGATCTTAGAGGAGAAACAGATATTGAATTATTTAAGAAAAAACTGAAGATGCTGCTCTTTAGATAATTTTGTTTTTTTTGGCAAGGTGCTATCTGAATTTGTATGCTTCCTTTGATCTTTATATTGTTGTTGTTTGCCTTGCGTCCATAAGCCTCCGGGTCTTCAGGTGCACAATATAAATATGTAAAGTAACAGGGTCTGCTCCGGCTGCTCTCCTCGCTGATCGTCGGTCCCTCTCGTGTTTCCTCTCCGGAGCATCGAACTCTCGGGTGAGTCCATTGTCAGTTTTTATGTCAGTATCCAGTAAGGTCTGTAGGTAATGAGTAGACTGTTCATGCAAGTTTATCTGAGTGATCGCTGCGGATCAGCGCCTCTTCCGCTTCACATTTTCTTGGCTTGGATCTTCATGATAGCCACCTCTATTCTTCCTCGACTAAGGGCCTGATCACGAGTTCGACGGTAATGTTAATCCCCATTCCCCATTGGCCCAATAGCGCACATTTTCAGCGGATTTCCCCCCAGCTCAGAGCTGGGGTGAAATCCGCCGAAGTCCTGATTTGGCAGACCCTTAAATCCGGCGGTAATACCGCTACCGCCGGATTTAAGGGTTACCGCCAAAGTCGTGATCAGGCCCCAAGTCCTTTCTACTTCTTGAATCTTAAAGACATACATGGGACAGGAGGGTAGGAGTGGAGAGAGTGGGGGTGAAGGAGAGATGTAGGTGTTAGGTGGATACCGCGTTCTCCCACAGTAGTTGTCACTGGTCCCATAGGGGGCTTCCCCTCCCATGAGATCCACCCGCTGAGTTCCACCGCCAGGGGGACTATCGGGTAGCAGCCTCACCTTCCTGGCCTTATGGGAAGGGCCTTCCCCTACAGAAGCTGTGACGACATCCCGGGATTTGTCACACCTGTAATAAGAGAATTACATCACAGCCACTCTGTATACAGTTATTACAGTTATTACACTTCAGTTGTGAAATCACAATGCCTCCTCCTTAAATGAGCAGACAGAATTCCAGCTGTCACTGCGGCACTTAATTTTCAAATTCCTTGATAACAGACTAATTTTCTGTGACACATTGCAGCCGGTAATTGACAAGGAGCTGTTTATTGTAGAATGTTTAATCTGTGCACTTCTGGAGTTTAACTCATCTGGGCAAGGGTCTGCAGGGTATTATTTAGTACAAAGCTAGTAAATATACCTGTGCATATTGTTTACCTGGTGACCCGTAGATCTTGGATTCTTCCCCAGAAGATGCTGGTGCATTGCAAATAAAAAAAGTGCAGAGAGCCGCAAAAGAACATTATTTTCTCTCCTCTACATACTGCAATCCATTGTTTGGAATGTTAGGGTGGAGTTCATAGCTAGTTATCCTTTGTGATATGGAAATATTTGTACCACTTTTAGGAGTGAATAGCAATTCAGGTATAGGGCAGTGGTGATCTGTTAGGTGACCCAGTATTATTATCAAGGAGGCACCAGTCTTATTCCCAGAAATTACAGAAAACTTAAAAAGCAAACAGAGGTGGTCAATCCAAACAAACTAAAAATACACATGAAAATAATGTCTTTGTTTTGGTGTCATTCAGCAAAATAGACACTCAAAAATCTGATTTGTCAACTGGTTCCTGCAATAACACTCATCAGGAAGTAGCAAAACAAGTGGTTCGCCTGGTTCACCTCCTGTATATTCAAGGAAGAGCTACCTTCGTGTGGGTGCATCACTTGCAGCTTCATTCAAAGATGTCCTTATGGAGGGGCAAACAGGACAGGCGTCCCGGGCCCCAACACTGGGAGGTCCCACCTGACTGCCTGATGAAAGAAGTCAGTGCACAATTTTTACAAAACATAACTAGAACATGCTGTGATAGTGTCTGGTGCGCTACTGAGATTCTGAGCCAGCTGCCTGGATGTTGTTCACAACAAAGTTCCAATGTGATCGATAAATCCTCTGATATGGGCTACAGGACGTACGTTATGTTATGTTATGTTACCTGAACTTGTAGAGCGCACGGTCGCCCTAGGGCATCATGGCGCTGGTGAGGAAGCTATCAAACGGGAAACACAGTAGTGGTCAGAGAGCTAAAATAAAGTAGTTTTCAGTGCTTTCCTGAAAGCCAAATGATTGGAGATAGATTTGAGTGGCAGTGGGAGGGAGTTCCACAGCCTTGCCGCAGCAATGGAGAAGGCTCTGCCACCGAGTCTTTCCCGGGTATACTTAGGAACCACCAAGAGATTGGTGTTCAGGGAACGAAGGTTGTGTTCCGGAATATAACGGACAAATTTAGTTTGAAGAAACTCAGCACCTAGGCCATGGATTGCTCGGTGGACAATACACAGTGACTTGAACTTAACTCGCTGGGCCACTGGGAGCCAGTGGAGTTGGCGGAGCACTGGCGAGATATGAGCTCCATAGGGGGAACCTGTGGCCAGTCTAGCTGCCAGGTTCTGTATACGTTGGAGACGTTGAAGAAGGCCTGTCGGCTGAGCGAGGTATAAGGAATTGCAATAGTCCAACCGTGAGAGGACTAATGCAGCAACCACAGGAGGGCGCATAGCCTCTGGGATCATAGGAAGGACCCTCTTAAGTACCCTAATCTGGTGGTGGGCGGATTGGCAGACCGTAGAGACCTGATTTGTCATGGACAAGGAGGTGGAAAGAATGACTCCTAAGTTCTTTACTTTGTCCACTGGACAGGGCAGGGGGCCCAGTAAAGTAGGCCAAAAAGCAGGGGTCCATAATGACGGGCAGGGAGGACAGCCCACCATCATCACCTCAGTCTTGTCGCCATTAAGCTTGAGCCAATTTTGGTCCATCCAGACACCGACTGATGCCAAACAATCATGAAGAGAAGCTGAGACCTTAATATGATCTTGATCCAGGCGGACGTATGTGCCTTCACAAGAGCACAACTCGTGTTGCGTTTTCACCTTTCTTTGGGGAATATATTGACCATGTGCAGTACCTAAAATTAAAATGCATTGGAGAGAATGAGAGATTGGACTGAGGTGGGGGAAAACATAGGATGTTAGGCTCTGTGGGAGGAGGGATATGACAGAAATAATAAAACACCTGGTGATGGGCTGCGTGGCTTTGAGAGAAGCCAGAATTAAATCTCTCAATATTGAGGTAGGGAACGAAGCCTTGTGGAGCAGTCTCATGAGTGGGGACCTACAGAGATTGATCCAGGCACTATGCAGTCTGCTCTCTACAATTCTGGGAACATTGGAAGACTCAAAACTGGGTGTAGTTGAGGGAAGGCCGGAGTAGATCAAAAAGCTGAAGCCAATAATGCGTTGTACATTTACTCTGGAATGTATCCTCTTTCCTCCTCTTCTTCTTGCTTCCTGGGTTTCTTTTGCACTTCTCTTTCCCTCTGCTTTGTTCTTTGTACGTGTTGCTCTTTTATATCTTCTTTTTCTTGATTTATTTTCTTAGCTCTTTTAATATATTCACATTTTGTGATTGTTTTAAAATAAATGTCTTTGTTTCTTGGGAAAGGTTTCTACATGTTTTGTTTGTATGTGGAAATTAAAACACAATAAAAAGTGCATATTCATACGTTTGAGTGTCACAATGGTTCCGAAGATGGCTCAGTGTATTAAGCACTAGTTGCAGAGATCTGTGTTACTATGCCAGATCACAGTACCAAATTCAAGCAAGGAAGTCCAAGCCTTTCCTTTATCTGAGGTTGATAAAAAAAACGTTGGTGTTCGTTACACCTACTCTCCTGCAAACCAATGTATCTGTACCAGAAAGAGTTTAAACTATTTTAGCATCATGCAAGTTAGGAGCTCAGTCCGTTCAGGTGAAGGTTGTAAAAACTTTGTAGCTACCCACAATGTTATATTATGTTATGTTAAGAGCTCTTGTATAGCGCAACTGTGACCTGCAGGTATCCTGGTGCTTTTAAAGAAACCCAACAAGTAGACTTACCTAAAGTAAAACGACCAAAAGATAGGCTGGCCCACACTACAGAAGAAGTCAGTCTTTAGGGATTTCCTGAAAAAAAGTGATCATCAATCCGGTGAAGGCAGAGGGGGAGAGAATTTCATAATGCAGCAGCCACCACTGAGAAGGACCTACACCCTATAGTAGCTCCACAAAACCTAGGGACCCGGAGCAGACAAAGGTTAGCGGAAGAAAGGTTTCTACCTGGGACATTTAGGCTAAATATTTTGCTCAGATAGGAAGCCCCCAGGCCATGGAGAACCCGGTGGATCATGCTATGTGACTCTTGTTTTATTCTGCTATCAATAGGCAACAAGTGGAGGTTTCACAACTCTGGGGAGATGTGAGCAAACTTAGGTAAAGCCGCAACTAAACGGGCGGCAGCATTTTGCAGAATCTGTAGTCTATTTTTATAATACTTAGGCTGTGCAAGTAATGTGGCATTGCAATAGTCAAAGATCCCTGAAACTACTGCTGAGACAACCGGCCCACGCACATCAGTAGGTAAAAACGGCAGGACCTTTTTCAAAATCTTGAGCATGAAGTGACCCGAGCTACATCTTGCTTTAATTTGAAGCTCTGTCGAAAGGGAGGGCAAGATTCTGACTCCCACGTTTTTTACAGAGTGTACTGGAATGGGAAAAGGACCAAGAGACAAGGGCCAAAACTCCGTAGACCACCACGACTGTTCAGCTGACGTGCCCAAGATTAACAAATCTGTTTTCTCGCAAAGTTACAACCCATCCACTTGCCAATGTCTTCAAGGCAGTTCTTCAGATGGGCAGGGGCAAGCCTCTTCCCCCGGTCGATCCGAAAGATCAGCTGGGTATCGTCCACGCAAGAGTAGAAACGATTACCATAAGAATATGTAAGTTTCGCCAGAGGGCAGACATAAAAATTTAACAACAGAGGTGAAATAGCTGAGTGAACTCTGCAGTACAGGAAAGTAGGAGAAGAGCGATAAGTAGGTAAAGAAAGCATTTGGTATGCTCTGAAAGAAAGGATTTGAACCAAAGAAGTGCGGACCAGTGACGCCCACCTCCTCAAGCCGCAAAAACAGAGGGTGGAGTGGTCAATGGTATCAAAGGCTGCGGACAGATCCAAACGGATTAATATACCAAAACCACCCTGGTTTAAGGTCATTGTAAGGTTGTCAATCACTGGTACCAGCACCAACTCTGTACCCATTGCAGGGGGGGGGGGAAACCAGATTAAAATGGGTCAAGAATCTCAGCGTCTTCTAAGAAACATCTAAGCTGCCAATTGACAATGGCTTCCAAAAGTTTTCATAAGGAACAACAGAAGAGAGATAGGCCGATAATTGGAGAGCAGGGTCTAAGGACGTTTTTTGAATAGAGGAGAAATCACTGCGTGTTTAAGAACTGGAGGGATGAGTCTAGTATTGAAGGAAAAGTAAAGTTCAGAGCCGTAGTAAAGACAGGAGCTAATTCTAGACTGATTTTTTTCAAAGCCATTGAAACTAGGAACTAGGAAACCGTGTAATCGAACCTTTGAAGAGCATGAAGCGTTAGTGGTGATTAGGTAGCCATAGTTGAGACTTTGGAACCAAATTGTTGAGGCTCCTATCCCTGCTTTGCCACTGAACGATATTGTGATCCTGGTGGACAAATCATCTTATCCCAATGTATAGTACTGTGAGGACTTCTGCAAAAACAGTATCACATTCTGGTGGCATACTTAGCCAATTGACTGCTAGCCCATTTAAGTAGGATGACGTCCTAGACAGGAGAGAGACGACAAAATGTCCCAGGCCTCTGACAAGCTTACTTTCAGGTGTGTTTACTTGACACAAAATTGGTTAACAATGTTGTCAAATTTAAACTGTTCTTCAGGTGCTCAGGAATCTGCGGCTCTATGTCAGTCAAGGATTGTACTCAAGTAATCTTATCATGCAATTTATTTTGCTTGTTGTATTTGAAGCTTTGAAGTACAGTAGTAAAACCCAGATGAGATTGTTTTAGGTTTACATTAATTAGAATGCCGGTACGTGTACACTTCCATATTGTAGTAGAAATTAAAGCTATAGTATAATCATTCTGCTTTTGCATAACGTATTTCCAAAAGGATTTAAAAAAAATATTATCACGTTGGTTTATCATATTATTTATTTATTTCCAAAGGCAGGTCTACAAAACCAGGTCTTCTTTTAGTTAATGAAAGTAAAACATTCAAAAATATTTTCCCCTTGCTGTACAGCAAGAACTGGTAAACCGTACAATCAAGGGCTGAAGTTGAGACTGGGCTGAAGACCGAGCTTCGCCATTTAACCAATGTGTGATCCTTGGTAATTTGTCTAATCTCAGAGTGCAAATCTGCCACAAATGCGTGTCCCTAAATATGCAACAATTGTCATCCTCTAAGAGTGATCTAGTTCTCAGGGTACACTCATCAAATAAGCCTAACTTAGTTTACCCAGCTGGAGTGCTTCATACATTATAATAGGTAAGATTGATATATTGCACCCCATGGAGTCTCATAAAAACGTCAGTTGAAAACCAAGGCCCTCTTCCAATCACAGTCTAGGTCTTAACACGTCTACCTTCCTTGAGTGACAGAGAACACATAAACCCCTATGATACTTCAGAAACAGACTGACAGAAACACGTTACCTGGAGCTGCCATCTGAGGGTCCTCTGGCAGAACCTGCCTTTTGGCCAATTCTTTATATACCATTGAAATTGTGCTATCATGGATGAATATGTCTGGCTGCACCTATTGCCAATGGAGACGAAGTGCAGGAAGACTTTATGCAAAGGGAAGCCAAGGACTAACAGGAGGAGTTGCTTCTGTGGCACGGATAAATGTGAGCTGTGTTCCTGCAGGCAAACGTGGGGCAAACACACAAACCCATACTCTGATTCCTACTTGGGGGTTTCGTCTGGGATCTTCTCTCTGTACGTGGAGAGAGGGCCCCCCCAAATCACTCACTCTTTGATGAGCAAGACTGCAAGTCTGCATGTCTCCACAAAGGCATTTGAAAGTGATTTCCTAGAGGTAGACACAGATCTCATATTTATCTGGTGGAGGTACCTGTACTTCAAGAGTGCCTATGATGTATGCTAGTAAATGACAGAAATGTCCCTAGCCTGGAAGAATAGCACAGTAGGGTCTCTGCCACAGAACAAAGGCAGCCTGAACCCAGAGAGCCCAAAAACTCTTTAAAAGTTAAAAGGTTAAAGTGAATATAAGAGATTAGGTGACACAACGGAATAGTTTATTTCTTCTCTGCAGGGAGGGGTTGGAGGTTCACCGATATGTTGTTGGGGAACCAATGTAAAAAGGAGATTTTCAAGTAAACATGTTACAATGGAGGGATAATTCAAATCAAGTGAAAGGGCAGCATACTAAAATGACCTATTGTCCATAGTCCAATGTCCAATCCCTATTCTAATCTGCACAGTTCTGGGGTTTCCACACCCAGGAAAGTGTTCTTCAAAGCACTCACAGTTTCAGGGTGTTTTATGTGTGCCAGCACACATCTTTACTTGGCCTTGTCAGATGAGCCAGAGTATGACCAGTCCTTCAGGACTCTGCATCCCTCTGGCACTCCTACTAGTGCAAAACCACTCAGATTACCCTTCTTGCCCTGGAGATCTCGTTGGATTCGCACCAGGGTGTGAGACCTTCTAGCTTTTTCTTTCTTATCCTATGAGGAACCCTTTATGGAAAGTTCATCTGAATTGCCTGGATTCATCATACTTCAAAGGTCATTGTGCAGCTGCCTGCCACAGAAACAAGAAGATTGCTTGTGTACAAGAGGAACACATTTCAGATGAAGATCGTGTAATGATGATCTGAAGAACAACAGAGGAGTTTTCAGAAATGAAATGCCCCAGTTGTGAGAAACAACTAGAAGTCATTCCAGTGTCGATGATGCTGGACAGTTGTTCACCTTACTCTTTCATTACGGTAGAGAAATGGGAAGACTTAAGGAAGGCAGATCTGAAAATACACTTGCAAGCGCCTGGTATAAAAACAAAAAACGTGTTCAGTTCACAAAATGGATACTTCCATGCACTAACTGAATTTCGCAACAGGCTAGCCACCATAAAAATCTATGTGATGAAAAAGGGAGGAGAGGTTTTAGGTAGAGAGACCAATCTCCATTGACTATTAAATTGCATCCTTCTAAGGAAGAACTGGTACTGTCATGGTGCGAGCTCCGAAATCCCTTGAGCTGTTAGGCCCATCCCAGTCTCCACCACCCAGAAGAGCTTGTCAGGCCCCAAGGAAACGCCCCAGAGCCTCATGGACTCAGTCCTGGCACCGTTGGCGCCAGGCTCATGAAATGGGCTCAACTCATGGAACTATTTAACCTGCCTAGTGAGGCTGGGCCTTGGTATAATCCAGGGAGGGGCAGAGGGACTATTTTTCTTGGGAAGACAGGGTGTGGCAAAGGGACTACTTTACCTGGAACTACTTACAAGGCCACAACCTGCATGCAGAACACGCTTTGCGTTATTCTGCACTCCTGCAGCGTAACGCTCACCGTGTCTGCTCTGTCCTCAAGCTTCTACAGCCACGCCCGTCAGTGCTTCCATCCATCGGAGCCTGGAAATAGAAAAAGAGAAGAACAGATGTTACTTCAGCGACCAAACACTTACCTGCAATCCGGTCCATCGGTCGCATCTCCAGCTAGTTTCCTGATCGCCGCCCCTGTTGAAAGGATGTCCACGCAGGTGCCGATACTCACCCGGGATGCTGCGTTCCTCCTGGTTTCATTGGAGCGGTTCTTCCATTCTTCATCTAGGGACCGCGCCGCGCCTGCAAAAGGGAACAGGAAAAGAACAGCAGTTTAGTCGCGCTCAGTACTGAACGAACATTTATTCCAGTCACTCAGCGCCTTTCATCCGTGTTATACTCACCTGGAGGCAACTATGTAGCATCCTGGGAGAGTCAAATCTTCTACTTGATTTCTGCACCAAAACTGCATCTGCAAGAGAAAACAAATAGGTTTAAACATTGGGACAATAAGACTTTGAGCATCTATACCAACCTGCTATTGAGGTAGATACTCACCCGATAATCCCAGCATTTCGAAAAGTACAGTAACAGCACTCTGGAACAGTGAGGTAACTGCACCCTGAAAAAGACTGTGCCTACCGTGCCCCTGCTGAAGGTTAAGCAGGACGGAGAGCCAGCCTCATCAAACTCAAAGGTGAGGAGGAGAGGAGTCGGGCCTCAGGTGGTGGCAAGTAGTGGGGCCAATCCAACCCACTCATAGCCAACATCTTGTTTCGCCATTGCAGGCTAACGCTTCCTGGGGAGGTTAAAAGGGAGAGGACACCAACATACCATCAAAACTGCGCCAGTACAGATATCGGTCATACGACTACGTGCTACGCCCCTATGGAGACCAGGTGAGCATGACAGGTACTCAGTATACAATCAGACCAAACCAAGTTTTTGGAGATGTACCTCGAGGTGTTCACTACATCAGTCGGTTGCCGGATACTTTCACAAAGCTGGACCTGTCGGCGGCGTAACACCAAATCAAATTGACAGAGGACACATACTAAAGGTAGTAGAAGGTAGCATTGTATATCAGAAGGTCATACTAATGTATTGAAAGGGAGAACATGATAGAACATGATACAAGATTGCATGCTGTGTTAAGTTGACTCAGTCAGAGGGGTTTGACCATTGAGGTTACTAAGTGTACATTTGGGTACATAGAGGTAGAATTCCTAGGACATGTGGTCAATGGGCAAGAATAGAAACCGAAGGAAGGGGTTATCAAAACCATAAGAGGTCTCTCGTCTGATAAATAAGAATGCAGCGGCCTTATTCTTAGGCTTAGATTAGTATTACAATACGTTTGTTAAAGATTTTCTGGAAATGACCTTCCCTTTGCACAGGTTGTTGAAGAAGGAGGTGAAGTTCAACTGGATGTAGGAATGTAAACAGGTAGTGGGAACAATAAAGGAGGTATATGTTCAGCCACAGAATTAGGGGTCATAATATTTGGGGAACTGGCTATAGTGCCGGTGGATGCGAGCATGAAGGGTTTAGGGGCATTACTTCCTTAACGCGTAAACAGACAAGAGAGAATCATAAGCCATGCTTCACAATCAATAACAGAGGCAGAATCTAGGTATTCAGAATGAGTGGGAGTTGTTGTGGTGTTGGTAATGCATCAGTTTGACGTTACATTTGGGGAACTCCATTTCTGGTGCGGGCGGACCATAAGACCTGGTTGAAGTATTGTTGGTTAAATGGATGGAAAAGGTTCCTCCCTGTCTGACCAGATTGAGTGTAAAAACTCAAGAATTTATTTTTATCGTACAGTATGTACCCAGATTTCGGATTAAAGTTCTTGCTTTTCTGAAATGGAAATAAGCGAGGTATTAGCAAGTGTATAACTAGATTCAGGGAGGCAATGTCCAAGCAACAGTGGGAGAAGAAGTCAGGGAAGGGAATGGGTCTCTAAATGGTGACCCGATAAGAAGCTGGTGGGAGACAAGTACTGACCTTTCTGGGAAGTGAGAGGAGATATTCATCTAAGACATAGTATTGCTTCGGGGACATAAGATAGTGCCCCCTGCATCTCTAAATGAGAATGAGGCACACATGGCCTACGAAAGGCACTCGGGTATCACTAGTAGAAAGAGGAAAGTGAGTGAAAGGTATTGGTGGCCGGGTGTGGATATCAGTTAGGGAATGCTGACCATGTAAAACTCTGGAAAAGGCATAAAAATAGAGAGAAGCAAAGTGTCCCTGATTCCCGCCGCCTTTAGTCCCTCATCTGGGGTGTGGGAACAGCTGTGCATTAGCATACTGGGTCTGTAACATATGCTGGGGCCAAAAGCAAAGTTCATTATGGTCATGGTGGATTTCGTATAAAAAAAACCCCATAGATTAGACATCTGAGTTCGTCTTTAAGGCTACACTATGTTATATTTTATTTGGGAAGGGAGCATGTTGTATTCATAGAATGTTCCTTAGCTGAGGAACCATTCATGGAACGTTCCTCAGGTGAGGAACCATTCATGGAACGTTCTTCATAAGAGGAACTTGGAAGGTTATGCGCTAGGCGAGAATCGAGAGGTCGGGACGGTTGAAGCCGGTGTGGGGAAGTGTGGAGGTGAGGGTTGCAGGGCTGCTACTGTACAAGTAAAAAAACTAGACTGGAATCCACTGAAGCCTGCTGTCTTAATTGCTTCAGGGCTCTTTGAATAGGGATCCTCCACCTCTACCTAGGTCCTATTCAGGCTAAAGTAATTATAAACCCCAGGCAATGGTCATCCTCCTTGTCTTGAATCACAGGCTTTTGCAGCTGGTTGCAGGATCTGAGCTGGAGCCAGAGCCCTCCTTTACGCTTTTCTTCGGTTTATATCCCCCGCTGTTAGAAACCAGAAGGTGTATCACCTGCTAGTTCCACAGATCTCTCTCTCAGATGGCCAGGGCACAGCCATCACCTTTTGATCCAGACCCTAGGGGTGGACCAGTGCAGGAGGATCAACTGGGTGAGGGGTCTTCGGGGAGTGGGACACCGGATGGCGAGATGTGGTAACCCTTCCCCTGTAACACCTTTACCTCATTCTACAAGGCTGAATAGGTGGGGACCATACCCTCCATTTCCTTCTCCAAAACTTTCACACGGACAGCCCACTCTGGGAGAAAACAGACTCACACCAGAGCAGTGTATCTGACATGTTCTGCTACTATGGTCAGGCGAGGTCAAGCAATTACTGACAATCACTCACACCTGACTTTCATTAAACTTCCACACACGGATAAAAGGCGGAGCACGAGAGCACACTCTGAGCGAGGCAAAGCACACGAAGGAACAGCAGTGTCAAGTCAGCAGCTGAACGGGGAGAAAGACGGCAAACCAAGAAGGGTTCGTAAGAAGGAAATTACCCTCGACTTTTCCGGCAAGACGCCGTAACTTTCAAGAAACTATCGAGGCAGAAAGCGTAAGACTAGGAAACCAGACTGAAGAATCCTGCATTGTGTGCTGGAGATCCTGAAGACCCTCCAGCATAACTGACCAAGGCAGGGAGGAGCAGCTGCAGCCACTGTGGTATCGTCCTTGGCTCCAAGAACAAAGAAGCGCCAGATTGATCAACACAGCCAGTGAGTTGGGGAGATCGATGTAAGACCGGTCTGTGTTGATGTCAAGGTTTCAAGCGGCAACATTGTTTAACGAGCGGTGGAACGAACATTGTTAAATGCGTGTGATGAAAGACGCTCATAAACTGCTGATGAATGTTTGAACTTGAGAAGGAAAGATACAATACCCTTAACACAGTGGTCCGGCACTGTGAAAGTGCTCAATTGAAAGTGTCCCTGTAAGGTATCCCACCAAGAGAACTGAAAGTAGAAGATTGATGAGAACAATTGTGTGAAGTTAATTGAAGCGGTGCTACAATGGTTTAAGCAAAACTCATTGCACATTCGAAAGTCTTAGATTTTGATGTCAAGAGGATCCAAGCCCAAATGAGGTAGATCCATGGTCTGTGCCCGAACGAGGGAGACCAAGTGTGAACATTGGATCCAAGCCCGAACAAGGGAGATCCATATCAAGAGAATCTGAGCTCGAATGAGGGAGATGCATGGTCCGAGCACGAACGAGGGAGACCAAGTGTGAACATTGTGATAAAAAGGCAGTCTCATCCTGAAGGAGGAAGACCCATGATGAATGTTGAAAGTGAGAACTTTTGCATGTGAACATTCTGATAGGAATGGAACTTTGAGATTTGTTTGTTACGACAGACCCTCTGCAGTAAGAGACTGCTATTGGAAAAGAGACTTTGACAGAAGGCCTTGATGTCTGTGCTTTGAAATGTATCCTCGTGGCCAAGAAGCGAGAGTGTGTGCGAAGCTCAAACTTGCCACCTTACCTTGTGCTGAAAACGTGGGAAAGGGAAGCCAACTGCTCAACCGTCCTGAAATATTATTTCTTTAACACTTTCCTTTTTGCATACACCATTGTCCCACATCCTTTTGTATTTAGAAGTAAGGATTGGCAATAGGTTTATTAATATAGGCCCTTTTATCTGACAGAGACTTGACTAGGACTGCGTTATTATTATTTGATGGTCGTAGCTTGCTCCCATCCTTAGATTTATGTTCGTATAGGCATTCAACCAACCCATTTGAAGTTCAATAAACTCCTTTGAACTGTGATCACTTGTGTCTGTCTTCACTGTTTGAATCCATGACTTCCTTACACAGGTCCTTGCCAGTTTCTGGGTCAAGGCCACTAGCAGGATCCTTGCTCTATTCTGTCCTGCAAGTCTCAATTTGTTTATAGTGTGGCATATTTGGCGTAGCTATGCCTTGCCTCCTAGCGCTCTCACAGTGTAGCCTAATTGTCTTGCCTACCTCCTGCGGTCTCCCTCTGCTTGCCATGCTCTTCTCACTCCTACAACACCAGATCTCTTGGTGTCTTCCTAACTCCCACACAGCCTATTTGTTTGTGCTGCTTGTTTATATTTGGGCTTGTGCACTAATTGTTTCAATAAATGTTCTGATTGATGGGCCTGTTTCCCCATCAGTCGAGTTTGTGTGATTGATGTATGCTGAATGGATATAATTCTCTCCATGTGTGTCCATTTTCCCACTTCTAATTGGCTATTGGACCACTGCTAATGATTCAATTTTTCTTAGGCTCTTGACTTTCATGCCCGAGTGTTCATATAGGAGGGGCTGCCATCTTGGAGTCAGGCTCAGGTATCACAGCGGATGGGCGGATCCGTATTCCAGCTTTTGATAGCTTCAGTAAGTGAATTCTCTACCCAGCAATACATTTGCTCTCTGCCTGTATTTGTCCTACGACCTGTTTATGTGCATTTCCTCCTGGGCATCTGTTTTGCTTGAGGCTCTGGTCTAGGATCCACTCAATGTCTTCTTGCCTATCAAATGTGCACAGTGCGAAGACTCCTGCTCTGTGATCAGACTTGTGTACCGAGAGTCCATCACATATACGAAATAACAGGACTCCTAAACTAAGAGCTAAACTGCTTTTCCTTTAGGATTTGCATTTCACTAGCCATGGTCGCAAAAGGTGATACAAATATTTTCGCTACCCATAAACAAAGGTATTTTAGCACCCTATTCTTACTAACTAACTTCTATTTTGTGCACTATACAAGTATAATACATATACAGAAATGCATTCAAATGATGAGTAATTATGTCATAAGGTTGCCTTGTGTGCTCCGTTATAGTGTACATTTGGGGTATGATTGCAGCCCAAGTTCTCTGTGGTATTTTACTGTCAAACAGCCTAGTGCAGTATGGTTGTGTAATGCAATGTATATATGGGGAGAACCTTGGGGTAGTACCAAGCAAGATTACCTGAGTCTGACTAGTTTGACCATGTATAGAATTGTTAGGCAGAATTATATGCAGTACCCTTTGGGAACACCACATATAATTAAGACTACAAGTGACAGTACAAATTCACCTTTGGTACAAGCCTGTACTACACAGTAAAAGTTGTAGCGATGGCTGAGCAGCCAGACATATCTCAAGAGCAAGTGAGCAGTATCAAATAGTTACACAAAGGGCAGCAATTACTATGATTCAAACAAACACTGACTCAAGGTTTCCAAGTAAAAGAATATACATTTATTTACTCTTTAGTTATATAACATTTCACTAAGGTAAGCAGTTTTAAAAATCACAATCTTAATACACCACACCACTCCCAATAAGTTCCAGACAAGTTAAGCTCACAAAATTAAGTGGGAGCAAAATGGCACTCCAGCAATTTAAAAGGGAGGGAAAGACAAAGTTAATAGAAATTGAACCACACCAATAGGTAAGTACTCAGGGCAATTGAGCAAGAGGAACTACAGTGATAGAATCAGGTAGAGAAGGCTTAGGGCCAAAGTCAATGGGTCAAAAGTCTTTTGCTAAGATCACACAGTTCAGCGTAGTTTGCGGTAAAGTTCGTGCCACGGGTTCCGGACGAGGTTGGTTGGCAGAAAAGTTAGTTCAACGAGAAGAGAAGGACAAGCCCTCGGATTGGAGAAAGATTTCAAACGCTTTCCCCGTGGCTGAAAGAAACGAACAACCGGATTTGCACAGTACCTTAAAACAGAGAAGAAGCTGTAGCTCAGGCGGACGTTCCTGGTAGTTCCTGCAGGCTCACGGTTCCTGAAGCGACTGTCGGACTGACAAGAAGTAGGAAGACTAGAGGGTCCTGCACTACCCAGGGAAGAAACCAGCAGCGGAGCAAAGCAACAAATAAAAGGTGCGCGCCTTAAACCCCAAGCAGGGTCCAACCTTCCTGGCTATCCGGCCCACTGTAGCTCTGTACAGCGAATTCGACCAGAGGAGGGGTCCTGGCTTGAAGTTTGGGTGAACTGGTTGGTCCCACCAGCTCAAGGGAAGACGTTTCCTGGAGGATCTTCTCTGTCGTCGGATTCTGAAGATTCGGACCGGCAGCAGGGCTTTACTGGGTGGTTCAGTCGTTGTAGAGGTCCTCTTCTGTCAGCTCCTCATTGGCTCTTTCGTTCCAGTGGCGACTCTGCCTTTCCAGTCCCAGAGACCTGCTTTTTATGCAGTTTTCCCCCATTCACACAGCCTGGTTGTCAATCACACAGCAGGGTGGCTGTCCCGGCAAGGACAGTCACCCAGCCAATCAAACAGGAGTGCGACTTGGGTTACCAAGGGAACCCATGGCAGGGGTCCTAAGACCCCTCCCTCACATCCTGCCTACCCAGACTTTCAGGCGCCTTAAGGAGGGCTTCTGTGCAGAAGCCCGCGAAAAGATGGCGAACAAAGGGACCAAACCAGGTTTGGCGCGCAGAGTAAAACACGAGAAAGACTTTAACAAAAAGAAATGGCGAATAAACCCAGCCGGAGCCAAAATAAAATATATTTGGTCATGTGGGTTTATGTTCAGGGCTATTAAAATAGCCTAAAACAATACTATGGTTATATAAGATAACCGCGGTATGAAAAATAGGGTAGTTACCACTTCCACCGGTCAAAGTCTTGATCAAAAGGGAGCGAAACAGTGCTCCAAGAGAAACAGACAAAAAGGGATAATAATTAACCCTTTCCAATACTCCATGTAAGATGGGTTGTACTGGGTCTGTGATTTAAAGAGACTACATAAACTTAATGGCAACATTACATGTTTCTGGGGGACTGTTGTCAGTCCCAGAAAATGGAGTCAGTGGGAAGTCTAAAAGACAGCCCTGTGTCACTGCACTGAAGGCGCTGTGTAACACACACAAAAAATGATGCTCATGGAGTAGGTGAGGCTCCAGAGCCCAAGATCACACAAATGGGAACAATACACACAGCAAAACACATGTAAGAGTGGGAAAAAGGCTCACACTCTTACTAGGTGAAAAAAAGAAACCCTACAAATCCCGCTAAGCTACTGAGGGACTCATTAGGTAAGGGAAATCAGCCATTTATGAGAATTCTCCCTAACACTGCCCTCCCCTCCCCCCAGACTAAGGGACAGGAGGATTTAATCCACTCCTGGATGAATCTCTACCTCTAGTCGGTTCATCAGCATTTTGGTGGTGACATCCTGCTCTGTGCTCAATGGTGAAATCAAACCCTTGTAGGCAGATTGACCATCTTAGAAGTTTTGGGTTCTCCCCTTTCATTTGCATTAACCATCTCAAGGGTTGGTGGTCTGTCTGAATTACAAAGGTAGATCCATACAAGTATGGTCTAAACCTCTTCAGAGACCACACAATGGCAAAACATCCACCTTGTTTCTGGTTCCTTCAGTTTCTTACTGATGAAGCAAATGGGGTGCTCCCTACCTTTCTCATCCAGTTGACGAAGGACTGCACCTATACCTATATTGGAGGCATCTGTCTGCACAATGAAGGGTTGGTGATAATCAGGAACTCTTAGGCCTGGAGCTTGACAAAGGGCTTTATTCAGGTGCTCAAAGGCTT
This sequence comes from Ambystoma mexicanum, assembly GCF_040938575.1. NCBI lineage: Eukaryota > Metazoa > Chordata > Amphibia > Caudata > Ambystomatidae > Ambystoma > Ambystoma mexicanum. The sequence goes on from NC_090924.1 coordinate 1,287,531,710, forward strand.
GAGTGCACCCCTCTTTCCATCTAACCTTTTTATGGAATTTTGGGGAGTTCACATTCAAGGGAGAAGCTATGGGCCCATAGTTATCTATGAAATTACTGTAGTACCCAGTGAGACCTAGGAAAGCTCTCACTTGGGTTTGAGTAGTAGGGATGGACCAGTTTTGCACAGCTTGTACTTTGCGGGGCAATGGCCTTATTTCACCTCCTCCTACCTCATGACCAAGGTAGAGCACTTTGCTCTGACCAATTTGACATTTACTTGCCTTTATGGTCGGATGGGCCTGCTCAAGAGCCTGCAAAACATATCCTAAGTGATCAATATGTTCTTTCCATGTAGGGCTAAACACTGCAATGTCATCCAAGTATGCCATGCAGAAGTCCTCCATCCCATTCAGAACTTGATTGACCATCCTTTGGAATGCACCAGGTGCATTCTTTAATCCAAAAGGCATAACCTTAAACTGGTAGTGGCCTGCTGTGGTTGAGAATGCAGTTTTCTCCTTGGCATGGTTTGTCAGGGTTATTTGCCAATAGCCTGAAGTTAGGTCAAATGTACTGAGGTACTTGGCTGAACCAAGTCTATCCACCAGCTCATCTGTCCTTGGCAAAGGATGGGCATCACTCTTAGTGACTGCATTTAGAGCTCTATAGTCCACACAGAATCTCAACTCCTTGGATCCTGCCTTTGGTACTAGAACAACTGGACTAGACCATGAACTTGTAGAGGGCTCTATAACCCCGAAATCAAGCATCTTGTTGACCTCTCCTTTGATGTGGGATTTTACATGCTCTGACATTCTGTGACCTCTGCTTTTCACAGGTAAACAGTCACCAGTGAGAATATCATGCTGGCCCCAAGGGGTCAAGCCTGGAGAAAGTGAAAACAGGGAGCCAAACTGATTCAACAGAACTTTGCACTCCTCCTGTTGTTCAGAAGTCAGCTGAGAAGTGAGATTAACTCCTTCTACTTTCTCATCCAAAGGTTGGCCTCTGAGGAGGTCAGGTAGAGGTTCACTCTCCTTCTCCTCTTGAGCTGAAGCTAGAAGCAAAGCTCCCACTTCTGGTCTCGAGACATATGCCTTTAATCGGTTGGTGTGAAAGACTCTGGGAGCCTCCTTAGGTCTGCCTAAGTCCACCAAATAGTTCACCTCTCCACGGTTGCCCACAACCTTGACGGGTCCTATCCATTTGTACTGCAGGGCCCTCTGTCGTGTTGGCACCATAACTAATACAAGCTGGTCTTGAGTAAACTCAACCATGCTGGCCTTCTGGTCATGCCAATGTTTGACCAGAACCTGACCTGCTTTCAAGTTATCACTAGCTTCTGCCATCATGTGTGACATTCTCCTCCGGAGACCTATCACATAGTCATTCGCTCTGACTGGCTTGGGGGAAGGAGCACTCTCCAACCCCTCCTTAATCAGGACCAAAAGACCTCTGACTGGATGGCCACAGAGAAGCTCAAAGGGACTGTAACCAACTCCCTCCTGAGGGACTTCTCTATAAGCAAAGAGAAGGCATGGCAGTAGAAGGTCCCACTTTCTTCTAAGGGGTTTCTCTAAAGCACCTATCATGCTCTTCATAGTACGATTAAACCTCTCTACCAGTCCATTTGCCTGTGGATGGTAGGCTGTAGAGAACTTGTAAGTGACACCACCGTTTTTCCACATGGTTTGCATGCGTGGGACATAAAATTGGATCCACTGTCAGACATCACTTCCTTAGGAAACCCTACTCTGGTATAAATACCATGTAGAGCCTTAGCCACAGCCTGAGCCATAACAGTTCTCATAGGTATAGCTTCTGGGTATCTTGTAGCATGGTCTACTACAACTAGGATAAACCTTTTCCCTGAAGTTGTGGGAGGGTCAATGGGACCAACAATGTCAATGCCCACCCTCTCAAAAGGAACTTCCACCACTGGGAGAGGCACCCAGTGAACAAATTACTCATGTTCTTTTGGAAGAATCATTCTTCCAAAAGAATAATTTGGCTCCACTCTTGCCAGAGATTTGGAAGTGTGACAGCTCCTACAGAATTTGTCAACTTCTGCACGCATCTTAGGCCAGTAGAAGTAGAGGGAGAGCCGCTCCTTGGTCTTTTTGAAGCTCAAGTGACCAGCCAAAGGTATCTCATGGGCTAACTGTAGGAACTGGACTATGCTGGCAAGGGGCACTACAATTCTTTGCAGTCCCCAGAGATATACTCAGTCGGTTCACTGTAGAAGAGGCCATCTTCCCAGCTTAACCTGTGCTTTCCAACTTCTTGCCCATCAAGTTGGTTAGCAGCCTGTTGTCAAAGACCTTCAAGAATAGGACACTCTCTCTGTCCTCTGCTGAAGTCTGCCCTGGTGGGTCCACCTTCTGCCAGTAAAGACTGCAGCTCAGGATGTTCAACAGGGTCTCCAACTAAGACAGTGGGGGTCATTCCGAGGTATATGTTCAATATACCGGGTCCGGGTAGGCGGAATGGGGATTTACCGGGACATTCCGACCTATGCGGACCGGGTAAGTCCCCATGCCGAATACCATTCCCCATTCCCATTCAAGCCCCCATGGGGCTCAATGGGAATGGGGAAGGCACTAATAACGGGCCCGCAAACAGCGGGCCCGTTATTTTCTCCCTGGTCCCCTAACGGGACCCGCTAAGGATGTGTGGTCTGACCAGACATTTCAGCGAGTCCCGTTAGGGATCCTCAGAATAGGGCGGTAACGGGTTACCGGCACCGGCATCCTTACCGGTGCCAGTAATCCCCTTACCGCCCACCTCAGAATGACCCCCAGTGTCTTCTTCCAGATATGATTCTTCAGAAACTGGTTCAACCACACATGGCTGCACCTCACACTCTGCCTCAGCAGGTGGAGGAGTCACAGGTGTGACTTTGGACAATCTTGGGGATGTCCTTGTTGGTAACACAGGGGTGCTATCTGACTTTTTCCTTGAGGTCTTGGGTTTCCCCTTTGCCTCATTCTTCTTAGAAATAGCAGTGAGCAACTCCTGTGGAGTGGGAGTGATAGTTTCCTCTATCACCTCATCTGGAGAGCCTCTCAAGGTCCTCTCCCTTGCAGGCCTAGTGAGCTCCTGTCTCCTTTTACTGGGAGGCCTGGTTGTGCTTGACACAACTCCAAGAGTTTTCAGGTCATTACCCAACAGGACTCTACCAGGCACTTCACTCTGCACACTAACAGGTATTTTGACAGTCATATCATTACACTGGATGAGAGCTGGTAACTGGGGAAGCATTTGCACAAGGCCTCCAGCTAACTTGGTGAGGCGTTTGGGTGCTTTAGCAACATCCTCCACCTTGATAAATGAATCATCCACCACAGTTATGCTGGCTCTAGTGTCTCGGATGGCAGGGGTCTCCTGGCCGTTCACAAGAACACTATCTTTATAATACTCTTTAGTATTATCTGGGATGGAATTATATACATCTAAATGTTGTTGTTCCCACAAGCCCAGGGACACTAAAGAAACACTAGCTGAGACTCTCATGGGTTCATCAGCCAGTAGGTGAAAGTTTCCACTGGCCATAGGTACTTCCTCCTCTGGGGAGAAGGCTAGGAGACATTGTGGACCCCTGAAGGTTTACCCTTACATCTGGGATCCCCTTTCACATGGTCAGTTGACTCACAAGCATAACATTTCCCAAATGTCTTGATGAATGGGGGTTGTTCTGACCTCCATCTGGTTTGGGTCCAGATGGGGTACTAGCCGCATGTGGTTTCCCTTGGGGTTTACCCTTATGTTGCTGTTTGTGGCCCTCATTTGGATTGGAGGTATTAGAATTCTCCTTGTTATCTTTCTTTGGCTGCTTTCTGTCATCCTTCTTCTGAGTTGACCCAGAATCCTTGTGAGTAGCCCTGTTGGCAACCCACAAGTCAGCAGCCTTAGTTAACTTCTTGGGATCTATCTCCTTAGAATCAGCCAAGTGCTGTCTGAGCTCAGGAGAGCAGGCATCATAAATTGACTCCAACAAAACAAGATTTATCATACCTTCATAAGTGTTCACTCTGTAACCCTTAACCCGACCATCTAAGTTTTTCAAACATTCACATACCCATGTAGCCCAAGGGGTACCATCATGCTTTTTGAGGGTCCTAAACCTCTTAAGGTACTGGGAAGGGGTCTTCCCAGAGCTAGCAATTAAAGCTAGCTTCACACACTCATAACCCATCCTATCCACCTCCCCCAACTCCATTACAACATCAGATGCAACAGGGGGTAGCCTAGAGAAGAGCCAGGGAAGCAACTGATTCCCTGTGAGACCTTGAATCCCATGGTTATATTCAAACATTGCCAACCAATCTAAAACATCAAGCTTAACCTCATACATACCCACAATTTCTTTAGGCATACAGGGGCTCTTAGGACTGGAAGACCTAGAAGACTCTGGGAGAGAAGCATTTTCAAGAGACAATCTTTTCATTTCTAGTTCATGATTCAACTCCATTTCTCGGAGCTTAAGTTCTTGGTGCTTTTGTTCAGCTTGGGCATTTAAACGTTTGAATTCCAGTTCAAGCCTCATCTTTTCTAGAGCAATGAATTCAGGACTGAGTGTAGGACCTGATGAGGTCCCAGTGGACAAGGGTTGAGGTTGCTGAGCAGGTAAGGGAGCAGTGAGGCCTACATTAGGAGACACATTTACTTCATCTAACTCATCAGAAATAGATACACTATCATCCTCATGATTTTACACATTTGCTGGAGAGTCAGGTATTTCAGACCCACTCCCCAGACTTTTGTTCTTTAAAAACTTTTCAATTAATTCAGACTTTTTGCCTTTGGCAGAGAGATTCCTTTCCCTACACAGATTTTTTAAATAATCCACAGTGTAACTAAGGAGGGTCTCCTGACTGTAGCTTTCTATATCAGACAAGATTAAAGTTGCTTGTTTAGTGATGTTAGCCTTGTGGTTAGTTGATCCAAGGTAATAGCAGCACTCTAAGTATATTTACTATACTTGATCCTCACCGCTGTACACCAGTGTTAAGCAGAATTATATGCAGTACCCTTTGGGAACACTACACACAATTAGGACTACAAGTGGCAGCACAAATTCACCTTTGGTACAAGCCTGTACTACACAGTAAAGTGGTAGCAATGGCTGAGCAGCCAGACTTATCTCAAGAGCAAGTGAGCAGTATCAAATAGTTACACAAAGGACAGCAGTTACTCTTCAGTTGTATAACATTTCACCAAAGTGAAGCAGTTCAAAAATCACACTCTTAATACACCACACCACTCGCAATAGTTTCCAGACAAGTTAAGCTCACAAAATGAAGTGGGAGCAAAATGGCACTCTGTTAATTTAAAAGGGAGGGAAAGACAAAATTAGGCAGAAAGGGACCAGTACCAACAGGTAAGTAAGCAGGGAAATCTAGAAAGAGGAACTATAGTGAGGGAATCAAGCCAAACAGGCTTAGAGCCAAAGTCAATAGGACAAAAGTCTTTTGCTCAAGATCACGCAGTTCAGGGTAGTTCGCGGTTAAGTCTTTGCCAAGAGTTCAGAACGAAGTTGGTCAGCAGAAAAGTTAGCTTAAAGAGAAGAGAAGGATAAGCTCTCGGATTGGTGAAAGGTTTCACACCCTTCCACCTCGGCTGAACGAAACGAACAACCGGATGTTGAACAGTACCTTAAATGGAGAAGAAGCTGTAGCTGCGGCGGACGTTCCTGGTAGTTCCAGCAGGCTCACGGTTCCTGAAGCGACTGTCGGACTGACACGAAGTAGGAAGACTGGAGGGTCCTGCACTACCCAGGGAAGAAACTAGCAGCAGAGCAAAGCAACGAATAAAAGGTGCGCTCCTTAAAGCCCAAGTAGGGTCTGACCTTCCTGGCTATCCGGCCCACTGTAGCTCTTTACAGCCAATTCAACCAGAAGAGGGGGTCCTGGCTTGGAGTTTGGGTGAACTGGTTGGTCCCACCAGCTCAAGGGAAGAAGATTCTTGGAAGATCCTCTCTGTCGTTGGAGTCTGAAGATTCGGACCTGCAGCAGGGCTTCACCGGGAGGTTCAGTCATTGTAGGGGTCCTCTTCTGTCAGCTCCTCTTCGGTTCTCTCGTTCCAGTGGCGACTCTGCTCTTCCAGACCCAGAGACCTGCTTTTTATGCAGTTTTCCCCCCCATTCACACATCCTGGCTGTCAATCACACAGCAGGGTGGCTGTCTTGGGGGGGACAGTCACCCAGCCAATCAAACAGGAGTGCGACTTAGGTTACCAAGGGAACCCATGGCAGGGGTCCTAAAACCCCTCCCTCACATCCTGCCTACCCAGACTTTCAGGCGCCCCAAAGGAGGGCTTCTGTGCAGAAACCTGTGAAAAGACGGTGAACAAAGGAACCAAACCTGGTTTGGCGCGTAGAGACGAACACGAGAAAGACTTTTCCAAAAAGAAATGGCAAATAAACCCAGCCGGAACAATATTAAAAACAATGTGGTCAAGCGGGATTAAGTTCGAGGTTACCAAGATAGCCTAAAACAATACCATGGTTATTTAAGATAACCGCGGTAGAATAAATAGGGTAGTTACCACTGCCACCAGCCAGGTCTTAATGGAAAGGGAGCAAAACAATGCTCCAAGAGAGACAGACAAAAAGGGATAAATAGTAACCCTTTCCAGTAGTCCATGTAAGATGGTTTGTACTGGGACTGTGGATTTAAAAGAGACTAGTAAAGTTAATGGCAACTTTACATGTTCTGGGGGACAGTAGTCAGCCCCAGAAAATGGAGTCTGAGTTGGGAAGTCTAAAAGACAACCCTGAGTTACTGCACTAAGGGTGCTGTGTAACACATAGTAAAAAGAGGATGCCTGTGGAGTAGGTGAGGCTCCACAGTTCATTAACACAAAAATGTTAAATACACACAGCAAAACACATGTAAGAGTGGGGAAAAAAGGCTCACACTCTTACCAGGTGAAAAAATAAATCCTAGAAATCCAGCAAAGCTGCAGAGGGACTCACTAGGTAAGGGAAATAACCAATACTTGAGAATTCTCCCTAACACTCATCAATGAAGTTCTTCGGGACTTAGGTGGGAGAGTGGCTAAACCCCATAATCTGGAGCTTAATTACGATTACCACTGGAGGTAACAGTAATTCAGTTTGGCGGTATTACTACTACGAATACTGAAAAATGCATAATGGGGCTATAAGTGCAGCCAAACACTAATGCTGTGGATGAGAATGGGGGAGGTTTGGATTTATGGATGGATACATATATATGCTAATGCTTTGGTCATGTTGCCACCCTCTCCACATATGTGTCATGCTAGCATTCGTGGCCCATGTCATAAAAGCACATGTGCAGCATCTGGCATTTGCCCTTCTATGGAGCTGTTCAGATTTTGTAAATCCAAACATTGAAGCAGGATCTGCCTGCTTTGTTTCATTAAATGATTCGTGTCACGCTAATGGTCTGCAGAATTTCTAAAAGCTTACTTTGCTGGCTGATCTAACATCTTTGAGAAGTAATAAATCTGCCTTGTTATTGCTTGTCTGTAGATGGGTAACTTTATTAACCTTTCATTTATTAGGAAAGTGGAATAATAAGTGTCCTGACATCATTAAAGACTTTACTTAGAGGACGATTGCCATTTTATTTTGATGTCCATGTTTAATTATAAAAAGCAATGCATACTTTAGAAAAATGTTAGGATTTCATAAAATAGGCTTTGAATGTTCATGGAAATTGCGCCTAGTAGAGGGACATTCTTTAGTCAGCAACACTTTCCTTCAAACCTCTCCCATTTCTCTGCAATAGGGTTTGAAACATTAATGTGGCGTTGCGTTACATGGATCTTAAATCAGTGGCAATTCAAACTTTGATCATAACTTGTATAGCTGGTGTCAGCAACTTTGGCTCTCCATATGTTGTGGACTACAACTCCCATCAACCCCAGCCAGCATATTAATTTGGAGGAATCATGTAATTTGCAGTCCAAAACATCTGGAGAGCCAAAGGTTGCGGATCCCTGTGGAACAGCAAAGCTTTTTTTGTGTGGACGGATGTGGCCATAGGAATTGCATATGTTCCATCAAATTAATTTGTGATGGTGCATACGAGGGTTCTTATATCTAGCATTTGTATATGTAACCCATATGTTACAAGGAAGTCAGTAAAATTATTGGGGCTCATTACGAGTTTGGCAGTAAAACACAGGTCATTTCGGGCATGCTGGTATCACTGTCTCTGGCGGGGTGGCCGCCAGAATTACTGGCGAATTACAAGTACACTGGGGCGCGCACACCCCCCTGTCGGAAATAATAATATTGGCAAGCCAGAATCACCCACGTCGACAGCCATCCGACAGTATTACCAGCATATGTGTGCCAGTAATACCAATACCACCTCCAAAACTGCTGGAATTACCAGCGCCGGAAATAGTGGCACAGCTGGACCGATATCAGCATCCAAACTGCAGGAATTACCAGCGCCGGAAATAGCGGCACTGACGGAATGGGAAGCTCGCCGGTGGCCATCTTTAAAACTCAATCCACTTTAAACCCCCCACCTCTAACTACCCTCCACTGCTACGGGAGGTGCCAAACATGTCTGGAAGCCAGAAGGCACAAGTCCCTGACATCTGCGTGCACAAACCAAAATTCTCGGAGTCGGAGCTGACTGCACTGGCAGATACTGTGGTGGAGCACTCAGAGGACCTCTTTGGGGCTGGCCACAGAAAGACCAGCCATCTAAGAAAGACTGCCATATGGCAGGAGGTGGTTGAGAAGGTGACGACTGTGGAGATTGTCCCCCGCATGAAGAGTGACTGCTGGAAGCGCTGGATGATATATGCTGTCTGGAACCTCATCTCCCAGCACAGGAGGGAGACGGCTGCCACAGGAGGAGGGACAGCAGCAGCCTTCCACCTCATGCCATGAGAGGAGACATGAAGCTCCATCCTGCACATGGAGGGCATTGAGGCAGAGGTAGGAGCTGAGACCTAATGCAAAGGTGGTAGTACACCAAACCCCATGTAAATGCAAATATTGTGTCCAAATACATGCATCCCCAAGCACTGAACCACCTAATGTGCAAGTGAACAGGCCAAACACATGTCAGTCTCAGCAAATGGGAAGATCACACACACACACACACATGCCAGGGGAGGCAGTTAGACGTAGCCATGCACAAGCACCATAGCAAACATGTATAGCCCCACACATGGACACATGAGAAACATAAAGGGGTGGCAAGGAAGTCCATGACATGAATCGTTGGCCTACCGCAACTTGGCATGCCAACAGGAAATCTGCGCTCCCACCACCTACATGTTGGAGCACACATTAGGCCCAAGACCCCAAATAGGCCACATGAATAGAGCTGGACACACAATCTTGCAAGCCCACAGACATGCTTCTCGGACGACTAACAGCATGGTCATTTCTTCCCAAGAGGCACACAGTCCAGGGACAGTGACGGAGCTGGACCGTTGACATCTGCAGCCAGACCTGCAAAGTCGACCCAGCCTGCCAGCCACATCAGCTGCTCCAGCATTCGCACCCACCACTGCAAGTGGAACATCAGCGGTGCCTGTGTCTGCTGGCCTCACGACACCAGTGGTCAGTGGACCCACCACTGGTCAGCAGGGAGACACACCAGCCTTAAGAGCCACCACTGGCAGGCCTGACCAGGCCACAGTCTGGACACCCTATGCTGCTATCGTTCCTGTGCCCTCAACACCACAACTGGCACTACAGCCACCATCCATGGTGGCAGGGTCACCACCACTGACGAGGAGGACTACAACACGTCATACCCATCTTATTGTTAAATCCCTAGCCCACCACAAAGCCCTTCATCACTGCCACTGCACTGCATCCGATCGCTGGATGCACGCCTGTGTGCCATTGAGGACAGGCAGCCAGAACTCACCACCATAGCACGCTAGCACCTTGATGAAATGCGCCTGATGCAGGATTGCATGAAGGCGTCCAGCTGCATGACTGCCAGGTAACTCAGACATAGCAAAAACAAAGAGGTGATGGCTGGAAGGTTTAGAATGAATCTTAACCACTGGCAGTGCTCTGGGCACCCTCCAGACCATCGTTCTTCGCCTGCCAAGCCATTACAGAAGGGGAAAGACCATATGCAAATCAGGCTTGTCCCACCCCAAAAGGGGCAGTCCAGCCCGAACTGCTAGGTCACATCCCTTCTGCACGAGACCACAAGCATCCCCAAACATGTTTCGCCCTTGTTGGGGCTCATCAGTGAGGAGTAGCTTGGGTCTCTAGGCCCAGCAGGCACGGGACCCACGTTTGGGCATACCCGTCCCACTCGGGGTGACAAAGCAAAAACAAAGAGGTGATGGCTGGAAGGTTTAGAATGAATCTTAACCACTGGCAGTGCTCTGGGCACCCTCCAGACCATCGTTCTTCGCCTGCCAAGCCATTACAGAAGGGGAAAGACCATATGCAAATCAGGCTTGGTCCCACCCCAAAAGGGGCAGTCCAGCCCGAACTGCTAGGTCACATCCCTTCTGCACGAGACCACAAGCATCCCCAAACATGTATCGCCCTTGTTGGGGCTCATCAGTGAGGAGTAGCTTGGGTCTCTAGGCCCAGCAGGCACGGGACCCACGTCTGGGCATACCCGTCCCACTCGGGGTGACAAAGCAAAAACAAAGAGGTGATGGCTGGAAGGTTTAGAATGAATCTTAACCACTGGCAGTGCTCTGGGCACCCTCCAGACCATCGTTCTTCGCCTGCCAAGCCATTACAGAAGGGGAAAGACCATATGCAAATCAGGCTTGGTCCCACCCCAAAAGGGGCAGTCCAGCCCGAACTGCTAGGTCACATCCCTTCTGCACGAGACCACAAGCATCCCCAAACATGTTACCCTGAGGTAACTCAGACATGCCACTGGCGCCCTGGTCTCCCTTGACCAAAGGGTGAATGAGGGCAATGAGGTTGCCTCTGCCACAGCTGAGGCCATCAAACACGGCATACAATTGAACCTGCAGCACATGCAGGGCCAGGGATATGACCAACCAAGCTCCGCCTACACCACCGAGGGCTGGGGGGGGTTTGGTGAGAAGGGTTTTTGCAGAAGAAGAATGTTTGGGGAGCGTGGGGGTAGAGGGTGTTTGGGGTTGCCACTATTTACGTTACAATACAAATAATTTCACTTAAGCAATGGCTGGACATTCCTTTTCAAAAAGTGTTTGCTGTGATGGTGCATGTTATTTACAAAAGTGCAAGGGGTGTGCAGAGTGGAGGGTAAACTCAAAAAAGTTCTCAAGCAGTTCATGCCGGGCCATGCGCCCATCCTTGGACTCCACGCCCTCAGTGTGCACATGCATGAGACCGCTTACCGCTGCATCATCATCCTCTTGGGGAGGCATGCTCCTATATGGGGGCAGGGGTATGCTGCACCTGACGGAGATGTTATGCAACATTGCACAGGCAAGCACTATCTGTTCAGCCTTGTCTGGCCTGTACATCAATGCACCCACAGACCGGTGTAGGCGTCTGATTCAGACCTTTAAGAGGACAAAGGTATGCTCAATGGCTACCCTGGTACTCACGTAGGCCCTGTTAAATGCCATTTCCTGCGGCATCTGGGGAATCCTCAGAGGGGTCATCAGCCAAGGAAGCAGTGGGTATCCAGAGTCACCTACAAGGGGGGAGGACACAGGTGTGATTTATGATGCCCTGCAGTGGTATTGCCTGACACGCAGCATCTCAATGGTCAAACTGTGAATGCATATCCCATTTCATATTGCCTAGTCTGACATGAAAATACTGGCATACAGTGCACGGCCAACACACATTACATTTTGGTATTTGACTGTGAGGGTGCCATGCTGTGGTGGGTGGTCTGGGCCTGCCTTTGTATTGCCACCATCCGTGGTATCTGATGGGAGTCTGGTCACATGTGCAGTTGGTCTGTGTGGCATCCATGATGGTGTGGGTCATTACTTGTGAACAAAGTGTATGCCAGGTCTGATGGCAAGGTAGTGACCCTCAGTAGTTGTTTGGGAGTGTCTCATCCCATGCATGGGGCTGTCATTGGGTGGCACAACTTACGGCGTCATATTGGGTAACGTTGTCTTGGCCTGTACCGTAGAGTTAACGTCGGATGTGTGTGTGCTTTGGCAGCCTGTTCCGGTCATGTGGATAGGCACAGGTAATTGTGCATCACATGTAATGTGTTGTCCCCTGTGACTGAGTATAGAACTTGGTCTTTGTTGTTGTTGCTTTCATTCATCTCCAGACTTGACACTGGGTAGCCAGGTCAATGTATTCACTGCCATTGCATAGGGGGAGGTGTTGCATTCTGGTAGCTGTACTGCATTGTGTGTGATTGTCCTGTTGGGGCTGGATAGGCCCGGTCTGTGACTGATGCATCCCCAGTCATGTGCTACTCTCTTGTGTAGTGACATGTCATTTAAGGGGTGCGCTTGTGGGTCCTGCATGTACAGGGACCATTCCGACATGCATTCGTGACATTGTTGTCCCCCTTTTGCCTGCCACTCATGCTGCAAATTAGATGGGATTGTACATGTAATCACCCAACATCCAGGTCTTTTGCCTTCTGTGATACTCCATGTAGGCCGGCAGCTTGCTGTTACGCAAGCCCATTGCATCATGGGTTGATCCTGGGAATCAGGCCCAGCAGTGCGTGATGGTAAGGTTGGCATCACATGTGACCTAGACATTCTGGGAATGGAACTGCTTCCGGTTCCTGTAGAGCTCCTCTGAGGCATTGGGGGTACGAGCTCAACATTCATGTAGTCCAATGCTGCCACCACATTGGGCATGCCTGCAATTACATGGAAGCGGGTCTTGGTGGCGTTGAGCTGTGCCTGGGTGGTGGGGAGGGCGATGTGCTGGTGCACATGGCTCAGGGGGGCCTCCAGCACCTGCACCAGACCTCTCGAAAAGGCCTGCTGCAAAATGCCATGTAGATAGCTCACAGAATGCTGGAACGTGCCACTGGACAGGAAGTGCAGGACCGACACAAGCTTCACCAAAAATAGTATGGCTGACCTGATATAGATCCAGCTTCCAATGTCCACCTGGATGTGGATCAGGAGGTCAAGTATGGTCTCCCTGTTTAGGCAGTACAGAGTTAGTATCTGCCTGTCAGTGAGGGCCCAGGGTGTGGCCCTTGTGCGAGGGATCACTGCACGCCTCTGCCTCGCCACCTGCATCCCCATCAGTGTTATCCTCCCCCTCTTTCTCTCCCTGGCCTCCTGTTGCATCTGCTGGTACTTCCGCCGCTGCAGCTGTAGATTGGCATGCAGCACCTCCAGCTCCATATTTGCAACAATGACTGGAAAAATGGTTGAGTTGGAAAGTCCTTTTGGGGAAGGTGTGGACTTTTTGTACTCTGACTGTGTGCATTGGGTGCATCTGGGTGGATTGGGTGCACCTGGGTGTATTGGGTGCACCTGCAGCCTTATTTCGTTCACCTGTGTCCATTTATAGGCTGCTCTGAGGTGTTGCCATCTCTGCCATGGTTTTGCCGGTATTACCAGAAAATATCAGCTGGTATTACGGGCAAATTCAATCTCATAATATGCCAGCGATACCATTTTACCGGTATTACCGGGGAAGGTTTCTGGCAAATCTGGTATTATTTTTGCCAGTAATTCTGGATCAGAGGATACCAGTTGAAAGTTCTGACAACTGTGTTCCAGCAAACCCGTACTTGGCCGGACCAGTAAAAGAGCAGCTATTACCGGCACTTTTACCATATACCGGCTAACTTGGAATGAGCCCTACAGTCTGAATGGTGGTTTATAAGTGAGAAGCTTCTTTGCATACAAATTATTTACAATTGATGTGTTCTGTGCCACTCTCTGGTTCTGGAACCCAGTGGAGAGGGCCCTGATGCAGATTTTTTTAAACTCTCATATGTATGTAGAAGAGAAAGACAGAAACACTTGTACATGTTACATAGGTGTTTTCTGCCCCATCGTCTGAACAGTCAGCGTGCGGCCTTAACCCCACTTCAGGAACTCAGACCATTGTAGAGAGGCAGATGTACACGTCATCTATAGTGCCCGCCCCCTCACCTCCATCATATTGGAAGAACAAGAAAGCACTGTGCATGTCACCTGGTATCGTCCCAGTACCTCATCGAAGATATGAAAGACGTTATGCACAACCGTATCGAATGTACCCTCAAACTGTCATGGTAGACCATATCTGCATACACCAATGAACATATAAGAGCTATAAGTGAAATCAGACAAGAGAAAAGTGATGTCATGAAGAGAAGATATGAGGACATAGTGAAACAATATGCAAATACTTAAAGAAAGAAGATGTGATTGAAGTAACAAAGTAACATTTATGCAGATACGAAGAAATCATATATACTGAGAAGGTAAGTGAGAAGAGATGCAGTCGATGAACATTTGCAGAAACGCAAGATAGATTTATTTATTTATTTTTTGGACATTTATGTAACGCCCAGACCCAAGAGTATCACAGCGTTTAGAACATAGGCAGGAAGAGATCCATTACACACAAAAAGATTGGCAGCAGACGCAGGGCCAAAGTTATTCATACTTGTCAAATAGCCAGGTCTTGACCAGTTTCTTGAACTTATTGAAGGAGTGTTCATTTCTGATGTGTGCAGGGAGAGAGTTCTAGAGCACAGCGGCTGTGATGCAGAAGCTGACACCACCTGCTGTTTTGTATTTAAAGCGTAGGGTGGTGAGCAGATCGGAGCAAACGCACTGGGACACTGATGGAGATGCAACTGTTGATATAAGAGCAGGCTTCTTGGTGGATTCATCAGTGAGCGATGGACAATGTTTTGAAATACACCCTTGCTTTGATAGGGGGCCAGTGGGATTCTCGTCTAATGGCTGTAATGTGCTCAGAGCGTTTTAGGCCAAGGGCATCACGGACGGCTTTGTTTTGGACAAGTTGTAGTTTGGACATGTTCAAGGTTGAGCTGCCCATGAGGAGGGCATTGCAGTAATCAAGCTTGGAAAGGATCAGGGCACGTGCTAGGGTGAGGCAGTTAAAAGGATAAAGGAATTGTCTACTTAGCGATATGAGCCTGGCTCAGGTGGAGATAAAGTACGTTATGGTCAACAAGGTCGAATGCGGCAGAGAGATATAGCAGGAGGAGGATGGCTAGCTTGCCTGAGTCGCAGAAAGAGTCCATTTGCATTTTTAAGTTCATCAGAGCAGTTTCCTTAATATGCTTGGGACGAAAGCCAGACTGCCTTTTGTCAAGCAGGTGGTTTTTTTCTAGGTGTTGTTGGACTTGGGAGTAAGCTAGGCAGTCCAAAGTTCTGAGGAGCAATGGGACAGTTGTGATGGGCTGGTAATTGGTAGGGATGGCAGGGTCAAGGGAGTTCTTTTTTAAGCAATGATGGGACCCAGGCGGATTTGATGGTGGGGGGGTATTAAGCTGTTCAGGAAGGAAGAGTTGGCAAATTCGGTGATGATAGGGGCTAGCGTGGTAGCACAAAGCTTTACTAGATGAGCAGGGCAGGGATCTCCTTTACAGTTGGAGGATTTGAGAGCTCTGATGGTGTTGGTTACTTGCTCTAGTGTGACTTGGTTGAATGAGAATTGGGGTGTCAATAGGGCAGAAAGGTTGCTGGCGCAGACTGCAGCCTCAGGTAGGGGTGCTATACTGGCAAACAGGCAGGTACTTTTTTACCAGTAATCTTTGTAAGTAGTGTCTCTATTTTCTGTGAGAGGGTGTCTTGCATTGTGGTACAACAGGCTTTGTCGATGCGTGAGGCAGCACTGGGTGGAATCAGGGTCTCAGGTTCTCTAAGGATTGCAAATAATTCTCTTCTGTTAGAACAAGCACTAGGAAACACAATTTCTGGATTGACAGGGCTGTGATGGTGGCGATTAAGCTGATCCTTAGGGTTTAGAAGACGAGGAAGAAACCTAATGTTGAGGACTGGTTGGTGGAGCTACAGATTCTATCAAAGTACGATAAGATCTCAATGAGGAATAAAGGTAAAGAGGAGAACTATCTGTCATTATGGGTATCGTTCAATGGCCTTTATGATTGATGTAGTAGCGAGATGGTGAGAGGTGGGGAAGAAGAGAAGTGTGAGAGGATAAAATAAAAAAAAGTCTAACTTTTTTTTCTTCTCCCTCTTTTCCATTAATGTTGTCTTTTGTGATGTTTTGTGTGTGTTGGTGAGTACTTTTAGTATTGTTCTGCTATTTTATAGTTCACATAGGGTGATTGTTTTTGATGTATTCAAGGTGGGATGTTCTGGGATTTTAGATATTGGTTGTTTTTTTACAATATTTTGTTGAAATCCATGTGAAGATATTATGTTTCGTTGAAAAACTAATAAAGAAATCTTTTTTTTAAAAAGAACTAGTGTTGGCGATTCTATCATTGAAACTATAAGCTTTGCAGTTGATAACCTCTTTTTTATAGATGCTGGTCCCGGTGGCGAGCACCGGGTAGTTGGTGGGAGAGGGGTGTTTTTGTAAATGTGTTCTAGGGCTCTTTCCCCACTGTGTAGGCAGATGAGTTCCTCAGAAAACCAGGTGTTGTTGGGTTTGAGAGGGTATGATCGGTGTATGTAGAGCAAGGGGTTGGAGCAGACAGGAGTGAAATTGGTTAGCAATAACTTCTGGCGTATGGCTCTGAGCAAGGCTATGACTGATGGTCTGAGATCCTTGTGTTTCAAATCACGTGGGTTGTGGACTTTTATAGGGGTGGGAGTTGTAATTGGGGTTCTGATGAGTTTGCTCAATGAGAGATTGAAGTGGATGAGAAAGTGGTCGGACCAGAGAAATATGTCTATGTTGGATATGTTGATGGGGGCGTTTGCTGATAGGATCCAGTCAAGGACGCAGTCTTTCGAGTGAGTGGGTGAGTTTATTAATTGGGAGAAGTTCATATCATCGAGGGCCATGACGAGCACAGCGGCTTTTGGGTTAGTAGGATCATTATAGCCCAGGTACAGTTCTCCAAGTTTGACACATTTGGTAGTAGGTTTTACGAAGGGTGTGATAAAGAGCGGGATGCCAATGTCAGGACAACTTGGACCATTAGGTTGCCTGTAAATCAGGAGCAGGATAGAGGTAGTTTGAAGGTCAGTGGAGAGTTTCAGGAGCAGCAGTTCATAACCAGCGATGGTGGGTAGAGGGCAAGGTCTGATTTTTAGGGAGGATTTGGCAATGAGGGCTACCCCTCCTCCTATCGCATTGATACGGTCGGATTCGAAGATAGTGTATTTGGGAGGTATCGATAAAGAGAGTAATGGGCCTGAGGCCTCATGTAGCCATGAGTCTGTGGTGGCTAGTGTAAGGAACACATGGTGAAAACAGTGAAGACAGACCCAAGTGATCCCAGTTCAAGGGTGTTTATTAAACTGTATATGCAGGTTTGAAAAACGCCTAATCTAAACCTAAATCTAAAATGGGAGCAAGCTACGTCCATCAAATAATAATAATGCAGTCCTAGTGGCGTCTTGTCAAATAAAAAGGGGCCTATACTAAAACAAAATCTATTGCCAATACTTATAACTAAATTAAAAAAGAGTGTGGGATGCTGTTCACAAGAAAGAAAGAAGTGTTCGCAAATAATAAGTCAGGAGGTGGTAGCAGGGGTCTCCCTTCCCCACCTTTTGAGCACGGAACAAAGTGGGACTCTCGAGCACAGCACAATCTTGAGCTTTCCCAGCATGAGACAACAGTTCCGTTCTCAGGTATAAGGACCTTTTGTGGTTAACTCTCTTTTCTGCAAAAAGTCTCTTGCCTCCGAGGACCTGATGTGTTAAAAAATATCAACCAAAAAGTTCCTTTAGGATTGCACTTGGGTGGCGATTCTTCACCCCTGGGTGCCCCTCTTCTGCCGTCAGACCCCTCTCGAAATTCAGCTTCCCTCCATCGTGTTCTGTCCAGTTTATATTCAAAAGACTTTCACTGTTGCTCACATGTCGGTGGGTGATGGCTTTTCACACATGGGTTCCCCTCTTCCGGGCTTAGACCCTTTTTGAATGTTTGCCTCCGCCTGTCGGGTTCACTACAGCTTTTCACAAAACACTCTTGCCTGTCACATTCAGAAGTCTTAATGTCTTTCCTTCCTCCATCAGGTTCACTCTTGTCATTACAATGTTCTTCAGGGCAACATGCTTTACCCCTTCCTGTCGGCATCCTTCTGTCGGGTTCACTCTTGCCAACCACACAGTACCTTCTCCTTTCTCACTAAGCGGGATTCATCTTCCTTAGCTTTCCATTGGTTTGTCGGTCAAAGACTTTCGACTGTACAGAGGATTTTGCTGGACCCCTGTATGACCTCTCTGTCCTGCTTCTCAGCATAGATATGCTCCGTGTAACGTTGACATCTGCTGCCACACACCTTGGCTATTGTTCACAGTCTTACTATTCCTTCTACAATGGCTTCGCAAGTCTGGGTCGGAAAGGGCAAGGTCGTTTCTCTCCTTATCACCCTCTCGATTCTCGGCATCTTTCTCCTCTTCTTGAACTGCCATATTTGGATAGCTGTCTCGTTGTGCGGTCTGCCTTGCTTGTTGTGTGCTCTTGTGCTTCACTTTTTATCCCTATGGGGAATGGAAAGGGCTGTCAGGTGTGTGCAATTCTGGTCAATTGCCTGACTTTACCTCACCCTTATATTGGGACATGTCAGGTAAACTGCTCTGGTGTTAGTCCATTATCTTACGTGGTGTGCGAAAGTGTTCATGTTGGAAAAGTGGGAGGGGTAGAGTGTTTGAGTATCCAACGTGGTAGGATGGGGAAAAGGTGTTATAAGAAGGGGGATACTGCATCTCACCTGTTGGTGTCCTACTACCACTCCCCGAGCACCCCCCATCCAGGTGATCCTCCCTCACTGGTTCACCCCCAGGAACTGGATCCAATAACGATGGCCGTGTCCTGGCCACCTGGATGACAGATCCCCAGGGACAAGTAAGTGAAATACCTTCAGGTTTCTCACACGAGGATGTCTAGATGTGAGTCAAGGATAAGATCATGTATTTCGGTAGCATGAGCGCGTAGGGATCTTACATTGAGGAGATCGCTTTTGAAAGAGTCCAGGTGTTTAGTGTGGGTGGTACATGTAGTGCGGGTGGTCAGCTGGGTCATGTTTAGGGATGGTGGGAGAGTTTGGGAGCTCAGTATTGCCAGTCTGCTGGCTCCTAGGGGAGGGCAGCAAGCACTAGGAGGGGTTTGAAGTGTCCAAGACCAGAGTCTGGGTCGACAGGATGTACCCAAGCAGGGGGTGGTACTGTTGGGACGTAGGTTGCGAGTGATGTGAGAGGTTGAGGGGTCTTGGGTCCCAATATAAGGGTGAGGTAAAGTCAGGCAATTGACCAGAATTGCCTAGGGGAAGTGGGGATGGGTAGGGAAGTGTTGCAGAGGCTAGCACTCGCAGCGATCTGTGAAGGAATGCTTATGGCTTTAAGAAAGGGCTCAGGCACTGGAGAAGGTGTTCCTCTGGTTAGCATAGCAGCTGTGATTTGTATAGCAGGTAGGAAGAGAGTAGGTGGAGGGAGGGTGGGCAGTGCTAGTGTAGAGGCTCCATTCCACACTGTGATGCAGTGTCTGACCAGCGATATTACAAATGGGGCTTTGCAATACAAATGGCGGTACATTGTGGTCTACACGTAGGGTATCAGCCCATATTGGATGAACAGTACCAAGCATCATAGCATTGTTATGAGAGATGGCAAACACAACAATGGTGGAGGCTGGACCACGTACAGACTGGCAGGCAGCACTGTTGCAGATGTTACATCATTGCGCATTGTTAGGAGGGGTTTACGCGCAGACCATAAAGTTAGTGGTGGCAGTTGGGGAGCATCCCGTGGTGTAAGCCGGATGGCATTCCCTGATGGCAGTGCCCGTCACTGCACAAAGTCGGCGGTAAATGTCAGTGCAGCCAGGAACATAGTGAGGGTTGGGAGTGTGACACCTAGGGAGGCAAGGGCCAAGTTAGAGGCCATACAGGGCTCAATGAGTGGCAGGGCAGCACAATAGGAGGCAGTTAGAGGCAGTGATCGTGGCAGTAATGGCCAGGCCTCAGCGGTAAGGATTTTGGTCTCAGATGGGCAACAGAGATTGTCATAGTCAAGGGCAGGGGGCCAGGTTTGACTGTAAATGGGCAGGGAAGGCAGTAGACGGGCAGACTGTGGGTCGGTTGTAGCGTTATTCAGGGCGCTCCGACGGTTGGGTGAGGTGCTAGTGCGCCTCTTACCTTTCAGTTGTTGATGATGTTCCGATCGTAGGAGTGGGAGGATGAGGGCAGTGCATGCAATTATGTTTGGTCCGTCTGGAGGGTTGGTCGCAAGATTCCTGCAGGTTTGGCTACAAGATGTGATGTACCAGTGTCAGGAGGTAGGGGAGCGCCATTACTTTACTGTAATTTTGGGCCGTGCAGGCTGGTTTGGGAGACTGTAGCAGGATCCTGGCCGGTGAGCTGGCTATGGCTGCATATGGCCAGACAGGAGTGGGCCTTAGGGTAGGGCCTTAGTGGGGCCGGCTTTGCCTGCTGGCTCCCATTGGAGGCATAATGCTGCATATGGCCAATCAGACCAAAGGAAGTGTGTTGGGGATCCAGGACTCAGAGGCACTCGACCCCGCAACATCAGAAGCCATTTTGAAAGGGACTTTGTTCCCTAATATGTGATCAAAACACAATGCAGGTCAGTGGATACTGCTAAAGGAATCAGGCACATCAGGGCTTACCTTTACAGCAACATCAGCTGCTGAGATGGCGGTAGGGGAAAGGCACACATGCCCCTCTAGATAGTCTTGCTGCAGTTCACGGCAGACAGGAGTGGGTCTTATGGTAGGGCCTTAGTGGGGTGCTGGCTTTGCCTGCCGGCTCCTATTGGAGGCATAATTCATTGCCTGCATGAGGCCAATCAGGACAGGCCAAAGGAAGTGTCCAGGGCTCCAGGACTCTGAGGCACTCGACCCTGCAATCGCGGCAGCCATTTTGAAAGGGACTTCATTCCATAATTTGTGATACTATTACCTCAGACTAGACACATAGAAGCTTGCTGCAGTAAAAAATATCACACGGACGAAGCAGCTATGATGAAAAGATGGATGTCTGTATTTTATAACAGTAAGCGAGAAGGCTCAAGGAGAGAGACCAAATCTGCAGAGGGATTGCATTACAAGTGTAAATATATCTGGTAACAGGATTCGTTTTAAAGAAAAAGAGAGAGATTCTTTATCCCTGGTCCTAAGGAGACAGAAGGGCACGCATTACACTCCAAATCAGCTATATTTTAGAGCTTACTAAGGCAAGGCCGAGATAAAGAATGCGTGTCAAACTGAAAGATGGGGTAAAACTGAGATGAGATACTTTTACTAGAGAATGTAAGAATACGATCGTAGAAAAGTAAAGTGCATATTTGTTTGGGGTTATGAATGTCAACAATGAGTTGTTTAAACCAAGAGATATAAAACAATAATAGTAATTTAGTTGGTTATCAGACTCTAAAATCAAATGATTGATGTCAATCTGTCAGGATAAAATTTGAGAAAAAATAGTAAGTGAAATAATATTCTTAAAGTGTCAATAATAAAATAGCAGGACAGCAAGAATGAATAGGACTATAAACGAAGGAATAAAAAGAACATTGTTGTATAGACTTTAAAATTGCCTTAAATTTTTTGTTTATTTTGGGGTTATGGCCAGCAATTTATTGTGCTTGCCCGAATCGATTGTTGTGGTATAATTAATTTAAGTAATAAACAGAGTACAAGAACTGTTAAGTATTGACAGTTGAAAACGACTTTTTATTATGGAGGACACTCCCCTGCTACACCTGTGCAAAACACTACCGAGATACACACACAAGGTCAGTAAATACCATGCTGAGTGGGTAAAAGGCCTGGCTGACAAAATGATCATGCCTTGGCCTCAAGAAGGTTCGCTATCATGAACAGTATTGCAACACATGACAACATACTTACATGCTGCATATACAGGGAAGTTACAGAAAAGTTTAGCCATTTTAGAACTTTGTAAAATGTATCAGAGTGAGAAAGAAGAGCTACCTAAAATGGAGTGGATGCTTAATCAACATAAAGGGGAGGACGGGATGCCCTTGGCTCCTCTTTATCCTCCTAAAGATTATGCAATTGAAGATAAACCGGGATTTTATCCTTTAAAAGGAGTTAAAAGCAGCAGCGGTTGATGTTAATTCGACATATTCGCCCCCCGCTTATAATAGTGAGGACATGGTAGAGAGCAAGATTAAAGAACGTAAATATAGGTCAACATGCGATGAATTTAAAGTGTGTGACGAAAGAAGGGACAGACAGAGATAGAAGAAGCTAAAAGACAAAAAGAAGGAAAAAGCCAAATAAGTGACCATAGTGCACAACAAGTGGATGGGATGTTAGATACTACTCAAGTTAGATGGAAAGGGCATTGATGATGTTGGAGAAAGAGAAGAAAGAGAGGAATGAGAAAAGAAGGAAAATAAACGAGAAAGGGCAGACAAACAGCAGAAGGAAAAAGAGAGGAAGTGAAAGGAAGAACGAAGAAGGTGTGAAGAACAAAAGAAAGAGAAAGAGAATAGAGGAAAAGAAATGTGATGAAATAGAAGCACAGAGATTGAAAGAACATAGGTTCCAAAGAAGGTGAGAGGAAGAAGAGAAAAGGGAGATTTGAAGGAGGGAAGAAAAAATTAAAAGGAGTAGGGGACAAAGGGATGATGAAGTAGAGCACATTGTTAATAGATGTATAGTAGCAATTGAAGCACAGGAACGATGGGAAGAAAAGAGGGTCACAACAGCCCCGCAGGGAACTGCAAGGGATACCTATAAAACAGACATGGGCTGATGATCATGACGCAGAAGGCATAGGGAAAGGATTGGGGATTTATATAGGCAATGAAGTTTTTCTATAGATCCAAGCATAGAAAGAGGGGTAAAGTGGACAGATTTAGAAGACCCAAAACAAAAAAAAACACCAGAACCGACACCATATTCTGAATGACCACCAGTGCAGGGGATATAACCCCACCTTATGTAAGTAGATTAGGGTAATTGCCAGGAGGGAGATGAATGGGCGAAACTAGCCCCACCTGGAAGACAAGAAGTGTATGAGGGGTCGATTGTGGACCATCATTTACACAATTTCCATTATTAGAGAAAGGGGGAGGACAGCCACAATATATTCTGTGGCCACAAATGGACGAAGGTAGTTTGAAATGTAAATTATCTAGTTTGACTGCAGGTGCCGGGAACATTGATTCACGAGTTAGAAAGAATGACATTGGGAATGAAGTTAACAGTGGGTGACATATAGGCCTACTAGCAGCTATCCTAGGGGAGAGAGCTAACAACATTTGGAGACGAGCAGGATATGCGAGTTGACAGATCAAAACACAACACACGATGGAGAGCCATTTAACATTTGCAGAGCAGATGTATGGTGGGCGCTTATAGTACAATATCCTGATACATTAGACACGGGTGGAATTATGACAAGGAAAATGGATGAGGATAAAGTTCCTGTTGCTTTTATTCAGGAGATCCATGAACATTGGCATCTTGAGACAAGAGAACTGTGTTAAAACGGTAGCATTATTCTATCATATTTTATGTCAGGGACTGCCTGAGGTAGTGCACCGGCAGATGAAGAAATAGGTAGGGATGGAAGCGAAGCCATGGCCAGAAATGCATTTGCCTATCGTACATCATTGTCGATTACTACAAGAAAAGAAAAAGAAGAAAGCTGAGAGTAGAAAGCAGGAGGAAGCAAAGTTAGTTCAGCAAAAATTGTCAACATTTGCTATAGAAGGAGCAGTGTTGACAAGTGGTGAAGGTGTGGCAACACAAGAGTTAAAATGAGCGCAGCCAAGCAATGTCGGGTATTCTATAGATCAAGGTGGGTATAATTTTTGGCCTAGAGGTAGAGGGAATGGACCAAGAGGAAGAAGCAGATTTCAAATCCCTCAAGGGAGAGGAGGATTTAATGGAGGACAGCCACAACAGTGTTGGAATTGTGGGAGAATAGGACATATAGCCTGAATGTGTAGAAGCCAAGGGGTATGCAGCAAAACTGGCAAACTCCAAGAGAGGGGATGGGCTATTCTCCACAGTATAATGCAGACCCACAGGAATATTATGCCCAAGATCACACGCAGAATCAGACACAGGTGCTGCAAAAACACCACGTGAAAACAAGTTTAGTTGCAATCGTAATCGCCACAAGGGCAACCACAGTAAGTGCCTATGCAAACAAAGCAAGTACAAACTCGGCAAGCACAGACACACAACAAGCAATGGTGCCACAATGGAATGTGAATACAGGAGCTCCACAAGTATCCACACCCTCGATAGGGAGTGTGACTGCGGTAGGAGGAAAACCTTTCACGGGTACAGGGATGAATTTATATCCACAATAGGAAAGCCCACAGAGCAACCTGATTGGTTCAGTACTATCAGTGGCACCAGACCCCCAACAAGAACCGAGAGTCAGGGTAAGGATAGTAGGCAAGACAGTTTAATTTCTTGTAGACATTGGAGCGACTTGTTCCTGTGTTTAATAGGGGAAGTATCCAATGTCTGGCATTGCCATGAATGCCAGGGATTCTCTGGGGCTAGGAACTTAGTTCCTATTACTGACGAATTACCAATCACTATAGGAGAACATGACGTGTCTATGCCACTAAACTTATAAATAAACAACAAAGTTCCCACAGTAGGGGAACTCCCGTCCCCTGCACACTATCACTGGCTAAGAGAGGCCAAATATTGATTATAGAGGTTAGATAAATGGTCTCAAGTGGATTTATGTAGAAGTAAGATTATAACACTTGCTAAGCAATAAGCCAAAAAACTGCTATTTATGTAGTCATGTAAATGTGTTTAAACAAGACACCTTGAAACACAGTCCTGTGGTGTCCATGGTTTTCCCTTTAATAAAATGCCCCATGCATTTTGAGCTGGTGCGCTCTTAATCAGGGGGTCATGACTACTTCATATGGCTGCAGTATGACAGACAATGGAATTCAGTGAGTCACAATATACACCTGTTATGTAGAAAATGCAGATATTCAAAAGTTAAAGAATACAAAAGTTAATTGAAGCTTAATTAATCATCTCAATCTCAGATTGGTGTCTTAAGCAGCATCGGTAAGTGTTCTATCAAATTCCCAATGCCCAAGGAAATTCTGAAAAAGCAGCCATTTGGAGTCACCCGTTGTTAATAATAATATACCCATGTATAAAATAGTCAAATTCCAAAGCATCTAATCTCACCTCATCTAGATGTCAAAGAATAATAGTATAATGGGGACAACAATCCCCTCGTCACTAATTTCACTCGAAAAAATAGGAAACTCTTCAATGTAGGGGGTAAAGACCAGGGAAAATGTAACTAGTCATCCTGTCTATGCAAGTAGACCGTGGTAATACAGGGAATCATCCTATTAACTTACATGTCACTCCACACGAAGCGTGCAATGCTCGTTAGTCTCTGGGAAGCAGGGCTCAAGTCGAGGGTACACGCGGTGGGACGGAGTCCCCCCACTTTATTCAGAGGGTGGACTCAGTCCCCCCCAGCTAAAATGATGGACATTGAATGTCCTTTTTGATTTTATGAATTAAAGCCAGCCTCGGGATCGAACCACAGTCTTCAGGTATGCAGGCCCGACACTTCACCACTACACTATATAATCCAACGACAAACAACTAAAGGTGAAATGTCGCATTTCGGTAGTGCAAGTCCCAGGGAAAACATTTGTATTGGTTGTTGGAGTTTAAAACATGCACAACTTTTAAAGTTTCCAAAAACATTATTAGAAGAAAATATCCGCTCTTGGTATTGTCTGTGTGTTGATTTTATGAAAGGCAAATGCGATTCGTCCTGTTCAATTTGGGTGGTTATGCAAATCCAATTTAATGAAATGTGCATATTTCACCATCATATGCTAATTTCTGGCTACCTCACATCCCATTGCGTTTGTTGATGAGTCCCCCCACTTCAGTTTTTAGGACTTGACCCCTGCTGGGAAGAGGCTTTTTCAGTCTGTGGCTATGGATCAGCAGATGGCTGTAAAACTCCAACTCCAAATCGTATTTTCTAATGCCAAAAAAAGAACCTAACATCAAGCCATGTTGCCACCCTAATCAATGTCAGTATTATATGAATCCTTGCGACTGTACTCACCACGTGTATTCTTTTAACAAAGCCTGCTGTAGAATTGCAGCCTGCATTGTTGGGGAAGGTTGTTAATGGCAAGCAGGTACATTATGGCGTGCTGACATCACTGAAAGCCGTAATGGCCGGCGAGTCCCTATCCAGTTGTCATGGGGAGCATTACCTGTATTTTCACTGTGATCTTAGATGAATGTGAAAACTTGTAATGTTGTAAACAAGGTGATAGTGCACTGTGTTAGGAATCACTCAGAGCCGATCATGAAGATGGGGTGAGTTAGTTAAGCTTTGAGTAATACAAGTAGTGACCATATATCAGTTCATTTGCGGTATGGACCGTTATATACATTTTACCTCCCAATGACGTGAATCTTGTCTAATGTAGATACATATTCTACAGGATTATGATATATGCATAGAAGCATCACATGTTTCCTATTATATATAAATGCCGGTTAGTCAGCATTTGACAAAATAAGCTGTACATTTACAGTGGTGTATTCATCTAGTATCCCAAATATCCCCAATGTATCTAGATATTTGTCTGATGTTCAAATTTATTAATTCCCAAAATGATACACAAGACCTTACATGAAAGGTACATAAGGATACCTGTACCCTGTTTCCTCTAGATACAGTGTTTCAAGAAGCAAATATAAAAAAATAACAAATATAATAAATAGCAAATATAAAGCAAATTTAATAAAAATGAAATACTGGATAGGGTCATCTTAAATCACTTCAAGGGTTTGGGGCATGATTACTAGTATACCCTCCCAATTGGACCAAAAGCAGCCAGAGTACTCACTAATAGACAACAGTTATTTTACAAGTAGGGTCCTAAAAAGAATTCTTCATTCATCCCGAGTGGGTTAATGGAATCCAAATGGTAAATCTAAAACTATTCTATCTGTGAGAGTCTTTTGAGTAGGTTGCCTCCCCTCGGTAGTGGGTGTACCCCCTCCTGGATGACACACCTCATTTGCACCAGTGTGTCTTGCCTTTTTCAAATGACGGTAGACAGGTGATTTGAGATTCTCCATACTGATGTTGGACTTTTTTTTAAAAACCTTTTTTATCTGCATTTTCAACACAAAATATTACAAATAACCAAGTAAACAACAACACACACAACACATTTCTACTGGCACTTTCATGTTGGAGTCCTTATAATTTTTTATCTGCTCGATTCACGGCAGGGCCCCTCTTTCCTCTGTCCGTGATGCTCCTGCGCTATATTGCGTATTCCACCTGGGTGCGAGAGGGCCAGCCTTCACTCGCTCGACTCATTTCAGTTTGTGATCTCCGAGCTTCCTCCGCCGTCTAATTAGTTCTCGGCCCGGCCACCTGACCCGCTCATGCTGTCTCTTCCATTGCTTCCAAACAGTTCTTGCACAAGTGTGTTCCATGCTAGTATCCAAGCCCCACTGTTGCCTTCTCCCCTCTGCGTCGCCCTTGTCCACACCGATGTTTCGGCTATTGCCCATTTGTGCAAGTCAGTCCACCACCCTCCTATCGAGGGTCCCGTGCTTGTGTTCCACGCCATTGCTATGCAGCGTTTTGCCAGTATTGTCATCAGGTCTTTCATTTTTGCCAAGTGTGTTAGTTCTTGTCTCCTCTCCGGAACATGCCCAGCAGATAAGTGGTTGGTGACCACACCGGCATCTGAATGTAAATATTCCCAAATAAAAGTATATCATTATTTATTTAAAACACACTTATGAAAATACACTGGGACTAATATATCAAGCAAGTTCAAACACAGTCACTATAAGTATATACACCTCCCTATTTAATTATTCGACAAGTCTAGGTTAAGACACCACTTATTTAGCAAAACAGAGGTGAGCGCGTAACCGTAGATGGCACTCCAATAATTTGTTTAAAAAGGGAGAGAAAAGGCAGAGTAGGAAAATAACACATTTTAAAACTGAGTCCTGGCAAAAAGACCCAACCGGGGAATAAATATTAAATAAATAACCCGGCGATATCTTTAACATTGCACCAAAAAGTGGTGCGTTTAAAATGAATGGGAAAATCCCATAGGAAATATTCCTATGCATCCACTGCCAGCCAGAAACTCGACAAGGGGGCACTGGACAGTGCCCCCTTGGAAAACAGACCCAGGGGCAATCGAATTACCCCTACCAGTACTTCCACAATATGATGGTTTGTACTGGTTCTGTTCACAATTTGAGACTAGTAAAGCCAATGGTGACTTTACATGCCCTGGGAGAGAGTTTTCAGTCCCAGGGTATGGAGTCTATGTTTGGGGGTCACTATGACACCCCTGTGTTACTGCACGGAGGGTGCTGTGTAACACACATACCAAAAACACATGAAGCCCTATGGATTAAAAGACTCCATAGCCCAAAAAACACATTCACAGTCAAAGGACATACTCAAATCATGCCTAAGAGTGGGAGAAAAAGAGTCTCACTCTTTGCTGGAGAAAAATATAACCCCCACAAATCCAGCAAAGCTGCTGGGGGACTGACTAGGTTTGGGAAATTAGCCTTAACAGAGAATTCTCCCTAACACCAACTCGTTGTGGTGGTGTTGGTCCTTCCCCTCCCCAGTGGCCTCCTCCCGCATCATTTCTGTGCGGGTCCTCGTCCCCAGTGTGTTTCTCTGGTTCTCTGTATTAGGGCGCAGCTCTAATCAATCTTTCTTTTTTCCTCTGCAGTGTCTTGATCATTTTATGCATGTTCCTCCCCTAGTGCCTTCACCTAACCAAACTAACCATACAACTCCTATAACTATAAACAAAAACAAACGCCCAGCCCCCCGACCCCCTCTGCTCAGGCTTCACCGCTTTCAAGGTGCTCCCCTCCCTCCTGCGGGTGCACTCTTTGCAGCGTGGTGCCTTAAAACTGGCATCACAAATTCTGTTCTTCTGTGGAGTCGCTTCTGTGGGTCTGGCGGGCTGCTTCAGGGACTGCGGGGTCCCGTGTCTAAGTAACTGCTGGTTCGAGTCTCTGAACTGTTACTCATTTATCCAGTGCACTTCTTCTTGGGTTATCGGAGGGGGTTCTTGTTGTCCCGCTCATGCCTATCTCTTAGTTGTGGGATCCCTTGCTGGTCCATCCATTCCTGGGCCTCTGTTGTGGTCTCAAAGAAGAATTTCCTGCCGTTGTGTAGTACTTTCAATTTGGCCGGGTATAGCAGCATAAATCGTACCTTGGCGGCCCTAAGGCGTTCCTTTGTTGGCCAGAATTGTGCTCTGCGCCTCTGCACCTGCGCCGTATAGTCTGGGACCATAGTTATTCTAGCAGCGTTCCTTGCTTTGACCCCACCCTCTCTCAAAAATGGCAAGATCTTTTCTCTGTCCTTGAAGTTCTTTGTTATCATGGGTCTTAGGGCCGCCCCCGGGCGAGGTTTTTTGGTTAGAGCCCTGTGCGCTCTTTCCACCACGAAACCCTGGGACAGATTCCCTGCTCTCACCTCTTGGAGCAGTAGGTGCTCAATATTTTATGTGGGGTCCCTGCCTTCTTCACCCTCACTATGCGCACATTATTGTGTCTGGCTCTTCCTTCTGCATCCTCTGCCCTCTGTTCCAGGGTTCGTATTTGGTCTAGTGCCTCTGTCATTTGGCTCTGGGTGGTGGTTATGTTCGCTGTGTTTGTCTGCACCTGCTCTTCTGCCATGCCGACCCTTTCTGACAAGTTCCTTACATCTAGCCGTAGGAGGCCCACATCCACATCCACTATCACTGCATCAATTCGAGTGAGGTTTTCACCGCCGCTATGGCCTTCAGAACACATATCTCTTCTTTCCCCTTCTCAATCTGTGCAGCTTCCGTTGTACTGGTACTGGCTTCTGGCCCCTCCGCCTGGGGCGCATCTGTTTTCTGGGAAAACGCCTCCATGCTTGTTTGTTTTCCCTTCCCCCCTCTCTGCTTTTCTGACCTCTCTGTGTTGGGGGTGCCTAGTCTCTTGCGTCGGGGCCCCAATCTTGCCTCCTCCCTGCTGCCGCCGGAACTCCCACGGGGGCTGGGCCCTGTTGGTGGCGGGCAGTCGTGGCGTGGCTTCCACAGTTTTGATGCACCTCCCTCTTGCCGCCTGCGGGCCAGTCCGGGGTCCAGGCACCTTCTCCCCGCCTCCGTGTGCTATGATACTCTGGTTCGTTAAGCTAACCCCCAGTTTGCATGGGGCTTTACAAGGGCGTGACCCTATCCATGTCCTGATGCCAGGGTCGTCCTTTTCCGGCCAGTCAATGCGTGGCTATCTCCAGTGGTCTCATGCCTCTCACTTATCCTGTGTGCCTGGCAGGGCTACTCGCCCTATCAGATTATATGGCCCAACGTTACGTGTCGAACACTGTGTGACCGCCGTATGTGGGTCCCCTTGCTCCTGTCTCGGCGTTGTTGCTGTTATCCGGTTGTCCGGCCTCGTCCTTGTCTTCCTTGTCTATTTATGCCTTTATCAGTGTCTCTGATGCAGGGCTCTCTCTATTCCTGCTTGTGGATTGGTAATTATGGGCATGTGGACTGTGGCCTCCCACATAATATTCTTGTGATGCCTTGCACTGCTGATCCACTTTGTCTACTGGTGTGCGCCCCTGGCTCCGCGCCCAACACAGAGTAGCGGTAGTCTATGGGTCCCGGTGTCAGACTGCTCTCTTCTTGCAAACAGATTTGTGATGGTGAGCCTGTGGGCCATGCCCTTTCGCGTAGTGTGCCTTGTGCCTTGCCCCGCTGGTCTTGCCTCAGGGGGCCGTGTTATTGTGCCCTGTGGGCTGCGGCTTCTCTTTTGTGTGGGGCGTCTCCCCTTCCTCCAGCGGTGAGTCTGCTCCTTGGCAGCCCAGGGTCTGTTGGGTCGCCCGGGTCCGGGCCCTCGCAGATGAGTGATCGTAGGCCATGGACTGTGTCCTCCCACGTAATATGCTTTTGCTGATTTGCACTGCTGGTCCACCGTATGTGCTGGTGTGGACCCCTGGCTTTGTATCAAATGTCTAATGGTTGCAGTTTCTGGGTCCTCCTATCTCTGTGTCAGCCTCCTTGCTGTTATATTGGTGATGAGCCATTTTTATTTCTCCCCCTTATTGTTCTTCTGGGGCGGTTTGAGGGGGCCTCCACGTCACAAGGGGGTGCTTGTTTGCGGTATGTGGGTTCCCCTACTCTCGTGTGTTGGGCACCGCCCTGTGCCTCAGTGTTCGCATCGCCAGCGTGCAGCGCCCTCCCCCGCTCTTCTCTCCTGTTTTGGCTGCATGCTGGTCCGGCCCACAGTCTCCTTCAGGTGAACCTCTGCTTCGTCGCCGTACACCAGGGTGCATCCGCTCACACTTCCCGTAGCGTGCGGTATCGCCGATGGATTCCACCGCTCTCCTCGCCCGTCCTCCTGCCAGGGCTGCCTGTCATTTTGGGCTCCGTTGGGCTGTACTGGCCCGTGATGCCTGTGTCAGTTTATCCGCTTCCCTCTGACCGCTGGTTGCTCTGTGGTCTTCCACTCCTGCGTGCCTCCTTTGAAGGTCCTCGGATCGTTTCCGTGCTGTCCCAGCTGTCCTCTTGTCGGGGGTCCGTCAGCACAGCCGGTTGCTGTCGCACAGCCCAGGGATTCTCTCCTGTCTGCCGGGGCACTGTCCGCTTGATTCACCTGGGGAGCCCGCCCACATAGATCTCTGGTGTTCTGGCAGATCTGCTCTTTGGGGCTGGGTCCCCGCTGGCCCTGGACCCCGGGGCTGCTCCGCGCCTTCCACTGGCTCTCCCGGTGATGTTATGTGGTCTCCGGGGGCATCCCAGGGTCTCGTGCCTTCTCGTTGTTCTGGCTCATGCGCCTACGCTGTCCGTCCTTCGCTCCCCTCTCTTGCGGCTCTGGTGTCGTGGCCTTCGCCTCCGGGCGTTCCAGCTCTCCGCTCTGCCTCACTCCACGCTGGTCTCCCCTCGCGCCCTTGTCTGCCACTTCAGGGGGCCAGTCTTCCTGGTCTGGGCCCGGTGCCAACCCGGGCTGTAAGTCTCCCGGTTCCCTCTCACCGCCTGTGCAGGGGGCCCAGTGTCTCTGTCGGTGTGTCCCTCGCCATCGGTGGCAGACTTCAGACATCTGGACGCTCTCCCCTCTTCCGCGGCTTCCGCCAGGGCTCAATACTCCATTGTTGCGACCGCCATTTTGTGCGGCGGCACGGGTTTCGCTTTGGGGTCTCCTTTTGTCTCCTCGTCCTCCGGTTCCACTCCAACGTTGCCCTAGCGATGCCTTGGACCTTCAGGCACCTCTCCTTCGAGTTTCTCGGTCTGTTGGCCTGGATTCACCCAGCTCCTCGTATCCATTTGTTGGATTGTGCAGGAGCTCAGAAGCACTGTGTCTCCACAGCATGGCCGCCAAGCCACACCCCCCCCCCCCTGATGTTGGATTTATACTCCGTCCATCGATCCGTAGCACGTCTGGTAGTCTGGCCTATGTAGTATTTGCCACAGGGGCATCTCAAGGCATAGAAAACATTTTTCGTATTGCAAGTGGCAAAATCTCATAGGTTTTTTTAAAAAAAACATTTTTATTGGTTTTCACATCAAACAACAGACAGTGCACCTCAACATGGTGCATGTAACTACAATAGCGAAAAAAAATGACGTGAAACTACCTCATTAAAATTGGCGCTCTCAGTTGGCTCCCAATGGAGCTGTAAAGATTAGTTACTCATTTCATTTGAAAATTCCTTTGCATATTCGTTTCTTTCTTTATATATACAAAAGTATTTTTTCTCTAATTAGAACAAAATCCAATGAAGCTTATGAAAAGTACAGGAATTGTTTAATGCACATTCATGTGTTGATGTTTTCTTCAAATGGCAAATAGTGAGACAGAAGTCCAATACAAGGGACTAATTAGTGTACATCAGCCAATGCATTTCGGAGGCCTACTTGCACCATCTTCAGGGCTGTAAAATTAACTGCATTATTATCATGAGTTATCAAAGTGTATTCAGTAAGTATTCATTCAGAAACAGGTCCAACATATAAACATCCATTAGACAAAAATGATGAAACATACCTTTGCGTGACATTCATATGCAGATTATATGTCAGCAACGTTGTGGGATAGAAGAAAGAGAGGGAAACAGAATCAATTTCAATGTCCGGGAAATATCATTGTAATGATTTCACCCATAGGTGGGTAAGTATCTATCTGAATCATACCTCTGTCATTTGCCACGTGAAGTTCGTGTCATCGAACGCCGACATATGTCCTGCGTTCAGAGTAGATCGGCACCTACGCTAATGGATCTGTGTGTTAATTATGCATTCTCTATTGTTATTCAGTATATCTGGATACGCTGCATTCTCTTACCTGTTGGGTCTTCAACCGTACTTCCAAACTCTACACACAACTACCCCCCTCCCAACTCCTTTCCTCCCCAACTGTTGCTCAGCTCCATCCCTGGATCTCAGGCTCCCCTGCTTCTCGACCTCCACCCTGCTGACGCTGGTGCAAAGGTTGCTGCAAAGGTTGCTACAGGTGGATACTATACTACAATATCCCACCTAAACTACCTAATGGGGGGTGAAGTCGTGTTCTACGGTATTGCTCCCATATTTTATTCCCAGTGAACCCACATTATTACTGCCAACTGCCCTCTGCCATCACAGCTCCGGGCCATTCTACCGTTCTCCATGTCCCATTGCTTTGTATATCAGAGTCCCTCCTGCTCTCACAAATCACGCCCCATATTAGAACGTTACCCAGTATCAGCCCACCAGTCCCGACCCTCTACTAGAAGAAAACATCAGTTCATTATCGTTCGCCTCTGACTCTCGGTCAGCTGCTCCATCTGGACAGTTCATCCCGTCCATCCACCTTGCTGCGTCCTCTGGAGTCTCAAAGAAGAGCGCTTTGCCGCCGTGTAGGACCCTAAGAACATTTCGTAGCTTAATCTTCTTCCCTGTGTTGGGGTGACGTATGCGTCCCCTTTTGATTACATTGGAACAGTGCTGGCAATTAAGACATGGGAAAGTGTCCGTCTTCTGTTTGTGTAATACTTGTTGCATAGGTTTCCATGCTCATTCTGCTTTCACTAATGAATCTCTGAAATTCTTCGCTCTCTTATACGCCATCATAGGAGATTCAGGAAATAGCTTGCTCAGATAAGGATCCATTTGATACATTTTTTTAATGATCCTTTGCTTCCTGATGGCTCTGAGCTGAGAATTTCGAAGTAGGTATTAGTCTGTTACCCTCCTCTTTAGGATTGGTTTGTAGGAGATCTCTCTGTTGTTGGACCTCCACTCTTCTGAGAGCATCATCCAGGATAATTTTAGGCTGATACCCCCTTGTTTTGAACCCTACAGACATGCATTCATATTCTTTCATGGGTGCGGTGGTGTCAGATACTATCCTTTTAAGCCTAAGGAATTGGCTGCAAGGGAGACTCTCCTTGAGATGTTTAGGAAGGAAGTTGTTAAAATGTAAGGCAAAGAATAATTCTTCCAAAAGAACATGAGTAATTTGTTCGCTCCATCTGTGGGTTTTCTGTAGATTGTTGTAGTCAAGGCTGTCTCATTCAGTGTAACTAGCACATCAAGGAAGTGTAGGTCTGGATCTCCTTTTCCAGAGTACATTTTATATTCTTGTGGCAGTCATTAAGGTATTCAAAAAATGAATATAATTCCTCTCTGGTGTCCCTCCAGATGGCAAACACATCGTCAATGTACCTTTTCCAAAAGACCAGCTTTGGACTCCAAGTGTCGTTGTGCAGGATAAACTTATTCACAAAATGATACATAGAGATATTTGTGAATGTAGGCGCAACAGTAGAACTCATTGATGTCCCCGCAATCTGTAGAAAGTATTTGCCCTCGTACCAGAAAATGTTGTTGTACAAAATAATGGTCCGAAACTCAGTGGCAAGTACTTTGTGAATTTTAATATCATCATTGTTCAATAGAAACCATTCAAGAGCTTCAATGTCTTCACCATGAAGGATCGGTGTGTATAGGCTTGTCACATCGAGAGAAAACAAGATCATGCTAGGTTCCAATTGTTGAATTCCACTGAAGTCCTGTAAGAAATGTGAAGTGTCCTTAAGATATGTGGATGAAGTCTGGATCCATTATTGCAATGCAGTATCAAAGTAAGTTGCCAGTGGGTTGAATACACTGTCCGTGCCTGCTAACTATCGGCCTAAAAAGCGGACTGTTGGAATTTTTATGGATCTTCTGGAGAGCGTGAACGGGTGTTATGGGGTATTTGTTGATCAAATATTCACCCATTCTAGGTGTGATCCATTCCATCTCTAGTGCTTCAGAAATGGTATCCATGATAATGGTCATGACAGCTCCTGTTGGATCTTGCTCCACTTCTAAGTAAGTTATTGAGTCCCTCGAGTAGGAGTTCCATACAAATTAGATTGTAGAAATTGGAGTCCATTATAACTAGGGCTCCTCCTTTATCTGCCGGTTTCATTGCAATGGAGAGGTCCTCCGCCAGTTCCTTAAGCAGTCTAATCTGATGTCTGTGTAGACAAATCCTGAACAAATGTTCCCTTGACCTCATCCTTCTTACTACAGAAAAACTTTCCAAATCCCTGACAACTATATATCAAGAGATTGATGAGATAAAGGAACAACTACTTGTACTACAGTCAGAGGAGGCACTCAATAAGACCCTTGAGGACGTCAATTGCAAGCTTGAGAGCTACAAGCAAGATATTTAGCAAAGAAAGAGTTGAAAGTTCAGAAGGGACACGCTGGATTATGCCAGGGATATCGTATACACCTGGCAAGTATTGTACTGTTCTTCTAGACAAGTTCCACCAAAACCAAAACCAAAGCAACAACCAGCAACAGCTTTGGATTAAAGCGCTATATAAAACAATAAGTACAAATACAAAAAATAGTGAAACGACAGACAGCAGTGAAGTTGTAAGTCACAAAATGATATACTATGGAGACAAAATAAGATCACAAGACACACACAGAGATAGATATTTAAACGGAGCACAGTTTATTATGCATGGCAGGGGAAGTCAGCTGCTCACTAACAAGCGAAGGCCCCAGCACTCAGCTGTCACACTAGCAATGAGCCCGCTAGCACACCCACCCAGCACACCATAGCACTGAGAGCTCACTCACTCCCTCCCTCCTCTACTGAACAGAAATCCACTGTTTATACATAGTGGCATTGACATACATTACATGCGTCGAAACATTCCATGGCAACAGCATGCTTCTACCTACATGCATACAAAATAGGCAAGTGGCGTATTTTTACAGTTATTGACTAGTGAATCACTTCATTCTTCTTTGTGTTCATGATTACTGTGTCATTGGGTAAATGTTTCTCTTTGTACTCCAATTACCTCGTCATTCTTAAATATTTTCCCATAATTTCAGCATAGGTTCTTAGATCTTCTTTATGACATCCTTTTGCTGTCGTCAGACTTTGTTTTGACGCACACCCATTCTGTTCATGGCTGCATTCCGACAGCTGGACAAAGGACATCCTTCTTGATAGCTTTCCTCCACTATGTCAGCTTCTGGGTACACTCTAAATGGTTGCCTGAGTGCATATCGTCTCTCATATACCTGACGTGGTACAGGAATATTACAAGGATTCATGCACGGATTCTCAATTGTGGTTCTTTGTCTGTCATTCTAATAGGATGGTGCTAAGAGGAAGATATCGGGGAAAAGGTGTCCACCTGTTCCTCGATAGAGTGAAACAAGCCATAGGGTGGTGAGACCAGCAAGAAACCCCAGAGTGAGGAGACCACCAAGAAACCCCTGAGTGGGGAGACCACCAAGAAACCCCACAGTGGGGAGGAAAAAAAGAGTGAAGATCCGAACTTGGGAAGAAGGAGGAAACCCCAGGGTGGGGAGTGAAAAAGAGAGCAGCCCCAAGAGAACACACTTTCCTTCCTGTCATAAGCAGTAAAAGGGTAGGGAAGCGATAGATAATTCACGCCTCATGGACTGAAAAGATTAGATAATGTGAACTCTTACGGGAACACCAAGAAATACATAAAAACTGGATCCGCCTTTCCCTCCCTCACCTTAGGCCACTACATGTAACCTTCTATATTGCCTCTTTCCATGCCTTTTTAAGTCTACCCTTAGCAGGTTATCTGCTAATTGCATTGATATTATTGTGTCCTTTTACAGTATTCCCTTTGTTGTGCAGCACTCAGTAGCCACAGAGTTAGGTTTGCACAGAAAACCAGTGAATACATGTACATATATGCTGTGATTTTTCCACGTTAGAATGGTCCTTTGTGTGGCACAGGGATTTTCTCGTCTTGTGTGTGTGATCAAACCCCTGGTAATATCATGGCAGCATCGTCCTACTTAGAAGTCGTTTTTAGGCACTACCCTGTTTTATATGGCAAATGAAGTGGTTAGAGCTCACTTCACCTCAGGGCACTTGCGTCTGCATATGTAATCTGGTCATGGTTGGAGGAAAGAAGCATGCATGCGACATATGCAGATCTCATGCGTTCTCCAACGACTGAAACATGCAGTGGCCACTTACCTTGGTTGATGATTGGGGACACCAGCTTTTTGAATTCTTCTAAGTGGCAGGGCGAATCGCAGTTGGGCAATCTGAGGGGATGAGGTTGCACACGGGTGGTATTCCGATAGTACATCTCAATGCTGTAGCGCCTGATTCATGGCCAAAAGAAAAGGAAGAAAGTTAGGGGGCGCCTGGGAAGTCATTCTTGCTGCGTGTGGTTTGTTTCAAGGCACGAATGAATACAAAATAAATGAACACATATGTACAGAGTGAACTGAGAGAGAACACGATATTGCCACATTATTTTAGTAGTGTAAAGCTGTGAGCCTCATGAACAGACAAGTGACAGAAAAATATATAGTAAACAGAAGCAAAGTCAACCCTCTCGCCGTGGCGTAACACAAAATGTGAGGGCCTCCTGCGTACCATGCCTACCCCACCTCCCAAGTTTGGCAGCAAAGCATGACACTGCGTGCTGGTCTGGACCGCCATGCATGCACAATGCGCACGATGATCATGCCGCTGCAGGGGTACGCCGCCGCCCTGCACTAGGTGAAAGATGGAAGCATGTGTTTCAATCACACTTTAAATCTTTCACACAGCATAGAAACAAGAGGGTCTGCCTGGCTCCTGAGTCCTGCCACCCAAATTTACCAGCCAACTTTCTGCATGGCCAGTTGTATTATGCACAGCAATGACACCATAATAAAACATGCTGATGCGGGCTCTGCCAGTATATGCCAGTATCTCCATGCACGAACATTCTCTTGTTGGCTTTGCCTTTAATGCCAGTGAAAATCTCCTGGCATGGAAAGAAAACATGGTACTGCTGCTGCGCAATTACTTGCCTAACCCTGCCCTGTGCCCGGGCATCACCATGTAAGAATACTCTTCCCTGCTGACTTTGCCATCGACGCCAGTAAAAACAGGCAATCCGACAGTCTAGAACCACTTCCTTGTTTGGCTGCACAAATACCTCCACCCACCATGTAAGAACAATCATCATGTTGACTTTGACCTCAACACCAACATGCAATGCCACAGTAAGAAAACATTTCCTTGCTGACTGCACAGATGCTTGCCTTATCGCTTTTTAAAAAAAAAAATCAACAAAGTTCCAAACCTGATAAGCACACTTTATAAAATAAATTAAAGTACTCTTAAATATATGTTTCATTATTTATTTTAATCCCATATTGCCACCACATATTTATCTGAAAACATCAAATCAAAATAACGACAAACCAATGTATGTATTCTGACAAAAGAACTCCATTTTACATAGGTGTGCGTCAGTGTTTCATCCACCTTCTCTAGTTCCCATTTTTTCTTCATCCACAGGTTGATGAGTCTTCCTATTCAATCACACTTCTATATGTCAGCACCTGCACATAGGCAGTTTTCTTCGACTACTGTTATTGACTCTGCACAGTCTTTCTGGTTGAAACCCTATATTCCCTATGACAAGATTAACACAAATCAATATGAATGCAAGATCCATGTAACCTCTTACTCCTGACACCCCGAAGGAAGAGGGGCATGGCATTCAGGGAATTAGACCCATTACGTACCGTTAATCACCATTACAGAAAAGGTCCCCGCACTTAAAAAGAGCCCCGTAAACACAGCGAACCAGGATTATACTGTGAACAAAACTGCACAGGACATACCAAACACATTGGGTCACTTGCCCACGTCATAGCAGCGAAAGATCTTGCTCATCAGGACACCCTGAAGGCAATACTCAAGGGAGCCTGTCAGGGTCAGACTGGGGCATAACATTGTCTCGGGCACCAATGAAAAAGTGGGCCACAGTTGCAAAGGAGAATTCATTCCTTTTGTGACAGACCGTTTGACTAGTCCCCAAGGGGGGAGTTTTTTGATGAAATGTGATGCAAATTGTGCAATTTAAAGAATATTTATTCTGCAACAAAGGTCAGACCTACTAGCTGCAGAGGTAAGTAACTCATCAAACCAGCCCTTACTGACATAAAGTAAAATAAATTAAGTCATCTGAATTCTGAGCAGATCTTGGAGATGTCCAAAACTGTTAGACTAATCAAGGAATAGTTGACACTCTTCTGTGGCTTTCTGTGTAGATCTTTAATTCTTTGCATGAGTGTTTTTAATTGAATGATCCTTTTTTGCGATTTTCTCTTTAAAGTTACTTTGTATACATGTACAAGTGATTCAAATTGTGGTTTGGTTTAAAGGAGGACATGCTAAATGATATTACAGGCTATTGTTGTACGTGCCTGCTGCCAAGTGTAAGACATCTGTAAATCCAACTATGTAGCAAATAGCCCCCGAGGGGAATTCACTCTTTGTGCTCTCTGTGTGCATTAGCCATGACTCCCCTTCGATGTTTGGGCCTATTCCCCCATTTCTGGTGACCTATCCTTGCTGCATACAGTACTTCCATGACTTTTTATATGCAGAAATATTGCTGGTAATGGCAGAAGAGTATATACCTTAGGTGGGCAGGCCTCAGTTTTAGCTAAACAAATGTGCTGTGCTCCATAGAATAAGGATGTTAATAACCATGCACACCATCAGGGGCATTGCTAGGGGGGGGCTAAGGGGGCTATAGCCCCTGATCTTTTGGTTGTAGCCCCGGATAGAAGCTCAGGGGCTACAGCCAAAAGGCTAGCTAGCCCCCAGTCCCAACAGTTCCGACATCAGCGTAGCCCCGGGTCTTTTCCAGACCTAGCAACTCCCCTGCACACCATGCTTACATTTAGCGTCTGATGGGCTAAGCACCCTTTAGAAAGAGTGCATTAAAATACTGGATGGCAATATTCAAGACCAGTTATGTTATGTTAAAGGTTCTTATAGGGCACACTGTCACCACCGGCATGGTCCCCTGGCGCTCTGGCGGATCTGTAAAGCAAGAGGGTAAGGGGGTGTAGGTAGGACTGAGCGGGAGAAAGGAGCAAGGGAGCTGTGATGTGCTGTTGGCAGCTCCAGTTCGATGTACACCGTCCGCTGAGCGTAGGTGTTATTTTCGGTTGGCAGCCGTCATGTGCTGTTACGCAAGCCTATGTGTGATTTGTTGTTGTGATGTAGTGAAGTGCATGCGGTTGATGTGCTGTAGAGGTATGGTTGTGTTTAGATACGTGTTCGAGAGGTGCATGGAGAAGGGTGAGTTTTCTTTTAGTAGGGTTGGTTAGTGACCGTACCCGATCCTACCCTCACTGTTGTGCTTGACTGTGCCCCGTGTCCCCTCCCCAGTCTTATAGTCTGGAGTGCTACACTTACCACTCCTATGCTGTGTGCAGAAGAGTGGGTCCTCAGTGGGCTTTTCAGTAGCGGTACCTTTCCACCCAGGGTGTGTTAGTATTATTAGTGTGCAGACCAGCATTGTGTGTGGCATTCATGTATCCAACCTTTGTATCATAGTGGTTCCTCATACATCTTATCATATTTGAAAAGTTATAGCAAAAGTTGAAAAACTGGAAATAAAATCTCAAAACAAGAAGGTGCATGCTTGTCCCATCTCACGTTTTATTTCTTCAAAGAGAAAACGTTCCCGCCCTATTAAACCTGCAATATACTGCCAGCTCTGCTTCTCTTAAGCACTTGCAGTGTTCGGTGCATAAAGGACGAGGAACAGGGAGAAATATAATATTTATTTCCTGGATCATAGTGAATGCTCATACAGCTTTCCCTTTAACATTAAAAAATGAGTACGACTGTCCACCAGTTATGTAGCAGGAAAGTAAAGCGAGTTCTGCTTCCGTCAACGCCTTAGTTGCACGATACTGCGCTTGCCCAATAGGCGTCAACGTATAATCCTAGAAGGCAGTCGCCGTGTCAGTTCAGTTTTGAAAGCACGAATCCAAGTTTGGATACCTTCTATCATACTAACTGAACATATTATGCTGAGATGGTACAATGCATTAGCTTTCAAAATCCCAATAACGTCATCCTCAGATGGTGGTCAAAGTGTGAATCAGAAGACTGAAAGGCAGAGTCTTCCCAGCCAGATTGAACCCTGCAACCCACAGGATAAAGGGAGCTGCAGCCTTTCAGCTAGCCAATTGACACTTCTTGCGCAGAATGAAGGTCTGCGTACACACCGAAGTTTAACAATTCAGGGCCTGATTTATAGACTTTTTTAGTGCAGTACAAAGTGACTTTGCACTGGTGCAAAGTGACTTTACACTGCTAACAAACACTCTGACTCCCAGAGCAGTGCAAAGTGTATTTTTGCAGTGCAGTGACATTGAAGCATTGCAGTCTGTCCAAAGCCACTTTGCACTGCAAAAATGCACTTTGCACCGCTCTGTGAATCAGGCTGTTTGTTGGCGGTGCAAAGTCACTTTGGTCCACCCTAAAAATTCCATGAATCAGGCCCTAAGTGAGTTAACGGCCCATCTCAGGCAGTTTGAAAACTGTTTTATGCATCGACCTGCAAGAAAAGAAGGGGGGCCATTGGGTAGTGGCTCGGCCATTAGGGCAGGGGGTTGGAGGGGTTTCCCTCAAGCTTTTGGTGCGAGATGTATGCATTGCATTAATATTCAAATGTACTTTTAGAATGTTAATCTGAACGTACATCTCACACAGAGTGCCAGGCAGCACAGTCCACCCGGGTGCTTCATTTGCACTGTGACTCTAACCAGAGGCGCGTCCCCTGCTACGTAGTTTTGTACTTAGAGCACAATAATGGAAGCTGGCATGGCATAGGAAGTTTGGCCCCACCACCTCTCATTATTGCGCTAATAGCATAAATGCATTGAGTGACAGGAGGGGAGTCCTCTCCTGTCACTCAGCTCATTCTGTGTAGAAGTGGGGCAGACCATTGTGATTGGTCGCTCACACTCACTGTTGTTATTAGTATGGTATTTATTGAGCACCGACCTAGCTTCGAGAAGCAACTGAGCGCTTTACAGAAGTATACACCAATACAGATACATAACAGAGTGCTTTATAGAGCTATATAACATTACAGCTGAATAACGGAGCGCTTGTCAGTGGTAACAACCAAACAGATATTCAGCGGGGGGGTAGGATACACAGGGGCACAGAGGAGGAGTACAGCTGTACCGGGTGGCGGGGAGGGCAGGCGGTGTCTAGCGAGTCAGGTTTTGCGAGGGGCATCGTGATGGCCTACGTGTTGTGGAGGAGATACTTCTTGAAGAGGCGGGTTGAGTTCTTTTATGAATTGAAGGACTTGGGGGTGAGTCTGATGCCGATGGGAAGGAGGTTCCATAGTCTTGGGGCATAAGCAGAGAAGGCTTGTTTTTTGGTCCGTTCCTTTTTGCTGCGTCGGATTTCAAGTCTGCACGTGTCCTGGCTTCTGGTGGTGCACTGTCCGCCGGCAATGCTGAGTGCTCTGCGAGGTAACTTGAGGGCGACTGCCTTATAAATAGTTCAGCAAAACTTGAAGGTGATGTGTGCGTGCAGTGGGAGCCAGTGAAGGTCTGTGAGGGCCGGGGTGATGTGGTCGTATCTGGGCACAAGGGATGATGATGGAAGGTCTTCGAGGAGTGCATTAACCCCATTCAGGTGGGTAGGATCAGTGCTTGTGAGGTGGACCGAAAGCTGTCCGGAGGGAGTAAGGGCTTAACTTTTCGCACTGGTGCAAATCGTTGTTCATGTGTGTCAGTTGGATGGAAAGCATGCCTGGTATGGGTGCATTGTCCTTCAAGTGATCTTATTTATGTGTAATGGGAACTGGAATTGAACTGATTAGTTGAATTACCGAACTGAAGGGACAAGCATCTTCCTAAAAGGCCGCAGCTTCTGTTATTGACAAGATGAAACAAATGAAAAAGCACATTAAAGAGCTGTGGGGCTTCACACCCGCTGATTTCCAAAGGTATCCTATATCCATTCAAGGAAGGAAGTTTCCCACTCCCAGTCTAGCCAACATGGAGGAGCAGTGTTTTGCCCTTTTCCAGCGACTTTTAGTAGAGCAGTATGAAACTACTGAGGAAATGGCAAATCTGTCCTTCGTAGTTGGCACCTCAATTGCTGGGATGTAGTTGACCAGCAGCGACAGATACCAGAGCAATTGACCTCAGCGGCTAACTAATTTCTGAATTATGGTTTTGGGGAGGACTTTACAGAAACGACCACCATTTGAG
Source organism: Ambystoma mexicanum (assembly GCF_040938575.1). Classification (NCBI taxonomy): domain Eukaryota; kingdom Metazoa; phylum Chordata; class Amphibia; order Caudata; family Ambystomatidae; genus Ambystoma; species Ambystoma mexicanum. Next base: position 1,287,575,329 of record NC_090924.1, read on the forward strand.
GACTGCATGTTGTCTCCCTGGAAAAGTCTTCTTTTCTGGTGAGGAAGCATGCCTTATCCCTCAGCGCTCGGTGGCATACAGTAGAACTACTGTTATGAGAGGTCTGAGCAGAATTTGCTGAGGTACATTGAGGCATTCATTACCCACAGAGAACAGGATGGATGGATTTGGGGCAACCTGGAACAAATCGGGCACAACGTGGTAAAGATCATCCCCTTTGGGGTTTGTTGTAAACCCGCCCGGTAGTTTCTTAAGAAATGACAGAGAAGGGTTTGACCACGGTGTAAAGTGGCATTGGGCATGGCTGAATTCCACAAAGTTGGGCAAAGTGAACACATGAATTGGTACAAAGGGCCCAGTGGGGCATTGTTATTTACTCACCATGTGTGGCGAGATATACCATAACGCTTGCTTGTAGTTCAATGAACATGTTTCAGTTGAAACACAGTTCAAGAGAACCAATTCAACACAACAAAACCCATGAAATTCGGCAGGTGTTCAGAGTGACGACAACCTTAGCTTGCAGGCCCCCCGTTGCTCAGTCCATGAAACGTAGATGCGCTCACAGAGGGTATCCGCAATGACATCATAGTGGACGTGATGTATGACATCAAGGGGTTGTGTTGCAGGTGGCCTTGAGGATACCCAGACTCTGGAGGATGGTTCAAGGGTTTTTATTATTTTACAATGTTAATGATGCTCAAGCTTGATGATATGTCAATCAAATATGACACAGCTAGGGCCATCCCTCTCTCGTCTCCCATGGGCTTCCCATCTGCCTAGCCCAGACTTCCCTACTTCCCCTTCTGGACAACTAGAGCTCGGTAACATATCCATGAAAAAGGTTGTCAGTCTATGTACCCGCGTTTCTGGTCTAAACAGTTCAAACTTGATTTTATATAGTGGTTCCCTGTTCAACATTACCTGGGCATTTCTTTTTTGTTGGGAATAGCAAAAAACAGGGAACTATGGCATACAGCCCTGCTACCAACAAATATATACCATAATGAGTAAAGTGAGTAAACTAGGTGGTAATGATTGTCGACCAAATCGGAAGGTTCATATAACAAATGTGCACAATAATGACCATCTTTCAATAAATTCAATGCAAGGATTCATTGTGGCATTTGCATGTCTATAACGTGTCCCAGGGCCCGAGGATAAGGGAACCCTTTACTCATTATAGAGACAGATAACACCTACTATCTATAACTCTAGCTAGAGGGATGGCCTAGAGGCCTCCGTCTTTTCTATCTTACTCCCTCTTGGCTTGTCTTGGGGAAAACCTATCATAACAGTTCGCTGGGATTTCTGATTTTCAATATGGTGTGGCCCCTTTTCAGATGGCCAGTTCGTCACGCCCAGGACTTGCGCACGCAGGCAATTCTGTCCCTGATGTTAATGTCCTCACTCTTCCCCTTTCGCAGCTATTACACTCCGTCTTTCTCCTTCCCTCGCCTCTTCCTCTCTACTCCCTATTCCTGTCCCTCTACTGGCCACACAAATGCTTGACTACTCTTCATCTCCCACTACTCTCTCACCCTCTGGGCTCCTCTTCTCTCTACTCATTGCCCTGCAGGCAGACTCGTAGTGTGGCGGTCCGGAAATAAGGGTGCTTGGAACCTTACCAGCACCCTTGTTTCCGGACTGCCACACTTGGAATGAGGCTAATTCTTTCGAGTTCCCCATGATTGCACAGCAGGGCCCTGTTACGTTTACACTTTTGTGCACATAGGCACTGTCATTTTCCTCATTTGCATGGTGGACTGCAAAAGGGCACTGCAAAAAGGTGGCGTACACGCTTGTATGCTGCCCTGTTGCACTCCACGGTGCATGGGAGGCGGCGTTTACAATAGATTCCTATAGACGCTGCCTGCTTTTTGCTTGTGTAAATAGCAGGCTGACTCCATAGGAATTCACAGCGTTTGCGCCGTAGATGTTAGAATATTGTGTTACAGAGTAGTGGCACACGGTATTAAAGAGACTGGTGATGGGTGGTAATTTTCAGGCCGATTCATGTAATTCCCCTCAAAAGTGTCGCACGCGGCTGGCGCACAGCGTGCCCGTGCGAATTTCTGCGCCAGCCGCGTGCGATAAAACCAATTCCTGCGCACAGCGTATTCATGGATTCTCGCCTCCAAAAGCAGACGTGGCGCAGAGTGGCGCAGCGACCCTGCAGCAGCGCCAGTTACGCCCCCAAGAACGCCCTTGCGCAAGGAAAAGCCATCAAGATCGCAAAACCATCGCAAAGGGCTGCGCCAACACTGTACCAGTTTACCGGACTGGCAAAAGTGGGGAACGCGTATTACGGGTGTCGGGAACACGCGTGCGTGAGAAGATTCACACGTGATCGGGCCAGGGGGAGCGTGTGCGTGTATTTCAGGGGTGCGCGAGAAGTTCCACATGCGATTGGCCTGGGCGCGTTTATTTCAGGGGTGCGCGGGAAGTTCCACACGCGATTGGGCTGCGTGCGTGTATTTCAGGGGTGCGCGTGAAGTTTCACACGCGATTGCCCTGGGCGCGTGTATTTCAGGGGTGCGCGTGAAGTTCCACACGCCATTGGCCTGGGCGCGTGTATTTCAGGGGTGCGCGGGAAGTTCCACACGAATTGACCTGGGCGCATGTATTTCAGGGGTGCGCGGGAAGTTCCACACGCGATTGGCCTGGGCGCGTGTATTACAGGGGTGCGCGTGAAGTTCCACACGCGATTGGCCTGGGCGCGTGTATTAGAGGGGTGCGCGTGAAGTTCCACACGCGATTGGCCTGGGCGCGTGTATTACAGGGGTGCGCGTGAAGTTCCACACGCGATTGGCCTGGGCGCGTGTATTTCAGAGGTGCGCGAGAAGTTCCACACGCGATTGCCCTGGGCGCGTGTACTTCAGGGGTGCGCGAGAAGTTCCACACGCGATTGGCCTGGGCGCATGTATTACAGGGGTGCGCGTGAAGTTCCACACGCGATTGGCCTGGGCGCGTGTATTTCAGGAGTGCGCGAGAAGTTCCACACGCGATTGCCCTGGGCGCGTGTATTTCAGAGGTGCGCGAGAAGTTCCACACGCGATTGGCCTGGGCGCGTGTATTTCAGGGGTGTGCGAGAAGTTCCACACGCGATTGCCCTGGGGGAGCGTGTGCGTGTATTTCAGAGGTGCGCGGGAAGTTTCACACGCGATCGGGCCTGGGGGAGCGTGTGCGTGTATTTCAGGGGTGCGCGGGAAGTTCCACACGCGATTGGCCTGGGGGAGCGTGTGCGTGTATATCAGAGGTGCGCGGGAAGTTTCACACGCGATTGGGCAGGGTGCGGGTATTTCAGGGGTGCGCGGAAAGTTTTACATGCGATTTCAGCAGGTTAAGTGTATTTCAGGGGTGCCGGGGAGTCCTACATGTGATTTGCCAGTGTGGGTCCTCCCAGGTGTACTCTGTACACCCTCCACGGCCCCTGCAGGCAGCCCACACCACAGGGGACTACCCTGCATCCCTGGTCATGTCCCGCATGCAGCCCACCCAACATGGGCATGCCCCCCAGCAAAGGCACATGTCTCCTTGCACTAATGATCACCAACTCATGTCCCCTTGCACCCCCACCCCCAGAATTGCGGGGCACCTGCCAGCAGGCCCCCACCCATGTCCAACTCATGTTCCCCACCACCCCCACCCCCCAGCACTGTGGGGCACCTGCCAGCAGGCCCCAACCCATGTCCAACTCATGTGCCCCACCCCCCTGCCCCCCAGCAGTGCAGGGGCACCCTCCACCAGGCCCTCGCCCATGTCCCATCCATGCCCCCCTGCACCTGGGTCCCAACAATCCCCAATCATGTCCGTAATGGCCATCCTCCCCTGCCAAAAGGCCCAACCAACTATCACATCCACCCACATATCAAAGGCAATTACATGTTACACACCCAATGTAAATAATGCAAATGAACACATGTCTGTCACACACAATGGCTGCAAGTGAATGTTAAAACACCCAACATGACATGCATGAAAGCAATGAGATGATACGACACATTGAAGGAAGAAAATAAAAATGTATTGAAAATCAACTTGAATGGAAATGAAAGGAGAAAAACCACAAAGCAAAACAACCAAAAGAAGATGAATGTCCATGAAAAAAATCCAAAAAATAAAAAGATCCATTGAAGAACTATTTACAAGATAATCCCGGGTCCATGAGCCCAACCAAATGAAACCTAACTATGACAACTAACTAAAAACTGAACTATATACAAAAATGTGGCGCATTGTCCAATCGCAACCAAATAAAAAAAAAGAAATTAAAGGAAACCTAACACTAACTATATAACTATATACAAAGGCAGCGGGCTAGTCCGACGGCTCACTGGTTGTTGTCATGGGCCAGGGCATCATCGAACTCCTGGTCAATGGCTTGGAGGCGGGCATGTTCCCTGGCCCCGAGGTCCCGCAGGGATGATGCAGTGTCCAGCTCCAACTCCCTGCGAAGACCCTCGAGGCACTCAGCCCGCCTCAGAGTCCTCTGCCCTGACCATTGTGAGCCGTTCCTCCTCTGCCCGCTGCCGCTCCGCACCTATCTGCTGGCACAACCGCTCCCACACGGAAGCCACTCCCATTCCAGGGTTCTCCTGCCCTCCGGCCGATGCCTGCACCCCTGAGGTTGATGGCCCCGCGCCATGATGCCTCCCACGTTGAGCCTGCTGCTGCCTCCGACGCAACTGCCTGTGCCAGCACGACGGCATCCAGGCTGATCGAAACCACCGACGCCGTCGTGCACGTGCCCTGCCCGATGATGCCGTCACATCCTCCATCTGCTGGGGTCCAGTTGCTGTGGTGTCCACCCCTGCTGGACCTCTGACTCCCAACTGTGGCAGGGATGGGATCCCCACCGAGCTGGCTGCATTGGTCAGGGCAGGTCCACAGGGGGCCCTGGTGGCATCTGGGCAGGAAGACAGCAAGGAGAACGACTGACGTATAGTCTCCACAGAGGAGGAGAGGGTCGCCAGATTGGCCGACACATGCAGGAAACCCCCGAACATGGACGATCCCAATTGGGCCACGTCGGCACGGTGCTCTTCGTGATGACGTGCGTGCTCCTCCTGGGAAGCACGCACGGCATCACGAATCACAGCCGTGCGCATTGCGACCCCAATCAGGACCTTCTCCATACGGCCAGGGGTCCCCTCGTCCGCAGGTGGAGGGGAGTCAGATGACATGGACATCCCCTCTACCTGCGGACGGGCCTGGGACGGGGCATCCCTGCTGGTGCATGGTGGTGCACCCACAGGGTCAGGGTCAGCGACATGCACAGGCCCCTCCACGGTGACCTGTGCTGCCTCCTGCCCCTGCCCCTGGACTGCACCACTTGCACCAGCAGGGATGCCCCCACCAGGCCCCATGTGCGCCTCAGTGGCGGCCTCCTCCTCCTCTGTGGAAACCACCAACCTGGATGGCTCCTCACCGTCTACCGCCGTAGCAGGCCCCTGTGGGGGCTCACCCACCCCTTCCGCTGCAGCCGTGGGGGCATCCCTGCCGCCTTGCTCCACAGCGCCGTCTCCGCCCTCTTCTTCACTAGCCGCTGCGTAGAGGGAGACATAGAACACAAGCATCAGGGTACTGTACAATGGTCCCCTAGACAGGAAGCAATAGCAGATGAGTGCCACTGTCAAAGTACACTTCCATCATGTCACTCCACAACACATGTGTCAGTCCAGGCAAAACACACACAGTGACAGTCATGGTGCATGCCATGGACACTTCCATACATGTCCAATGGACTCTCGAATCATACAATGTAATGGTACTCACATGCATCATGGGTCATGCCTATCACATGCACACACTTCACCTCAGTCACATCCATCTGGCCCCGTACACCCCAATCACAGTGCATACAAGGATGACTAGGCTGCATCAGTGAATCTGTAAATTGTCACAGACATGTGTCATGCATCCATGGCATTCACAAGTCACAGACACGCAGGTCAGGCACACAGACATGGATACCATATATGTACCTGGCATCAGCACCCATCCCTCACCCCCACCCATGTCCAGGAACAGAGACTGCCATGCTCTCATGTGTGCAATCTGCACAGGGCTCCCCAAGTCGCATTTAAACACATGCAACAACCGTGCGGTTCACACATTACTGGTCGCACATGCATTACCATGATGTCCCTGCACACATACATGCGTACATGGCCTATGTCACACATGCAGGCAAGTATCAGACAACCAGCACACTGCAACATGCCCTGTCTCACACAGCAATGCTTGGCCACTTACCGCTCAACTCCAGACGGGTCTCCCTCTCAAGGACCTGGGCGTGGAGCGCTGGGTGTACGCATTCCAGGACCCTCATCTGGATGGAACTCATGCGGCCCCGGCCCCCCTCCACGAGGCGCCGGGCCTTTATGAGGGTCCTGGACCTCAAGTCCTCCCAGTGCTTCTTGACCTTCTGGATGGTGCGGGTTGCCACCCCCTCCGCGTTGATGTCAACCACACAGTCGGCCCAGATCCTCTCCCGTCCTTCCTTGTTGGCGCGGGACGATCCGAAAAGGGCATCATACTGCCCCAGGACTTGCTCCACCAGGACACCAACTTCGGTGGCAGTGAAGCTGGTGCCCCTCTGCCCCTCTGGCCGGGGGTTGCCACTGGTGTCAGTTGTTGATGTGCCCGACATGGCAACCCCAGGGGCAGGAGTGGGTGGGCAACTGTGTCCTGGGGCTGGGCTGTGGAGCGATGTTATCCGAGTCGGGAGTCTTCTGTTCCAGCAGGGGTGGACACAGCAACTGGACCCCTGCAGATGGCTGATGTGCAGGCACCAAATGGCAGGGCACGGTGGCAGCAGGCAGGCAGGCAGCAGCAGATGGCACGTGGGAGGCTGCTCGGGGCACTGGGGGGCAGTGATTCGGCCTTCTGGGCAGGAGCGTGGTCTTCCGTGTGTTTTCGCGTGGCCAGCTTGATACGGAGTGATTTGGCACGTGAAAATCCTGCACGTCAGCGTGAAATTCGAGGAAAGGGCCTTAGCGCGTAAGCGCGTCAGCACGCATACGCAATTTCATTGGACCAAAGGCCCTTACAGCGTAAGCGCGTCTGTGGAGTTTCGCACACGGGCGTTGCCCTGGAAGGGCTTCTCTGTACGTGCTTTTCGTGCGGTGCGTGTGTTTTCCATCGGTTGGGGTTCACACGCTATTACTTCACAGCGGGTGTTGGCTACGCGTTCTTCTACACGCAAGGCAGACGGTGAGTGGTACCCCGCTCCCCCACAGGCCCGATCGCGTGAAAAACTTCACGCGCACCCCTGGAATACACGCACACGCTCCCCCAGGCCCGATCGCGTGTTAAAACACCCGCGAGCCCCTGGAATACACGTACCCCGCTCCCCCAGGCCCGATCGCGTGTGAAAACACCCGCGAGCCCCTGGAATACACGTACCCCGCTTCCCCAGGCCAGATCGCGTGTAAAACTTTGCACGCACCCCTGAAATACACGCACACGCTCCCCCAGGCCCGATCGCGTGTAAAACTTCGCGCGCACCCCTGAAATACACGCGCCCAGGCCAATCGCGTGTGGAACTTCACGCGCACCCCTGATATACCCGCACGCAGCCCAATCGCGTGTTGAACTTCACGCACACCCCTGAAATACCCGCACGCAGCCCAATCGCGTGTGGAACTTCACGCGCACCCCTGAAATACACGCGCCCAGGCCAATCACGTGTGGAACTTCACGCGCACCCCTGAAATACACGTGCCCAGGCCAATCGTGTGTGGAACTTCACGCGCACCCCTGAAATACACGCGACCAGGCCAATCGCGTGTGGAACTTCACGCGCACCCCTGAAATACCCGCACGCAGCCCAATCGCGTGTGGAACTTCACGCGCACCCCTGAAATACATGCGCCCAGGCCAATCGCATGTGGAACTTCACGCGCACCCCTGGAATACACGCGCCCAGGCCAATCGTGTGTGGAACTTCGCGCGCACCACTGAAATACACGCGCCCAGGCCAATCGCGTGTGAGAGCTTCTCGCGCACCCCTGAAATACCCGCATGCAGCCCAATCGCGTGTGGAACTTCACGCGCACACCTGAAATACACGCACACGCTCCCCCAGGCCCGATCGCCCAGGCCCGATCGGGTGTGGGCCTTCTCGCGCGTGTAGGACTTTGGCGCACATTTTTTACCTGCGCAGGGACGCTACCGCCTGCTTTCGTGTGGCGGACATGTATGGGCCTGTGCGCATCTTTGGCCGTGCGCTGTTTTTCCCTATTCGATTCCATGAATACGTGTTGTAGGCGAGCGTGTGGGCGTTCTGCGCACTTGCCTCCTGTACTTCCCCCGTGACGCCCACATTTTCACGAGTTGTTCCCCATTCTGCGTGTGACGCCCCGTGTTACGCCTACTTTTGTTATGTGCGCCGCGCTATGTGCGAATTCGCTGTGGCCTTATCGCACGGCGTTCGATGACCTGTGCGCCAGCGTGCGCCGCGCACTTTTTCAGCGCACCTCCCACATTTCGCGCGTGCACGGGCTTCCATGAATTGATGTGCGATGTTTTCTGTGCGATAATCGCACTTGCACTGCGATTTTCGCTGTTTCTCTGCGAATCGCACGTTTTCGCACGCGTGCGCCGTTTTTTTGGCACACGTTGATTCCATGAATCGGCCTGATAGTATTTCCACCGCTTTTTTTTGTAAATGTGCGGGGTTAAGAATTCTTCATGGTACGATAGAGTCTGGTTATTGTCAATTGAATTATGTTTTGATTGCGGATGCATGCATGTTGATTTGGTTGTGTTTCTCGTTGGTCAGGTGACCATGGATTGTAGACAGGCTTCCTTTCTTTTGCCTCTTTAATATGTAAACAATAATTTAGCATTTACATACTACGAACCCTCAGGCATCTGAGCGCTGCTTATTACGGACGGTGTGTGGTGCTCATTTATCGACCTCTGAAGGATGAAAGGCTGAGTTTGCCACTGCCGGGATTCGAAATTGCGTCAGCAGGCTCTGCTCAGATGTCAAAGGCACTTGTGTTTTAGTGCGCTTCTTTGATTCCCACTGAGTCTACGCCTTAGTTTGGTTTGTGGGTTTACCTCATTTTTTTGTGACACAATAAACACGTATTTATTTATTTATTGGGTATTTATAATGCGCCTACACATGTGTTTCAAGGTGCAAATACTTTAAATAAATGTACAGTCAAAAGACACACTCATAAGTGAGTACGTGTGGGCCAGTTTATATAAGTAAGCATAGAAAACATTAACGCAAGCATATACCTGTAACAGTACACCTCCTACTTCCCACTCCCCCCACTCCCTCTACCCCGAAAGCCTGTTGCAGTTCACACCCTCTGTGCTCTCCAGTGTAGGGCCATTATATCCCAAAACCTGATGCACAAGGCTTGTGAAGTGTGTGCTATCAAACCAGTGAATGAGGAGATGATGATTGTGTCACAGAGCTGCTGTCTGCCACACAGCAGAATGAATGGCAAACAGATAGCAGATATTGGAACAAAGGGTAAAGAGGCGGACGATCGGAAACACTGGCATCCACATAGTTTGCTGGATAGATCATGGCAACACTGGGGTGCATGTCACATGAAACGACCTTGCTTGTAAGTTGGTTTCACTCTGGTAGGCAGTTCCATGGAATTACCCGAGAATTCCTTTTGGCCCTAGTCTGAGGTCTGGTTTCCACCTGGTGGTTCTCTCTTTCTTGGCCAGACTGATTGCTCTGCATAAGCAGCTTCTGAGGGCCAGGCTGATGCTCTGACCTGGATTTGCAGCAGCAATGTGTGCTTTTGCCTTTTTTGTGCATTCAAAAAAAGGCTGGGGCGTGGGGGAATAGTCAAGGGAAGATATTCAGCATTGAGATGTGAAAAAGTACAGGACTGTCATCCCTCCCAGAGGTCCACAGCCTTGCATTTCTACATAAAACCTGCATGGTTTCCAAAAGGAGAGGACTCCACCTCCGTCAGCTTCAGCTTGTTCTATGGGACCTGCAGTTCCTGCCAATTCGGTCTCTGGCTAAGATCTCTAGTGGCAGACAGCAAGATTACACAAAAGGTGTCCCCTGGCATGCCAGATGTGCCACAGACACACCACGGCCATAATCAGTGGCTGCGGTGTTTCCTGGAGGCAGGTTCAGACACACCATGACTCCTTGGTATTTATTTACACTTGTGCCTGGTGTCCACGCTCCCAGAGGCTCTGGCGTCCAACACAGCTCAGCGGCTCCTATGCCGCAATACAGCACGTATAGTTCAAACACTACCCGAGCCTACGGCACATTCGCACTGGATTTCTGAATAAATAAGTGCCTTTCTAACATGCATGCGCACATCAGATCCGAACAAGCACTCGTCTGATACAGCTCTCCCCAAGAGGTAAGCGTTTCGCCAGTTCCACGCATTTTTGTAGCTTTTTTAGTTGAGGTCCCGCTATGCGTACTGCGGCACCATCCACCGCGATCAAGACAGGCCTTTAATTTTGTTGCCTGGTCACGTTGCACACACACGTGCACGTCTTCCATAGTCACCTTTTTAGCCACCTTTACAAGGCACAGCACATGGCTCACAATACCTGCTCATTTCTCAAATTAACCGTGCACTTCTCTCCATCCACTACGGATGCCACAGAGATCCACCACGAAAAATGGAAAACACCATTGTTGGAAAAGGTTTTTCAACCATTTTTCATTTGAATAATTTCGACTAATCACCTCACGAGTAATGACCTCTACCATCTGCTAACGGTCACTCATCCACTTCCACCTAGGACTCAAACTCCACCAGCCGAAATAACTAGGCACCGCCACCATATCTATCAGAAATGCCACGCACCTAACAGTATCCAATGGACATTTTCTTTTAGATCTTGCTGTCTGACGTCGCAGACCGCCCTCCAGCCGCACTAATTTACCAGCAGCTGGTCCATTACTAAGTCTTTTGCCATGGCGTTTACAAAATAACCCTGGTAGGTCACCGTTCTTTTACAGTTCTCTATTCGCTGGAACTTTTAGATCACCAAGTCCACTAATTCCAGCTTTTTAACCCTTAGGCACACGTCCTTCCTCTGCAACAGCGTCTTGACCTTAAATCTTTGTCCTGAAGACAGTTCGGTGCCCATACGCAGCGCTGCTCCATCTTAACAGCAACTGCTCCTTGTTACCACGCACCGAACCAGAAACACCAACAATCAATGTATCGACAATGTTAGCGTATTGCTACATGATTTATTTTCAGAAATACAAGAAAGAATTGTCACTTATGCTACTAACCCATCCTTATGCATACCACAATGTATTTCCATATGCATACTAAATGTGCTACCTTAAGGCACTTGCTTATTTATGAATTCATGTCTTTCATGTTATGTTGAATTAAAACTTTTTTCTGTTGACAAATTGATTCATACCTTTTTAGCTATTGGTGATCTTTTACCCTTTATCTAAGCTGGCTATTATCTAGCTCCAGATCCAACAGTTAGGTGGCCTCCCCCTTCATGCCCATGACTAGGGTAGCCTTTGACTCTAAACCTTCCTTTGCTACACCATGACTCCATCCAACAGGCGTTGGCTCAGACTTTGCAATTTGTTCTGCTAACATTATTTCCAACCCCTATAAGGGGGTGGGGGTTTACCAGGGAGGGAAGAGCAAGCCATGCTGCCGCAATGGCTGCCTCCACTCCGGATCCACCACTTCCTGTAAGGGAATAATGCAGCGATACATGTTGCAGATACCTCTGTGTATTGGCTACGACACACCCATATGATCACAATTGACTCCTTGTTGGCAGTCTCAGCATAGATGGTAATAATTGAAACGAGCATGCAAATTCAGGTTCATTCTCACCTCTCTCAGCAGAGTTAATGATGACTTTTAGGCAGGCTTGCTCTGCCATGGTGGATACAGTACATCTGTTGGGTACTTCCACTTATTTTTCTTTTTATCGGGGGACCATACTCAAGTGAGGAAGAGTTTTAACACATATCTATCTGTGGGAGAATGGTTACCCCTCCCTTAGTGTAGAATAAGCACAAATGCTCACACTATTCTCCCACAGATAGATATCTGCTATGGTGGATGCCAGTGTCTAGTGCTTGCAATCCTACACAGTGCATGGGTAATAATCTTACACCATAAAATCATGCAAGTCTGTGGAAGAGAATGAATGATTGAATGCATGGTACATGGCTTTCCAACAGCTCATTTAAGATACATACCCATCAACTTCTTGATACAGTTCAAAAAAGTGGCAAGCAGCATACGGCGGAAGTTGACCATTATAAACATCTAGCGCTATCTGGAGGGCTGCAATAGTAGTGTCGTGCTGTCGAAGAAAGAGATACACAATGTCACTTCCACATTTGACATGGAATGAAGCACTTAGTGTGCGCAGTTACAGAGAGCTACCAGCTGACCTGTCTGCAGCCCTCACCCTGGGGAATGCATTCCTGTCCACAATAAACAGGATCTACACAATTTAAGCATTATATGGTGGGTGTTTCTGGGAACCTATAGGTATACAAACTCTCAATTCGTATTTTGACAAATGTTCTTTTGCAATACTCTTTAAACAGGAGCCTGTTGCATCATCTGTAGGGTTGGCAGTCCCTAGCACCTTATAGATGTAGGTCATTTGTGGGTTACTGTTGCACTGTGCTACTCTGCATAGTTATATTTTCCTAGGATTAGATTTTCCTGATCTTAGCCCTTGTGCCTCCACCTAAATATTTGTAGGGAAATCAGGGCACTGTTAGATGTGTATGCATATATTTGTAATGTTCTTGGTGGATCATTCCAAGTTCTTCCCGTCAAACATTCACATCCCTTCCCTTATCCTGTTTTCCTCCACCGTTTGGTACCCTCCACCGTATGGTAGGACCCTCGGGGGCAGCACATGTTCTGGAACAGTGAAGATAGGGATGGTCCATGAGATCCAGTTGGGGCTGACCTGGTGATGGTTAGAGGTGGGTTACTCTAGGGTCCTGCCATTGAACCCTGCTTACCACAACAGGGAACCCTGAAATAAACCCTCTTGCTAAACAACACCGATGAATGCTTCGTTGGTGCAGCTTTAAGTAGCACAATACTGGTGATGAGGACCCAAGACAGGCCCTCAAGAGTCTGAAATGAGGAGAGGTACAAGCTCGGTGGTTTATGGATGAGGGATTTTGTGAGGGTGTTCACCTCCTGCAGAATTGGATCTACTGGCAGCATGGCGGGAAGGGAAAGTATACCCATAGCACAGGTGGTGAACTGCGTCCGAAGGATAGGAATTAATGGAAGGCTCAAGACCAAATAATTAGGGCACAATACTAGTTTATTTAAAAAAAACACATGATGAGTTGGAGAAAAGACTTACAGGAGCTAACGGGGAGTTGCTGTAACACAAGAGGGTATGTCTCAATATAACCTTTCAGAGATTCAGGTAAACAACCAAGTGAGAGGTAAATGAAATATCCAGGTCATGGTGATATCGGCCTGGCCGATTTAAACAAAGTGACTCTCATTTCCTGGATGTTGCAAGAGTTCAGCGCCATCTTTCATAGTCTGGATGAAGGCTGGCACTCCTGGCCAACACATCTCGGCACAACAACTAGGATGCCTTAGGTTTCACTTGCCAACAGCATATGTCTTCTCCTTTCTAGGTGGATTGTTAGGATTCAGCCATTGTCATCACGCCCCCTATAAAGGGTGTTATATGCAAGTTTAGGTGATCACCGGGCCTACCCACGGGGCCGGGTATCTTGCCCTCAGCAAGGCTAGCTCCTTTCTGTCCCTCCCTCTCTCTCTGAGCTCTCGTTTCTTTCCTCTTTCTCTCTGTAGCTCTTATTTCTCTCACACTGTCTTTCTTTCTCCCTCTCTCTCTCTCTCTCTCTTTCACGCACTCTCTTTATAGCTCTCCTTTCTCGCCCTCTCTTTCTCTCTCTCTCCACTGCCTCTGTCTCTCTCTTTCTCTCTCTCCCACCATCTATTTGTGTCTGTCTCTCTCCCTCTCTCCCTCGTCATCACTGTCTGTCTCTCTCTCTCTCTCTCTCTCTCTCTCTCTCTCTCTCTCTCTCTCTCTCTCTGCCTCTTTCTTCCCCACTGTGATGCTCGACTCGGGCAGGGAGGCTGGGCCTGGGAGGGTGACGCAGCGCGGCCTTTGTGCACAGCGCATAGATGGAATGTCTGAGACATGGTTCGGCCGTTGGAGCGGGAACTGCCTTTTGGCGGGCTTGCGTCTCCATTTATTTACTTGTCCACGTGACCAAGGTCACGTGGACATCACATCCCTTTTCAACTTTGGATGAACAAAACTCAGTAAACATAAGAGTACAAATACCTGGTTGCTGTCAGACCCATCAAGACTGAGTTTTATCCCTTGGCTGTCTGGTGGAGCTTGTCTTGGTGTTCAGCTTCTCTTGCGCACGTAGATGCCGTTCAATACATAGCCTTGTAGTCTCATGGATGGTACAAGTCGTTTACGAAGTGAGTAGCGTCCTTCTCGTTCTCGGTGTGGGGTTTGCGGTATGGCCGTGCTACTCTCTTCTTCTTTCAGATCTGGACGCTTCTGAGTTGGGCTTTCATTTGGCTTCTCTCCGACCATGGGGCTGCCTTCACGTGAGGCTCGTGCTTCAGTGTAGCTAGGGTTCACATCCCCTTCTTCCCATAGAGTTGGCGGGATCCTCTGGAAGTGTGAAACATTTCTAGTCACTGTTTCCTGCCCTCGGGTGGCTGAAGCGAGGCCGTGTTCCCGGCACGCTATTATCCACGGTGCAGATTCATAGGGGAGGGACATTTTTCCTTTTTGGATCCTGTTCCTCACTAGCACTGTGTCCCCTACTTGGAGTTCGTAAGGGGTGGCTCTCCTGACTTCATCTTCCTTGGTGTTGTGTTGGTGCCTTCTGGCTTCCACTCCTTCTAAGTCTACAGGTGGAGGCCTCCAGGAATGGTGGAGGAGTAAGCTTCCTTGGATGAGGACGCCAAACATCATGGCTGCTGGACTAACACGTGTTGCTGAGTGTGGAGTCAGCCGATATGCTCAAAGAAATCTGTAGAGTTCTGGGAGCCACGCTCGGCCTTTGTCCTTGTCAATTCTCACTGTTTTGTTGATTGATGCCATGAACCTCTCTGCATCCCCGTTGGTCTGTGGCCAGTACGGGGTGATATGGTGGTGGCGTATCCCCAGACTATCGATGAAGACTTTAAATCCATTACTTGTGAAGGGGGGGGCCATTATCGCTCCGGATTGAGTATGGGATGCCATGCGTCGCAAACATCTTTTAGGTTGTATACGAATTGTTCGTATTACAACTGTTCGAATGACAATTGACCTTTTCACAATTGACCGAATTGTGAAGGTCAATAGTAACATATATGCGGGGGGAAACCCCCCACAACCCCCCACCCAACCCAACCCCGCCCAAAACCATATATATATATATATATATATATATATATATATATATATATATATATATATATATATATATATATATAACCAAAGGGGATATATATATATATATGGTCAATTGTGAAAAGGTCAATTGTGACCCTTTAAATTCGGTCAATTGTTCATTCGAACAATTGTAAACAAACAATTTGGGTAATACCATCTTTTCAAGTGCCGTGGTGACAGATGTGACATCCGTTGACCCAACAGGTTCAACCTCCAGGTATCTGTTGTGTTTGTCAATTGCTACAAGCAGGTATGCCTCATTTGCTATCGTGCATTAGTCAATGCTTATGGTATCCCACCTACAGTCACTCCGGGTGGAGCACTCCATAGGTTCTGGTGGCCCCGGTCGGCGTGTGGATAGGCATGCGGTGCATGCTTCTACAAGGGCCATGACTTTGCGTTGCATGTAGGGGTAACCATACACGGAACTTTAGAAATGCTTGCGGTTTCACTATTCCCTGATGTCCTTCATGCGCCAGCATGAGGGCTCTCTCATGTAAAGAGGTGGGCAGCACGATTCGGTGTCTTTTAAGGATTAGGCCATCTAGTGAGACTGATAGCTCGTGCCGTATCCCAAAGAGCTCTTGTAATAGCTCTTGAGCTGGGGCTGTTTTCCGTGCAACTGCCGTCAGAAATGTTCTCCATTCACCTGAGAGGATTGCTGTCTTTGTCAGTTGTAGACATGGTTCCCTGTTTGACTCGACTTGGATTTCTTCAATCTTCATGGTCCTGGGCCTGGCGAATGCAATAACTTGACACACATGTTCCTCTGTCACTTTTGCTGCCTTACATTCTGTGGGGGGTGGCTGGGCAAGGATGACGTGACAGGAAGTCTGCTGGATTGTCAGCACCTGCTTGATATTGAACATCCAGTTCAGATTGTTGTAACTGGAGTAGCCAACGCTCAATCCTGGCAGGCGGGTGTGGTGCTGATTCTCCGAAGATGGGGATAAGCGGCTTGTGGTCAGTCATGACTTTAACTGGGTGTCCCAGAATGTACACGTGGAAGTGCTTGCATGCCCTGATGATTGCCAGCGCTTCTTTTTCAATGTGGGCGTAATTTTTCTCTGTTGGTGTGAGTGCCCTGCTCTCAAATGCAATGGTGAATACTGTGCCTTCTCTATCCCTTTCCGTTAATACGGCACCTAACCCTACTGGGCTTGCATCAACAAGCATCTCCGTCGTTCGGATTGTATAAAAAAAAAACGCCAATGTGGCATCATTGGAGAGGGAGTCCTTGATCTTCCTGAATGCCTGTTCTTGTTCGATGCCCCGTTGACAGGGAGCCTTAGCTTTCGTAAGCTCACACAAGGGGGCAGCAGTGGTGGCCAGGTCCGGAATGAAACAACCACAGTAAGTGGCCATGCCCAGAAAACTCAGAACTTCAGTCGCTGTGGTTGGTGCCTGCACATTCTTAATGTCATTGACTTTGCTAGGGTCAGGTGAAACTCCATGCTCGTTGAATGCGTAACCAAAGAAACTCAGCAGACGTTTCCCAAATTCGCACTTCTTCATGTGGACCATGAGCCCTGAATCTTCTAGTGGTTGGAGGGTAGCTGGAAATCGTTTGGCGTGGTCGGCTTCTGTCTTCCCATAAACTAGGATGTCGTCACTGACGTTTGTCACACCTGATAGGTCTTGAAGGACTTTTCGTATCTCATGTTGAAACACTTCTGCTGCCGAAAAGATGCCAAAATTGAAGTGGCGGTAACGTCGGAGACCCAGGTGCGAGAAGAACGTGGTGATATAACAAGATTCTTTTTCAAGGTGGATTTGGTGATAGCCCGACCAGAGATCAAGCTTACTGAAAATGGTCACACCGGTCAAATCAACAATCCATTCATCTATTGTCGGGGTGATGTGCCTCTCTCGCCCTATTGCAGCATTGGGGAGTCGCTTGTCGATGCATACGCGGACTGCATTGGGTTGCTTTGGTTTGGCAGTGACTACCATTGGCGAGACTCATGGGGTGGGCCCTGAGGTTTTCTCAATGATCTTGAGGTCTTCTAGTTTGCGGAGTTCCGCTTCCACTGCAGCCCTCATGTGGAAGGGCACTTGTCTGTGTCGCACAGCCCGTGGCTCAATGCTAGGATCTATGTGAAGTTTTACGGACCTGCCTTTGAGGCAGCCAATGCCTGTGAAAAGGTTCTTGTGCTTTGCCAGTAGATGCTCGATGTCATCCTGTTGGATGGCGAGGTTGAATTGGATGACCTCCAGACGTTCTGCTGTGGGGCAACTAAGAAGAGTCTCAATCCCGGTGTCCACTACATGGATGCGTGTTTTGCAGCTGACTCCGCGGTGTGAGCGTATTGTCTTGAAATATCCCACTAAAGGGAGGGGCTTTTTGCAGCCATATGTGTAGAGTAAGACGGATCGTCTCCGGAGCATGGGTTTGGGATCAAGTTTATTGAATCTGGTGGTTGGCACAACATTTACCGTTGCCCCAGTGTTGATCATCATTGTCACTGGGACCTCTCCTACTGAAATGGTGCAACGCTCTGACCTGTTCCCACTCGGCTGATTGCCATGGCCTGGTTTCACTGTTGAGATCATATACACTCTGTCTCTTCTGGAGTTATTGGGTCTGCCATCATGATTAGGGGACGGTTCACTACTAGATTGTTCTTCATCACTGCTAAAGCTATCAGTGTCTTCACCGTCGATGGCTCAAGCACAACCACGCCTGCTATTGCAGGACTTGCTGGGCTGTTGGCATTCTTGTCGCTCAGGGCGGTCTGGGTGTGTTCTGCGAGGTCTTGCGTTGTTTCTGTGGTGAGGATCCCTCCTCTGAGGTGATACGTCTCTAGGTCGCCTTGAGCTTAAACACACTGATGCATAGTGGTTGTCTTTTCCACATTTACGGCATATGGTGCCATATGGTGAGCATGGTTCATTTCTGCCATGTTGCCCTCCACACCAAATGCAATCTTTCAGTCGGGTGATAGGTTGGCTTTTGCGGGACCTTTGCTGTCTTAAGGCGTTGATTGTTGATGCGTTGTTCTTCATTGGTTGGGTGTCCAATGGTAAACGACTTATGATTTGTTCCATTTCTGTCGCATATTTGTCTGTTCTTTCTCTCAGGCGTCCTATGGACAGGATGGCATCCAATGGAAGGTCTGTTTCTGAGAGAATAGAACGTCTGTGTTTTTCAGAAGACAGGCTGTGTATTACCTGTTGCCTCACCGAGAATTCTTCATTTGGGAAGTCGCAGGCTAGAGCCATCTCCCGCAGGCGACTGTGGAAGTCGTCAATGCCCTCCTGTGGCCTTTGCCTGGCTTGACTCATTTTGAACTTCTCGAAGTCAGGGCTGACCTTCGGCTTGAACTTTCTCGTGAGTACGTCTTAGGCTGTCTCATAGTTGTCCGACATGCCTCTGTCCGGTAATCCATTGAAAAGGCGTAGTGGCATTGTGCCCAGGTCCAGCATAAGGAATGCTCTTTTCTTTTCTTCACTGACAATATCGCACGTCAAAATGCACAGTTCAAATTGCTGGATCCACAGCTCCCAATGGAGGCCCGTGCATGGTCCAAAGGTTGGAATGGTTGCATAAATGTGCCTTGCGAGGTGTCTAGCCACGTGCTAGTGTCCAGGCTGCGGTTATGTTGTCTCTGCGGAGTTGTGACGTCCGCCATGTTGTGTTGAATTTGGCTTGTGTTCTTGCGCTCTTGTGCCTCTGTGTGGCCCTAGCTTTGGGTGCCTGGCGTGTGTGTGGGCTGCTCTTCTGTTTTTTTTTTTTTTTCTCTGGTACCAGTATTCGAGGTATGGCCTCTTGTCTCAGACTGGTTTGTGGTCTTCTGTGACCACCTTGTAACTGTATGAGTGATTCTGTAGGGCTATGTGGTTTTGGGCCACTGTTTTTGTTGCAGAAATGAGGGGTGGGGGGACCTGGCACACCTCTTCAGGGTTGTGTGCGTGTGGCATGTGTTTTTTCTTCCTCTTGGTAGGCCCCTTGGTAAAAGGTGGGGGCCTGGTGTCAGTGTGAGGCAGAACAGGCCAGTCCTTGGTTTGTTTCTTTTCCCTGGGCTTTCATTTAGTAGTCGTTGTCAGGCACATGAAGTTTACTTTTATGTGAGTGCTTGCTGTGCTTCATGAGGGCAGTCATGCAGGTGGATGGCAAAAATGACCCTCTTGATTGTGGAATAAAGGCTTGTATGGAACTTCCAACTCACTGACTGAGAAAAGTCTGTTTTTTTCTTTTTCTTTTTTTTCACAACTCAGCGCGTGCCTCACTTGTTGCGTGAGTGAGAAAAGTATGTGTTTTTATTATTTTATTTATTTTTTTCACGGCGTTCAGCACGTGCTAGGCGCGTGTGTATTCGCCTGCGTGGGCTGCCTGAGTGATTTGACAGGCCTGTATGAGGCGCTGCCTATCGAGCCCCCTGCTGGTCCAGTGCGCGGCGCACTTACTTGAGCTTCATCAAATGCTCTTTCCACAGCACTCCCCTGGGCCTCACAGAAAGGCGCAAGTAGCTCAGCAGGCCTTGGGGTTACCTGAAACTTGAGGAGAACCATCTCCAGTTCCGGAAGCACCTCAAAACCTTCCTTTTTGCCTCTGCTTTCTCTCCCCCGCTAAAATCACTGAAACTGCACTGAATCTGCAACGGGGCCACTCACCATTCTCAGTTCTCCTGCACTGCCTCCCTGGCAACCCCTGCACTGCGGGACTGTCTCTGTATCCTACAGCCCCTCCTCCCTAGCACTTGTCTTCACTTACCTTGCACTTGCCACCAGCTGGCCCTTATTATTTATCTTGTATTCTACTAACCCTGTACTGCACTTTTCCCCTCTCCCTTTCCCCCTGCACTTTTCCCTTCCCCTCTACCCTTGCACTTGCGCGATCTGAATGACACCTGGCCTAGTAGGATCGTTGTCTGTCTCCCCTTGTTCCCCCCGCCTCGTTGCGTCTTGAAACACTTGTGTATAGGCGCGTTACAAATGCCATATCATATCATACCAGAGGAGCGCGGTCGTCAGCCAGGCTGGGCGAGGCTGTGTTCTTTGTTGTGTGTCTGTGTGGGGCAGTCCTAAATATCCTGTCCTCGTCGCCAATGTGATGCTCAACTCGGGCAGGGAGGCTGGGCCTGAGAGGGTGACGCAGCGCAGCCCTAGTGCGCAGTGCATAAATGAAACGCCTGAGACATACTTCGGCTGTTGGAGCAGGATATGCCTTTTGGCGGGCTCGCGCGTCCATTTATTTACCTGTCCACGTGACCAAGGTCACATGCACAATGCACATCACACCCACCATCTCTGCCAGTCTCTCTCTTAACTTTAACCTCTTTCCCCAAAACCTGGGTCAATATCCCTCCCCCCTTCTCGAAGTAAAAAGTGTACTCTCCTTTGACCTTCACCTCCTTTGCTTTCTCCACCTCCTCATTTTTTGACTACTCTCTGGCTTTCCTTTATCTCTATGGTTCCCTGCACAAAGTCCAATATCCATCTCTCCTCTCCTCCTGCTTGTTCTTTCCCTTCTCCAACTCCAACTTCTTCACTGCACCGCTCCTCTCTTCCTCTTCACCTCTCACTCTGACCT
Source organism: Ambystoma mexicanum (assembly GCF_040938575.1). NCBI lineage: Eukaryota > Metazoa > Chordata > Amphibia > Caudata > Ambystomatidae > Ambystoma > Ambystoma mexicanum. The sequence goes on from NC_090924.1 coordinate 1,287,596,288, forward strand.
CTCGGTTGCACAACTCCACGTACCACCATTCTTTCTCCCTCCTCACTGTTTAATGTGGTACCGTGTGGCTTGTGGTAGAATGTTCTCCTTCCTCCTCTTTCTCGTGTGTGCCTTGTAAAGTGTTTACCCCTCTCAGTTGCTCCAGGGCTCTGCCTTCGAAGCGCTACGAATACTGGATGTTCCAGAGATTCACCTGACGTCACCATGGCTCATCATCTCGCTTGTGTCATCATCCTCCAGTGCTCCGTGATTACTGTACATGCCTCTTGGGGGAATGGCCCTCCACCTGACAGCCACTGTCCCTGCAAACAGCGTGTAGTCCTGGCTCATGGATCACCAGGCAGGTGCCCAATCCCTAAATTACCCTTACATGGTCTCAAGGACATCTGGGCAGATTAGATGTCAGCACACGAGGGAGGGTAGCGAGGTTCTGGGGTATTCTCTGTATATCACCTCCTGGTTTTACATCAGGTAGCGGGCGGCTTCCCCCCAGCTCCCATAGTCTCTAGAATGTCGAATCTGCTCCTTTGGTCTGCAAATTGTGACATCATCACCTTAACCCTGTAAGTACCAAGGACGAGTATGCTCATCTTTTTTGCATAGGCTTGCATTATAGCCTGGCACTCAAGAAGGCAAACAGAAGATCTGAACAGTTGCACAGCTCTTTACATAATAAAGCAGTCTGGTACTGCATGCCGGCCCTATTCAAAACCCCCAGGCAACAGTTATAAAGCCCACGGAAGGTATGTGCGCCGCGTGCTCTCACTCACTGGCTCTGCTTGTTCTCGGCATTTGCAGTCCGCATCCTACCAGAGAGCCAGGAGGTACATGGAACATGCCTTGTAGGGCCCTTCCCGGTTCTGAAGTACTGCGCCTGGACACGTGAGTATATTAAGTGCCTTTATTTTGCCAGATACAGCTAAGTAAGTACCTATGTGTGAAACCACTGGCATCCATCACCAAGCCAGCTCCAAAACTAACTGTCACTCCGTGGAACACCCCAGAGGCCCAACACTCCACATTCCAGGCACGCACACCAAGATTCCAACATCCTGACACACAGATGACTATGACCTGCAAAGCAGATTACTACAGCATGCTGTTTCTTTTCAGGCAAGCATGTGACTGGTTCTACACCAGCCTTGTCAGGATTGTTGTGCTGCACAGTGCCACCTGACAGATATCCAGCAGCACTGCAGCCCATTGGCATTTCATTAGCCGGGGAGGGCCCATGTAACACGAACTGCAAGCTTTACTGAACAGCATCAAAAATGTAATCGATACTCTGAGCTGCCGTCATTCAATTTGCAGAATCACGTTTATTTATTTATTTATTTTTGCATTTATAATGGTGCACAAAGCCCTGGGACATCTAGGTGCTAGTTAGTTACAAGAAAGTTATATGTTACAAGTTACACGGTTGCAAGAGGGTTACAAGATACACAGTTCCAGAGCTTTCTTGTTGATTGAGGATCAGGCGGTTTTCTACTTCCTTTGAGGACTGGGTACGGCATTTACAATATGCGTACTGTTGTGGAATATGCCTGTGGAATATGACTGTTTGTAGGAAGAGACGGGATCTGTAATTTGGAATCGAAAAAACATCCAGAGCTGTGGGCCAACATAATGAGTAAAATGTTCTCAAATTGTAACATCACCTAGGAGGTCCCTCATTCGTGGAGAAAAGCAACCATCGTTCCCATTTTTAAAAGAGGAGCAACGGATGATCCAAATCAATATAGACCGATCACACTTCTGGATGTGATGGGGAAGGTGTTTGCCTCGTTGGCCTTAGACGCTTTCCAAACTTGGCTTCGTACCACTGAATATGCAGACCCTTTTCAGAATGGTTTTGTAAAAAATTCAGGAACCACAACAAACATTTTTCTGTTGAGCTCTATGAAAGCTAAAGTCTTACAGGGAGGACCCCCAGTAAATTTGCCTTCATTGACCTGGTCCAAGATTTTGATCAGGTCCATAGGCAACAATTGGAAACAAAGAAATGTCCACCTTCTATTCTGGAACCGATCCAAGCCTTACATCAAGACACATCTGTAAGTGTTTGTCTAAGTGCAGAGGGCCGTTTGTCTGAAGAAATCCAGACCGCTAGAGGAGTTAAGCTGGGCTGCCCCCTGCTATATAAGCGTTGTATAGTGTAGGGGCAACCTACACTATACAACGCTTATATAGCAGATTATGGAGATTAATCAATTGAAGTCAGGCATTTTCCACCATCGTTAGGAGGATCAAGATATCTAGACTCCTCTACGCCGGTGACATAATATTGATGGATCTAACCCCTAATGGTCTGCAACGTCAACTAGACAATCTGGTGACCTACTTAAAAAAGAACAGCCTACAACTAAACAAAGAAAAAACAAAAATTTTGATAATGGCGAGAACTCCAAAAGAGACATCAAAGCTCTCATGGTATTGCGAAGGTCTTCTCTTAGAAAAAGGGATCACCTTTAAATACTTGGGAATAATGATCAGTAACGACAGACAGGAAGCAGCCATGCAAGACTTTCTGTGGAGCAAACGAAAAAATGTAACAGCACAGGCGAAGGCCATTGACAGGAAATACGGCAGATTTTCCCCTCATCCCTATTTTTAGATTCTTCAAGATGAAGGTTGCTATTGCTCTGACGTATGGTATGGACGAAATGCTGTTAGTTCCGAACTCGATCTAGGTGAAACATGAAAGCTTTTTCTGGAGAGGTGTTCTGGGGCTGTCTAAATCGACACCTATGGTGCTTATTAGAAGAGAACTCTGTCTGTCATCTTTGCTGGCAATCAAAATGAGAGCAAACCTAATGCTATATAGAAAAGTAATAAATGCTCCTGAATCTAAAATGTTGGACTTAATCAAAAAGGAGATAGAAGGGGGAACGAACCAGATGTTGGACAGATGGGAACAGTTCAATTTGAATATATTAAAAGAACTAGACCTGCCTGTAGAAACGCTGATGCAGAACCCAAACAAAGTTTCAAAAAAACTATTTGAGGCCGATTGGATCAATACTTTGGAAGTGGCGAACAGGTACTCTCTGACTGCAATTTGTCCAACAACACTAATGAAGCTCAATGAGGTGAGAGGGTACTTAAAGCAATTCCCGGACAAAAAGCTAAGTAGAACATTTTTAAGATTCCCGTTAACCAGGTGAAAACTAACGAAATCTTAGCTATATGAAACCAGGTGCAATTGAATAAGTGCCGCTTTTGCGAAGAAAACCCCCAAGTGTAAACCAGCGGGCACTTATTGCTAGAATGCGAAGGGCTCCAAACAGAAAGAATCCGGTTCCTTGCGGAACCGTTGAAAAACTTTGGAACATTCGACTCAGACAACCTTTTGTCGGTTTTGACGAGCGGAAACAACAGACGATGTGTGACCGGAGTGACTTTATTCCTGAAATCTCTGGATATAAAATTACTTTGAAACTGTGAAAATGGGAATGCTCGCGATTGAAGCTGCTCCGATCCACCGCTATCTAATTCTGAACTTGGTTTAAAAGAAAAATAATCTTTTGAAGGATTTCAAAAAAATGTGTTAAAATTGCAATGCAATTAAATCAAAATAAAAAAAAGAAGAGAGATGTTATTTTGTGAGTTAGTCCTGTTCAGTCTCATTGCCTATGAATGCATGCTGATAGAATGTTGGTGTATGTATGATGGACAGCTCAGGGGGATGTTGAGTGAAGGTGATGTGTGAGTGTTCCATGAATGTCAGTTGTGGGCCTGAGCTGGATGTGAGAGGATGGCCGGTGGGTGTTTCTTGTGATACTTGATGTATGCCTATATCTACCTACTCATGTATCCTGTAAATACCTGCAAGTAACTGGAGATGTGAAAATGTATGTTAGGGAGAATTCTCTGTATAGGCTAATTTCCCAAACAAGTGAGTCCCCCAGCAGCTTTGCTGGATTTTTGGGGTTTATTTTTTTCTCCTGCTAAGAGTGAGACTCTTTTTCTCCCACTCTTAAACATGATTTGAGATATCCTTTGACTTTGTAATGTGTTTAATGGGCTATGGGCTCTTTTACTCCATAGGGTTTCATGTGTTTTTGGTAACTGTGATACACAGCACCCTCAGTGCAGTAACACAGGGGTGTCCTAGTGACCCCCAAACATAGACTCCATACCCTGGGACTGACTACTGTCTCCCAGGGCATGTAAAGTCACCATTGACTTTACTAGTCTTAAATTGTGAACAGAACCAGTACAAACCATAATATTGTGGAAGTACTGGTAGGGGTAATTAGATTGCCCCTGGGTCTGTTTTTCGAGGGGGCACTGTGCAGTCCCCCCTCTTCGAGTTTCTGGTTGGTGGCAGTGGTTACCACGCGAAATATTCCACTGGAATATTTCCTATGGGATTTTCCCATTCATTTTAAACGCACCACTTTTTTGGTGCAATGTTAAAGATACCGCTGGGTTATTTATTTAATATTTATTCTTCGGTTGGGTCTTTTTGCCAGGACTCGGTTTTAAAATGGCGTTTGTGTTCGCCTCTGTAACTCCAACCCAAGTCGAGCCCTTTGTTCCACCTTTGGCGGGCTTCTGCACAGAAGCCTCCAAAAGTGGTGCCACTCTGTCTGGGTCTACAGGATGTGTGGGAGGGGGGTTTAGGCACCCTGGACTGAGTTGCCTCGGCAACTCAAGTCGTACTCTTGTGTGATTGACCCAGTGGTGAGCCGCCCGGCTCACCACTTAGCATGTTTGAGTGACAGCTAGGACTGTTGAATGGGGGTTTTCTGCATAAAAGCAGGGCTTTGGGGACTGGAACTTCAGAAGGCGCCACAGGACCTAAAGAATCCGAAGAGGCAGAAGCTGAGCCGACCTGCACTGACGACACCACCGGTGGAGCCCTGCTGAACCGTCTCACCATTTCCCGACGACAGAGGAGATCTTCATCCTGGAGAGTCTTCTTCCTTTGAACTGGTGGGGTTAACCAGTTTGCCCTCTTTTCGCCTTCCTGGACCGTCTCGTGGTCGAATCGCCCATGCCAAGCAACCTGGCGGCCGGATAGCCACGCTTCACCACTACCGTGAATAAAAGGGTAGTTACCTTTTAACCGGGAAACTCCGTGTCTGGTTTCTTCCCTGGCAGTGCAACGACCTCCAGCTTTCCTCCACGTCGAGATCTTCTCTTCCCCTGGATGAAGCACCGACTTGCACCCGCTGCCAGGAACAACTGCCCCCGCTGGAGCTTTCTCACCATTTCAGGTACTGTGTCCCGCCAGGTCTCCTTTGCAACAGACTGTTCAAGGTGTCCCGTAAATCCTTGACTCTCTATCCGGGGGTGACCTGGGACCTGTTAACTAACTTTTTCTGAACTGATCCAACTCTTTTTGAACTATCTGCAAAGACTTTTAAAGTATAATTCAACTGTGTGATCTTGGACACAAACCGCCTTGCTCTCTCCAAGAGTGGGCCTGGCCTATGAACTTTCTTGCTCTACAGTAGACTCTGCCTTCCTTGACTTGCTGCGGTTCTTCTAAAAGTGTTGGTATTGTGTGCTTTTCTAATTCTGCCTTTTCCCTCACTTTTTAACTAACTTATTGGAGTGCCATCTTAGGTTGAGCGCTCACCTCTGTCTGCAAATAAGTGGTGTTTTAACTAAGACTTGTTCAATAAGTAATCAGGGATGTAAATATATATTTATAGTGACTGTGTTTGAACGTGCTTGCCATATTAGTGCTAGTGTATTTTTTACAAGTGTGTTTTTAAATAAATAATTATATACTTTTATGCCAAAGCTCTGGTCAGGGTTTGCTTGTGCTACTGCATTTTGGTACCTAATGTGTATACTCTATATACTGCCTAACTCTTCTTGAGAGAAGTCTGACTGCTCAGCCACAGCTACCAGGTAAATCTGGGTAGGTCAGACTGCTACCAATTGGGTTCACTACCAACACCTGTAGTCCTAAGCCTTTTCCAGTGGTCCCTAAGGGACCTGCACAGGTTTCTGCCGAACAATGTACCTATGTACAATAAAGCAACCTGGACTTATTGCTATGGCTGCACAGCTGGTCTGTGCGTGGACATTGATCTTCACTCCAGGGTATTTACGACACGTACACATCTGATTTTTTGACAAAGTTCCGTTCATTCTTTTCAGCATGATGCTAATGATTGGGGATGTGGGCCGTAGCCTGACTCTGATTCATTTACACAATACAGTACCTAATGACCGGATCTTTGTTAGACCGGCTTCAGAACAAGTTTGGAAACATACAATGGGGGACGGGCTCCCACTATTCATTTAAGGTATTGCCCTTTTTTCCATAGCCCTGCTGGCATGGCACGAGCAAACTCGTTCAGCAGGATTAATTATTTGTTTTTTTGTTGTACTGCAGTCTTGGACGTGGGGCTCCACACATATGCCATGGAACGTGCCACCTTTGAGATATAAGCGTCTTAAGTAATTTAGGTTTTCCTTCATGGGGTACTCAGTGTTTTGGTGCAGGGTGCACTTGGTGTGCAGGTTACTTCACGTGGCAATACATTTTTACCAGGGCACCTGCTTGCATTTTTTTATTGGGGTTTAACAGACATCAGTAGCTCAATGTATTATTAGTGATTGTCTTTGTTGTAGGTTTGTCCTTTGAAGGCCGTAATGAAGTGTTTTGACTTTCCAGTCACAACGGAATTGACTAACCCTTTCAGCCCTAAAGAAGACGTTTTAGTTGAAACTAGATTTCCAGGAATGAGGAGGGACGTTTACTTCACGTGGCCGCTGCCCAGCGCAGTGGCTTGGTACTTGTTACATGCGGGAAGCATTGGCACCCCTTGGGCATTCCAGTTGTTGTGTGAAACATTGGGCTTCTAGTTGGCCTTCTAACACACTTGTGTGTAGATATTGTGATAGGAGATGGCCCATGATGTTCGTGAGGGGACACACAATGTAATTGGGTTTGTGAACAACATTCGTGTGTTCATACATCATTTTGGACATTGTAGCAGACTGGGCTATGTGATGAACAACTGAATTGTCTATTGTACTTTTTGCTTTTTTTACAGTACACGGTTATTGACCTGTTTTGGTGTTGCATTATTGTAGCACGCTGTCTAGTTGTATATGTAGTTTCAATGGCAGAGAACAAGAAATCTCTATGTGTGTAAGGTTTTTATCTGTTTTTCAATGTATGTGAGTGTTTTAGTAACAGCAATTGATTATATTTCTATATGCTTATGTGGTAGAACGCAGGAAATAAAAGTATGTCAAAAAGCTGTTTCATGTATGCGGAGTAACCGCTAGGTACACTTGCTTAAGGTCATGTGTACTCTTTGTCACTAGAGTTAGCATTACCATCTTTTCTCAGACTGGTGGCAGTCCATTTAGAAACACCGACCGTGGTGCACAGGGTTTTGTTTGAATAAAACTCAAAAAGATATAGCATGACTACAATAAATAGGATTTTTAGTGAACTATTAAGAGGAATTAGTGTTATATGCTATTTGTCATTCTGCTTGTAAGCCCTCTTGCGTGTGAGCATTCATTCTATATATTTCCCTGTTCGCATTTTAAAGTCCCTTTATAATACAGACGACTTTTTACATTTTCACTTTTCATATGTCGTCCTTAAATTATTCAACCAAGCAGTGTATGTCAACTTAAAAATCCATAAAACTTCACAATCATTCATGCGTATTAAAACTTCACAATCATTCATGCGTATTAAAACTTCACTATCCATCTTATGAGTAAACGTCAATAAAATATAAACACTATAAAAAAGAAAACATAATATTAAATATATGACCAGCAACACGAAAATGCATTTACAATGCAAAACATGCTAAAAGCTGTACACATGTGCTAGCCGGGTACAAGCTCCTTACATGTAAATGTCCGTCTTAGACTCAAGGCCCAGAGCAAATACTGAACCCCTCCACAGACCACATCCGGGTGTTGACTTGCATGTGGCCTGGCCATGGCTTCACCCATTAGGGGCACCTGGTATCTGATGACGATGAGGCTCAGCCGCCCTATCAGAGGTTTCAGGATTTCCGAGCAAGCAGATAGAACGTGCTTTCTCTCTCATGGTAACACAAAAAGAGAAGGCAGTCCCTTAGTGCATATGCCAACTAGGTGTAACCCATGCATGCCAGCTGTAAAGCTACGCACAGAAACTACACGCATAATGAACAGCGCGTGTCCGTGTTTGCAGATACCCCCCTTCCCGAGCGGGGATCTCTTACCATTAACATTACACTCCTGTGCTGGGTAGCCAAGATCTTGCATGCGCCATTTTCACTGGAATCACGGGGAGCGCCATTTTAAGTGCCGGGATTCAGAGTGTTTGACTTTTCACTCTCTGCACAGATGTGCCCATTGCCTCTCATTGACTCATCCTGTTGGTTGTATTGTTGTTTATTTGGTTGTTGCAAGACTTCATTATTCCAAGTTATTATCAAATGCAGTGTGATGTGATTGTCATAGACATACATGGCTGGGTAGGCAGTCCGACATATCTTTAGGATTTACCCATCATTCCATACGGCAAGGATTGGGTGGGAGGGGCACCATTTTCACTCCTCTTTTTTGCAGCAATTTAGCACTCAGGTGATAGACACTGCGGGGATAACCCAACCCCTCGCTTGTTCTATTTTTGGCTTCTGTCATTATTGCTACATCTCATTGCACTGACAAAAAAAGAGCGATGCTCCTTTCCAAAATGGCGCAGTCTTGCAAAAGCAGACTGAAAAAGTTGCTTGGCCACTGCTTTTAATAAATGCTAGCAATGCAGTTCTGTCGGTTCGCGGGCACCTGGACTGACAGCCAGCGAATGCCCTGAGAAAAAGAAGCACTTAGTGCAGGCGTCTCCAACCTGCGCTTATCCCGATGTTTTGGGCAATCACTCCCATGATTCTAGACAATTGACTATGCTGGCTAGAGATTGGGGGGAGCTGCAGTCCAACACTTTGGGGGTGCCAAATGTTGCAGACCCGTGAATTTAATAACCGAGGGGGCTGCACTACCACCTCACCTCACGCCTGTCATTAACGAGAAGCGTGGTTGTTGCCAGGTCCGGAGTTAGGCCCTTTCAACCTTTGCAATTGAAATGGGCCCCACACCTTGTTGCCCCCTATGACTCTGACAAAGTAAGCTCAATGTCGTTTTTAAGTTGTCATTTAGGTATTCAACTCCATGCTGGCTGTCTTTCTTTTTACTGCTGTCTTGAAACAATAAACCTGTCCCGTGATAATCTGCAGCTATTAAACCCCTCTCTCCATTAGTTTATCTAGGATCTCTCCACAGAATTAAGCCCCAACGTGGAGCTGATGGTATGTCCATATTCTCTAAGGAGGCATTAGTGTTCACAAACTAATGGCTGTTTCACTTTAAAAGTGCATTTGCTGGCAACAGACTGACATCTGCACAAGGCATTCTATAATCACAGACATGTTTTACCCTCCTTTCAGCTCTTGGGTGAGTGTCAGCGAATATGGTTGAAGGTCGGGCTCATATTATGGAATCTTAAAGGTAAAACCAGGAACATCACCCATTGTAATGTGCATTAGGAAACATATCTTCCATGCACATTACAATGGGTGATGTTCCTGGTAATACATGCACGACCCAGTTGCTCCCCCAACTGAAATCCATTACCTATGCTGCACTGTTGTGTAAGAATATATAAAGGGCGCCTGGCGGAGTCCTGATATGCCCAGGAGGGTACCTGTTTGTAAAATGCTAGAAATCAGGGTGAGAGATCCGTAGACAACTGTCAAGTTTTGAAGCTATTTTATTTTGCCTCCAAAACGATTTTGCACAGATGAATATATTTAAACATTTACAAGACTTTCGATAAGCACGAAAGTTTTTTTTTTCAGGGGAAATACAGGTGAGTATCGTCCTTTTCTATTGTCGAGGAACAGTTTCCACAGTGATGCACAAGTATGCAGTACAGGTAAGTGATGACATAGGATTTTTACAGGGTGCGGCCCAGGACTGTGGTAGGTCCGGGGGTACTAAACACAATAGTGTACACAACACTATCTATAAACACATATACACAGGGATTGTGCCACAAGACATCAACACGGAAGTGTTTCGGCCAAAAAGGCACCACCTATGCTGTTTTCCTCGTGGTTTGTTAATCCTGATCTCTGGCATGTGTTTTTCACCCTGGAAACTGTTACATTCACATGTGAACCACACAGCCACTGATCGCCGATGCGTGGTATGATTTTGATCCCTTGGCCTCTGCTACCCACAGTTAGCACAGTTTTATTTCGTGTTCATCACCCTGTGACATCATTGTATGCCTCGAGTCGGTTTGCACAATATGTTTATTCAAATGTGATCTAGACTTGTTTATTACATAGGGCATTCGGTAGCCATTAGCTCAGCCTAGCCACCACTAATCAGATCTGGTGTCACGTTATGCAGCGCCCTCTCTGCATCGTGGCCATCTGTGTCCACACAAATTTCTCCGTCATCCACCTCATGAGCTTTTTGCCTTTCTAGGGGGACACATGCATACGGGTTCTCTCGACCTTTGTTATGCCCCCACGCTATTGGCCGAATACATTCAACCAATAATGACAGCCGTCATTCACACCAGAGTGCCATACTCACCCCAGCACCCAGCAGGCACCCCATTGGCCGGATGTCCTGCAGGACTAGTGCTTTTAACTAATGGCAGCAACACTCCTCGGCAGAATCCATTGCCGCGAGGAGCTGAATCGCCATCGATTAGCATCGGTAAATTGCGCTGCTTTTTATTCTTGTTCTTCGGTTTTGTCTACAACAGGGCAGACAACCTGTGTACCTCCAGCCTCACTGCCCTCTTTAGCGTTTCCTTACGCACTGGAGATGCTTGCTTTTAACCCTGCCACAATAATGCACACGCGCACGGCTGCAGCTTTTATGCTACCTTTAGACAACAGTGCCGTTTTGAAACCCTGGTGCTTGCAGCCATCCACGTCCATCCCCACCGTGCATAGATATGTAAAAAGCATCGCCTTATGTTGACATTATCCTCCACATGGGATTACTCCACGGTCACTTAAGACACGGGCACTACAATCCCACGTGACTCTGCCTCACCCACCACGCGCACTGGAAAAGCTTTTTTAACCTTCTTTGTAACCTCAGACCACAGCAAGCGACGTCACCAATGCCTTTAGTTCACGGTAACATTCACACTTGATCCCTGCAGTCGGCAGGTTGCAGAACTGATAGCCCCATTATCATCAGGCTATACTTATTTAACCACGCTTTGGAGACACCCACACCACGGGTGTTCCTAGATCTTGGTCCAACACGTACCATACTCACACATCCCACGCTGGATGTACTTTGACCCATGCTTTTAACAAAACAAGGTCCCCCCCGAGTGTTAAGATAACGGTACGCATACCTTTTCTTTCACAGCTCCTAGAGACCCAAGGCTATATTGATTGCCTTCGTGACCCGATTTGTACAAGTCTTCTCATGTCTAATGCAGACATGGTTCCAAGAGTCCGGCACCCCTAACAGGACTCGCCGCACAGCATCCCCGCTGCACCAAGGTAGACGGTAAGCTGTTCCATTAAAATACACCTCTAGTGTATTTTAAGGCTCTAATCAGCCATTATTAATTAATATCTAAATGAATCATTAATTTCCTCCTGAGATCCTGACAGCTATCACTTCCCCCACAGCTTACATGTACGGACAGCACCACTATCAAGTGATCATCCTGATGAAGGCCACCACCACCTCGGGCTCTCACCCAGCCCTTTTTGGCCGAAACACTTCCGTGTCGATGTCTTGTGGCACAACCCCTGTGTATATGTGTTTATAGATAGTGTTGTGTACACTATTGTGTTTTGTACCCCCGGACCTACCACAGTCTTGGGCCGCACCCTGTAAAAATCCTGTGTCATCACTTACCTGTACTGCATACTTGTGCATCATTGTGGAAACTGTTCCTCGACAATAGAAAAGGACGATACTCAACTGTATTTCCCCTGAAAAAGAAATGTCTGTCCTAAGAACATTTGTGCTTATCGAAAGTCTTGTAAATGTTTAAATATATTCATCTGTGCAAAACCGTTTTGGAGGCAAAATAAAATAGCTTCAAAACTTGACAGTTGTCTACGGATCTCTCACCCTGATTTCTAGCATTTTACATGCACTGTTGTGTAGTAATTGTTTCAAATCTAAACTCTCCTGTCCTATCCCATCGGTTGTGGGCATCAAGCGGATATTTAGTTAAGAATGTGTTACTGAAACAGTGGGAATTTCTTCCTTGGGCTCCCCCTACTGGTTAACGTAGTACATAACCAGCCTAGATCTAGGTTCAATCAGAACATGCTTTCCTGCCCAATATAATGGGCAACAATATTGCAAAAAGAAAAGGGAGGCAATATGCAGGATATTTGCTGACCTATCGCCTGAAAGAACATCATTGAATAACGTTTGCACAAGGACAAGTAACATTTTTCACAGGATGCATGTGAACCGGGGAAAAAATTACCCTGGTGCAAATGGTTCTAATGCATTTTGTACCTGAGTATTTATCTCCGGTGCAAATACTGTCCAAAACTGCACTGCACCCATACACGGTTTTTATAATATGGGCCCTTGAATCTAGGAAGCCAATACTGATAGGTACTTAATTTGTCACTTTAAAGTTAGGCATGCCAGCTTTGCAGCTGTGCAACAGAACCAGGCTCAGACTGGCCTACAGGGCAATACTCGAAACAAGAACGCTAAATGCTAGTGTTGGACACTTTTGTGGTCAAAGTGGGCCAGTTTGATCAGCTACTTCACAATGTGGCTAGTAGTTTTGACCAGTGTTTCTGACTATTCTTTAAAATACACAATTTGCATCACATCAACAACAAAAAAAACTTTGATACTATTCAAACAGTCTGTCACAAAAGGAATTAATTGCCATTTGCAACTAAAGGCCCTTTTTCATTGTTGCCCGAGACACTTTTATGCCCCAATCCGACCCTGAACAGAACACCATGGTTTATATAAGTACATGGGTTCCAAGTAATTTCATCAACAGTAATTACTTTGTGGTAATTTACTATGAAATAATGACTTCTAAATAATACTTCGATTTTTTAATTTTTTTAACTTTAGGGGTATCCCCCCATAACCCACTTTCGTCTTCATTGCTACCCCTCCTCAAAAGCCCCATTAGTCCCTTTTAACCACTTAACTCTTAAATACTCATATTTGTCAGTCATTTTGAAGTAATTACTTCTTAGTAAATTACCACAAAGTAATTACTGTCGATGAATCGACGGGATACCAAGCACATGCTATTTTGTCATGCTGTATATATTCATCCAGGTGTCCTAGAACAGAGACTCTTAACGTATGATCAGTTACCTGGAGCTGTTAACATTCGCAATCCTAGACAACTAATATTACAAGCTGTTTTGCTTTCCTCTACAGTTCTGATCCACAAACTTAATTTGGTTACAGCTTCTGAATCATCTAATCATCTTCTAGTGCTAATCTATATATCCAGGGCCTACATCACAGACACCTTCCACCAGTACAGTGATATTTTTTCACACGTATTTTGCTCTGGGGCAAACGTAAAAATGCAACATATGTATATGCATAGTTGCAATATCTGCCTCGACTCAAATGCACTTGCACTGATGCAAAGTTCAAGTAATATGGCCCAAGATAGGTCTGCAAAAATGTACAATCAAGTCCACCCGGCTGCGTTAATTGTATAAATGATTTTTATGTCGTTTGGTATTATGTGATTACTTCTGTACCGTTATTTATTTTAATTTTTGTAAAGCGCCACACTGCTAAATGTTATCCAGTGATTTTATTAACTGCCCCCATTTTTCACTGCAGAATATTCACCTCAAATAAATTCACCTTCAATATATAATTGAAAAAAATGTACAGATAATAAGTTTGGGAAAAGGGATAATGTTTTTTGGGGGTGGGAAGTTGGGATTGGCGGGTTATGGTGGACTGCTGCCCCCCTGTATTTTACTGTTGCACCGAGTTAGAAAAGAATTTAACATTCTGCAAGGAAAACATGAATGGTAAAAACACATGGGAACCAATTAAAAGCATTTGTTTTTATTTTAATTGAGAAAAGTGAATGGATGAATGGGGAACAATTGGTGTAGCTATTGGATGAACTTTTTTTTTACCACTGGGTGTGCACTTACGGATACTGGACAATGAGACATTTGAACTATTTTCTGTGACGTATGCCTTTAAAACCTCACTGTACTACAGTGTATATGTGTTTTAGAGCAATTTAACAATCAACACATATTACATACTTACTGCTGAGTAGATGATCATTTTTCGCTCAGTCGGTGTTTCAATAAAAGAGATGAAATTTTTCAGAATGGTGGTCACAAGCACACCTGAAGAGAAAACAAACAGACAGAACAATAGCAAAATGGGCAAACGCTTATTGACATGTTGCACTGGTTTTAAGCTGGCATGTTGGAGTAGACATGGATGGCGACTACTTCAGTATGAATCATATATTGTACATTTCTGTTCAAAATATGACTAGGCAAACAATGGTGGAATATTCCTCTTTATTTGAGGATGTTGTGTTTATTCCGTAGAGTATAAATTACAGTTACTTACTGTTGTGAAATTGGCATCACAGTGTTGAAGACCCATTCCTTTGCAGGCATGGTATGTTATATTTTCTTTGTATTGTACATGCTTAAAATAGACTACAACCTTTCCCAAAATCTCAAAAATTACAAAATCACTTTGAAAAGCAATCAATAATCATAAATGATGTACAAATACAAGACGCCCAAGAAGATGTGCATATGAATTCCTGCACATGTCAATGGACCATATATTAAATTCTATTCATATCTTAAAAAACGAAAGACTTCAAAATAAAAAAGACACACTTTTAAAAATATCACTATTAAGAAAAAAACACGGGATAATACTGCTGCAGATAACTAAGTGTTAAACTGCACAGAAAACCTGTAACTGCTGAACCCACTGAAGTGGGATAAGTACCCCCCTCGTGCCCCCAAAGCATCTACACCAGAAGGACTCACATTAAATCCATTCATCACTATGTACCAACTTCCTAAAAAACAAAGTGTGCAGCACTTTTAGTGCTTTGCAATAAATCAACAGATGCTTCAACATTTACAGTTCAAGTTTATCTGCACAAAACCGACAAAAGGATTCCTCCCGTGAGATCAATTTGCATCATAAGAGAATTTCTCTAGTAGGGTAAAAATTCCATCTGAACCTTAAAAATTCCTTTAGATAATATCGGTTTGGGAAAATATTCAAGTACGGTGCAGCTACCCCAAGGCGTTTATGTTCCAACTAAAGGCACGCAACGGAAGTATACTCGTGAAATTCTTAAAGTGTGGCACTCCCATTGTCCTCAAATAATGCATGTTTAACAGTCCCCTGATGCTCCCAAAGGTCACTTACACTTTTCCCTATATTTAGGAGAGTATTATCACATTGATCCATTAACATATTGAGAGTATTTACATTATTACGGCTTAAACCATTTTTCAAATCCTCATACAAAGATTTGTCAGCAGGATGAAGTATATTGCGATAAAGTGACAATAGCCTCCAGATAACTCCACCTGTAAACACCTAAGTCCAAACTCAAAGGGAATTGCTGCCAAGGGAACTACGTTGGGAACTCTCAAATCTCTCTGCCAGATACAGGCCTCTAATATATCAAGGTAAGCAAGAATCCAGGGACAAAACAGTTCCATTCCATAAATAAATTTAGGAATGACCTTACTCTCATAATAAATCAAGATTGGTTTAAATGAAAATCTACCATACTGTCCATTAATCTTAATCATCTAATTAACGAAAGTTAGTGCTTTCTGTTTCAATGCAGAGTGGATAAGAACCTTTTGATGGTGGCTGCAGATGGGAAATCCCAAATAAACTAGGTTGCTTATCTGAATCAGTGTGTCCTTCTGAAGAGAACACTCAAAAAGTGACCTCTTTCCCAATTTTGCAAATGTAATGATCTTAGTCTTCCCAATGTTAATTAACAGAGAATTATCTTTGGCAAAAACCTTTGCGTTCAAAGGTTGCTGTATGCCAATGGGGGTGTGGTGAAACAATAAAATGTCATCGGCATAAGCTAGCCAAGCGACTTTGAGACAGACAATTTTGGGGGAACAAAAGAGGCAGTGTTTACATATTCGTCCACGTCTGAGACATAGTGGTTAAAGAGGCAGGGAGTCAGAATGCATCCCTGCCTCAGGCCTACCTTAGTTTCAATTTTACGTGATAACCCAGCTTCGTCATTCAGCCTAACTTGAATTACAGAATGGTCATGCAAGCCAACGATCAGTCTCAACAAACCATTCAGCATTCTCAAATTAGCCAGTTTATGCTCAGTTTAGACCAACGAGGGTTCCTATTTACACGGTCAAATGTGGCAGACAAGTCTATGGAAGCCACATAGATTACTGTACGATTTTTAGACTAGGCTGAATCTTGAAGGTATCTTTCTGAACTCGTTCTGCAATTTATTGAGCCTACCTAGACTTTTCCGCCAAGTATCACAATGGGTTAATGAGAGGGGTGCAAAGACCTTACTATCAGCGTCCATGATATGTTCTATATCCACAGTTGGAGAGGAATCAAGCAATTTGCACAGCAAGCAAAAAGCAACATTGCCATAGCCAATAGTTTTGGCTTTTCCATAAGCATTGTACGGTCATTTGCCAGGCATGCACTGTTTACCAGTGTGTGCAATTTATATGCCAAGGTAATTCCATTATTTCCCAGGTACTGCTGTGATATTTTCTGATATTAAAATCCTATGACAGATATTGCTATCACCCTTCACCTACTGCCATAAAAAGTCCATGGGACCACACAATTGGCAGCTGTTGCCATCAAAAGCCCATATGCTACCATCTCGGCATGGAACTTTCGGCATTTGATAATAGATAATCACACCAGTAGGAAGGGGCTGATTTCGAAATAATATAAAGTGTGAATACAAGGGGGGCTACAGTACAAAGTATTAAAGACACAGGTAGAGAGACATGGGAAGAGAGATTACAGGGGAGATGTGGACATACATGTGCCACAGAGCATGGACAGCTTCTTTTGCGATCCAATACAAAATGCACAGATAAAAATCACTAGGTAGGTGGCAATACACACTATGATAACTGTCCAAGAAGTTTACCAGCGGTAGTCCATGATGTTGGGGTGGGTGTGGAATAGTGGGGTCATACTGGCCTATGTGGTGGGGCTGACCCCACTCACAGGCATTCTGGAAAGAAATAAAAATAAAAGAAGGACAAAAGACCTGGAGGGGATTGAAAGGTGGCTGAGCCCTATGTAGATTCTTTTGGGGATATCAGAAGAGGGAGACCGTCTTCGGCCGATACAGCATATGATTCATAACTTGCTAATGGCAGCGAGTACATGCCTGGTTAACCACTGGAAATGGCCCCACATGTCCACCAAGTGTGCATGGATATGTAAATCGAAGGACATTTTTCACTTGGAATGTTTGACAGCATTGTTACATGATGCCCCTAAGTACCTGAAGGTGGATTGGCCCAATTACCTGGAAAAATATGGCGTTGTTGTACCGAAGAAAGACAGGGTGAGAGTCAGTGCCATAATGCCCTATAATACAGGTTGGTCAGAGAACATGTTTACACCATTTTCGAGACCCCCTTTAAAACTGTGCTTAGGTCCCAATGAGTCTGTGGGTGAGGTTGGTCTTGTTTTGTCCAAATTATTAACTGTATGTGGTTGTGGATGTTTTGAAAATGATTAATGTGTTGAAAATTCTTATAAAACTTAATTTGGAAGAAAAGTCTGTGTACTCATACCAGTCCCAGGGATAATTATCACTTGCCAAACACTCACACTTTTGCCAGAGATTGCCATCAACAGTCCAGGTACTGGTAGGGCGCTGTTGCGGGACGAGTGGATGAGGACGCAAGCTCTGCAGCTCCGCCGAGGCCGCCAACATCCTGAATGTTAAATCCTGTTTCCTGTGGAGAAATTGCCTCGCTTTTACTTCTAAGAGTTGCAGAGACTGTTGGCTTTGTTCAGCAGCAACCCCCAGCAGATTCGATGTTGGGAAGCCCTGAAATATGGAGCCACTGGAGGAGGACCAGGCATGGCGCCCTTTTTGGACCGCGAGCCACCGGAGTGCTAAGGCGGTGACGGTGGAGCCAGGACTCCTAATGGTGAAACCAGAATGACGGTCCCGGTGAGTGGCAATGATCGACTGGCGCTTGCCCAGCGTGACATCCAACTTCCTGTGGCTGGGAGGCCAGCAAGTAGCCAGGGGAACAACTGGCCTCCCGTGGCTGCGAAACTTCGGTAGTGGCAGTGAGCAGAAGGAGACCGCATTGCTGGAGGCGGGTGTGGGAGCCCCACTGTAGAAGAGACCCGCTCTCCAGGGAAAGCAAGCCCGCCACAGAATCAGACTGCAGCGGAGCACCCGTTGTGGACAGGCGGCGGAGTGAGGGTGCAGGCACGGCTGGAAGAGAAGCCACTGGCATCGGGCCTGTGGACCAGTAGCCAGCAGGAACCCAGGAACTGAAGGTAGCAGAAGGACACTGGGCCAGCAGCAGTGAACCCCCTGAGGGGTATTTGATGACAGATTGGCCTCAGCAGGGTAGGGGAACCACCAATAAAGTTGGGCCGATTGGGACTGCAGGCCCCACAGCAGGAGGAATTGCAGCCGGCTGAAAGGCCGGGTAATATGAGAAAGCATGGACAGGGCTGATTTATACCTGCCTCGCAAGTAAAAAGCAGGGAGGCACAGGAAGCTTACACCTGTGAGCCCCCCCCCCCACCCGGATGAAGTAGAGTCAGGGATCAGAGCACGTAGATCTGCCCCACACATACGGGAGTGGAGTGGCAACTGGACATGAGGACCGCCTCTCTGGAGGTCACAACAACCGGTAGGCTGCAAGAGCTGGCAGGGGAGCGGGTGGGGACCCTGGGCATGAGAGGTGGGAATCCTGGTAAGACTGTGTAAGAACTCAGCAGAAAGGAAGGAAGGGCCTGCTACCGTGGTCAGACAGGCCACCGCACCAACAAGCAGGCAGAGTGCAGAGTACCGTGGAGAGGGCTTGGGGAGGCACCCCACCTTGGACTATCTGGGGCCTCACAGCGGTGACCAGGGATTGGGGGCAAAGGCCGTACTACCATTACTACAGTTTGGCAGCAATTGCCTGGGGGTCGAAACAGGGGTGGAGATTGATCCACACGGAGAGTCGGAAGGGGCCACACATCAGTCACCGAGAGGTCCCAGAGACACGTCGTTGGCGTCCCCCTGAGCAAGAGAGTTTGCAGATACACTATAGCACCGGGCTGGGAGGAGGGGGCGTCCTAGGAGGCCTGGACATCTGGGACGGTGCATGAGAAGGAGAGGCGGTAGGGCTTTAAGTGGGGTAAGAAATCGAGAGGTGGCCCTCAGTTGGGGGCGTGGCTTCTGGGAGGGGCGTGGCCTAAAAAGCACGCAAATCGCAAGGTCTGCAAACAAATATATATACATGTTATATATCTGTGTGCGTACCTTACTATGGTTTGTGTACTTTACAGGCCATCTTTTCTAAACATAGAAATACATATTTCTATGTTTAGAAAAGATGGCCTGCAAAGTACACAAACCATAGTAAGGTGCGCACACAGATATATAACATGTATATATATTTGTGTGCGTACCTTACGGTTTGCCTAGTTTTCAGGCCATGTTTTCGGGTTTATAAAAGATGGCTTTGAAAGTACACAATTCAAGCCATCTTTTATAAAGCTTTGACTACGGACAAAATTGTCCGTCGGCAAAGCTTTATAAAAGATGGCTTGAAATGTGTACTTTCAAAGCCATCTTTTATAAACCTCGAAATATGTCGAGGAATCCCCAGGTTCGCCGAGGGTTAAAGACGCCTCGGCGACCTGGGGAAACAAAGGAACAGTAACTGCCTCTGATGACCCCTCGCGCGAGGGGTCACCAGAGGCAGTTACTATGACTGACAGAAGTGGCAGCCAGGCACAGCATCGCTGTGGTTGGCTGCCACTTCTGTCAGCTAGCCTGACTTCATGGCAGGCGCATCTCCCGTCGCGGCTGCGGTCGCGACGGGATAATGCATACCGCCAATGTTGCGTGCGGTGGGACTGGGGGCCCCGGCAGGGCCCCGGCTCAGCCCCACTTTTTGGAGACTGCCGGGGCCCGGCCCCGGCAGGCCCCGGCCCACTTAAAGCTCTGAGAGGCGGAGTGGTAACTGGACAGCAGGGTCGGTCAGGCAGACATCATGGTAAAAGACAAGGTCAAGAGTGCAGGGATTCAACACAAGATAGATCAATCGACAATGAGTGACCCTCTGCCCACCACGGCTCACACTCCAGCAATGCTGAGCAGGACAGCAGACGCAGACCTCTCAGATTTCCCTCGCAGATATTATGAACGCGATTGGGAAGTACAGATCATCCATTGAAGTGAAGATCGATCGCCTCTCAGCCGAGGTGTCCTTTCTCCGGCAAGACTTGCAGAATCTCTCATTGCGAGTGGGAGAAGCAGCGCAGCGCATCTCGGACTCTGAGGATGCGCTCAATCGAATGGAAAAGCAACTAGCAGCAGTCTCCCAGAAGCTGGCCCACCTGGAAAGCAGAGCCAAATATAGTGAGGGAAGATACCAGTTTAACAACCTATGAATCCTGGGGGTGCCGAAGATGGACGAGGGGCCCAGCATGGAGCTCTTTCCGGAACGATGGCCAACAGACCTCTTTGCCCCAAAGAATCTCTCCAATTTGTTCTCAATCGAAAGAGCCCACAGGATTCCAACGGGCCAGCCGTTACCCAGGTCCCCTCCTTGCACAATAATCACCAGACTCCTAAACTTCCGGGACAGGGACGCCTTGTTGAAGATTGCAAGGGCCACGGGTCCTATAACCTACAATGGGTATCAGATCGGGTTTTTCCCGGACTATATGAGGGAGGTCCAGCAGGTGAGGCAGTCCTTTGATTCGGTCAAGAGGAAACTGAACTCACTGGGTATAAAATATGCCCTCTTTTTTCCTGCACAGCTGAAGGTCTAACATGGGTACAGTTTTTCAATAATCCCAAAGATGCCTGGGCCTGGCTAGAGACTGACATATTGTCCGCACCCGGTCTTCAGCAACCGGGGGGAAGGCCGCGACCAGCGCCAGTGTCGTCCGTGGTTCTCTTTGAGATGCAACCCAAGTAGAATCACACAGATACCTCTGCAATTGGGGAGGCGACGTACAAGGGCTGAATGGCTCCTGGACAAGCAATGACCCGTATGTGCTGGATCTTTCAGGCAGGTGGTGATATGGGGCAAGATTGGATGTCAGCTGAAGCTGCAATAGCGGTCACCCGGCACATGGTTGTAATAGTTGCAATAGTCTTCCCACGTCCGTTTGAAATGGAGTTAGGGCGACAGGTGCTTCTGGTTGGGGGTATGCATGGGTTGGGGGTTCGGGGGGGTTTCTGTTGCAGTTGCATTTGGTTGGTTGCCTAGCTAGCGAGATCAGGAGAGGGGGATGGAGGAACACAGATCTCGGGACTCGCAAGGCACTGGGGGGCGGGGAGAAGGGCACTAGTCAGCATTACACTCGACACAATTCCTGGTAAAGGATGGCACATGACAGGGTAGTCTCTCTTTTGACATGTGCTCCAGTTCCTTACTAGATACTCCCCAGGAATAGCACTCCTGATGGAAATGCACTTAGCTGGGCTGGAATGCAGGTTCTTTAAGAGGTCCAACTATACATCAGCCTTTCACACGGGCTGGTCGAGGGGAGCGAGGGGAACACTAGTCCTCATACATAAGAAGCTGCCGTTTCAGTTGTGGGCGGTTCAGGAGTATCTCAGGGGGAGGTTTGTCTTTGTGAAGGGTGAGCTATGGGACCACCTGTGGTATTTTGGTGGTATATGCCTCCCCTCTCACACTCGATTTTCTAAACAACACGCATAGGTACCAGAAACCCAGATCTCCCTACTAAGCTACGCTTCTTCGCTGCAGCGCTGGGGCTCATCGATGCATGGAGGACAATGCATGTATCGGAATTAGGGTTCTCCTTCTCCAATGTGCATTCCTCTCTGTTCCGGATATATTACTTTTTCATTCCTCATGGTATGTCACACAGGCTAGTCTCTGCAACATTTCTGGCTAGGGGGATCTCAGACCACTCCCCACTGCTTATGGAGCTTAAAACCCATTGCAATGTGGTGCCTTAACACATATTAACTGGGCACCCCCGAAGTGTTAGAGGGCTTATCCCACAAAACAGCAGAGTACTTCTCCCTAAATGAGGAGTCAGTCGATAGCCCGGTCATGCTATGAGAGGGCTACAAGGCAGTATTGTGGGTGGAGGCACTCTCTCTAGTGGTGGCCAGATGCAGGCAACATGCTCGGGAGGTGGAGGAGGCAGAGTTGTTCTCGGTGATGGCAGAAGAGGAGTTCTTGTCCTCAGGGTCCCCTGTCTTACAAGAGGCCCTAGTCACGGCACAGGAATCCATGCGCAATGTGGCCCTTGATAATGCACGGTCTGCACACTGGACGGTGCAGAGTCAAATCCATGAATCTGGGGACGGCCAGAAAAACCCTCGACTGGTTTGAGAGGAGAGATAGAGGGAATGGATATGTTAGGGCCATACAAGGAGTTGGGGGAGACATTAACAGAAGACGCGATATTGCAGGGGTATTTGCATCATTGTATGAGTAGCTATATAGTCACCGGCTGGAGGGACCTCCAGCAGATGCACCGTGCATCCTTGACTCAGAGGTGATCCTCTGTCTAACGGAACAACAGGCGCTGAGGCTCGACTCAGAGGTTGCTGAAGAAGAGGTGGCAGCTGCGCTCTCTCAGCTCCAATCTGGGAAGACCCTGGGGCCCCAACGGATTCCCAATGGAAACCCGGAAGTGCCTGGGAGACCACGTGGTCAGTCCCATACACCGCCTATTGATGCTGTGCAGGTGGGATGTATACCTCCCCCAGACTTCAGGAAGGCCTGCATTATGGTACTGCTGAAAGCCAGGAAGCCGCCGGAACTCTGTGCCTCCTACCTACCGATATCACTGATAAACAGGGAAACCAAAGTCCTAGCAGGGGTCCTTGCTAATAGTTTGTTCGGCGTGATCGACTCTCTGATACACCCGGACCAGTGCAGATTCATGCTCTCCAGGTCCACACGCATGAACCTTCGTAGAGTACAGTTCGCTATTAGCCAGGCTTCGGAGATACTGGAACCGCTAGCACTACTCTCTGTGGACTTTGAGAAGGCCTTTGGCTCTTTCTCGGTGGGCCTCCCTATGGGAAATAATGGGCCGGATGGGATTTGGGTGAGGGATTCATGCCATTAGTCAGACTGTTGTATGAATCCCCAGAGGCGGTGGTACGGGTTACTGGAGTGTCTTCCAGAATCTTTTCCTTGGGACGGGGACCCAGGCAGGGCTGCCCCCTTTCCCCTCTGTTGTTCACGCTCGCCATAGAGCCATTAGCAATTAAACTTCGGAATGCACTAGAGTGAGCAGGGTTCACATGAACGTGGGGGCGGGGGCCGGGTCTCACTATATGCCGATCAACTATATTGACCTACATGAGCAACGCAGTAGTTTCCTGTCCCGTTGTGACAAACATATTAGCAGAGAATCAGGGGTTTAGCAGACTCAACGCAAATCAGCAAAAGTCGGTTCTCTTCCCTTTGCAGGGTGGGGGGGGCTGGTCTCTGGCTTCAAATATCTGGGCATCCAGGTGACCCAGAGACCATTATACTTCTTTTGACTTAACCTGCTGCCAGTGATGGATACATTCTCAGCAGACACCGTACACTGACAATCTCTCCCACTGACGATGCTGGGCAAGGTAGCTCTCTTCAAAATGCTGACACATCAGAGGTTTCTCTATGTCCTGCCAAATGCCCCACTCCTGGTTCCCAAGTCGGTATTTGTCACCATGAGGGCACTCTACGAGGGCTGCTATTGGGGGGAGAGACAGCCACGCATTGCCCTCAAAGCCCTCTAGCGATCGGTATGGGAAGGAGGAATAGGTCTGCCTTGCCTTCATAGGTATTAATAGGTGGGGCAGCTGGGTGTAATGAATGACTGGCTACACAGTGACCCCAGTCTTCCCCACATCGTGATAGAGATGGGAGCGATGGCACCCAAGCAAGTACTGTATGGGGGGCATGGGGGCCATCGTGCTATCCTTAATGACACTACACATCAGCCAGGTATGGGTAGATGCACAACATCACATGGGATGGGGAGGGCAACCAACGCTGAACCAGCCACTCTGGAACAATAGGTATCTCCCTGAAATGCTAAGAATGGGCCACTTCACGAGCTGGGAAGAATGGGGGGTGCGCTCCTTGGCAGATGTGGTACGGGATGGGCGACTCACTCCATTTGAATCGTTGCAAGACACGTTCAAGCTCTCGAACAATGAGCGATACTGACAGTTGCAGCTAACGCATGCTATCAGCTCCCAGATCCCTGCCCTGGAAGGGGTCCCTAAGTGCTCACCACTGGAAGCCAATCGCTTCCACGACCAAATAGTCACTAAATTCACTTCAACACTGTACGAGGTGCTGACAGCGTTTGGGGCGCAGGAGCTGTCCCGGCTCAAAGAAAGATGGGAGAGGGTGGTTGGACTACTGGAACCAGAGGAATGGGTAGAAGCACTCATGTTCCCACATGAGATAGGAATAGCCACCAAGCTCTGCTTAATTCAGTAAACATTTTTCCACCAGACATATTGTTCATGGGCGGCAATGGCTCGGTGGGCGGTATTGGATGGTGATACGCGTCTGAGGTGTCGGAAGGGGGAAGGCACCTTCCTCCACATGTTACGGGAGTCCAAACAGACCCAGGTCTTCTGGGGGAAGTGCATCCGTAGATTAACATCACTGCTGGGGTCCCATGTGACCCGAAGCTGATACTGTGGGTATTTGGAGGGAGGTAGGGTTTACAAAGTACAGAATAATGCTTTTGTCTCTAATGCTGGGAATGGCAAAGAGGCTTGTTACTGCAATGTGGGGTTCGGCAGACTGACCAAGACTCAGCCGCTGGTCCGCAGAGGTCGACTGGTGTGCGTCTTTAGAGAGAAGCATTTACATTTCAAGGTGTAGCTCCCAGAAATTTCAGAAAATATGGGGGGGGTGGGTGGGTAAAGGAGGGGTAAAGAGGGACATAATTCATACTTTTATTTATTTACTGTTTCTAGCCGCCAGGTTTGAGTCTGAGCTGTTCTTTGATTCGGGGTTGACCACATGTTACAATGTTCTGAGGCCTGATTGTATTGGTATGGATATATTTCCGACAATGTGTAATCAAGCTTTGGCAACCATTTGTTTACTTTGTTCTTGATTTTTATTTGAAAACAATAAAGAGGCATATAAAAAGAAGTCCAGGTACTGGGCGCGCTATTGCGCAGTGTAGAAGGGAGTGATGACCTATGTGCACTACACTGTTCAAAGGGGATTTCTCATGCTTGAAACCATTTCCGCAGGTTGCTGTTTGCTTTTCCCACTGCCTAATCCATCAGAGAGTATGTGGCTGCTTTCCCAGAGCTAATCCACCCAGGAAAGTCTAGCATCGATGAACAGAGGCCAGAGCAAGAAGTTCAGAGCTTCGATGCGTCACACACACTGACGGTGGCAACGAGGTGGAATTACTGGAGATCGTGGTCGCGGCTCAGCAGTGCATCTACTGCCTCTGAGATCGGTGCATGTGGGGACAAGAGAGAATACCGCTGAAGTCCTCCTCCATTGTCACCTTAGACTTGAAGAAGGGACTCCTCTGCCCTGATAACACAGCTGGTTATTCATTATGGCCCACACAGTTTCAACAAGATTCTCCCAGCAGAGCATTGTGCTCCTAGATGTGCATTGAGACTGTGCTGAGTGACATTAAAACAGACAACTTGAGGAGAACTAAAGGCTTAGTGGAATTTCAAAGGCTGTCTCTTTGCAGGACAGAGAGAATTTTGTCCAAAGACAAATTGTGTAGTGCTTTATAACACCTCAACCAAGACTGGTTAGAACGTCATGGCACACCAATTCACCAGATCTCAGAACTCACAGAGGAGGAAAACTAAAATGCACACCTCAGACAACAAGCTCTCTGACAGGTCAATTGACTCAGCAATGTGAACTGTATGACCAAATGAGCACGATGGTGAAAGATGTGTCCTGCATTAAGGCAGAGGACACATTTAAGGTTAAGATATTCCAGGATGGATGAAGCAGACTCACACATCTCCTGAATAGAGGATGACTTACACAGTACTAAGCGAGGCGACCCCCATGTTGCAAAAGAGATTGCTCTATTAACCAATTATTTGGATGACTAGGAATCCAGGGCAGATGCAATAATGTAAAGGTCCTTGGTGTGCCAGAAGGCACTGAGGGCAAGGCCTTCAAAACTTTTTTCTTGAAATTCCTCTCGACTGCACTACAAATAGACATAACAGACTAAACTAAAATCAACAGAGTCTACAGGACACTATCTCCATTGGAAAGGAGGAGGAGTAAACAGTTAAAATCCTGCTACTCACGAGGAGCGTCACATAGTGTCTGGGAGTGTTCCTTGTGTTCGTTGTGGGTGGTGAGAGCGGTGCAAATGGACCCGCTCTTGGCCCCTACACTCTCACAACAAACATTGACTCCTTTGACTCGAGCAGGATTACGGCACTTTCAGTCGGCGCCCGTTGGAGCGGGGGGCCGACACGTAAACACGCCCCCCCAACCCCCCAGTGCGTACTGCTGTCATGCCGCATGGATGCGCTGCTGTTGCTACAGCCGTTCGTTTCCTTCCGGCGAGCGGGGCTGCGGCTGAGCGTTTCGGCGCATGCAGGGCTGTGAACTCTGGGGGACATAAGCCTGGAAGTGTTTTTGTGCTGGGGAGTGGCATGCGGGTGACACGGATGGATGACAAGTGTGACAAGACAGGCAATACGGAATGTCAGTTGCAGAAATGAGGAGACTGACGACCATGATGTGAGGTGGAAAAAACTTTGGCCACAAGCTTTATTTTAGTACAAGCCATGGTGCAAAAGAAAAACCAGCCATAACATCACATAAGGATAACAATACTATATTTTGGGGACAGAGGGAACAGGTGAGCGGGGGGCCCTAATCCCAATTAGGGGCCCGCTCGAGGCTGATCCCCGCCGCCATTCATATGAAAGCTTGTGACAATTGTTTGGCCACAGCGTGTGAGCTGTGACATGTTCATAATTGCTTGTCTTTGGAGCAGGTTCATCCTGCTTTCTCTTGTCCTTTCCAAGTGAGGTGGGTAGGTGTGCGCTTGTGTGCCTTTTACTGATGTCCAACCTGACCAGGTTTAGCACTTGCGCCCTCTCTTGCTCACAGGGTGATTTTCGCTGAAGTTATGGCTCTTGATCCGTATTTCTTGATAAAACAAAACCCCGCATTGTGAAGCCATTCACCTTATCCTCCGCGGGATGTGTTCTTGGAGCCATTTTGATTTTTTGGTCATGTGTTTTGTACTTTTCCACGGATGGAGGCGTTTTAGCCTCTTGGTCCACTCTTTGGAGATGAATTTGGCACTTTCTCCACACATGATCCACTTGAGTTTTTGAAGCCCCCACGCTCCGTTTGCGGGCTAGTTGTTTCCTCGGGGGTGGGTTCTAGGAGCCTTACTAGGGTCTTCCCTGCTCCAGATCCACTTGTGCTACGAGACCCCTTCTGCGCATTAGGCTGCTTGTTTTACAGCCGGGGTGGGTTTAACGAGCCTTACTGGGTTTTTTCCCTGCTCCCAATCCACTTGCATTGTGAGACCCCTCAGCGCTTAAAGCTGCTTGTTTTTACAGCCGGGGTGGGTTTAAAGAGCCTTACTGGGTTTTTTCCCTGCTCCCAATCCACTTGCATTGTGAGACCCCTCAGCGCTTAAAGCTGCTTGTTTTTACAGCCGGGGTGGGTTCAAAGAGCCTTACTAGGTTTTTACCCTGCTCCCGATCCACTTGCCTTGTGAGACCCCCTCAGCGCTTAGCGCTGCTTGTTTTTAACAGCAGGGGTGGGTTCAAAGAGCCTTACTGGGTTTTTACCCAGCTCCCGATCCACTTGCATTATGAAACCCCCTCAGCACTTGAAGCTGCTTGTTTTTACAGCCGGGGTGGGTTCAAAGAGCCTTACTAGGTTTTTACCCTGCTCCCGATCCACTTGCCTTGTGAGACCCCCTCAGCGCTTAGCGCTGCTTGTTTTTACAGCAGGGGTGGGTTCAAAGAGCCTTACTGGGTTTTTACCCAGCTCCCGATCCACTTGCATTATGAAACCCCCTCAGCGCTTGAAGCTGCTTGTTTTTACAGCCGGGGTGGGTTCAAAGAGCCTTACTAGGTTTTTACCCTGCTCCTGATCCACTTGCGTTGTGAGACCCCCTCAGCGCTTAAGGCTGCCTGTTTTTACAGCTGGAATGGGTTCAAAAGGAGAGCCTTACTAGAATGTTCCTTGCTCCCGATCCACTTGTGTTGTGAGACCCCTTCAGTGCTTGTGTTGTACTAATTTGCTGCTGGGGTGGGTTCTAAGGGCTTAGCTGGGAACTTCCCCCGCCCACGATCCACTTGCGTACCCCAGTGCGCTTATCTTGCATAAACAAAATTGTGAGGGGGTGGGTTCCGGAGCCTTACTAGGAACTTACCCTGCTCCTGATCCACTTGTGGTGAGACCCCCCCTTCTGCATGCATGGAGGTGGATACTTGAGGCTTACTAGTACATGTTTCTGCTCAAGTTCCTCTCTCCTTTTCACTTTTGTTATACCCCTAGGGCTCCCATCTGTATTGATGTTCTCTGGTGGATTCTGAGCGCCTGGGTCTTCTATAACTGTATTTTCCTGGAATATTAACTAATAGACAAAAAGACCCCCCGGTATTTTAAGAAGGCCCTTCTTGGAGTTTAATTTTTATGATTATTTTTTGAAGTGAGGCGTTTTAGCCTCCCCTGATGCTATGATTGTGTTCCATTTTCTACCTGGCCCTCGCTATAGCTTTTCCTTACGGTTATTTGTAGGGTGGGAGGGATGGTTTTTTAGACCTGCAGCCGTCCTGCTGCTGTTCGTGGCTGACGGGGAGGAAGCATGAGAAGGGCCACCTTGCCCCCGCCAGATAAAGGCAAAATTCGGCCTGGGGGCAAGGCGGCCCCTTCTTTGAACTTCAAAAGGCCCCCGCTCAGCATCCGCAGGATGGGAAGGGGGGCCTTTGAAGTATGGAGGGCGAGGTGACAGGGGGCAGCGACTGCCGGTTGTCACCTGCCCCTCTCACCTCACCCTCCTGTCTTGGAGACGCGCTGTCTGGGTTCCCATTGTAAAGGGACCCAGCAGCCCGACCCCACCATGTGCATGCTAAGTGGGGCAGCGCCAAAAGGCACTGCCCCACCGGACTTAGCACAAACCCCCCACCTCCCAGCTTACGGCCCCGGGCCTCCCATCCGGGTGGGCCCGGGTGTATAAGCCTGGAAGTGTTTTTGTGCTGGGGAGTGGCATGCGGGTGACACGGATGGATGACAAGTGTGACAAGACAGGCAATACGGAATGTCAGTTGCAGAAATGAGGAGACTGACGACCATGATGTGAGGTGGAAAAAACTTTGGCCACAAGCTTTATTTTAGTACAAGCCATGGTGCAAAAGAAAAACCAGCCATAACATCACATAAGGATAACAATACTATATTTTGGGGACAGAGGGAACAGGTGAGCGGGGGGCCCTAATCCCAATTAGGGGCCCGCTCGAGGCTGATCCCCGCCGCCACCCTGAGGGGATGCTGACCGGCGTCTCCCAGGTCCCCCCAAAATAAGAGCTTATGAATTAAGTACAGCCTCTGGCTGCCAGGGACCAGAAAATATTCCTGGTGAAATGTCCATACCTTCAATGGACAGGTGAACCCTGTCATTGCAGAACATGGCCTGGTTGTGTACCGAGATCCCATGTTTAATAAATTTGAGGCCTGATAAAAAAGGCAGAAATTGGCCACGGCTTTGTTCAGTTTGCGCTTAGAAATCTCCATGGCTTTGCTGCACTCTGCCTCATGCCACTGTTGGCGAGGGATGATTTCTGACCTCTTCACTTCTGTTCGAAGTCTTAGCATGCGTGCCAGGGATCTGAGGGAGGTGCCGATTTGAGCCAGAAAAAACGTCCTGCCCAGCTGAGGCAAGTCATTGCCCCCGAAATGGGTGGATGATGAGGAGATAATCAGTGGGGGGGAGGGAGGCAGATAATATTAAATCAAGTATTTCCTGATGTATCTTTTGTAAGCCCCCGATTCCAACCCCCACTCCCTTTTATGGCTTTCTCTTGCAACCCCCCCATCCAGGCTGAAGTGGCTGCTCCTTTCCTGAAGGAGTGGGATCCAAACTCAGTAGGATTCCATCCTATAGCTATTATAGTCTTCCTGAGGACAGACCTCACCTGGAATCTACTGAGGGCAGACCCAATTTTGTGTGTGAATAATTGCCCCCCCCCCCGGCTGGGGCGCTTGTTCGTGAAGGCCCTGGTGCTGCAGATAGGGCAATATTCTGTTTCCTCAATGCGGTACAGGTTGATTATCCTCCCTTTTCCTAATTGGTCAGTTTTGGGCCTACACAGTTTCACAGCCCTACCTCTGATCCTGTGTTTTTGAAGGCTATCTCGCTGATCCTGAACGCCCCAGAGTAGTTGAGTGTGAAGGCAGCTCTAAATAGAGAGCTCTCGTAGGCATTGTTGCATACTGCAGGGAGGGTGTCTAGCAGAATTTTGTAATTTAGCAAAATTGAGGGGGCGCCTGGTGTCTGTCTTGACCCCTTCCATTTTGGACCAACCGTTGAGAGCATATCTGGTTAGTGCGCCGTGGGTGGGGTCGGGTGCCACCGCTAATCTAGTGTAATATGAAACTGCTGCCAGATGGGAGAGCTGTGACCGGCTGGCTGGCGGGGGTTGCCTTCGATGTGTCCATGGTGGCCCAAACCTCTTCTGGAACTGCTGTCCTCCTGGCTTCTGCCTGTGGGTTTAGTGCCTTGCAAGTGGAGAACTGAAAAAACGGGACAGAGCGTCAGCGGCCTTATTATCTTTGCCTGCAATGTGCCGCCCAATTATTACCATGTTATTTTCCAGGGTGACTTTTTGTCATTTCTCTCAACACTTTTAGCACCAGAGGGCAGGAGGCAGCACCCTTGTTTAACATGTGTACAACCGCCATGTTGTCTGACCGTGTGACCAGTTCTGTGCTGGCCAACAAGTCCCCCCTTAAATAGAGTGCCATCCATTATGGGGAATATCTCTAGCAGTGTGATGTTCCTGGACCAGCCCCTCCTCTGCCAGCAGGGAGGCCAGTGCTCAGTGCACCACTTGTTACCAAAACATACCCCAAATCATTTGCTGCCAGCCGCATCTGTGAACAAGGACCTTTTGTCTGCTCCATTCATGGTTTTGCGCCATATCACCTGGCCATTAAAATTGTTAAGAAATGATTCCTATATGGCCATGTCTAGTGTTATGTCTTTGCCCAATCTGATGTGGTGGTGTGGCTTAGTAACCCACCCTCATTTTTAATTCCACGTTCCTGTTAAAGATCCGGCATAGGAACATGATTCTGGTAGCAAAATTGAGCTTCACAGCAAGGGACTGTATTTCCCGTAGCGTCGCCTATTCCCTGCCTGTCATCAACCTTATTGTCTTTAGAAGGTCCTCTATTTTGTCTTATGGGTAGGCAGCATTCCCTCTTGGAAGAGTCAATCTCTATGCCTAAGAATGACAGGGTGGTGGTGTGTCCTACCGTCTTCTCAGGCGCCAGTGGAACCCCTAATGCCTGCCTGGTTTCACTGAATAACTTAATGGATGCGCTGCATATGGGAGACCCTGCTGGACCAGTGAAGAAGAAATCATCTAGATAGTGTACCGTTCTGGCTCTAGGCGTGGCCTGTTGGAGTACCCTTTGTAGGAAAGAACTGAACTGTTCAAAGTAGGCACACGCGATGGCGCAGCCCATTGGGGGAGGGAGGGGGGGGGCGTTTATCAAAACAGAATTTGTTGTCAAAATGGAAACACAGCCACTGGTAGGTCTTCTTGTGCACAGGCGGCAGCCTGAATGCTGACTTAGTGTCGGCTTCCGCCATGAGAGCGTGTCTACCTGACAGTTTTACCAAGCCAACCGCATCCTGCACGCGGCTGTAAGATACAGTAGCCTCAGTGGCAAGGATGACAACATTGAAAGAGCTTCCAGGTGAGTGAGATAAATGGTGGATCGTCCTAAACTCCCCCTGCTGTTTCTTGGGCACAAGGGCCAGGGGGAAGCATAAAAAACTCAATGAAAGGAGGGTGTTGGAAGGGACCCTCAATCCTCCCTAGTATTGGCTCTTTACCAATTTATTCTCTTATTCTGTTGCCTAGGGAAGAGGCAGATTTTAGGTTTTTGGGTATAGTGGGAGATCCCTGGCCCTTGAATGGGATCTGAAATCCATCCTTGAAGCCCTGACCCAAGAATTATCTAGCTACAGGGTCAGGGTAGTTCTCTAACATTTTTATTAGTTGGTCCATTTTTTTGGTGAGGCCCCCATTTTATAACTAATACATGTTTTTACCCTCTGAGACTTTTGGGCTGGGCCTGGAAGGAGAGGCTTTTGTGCAGTCGTTGCTGCTGTGGTCACCATTGCATGTGCTGTATTGGTGCTTGTATCTGTACTCAGTGCCCTTGTTGCATGACCCTCTGTTGCAATACCGGCAGGTCCCCGGGGTGCTCCCTTTGCCCCCCGTGCTGCGGTTGCCAAACTGCCCTAATTCTGCCCCACTTTTTGCCCCCTTGGGGGCGGTCTTCGAAACGGGCGTTTGTTTTTGTTGGCATTTGCACTGTCTTGTTGTGACCTATGCTGGTTATGCTGCCTGTTTCTATCCCTTCTGTTGCTTTTGCTGCTCTTGGTCCTTATTATTCTGAGCACACTGAGCTGAGTTTTCTTTTAAGGCATGGGAAATATACAGTTTGGGGTCTTCCTCTTCCCAGCCTAGGTCAGGGAATCTCTGCATCTCCTTCCTGAACTCCCTGTCATAGTTCAGCCATGATTTCTGCCCAAAGGTATTGTGGATCTCTAGGATTCTATGGCGGTAGGCAATCAATGCGGTGCCCTCTTCTGGGAATTTTTTTAAGAGGATGGTTGACAGGATTTGAAAAGAGGCCTCCCAATTCTGAATATTCTTTTCCAGGGTGGGCCTCTTTTCTCTCGCTTTTTCTTCCTCTTTCTTATCCCTTTTTGAAATGCCAAAACCTAATTCTTCATATTCCAATAGGCAGAAAATGTCAATAAATTGCTTTTTCCATATCTTTCTCTTAATTTTCCGCTCAATGTGCCATGCAAAGGTCTTCTTTAGGCTTCTATTTACACTTTTGCCGGCCGTGCGCCTCCCATATTTAGTCATATGAGGGGTTGGAGACGGTACATCATGGCTAGGGCCAACCCATGCTTTGAGGTGGCCCTGGTCCTCCTCGCCCCCCGATTCCGACTCTGTGTCTGTGCTGTCACTCTAGCTGCTGGAGCTGCTCGAGTCATCCCTGTGCCTCTTTTTCCCAGCACCCGCACCCTTATGCCATTTTAAAAATTGTTCAAGCATAGGCCCCAAATCATTGCTTTTCACAGTACCTGATTTTGCTTTTCTTTTGGTGCCTGGGTGGGTGTCTGAAGAGGCAGGCATGCTGCGGACGTCAAGGCGCTGCTTCTTCCTAGCTGGCTGCTCCCTTTCTGCTGGCTCCTCCTCGCCATCGACCTCCTCTTCCAGGGCATCTGCGTCATCCTCATTAAGACTGGTGGATGCGAGCTCAGCCATTCTTTCCTGCACCACATCCATGCCATGAACGGCTTCCGCTGCTTTGGCCCATTCCAGGAGTAATGTGTCTTTCAGGGATAAGGCGTTGGCCATCTCTTGCCTGTTTGGGTCTCTGCGTGCTGGTTGGTAATGGGTTGTCCTAGTGTTTCCCAACTTGCTGTGTGGGTCAGGGTCCTCTGCCCCCCTTATTGTAGTTCTCGGGCGAGGTAAAATGCTGGGGCTCTGACTCAGTCTCCTTCTAGTGCAGGTCTGCAGATATGTGCGTCTGGGAATTCCGGCTGACCTCTGTGGAGAGAAATTAAAAAATTTTTTTGCCCAAATATAATTCCTGGGGCTCGAACCAATGCCCTTGTAAGCTTGAGACTGACGCTCTCCTTGCAGTGCTATGGAGGCTCTGCTGCTGCAAGCCTGCTCACTCATTGTGTTGTGCTCGAGGACCTGCCTTCTTTGGGCTCTGCTAGCTCCGTGTGCGGCCGTTCACTGCTGTGCAGACCTCCTCGAGCTCTTCGGAGCCTGCCTTCTTTGATTCCAGTGTCCTCACAGAGCCGGAGAGAAATTTAAAAATTGTTTGGCAAAATATAAATTCTAGCGCCCTCTCCGGGGCTTGAACCAATGTCCTTGTACGCCTGAGACTGATGCTCTCCTTGCCGTGCTATGGAGGCTCTGCTGCTGCAGCCCAGCTCACTCCTTGTGTTGTGCTCGAGGACCCGCCTTCTTTGGGCTCTGCGAGCTCCGTGTGCGGACTTTCACTGCCGTGCAGACCTCAGCGACCTGCCTTTTTCGATTCCAGTGTCCTCACAGAGCCGGAGAGAAATTTAAAAATTGTTTGGCAAAATATAAATTCTAGCGCCCTCTCCGGGGCTTGAACCAGTGTCCTTGTACGCCTGAGACTGATGCTCTCCTTGCCGTGCTATGGAGGCTCTGCTGCTGCAGCCCAGCTCACTCCTTGTGTTGTGCTCGAGGACCCGCCTTCTTTGGGCTCTGCGAGCTCCGTGTGCGGACTTTCACTGCCGTGCAGACCTCAGCGACCTGCCTTTTTCGATTCCAGTGTCCGCCCAGAGCCGGAGAGAAATTTAAAACTTGTTCTGCCAAAAATTAATTTTTAGCGCTCTCTCTGGGGCTCGAACCAATGTCCTTGTATGCCGGAGGCTGACGCTCTGCTTGCGGTGCTACAGGGGCTCTGCTGCTGCAAGCCTGCTCACTTCTTGTGTTGTGCTCGAGCTCCGTCTGTAGCTGCTCACTGCTGAGCCGACCTCTCCGGGCTCTAGATGTTCGAGATCCGTGAAATGCGAAGGCAAGGCGATCCTTTTCCCCGGACCTGCAGCCGTCCTGCTGCTGTTCGTGGCTGACGGGGAGGAAGCATGAGAAGGGCCACCTTGCCCCCGCCAGATAAAGGCAAAATTCGGCCTGGGGGCAAGGCGGCCCCTTCTTTGAACTTCAAAAGGCCCCCGCTCAGCATCCGCAGGATGGGAAGGGGGGCCTTTGAAGTATGGAGGGCGAGGTGACAGGGGGCAGCGACTGCCGGTTGTCACCTGCCCCTCTCACCTCACCCTCCTGTCTTGGAGACGCGCTGTCTGGGTTCCCATTGTAAAGGGACCCAGCAGCCCGACCCCACCATGTGCATGCTAAGTGGGGCAGCGCCAAAAGGCACTGCCCCACCGGACTTAGCACAAACCCCCCACCTCCCAGCTTACGGCCCCGGGCCTCCCATCCGGGTGGGCCCGGGTGTAGCTGATGCGGTCTCTGCCCCGGAGTGTAGCGAGGGTGTGGGGCGCTGGCGGCGTTTCATGAAAGTGCATGTGCGCTTCTCACCATTTCATCAGGTCCTGTCTGGAACTTTACTAAACAGACGGAGGGCTGCAACAAACATGTTTCTAAATATGATTTTTACCACGTAGGGGTTGAAACGTTGAGAAATGCACAATCAACAACCTCTTTAACCCTTCCTCCCCCTTCGCTCAGGGTACTTGCGTGGTGTGTGCTGCACCTGCATAACAGATCACAAAAAATGGACAATAAAGAGAAGGCAGAAGGAAATGAGTTGACCCTGAATGAACAGTAAAAATCCTCCCAAAATTATCAATCTTGCCTAGAGGCTGAGGTGTGTCTTGTGACTGACTCAATTACCCACGCTAGCATTGAAACAACATGTCACAAAAACACAATCCAGAAGCAATATGGAGACGTTTTTTTCACAACCAATGATTTAATTTTTGCAGACTGTGATCCATTAAGTGTGTGCCTGCAACAACAGCGGGATCCCCATAAAGAAAGGCGAAATTCGCTGTCCTTTGCTGATAAGCTAATAGAAGATCTTAAAAAAATAAATGCAAAGCTGACTGTTCCCTCACTGCAGCATAAGAAAACATCAGACAATGACAAAATGATAAGCCCTTTATCTGAGCCGAAAGAAGCAGGAAATGCTACAAGCTGCAAACGGAGAGAAAGGGGCTCCTGGGAGCATAGAGTACCTCTAAATTTTGACCGTCCAAACAAAGGCAGGAGGATTGCCTCAAGTACTAGCCCAAGTACTGTAGCCTGCTCGCAGGACAGAAAGCGACAAAGTTACTCTATACAAAAAAATCAAAACATAACATATTTAAAAGCGAAGAAAAACAGAAAAAGTGGGAACATAGCCAGGAGGAGCCTTACATCTGACTCCACTGAGACAAGTGAAGACAATTCCACGGATTCAGATTCATTCATAGCTGCAAAGGAATTTCCGAAAGTGAGACGGCAAAACAATATGATAAAACAAGACTCTTTACAAGGTTTGGCCGATCCCCAAACAGAATGTTTTGAACAAGTGGAACAAGTGATCAATCAGCTTAGACCGAATATAATTTCAGCACTAACAATAACTGCTGCACCTTTGATAAAGCTCTATGAACACCTAAATGAGAGCCTCAAAGATCAAATCACCTTGATGGCATTAGTCAATTCAAAACTAATAAACATGGAACTTTTACAACTTTTACAACAAGTGACAGCGACGGCCAAGAGGCAACGCAGCGGCCACCTGCACGCGCCAAACTCAGCACTTCTGCACAGGAGGATGATGCTAGCTGCTCCAGCACACAAGGACTGGCTGCATCAGGCACACCGGCTACATCAGGCACACCGGCTACATCAGGCACACCGGCTACATCAGGCACACCAGCATACGCCACCATCCCCATGCAGGCACCCACCCTAGCCCCGGATGATGATTCGCAGCCCATCTGCACAGCTGAGGAGGCTGCATCAAGTGATGGAAGTGGCCCGGCCATGCAGGCCGAAGCAGTACTACAGGGTGAGGGGGACAACCTGGATGAGGTGTCACCCATCCATGGCCTACAGTTCAGCCCCCAAGAACTGCACAGCCCCATGCGCTCCCCAACTCCCTCCATGGCTGAGCTCAGTACACGCTTGCAGCACTTTGAGCAACAACAGGCCACCCTGATGCAGCTGGTGGAAAGTCAGCTGGAGGAGGCCAGGCTGCAGCGTGAGGAGGCCATGCATCAGCGGGAGGAGGCCAGGCTGCAGCGTGAGAGCAATGCTACGTCGGTGCGGCGGCTCTCCAGGTCGATTGGACGATTTGCGGCAACCATTGTCACCCTGGCACACCATGTCAGGGAAGGGAACAGTGTGCAATCCAGCATTGCTCAGTCAATGTTGGTAGCCCAGCAGGTGTTTCAAGGGCGTTTGCCCACAGTCACACTGACAGTCACCTCAGCCAGCACCACTCCATCCAGCTCTGCCACTGCCAGGACACGGAGGCATTCTAGTCGGGTGACTGGAGCAGCCAGCAAGGACACAGCACTGCATAAGCGCACCCACAAATAGTGGCATGTGGGGATGCCAGTCAACATGACATTCGGGGACACCATGGGTGTAGGGGGGTGGGTACATTTGGGTGGTGGGGGAGGTCCATTAGGGGGTTAGTTGTTTGGGGCCTTGTTGGGGGTGTGTATGTTTGGGTGGTGGGTGGGCACGGGTGTACAGCTTACCTACCCAATGCACTTTCTTACCTGGTTTATCGAAAATACAACACCTTTGAAAAGTACCATAATGAGTGGACATCTGTCATTTCATATGTAGTACAATTAAATGGTATTTCCGGTCCCAAATTTTTATTGTCCCTACGGGTCGGCCATGCGCTTCCAAACATTAATCGGTCGATCGCAGTAGAATTCGCCACGGACCCAACCCGACCCCTCGTCCACTAAACAAATGATAAATCTCACTTTTACATAAATAGACAATTATCTCCATATTTATGGTTCTCTAGGGCTGCAAAGCACGCGGACAATATACAAAGATGGAGTGTAGAATTCAAGTGCTCAGGGATGGCTTTACACAGAATGTTGCAAAGTAAGAATGTATGCACGTTCACAGTGAAGGTCAGCTGCTTCGATTTATTGCTCGCGGGCCGGAGTGGCCCACGACTCGCAGTATAAGGTTCTATTGTTTTTTGACCTTGACAGACAGGCACCGTGCCTAAAGACTTCTTTTGAAGGAGGGGTGCAATAACGTAAGAGATGATAAGGATGAAATTTCAGAAACGAGACCGATTTTCATGTTTGTTCACTATAAGAAAGATCGTTGGCACAGACGGAGTGGTATTTAGGGACTGCATTACGCCTAGACAATGGAAAATGCAAATCTAATGTAAGTAACCCTTTAGATGATTTTATCCCAGAATATATTAACAATAGCATATCGTTAAAGGCCGGTTAAGTTGGACTTGTTCGTTCAATGTGGCATTTTGTACCGCGTACTATCAACGCCCAAGTGCTCCCCTGGCGCTCAGGCGGCTCTGAAAAAGGCAGAGGAGAGGGGGTGGGTTAGTGGGAATAACGTAACATACTCCGTTGCACTATCCTCGCTAGCAAATAGTTTCAGGCCCAATAAATTAAATTAATAATTTCAATGAAGATCGGCTGGAGAGACTAATTCATGTTTTTAATACAGGTACATCCTTCCCTACTGCCAATGCCATCATTTCCAGACCCTGGCCGACGGGTTCTTTAGCTGCCAGGTGCAGCTCCATGTCAACAACTTCACCACCCTGACCATTTTATGGGACGATCGGCAAGGACCAATATGCCCTTACGCGGTGCTAGCGGCTAGAAGCAACATACCAACCGTTATGGTGGGGTAGTGCCACGTTGTTGGGACAGCCTTGCGATTATCAGTGCGACCATAGTGCTTCTTTTATCGTAAACCAACACCCTGTGTACCGCAAAGGAACAGCGCGTGACTCAAGATGAACTTTTGCAGATCGAGAGCAAAGACAAATGCGAATCGCTGAATATGCTCTAAACATTTGACGTTAAATAAATGTACTTTACCAATTGTACAATCTTGCTGTTTGCTTTTAAACCATAGTTTCATATTCCGAATTGTTGCGCGCTGTGTTGTGAGATGATCTGTGTTGTTTTACGGGTTCTGTGTGAAGTCGCGTAGAAGTCGACTGGGCGCGTTTGGCTACGCAGCCCAGTAACGTCTCGGAGATAGGCGGGGAATATAAATGTTGTGTTGATGTCAGGCTCAAGGGCGGGGGATATGATTTAGTGCCGCAAAAGCAGGTCAGCCAGGGCGATGGGGCAAATGATAGGATTATCACATAATGTCGGCGCACAGCAGCCTGATTTATCGTTTGTTTAGTGGACGAAAAGTCGGGCAAGGTCCACAGGAAATTTCTCCACGATCGACAGATCCATGCCCGAAAACACATGGCCGACCCGTAGGGACAATTACAGTCTGGTCACGGAAATACCCTTTATTCATTTAGTGGCATCACCATATCCCTGAAATGCTGTGGATGTGCTGCCTCTCAAAAGTAAATGCGAATCAGTGCAGGCCGTGCTCGTTGTCCATCTAGTGGACCCCCAGGGGGTGGTTGTGCCATCCCATCCCCATCCCCGTCCCCATCTCCGTCTCCGTCACCATATCCATCTTTATCATCTCCGTCTGGGGGCATTGGAATGTTCCTGCGCTGGCACAGATTGTGCAGCATGCATGGCACAAACGAGCGTAATTTTACTCGTCTTCACTGGGCTGTACAGCAGTGATCCGCCAGATCTGCTTAAACAGCCTTCAGTAGTCCAAATATCCTCTCAATCATGCCACGTGTGCGGACATGTGCCCTGTTGTACGCATCCTCATGCCTGTTCCTTGGCCTCCGTACAGGCGTCAACAGCCATGGCGTGAGTGCATATCCGGAATCTCCTACATGGGATGTAGATGTGGGAGACATGTCAGTGTTGGTAGTATCATGTCTTCATCAGATGCAGTGCAATCTTGTGTCATTGTTCATTCATGCGTATGTGTCATGCAGTGTTTTCACTGATGGGTGTTAATCTTCTATGGCCATCATAGTGGGGGTTGGCAGCTGGACATTGACCAATGCATTGGTGTGCATATGGCTTGTGAGTATGGCATTGTGCAGTGATGTGCACACATGGCAGGGTCACTCCACAGTGATGATATAGTAGATGCAGGACGTCTCATGTACAGCCATAATGTGCATTGTGAGTGCTGTGTTGCATATTATGGGGGGGGTTTGCTGTGGCTCCAGGTGTGTGTGCCAGCAGGAGTTCAGGCTGTGTGTGTCAGGTGGCAGGGTGTGTACGGCCACACTGTGGCTACCTGTCATGTGTTGCTTTGTGAAGTTTGGGTTCTGTTGTCTGTTCAGTGGAAGGGCGGGGGGTGATGCATGTACAGTTGCAGCAGCCCACTCACGTAGCTCATTGCCCTGGTCACACACACACACCCCACTTACACAGGTCCGGAGCATTGGCAGCTGTACCCACCCAATAGCCATGTGCTTTGTCCAGCATAGCGTTCCATGTACCGTGGCAATGTTGAATTCCGCAGTACCATTGAGTCATGGGTTGAGCCCGGGAAACGTGCGCAGCAATGTGTAATCACTAGCGTCGCATCACATACCATCTGTACATTCAGTGAGTGGTACTGTTTCCTAATGCGGAACACCATTTCAATTGCACGTGGTACTGTCAGCTCAATGTGGGTGCAGTCGAGTGCACCTATGCAATTTGGCATGCCTGCTATGGCATGGAAGGCCAACTTGGTGGCAATCACCTGGGGGAGGGTACGGGGTAGGGCAATCTGTTCAGACACATGGCGCAACAGGGCATCCAGTATCTGAACCAAGATTATTGAGAAACAGGGTTGTGATAGGTCGTGCAGCTCACCGACTGTGTGTTGATAGGTACCGGTGACAAGAAAGTGCAGTACAGACACAACCTTCAGGGGGGGGATGGCGGTGGGGATGTCTATGTGGCTGCTGATGTCATCCTCTATCAGGCCAGTGATGTACAGGATTGGTGGACGGTCCAGCCGGTATAATGTGTGGATCTGTCCTGGGGTGAGGTTCCAGGGTGAGGCCCTGATGCGTGGTATTGCAGGCTGCCTGCGGGGTGCTGCCGGCTGGACAATGGGGTTTGCCATGGGTACAGGGTTAGCTGGTTGCCGCCTGCGCCTCCTACGCCTCCGCTTCCTCCTCCTCCTCTGCAACATTACTGCCATCATGTGCAGTGCTGCCTGTTGGTTGAGTAGGCCCAATCCCAATGCTACTAGAGCTGCTGCCTGCATGGTTCTGTTTTGAGTTGGGCTGGTGTGGCCCTTTTGTACGCACCAAGTGGCCTGCTGGGTCCAGCTGGGCTGAAATGGTGCACGCGTGGCCTGATTCAGGACACCAGGCACAGTTTAACATCATGTTCGCTGTGGGGGCGGTACCGCCACCGTGATCACGGTATTACCGCCATTTTGTTGTCGGTGTTTCCATGTCCGCGCTAGTTGTGATGCTCGCGGTCTTTCGTATTGCCGGCAACGGAGGAGTTTCCGTGCAGGCAGAGTTTACGGGAGCTTTAACTCCACGGTGGCGGTTGGAGGTGGTGCTGTTTCCGGGTTCACAGGTCATGATTAGGCAGACGCGGAAACGGTGCCGGTATGGTTATACCGGCTGCGTTAATTCCGGACTGGTGCACTTGTAATGAGGCCCCATGGTCTTTTGTGAAAAGGTCAAGGGCCCATTCTTTGTATTCCTTTTCAGTCTCGCCGTCTTTCGCCTTGTATTAAACTACCATCTTGGAACTGCTGCTTCCTCATATGCTTTGCTTTGCTCAAAGTGTGCACTCGTGCTCCGCCTTTTATCCATGTGGGGGGAAGTGTGATGGTAGTCAGATGATTAGTAATTGCCTGACCCTGCCTGACCATCATATTGGGACATGTCAGGTATACGGCTTGGGTGTTTGTCCGTTTTCCCTCACAGTGAGTTGTCTGTGAGAAAGTATTTTCATCAGAAAAGGGGGTGGGGCGTTGAATCCTCAGTATCCCACCCTGTAGGATGGGGCAATGATGTTGTAGGGAAGGGAACACTACGTCTTGCCATCCGGTGTCCCACTTCTACTGCCCAAATACCCCCCCCCCCCCATCCAGGTGATCCTCCCATACTGGTCCACCCCAGGAACTGGATCCAAAAGCGATGACTATGTCCTGGACAACTGGATGACAGATCCCCAGGGACTAGCGGGTAAGACACCTTCAGGTTTCTCACATACCCTTCCCCTATGCGATGTAGCCGCATCTGTTTCACAGAGGAACCGAGAAAGGAAATCTACGTTCCCTTGATCTTTGTCTTTTCAGTGCTCCACAGTGTAACAGTTCGGTGCTCCACAGTGTAATAGTAGGGTTGCAGGTTTAAGAAC
Organism: Ambystoma mexicanum; assembly: GCF_040938575.1. Lineage (NCBI taxonomy): Eukaryota > Metazoa > Chordata > Amphibia > Caudata > Ambystomatidae > Ambystoma > Ambystoma mexicanum. The sequence continues at coordinate 1,287,638,768 of NC_090924.1, forward strand.
CATTGCATGACTTGAGGGTTTGAGTCTTACCATTGGCTAATCCAAACTAAGGGAGAATGATCCATGACAAGTGTTATCTTTCTTCCTATGAGATAATATCTAAGATGGGTAATGGCCCACTTGTTGGCAAGGGCCTATAATTCTAACACAGAGTAATTATTTTCACGTGGGAAGCGTTTGTGACTACTAAATAAGATGAGGTGTTCCAATCCATCGCACATTTGTGACAAGACTGCTCCTAGCCCTGTAAGGGAGGCATCTGTTTGTAATACAAACTCTTTCAAGAAATCTACTACCTTTGGGATTGTTTTTTGGCACAGGGTTTGATTTAGGTTGTTGTAACACACATCGTCCAAGTCAGTCCAATTAATTTTCTGGGGTTCAGCATTCTATAATTTGTCAGTCAATTTGGCTGATCTGTCTGAGAAATTAGGGATAAACCTACGGTAATAACCAATTAGACCTAAGAATGCTCTAAGGTCTCTCTTAAAGTAGGCATAGGGGTATCTAGGACAGTCTTTACTTTCTTGTGTTGAGGTTGGATACTACCATTCCCTACAAAGAAGCCAAGGTATTTCATGGCTGATTGGGCCAGCCTACATTTGGATGGATTGGCAGTTAGGCCGTATTCCCGGAGGGCTCTCATAAGAGTAAAACGATGGAAAAGGTGGTCTTGCCAGGTTTTACTATAAATGACTATATTGTCAATATAAGCTCAACAGAAATCAGAGTAGGGCTGTAATATTTTATCCATTTGTCGTTGGAAAGTGGAATGGACCATGTGTAAGCCAAAAGGGAGGACTTCGTACTGAAACAGTCCTAGGGGGCGTTGAAAAAAGGCTGTCTTCTCCTTAACAGGTCCATGTACTGGGACCTTCCAGTACCCTTTGGTTAGGTCTAGGGTAGATAGAAAGGAGGCATTCCTGAGTTTATCAATTAAGTTGTCGATGCGTGGCATGGGATAAGCATTGAAACCTGAGATGGCATTAACTTGGCAGAAATCGATGCAAAACCTCAAGGAATGGTCCGGTTTTGTGACCAATATTATAGGAGAGAACCAAGGGCTTGAAGAGGGTTTGATGATATTTGCTCTTAACATTTTGTTTACTTTCCCAACCACAATTTGTTTACACGCTTCCGGGAGTCTATATTGTATCAGATGGATCACTTTTCCTTTAGGTGTTTTAGTATAGTGATAGGTGCCTTTCATTCTTCCTGGTTTCTCCGAGAATACATCATGAAATGCTATAACTAGATCCTTTAAATCTTCTTGGTGCTAATTAGATAGGACTTGGGGAATTAATTCGAAGTTATCTATTTCCTTTGGGATCAAGCAAGATAATATTGTGGCATTGGCGGCTAAAGGATTTTCCTTCCACTCTTTTAAGAGATGTACTTGGTATAGACGGGTCTTTTGTTTCCTATAAGTTTGGGCTACCTTATAAGTACAGTTTCCTGTGTGTTCTGATATTTCATATTGCCGTGCCACTTAGAGACAAGTTTGTTTTCTGAAAACAGGTAAGAGGACCAATACTTTTTGTCCTATGGAAAACAATCTTAAACTTACTTTTCTGTGGTACCTGGACTTTTGTTGTGCTTGGGCTTTTTCCATATGAGTATACACTAGATTTCAAACAAATCTCATATGCTCTCACAGTCGAGTAGCAATTTGAGAAAGGGGAATGGGTGCCTCTTCTCTTTCTTCCCAGGTTTCCCAGAGCATATCTAGGACGTCTCAAGGTTCTTTACCATAGAGTTGTTCAAAAGGAGAGAATCCAGTGGATGTCTGAGGGGTTTTTCTCACTGCAAATAGTGCCCAAGGGATCATACGGTCACAGTCCTTCCCATCCTTGTCTACCAATTTCCTCAGGATCATTTTAAGAGGTTTATTGAATCTTTCTACCAATCTGTCAGTTTGGGGGTGGTAGACAGAAGTTCTTAAGGTGGTAATATGGAGTAGCTTCTTGACTTCACCCATGAGCTTGCTCATGAAATTGGATCCTTGATCCATCAGGATTTCCTCAGGAAAACCAACTCTAGAGAAGTATGTTAACAGGTGTTTTAAAATCTGCTGGTTGGTGTTGTTCTGCATAGGAAATGCCTTGGGATATCTTGTCGCATAATCGACAATCACAAGTACATATTTGTTACCCAGTCTATAGGTTTCCAAAGGTCCAATGATATCCATCCCAACCTAGAGAAAGGGATTTCTATTATTGGTAAAGGTTTCAGAGGGGCAGGCAAAGGAATGTGAGTACTGGTTCTTTGACATATCTCACATGTCTCAATAAAGGTTTTTATATCAGCATGGATACCTGGCCAGTAAACCTTCCCACTGATATGTGCCTGGGTCTTGGATTGCCCTAAGTGTCGCCGTGTCAGATGAGAATGGACAATCTCTAGTACGATCTTTCCGTGGGTTTTTGGGATTACTAACTGAGTTTTGCTTAGGCCTTCTGTGGATGTTTCCTTTCTATACAGTAATCCTTGTTTTAGGAAGAAATAAGGACTTCCCTTTTCTACCACCTCCCCTTCAGGAATTGCCTGTAAGAAATCCTCAGCGAAGGCTGAGCGAAAGCTAGGTAGGGGAAAATAGTAAACTCTTCTTCCTATTTTTCTTCACTCGTAGAAGTTTCATCAGCTTCCTCAAAGGCTAAGGTACCTCTCTCCGTATCTTTTGATTCATTCTCTTTACAACAAGTAAATAGAGCTTTTTCAAGAATTCCATGTGGAATTTTGTCTCCACGATGTACTTCAAATGGAATTTCACCACGGTTTTGTAAGAGAATCTGTGTGTCTCCCCGGAAGTTGGGATCTATGATGCCTGCCAGTACATCTAGACCGAATTTCCAGGCCAGGCCAGATTCTGTGGTCAATCTTATATAACACCCAGGAGGGGGTATTAAAACACCGTCTGTGGGGATCATTCCTCTTTTCCCTGGAGGGTTAGTACCTTCTCTGCTGCTACAAATATTAAAACCTATTGCTTCTTTCGTGGCCACAGATGGGTCTGTGGCTCTATGGCTAAGCTTCTGAAATGTTAGGGTTCCCCAATTTGTTTCAAGTGAGTCAAATCCCACTCCTGCCTCCACATGTAAGAAAGGCATGTTATCAACTGTAAGACAGACACAAGTGACCACAGTTCAAGGGTGTTTATTGAACTTCAACAAGGGTATGATAAACCCCTATCTAAACCTAAATCTATAGATTGGAGCAAGCTACAACCCAACCATCAAATAACAGTAATGCAGTCCTAGTGGTGTCTTGTCACAATAAAAGGACCTATACTAAAAAACCTTTTGGCAATCTAAATGAACTCTAAATACAAATAGCGTGGGGGATAATGTTACAAAAAGAAATAAGTGTTCAAAATGATATGGCAGGATGTTCAGGCCGTTGGCCTGCCTTCCCCACGTTTTTAGCACTGGACTAGGCGGTTCACTCGAGCGTAGCACAGTCTCTGGCTTCTTTAGCTACGAGTATACAGTTCAATCATTACATCGGGACATTCTGTATGCAAGTCTATTTTACTCCTCAAAGTCTCTTCATTCAGAGGGCCTGATGCAACCAAACAAAAATGATAAGTTATTTTCCTCTTTGGATTTCTACAAGTATTCACTTTATGTGATTCGCTATTCACCCGGATCCCCCTCAGTCAGGCTTAGATCTCTTTAGTACAATGTTCATTCCCTTTGATCCCCCTCAGTCAGGCTCAGATCTCTTTAGCAAAATGATCCCAGCATATTCTTTCCGGTTACTCATGGTTCACCCCGGATTCCCCTCATCCGGGCACAGACCGTCTTTCTTTTGTTCCCCCTTAGTCAGGCGGCTTTCATCTCCTTTTTAAACACAATTAGTCTTCCTCAGCTGGGCTCAGACCAATTTCAATCAAGTATCAAAGACATTCGAAAGTGCACAGGGTTTAGCTTGATCTGTTGCAGGACCACTTCCATTTTACAGTTCCTTCTCTTTACATTTGCCCCCTTTGGGTTTGGATACCTAAAAGAGACTTTCGAATGAGCATGTAGGTGGTGCCAGACTACTCTGTTTACGGTTTCTATCTTTGTTTCAAAGTTCAGTCGCTCATTTAGTGCATTAATTAGGTTTGCATTACTTGCCACATACACTTCATGCACTGTCCTTTTCAAATTCCTTCATACAATGTTGCTGCTTGCAACCTTGGGTTCCAGAAAGCCCGGGTTGATATCAGTCACCCCAACTCACCGGCTGTGCTGCCTTCACTGGCTTTCCTTTGTTGTCAAAGCCTAGGACAGTACCACAGCAGCAACTGCTTCTCCCTGCCTTGACTATCGATGCGGGAGAGTCCTGGGTACCTCCGACACACAATGCAGGAGTCTTCAGCTTCGATTCCAGGTGTAACGTTTTCTATCCTCGAAGGCTCATAAAAGTTATGGTCTTTCGATAAAAAGGTCAAGGGCCCATCCTTTGTATTCTTTTTCGGTCTCGCCACCTTTTGCCTTGCATTAAACTGCCATCTTGGAACTGCTGCTTCCTCGTGTGCTTTGCCTCGCTCAGAGTGTGCTATTGTACTGCACCTTTTATCCGTGTGGGGAAGTGTGATGGAGGTCATGTTTGTGTAATGATCAGTAATTGCCTGACCCTGCCTGACCATCGTATTGGGACATGTCAGGTATACGGCTTGTATGTTAGTCTGTTTTCCCTCACAGTAAGTTGTTCATGAGAACGTGCTTGTGTCAGAAAAGGGGTGGGGCGTTGAATCCCCAAGTATCCCACCTGGTAGGATGGGGCAAAGGTGTTGTAGGGAAGTGGACACCGCATCTCACCGTCCAGTGTCCCACTTCCACTCCCCAAAGACCCCCCATCCAAGTGATCCTCTCGCACTAGTCCACCCCCAGGAACTGGATCCAAAAGTGATAGCTGTGTCCTGGCCATCTGGATGACAGATATCCGGGGACTAGCGGGTGAGACACCTTCAGGTTTCTCACAGTGACCTTCTCCCTCGTTTGGGCCCCTCAGGACCATTACATTGGTTAGCAGTTACCTCTCCCAGAATAGAGAACTCTGGTGCAGACATTTAGTGCTTTGTCTAATCCGTTAATTAGAACTCTCTCAATGCCCCAGTAGAGCCCATAGGAACACCCCTTATTAAAGTCCATCTGAATAACATATACACTATATACCTAGAATGTCCCACAGAGACAGTGTTTAGAATGCCTATAAGGCCATTAAAATGACTAGCGACGCGTGCACTGCACATACGTCACGTTACATAGGGAGGGGCAGAAAGGGTGGTGCCCAGGGAAGCCCATACAGAGACAGAGGAAAGCGCGTGGGAGGAGGAAGCACAGGGAAAGAGCTCCCGTGTGGATGCACATATATAACAGAGCATAATGGAGGAAAGAAGAGAAAGGACAGAAAGCAAAACAATTAAGATAAAAATCTAGCAGCAAGAGAATTGCACAGATGATAGCCGCACCACCAAACTTCCTGCAGAGCCTACGTTGGCCAAATATACAGTGGCATCAATGGTTACAAAGCTTCAAAGTATACATGGAAATCTCAGATCCCCAAGATACCAGTGTATGGGCATGAGAGGGGGTTGGGGGCAACAGCAGGGAGACACGGGGCATGAGCGGGGGTGGGAGGTAACAGGGGAGAGACACGGGGCATGAGCAGGGGGTGGGGGGCAACAGCAGGGAGACACGGGGCATGAGAGGGGGGTGGGGGGTAACAGGAGCGAGACACGGGGAATTAGAGGGGGGTGGGGGTAACAGGAGAGAGACACAGGGCATGAGAGGGGGTGGGGGGTAACAGGAGACAGACATGGGGCATGAGCGGGGGCAACAGCAGGGATACACGGGGCATGAGCAGGGGGTGGGGGGCAACAGCAGGGAGACACGGGGCATCAGCGGGGGGTGGGGGGCAACAGGAGAGACACACAGGGCATGAGCGGGGGGTGGGGGGAACAGGAAAGACACACGGGCATGAGCGAGGAGTGGGGTGTAACAGCAGGGAGACACGGGGCATGACCGGGGGGTGGGAGGTAACAGGAGAGAGACACGGGGCATGAGTGGGGGGTGGGGGCAACAGCAGGGAGACACAGGGCATGACCAGGGGGTGGAGGGCAACAGGAGAGAGACACAGGGCATGAGAGGGGGGTGGGGGGTAACAGGAGAGAGACACGGGGCATGAGCGGGGGGTGGGGGAGAAAAGCAGGGAGACATGGCATGAGCGGGGGTGGGGTGGAACAGGGGAGACACGGGGCATGAGCGGGGGTGGGGGGCAACAGCAGGGAGACACTGGGCATGAGCGGGGGGTGGGGGCAACAGCAGGGAGACACGGTGCATGAGAGGGGGTGGGTGGTAACAGGAGAGAGACACGGGGCATGAGAGGGGGGAGGGAGGGCAACAGCAGGGAGACACGGGACATGACCGGGGGGTGGGGGGCAACAGAATGGAGACACGGGACATGATCGGGGGGTGGGGGGGCAACAGGAGAGAGACTGGGCTAGAGACACACGGGGCATGAGCGGGGGGTGGGGGGAGAGACACACAGCACATGAGCAGGGGGTGGGGGGAGGGCTAGAGACACACGGGGCATGAGCGGGGGGTGGGTGGGAGGCCTAGAGACACACGGGGGATGAGCGGGGGGTGGGTGGGAGGGCTAGAGACACACGGGGCATGAGCGAGGAGTGGGTGGGAGGGCTAGAGACACACGGGGCTTGAGCGAGGGGTGGGTGGGGGGTCTAGAGACACACGGGGCATGAGCGGGGGGTGGGGAGAGAGACACACACGGGGTCATGAGCAGGGGGGTGGGGGGAGGGAGAGACGCACAAGGGACATTAGCAGCGGGTGGGGTGGAGGGAGAGACACACACGAGGCATGAACAGGCGTGGGGGGGAGGGTGAGAAACACACGGGGCATGAGCGGGGGGTGGGTGGGAGGGCTAGAGACACACAGGCATGAGCGGGGGGTGGGTGGGAGGGATAGACACACGGGGCATGAGCGGGTGTGGGTGGGAGGGATAGAGACACACGGGGCGTGAGCAGGGGGTGGGGGGAGGGAGAGAGACACACGGGCATGAGCGGGGGGTGGGTGGTTCGGGATAGAGACACACGGGGCATGAGCGGGGGGTGGGTGGGAGGGATAGAGACACACGGGGCATGAGCAGGGGGTGGGTGTGAGGGATAGAGACACACGGGGCATGAGCGGGGGTGGGTGGGAGGGCTAGAGACACACGAGGCATGAGCGGGGGGTGGTGGGAGGGAGAGAGACACACGGGGCATGAGCGAGGGTGGGTGGGAGGGATAGAGACACACGGGGCATGAGCGGGGGGTGGGTGGTAGGGATAGAGACACACGGGCATGTGGGGGGGTCGGTGGGATGGATAGACACACGGGGCATGAGCGGGGGGTGGGTGGGATGGATAGACACTCGGGACATGAGCGGGGGGTGGGAGGGATAGAGACACACGGGGCATGAGCAGGGGGTGGGTGGGAGGGATAGAGACACACGGGGCATGAGCGAGGGGTGGGTGGGAGGTTTAGAGACACACGGGGCATGAGCGGGGGGTGGGGGGAGGGAGAGAGACACACGGGCATGAGCGGGGGGTGGGAGGGATAGAGACACACGGGGCATGAGCAGGGGGTGGGTGGGAGGCATAGAGACACACGGGGCATGAGCAGGGGGTGGGTGTGAGGGATAGAGACACACGGGGCATGAGCGGGGGTGGGTGGGAGGGCCAGAGACACACGAGGCATGAGCGGGGGATGCTGGGAGGGAGAGAGACACACGGGGCATGAGCGGAGGGTGGGTGGGAGGGATAGAGACACACGGGGCATGAGCGGGGGGTGGGTGGTAGGGATAGAGACACATGGGCATGTGCGGGGGGTCGGTGGGATGGATAGCCACACGGGGCATGAGAGGGGGGTGGGTGGGAGGGATAGACACTCGGGACATGAGCGGGGGGTGGGAGGGATAGAGACACACGGGGCATGAGCAGGGGGTGGGTGGGAGGGATAGAGACACACGGGGCATGAACGAGGGGTGGGTCGGAGGGTTAGAGACACACGGGGCATGAGCGGGGGGTGGGTGGGAGGGATAGAGACACACGGGGCATGAGCAGGGGGGAGGAGAGAGACACACGGGGCAGGGGGTGGGGGGGAGGGGAGAGACACACGGGGCATGAGCAGGGGGTGGGGGGGAGACACACACAAGGCATGAGCGGGGGGTAGGTGGGAGGTTGAGAGACACACGGGGCATGAGCAGGGGGTGGGGGAGGGAGAGACACACACGGGGCATGAGCAGGAGGTAGGGGGAGGGAGAGACACACACGGGGCATGAGCGGGGGGTGGGTAGTCGGGAGAGAAACACACGGGGCATGAGCGGGGGGTGGGTGGTCGGGAGAGAGACACACGGGGCATGAGCGGGGGGTGGGTGGTCGGGATAGAGACACACGGGGCGTGAGCGGGGGGTGGGTGGTCGGGATAGAGACACACGGGGCGTGAGCAGGGGGTGGGTGGGAGGGATAGAGACACACGGGCGTGAGCGGGGGGTGGTTGGGAGGGATAGAGACACACGGGGCATGAGCGGGGGTGGGTGGGTGGGATAGAGACACACGGGGCATGAGCAGGGGGTGGATGGGAGGGATAGAGCCACACGGGGCGTGAGCGCAGGGTCGGTGGGATACGATAGAGACACACGGGGCATGAGCAGGGGGTGGGTGGGGCATGAGCAGGGGGTGGGGGCGAGGGGAGAGACACACGAGGCATGAGCAGGGGGTGGGGGAGGGAGAGAGACACACGGGGCATGAGCGGGGGGTGGGTGGGAAGTCTAGAGACACACGAGGCATGAGCAGGGTGTGGGGGGAGGGAGAGAGACACACGGGCATGAGCGGGGGGTGGGTTGGAGGGATATAGACACACGGAGCATGAGCGGGGGGTGGGTGGGAGGGATAGAGACACATGGGGCGTGAGCAGGGGGTGGGTGGGAGGGATAGAGACACACGGGGCGTGAGCGCGGGGTGGGTGGGAGGGATAGAGACACACGGGGCATGAGCAGGGGTTGGGTGGGAGGGATAGAGACACACGGGGCATGAGCGGGGGTGGGTGGGAGGGCTAGAGACACACGAGGCATGAGCAGGGGGTGGTGGGAGGGAGAGAGACACACGGGGCATGAGCGGAGGGTGGGTGGGAGGGATAGAGACCCACGGGGCATGAGCGGGGGGTGGGTGGTAGGGATAGAGACACACGGGCATGAGCGGGGGTGGGTGGGAGGGATATACATACGGGGCATGAGCGGCGGGTTGGTGGGAGGGATAGACATACGGGACATGAATGGGGGGTGGGAGGGATAGAGACACACGGGGCATGAGCAGGGGGTGGGTGGGAGTGATAGAGACACACGGGGCATGAGCGAGGGGTGGGTGGGAGGGTTAGAGACACACGGGGCATGAGCAGGGGGGGAGGAGAGAGACACACGGGGCAGGGGGTGGGGGGGGAGGGGAGAGACACACGGGGCATGAGCAGGGAGTGGGGGGGAGGGGAGAGACACTGGAGGCATGAGCGGGGGGTGGGTGGGAGGGAGAGAGACACACGGGGCGTGAGCGGGGGGTGGTTGGGAGGGATATAGACACACGGGGCATGAGCGGGGGGTGGGTGGGAGGGATAGAGACACACGGGGCATGAGCAGGGGGTGGGTGGGAGGGATAGAGACACACGGGCATGAGCGAGGGGTGGGCGGTCGGGATAGAGACACACAGGGCATGAGCTGGGGTGGGGGGAGGGGAGAGACACACGGTGCATGAGCGGGTGGTGGGTGGGAGGGATAGGAGCATGAGCGGGCGGTGGGTGGCAGGGATAGGGGCATGAGCAGGGGGTGGGTGGGAGGGATAGAGACACACGGGGCATGAGCGGGGGGTGGGTGGGAGGGATAGAGACACACGGGGCATGGGCGGGGGGAGGGTCGAGACACACGGGGCATGAGCGGGGGGCGGGTGGGAGGGATAGAGACACACGGGGCATGAGGGGGGGTGGGTGGGAGTTATAGAGACACACGGGGCATGAGCAGGGGGTGGGGGAGGGGAGAGACACATGGGGCATGAGCGGGGGGTGGCTGGGAGGTCTAGAGACACATGGGGCATGAGCGGGGGTGGGTGGGAGGGCTAGAGACACACGGGGCATTAGCGGGGGGTGGGTGGGAGGGCTAGAGACACACAAGGCATGAGCGGGGGTGGGTGGGAGGGCTAGAGACACACACGGGGCATGAGCAGGGGGTGGGAGGAGAAACACACACGGGGCATGAGCGGCGGTGGGGGGAGGGAGAGACACACACGGGGCATGAGCGGGGTGTGGGGGAGGGAGAGAAACACACGGGGCATGAGCGGCCGTGGGGGGGAGGGAGAGAAACACACAGGGCATGAGCGGGGGTGGGGGGAGCGAGAGAGACACACGGGGCATGAGCGGGGGGTGGGGGGAGGGATAGAGACACACGGGGCATGAGCGGGGGTGGGTGGGAGGGATAGACACACGGAGCATGAGCGGGGGTGGGGGGGAGGGATAGACACACGGGGCATGAGCGGGGGGTGGGTGGGAGGGATAAAGACACACGGGGCATGAGCGGGGGGTGGGTGGGAGGGCTAGAGACACACGGGGCATGAGCGGGGGGTGGGGGGAGGGCAAGAGACACACGGGGCATGAGCGGGGGGTTAGGGGGACAAACAAAAACACGGACATGCCGCATGGACATGAGTTTGTGCGGCAGATCCCGCTCCTCGGCCCACCGCTGGCCACCGTGTGCAATGGCGTGAGCGGGGGCTGGAGGAACAGGGGACACATGGAGCATGAGCGGGGTGGGGGGGACAGGAAGGACACACGGGGCATGAGCGGGGTTTGGGGGGGCAGAAAGGACACACGGGGCATGTGCGGGGGGTGGGGCAGACACGGGGCATGAGCGGGGGTGGGAGGAACAGGACACAGACACGCTCCTGCTGACCTGACAAAGCCTCTCATGCGGGAAAGAAAGATGGCGGGCGTCTCTGAAGCCAGACGCACTGCACGCTTTCACCGCATCCAATGAGAGAGCACGTCAGATGTCCGCGGACATCACGCAAGCTGCTGGCCCAATCACCGTCCTGTCCGCGGAGCGAACAGGGAAGTCCGGCCACGGACCAAACACAGATATCACTAATTTTTTTTGCCCTACTTTTTGGTCATTTTAGAAAAAACTACTGGACGGATTTTCACCAAATTTGCAAAAGCACGCTTTCGGGACCAAGCCGCTGCTCCTGGTCCAAATTTGGTGAAAATCCGTCCAGCGGTTTGGGCTGTAGGCGCGAGCAAATTTTTTTTCCCATTCAGTCTATGGGAAAAACTGAAATTTTGGGACCCCCCCTATAACTTTTCCCCCCTGCACGAATCCTCACCAAACTTTGCGAAAAAAATCAGAGTGGGCCATATACTTTTTTTTGCAAAGTTTGGTGAGGATTCGTCCAGGGGGAGCAACTTAACCATATATATATAAATATATATATATATATATATATATATATTAAACATGAAATGTTGGAGGCATTCACATGTGCTCTGAGACCCCCAACCGGGGCCCATAGATTCAGGGTTTGCCCAGAAGCACTTTAAGACCAGATTGCAGCACCCGTGAAATTGATGGGGGTGCAGATTAAATACTCTAACACCAAATCAATAATGACAACTCGACAGTTTGGCAAAGGGAGTCCGTTCAATGACAAATACAAAAAATGGGGAGTCTTCCTTCTCGCTTCACAACCCCAACGAACTTCATAAAAAACACATCATTTATACTAAAAACTTGTCATCACTGACGTTTAACACTTAAAAATTGGCACGCAATTCCATTGGTTTGGAAAAGGTAACTTTACTATAGGTACTATATCTGTATATGGTAATGGAGTAAGAGCATCGGGTAAATACTGTCAGGTGGGGCATCTAAGCCCTACCTTCAAACTAGCTACTGTAGACGTCACTAAAAGTACATCTCATTGGTTCTACTAACTATAGGACCCTAGATTACTTGGTCCATTGTGATTGGGTTGGCACCAACCCCTACCCGTACTTTTCCACTTTGCTTAGCAGCATGCAGAATAATGAGGCCAGGTGCAGGGAGTAAGTCTGTACCCCAGCTTTCCTCCAATTTATGTTACAGCCATTCATCACCTTAGTGGCCATGTGTCAATTACTGCGTTGAATTTGGCCTTGAGTCTGCCTCTTGGTCTGAGAAAATTTAAGGAGGATGGGTACGATAAGGCTCCATGCGTAGGTGTGAAAGGCTTACTTCTGTTCGTTCGGCTGGTCACGTGGTTCAGACACCGTGAATTTGCCTCTTCTTATTTTTTTTTCACCCACCACCGGCCTTCAGCTTCTTATATTAATCCTTCATAGCAGTATATTCTGTTCTTTGCTTCAATTAATTGTAACTACTGTTCGTCCATCTTGACAGATATGACCTAGGTTCTCCATGCAGGATTTGCCTCTGCTGAGTTTCGTTTCTGCCGAATGTGAAACTTTTCTCGCGTGGCCTTTAGTAGTCTTGGGCAATTCTGCTTTTTGTGCAAAGTGGAAATATACTTATATAACATACTTTTTTTGAGGTAGATCTGTGTAGGTGGTGCTTGCCGCACTAAACTTCTACTAAGCATAGCAAGCCCCTGGATTTTAGGTTCACAATATCCTTTATTCATGGCGTTTAATCTCTCCTTATTGTTCTGAGGTCATCATGTCTTCTATATGTGAGTCAGTCCAGGTTCTCATGACGTCACAATTCGTCTTCCATTAAGACTTTTTTGGTTTCTTCAGGGACTGTACTTAGACGATCTTCATTTTGTTTTATTTGTTGATATGGCTTTCTCAATGGATACTTTACTGTCCATGGTTTCCTTGCTATCGGTACTTCAATAGGTGCTGTTCTTCTGATAGGTACTGGACAGAGCCCTACTGCGGCTCTCTGCTGGTTCATTTGCTCATCATACGTCACATATTTCGGCATGAACGTTCATGATACTTCAAAATGGACGGTTGGATGCAGGCTGTGTTTGGGACCTCCTCTACACTCCCCCCTCTGGGCGATTCATCGACCACTTTCCCTTCTTTCTTCAGGTCTTCCAGTTTCTCTTTTGCTTCATTGGTTGAGTCCATTCTTTCTACATCTTCTGGGTCTATACATGATGGTCTGAAGAAATGTCTCTTTGGGGGTCCATATCTTTATCACTCCTTTCAAGCTTCCTGCTGTTCCTACCTGTTCCTCTTTGTTCAACGTCATCAGTTGACACTGTCCATTCGGGCTGCAGTAAACCCATCTTCCCACATAATTGCTGTGCTTCTTGGGATATCGAAACTTTGTTCCTTCTGGTGCGTGAATGCTGGCCTTCACAAAGTCTCTTATTTCTTCAACAGTCAGGTCCTTGGGCTTCCAACCTGGCTTGACATTAATCATGATCTTCATCCCTTTAGCTTTTTTTGCAGTTTTCTGGCATTGAGAGATTATTATCTTGATGACACAGACTTCTAGCAATATCATCACTAACAGGGCTCCTAGGAACTTGAATTCATCTGCCATCCATTGCGGAACTCATGAAAATAGTGATCCCAGCCAAATGTCGTCGTCCACTTCGTCAGTCTCATCAATCATTTGGTTCTGTAGTTTTGTCAACATACCTATGGCTTCTGTTAGAGTTCCATCTTCTTCATCGTGAGAAGGTATAAATGTGCAACATGATTCTCCGATTTTTGCACAAACTCCTCCATCCATAGCTGTGATCATGTCAAGGACATATCTGTTCTGGAGAGTCATCAATCGAACTGCCCTCAACTCTTCCTTTATGGCATTGAATCATTTTATGGTTGTGTTGATAGTCTTCAGTAACTCCCATCTGCTTATCTGCAACCATTTAGTATTTGCTCCAACTTGAAATCTTGGCATGAAGATTGTCATGACCACTGTTGAGGTGAGGCTACACAGCCTGTGTTCATATGGGATTGCATGGAAGGCTTCTTCTGCTTTGGCAGAAAAGTAATTCTCTCTATTCATTCGAGTTATTAGTTCCGCAGATCTCTTCTTTCTCAGGTGAGCATATGCTTTCGGAAAACTGTCAATATTCAGGTCTCTCTTCAGGATCACCAAAGCAGGAACGTGAACATTCACTATGGTGCATATACCTTGCCAGTTGTTTGGCTGTCTGATGTATGCCTTGGATCTGCATGCCCAGTAATGATCCATAATTTCTTCAGTTCCATGCGTCATTCCTGGAGCATCAAAAATTCATCCACAGTTTTGATTCTCTCCCATCTTTCTTCTGCCATTATTCCTGAAGAATAGTTTTGAGCTTTCCAGTGGCACTATCTGTAAGGGTCCTCCTCTGTCTTTGACCCAGGTCAATAGTTTGGCAAGCTTTGGCCATAATGGCTTGGATAACCTTTGTGAATTCTCAATTGCTTCCTTGGAGGCTCCAGTGACCATCCATGCTCTACAGATCACTACTCCTTTCTCCCATCTGTCTGGTGAAAGCACTGTTCCCCAAATTTGCATCTGGCCTCTGTTCTTCCATAAAGGAATGTCTTCTGTAGACTTTCCTGGACTCTCCAGTCTCTTGTTTACTTCCCATCTTATTCCTGCTCCTTTTACTCCAGGCTTCTCATACCTGATCACATGATTCTTAGTATGAGCTCTGTTTCTTGTCTTTATGTCCTGGACATAACCATCTTCATCAGGATCAGTTGCTTCGGTTGCCCATTTAATTGAGGCATCACTTCCCATGAACTTGCCTCTGGTCTTGCACATTGCTACTTGTGAGAGACAGTGTGCTGTCTGGACATCAACTTCTACAGCTACAAAGGTCTTGGACTTCCCCATGCTATACGATAGGAGTGTACAAACAAAGCATTCCCCTTCTGAACTCTTTCTTCCCATTTCTTTCATGTGCTGGTACCAGATGTTCTTTCCCAAATGTGCTGTGCTATCCAAGTAATCATTTAGTTCACTGTCATCACTGTGTATGCTTCTCTTGATCCTTAGGGTTTTCATGTAGTTTGCTATGACTACATCCCTGAATGCATCTGTATGGCTCCTTCTTTCTGGAGGATTCTCAGGTATCCTGGTCCATGGTGCATGTCTCCGCATCTGTACTATTTGAGTAGACAGAAGTCTGGCAGTTCTTTCTTTGTCCTCTTGCATCTTTTTTCTTTTGGTTAGAAATGCCCATATCATCCACTGTGACACTGGTCCAGTATATGGCTGTATTCTTGAACTTGTACTTGTTCCCTCCAATGGAACATGTGTGCTTGTTAATGTTGTCTCTGGTGGTTTATTCACCACCTCCTCTTGTCTCTTCGGGCGTTCAGTTTCTTCCCCTTACCTTTTCCCTTCACCTGTAGTGGAACTTCTCATAGTGGGCAGTCTCTTCTTCTTCCATGCTTCGGGTTGTGGTTCTGCAGTTATTGACACTAGGCCTGATGTGTGCGCATTCAATGTTTGCATGCATGTGGTTGTCAGTAACCTTTTTTCATTCACACTCTGCCGACCCTGTCTCCGGCTTTTCAATTTGTTTGTTACCACAAGTGTGTGTGTGTGTCATTGCTAATCACATCCATCTCAAGTTCACTCACTTCATTATCAGATCTTCTAGGGACTGAAATGACTTAGTTCTGGGTTCCTTCGTAGGTTTCATGTATGCAACATTAGGTGGATGCACTGGGATTGGAACGCTTTGTACACCAATAAAAAATGCAGTTCTGATTGTCAGCGACAGCAAAATAATGATAAATATAATACATAGATACATTATCCCCTTGTAAGTCCATCGGCAGCATTTACTTCCAGAAAGGGACGGACGTCTCTCCACCTGGGGGAGGACGAGATTGCTGCTCTGAATCCCAATCTCGATCATCTGTTGAGTAATACTAATCTTTTAATATATACCTTTAAGCAATATTATCTCTGGATTCTGTTTGTGGGATGTAGGTACTACACAATTGTCTCTTTTGTTTGAACACTGGATTGTCTATTATTTCTGGACACAGTTTCTTGTTTGGCTCTATGTAAAATGTCACAATCAGGTGATAATTCAGTAAGTCTCTTTACTGTGTATGTTCAAAATATATTAGTTCCCAGTCTACGTCTCTGATTTGCTTAATTCCTGAAGCCTTGCTGTGTCTTTGCCAAAAAAGTAAAATGAACCTTCTGGTGTTACTCTCTCGATCTGTCCCTCGGTGGAAAGCTTCACTGTCTCCTCCGGAGACTCTGATGGAGATTGGAGAGTTTAATTTCAGCTACAATACCATGCAGGAACATGCTTAGCTGGGTATAATTTGCTGGATCTCTGATGAACATGAGGACGTCAACATCAACAGGTCTCCCTACAAGCTCTGGAAAGCCCTCAATAAAGCAAAAGAAGACATTGTTTGCCAATCTGCTATCTTCTGTGACAGGGACATTTGTCCTGCCCTTGCTGAGGTTTGGAACAGTTCGATACTCACTGTGAGTGGCTTCTACAATCTAGGTTAGTGTGGAGAGTGACCTGGATCATGATGCCGTTCAAAATTATGCTCAAGCGTTCTGTGTTTGCCGGATCTCAAAGAAATTTTAATACATCAATGTGCCTCCCGACAAAGGTTGGGTGCTCTTCAATTAGATGAAAAAATATCAAGTTGATGAGTGTATTCGCTTCTTCCTCTGCTTCGGAAATTTGGTGTTGCCTCACTGTATTCCGGAAGTAGGAGGAACTGTTCGGCAATTACAGTAAGCAGCCTCATTATAGTCTTTTCGTTTTCAGGACCTTGAAGAAAGTCAGTGATGCTGGTGAGCCTCCCCACCACTGACGGCTATGATCTCAGTACTAGCTCGAAATATCTTAAAATGTCCTTAGTGATGTCACTACTTTGGGACACCATGAGTGAGTCCGAACAAAGTCTCTATATGGAAGGAATCTGGATACTGTATTTTCTTCCAATTTATGTGTCCTCAATTAAAATTTGGCATATCCTTTCCTAATCAAGGCTTCAGTGTGCCTCAGTCCAAAGTTCAAAGTCAACAGACTATGTTGTTGCTTTCACATGCACTTTCCTTCTTCACCCTGCAACTAGGATGCACAGAGTGTCCGTTTTGTATGTCCTTATCCCCTTTTTTGCTCAGAGGAAAGTCCAAAATGAAGCCACAACTATTGCACAAAAGTTCTTTGTCCTTGCTTTGCTGCTGCTCATGCGTCCTTCTTCCTCGTCATGGATCTCGTCTGCACGTGCTGTGGTTCTTCCCCGTCGTCTGTAGTCTCTTCGTGCTGGGTGCAGGTAGGGGGTCTTCTCTGATGTATGGCTTGATGTCACCCAAAAAGATCCAAGTTCTTCTTCCTTGTAGCTTCACTGCAGAGGGAGTGCAGTCTTCCACTGTGAAGGGACCATTAAACCTTGGCTCATCCCACTTTTTTCTCGTGTGGTTCTTTACCAGGATGGTATCTCCAGGGAAGATGGATGCTACACGTAATCCTTGAGCTGTGTCGGCAGTAGTGTCTCCTTCTGTGTTCCGCGCTGCCCTGCGCCCTTTTCGTCATAGCTGCAGCTGGCCTGCAATTACAGTAAGGCAAGATGTCATGAAATTCAAGTACTCTTGCATTTCAGACCCTAAGATTTCTCCTGTCGACTGGGCATCACATCTAGCTCTGTCTCGGGGTGTCAGGGGAGTGCGCATTCTTCTTCCTGTCGCTATTTCGTGCAGTGAAAAATGGTGGTCAGAACTGGGCTGGTTCCTGAGTGCGTACATTGCCAAGGGAAGGCTGTGTAACCATCCCCTAGAGTAAGCTTCAACTTGGCTATCCTTTCCCTTAATAAGCCGTTGAGCTTCTCACAGATTCCGTTATCTTGCGGATGATACGCCGACGAGAACTTGTGCTTTATACCAAGCAACAAGCTAATCTGTTCAAAAACTTAATTTACAAAGTGAGTGTCATTATCTGATCTTCACATACCCCCCACCTGGGAAATAACTCTCTCACTAGAAATTTGGCTGCACAGGTAGAGTCTTGCTATGTACCTGGACCTGCTTCTATCCATCTAGAGAATGGACACACCACAACAATGAAATACCTGTACCTGTACATACTTGAATCATATCAATGCAATCAACATGCAAGTGCTGAAAAGGTCCATTGGGCCTTGGGATAACTCCTCTAATTACTTTTAGTGTGTGCCCAGTTGTGAACTGTTGGCAAATTATACAGTTCACCATAAAAAATGCAACATGCTCTGCTAAGTTCAGTATGAAATAGTCTTCAGCGAGTGTTGCCGCTATATTCTCTTTTGTCATGTGTGCTGGATAGTGTAACTGCTCCAGCGCTATTTTTAACAGGGCTATAGGCATTACTGGTTTACCAGTGCTGTCTTGTCACCACAAGCTTTCGGAGGGGTTTAATGAACACCCTCGCCGTTTCCAAAAGTTCTTCTCTTCCTGTGGTGCCTCCCCTTGGACTTCCATTAACTGCGTTTGTCCCATATCATTGTAGCTTTCAGGTGCACTTTGTGTGACTATAATTTTTTCATTTGTGTCAGCGACTTCCACATCCATGATCATGTCACTCTTGGATGCCATACGCTTTGCTTCCGTGTCTGCTGCTTGATTTCCTCGTGGGATAAAATCTATCCCTTTCATATGGGTGGCGCATTTAACGACCGCTATGCCCACTGGGAGCTGTAGCGCTTTAATCAGTCTATCCAATAGGGCTGCATGCTGTACTGGCGTGCCATCCGCTCGGAGGTAGCCCCTCCTTTTCCAGCGTGCTAAGCCTGCGTGCACTGTTGATGTCACATATGCGGAGTCACTGTACACTGTTACTTCCTGGTCTGCGTGATTCTGAACCGCGAGTATCAACGCTAATAATTCTGCAGCCTGTGATGAATAAATTGATGGTATTTGTGCACTAAGAAGTACTTGAAATTCTCCATTTGCTGTGTGTTTCATCACAGCAACACCTGTATATCTCTGGCCATCATTTTGATTGATTCTCGAAGAACCATCAATGAAGACAATTTCTCCTTCTGCCAATGCATTTTACTTTACTCTGCGAATTCCATCATAGAATTCTCTGTAATTTACACAGTCATGTATTGGCTCTCCTTCAGTGACTGGCTCAGCTATGAACATATCTGGGTTCACTGTTTTGCATCAGACTATTTTTATTGATGTATTTGATATGATAATTTCATAAGCAGAAGCTCTCTGAGATGTCAGTGTGTCCTTCAGTTTCTCTAGAATAGCAAATAGTGGGTGCTCGACGTACAACATCATTTAGCATCCCATTACAATGGTAGTAGCCTTCTCGATGGCGAACGCTGCAGCAGCTTACTTTGTTCGCACAGGAAATGGCCCCTCATCACTGGGTCCAAAATTCCACTCTAATATGCTAGGGGCTTGTACCCCAATGTGGTTCTCTGTGTGAGTACTGGTGTCATAACGCTGCCATTCGTGTGTGAGAACAGGTAGAATTCCTCTGCATAATTGGAAATCCCTAAAATTGGTGCCTCCATGGTCTCAGACCATTCAATCTTTCCTTTCGTCACTTGTGCCTTCTTTAGGGCCTGAAGCAAAGGCTTGGTGTACGAGCTGTAGTCAAAGACCCATGCCCTGACATAATTGCAAAGGCCTAAGAAACTCTGCATCTTCCTTACCGTGTGTGGCTTGGCTGTGTTTAGTATGGCTTCAGGCCTTTCCAGGTAACTCTTTTCCCCTCATGAGAGATTAGCTGACCTATGTATAGCACTTCTTGTTGACAATATTGTAACTTCTCTTTGTCAACCTTATATCCTTTTTCAGCTAATATAGTTAATATCTGAACAGAATCGTGTCTGCATTTCACCTCTGTCGTGCTGCAAATTAAGATGTCATCCACATATTGTAAGACAACACTTTCCAATGTAATATTGCTTAGGTCCATCTGCAGGACTCTGTTAAAGATAGGAGACTCACACTACCCATTGGGTAACCTCGTGCTTTTCAGACGCATTTGTCTGAATGTAAATGATGTCAGACCTTGTGAGTCTTTGTGCAATGGGATTGAGAAAAATCAATTTTTCAAGTCAATAACCGTGAAATATTTCGCCTCAACAGGTATATTACATAGGATTGTAGCCGGGTTAGGGACTAAAGGGAACTCCGCTTCCACAATATCATTTATCGGCCTCAGATCTTGCACTAGTCTTCACAACCCCCCTTTACTTTTTTCACAGGGTAAACTGATGTATTACATGGTGACTCTGACGTCACTAAGATGCCTTGATCCATCATGGCAGAAATTGTCTTAAAAATTCCTTCATCGGCCTCCCTGGACATGGGGTATTGCCGTGTTTTTGGTAGAATTGTTCCTGGTTTCAGTTTAATTTTCACTTCTCCGACTTCTTTCAATAATCCTACGTCATAGGGGCCTGTTGTGCACACTGAGACAGGCATCTGGGCCATGTCGTTCTCAAAATATTCAGGACGGTTCTGTGCTAACATCTTTCTCTGAGGCACCTCTCTTCTGATCATTTTCACCCAAAAGGTGAGGTTCACCTCAACTGCTGTTTCTCCCCCGTCTGCTTGCTCATCAAACAGATAGTCATCAGTAATGTCAGTCAATCTGTACCCTTCTTCAATGGCGATTACTGTGCACCATTGTCGGCCTTCATCATCACAACCATTGATCAGAGCCATTTTCCCTCGTATCGTGGTTGTGTGTATCACTAAGGGAAATACTCGTCCCTTTTCTTTGTGCATAGGTATTCTTGACCTGAAGAGAAATTCATCTGGGGTCCTGATGGTTTTCTCAGCAAGGCCTGGCAGCCCTGCCATTAGCACACACATTCCATACGCAAATATTTCGGGCTTTAATGGTACATCCCTCATAGCTGTGTCCTGCGTATGCTCTAATCATTTCGCAGACGTTCAAATAGTGCATTCCTGGAGTCGAACATACTATGCCCTCCTCCGTGAACGAGATTGTCATGTTTAATTATATCATTAGATCTCGACCCAAGATGTTTACTGGGGTTTGTCACGAATATAATAGCGGTACATACATATCACATTCTCCTACCGAGACTGGAAGTGCGTTTCTAAAAGGAACACGACTAGTAGCTCCTGTGAAACTCTGAGTATGTATAGCATCGCTGGACAATGAAAATTTGCCTTCACGTATACACAAACGTGTTGCACCCGTGTCAACTAGGAAAGAATCTTCTTTATCCCCTATAACGACATCCACCCTTGGTTCCTGGTGAGGGTCTGGTGTCACTGATAGGATGGAACACATCAGGGTTCCCAGTGAGCTGTCCTAGTCCATATATAATTTTGTCCCACCCTGTGTGAATGGACTTCCCCCATCACCAGTGTTATTCCTCATTCCAGGGTTCATGGCCTGTCCTGTACTTACTGTCTGAGAAAGTTGCATCAGTGACTGTTGAGACTGTCCTTGTGGAAAGCTCATCGAATTCTGGGGTTGCGAGCCTTGCAGTGCTCCTGGCATTTGCTGTTGCACCGTGTGATTCTGTGCAGGTGGATTTACCATGCCTGCTCTTGTTCCTTGGCCGTTCTGCATCAGGCCTTGATTTCTGCATGTGCGCGCTAAATGCCCTGTCATCCCACACAACCAACATACTGGCGGTGGTCTGATCATTTGCCCATTTGACATATCTTGATTGCCATTTTGCATGTTTTGAAAGCCTCCTTGATTATTCTTCCATCCTCTTCCTCTAAATCCTCTCCCCTGGGGTAAAACCCAGTATTGCCCTGATTATTCAGCTGTGGATTATTAACTTGTTGAGTGCTCAAACCATCTGCTCTAGTTATTATTGCTCCTTCAAGGGTGTTTTTTGACAATTTCTTCTGTACTAATTTTGCCTCTTCACCCTTTCGTGTAGCTTCTTTTTTGCGATTCTTTTCTTGTAGCAGCCTGCAATAGTGCGCAATGGTCAACTGTATTTCCGACCACGGCTTGGCCTCGATTCCTACCAATTTCTTGAGCTGTTTCTGTACCGGTTCTGGTAATCCTTGGCATAATATATAGTAGAACACAGGTATAGATTTCCCCCGAGATTCCTGCGTCTCGAGTACCCACGCGTCTTGTAAATTCTGAATGTAAATCAACGGGTCTTCCGACTCCTTCATTTTACGTGTTATTATAGCTCCCATGTCGGAAGTATCCAGATATAATAATCGTAACGCTTTCCATACCGCGGCTCTGCAATTGTTAAATGGAGCTCCGTCATGCGCAGTATTGACTATGGTCACACCAGGGTAACCTGCCCGTGTCCACACATCGTCAGCTCTATCACCAAGTATGGCGATTAAGAGACCTTTGATATCCCCTATGGCTAACGTGTTCCCTCCTGTCTTTTTTTCTAGCTCGTGTATCCATTTTCCGGCTCCCGAAGCTTATCTTTCAGGTTTTCCTGATCCATGTGTGGCCGTGGAATATACTGTGGTCTTGCTCCACCTTTCTCGAGCAACGGAAATTGGGACACATAGCCCTCTCTCTCTTCTCTCATTGTTCTCCTGTCTACTGCAGGAGTAATATTTCCACATTGCTGCCTACTGGGCAATGACCTTAGTGGCGACACCCCCCTCTGACCGTGAGATACTTCTTTGTGTCGGTCTGACTGTGTGGTTGTTTCTGATGCCCTTGATGCAGACCCCCTAGAGTCTAACCAACTTATCCCTTTCCCACCCGGGACTCATTTTCCACACCTTATTTCTCTCTCCTTTTCTTCTTGCTCCTCTCTATCAGAATCTGACATTGTCTGCACCCATCTTGTGCAACTCCTTGCATCATCTTTGTTCCTACTTATTTCCAATCTATCCAGGGACAGTTCCCTATTCCCACTACTTCAGGAGATGTCCTCAGTGTCGTAAAGCTGAGTGCTCTCCAGGCGCTTGTCTTCCCCCTTCCCTTGGGGTACTTGTTCTAGCCCCATTTCATCATATTCTCATATTCTCATATCACTCTCTCTACGACTCTTGCCTCTCATCTGCCAAACGCTCCTACTACTCTAGCCTCCTCCACTCACAAGCCTCAAATCCTCGCCGTATCTTCCAGACCCTCTCTTGGCTTCTCTCCCCTCCCACTTCCGACCCTTCCACAAACTCCGCCCTCTCTCCCTCTGACTTTGCCAACTTCTTCTCATCCAAAATCCTCACTTCACAACACCCTCTCCTCTTCTTCCTCCTCCCCCCTCCCCTCTCCCCCTCTTCCAGCTCTGCCAACTTGTCCACCTTTTCTCCTATCACCCCTGCATGTGTCTCACACCTCCTGTCCAAAACTCACCCTACTGCTGCCCCCTCTGACCCCATCCCCACCTCCCTCATCCCCAAAATGTACCCCCTCATTATTCCCTACCTAACCACCTTCTTCAACATCTGTCTCTCCTCCGCCACCTTCAGCTTTCAAACATGCCACCATAATCCCTATCCTGAAGAAACCTTCTGCTAACCCTCTTCTTGCCTCGAACCTCTGACCAATCTCCCTTCTCCCCTTTATTTCTAAGCTCCTCAAGCGCCTTGCCTACTCTCAACTTTCTGCTTTCGCCTCATCCCACTCCCTCCTCCCCACCTCTCAATCTGGTTTCCTAAACACTCCACTGAGACAGCCCTCACCTATGTCCTCAACTCTCTCCTCACTGTTCGCTACGCTAAGCAATCTTCAATTCTCATTCTCCTTGATCTTTCTTCAGCTTTTGATACCGTTGATCACCCCTTACATCTTAGCACTCTGTCCTCCTTCAGCTTCAAAGACTCTGTTCTCTCCTGGCTCACCTCTTACCTCTCCAATCAATCCTTCACTGTCTTCTGGGGCAGCCACACCTCCTCCAGCCTCCCACTGAACCATGGCATCCCTCAGAGTTCCATCCTGGGACCCTTTATTTTCTCTCTCTATACCTCCCTTCTCTCCCCAGTCATTTCTTCTTTCGCATTTCCCACCACTTCTACGCTGATGACACCCAACTCTTTCTTTCCTTCTCTTCCTTCACATCTGACCTCCACCTCACTCTTTCTTCCTGCCTCACAGCCATAAAAGGCTGGATGTCATCCCACTTTCTTTCCCTCAATACTGACAAGACTGAGGTGCTTTTCTTCCCTCCTAACACTCTCTCCCTTTCTGCCCTCCCTTCATCCACTTTCCACCCTCCCGATTTCTTCCCATGCCCGCAATCTCGGCCTCCACCTCGGCTCCTCTCTCTCCTTCTCCAACCACATCACACTGACCTCTCGAGCTTGTTGCCACCACCTCTGTAACATCTGTAAGATCCGCTCCTCTCTCACATTCCATGCTTCCAAACTTCTAATCTCCTCCCTTATTTTCTCCTGCCTCTTCTACTTCTCCTCTTTCCTCTTTGGACTCCCAGTCTCTCACCTAACTCCCCTAAAATCCATCTACCACTCCTCAATCCGTACTCTGTGTCTCCTCGGCCCTCGAGACTCTATTTCTTCCACTCTCTCTCAACTTGACTTGCTTCCCTTCCTCTCACAACTGAAAACTGAAAAAATGTCTCTGTCTTGTCTTCAAATCTCTCCATGACCTGGCGCCCCCCTACCTTTTCTCCCTCCTCTCATTTTACTCCCTCTCCCGCTCTCTCCGCTCAGCAAACCTCTACCTCCTCATTGTACCCCCAGCCCCATGTGCCTCCTCACGCTTCCGCTCCTTCCAACTCTTGGCCCCCCAACACTGGAACTCCCTCCCGCTCTCTATCTGCTCTACCCCTACCTACTCATCCTTCCGCCACTCCCTGAAAGCCCATCTTCTTCACTCTCCCTGACTTCCTTTCCCTAACCCTGCCCTCCTACCCGAGCCACCCCTCGATTCCCCATCCTCTCTCTTCCCCTCTGCCCTAAATTGGTAACAATTACTACTTAAGGGCATTGAGGACACCAGATCACTCCCCATTCCCTTCCCTCCCCTTCCCCACCCCCCTCATTCCCCCATCCTCTCTCCTTCCCCTCAGACCTTAAATTAGTAACAAATACTACTTAAGGGCAATGAAGACACCAGATCACTCCTCCTTTCTTCCCCCTCCCCCTCCCTTACCCTCCCCTTACCTCAAATTCTACACCGTAACTCCCTTCACCTACCCCCTCCTCTACCCTGCCCCCCCCTTGTAAATAGTTCTACTTATTGTTCTAATGACCTGTTCATGTTTGTAAATATGATTCTCTCACTTTTGTACCTCATATTGTAAAGTGCTTTGGCTTAAAGCGCTGTATAAATTCAATAAACATAAACATCATATATTCTATCGATTGTGTCCCCGATACTTCTGGTGTCGAACTGATCCTCAATATTTGCCCTAGAGGTGCCTGGTACTGAATCGTACTCAGGAAAGAATCCTTCTATATCTTCCCAGTCTACTACTGGCTCAGGTTTTTTTACCTCCTTTTCCAGATATTCAAGATCGCGTGCTCTCTGTCTTCGCTTGCGTTCTACATCTTCATCAAATTCCTCGTGCTTCCTCGCTTCTTCTCTGACCCTATCGTCTTCCTCTTTCTTTGCGTCTCTATGTTCAGTTGCCCTTCAGATTTCCTCATCCCTTCGTCTCTTTATTGTTTTCTCTTGTATCCTTTGTTCTTCCTCTATCCTTCGCTGTTCCTGTGTGTCTTGCTCATTTGCTGCTCTGTGTTTACGATTGTGTTGCCTTTCTTGCTCTTTGCGATATAACTGATTCTTTCAACTGTCAATTCTTTTTCCTTTCTCTGTACATCGTCAAACTTTTCTTTTTGTTTTGCGTCATCAATGACTTTGCCGTCAAGTTTCAATAGAATCTGCCCACCATCCATTCGTTCTGTGTGAAAACTATCTCATCAGTTCTATCCTTGCTTCCATTCCATCTTTTGCCTTCTCTCTCTACATCGAGAGATGTACTTGCCTGTGTCTGGTCTTTTCTCTCGTTCTCACGTCTTTCCTTGTCCCTCAGGACTCTGTAGGTGATATCTCTACATCTTTATCTGGATTTTCGTCACTACTTTGCGTAGGTGACTCATATGCTGGGTTGCTATACCCTGTGGATGCTTTAAGTTCCCTGAGCGGGTATAACCCTTCATCCTTATCGTTTTCAATTTTTGTTTTAGATGGGACGGGTGACTCGGAGGGCGTCTCACCTCCCTCTGGGCATACGTTAAGTATCCAGTCTAATGGTGGTTCCTCTTCCTTGTCCTGTTGATACATTTTCCACAACTCTAGAATAGCTAGGCGTTTGTCCAACTTTTTGCCCGTGTATGTGGAGTGCAAGTATGTCGTCATGTTTTGCAAAACTGCTTTAGATAACGATCCACCTTGTGGCCAAGGCATAAACATTTTGTTGGCGGTTCCTTTAACCCATTCTGCACTGTACTTTTTCAGCTTAGGTGCATGTTTTGGCAACTGCTTGCACAGGTGTACTAATGGAGTTATGTCTTCCATGCTTAAATCTGTTCACTTTCTCTTTATACAACACTTGTTATGTCTTTCGTTATTTAGACAATTCCAATAATATGAGCGAGCACCACTCGTCGCAAGCTCCAATCCTGTTTTTTCCACAAAATGTTATATCTTCTATTTTACTCAATAAACATCAGGTTACCTTCTACAACTTGCCAAATATCCAATCGCGCAGTTTTAATGCTAAATCCTCGAAGGAAAACTTTCCGTCCTATGACATCACAACAAACAACACATAAGACAGACGTTAACAGACTAGACGAACTCCAGCTGGTTACATAGTCCTCTGCCTCTAATATTTTACCCCGACATGGAGTTTAAACTGATCCCTTTCACACGGTGTCTTTAAACACTGCAGTGACCTATTTATTCCCCTTTATTTGGGGCTCTGGATGCAAGTTTCTTCTAGCCGCTATATTAAAGCGTAGGAATTTGGGTGAATCCTCTCTCTTCTCGGGTGTCCTCCCCGGTATCCTCTTTTGCTACTTTTATTCACCCTTTAAGTCACTATTTCCTTCCCCATATATATGTATATATATATATATATCCTACTCTGCTTCTGACTATATTTTGTTTTCCCGCCTCCCTCCGTTACCTTTCCCTTACATCTTCTAATGTATATACTTTTTGCGAAATCATTTAGTCTTTTTCACTCAATATTTGCATGTTTCCTCTCTGGATGCTCGGGATCACTGCCTTCGTCACCGCCTTCTCCGGCTGGTCACCCGCTTAGCTGCCCGTCGGAGTGGGAAGGGGTTATGTGAGTAACACGGGTCCCTTCAGACCTCTGTCTGCAGATTCTACTTTTACTCTACCACTGTCTACGGGGAGCTTCACAGTCTATTCAGCCGGATGGCAAAGGACTTGTGATATTGCCGAGGACCTAGACAAACTAGCTACTGTAGACGTCAATAAAAGTATGTGTCACGGCTCGCTCCCTTCGCTCCCGTTCCCGTCACTTGGGGGCATGTTTTGGGGTTTATTCCCTACTGGACATTTACTCCGAACCTTATGCTACAGTGCTGTGATGAATTGGGAGCGCTAAAACCTTGTTTTCCAAGTTACGTCCCTTCCGGATCCATTCCAGGTTTTTGGCAGCCAGCATGCTACTTTAATCTAATGACTATGCTTCCCAGAATGCCTGGCTCACTGCTTCACCTCTTCCCTTGCAGGACAAGGTTGGGTGGAGGATAGGCAACACCTGTGGCTGCAGGTGCAGCAGGCGGCACACCTGAGGGGTGTGCTCGTTAAGCAGCTTTAAAAGCCTCAGTTTGCTTCAGTCCAGTGCTGGTCATTGTTGCAGTGTTCCTGTTGTGACTGGTCCCTTGTTCCTTGTTCCTAGCTTTTGTGCCTAGTTCCTAGTTCCTGTGTCTTGTTCCTCTGCCCTGGATTTCGGATTTATGTGCTTAATTGATTTCTGCTTTCTGGATTTCCCTTTCAGTCTTCCTCTGTCTGCAGGCAACCTTTCTCTGTGCTTTACCCTTTGATGCTGTCCAGTTTGCCTGTGTTTTCTGTTTCTTTGATGCTGTCCTTTGCTACTGAAAAACGTGATGCATTAGTCTTTCCCTTTATAGATTTAGCTTCCTGCCTTTTCTCCTTGGATGGGTGGGAAAGGTTTCCTTTTGTGATATCATTTTCCCTGCTCCTGATCCTTACTTTCTATTGGGATCCATTCCATGTTTTCCATTGCACTTCTGCATTTATTTCCCATTGATTATTAGGTGTGGGGTGCTGTTGTAACTAGTCCCTGTGTGAATGCCTTTTGTTTTCCTCACTATTCTATAATCACAATTCCTACTTGCCCCTTGACTTGGGTCTTATGTATTTAGTTATCCTCCACCCATTGCTGTTATAGCCTTCTGGGTCCCTGTTTGATCAACTGGGTTCGTGGGTTTACTGACATTCAAGTGGTCTTTCCGGTCCTTGTGAGTACTGTTTCTAAGTTCCTTATTCAGTATCATCCAGAGTGTCAGCTCACAGATCCTGTCCTTGCTTGCCCTCTACGTGGGTTTAGCGCTGTCAGTATCTGTAATAGCATAGTGGGTAAGGAGTTTGCCGACTTTCCTTTCAGTCATAAGGAGGTGCTAAGTGCTTACCCCACATCCCTTTTCATATATTGGTATTATTGTTTCACTCTATTTGCACTCCTGGGTTTTAGTATACACGAGTCTTGGGTATTGTATGCACGTTGTTAGATTCAAAGTTGTTCACTGTGCGATTCCGTGCACATTTCCCTTGCCTTCTTCCTTTCTTAACAGTATGACGTCTCATTGGTTCTACTAACTATAGGACCCTAGATTACTTGGTCCATTGTGATTGGGTTGGCACCAACCCCTACCTGTACTTTTCCACTTTTCTTAGCAGCATGCAGAATAATGAGGCCAGGTGCAGGGAGTACGTCTGTACCCCAGCTTTCCTCCAATTTATGTTACAGGCATTCATCACCTTAGTGGCCGTGTGTCAATTACTGCCTTGTAGTTGGCCTTGAGTCTGCCTCTTGGTCTGAGAAAGTAAGGAGGATGGGTACGATAAGGCTCCATGCGTAGGTGTGAAATGCTTACTTTTGCTCGCTTGGCTGGTCATGTGATTCAGACACCGTGAATTTGCCTCTTCTTATTTTTGTTTCACCAACCACCTGCCTTCGGCTTCTTATCTTAATCCTTCAGAGCAGTATATTCTGTTCTTTGCCTCAATAAATTCTAGCTACTGTTCGTCCATCTTGACAGATACGACCTTGGCAGGATTTCCCTCTGCTGAGTTTCGTTTCTGCCGAATGTGAAACTTTTCTTGTGTGGCCTTTAGTAGTCTTGGTTAATTCTGCTTTTTGTGCAAAGTGGAAATATACTTATATAACATTCTTCTTTTGAGGTAGATCTGTATAGGTGGCGCTTGCCGCACTATCCTTCTACTAAGCATAGCAAGCCACACGATTTTCTTAGCTTTCTTGCAGTTTCAAGCATATGTACACATGTAAACTGGTTGAATATCTTAATTTTGCTCTTGGCTTAAGCTTCTTACGTTTGACATCGTCCTTTCACTTTAGGTTCACGATATCCTTTATTCATGACGTTTCTTCTCTCCTTATTGTTCTTAAGTCATCATGTCTTCTATATGTGAGTCAGTTCAGGTTCTCGTGACGTCACCATTCGTCTTCCATTAAGACTTTTTTAGTTTCTTCAGGGACTGTACTTAGACGATCTTCATTTCGTTTTATTTGTTGATATGGCTTTCTCAATGTTTACCTTAATGTCCATGGTTTCCTTGGTATCAGTACTTCAATAGGTGCTGTTCTTCTGATAGGTACTGCACAGAGCACTACTGCGGCTCTCTGCTGGTTTATTTGCTCAACATATGTCACATATTTCGGCATGAACGTTCCTGGTACTTCAAAATGGACGGTTGGAGTGCAGGCTGTATTTGGGACCTCCTCTACACACAACAAGGTTTGAAAAAGAGAGAATACTACAGTGCAGTAATCACTGCAGTTGAATGTAGAGATCCTTCACAGCAGGGGCAGAATGACACTATAGGCATCACATAGTCTGAGCGGTTACCTGTTGGAGTGTTTGAGTAGGAAGAGGGACTGGGTGCGGTTAGGGAACTGAAAGGGTAAAGCGAGTGGAAGAGTAGGAAAATAAATCCTCAAATGGACTTATTGTGTACTCCCGAGTTATGTATGAATTGAACAACCTTGAGTTAGGTATACATTGAACAACTTAAAGTTTGGTGTTTTAGTGAACATAGTTGGTTGTTTCTCCAATGGGTATGCAGGTTAAAATAGAATAGGTCCAAACAGACATAGGGTTATTAAGATGCTCTCATAAAATGTGGAATAAAAATTATATTTTTCAATAAATCCAGATGTTAAATTATGATACAGTTTTTCTACAGGAAACACAATAATTGTGAAGAGAAGTGGAGAAAGTGTTCAATTAAATTGGATTCATCCAGCAGTGTCCTCGACACAAATGATACTTAAGCCGAGGTGTTGACATGGGAGGCAGATGTGTTATTGCAGAGGTTAAAATTAACAGTGCAGTATCCATAATAGGTTCAGTATATGGACTTAATATTGCTGAGAAAGCCTATTTTGAGAAAGTACTATTACACTTTGACACGCCTCACTGTATATCCTAGCAGATTACTTTAAAATTGTCCTCAATTCTGGTCTGGATAGATTCTCCAAAATTCTGCATGCAGAAATTGGTAGAGGGGAAGAGCTGATGATTGATTTATGGAAGAATGAAACCTGTGCAATATATGGAGATAATTGTCATGGCAAGGTGAGCCAATGCATTTGCAAATAATTCCGTCATCAGTGTTAAACGCCATGTATCTTGAATTCAGTTAATAATACAATTATCATAATATCCCAAAACACCCATGACAAACAATGAATACAACCAGTGATTTTCACACAATGAGATGCAGGAAAGTTGATGCCAATATGTATAAGTACATACCAATGGGGCTATTTAGTCCGCAAACCGAACATGGATGGAGAAATTCAGAAAGCAAAAAGCAAAATCTGGGCAGGTCAGGATATATAGGGAAATGTATTCCCACTGCAAGTAACAAACTGTACCGCAAAATAAAATAATGTTGTTTACCCGGTAGCTTCCTAAACAAGGATCTATGTCGAAAATAATGGAGCTGTGTTAGGAAAATTCGGCAGGGGGCGGGGGGCTTTGCGCAGTTACAAATCAATGCTGGAAATAGCTAAGATCAAAAATGTTACCTTGAACATCATGGAGATTGGAATCACAATCTGGAAGTGATCCTGTACCTTCAAGGTAAAAGGTAAGTGTATAAGGATATTGGATTGCTGTATTATCATATATATGTTGGGAGAAATATGGAAAGTATCACTAACCAGTTGCCGGGACGTGTGTTGCGTTATGGCGTGCAGGTTACTGTGGATCTTGCCGGTCGTTAAGAATAGGGCTCTAAATGAGCATGATGGCCGGCGTTGCTAGGTGACATGTCGTGTCGCGTGCAAGGACGCCCGACGGCATTCGCCTATATTTCCGAAATGCATTAGGTCACATTGCCATGACAATTATCTGGATACGCATACTGCTTTTTGAAAAGATTAAATATCTGGAACTGCTTTCAACAAAAGTGATTGAAAGTCGTTTTTGTAACTTTCTTGCAAATAGCATAAACAGCCAATAGAAAATACGTGCAGCTTTTATGGAAGAGCACACCCTGAGCTAACCACAAATTAGGAAGTCTTCCTAGTTCTTTTGTTGGAATTTCTCATACCTAGGTGCCTAGGCCTTAGTGGTATGTTCCGATTTCATTCACGGAACTATGCACACCATTTCTGCATCCGTAACTTTTTGCAGCAGATAATGAGAGTTGGACATTTGCTTAGCACCTTATAAGATCACACAGGTGGCTGAACTGGAGTAAGCATCACAATGTTTAGTAGAAAGAAGATGAACAATAGATACAAAAATATTGTTACCTTCAACTAATGTAATTTGGCTTTGGGACTGGCCTTCTGAATGTTTCCTTGTTAATAACAACTCATCCCTAGTCATCATGGTTTGAGGTCTATATACATTCTATGTAAGTAGGGCACTGACCACATTTTCAATGTAAAGAAATAAGATTGAAAAACTGTCAAATGCTGATGTATTAAATCTGCACAATCACATTGAATCACATCGAAAAAATCCATCTGAGAAGACAGTCAGACATTTTACTGAAGGTCGACTCTCTAGACCCTGCTTCAATTTCCGCTGTACACTTAGTCTTGGAGTCTTTGGTGAGACTATATGATAATAACAAAGATATAGTTACAGCAAATGCAGTTAAACTCTCATCGATGGAGGAGAGTATACAAAACTTGAATGATCTTGTTAAACCAGGGAATGTGTGCCAGTTGGTTTTTGCTGATAATGAGGATAATTCAGTGCTTGTGCCGACTAATGTTTTTTCTTAGCAAAGGGACATTGTAATGCCGTTTACCATAGTTATCACTCAAACCCCCAATAGCCCATCTCCCTGGGTGGACTGTGCTTCTAAACTACATGCCTTACCCGTGCTCTTCGACTCACCTGAACCTCCTCTAAATGTATCGTTAGGGAACAAGTGTACTTTCGGTCCATACCGATCCTATCACTAAAACACAAATTTGTATAAAAAAAAAGAAAGCTTCAAGGAGAAACAAATCGACATACTTGCCAGCAGTTAAACATAATCGGCATAATTCCTCATGGACATTTTCACGCCAACTGCCTATTGTAGATGGTATGGTTGATATTGGTGCCCAGGATACTTTGGACAGGGGGTTATGTTCTGAGATGATAATTTCCAGTCGAGTCCTTGAAGTGCCCAAGGAAGCACTTCCGCTTGTGACATCATCAGCCATTACGAATTGCATTACCACTTCTTCTTCAACTTCTACCACCATAGATGTTGGTACTGATCCTTGTTTTCACCCCGTATTAAGGGACGAGAGCGATAAGGCCCGATTTACAACTCTTCCTATTTTAGATTCTATGGCCCTCATTACAACATCGGCGCTAAACCATGGCGCTATTAGCACCATGGTTGGTGCCGGTGTTGTAACGGGTCCGCCATGGTTCAATGAGGAATTACCACCCCATTCCAAGGTTGGCGGGGCGGTAATTCCTCATTGAACCATGGCCCTTCCCCATTCCTATTTTCGCCCCATAGGGCTCTATGGGAATGGGGAAGGCGCTAAGTACGGTACCGCAAATTGCGGTACCGTACTTAGCACCAAGGTCCCTTTGCGGGTCCCTACTTTAACAGCTGGTGTAGACCAGCCGTTAAGGTCGGGTCCCGCAAAGCCTTTTACGGCGCCGTTAAACACTTAGCGCAGGGTCGTAATGAGGCCCTATGTCTATCTTGAAGCACGCGAGGGGTCAGCAAACAAAAATCACCTCCTATTTGGAAGCTTCTAAAAAGTCTACCTTTGCTTCTTCTGTAACAACTCAAACTTCCACTAATGAGTGCATTACAGAATCTGTTTTTATTAATACTCCGGCATCTTCCTCAGAAGCCAGATAGGGTGTGGTATCTGAACAAACATCTACCGTAGGCACATTGATATACCTCACCCAAATGGTCAGACAAATGCTCAATATGAATGCTTGGCCTCTAAGATCTTGGGGTGGGAACGTAATACTCAAATGAATGTCACAATGCGTATGAAGAGGACCAAATTGTTCGATATCTTCCAACAGATTTCTCCAGTGAGATCCTAACATTCTGAGGATATTGATTTAATTTCACTACCAATGTTGAACAATAATCGTATGGTGTGCTATTTTCATTCAAATATTGTCTCCAATATGGTTTGGGATCAGTGATCCGACCTACATTCCTTGGGTTTTTATTTATATGAAATCAAATCACCTGATGAAGTCTTTTATATCTATTCCTTTGCAAGGGATGAAAATCAGGGAGGAAGACATAACCTCTACTAACTCTGATGCTCACCCCTCTGCTACCTCGCTGGTTTCAACTTGCCAACATTTTCAAAGAGGGCCAAGATTGGTCTTGGTTCGATTCACCACTAAAGTCATTTGCCATTCTAAGACAGGGGCTGACTCAACCCTAACCTCTCATTGATCAATGTGTTGTCGTGCAATGTCTGTGGGTTGGCTAATTTGAACACAATGTTTTGCACTTTGGATTTTATGAGAAATGTTAATATTCTTATGTTTCAGGAAATGATGATGACCTCTCACTTTGACTTGAAGGGTTATTTGACTTATAACAGTCCAGCCACCTGAGCCGACATGGGTCGACTGAGTGGAGGTCTGGCCATAGCCATAGATAATTCCCTAAACAGAATTAATCTACACTTCAGACAGTGTGATGGCTGTGGGTATTACTTCTAACACAATGAATTCTGAAGTACTGTTGATACATTTGTATTGGAATACCCCCAAGTAAAGCATTGAATCTGTTCATTTGGTCCTGTCAGAGCTCTTTGTGGCCTGGTTATTAAAAGGTCACAGCCATTCTATAATTGTTGGGGGAGACTTTAACTCAAACTGTGCAGAAGGTTCTAAATTGAATGCATCAATAGTTAAACCTTATTCTTCCAACACAGGTATTAATACAGGGGCTGTTTGGTACACCTCTTTTGCAGACTGGGAGTTATCCCAACTTGAACTGGTGACTCAGAGTGATACTCCTACTTAAACGTGGCACAGAGGTTCGCTAGATTCGCGGATTGATTATTTCTTTGTGTCGACTCGTTTAAGGTTAAAAAGTGGTCCAGTGAATATTTACGATCCACAATTAGGAGACCACCTTTTCTTGCATTTTGCATTCAAATTTGTTCATTCCGCACATGAGTTGTTTCCTACTTTGTCATGTCTTTCTCATGATAGAGGCAGATTAACACTTACATGGAATAATAGAATGTGCCACAAATTTACAAACATAATGATTGAGGTGATTAACAATCTGGGTTTGCTGTGGAATATTTATTTAACCACATATGGGATAGTTGAGCAATGTAATGTAATGAAATTATTACTGTCTGTTTAAAGCGCATCAGTCTAGATCATGATACCTCGACATGTAAAAAAATTCCCGCACCAGTTTTCTTAAAAATTGTTGCCTCGAAGAGGCTTAAACACAACTGTATTGAACATCTTAGAGTCAAGGGTTTACAATCCGTTGATTATCAGATTGCAAAAAAAGTATAATTGTCAATGCCACAATAACTTTGTGAAATACCTTTCATATGAACTACATATGAAAGACAATCATAGTATGTTGGAACACCTTTTGGCTACTAATGGTCATCAATTTTGGGCCTGCATAAACAAAACCCCAGGACGCATCCCTTCCTCTATGGATTGCACAATTTCTAAAATTACTTGGGTCGATTTTTCTAGGTATAAGTTTCAGTTGCCAACTTCCTTTTGTGAATATAGGATCCGACCATGGGCCCTATGATTTCTAGTTCTTGTCCATGGACAGTGGATGAAATTGAGTGGGCCATCACTAAATTAAAACCATCTAGGGCTCCTGGCCCGGATGGCCTACCACCCTTTGTTCTGAAGAACGCTCCAGCCCTCTGGATCCCTTTTATAAAATCTTATGTTGACCGTATCTTTGAGACACATATCATTCCGTCTTCGTGCTCTCAATCTGTTATTATTCTGGTTTTTAAAAATTGAGATCCTGGCCTCCCTAAAAATTACAGACCCATTTTGCTAATTGACTCCATTAGTAGGGTTTTTTTGGTAAACATTTATTAAGAGATCTTAACTTAGTTATGCGAAAATTCTCTACTTTGTCTAGATTTCAAGTGGGGTTTAGACACAACATGGGGACAGTCCTTAACATGACTGTTTTGGCTCACTTACTTCAAAACGTTAAACACAGTCGCACAGGGTCTGTCTATGTGTCATCTTTGGAGATGTCCTCTGCTTTTGATTGCATAATACGATCCAATCTTTGGACCAAACCTTTGAATTCCAATGTCTCACCCAAGCTGGTACAGCTCATTGCACTTCTCCATAAGAATTCCTCTATTAAGATTCGTCTAATGTGGGAGGGCGTTCTCTCTAGATCAATTCCGTCCCAAGTTGGCCTAAAACAGGGCTGTGTACTGGCCCCAACACTATTCAATGTGTACATTAGCGATATTGATAAGTTGTGGCAGGCCAACAATATTTCACCAGTGAGGCTAAGCCACTTGAAGTTGCATTGCCTGGCCTTTGCAGATGACTTGATATTTTTTGATAGGATGGCCCTGAGCCTGCAATGCAAATTAGATTCGTTTTTTCAATATGCTGCAGTTAATAACTTACAGGCAAATGGGTCCAACTAAAACATTGTCATTTTCTCAAGCAATGTTAAACCAAAGGTAATGTGGTGGGTTTTGGGAGATGAGAGAGTAGAGCGTGTTGCTTCTTTACAATACCTGAGGTATAATCTTTCTAACACCTGTTCTATAGCAATGTGGAGAGCCACTTTGAAGGACAAATCCTGCCCTCTCGTATCCCACTTGAAACGCTTGCTCTCAAGAGTATGTCAATTCTTTATTCTCTCTACTTTTAGATACTATCAAATGAAGATTGAGCCAGTTCTCCTACATGGGCTTGACATGTAAATTATTGACCTCGACAATTACCTGAATTTCCTTCAAGGTCAACTGTGGAAAGAGGTTCTTGGTTTTGCCTCAATTATACCCAACACAATTATGCGTCACAAGCTGACCCGTACATCTCTACAAGCCCGTTATTTATGGAGACATTTGCTGAACTATACTAAGTTTCTTCGGCCTCATGAAAATTCGCTTTATTGTGACCTAACCAAAATGGTTTAGGACTCTTTTATCCATTCAATAAACTTGTTCACACATTGGATGCAGGACTTATTAGACACTATAATTTAATTTGAGGATGAATTACTACATTTCCCTGGAAGCACAAAATCCAAATTCTTAAGGCATGACTGGATGTTGACACTTGACTCTATAAAAACATAGTCTTCGTATTTTGAGTATGCAAAATGTATTTAGAAAAAGAACATCTTTCTCCGTATTTGATCCATTTTGCATGTAGTAAAATACAAGCTCTTCATATGCGTTTAAGATTTAACCAGTCGCCTACCAGAGAACGGATGAAACATTGGAATTCTTCTTAGATAGTAGGTACTCCAATGAATTGCCACATTTGTAATTCCACAGGGTCCATGGAAACTTTGTGGCACTGGATCTTTGTATGTCCTAATGTGAGTAGAACTACGTTTTATAAAGATCTTGACTGCTTTGATTCAGAATTTTCTAGGAATCTATTTTGGGCTAGATTGATGTGGGGTGAAAATGTTTAGTTAGTAATTGATTTATGTCATTTTTTTAAATGATGTTTTAGTTAATTTTGTGTGATTTAAATTGTTTTTTCTTTTATTATTTTTCATTGCAAATTTTATGTATGATCAAACTGTCACTTTTGGAATTTGTGTAAGGTTTGCTGTAAACCATATCACAATAATAAAATAAAAAAATGTAGAAAACAATTATTTGTAATATGGAAAAGGTTCTAGTGACTATAGGACTTACAAGAGGGAATGGATCCAAGAAATGTACAGAATGAGCAAAAACAAGGAGTTTGTAACACATAAAATATTCAAATACAGCAAAAAAAAGATCAATTTTTTTTTTACTGGAGAATCAAAGCATATTGAAACTGAAATTAAATTAATGAAATTGTGTCCACTTATTGATGAAATAAGAACAACAGACAGTGAACATAGGGACGTATTTGGGATAATATATACCAACAAAACCAAATAAAATGATTCCCAATACAATAGAGAGGAATCTCATACCCTATTGGGTTTTTGGGACCTCCCAAAACGTATAGGTGCCAGAAAGAATATGATAGACGCCCTGATTACATACATTGAAATCATGGAGAGCATTAAATCTTTAAAATATGGGAACGCTGCTGCACCTGATGGCCCACAGTAAGAATTGTTTACATTCTTGATATAAATCTTATTCTTCATCCTATTACTGCTACTTAACAGTGTTTTACAATTGGGAAATGCCTCAGAGTCTTGGAGTGATGCAGGAATCATGTCAGGAATAAGGGTTGGTGCTAGAGGGGAGTGTGCAAAAGACTCTAAAAAGGCTAGAAACACGAAATATATGGAAAAACTACAATTTTCAGCAGCATTTGGGAAATATGTAGTTGGAACCCGCGCACGCGTGGGACCAGCTGTTAGTGATTATGAGCATCTTATTACGGGCCAACGGCGCGCGGCAGGTGTGGCTTATTTTCTTTTCAGCAGGGAGCGGGCGTTGGAGGACTATGGCATTCTGCAGCCTCGTAATTTCCGCGAAGGAGGAAGATTAGGCAGCGGCGGCGGGCGGAGAGTACGCTGTAGGCTGCTGCTGGCGTGACACGACTGCGTCCGGGACGGCTCGTGGGCCTCCCGGACATAAAATAAGTGCTGGAAGGGCTGGTAGTGTGGCACGGTGTAGGTGCTTGTAACAACCACATGAACTTGCTACAATGGATGGGGGCATGAGTATTAGAGCATAACAGGATCGTATTGGTACCATGAACTGTATTAACGGCTGTCGGACATGACAAGGTTCAATCCTGTTCGTATCTAATTCCTCCCAGGGCTCATTGCTGTTTGAGTTACAATATTCCTCTAACCAGTGCGGTAACTGGGTTTTGGGGATAATTTTCAGGATATGAGAGCACATGCTGTCTATGTTTATGTTACATGTCAAGGTTTTGTCCTATGTTTGTGCTCGTAGCTTCTGCTTGCCCTGAGGGCCATGTGTATTGTTTATCATTGTGGGAGTTCTCCCAACTGTTTATGTTCATCCTGCTTGCTATATATATGATTCATGCATTAAGGAGGAGTCAGTACACGTATTAAGGTGTACCTATATTAGGTGCTACTAAGCATGAATGGTTATGAATGAAAACTACATGCACAGAGTATTACAAGTTACTATGTTCAAGTATTAGAAGTTAGGGTTTCTTCCATGTTGCTTCCCCTGTCCTAGCCAAACTAGGTGTTCCCTAAACCTCTATCCGGTGTTCCTAAAATCCCCTACCCTATCCACAACCTCTCCCTAACTCTTCTTCCCCCCATTGGCTGCCACGTGGTGACCTGTTTATACCTATCAGGTACCTGTGCCAACCACAGTGGGAGGGTCGAATTCATTCGGCTTCTGTGGTTCAGGGGAGAGTGTTGAACTCTCTTCCCCTTTATTGTGTGCTCTTGACAAATCACACTCATATTGAAACCATCGAAGTCACCTAAACGTTGTGGCAGTTACCGGTCAACCTCTCTTTTGAATTAGAACATTGGGAACTCTGAGACTGGGGGTAGCACCAACAGGCTAGAGACCACTGATTTGATTAAGGTAGAGTCTATATTATTGGATTATTGAATTTTTCACAATATAATGTACTTTTTCATACTCTCTTCAAACTCTGGACCTTCTTGCTCTTCTGCCAAGCTCCCCTGTGGTGTCTCTGCTTCTCTCTGGTACTGTTCTTTTCCTTCAATATGCCTAGCTAAAGTTCTGCTGGTCCCACACAACCTCCTCTTTCAAAGGCTGTTAAAGGGATGACACCACATCAGTATCAAGCTGGCCCTTTAAATCCCCTCACCAACCCTGATTGGCTGAAGACCCAGGAAGTTCCCACCCCTGTTGAAAAGTGCTGACTCTGTGGCTGGCTCCCCCTTTCAGACCACCCGTATGGTTTGTTTTTGTTTGTCAACCTGGTAAGTGTACCTCCTCTCCCCTTATCCTGTCTGTAATGACTGGGCTCTGCCCTTTTATCTTTGTAACAGGTATTTTCATGTTGTTTCATTATTCACGTAGACACCATTTCCGCATTACTCTGTGTTTGTGGGAACGTGGAAGTGGTGGTGCCTGCCTTTACGGGCCTGCTGCTCCATGCTGTTTTCCTACTCTTACCAGCTGCTGCGGGTGGTGTTGGCCGTGCCTTCCAGCCTTCAGGCTGCACTGGACGGGTGGCTGTAGTGAGTCTGTTTGGCGGTGACCAGGACCCGCCTTTGCATGGTGTTCCTGCAGCTCCCTGCAGCGACTGACAGGGCTCTCCTGGGAGACCGCAGCGGGTTCCCCCGGTTGTCGGTCATGGGCCCCTGAGGGCAACCCGTCAGATACCTTGTCCATGGGTGCGGGTCTGTGGGGAGGCTGTGGGTTGGCATCCTGCTTGGCGTCTGTTTTTAGTTGTCCCACAACCCGTTAGATACCATGTCCACTGGCGCAGGTCTGTAGGGATGCTGTGGGTTGGCATCCTGCATGTCATTCAGTTTGTTGTCACGCGCAGTGTCTTCCCGAACAGGAGCGGTAGGAGTCTCACAGGAACAATTTTGGCAAATAGAATGACAACGATAATAGGTCTGGTCCATGAAGATCAAAAGATCTCAAACATCCCAAACAGATGGCTCTGTTTGATATTGTACATTAATATAACTTACTAAGAAGTGGCACTGTCGCTATTCATATGATTGAGGAACATTAAGCATTTGACCGTGTGAATATGAATTTCCTTTGTTATGTAAACACCCAGAATTAACAACATGATTAAGACTTTATATTCTAAGGCATTCGGATTGTAGCCAATGACAACCTTAAACTTGGAGACAAAAATAAACGGGGGATTACATAGGGTTGCCCCCTGTACCCTGTTCTTGTTAACTTATAAAACTAGGCTTTGTCTCAAATTATTAGCGATGCAAAGGAAATCATTTGCGTGCATCTTAATGGATGGGAAAAGAAGTTATCAATGTATGCTGATTATCAGATGATGTCTATAACCAACCCCAAATAGACGTTATTTCGCTAGAATTATAAGTTTGTTCTGATGGGTGTCTGGATATGGAGAGAATGTGAAATAAATACGGGGATAATATAGAATCTGCAGTCACGCTCTCCACTGTTCATAATCAGATAAAGTAATTAAGGGTACATATCCCAAATTGCTTCAAGTACACCGTAAAGGTCAATTTTAGAACGCTGGACATCCAGGTTAGGGAATTGCTGCTTGGAGGGAAAAGGCTACCCTTCAAATATTTAGTAGGGTGATCATCTTAAAATTGAGTTTCTGCCAAAAACACCTTTACGTTTCGAAGCATTGGCAATACATATATATAAATATTTCTGAGGCTTGTGGAATCTGCTTAGATCACATGCTGTGCATAGGCCAACATCTAGTGGAAGCTGCAGAGTATTACAGTTTGTTTTTCGAAACTCGAAAATGGGCGTCGAGCACAGGGCGTGTCAGTAATACTATCCCTAGTGTGACGTCCACTGTACCCATGATCCCTCACGCGTGTAGGACCCTACTTGTCGGAAGCATTGCGCAGAGTTCCCTGGCTTTCAGCCATATTTTGCAAAATATCATATAATTTCCCCGTTCTTCCACTCCCACGTCGAGACATCGAAGTTCGAAGACGATCCGGAGAACAAACAACCGTCGAGAGCTGCACGACGGACTTTGGGCCTCGGAAGGCCTCTGGCCTCGGCCCGGGCCTTGGAAGGCCTCTGGCCTCGGCCCTGCAAGTAGGGAGAGTGGGGGGTGGAAACATACTATACACTCTTATTTTTCCTACACACACTAGCCCGCTGCCACAGGGTGCGTATGGAGGGTATCCCTTTTAAATTTTGCCCCAAGTGCAACCGCAAGTATCCTTGGGTTGAGAAACACGCCACCTGTAACCTCTGCTTGCCGAGGGATCCCCGCGAGGCGAACTGCAGAGCGTGTAGCCGGTTCAAGGCTAAAACACTAAAGGACCGCTCGACCAAACGTTGGGCCCACCACGCCAGGCACCTCGAGGCCATGGAAGCGGAGGGCGCCTTCAGTGATGGCAGAAACGCTGTACTTTCGGACGGCGAGGGCAAGGAGGTGTCGAAAGACGCTCAAGTGCAAGTCCCCGACCTCAGAAGATTGTCCGGCAGGACAGTTATGGGGAGCACACCCGGCGACACG
Source organism: Ambystoma mexicanum (assembly GCF_040938575.1). Taxonomy (NCBI): domain Eukaryota; kingdom Metazoa; phylum Chordata; class Amphibia; order Caudata; family Ambystomatidae; genus Ambystoma; species Ambystoma mexicanum. The sequence goes on from NC_090924.1 coordinate 1,287,680,695, forward strand.
AGCGCTACCCACACCACTTCTACACCTAAACACTCAAAGTCCAACCGAGACTCGACACGCGTGTCGAGCTCTCGGAAAGAGGCACGCAGAGAGCGGTCCACCAAATCGGTGTCCTCTGGGCGTTCTCGGTCAAGATCGCCGCACAACACCAGGCAACCGTCCACAGTTGCCAAAGGTGCCTCACTCACCAAAGTCATGGAGGTACGCTCGTCAGAAGACGAAACCGACCGCCAGCCTCAAGCCGCACACCAGGAGTTAGCTCTGGCAGACCGTTCGGCGGCTGCTTCCGAGTCCCGTCGTCCTCTTTCGAAGCAAAGGGAGTCTACCCCCGAATCTCGACACCAGGCGTCGAAAAGCACTGAGAAGGTGAAAACATCGGGAAAACACTCTTCTACTCATGGGGAAGGGGGTAAACAGCAGAAGAAACCATCTCCCCCTTCTTCTGCACCACAGTTACATAAAGACAGTTCTAAGTCTTCAGATAAGCATCAATCCAAGACCCCTGTACAGGCCCAAAGGTCCAGACAAGGAATAGAAGGGGAACCCTCTCAACAAATGGTAATTCCCAGCTCCAAAAATGGCCAGTGAGGATATAGACAGGGTTATGACTAGAATGTCTTCCCTAGCAGACTTCTACTCCAAGAACCCAGAACATTTCCTCACCTATACCCCTGACGGTGCTACTCCTTCAGGATCTAGGGACCCGCAGCCCCCTGGTAAAAAACCTCGGTTTGATACTCCAACGCAAGGTCTGACTTCAGACTCTTTCTACATCCAGCCTTACACCCAGTATAGTGAGGATCCACAACAGGATGAGGATTCAGACTTGGTAACGTTGGACGACCAAAATGGGTGGACTATTATGGGGATGACGAGGGCCAAGATGAGGAGGAAGATGACCCAGAGGTCTACAGAATAGACTCCCCTGTCGGCAAAAAACCTCAAGTTACCGACTCACCAGTCGACAACCAGCTCCTCCTAAATGAGGTCTTGACTAGAGAGGCAGAACACTTCCGCATAGACACTCAGGGGGCACAGGAGGAGAGGGACTTTGCTGAGGAACAAGTGGGAGAAAAGAAACCCATTGCCCAAGCCATTCCAATTCTCAAGTCCATCCAACGTAGAATTGATCCTTCCCCTCTCACTCCTAACCTCACCAGGGCAGTAAACCCCAGAATCGAGAAATTGTTCAGAGCAGCCCAATCAGACCTTTACATAAGGGGTCAACTGAAGCCTGACACCTTGGTAGTTACTAACACCCGGAAGAGGGCGGGGACACCTTTATCATCATCTGAGGCCCCCCCAGACAAAGAAAGTAAGAAAATGTATGGGTTGGGAAGGAAGGTAGCCTCCACTTCCGCTTACCAGGCAAGGATTGCCAACTCCGCCACTCTGCTGGCAAGTTACAATTGCCACCAGTGGGAGCAGGTAGCTGCCCTCATTGACTCCGCACCGGAACCATTAAAGAGCCAGTTGGCCCAGGTCGCATCGGAGGGGAGAGCGTGTCCGGTTGCATCCTTAGGGCAACCTTTTATGCCGCAGATAACGCGGGCAGGCTGATAGCAGAGAGCACTGTCATTAAAAGGCATGCTTGGTTAAGACAGTCAGGGTTTAAACCGGAGACACAAGCATCCCTAATCGAAATGCCGGTGGAACCTAATCTACTGTTTGGCAAAGCGGTAGAGGACGCATTAAAAAATGCCAAAGACGAGTATGATACTCTGAAATCCCTGGGACAGTTGACCAACAAGCCCCCTAATCAAAAGAGGCAATGGTAATTTTCGTCGCCCACGTGGCCAAAATTCACAAAGGGGCTCCAATTATACACAGGGGCAGGGTACATCATGGGGTAACAACCAGCAGACTACCCAAAGTTACGGCAGAGGAAACAAGAGGAGCCGTGGTAGAGGTAGAGGCAGCCCCAGCAGAGGCGGCACGCCTCCCGCAAAATAGTGACGCTGCGCTCAGGGTCCCTTCTCATGCATCCCCAGTAAGGGGATGCATTTCCAACTTCACCCAAGCTTGGGAAGGGATCATATCAGACAGATGGGTGCTGTCCACAGTGTCTGCAGGATACTGCATAGAACTGCTTGAGCGTCCCCGAAACCACCCTCCATGTCAAAAGATGCATTCCTTGGACCACCAAAAGATCCTCCTCGAGGAGATCGTCAATCTTCTAGCAAAGGACGCGATAGAACTCGTCCCGGGCAACCAGGTAAACAAGGGTGTTTATTCAACTTACTTCCTTGTGCCAAAGAAAGATTTGACAATGCGCCCAGTATTAGACTTACGCCCTGCAAACAAGTATGTCAAGCCCCAGAAGTTTCGCATGACTACTCTCCAAGAGGTAATCCCCCTCCTAAAAAAGGTGGATTACGTGGCAACATTGGATATGAAAGGTGCCTATTTTCATATTTCCATGTTCCCAGCGAACAGAAGATTCTTGCGCTTCAAGGTGGACAGTCAGCACTACCAGTTCAAGGTGCTGCCCTTCGGTATAGTCTCGGCTCCAAGGGTATTCACCAAGGTACTGGCGGTGGTGGCGGCACACCTACGCAGGGAGGCAATCCCAGTGTACCCTTACCTGGACAACTGGCTCATCACCCCAGTAATTTGCAGGTCAAACATTCAAAGAACGATCAATCTCCTCTTCGAATAGGGTTTCTCGGTAAATGAGAAAAATTCAAGTCTGGTGCCAAGCACCTCCAAACAGTTCCTAGGAGCTGTCTTAAACACTCAAGAGGGGTTGGCCTTTCCATTAGAGGAAAGAATTTGGAATCTACTACTGCAAATTCCTCTATACCAGCCCGGTCGCCAGATAAGGGTGCGCAAAGCGATGCGTTTTCTAGGCATGATGGCGTCATGTATTTACCTGGTCCCCCACGCGCGCCTGCGCATGCGACCCATGCAAGAATGGTTGGCGAAACAGTGGTCTCAGGCAAGTGGTCAGTGGGACGATTTAGTGGTTGTTTCACCAACACTTGTACAAAGCCTGTCAAAGGGGAAACCCTTTTACGATCCAGAGATACAGGCTGTAGTCACAACAGACGCATCCCTGTCAGGGTGGGGAGCACACCTCCTTCACCACACAGCTCAGGCTCTCTGGTCTCACACAGTAGCCAAGAATCATATCAATCTGCTAGAGCTTCTGGCAGTATTCAGAGCGCTTCAAGCGTTTGAGCCCCACCTGTTGAACCTGTCAGTGCAGATCCTGACAGACAGCACAACAGCAATGTTTTACCTAAACAAACAGGGAGGGACTCGTTCACCAAATCTGTCCAAGCTTGCCCAGAAAACTTGGATATGGGCACTCAGACGGAACATTTATCTGTCATCTCAACATGTTCCAGGGGATCTCAATTCGCTAGCGGACGCTTTGAGCAGAGATCCCCTCCCAGAAGAGCACGAATGGTGTCTACTCAGAGAAGTTGTAGAAGACATCTTCTCACAGTGGGGTTTCCCCACTAAAGACCTATTCGCCACAAGCGAAAACCGGCAATGCCCAGAATTCGCATTCCAGGTTCCCTCAGCCACACTCCAAGGGGAACGCCCTGTGGATGAACTGGTCAGGAATGTTTGCCTACGCTTTTCCACCAACCCCTCTCATGAGGAAGGTGGTCAACAAGATGCACAGGGAATCGATGACGCTCATCCTAGTTGCTCCCATGTGGGCGAGGCAACCGTGGTTCCCACACCTACGCAGACTAGCAGTGTGCGAACCCATCAGACTCCCGTGCTGGTACAACCTACTGTCCCAGCACCAAGGTCAAACAGTGCATCCTAAACCCATCTCAATGAACCTGGCAGCATGGCTCCTGAAGTCATAGAGTTTGGACATCTCAACTTACCACAGAGATGTATGGACATCCTAAAGGAATCTAGGAAACCTAACACAAGGCACTGTTACTTTGATAAATGGAAAAGATTTGTTATCTGGTGCCAGAATAAACAAATCAACCCGGTTGATTGCACTCCTTCCAATATTGTCACTGCTGGATGCAAGGTTGGTATTTAACTCACTCAAGGGACACCTGGCAGCGCTGCCAGCCTACACCACCTCCCACAACAAGGTTTCATGGTGGAAGGTACCAGTGGTTAAAGCCTTCATGGAAGGGGTAAAGAGACTCCACCCTCCAATTTCAAACCCACCACCTGGATGGGACATTAATGTGGTGCTTGCTAAGCTCATGGGCCCACCCTTTGAACCCATGCATAAAGCCAGTCTCAAACACCTGACCTATAAAACTGCCTTCTTAGTAGCCATTACATCCATAAGAATGGTCAGTGCAGGATCCTTTCTTTACTGTTCATAAGGATAAATTGGTTCTACGAACACACCCTAGGTTCTCACCTAAATTCATTTCTAAATTCCACTTTAACCAGTCCATTGAGCTTCCGGCCTTCTTCCAAGAACCCCAAAGCTCTGCTGAGGTGAAACTACACACTCTAGATGTGCGAAGAGCGGTCCTCTACTATGTAGACAAGACCAGGCCGCTAAGGAAAACAGACCAACTGTTCGTCTCCGTAGCTACAGGCAGAGAAGGAGATTGCATCTCTAAAGGTGCCATCTCCAAGTGGATAGTTAATTGTATCCAGCTATGTTACTCCCTTTCTGAAAAGACTCTGGGCCTCATTACACGGATGGCGGTGGACCAAGGTGCTATTAGCACCTTGGTCCATGCCGGTAAAATACTGGCACCGCCTTGGTGGAAAGGGGAATTACCGCCCTATTCCAAGGTTGGTGGGGCGGTAATTGCCCCTTCCCCATTCCCATTTTTGCCCCATAGGGCATATGGGAATGGGGAAGGTGCTAATTACGGCACCGCAAATTGCGGTACTGTAATTAGCTCCCTGGTCCCTTTGTGGGTTGGTTTTTAACGCCTGCAAAAAGCAGGCGTTAAATTCCCCAACCCGCAAAGGGACCTCGTAGTAAGGCGGTAAGGGTTTACCGGTACCGGTAAAATACCGGTACCGGTAAACCCTTACCGCCTACCGTGTAATGAGGCCCTCTGCCTTTTACGCCAAGAGCCCACTCTACAAGAGGCATTGGGGCCACTCTGGCTTTCATTGCAAATGTTCCCCTTGACACCATTTGCAAAGCAGCTACATGGAGCTCTATTCACACTTTTACTCAGCACTACTGCATTGACACTCATTCCAAGACAGATACTCAAGTGGAACAAGCGGTTCTAAGACATTTATTTGCTCATGACCCTTCTCACATCCCACCTCCTTCTTCTAACACTGCTCGCTAATCCATGCACAGCATGTGATCTAAGCAGATTCCACAAGCCTCAGAAGGGATACATTACTCACCGTAATCGTATTTCTGATGCTTGTATCTGCTTAGATTCACATGCGCCCACCCTTCCTCCCCTCTGAGATAAGGCGCATGGATGCTTGTAGTCTTATCTTTCTATCTATCTGCTTGGATCTTCTGTTCTCACGCTACTCCCCATGCTACCTCATGTCGGAAAAAATACAATCTGAGGGTCCTACACGCGTGAGGGATTATTGGTACAGTGGACGTCACACTGGGATAGTATTGCTGGCACGCCCTGTGTCGACGCCCATTTTTGAGTTTTGAAAAACAAACTGTAATACTCTGCAGCTTCCACTAGATGTCGGCCTATGCACAGCATGTGAATCTAAGCAGATATAAGCATCAGAAATACGATTATGGTGAGTAATGTATCCCATTTATATACAGTAATAATACTATACAGGACATGATGAATGAATTCATATGGCCATATAAAGGACACAGATCAGCATGGAAAAGATGTGTAGCCCTTTACTGAATGATTATTGGGTTTTGCCTGATAAACAGTCTACACTTGGGCAATCTGACTAAAGTTTGCTAGAACACATTAATAAATAAAGCAAATGTAGATATATTCAATTAATTAGGCAATGTGCCCCGAGCCACAGGGCCATTACTGAGTCAGGTAATACAGGCCTGAGCGAAGCCCCGGGGCATAACCTGACTCGATAATGGCCCTGCGGCGAGGGGCATATTGCTATTAGTACCCAGGCCCGCAAGACCAGGGTACTAATAGTAATCTTTTTCTGTTCCGAAACGGAGTCTGTTTTCCCTTTCCATGGCGACCATCGGGAGCGGATGCACTGGGGACAGAGACCCCAGCACATCGGCTCTTGAAAAAACAAGGTAAGTTGGCTTGGGAGGGCAGGAAGGAGATTGTTGGGGGTTTTGGATGTGGGGGTGGCCAAAACACTCACCTGAATCCCCGGCAGTGGAGGACGGCATCCTCCAGCCCTGCGGAGGATCGGAGCGGTGATTACCCTGTTCCGAGCCTCCTCATTAGCTGAGGGGCTGCCACACCCTCCCCCGCCAGGGACGTCAATGAAGCTAAAGCTTCGAGGGATTCTCTGCGAGTTATGGACCGGGCCAGGGCCAATCAGAATGTTTGTTACATTCTGGTTCACCCTCGCCGGGTACTAATACAAGAAAACTGGATAGAAGGTTATGCAGAGAATAATGCAGTACCCAAATTCTAAAGGAAGATAAAATAAAAAAATCTGTATAATTATGTGACGATGTGGAATAAAATTGTAAAATGGGGTTGAGTGGACCATCTTTACTTTTTGTGTTGACCATGCTTACAGGACTCACTGGGTGGAACAATTATTAAAATAATTAGTCTTTGCAAATATATCAAGACTCAAGTCTAACTTTTCTTGTGGACATTTAAAGAGATGAAATAATTCAATCATGGCATGCTCTTTTGGCAAAATTGGGTTAATTTAACTACCTTCAAGAAATATCATTCATAGTAGCTGCACCACCTTATCCTCTGCTGATCTAGCACTCTTGGTCTCTCTCTCTCGGGAGGATAGCTCAGGGACAACGTGCTCGCCTTTGAAGCAAGACGGTTATAAATAACCTATCTCATCATATCATATCTTTCTAGCTCTATTTTTTGCTCTCTCTCTCGGCGCCCACTTCACCCTATCTGTACTTCTATGTGTGTCTCTCTCTCTCTCTCTCTCTCTGGGCCATAGTCACTTTGTCAGATGGGCATTTGATAGAGCCACCACAGTTGTTGCTGATAGCTGCACTACCAGAGAAGAAACACAGCTATCTTAAAGGAGGAGGGCGTAGGTGTTGCTGTGTTTTTTTCTATGGTTCAACGCAGCGTGGGAGCAGCGACAGAGACACCCCTGAGTTGAATACTGGCCTGGTATTTGGAGACTTACAGTGTCATTGCATATGTCCTGCAGGAATGCTAACATCACACCGAGGATGCATTGTCGATATGGGTGGTTAGAAAAGGGGTTGCAGAAAGGCCCTGCAGCGGGGGATGGAGGGCTGATAGTCCTTTTAAGGGTATCTGGTCTTTCCATCACCTTTCCATTGAACACCTTTCCATCGAAAATTATTCATTGTCAGAATCTTAATAACTGGTTGTGAAAAGGAGATTTGTAAATATTATTGAGTATTACTATTCTAAAAATTAGAAACTGTACTATATGATCATTAATGGATTTATGTATTTTGCAATCTACATCCATGATGTTATGGATATGTTGTTGTTTTGTTCTTTGTATATTTATTCTAAAATTATAAATAAAGTGTTTTAAAAAAAAAAGAACATTATTCATTGACTTTCCTTTCCATCGAAAAGCATATTAATTGATTCATTTTCGATGGTTAATTTCGATGGATAGGGTTAGTGTTAGGGGTTAGGGTTAGGGGTTAGGGTTAGTGTTGGGGCTAGGGTTAGATTAAGGGTTAGATTAGGGTTGGGGCTAGGGTTAGATTAAGGGTTAGATTAGGGTTAGCGGTTAGGGTGAGGGTTGGGGCTAGGGTTAGCTTTAGCGTTAGATTATGGGCTAGATTAAGGGTTGGGTTAGGGTTAGGGTTAAGGGGGGGTGGGCGTGTGGGTTGGGGGGCTGGGAGACGAGAACCCCCCCCCAATATACAAAAACACATTAAAACGTTACAAGGAGCTGGCCAGTGCTAAAATTTCAGAACTGGACGGCTACATGTAACGTTTTAATGTAGAAAATAAACGCATCAAAATGCCATCTTTTACATTTAAAAGTACAAATCCATTCGATGGAAACATTTCGATGGATATGTACTTTTAATATAAAACATAGAATTTCGATGCTTTTATTTTCGATGCATCTTTTTGGATGCATTGTCGTTTCGACGCATCTTTTTCGATGCAATGACCATAAACCCCTTTTAAGGGACTAATGGACCAGAGGACCAGCCTGCAGGGCCTAAAACTCTGTTGTTTTCTATCTTTGTATATCATAGTGTTTGTCCATATTATAACAAATGCACTGCACTACCAACCATTCAGTGGCCAGCATGCACAATTCAATACTGCTTTTGGCTGCCTACACACTTTGCATACACCAACATTTTATCTCATGCCTATGGAGTGAGACATAGCCACATTGCTGGTTTTGCTCCCTACAACCACAGATTTTGCCTTGGCTAGAATTTGTGTCGGGTTATTAAACCACTTCCCCAAGTGAATTTTCTCAAAACTTGTTTTGATGTAAATCAGCCACCTTATACATTTTCCTGAGGAGTGCAGCATTATATACCTGAGGGCCAGAGGTATTGTGAAAATGTCCCGTGCCTGGCCTGAGGGTGTGTTTGGGGGTGACTCAAGGGGGGGATACTACCCGCAACCCCTTACCCAATGCAAAAACCCCTGCAACCCCCCACCTTATCCCCTTATATTATTTATAATCCAAAACCAACCCAATACATATATAAAATAACTAAAATAATATAAAGGTCAATTGTGCAGGAGCTCAATTAGGACCACTACAATTAGATCAATTGTGCAAAAGGTCAATTGTAAAAGGTCAATTTGGATAATACCTGTAGAACAGTGTCCAGCCCTGCCGTCCTTCCTTTGCAAACTCTGCGTGTGTATTTTATTGCACACGCGCGTGCTTGAGAGCTCAAAGATGGTGGACGGACCTATTGAATGTTCTATCTGCTGAGTGCAGCGCCCAGCACAAAACATGTTAAACTATCTGAACTTGTACCAAGGAACCAATCTCGAACTAGAAACAAATACCAAACACATCTGCAAGGCATAGAAAGTAGCTCAGCCAGGGGAAGAGAACAAGGCCCTACAAAAGTCTCTACTGATCTAAAGTGGGTGCTGGAGGTTTGTGATAGCAGGGCGGCAAAGCATTGAGAGGTGGAGGAGAGGAGAAAGCTGAAATTGCTGGAGGGTATGGAAAATCCAGGAGGAGGTTAGGGTACGAAGAGAGCAAACGGCGCAGGAGGAGGTTGAAGGTGCTGCTGCAGGAGGAGGGGAGAATGCAGAAGAAGCTGGGGGAGTAGAACAACATGGGTGAATGGAGAGTCCTGAACAGCTTGGAAAAAAGAGAACAATAAGGAGGAGGAGGGTACTGAAGAGGTTGGAAGAGACCGGACAGCTATGAGGATAGGAGAGTGCTGAAGAGGTTGAGAAGGAGAACAACAAGGGGGAGAGGAGAGTACTGAAGAGGCTTGAAGAGGCGAATAGAGAAGAGGTTGGTGGAGGCGAGCACCAGGAAGGAGAGGAAAGATGAGAATAAGTTACAGGAGCTGAAGAACAGGAAGGAGTAGGAAGCGAGGAAAGAGACTGAGAGCAATATAGTCATGATGCATGAAGGGAGGAAGTACAAGTACTCTCAAGGAAGACGGGTTCTTATTTGAAGAAGGGGAAGAGGAGCTAGCAGTTAGACAGTGGGAGGTTCCCTGGAAGGATAGTGCTTAGTATCAGTGAGACACTAAAACGCCGCCAAGCAACCAGCTGTATGGGAGGAGGAATGAGCTTGTGTTGTAATGGCAAGGAGGTTAGCCGACAGATGGTCTGAGGGTTACATGTGAGACCTATAGACAGGCCCCAAGACAAGAATAAGAATCAGTTTGGTGAGAGGAAAAGTGAGACAGGCGTGGGTAACAGGATCAGGCCCATCAGGCACTTAGAGGCGCTCCTGCCCTACCAGACGTCTGTGTGGTTGTGTAGTTTTTCATTACTTTTGTTAGTATTGTTATTACTGTTAGATTGATGTTATGGTTATTTTGTGTTATTGTTTTTATTTAATTCTCTAATAATAGTTTGCATTTAGTTTTGACAAAAACACAAGACACTTTTGAGAACTTACCGCCCTGAAGACGTGATTTCTCTTCTTTTTTGTAAACACCAAACACTGCACTTATCGTGATTTGTGTCAGCTCCTTTAACTGTGTCCGAACTTTCGGGGTGGCCCATGCTGGTAATATCAGATTGTGTATCTCCTACAGGAAGCAAAGAATAATTACTTCATTACATGCTCTCCCAGGGCTGGTTTTTAATATTTCCTGCAGTCGAAAGTGTAAAAGGACACCCAAGCTCATCTGCTCTGCCTATTTTATATAAATAAAAGACATTAGATGGTCTCTGAACAAGGAAAATCTCTTAGAAGGGGGCATAATTCAAAGGGCAAACTCGTAAGAGCGAAGCACCGGTCAGAAAACCCAGTCCCTCCCATAATCAGAGTACTAGGATGAAGTACCATCATCCCAACCAGATATTTTCCATGCTACCATTGCGCATTATGTCAATTTACAACTAAGACAGTAGAATTCACACATAATAATGCCCATTGGCTAATCAAACAATTCACCACATGCCGAACTAAGACCTAAAAATACACTATCATTTGCCCTTACAATCTCTGGTAGATAGGCATGACAATCCGAACCATAACCACATGGGTTTCTGAGCACAGATCTATAATCCGCAATCAGAATACCCAAGCACCGCTAGTAAAACACTAACAGGAACATTCACTCGACGACAATGATTTGAGATAGTTCATTATTGAGACCATACATCCAGACAAAAGCAATTTGTCTACTGCCAACAGGTTTTTCAAACTAGAACATCTTTGGATTCATAGACTAAACAGCTACTCCACAAGCCTCAATGACCACATACATTGGTCGACACTTTTGCCCAGGTAATAGTTGGCTGTAATCCACCTGTGCAACCATATTTTAACACCTACCATGGTCCAGTTTCGTAGACAGTTATACAATTGACCGCAGCTTTTAACATTTCCAAGATGGCCACCGCGCAGCTTCACTGTAACAATCCCGTAACCGCAAACTAGTCGCTGTTAGTACCCCCTGTTCCATAGAACAGGTTACAGATGATGTGACTCGGCAGCAGGAACAATTAAACAGAGTGAACGGAGGATAGCACAGAAGCAACGCGCTGGTCTTGGAAGCAAGACCACGCAGAACAACACGGGTTAAAATCCGAGATCTGCGCTTAGAAACCGAACTGAAGTACGGTATTAGGCGAATTATAAAAAAACAAGTAAATACATTAAATAAATAAATAAAACAGAGAGTTTGCACCACCCGAGATACACACAGCAAAGGTGACACCAGCACCCTACAAACAGCGTAGCTCATGGCTGATTATCTTCACCTTCACCATGATACGAGTAATCAGCCGCATGGGCGACCACCAACCAAACAGGTAATACTGACACCAGTTGCCCAGAATAGAACAGCATTTTGCCATACTTCATGTAAGATTGAGTGACCTTAACACGAACTGTTCTTTGTCCGTTTTTCATGCAGGACTGAGATATGAAATATGAATTGGAGGCTAACACTGTCTTTGACACCCGTTCCACAATCACATCCATGTCTAACATGGCCCACTCACAAACTTATTTTCGATTCTATCCATTTTTATCTCTCTGCAATGCATAGGACTGTGGCCCCCAATGGAAGGCTTGGTGTAAACCCATGATTCCATTTATTGGAACAGGCAAACGATCCAGATTGCTACTCAAATTATAACCTGAACTAATGTTAATTTGAAACAGGTACCTATCAATTCAGAGTTAGTATGCACTGCATGATATGATATATGATAGGTTATTTATAATGGGCTTAGCACCCAGAGGCTTCTAAGTGCGGACCCGGGGATCGAACCTGTGTTGCTCTGTGTCGTCTTGCTTCCAAGGCGCACATGTTGCCCCTGACCTATCCTCCTGACACAATACATTGGCAACACATTTCTATATTTAACAAAACAGTAGCTTATTCTGACATAGGACATTCTTATGTTTTTAGAGATGTTTCCTTTTCCTATCATCAGCACACAATCCAGAATTGAGGTGCTGCCTTTACTTCACTTACGTCCTGATGAAGGCTGGGCTTTCCTCTACACCATGAGCCATCTACCCGAAACTCAAGCATCTTGAGTCGATGTATCTCTCAGATTTTAATCACACATTACTATTTGTTTTGCAATGTTAATTTTTAATCAGATTTATGTATGTAAAAATCACACCAAACCACAGGTATATTATAACTCAGCATTTGGCATATGTTTGTAAGAATTGATGTCTTGTATAGTATATGATATGGCATTTATAACGAGCATGTACACAAGTTTCTAAGCACCACAAGACAAGTTTTTCTAGGCGCGACAAGACAAGCAGGGGAAACAGAGGGAGGACAAAACAATGATTTTGCTAGGCCTTGTGTCATTCAAATCGTGTAAGTGCAGGGAAATGGAAGGGAACAAGTGCCAGGGGGGGGTGGACGGAGAAGTGCAGGTAATCAAAGTGCAGTCAGCGGACAGCTCAGTAGGGTAAATCAGAAAGTGCAGCCGACGGGTGACTCATAAGTGCAAAGAGAATGGACTCTAGGCTTACAGATACAGACCACAAGTGCTGGGGGAGCCAAGAGGCAGTGCGAGGTGCAATTGGACATGCAGGGACCTCGGCCCAAGATCAGAGGATGGCCAGTTGACCAGTGTGTGGAGCAGACAGGTCATCAGCAAGGGAGAGGAAGAGAGAAAGCAGAAGTGAAGAGGAAGATCTTGAGTTGCTTCCGGAAACAGAAGTGGTTCTGCTCAAGTTTTTTATTTTTTTATTTTTTATTTTTTTGCATTTTTAAAGCGCTCACACAGCCCGTGGGCATCAAGGCGCTGTTACAAGAATTGTTTGTTTTTTTGTCTTAGTTGCGTATTTATAACGCGCTTAAACACCCAGAGGTTTCTAAGCGCGGACCCGGGGATCGAACCTGTGTTGCTTCGTGTCGTCTTGCTTCCAAGGCGCGCACGTTGCCGTTAAGCTAGCCTCCCGGGACAGATAGAGTCAGGTAGGCTGTTCCAGAGGGAGGCCCTAGCAGAAGATAGAGATCTGCCCCCAGAAAAGCGACTGACCCTCAGAGAGTTGGAGGTGTATGAGTGGAGAGCTCAAGAAGGGAGATGTTTAGGAAGAGAGAGTTGGAGGTAGTGCAGGCCAAGTCAGCAGAAAGCCTTGTGGATGATGCAAAGTGTCTTGAACTTGATCCTTGCCACCACTGGGAGCCAATGAAGAGATTTCAGAGCTGGAGAGATACGATCCCTGGGCTTGAGGCCAAGCACAAGTCTTGCAATTCTGTTCTGGATAAGTTGTAAAGGACAGAGAGTAGAGGCAGGAAGAAAGAGGCTGTTGCAGTAGTCCAGCCTAGAAAGGCCCAGAGCTCTAGAGAAAGTGAGCTTCTGGGTAAAAGTGAGGACAGGAAGAATACCGCTGAGGAGGTGCAGCTGATCGTTTTTGACTTCTTAGAGATGTCAGAGATGTGAGGAGAGAAGTAGAGGCTGGGGTCAAAGATGACCCCAAGGTTCTTAGCCTCACAGGTATGAGCAAGAAGAGAGCCCAGAGTGGCCAGCCAGAGAGAGAGAGAGGAAAGGTGGGAGCTGGTGTTCCGATGAGGAGGATCTCAGTCTTACTGGCATTGAGGTAGAGATAATTGGTGGCACACCATTCCTGAATTGCGGACAGTCTGAAAGGAGTGAGGGAGTAGAGGCGGCCAAGCGGAGCCTGAAAGAGAGCTGGGTGTCATCTGCATTACACTGAAAGTTGGAGCAGAGAGAAGCAATGCGGTGGGCAAGAGTTTCCAGGTATTGGGTGAACAGCCAGGGAGAAAGGTTAGACCCATGGGGAACACCACAGGTAGAGGGAGAGATAGAAGAGAAGAAGGACCCCAGATGGACCTGAGAGGATCGATCAGTGAGAAAGGATGTCAGCCAGGCCAGGGCCTGATCAGTGTTACCCAGGTTATCACGGAGGTGATTGAGCAGGATGGCATGGTTGACTGTATCAAAAGCAGATGAAAGATTGAAGAGAATGAGGACAGAAGGAAGGTTAGAGTCAAGGTTAGAGAGCAGGTCTTCACGGATGTTCAGGAGAGTAGTTTCCATGCTTCTGGCCGCTCTGAAGCAAGACTGGTGTTCATGAAGACAACCAACAGATTCAGTGTGCAGATTAAGCTAGGAGATGGCCAGTTTTTCCAAGAGTTTGCCCAGGAAAGGAGTGATGGAGATTGGGCAATAGTTAGCCAGAGAGGATGGATCGGCAGAGGGCTTCTTAAGGAGGGGGTGCACAAGGGAGTGCTTAAGGGGGACGGGAATGTTCCAGTGGCAAACAAGTGATTACATAAATCGGCCAAAGCTGGAGCAAGGGTGTTGATGTGGTCCTTGATGGCTCTGGATGAACAGGAAAGAACCTGTTTTGATGAGACTGTCATAGATCGGACTTGTCTAGAAACGTTGACAGGGGTGAACAAGGGAAAAGAGGAGAAGGGAGGAGATCCAGCCACAGGCAGGCCAGGAGTGGAGGAGGAGGAGGAAGAGAGGGTGGACAGGATGTCCTGATATTTAGTGATGAAATTAGTAGACCAGGCCGTACAGAGTTCCTGGGAGGGAACAGGAGAGGTAGAGCCTGCAGCAGGATTGGCCAGCTCTTTACAGAATTTTAAGGGTTTGTCTGAGTTGTTAGATGCCGCAGAGACGCAGGCTTGGATGTGTGCTCTCTTCTTGGCGAGGACAGAGAGTCTGTACTGCCTTTGGAGCAGGCGGCGGGCCAGTTTGTCAGAGGATGCACCTGTTGCCCTCCATTTCCTCTCAGTCACCATGCACTTGCATTTGAGTGTGACAAGGTCAAAGTCGTATCAAGAGTTGCACTTGGATTTGGGCTTTAAGCAGATCCTCATTACAGGGGCAAGTACATCAAGAGTGTCAGTGATCGAAAGATGAAGTTTAGATAGGGCTGTGTCAGGATGTGAGTAAGCCAAAGGTGCAGAAGGAGGAGAGAAAGTAGCGGCAAAAGCCTCAACTGACACATGCTTCATGGGTCGGATGACCGAGAAGGTAGGTGGCAGTGCTGGAGTCGGCCTGGCCTGAGGGGTAGAGAGAGAGAGAGAGAGAGAGATGGGGGGAAAGGTGAAAGTGATCACTCCAGGAGAGAGGGTTGTCACATTGTTGAAAATGTTTGTGTTGCGTATGACAGATACACAGCAGCATTTCACATTGGTTCAATACAAAAATCAGTTTTGTTAGGCAGTAGTGGAATGCAATTTCCTTAATTCTGAATTGATATACCACTGTATGACTTTGACCTCTGCGTCTAATATTTCAGATTCAATCCAAATAAGTGTACATTCATTTACCCTATATACTCAATATAATGTATATCGTAGAGCACACAATCAGAGGGAACTCTGTTGCTAGTGTGCATTCACAATGCACATGTGTGCTATGATGTGCCTTTGTCTAAGTAACCCATGTTCAGTGGGCAAAGTGAGCCGTGCTCAATCAATGAGTTGATAGCACATGTTGTTGTCCAGGGTGAGATGATGTGTGAGAGTTTGCGTGAGGGTGGTCTTAGGGACTTGAGAGCAGTGTTGTACAGGGTGGTGTGTCTTTTTGAAGCATGGAAGAGAACTGTTTGGAAGGATTATGGCATAATGTGGGCTCTATGTCTTTACCTTGGTGCCCAGTATATCAGTATATCTTAGCATCGGTTTTGCAGTATTGTTTTTTGACATGTGTACAGAATGGGCAGAGACCCTTATGTTCCCCTTTGCACCGTGTATTTGTCTGCATGTTTAAGAAAAATACTACACTGATGCGAAGATATACTGATGTCTCAACATCAATGTAAAGATGTCATGTGTGGATCCAGGAAAGTGGGAACAGAAATACACAAAGAAAAGGTCACAATCCCATATCATCTGGACATTCATGGTGTTTATGAATGTGTCTTTAAAACGACAACTGCTTCACAAACTTTGGTGGAGCAAGTGAAATCTATGGTATAAATATTACTTTTACTGCATTAACATTTTCTTCATCTACGAATGAAAAGTCTGTGGATACTTGCAGCATCGGCTGTACTGCGAATGTGACCCAGGGAGAAATACATCTCAGTTTTTACTGTCTCTCGTGACAACTTTTCTAATCGTGTGTGAGAGTGTTTTACTAAACCTTTCTACGAGGCGGTTTGTTTGTGGATGAACTATGGAGGCCCGGAGTGTCTTTATTTGTAATACCTTCATATTTCCTCCATGACTTTCAAAATAATCTATGTCCCCTGTTCACCCAGAATCTACCTATCTGTTTAAATGTGGGACTTCCACTGTCAAGATATTTTGGGACATGTTTTTCTTAATGAGAAATCTTTTGGATACCAGGTTTCATAATCAAATAATCAAAGATGATCAGTGTTTATCTGCATCCACTTCTGGATGAATCCAAGAGCCCAATACTATCCATAGTGATTAGTTAGAAACTGACCTTGATCACTGGTAATGGCTGCAACAGAGCCTTCTGTATATGCTTGTTTTTGGATTTTGGCAAATAGGACAAGTCTGGCAGTAGCATTAGATGATATATAGTAACCCAGGCTCATAACATTTACTAATCATATGGTCTTGTGTTTGGCCATACCAAGATTGGCAGTGTTCACTTGTTATGTGCATGGGCTTACTTTATCACTGCTTTTGGAACGGGCTTGGGTACCAGCAACTCATTTCAAGTTGGTCCGTTTCCTTTTGGATTTCATTTAACTATATTTGAGTGGTTGCACTTCCCTGTGAAGAACACCAGTTCTTCTTGAACCCTCTCCCTATATGGTTTAATTGGGGCAAATGTATGTTGTAAGAGTGGATCACTTCATTGGATAACTCTGGGGCCTTCCAATCAGGAGTGGGTGTTTGATTAATAGAGGGCCCCACAAAGGGTCTCTGTCTATTTCTGATCTTTCCTTTTTCTTTTCACTTTATCGGAAGCAAAGTATTGTTGCACTGCCATCATCACTCTGTCTTTCCAGAGATTTTACCTTTTCCACCTCTGGATATCCAATTGTATCACAGATAAGTCTAACCCCTCTATCAATTCATTGTATCCCCAAAGCCAGTTTCGAAAAATTAAACAGGTCCACCTCACATTTCCTCTTTAGTCCTTGTCTATTAAGTCGGCTCCAACATCCATACATTTCTATAACGCAAGCACCTACCATAGCTATTTCGAATTCCTCTATAAGCACTTGTTCATGGGGTAGAATCCGATACGTTTATGAACTTGAGCAGCTACTTTGATGAGTGAATGCTAGTGGAATCAACCTGACAAACCAGAGCAGAACTCCTGTCTTTCCAATATTTTCACATTCTGAGCATTGAAAGGTTCCCATTTTCTCATTGGTGGATTGGGTCTTTAAGTCAAATTCCATCCCATCCCACTCCTAACAATGATGATGTTGGACATGGAATGGAACATTTTAAAATACTTTGTTTTAAAAGTATAAGAAAGTGTTTCTTTGAATGACGTTGGTCTTCACCTTCATTGTCAGCATTTTGAGTGACCAGATTCTTATTTGACCTTTCCCCTCAGTCTTCATGGCTGCATGGGATAAAGTCTCTTGTGGTTTTGACTGTGTCTCTGATATGTAGAACTACAATTCTCAGGGTATAGTTCTCTCGGTTGCTTACCAATGCCTATCACTACTTGCTCTCATGCCCCCAGGTGCAAGATTCATAATGTTCAGTTCTCTTGATTATTAATTGCCTGCATCACCACGCTGAGTTGGATTCAGAAGTTGGTAGAGGTATTTTGAAAGCAGCTTCTTCTACCTGTTACAGGGGGCTGGCTGGTCTTTGGTTCTCTGGGACACCGTTCAGGGGCTCCTGCTCACTTGTCAGCAGTTCTCAGTTTGTCAGCTTTGTCGGTACTCTTTCCATCAACCTTCCAAAAATAGGCCCTTCTCCCCACCTGACAGGTAGACTTTCTCAGAGTCCTAGCTTCATGAGGCTCTGTTGGTCATGTATTTTCAATCTGCTCCACGTCAGCTTGTAATCTCTGGCCTTCGTCCATTTCTGTCCCCGCAGCTTTTCCGGTAGGGTCCGATTCTAACAGTCTTAGGAAAAATCATTCTCTACTCCGAATGGTAGTTTTGTAAACAGGGCTGCTTCATGACAATATCCAAGGTTTTTCGGAGGTTTTCAAAACCTCACTAACTTAGTAGTGAATCTGCACTAGTTGGTAAAACATATACAAATGTATTTATTTCATTTTTATAAAAGCGGAGCCCAAAGGGCCCTTAAGAATAGGTGGGCCTCGTCAACATATTTCGCTCAAGCATGAAGATTTGTCAAGACTGCAGTTCTTTAGAATTCAAGTCCTTCACCAAAAAAACATATTTAGTGAAAGATTGTGTGCTAAGATGATCCTGATCTAGCATTGTAAAATGATCCATTTCAATAATAGGTTAAAGGCAACAATGTGAAAAGCAGCAGACTGATCCAGCAAAACCACAGGTCTTTCCAGGCCTCTATCATTGTGAAAGTGTGCACGTGATTTTGTAGAGCTTAGGAAACCCCTGATATTCCAGGATTTTTTACCAAATTGTGAATCCTCCCTATTGAGCATTTATCTGTAGAGGGATTCTGTTGATTGCATATATTTCTGGTGGTTATTAAATTGTTCTGTGTTGGAGACATCCTTAATTTAGTCAATGTAACTTCCCCGTATTTATTTTCTCTTCCCATGTTTGTCATCCACCTGGCCTCTAACTATCTGGGCTTAACTCCAGAACTCTGCAGGTTCAAGCACATACCACAGGGAAGGGTGTGTTGGAACCCATGCCTTTTCTTTTTTTTGATAACACATTTTATTATTTTTCCATCTTAACATCACAAAGCATACATTCTTCTCTTCATATAAACATTCAACCTAGAGTGACCAATGAAACAGTCCTTGGTTAGGTGAAAGAAAGACAAGAATGCAAAGAAAAAAGAAAAGAGAAGAAATGTCCATTGTATCTCACGCTATATGCCAAATTGGATTACTTTTGTACACTGTGCCTTATCATCCATTGTTCAGGTTGGTACAGTCATTGGGCTTCCTCCCATTGATTCCATATTTTGTCTGCTTTGCTTGGACACCCCCTGGCTGTATATACTCTTCATTCTATTACGATACATATGTTGACGTCTGTCACCCATTGTTCGTACTGTGGCGTCATTTCCGAGCCCCATAATTGTGCAATGTTCCTTTTAATTATTGCTGCGGTCGTCGATAAGAGCAACTTCTCGTATTGAGACGCTTCTCCCTCCTCCTCCACCCCCAGCAGGAGTAGCTTTGGGTCTCTATGTATCGTTCTCCCCAGCACCCGTGAGAGCTCATCGCAATATTTTTGCCAGTACTGTTGTATATGATTGCAGTCCCACAGTATGTGGAAGAAGGTTCCCTCCTCTCTCTTACACCGTAGACAGTGTGGGTCAGTTGTTTTCCCCCAGCGAGATAGTGCCACCCTTGGGTAGTAAATCCTGTGTAGTATTTTAAGCTGAATAAGCCTGAGTCTGGCCGAAATGGCCATCTCCCGAGGGTACATGAGGGCCTCCACCCAGTCTTCCGGTTGTACAAATCCTATATCCCTTTCCCATTTGCTTTTTAGGCTGATTAGTTCGGTGGTGGCAAAGGACGTGATTACATTATACATGGGGGACGTGACATTAGTCTCAATATTTGCCTCAACTTTGTTTCTTTCGAGGGGGGTGCTTTCGGCCATTTCTTCTAGTGCTGGAAGGTGGGCTTGTAGGGCATGCTGCATCTGCACATATCGGAAACGTTCAGTGCTTGGGAGGTTAAATCTGGATTCTAGGGTGTCAAAGGATACCAGTCTGCCCCCCTCTACTATATCGCCCACTGTGCTGATGTTGTGTTGTAACCATATACGCCACCGCGGAAGCTTGTTTACCTCAGGTAGATTCCTGTTATTCCACAGTGGTTGTAGTGGGGTGATTTTTTCCCTCCCATCCCAGGAACTTGTGTGTGTCCTTCCAAACTCGGGCAATGTGTGATAGCATAAACTGTGGGGTTGAGTTGCAAATCGCTTTGTAAAGCAGTTCAGTTTTAGGTCTATCGCATCCTCCGGCACTCCCCAGTCTATTGTGTGGCAGTGCGTGTGTCCTCATGCAGTAAGTCGTTAACCACTGCCATTTGGCTAGCCCAATAGTAGGACTGTAGGCGGGGGAGCCCTATTCCCCCTCCCAAATGGAGCGCTGGAGTGTGCCCAGTGCAATGCGTGGGTGTCCATGATTCCAGAGGAGTTTCCTTAGTGCGTTGTCTATCTTTTTAAATTCGTTCACTGGGTTGTGTAATGGGGCATTTTGCAATATGTATAAGAAACGTGGGAGAGCCATCATTTTGAATAATGCTGCCCTTCCAAGTAGGGTCAGTGGGAGAGAGACCCAGTGCCTGATATCTTCTGTGAATCTGGTTGTTATCGGATGGAGGTTATTGGTCACATATTTGCTTAAGTCGTTAGTGATTTGTATGCCAAGGTATTTAAACTGCTCGGTTTCTATGCGAAAGGGACAGTTAGCTGGTGGTATAAAAGTTGTGGTGCCTATTGGGAACAGCATTGATTTGGACCAGTTTACTCTTAGTCCACTGAAAGCACTGTATCTGTCCAGTATGTCTACAATCATGGAGCAGGCGTGGTGCAGGTCTTTTAAGTATAGAAGCAGGTCATCCGCGTATAGGGAGACTCTATCCTCTTGCCCGTCTTCCCACTGAACACCACACTAGTCCGGTGACGTTCTCAATGCCTCTGCCAGAGGTTCCATAGCCAGGGCAAATATCATGGCTGATAGGGGGCAACCTTGTCTGGTTCCCTTCCCAAGTTTGAAGGTTTGCGATAGCCACCCATTCACCCTCATTTGTGCCTCAGGGGGTTCATATAGAAGTTTCACCCAGCTCAGGAACTGCTGACCAAACCCCATCCAACGCATTATTTCCCAGACTGCCTCCCAGTACGGTGAGTCGAAAGCCTTCTCAAAGTCAATCGCCAGTACAACTAGGGGGCCTCGGGTGGTGGGCGCATTTTCTATTACTGTATGCAGCCTACGAATGTTCATGCGGGTTGACCGTTTCAGCATAAAACCCCACTGGTCGGGGTGGATTAATGTCGTGATGACCCATTGTAAGCGGTTGGCCAGTACCTTTGCTAGTATTTTGGTCTCACTATTGATGAGTGAAATTGGTATCAGCTACAGCGGTCTGGCGGCTTGTCTGCTTTGGGAATCACTATTATCGTGGCTTTCCGGAGGTCTGCCGGTAGGCATCCCCGTTCTTTGGACTGTAGGAACATTTGCAGTAGGTGGGGGGCAATCTCGTTCGTACCAATTTTACGCCACATCTCAATCGGGAAGCCAATTGGCCCTGGTGTCTTTCCCGTCTGAAGTTCCGACATGGCTGCTATCAGTTCCTCCTCTGTAATATCTCTCTCAAGTAGAGCCTGCTGTTCTGTGTTGAGCGTGGGGAGGGTTATGTCATTTAGTATCGAGCTATTGATAGGCGATATGGGAGACCTGTATAGCTCTGTATAGTAGGCTGCGAAGCCCTCGGCTATGTCTTGGTCAGTCAGTAAGGGTTCAGTTCCTTCTGATCTTATTACTCTGACCTGGCCGCTGCCTATTTCACATTTTTCTAACCATGCCAGCATTTTGCCGGCCTTATCACCGGTCTCATATATTCTGGCTCTCATCGTCTTATGCGCCTGCCTAGCATTGTCTAGCGCAATATTCTGTAAGCGTTTTTGGGCAAGTATTAGTGCTCTATTTGTTTCAGGTTGGTCTAGGGCTAGGTGGCTTAGTTCAGCCTGGGTCACTTGCTCTTCAGCTTCTGATAATTTCTGTTGGTGTTTCTTTTTGTGAGCAGCAGACCATGACAATATCTCGCCCCTCAGTACCGGTTTGAGTGCCTCCCACAGGATCCCAGGGTCAACCAACGAACCCGTATTTAGTTCAAAGTATGTTTTTGTCGTTTGTTGTATTTGCTCCAGAAAGTCTGAGAAGCCTAGGTAGTAGTTTTTAAGCGCCAGGAGGGGGGCAGACGTGGTCTAGCCATGTTAAACTCGATTAGCAGGCGGGAGTGATCTGATATGCCTCGCGGCAGCAGAGTTGCCCTTGAGGCTCTGTGAACATCTGGTCCCGGCAGAAAGAAATAGTCTAATCGCGATAAAGAGGCGTGTACCCCTGAGTGAAAGGAGTATTCCCTCGTGTCTGGGTGCAGGTCCCGCTACACATCCCGCAGTCCCATTGCCGTGGTGAACGCTGCTAGTTTGGTTCGGACAGTGGGGTTTCTTCCTCTTAAGTGTGAGCGATCCATCCCCACTTCCATGACTTTGTTGAAGTCGCCCCCAATTATTATTAGGTCTGAATTATCTCCCGAGATCAGGGGTGTAATGTCCTGTAGCAGTGTGGTGATCAGTGTAAGTGGCGAGTAGATCCCGAGCTGGGCTATAGTTTGATTCCATAGTGTTCATGTGATAAATGCGTATCTGCCGCCAGTGTCTTGGGTCACCCGTACCATGGTCAGGGGCAATCGTTTGTGTATTAATATAAGTACCCCATGAGAGTCTGTGGTGAACCCAGAGTGTATTGCAATTCTGTATTTGGTGCGTTTGAACAAGTTACATGTGGTGCCTGCTAAATGTGTCTCAGTTAGGAAGACTACGTCCGGTGTGTGCCGATTGAGGAGTTGTGTAATAAGTCGCCTCTTGATCCCACCTCTCATCCCGTTAACATTCCAGGTTAGGAGTCGCAGAGTTCTGACATCTGTGTTAGCAGAGGCCATTTAGTAAAAGGTGAGGAGCCGACACTGGTTCATAGCACCGTGTACACGTGTCGCTTGCTGGTAGTGTTGAGGCAAAGCGTTCTGGATTTAATCTCTGGACCCTTTTCCCAACAAAACTGTCATTAAACAAACTTCCCATCCCCCACCCTATACTCCTTCCAACCCGAAGCATCTGTCGGCCAAACATTCAACAACAAGTCTCAGCTAACAGCAGCTGAGTAAGCCCACTAACAAGTAAACTAGTTGGGGTTGTATCCCTGTGTGTAAGTTCCAGACATACCCCGGTGCGATGGCACAGGGGGGCACACCAGGGGTAACGGGGGGACTTCCGTCTGGGCTGGCCGCTTGACTGTGTGTCTCTTTATGGCTATTCTGTACAATTGTTCAGCATTAAGTTAGTATACAGTACCTTGAACCTCATATAGTAGGGTGTTGGGGGGTTCCTCTTCTCACATATTTCAGGAGTCAGTGCTCTTATCCTTGAAGCTGTTGTGCGATTCCCGGTGCTGGTGGTTGTTGATCAGGCGGTTCAGGACCCGGCCGGGCACGGAGTGTTCTGTTTCTGTTGCCCCTTGTTGCCATCCAGTCTCCCCCAATGTGTTGCTCCGCCCATTTCCAAGCCTCTCTAGGGTCGGTGAAGTGGACTGTTGTGCCTCCATGGTAAATTTTGAGTTGGGCAGGGAACATCAGGCCGTATTTCACCTTGAGTGATTGCAGTTGTTTTTTCAGTTGGTCAAACGACTGTCTAGCCTTTTGCACTTCCCTGGTATAGTCTGGGAAGAATGCTATTTTGGAGCCATTGTAGGTGAGAGTGCCTTATGCTCTCGTGGCTTGGAGCAGTGCATCGCGATCACGATAATTCAATAGTTTGGCAATCATTGTGCGAGGTGGGGCACCCGGCAGTGGACGGCCTGTCGGTACCCAGTGGGCTCGTTCGATGGAGAAAAAGTTAGAAAACGTGTTTGCCTCAAACATGTCTGTGAGCCACTGCTCCAGAAATAGCTCCATATGTGGGCCTTCTGCTTTCTCCGGCAAACCCAGGATTCTAACGTTGTTCCGCCTTGATCTTCCCTCGTTCTCATCTACTCGCTCCTCCATGGTTTTCAAGCATGTTGTGACTCTGGCCAGGTGTTCTATGTTCCTTATTCCATCTTCCGCATCAGATATGCGTTGCTCTGCCGCTCCGGTGCGCGATGTCAGCTTCTGGAGGTCATGTCTCAGGAGGGAAGCGTCCGTGCTGATGCCGTCCATTTTCTGCTCCATGGAGGCGTGCGAGTCAGCTATGGCCGCCATGATGTCCTTTAGTGATATCGTGCCCTCCGTTTCGCCCATGATGTCTGTTTGGTCTTGTTCCGGCTGGCCGCATGTTGTCGGCGTGGTAAATTGATCTATGCTGCTGTGGGAGATTAGTCTTTTGCATTTGTCCTTGCCCATGTTGAATGTCGATGCGTGGGCGTCTCCGTCTCGATTGCTGTGTTGTTTTAGAGGTTGGCTGCGGCTCCTATAATGCTCTCCTAGCGCTTCTCTAGTTTGGCGGTGAGTGCTTGGTCTGGGTGATGCGGGTGCCAGGCGTTTCCCGTGGCCACCAGTCCTGGCTGGCTGTCTGGTGGAACCATGGTTCGTTCTGTTGCGGCAGGGTTTCAGGTTTGCAGGTGCAGTCGTCTGTGCCCCCTTTCAGTACACTAGTATCATCAGGGTGGTGCGGTCGTGTGTCGCGCCTCTCCTGGTGGGGCTGTTATGCGGATTGCCCCCGACCAGTGTGGGTGCTGTGCGATTGCAAAGGGGGGGGCAATTTCTGCTCCTTTCTCTTCCTGCCACAAGCGACACTCAGTTGCTGGTTGCCTTCTCCCGATTTCCAGCCCTCTGTCCAAATGTTACGAGCACGTGAAGCGCCTGTGTGTGCTGCAGTTCATGCATACGAGTCCTTGCAGGGCTTCTTTATTGTCCACACTGAGGCCACTTGGGACAGATTGCCGAACAATATCACCATGCGCCCTAGGTGCGGGCCAGCTGCCTCGTTCAATTTTAAGCTGTTTGTTCCAGGGGAGGGCCAAGGGGTCTCCCGCTGTGTACGCCGCCCCAGTTGGAAATCTAGGACAGCCACCCCAGTCCAGGTCATGGCTGGGTCTGATTAGAGCTGTCTGGCTTTCTCCCGCTGCCTCTTTCCCACTGTTCCGGCAGAAACTCTCCCTGTGGGCGCCCCGTCTTCTACAGGCCCCCAAAGTACACGGGCATAGGTGTGTCCTGTCTCCCGGGGTGTCTCTTTAATCACGGGCTCCTCTCCCCAACCGCAGCGGCAGAACAGTCCTCTGTGCTCCACCCAGCGCAGTCCCTTCTCGGCTCTGGGTGCAGCCACTGTCATGCGGGCCGGAGGTTGACCTGCGCACGGGGGCCTGTCTCCTTTTGTTCGCCGCGGTGTGTGGTGGGTTTCCCACCTGCCTTGTTTCACCAGCCAGAACCTCTCCACAGACCACACGGGGGCCGCCGCCCGATATCTATGCTGCTTTACTCAGCTCTACGGTCCGGGGGACAGTCGCAGATCTCTCAGTGCGACTTCCTGCTGTCATGCTTCACTCGATGAACGCGGCCATTTTGCTTGTGCGATGCTGCAATCGCGTCGCCTCCTTCCCGCAGCTCCGTACTCGCTCAAAACGATGCGTTTTGGGCTGGAATTTTAACCATGTGCGCTCGGGGCGCTTACCTTCCGGAGGATATGCGTTTTAGGCAGATTTACCACTCGTAGCAGGCTATTTATTCAGGCTGTTTGTTGCGGCCGCCGGAGCACCAGGGACTCACGTCCACATTGCTCTGTTGCTGGCCACGCCCCCTTGAACTCATGCCTTTCTTAAAGAAACCACCAAGTTGTCCCGGGAGGATAGCTCAGCAGCAACGTGTTAGCCTTGGAAGCAAGACGACACGATCCCCGGGTCCATGCTTAGAAAACTCTGGGTGTTTAAGCATGTTATAAATACGCAACTAAGACAACAAAAACAAAAAAAATTACGCAACTAAAAAACAAAAACAATTCCTGTAACAGTGCCTCGATGCCCGCGGACTATGTGAGCGCTTTAAAAATGCAAATAAATAAGTTGACATCCCAGAGAATGTTTGTGGTTTTGTGTGTAAACAGATGAAAGTGTTTGCTTGCGGCCATGTCTGTTGGTGTTTGTGTGTCTGTATGTGCCTCCATGCCCTGTGTGTGTGAGTATATGAGTATATTTGTGTGCGGCCCACTTTTGTGTGTAAGTTTCTCTGTGCGTTGGTTACATGTGTCTGTGTATGCATGTGTGGGCCAATTGCCCTATAAAGCCACACTCTATAGTTTATTAATCTGGAACCAGTGATTCACTGACCAGCACCACATGGCATGTCATTCAGCACCCATTGCAGATTGGTGAGTACAACGTGGCCCAAATCAGCAGCATCCTGCAGCCTTATTAAACCCCATCCCATTGCATGCTCAGGACGCTCTGTAAAGGCATAATGGCTAGTTCCCTATGCCAGAGTTGAACAACACCCCATGGCATAACTGAGGGTGCTTTTTGCCGCACTGAGCCATGTTGCTATTGATATTCATAGTGGATTCATACTCTCAGTATCATCCGCTCAAAAGAAATGTAAATACATACATGATTCTCATCAGCAATGTGTTGCAATTATTGCAATTCCACTTGTCACATTTCATGTTGTTCTTTATTTGGTGCATAGCGCAGCGTGACTCTTCTAAAATCAAACAAACATGCTTTGCCCTTTCTCTGCACAAACGAATAGCATTGTGTAGGTCAAGACGAAATCTGTGCACATTAAGTCAAAAGTTATGAAAATTCATTGTTTACCTTTAAGAGATTAAATCCCACTGCTGTTTCCACTACACAAAATACATGTTGAATAAGGTGTACTTTATACCTCACAAAGTAAAGCATCATGGACCATCCACACTTTTGCTTTTTGAAACATTAGGTCTGCCTCGTAGCCGGTGAAATTGTAAAAGTTCTTTTTAATTTCCTGAAATGAAAAGAAAATAATGTCTTGTGTCCAATGTTATTGATACAGTGCGTAATGTAAGCATTTGACACTTTTCATGACACTCTGTTTTTGCAGGTATCAGAATTGAGGCAGAGGGACATTGGAAAACCTATCCACGATCACACCATGGGCCATGTTACCGAAACATTGCACCGGTGCAAGTGCAACATTGCATGGGATTAGCAACAGGGCAAAGCTTGCTCTATTTCTAAGAACATGGGGCCATGTTAGAAAACAGTAGCACCATGACAAGTGAAGTTTGACATGTTACACACACCAGGGCAAACATTTCTGTAGAGCAAAAAAAGATACATTTTCATTGCATTTTTGCACCAGGGCAAAGTTTACCCCAGTGCTAATACCATTCTGTATGGGCAAACTATGCCCTAGTGCTAATACCGTGCAAGTTTGCACTTGCACCCGTGCAAAGTTTCTCGAATCTGGCCTTATGTGGTCAAATGAGAAAAACAGGATTTGGACACAATGGGCAGATTTACGAAGAGGCTACAAATTTGCAAATGGATGCAATGCTGATCACAAACACGAAAGTGACTCTTGCAATATACAAACACACGTTCATTTTTTTTATTTTTAGCGACCCTCAGACAGGCGTAGCCCCGGGAGGAACCCGGGGCCGCAAGGTGCGTTCGAAATGTCGATGATCAATGTGTCCTGCAATTCACACTAATTCTCGCAGCTAGCTGCGTTCTTCATCGACGCGCGAGCCGAGTGATCCACCGCCAAGAGTCATAATTCTCGCAGCTAGCTGCGTTCTTCATCGACGCGCGAGCCGAGTGATCCACCGCCAAGAGTCGACACACGTTAATTAAGAAATGGAAAATTTACTGAAGAACAAGTGACAGATTGCAGTGCAAAGCTAAGTAATCGCAACTAAAGATTTCATATCATATGTACAAAAATGCAAAGCAGGACTTAAAGGATGATAAGAAGGTGCAAAACTACCACCATCTCAAACTGGTGGTAGGTCTGGGACGAGTATCTGTACGGGCACCAAGAAAAGAATGTAATACACTCATAATCATTTTATGGGGTTTCAGTGATCCACTAGGCTGTATTTCTAAATTGCTCATCTAAACTCTTTTAAGTGCTAGTAAGCTTATCCACCGTTTCCTCTGGTGTTCTGATGTGTGTGTAGCTGTATTACATGGCTATTCATGCTAGTCAAGGAAAACCTATGTATCACTTTGGCCTCTCCATTCCTGAGCTGTGAGTGCTTGACCTCTGTAACTATGGCCTCGTCTCTCCTCAGAGAAATTGATGGAGCTGAAATGCTGATTGGCCATGTGTAATGATGAAAGGAGCAAATTAAGCAATTAAGTGCATTTAAAAATGAAATGCATGGCACGTCCCCTTTCATGGCAATGTATTATTTTGCGAGCAAACATACTTTTTCAAAGTGAAAGACGACAGATGACATTGCTCTAATGCAGCGGTCTGCAACCTTTGGCTCTCCAGGTGTGAATGAAGGAGTGGGTGGGCACCGCTCATCATCTCATGTACTATACAGAAATTGTTTATGAACAGTGTGTAAAATAAATGTAAACACATTCAATGGAGCAGGCCAACAATATCATCCACGCACAGGATGCTCTAAAATGTAACTGTTATATGGAAGGACGGGGTAGTGGGGAGCAGGCGGTTACCCCGTGGTGGTGAATGGACACTTATAGACAGCTGAAAGGGCTGTGATATTTAGCATTGCAAGAACAAGATAAGAGACTCACTGTTACATGGACAGGTCAGCAAAACAGAACCTTCACTAGTACACGTTTCAGCTTTCTCTTTCCTAAACACTGAAATATATTCCAGAATGATAAAAGAACTATTTTGACACAAAAGTGGAGATGGGGGTTCATTAATTCCACTAATTACTTCATAATGGGGCCTAAAACTCACTTTATCGCCCTCACTGAAACAACAAACTATCCCTCTGCTGTTTTTGTCTCTAGGTGGCGCTGGTGTGCCGCTTATCTAGGTAAAGAGACAGAGAAGAGGGTAGCCCTAATCTAACTCATTACACGGACGGCGGTGGACCAAGGTGCTATTAGCACCTTGGTCTATGCCGGTAAAATACCGGCACCGCCTTGGTGGAAAGGGGAATTACCTCCCTATTCCAAGGTTGGTGGGGCGGTAATTCCCCCTTCCCCCATTGCCCTTCCCCATTCCCATTTTTGCCCCATAGGGCATAATGGGAATGGGGAAGGTGCTAATTACGGCACCGCAAATTGCGGTACCGTAATTAGCTCCCTGGTCCCTTTGCGGGTTGGTTTTTAACGCCTGCAAAAAGCAGGCGTTAAATTCTCCAACCTGCAAAGGGACCTCGTAGTAAGGCGGTAAGGTTTTACCGGTACCGGTGTAATGAGGCCCTAAGTCTCTTAAATGACAGTTCAAATGAATGATACCCTATCTGTCCAAATATTTAGGCACAAGCTTTAAAAGTCTTCACTGTGACGAAGTTCCAACTCCAGGAACGGGATAGATTTACTTACATCCAACTACGCCACTGGTGCTCGCATCCCCAAACCTTGCAAGCAGCAACACGCCCTCCCACTGCCCTGGAACTCACCCTAGAAGACCTCCCGGCCCGCGGCAGCGTATCCACCCTGTACAGACGCTTTCTAAGCGACTTCTTGACCACAAGAACCCGATGCATGGCCCAATGGGAAGCGGACCTGGGTCACCCGATAGAGGATCAAACCTGGGTGGACATATGGACCCGAACTCATACCGCATCCACCTGCATCACCAACAGGGAATGCGCATACAAGATCACGCTACGGTGGTACTATTCGCCCCTCAGACTTCACCATATGAACCCCCAGATAGACCACTCTTGCTGGAGAGGATGTGGCCTCCCGGGCTCTTTCTTCCACATGTGGTGGGACTGCCCGAAGATCCAACCATTCTGGAAGGCGTGTCTAGGGTCCATCTCACTAATTACCGGAACGACGATTCCCTTGAAACCAGAACCGATCCTGCTAGGAGCTCCAATCCCCGGGATCTACCCGCGCTCCAGACCCAGAGCGAAACTACTAACTCACTGCCTACTGGCAGGGAAAACGGTGGTGGCCCGAACCTGGAAAACTCCGGAAGGCCCCCACATTGCCCAATGGTGGACCAAATTATGGGACATTCTGATAGCGGAGAAGGTGACGGCAGCACAAGCGGGGACTCTACATCGCTTCCAGAACATCTGGGCCCCAGTGCTGGAATTCGACCAGCGCTTCCCCGCTCTAACCTATAAACCCACCAGGGCCCTCTGGATCTTAACAAACCAGGAGAGCCCGGAGGAAGACTCATAATCGCTGAGGCTCAAGCCGGACTGCCCGGGAAGGGGGAGCCCGCCCACAGAGCCTATGGGACGGACGACCCAGGGAGGAGGGTGGAGAGAGAGGACGCAGGGGGGGGTTAAAAGACTGGGGGTCAACTTGCCGATATAACCACTGCATATAATGTCTGTATTTATCATTCTGCCTTGATTTAAAATAAACAAAGTTAAAAAAAAAAAAGTCTTCACTGTGACGTCAAGGCTAATGACACTGGGGGAGATACGATGGGCCTGATTCACAGAGCATTTTCCTATGGTGTTGGACCATTATAAAACACTTCTGTGAATCAGGCCCAGAATACCTTTATGCTTCCTTTTATGTGTCTACTAAAACATAGAAAGATCTGTGACATACTAAAAAGAAGTCATGCTCATTTGGCATCCTCTAGGTATGTAGATGTTCAATGTATTATTTCTGTTTTCGTATCTTATTTTATACGCCGATTTCGCCCTGAAGAAGGACCAATCGGTGTCCGAAATGCATTGGCCATTGTTGTCTGCCTGACTGTGAATTCAATACATAATTTGTTCCACCATTTTATGCTAACAGCATATATTAATGCTTGCAAAGATTAAGCTATGCTTTTGGATATCATAACCTTACATTGTTAAATATCATGGCACTAGCAGTCGGCTATATGTGTGCAGCCATCACCTTGGTTTAACACCGTCCATAACAGTTGTATATACTATGCCCTCCCCCATCAGCCTTAGCTAGCAGAGTCAATGGTGAGGGATCAAGGGAGTTGTAGTCCAAAACATCTGGCGAGACAAAGGTTGCAGACCCCTGCTTCTAGTGCCCAGTTTTAATTATGAATGGCAGTTATTCATTCTTCACTATGCATTGAATAATTTCAAGAATCTCTGTTTGCAATTTCCTGGAAGTGTGAGGAGGGCATCAGATAACTATGAAAGGAGATTTGTTTGTGCCATGAAAGTTGGGGTGGACAAACACCCCTGTCCCCCCGACCCCCCTAAAATTACGCCCATGTACATTAGCTTCACGCCCCATCATACCGCCTGGAGATTGTGACACTGCCGTTGGCTTTTGATGGTATTTGCTGCTTGAGAGCCGTGGTTAAGCTGCGTCAGGCCGCTGCGGAGCATCAGGCCGCAGGAAAATAGGAGGATTTTGTTTCCAAGAGAGGCTGCAAGAATACAGTCGCTCGCTGCTACCGAGAGGGACAGAAGCAAGCGTCAAACTGCAGCGCAAGTGTGAGGCCGGTCTTCGGAGAGGCTGCGAGAATACCGATGCCATTTTGAAGTCAGGTGCACCAATACAAGTGAAGCTGAAGAAGGTACCGTTCTCGAAGGGTCCATGAGAATACCAGCTCCATTTTAAAGTCAGGGATGCTGGTACAGGACAAAGTGCAACATACTCTTCAAGCTCTGGCAGCCATTTATTGATCAAGCATGAAATACAGTTTGCATCTACACAACCATTGGATTCAGAAGGAAGGTGCTACATTTGTGGAAGGATTGCTGACTTCAAGGTATTTATATATGTATTTTATTTGGTTTTATATAGCGCCTTACAGCAAAGCTCTGAACATAAGAACAAGCACGGTACAAATAATGAATTAACATTTGAAACACCGAATATTTCTGTTGTTGCAGTAACCCTCGTTAACCAGACGAAAGAAGGTAGGATCGCAGAGAGACCCAAAAGAATGAATAAACAGTGATTGAACAGAGAAAGAGTGGAAGAGTGTTCCAGTTCGAGGGTGCTAAAAGAAACACCGAAAACGATATTCAGCACAGGGGCGCGGGAACTATAAGGAGATGATGAGAAGCAGAACGAAGTGGGCGAGAATGAAGGTAGAACGCAACAAGAGAGAAAAGATAGGGGGGAGCAAGACCATGGAGAGCTTTAAAGACTAAACATAGATAAAAATAGAGCCATCCTAGATTAGCCAAGGAAGAGGAGATAGAATCACGTGGAGCAAGCAGACAATACAAATAGAAGCATTAAATACGAATTACAAAGGAGCTAGATGAGACACAGGAAGTCCAAAAAGTGCAGAAGAACAGTAGAAGATCTGTGAGAAGATTAGAGCAGACACCAGTAGCTGTGTGGCTTTAAAAGTCATAAAAGGACAGGCTTTATAAATATTATACAAATGAAATTGACAGGAATGGGCAGATGAGGAAATATGGTAACTGAAAGAAAGATCTGAGTCAAGATAGAGACCAAGGTTTTCGAGCCACAGAAGAAATAGGTAACTGGGACGGAGAAAATAATATGAAGGGAGGTGATGGAGAAGGAGAAATAGTGGATGAAGGGAAAAAGATAACCTCCGTTTTTGCAGCATTAAGTACTAAGAAGTGATCTGATATCCATGATTGGATGGCTAGAAGACAGGCACTGAATTTATGGATGTTATCAGTAAAGTATGAAAATGAAAGAAAGATCTGTGTGTCATCAGCGTAGAAGTGATGCGAGAAACTGAAAGAGGAAATAACCCCAGCTTACGAAGAAGTGTAGAGTGAGTAAATAAAAGGACCAAGGACCGAACATTGAGGGACACTATAGGTAAGTGAACATGTTTCAGAAAAAGCCCCAGCCCAGGAGACTGACAAAGTTCTCTGGGATAAGTATGATTCAAACCAGGCAAAGGTAGAGCCAGAAAAGCCAAAAGAGGAAAGAGCAGACAGTGAGAGTGTGTGATCAACAGTGTCGAACGTAGCAGAAAGATCCAGGAGTATAAGAAGAGAAGACTGTTTAGCATGACGAGCAGAATGAAGAGAGTCCAGGACAGAGAGAAGAGCAGTCTCGGTAGAGTACCATGGGCGAAACCAAGATTGAAAACAAGAAAGAATGGAGCTATGAGAGATAACGGTAGGAACTAGGGAGTAGACAATGCGTTCGAGAATTTTAGAAAGATATGGCAAGAGTGAAATGGGACGGAAATTGGAGGCAGAAGATACATCAGCAGAAGGCTGTTTCAAGATCGGGATAATAGTAGCATGCTTAAGTGAAGAAGGAAAAACAGAGGAAGATAAACAAGAATTAAACAGAATTGTAAGATAAGGAACAAGTAAAGGATAGATTTTAGGTATGAGCGCAGATGGTATGGAATTCAGTTTGGATCTTAGTTAATTGGCCTTCTCATGTCAGGTGGCTGGCCTGGCCTATCCAGAAGAAACTATCTGTTAAATTGTTGCAGGGTCACAGGATTACCATTGGCCCTTGCCCTCTACCATCCACCCCTGGATTTCTGTCCCCCTGATTGGCTGGAACTGGTCTCCCCAGGTCTGGGACCTAGCTCCATTCTCAGTGCTCTGTGCACCTCTTCAAGGTGATGGGAATGACTATGTGTTCCCAATGTATCTGTTAGCAGTGCCACCCTTGCCTGTGAGAGTGCTCTCCACTTTGCAATGTTGTAGACAAGTTCATGTGTCACTTCATGTCTGTTTTGCTGAGAACTGTTTGTCTTCCCACCGCGGGTGAATAACCATTGTCTAGCCCGGCCGCATCACGTGGTTGGGGACCATGAAATCGAGCTCCTCTGGTCTGCAATTTATGAGGATTTATTCTGTTTTTCTGCAGATGGCCCATTGTCATTTTAGTTTGGAAAATGTGCTGCTTGTCTCTGACCTTGGCTGTGAGCCCTGGCCTTCCTGTTCTGTGCAGCCTGGTTCTGCTTCCCCTCGTCTCTTGTCCTGTGCCTTGTGGCCTTATGGGATCCATGTTATACTTATACTATGATTTCTACACATCTATATCATGCTATGCTTCCTATAGGTTAGTCGTAGTTGGTCCTGCCAGGCTCCTTATGTGATCCTGTAGTTCCATAGGGTTAGTTGTCATAAGCATCTGCAAGCTTGCTCGGTGTCTCTTCTTTGCCTTGGGTTCAGCGTTTCTGCACTTAGCTAATGAGGAACATAATAAAAGCTTTTACAGTATTTATATGTATCTGTCCTCTATCTACAGAACTGTGTAAGCATGTTCTTCGTGTATTCACATGTGTGTTTGTGTAACATTGTGCACGGCTGCGAGTGTACTTCGTGACTAATATGGCTATGTTGTGGCGTCACTAATGATGTCAGCACAGTGGTTTCCCGGCATTAGTCAACGTCATCCGTGGAGGCATTTGGGTCCTTGACCAATATTGAAGCACCTGCATCCATAAAGACATTGATTGGATATGGCTTGAATGGCTGTCTAAGAGAAAATTATTCTGCATACATGTCAGTCACTGGTCCTCCTGGGGGCTGTCCAAATAGTGAATAGTGAGTGACTTTGTGCGTTTTTGACACTTCGGGAGGGGCATTCCAGGCACCCTCTCTTCAGCACATTTAAAAAAAACTATTTTACACATAGCTTTGGGAAATTAACATACGCGTACAACTGTAACTAATTGTTTTTCATAAAGTATGTTGTTTCACTAATTATGACGTAATTACATGCACATATTACTGTGGCCATGGACTTTCATCACTGAAACATTGGGTGCTGGTAGAATGGCAGCAGGTGGATTAGAGGGAATACTAGGAGAAGCTGTGGCTTCGATGTTGGTTGGAGGTTTTGCGATGGTGGATGGAGGGGGTGATGGAGGAGGTGCAGATACTCGCTGATGTAATGGACAAGTCCCATGCATTTACCTTGCAGTACTCATGGGCCCTCCTGTATGTATTATCAACATCATTCCAGTGGAAACGTACTAGATGATTGATAAGGACAGATGTGCCCAAGCTCTGTGACGAAACAGTTGAAGGGTTAAGTTGTAGCAGCGCACATTGTGATTTTATCACTGCGGACATATTGCTGTGGCTATGGGTAGTGTCTCTACCTGCGTGCACGTTTTGTATCCCACCTTCTCTACATTTACTCAACTGATCCCACCCTCTCTTCTGCAACCACCCACCATACTACCCCCTGATTATCCTCACCCAGATTATTTATTTATTTATTTTTGCACTTGTAGCAGCGCACTGAACCCTCAGACATCAAGTGCTAGTTACATTAGGGAAAAGGGAAAGGGTGTACAGGTAAAGGTAAACAGGAAAGTAGGAAGCGTATGTTCAGGATGTTCAGCAGTAAAATAGTGACTTGGCTCTTAGGAGCTTAGGAGAAGAGCCAGGTTTTCAAGTTTCTCCTAAAGGACCAATAGGAGGGTTCCATTCTCAAGAACAAAGGAAGATTGTTCCACAGCTTGGCTTATCTAACCCTGAGTACCCCCACACACTCATCCTGCTGACACTTGTTCTACTGTCATTGTACCCCTACTGTCTCTTCCCTTATTTATTGATAAAGCATATCCACACCCTCTATACCTTTATATTGTATTCACTACTCACTTATATGATTATTATATGTGAAGAGAACAGTGTCACCTATCTTATCTAACCCTGACTACCCCACCCACTCATCATACTGATACTTTTTCAACCCTCATTGTACCCATACCGTCTCCTCCCTTATCGGTATACTATATTTGCATCCTCTATACCCCTACTCAGCAAATCCCCACCCTTTTGATGCCTGCCCACCCATATATATATATATATATATATATATTTACTGAATATGTATATATATATATATATATATACACATATTCAGTAAAAAAACATTGTTAAAGGGACGTTATGGTTAAGTTGCGCTACTAAAAACCTATGAAATTCAGTGAAAAAAACGTTATTGAAGGGACATTATGGTTCCAAGTAAAAGAGAAAAATCCCTGAAATTCGCCAGTTATGGTAAGCTAAGCTACAATAACTCGCGCCACCACCATGCACTGCTAAGACTAACATCCAGGACATCAAAGATGGCATCCCTTTAACTACGTTTTTTACTGAATTTCATAGGTTTTTAGTACCGCAACTTAACCATAACATTCCTTTACCAAAGATCTTTGACTGAATATAAATATAGACAATATAAATTGGATACATGTTTCCTAGGATTCCCTTACTTTATATACATATAACATAAAACATACTGAACTCCATACCTGCACTAGTGGGTCTGATGTTTGCGGACCATGCGTATGTTCGCGGACGGACTAGGTCAACATCAGCACTATCCAAAAACTCAGGGGGTATCTTACATTGTTGTATCATGCAATAGAAACACTGAACATGTTCAAAAACAGCACATAAATACATTACATTCAATAATAAATAAGAAGTGGAAACTGTATATGTAAGACACCAACCGTCCAATTACATAACATTTGCAACATAATGCAATATACCAAAACATAACAAATATGCCTCCAAAAGAATGACCTCACGCAAACTGCACAGCAAAAATCAGAAGCACACCTACGCAGCAGTAACAGCAAAACATAGCAAGAAACTAGTGAGTACACTACATTTATTTTATATATTTATAAACATCAGTATTAGGTACAGTAAAAATAATATATATATATTTTGTTAACACAGAAATGTCTAGTACTTTAAAATGCCTGGAAGAAAATGTTCCTCGTGATGAAATGAGTGAAAACAGTGATATTAATGGTAGAGACTACACTTCTCTTTATAAACCAATTATGACCCATTACTTTATGTGTACTTACCAAATTTTCTTTTTTAAACACACCATACAAACATTCAAAATAATACTAAACAGAGACCTTAGAAAATCATCTGCATTGAATGGAGCAAAAAATTGATCTATTGAAGGAATAGTGCGCTCAGAAATATTATTGTCCACAAAGTTCGGGCATGTGTTTCTAAGCATATGTTGATCGATCGTACAAACATTATGCACCTAACCGTAGTTTTCCTCTTTTTTACAAATGCGAAATCAGGCAGCAGGGCACGACCATCTAGTGATAATCTTATCCGTTGCTGCATCGCCCAAGGTAGACTGCCCTGGCGGCACTCATTCATATGGCCCGCCCCTGAGGTTGACATCACCAAACCTAGTGATATTCTCTGCCTATCTCCAGAACGTTACTGGGCAATGTAGCCAAACGCACCCAGTCATCACCTACGTGATAACATTAGTTGAAACAGAACACGGAATATCAACACACATCATCTCACAACACAGCGCATCCCAATTTTGAATTTAAAACAATACTTTTAAAGGAAATAGCAAAACTGTACATTTTTTAAAGCACTTTTATTTCACAATTAACACTCCGAGAACATCCGGCAATTGCCATAATCAAGCAAATGGGTAATTTTTTTCTTCATTCTCGATCCACAAATGTTTATCATGAGTCACACGGTGTTCCTTTTGGGCATATAAAGCGCATTGGACGCACTGTGAATCGCAAGGCTGTGGCATCAGGTCAGGTTGCTCCTTATCACTGCTGTCGTGTAAGAGTATATGGCCTGTGGCGATCGTCCCAAAAAGAGTCACTGTTATGCAGCCATTCACGTGTATCTGCAGCTGCCGGTTGAAAAACCCATCAGTTGGTATCTGGAATCGATGACAATCGCAGAAAGGCAGGATGTACCTGTTTAAAAACGATAACAGAAATGTGTCTCAGTAGCCAATCTTTAGTACAATTTATCATTTTACCCATTAATTCAGCCCTGTGATAAAACTAATGATGAACATGTACGTGAAACAATGGGAACACAGAGAAAACAACGTGAAAAATAGTCGTCAATTTACTTCAAAGGTTACTGCTATGCAGTATGTTCACCTCGAAATGGGATGCTGACGCTACAATGAGGGAGCAAGCTAAAGGCACAAAGAACACATAGATAGAATTTTAATTAAACATTAGCGTTGAATTATGCGTTTGTGGAACCTGGGGGAACCCACTAGTGGAGTACACGCATCTCGATGCTGCACTGCCCAGGAGCCCGGGACAAAGCCAAGTACACACACAGGTTGTATTTGCTTGTCGTTCCAATATGACACAAACAACAACCACGTACGATGTAAGCCAGCAATAATGGTCGGCTAATGATAAGTTGACATGTTGCTCTATAAAATCGTCGAAAGTAAAACGTATATAATATTTGGCATTTCCATTCTCTCGGCGTAATACAGACACTCCGTTCAGGTCAACAAATTTTCATAAAATGAAATTACATGTTCCTTTGTCCAGTTTTGGAATGGTGAACCTTATCATATTTTACAGTGTTACATCCCTCCCTGCAAGCATTCCTTTTGGAATCCTCCCTTTGTTTCAAGGCCAAACAACAATTGAACCTTACACTGTGTAGGATGCGTGGGTTTGCTGAGCTCGGAAACAAAATTTCAAGGGCGCTTACCTTGAGTCAGAATGGCAGCCAATAGCCCTTAAGATCATAGTGGCATTAGAAATATTTTTTTAAAGATATGAATTGTTTGCTACCATTTAACAATGCGGTCCACATTTCTACGGATTTACTTTGATCCTCTGGAGAACTTCGCACTCTCCACAGCGACTCCCACAGTCAGGCCACACCACCTGTCAGCTCAGCCCATTTCCTCTTCACACGGCAAAGCACGTACATTTTTTTCGCAAGCAGTAAATCTCGAGCCCTGACAAAATGTGCTCGTACGAGAATGTCAGAGGAAGCCCTGCTGCAACCCTCTATGGCCAGGCCGCTGCCCCCTGACCCCATAACCACAGTTATGTGTTAGAGGCCTATAATTTGCACACGTGTCTTTGTACTATCCCACTTTGGGTCACTAGCGAGGTGAATGGTGTGGGGGTCTTCCCACCTTACAAATACAGACACATAGTAAATACATAATAGTAATACTTTTACGTTATACTGCAGATGGTACCAAAAACAACTGCAAGCTAAGTGGATTCACACATGGTAAAGTATCACTTGGTAAGGAAACCTTCACAACAATAGGTATAATCTACCATGCAGGAACCGCAACCAGTGCAGGTCACTACACTGCATATATAAAAAACAATTGTGGATGGGTCAAATGTAATGATACTAACATTACTGTGAAACATAGATTGCCAGCAAATCTTGTAAATGCTTACTTAATATTCTTAAAACCAAAATGGACTAACTAATCTGTAAACAAAATATGACCTTCAAAATTATAACCAGTTAAACGCCAACAGGTACCTACCTGCCCCAAGATTCTGCAACATCCAAACAAATAAATAAATGCCATTAAAATGAAACAAGAAATAAACAGTTACAAAACACCAACAGGTATCTAACTGCAACAATAC
The DNA here is from genome assembly GCF_040938575.1 of Ambystoma mexicanum. Classification (NCBI taxonomy): domain Eukaryota; kingdom Metazoa; phylum Chordata; class Amphibia; order Caudata; family Ambystomatidae; genus Ambystoma; species Ambystoma mexicanum. Next base: position 1,287,720,126 of record NC_090924.1, read on the forward strand.
TACCACCACTTCCAAATAAAAAACCATACACATATTCAATTCCTCCTACTGAACTCAATAAAAGAAATGTATTGTACCACAACGTAGAAAGGTTTTTTAAAATCCAGCATGGATTTTCTTCCCACACACCCAATGATTTAACGAACAAACACAGGAACTGAGCAAATTGCACAGTACACTGGTTGGAACTATAGTACTTCTAAAGTGCTAACTATGAGGGTCTACAAAATACAGAAATATCTACTATGCAATGCAATACTCATTATAAACTACCTACACTAACATGTGTTTTTTTCTTTTATTACAGTGATTTATAAAAAATGTCTGCTCGAACTACCCATGTCATGAAAAAACTGCAAAAAACAAGGGGGGTCTTGGGAGTCTCTCTGGTAGACATTAGTCCTGGGTACGAGAGCCTTACCCAGATTCATTAGCTCACTATCTTTCACAGAGAGAAATATCCCAGTCATATCAGTCTTTGTCCTGCCTAAGGGCAGTCCAGCACCAAAATGCTAGGCAATTCTCCTCTAATCAAGAGTACCAACAGCAATCCCACACACGTGTTTCGGTCTGGTTGGACATCATTAGTAGCGTGGAGCTGTGTCTCTCTCAGAATAGTGAGCAAGGGGTCCACGTCTGGATTCCCCATGTAACTTAGAATGAGACCCAAAGTTACTTAAATATGCAAAAAACAAGGGGGATCCTTGGAGTCTCGCTGTCACACATTAGTCCTGGGTGCGAGAGCCTTACCCAGAATCTTTAGCTCACTATCTTTTACAGAGGAGAAATATCCCAATCATATCAGTATTTCTCCTGCCCAGGTGCATTCCAGAACCGAAATGCTAGTCAATTCTCCTCTCAACAAGAGTACCAACAGCAACCCCAGTGGAGTAACTTCGCTGAAAATGTTGGGGGGCGGACATGACATCTGAAAAATAAGTGGCACAACTAAATGACTGGGGAAAATCGTGTGCCATGAAAGTTGGGGGGGACAAACACCCCTGTCCCCAAATTACGCCCATGACCCCAGACACGTGTTTCGGTCTGATTGGACCTCATCAGTAGGGTGGAGCTGTCCATCTGTAAGAATAGTGACCAAGGGGTCCACGTCTGGAATCCCCTAACAATTTAGGGTTGAGGCCCAAAGTTACTTCTATATGCAAAAAACAAGGGCTGTCCTGTGATTGATATTGGTACGCTTCTTCAGAAGATAATTCCCAAGCATTTCAGAGGTAGACTGCCCCAGGGCAGGACAAAGACTGCTATGGTTGGGATATTTCTTCTCTGTGAAAGATAGTAAGTAGATAAAGACTGTGGGTAAGTCTCTCGTAACCAGGATTAATGTCTAGCAGAGAGACTCCAAAACGCCTCTTGGTAATTTGCATGAAAAACCTGCTTAAAACCACAAAAAGTCAAACAGTAAGTATATAATGATTGGACTCACAAACACCACAGCATAACACACCCATTCAAGCAAACACCTCACCATACACCACAATCCAAAATGTTTGCTTACATGGCTATCTTATGCTGCAGCGCTTCTTTCCAAATACTACAATCTTGACTGCATGGCCTGGCCAAAACTCTTCATACAGCCTCACCAAAAGAAACACTAGGTATATAATAATTATACTCACCACCACCACAACATAACACAACCATGCAAACGAACACCTCACCAATAAATACAACCCAAAAGGCTGAGTCTTCAATACCAACATTCTGAACACAATCTAACAAACAAACTAAGACACATCATGTCACTGTCCTATAAACACTATTAAACTACTACCAATCAGTACACACATTTTTGAAAACATATCCCCTATGCAGCCCCATACCACAGTCAAAATCTTTGGTAACATGGGTGTGTTATGCTGCAGTGGTTGTAGCCAGGGCCTAGAGTCTTGGGTGCATGGCCGGAGGCCTACGGCACTTCAGCCATGCACCCAAGACTTTAGGCCCTGTCCACAACCACCACAGCATAACACACCCATAGAAACAAACACCTACCAAATAACCACAACCCAAAAACATAATACATCCACCTCAAAACCTACCCACTTCAATTAACATTCTAAAAAATAATTACAACCAACGTACAAACTCTTCAATACATACCTTCTTCACCCACATATCTTCTAACAACCCAAAACCAACATCATACTAAACAAAAATAGCTAGTAGTGCGCCCAGTGTTTATATGTCTGTGGACACCGCGAACACATCGCAACCTTCTCCCACCTGAACAAATACAGCATTTGACCCATCTCTTATACCCCCACCCTCTCCAAGCACTTATACACACCAACACACTCCCCAAAATTGGATTTATGGTTACTTCCAGCGCATGTCCGCGCATCCAATATGGTGGGCAACAATTTGACGCACCTCACGCCTCATCCCAGCCAATCAGACAACACGTTGCGTGTCCGCAGACATGACGCAAGCCGCTTATCCAATCGGTGTCCTGTCCATAGAGCGAACAGGGAAGTGTATACGCGGAGTGGACATAGGGCCTCATTACGACCCAGGCGGTAAGTTACCGCCTGGGCCGTGACTTTACCACCATGGCGTAAACTACGTTTACGCCATGGTGGTTGGCGGACTTACCGCCCCATTCCGACCTTGGCGGGGCGGTAAGTCCCCAATCCCCATTTACCCTTCCCCATTCCCATTTTTGCCCCATAGGGCATAATGGGAGTGGGGAAGGCGTTAATTACGCCACCGTAAATTACGGTGGCGTAATTAACTCCATGTTCCCTTAGCGCCATGGATTTTAACACCTGCTAAAAGCAGGTGTTAAAAGCGCCATGGCGCTAAGGGAACTCGTAATTGGCGGTAAGGGGTCGGCGCAGCTAACGCTGCCGTAAACCCCTTACCGCCAGGGTCGTAATGAGGCCCATAGATATAACAAATCTTTTTGCCTTACGTTTTGTTCATTTAAAAAAAAAAAACGACTGGATGGATTTACACCAAATTAACAAAAGCACGCTTTCGGGACCAAGTCGCTGCATCTGCCGCAGATTTGGTGAAAATCCGTCCAGTGGTTTGGGCTCTAGGCGTGAAGGAAATGATTTCCCATTATGTCTATGGGAAAAAAAGAAATTTTGGGATCCCCCCTATATCTTTGCCCCCCCTTGACCAAACCTCACTAAACTTTGCAAAGTGCATTTTTTTGTGCAACATTTGGTAAAGATTTGTCCGGGGGAGCGAAGTTATAAGCCGCCCAAAAAGTGCTCTTCCTATGGGTTTAGCAACTTAACCATAACTACACGGCCACTACAGTGGGCCGTGTAATGTAACTAAAAAAATATATAAATTCATATGCGCGACTACCGCAGAAGCCAATCGATGCCGAGTTTTGGAGGCGTGTATAATCGCAGCAACGACTAAAAGTCGTATCTGCTGCTACAAAAGCGACAATCACCGCACAGCAATAGTTGTGACACTTTTCTGGGCAAACTTGTAGGCATGGATTTCATCAGACCAATGGAGATATTGTTATTTTATATCCACTGCTATAAAGAAAGATTTTGAAAAAACTATTTCAGTAACTCAAATGCTATAAAATAGACTACATAAAATGTAATCTATTTTAGCAGTCAGTGTTTCATTTCATGTATTTTTTTAACTTAGAGGGTGGCCCTTAAAGAGGGGATAGGAAGAGGGGGTGGTACAGGGAAGGAAAAAAAATTAGGATAAAACATGTAACAAAGGGATTAAAACAAAAAGGAACATAGAGCTTCTGGAGATTGCCCCCGCTGGTAGCAGTGCGGGGAACAAATCAACATAACATAACATAAATATTTGTTTTCCTATTTCCTTTTATTTTTATTTTGCTTTTTTCCAAAAAACAGTGCGGAAAATTGCCACTTTAAAATGAAAACAGGGATGGCAATTTATCTGATCTTCAGAGACAGTCTTTTACCAATCCTCTAGCGTGGCACCTCCCAGGACTACCCAATCGTGGCATATAGTGCATAGGATTTTCATCACTAAAAAATGGGGTGTCGAGTATAGTATGGCCACAGGTGGATTTGAAGTACCAGTAGCAAAAGTTGTGGGTTTGATGTTGGATGGAGGTGGTGCGATGGTAGATGGAAGTACTGATGGAGGAGGGGCAGATGCTCGCTGACTTAACGAACGAGGCCCATGCATCCGGATCTTGTGGGGCTGATGGTCCTTCCTGTATGCATCGTCAACATCATCCCCAGATGATTGATAAGCACAGATGTCCCCAAGCTCTCTGATGGAACATTCAAGGGGCCACGTCCTAGCATTTTCTGGCACAAGGTGCATTGTACCTCCTCAGCCTCTTTTCTGCAACAGTATGCCTTTAAACTGAAGCATCTCCAACTGTCAGATGTAGTCTTCATTCCTGTAGCCCTCTTCCGTGTTGTGGACCGATTCGGAACCCAGACCACATTGACCTCACTGCTGCCACTTGGGTCATACATGCTGTTAAAAGTCTGACAGGGGAGGAAAATATAAAACACCAAAAATGACAACACAAAAAGGACAATGCCACAAAAAATTCAAAATCTTTAAAAAGAAAAGAAAAAAAACCTAAAACAAAGAATGGTCAAACAGAACAAATAACAAGACAGGGGAAAAGAGGATTAGGTAGAAAATGGGTAATAAGGATGGAGAAGTAAGGTATGAGGAGCCAACGGTTCTTGCAGTCAGTCAGAAACACTGTTCATTAGCAAGGACTGAAAGCAATGATAAATAGAAAGTGATTTGCTTTGGGTGTTGTGAATATCTGCGGCTACGGAATCTCGCATGTTCTCATTGGTCAACTTTTCATGCACGGATCTTGTCATACTGTGTGGGTGAAGCCGCATCTAATCATCTCATGCTGCCATTGGTTGAATGTGTTGACGGGAATATTTGTCATGTGTACTCACACAGCTTCAGTGTGTGTTCTGATTGGTCAATGGCGCACGTGCGGCATTCGCCATACACCGTGGGTGGAACCGTGTCAATGAACCGTGCCAACTGATTGGGCCCTTTCGTCGACGCAACTATGTAGTGAGCACAATCCGATTGGTTGGCGCGGAAGGCACAAATGCGCGTACCTGTGTCAATGAAACCAGAAACCTGATTTGTCAATGGAATGCGCGTAGCTGCGTCAATGTACCCTGCCGCCTGATTTGTCAATGCCGCATGTGTGGATTTCATCATACGGCATAGGCGTAGCCACATCAACGAACTGTGCTGTCTGATTGGGGCCTTTTGTTGATGCAGCTATACAGCGAGTGCAATCCAATTGGCTGTTGCGGAAGGCGTAAATGCGTGTAGCCGTGTCAATGAATCTGGCCAGCTGTATGGTCAATGCTGCACGTGCATATTTCATCATACAGCGTGGGCGTAGCCGCATCAATGAACCGCGTCGCCTGATTGGCCCCTTTCCTCGATGAGGCTATATAGTGAGCACAACTTTATTGGTTGGCACAGAAGGCGCAAATGTGCCTAGCCATGTCAAAGAATTCCACCAGAACCCCACCATCTGACCTGTAAAAGCTGCACTTGTGGATCCCAGCATGGGCGTAGCCCTGTTAACAAACCGCGCACCTGATTGGGCCCTTTCATTGACACAGCTATATAGTGAGTGCAGTCCGATTGGTCAGTGCGGAAGGCCACTGCCTGATTGATCAATGCTGCACATGCAGATTTCATCATACGGTATGGGCATAGCCATGTCTACGAACCATGCTGCCTGATTGGTCAATGTGGTATGCGTGGATTTTTCTCATACAGCGTCGGCGTAGCCGCATCAACTAACCGCGCCGCCTGATTGGGCTCTTTCGTTGACGCTGTTACACAGTGAGTGCAGTCCGATTGATCAATGTTGCACGCATGAATTTCATCATAACCTTGGCTACGAAAAGCAATCAGTGATTGGTTTGTGAAAGTAGCCACAGATACTCTCCATATTTTTCAGGCAGCCCCTTTACTTTTCCTCATTGCTTTTTGGATCTTGGTTCCTACACATCTGTGTAATCCTTCAAGAATTGTTCAAACTTGCACTTGCAAACGTTATTTTTCCAATTCTTTTTTTTCTCACCTTACTCCTAAACCTCTTTTGTTTGTCTTGTATTTTGTGGTATGTATACCTTTAATATTCTACTATTCTTTTAACGTTTTTTCATTTTAAGTGGCAAAGTCTTTTTTTGTGTTTTTTTTTTTTTGTATTATTTCATAATTCTCCCAGTTTGACAAGTCAACCGAACATGGCAGTGACAAGGAGGTGGTTTGGATCTCTACTGCTTTACCTCCCCGCAAGAAGCACTGTGGGATGAAGACAACAGCAGAGAGCTGGAAATATGTTAATGTGCAACAACACAATAGCCGGAAGGAGGTAGAGGATGTCATGTTCACTTTGTGCACAAATACACTGCAGAGTGGTCCAGTGTTGGCACTGTTTCAAAATCTGGGGACCTCGGTGCTAATTCAGCACCCACTAAGAATTCACTGGGATGACGTTGATGAGCCATACCAGTGAGCTAATTTTAAACATAAACTAAAGGCGCACAGCCTCAGTCGGCACAGCAGTTTCTTAGAAACATCTCCCCCTCTGTCCAGACAACATCCTATGTGCTTCCGGCTACATCACCACCAGAAAGAGGTGATGTCTTCAGCTGGTACCACATTATCTACTGAACCTCCTCCAGCCAACAATCTGCTGCAGTACAAAGTTATGTGTTGCACATGTCACAATTCGGTTGTGTCGGGAGATGCCACCCTGCCTGGTGTGGTAAGAATCATTTTTTTTCTTTTTTCGTTTAGAGGTCATGTCTGTGAGGCCCTGCTCTCTGCTCGTGTACTTCGTAGATCCCACTTGACGGAAACAGAACCAGGCCCAGAAACAAGTCCCCTTTGGGGTTACACAGAATATACTCCACATAGCTCCAGCTCAGATCACCAGTGGACAGCGAACAGCAGCCGCAAACCCCCATCCACACCCTCCCCGCCTCATGCTGGGATTACAGGCACACTCCACCACGCCAGGCGTGAATCATTTGTAAGCTCCATGTTCGCTGCCACCAGTAGTTATCTTTTTTTATGTGGCAATTTTACCCCTCTTTTGTGAAAACATAGAAGTAAAAAACATGGAAAATCTCCTAAAAATATGTGCCCTTTCTTAACCTATTGTTATATGTATTAAACCCTAATGTTCTTCCCTACACAGTTTTCTCCTTTCTCCTTCCCTCTCCCCCAAAACGGCCCTTTTAAGGGCTACGTTTTCAGTAATAAAAGCAGACAATCAAAAACACAGACTTTATAAATGAACCAATAATGCTTAATTGGTCCTTAATTGTGTGTTAAAAACACATTTGTTTATGTTTTTATTATAGCCGCGGCTATCATTGATGATAGCCGGAGGTACAATGGCAGTAATGCCAGTGGGCGTATAGCTGCGACTAAGTGATTTGGCGTTTAGTATCTGGGGATACGACCTTAATCAATTGCATTATTCATGGTAGCCACGGGTACAATGATGGTTATGCCAGTAACCATGGTTACAATGAATGTCTATGGGCCCAGGGAGCCTATTCTATAGAGTCTTATGTAGTCCTGAAAAGTTCTATTTTGAGATATATCGAGTGCAGTCTTTTTGCAAATGTACTGTAACACTTTAATGACTTTCTCTTCATCAACCATAAATATAACAGTTTTTAAAAGTTAAATAAGTATGCAAAGTTTTTTGTAAAAATATTTATTTGGGGGGAAAGTGGTTGTGGGATTTCTTTTTATTTTAGTATTTACGCATGATAGATCTTTTTCATCAGCCCAGTTGTCTGCATTGTTACTACCTATTATTCATTTCAGATCATTAATGTCTTTTTTCACTGATTCTATATAATTTTTAACATTCATTAACATTTCTTTCATTTCTTTTAACGTGTTCTCGAGTGTATTTGTTGGGTGGCTGTTACTTAATCCTTCTAGATACTTGAATCACTTCTTCATCTGTTCAAAATATTTTAATAAATTGAAGACATAATTGACTTTAAAATACTTTTGCTGGTAGCATAGACATTTAAAAACAGTAAGCTAAGGTATACCTATATGCAGAAGGATATTGGTTGCTTACAAATATCATTCTTAGTCACATTTTACATAAACATAAGGAATAAACTCACACAATCCAGAATGTTCCGTCCTCTCCTGTGGCTGCTTCTCTTCAGCAACTTCCTTCATTCTTTCCCCCTCAGTGGGATAATTTTCTTCAAGCCACTCAATGTAGTTGTCCATTGTAGGGTGAGAGTAAAAAACACGGCCATGTTTTTGATTGATGTTTATATGTAGTTTCCTGAGAAAGTTGTGTTTAAGGAGATTGTGGAGTTAAAGAGGGTATAGATATACTTTTGCTGAAAAATTCAGAAATGGCGGCAATTTCAGAAGGAGATTGTGTCAATATATTATGTGGAGTGTCAGATGATGATTCTCATTGCTCAGAAGATTGTGGAAAAATAGAGAATTTTGAGAATGGGAATAATAGTGATGTTGAGGACATAGGTGATGAGTTTTAAAAGCATTGGCTAAGTACGTTTTTATGTTCTGGTTCTATAATATTAGTTTAGATGGAGCATTTGAAATGAGTAGTTTGTGTGCAAATTGTGGAGACATATTTTTAACAGGGAGCACAGGTATTTCTCTTTTTGGGAAAACAATGAATTAGTCATCTAAGGAAAGAGCACAGAGACATTTTGCAAGATTGTTTCAATTGTAATAGAGAGGAGTATTTGTCTGAATGAAAATGTATTTTTGGTTATATATAGGCACAAAAACACAAAGGCTCTTTTAACAGCCACCCATCAAAGTTTTGAAATATTGAAAGTGAAAATGTTGTTTTATGCCTATTTTTTTGTATAGCGATGGGTACCTTTATGCTCGTGGCTGAAAACCAGTGAATGAAACGTCACACCATCTCAGGGACTTCTATAGCCGCAGGTATCAGCAAACCAATGGGACATTGTGTATTTTGGCCGGCTGGTGTAGCCGCGGTTATAACTGTCGTCAGAGCCATGGCTATACTAATGCAAATTTCTGTGCTGTAATCATATTATTTCATGGATGTTATAGTACACAATTTTACATGTCTTTTTGATTACATCCCCTCAAGTGTACGCTTGTGTCGTTTGAACTTTGAAACCTTGTTAATATAATTTTTGAGTATATTGAAAAAGTATGTGTACCCCCAGATACAAGCAGGCATTCATACCCATGGCTATCCACAAGCCAATGAGCTGTTGTGTTTTTTGGCGGGTTTATGTAGCAGTGGTTATGAATGCCTATTTGTAGCTGCGGCTATTAGTATATATATTTCTGTGCAGTAATCAAATTATTTTATGGATGTTACAGCACACCATTTTACATGTCTTTCTGATTCCATGTCCTCACCTCAACGCTTGTGTAATTTAACTTTGAAACCTTTGCTATATGTGTTTTTGAATGCATCAAAACATGTATGCGTACTCGCGGCTATAAGGGATTGTTCAGGGGTAGCATAGCCGTAGCTGTGACATTTTTTATTTATTTTTTAATATTTCGATATTATCTGTATGATATGTTATGATATTTATAATGCGCCTGTACACAAGTGTTTCTAAGCGCCACAAGACAGGGAGGGGAGACAAGACAAATGATCCTACTAGGCCTTGTGACGTTGTGATTGTGCAAGTGCGACAACGAGAAGTGCAGGGGGAAGTGCAGTGGAAGGTAGGGGGAAGTGCGATCAGGGCAGCATGGCGCTGAGTAAATGCAGCCATGGCAGCATGTCTCTGGGTAAGTGCAAGGAGGCAGGGGGCCTTAGGGGTTACAGTTACAGCTCCTAAGTGCGCAGTAGGCCCAGAGGAAGAGCAACGATACTGATCATGGAGGAGCCTGGTGCCCAGTGAGACTCCGAGGGTACCAAGCAACCAGTCGGTGCCATAGACGGGTAAGTTAGCAAGGAAGCGAGAGAGAGAAGACAGAGGAGAAAAGGAAGGTCTTGATCCGCTTCCGGAACTTCAGGTGGCCGGGTTCAAGTTTGAAGGGGCAGGGAGGCCGTTCCACAGAGTGGCACTTGCAGAGGAGAGAGATCTATCCTCCACTCTCTGCTTGGTGAAGCGTCTGACACAGAGACATTTAGAGGTAGCTCACTGAAGGCCTCTAGAAGGAAGGTATTTAGGCAGAGAGAGCCTTGTGGATGATTCAGAGGGTCTTGAAATTGATCCTTGCCACCACCGGGAGCCAGTGGAGATATTTCAGGGCAGGAGAGATGTGGTCCCTGGGCTTGAGGCCAAGGATAAGTCTTGCAGTCCTGTTCTGGATTAGCTGCAGGGGCAAAGAGTAGAGTTAGGAAGATTGAGAAAGGGGCTGTTGCAGTAGTCCAGCCTGGAGCAAACCAGGGCTCTGGAGACAGTCAGCTTCTGGTGGAAGGGGTGAAAAGGTAGAAAACCTTTCAGGAGGTGCAGCGGGAAGTGGGCCTTCTTGGTCTGTGATGTGAGGAGAGAAGGAGAGAGTGGAGTTGAAGATGACACAAATGTTTTTTGCCTCACAGGAAGGCGAGGGAAGAGGGCCCAAGGAGGGCGGCCAGAGTGAGAGAGGGAAAGCGGGAGCAGGGGTCCCAATGAGAAGCATCTCAGTCTTAAAGGCGTTAAGGCAGAGATCATTGGAGGTGCCCCAAGCCTGAATCATAAAAGACAATCAGGAATGAGCGAGGAAGGAGAGGAGGCTGAGGGAAGACTGAAAGAGAGTTGAAAAGTTAGAAGAGAAGGTGGATATCAGGTGGTCCAAAGGGGCCAGATAGACATTGAAGAGCCAGGGTGAGAGGATAGAGCCCTGGGGGACACCACATGTGGAGAGAGAAGTGGATGAGAGAAAGGACCCAAGTTGGACCTGGAAGAGTCAGTTCAGGAGGAAGGAGGCCAGCCACACTAGGGCCTGATTGTGATGCCCAGGTTATCACAGAGTCGATTGATCAGGGTGAAGTGATATCCGTATCAAAAGCAGAGGGAAGGCCAAGGGGGATGAGGACAGAGGGAGAGCTGTAATCAGGAATAGAGAGCAGATCTTCACAGGTGTTCAGGAGAGCAGGTTCCATGCTTCCTGCTGCTCTGAAGCCAAGACTGATGGTCGTGGAGACTACCAACAGATTCAGTGTGAAGAGTAAGCTGGGAGATGCCCAGCTTTTCCATGAGTTTTCCCAGGAAAGGAGTGATAGAAATCAGGCGATAGTTTGCTGGACAGGTAGGATCGGCAGAAGGCTTTTTTGGTGCAGGAGGGGTACTCAAGGGAGTGCTTGAGGAGAGAGGGGAAAGATCCAGTGGTGAAAGAATGATTACAGAAATAAGCCAAGGCAGGTACGAGGGTGGAAACATGGTCCTTAATAGTTCTGGAGGAGAAGGGGAGCACCTGTTTGGACGACACTTTCATAGATCGGACTTGTCTGGAAACATTGTCAGGTGTTGTCAGAGAGAAGGAAGAGTAGAGGGAGAGGCGGCTATAGGGGGCCTGGGAGCGGTGGAGGGAGAGAGAGAGGAGGAGGAAAGCAAAGACAGGATGTCCTGAGTTTTAGTGGTGAAATAAGATGCTAAGGCTGTACAGAGGGCCTGGTACGGAACAGGAGAGGTGGGGACTACAGTAGGATTGGCCAGCACTTTGCAGATTTTAAAGATTTCAGCCGTGTTGTTAGAGGCTGCAGAGACATGGGCTTGAATATGGACCATCTTTTTGGAGAAGGCGGGGAGTATGTATTTCCTTTGGAGCAGGTAGCAGACCAGTTCATCCGAGGATTCACCCAAAGCCTTCCACTTCCTCTCCGTCACCCTGCACTTGCGTTTCAGGGTGGCAAGGTCGAAGTCATACCAAGAGTTGCACTTGAAGGTATGCTTCATGCAGATTCTCATGACAGGGGCAAGGATGTCCAAGGTATTGGAGATGGAAAGATGAAGGTGTCAGGGTGGGAGTTAGCCGCAGGAGTAGGAGGAGCAGAGAAAGTTGAGGTAAAGTCGGCCGCTGTCATTCGCTTCATGGGCCGAATGACCAAGAAGGAGGGTGGCAGCGCTAGGGAGGCCTTATCTGGGGAACAAGAAGTTTCAGATGGGAGGAGAGCAGAAAGTGGTCGGTCCAAAAGAGAGGCGTAGTAAGAGGGTTAGAGAGGGGGATGCCTGAGGAGATGAGAACATCTAAGGTGTGTCCGGCAGAGTGAGTCGGACCAGAAGGTAGAATGGAGAGGGAGAGAGAATCGCAAAGGTTGCATAAGAGCCCGGAGGAGGGATTAGAAGCATCCAGTTGGATGTTGAGGGAAAGTTTGGAGGTAGAGGAAAGGAGAGAAGACGAGCGGTGAGCCCATTCTGAGAGGAAGAGGGTAATCTGGCCAGGTGGCCTGTAGATGGTGGTCACAGACTAGGAGAGATAAAGAGCCTGCGGACCAGGCATTCAAAGGAGGAATAGGCCTGTGTAGTAATGACAGCAGCAGGGACCCACTCAGGAAAGATCAGGGCCACGCCACCCCTGGGCCGATTGGTTCTTGGTTCAGAGAGGATCTTGTAGCCATCAGGGAGGAGAGTGTCAAAACTTATGACAGAGCTGGCTGTGAACCAAGTCTCAGTGAGTGCGAGGAGATCCAGGTCAAGGTCTTCGAGGTGGCAGATGACAGAGGAGCCAACTAATTCCAGTCAGCCACACAGCTTTAAAACTAGCCATGATATCTGTTCTCCTTTTCAGTTTCTGGGATAATTATTCTTAGTTTGAATGTGTACTAATAACAGGAGTGGACTATGCATGATATCTGTGTTTTGGCGTTTGCAATTGGTTGGTTACTATTTATTTATTTTATTTATTTATTGGATATTTGTCAGGTGCCTATGCAACAAATGGTGTTTCCGGAATGGAGTACTTGGATGTGATAGGTTGCAGTGAAAATATGTTGCCCATTTTAGTAGTTTGTTTTCTACAGTCCTGTTTTTGTGCTATTCGTTTTTGAAAAGTATGATAGCCACCATTTTGTAGACCTTTGTCATTCTGATTGCAGAACTCACACTGTGCAGCTGCAGAGTCTGTGGCTGTTGTGGAGATCTGTTCATTCTTTGGAATATTTGAAGATGAGAGTACATTTTTATCTATTTGATGCTTTATTTGAACTGTGGTACATTTTTATGTATTTGATGCTTTATTTGAACTGTGGTTTATATACGATATATGTTTAGTAAGTTCATGTTTTTGAGTTTGTAAAGGCTATACCTTTGATGTTTAAAGAAGGGTTTTTCTGGTTTACTTGTGTGTTTTAAGGAGAGTGATCACGCAGCAGTCCATGGTAATCTATGGTTATCTGTGACAGAACATTGTTGGCATTTATAAGTTGTTTCTCGCCGTTTTGCTGAAGGTTTTATTTGCTAATATGCTCTTAATGGGGCTTTGTGAAGTTCTTTTTTGTATCTTACTGTAAGTGTTAAAAACAACAGTGGCACTGCTGCATATCTAAAAGATGTGTGGCAAGAATTGCTGAAAGTTGTTGATTAGGAAAGAAAATGGATTTCAGTTTGAAGATGTAGGTTTGTACATCGAGGTGCATGTTATAGAACCACTGAGTATACTTGCACATGTGAAAATAACAAAATGATCAGAGAGCAGGAGAAATGTGCATTTTTTACAGTGGTTTGATAACCACTGATGGTGTTTTCAAAAGCATTTTGTGTGGTAATTTGAAAAGGTGTGGGTTTTAAAAAGAGTTGTTATGCTGCAGTGTATTTTACTGTATGATTATCCATGAGGGAAAACAGATTGCATTCATTTGCTCGACGTTGTTGTTGTGTTAAACCCAGTGCTTAATTTTCAAAATAATATGTGTCGGGGTCAACATTTATCTTTGGCAGCTAACAGTGCTTTAAGACATTCACTCAAGTAGAAAACAGCCCTGTGGGTTGCAGTGGTGTAAGGCAACCTAACCTCAACTCAGACTCAGTAAGCATGAGCCAAGGAAGTGTAAGCATTCATCATACAGCATGCACGTCACCAGCGCACACTTCCTTCACATACAGTGTATATACCATTAGCCCTAGCAGTTAAGTTTCCACTCATAAAGAACATAGAAATGTCCTCAGTAGTGCAAGCTCCCCTTATGTAAAAGGGACACATAATGGTTTTCCAAGAGCAACTTGTCCTAATATAAATAGTCCTCAGCAGTGCAGTCTCAGCTCACAAATAGCAGTTGCAGTATGGGCTTGGCTCTGCCTGCTCCCTCATGTACAATAGGCACAGTACGGGCATCAGCAGTGCAATTGCACCCCACATGTTACAGTTACAGCATGACAGTGCTTGCTCCAGTTGCATAGTTTAGACATAGCAGTGGCCGTGCAAGGTCCGATTTTCTTAATTAATAACAATTGTCACAATAGCAACCATATGTAAGCCAGGACACATTCATTTCTGTTAAAATTTCAATGTACAACGCTCTGCAAAAAACTAAAATTACTCTTGACGTGTATTTATAAATATCAATGTGGCACATTATTGTGAAAATATGCACGGGGGCGACTGATGGCATCATTACACATTCCCTCACTTTGCAATCATTGCTTATGATGAGCATACAGGAAGGCCCATGATGAGCACCTCACATGTTTAAAATCGAGAACAAATGTCAGAGGCTGGGGGAGCCACCAGGGGGTGCTGATATGCTCTGCCGCTCCTCTGTCGGTCTCCTCGTTAGGGCTGGTAAAAAAGGGCCCTGAGCCCCCCTAGACCTCTGAAGGGACCTGACCCCCCCCAGAGTGGCATGACCCCTCGGAGCGTGCCACGAGAGAAATCCCGGTACCCGAAGGAGACCCAGGGCCCTGGATCCAGACCTGTTTGTTGCCACCGAAGTAAGGGGATCCAGCTTCCTGCCTGTCGCTCTCTGGCTTCAGTGCTCTGGCCGAGTTTGGGGGAGGGGACCTGTTCGGTCCATGTGGCCTCTCCCCCCCTCCATTGTGGTGATCTGCGTGCCGTCCTGGAACCCGCTGGCCGCCCTCCATCCCCAAGCTGGTTGGACCTGATTGTTTCCCCCCAGAGGCCGGAGGAGCTGGAGACGGGAGTGGGTGAGCCGTGAGGTGGGTGTCTGACGGCGGGAGACGGGGGACGCGGCTGCCTCTGCACCTCCCATCGGCTGGAGGGAGAGAGACCGCTGCCTGTGGGGCTGCGGGGACCCATCCCCTGGAATCCTGCTGCGGGGTGACTGGGGGTCGCTGGAGTGGTCGACCCCGCTGTGTGTACGCCCCGCGCTGCAGCTCGCCCTGGAAACTGCGGCCCGGCGAATACATGTATTTTTTTGTCTTCTTTCTTCGTTCCTTTCCCCCTCTCTGCAAAGACTGATTGGGCCCGAGTCTGCCCCCCAGAACTGGGCATTGGAGTGCGGGGGACTCTATGAGAAGCTTGGGGGAGGAGCGGGTGCTGTGAGTCCTCACCCTGCAGATCGAGGAGATTCTTCTGGTGGCTGGAGTTCTGGCTGCCTCCGGAGGTGAGGAGGTCCGGGATCTGAGTGGAGTCCTCTTGCAAGTGTAGTGGAGATCATCCTTTGGAGCCACTTTCCCAGAGCGGGCCCTAGGCGCTCCGGCGCCTTTGTTGATCTAGGAGTGGTTCCACCTCTTGTCACCTCTGAAAGTTAAACAGCTCCAAAGCCTGCTTGGCTGGCATAGACCCTCATGCTTCTTCATTAGGGAGGTCGCACCAATCACTGTACCTCCGCCTGTTCTGTGTGAAGTGTTGGAGCCTGGGAGCCCTACGGAGTAATCACTGCTTGATCTTCTATGTGCTTGTAGAGGGGCCTTTCCAAAGGAGGGTTGATGGTTATGCTCTGCTGCACCTGTTACGCTGGTAGGTGCTGATTTGACTTTGGCCGTCTTCCTATTCCGTTCCTTGTCTGGTTGCGATTCCTGTGCAGTAACCCCTTGCCAGTGCCTAGCAAAACTCTGGGCTTTCGATCAGGGAGGCTTGCTCCTCCATGAGCTGGGCTGAGTCACTCCAGAGGTTCTGCCGATCTCCTGCTGCCCCGCCCACATCCCCCAGTATGGCGACATCCTCGAACCTAGAGTCCATGGACACTGCCTCGGTCGCTAAGGGCATGGCAGCTCTCCTGGAAGAAATTTGCGGATTCAGGGCGGACATTACGGGAAGGTTAGACCTGCTGGACAGAAAGGTTGAGGCCATGGATGATCGAGTTCAAGCCTTAAAGACTAACACCTCCTCCAATGACATACTTGAGACCCAGTTGGAGGTCCGTCTGGCTGAGCTGGAGCGTAGGGAAGAGAAACACGCTCTTAAACTCGATGACCTAGAAAATAGGGGGAGACGCTGTAATCCCCGCTTTATGGGCTTTCCGGAGAGAGAAGGTGAGACGCAGCTGGAGATCATCAGGGCTGTCAATGCTGTTGTCCGGTCACTCTTCGACGACTCCAACATTAATAAACCAACTATTGACAGAGTACATAGGGCGGGTGCTCCTAGTGGATCTCCTCGATCGATCCTAGTGAAATTTCATTACTTTTCAGAGAAGAGCAAAATTCTGGAGCTGACCCGGAGGAGGGGCCCGGTCACTTTGGAATCTGCGCAAATTTTGATTTTTCAGGACTTGTCTGCCTTCACCGTAGCAAAGTGTCGTCTTTCCCATTGACCAGAATGCTCCAATCGAGGGGAGTGCGCCACAGATGGGGATACCCCTTTTCACTCTCTTTTGAACTAGAGGGTCACAAATATGCGTTAGTTACGGAGGATGACATTCACAGAGTGTCCCGGGAGCTGCTGGGTGAACCCGGCATGGTGCCTGAAGGATCTTATCAGTGGAAAAGTGTGCCAAGCCCCCTCAAAACCAACAATTCTATGGAGGGGCATAAGGTTCGGGGCCACAGAAAGATCGGAAGGGTAGCCCCTGCATCCCCGGGAGCATCCACCGACGGATGGCACTATGGAAGGGGGCATGATTTCTTCTAGGGATGCCATATTTTTCACAGTCGTTAGCCGGCCCAGGACCCTTTGTAGGAGTTGTACTTTGCAGTCAGTCTTTCTGCATTGGAGTAATGGCTTATTAGCTTTCTGGCTGCTTGGTCACTCGTGCCAAGGCCTAGGGCTGGGATGGGAAGGGGGGCGAAGTGGTTGGTTTAGTCTGTGTTAAATAGAGCTGGGGAGTGGGCTCTTGGTGTAGCTTGGTGGGGTTTGATAGCCCGGGAGAGGAGGCACAGGTGGCCCGGTCTAGCGACACTGTTTCCGTTGCTTTGGTTGCAGGCGCTCTGGCAAGGGGGGGGTGAGGGGATGGGTTTGTTGCTTTGGTTAGTTTACTTAAGTTGTCTCTTGTCATTACCAGATGTTGGGGGGTGTTGGAGGGATACAGTTCTCTTCGGCTGGGATTTTTGGTCATGGAAGCAAGGTGGGCTGTGGGGTCCATTGCGTGCTTTATGTGGGGTCCTGAGATGCATCCTTCTCCCCAATGGTTCAATTGACTCAAGCACTGACAGTGGGATCACTAAATGTTCATGGACTTAATTCACCTGCTAAGGGATCAATGGTGGTGAGGGAATTCAACAGACTCCAGTTGTACTTCCTTTTTGTACAAGAGACACATTGGGTTAAGGGGAGGGAACCAGATCTGAAGGCTCAATCCATACAACACACTTTTTCTTCGCCATATGTATCTAAGAAGCAGGGGGTGGCTCCCTTGGTGTCTTCTAAAGCCCACTTCACGCTAAAAGCCCAACGCTCTGACCCTGAGGGGCATTTCATAATGGTTAAAGGTGAAGTGAGAGGTAGATTGCTCACAACAGTTTGTGTCTATGCCCCTAAAGAAGCCCAAGATTGTTTCTGGAAGGCTATGTTGAAGAAAGTAGCAGCTTTTACTGAGGGTATTCTTCTGGTGGGTGGGGATTTTAATATGGTCCTTGATTCAGAGAGGGACAGGAGGGCAGCGACTCCCCACACTGATTTGCGTTACCAAAAGAGGTTGGCCACAACATTTCTAAGGGTGAACGAGGAATTGGGGCTGGTCGACTCCCATGAGCCAAAGCAGGGGCTTGATCCCTATTTTACCTTCTTTTCTCATTCCCACTCAGTTTTTTCTAGGATAGATTACATTTTGGTGGACTCTGCGGTTCGGGAGCATATTTCAGACTTTACGGTCGAATCTATCCCTTGGTCTGACCATGACATGGTCATAACTAGTTTGGGAGTCCCTCCTCCTCCCACCGACAGGCACGGTTAGTCATGTAATGATCTTCTGTTGCAAGATATGCAAGATAAAGTGCCCTCCCAGGCGCTCCTGACTGCAATAAACAAATATTTTGCCATTAGCTACAATAGTGAAGTTGGAGTAATGGGGGACTGGGAAGCGTTCAAAGTCACTATCCGGGGGACGCTCATGGAGATGGGCTCGAGGAGGAAGAGGGAGATGGCCATAGAGGAGAAGAAGCTGAGGGAGAAAATAAGGGCTATCCAGCCTGGTGGGAAATAAAGATCGCAAATGTTCCCGGGCAAATGGGCCGAGCTTCAGCGGCTCAGGGGCAAATTGGCAGCTCTGCTGGTGGGCCAGACCGAGAGGAAGTTGGCCTTCCTCAAACAAAAGTATATGGAGAAAGACGAGAAAGCTGACAAGATTTTAGCCTGGAGACTGAGGGAACTTAGAAACAGTAGGAGAGTAGACTCCATTCGCTCCGGGGAGGGAGAGAAATCTCTAGATGACGCCTCGATTCCGGAGCAGTTCCATCAATATTATGAGCTCTTGTATACCTCTGGATACAGGGGGGATGTCTCAGATATCGATCGCTTCTTAGACTCCCTGCCTGTTCCCTGTCTACCCTCAGAGGCTGCTGGCCTACTTGAAATGCCCATCACGCCACAAGAGGTAGTAGATGCCATTGGTACTCTTAAGGGAGGCACCACACCAGGTGACGATGGATTTACGGTGCGGTTTTATAAGTCTTTCCGCTTTGCACTGGCTCCATTCCTGTCCAAAATGTTTAATAAGGCCCTGGAAACAGGCAAATTACCTCGCTCCATGATGTCAGCCCTTATTGTTGTAATTCCCAAGGAGGGTAAGGATCCTACCCTCTGTCAGTCCTATCACCCCATATCGCTCTTGAATGTAGATGTTATGATTCTGGCCAAACTCCTGGCCAATAGATTAGCGAAGCACCTTCCGTCCCTGGTCCATGGAGATCAGGTTGGTTTTATCCCTGGAAGGCAATGAGCAGACAATATAAGAAAGATGCTGGATCTTATGTTTGAGGTTTCGAATCGTGACCTGGAGGCCTATCTCCTTTCGCTAGACTCTGAGAAGACATTTGACCGTGTCGAGTGACCTTACATGTGCAGAGTCCTCTGAAAAATGTGTATAGGGGATAGATTTTGTGGGTGGGTTTCTACATTGTACAACCACCCCTCTGCAAGTGTTTCGGTCAATGGGACTGCTTTGGCCCCCCTCAGCCTCTCTAGGGGTACCCGACAGGGATGTGCCATGTCTCCCCTTTTGTATGCCTTGGCAATAGAACCCCTGGCCATTGCTATTAGATCAGACCCCAGTATTACTGGGATTCATTGTGGCGAACATGAATTCAAGTTGTCCCTTTTTGCAGATGACATCCTGGCTTACTTGGCCAACCCTTCCGATTCCCTACTGCCACTTCTCGGTCTAATCCAATCCTTTGGTGCCTTTTCTGGTCTCAAGATTAACCTTTCTAAACCGTGTATAATGCCCATGGGAAATAAGGACCTTGAAACCAGAGGAAAATTTGAACTGAAGGGTATGAGAATAGAGAATAATGCCACCCTCTACTTGGGTGTGTCTGTCCCTAGAGACCTTAGTATGCTATTTGCCTCCAATTTTCCCGGGGTTTTGGCAAAAATTACTAAAGACCTCTCGCAATGGGCGCCGCTGACTCTCTCCTGGTTTGGCCGCATGTCACCGTTAAAATGAATATCCTCCCCTGCCTCCTCTATCTGTTCTCTGCCCTCCCCATTGCTCTTCCGGAATCTTCCTTCACGACTTTGCAGTCTCGGGTGCAAAGATTTGGGCTGGCAAAAGAGTGAGGGTTAAGCATTCGACCTTAACTTTACCGAAAACCTGTGGGGGATTCGGATTCCCTGACTTTAGGCTCTATTACAAGGCAGCCCAGCTTCAGGTGATGCTAGAACATATGAGGGATGATATGGGCACCTACTGGGCTTATATTGAAGATACTCACACCCACCCCAAAAAGGTTAGGGACCTGCTTTGGTCACCTGCCAAAGCCATACCGGTTCGTTTTAGGAGCCATCCAACTCTGGCTGTGCTGTGGAGATCTTGGAAGCCGGATAGAGATAATAAGCACTTGTCCTCCTGGCCATCTCCCCTGACTTCCATCTGGGTGCCCCCCTTCAACTTCGGAGCTAAGGGTTTCTGGGACACTCAGTCGTGGTCGGATGAGGGGCTGGAGAGGATGGCCCAACTTTTTCGCCAAGGTGTCTTTATTGAATACGATCAGATCTCTGAGGTTCTGGGTGTCGACCAGCTTACGATGTTTGAATACCTCCGCCTTAAGGGGATTTTTACTCGTTCCAAATTGATAGCTCACCTGACTCGTCCCCTTACACCCTTTGAGAAAGTCCTGGTGGCATTGGCGACTAGAAAGGGCTCCTTGTCTAAGATATAAAACTCTAGTTACGGCCAACCTAAAGGGGAGACAGCCCTTGAAGCGCATCTGGGAGGAGAGAATGGGGTTCTCCCTTGACGAGCAGACATGGAGGGCAATATATGGGTCTGTTCTGTCTGGGTCTCTGTACACCTCAGCCATGGAGCATGGCTTCAAAATGCTCCATTCCTGGCACCGGCCTCCAGCTACCCTTTCGAGAATGTTTGAGGGAGTATCCCCTCTTTGTCCTAGGGGGTGCTCCCAGCGGGGGACTTGGTACCATATGTGGTGGGAGTGTTCGATGGTCCAGGTTTATAAGTCCGAGCTGCTCAGCTGGATTAAGGGTATTGTTGGCTCTGCTCCCTCCCTTCACCCCTTAGAGATTCTTTTTGGTGTCACAGCTCCGGACTATGAGGCAAGTTCTTACCCATAGGTGGTTGTAGCGACTCCCTATAGAGCTGAGTGGCTCAGTAAGCTGTCAGCCATTTTTTTGTATGACAAGCTAGCAGCTATAAGTAACAATCAAATGGAGTCTTTCCTTCTGAATTGGTCTACTGTTCTCCTGAGTGTTGATTGTGGCTCTTTGAAGCTATAGCTTTTTGGTATTGGTCGAGCCTGTTGATTTTCCTGGGGTTTGCTTTTCACCTGTGATCCCATTGAATCTCTGTACTAGTACCTGATCTCACTCTGTCAGTTATTTGGGAATGTTTTGTCTCACTGCGTGCTTCCTTGTTAGGCTGTCCGTGCTCATCACCTGATACGACTGGTTGTTGGTAAGGGTAGGGGGAGGGAGAGGTGTGAGGCGGGGGGATGCAGGATTTGGTTTTGCTTCTTTGTTCTGTTTTGTGGTTGTTTGCCGAAATGTTTAATAAAAAACAAAGTGGAAAAAAAAATGTCAGAGGCTGCCAGAGCAGCTTTTTATAATAATCCCAAAACAGAAGTGCAGATTTTCTTGTTAGTGTGCACGGGAAGGCCTCGTAAATAGTTTCCCAGGTACTAAAATAGGAAAGGCACAAACGAGGGGCATGGATTCGTGTAAACAGGATACAAGCACAAGCTCTTATGAGTGGCAGATAAAGTATGTACTGCAGACCTGACACAATACATAATTCAGAAGTGGTGAGAGGGCTGGTGCTCAGCCCTCCCTATGAATTAAGTTGCGGGGGATGGACACCGGCACAAATTAAGCACTGCCTAAACTACTTGATTAGTTATATGCTGTTAGTATGGCTTTGGTAACTTCTTTTTCCCCCCTTACTTCAATATACATCTAGTAGTGATGTTTATTTATTTACACATGTTAATGATTTTGGATTGATACTGTGGACTTCAGTACATTCTGTACATCCTTCCACTCATCTTATTTGTTTTTGTCTGTATCTCCACCCTCTCAACTTATTCATATTGGGCCTCATTAGGACCCTGGCGGAGAGGGTTTTACGCCAGCGTAGTGCATGGCGTACCTCTCCGCCAGACTACGAGATTTTTTACCGCCATGGAGAGTTTAACGCCTGCTTTTTGCAGGCGGTAAAATCCATGGCGGTAAGGGACCTCGTTGTTAATTACGCCACCGTAATATACGGTGGCGTAATTAACGCCTTCCCCACTCCCATTATACCCTATGGGGCAAGAATGGGAATGGGGAAGGGTAAAATGGGGATTGTGGATTTACCGCTCCGCCTGGGTCGGGATGGGGCGGTAAATCCGCCAACCTCCATGGCGGAGTTGGCAGCTTAGCGCCATGGACCATGGTGCAAATTGCACCATGGTCCTCCGCCAAGGTCGTAATGAGGCCCATTGTCTTTATTCTCACACACCCATCTTATTTCCATGTACCCTGTATCCACCAGCCTACCACTGTCTTCTATATTTCCACACACCCAATCTATCCCCTCACTCTATATTCCCACCCAACCATTCTACACTCATGTTTTGTTCCCTCCTTCCATTTACCTAACATTCACTGTTTCCACCTGCATTCTCTATGTGTGCACTCATGCTACTTCTATCTTTTGTCTTTCATCTTTTATACAAACATCCTACCCCTTTCTTCACTACCCCACCTAACCTCCACACTGTCTAGCAACACCCACTCATTCTACACACAATATTTCTTCTGCTATCCACTTGCCTGGCATTCATTGTCTGTACGTGTACCCTATTTTAATTTTCTGTACATACCGTCAGTATTGTTTTTCTCATCCACGCAGCCTATCTGCATTTGCCTTACTTCCAGCACCTTACTCTCACACATTTTATTGCCACCCACCCTATCACCGCCTTTTCTACTCCTACACATACATCCTATCACTATCTTCTTTCCCCTCACTCACCCACCCTACACCATTCTTTTTATGCCTACCCACTGAACGCCCACATTCTTTACAGCCATGCACACACTACTTCTGCCATCTTTGTTTCTACACACCCATGCTATCTTCATTCTGTCTACTGTTATCTATTAATTTTGAGTTGATCTTCCTTTTATGGATTGTTTTATTTTAGAAGATTAGGCATGTATGTAGTAATTGTATTTGTTTCTTTACACCATTGCTGAATTATGCTTCCCAAGAGGCGTGAAGAACATCCCAGGAGGAACGATTGTGTGCAGGGAAGTCATCTTTTTAAATGTGGAACTGTTCATGGTCACGTTTCAACTTCTGTACAAACTTATTTAAATAACAATACACTCATGCCTGTTAGTGATAATATTTTTGAAAATGGCCAAATTCAAATATGATATAAGCCAACTAATCAATTTAATGAAACCAAGAATATTTCAAGTCAAAGTGATAAGGTGAACAATATATCAATACTGTTAGTAGTTAGTAAGAAACAAAAAGGTTTTTAAGAGCAAACAAACAAAAACTCTTTCTGGTTCTACACAGAGGAATAAAGAGATATATATAGAAACATGTTCCAGTCTTGAGTCCTTACAAATCTTTGGAGATGCGTGAAATCACAATCTAGATATGTGGTGAAGCATTTTTTAGAAAAGGAAAAAGTAGAACAAATAATTAGAAAAGCTTTTCATATGAAAAGAAAATAGTTCATTTTTGTGTTGAACAAACTAAAGAAGTTAATTAAGGTCACCACAACACTCTACAGAAAGAAACACATAGTTCATGTACTTTCACTTGACAGCTTTTGTGAAGTTTTTGGGGGAGAGTGGAAACACACTTCACATACATAAAGACTTTTGAATGAAGAGAGTTACAATCAACAATGGAATGTAACACTTGCTATTGATGAGAGTGGACATAGTTATGAAGTCCAAAATGCTGTGATTTCTGAAAAATAAAAATTCCTAAAGACAGTCAGTAGAGAAGAAGAAGGTTTAGGACAGTCTGCAATAAAACCTAGAAAACAAATTGTGGTATGAATTTACAAGTCTTTGTGCAATATTGATAGGTTTTCTTGTAAAGTTTTAAAGATATTCTTGCAAGTTTTTCACAAAAAACGATAATTTGACAGACAGAACAAGATGTTGCAGAGAATATACGACTGTGAAATTTGTGAGAAAACAGGACACTTATCACTCTCTAGCTTGTCTTGAAAAAAGCAGATGTAAGAGTCAGTTTTATCATATACGGATGATGGCTGCACATAATACTAAAATGAGATATCTTCTGGTTAAATTGTATCAGTGCAAAACGCTATCTATGTCCCTTGCACTTTCAAATCAAACACTGGTGGCTGGAACTATAGAAAGTTACTTGCTACACTTCAAATGATAAACACAATGTGGGTCATTATGACCCTGGCGCTAAGTGTTTAACGGCGCCGTAAAAGGCCACGGCGCCGTTAAACACTTAGCGCCTGATTACGAGGTCCCTTTGCGGGACCCGACCTTAACGGCTGGTACAGACCAGCCGTTAAAGTAGGGTGCCGCAAAGGGACCTTGGTGCTAAGTACGGTACCGCAATTATCTGTACCGTACTTAGCGCCTTCCCCTTTCCCATTGAGCCCTATGGGGCAAAAATGGGAATGGGGAAGGGCCATGGCGGCATGGGGAATTACTGCCCCGCCAACCTCGGAATGGGGTGGTAATTCCCCATTCCGCCATGGCGGAGTCGGTAAGTTACCGGCATGGACCATGGTGCTATTAGCACCATGGTCCAATGCCTGGGTCGTAATGAGGCCGAATGCATTTAAAAGATGATGTATATGCAGATGAAACACTTACAGGAAGTGGAAATTATGATCCTATGCTTTCAAAGGATCCGATTTTTCAACAGTATAAAAATGTATTGCAATATTTGAGTTGTCTTCTAGCGAAAGACCTGACATTGTTTGCATGTCTTGTTGACGCAATTACTATAAATCCCAAGTACAACTAGTGTATATTGAAGAAAAAGTTAAACCGAGTGTAGAAGATGCTTAGAAAGACCTTTACCTGTATTTGTTTGTAGAAGAACGATTTAACACAAGCGATGCACTATATGTAGGTAGACGCTGTCAGGTTTAATACTGGCATATAGTGTGGGAAAAGGCATCATGAAAATGTGCTGGAGAAATGCTCCTGTGCCCTGTTGGTGACTTGCATCTATTGTTTTTTTTTTCATGCGTTACCCTACAAAACCCAATTGCAAACCGTTTGGCTTTTTACCAATTTTTTAAAAAGTGTCCTCTAAAATACACCATTTTCACCGATTATTTAAAAGAAATTCTCAGGGGGAGAACCCCCTTGAGCCCCGCTTGAGTGGTGTGGGCTCCGTCGCTATGCTCGGTCGCCCGACCATATCAGGGACAAATATTAGTTAAAAAAAGTCATCAGCCACCACCGGACGGACCGCAGCCTGGCGCACCTACTTATAAATGACATTTAAATCGCTTGAACTGACTGAGGTTAGAACTGCAGCTTATCAGTGGTGTGTTCATTTGAGTCCAGTTGGCACCCCTGTTTCCACCAACATGATATTCATTGGCTGCATTTCAAATCTAGGTGTATCTGTTAAATTGTAATTAATTCCACTGCACAAGCAATTACACTGAACGAGGTTTCAGGTTCATTTATAGGAACAAAAGCCCTTCAAGAAGATGATGCATATGAGCAGCTTGGCAGCATTTTTGGGGAACACAATACTCGACATACACACAGTTGTTTGCTTTTGAGTCACACGCGCCTCTGTGGGTTTTGGCGACCTGTCATCTCACCTCAGAGCCTCCCTCCATGACTGGGGCTGCACTTGAGCAAACGGCAGGCGGTGTCATTTGTTCTCCATTTGCTCTCAGCAGTCATTTCCGGAAGTCTATAGCAGACACACACATCCTCATGGCTAGTCTGTGGGCACGTGCACGCGTTACCTGTTGTGTAGGGGGACAGCTTGCTCTGCTTTGACTCGTGGTGACTGGGTGAGGCCACATTTCACTCCTGCAGCTCACGCTGTCCTGATCTCTGAGATGGAGGGTTTGCACAGCTCTGGCCCATGATGTACCTGTTCGTCATGACATGCGTGCTCTGTGTGGTGTGAGGAAAGCTTTCACTAATGCGGGCCATGCTGTGCCTCTTCTTTGTGAAATGGAAGCTTGCAGTGCTGCTGCCTTTCCTCAAGCAGACATGTTCTGTGTGAGCGAGGCGTTGCCAAGCTTGCATTGGGGAGTAATCTATTCTATATGAAGGAGGCTTTTTACCTTCTAGAATGCAGGGTCACTTCTGGCATGTGATTTTAAAGATCAATTAGTCGAGGGACGTCATTTAGGGATCGCCAGGGGTTGCAACTGTGACCCCTGAGGCAGGGACGTCATTTAGGGGTCACCAGAGGTCGCAACTGCGACCTCTGAGGTCTCCCTTGCGACCTCTGTGGTCTCCTTGCGACCTCTACAAAAAATAGCAAAAAAAATATGTTTTTTTTGTTTTTTTTTGTATTTTATTTTTGTAATGCAAGCTCCTGGGCTGTGGCCAGCACCACGTGGCTGGCTTTCTTGTTCAGGCCCCTTAAAAAAAAAAAGAAGAAAAATAAGAACTAACACTTTCAGCACTGACTTTACATAAGAAAGAATAGGACTACCAAATGTGCCTTTCTAGAATTCTATAAAATAATTGCTAGAGTCATTAAAGGTTTATTTCAGGCACACTTCAGGGGTGAGTCACTGATTTAGTCTGTTCTTAAACGCCTCACTCAGCCGATCATCCTTCTGAGGTCGATAAATGAGTACCAACACAGGTTGGGTGATATTGGGTGTATATTTTATCTATATAAAGTGCTTAATAATAACACGTCATTATCATTTGGTCATTTGGTCATGGACGTCTGCTTGCATTCATAGTAATTTGGTAATATGGGCCTATACACACTGATCTTAATGATACATATGGCGTTCCATTCTTGTATGAAATGTACATCACATTATAGTGATATTGTTACCATATTTTTCGTAGTGTACAGTGCTGTGTGATTCCACTTTCTGTTTTGTCAACAGGTGAAAGGTCGTGTTCCATCGCTTCCCCCATATCACTTCGGGGTGGGGTCAAATGGCATCACTTCCTGTGATGTCATCAGGGGGTCAAGGTTCGTGTGATGTCACTTCCGCTACCCCTGGCATTTTGGTGAAATGACGTCCCTGCCCTGAGGTTTCCCTTGCTACCCCTGTGATCGTCCTTACTACCACTAAAAAAAGATAATTGTAAACCTTTATTTTTTAAATTGAGGCTCCTGGGCTGTGGCCAGCAGCATGTTGCTCTTTGTTTCTGGAGTGGCTGGTTTTCTGATAGCTATAGCCGCTGCAATATGTGTATCATCTGAAGGTTCGAATCACGGCAAGGTCTACTTAGCCTTGCATCCTGCTAAGGTTGATAAATGAGTACCAACACAGGTTGGCTGTAATTGTAAGTATATTATTTCTATATGAAGCACTTAAGCGTAAGTGCCAACACGTCATTATAGTTTGGCCTTGGACGTCTGCTTGCATTCACAGTAATTTGGTAATATCGGCCTATACACACGGATATTAACTATACATATGGTGATCCATTCTTGTCTGAAATGTATATCACTTTACAGTGATATCGTAACCATAGTTTTCGTAGTGTACTTAGGAACAATGCTATGTAATGCCACTTCCTGTTTTGTCAAGATGTGAAAGGTCGTGTTCCATCACTTCGGGGTGGGGGTCAACTTACATCACTTTACGTGATGTCATCAGAGGTCAAGGGTCGTGTGATGTCACTTCCGCTACCCCTGGCATTTCAGTAAAATGGCGTCCTATGAATTAGTTCCTTCTCAGTTTTATTAATTCTGTCGCCACTTCTGCGAAAGACCATTGATGTCTGCATCTTCTATGTTTATGCTGCATTCACTTCGTTTTCAGTATCACTTGGCCTTTCTTTCTCTCCTATGATATTCACTTCAATTGGAGGGGCTGCAACTTGCTTGCAACCCAGTACTCTTTACAGTGCTTCTAACTCTCATGGGAGAGCTGCACTGTAGAACGCTAGAGTGCAGTAACTCTAATATCATATTAGTAATAATGACGTATTCACTAGGATATAGGTAAGGCATTTGCGCTTTGCTCTGATTGCAGGCCATAACAAACAGTAACCGTGCTAAAAATTAGTCGGCATACATTTATACATGGCCAGTTCGACGATTTGTGAGGGTTTGTGTGACACAACCTCCCTAATGTGCATTGTGTTGACATCACCGCACAACGTAAATGGCATCAAAAGAGTCTTGGAGACTCAGGGACATCATCATGGGAATTTATTATTCAAGAAGATGCTCTGAGTGAGCATGGAGATAAATAAACATGTGCAATTAATGAATGGCCAATCTTAATACTATTATTATTATTCTCGGCATGGAGCCTTACGAGAATGGAGGCTTTTTGGGAATAGCATACAGTGTGACGTGGATCGCTTCTAAGGACGGCTCATTTTAGCACATAAGGCACAATGAGTATACTTCCAAATAATTTCCCCAGGGTCACAGTTAAGTGGTGAAGCTGGATTTGAGACTAGTCTGCGACGTAACCATGTGACCGCCTATCTTATCAGGTCTAGTTGGCGCTATGTTGGGCTTTCAAGAATATTCTGTTTACTTGAGATGATTTGAAAAGTGCACAAATTGCACAAGCCAACATGACAAACATACAAATCCATATAGACCTGTATTAAGAACAAAGTGTACAGTAGCAGCTTTATTTTACCCATTTTTATTGGAAGACTTCAAGTACTAGAATGCAAGGCAATGTGGACCTACACATTCCCTCTGGGTTTTTCAAATGTATTTTAAAAGTCCTTAATCGCACAACAGAAGGTAACATTATAGGGTCACCTGCTTGTAGTCATTCTTACACATGCAGCATGCACCAAGGTAGCTTCTCCACCCAGCAAACACTGTATTACATCATTTGTTTAACTTTTCTATGCGAAGAAAAGAAAGAAAGAATGTCAAGGAAAGAAAGAAAGGTCAGTGACTTTGGTATAAGTGAGCTAATGAGAATTCTGCCTGAGAGGTACATTTGATCGGGCAACTCATGTTAGCCTTGGCGACCTCAAATAGCTGCTGGCAGAGTTGTGATAGAATCTGTGACTGGATTTATGGCATTTTGTGAAATTCAAATTTTGGCATTTTATGCTAAATACTTTAGCTGGCAGAACAGTACTTCGAACAAATAGAACATTTAAATTGCATCTGACAATCTGTTTATTTTCATTCATTTTGATGTGTTTGCCTTCTACCACCACGGCCTCCTTTGCTAAGTTAAAAAGGAAAACAATACACAATGGCACATTGTATTTATTTTTTGCTTCTGTGTTCAGTGTGTTTATTTATTCTTTAATTAGTAAGTGCCTAAATTAAATTGTGTTTTGAGGATGTTAGATTTGTATTTACTGCATCGGTTCAATTCAAGCAAACATCATTTTTAAACTACAACTTATTATTTTCCTACATTACTTTATCTCAGAAAGTATTTTTTATATTTGATTTGTGACTGGCTAAAAACACATTTCAACCTTAATAATTCTAAACAAAAAGAATGTTAAAAAGATAACTTAATAGTCACATTTCACATATCTAAAAATTCCTGGGTTAAAAATGCATGTTCCGATTACATTTTATCCAAATGTAAGCAATTTATAAAATGCAAAACAGCCAAACCAAGACAGACAGATCCCCCAGCCAAACATGCCCTCCAGAACATCTCTGGATCAAACGACAAAAACCTGCCTATATGATAGTTTAAATATAGATATCTGACTTTTAAAAGAGCTGGGCACTGTGTAACAATATGCTGAAGCGTTTCTAGTTATGTTGTGTTTCGAAAAAACTACAGCCAGCCGATGCAGGCGACATTTCCTTAAATCGCAACAAGGTGTCCTTAGTCAATAATAAGTTCCATTTTAACCTGGTAAGGTCCATTCTGAGCTTAGGACAAGGAAAGAGCCCAAGCTGTTTATCTTCATGCCAAAGTTGCTTCATGGAAAGAGCTGCGTGAAAGCTCTCTATGGTAACACACCAGTCCCTTTTATACAAAGCTGCCTTTACATTGAGTGTGGTGTCTCTTAAATTCACGGTGGTCAATGAAATATCGTCCATTAGCACCTGTGCGGGGGGAGCCAGCCAACCAGATGGCTAAAAACGCGGTACAAGCCCGGTACAAGTCCGCGTTCCAAGTCACCTGACGGCCGGCCGGCTCCCCCGCCGCCATCTTCCCGCCACACTCCATTCCATTTTTTTTTCCTCGCCCCCAGCCCCTTACTTACCGCCGTCGCCGTCCTTTCCTTCACCTCCCGCAGGCCACCATGGAAACGAAAGAGGGGCTTCCATTTCCATAGCAGCCATCTTGTAAAAGGATTTTCCTTCCTACAGCGGGATGCAACGCGCGTCCCGTTGTAGGAAACAAAATCCTTTTTTTTAGCACTCCGGGTTACCGCTTTAGCAACCCGGGTGCTAATGGCCTTCATCCCCAGTTTCAGCCCCTGCAATGGTGGGTAATGGGCCAGAGCCCTCGTTAGCCGCCCTCGCTTCGCTCGGGCTAATAAATTGGGCTGCCAGGTCATTATCTCACGTTCCAGCCCCTGGAACGGGGGAGAATGCCAAAGTACATTAACACAATAATACTTAAAAGCATTCATAGCAAAAACAAAACATGATAAAACCACCACTTTAAAATTCTCAAACAAGGTATTAGAAGTGGGCCATAACATTTTGTTTAAAAAAATACAAATATTTTCAGGTGGCCCTGGCATACAGAGACGTCAGCCCTAGCTCATACAGGATAGTAGCTACTGTGGGCACCGCATTGGGGATGTTGAATACTCTCCACCATATTATGCTCTCGAGTATTTCTTGTTTGGCACTTTTTTAATTTTTTTATTAAGCACTGCCATCAGATACATGCATCGTTTATCAAGGGGTCATTTACCGTGTAGGGACTGATTAGGTTTGTAAATTCCAATGAATTTAAGGTTTCATTCAGAAGTTTGCTGAACTTTTCACTCTTGATAAAGGGATGCACCAACAACTGAAAGGCAAACGAGAACACAGTACATTTAAGAAATGAAATCATGTTAGATATGACCATCACATTTCGTAATTTGCACATATCAGTATTTGTAGGCATAGAAGAGCAATCTTCTTTACGTTTATGTTACTTGTGCATGGTGCGCTATCCCACAGACCAAGCAAAATTGCACCACGGAAGGATGGAAGGATTTGCAAACATTTTGATAGTGGGGTTTACTGCAAAATGTTGTATTTTGGAGGACACTAATCCACAAAAACAGTTCCAACCAATGACACTGTATCCCAATGTATAACTTTGTATTTGTTGGCTGACCTATGTATGGCGCTTCTCAGTCATTGGGTCCACACACATAGGATACTCTGGATACGCTGTCAGGAACTCCTAACGGTTACTTTAATTGTATCTTCAGTTACAATCAGGTGTCATCACTTATAAGGAGATTAAGAGGAATTAGGACAAGAGCCCACTGGCTCCCACCACTCAGGCTTACATCTTCCAACTGCCTGGGCTGGAACCTCTTCATACACAAACATTCCACACTCACCATTCCAAGCTCACCACACACATTCCAACAGGAAGTCTAAGTCCATGCACACCTCATACAATCAGGAGGAAGACCAACTCTAACACCTCCTTCTCTTATTGCAAAAAACACACCAACATACAACAAGAAACCCATCCTCACCTACCACAGCACGACACCCACTCACCAAATCAGAACACTCACACTCTATCTAGTTCCAAACATACGGAAAATTGTACC
Organism: Ambystoma mexicanum; assembly: GCF_040938575.1. Taxonomy (NCBI): domain Eukaryota; kingdom Metazoa; phylum Chordata; class Amphibia; order Caudata; family Ambystomatidae; genus Ambystoma; species Ambystoma mexicanum. The sequence continues at coordinate 1,287,751,986 of NC_090924.1, forward strand.
ATCAAGCGTAACTAACATACACACGACAGGACCCGACCAACACAACTACACTCCTAACCAAAATAGAACACATGTCTCCTTCCACTCCACCCTGCCACCAGGGAACCTCGAAACTGCCACCTTGGAGCACCTCCAGCCCCACCTTGGGCAAACAACTAAACACAGCCATAACCCTCAAAACCATCTGACCTCCTTTTATCCACCCCTGTCACAGGTGAATCATGGGGCTGCCACCCCCAAGCACAAACTCCCCACATCAGGACTGGCACAGATCCTGCCTCAACTGAACAAGAGAACTAACTAACTACCCAACAATCTACTCGGACAGATCTGACCAGAACAACGGAACAATGCACCCACACAATATACACACCAACTCCTCATTCCAAACAGGAGCTCAACCATACACTGTTAAACCAATCAATCACTCACACAAACACAGCAATAATAAAAGGCAACCAGCTGTCACTACAGTCACCCACCACCAGCACCTAGCTTCAAATGTTGGCCGGACACTTGAGCCCATCTATATTAAATACACTACTGAGTGAAACAGCCACAAATGTGATATGTAGCCAACCTCAAAAATCAACCAAGAAAGGCAGCCTGGAAAATTCCAGAACCACCTAAAAATAAAACCTAATACATAAAATGCAAGCGCACCTGCATCTTCAGGGTCTCCGCAGGGATCCCTGACCATACACAGCTCCACAGAGCTACCTAACTAGCCTTCCACCAGTTACATAAAACCTGACTCTGCAGAGCCGTAAAAACAACCACCTCAAAACTCCTCAGAGTTTCAAACAACTAGCCTGCCACCAGTTGCTTCTGAACTAGACTCGACTGATCCAGACAACATAACACCTCAAAACTCTGCAGAGTTTCCAAACAACTAGCCTACCCCTAGTTGCTCCAAACCTTACTCCACCAAGCATAAAATAAAAACCTCAAAACTCCTCAGAGTTTCAAATAACTCGTCTCCTACCAGTTGCTGCAGAACTAGACTCTACAGAGCCGGGTAACAAACACTTCAAAACTCCACAGAGTTTCATGACCACCAGACCAGACGCACTGATCAATTCACACCACATGACTCCCACAAGTCTCCTGGTCATGCACCAAATAACTCTCAAAACAAACACCATGACACAAAACACACATACACACCCCTACATAGAATGTCAAGCTGCTAATCAGCGCTGCAGTCGCTCCAGCAGAAATCTCTGGGTGAACAGTAACACACACACTTCATAATGATGTGAAATTTCAAACGAATGAATGACACATGCAAAATGATTCACCTAATAGTCCATGTTGCTAGTAAAACGGTGCAACTCTAACCCTGGAATGCCTCGAAATTGTTATTTTAAACATAAAGGAATCCCAGTGCAACATGTCAATTGAAGACAAAGATTCTAAAAGTCCATGTTGCCCAAACAGAAGCAACTCTAAACCTGTAATGTCTAAAAGGTTGCTAAACAACATGTCAAACAATGCATATAGTAGCTACATCTCAAAGGCCATACTGGGTTCCCACAAGTCCATGTTGCCCTAAAGAATGCAACTCTAAGGGCCTCATTACACGGTAGGCGGTAAGGGTTTACCGGTACTGGTATTTTACCGGTACCGGTAAATCCTTACCGCCTTACTACGAGGTCCCTTTGCGGGTTGGGGAATTTAACGCCTGCTTTTTGCAGGCGTTAAAAACCAACCCGCAAAGGGACCAGTGGAGCTAATTACGGTACCACAATTTGCGGTACCCTAATTAGCGCCTTCCCCATTCCCATAGAGCCCTATGGGGCAAAAATGGGAATGGGGCAGGGCAATGGTGGAAGGGGGAATTACCGCCCTGCCAACCTTGGAATGGGGCCGTAATTCCCCTTTCCACCAAGGCGGTGCCGGTATTTTACCGGCATGAACCATGGCGCTAACAGCGCCATGGTTCACCGCCTACCGTGTAATGAGGCGCTAAGTCCCGGAATGCCTCAAAAGTTGTTATACTAAACATATCATGTATTCCAATACTACATTTCAATTGCAGGGGAATGTTCTATATGTTGCCTTTGAGTAGGCAACGCTAAACCTGTAATGCCTTAAACCGTTGTTAAACTAAACATTTTATGAATAACGTCACTCCAATTGTGCACTAAACCACACCACTCACAATAGCCACTCAAGCAAGTTCTTTCTGGTGTGACAGTAACCCAAAACTACAAATGCACCACATACTTCGTTGTTCTGTCGTGACCATGCACAAACACTTCCTCAACAAGTCTCTCACAAAGACTCGTGTGGTGCGAGCGGTGTGTAACCCAAACAGAAGACAATCTGCACACACCCGCAACATTGCAGAAGTTCTGCACTTACTTCAAAAGAAGAAGACCGCCCATTCCCAGGAACTACGTTCTCTATCGCAGCACCTCAGCAAGCCTCAGCACAGCAGCAACAATTTAACGTTGCCGGCTGCCGCACATGGCTTCCAAACCTCTACTTTTTTTCAAACAAAAATGTCTTTACAAAGCTCTGATCGAAGCAGACGAAAAACAGCACAGTACCCAGCTTCATGTTCTTCATATTTCTTTGGAGATCAGCTCTCCGCTGCCACCAGAGCAAACAAAAGATCTATTCACTTCCGCTCCCTTACACCGAAAGCAAAGCAGTTTCCTGATGATGGGAACACATCTCATTTCGACCTTTACGTCTCACTAGGTTCTTTACTTTAACCATGCCATCGCTAACCAGCCTCGCGACAAAAAATGGCAAACTCTGTGATCCGCTGGGCTTCACACAGTAGAGATACCAACGTTCCAAGCAATCGCCAATATTCCAGGTGCCATTTTGACGTCACCATTCTCACTTGAGTATGGAGCAATTCTGAGCTCCGCTCAACTAACAGTCAATCATTGACTGTTTCTTCCATGCATTTCTTGTTTGCCTCTCCCATTGCTCATGTCCCGCACTGTGAGGCCGTTAAACAAAAACACCATGCGCAGTGGGCGCGCTCAATTCCCAGAAATGCCTCAACGACACTTCTTAAATGCACCTTGCTTCAGCACTTCAGTGCTTGGCAGTCAGTGGCACTGTTACGGGTGACCCTCCCAATGTGCATTGCCCCTTTAAGGGGATGTGTTCCTCCCACGTGTGTTGCCCCTTTAAGAGGGGCCATGACTGTGTCATGGCCCAAGCTAATAAAAGGAGCTCCTGCAGGCACGTGAGACAGAGCGGCTGCAGACTCCCAAAGAGGAACGACTGAGTCCGTGTCTCATTATCTATGTAGGCCCCAGGCCTACACGTGGAGGCACAGGCCTGCAGGCCCAGACACTGAGGGACCCGTATGCCAGGATGGCAGCCGAGGTCCACTCAGTCAGAGGCCTGGCAGGCTGTGACCCCACGCCAGGGTGCCAAGGCCCATGGCACCCGGGGCCACGCCGGATGTCCAGGGCAGGCCCCCACCCCCACACCTAGTGGGACTGCACGGCGCTAGCAGAGATAGCGCCCAGGGGCGCCCACCGGATGACCATGGCCGGCGACCCCCAACAATGGCGACGAGGACGACGAGTCCGCGTTGCCCCCCCGGCTACATGTAAGTGGTGATGGGGGGGGGAGAGGAGTGTTCGGCCCCACCGCGGCTTCGCGTGGCCTGCGGCTCACCGCCGCGGTTTGGCCGGTGTAGGCCCGGGCTGCCCCGCAGTGGGGTACACTGGAAGAGGAGCATTCGGCCCCGCCGTGGCAAGGGCAGTGTTGGCCCGGGCTGCCCCACGGTGAGGTACATACCCGGCGGCGTCCCGCTGCAGGGAGATGATGAAGGCGATTTGCGGCATCCATCGCCGCACATGGGGGAGCAGAAGCCGTAACAAAGCGGCATGTGGCATACATCGCCACGCAACAAGAAGCCGATGCGGGAAGAATGGCAATTTGGATTTACCCGGCCGCGGCCCTCTGAGGAGGGTGCTCGTGCGGCCGGGGTGTTTGTCCCATTTGCAGCCCTTCCTGGCCCACCCCTATCTGGTGCAGCATCTCCTGGCACCGGAGAGAGAAGAATAACGCGGCCGCAGCCGCGAGGAGGTGGAGCTGTAGGCCACCGCTGCAGTGAGTGGACATGCCCTGCATGCCTCCGCCTGCCCGCGGCCCTCCAGGGAGGGTGCTCGTGCGGCTGGGGGCGGAGCGTGCCTGCGCCCTGCAACAGGAAAAGGCGACAAAGTGAAGAACTGGTGGCCCCTACCCCCAGTGGATGCCGGCGGACCGGCAGGTGCCGTGATGAGGCAGGCCATGCCCCAAGAAGATATAGGGCTGCTGATGCCACCAGCAGAGAAGAGGGAGTCAGCCCGACCCCTGCAACACCCTCGCTGAGAAGAGAAAAGAAGTCGAGCGACCAATTGTTATAGGAGGCGTCACGAGATCGCTGGTTACCTTTTCTTCCTGGGGAGCGAGGAGATGAGGCTGCCAGTCTGTCGATGAATCTTCACAAAGGTGAGAGAGTAACGCGGGGAACCGACCCAACACCCTCCTGACAATAAATGGCAGGATTGAGCTGAACCAGCTCCCAACGTCACGGGTAGCACTTCTCTGTATTTGCGTGACGTCAGGACAGTGTAAACACTGACAGAGAAGGCCAGATGAAGTCCACTTCGGTACCAGTAGTTTTGAGGGACAGATCTTCGGTATATCCTCGGTGGTAGGTATGGCACTGATACCGGCAGGGCACAAGAACAGTAGAATGTAATGAGGAGGCTGACCCTTCAAGGAGGAAGGAAAGGAAAAAGGGGAAGAGAACGCTCCACCCCAGGACCGGACCCTTCCTAACCAAGAAAATGGTGCAACCCAAAAGGAGAACCCCAGGCAGGGAACTACCTAACCCCAAAACCTAGTACCAGACTGGAACCCGAAAGGGGCAAGGAACAAGACAGGGCAGGCACAAGGAACCAGGCAGGGAATAGGGAGCAAGGGCAAGGCAAGGCACGAGGAAGTAGTAGGAACAGGACAGGAGCTGAACAGAGACTGAGGCTAAGCAGGGCTCCTGGAGCGTGTACACGGAACAAACCGCGTTGAGACGTGTTGTTTCCGGGTCTGTGGAGGCTAATTATAGCCCGGGACCAAAACGAGGCTTGGAACGCAAGCCTTTGTCACTGCGCATGCGCGAAACGTCGAATACTGACATTCCGCGCATGCGCAGGACATTCAAGATGGCCGCGCCCAGGGAGCCGGGAGCCCGGACCGCGGAACGCCGTGGAGAAAGGCGCCAACGCGGATACAATCTCCAGGAGGGAGACCGCCGCAGCTGAGTGCCCCGACCCCCGGAACAGGTAAGTGGCGCGCGCGGCGTGACACCAATGCCGCGGTGGAAGAGGGTCTCCCGCTGGGGAGAGGGCAGTGGTTCCATGCCCCAAAGGAAGAGGGGGGCGGGAGTCCAACCCGGCCCTCGCCCCTGTCAGCGGGAAGTAGCTGTCCACTGCGCCCAATAAGCCAACCTGGGTCTGCCGGCGGTTGCGGTAAGGAGGCGCTGTGCGTTCGGCAGACGCAGACACCCGCTGTGACCGCTGGAAGCTTCCAGGCTGCTGGCGCTGCGATTCCAGGCCACCCAGAAGCACATTGTAAGGTGCTCCACGTCGGAGCAGGAGGTGATGGCGATGGCCCTCTGCGCTCTCCATGCTCAGGTGGCGACAACAGCAAATGGCTTTGGACAGCCATGTAGGACCAAGAACATGTCGCCGGAGAAAGATCCCCGACCCATCATCCAACAGGCTTACGTGGCCGGCAGGGCAGTGTGAATCGGAAGCGCCTCAGGCTGTTTCGGCACACCCCTGCAGTGTCGAGGTGCTGGTGTCCCCAAAGTGATCTCTGGCCTCATGGGGGTGAATGGAAGGCGCGCTATGTCAGAGCTGGAAAGGTGCATGATGCTCCATGTCAGCTGGGGCCAGGCTGGAGGTGAGAAAGCAGGACGGCTCTGTGTCCGAGCGACAGAAAAATAACCCGTTGCTCTTCGAGATCCTGGGCCGCAGATAGATGCAAATCCCCGCGGCTCCAGAGGGTCGGAGAAGCGAAAGTGTAAACATGGCCCCGCAGTGATTGGCGAGGAGAACAATCTAGCAATCGTGTGTTGGAACGGTGATGATAGAGGCCTTAGTAGGATCCCGGGCCAGGGGGCAGTTAAATAAGGCAAATCTACGAGCCCAGAGTTTTTCCAACCCAAGATCTGAAGTGCAAGGCACGTTGGCATTGGTGTCATCAGGGCCTGGAATGCTGCAGGCGGTGGGCCTAATGAGCTGGAGATAAAAAGGGCCCCTTTTCAATGAGCCCAAACCAGCAAAGTCAACTAAGAAGGGCTCCAACACCCATGCGAGAGGAGCGGAACAAGGAACATGTGGCTGCCCGCTCCACCCTCGGTGCCACATCACCAGCGTCGCCCTGTCACGTGTGTCCCACTGCCATGGGAGTGCGCTTCTGCCTGAAGAGGTGACCTGGGGCACAATGGGTAGCAAGTGGTTGATCGAGTGCGGCAGTTCACAACACGAGTCGGTGCTGTGTTGGACAGGGGACTTACACCGTGTGAGCATCGGAACCCCGGGCTGCGACATTTCTGCGTCCCAAGCCCTGTGCACTGTACACTGGAGTGACAGGGCCATGGGGGAAATAGGACACCCTGACATGGAAGGCATTTGCCGGCCCCGCAAGTGGCCTCGACATCCTGCCACGAAGGTCCCCCATCAGACCATCTGAGGACCAAGGAGTTGGTGGCCCTGCCTGCCAACATCTCCCGGCATGCCATCAGGTCAAAGGACCAGGGCACCGTGGGTCTTGGGAATATACCTACCGATCCACTGAGCCCAACCACCAAGGGGTCGGACCAGCGAATACGGGTGACCCTGACACTCCCATGAAGAAGCGGTGCACTGGGCAGGTCGGGATGAGTCCGTTCAATGCAGAGGAATGTGAGTGATCACATATACCATGCCGACACTGGCCACAGGGCAGAATTGATCCACCAACGACACAGCATTGCTCCGGGCACAGTGCACCTGAGCGTGCTGCGCTCTGCGCGTCATGTACCTCATCACGAGTGCAGTGCCCAGAGTGCTGCACGGAATGGACAAATGACTCTGTGCACCAATGACTGCCCTGAACAATTGAAGCATGGCATCGACCCAACACCAACCATGGCCTCACCTTGGCCAACGGGGAACTCTCACCTCATGCCCTCACGGGTCGCAGGCATGAATACCAGGGCATCCAGCGTTCTGGGTACCGCAGGGCTGAACTAAGTGTGGGGCCCCAACTCCGGGGAGGGGACATACAGGCAGGACCCCAGGGTTCGGAATACGGGTATCTGACCAGGGAACCAGGCAGCCCTGGACGCCAACCCCAGGAACAGTGCCGCGGGTCTGAAGTGGGTTGCAGCTCAGAATGAGTGCTTGTGCGCCCTCTTGCGCTCCTAAAGGGGGGGGGAGACGCTCCGGACTGGGGAACATCACCGGAGAGGGGGCAAGTGATGTCCTGTCACCCCGTGCCCAAGGAACAGCAGTGTGCCCCACCAACCTCCCGTGGAGAAGCGTGGACGCCCGTGACCGGGGTCCCTCCGCGCTGAACAGCAGGGAACTATGCCGATGTGGCCCCTGGCACCCGCCAGGTGCGGCTTTGCCGGCCATGAACTGTACCTTCCCTGGACCTGGACCCGGGAAGTGACTCCTGAACAGACGCTGGTAGTAGAAGACGAACTGGTATCCGGCGGCCCTGCAATTGCTTAAAGAGGACCCTGTAATCCTGTGTGTTTGGCTAAAGAGGACTCTGTGATCCGGTGCATTGCCGCTGTAGACCTGTATATTAGTAACATGCTTAGAGTGGTCTCCGTAGTGAGCCATAAGGTGAAGCGGTGGCCCCGCATATAAGAGGCGTACATAGCGCCAGCCGCAGAACATGGTGTTTTGTTAATGGTTGCAGGTTCTAACCCCAGGTTAATAAAGGGTTTTGTAAACTGTGGGGAAATGCCTACATTCCACCGGCAGCTCACCCCGTGACTGTTTCCCCACGTAGCCGGTTTAGAAGTGTTTGGTGTGATGTTTTGTTATCATGTTGAGTTATTTATGCATGTGGCCGTGTCATAGCTTAGCATGTGGTTATTTTGGCACGGTCTGAAGCAAGAAGTAGTTTGTCGCTCTGTAACCAGTGGGACGCAAGCATGTTCAGCCACGTTTGTTTGTTTGTTATGAAAAAGGAGGAGTGTTACGGGTGACCCTCCCAATGTGCATTGCCCCTTTAAGGGGATGTGTTCCTCCCACGTGTGTTGCCCCTTTAAGAGGGGCCATGACTGTGTCATGGCCCAAGCTAATAAAAGGAGCTCCTGCAGGCACGTGAGACAGAGCGGCTGCAGACTCCCAAAGAGGAACGACTGAGTCCGTGTCTCATTATATATGTAGGCCCCAGGCCTACACGTGGAGGCACAGGCCTGCAGGCCCAGACACTGAGGGACCCGTATGCCAGGATGGCAGCCGAGGTCCACTCAGTCAGAGGCCTGGCAGGCTGTGACCCCACGCCAGGGTGCCGAGGCCCATGGCACCCGGGGCCACGCCGGATGTCCAGGGCAGGCCCCCACCCCCACACCTAGTGGGACTGCACGGCGCTAGCAGAGATAGCGCCCAGGGGCACCCGCCGGATGACCATGGCCGGCGACCCCCAACAGGCACCATAACACTCGTTCTTTCAACAGCTTCACTTGTGCTGCCAGGGCACTGTCACCACGTTTCTCCCCTCTGCTCTCTGGGGTCTCCTGGAACAGGCTGTCTCGCAGGCCTAGGTTCTAATCCAGCCTGTTTCACTCCGCAGGAGCACACCAGGAGCACACACAGGAGCACACCACTCTATTTGACTCAACAGGCAACCTCTCTTGACTCCGCCTGAGCGCTTTGAATTATGAATGATGCAATGGTAACCTCCCACAAAGAACAAACCGGGCACACACATTTTAACAATGAGGAGCAGGTGGATGGGTGACAATCTAGATCAGGGGCAGGTAACCTGTTGTCATCCAGATCTTTGGCCTGTCGGGCCGGCAGGAGAGATCATAGTGAATGATAAATTGTGTGCTTAGGACATTTCAAAGTCTACATTATACCTCCCGCTATCATCATGGAGTTTAAGACATTCTTCCAACTTTACGCCAGCGACTCCCAGTTGTTGATACAACTTAATGGGTACAAAGACAACAGCTTCCATGTAACTGGGTGCCTGCAACAAATCGATGATTGGATGACCTTCATCGGTCTCTGTCGTCACGAAGGTAAACATACATGCTGATGCCTGATACTACCAAATGCACACGCTCACTGTTCACATGGCCTAAATCAGGTGGCTGCAACCTTTGGTTCTTCAGATAATTTGGACTCCCATCAGCCCTAGTCAGGATACTAAATGGTGGGTGATCGTTGAAGTCCTAGTCTAAATTATCTGCACAGGCAGCAGGCCTCTAGCTTAAATACTTGGGTTCCACACCATTATGAGTAAACACCAGAAAAAATGTAAGGGTAATATTGACATATCTACTCAATTTTTTACCAAAAAAACCCAGCCAATTGTGTTGGCCAAACTGGGCTACTTCAATGTCTAAAGTCTCTAACAGCCCTTCACCTAGTCCATAACTGAGTGGAAAACTGGTCCTTGGACTAAAAAGAACTCACCACAGCATTTATTATTTAAAAAAAAAATGTTCAGTGTCAACGACCCTGCACTGGCTTCCTATAAAAGCCAGAATAACTTTCAAATTGTAGTGCTCTATCCACCGGGCCATTTGGAAGAATAGCCCTAATTGCTTGTCGGGGGAATACCACCAATAACTTCCCATAAGGAACCCTACATCCGCAGACAGTGGGTGCATCGAGGAGGCATTACCAAAAAGATCCTGTTATGTAGGAAAAAGACTCTGTGTAATTGGTCTCCAACTCTGGAATGATCTTGCAGAAGAACTCAGACTAACTGAAAATCACCTACACTTCAGGAAGGCTCTAAACACTCAAGTTCACCTTAAAGCCTTCACAATTTCACGCTGACTGACCTTACAAAAAAGGGCTCTCTTCCTCTGCAAGAAATCGAGCACTCAAGAGGAGCTGTCATTCTCGGTGCACTTCACTGTTGGCAGTTCATTGGCTCTCATAGCAACTCGGGTCTTACCTCCTAATCTTGCACTGGACCTTTCAGAATGTGGCCCCTGTCCTACTGTGAACTATGTGCTCCTTTCTATTTTACCCTTTGCCCAACCTGTCAATTTGACCTTTTCTTTTCCCCTTTTTTGTGCCTTGCCCTCTGAAGCAGATTTTGGTTGCATGTGACGCTTTATAACACCCCAGCAAATAAATAAATAAATAAATAAATGTATAGAGAGCCATGTGATATATACATGAAAAGGATCTATGTTCGCACCTTTAGTTGCAGGCAGTTTTCAGAATTTCCAATCTACAAATCTGACACTGAGGTGGGTTCTTGGGTACCTTTGTGGCATGTCTGGATGTAGTAGACTGAAGGCTTCTTCCATAGCAAGTGAGAAACCTCATATCAGTACAAAGACTTCTGGGCACATAACGGCAGTGCAGTTGCATCTCACATCTCTAGGTTATGGTCCAGGCATTTATGAGGGTGTGCGCTATCAGGGGCAACCCGATCTGCTGCTATGACTGGCCCTTGTCTGCATACCAAGGCTATAATGTTTGTTATGTTATGTTAAATACATTTGTGTAAGCGCACGTTCACCCAGGGGCATCCTGGCGCTGAGGAGGCAATGTAAACTACCGTAAAGTATTTAAAAAAGCAGGGTTTTTAATTTACGACAGAAAACAAGGTGATCGGTAGTTTCACGCAAAGAGAAGGGTAAGTTGTTCCAGGCCTTAGCGGCGGCAACCGAAAAGGCACGGCCTCCCTTATGAGCTAGCTTAGAGCGAGGTACACCTACCCGCCAGGTGGTTTGAGAATGAAGACTGCGAGTAGGTTGGTAGGGAGTAAATTTGGATTGCAAATAATCTGCTCCCACACCATAAAAGGCCCGGTGCACAGTGCACATGGATTTAAACAAAATCTGCTGGGCGACAGGGAGCCAGTGCAGTTGTCTCAACAAGGGAGTGATATGGGCTCCAAACGGTGGACGAGTGGTGGATCTAGCAGCGGCATTCTGGAGCAGCTGCAGACGTCCAGTAAGGTAGCTGGGTTGTGCCAGATATAGTGAATTACAAGAGTCCAGCACACTGAGAACTAGTGCTCTCACCGCCGGTGCCTGGCTAGCTACAGGAATAAACGGGAGGTTCTTCCGGAGAACCCTGTGTTTAAAATGGCCAGATTTACAGACCGCGCAAACCTGCTCATCCATAGTCGGAGTGGCAGAGAATCGCACTCTGAGATTCCTAACTGACAGGACCGGTATGGGGAGAGTACCCAGTGACGAAGGCCAAAAGTCAGATGTCCAGTACAGCTGAGGGGTAGAGGTCCCTACACCCAGGACCTCAGTTTTACTACCATTCAGCTTGAGCCAATTCATTGTCATCCATGTTCCAAGTTCCTCCAGACATTTCTTCAGCCTAATGGCTGTTTTAGATTTAGTCAGGTCCAAACGGGCCAGAATCTGGGTATCATCAGCATATGAATAAAAATGAAACCCATGCGATTGAATAAGAAGCAGGAGATTTCTTATGTAGTCATTGAATAAGATAGGAGACAGTCCTAAGCCCTGAGGGACTCCACAGCAAAGAGGGGCAGGCGCCGAGCAGAAAGGGGGAAGGGAAACTGACTGTGAACGATCAGTCAGAAAAGCTCTGAACCATTCAAGAACTAAAATATATGAATTGAAGCAGGAGTCTGCCAATACAGTAGTCAAAACTGTTGGCTTTGCCAACGCTTGTTAAAAGAATCTGTGATATAGAAACCTTAACTTAATAAACTACACGCAAACTCTCAAAATTACAACTTCTGTCAAAGCTATTAGAAGGGATTGTTACTCAATAGCAAAAACCTACATGGAGGATGATGTCCTGAATGTATTAAAGGCCGCCTTCCAATTTGAAGTGAAGGGCTTACTTTGTTTATCAGCCTTGAAGTCAAAAGGCTCTGGGTTTGGGGGGCTGAGAGCTGGGCGAAGCCACCTGCTATGTGATGTGATCGCTGGAATTGGTAAGCAAGGATCCCCCCAGATCATTTCTCCTTCCTCTGGCTTGCTAATGTGTTCGGGTCTTGGAAAGAAATGGCGGCACTATGTGTGGGTGAGCTGGGCACTTAGGTGTTTGCCGAGCGTTCTGCGAGCCCGGACTGAGAATGGATCGAAGAAATTGCTGAAACATTGTTTTAAGCTCTTGTTTGTTTATTGTGCTTTTATAGAATTTTATGACAAGTCACTTTACAAAATGAGTGAGTTGGTACAGTAATAGAATTGATGACAATCCATACACAGCAAAGAAAAGAAGAAAACAAGACAAAAGTCTTCCATACAAATAAAAATATAATTAGTTGAATAACACTGCTGTGAGAAACCTAACTGTGTCTCTGTGGCTGGACCCGGGGATCTGTCATGCAGTTGGCCAGGTCACGGCCATCGCTATTGGATCCAGTTCTTGGCGGTGGGCCAGTGAGGGAGGACCACCTGGATGGAGGGTTCTTGGGGAGTGGGTGTGGGACACCGACGGGAGAGACGCGGTATCCCCCTTCTTTTAACACCTTTTCCCCATCCTACCACGTTGGATATTCCAAAACACTGCTCCACCCTTTTCCACATGAACACTTTCGCACAACAGGAAAGACAACGGACTAACACCAGAGCCGTTTAACTGACATGTCCCATATTTTATTGACCCTATTCTGACGATTTTCCATGCCAACATATGCAAATATGGCTAGTATGGAAAGAAAATTGGGTCATGCAAAGTCAGGCAATTGACCAGAATCACACACACACCTGACGGCCCTTTCCCTTCCCCACAGGCATAAAAGGTGGATCACAAGAGCACAGGTCGAGCAAGGCAGACCGCACGACGTAAGAGCTAACTCAACACAGCAGTTCAAGAGGAGGAGAAAGACGGGCGCAGACCGAGAGGGAGACAAGCAGAGTGTCGACCTTGCCCTTTCCAACCAAGTCCCATAGAACATCTGCAGAGGGAAGAAGTCTTGCGAACAACAGCCAACGTGTATTGCAACAGATGTGCCCGTACGTGAGACACTCCTCTGCTGATTACCAAGCTGGGGAGAGACGCTGGTCTCAGTGGTACAACCCTTGACTCCAAGACATCAAAAAGCCAAGCAGTTCATCACAGCTGGTGAGACGAGGGGAGTGTTGATAAGAAACCGTACTGTGTTCAATGAAAAGCAGCCGAAGGATATATTGAACATCGAAAGGCAAAAGGATACTATTGAGAAAGAGTGAAAAAACCAGATACAGCGGAGTCCGACAACACGTGGGTGTTTTTGCAGGATACTCTGGCCGCTTACCCAAAGTTAAAGAGACTACTGTAACCAGAAGGCCTTGGGGAGAGGCGAAGAATGGTCAAAGTGTTCATAGAGGGGTCTTGTAAACTCCTCTGTACCGTCAAAAGTCTTTGACCGACAGAGAACTGTGAAAGCTAAGGGAAGTGAATCCTGCATGTTGAAAATTAGCACATGAACTGTGTTTCGTGAAAATTAACAAGAGTGAACCCGGGCGAGGGATGCTAATGAAAAGGGACAGAGTCTAAAAGTACCATGAGGAGTTGTTGGTAAAATTCGACGTGAGTGAAGCCGACAACCAAAAGTCAGCGAGAGTGAACCTGGCAGAGGGAAGCCAACAACCAGGGGAAAAGGTTGAAAACTTGGTGAAATGGACATTTAAATTTATGAAAGTGTGAACATTGCACGACAAGGGAAAAGGAAGTGTCCCCCATGTCTTCTGGGGTCCAAGCACGGCCGAAGGAGATTCAGGGGTGGAAAGTTACCAACCAAAGTTCGCTGAAAAAGGAACTGTCATTTTTAATTTCTGGAATATGTCAGAAGGGTCAGAGCCCAGAAGAGGGGGACCGAGGGGTGAAACCATCACCCAAGGTGTTCTGAGGGGTCAGCGCCCAGTAGAGTGGGACCCAGGGATGAAGTCATCACCCAAAGTGTTCTGGGGGGTCAGTGCCCAGAAGAGGTGGACCCAGGGGTGAAACCATCTCCCAAAGTGTTCTGAGGTCAGCGCCCAGAAGAGGGGGACCCAGGGGTGAAGCCATCACCCAAAGTGTTCTGAGGGGTCAGCGCCCAGAAGAGGGGGACCCAGGGTGAAACCATCACCCAAAGTGTTCTGAGGGGTCAGCGCCCAGAAGAGGGGGACCCAGGGGTGAAACCATCACCCAAAGTGTTCTGAGGGGTCAGCGCCCAGAAGAGTGGGACCCAGGGGTGAAGCCATCACCCAAAGTGTTCTGAGGAGTCAGCGCCCAGAAGAGGGGGACCCAGGGAGAAACCATCACCCAAAGTGTTCTGAGGGGTCAGCGCCCACAAGAGGGGGACCCAGGGGTGAAACCATCACCCAAAGTGTTCTGAGGGGTCAGTGCCCAGAAGAGGGGGACCCAGGGGTGAAACCATCCCCCAAATTGTTCATAGAACATAACTTTGTTTTTGTTTTAGAGAGAATCAGGCCTCGAAGGCAAGAGACCTTTAATTATAAAGAGACTTAACCATCGAAGAACCTGATAGCTGATACGGAACTGTTAGCTCGTGCTGGGAAGGCTCGAGCATGTGCTGTGCTCCAGAGTCCCACCTTGTCCCGTGCTAAAAACGTGGGGAAGGGAGACCTCAAGGCAATCACATCCTGACTTATTATTTGTGAACACTTTCTTCTTTAATTTGATATACTATCCCACACTCTTTCTGTAATTAGTGTAAGGAATTGGCAATAGGTTTTTCTTAGTATAGGCCATTTTATTTTGACACAACGCCACTAGGACTGCCTTATTTTTCATTTGATGGTCGACGCTTTTTTTCACCTTGCATTTATAGTTCAATCAACACCCTTGAACTGTGAACACTTGTGTCTATCTTTACTGTTGTCACCACGAGTTCCTTACACTTCCCATAATGAAAATGATGTAAAATATAAAAGAACATTTTATTAACCCAAAACAGACCCTACCAACCCCTCGTTTGTTTAAAAAGTATGGTTAGGGGGCCAATGTACACAACAATATATAAAAGAAGCCGGCAGATGGATGGCCATTTTTGATCATAGCAGAAGAGGAGGTCCAGGCGAAGACATGACCTTACAGATAAAACAAACAGAGCCACTGATTGAACTATCTGCAGAATTGACTTAAAATAGAGCCATGGAGAAGGCAGAAAGACAAGTCCACAAATCACAGTCCACATCAGCGGTCTCCCAGGGCAGGTCACCATCTATGCTACTGCCAACGAAAGTGCTGCATCACTGCACAGGTACACACCAGCGCACAGCAGTGCAAATGGAACTAAGTCCCACGTTCTTGTAGGGATGCAAGTGAAATGCCCTAACCATGGAAAAAGGTTTAGGGTGCGTAAATTGTATTAGCAATGAGAGCTGGTTATTTAGTTTCAGTATTTTGCCGTTTGGTTTGGCAGTTCTGCACACGTGATTGTTGTAGTTAGTGTTGGGACACTTTTAGAGAACATCACAGAGCCTTACACAATGAAAGGAGCAACAAATGTAATGATGCTTTCTATATATTTAGAGTTTAGAGCTTGGGGTGTGTTTAATAATGTGTAGCTAGTAGTAGGAGTAATTGAAGTGGTGTTTTGGGCGTAGCAAGGACATTTTAGAATGTGTTGATTTTTAGCAGTAAGGTAGGGTTGGGTTGTGTTGTAGGAACATGAGGGCTGTGTGCCGGATGAGCAAGAGTTCTGCCATTTTGGATTAGGCCTTGTTGGGAGTAGCAGCTTTTTGGTAGAAAGAGAATGAAGCCAGCTGTTGGAGCTTTTGCTCTGCTCATTTAATTAGAGTTTATTCATCCTTCCCACCAGCCCATGATCAGACAGCCAAGGTTGAGGAAAGAAGGGAGACGTGCAGCACAGATAGCAAGTTCATTGTGTCAGGTTGAGCAGCGCGTAGGAGCTGGGAACGGAAGTTGGTTTCAGATGATTAGATTAGTGCTGCAGCTTTGAAGGAGGTATGTTATGCGAACAGAGGCTGGTATTGAGCACTGCCAGGACGTAGAGCTAGGTTTTGGAGTACCACTTCCCCACTGAGAAGTGGCCACGTCATTTGAACTACAGGTGTTTGAGCAAATATGAGAAATGAATTCCCAAGAGCGGTGCTTGAACAGTTTTTTTATAAAGCACCTGGTTCCCAAGAGAGAGAGAGTAGGAGGCCTGCCAGGGGTGCAACGTGTACTCAGATGGGAGTTGCAAGGCAAGGAGTGATGTCAAAACGGTACAGCTGCAAGGTCAAAGAAGCCATTCAGGAGTGCCAAATGTTCTGATCTATGAAGAAGCCATTGTATTACCAGGCAGGGATGACCTCGTTATTCACACTAGCCCCCTGATTGGGCTCACTCAGGGGTATGCGCATCACAAGTCGGCCAAAGTTAACTTGACCAATAGGGAAAGTCCATTGTTGCAATAAAGTGCCTGAATGTAGTGGACCCATCACATCACAGTGTTTTCTGCTGACTGCACAATTAGGTCATTTTGTAAAGGGTTGTATTTAGATATGCCTTACCAGTGGGGGGATGAACTATAGGGGATGTTTCGATTTTTTTTATAGGTGTTAGCCAATGGGGAAAATGGGATTATGTTGTATCTGAATGTTTCGCTTATGCTAATGTGCGTTTTTCCGCTATAAAAGATGTAACCTGAAATGGGCGTGTTGAGAGTGGTTTCAGTTTTCAACTCTACGGGACTGGCTGCAACTCGTGGACATATTAGCTTGCAATAAAACTGTTTTCTTACAAACTGTGAATTTATTTTTGAACCTTTGGGGAGTGATTGTTTATCGATCAGGTTTTGGGTTTGCCCTACATTCTCATGTCAGAGGGTGCTGGGTGAACAAGTCAAACCGAAATCTGGGTGCCGCAGAACCAGGACAGCTCTGCACCAAAAGTCCACACTGAGCCACAAATGAAACAAAGCCGGTGGTGAAATGCACATGAAAGATGGACATCGCTCAGGCGGCCACGCCCATCACCCACCATCAGCCCTCCTTAGCGATCACCTCTGCAGCTCTGCTAATACACTCTGCTGCTCCACAGCACCACAGATTTGCAGCCCACATCTCATTGCATCTCTGCAGCTCAATACAGCATGTTCAACTCCAGCTCCACCTGAGCTGCTCCACAGCACCACAACTCCATGCAAGGACTCCTCCACGAGACCGCTTGATTGTGCACCATGGCGAGGGTGCGCTCAGAGATGTCAGCACACACAGACAGGAAGTCAGCATGGCAAACTCAGAGAACAATTCAACAGTTGCATATGCACACATATGGGAGATAACAAACGGAAATGCAGTATACCGGTCACAGACGTACAACCAAATATGGCCTTACATGAGCCATTTTACTTTATTAACATTCGTTTCCCCAAACTGAAACCTCTCAACTCACAGGCTTCAGGCTGGTGTAACCAGTCTTGTAATGAATGCCTACACCCACCTAGCCTCCTACAAGTCCATTCATTTCAATGGGCTCTCACCCACCCGAAATAACATTTCCTTTTCTCAAAGTATGCAAATGCTAGTGGCTGCATGGTGCCCGAACATGACTTTGGGGGTAGGCAAGACCCTTATATTGCTTTTTGCGTCCGATTTGGTGTACCTGTGGATTCATTTTCTTCATCTGGACGCATTTACCTCCACCTGCTAGATGGAGGTGCACCTACATTTTGGAGGAATTATCACTTATTTTTGGTGGTATTTGGGCAGTATTTCAACTTGTAATTGAGTCGAATTAACATCTTTATTTTGGGAGGTAATTCCTCCATCACTAGTTCCTTCTGAGGAATTATCCCCAGAGGAATTATCTTCAAAACTATGTAACTTGGAGTTTGATGGTACAATACAAGTGGTGGTAATTCTGTTAGCATCACTTTTTTTTTACTTCACCCCTAAACTCGTTATGAGACCCTTAGACTTCAATGGCGATACCTCATTGAGTATCAGTGAGGAGTAAAGCCAGGAGATTGGAGGATGAGCAAATATTCATGAATGGGATCCAATTCTGGCATCAGGGTGGTTCAAAAGGGCTTTATGGCTGTTTATGGGTCTCAAGTTGGTGCGGTAATCGGAATAAAGGGCCATTTTCTCGGCTACCAGCCATCGCCCCCCCCCCATTGGCTCTACAGTTTTAAAGATGAGGGAGAAAGGGTCTAGAGAAGAACCAGTATTGTTAGCAGTAGATTTATGATATGGGAGTTCAGTGCCTGGAGAGTTAAAGACAGGAAAATGGGGTGGCATAGTGTGAAGAATTGGTGGTTAAGGGTTCACATAGGGAGAGTAGGGGACCAAGTTTATTGTTGGAGATGTTGAAATGGATGAATGCGATTTTGTTCATGAAGAAGGCTCTTTAGTGAAATAGCCGGCGGAGGCAAGAGAGAAAGTGGTGGGATCTGCCAAGAGCATTCAAGGATGGGTAATGGTTGCTGCAATTGAAGGATATCATTGGTGAACCATTTTGGCTCTTGATCAGGTATTCTTCAGGAGGGCAACCAGGTCTAAAGCAGTGGACAGCAGTGTGTTGAATGATGCCTAACTGGATGCTGGACATGAATCTGGGATACAGGGTTTGGGGTTAAGGTCAAAGGCAGACAAAGGGGTACGGGAGATGGTGTATATTCTCTTTAAGGCCTGGAAGGTATGCAGCTTTGGGAAGAAGTGATGATGGATAAGAAGACGTTCCAATCCTGTCAACAGCCAGGGGAAAAACCCCTGAACTCTCTATTCAAATTATTGTATGTAGATTCAAGCATGTCCATAGTCACTTGAATAGTAAGAAACAATCTTGTTTGAAATTGTTGTCTTTTTGCGTTTGTCAAATGCAAATTCTGCAATGTCTTGCTGGAGACACAGATTACAGGCAAATTGCTTTAAATGTATAGCACTTTTTTTGAAAGCCATGTGCTCAATGTTGTTCACATTTGTTTTGTTCATGACAGTGCAGGTAATGGAGAATGGAGAGGTGGAGCAGGCCTTACACTGTGCAGGAGTCCCTACCACTGAGGATTAAGCTTGGTAGGGAGAGGTAAAAAGAGAGGGGAATGAATTTGGCACCTTTATCCTATTAGTCTGAGAAATGCAATGGTGTTTCTCCTGCTGATTTTGGGAAAGGTATTCCAGTTCTGTTCAGGGTGCCATGAAAGCTTCAAGCACATCTGTCTCCACTGTTTGACACTTAGGAACTTCTTGCACAAGAAATGCAATTTTTCCTATTGTTCCCACATTAAAGGCTTTCGCAGAGGAAGGCAACTACTCCTCATATTTTGACAGAATAATCAGATTCCTGTGCCCTGTTTGGTGTAGAAGGAGGAACCATGTTGGGTTGGGAGGCTGATGCAGCCTTAGGTGAAAATGTGTAGAGCGCACCAAGCCCCGGGGCATCTGGGCCCTTACCTTACAAAGTTTACATAGTTTGCATACAGTTAATTTACACAGATACATAAAAAGCATACAAGGTACAATGGCAATGCACAGAGGTCATCTGGACACTTATCTTACTAAGTTGTAAAGTTACTTACAGAATATTCACAATCATACACGTATAATACAATAATTACAATGGCTGTGCAGGAGGCGGTATGATTAGAGAATCAACAGTGTTAAGTATGGCTTATAATGTCTTGCTCGCAAAGCCACAGCTTTACCTTATTCCTGAATATATGGTAGGTTGGTTCCGATCTTATCATTATAGGAAGGGTATTCCAGCTTTTAGCTGCTAATACAGGAAAGCTGCTCCCTTCTGCCTTTTGTAATTTGAACATGGGAATCTTGATACAATGGCCCTCATTACGACCCTGGCGGAATCCGAAAATCGATGGCGGAAATGCAACCCCGCCATCGAATACCACCCGTTGCGATTCGGACCCGTCACCGTAAAGTACGATGCCATTAGCGACACCGCAGTGAACGCCAACGTTAACTGCACCAAGCACGCGCACGCGCGCCCTGCAAGACCGTAATATCCGCCATGGCGCAACGGTACGCGAATGCTGACCCCAGCGGACAGATACGGAACGCCATCAAGCATGGCGGAAAGTACCATTCCGCCATGGTGAGAAATACGGCATCGCGAACCAACCGTAAATGGGCCCATCGAGTGCCTGTACTCCACTCCCTGGCCACATTGCACAACTCCTCGTAGGCGCAATGTAGTCACACCATGCAACCAGTGAAATGCACAAGTCCCCCATCGCTTGCCCCCAGTGTAAATCAACATCCAAAGCAGTATCCTGAGGGAGACTGCATCAGCCCTGTACACATGCCAGTAGACAAACCAACCATCAGCATAAGCATGTACCACACAAGTTGGCAGAGTGACTGAGCAGCCAGGCACATCCAAGAGTGGCCAATGGGAGCTGTAGGGCACAGATGGCACGAATACAGAAGCAAATCCAACGGACCGGAGCATGACATCATAAAAACATCCAGAATGGCAGCCCCCATCCCTGACCCAACTTGGCTCCGTAGGCAAACGCGGCCAGTCCAGAACCACACAACTCCACTCAGAAGCCGGAACACAATGCAGATCATCCCACAAATTGTGCCCCACAACCTGAATATGCCACATTACTAGCAAAGAACAACGCTACACGGTGAACAACTGCACATAGATTTAATGCACATCATAAACACCAAGCCCATACAGCCATCTGCCAATGAACTCCCAAATAATAGCAGTACTGTGGGCTGCATCCGCAACAAATGACCAGCATCTTCCAGTGTGACGCCCTGTTCCCCCATGGTACACAGGGGCTACATTAACGTCCAAAAAGGCAACACGGAAGCGCCTCGAACCGCAGGGCCGTCCCATGAAGTAGGCACTAGTCCATCTGAAAGGTCGAAATGTTGCTCCTAGCCACTAGTACTGCGTAAGGGCATGTGGGCCATTGGCGATCGTCCCATAAGATGGTAATGGTGCTCCACTGATTGACTCGAAGCTGCAGGTATCGACTGAAGAAGCCATCTGCAGGAGTGGCGTACAGATGGCAGCGGCAAAAGGGCAGGAGAAACCTGTCACCCAAATGAATAAAAAAAACAGTATGGGCATCCGGACTTCTAATGCATCACTCACTTCATTCGACAAACTAATCCTACAACCACATGCATGGCAGCCCACTCAAAAGGAGCAATGTCACCCAGGAATCACTTGCGAATCATAACGAAATTAATCGAGGAGCATACACCATTACAAACGAGTGTCTGTGTGCATGCGCCTGCCAAAACAGAATCCATCACATGGGAATACTAACGTGCATAGACACAAGTGTCTGAAGGCGCGTCGAGACAGGGAGGGTACAACAAGGGCAGATAGACGCTGGTCCCACCATGGCAGCTTTGCATCACATAGCGCAGGGGAAGGGGACAGATCCCAAAAAGCCATGTACACGGCAAACTCCCAATCCAATCTCCTGTCCATGCATCCATTCATCATTCCCTCATCCCGGTATGAAAACGCCTGAATATGTACTCACATCACATTAGAAATGTCCATTGAGTCTGTGCGTAATGCAGTCTGCAAAATCCACTGTGCTCCTGCCCGGATTACCAGTGCAGTGAAGTGACATGAATCTGGTTACGTCCTGCCTTATCGTCCACCACGCCATTGCGCATCCCATTCAATTCATACCAATCATTGCATTCCCGTCATGGGCCCTGTCCCAAGGACATTCTACAATAGAACGTTACACTTCCAGTCAGACCTATGGGCGTCTCCTCGCCGCTAGTTGAAAACCAAAGGCGCTGTCCTTCGAATTCCTCATTTGCAACATCACGCCGAAAAGGCATCTGTGAACGCTTGGATTCACAAATACATCTATGTAGTGCGGCTGTGTGTGAAAATGTTAACTGGCTACAATCACTAATCGTAAACCCCGCCCGTCGGTGTACGTCGCCACAGTGCTGCATGAGGGTCCACCGTTGATCGAGTACTACATTCCACTGACCCCACACAAGTCCGTTCGCGACTGCAGATCTAGTACGTGAAACAATTGGACCATAGCAGAATTAACATATGAACCAATGTCGCACTGCCATCGGGATCAAATACATGATCGAAATTGCAAGATGCCATGCGTCAAATTGCAGCCTTGTGTGCGGGACGTGCCCGGCCGAAAGTTACTGCAGCTGCCACAGGTTGGATGAATCAGCACAGGTGGAGGCTATACAGCCTGAAAACACATAAATTGCACACCCAACC
Source organism: Ambystoma mexicanum (assembly GCF_040938575.1). NCBI lineage: Eukaryota > Metazoa > Chordata > Amphibia > Caudata > Ambystomatidae > Ambystoma > Ambystoma mexicanum. Next base: position 1,287,774,329 of record NC_090924.1, read on the forward strand.
CCCTCCCACAACCACACCCACTCCAAAATGCTACCGGCAGGACTAGCGATGTTGGCCCTGGGGGACCTGATAGCACTGCAAGTACTCCAACTTCAAGAAGAAGACGAACTCCAACTACTACAACAACCGGCCGCACAGAGGAGACGCAGGAGGAGGGCAAGGCACGGGCAGCAAGGGCCACCAGCACAGCCACTACCACCACGCAGGCAGCCCGCAATCCCACGCCTCCGAGCCAATCCGTTCAACCTCACTGCTGAGCAGATCCACACCCTCTACCGTTTGGACCGGGACACCATAACCGCCATCGTCGACATGACACACGCTGACCTTGTCAGCATGATAGACAGCCCAACCGCCATTCCACCCCTACTGAAGGTGGTGTCTGTACTCCACTTCCTGGCCACAGGCACCTACCAGCACACAGTCGGACAGTTGCATGGCATTTCACAGCCACTATTGTCACGGACACTATTCCAAGTGCTCGATGCCCTCCTGAAGCACTCAGACGACTACATCTCTATGCCACGCTCGGAGCAGGAGCTCACAAACGCAAAAGTGGGATTCCATGCACTTGCCGGCATACCGGGTTGCATTGGTGCCATCGACTGCACCCATGTGGAATTGGTTGTCCCACATGCCATGGAGGTCCAGTACCGCAACCGGAAACAGTATCATTCCATCAATGTACAAATGGTGTGTGACTCCAACAGGATCTTCACACACTGTTGTGCCCGATTTCCAGGATCGACCCATGATTCCATGGTCTTGAGGAACTCTACAATACCACGCTACATGGAGCGACACGCAGGGCACCGATCCTGGCTACTCGGTGAGTCTCATTTAATGCATGTGAATGTGGGGTAGGTGATGCGTCAATGACCTGGCAGGGAGGGGGGGGGATGCGTACGTAGCAATGTCATTCCACCAACATACTTTATTGTCCACATACAGGTGATGCCGGGTATCCACTGAAGAGATGGCTCCTTACACCAATCCGGAACCCACAGGACCAGCATGAGGAGGACTACAACCATGCCCACTCACGCACCCGTGTAGTCATAGAACAGGCATTCGGCCTACTGAAGGCTCGTTTCCGCTGCCTCAGCAGGTCTGGCGGGGCACTCCTGTACCGCCATGAGAAGGTTGCAAAGATGGTCATGGCATGTGTCATGCTACACAACATGTGCGTAGGTAGGAATGTGGCTATGCCCCCTGACGCAGAACTGCAGGCACCTGATGATGGACATGATGAGGGTGGGGATGTGGCAGCACCTCAAGGAGTCCACGAGGCACAGGATGCCCGTGAAAATCGTCAGCATATCATAGATGCATGCTTCTAGCACCCACGCCTGGTGGCTGTTACATGGACACGGGACTTGTGGCACTGTGTGTGTCTGGTGCATGCACAATGTGGACTGTACGCCAAGTGTGGCCTCGTACACAAGGAACAATGTCCACGCATCTCATTGGATGGATATGAATAGCTGTATTGCAATTGTGGAATGATGTTACACACCCAACCGACCCGCCAACCAGTGAAGCCCAACACACCCCCTCCACCCTCCTACCTCCCCCCCGAACACCAGTGTCCAAAGTTGCTCATTGTCAGTGGGCAGACGCTATTGCAAGCCCCCTCTCCGGGTATCAGGGGCACCCCTGCCTGTGGAGCGCAGGTTCCTCCCAGATCTACGTTGGGGGCTGCCCTGGACGGAGCCTGCAACGGATGATGTCTCTGCCTGCTCACGTCCATGCATGTCCCTCAGGGTTTGTGAGAGCTCAGTGAGCACACGGCGCACAGCGGCTAGTTCACCACATACGTCTTTGGACGTCGCATGCAGTTCCCCCCTCAGGCTCTCGGTGCTTCTCTCCATTTGTCCCCTCAGGCTCTCGGTGCTTGTCTCCATTTGTGCCCTTAGTGACTCTGTGCTTGTCTCCATTTGTGCCCTTAGTGTCTCGGTGCTTGTCTCCATTTGTGCCCTTAGTGTCTCGGTGCTTCCCTCCATTACTGCCCTGAGTGTCTCGGTAGATGCCTCGATGGCTGCCTTGGAACCCCCACATTCAGCAGCATGCTCCTTGAGGAGCGTGGCCAGTTGCTGCTGTTGCACGATCATCTGCTCGAGGGACTGTTGCCTCTGCTGGGCCATGGCCATTTGCGGTGGTGTCACAGAGGGGCTGATCACCTCATGTTGCCTTGCCACAGGACTTGGGGTGGTTGGCCAGTCGTCGTCTTGTGGGTGCCCCTGCGTGGTTTCCTCATGGTGTACGGGATGTGACATACAGGGGGTTTGAGACAGGTCATGGTTGGCTCCTACATCGACGGCGCCGTTTTCTGTGTCGGAGCATGCTGGCATGAAGGCGGTGTCACCTATGGTGCTGCTGCCACCAGAAGCAGTGCCTTCTGTGGCATCCATTGGGGGGACCTGTGGTGCTGCTGTTGTGGACATGCTGGCTGCTGGGGTGCCTGTTGGAGTCCCCTCCAGTGTGCTGCCACTTGATTTGTGCTGCTGCCGTGTCTTGTTCCGTGCAGCTGAGGTGGAGGGTCTTTGGCCGTTGGTCTTGGCCCTCTTTGCAGGTGTGCTGGTAGGGGTGTCCTGGCGCTCGTCGTTTGAATCGGACCCTGTGGTGGAGTAAAGGAGGGCGTGCGTTATTCATGGGTCTGTGGAAATTGGAATGGCAATGTATCACATGCATTGGGGTGGTACCTGAGGGTGGTTTGGGTCAGGGCCTTGGAGGTGGTCTCATTTTTGTGTGGAGTGAGGATGCAGTTGTATTGCGGCCTGCAGTTAGGGTGTGCATGCTGCACATGTAGAGGGTGTTTTTAGGATTTTGACTTATTTATGTTTTTAATAGGTCTTTTCAAGGGCGCTGTGTATGTGGACGTTCTCCTGGACATGTGTTTCTGTTGCACTATGGGGACACATGGTGCTTCGCATGATTGGACATTGTGGATTTGGCATTGTTTTATTTGGGCCACCTACCTGATTCTTCGGATGTCTGCACTCCTTTCTCCATCCCTCCGACTCCCTCTATGCTCTCCATTCCAATGGTGGAGGCACAGATTTCTTCCCAGGGGGTCAGCTTGATGGGTGAATCCGATCCTCCCCCGGTAGCTGTGGCGATGTTTCGGTTGGCCGAAAGTATTCTTCGGACGCGTATCCGCAAGTCGTCCCATCGCTTTCTGCATTGCTGTGGGTTGCGGGGTGCGGTCCCCACCGCACTTACCCGCTGTGCCACCAGGGCCCATATGGCCTTCTTGTTCGCAAGTGCCGTCCTGGTCATTTGCGTCGAGAAGACAACGGCGGCATTGTCCTGGAGGGTCTCTGTGAGCACGGTGAGTTCCTCGTGGGAGAAGTGGACCTGCCGCTTGCGGTCGCAAGCTTTTTTGGCTACTTTTCCCATTTTTATTATTTTAACTGGGGTGGCTGACGGGTTGGGATGTGTCTCAGGGTCGGATTTTTAATGGTTGTGTTGGGATTCTGATTTTATAGGTGTACGGCGTGCTGTTTCCCGTTCCGGCCCCATGTTTTTACTTCCGTTTCCGTATATTTACGGTGACCGTACTTTGCGCTGTCCGCTCATTACGGTGACCGCTGAGATGGGTGGCGGAATTGCACCTGGGGCGCCGTACGACGGCGTTAAGGGGCGTTTTGGGGTCATTTCCGCCATCGCGGACTTTGCACTTCCGCCATGGCGTGATGCTCGTGCCCGATGGGTCGGAATTGGCCGCACTTTACTCCATCGTGCAATGGCGGAAACGCTATTTACACCATGGCGGTCATGTCAGTTACTTTCCGCCAAGGTCATAATGAGGCCCAATGTGTCTGTGCAGTTCTAGTAGGTCGAGCTTGTATGTTATGCGAGATATTATTGCTCAAGTACCTAAGCGCAAGATTAGCGAGACACATATGTGTAAGTGACAGGTTTTGAATGCAATTCTTTGCTTGACTGATAACCAGTTCAGGTTACGCCTGGTTTCATAGATATGTTGTGATCTCGGGATGTTCATAGCTGATATAATGGCATTATTTTGATTTACTTGCATCTTATTTAGGTTCCGTTGGTTGGTTCCAAGAAAAAGTGTATTACAGTAGTCAATTTTTGACAGGACTAGGGCTCTGGCTATAGTGATGCAGTTTGGAGTGGTGATGAATGGTCTCCAGGCTGTGATTAATTTGCAGGTGTAGGCCATTGAGGAGGCAATTGCATTGGTTTTTCTTGTTAGCATAAGCGCAGAGTCAATGTAAATCCCTAATGCTTTTACGTCCTTGGAGATCTTAATGCTGTTCCCGTCTATGTTGAATGAGATGAACTGTCCATCTAGTTTGTTAAGTTTTGCTGGTGATTTTAGGAGGAGTAACTCTGTCTTGTCGTCATTAAGACAGAGCCTGTGCTTAGCCATCCAGTTTTGTATGATGAGGTAGATGTCATTAAGAGTTTTGCTGCCCGTAACGTAGTCTACAGTGATAGGGAGGAGTATTTGGGTATCATCAGCGTAGTTGGTGTACGTGACACCCAAATAGTCAAGGTCATCAAATAGAGGCTTAGTGAACACATTGTATGATGTTGGGGACACACAGGAACCTTGGGGGACTCCACAGGTGACCGGTGTTGGCTCTCCGGAAGCTGATGGAGCAAAGACCCTCATTGATCTATTGCTAAGGAATGACTGGATCCAAGCGTTGTCTTTGTCTGAGAAATGCGCTGCTGACATCAGGTAGTTGCATAGGACTTTGTGGTTTACTAAGTCAAACTCTGCTGACAGATCTAATCAAAGGAGAATGGCAAGTTTGACATTGGGCCTCATTCGGACCCTGGCGGTAAGGGGTTAACGGCACCAGTAAGGATGCCGGTGCCGTTAACCCCTTACCGCCGCATTCCAAGGTCCCTTAGCAGGAGCCGCTAGGGGACCAGGGAGCTAATTTTCCATTTGAGCCCCTATGGGGCTCAAATGGGAATGGGGATTGGATTTTTGAATGGGGACTTACCGGGTCCTCCAAGGTTGGAATGACCCGGTAAGTCCCCATCCGGACCCGGACCGATTTTGGAGGCAGCCACGGTGCTAATAGCACCATGGCTACCTCCAAACTCGGAATGACCCCCATTGTCTTTAAGGACTTCAAATTGTGTCTTGAGATCAATCAGAGCCGTTTCTGTCCCGTGTCTGGCTCTGAAGCCTGATTGTCTGAGACCAAGAAGGCTATTTGTTTCATTGTCTGAGACCAAGAAGGTTATTTGTTTCTAGATGTTGTTGGATCTGCAGGTATGGTGCTCGGTCCAGTATTTTCAGAAGAAAAGGTACTGTGGTGATGGGTCTGTAGTTGGAGGGGTTGTTAGGGTCTAGGGTTTGCTTCTTTAGTAGCGGAAGTACCCAGGCATCTTTTATGTTATTGGGGACAATGCTAGATTTAAATGAGGCATTGATAAGGGACGTGATGAAAGGAGCTAGTTCCTTAGCTGCCTCTTTGATGACGGGAGCCGGGCAGATGTCTCCCTGGCATTTAGAAGGTTTTAGTTTCGTGATGATGTCCTCAACTTCTTTGATAGATAAGAGGGAGAAATGTAATTGGTTGTGGGTGTTCTGGTCTGATGTGGGAGGCGTTGGTATAGAAGCGATATTAGTGATGATGAGATTTTTGGATCCTATTTTACTTTGTAGCATCAACATTTTGTCCTGTAAAGCTTTGTGAATGTTGGTGCACCAGGTGATATCTTTGGTGCAGGTGTCTGGTGGTGGGCCAGGGGATTTTAGCTCTCTAAGAATGTTGAAAAGTTCTTTGGTGATAGATTTCGGTCGTTGTAGCTATCTTTTTTGGCTTGGAGAATTGCCTCTTTGTAACTGAGTGATGCTTGTATGACGTTATCCTTATTATCTGTTGAAGGGAGGCTTTTCCAGCAAGCTTCTGCCTTTCTTTTAAGTTTCTGTAGGGCTCTGAGATGTGGGGTGAACCATGAATTAAGATGCGCACGTGGTTTGGATCTGCGCAGTTTAGATGGTGCTATTGTATTAATGGCATTGACTACTGTGTGGTTGTAAAGGTCAACTAAGGCAGTGGGGTCAGTGAGTGTAGACGAGGAGTTGATAATTGGCTGTAATAAAGGCAGTGGTTTCTCAGCTGGTATATTGCACTTGTTCCTGGTACTAATGGGTGCAGCAAGGTTCTGCTGGTTAGGCTGAGTGCCTTCCTTTATGGTGAAAGAGGTGGTGTGATGGTTTGACCATGCGCACAGAGTATTGGAGAGAATATTGATATTGCAATTGAGAACGGCTAAGCAATCTAGGGTTCTGCCTTTATTATCTGTTGGATGGTTGATGCGGTGTAGGAATCCTAATTCTGAAATTGTATTAGTGAGGGCGAGTGCCTTCGGATCTTTAGGGTCCTAAAAGCCTAAATTCAAATCACTCATAATGATGACTTGTGATCCTGGCTTGGTGTTAGTCATAAGGAGGAGAGAGATGTCTTCTTTGAATGTGGATGTGGGGCTATGGGGTGTGTATATGAGATGGATACGGTTTGCTAATATTGGTAGTTTAATGGATAGTAATTCTGCGGATGCCATGGACTAGTTGGAGATGATTCTTAAGCCTAGGGAGTTTTTAGAGATGAAGGCGATTCCCTGCCCTTAGTTGTGTTGGATTCTCTGCCGTGACGGATGATGGAATAGTTGTCCGGGATGGCAAGGGCAAGTGTGGGTCCTGACGCAGCATGAAGTCTCATTGACAGCTAAAAAGTCAAGGTCATGTGATGTTATGTAGTCTGCAATGTCTAGAGCATGGTCCGGCAATGATCTGGCATTAATGAGAGCGCCTCTGATCAAAGAGGGGAGGGCGCAATGATTGCTGGCTTCTTGGTGGAATTAACTACTTTGGTAGTGTGCTTGTAGTTGGGTGTGGAGTGCACTGGCAGGGATCTGGAGCCTAGTCTGTAGTTCCTGATTTTCAGAAGGCACTGTACATTGATAGTGGGTGTTATACCTGATTTTTTATACCCTTGAGAAGGTGAGATGCGTGCAGGGTTGTTTATTAGTGGAGGTGAGGTTGGTAAGGAATCAGGTGTTGCTTGCAAGCAAGGTTGGCTTTGGGTGCTGCTTGAAGGCAGGATGGAAGGAAACCAGAAGGTAGTATGTGGTCCGAGGGAGGTAGACTTGCTTCCATTGAAATAGATATATTTGGCGTCCTGTGAGTGGAGTTGTGGTATAATATGGGAGGTAGTGGGTAGTTGTTCCTAATGGTGGCCAAGGTGGACAGGTGCCTGATCCTGAAGAGGATTTGAATGTAGGCTAATTTAGGGAACAGCATCATCATGACTGTGCTCCTTCTGAGTTATGCTAGGGTCGATTGTGTGAGCGGCTTCTAATGCTCTCGGCTGCTAGAATGAGGCATGTATGGCGAAGTACAGTTAATGCAATACAAAGGCATTTATGCTAGAGCAAGCAGTTGACGTAGAGCTAGATATAATGTACTAACATGGGCTGAAGAGCAATGTAAAGAGAATGCAGGCATGTATTTCGGGCTACAGTTGGTGCATTACAATGTAAGTATGATAGAATACAGTTGGCATAGAGCAGAGTACTTTGTGTTGGCACAGGCTGAGAAATAATGCTAGTAATTGCTGTTATGAAGTAATGTTAATAATTGCAGGCATGTATATCTAGCTTACACTTGGTGTGATACGGAGGCAAGTATAATAGGGTACAATTGGCATGATACTAGATACTTCGTGCTGCAGAATCATGCTAAGGTATACAGTAAGTGGCGCTAAGTGTGATTGGCGTAGTGAGAAGCTGTAGATGACAAATACTGTTGGCTTGAACACAGGCTGTGATGCAGTGCTAGGGGATACAAGACATGTGAGGCGACGTGTGGCTCACCTGCTCTAATGCTAGAGTACTGAGGTGCATAGCGATAAACTGCGTGACAGATGGGCCGAAATACAATTTGCTTGACTGGCTAATAATTGGATGACGGACAGAGCGGTGATAGCGAGCAGTAGGGATTAGCAAGACAAAGCACAGCGCGGGCATTTACATCAGGCGCTTAAAGACGACATGGACAGATCGAGCCGAACGCAGGTTATATGCCTGTAAGGTGTTGACCAGCAGAAGTCTGTGGGTGTTGTATTTTGAGATAGTCACTGGGCTGATTGTCTGGCGCTATAAGCTCATTGTCAGGATTAGCTGAATGACGAGATATGAGGACCAGAAAATGGGTGGCTTTTGCTTACCAAGTTGCAGCAGGTAGAGCTGATGATGGTGGTGTTGTGAGCAGCGTGGATGGCCCCACGGCCCGTCGCGGTTTGGACAGGCCCAGACAGGATCTGGCCTTTTAGTTTGGGCTTCTGGTGAGGGCCGGCTTCTGCCTGCCGGCACACCTGATTGGGTGTTAAAGCCAATTTTTTAGAGATGAAGGCGATTCCCTGCCCTTAGTTGTGTTGGATTCTCTGCCGTGACGGATGATGGAATAGTTGTCCGGGATGGCAAGGGCAAGTGTGGGTCCTGACGCAGCATGAAGTCTCATTGACAGCTAAAAAGTCAAGGTCATGTGATGTTATGTAGTCTGCAATGTCTAGAGCATGGTCCGGCAATGATCTGGCATTAATGAGAGCGCCTCTGATCAAAGAGGGGAGGGCGCAATGATTGCTGGCTTCTTGGTGGAATTAACTACTTTGGTAGTGTGCTTGTAGTTGGGTGTGGAGTGCACTGGCAGGGATCTGGAGCCTAGTCTGTAGTTCCTGATTTTCAGAAGGCACTGTACATTGATAGTGGGTGTTATACCTGATTTTTTATACCCTTGAGAAGGTGAGATGCGTGCAGGGTTGTTTATTAGTGGAGGTGAGGTTGGTAAGGAATCAGGTGTTGCTTGCAAGCAAGGTTGGCTTTGGGTGCTGCTTGAAGGCAGGATGGAAGGAAACCAGAAGGTAGTATGTGGTCCGAGGGAGGTAGACTTGCTTCCATTGAAATAGATATATTTGGCGTCCTGTGAGTGGAGTTGTGGTATAATATGGGAGGTAGTGGGTAGTTGTTCCTAATGGTGGCCAAGGTGGACAGGTGCCTGATCCTGAAGAGGATTTGAATGTAGGCTAATTTAGGGAACAGCATCATCATGACTGTGCTCCTTCTGAGTTATGCTAGGGTCGATTGTGTGAGCGGCTTCTAATGCTCTCGGCTGCTAGAATGAGGCATGTATGGCGAAGTACAGTTAATGCAATACAAAGGCATTTATGCTAGAGCAAGCAGTTGACGTAGAGCTAGATATAATGTACTAACATGGGCTGAAGAGCAATGTAAAGAGAATGCAGGCATGTATTTCGGGCTACAGTTGGTGCATTACAATGTAAGTATGATAGAATACAGTTGGCATAGAGCAGAGTACTTTGTGTTGGCACAGGCTGAGAAATAATGCTAGTAATTGCTGTTATGAAGTAATGTTAATAATTGCAGGCATGTATATCTAGCTTACACTTGGTGTGATACGGAGGCAAGTATAATAGGGTACAATTGGCATGATACTAGATACTTCGTGCTGCAGAATCATGCTAAGGTATACAGTAAGTGGCGCTAAGTGTGATTGGCGTAGTGAGAAGCTGTAGATGACAAATACTGTTGGCTTGAACACAGGCTGTGATGCAGTGCTAGGGGATACAAGACATGTGAGGCGACGTGTGGCTCACCTGCTCTAATGCTAGAGTACTGAGGTGCATAGCGATAAACTGCGTGACAGATGGGCCGAAATACAATTTGCTTGACTGGCTAATAATTGGATGACGGACAGAGCGGTGATAGCGAGCAGTAGGGATTAGCAAGACAAAGCACAGCGCGGGCATTTACATCAGGCGCTTAAAGACGACATGGACAGATCGAGCCGAACGCAGGTTATATGCCTGTAAGGTGTTGACCAGCAGAAGTCTGTGGGTGTTGTATTTTGAGATAGTCACTGGGCTGATTGTCTGGCGCTATAAGCTCATTGTCAGGATTAGCTGAATGACGAGATATGAGGACCAGAAAATGGGTGGCTTTTGCTTACCAAGTTGCAGCAGGTAGAGCTGATGATGGTGGTGTTGTGAGCAGCGTGGATGGCCCCACGGCCCGTCGCGGTTTGGACAGGCCCAGACAGGATCTGGCCTTTTAGTTTGGGCTTCTGGTGAGGGCCGGCTTCTGCCTGCCGGCACACCTGATTGGGTGTTAAAGCCGGTGAGATCCAATAGGAGCGTGTCAAGGTAGCTAGAGACGCGTTGCTTAGCAGCGTTTGCCTTGCAGTGTAGCAGCCATTTTAGAATGGCCAGGGACGGTTATTGCGGCAGAAATTCTGCTTTCTGAGGTTGCGTACGATTGATCGAGCCTTAATGCAGGCAAAGGCATATAGTGTAGCAGTAGCTGGTGAGGCGGGTATCTCATGCGTTGAGGTCGTGGAAGCTCATGCTTACCAATGGAATACTGCTAGGAATGCAGTCGGCATGTGGGTGATCTCGCTTCTTCAGTAGGAGAGGTTGTGATGATGCGGGATGGTCACCTGCCACAAACAAGGGGTTTAGATAGGTTTGATATAGAGGGACTGTGGGTTTGATAAGCCAATGGCTTGAGTGGGGTCAAAATCAGATATGGCAGGGAAGCAACAAAATGAAATGCGTAGATAGGACTATGGAGAAAACCTGTGTTGACCCGGGGGTAAGTAAAACAAGGACATAAAGCATAGACTTTGCAGTTGAGAAAAACGTATCCCCTTCCCTGAACATTATCTACCTCACTTAAAGACATAGCTTGAGTGACAACCAGTGGCTTCAGGATGAGTATTCCACACTAGGTCTGCACAAGGGTCTGAAAGGACCTGTAGCCCTATCCCGACTGAGCCCAAATCCCAGCTGCAGGGATACTTTGGAATCACTTAGCCAACCTGTCCATGCTGTCTGGCATAGGCTGCCCAGTGCTGAACTAATGGAGGTAAGAAACTGCACTACTCCCACTGTCAGGCCTTGATGGCACCTTAATGCAAACACCTGAGATGTTGATGGCACCATAGCATTAACCCTGGTAGGGTGTGGGTGAGGAGCCTGCATCCAATGACCCAGTGAGCACCTTGAGTACTTTTATATTCTGGGACTGATTTGTCAGCCCAGAGAGCCTCTGAAAACAAAAAAGAAGAGATGGTTTTAATTACCCATCCCTGAGGAAGACAGTGTAACAGAACACTGTTGGAGGAGGAGATTTGGAATTGTCCTCCTACATACCAAGGCTTGACTTCACTGATCAAAACGAAAGCATCTTGGAATACTATGTTGTATAGTATTTAACCTCTTCCTTGTGCATACATCCCGTTGTGCTGGGGAACAGTGACATCATGAGAGTATGGGTTCCGATACGGAGCAATGGTGACAAAATGTTTGGGAGTGAGAAGGTAGGGAAGATCTAGAATGGATGGGCAGTTTTTTGAGTGAGGAAATAGCTGGAGAAGCTGGGGACCCCATTTACACATACACCTGATTTATATTGACATTACAAATAAAGGAGCTATGTGAACTTTAGCTGCATGCCAGCCTACCATATATTACAATCCAGACTGAGATCTTGAGGTTCTGCATAAAAAGCACATTCGGGTGTTCCATGATTTGGCATGTCCGTACATACTCCCTAGCATTGCCCACTAAAGATATGCAGGACAGGGTGCACTGGGATGACATCTCAACAAAATTGTGGAAAAGGGACAAGTTAGTGGAAAAATTATAGGTGTGCTCCGCCAGTAATGCTATTAATTGACATGAATACAAATCTTCACCTCAGCAAAACACCATAACTGAAGCCACCTGTGACAGCATGGCTCCCTTAAAGGGTGTCGCACAGAGCATCAACCCCCTTGCCTCACATTCCATATCACACTCCATTGATAATTTCACTGTCATAAACACAATCAGAAACCCCCCCAAAACACTGGTGCCATTTGTGACGAATTCAGAGATGCCGTCACTTCTCGCTGAGGGGGAGCCCCTTCCCATGAAGCCAGGGAAGTGAGCCGCGCTACCTGATAGTCCCCCCGGGGGTGGTAATCAGCGAGAGGATCTCATTGGGAGAGACTTCCCCTTTGGGGAACATGGAGAACATATCGGGAGAACGTGGTATGCAAACTCTCCACGTGCCCCCTGCACACCTTCCTGTCCCATAAAACCAAACTCCATATCCCATGCTTTCATGAAAGTCTGAACACTTAATAACTACTGAGACGAGGAAGAGAAGGGACTACCTTAGCGAGACCTACTTAACAAGTACTGGGACGAAGAGGAGATGCAGAACAAGGAAGAGTAATGGTAAGAACCTAAATGAACAGTCTAATCTTCTATGTCCACTTATGATAAAAACAAAGAAGGACTTACCATGTTGTCAAGCCCTCCCTGGAGTAACTGTAAGCGTAGGAATCATCCAGAATAGAAGAGGATGCTGACCCGCCAGTTCGCCGTAGACAGACCAACCGGAAAGAGGGAGAAGCAGAGACCACTCAGTCGAGTGAAGACATGCATTCTGTGAGGAACCAAATACTGCAGAGCCGCGGCAGCACAACGAAGTATGGGAGATGCCACAAGAAATCCTAAACAGAAAGCAGAAGTACCTGAGACTGAATGGAGCACACTGGCAGTGACCCCAAAAGGTACAGGGGTTGCCGGGACAGGTGGTGGGGGCACATAAAATCCATGGGAGACTTTTAACCCACAGAGCAGGGGTGAGGAGGGAGACCCTGGCAGATAAGAACGCATTAAGAGCACCAAAAACAAAATGAAAAGAGGTCAGGTCTGGAACCCGCACCCACAAAGGAAGATTCCCTACAAGTCATCTTCTTCAAGGCAGTACCTGGCAGGAAAGTAAACCAGGTCTTCCAAAACAATGCAGTAGAAGATGACAGGTCTGCCAAATCAAAGCAGTAGGAAACTCGTGTCTGGGACCCGCGACCACAAGAGAGAAGATGCCCAAGTCATCCTTTTCATGGTGAACCAGGTCTGCTAAATCAAAGCAGTAGAGAGATACCGGTCTGGGACCCGATCCCACAAGAAAGAGAGGAGTACCAACCATCGTCCTCGTGGCTGTACTTGGCAGGAGAGTGAACCAAGCCTGCCCCATTCTGGGGATAGGGAAGCTTGGGTCTGGGACCCTCAAAAGGAAAGACTGAAAGTGTTGAACTATGAAACCAAAGTGAAAGAGATGCCAGGGGAAGGGAGTCATTCCCTGTGGTGGTGTTGAACTGTGTGTTAGGAAAGATTTCCATTTATGTGTAATTTCCCCTCAAGTTTTGAACCCCCCAACATTTTGCTGTTGTCTGACCAACCTAGCCTGACTTGTGCCAGTGGTGTCCAGTCTTCTGCTGTACTCTGCTGGGTTTTCGCTCACTTTGTTATGGGGAAACTGACATGCTCTTAAAGACAGTCAGTACTGGGAGACATTGTTTCCCTTAGTAGTTCACTTTGTTGCACAGTTCAGTGCGCTGGGGTCTTCTTTTCCTTTTAAAGGCCATAGACACCCTCAAAGGACTTTTCGGTAGAAGTACAGATGTCCCTTGAACAAAGCTGGTGGCAGCTGTAATTTCTTCGTAGATTTTTAACCCTTTCTTGTGGTCATATCGCGTTTACCGCGTTTGATCCTGGACAGTGGCTCGGCCCCAAAATAGCCATTCCACAAGGTCTTTTGAACTGTCATTTGGCCATCTTGTTCCTTTGCCTTTCCCCAGGTCGAGCAGAAAGAAATAAGAAAAATAAGAAAATCCTTATTTGGTCACCTAGATCCCAGTGAAAACCGAAGCTTTTGCAGGCTTCTGCATGCCTTGTGTGTGTGCCTCAAGGATGTGGGCTGGACCGTCTACTTCCAATACACATCCTGGGTGCCAGGATGTCTGGTGTGCTGGGAATGACTGGGACCACCATGGTCCGTGATTGGTCCATGTCTGGGATGGCTGTATGTGAGCAGATCTCTCATTGAGTCCTCTTCGTTTTGGCGCAAAGGAGATTCTGGATAAGAGAAGGCCCCCAAAACCCATACCAGGTAGATCTCTTGAGTTCTCACTGAACTTTGGATGGGAGCCAAGTATCTTGAAACCAAGAAGCAGAGCCGAGGAACCGCTGGTGACCCGCTGGAAGGTTTGGCACCCTGAGCCTGCTGTCGCCCCGTTGGACACCCTTTTGCTGATTGAACTTAGAAGATCTGCAAAGGCGCTTCGACCCATTGGAATAGTGGGCTAACTATTCTCCCACCTCCAACTTATCCTGTAAGCAAGCCTTTTCGAAGTGTTCCTGGCCCAACCAGTGAACTGATCAGCTTGCACGGGACCTTTGCCCTGCAACTGCTGCCGCCTCGAGTTGACACTTGAGAGATTGGAGACTGTAAACTCTGGGTATAAGGCACTCTCCCGCCAAGTTTCGTACACCTAGCATTCCTAGGTCTGGAATTAGGAGAGTATGCCTGAACCTGAGTATACGTGGTCGCTGTGTCGCCCAGCTCTGGTGATGAACTTTGTGGGCACCTTGCTGCTGTGCCCCCCTGTGCCCTCAGACCTGCTGCAGCAGAACTGGCCTGATCCCTTCGTCAGGAGCAGAGAAATCATCACTGTCCCACAACGGTATTATCCCTGGAAACAGCCCTGAAAGCCGCAGCGCTGCACAAATGCAGGATTTGAACCTGCAACCGAAGTTGACTCGACTGCTGAAGTGTGGTCCAGAGTACGCTGACGGTCGGTGAGTACTTGCAACCCTTACCCGTGGCCTCTGGCACATTCATCCATTTTTACGCACAAGTGTCCTCTGAGGGCCACTCTTCTTTATCGAAGTAGCCTGTGCTACCGAGCTATTCCCAATTCTTGGATCCTGTTCTGCCCTCTTGGGGAGACCCTCCTCGAATAGTGGGAACCTATTCTTCACTGCCTCCCCCACCTTCCTGAGCTGCTACATGTTGTGGACCCTTATTGTGTATCATCTCTTTAGGCCATTGGTTAATGTATATATGTTTGATAGTAGTGTTGTGTTGGTTCAGTTATTACTGCTGATATTTGCTTTGTGTTTGATTTAAAAGGCCTTTAATAAATGTATATGTATTTTTGATGTATATACCTGACAGAGTAATTTGTAGTGTTTACTGTGTGTGCTCATTGTGGGCTTTCGATCACCCACACCCATCCTGAGACCTGGGGCCTCATTACGAGGGCAAAAGGCGGCATACAAACCAGTGTATGCTGCCCTTTGCTCTGCTCTTTTGCACACCACCATGCAAAGTGAGTCAGCACTGCATGGCATCCTCGCATCCCAGGCAGAGTTTAGTTTTAATTATAAGCTCTATTTGCCATGATCGCATGTCAGGCGGCACTCAAAATTGAAATGAAACCCTCCTGGCTTTAATTGTAATTGTGCACGCTCGAGCATGGCAGGGAGCGTGAACAAATGACCCCATAAGGATCTCCAGCATCTGCGCCGGCATGAAAATCCATGCTGACGCAGATGCTGGAGTATTTGTATGGCAGAGAGGAAGGTGGTGGCGAAAATCCAAGTTGCTTTCCACCAATGATTGAATATTAGCCATAACGTAAATAGAAGGCGTAAAAGACTTACGCAAGGGTCTTACGCCTTGCATTCACTTTATGGCTCATATGAACGTGAGCCGCTGTAAGTTAACATAAATAAAACGAGGATCACAGTCTTCAAGCCCAATATTTGCATTGTCAGAAGGTGCTATACATGGAAGATCAGAGAACACTCACTTGAAATTGTTTCCAAATATAACTATCTGGGTGAGACTATCGACGATTAGCTGACATGGTTATCCCTGATCGACAAATAGAGACTAAAGTACGTCAGCAACTTGGCACCATTCTTAAATTCGCCCGAAATCATTGTGGATATTCCCTCGATTCAATCATTCATGTTTATAAAGCCAAAATTACCACCATATTACTGTATTGCGCTCAGGGGGTGGACTGGGAACCAAAAGAGGCCCTGTGAAGAATTTTCAAAGTGGCCTTATATTACACATTTTTAGCATGCCCAACCCTTTTCCTTTGAGAACATTTGGAAATAAAATAGATTATCACACAAAAGAGGCCCAGGGTGCAGAGGCCTATCGGAAAATCTCCAGTTACCTATAGGCCAGTCCGCCCCGGATTGCGCTTAAGTCTGGGAATTTAGCCATGTTACTCAAACTTAAGAAACTCAAAGGGACATGTCTAAACATGTATAACTAAATTCCTCAGCAGCATACCTGTAGAATATCTACTCGCTGAGCTAGGACTTACCAGCTTCTATAGTCAGCTTCAATTGCGACGTATGCTTTTATATTGGAAATTAATGAATGGTGTTGTGCATTCCCCCTTGACTCTTACTTCATAAGCCAGTAACATCGCTTTTAGTGGAGTTGGTGCCTCTTGCTTGAAGTTGTTGGGTGCCGAGGCATTCAAGCGCTGTTTAAATCGTGAAATTGATCCTGCCTGTACCATTGTTTTAGGCATGTGTTTACGAGTGTTATTTATGGTTTGGGCCGGGAACAAAATGAGGTTGATTTAGCAGCTATAACGTATAGCGGAGAGTGTCTTTTTCAATAGCTTAAGCGCATCACTCACCCCCTTTATCTGCTTGATTTTCCTTAAAATTGGATTGCTTTTGAACACATACACCTTAAATTCAATCTGGTTGATACATTAGAGGTTACGGAAACCCGGAAGGGACTGGATCATAATGCCACATTATGTACACTCTGCGGTGGCATGATGGTAAAGACCATTAAACATCTCATGCTTGAATGTGCAAGTTTGGAAGGATCCATGTGATAATATCCCCGCTAAAATCTCGCCATACAAGAATGGCGCCATTTTTCGGCTGCAATATTACCATATGGAACCTGTTTTAAAGGGAGCGGGGGACACCCCCACAACCTCTGCTCCCATTTACCCCATGTATTGTCTGCATAAATAATGTCACCTGTGCTGTTTCCCGGTGACTATATGTATGGCAACATTATTTATGGGGATATTACCTGATACCGTTTGGAAATAGTTCGGAATATGGGCTATTGGTAATGGTACCGCTATCGAAGGCCCCTCTTAACAATTATGGGAACTCTTTTAGTGTAAATGATTTTGTGCATTTGTACCATATGGCTAAAATGTGGTGCATTATCAAACAAATGTTAGATATTATGAATAATAAGTGATTTCTTTTAAATAAGATGCATCATCAGAATACTCAGAAAACATGGTACAAACTATCCATTCTGCAGAAAATCAAGACCTTCCTTACAGACAATAGCTTTACACCCATGGTCCAGACCTGGGACCTGCCTCACCGAGACAGAGGAAATGCTTTGCTCACTGGCCTTCTCACCACCACCCAACCATCTATAGGACGCATCACCCATGTTGCTGCCTGCCTCATCAAACGTCTGCAAATATGACCAACAAAGGACTACACTCATCAAACTTTACTGGCTACCCCTGCAAGCAGGCACATCTATCTTCAAAGTCAGTTGTCATCATACACACTCCCCTCCTACCTGACAGACAAAGTCACCATCTCTCACGGAAGGTCATCAGCAGAAATCATGGAATGGCTATTCTAGAGCAGGAGAAATGCAACCAAAAAAGGAGCCGGGAAACCAATCCTCTAGTGGGTATATGACCTCTGACTGTGGAACCGCATACCCCTCAACATCAGAATCACCCCACTCTCATGCAATTCAGAAATAAAATTAAGACCACACGCTTTAAGGCACACAATCATCACATCGCCTAACACCAACCTTGAATGCCCCCATCTCAGGATTCCTCGTGGCCACCACTCTTTCCAGTTCACTCCCATGTTCCACCCCACACTCCCTACATCACACGTCATGTTCTGGAATAAAGGCGATGTTGCAAGGACTGTTTCCCCCTGTAACTATCTAATGCATGCCTGTAACATCTAGTGATGCCCAGCGCTCTGTCGCTTCCGGAAGCAAGGTTTGCACTTGAGAAATACCCATAATAAAATAATCACCAATACAAGTAATGCAAACTGTTCTGGAGCACTTCATATTTGTCTTCATTCTTTCACATCCCATGATTGTGGGGAGCTTCCTCAAGTCCCCGAACTAGGCGTAGCTGCAGCTTGCCTCTAGCTGATTAAACCCACCATTTTCCCTTCACACTTACCAGTTCATCAGCCTCTGGCACAGTGTGTACAGGGATTGGTTGCCACTGTATGTTTGGATTCCAAACTTGCACCCCTTTCGGAGGATACATTCCTGCAAGATTGGCCTCGGCACTCATTAGAGTTCGGTCGTAGTCCGTGCTACGCACATACACCTGCAACCAGAATAAAATATGCATGAAGTTAGACTTGAATAGATGCATGCTTCTTTAACATAACACAGATGGAGATTTCACTGTTCTTTGCTACTTAGACTGCTACCATCTAAATTTCCATAGCAGAAGCATACCACCCAGCATCCAACCAGGACAGTTCCTGCCCTGAAATGTTTTGGTCTAATGCAGCCGTGGAAGAGACAGGTGTGGTCCTTAAGGGTGAATTTGCCAATTTGTTATCTGGACACCTGTCCTTCTTAGGTGACAAGATGGCCAACTGGACTGGAAAATGGCTCATGTAAAACTAGAGCTTAAGAAATTGGAACTAGAATTTGCTCAGCTTATCAGGTGCCATCTGATGGCCAACACTAATGGTAGTGGGAAAAAGAGATAGTTGATTGGGATCAAGTTACTTTTTTGTTATTTGCTATATTTCCTGTAAAATGTAACTGCATTTTTGTATATTTTGTAGAACTTTTGAAAATGGCAAAGTTTGTGCTTTTCTATTGAGTGTAAAGTTCTTATGAACTGGAACGTCTGTCTATCAGACGTAGTAATATGGGGTGCAACTGCTGCCTTCGATACAACTCCTGGGGCCTCAATATGACCCAGGCGTTAAGTGTTTAACGGCGCCGTAAAAGGCTGTGGTGCTGTTAAACACCTAGCGCCTAATTACGAGGTCCCTTTGCGGGACCCGACCTTCACGGCTGGTTTTACCAGCCGTTAAAGTAGGGACCCGCAAAGCGACCTTGGTGCTAATTACGGTAAGGCAATTTGCGGTACCGTAATTAGCACCTTCCCCATTCCCATTGAGCCCTATGGGGCAAAAATGGGAATGGGGAAGATCTATGGTGGCATGGGGAATTACCGCCCCACCAACCTCGGAATGGGGTGGTAATTCCCCATTCCACCATGGCGGACTCCGGCATGGACCATGGTGCTAATAGCACCATGGTTTAGCGCCGGAGTCTTAATGAGGCCCATGGTGTGTTTGTGGGCCAATGTTATTCAATTAAAAAACTGTAGGTGATGTCTTTAAGATTTATATGCATACATACAATAGCACATAATACAATAATGTTTCCTTCCATTTGTTACACCAGCCGAATCAGATATTTACAAAAAATATATCTTTCATATCCCATGTATCTTAGAAATCATATTAATGTACTTAACTGCTTGCTCAAATCTGGCATTATTAGCAGCCTAGTGATTGGTGTTGTCCTGTGTTGTTTTGCTTTTGGAGCTGTTGCTTGTGAGTAAAGGTTTACGTTTCTCTTCCTTCCTGGCTTGAGTAATGATATCACAACATTCTATTGGCCTGCTGTTGGTATTTTGGTGACACACTCTTCACTTCAGGGGGCAGTGTTGTGCTGGTGAAGGTAATGTGACTTGGGTGATCCTCATTTGAGTGGCAGCTGAAGGATTGAATGTCAGTCGCATGTTGACAGATTTCAACAGTTGGAACTCTAGGAGAAATGTCTGAGGGGGATTGGTGACTGGCACGACTGGCACCAGAGGTGATCAGAGGCTCTGGTGAGGGGAGCACAAAGTGTGTCTCAGTAATAGGAGGTTTCCCTTGTGAAACTTCTGGGGATCCCTCCCCTCGTTTTTGGCAGAGAGCCCCCAGCATACAAAACAGAGGATTTTTTTTTTTTGTAGTTTTCTGGCGTTCAGCTCACGGAATAGTACATCCGGAGGGAGAATGCACGAGGTTAGCCCAGTTGTAGATCCTGGCAAGCGTGGGCACCTGTCAGCAAAGAATATAACTACAGAGCGACTGATAGATCACAGGTTAAGCGTACAGGATCAGAAACCTTTGCCTTAGAATCAGTCCAGGGTAGAGTGTTGCTCTTTATGGGTGTGGGTTTTCACAAACCTCCAAAGCATTCCCTAACTGTGCATTTGTATTGCTATCTGACAGTGTGGGTTTCAGCATCTGGTATTATAGGTGACATTAGTATTTGAGAAGACTTAAGCCCCTGTATTTATTTTCTATAATATTTCGGCCCCTGACCAACTAGTTCTGAAATTTCTGACTTCAGATCATTATAAGGGTTTCCGTCAGGGGTTAGAACCTGGTAGGCTGCTTGTAGTTCTCCTGTCAGCATATGGGTGATGCCCCCCCCCCCCCCCGTTCCAACCTGCAGTTTTTACCAAGCAATCAAAATCTGTAAATAACTCCCAGGGTACTCTCTTTGAAAATATTGTTGTTACATCATAGGAGAAGGTTCAATGATTCAGGTAGGTTGGCTCACGGGGCGTGAGCGGGCTGCTCACCGATGCTTCTCTGCAGCGGACCTGCAGGGAGCCTGATCATGGACTTGCCCATCGCAAGTTGATTTGGTTTGCAGAATGCCGTTTCGCCGGCTTGGGAGCCTGCTATAAGGGTGACAAGCTATGACCAGCTAGAACTAGACCCTACACCAGATTACAACCACATGACATCCAGCAACGGCTGGCCGTGTGGAGCATGGAGCGGCCATTTGGCCGTTTGGTGCAGGCATTTTGACTGCCTGGTGCTTGTTTGCCTAATTTTTGTTCTCATCCTATGAAGCCTTGCATTGGGGATGAAGCGGCTGTCACATCTTTGGCTCATGCTGGTCTTGCCCTGCGTGACCTGCACGAGCCACGGAACATACGGAGAGTGGCAGTTGGAAAGTGAGGCTCCTGTTCTGTTTGCCTCGGCCGTCTCTCTCCCTCCGCTCCATGTGAGTAATAAACTGTTATAATGAATTACCTTCTCTGACCATTATTCCTTCTCACAAGTGGCAACGAGGATCTGGGAAGTTAAGGCAGGCCGGCGGAGGGAACTGAGCTGTGTGTTTCACACTTTGGCGACGTGTGTAATCTCTGCCTCTTCTTCAGGGAGGAAATCCAACAAGAACTTTAACCCTGTGAGTGCTGGGTGCCCTCTGCAGAATGGAAAGGCACAATCTGGAGGTCAGTAAGGAGCATATTGGAGGGGAAGAGGGGCTGATTTAAAAAAAAAAAATAGATAAACAACACCTCAATTATTTTGGTTGCTGGTGTTATTGAAGAACTGAAGGTGGTTATTGAGGTGCTGCCTTCATGTTTAAAAAAAAAGAAAAATAATAAAATAAATGAAGCAAAGAAGTCATTACATAGGAAAACATTATATCTCAAGTTAACATTGAAGAGGACAAAGCATATTTCATGAGGAACTTTAATATGGCTGTGCAACCGCCTCTACCATTTTTACCGTCTCAAGACCATTTTTACAGTCTCTAGGGAACCCCAGCATGAAATGGGAATTGTGGAGATAATTGTTTGAGGCTTACTTGGATGCACAGAATGGTGAAGAGTTAAGAGCTTCTAAAAAACTGTCATTGTTAAAAACTGCGATTGGAGTGGAAGCAGTGATGCTCATGAAACATTTACCTCTGGTTCGGGGGGAGAAAGGTAAAGATCTATTTAGCATGTGGATGTCAAGATTAGAAGAACGGTTTGCAGAGAAAATCAATGTAGTTCTTGAACAGTTCAATTTTTATTCAAGAAAACAGTTACCTGGAGAAGGTATTGATGACTATGTGGGAGCATTAAGGGGTTTGACTGCAAAGTGTGAATTTGAGAAAATAACTCAAGATCAAGTCATGCGTGATCAGATATTGAAGAATGTTCTGAACAAGAAGATTAGAGAAAGACTTTGGACAGGACCCACTCCTAAATTACATTCCACAATAGAGATAGCAAGGAACATAGAGGCATCAGAGCTAAGCATTAAAGCGCTCAACTGAGAGAAGCAAGATGATTTGTATGCCATTGGGCCAGTCAAGAAGGTGATACAAAGAGGACAAAGGGATGTGCAAAGTTCATATGTGCACCAACCAAGAGGCGACAAGCGACATTAATTCAGGTGCGGGATGGAGGATAATCTCGCTAATAACAAGAACTGTCCAGCATTGGAGAAAGACTGGTGGAATTGTGGTTTCAAAGGACATTTGTCAAGGATGTGTTATGTGAGGAAGTGAGGACTGTGCAGCCGATTATGTTTTAATGGTTAATGGATGTCTTGATCAGGAAGATCACAAAGTACCTTGGTGTCTCATTTGATCGTCACTGGAAGAGAGTAATGACAGATTCATCTTCAAAGTATACCATTTTGGGGTTGCAGATAGTTAACGATGTTTTGGGGGAATGCAGAATGTTCAAACCTGACATCAGTCCTGGAGGATATGGTGGTGGAAAAATTAACATTTTAGGGGATGTACTTGGAGACATCGAATACCATGGCAGGAAAACAAGAGCTAAAGTATATATGGCGGAATATGGAGCCCCCATTCTAGGGTGGATTCAGCAAGGAGAGTTACAGATGAAGTTTCATCCTGGGGAAGACAAACACGTTTTGTGCAAAGAGGAAATATATAATTGATGCTTATCCAACATTGTTTAAGAAAGAGTTGGGATTGTTAAGTCAATTTGTGCATGAAATAAGATTGAAGGAGGGTACTGTGCCTATGAGAAGCAAGTTGCGCAAGGTACCCATTAGAGTGAGGAAAGATAGGACTATTAGAGGAAATGGTAAATGATTATATAATAGAACCAATTGGGGGTGCAGAATGGGTTTCCACAGTGGTTCTGACAAGAACATTTCATGGAAGGATCAGGTTATTTGTAGATTTGAGGAATGTAAATGAGTTTGTGGTGGCTGATTGTCATCCTCTACCTAATCTGTAAGAAATGTTGCCGTTATTGGGCGAGGCAAGAGTTTTTAGCACCTTGGATATGATTAGTGCATATCATCAAGTGAAGTTGAATAAAAACTCAAAACCCTTGACAGCTTTCATAACACCTAATGGCCTGTATCAATTTAAGAGGATGCCGTTTGGTTTGGTGAGTGCTCTTCTGTGTTCCTAAGAATTATGTACATTCTCTTCAAGGGATGATGAGGTGTGGAGGCATTTCAGAGTGATGTTTTGATCCATGGTAAGAATGAGGATGAACACAACCGTATTTTAAAGGAAGTTTTAACAATATTGGAAGGTAGTGGCATGACCCTCCATGGTGGAAAATTGAAGTTTGGTGTGAAGGAGGTAGAATATTTAGGTCACAACATTTCAGTGAACAGCATCAAACCAAATCAAAATCACATTGATGGTTTACAAGGTGCCCCAGCTCTAGTGAATGTAGAACAGTTGAGGTATTTTCTGGGGTAGACAGAATTTTACTGGAGATTTGTGGAAAGTTTTGCAGATAAAACCGAGCCTTTGAATAAATTACTTAGGGCCTCATTACACGGTAGGCGGTGAACCATGGCGCAATTAGCGCCATGGTTCATGCCGGTAAAATACCGGCACCGCCTTGGTGGAAAGGGGAATTACCGCCCCATTCCAAGGTTGGAGGGGCGGTAATTCCCCCTTCCACCATTGCCCTTCCCCATTCCCATTTTTGCCCCATAGGGCATAATGGGAATGGGGAAGGTGCTAATTACGGCACCGCAAATTGCGGTACCGTAATTAGCTCCATGGGTCCCTTTGCGGGTTGGTTTTTAACCCCTGCAAGAAGCAGGCGTTAAAATCCCCAACCCGCAAAGGGATCTCGTAGTAAGGCGGTAAGGATTTACCGGTACCGATAAAATACCGGTACCGGTAAACCCTTACCGCCTACCGTGTAATGAGGCCCTTAGAAAAGTTACAGTGTTTGAGTGAACTGAAGTGGAAGAGAGATGTTTTCAAGAAACTAAAGAAGAAATTAAAATGGCTTTACCACTCTAAAATGTGGGAAAAAATGTGTGTTGAGTGTGGATGCTAGCAGTTAGGGCCTGGGTGCTACTCTCTCGCAGAAGGATAATGGGCGGTTACGGGTGGTAGCAAGCATCTAGAACATTGTCTGAGAAGGAACGTAAGTTTTCAGTTATTGAAAAGGAGGCCCTAGCATGTACCTGGGCAGTGGAACATTTTAGGGTGTTTTTGTGGGAGTCGATCAAAACAGATCATAATCCGTTGTTACATGTGTTGGCACCAGGGTGTGGTATGAATCTATCAGCTAGACTGCAGAGACTAGTATTCCAACTTCAAGGTTATACATTTAAAACAGAATACATCCCTGGCAGGGATAATGTGCAGGCCGATTGTCTGTCGAGATTACCAATGGAGATATCTGAAGGTATTAGTGAGGATGAATGTGAAGTGCCAGAGATAGAGGATGACGAGCAGATAAACACTGAAGTGGGGTGGCTTGGTGAGAAGGCGATTTCAAGAGATGAATGGCGTGAAGAAGGAAAGAATGATGAGACTTTAAGGCAAGCCAAGGAGTATTGTGTCAAGCGTTGGCCAACAGAGAGATCTTTGAGAGGTGACCTAAGCTCAATGAGGATAATTGTAGATGAGATATGTGTTCAAGGTGATTGTGTTGTGAGGGGGGAGGTGTTGATTCCCCCCAAACATTGAGAGCAAGAATAATCAGAGTTATGCGTGAAAGCCATCTGGGTATTTCAGCTACCAGGAGAAGAATAAGGGCAGATTTCTGGTGTACTCGGAGATAGAAAAGGTTGTGAGATTATGTATTCCGTGTCAAAATAGTGACAAAGGGCTTACTACACGAGTGAGTCCTATGACTCCGGTGGATTTGGCTGCAGGGCCATGGAAATAAATAGCTATTGATATAGCAGGTCCTTTCCAAGTATTGCCATAGTATTGCAAATATTTGGTGGGCGTGATAGATTATTATTCAAAGTGGCTTGTTGTTCAACCCATATGGGAGGTGAATACTATGAATGTGAAGACACTTTTAGAGAAACTATTTGCAAATAAAGGTGCTCCATCGAAAATTGTGCCAGACAACAGAGTGCAGTTTAAATCACGAGAGATGGGGGAATTCTTGTGTGAACATAATTTGGAACATTTGTGCACATCCTTGTATCATCCCCAATCAAATGGTATGATGAAATGATTTAACAGAAGATCAAAGGAGTTGGTCCAGATGTGTGTGTAGAATAACTGAAACTTCAAGAGAGCTGATTGAACTCTTTGTGTCTTAGCAAACTACCCCCCACAGTGTAACAGAGGTATCTCCTTTCCAATTAATACGTGGAACATTGCCCTGCAGTCGGTTGAGTCCTGGATGGGTGAGAGATGAAGGAAGACAATACAAGTGGGATGAAGAGATGCAAAGAGAGCTACGAGAGAGAGTAGCAGTTAAACAGGCTTATCAGAAGAAGTATACTGATGATAAACAAGGTGCCAAAATGCTTGGTATAAAAAAAGGAGATTGGATCAGAATAAAGTTGCCAGGGACAACGGTCAAGGGCTTGTCGAGATTTTCAAGTCCCAAAAGAGTGAGTGAGTGTAGGGGTTCATGTGTGTATTTGGCAAACAGGGAAAGATAGGACTATGAATAGGATAACATCCAGTCGGGATGGGAGGAGTGCATGGGATGAAGGAATGTGTGGTTCATGGCAAAGGTTGGCGGACAATCACAGAGAGAATGAGCAGAGGACATTCCTGTTGTTGAGGAGGATCAGGTACAGGTAATGGCAGTGAGGGTGAACAAGAGGAAGAGAGTGAGGTACAGGGGTCACAGTCCAGAGGAAGATCAAGATCCCTATTGAGGGGTCCGCCTGTGAAGTTTAAAGATTATGCAATGTAGTAAAGTTCTTTTCTTATTTGTTTTTAATGTAAAAGAGAAAGATGTGTCACGTCATTGGCTCGCACTGTTCTTGCCCTGCGTGACCTGCATGAGCCATGGAACGTTCGGAGGATGATGGTTGGAAAGAGAGGCTCCTGTTCTGTTCGCCTCGGCCGTCTCTCCCGTTACACTCCATGTCAGTAATAAACTGTTATAATCAATTACCTTCTCTGACCATTAGTCATTCTCACAGCGGATGGTAATCTTGTACTGTGGTGACAAGGTAATACCCTGTGAGTGAGGTCCTCATTGAATGAGTGAGGACTGCTACCGCACCACCCTTGTGCCAGCGTGCTCAATGGGCGGCATCATTAATGTAATTGTTCAGAAGCTGGCAGGCTGTCAAGCAGCCAGGTTGTGATGGGAGATGTTTGTGGAGACTGGGCAGCTGCTACATCAGTTGCCCTTGGGAAAGGGGGAGAAGACAGACTTGATCGACTCCTTAAGCCATCAGGCATTCCTCTCCCAGGGCTGTTTAGCATCCTGCCGGGTTACATGGTATAGTGGTTAAGTACCCGACATGTGAACCTGGCAAGTGTGGTTCGAATCCCCAGGTCACCTAAAATATGTCAATTTGAAAAAGACAGTTAAGTGCCTTGTTTTCAGTTTCCCCTGCATCGTTCTCTACATGGAGTAGGTTTGCAAAATTGGCTGAAGAAAGATTGCTTTAGTGCAGGCCAATAGCTAACTGGGAATTTCTCCCACTCTGAACGGAGCACGGTTGGCAGTAAGCCTTTTTGAAAATAGATTTTAGCGACGGGAAAATAAAAGCAATTGCTTTTATTGAGAAATTGTGAGGAGCCTCCTGCACATTACTGCCTCTCTGAAGCAGCTGGGGTACCCGGTGGGCGTCTGGAGGTGCTAGATGTATTGAGGTGCAGACCGTACACCAGAAGATCGAAACCTCCCATGAATTTGCTTAATCCAATGTGGAAAAGCCCATGGAGGTAGCTCCCGCAGGATTGAAGCATGCTTTCCTTGAGTATAGCTCCTCTCTGCACCGGGTACCCGACTACCTGCGGCAGCAGATGGAGGTGAACGGTGGTGACCGGGGGAACGCAGTAGAACGACTGGTTGCAGACCGACCAAAGTACGTGGAGAGCCCACAGCTAGCAGGCACGGGGGGGGGTGGGGTGCACACGCTCAATTCAGCCTCTGGCAACAGTAGTGGTGCTTGCTTGACTCAGAGCAGCAGTAAGAGCGCCTGAGGCAAAGGAGCCCAGAACAAGAATCTGGAGCCCAATGAGTCCATGTAACTCGCTGGCAAGCCTGACATCCCCTGGCGGAGCAGCTCCAAGAGTCAGACACTGCCTGACTCCTTGCTCTCTACCACCAGAAACCCAAGGGTGACACGACCAAGGGGAATGACCATCCCGTGGGTGCTTCGTGCAGAGAGTTTTTCAGGGCTCTGCAATGGAGACTGGCACCTCTCTGGATTCAAGAGTTCAAGAGTGCATCCACACAAGAAGGACAGCAAAGAAGCTGCCCGGGGGCCCTGCCAGATGCCCGCCTCAGATGCCCCCGGAGAGCAATGCTCATGAACCCCGTAGGACCTCGGCAGGGGGCCAGAGTGCACTGCTTGCAGTCTGACATCAGCTTGCGCTACTACAAGTCCTTCTCGGAGTTCGACGCCTTCTTCCGTTATTGTGGGCTGGAGTCCGAGCTCATCGAGGAACTGGGCCAGGAACGCTTCTCCCCAGAGCCCCCCACCACCAGTGTGCATAGTGTCAGCATGGCCCCTTTAGACAGCGGCTTCAGCCGGCACAGTGGCAAACAGGGGCTTCAGGAGGACGAGGGGCCTTCTGTCATTACGCACAATTGACACATCATCAAGTTGCTGAACGACTGCAGAGTGGTGCGTGAGCCCCAGGGTGTGCGCGAGGTCATAACAAGGATATTGGGCGGCCCACCGCTCCTCTGGGGGCTTAAGGAAACGCAACCTTGAATTGACGTGGAGCAAGAACTCTTACCCGCATCTTGGCCGCGGATCTGTGAGGAAGAGCAAACACATGGCGGTATAAGAGTGCAAGGAGTGAGGAACCAGGGATGGCTGGAATGAAGAACATCGGTAAAATATAAGAGGTACGGCACCAGGGGATGGGAAAGGAAAATTGGAGGCGTTCCTGCGCTATTATGCCACGGGTTTAAAAAGGTAATAATCAATTAAAGTTGAATAGGTGTTAGGCAGAATCCTGTGCAGTTCCCTTAGGGAACACTGCAAAAAGATTAAGACTACAGGAGTAAGCAGTAAACCCAATTGGTAGCAGTCTGCACCACCAAGATTTACCTGGTAGCTGTGGCTGAGCAGTCAGACTTCCCTCAAGAAGAGTAGGTCAGTATATAGAGTATACACAATAGGGCTAAAAACACAGTAGAGCAAACAAACACTGACCAGAGCTTTGTATAAAAAGTATATAATTATTTATTTAAAACACACTTTAGGCAATATACTAGCACTCCAAATCAAAAGCAAGTTAAAACACAGTCAGGTAAAGTATACACACCTCCCTTGATAACTATCAGACAAGTCAGAGTTAAAACACCACGATTTGTTAAAACAGATGTGAGCGCATAACCTGATGGCACTCCAATAGTTCAGTTAAAGGGAGAGAAAAAGGCAGAGCATAGAAATAAAACAGGTCCCAACACTTTTAGGAGTTCTCAGCAAGGGAAAAAAGGCAGTATACACTCTAGAGCCAAAGTTCATAGGCCAGGCCCACTTTAAATGGAGCAAAGCGAAATGTGCCCAGGATCACACTGTTTAAAATGCACTAAAAGTCTTTGCAGAATGTTCAAAAGAGGTTGGGGTGATTCAAGAGGGTAAAGTTAGAAGGTCTGGGGCCAACCCAGTTGGAAAGCCAAGGATTTAAGGGTCACCTTGGGCAAACCGAAGAAAGGAAGGCCAGGCAGGACACAGTACCTTAAAGAGAGAGGAAGCTCCAGCGGTGGCAGTTGTTCCTGGCAGTGGTTGCAGTTCATTGTTTCGACCAGGGGAAGAGAGGATCTCGTCGAGGAGGACACGTGGAGTCGTTGCAATGCACAGGGATGAAACCAGCCGCAGAGTTTCGTCAGTAAAAGGTGCGTTCCTTTTATTCACGGTCAAAGTGGTGAAGGTTGGCTATCCGGCCGCCAGGGTCCTTGGCACGGGCGATTCGACCAAGAGACATCTTTGGAAGGTGAAAGGGGCCAACTGGTTGGTCCCACCAGCTCAGAGGAAGAAGACTCGTCCAGCAGAAGATCTTCTCTTGTCGTCGGGAAAGTGGTGAGGTAATTGCAGCAGGGCTTCACCAGTGGTGTCGTCGTTGCAGATGGCTGCGCTTCTCCCCTCTTCGGATTTCTTAGGTCCTGTGACAACTTCTGAAGTTCCAGTCCCAAAGGCCCTGCTTTTATGCAGAAAAACCCCCATTCAACAGCCTAGCTGTCACTCACACATGCTAAGTGGTGAGCCGGGCGGCTCACCACTGGGCCAATCAGAATAGAGTGCGACTTGGGTTGCTAAGGCAACGCAGTCCAGGGTGCCAATTCCCCTCCCCACACATCCTGTGGAACCCAGACAGAGCGGCACCATTTGGAGGGCTTCTGTGGAAAAGCCTGCCAAAAAGTGGAACAAAGGAGTCGACCTTGGTTAGAGTTACAGAGACGGACACAAACGCCATTTTAGAAAAGAGTTCCGGCAAAAAGACCCAACCATTGATTTAATATTAAATAAATAAACCAGCGTTATCTTTAACATTGCACCAAAAAGTGGTGCGTTTAAAATCAATGGGAAAATCCCATAGGAAATATTCCGGTGGAATATTTTGCGTGGTAACCACTGCCACCAGCCAGAAACTCGACAAGGGGGGACTGGACAGTGCCCCCTTAAAAACAGACCCAGGGGCAATAGAATTAACCCCTTCCAGTACTTCCACAATATGATGGTTTGTACTGGTTCTGTTCACAATTTTGGACTAGTAAAGTCAATGGTGACTTTACATGCCCTGGGAGTCAGTCCCAGGGTATGGAGTCTATATTTGGGGGTCACTATGACACCCCTGTGTTACTGCACTGAGGGTGCTGTGTAACATACACATACAAAATAGATGATACCCCATGGAGTAAAAAGAAAACCCCATGGCCCATAAGCACACAAAGAGTCAAAGACAGACCTCAAATCATGCCTAAGAGTGGGAGGAAAAGAGTCTCACTCTTAGCAGGAGAAAAAAACAAACCCCAAAATCCAGCAAAGCTGCTGGGGGACTCACTAGGTTTGGGAAATTAGCCTTATAAGAAAATTCTCCTTAACAATAGGGAAAGTTAGAATTTGTAAGAAAGAACTGAACAGATCGTGATTGTGAGTTAACAATAAAAAAAAATTAACATAGAGGGATGGTGATTTAAACATTGACTAGGTCATGGTCAGAACTGGTTTGCAGCGTTAGGGTTGTCAGGATGGTTTGCAGCGCTGAAGCGCTGCGCTAATAGGGAATAAAGGATATTGTGCAGATAGAGAAAGAGTACATTGCATACTCCTTGTAAGCCATACCAACAACATCAACGCTAAACAAACGGTAGCCCAACAGTTAAGGGTGGAGCAAATAACATTTATTTCAGTGGTGAAGGAAATGCATGCAGGATAGCAACAACAGGGTCACACCCTGCACATTGGTATATACCATAGAGAGGTGCAATTGTATTTTAGACATTGTTATGTTTCAGTGGTACAGCGTTAGACATGTGGGAACAGAATAACTAACTGCACAAAGCAGTGTGATTACTTGACCGTTTAGAGGAAAATGGGTTTTGAGGCATGATATAAGAAGGTTTAAAGGAAGTAGAAAGGGGTAACGTAGGAATAGCATGTGGTGCGTATGTCTTGGCTTTGGCTTAAACAGAGAGCATTGACTTTAAGGGTGGAGTATTGAAGTAAATGAGGAAAGAAATATAAGGGTAGTATTAGAGGACGCCAGGTGGTCATCAAAGGGCAGAAGGAGAGGTAGGTATTGACAAGCATGTGCCGGTCCTCCAGCCAGGTATGAGGATATACCATTTACAGGAGGGAGAAAGTCTGAAAGGAAGCTGACTAATGGTAATAAAAAGAGGAAGGGTAAAATGATACAAGGAGTAGAAATAGCAACAACTTGTTTTGACATCGTTTCCTCACTGTATATTATATCACGTTGTTGAAGATGGACATACATTTTGTGTCTGAATGGAAGGCATTGGAGTAAGTCCAATGTCCAATAAAACAATAGATATGGCTAGAAAGAAATGGAACAAAGCTATATCTAAGCTTTGCAAGAATATGGGGGTCAAATGACATCAGTCACGCAAGAACAACAATGCATTACAGTGATCGCTGACCTTTCAGGTCCACTTGGATCGTAGGGCACTCCTCTGTGTCCTTTGATGAACAGGAAGATGGCTGAGGACACACAACAAAGTCTATATTTTAAAAATACAATCACTGCCTGGTGGGGAACTCAGGCATGCCTTGGGAGGATATCCATGATAAATTAGCTGAGGTGGTGGGTTTCAGGGTGCCTCCGGAATTGTTAGTTATACATTTGGGGGGGAACAACTTGATTACATTGTTTGACGAAAGTGATGTTTTCTCGGAAGAAATTGATATATTGTGCCTTCAAGCGACTTGGCTTCAAGAACCTTTGGTACTCAATAGGTATAGTAACTATTTGAATACAGCATATAAGGGGGACACGGGTTGGCCCTCGGCAGGTCTGATGACTCTGCTAAAGAACAATTCAATTATCCTGGCAATAGCAACCAGAAATGTTAATCCATTTACTCAATTTCTGTTTTGCAGGGTGAATGAACTGGATAAGAACAACGCCAAGTGGCTTCTTTTGAACATATACTGGAATCCTGAATCCATCTCCACTGACCTTCTAATTGACTCAATAATGAAGATCGTTGATTCCTTTTCTTCATGATTTAACAACGGATTTATAATCATCTGTGGGAATCTGAATATGGGCTGTAATAATAAGATTGGCAAAATAACAGATGATTTGAGTGACCGTATAAGCTATGAACAAAAAAGATTAAATCACTGGTGGGATGCAATGTTTATGAGAGAATTGTACATCCAGAATGGTCGGACTTCTGGTGACATTCCAGCCAGACCAACGTGGTGGAATGGAGTAACATTGAGAGCCCTGGATTATATCTTTGTATCTATAAATATGCTGAGCATGGTCAGATCCTTAAGAATAATATGTAAAAAGAATAGTGATCATGAAAATACCAGGGTATATCCAGCAAAAGTAAATGCTTTGCAAGCCAGTAACCATCTCTGTATGGAGACAGTGGAAATAAATAGGCTAATGAGGGGATATATTAAGCACGTTCCAACTAATCTAAAAGACATTCATTATATCTCTCTCTTACGAGAATTCATGGTCAGACTCAGCAAGACATTAAAGTCAAGCGGGCCCCTTAGACATACATATGATAAGCGGCGCATGATAGAACAAAAACAACTACAAAGGGATCTTTGTAAATTAAAGAAATCCAATAACAAAGCAAACTGTGAATTAATTAGGAAAAGAAAACCAAAATACTGGGCTTTTGGCACATAAGGCTGCTATGATACAGGACGATGCTGAAACGATGCTTCTGGCAATGGGGACAAATGATTCTAGATCCCTTTGGAACTTAATTAATAACCACGCTACCTTCCAAGCCGCAGCTTTAACCAATGTGGTAACAGAAGACGGGTGGGTTAAATTCTATGGAAACCTTCATGCTAAACTTGGAAGGGGGAATGACTCCGACTTCATAGAAATCGAAAAATCTTGCTCATTGGAATTTGATGATCTTGACATAGAAGGATTGATAAGGAAAGCCAATTAATCTAGGCCTCCAGGACCTGATGGCTTGACCAATGATATGATAAAGAAATACCGGAAATCTGGAGTCCATTCATGGTCAACCTGTTTACCCAGTTAATGAATCGAGGAGAAGTCCCTGATTCTTGGAGAAATTCCATCATAGTACCTATATTTAAAAGTGGTGATACAACCGATCCGGGGACCTATTGCTCAATAGCACTTCTAGATGTATTGGGGAAACTATTTTCAGCTTTGCTTTTAACCCATTTCTTAACTTGGATTAATGTCTCCAAACGATTTGACACCCGACAAACAGGCTTTGTCAAAGGGGTAGGAACTGATCTCAAACTATTCCTACTCAACTCTTTGAAAGGTAGGGTCTTGAAAACCAAAACTAAAATCTATTTGGCCTTTAAAGACCTAAAAAAAAGGAATTTGATTTGATAGCATAAAAGGAGAGCTTATATGGGCAAAGCTAGAAGCTGGAGGGCGACCAAAAATTAGCATGGATGCTTTATGTGGATGATCTGGTCCTGATTGACCAGACTCCCGTAGGCCTCCAACGTAGTTTAAATGCTCTAAATGAGTATATGAATACAAACTGACTGTATATAAATGTCGCCAAAACGGATGTTCTTGTTTTGAAATCGATTAAGGGATCGAAATATAATCCACATAAATGGTACTTAGGAAGCCAGAGGTTGAACGAGGTCTCTTCGATATGATACCTAAGGCCCATTTAAATTGTAGTGGGAACAAAGCATTCTGCTGTAGAGAACTGCACGGAAAAATGAAGAACCTTGCAATTTAAGGCTCCCTGATTCAAAACAAATACAGGACATTTTCAGTCATCCCGCTATTAACCTTTTTCAAATCCAAAGTGATCCCTATAATAACCTATGCCGCAAAGGCTTTTCTTTTCACTCCATGGACGATTTGGTCTGCCATGCAGGGTGTCTTTTGGAGAAGGATGTTGCATTTACCTTCTGGCTTCCCAATAGTCTTAATAAGATTTTAACTGGGCCTAACTTCACTGCATGCAAGGACCGCATGGAAAACCTTGTTTTTTTCCAAAAATGTTCAATCTCGCCTCCGGCTGTTCCGTATCTGATTGTATCTAACGGAATAAACGGAAGAAGCTCCCAATGTTAAATACCTGCAAGGAACAATGTCTGACTCTCTTAAACAGTTTTGGAGTCAATAAAGAAACCTTACTAGAGAATCCAAACTCTAGAGAAATTGTGGGAACATGACTGGATCAAGACAGTAGAAAGAAAAAATCAACATCGACTATATGCAGATCCTAGAATAGCTCTCAAAGCATTGAACGCCATACTTAAATACCCACTAAAGTTTCTGCGTCAAAAGATGAGAAATTGTTTTATGAGATTCCGCCTAAGCATACTTCCTACAAAACAAATCATATCAACCTACAAGAAGGGTGAAGAAACCACTTCTGTAGGTTCAGTCAGAAGGTTGAAGTCGTAGAGACCTTAAAACATATCACATTGTATTGCCCGAGCTTAACTAATAAGTGAATCTTCTACACAGGCAAATTCATTGACAGATACCCTTCCTATGGAAGAGATCATTGGTGGAGATTGTTCTTGGTGGGTGAAAATACACAGCTAACATTTGCCCTGATGAAATTCTTGGGGGAAATGTTGTATACTAACTAAACCCAGGCATATTAAGAAAGTGGAAAGTATTTGAATGATTTTATGATGAAATGTTTGTAATTGTGAGAAATTGTAATGAGTTTTTAGAGAATATGGATTCTTTTTTTTTTTAGAAAATGTGAATATTCTTTTGGAGATCAAGGAGGCTTTCTTATTTCTTTTTGCATTGTATCTCAAGACAGAGGTTTGTAATAAACCAATTGTCTATAAATACATTTAAAAAAAATAATTTGGGGAGAAAACAGTTTGGTTTATGATATATGCACACACACCCGTAAAGGGCATATGTCCAAGATACTGGCCAGAAGGCAATGACACAGGTCCCTTTC
Organism: Ambystoma mexicanum; assembly: GCF_040938575.1. Classification (NCBI taxonomy): domain Eukaryota; kingdom Metazoa; phylum Chordata; class Amphibia; order Caudata; family Ambystomatidae; genus Ambystoma; species Ambystoma mexicanum. Next base: position 1,287,809,106 of record NC_090924.1, read on the forward strand.
CAACAGCAGTAGATATAGCAAGGAGAAAACTAAACAAAGCAGTGTCAAGGTGTTGCGGAAGCATGGGTCTAACTTTCATTAGGCATGAGGGAATGGCGTTAGGTAATCCCAATCTGTTACACAAGGGTGGTGTGCATTTATCTCTAAAAGGCATGGAGTTATTTTTCTGCAGGTATTGCCAGTGCTTTAGCAGATAGAGGATCCATTCAGAAGTACTTTTGGGGGAACCTGAGCAGCCGTGGATTCATTCAGGTGTGGTGGCACGTGTCAGGCCGAAGACTGCCCGCAACACATAAGACACATTGCCAGCCACAAATAAATATGTTGGGTACCATTTTCATGTACCTGGGAATATAAGGATGACAGGTCCCACTCACACAGATCAGGAAAGATAATTATGACAGGTCCCACTAACACTGGCCTGTGAGTAGAAGAAACGCTAGCTGTAAAAGGCATCCCTCTTCCTGACCCTAATGTGCCCAGAAGCACACACCTGGAACTTTACCGTTTATAATGCTCTGTTTTTAGATATAAAAGCCTACAACTTGCTATTTTCCATAATTCCAGGTTCAATGTAATAATTTCAGGTCAGCCAATTGCCTCGTGCTGCTCCACATCTTATGAATGTATTACAGTTTTGACTACGATAGATGTAATGTGATTGTGGAGGGTTGCTGAGGCTGGCTGTCTTTTGCAGTAGGTGCCCAGGGGACAAGGGGAGAGACAGACTCTGGTCACTTCTTAAGCCATTGGGTGTTCCTCTGCTTGGGTCCTGGACACAGGTAATATCATAGAGTTGAATCATGTTTTTTAAACACTTATGCATTTTATGGTGAAGTGTAAACAATCACCCAGTGGAGGTGCGAATCGCGTTTCTGTGTTTTTTCTCGTGTGGACATTGTTTTTAAGAAAATATATAATTTTGAATACCAGATGTTATTTTGTGTCTGTTTGGTGCTGCAGTGTGTGTTGTGCAACCCGGCATCTTATTGATGTCTTTCTTGATCAATTTCATATCCGGAATACCAGGATGGTTGGGGATCATGTACCTGTCCTTGGGCACCCATCTCCCATGTGGGATTACCATCCCCAAGTGCAGCAGCAGTCACAGGGAACCGCACCAGGGTCCCCCTCCCTTCCTGGAGGTAAATTCTGTAACGCATCCCAGCCAGACTTCCAGGATGGTTGGGGGTGATGTCCCTTGCCTTGGGCACCCGTCTCCCATGTGGGTCGACCATCCCCAAGACCAGCCTGGGGCTCTGGCGGGGCTGCGTTACATCCTTTCCCTCCGGGGAAGAATGGGGACCCCTGACGGAACTGCCACTGGACCTGGAGATGGTCGACCCACATGGGAGACAGCCACCCAAGTCCAGGGACATCACCTGTAAGAGGATTCAATTCAACACTACAGCTAAGTCAATGCCTAGTCTGGGATACTGAATGGAAACCCTTATTGATATATCTTTATGTCCAGTTCATGCGTTCTGGATGACTACCCCTATATAACACCCCTCTCTTGGAATCCCCCTGACCCCACTGAGCCGCCAAGAAGTAATACTGTTTTGCAAGTTAAAAGGTTTATTTGAGAATTTAAACAATATATATATATATATATATATATATATATATATATATATATATATATATATATATATATATATATATATATATATATATATATATATCACACTTTATGATAAATTAATAATTGGATATCACACTTAATCTGAGCAGTAATCAATAATGGATAGTCTGGCACTAGCACACTTGTGAATAGGAACAGAAGAATAAGGTGGTAGAGAATACTTTATATAAGTTCAGATGGATGTAATGTTGAATGAAAATGCAATACAGAAAATACTCAATATGATTTCAACAAAACAATATAATCACTTTTCTCTGGCAATCCCCTCCCCCCTTTATGCAATGCAAGGAAATGGAAGGAAAGCACACAGTTCTCAGAAATGCAATCAAATGTAATTCAGTTCACCCCAGCAAGCTTAGACTACAGAAGTTTGAAACACAGGCCCAAAATGCTTTTATATGTGCTGGCAATGAAGTGAAAAATATGCTAAAATGCTTTTAATTCCCTCTAGAGGTTCAGGGTGAGTGGTATCTAGTTAATATTAGTCCAGGCTCACTCTAGCAATGATTCAGGGATGGTTCTTAAGAGGCAAACGAAATTTAGTAGTTCAGGCAACAGCATCTGTCTTTTTACCAGTAAAGAAATCGGGCCAAATCGCAAATCGCGGCAAAATTCGCGGGTGCGAGAATCGTGATTACGGAGAAAGTATAAGGAGTAGGAAGTCGGTTCTAAGCTTGTTGAAAAGCTGAGATTCTAAGCTTTCAGAGGAAAGTTGAACCAAGTTTCTAGCACAAACGGTTACGGAGTAATGAACGATTTTGTGAAGGTTGTTTTTCAGATTTTAAATTTTTAAAGTTCAAAGTAACAAGTTACAGCTTGCAACTAGAAAATGACAGGTGACAGCTTTGCAAATGACAGGTGACAGTTAGGAGACAGTTCTGGTTAGATTAAAATAGATTGAATTATATTATTTTAACTAAGAGATTGGTTCTGCACAGTTCTGCTAGGTACTCACAATATATTTTTGAAATAAATGGGCCTCGCCACGGACGGTCTCTGTGCACAGCGTCGGGGTCAGCTCTACTCTGCTGGTCTGGTCTGGGTCTCTGGTTCTGATCAGGTCTGTGGGTCCGGATACAGCAGTCTCCGGTTCAGCTGGTCTCTCTCTGGATACAACACTGCTCTCTGGCAAATGGCAAGAGTTCTTGCAAAGAATTCAAACAGCTCACCTGGCTGTGATAATGGCAATGATTTGAGGCCTGCTAAAGAGGGATTTAGCTTGTAGTTGACCTCTCTGCTACAAATTCTGAAGTAAAGTCTTGGTCTCTGAAGGTGGATAGATTGAAGTCTCTATGTTGGCTCTCTGGAGGTTGATGGAGGTAAAGTATGGATTTTCCCAGCAGAGCGTCCCGCAGCAGATGGAATAGCATGTCCCTATCTGTCCTGACTGTCTGCTTTTATGTGTTTTGAAAGTGGGTGTGTGTGCAGCATCACTAGCCAGCCCCTCTCTCAACTGTCATTGGCCACTTCCTCCTCTTCCCCTTGATTGGGGGAATGAAATGAAGTGTCATCATGATGAGGTCTGTTTATGATACAGAGAACCCACCCCTGTCAACTTTACACACAATCTATATTTGATCAAAAAGACATATTTCATAGCTACACAGTGGTTTGAAATTACATGCACCCATCATGCATATCACCTGAGATATACCCTGTTCAAATCTGCTCTTCCTGAGAGCTTGCATTGAGAAATGGCAACATATTTCACTTTTTGGTCAAGTTACCAATATTGGAGTTGTCCCCGAATTTACACAAATGTTCGCAAAGCATGTGGGCATTAGGTGGTGGAGTGTCAGATTTTTCACATGCAAACATTTTAAGTAATACCCTCTTAACTGCTAGTTTGCCCCCAGATCATGCCACCGGTTCTAAAAACCTCTTAAAATGTGGGCAGAAAAATCACAAGAATTATGGTATCATTTAAATAATTATGACAAGTCCGTACTATGAGTTATTCATCTTTTTCTAAAACCATATTCTGGCTACAGGGGTGTGGTTTCCCAAGTCACATGGTGTAGAAACCAGTTTGTCCAGTTTCTGCCAGGCTCAGAGGCCCTGCCCCTCCCAGCTTCTGCCAAGAGGAAGCTGTTTTACGGTCCCCCAATAAACCATCTGCCTGGGCCCTGGAAGGCCCATTGTTCAAGAGGAAGCCATTTATGGCCACTTCAATAAACCCTCTGCCTGGGTCCTATGTTTAGTCTCTAGCAGTCCCTTGGTAATTCAATCAGAGAAGTGTCATATCCCTTTTGGTGGGAACAGCAAAAGGCAGCTAGGCCTGGGAACACAGCAGTTGTGCAAGTCTCAACTCCTGTGGGGGGTAGCTGGTGGGCAGAATTCAGTTCCTTAAGCCAGGCCCCAGCTAATGTCACTTTTAGTTACCCAGTTTTCTGCATTCAAATAAAACTAACAATTTTTACATATGCAGCTAGAATGCCGATTCTAAGTTTAAAACTATGACATTTAAACAATTGCAACCTATGTGACACTCAAAAGTAGGTCACTCATTTCTTTTAAACATTTAGATTTTTAGTGTCTTTCAGTCCAAATTTACTTAAACTGCTGAAATCCACAGCTCAGCCAGTCTTGTTATAAACCTTCAAGTCACTTCAGAATATAACTTTACATTGTATCCACCCCTCAGTAAGTCTTTCTTTGGCCTGCTTTGGGTTCATTTATTCTGTTTTACACAAAAAAAAAAGTCTGGTGTTGTTTTAAAACGCCGGCTTTCTGATAGTGGTGAGTACTGGTAATGCACCCATTTTTGGGATTTAAGAAAATGAATTCCCCACAATTCTAGGTTGCTTTTGGCAATCAGCATTGCCATTCCCAATGGTTTCAGACTACTGTGTGGGTAGTCCAATGGTGGTTTTAGGCAGTGCCCTTCTGTGCCCATAACATCGGCAAAAATGAGTGGCAGCCTATTTTTCATGCATTTCCCTGTGCATTTTCTGGGAAGCTCTGGCCATCATGATGTTTTCCATGTCAGTACTGCACAGTTTTGAGGTAGGGCTCGGATGCATGGATAAAAACATCCCACACACCCCCGACAAATCCTGGAGCTCTGGCTCAGCTGTGTTACAGAATTCCCCTCGGGGAAGGGATGGGGACCCTGCCGGGGCTCCCTGGGACAGCCCCTGCACTTGGGGATGGTCGCCCCATATGGGTGACAGCCCACCAAGGCCAGAGACATTACCCCCCGACTATCCTGGAGCTCTGGCTGGCCTACCTTGTAGCTTCTCCCTCCAGGAAAGGTCAGGGACCCTGCCGGGGCTCCCTGGGACTGCGGCTGCACTTGGAGATGGTCAACCTACATGGGAGAGAGCTGCCCAAGGCCAGGGACATCATCCCTGCCCATTCTGGAGCGCTGGCTGGTCTGCGTTACAGCTTCTCCCTCTGGGAAAGGTCGGGGACTCTGGCGGGGCTCCCTGGAACCGCTGCTGGGCTTGGGGACGGTCAATGGGAGACAGACGCCCAAGGCCAGGGACATCACCCCTGCCCATCCTGGAGCGCTGGCTGGGCTGCGTTACAGACTTTCCCCCTGGGGAGGGAAGGGGACCCTGCCAGGGGCTCCCTGGCGCTGCTGCTGTTCTTGGGGACAGTACACCCACATGGGAAACGGAGACCCATGGCCGGGGGACATCACCTCCAACCGTCCTGGCTTGTGTTACATCTTTTCCCCACCAGGGAGTCCCGGCAGTGGGCCAATACCTCCCCGAAGGTATTTATTTGCCCACCCTACAAGGGTGGGCAAAATGTACTGCCCCATGTTTGGGGGAGCTGTGCCAAGATTTCTGGTGGCCTCTCCTCCATCCCAAATGGATGGGGGGCATCTCATGTCCCCATCCACTTGGGGTGGGTGGCAGAGGGTCATTCCCCCTTTCATTATATATGATCAACAGTGGTTTAGTGCCCCCCACACACCCCAAAAAAATGTATGTTTTCAATGTTTTTTGTTTTTATTTTTGTTTTGCCCCTTCTCTAGGGGCAGATGGGCACATGAGTGTGCCATCTTCCCCCAGGGGTGGAAAAACCTACTGCCCCAGGCTTGGGTGGGGGCTGTGCCAATATTTCTGGTGGCTTCTCCCACCACCCCAAATGGATGTTGGGCATCTCATGTACCCCTTCCTAGGGGCAGATATCTGCCCCCAGGATGGGCTACATGAGGTGCCCACCCATCCACTTGGGGTGGGGGGTGAGGGCCACCCCCCTTTTCATTTTACAATATCACTGGTGGATTAGTGTCCACCCACCACCCCGCCCTCACATGAACGATTTTTCCCTTTTTATTTTATTTATTTTTTGCCCCTTCCCTAGGGGCAGATGGGCAAATGAGTGTGCCCATCTGCCCCCGGGGGGGTAAAACGTGCTGCCCCATGCTTTGGGAGCTGGAGAGGAGAGGGCTGCTTACATTGTAAACTTCCCCCTCACCCCCCACTTCACAAACAGATCCATAGTGGTCTAGTGGCATTGCTGAGCGCGGATCAAGCGATCTGCGCCCAGCAATGCTTCAAATAAGGTGTCATTGGGAGGGGAAATTACACCTCCCTCGATTTGAACGGCACAATAATGCTGCAGACTGAGGGAGAGAAAGGTGGACACCCACCTTCTCTTTTCACTGCGGCAGCTGAAAATGGCTGCAGCAGTGAAAATGATCAGTTTCTCGTCAGCACGCATTACTTGTGCTGACGTGAAACTGAAGGAAATCCAACCACCGGGCTGTGAGGAGGAACCTCCTCCTCACATAACCCGGGGGTTGGATTTCACTTTTGTGTGTTCCCTGCTTTACAGGGGTTGCACAAAGTGTATTGCAAAAAAGGACAAGCTATCTCGTCCTTGGCAACACAAACGTAATGCTAAGGACGAGATAGCTCGTCCTTGGCACTTAAGGGGTTAAAGTTTGCCCATCGGATTTGTTGATGGTCATGGCGAAACAAACATTTAAGGGGAACTGAAGTCTTTTGAATTGAAACAGATATTCGGAAGGCATAAGAAAGAGGTATTTGTGGTATGAACACAGCCCCCCCTGGCCAGAACTGGTTAGCACCGTAGCCTCAATCATATTTCTGTGCAGAGCTTTCACTCGCAATCTGGTGCCATTACAGAGCTTAGGTGGGTTGAGGTTCTGCAATAATGTGACTGGTGCTCCCACTTTGAGAAGAAGCTTGTGTTCGGGAAGACCAGGAGGATTTAAAGTGTGCAAGAACTCAACGTGGTTGTGGACTGCGTCATCACTTTGAACCACTGAGTTTACAAATGTGTACTTTATTTGGAAAGAATAAATAAGTATCTTATTGATCATGGCAGCCATGTTGTTCTTTGGCGTTAAAATAGCACGCTCCCATAACCATTCTGTAGATTTCTCCATTAGATTTTTTATATCATGGTCAATTTTGGATGTTAGGTCTGCTAGGGAATTGACAAGGGACAACAATTTTGCTCTCAAATACGGCACACTCTCCGTTACCAATTTTAAGAAGCAGTTCAGAAACTTACTTTATAATGAAGATTTAAAATGTTACGTTCTAACTTTTCTAACATATTCGGATTGTGCGATATGGGTATCCTTAAAAAAATAATTCACCCTCTTTTCCACCTCCCTTAACTGGATTTTCAGAAGATGGTAAAACACGTTTCTCTATTTATGAAGAAGAATCTAAATACCAATTTTCACACCTGTACCACCTTTGGTTTTTAAGATATGGGTATCCTCATAAAAGAATTCACCCCCACCCCTTTCCGCTCCCTTACGGGTGGAATTTCCAAAAATCCTTCCTTAGTGGGTGCCTACATCATGAAAAAAATGTACCTTCCAAATGTTACGTTCCTAGGTTAAACGCTTTAAGATGGGCATTGTTGAGTCAGTTAATGATTCACCCCCCTTTTTGCCCCCTTATGGACAAATTTCCCAAAATCATTCCTTAGTGGGTGCCTACGTCATGAAAACAATGTACCTTCCAAATTTCACATTCCCAGGTGAGCTGGGCGTTGATGAATCAGTCAGTCAGTCAGGACTTCTTCCTATATATATATATATATATATATATATATATATATATATATATTATAGGACGGCAATATGGTAAGTGAAACCCCCACTCCCGACCCGCTTCCGTGTTTGTGCTAGTGTTCCGTGTGTTCTTCCTCCAATCCCCTCTCCCTCTCATCCCTCCTCCGCCTCCCATCCCACTCACACCTCCCATTGGCCCTTTGGGCCCTTTTATCGTGCCCTCCTGGGCAGCCCTCTGCCCGGCAGCCCCTGCGACTAAGGGCCCCTAGGCAAAGGGCAGCAATAACAGAGGCGGTCCAAGCTCGTGTCCGCAGAGGACGCCAGTGGCCAGCCATCACCTTGGATGACCCGCACACTACCCTTTTACCCCTGTCCACCTAGCAGACACTCACACTCAACATAGGCGTGTGTCTGTCTCCTGTCATAATAAATTGCATTAGAAATTATTTTAAACTTGCATTGTGAATCTACGCCTTTTCCCCCTCTATTAGGACTCTCAAACTTAGGTGTTTTGTCTCCTGTCTTAAAATAATTGCACTGGAAAAGTATTTTAAACGTGCATTGTGAACCTAAGCCTTTTTCTTCTCTATTAGGACTCTCAAACTTAGGTGTTTTGTCTCCTGTCTTAATAATTACATTGGAAAGTATTTTAAACTTGCATTGTGAACCTAAGCCTTTTTCCCCTCTATTAGGACTCTCTAACTTAGGTGGGGCTTTTTTGTGTGATAGTTTTTTCAATCTGAGTGTCTGTCGTCTTGTCCAAATGTTCATCTTGGGTCACCTATCTGTCTCGTATGCTTGCACCCTGCCCTGTTTCCTTTCCTAGTCTTCTCCCCTCCCTCCCCCTTCCTCTTCTCTCCTCTCACCACCTACTCTATGGTGCTCTCTGTCTGTGATTTTCTCTAACTGCTTCTCTATCGACTATCCTGCTCTCTTCACTAAATCTGGTAGGAAGAAGTTTAAAAATGACATTCTGGTCTCCAACCCAGTCCTCCCTATCGCTGACATCTATACCAGGGCCTCCTCCAGGCAAACCTTCACCGACATCCTCTTTGTTGTTCCCTCTCCAGACCTATGAACCCTACATATGGCCTCTGTGCTCTCTCCTTTCTCTTCCTCTCCCATTAATAGTGGCACCTGGTGGGAGGCCCTCATGGCCTCCTTCCACTCCTCCAAGGTCAATATTAATATTTATGTGAACGGCACCATCTTGGTCCAAGGCCCTCTGGCCAACCTTCTCCTCTTCGATAGACGCTTCCCGCGCCTCATCAATTGCCTTTTCTCTCCTGCTGTCCCTTCTCCTCCCGCCAGGGCTTCCTCACATTCCCTTGCTGTCTCCTCCTCGGCTACCTTGCCTTCTCCTCCTTCCCTTTCTGTCCCCCCCTCAGGCTTCTTCTACACATCCGCAGTGCATACCTCTGATTTGTACCCCTCCCCAGAAGTCTTTCAAGGACGGCAACCTTCTCCATATTGCCACTCTTAACTCTCGCTCAGCTGTCAAACACTCCTCTGACATCTGCCGTCTTCTGGAGGAACTTGACCTCAATGTCCTCGGCCTCACCGAGACATGGTTCACAGCCAGCTCTGTCACAAGCTTTGACACTCTCCTCCTTGATGGCTACAAGATCCTCTCCACTCCCAGGTCCAACCGTTCCCTGAGTGGAGGCCCACTCCTCTTTCGAATGCCTCGTCTGCAGGCTCTCTCTCTCTCTCCTAGCCATTCCCTTACTGTAGCTACTATCTATCGGCCACCTTGTCAGATCTCCTCTTTCCTCTCTGTGTGGTTGGACCTCTCCACTTCCCTCCGGGCCTCGACCACTCAACTCCTCCTTCTTGGAGACTTCAATATTTCAATATCCACCTGGATGCTTCCTGCCCTTCCTCTGGACTCTTTCACGACCTTTGCGACTCTCTCTCACTCTCTATTCTCCCCTCTGGCCCGACTCATTCTGCAGGGCATACTCTGGATGTTTTGATCTCCTCAGAACTTCCCCTTTCTATCCCTCTCACCACTCCTCTCTCCTGGAGTGATCACTTCCTCCTTTCCTCCCAGCTCGCCCTCTCTACCCCTCAGGCCAAGCCAACTCCATCACTGCCACCCACCTTCTCGGTCATCCGACATATAAAGCGCGTGTCAGTTGAGGCTTTTGCCACCACTTTCTCCCTCACTTCTGCCCCTTTGGCTGCCTCACACCCTGACACAGCCCTTTCCATGCTCTACTCTGCTATATCTGACACTCTCAATGTTCTTGCCCCTGTCATGAGGATCCGCCTGAATGCCGAAAGCCAAGTGCAACTCCTGGTATGACTCAGATTTCGTCACCCTTAAACGCGAGTGCAGGGTGGCTGAGAGGAAATGGCGTGTTTCATGTACATCCTGCCACCTGTTCCAAAGGCAATACCGGCTCTCTGTTTGCACCAAAAAGAGAGCTCACATCCAATCCCGTGTCTCTGCAGCATCCAAAAACTCGGCTGAACTCTTTAAAATCTGCAAGGAACTAGCCAATCCTGCCACAGTCTCTACCTCTCCTGTCTCTTCCCAGGCCCTCTGCACGGCACTGGCTTCTCATTTCATCTCTAAAACTCAGGACATCCTGTTCTCTCTCTCTCCCTCTCCCCCTTCTCCCTCTACTCTCTGCTCTTCCTCTGGCCCCTCTTCGGCCACCTCTCCTCCCTCCTTCTCTGCCTTTCCCCTGTTCTCCCCAGAAGAGGTTTCTAGACAAGTCCGATCTATGAAAGTCTGGTCAAAACAGGTTCTTCCCTGTTCCTCCAAAACCATCAAGGACCACATTGACTCCCTGGCTCCTGCCCTGGCTGATTTCTGTAACCACTCCTTCGCCACTGGAGTCTTCCCCTCCCCCTGAAGCACTCCCTTGTGCACCCTCTTCTTAAGAAACCTTCTGCCAACCCTTCCTGTCCGGCTAACTATCGCCAAATCTCTATCACTCCATTCTTGGGCAAACTCCTGGAAAAGCTGGCCATCTCCCTGCTTAATCTTCACACTGAATCCGTTGGGTGGCTCCATGACCACCAGTCTGGCTTCAGAGCTGCCAGAAGTACAGAAATTGCTCTCCTCAACATCCGTGAAGACCTGCTCTCCAACCTTGATTCCAATTCCCCCTGTGTCCTCATCTTACTTGATCTCTCTTCTGCCTTCGACACGGTCAACCATGCCATCCTGCTCAACCGTCTCTGTGATAACCTGGGGATCACCGGTCAGGCCCTGGCATGGCTGACTTCTTTTCTCTCCGATCGACCCTCCCAGGTTCAACTCGGGTCCTTGCTCTCCTCTATCTCCATCTCTACCTGTGGTGTTCCCAAGGGGTCTAACCTCTCTCCCTGGCTGTTCAAATAATACCTGGCACTTCTTGCCCACTGCATTGCCGCGCTCTGGCCCAACTTCCAGTGCTATGCGGATGACACTCAGCTAATTTTCAGGCTACCCTCAGCCACCTCTTTTCGCCCTTCTCTTCTCCCTCCCTCATCTCTGACTGCCTGTCCGCGATCCAGGAGTGGTGTGCCGCCAATGATCTCTGCCTTAATGCCAGTAAGAGTGAGATTCTCCTCATAGGCACACGCACACCCTCCTTTCCTGTCACTCTCCGGCCGGCCTCTCTTGGCCCTCTCCCTGCTCCCACCTGTGAGGCTAAAAACCTCAGGGTCATCTTCGACTCCATACTCTCCTTCTCTCCTCACATCTCCGGCATCTCTAAGAAGTCACACTAACAGCTGCACCTCCTCAGAGGTATTCTTTCTTTCCTCTCCTTCCCCCAGAAGCTCACTGTCTCCAGAGCTCTGTTTCTCTCTAGGCTGGACTATTGCAACAGCCTCTTTCTAAATCTGCCTGCTTCTACTCTCTGCCCTCTGCAACTCATCCAGAACCGGACTGGGAGAATTTGTCCTTGGCCTCAAGCCCAGGGATCGTATATTTCCAGCACTAAAATCTCTGCACTGGCTCCCAGTGGTTGCGAAGATTAAGTTCAAAACCCTCTGCATTGTCTAGAAGGCCTTATGGGGCATGGGGCCTCAATACCTTCAACACTCTCTTCCTAAATATCTTCCTTCTCGAGCTCTTTGCTCATCCGCCTGCAACTCCCTCAGGGTCAGTCGCTTCTCCAAGCAACGAGTTGGTGGTAGATCTCTTTCTTCTGCTGGGGTTTCCCTCTGGAACAGCCTCCCTGCCACCCTGAAACTTGAGGAGAACCGTCTCTGGTTCCGAAAGCACCTCAAAACCTTACTCTTTGGCTCTGCTTTTTCTCCTCCTCTCTCCTGCTGATTTCCTGGCTGATACTGAAACTGCACTGGTTTACCTGGCCACCCTCTGACCTCGGGCCCAGGTCCCCTTCTCCGCCAGTCGCACTCCTGCACTGCCCTCCTGGCAACACCCGCACTTGGGGACTGTTTTTCTGTATCCCTACAGTCCCACTACCAGCACTTGACACCTGATGCCTGCACTTACCCTTGCACTTGGCCGTACCTTACCATTGTACTATTGTTATTTATTCTATCTTCTCATGTACTGCACTGTCCCCTCCCCTTCCCCCTGCAATTTCCCCTCTCCCCCTTCCCATGCACTTGCGTGATCTGAATGACACCTGGCCTAATAGGAACGCTATCTTCTTCCCTCTGTTCCCCCCGCCTCGTCGCGCCTTGAAACACTTGTGTATATGCGCGTTATAAATGCCATATCATATCATATCATATCAATAGCTGCCCTATAGATAAGGTGAGTCGGACTCCCATAGGAACCACTTAACATTCTATTGTTAATGACTTTTGATTCGAGCAATGGATTTGAGCAACATTTTGAAAGTGATTAGGGACTCACCCAACCCCACCCCTCCCCCCGGGGATCCCCAGACTGCAAAGTTTCATAAAGATATGTTAAAAAATAAGTAAGTTATTAAGACAAAGAAAATATTTTGCCAAAATTGCAGCCTACTTCCCGTTAATTTTCCCATATACAAACAAGGTCAATATTTGCCAAAGCGCACAGCCCAAACCGCTGGATGGATTTGGACCAGGTCTGAAACAACTTGGGCACGATGTATTTTAAAAGAGGCCTTTTTGTGGTTTGTGGTTATTCTGTGCAGTATTTATTTAAATATTTGATAGAGAAGTGCCCCTTCTCAAAAAGAGATGGCTATATCTCTGGGATTTACCCAAAACTGTTTTTTTTAGAAATTAAACAACGACCATCTTGTTTTTCTTTCGATGCAAGAGATAACCGCGGCTATAGCTGAGGATAAAGGGAAATGAAAAGTAGTTAAAAAGCTATCTGCAGGTTAACATAATTGCAAATGACTTTAGTCTAGAGGTGGGGAGGTTGCTGGAGGACACTGAGTGAAATTTAGGAGTTATACTAGGTCCAGGGACTGAGTTTGCAAAACAAAGGTCTATGTAGCCACGGCTATGGTCTCGAATAGCCAACTTCTTAAAGCAAACTGCGTCACAGAATCTGTGTGTTGTGGGGGGAAACGGAGATGGCAGGGGAGGTGAGAAGGCCATCTTGGGGTGGTGAAGCTGGCACAGATGAGGGGGGCACTTTGTGAGGGCCTTGGGGGGCAGGAAAGCATTTATTATTCTGCCTTTTTTTCCGATAATCGCGGCTATATTCAAGGCTATACAGGACTACAGATAGCAGAGGGTATGAGTAGTTCTGTGCACGTGGCTATAGATTTTGGTGTGTTTGTGTTTTTAATTTCTTTTTTAAAGTTATTTTTATACGTATAGTGATGTCAGGGGGAAAGATCACTGGCCATGGCAAAATGCCGAGGTCACTGACATGGTAGATATTTGGGAGTCGCTTATAAACATGTGCGTTATAAATGGTGTATCATATCATATCTATTTTGGCTGTGTGTTTTCAGACTTTATTACATGTGAAAATCAATACAAAAATGAGTCACCCTGCTCTAGTTTTAGATGCCCCATTCACTGAGTTTTACACTTTGTATTCTTAACCATTTATTAATTGTACCCATTACATGTATCCCCAACTAGTTTACTGCCATGTATACTCTGCTCTCTTTATCATCATCTATGTTACATAATTCCATGAGCAATAATTTACTGTTTTGGGGCCTCATTACGACCCAGGCGGTAAGTTACCGCCTGGGTCGTACCTTTACCACCATGGCGTAAACTACGTTTACGCCATGGTGGTTGGCGGACTTACCGCCCCATTCCGACGTTGGCGGGGCGGTAAGTCCCCAATCCCCATTTACCCTTCCCCATTCCCATTTTTGCCCCATAGGGCATAATGGGAGTGGGGAAGGCGTTAATTACGCCACCGTAAATTACGGTGGCGTAATTAACAACAAGGTCCCTTAACGCCATGGATTTTAACACCTGCTTTTTCTTTTTTACAGTTATAGCCTTGACTATACAAAAAGGGGAGCAATTCGTGTTTTGAGGATCGTGCCTAGCAACAGCAACGACTGGAGTGTTTACCCACGGCCACCCAACATCCTCTCGATGTGCAGCGCTCCTACCCGCAGGTACACATGGCATGCTGTGCAGCTGCGGGTATATGCCGGCAAATGGAACGTTGTGGGTTTGTGAATGTGTGGTAGCCGCGGCTACCAGCCGGACATTATTTTATTGGCTGTTCTTGTAAACGCAGCTATGGTGATAGCCACGTCTATTGAAAATACATATTTTCTGTGCAATAATCATATTGTTATGTGGATGATACCGCACAGAATTTCACTTCTGTTTGTCTTTTTATTTGCTTTGGTGTTCCTTTGTTTCATTTAAACTTTTGAAGGGCGCGACTGCAAGGTAGAATTTTTTGCCGCGTTGAATAGCCGCGGCTACGAGAGATGCTGGGCAGGTATAAACTAGATTTATGTGAGTTGGATTGTTTGTTATTGGTTGTTGTCATTGTTGTATTTGTGTAGCTGTCTGTGATAGGTTGTAGTGAAAATGTGTCATCAATTTTAGTATTTTTATTTTAATATAGTGCATTTTTTGTGATATACGTTTTTGAAAAGTATAAAAATCACCATTTTGTGCAGTATTCTTATTTTGATTGCATAACTCCACAGTACAGTATGCTGAGTGTGTGGCTGTTGTGGAAGTAAGTACCAGGAAAGATTTAAATATTTAAAAGTTTATTTGTGGTGTATTGTGTCAGGTTCATTTTCACTGCTATCAGATTGTATATATTGGCACTATTGTGGGCTTATTTAGATTAAGTGGTAGTTTAGTTTTCATTTATTTTTGTACCTTTTACTTTAATGCTGCGTAATAAAATGTGTGTCAATTATATTTATTACTATTGTCAGATGGTACACTTTGGTACTATTTTTCATATAGATTTAATGGCAGTTAATGTTTGATGTTTTAAGAAAAACTTTTACTAATATGCTGTTTAAATTCAATAGTATTTTATAATTTATCTATTTCTCTTTTGTATCTAGGTTTTTGAGGGTATGTGCTGAACCTGTGTTGAACAAGAGCCTTCCTATAGGGGCTATTTCTTGTCATGTGAAAGAACCTGAACAAGGTGGTGGATGGAAGTTGAAGTTCTCTAACTATTATTGTACAAAAAGTACATTGCACTTCCTGAATGTCCGTCTTACTATAATGCGCACCTTGATCCGAAAAAAAAGTGTGATATAACAGCAACAGTTTTCTGAGCATTTGGATTATTTTTTTGAGTGGAGGTAAAGAAGAAGATAGCCACACCATGTTTTTATATAGTTGTTTTTTCAATCCACCATGTTTTCTTCCCCAATAACCGAACGGTTCTTTTTTTGTCGTGTTCTAGGCAGTCTTGTAGATCAAGGATTTTTTTCCCAATGATTACTATGTTTGAAGAGAACAAGTGTTGTATGCACAAATGTTGTATCATATATAGTGCATGTGATATGAGGGTCATAAAAATGTGAGAATTGAATTGTGTTTCTTCTCAACCTGCTTGCTTGTTCACTTTGTATTCACTCGCCTAAGACACATACCGGGTTGCTGCTTGCATTTAACTCACCGGTTTTGTTCTCTTGGCTTTCTCAACAAATGTCTTTTTCCTCTGAGGTCATGGTTTCACTGCCTGTCCCTCAGACACTCCTGGGCTCCTTTCTTATCCGAGGGGAACAAGCCCTTTCTTGACACCACCTCAAAAGGGAGTAACATGCCTCCCGGCTCCCTTTCATGGACTTCTCTGGCTCTTTGGAGGCACAGTTCCCTCACCACGCTTCCTCTTGCTGCTTCAACTTGCAGACCTCCAGCATCTTGGCCTGTAGTCTTCCTCCATCTGGTCCTGTGTGACTCGGCCCATCGCACTCGCCTATCAGCTCGCTCTCCCTCGAACCGCCTTCTTTTCCTGCAGGCCCACCTTTATACAACTTTGTGGTCTGAATAGGCTGTAGGTGCAGGCTAAGGGTTCACTTTGCCTGACCATAATTAAGTGCATCCATGGGCCATGCCTAACCTTCAGGCCTCTTCTTTCTCTCAGAACCTGAATAGTAAATGGAGGTAATCTTCATAGCTCCTTGTTGCCTTTTACTCATCCCAGTATTGCTATGCATTTCAAAGGGTGAGGGAAGTGGAACACTTTTGCAATGACCCATAAAGGTCGGGGGAAGATTAGATTGACCATCCTTAGGATAAGAGGGAAGCCATGTCTCTCCCAAAGGTACCTCACTCCCAATCACCAAGGGTTCTCTACCCAGGTGATCCTCCCTCGCTTGTCTGCCCCCAGGGTCAGGATCCAATAGCGATGGGCTTTCCCTGGCCACCTGCATGGAGGATCCAAGGGGAGTAGGAGTAAGAATACCCTCAGGTTTCTCACACTACATGCCGCAATTCGTTGTTCCCTGCCTGTGCATACTGCAACTTGCACCCTCCCCCTAACTCCTCACGTCTGTACTACTTGTGTAACCCTGTCTGGGTATTCTGCAACCCTCCTATTTATGTGAATGCAAACTACTGTGGGCCCTACTTGTGTCGCACACCCTATTCTACTGTTAATGGTGGCTGCATGACCTCTTGTGGTATACTAACAGTTTACTGAATATTTCTCAGCTTACGTTCATGATTGGGAACAGGTGAGGTCGTAGCCAGTACCGGTGCAACTCATTGCCATTATTACACTCCCTCATCTGGTCAATTTATTGACCACACATAATTTTGCCTCATCCTGTCATACCCATCTTTGGGCATTCATATTTTAGACCCCCTTCCCACAGGTTGCCTCCTTTTTCTACATACCCTTCTGGCCTACATGTCACAAAGCAGCACTCCCGATCATATTTACAATTGACCCAGTGCTCAGTATATTTTTATGGGTCGAAGGAAGGCTCAAAGATAGTCCCTGTGGGTTTTATCTGTCTTTGAATGATGTACATTTGAGGTGGTTCAACCTTTTGAGTGTGGATTTGTATCACATTATCTTTACCCAATATCACAGCCATCATGAGCCTTTTTCCTAGTTTTCTTACACTGTGACAATATGAATAGCAAGACACAGAGACCCGTTAGTACCAATACCAGTACTGCTATTAATATTTTGAACGCATTACCTATCCAGGCAGGCACTCATGAGAACAGAGCCGTGAACCAGTCCTCATCATCAGCTTCAAAAGTGTCCTGGACCATTTTTGTGTGCAAGTTTTGAAGGACAGTTATTGCTTCTTTCAAGCTCCCATTCTGCTTATTGTGTGCAAGTATGAATGTGCAACAGATTGAGCCGATTTTTGCACAAACTCCTCCCTCCATGGCAGTGAGGAGGTCTAGCCCATACCTGCTTTGGTGAGACATCAATCTGACAGCTCTCGGTTCCTCCTTAATTGCATTGAGACCTTTTCCGGTGGCATTAATGGCCTGCAGTAGCTCCCATCTTATTATCTGCATCCCTTTGGCATTTGCTGCCATTTGCATGCCTGGGGCGAGGAGAGACGCAAAGAACATTGATGCTTTCTAAACAGCCTGTGTACAGATGGTATATTGTCCAGTTAAAATTCTTCGAGAAATAATTGTTTTGTTTTTTGCATTGTGATCTTTTGTATCCTTTCTCCTTCTGGTCACGTTTTACTAAAGAGTATTCTATTTGCACCACACCGCTTTGGGGCAGTGCCGGTGCGTGAAACACTGCTAGTGAGCAGATGCCACTGCAATTTGTCAGGAGCTGCATAGAAGGTTGTGAACCACAGGCCCATTAGCGGTCCATTAGTACTGCTGTGACTACTTTTATGCCTGGCATGTCCATTAGGTGTTTGCATCCCACATTGTTCCCTATCTGCACTGTGCTGTTATTTCTGAAACACTGCAATGGGTTTTCTAACCTTGTTTTGTGTACTGGCCCTTCTTCGTCCTCCACCCATGTCAACAGTCTGGCGTATTGTTTCCATTCTTCTACGCATTTTGTGTTCTCATTTTATGTAGGATGCCATGAGAATCCAATAAGTGCCTCTGCTCTACATCCCATTATCCCTTGTACCCAACCTCGAGAAGTAAACACCTTTCCAGCAATATGTAACAGTGGTCTGTACCAGCAAAGGGGTATTTCTTTTCCTTCATTGTCAGAACATCTCAACAATGGATGGGCAGTTACTGTTACAGCTCCCGTTTGGGGCCCGACATTGTATATTTCATCACTTTATTCAGCATTGTCTTTTCCTTGATAAGGTTTCTTCATAAAGGGAATCTGCCTTTGTCGCCAATTTTAAGGAAGCCAAACTTACCTGGAATTGTCCTCTTTTTTTGCATAATGCAATGTGAGTTAAGCCGTATGTCCCGTTTGCCAGTATTTCCTCGGCCACAAACAATCTGGAGACACTCAAGGCGTATGGAAGGAGTGAACAAACAAAGTAGTTTTCACCCGATTTCTACATTCCCAACTTAATTATATGTGTGAGGGGTCAGTAATTAGAGGCACACAACTGCTTGTAGTTTTCTCAGTATTTGAGATTTTATTTCAGAGAAAAAAGTGCTAATAAAATCTAACTAAATCTACTCTACCAGGGAGTTCCCTACCTAGTCTAGTATCTTAGCGGAAATCTCCTAGCGCACACAAAACTGGCTCTCACTCTAAACAGAACAATCAAAACAAAGCATAAACAACATAAAAGATGACCAAATAACCATTGTATTGGATGACATCTACTTGTCCTGGGCAGATCTCGTTCCTCTAGGAATGTCCAATGTCAATTTCTTCCAAGGCAAAATAAAGTTCTAAATCAATTTGTGCAAAGTTCCAAAGAAACAAAAGTTCACCCCAACAAAAATCCACTGGTAACGGCTCCTTCTTCGGTTACTGAAAAGATTCCCTTTTTAAGTACCACCAAGAACACAGCACAAATGGCAATCCTGGACAGCCTCCATGCAGGATAGAAGGGATAGAAGTCAAAACAAAAGTACCAATTCAGCATGACAACAATTCTTCTTTTGTAACCTCTGCAGCTTTGTGAATACAATTTGTCAGGATGCTTCTTCTAAGGGTGGGGGGTTGCTTTGCAAAGATTGTAGCCATTGGCCAGTATTGTGCCCAAGCCCCATGGCTAGTGGCTGATTAGTGTATATAATATACAGTGGACACAATCGAAAGCTGTAGCCACTGGTGAAGACCAAAGTCTATGGTTCGTTGCCTGTTAGTGTTTTAAAATATACAGTGCACATGGGTGAAGATGGTGGCCAGTGTCCATGACTGAAGACCATGATTAGTAACCCTGAAATTCAGCTAAAGCCACCTTAATTTCACGCCCCCTGTTGTGCAACCTATGACCACAATGATGACATCACAGCTAACATCCCTGATGACATTGCAGTTCACATCCCTGATGAAATCACTAATTACATCATCTACGACATCACTGATCACATCACTGTTGGAATCACTTATTGCATTACAACACTAACTGGCCATGGGCAGTGACCACGACGTTTGCCCACGCCCACTGTATTTTTATCATATTAAGGGGCCACTAGCCATGACCTTTGGCTGTGCCCATTGTATAATTTAAAACACTAACAGGTCACTGGCGAAGGCCTTTGGTCAAAAGCTGCCACCCATGAATATACGCACGTAAGTGAACATATATCTTAAAGTGAAATATACAAATGTAGTTCAATTGACCTTCCCCTTAGAAGAAAGTGAGCAAGACAAAATAGCATTGGATTTTTAAAAAAGCAATGAACACCAGAAAACTTTGGGACTCCCTAGCTTTACTATCCCAGTACATTGTAGGGGCGTGATCTAAGTTTTTAGATCAAGAAGTAGAAAGAAGTGCTTATAAGGAAACCTTGGAAAGGCGCAAAATGGAGATGGATGAGATATCCTGGGAAAATTTAGTAGAGGCCTCTTCCTCCAAAGACTCCAAACAATGTTGGGAGCTTGTGACAAATGCCCCCATGCACAAACATATGCCGAAGGGTATGAGACAACGGTTGATTGAAGGGCATGGGTGGATCATCTTTCAAACCTTTTATTATTATTATTGTTTTTTTATAACACGCTTAATACCAGCAAGTGGTTTCTAAGCATAGGATCGGGACTCGAACTTGTGTTGCGCTGCATTGTCTTGCTTCCAAGACAAATGAGTTTCCCCTGAGCTATCCTTCCTCCAAACCTTTACAGAGGAACAGGGGAACCTAAAGAAATATTACCCACAAATTCAGTATTGAAATTCTCACTGGATGAGGTGGCGCTGGCAAACGTTAACCAGGCGCATAATCCTTCACCAGGCCCTGAGGCAATTCCTGATCTATTTCAAGATTTGCTGGAGGTGTGGGTGCCGTTATTGACAGTTCGTTTTAATGTTATATTCGAATCTGGCATGACTCCTCAGTCTTGGAAATTGGCAGTCATTTGTCCAATTTGTTAAAAAGGGGACAGGGCGAGTTTTTTTGCTTACAGACCCATATCACAGTTAGACACTAGTTTTACAATTACTCATTAATGTGTTAAAATAAATTTGGCCATGCACAATGACCAGGGCCGAAGGCCATCCTTAATGCTGGTTACTGTTGTAATGTAATTAGTGATATCATCAGTGATGTGATCTGTGATGTCGTCATTGTGGTCATAGGCTGCCCAACAGGGGGTGCAAAGTTAAGGTGGCTTTAGCTGAATTTCAGGGGATTTGTTGCGTTAAGTTCTCACCTTAACGTCCATGCAATTTAAGTTTTTTCCTTGAAAAAAAAAAAAAAAAAAATATATATATATATATATATATATATATATATATATATATATATATATATATGTATATATATATATATATATATATATATGGTGAGAACTTAACGCAACAAAACCCCTGAAATTAAGCTAAAGCCACCTTAACTTCATGCCCCCTGTTGTGCAACATATGACCACAATGATGACATCACAGCTAACATCCCTGATGACATCGCAGTTCACATCCCTGATGAAATCACTAATTACATCATCTACGACATCACTGATCACATCACTGATGGAATCACTGATTACATTACAACACTAACTGGCCATGGGCAGTGGCCACGACGTTTGCCTGCGCCCACTGTATTTTTATCATATTAAGGGGCCACTAGCCATGACCTTTGGCTGTGCCCATTGTATAATTTAAAACACTAACAAGTCACTGGCCAAGGCCTTTGGTCAAAAGCTGGCACCCATGAATATACGCACGTAAGTGAACATATATCTTAAAGTGAAATATACAAATGTAGTTCAATTGACCTTCCCCTTAGAAGAAAGTGAGCAAGACAAAATAGCATTGGATTTTTAAAAAAGCAATGAACAACAGAAAACTTTGGGACTCCCTAGCTTTACTATCCCAGTACATTGTAGGGGCGTGATCTAAGTTTTTAGATCAAGAAGTAGTGTCTTATCTAAAAAACATGACTTGAATCTATCACAGGAGACCTGGGCACTAGAGGACCT
The DNA here is from genome assembly GCF_040938575.1 of Ambystoma mexicanum. NCBI lineage: Eukaryota > Metazoa > Chordata > Amphibia > Caudata > Ambystomatidae > Ambystoma > Ambystoma mexicanum. Next base: position 1,287,830,631 of record NC_090924.1, read on the forward strand.
CATTCTAGATGGCGTTGTGACCTATCCCATTTCCGTGTTAAATAAAAAACAGAAGCTGCCGTTTTGGGGCTCTGACTATTTTGGTTTGAGCTTCATTGCACTTTAGGATTAAAAGTTTTGAAACCAACTTAAATCATGTTCTAATGCTAAGTTGTAATCCTACCTCTGGGGAAAGCACGGTGATTGTGAACTTTTATAATGGTCCCCAAAAACTTCAGCAACATAATAGCCTTATTTAAAGAGTTTATGGAGGGAAAAACGCAAACAAAATCCCAAAACCTTTTGCTATTAGGGGGAGACCTAAATGTTAAAATTGCCAATGGGCCCCCTTTGGGGCTTTATGATGAATTAGAGGAATGCTCTTTGGGGATCCTTGACCCCCAAATGCAGGATTATCGCACATGTGCAAATGCTTTACTAGTTCATCTGTGGCTCTTTGAGTGGAGCCTTCGGGCTGTAAATGGTCGAGTCCATTCGGACATACCTGGTTTACTCACCTTTTCAAATCATCGGGGTGGTCCACTTTTGATTACTTTTGTATTTCTCCCAGGCAATGGCATAATATGCAAGAATTCAGAGTGGTTAGTGATCATTATCCTCTTTTCTTCTGTATTAAATGGCAGCCAAAGTAAATAACTTATAATGCAGGTTTAAATGAATGACTCGCAAATCGCGCTCTTCCTTAGGTTAGTATATACTAAACTGAGTTGAATAAATGTAATATATAGTCAAATCCTTGACATTCAAAGTCCTTAGGTAGAAAGTATTTATTGTCTGACGGTGTCAGCCGACGTGTGTTTCGACAAACATGTCGTTCTCAAGGCTTGCATCCTATCAATATCGATATGTAGATTCAAATGCAATGTGGTGGCAGAAAAATTCTGCAATGCTTAAATTTATTGTCATCGATGATGTTACATCTGTTAGTTGTAATGGCGTTCTGTCATTCATATATGAGAGTCAAACAAGGTCCATTGCGTCTATACGCCAGTAGCAGTGTACTCATGGTCTATATATCTGGGTTCAATCCCAATTCAAATTGTGCTTGAAAATCAGAGACGCGTCCGCTGTTCGCGGCGTTAGAAATCAGAGAACTTATGATGCAGTGTGATGAATCAGATGATGTCATCACTCCTTTCCCTGAGATAGCCTCTCCTCATGTGGCCAGGGACCGGCAGCCGCTACCCGATCCTCACCCTGGGGGCGGCTATTTGAGGGAGGAACTCACGGGGGGAGGCATGTGTTCCCCCTTTTCCTTTCAGGGGTATTGCCTCCATTCCTTATGCTCTAATGGCATACTGCCATTATTACCCTCAACATTTTGACAACTCTACTGACCATACTCCTCAATATCAGATAACAAATAAAGTAATACAAACTGAGACGAGAAAGACACAAGGAGCAATGATGATTACTTCTAGTGGGAACCAACACCAGTGGTCTAGTAGCTGGAGGTAGCCAATGGCCCGACACAATTTATAACCATGCCTGGAAGAGAAGTATGGAGTTCATCGTCTTCTTACCGAGCTATGGTGAGAGGAGCCGAGCAGAGGGACTGGGAGTACAGTGAGTGGCAGCGGTGCAGGAGATGGAGCAGCAATGTGGAGCGCAAACGCAGCCTGATGAACGATGTGCCCATGAACCTTTGTGGAGGCTGCAGCGGGGTGATAGGAAGCAAGTGGTGCCTCCTGACAGCCAAGCAAAAGCTGCAAGAGTCAGAGAAGCATCCCAGGCCGAACCTTAGACACAGAGAGAGTACACAAAGCAACCAGTGAGCCCAGGGAAGGGTCGGGAGACCGAAGCACTGTCGGGCATGAAATTGGAAGCCCTAAACAGTGAGACTGGGGTCAGGGACCCACAGTACGAACTTGGGGAAGATCGAGAAGGGAAGCAAAAGTCCTGGCAGGAATGTGTACCAGGAAAAGTCAAGTGTGTGAAATAAACTGCATGGGAAAGCCCTGGCAGGAATGTATACCAGGCAAAGTCAAATGTGTATAGTAAACTGCATTAGAAAGTCCTGGCAGGGGAGTATACCAGGCTAAGTCAAGTGTGCAAAGTGAACTGCAGAGAATGTGGAGACAAACCTAGCAGGAGAGTACACCAGGAGTTTTGCGAGTTTGGGACCCACACCCAAATTTAATCAAGAAACTATATAAAAGAAATCTTGCAGGGGAGTACACTAGGTGTTGTTTGAGTACACCAAGTGTTGTTTTGTGAGTCAGAGAATCCCAAGGTAGATGCATACCCTTAGGATTTTTGATTGCATTGAATGTGAAAAGGATTTGGGAAGGGAGTTGATTTCTCTGGAATAAATTGCAACATCAAGAGGAGGGGAGTCATCCTCTTGAATTATAAAGAACTTGGTTATTCTTTTGAACTTTTGTTTTTGTTGGAGAGAAAACCTGGTGAAGGAAGTCATTCCATGGAACTGTGAGGATCATTCAGTTGGAACTTTTGTTGGATTTATACCTTTTTGTTGAACTTGAACATTTGCAAATTGTTTCAAGCAAGGAACATTACCCTCAGCATTTTAGAGTTACTTTTAGATTGTCAAGGCTAGGATATGACTTTGGACAGAGGACATTTATGCTTTGGCCATCTTGACATTGGACAGATCCTTAGTTTTGGTTGAGGTAGGGAAATGCCTCTTAGTTTAGGGATAGTGAGGCATTTTCCAAACCCTTTATTATTTAATTAAAATATATAACCAAAAACAGGAGTCATCTGTGTCCGCATCTCATTCCTAGCTCTTCACAGTAGTCATGCGTATCCAGAATGTCGAAGTAAATTCGAATTGTAAGAGGAGAAAAAAAAAATGGGCTAAGATTGACCAATCCTTAATTCATCAGGAGATTATATCTCCAAATGTGTCTTTTTGTTGATGCTTTCAATGACCTACTGTGGAAAATGAAGGAAATCTTTCAGAAAGAACACCAAGCAAAAAAGCCATAGTGCAGGGGTTTGTCTTACACGGAATACAAAGGGCAAAAGAGCTACTTCTTACCACACCAAAGAGGGCTGACACTACTACACTAGATATAATTAAGGTAAGAGGTGCTTATAGGGAAACCTTGGAAAGGCGCAAAATGGAGATGGATGAGATATCCTGGGAAAATTTAGTAGAGGCCTCTTCCTCCAAAGACTCCAAACAATGTTGGGAGCTTGTGACAAATGCCCCCATGCACAAACATATGCCCAAGGGTATGGAGACAACGGTTGATTGAAGGGCATGGGTGGATCATCTTTCAAACCTTTTATTATTATTATTGTTTTTTTATAACACGCTTAATACCAGCAAGTGGTTTCTAAGCATAGGATCGGGACTCGAACTTGTGTTGCGCTGCATTGCCTTGCTTCCAAGAGAAATGAGTTTCCCCTGAGCTATCCTTCCTCCAAACCTTTACAGAGGAACAGGGGAACCTAAAGAAATATTACCCACAAATTCAGTATTGAAATTCTCACTGGATAAGGTGGCGCTGGCAAACGTTAACCAGGCGCATAATCCTTCACCAGGCCCTGAGGCAATTCCTGATCTATTTCAAGATTTGCTGGAGGTGTGGGTGCCGTTAATGACAGTTCGTTTTAATGTTATATTCGAATCTGCCATGACTCCTCAGTCTTGGAAATTGGCAGTCATTTGTCCAATTTGTTAAAAAGGGGACAGGGCGAGTTCTTTTGCTTACAGACCCATATCACAGTTAGACACTAGTTTTACAATTTTTTGGAGGGCATTGCTTGGATGATTAGAGGAGTGGGTTCTAACAAATAACATTTTGGTGGACACACAATTTGGATTTCGGCCAGGTTTGGGAACTGGCGATCAGGCACGTAACTTAAACCTGTGGCCACTTTGTTCATATTAGAAACACACCTCTATTCCTTGCATTTATGTACCTGAGCACGACCTTTGATAAAGTTAATAGGACTAAATTTGGGCGCTTGCTCAGGTCCTTAGATTGTCCTCCTGAATTGTTAAGTTTACTTATGGCCATTCCTATGGATTGCCAGGCATGTGTGCGTAGTGGAAAACATTGACAATGCGCCCGTTGTTTTGATGTAAACGTAGGTGTGCGACAAGGATGTGTGTTAGTCCCCTTATTCTTAACCCTTTACATAAAGGGATTCAACAATGTCTTAGTAGAATGTTTCTGACCCTAGAATGGGAAGCAGAGAGTCAGTTCTTATAGCAGGCCCACTCAGAGCTTTTAAAAAATGTATTGGTCTCTATACACAGTTTATGATTAACCTTGATTTAAGCATTAACTCAGCAAAATCAGCTAGCATGGCTTGTAGTAGAGGTAAACACATTTTTTTTTTAAATGCCAAGCAATGGTGCAGCGATCCCAAGGTTATATGAATGTGACTACCTTAGAATGCGTTTTCCCTCAGATTTGACAGGTTATGCTCACTTAAAAAACAGGCAGCAAGAATAGTGGTAATGCCTTGTTTCAAGTTGACAACGCATAATATGATCCTCAGGGTATATGGTTCGCAAACCAAGGCAGATACTAATCACGGTGCATGGGTTTGGGGGTACTTTAACATGTCTGATTTACAAGTCATGGAAAATTATTTCTGTAAAAAGCTCTTGGCCTCCGGAGATGGCCACCCCAATTATTCGGTGCATATGGAATTGGGTGTAGGATTTCTCGAGGACGAATGGCCAAGGGAACCGATATTGCACTGGCTGCGTATCTGGTCAAATCCTAGGGTGGCCCTTACACAGTAAATTATCAAAGAGCTCTTAAACAGAGATGATCTTTCCAAAACCCTGTGGCTCTGTTATATTAGAACTAGTCTTGCTCTAATTAATGCACAGGCACTATTAAAGATATTTTTATTTCTTATGTAAAAGATAAGCAGAAATCCAGAGAATTTTTAATAAATGCCAACCGGAAGAATGCAATAATTAGCCCTATAGACACTTTATAGCAATACTTAACTTGGAGTCATGAGATGCAGGGCAGATGGTTAATTACAAGAGCCTGTTTTGTGCATTTACCATTAAAAGCAAACATTCCTTAATGTAATGACGCTGTGGAAGATCCTTTACATTTTTTCATGGTGGCCCTGCATACACACAAATTAGAAAGCACACAATTCTTCTTGTACTAAGACAATATTGGGCCTCAATACGAGTCCAGCTGTATCGCTGCCGGTGCTTCTGGTGGGTTGCCGCCGGACTCTCAATTTTAAACACTTTGCTGGTGCATGACTTCCCGGTGCTACATGGACATTACAAGTCCCGGCAGATCAGGCGGTCAGGTTGCTAACGGTGCTGGTGCTTCCCTGAAAACTCGGTGGGCGAGTGCCTTTGTGCCCGGCAGGACAGACCTGTTGGGAGCAACGGGCCCCGCATGCAGGCTTGTAGTTTGGCGGCCCGGAATGGGTGCCAGTACGTTACTACCAGCACCCTTAATTCCAGGCCGCTACACTCATAATGAGGCCCAAAGTCAATTTGTACAATGTCGTCCTGGGTTATATTATCTTCTTTCTGCTAATTCGATGTGTGCCATATGGGCCTTGTTGCTGTATATTTAATAAGCTTTGAACGTGTGGGCAATATATCCATGTTTTAGTTGTGATTTTCTGTGGTTCTTCTCTGCATCTGATTAGTTTTTATCTCACTTTGTGCAGTAATGTGTTTTATGAAATTGTGTACGCTTCGTGATTTTTATTGCACTTGATTGTTTACTGTAAATATGTGTATTATGAAATTGTGTATGATGTTTGATGTATTTTATTCCGAATGAACATATTTATGGTGATATTTCTGGTCTGCCCCTCGACCGGAGGGGAAACTTCTTTTACCTCTACCTGGGATGGGGGGTGGGATAGCAGCTGGGAGGTGGAAATTGAGGTATGGTAACTTCTAATGGGAAGGGAAAGTTTGATCTCTCAAAGAGTTCTAAGGTATGACTGGCGATATGGTTCAGTCTTTTTATGGGTGCGTGTGTCCTTTAACTCCCTCGGTTGTGACCAGGGGGTTTTTCTCCTATTAGACAGAGAACCCTCTCCACATGACTCATATATGGGAATCCAACTTCGACCTTTTCCAGTAGGAATTGTCAGGGGAAAGGCTGAAGGATTTAAGTGAAGCTTCAGGTGTCACTAGTTTAGTTTAGTTTATTTGCTTATATAGCTCACCGAACCACTAGGTATCTATGCGCTTTTTTGCTTGACAATACAACAATTGTTACATAATGGTTCTGGTGTGACAGAGATACACAGTGTTCACATACATTTACAAAGTAGGCATTTGACTTGTGTTACAAGTTGGAATCAAATAGGTTTAGCAAGAAATATACAGAGTTCTATACAGCTGTGGATATGGTACTGGGATGAGTCCTAGTACTGGGGTGAGTCCTACGCAATGTAGGCGCCTAGTGTTACAAATCTAGGCGTGGGTCGTTTGAGGATAAGTAGTGTATGCATAAGTATGTGAGCAGTGATGGAGACACAGATACTGGGGTTGTTACCTAAGTGCGGATAGACGAAGTGGAACTGCTTTGTCAACCTCGAAAGCGTCTTCAGGTCCTGCTATTTTACTTTAGTTTACTTTATTATATTGATATAGCGCAGTCATGGACCCTTAGGCATTAGGGCGCGTAACAAGACGGACAACACGAAACACAGAAGGGGGGAGTAAGAAGTAGGTGAGGTCAGAGTACAGAACTAGTCCGATAGGAAGGAGGCAAAGGACGTGTCCAATCAAGTTATGAAAACAGCCACGTTTTCAGCTGTTTTCTGAAAAGAATCAGGGAGGTAAGACCGCATAGCTTGGAAGGGAGCAAGTTCCAAGCCTTAGGTGTGTTGGACCTTTTGAGGCAAGCACAATGATCCCATTCAGATACCATATGTCACAGGCCAAGTGATCAATGATGGCTTGGTGCCTCATTATGAGTTTGGAGGCAATTTAGTGGTTCATATGCTGGATTACCAGCAAACTCATGTACCATTACTTCCACTTGGTTCCGTAGGCTTACTACAGGATTACGTTTAGGAGTAGGGCAGTGCAAATCTCCATTTATGTAGTCCAGAGAACTCTATTAGGATTTTGGTCAAATTATCATAAGCGCTTATTCTGATATTGCCGCTAAATCCTCAATTTTGAGGACAACCTCGGGATTTGAAGGTGCAGTAAAAACAACTGTCATTAATTTACTGGCAAAAAATGTGTTGGTAACGGACTGCATTTTTCCTGCACCAACAAACTGTAATGCGGCCCTTGGTCTTGAAACTATAATTCTATGAGGAAATGCAGAAGAATATTAATTTAAGGGTACCAGAACCCAGAGGGTTTTTGTGCTTTTGAACCGATGTCATATGAATATATTCTGGCTCTGCTAATCTCTAGTAAAATTTGGGTTTGAGATTCAGTCCCGATGATTGCGATTCTGAAAAATAATGTTCTCTAGCTGAACCTCTCTGTCTTGTAGGGTATGGAAGGAGGTTGGCAATAAGGTAAAGGTCCCAGGTGCACCGCCAAGCAGGCAGCTATACCTGGATATCAGCGCCACTCTCATCCACTTCTCAACCTCACTATTTGCGATTTACATTCAGAACGACAATTAAGCTACCAGAGGAAGGTTTCTTTTATGGACCTTTTTGCACATGGACTGAAAATGTATCCTTTTCATGATTGTTGTACCTGAATTTGTTTGCAGTGCAGTGTCCACAGGACCCCACATAATACACAGGACATGTGACTATCCATATAGACATTTCTGCAGGGCCACGCACGAATTAGCTTGGCTGATTTCCCACTAGCCAATCTGGAGGTTCCTTACTAGTAAACCTAGTTGGCTTTTGCCATGGGCTAGGCACGCCGAACCCACACTATGTACCCACAGCCCATGGCTTGGGACTCTGCCCAGTCCATGGCAATCCACCTGATTTCCCACTGGGAATGACATATAGCCATGCTCATTGACAACTTTGCCAGGGGCATGTCCTCTGGACATGCCTCTGGTCCCCGTAAGCCATCAGTACTGGCCGAAGGCCACACTTCGGGACCACTTTCATTTTTGGCTCTACTTGGGCCCTGTCAAGCCACCTGACGTTTGTCATCTCAAAGATGCTCCTGCAGTTCCAGTTTGTTCCAGTTTTAGACTTTGTGAATCTTATAAAAGGTAGCATGTGCACATCTGACATGCTCCCCAGCACCCTTCTCACTTGCTCCTGTGCAAACCTTTGTAATTTAGGCCTCATATGTACTTCTAGTTCCTTGTTCTACATACGTGGCTCCTAGTGACTCTTCTAAACACAAATGAATGAGCATAAGTGTTGAAGACCCAAGAACGAGGCATTGCCCTCTTGCTTCCCCTCCATTGACACTTACCTCTTTATGGTCATAGTTGGTATTCAAGAATCCCTTGTATCGTTTCATGAAGAACTGCCCAAGTTCAAAGTGTTGTTTCATTCCGATCTGTTAGATAAAACAAAGTAGAGGCTGATATAAGTTTCAGCTGCATGTGTGACTGTGACATTGTGGGTTCAGTGATGAGCTGCAAGTTCAAGTGCCTCTTCCTTGCTCACTCATACGTTCAGGGGATATCATTACATGTAGCTGTATATATATAAATATAAACGATCGGGTGGATGCATAAAGCTTCGCGTAGGTGCAAGTGTTAAGTGGACCCAAAGGGCCCTGGTATGCCAGAGGTACTGAAATCAATCCGGGCGAAACTCAAGGAGGAAGTAGACAAAGCGCAAAGCAGAGTTCAGCTTTATTATCATCCAAATAAAGCAGGGACAGCATACAAGCATTAGGATCTTGGGGCTTTCTTCGAGTACATGTAAAACAACACTTAAAGTACCTTGGACACGTCATATATGGCATCATACATCATCACAATTCTACAAAACCTTAGGGGGATGGGGATTGGTTAATGGACACCGCTACATATACTTTGTATATTGGTTAGACATTTGATTGGGTTAACTGAATCTGATGGCTCCTCCTGATTCTAACCCAATATTGATAAAAGTAAAAGTACATACTTTCTAATAAAAACAATTGTCTGGCATAATACATGGTAGGCGGCATGGCACTAAGGAATTTGATTGGTTGGCTGGTTGCTAACCAACCTTGGACACTTGACAGGTGATCCAGATATGACCCAGATGTAGTGTAGGGGGAGAGAGGCCCCTAGAATGTCTATTGTTCAATTTAAAGAAGTTACCATCCCTCATCCTCAGACCATGAGACTGAGCAATTACTTTGTACTTGACCATGCAAGGCGGCTAATGCCCGTGTGTTCTTTTAGGGAGTCTTGCAGGGGTACTATCTTGTGCTGGCAGCTAATGAATAGCCAGTATTCTTCACTTAGGAGTCACGTGTTGGAGGACTGTGAATAAAATGTAATTCACTCCTATTTATTGGGATTTTAGCTAATCCTAATGTGCGTGTCAGGATTTCTGCTTCCACCAGGGACACTCTTGAGTTATTCTTCAAGGAACTTGTTGGCTTACTATTGTAATGCACCGGCAAACAAAGGACAGTCATATTCATATAAATTTTTTAATGACGTTGTAAGTATCCTGCTTCGTCCGTGGAACTGCTATCTCGTACCTTCGCTCTAATATTCTCATCCTCAATATTTATTTATGTATGTATTTATTTTTCCATTTACAAAGCACGCTAAGCCCACGAGCTGTTACTGAACCAATTACACACAATAAATGTCAGGCAAGAGTCCAAGCGCTAGGCTAGCCCAAGTGGCATTAGGCGAAAAGCCAAGTTTTCAGGTCTCTTTGGAAGGCCCAGTACAATTGCTCAGCTCTCAAGGCGGGTGGAAGAGTGTTTCATTGGTTTGCTGCCACCGCAGGGAAGCTTGAGCCTCCGCCTTTAGCTCATTTGAATTTTAGCTGTACCAGCTGGTGTGCATAGGCCACTCTCAGTGGCTGGGAAGAGTGAACTTTTGTGATTTTCTGTGCCAAGTAAGGAGGTGCTGAGTTGGGGAGGCATCTATGGGTAATCTAAGGTTTTGAAGATAATCCGTTCTCGCAAGTGGGTGTCTTTTCTTGCAACTGAGATGTGATCTCATTTTGGAATATTGAGGGCTGCTCGGACCGGAGGGTATTGTTCTGGATCAACTGATCTTGCGGATGTTGTGTGATGAGGTGCCAGCCTATCTCTCTGTAACCTTTGCTCTAATTGCTAACTATCGCCTGAGCTCTGCACAGCTCTGTATTTCTGTGGATTCAGCGTTTTGAGGTCTTTTGAAGTCTTGAGGCCTGGGCCTATTTGAAAGCATGCTGCGGCAGAAGACTATGGGTGACATATACAACTGCTTCCTGACATACGTGTAATTTACATCTGGAAAAGGTAGTAATTTACACTGTAAATTAGATCCAAATTCAGAGACGAAGTAAAAAAATGCTTTATTAAGAAATGTTAAAGTGCTTGCACAAAATATCTATCATAATTTGACAATCATTGCAACATTCAAATAGACACAATTGAGCAATATTTAATTAAACCAGTCAAGGTAAACATACTAGATACAAAAAAACGAACTACTTAGCATGTGTTTATGCTAAGATGACATAATCAACCTGCAAACTCTTTAAATATGTTCACAGCCGACTAAACCTCTTACACTTTTCTTTACACTCCAGGGGATTGTCTTTGCTTTTGACGGGGTCGGGGTACGGGATGGGATTACATTATCGCCTTTCCGAAATCGAAGGCCTTCATGCTTCTATAAATGCATTGGACTCTGTGGAATCCGTTAATTTTGAGCACTTACTAAAAAGAGACAGATTCCATAGGAATCCATTTTAAATGCTGTTGGCATTTATGCTGTTTGCACTGCGAAGTGCAAAAAAAGCGCAGTGACTATTTAAAGTGTGGTGAATATGTTCAGAATTACACGGCGGGGACGCTACGCTAAGAAAAATGCAAATGTGGGAGGTCACCTCTGAAATGAACTCTATTTTTCTAAATTAGCCCATGCGAGTGAATCAGCCGACACCACCAGCTGCAGGAAATGGTGTGATCCAGTTGTCTGCAATACTAGCATCAAAGCCCTCTGCTGGTTATGGAGGTAAAGCGGTCAAAGCAAAATGCAGTAACTTAGAAATGTTGTTTAGCTCTATTTATTTATTGGAAAAGCAGAGAAACAAATAAATACATGCAGAAATAAAAGGAAGCTTAACCTCACACTTCCAACAACTGTAGTACTGTCATGTTTATGATATCAAAGGACATAGATAGTTATCACTCCCAAAAGAGTTAAATAACTTATATGGATTGGTTGAGAGAGAAAAAGTGGTAACGGCAATACACACCAAAACCTGAAAAACACTTTTTCTCTTAACAACTCTTTTCCTATTCTCCATTGGAGAAATCCCCATCTCCCCCCAACAAGAACTGGCTGACCATCATCTGCCACAGAATGAACTAGCTGACCATCATCTTCTCCAGAAAGAACTGGCTGATCATCATCTGCCCCAGAAAGAACTGGCTGACCATCATCTTCTCCAGAAAGAACTGGCTGACCATCATCTTCCCCAGAAAGAACTGGCTAACCATCATCTTCCGCAGAAAGATCTGGCTGACCATTTTCTTCCCCCAGAAAGAACTGGCTGACCATCATCTTCTCCAGAAAGAACTGGGTGACCATCATCTGCCCCAGAATGAACTGGCTGACCATCATCTGCCCCAGAATGAACTGGCTGACCATCATCTTCTCCAGAAAGAACTGGCTGACCATCATCTGCCCCAGAAAGAACTGTTGATATGATATGGCATTTATAACGCGCCTGTACACAAGTGTTTCAAGGCGCGACGAGGCAAGGGGGGGAACAAAGGGAGGACAGACAATGATCCTACTAGGCCAGGTGTCATTCAGATCACGCAAGTGCAAGGGAAGGGGGGAAAGGAAAAGTGCGCGGGGGGAAAGGGAGAGGAGAAGTGCAGAACATGGGAAATGGAATAAATATGACACATAAACAGCCAGCTAGTGGCAAGTGCAAGGAAGTGCAGACATAGGTGCTGGTAGGGGGACTGAAGAGATACAGAAAATGGTCCCCAAGTGCAGGGGTTGCCAGGGAGGCAGTGCAGGTGGGTAATTGACGGGGCCTGGGTCAGAGATCAGAAAGGGTGGCCAGGTAACCAGTGCAATTTCAGTCAGGAATTCAGCAAGGGAGGGGAGGAGAGAAAGCAGAAGCAAAGAGGAAGATTTTGAGGTGTTTCCGGAACCGGAGATGGTTCTCCTCAAGTTTCAGGGAGGGAAGAAGGCTGTTCCAGAGAGAGGCCCCTGCTGAAGAGAGTGATTTGCCACCAACTCGTTGCTTGGAGAAGCGACTGACCCTAAGGGAGTTGGAGGCAGAAAGAAATGGGTGACCATCATTTGCCCCAGAAAGACCTGGCTGATCATCATCTGCCACAGAATGAACTGGCTGGCCCTCATCTTCTCCAGAAAGAATGGGCTGACCATCATCTGCCCCAGAAAGAACTGGCTGACCATCATCTTCTCCAGATAAAGCTGGCTGACCATGATGCAGAAACATAAGCCTCTTCAATCTCAATATATACTCAAGCCTCCGGTTGACTAAGCATGTGAGTTTTCCCTCTGTTACTTATACACAGCCTGGCCGGTTGGAGTCCTAAGGCCTCAATCCCCCTCTTTCCTGTGTTTCTGAGTTTCCCAGTATAGTCCCAGAATACCAGCACTTAGTCTCCAATGCTTTGTAAGAGTGTCCAGGGCTAACTCTCTTTCCAAACAGTTCACTCTAGAGTTCGATTGTTCTCTGTGGGTCACAAGCTCTGTGATCCTCGTCACTTGCCCAGTTCTTCATCCTCAATATCTGTGAATGTGCAGCAAAAATGCACTACAGGCCGATACCATCTAGTCTGGGGTCACCATTTGCACAATTGTGACTCTGCAAAATGTGCATGTGGGGAGGGGGTGTCTGAATTGTCACAAGGACTGCTGCTTCCTTCAGTGACTGAAACAGAGTTTAAGCAGAGCATCACAATCTCCTGCAGGCACAATTGTGCCTCCCACTCACAGATCAGCTTCTGCCCAGCACGTTGGACCCATGAAGGCAACCCATGCCGAATTTCCAGAAGGTCACATCCGTTTTGGGACTAGTCTCTCTTTAAGTCTCCCCCAGCCAACTATGTGCTTGTTCATAGAAAAAGGGATGATTCTATTGATACAACCCAATGATCCATCTCAGATAGGTTTACAAGCCTGCAGTTCGTTTGAGCAGAATAGAAGATCTCTAACAAATGTTGGCCTATCTCACGGACCTCCCTTTTTCTCTTAAAGAGAATTGCTCCAAGAAAAGCATTTCCAGATATGGCAATTCAAGGAGTTTGCAAACTCAAAAATGTAAGCTCTTGTCGACATAGGCAAGTGACAAGGACCTTATAGCATATGCATGTACTAATGCATCACTTTAACCAGCTTCAAACAATAATAAAACATCAAAAAAAGGGTCACTTGATGCTGGCAGATGATGCAGGAACTTTCTTTGGTTGGTCAGTGTGCCTCCTCTCATGAAAGAGTCCCTGTGGCACTGTGGCAAGGTAGGACGACAGAAGGAGAAAGCCAACCATACCCCAGATGAGGCCCCAGAAAGTTAGGCTCTGTGGGGGCTGCAGCCGATGACTGTCCACCTTCTCTGGCTTTCTCTGAAGGAGTCAGCTACCACCCCATCCAGGCTTCTAAACATACTCCATCATCCTCAACCAGCAGGAGTCTAAGTGAGTAGCCCTATCGGTAGGACTGAGAGGACTGACAACTCCCAAAGTCCATCTTCAGTTCACCATGCTCCACTCTGTTCTAGGTGCATTAGGTGGAATGTGATCATGTGGGATATGGCTAACAAATAAGGCACAGTGAATACTGGGATACATAGGCATGTGTCTCTGGATCAATGTCTGTGGTCAACAGAGAGTGGAATATAGATGTTTCGTATTTCAGGAGTAGGACCTGCCACCTGCTGCACTTCTAGAAATTATGGAAAATGATCATGCTCTTCCAAAGTTTTCTAGTACTATGTTAAATCAGTATTCAACTAAAACATTAGATTCAGGGGGTAGGAACTCCTGCACATCTCTCTCAACTTGTTATAGGCACAACTAGATCGGATTTCCTGCAGGATGGTGACTTTAGCTCTCTCTCAGCAGGTTTGTAACATGTAAAGCTGCTTGTGAATTCTCAAGACTGGCTGCCTCTTGAATCAAATAATCTTGCTCCCCTGTGCGGGACCCAATCTGGCTTTTTTTAATGTCATGAGTAAAACCAAAAAATCCCTGTTGTTTCCTTTATGATGTGCTGGCTGATTAGTTTGTGTGCAGTTGGATCTTAGTAAAAGCAAAGCTACAGGCGTCCGAATACAAATCCCAAAATAGAAATGGCTAAATTAATCATACCGGTCAAGAAATAAGGAAGTGCTCTAAACTACTACTGATATTAACCAGCGCAGCGCTACTCTTCGGGAATCACTGTCAGATTTAACTGGGGAACAAACGAATGGCATAGCACTAAAGTTGTCACATATACAATGAGAGCATCTAATTGTTCTTTGCATAATGGGACTTGTATTAGTCTATGTACAATTTGAAAAATTAAATTAAAAGAGCTAGAACAGAAATATATCCAGGAGTGAATATGAAACTCACATATGGCATGGAAATTCCAGCAAATCGAAACGAAACTGAAAACAAACTATGCACATATTTTAAAAAGCATAGCATAACTTGGAAAGCTTGCAACCTGGTACTAATAATGGAGGCCTCTTTCAATAAGCCACTCTCTGTGTTAAATGCATTATTTAGCAGTCAGCTGTGCAATGCCACACAAGTTACCTAATTTTGTATGCACTTCTTCCTGCATTGATTGGCTGGTCATGGGTTGATTGCTCAATTAGAAGAACTTTCCAGGATAACATTTAGCCCTTGATCACCTGTTTGGAGCTCAATGATAGAAATACAGCACTTTGTACTTATATTAGCAGGGTGACAGTACTTTATTTGATACTGTTTAAATGTTACATTTGTGCATGGTAACCTGATGATGTTGGTAAGCAATTTCATTTTAGTTATTTCGTTAGCTAAGATAGAGTACCTGTCCTTCAGAGTTGTCATATCAGTTGACAGACGATGCACCCTTTGCCCCAATGAGAAACCTGTTGTCTTGTTGCATGAGCTCTGCTTGATTAAGAGAAAGCAACTGTGCCCAGCCAATCTCTCTGTGGTGTGGTGCTATACAAAGACTGTGCCCCCAAGCACATTGTTTTGCCCGAGCAGAGTACATGTTAACATATTTCTATGTGTCATTGCTCTTCTATGCTGGAGCTGCATCATCTTCTCATGGTAAAGTAGGGCCAAGGCTGGTGTCTGCCGTCTATTACCAAACTAGTGGGAATGCACACTCACAGAAGAGGATAATAAGGCATCAAGACGAGTAAATATTGCAAAACTTGAGTGTGCTATAGTAACCAAACTGGTCATATTTTATAACGAGTACTTTGTTTTTTATATTTAGCATTATCACATTTATCTGCCTACATCTAGGAATTTGTGAAAGTAGTCCTATTGTATACATATACATGACAGAAGATGTGACTTCTCTTTTTAAAACTCTATAAGCATAGTAAACATCGATATAAGGTGTTCCAGATGTGCTTGCTGAACACATGGCAACCTTAGGATACTGTACTCTACATGAACATTCCCTTTTCACTGTCCTTCACTTCAGAGCTCTTGAAAGATCATAGATGAGCTGCTGGTTCAGGTTTTGTAGATGAAAGTAGAGAAGGGTTTGAAAAGGGTCATAGATGATGCCAAGGTTTTTAGCTGAAGAAGAGTAGAAGGGAGTGTCAGGTGGGAACTGGACAGATAGAGGAAGAGATGAGACAGAGATTTTGGCAGGAAAAGAGAGCACCTCTGTTTTGGTAGAGTTTAAACATCAGAGAGTGCAAAACCAACCAATATTTCATGGCAGAGAGACAGTTTGAAATGTTGATAGAGCGATCAGAGGAGAGTTCAGGAAAAGAGAAGAAGATTTGGTGTCATCCACAAAGAGTTGGTCATCCACAAAGAGTTGGTATGAGAACCCAAAGGAGGAGATTGGTGCCCCAAGAGCAGAGGTGTAGAATGTAAACAGGAGCTGACCCAAGACCGAGCCCAAGGCAGAGTTAGAGGAGTGAGTTGAGAGGTGTTGTTGCTCCAGGAGATGGAGAATTGGAGAGGTGCAAGGTAGTATTCAATCCAGGCAAGGGCTCAATTGCGAATCCCAAGAAGAGAGTATTAAGGAGATCAGAGCGATCGACAATGTCAAAGGCAGCAGGCGGGTCAAGGGAAATTAGGATAGAGGTTAATTCGGAGTGATTAGCAGAGGCAATGAAGTTGGACATATACATGAGAGCAGTTTCAGTGGTTTAGCAGGAGCAGAAAACTGCTTGTAGGGGGTCTTGAAGGTTGCAGACGTGTAAGAAATTGGTAAAACTGTTGAACACAACCCTTTCAAGCACTTTAGAGTAGTGTGGGAAGGAGAGACACAGGGTGAAAGTTAGCCGGTAGGTTTGAGTCAGCCTGTTGCTTTTTTGGGAGAGGGACGACCGCGGCTGTTTTGAAAACAGATGGAAAGCAAGCAGAGTCAAAGGACTGTTTGTAGAGTTCAGCTAGGTGAGAGACCACCAAAGGAGCAAGAGGCTTGACTAACTGTTAGGGAGAATTTTCATTCTGTGCTAATTCCCTTCAACCTTAAAGACCTCCAGCTCGTTTGCTGGACTTAGCATTTTTAAATTTTAACCCTGGAGTGAGTGAGACCTTTTTCTCACTCTCTTATGTGTTTTTTCCTGATTTGGATTTTGCGTTTTGTGTTTTCACTGTTTTTGGAGTCTGACAAACTCCATAGGCATCTGATTTTTGTATTTTGTATAGAAACACACAGCACCTTCAGTGCAGTGTCACTGAGAAATCCTTTAGCTTTCTCATAAGGTTTAATTACCTTTTCTTGGGTGAACTACAGTTCCCAAGAACAGTAAAGTGAAATTGACCTTACTTACCTTTTCTCTTTGTGGGTCCAGCACATGCCATCTTATGTGGAGTTCTGGGGGGTTACTTAGTAGCCCCTTATCCTACATTCTCATGTGACATGTTTTATGTTACCCTCACTACTTTAAATGGCTGGTGTCAGTGGTTTGCTTTTCCTACTATTGTGCTTTTCTACCGCAGGCTGAACCCTCATCTGCAGTACAGCACACATGGGGGACCATTTTGTTTAAATGTCCCCTGTCTTCTTTTTCACCATTTTCTGTTTGTGAGGTCTTTCTTGGGTTTTACTCTGTGCATTGTTTGTCTTGCCTTTGGCAGGCTTCAGTGTGTCTGGAAGGACAGGATGTGAGGAAGGGTCCCGAAACTTCCCTGTCCTTTGTCTCTAGGTATGCCTGAATGCAACTATTCCTGATTGGCTGGCTGGCTGTTTGCTGTGTGATTGACAGCCTAGGCTGTGCACCATCCCCGACTTGCTGTGCTTCTCCATTGCTGCAGAGCCCAAGGTCACGGGTTGAGTGTCTGTAGTTGAGTGCAACATCTGCCGCAGACCGAATCCAGTTAGAAGCTCCAGGAGACTCCTAAGGACCCTTCAGAAGCAGGACCCCGAGATCCAGAGGCCCCTCACCAGAGTGCAGGGCAGAGGGAGAGGAGAGAGTCCAACAAGTGTCCGAGATCTGCATCGGTGCAGTTTGCTAAGCGCTGAAACTGCAAAATGCTGCTGATCCAAAAAAAGCCTCTCGCTGCCGACAACCTCCGACGTACCGCCGCAGGAGCCCTCCAGACGTCCGTTCTCCCTCTTGTCCCCACGACTGAGGCTCAGGAACCAGGGAATGCACCGTTGTAGCAAGACGGAATCCAGCTGGACCATTCTTCTTCTAACCAGATGTACTGTTTAGGCTTGGGATACTTACCTCATTGCCTTTAACCACGCTCTTCTCACTTGGGAATTGCATTGGCTTCCCTTTTTGAGTTGATTTCAACTCCCTTCTCACAAGTCTAACAGCTTGTAACCTTACAAGTGATTTTACTGAACGCTCTAACTTTGTGCAAGACTTTGATCCAAGAAGTGCATCAGATCCATAGATTATGTTCCAAATAACCTTTTGTCTGTCCTGGCTCCCTAAAGGCACTCTTCTACATCCATTGACTTTGGTATTGTTTGTCCCTCATAGGTGGCAGCTTGCTGTGTACAGGTACTGCTGGGAAAGGCTTATCTAGACTTCATTGGACGATTTGGTTGTCCTCACATTTACTGAGAAACTGTTCTAACCTTTTTTGCTTCCCTTAACGTTTCATTTGTGAAACTCAGAATCTTCAAAGTATAACAGTGTAATATATAAGTGCAAATACTATCCTTGTGATTGAAGTCACCTCCGGGTGTAGGAGAAGTGTATGAAGCATATCCAAAGATTATTCACTGGCTTATTTGATTCTGAAAGGTCATTTTTAAGTATATTTTAATTTTTACAACAAATTGCCTTTTTAAAGAATGCTTATTTAAAACTGATGTTAAATAAATTAATAACTATTTATAACTGAAACCTTGAGTGTAAGTGTTACTTGGATACTTGTATTTACGAATTTCAATTGTACAGTTCTACAGCTCACATTTACCCCTCTTGAGATAGGCCTGGCTGCTCAGTCGCACTACCAGCTTGTGTAGTACAGGCCTATTCCAAAGGGTGGGTTACCTAATACCAAGCGATACGTGTTGTGTAATCTCACACAGTGTGACTGCACCAATTCTTACCTAACACTAGCTGAGGACCTAGAGGATTTGATGGGGCACAAGAGGGTTAAGCCTTCATCGGTAGAGATAGAACATCATCAGCATTAGTGTGACTAAAGTGTGAGATAGAGGCAGAGGATGATGGAGTAGGTGGGGTGTAAAATGTAGGAGGAGGGAGTGTGATGAAGGCCAGGAGAGATTCTCTCATTTTGGAAATGTTTGCAGTGGCTTTGAGAGTGGAGTTGGTAAGATTATGAGGGGTGAGTTGAGGGTACCCTGTCGCTGGCGAGGATGGTCCTCATGTCTGACGCTGATGCATGTCAAGCACTTTAATGCTTGCTTTATCAAGGTTGCCCTGTACGAAATGTTAAGAAATGGGCAGGCTGGCTGCATGAAAATGCCAATGTAACCAGGTAATAACACTTATCATGCTTGCTTTATCATAGATTCTCAGTAAAAAATGCCCCAGTTTGGTGACTTTTCACTGTGCATTTCACAGACCCACGGTGGAAACCCAGAGGCCAAAATGACGCCATTTACAAAATGCTGTCCTGCAATGGGAGTGGCTGCTAACGTTTGGGTTCCTTGCTTTGTGTGCGGTGTGGCTTGGCACCATTGGGTTCCTTCCTCTAGACTGGAGCGAAGGTAGGTGTGCTGAGGACAATTGCAGAGAAGTTCAGCTGCTGGCGAGCCCTGCTGTGCTTGACTTCACCCTTAGGGGCTTGCCGAGGTAGAGGCCTGGAGTCCCAGAGAGCGGTGTCATGATATGCCTCTCATATCCGCTCTGGGTTGAAGAACTTAGCAGAAGCAGTGGCAGAGGCAGAGACCATTGAGAGCAGCACTGTGCCTCTGTGCCTCCGACAACTTCCCTGGATGGAGTTGTGAATCTAGAGGTGAGCTGTGCCATTACTCGTTTCCAGAGTGTGAGTGAGCGATGTGAAGAGAGAAGTGCTACTGTGGCTACTTGTGGTCAGTCCTGGCCTGTCTTGGCTAAGTGTACATTTTGGAGCTGTGCAGTTACTGCTACCTCTCCCGCCTCAACGCTCCTTTCATATAGTTTGTCTATTTTTTATTAGTATAGGAGAGCGCTTGACGTATGCTGTGTGAGTTGCTATTATACCGGCAGGCAGACATGATCGAGGCACCATCGGATCTGGAGAGACAAGACAGACAAGACAGTCTATGTCTAGGTCCCGGTCTGATTGATATTGACATTGAGCCAAGCTGGGGGTGAAGACTTTAAAAGCTGGTGTTGGATTCTCTGGCAATGCCGGGACTGATGCGAGTAAGATGTCTCGTAGGCTACTGCGCTCTGCTAAAAGCTCTGCAAAGACCTGCATCGCTGACTCACATGCATATAATAAGACACAGAAAATCACCTGCTTCTTTTATTTGCCAAAAGAAGCTGATCTGGCGTCTCTTGGAGCAAGCTCTCTAAATCTTGAGGAGCACTTAGCCTCTTCCCTATCATGTTTGGGCAGCATGATGACACAATCAATCATCATTATCATACAGATGGTACCAATGGTTCTCACACATTTGACGCTGTGTCTGGTGTGGGTTGTGTGAACATCGAGCACACACTTCTTGAAGTGGACAGAGTACTATATTTCAGGAACCTTGGAATAGACAATTTAATACTTCTACTTCTTCAGTCGTGAATGCTGTGAATGCCATTGCGGCCATGGCCTTAGCCCCTGGTCTGTCTTCTACCTCAACCCCGGGTGCTGGTCTGGCACTCATGAGCAATCTCTCCTCTTTAGCTGCCATGGATGTTCTCGATATGGCAGCATCCCACCCTGCTAAAGGTGTAGGAATGGGACGTAAACAGGTTAACGCTATGAAGTTATTATCTGTTGATGATGTTACAGTTCACAACACAGCGCTTGATCTGGCTGACAAAAGCCTTTTGTCATCTCCTTCCCACCTCTGTTTAATTTCACCCTCTGTGGACGAGGAAGATGGGGACGGAAACAATGGAATCTCCAATTGTTCCATTAGTCTCACAGATGGCTAGATTAGCGACCCTTGCCCCCAATTGCTTGCACTTGACTATTTATTAACTTTGCTAGTGAAGCTTTGTGAAGAGTTACATAAAGCCTCCACCAATCATACTGCCCTGCTCAACACCATCATCAAGCAGTTGCAACCCTCCATGCCACTAATCAACCCTCCAGACCCAACCCAGTCCTATAATCGTCAACATTGAAAAAGACCCCTGGTCGAAACACGTGCTGGCTTTTTTCTCTTTCACATGCAAATGTACGAATATTTGCCTACAAGACCATAGCAAGCATTTGCCTCTCTTAACCATTCAAAAACCAACCATATGAAAACTCAACTGTCCCAGTGATCATTTTGTGAGTAAACATCTGAGTATCACTCTCACAAGTGACACAAGTCTGATCCAGTGCTATTAACCCTAGGGATCCAACAACAAACTTTCTCCCTATTCAACGTGGCCTGTATCTTATCCAACTCCATTGCTATTGACACTGTTAGATCAGATATAGATCTACCCAAGAACACAGGCCACAGTTCCCACTCCAAGCCTGGTGCTTTGCTCAAAGAAGGACAGGCTGGTGACCTGGGCCTTTCTAGGCTAAGCCCCACCCCTGCACATTGCATACACTGTGCCATTAATAGTATTGGAGATCAGATGGCAGAAGTTGAATACACGACAAGGGAATTTCTATCTAACTCGAGGACCACTACTATCCCATTAACAAGGTAAAATAGCCATAAGATGAAGAACAACAGATCTACTAGACTGGCAAGCAAGGCCATATCAAAGCAAAAGAATAAATGTGACCGTAAGGATAGATCTGTGTTTCACTATTCGCTCGCAACCAACTCTTGATCAATGAAACTAGTAAGCAATGAGACTGGCTGCTTTGAAGTT
The DNA here is from genome assembly GCF_040938575.1 of Ambystoma mexicanum. NCBI lineage: Eukaryota > Metazoa > Chordata > Amphibia > Caudata > Ambystomatidae > Ambystoma > Ambystoma mexicanum. The sequence continues at coordinate 1,287,852,282 of NC_090924.1, forward strand.
ATCTGCCTTGGAGATTCTGGAGCTAAAACTGCAAATTCTCCTGAAGTACTGGTTGTGATCTACTGGATGTGACAAGGAAAAGTCTGCAGGGACGTGAGCCCAAGTCGAGCAATGAAGGACCTATCACTGAAAAACAAGACTGCAGGTGAGTCCTCCATATACAGAGTGTCTTTTGCTCATATGGAGTATTCTAATTTAATTACTCAGCCATCTTGCAGCTAGTACATAAAATAATCCCTCTGCATTGCATAACATAGTCTGATATAAAGGTTGTGGAGTTATTGGACATTCTAACCTCATTACATACAGGGTCTACATGCTTTCTGACTATGCGATAGATCATATTAATGGATATTATTCTGACTTTGCTCATCTAGGTTATGACTGTACAATGGAGAAAGTTTGGAGGGGGGACAGCGTACACAATACAGGACAACACTTTGTTACTTCCACCGCTAGATAATACGCTCAGCACATTGCCAATACTAATACACAGTCTTCCAGGAGAAGGACACTTTGCAGACAACTCCCGTCAGGGTATGCCCCTATCACGATCCCGACTTCTAGAAGCGTAACACATTTTTTGAAGTTGATCTGGACACAGGAGTTGGAGAAGAATCAGAGGTGAGCAGGTGCCAATGGTTCTCTCTTTTCTCTCCGCCAACCAACAGACTTGTCCATAGATGCAACAACAAAGGTGCTTTTGTGGAATAGCCATGGCAATTCACATCTATTTGGTTCCACTAGGTTAAAATCTAGCATTGATGCGTTTGAAATAATGGCCCTTCAGGAAACCTGCCTCACTGAAGCTATCAAAATTGACAGCAGACAGACCATTCAACCGTTGGCCACTAAAGGCGACAAGGGGTGCTGTAAAGGAGGCCTACTGTTTAGTGTGGATAGTCTATACAATCTCTCTGAGATCGATTCTGCAGATGATTCTCTTCTCGCTTGCTTTTTATCTTGGACCTCTTCTAGTGGACGCTCCCACACTATGTTGCTTATTGTATTTATATTGGCCTAAGCCCAGTCGCTCTGCGAAGAAATCCACGTTGCAAAGTTCCGATCTTAGATCGACTTAGCCGCCATTTTAGGTCCATCCGCCATTTTGATTTCCATCCCTAAGTAATTTTGTGTTTCCCCCTTGTAACAGCCGTCCTGACCTTTGTACAGAAGTAAATGCATAAACTGTCCGTGGGCCGAATGTTTGGGTTGAGTAAAGAGACCTTGTCCTATGTCTGACTTGTAGACAGAGGATTACCTGCGCCAACAAGTCCGACCTGCGGACATACACCAAATACAATGCTGTCTAAATACTGAACGTGGACACTTGCTGAACTACATTGTATAGGACGTTTGTTAAGGCTTAATGTTAGATCCGAGAATACACTGTTGCCATTGTGACTTGTTGAACATGTAAACTGAAAATGATCCATATGCATATAGTTGGAAAAACTAGGAGTGAACTCGGCACAAACCCTAGACCGAGTATCATTAACCTGTTGGGGGCTGGACATTACGAACAGAACTGTATAAAAAGTGTAAATGTTTAGATATCCAGTACCTCTCACTTCTCACACCGAATGGGCTGGTATTCACTGTGATGTACTGAGGGCCAGATAGCTATCTGATACTTTGTTTCTTTGTAAAGTGTACAGTTATAGAATAAAGATCTGTGAATCTTTATAATCCCGTGTTTGGTGTATTTCCTTTTGGGGTACTCAGCCTCAATATTTCCTTTTGCTTTTACAGTACGGCAGGCACGCCTCATATTTTGTTGATTACCAAGGTTGGAAACCTGCTTGAGAGTCGGGCTGCTGCTTACTACAGTGTTTAGGTTATATTTTAACTCTGGGATATTGGCTGAACTAGCTACATATGAGGGACTTCCTACTCCTGTATTTAAACAAATTGTGCATGATTCTCGAGGATCAGAATGGAGTAAACGGTTTGGCTCTTATTGGCTTTGTATGCTGAAGTAGGTGTGACAGGGTTTGAAGGAGACTACCCCGGGCAACTTCTCGAGAGTCACTAGCAATAGTGCTTCCACCATTGACTATATATGTGTTTCCTTTTGTCTTTTCTCTCCCGAGACTGACCTTTCTGTTGTTGCTCGAGAGTAGAGCGATCATTACCCACTGATCGCTCACCTCGGCATCAGTAATGACAATATTGGTCTGGTGGAGATTAACAAAGGGCTTAACAGGATCATCTGGAGTTGTGATAACATACATGAAGCTAACTTGCTGCTTCCTTCTGTTGCTCTTAAACATTTCAACTTGATGAACTACGGTGCCCCTGGCCACAGTCATTCAGACGTAAGGTGTTCTGTTGGCATTTCTTTCTTATCAACCAATTGCGAACAACTAACTAGCACTTCTGATTTACTCCACAAAGCCACAACAAGCAATATGGAAGGTGTCAATATCATTATAGCCAATTTTAGCATAGATGGATCTCGACACAGGAGACCTCCAATCCTGAGAGCCTGTGCGGGTCACTCACATTCTTGGGGAAAAAATAGCTCAGATACGATCTGCTAATAGCCATTGTGATGGGCATGCCTTAGCCATGAATACGAGGGTCAGAAGGCATCTCTATCATAAGTGATTACATGGCCAACGTTCTTCGAAAAATCATGCACAATGGCACCCTTATAATGGCAGCTTGAGGTAATGACAGACAAGGCTTTTGGAAACTAATTAAGCCCTGTTCGGCCCCTCAGTTTCTAATTGGGGCTGTTTCTTGTTCTGATTGGGAAGAATATATTGAGCACACCATTGGCATATTAGTTATTCCAGATAGAGGCAATTTCGACACTACAGATAGGCGGCGCATGCAAACAAACTAGCTGTAATAATTGGATCTCTTAAAAAAAATCTTGTACTCCCGGACTGGATTGCCTAAGTAATGTTTTGCTGAAAAGTACCTCACATTGGTGGGCACAAGATCTGCATGTTCTTTTTATGATCAACGGCTTTACTGTGACAGAAGTTGCTTTGATGGGGCATACCACGTGACCTACTTAAAATGATTACATCGCTTTATACTAATACCAAGGTTAAAGTTAGGGTTACCAGGAACGATTAGGTAACTAAATCTATGCACACTTATGTTGGCCTTAAACAGGGGACCATTCTTGCAGCTACCTTGTTTAACTTATATCTCGAGGATCTCACTGTACACATAATAATTCCTGATGCATGCCTGCCAAGATTAGGCTTCTCACAACTGTGTTTGACTGCACCCCACAGGGCCTGCAACATCAGCTCAATTCTATGGACCAGTACTCCAGTAATATGAGCTTGACCATCAATGTACCCAAGACTAAGGTCATGGTCTTCAAACCTCGCCCATCTACGGCCAAATGCGCTAACGGATGGTGGCTTTGAATCTACAGAATTAAAGTTCTCAGCACGTATGACTTTCTTGGGATGACTATTGACAACAAACTGACCTGGAATCCACAGATGGATAAGGTGGAGAGTAAAGCACTAGAACACTTAGGGGCCCTACGCATATTTGCGAAGAAGCACAGTGGTTATTCCTTTCGTACTGTTCTTCAAGCATATGAAGCAAAATCCCTCCAGTACTCCTGTATGGCATGGAGGTCTGGAGGAAAAACATACTGACCGCCAAAGGAAAATTGAGGGTATATGTCTTAAGATCTTGGTGCGTTGCCCTAACAGTATTCTGGCAGAATATTTACTCAGCGAGCTAGAAATTCCTAGCCTCCTGGGACAACTGCAAGCACACTGCATGAGCATTTACTGGAAGATGGTCATTAGATAGGATTCTTCCCTGTTGAGTATAATCTTTCGGGCCAGTCTAATAACTAAGCAAGGCTCTGATAGTATGGTATTAAAGACACTAGTCGTAGAGTCCGAAACCAGGTGGCTCAAACATTTGATCAGTCCATGTAATGCCACTAACAAACACTTCATACAGCTACACAAGAGGCTCATATTGGCCCTCAATCGGGAACAGCTTTACAAATCAATTTCTCTACTGAATTACATAGTGGCAAATACCTGCTACAGAGAGCGCTGCACTTATCGTGCGTTCTAAATTACACCTGAATAATCAGGTAGTGCATAAATATCGCTACTTGAAGTTCACCTCGGTCCATACCCTGCAAATACAGGGGTATGTACCTTGACGTTGATGCTAGAGGCTGTTGTCTATGTGAAGAAGGGGTACTAGAAATGGCTAAACACCTGATACAGATATGCACAAGTCTAGATAGGATGCGAAGGCGCATCATGAGGGCGATTGGACACTCCGCTATTTCCTTGCTCCCGAGCTTCTATGGGAAATCTACTTTCACAGAAAGGATTTTGCAGCAATGTATAATCCGATTAGGATGTGGCTCAGCATTAAATGTATTTTGGATGCGCTGATTTGTTAGTACCAATTTGCCTAAGATGGCCAATTTGATAATGCAGCGAAGGGTGGTTGGGCCGTATTGTTGGTATTTGCTTGAACAAGCTACATGCAAAGAAGTATTATGTTTGAAAACACATAAGGATGTAGAGGGATTTGAAAAACTGTGTTTACCTACTTTGGTTATTTACTTTTTGTTTGTTTTCTTTTTACAATTAAAATAAAGAAAATAACAAATATTCTCAGGCCCCCGAAAAAATCACATGGACTGTTTTTGGATTAGTCAACTTGATTGCTCTACAAATGCACAAGTCCACAAATAGGGCCCACGAGCCAAGATATATCTGACTGAAATGTGGCCATTTTTTGATAAATCAAAAACAAAGGACTGGACAGATTTTCACAAGACCAACAAAGGATCATGAGTCAAAGCAGATACAAATCGATCCACCTAGTTTTGCTGTAGCTGAGAGCAAATACTGCCTTGTGATAAAATCCACTGACAATGCAATTTTTTGGGAACTCCTTTATAACGTGGACCCCCGTGGGACGGAACTTGACAACACTTTGCAAAGAAATCCAGAGTTTGCGGCAATTCATAAAGTGCCAGACTATTATGCATGTCTATGCAAAAAGGATGAGCATACTCATCCTTGGCACTTAAGGACAGTGCAGTATCCAGTCATTGCATCGAATACAAAGCATTGAATGGCAAAAGCATTGAATGCCAAAAGCATCGAAAAAAATGCATCGAAAAAAAGCATTGAATGCATTTTTTTCAAAGGTAAAGGTTTTATTTGAATTATAATGGGTTTTAAGGGATAAAAAACACAGGAGTTGGGGGGCCCATTTAAAAAAAATGAAAAAAAATACATTTGTTGCTTTTTTTTTGTTGCTGTTTTTAGATGCTACGGCAGTCGATGCTTTGGCATTCAATGCAATCACTATAAACCGACAGTGCCATAGTTATCAGCATCTGAAGCAGTGCTCTTCCTATTGGGAGTCTAACGTAACCATGACTACAGCATCACTATTGCCGACACTGGTAGGGAATTTGAGCAATACTGTCTTAAGCCAGAACCATGCATTTCAGTCCATCAGACCTGTGTTAGCTGTCCGAAGCCCTGTGGCCATGCGGCTTCTTTGTGTGGATCACGAGGATAGTTTTCATTTGGGCTCCTATCTCCATGGCGGTAAATCTAAAAAAACAAAGGATGAAACACAAGTTACAGTTTTTTTTTAAATAACCACAGTGAAATATTAGTATCACTTTATATCATTCTCTTTGAATGTGGTTGGAATAATGTCCGATCTCCTATCCCCATCAGTAGAATATTAGTCAAACTGTATAATTACTTTTTTTAGTAAGAATTTGGGAAAACTTTAGTGTCCTGTCTCCCCTCTCCCCAATCAAAGTCGGGAAATGAGGAAGGTTGTGAAGGACAGTTTCCTCATCTTGTCCAGTACACCCTCATAAACCTTGGGGAAGTTACAGAGGTTATGCCGCAGGACATGGCGTCAATTACCATATCTTGAAGAGAAAGACTGACATTTTATATTATGATATGATATGATATGGCATTTATAATGCGCCTATACACAAGTGTTTCAAGCCGCGACGCGGTAAGGGAGGGAGAACAGAGGGAAGACAGACAACGATCCTACTAGGTCAGGTGTCATTCAGATAGCGCAAGTACATGGGAAGGGGGAGGGGGAAAGTGCAGTACATGGGAGAAAGAATAATAACAATAAGTAACATACGGCCAGCTGGTGGCAAGTGCAAGGGTAAGTGCAGACATCAGTTGTCAAGTGCTGGTAGTGGAACTGTAGGGATACAGAAACAGTCCCTAAGTGCGGGGGTTGCCAAGAAGGTAGTGCAGGTGTGTGACTGGTGGAGGACGGACGGGGGGACCTGGGCCAGAGATCAGGGGGTGGCCAGGTAACCAGTGCAGTTTCAGTATCAGCCAAGAAGCATTATATAATGCCGCCTGAATAGATCTATTTTGTGATTGTTCATGCTTCTGCTATTCTGCAGTTTAACATAGAACATTTTCACTGATCTGTAACAACATTGTGACATGTAAAAATATTGGGGCAAAAAACACTACATATTTTTAACGGGAAAATTCTAAATACAATAATGACTATAGAGTGCATTTGCACTGAAAAGTACTAAATAATACGTTTTTTCTTACAATTTGAAATGGTTACTATTATTTTTCAAGCATTTCTTTGGAATGATATTTGTTTTTTAATTCTGCTTTCACTTTGATTAATCTTTTTGTAATGTTTAATGTAGTGTATGAAGGATCCACAGGAGACAAGGTTAAGTTCAACAGGTATTTATTCACATAAGGAAAGCCCTCCTGTCCAGATTGTAAACTAACAACCTGAGCACTCACCAAGCCTTAAATACACCATTGTTTGAAACTCCGGGTGGTTCCATGTTTCCCAGGAAACCCAACAACATGGTATGCTGATACTGGACAGACACATAGCAACAAGGTAAACAAATACACACCTGAAATAATGCATCTGGTAAACATGTTTATCATGACAGTTAAAAACAGTATGAATGTTATACATGTGTTTTATAGATTACCAAACATATACATAACACACCTCCATCCTTATACATTGTAAAGTGTTCAACACCATATCCCTAACCTGTCATAGGTCTCAAAGCTACTCTACATTTGTTCCATGCGAATCCATCTTCCAGCCAGCACCACTGCATCACCCAACCCTTTGTCCACTCGCAGAGGACCAACAAACGTACTTTCCTCTTTCAGTACACCACATGGTCTACACACCCAAACACGCTCATCAGCCTCTACTCCAGAGAGTCTAGCTCCATGCTTGTTATCATACACTCTATTCATTTCAGCATTTCCTGTCACCATTCTGTCCCTTGGGGCTGCCTCATCCCACTCAAAAAATGCATCCTCCCCAACCATGGAGGTCACACCAATGTGGCAGCCTTTCTTCTTCTTAAAAACTCTAACAGAATTAGACCCGTTGTGTTTGGCGCTAACCTGTAAGCCCATACCAACCTTTCAATGCATTACTCCCAACACTGACCAGAACCGACTGCCATGCGTACACCCTGCATAAGGGTCCTATTATATCTTTCTACAATTCCATTACTGGTGGGATGGAAGAGCGCAGTCTTATGATGTTCCACCCCCATGCCTTTAAGAACGTTTATGACCTTAGAAGAGAATGGAACATTATCAGAAAGCATTCTATTCGGGAAACCTTTCCTCTGAAGTATTCCATCCATAAATTGCACCACTGCCTTACACCTCATGCACACATTTCACCTCCACCCATTTTGAGTAAAGATCCACTAAGAAATATTTCTTGACATCCCCTCTCGACCATAAATGACCTAGAATGTCTAGTACAACATACTCCCAAGGTAATTTGGAAAAAGTCAAATGCCTTCAGACTCTTTCACAGACGCTGCACACGCCGAGCATCCTTTAACCATATCCTCCACCTCAGAATCCAAACCCCACCACCAATAATCAGCTCTCAGGCAACCTTTAGTTTTGGTAATCCCTAGGTGACCAGTATAAACCAATTCCAATAACTATGTTGCACCCCCATGGTGCAACATAGGAACACTATGCGACCAGTACGTAAAATGTACCCATCCTCTAAACTTAAATCATTCCTTCCTCCGTGAAAAGCTCCTAGACCAATATCGCCTGACCAACCTGACCAATTGTTGCAGAGTAAATCTTTCACTTTGAGAAATTCTTGATATTCCCTGACAGCCTTTTCCCACTCATCCTGTGAGATGGTGTCCTTACACACTCAAAATACATCCTGCACAGGTTCTTCAACATCTGGAATCACATACCAGGAACAAACTTAATCTCAAAATCATGTCCTTGTAGTGCCGTCACCCAACCTACTCATGTCTAGATACTCCATCTAGACCTTTTGAAGTGAAAACTGATACTATCGGCTTGTGATCAGTCAGAACAGTGAATTTCTGCCCCACAAAAACGTTTTATATTTCCTCATGGCCCACATGACTGACAACACTTCTTTCTCTGTAACTGATTATCTAAGCTCAGCATCCTTAAGGGTGATTGATGTGAATGCTATCCCCCTCTCAACATTTGTATCTCTTTGTATAAATACAGCCCCCAGTCCTGTACCGCCTTCTTACGTCATCAGAAAAGTGTACTTGGGGGGTGTCAAAAGCAGCCAGAACTGGAGCACGAGACATGGTTTATTTAATTTCCACAAATTCTTTATCACATTGAAGTGGCACTCAGAGACAACATCTTTTTTACTCAAAGCCCTAATATTCTTGCACTTATCAGCAAGTTTCTAAAGAATCTGGTGTAATATTCTACACCACCTAAGAAAGACAACACATCCTGCTTGTTTTTTGGGGGTACAATCTGTACAATAGAGTTCACCAGGCTCTATGTGGGTGTCAACCCTTCACCAGATAGTCTGTGACCCAAATAGTCAATCTCAGAAACTCTGAAACAACACTTGGGTTTCTGTAGTGTTAATCCTACACTGTTAAATCTGCTCAGGACCATATTCAACTTTATGCCATGATCCTTTAGTGAAGTACCCATGACAAGAATGTCGTCCTAATAGAAGAACACTCCTGCAATATCACCCAAAACATTATTCATTACCCTTCGAAAGAATGCTGCAACTGAAATGAGCCCAAATTGCATTCTTTTAAACCTGAACATCCCTTCATGGGTAATGAATGTAGTAAGGTCTTTGGAGTCAGGGTGTAACATGACTTGATGGTATGCTGAAGCCAGGTCGAAGGTAGAAAAAACCTTAGCTCCAGATGTGAGACTAACCAGCTCTCCAATATTTGGTAATGGAAAAGGGTCAACAATGACATTCCTATTGAGTGCTCTCATATCTACACATAGACAGGCACTACCATTTGGTTTTCTTACTACAATTACAGACGAACACCATTCTACAGCTTCCACCGGCTCAAGTATGTCCTTGTTGACCAATCTTTTTATTTATTTTGCCATTTCGTCTCTTAAAGCAAGTGGTACACATCTCATTTTAGCTTCTACAGGGATAGCTCCCTTTGAGGCATCCAAGCCATTCCCTGAAGACATCTGACAAGTTACCTTCAGGTATCTCATGCTAGGTGGGAGTGGATGCGGGTTGTGGAGTGTTAAGTAGGAGCCATTCTTTAGAGAGGAGATATATGGGATACATTACTCACCGTAATCGTATTTCTGATGCTTGTATCTGCTTAGATTCACATGCTGTGCATAGGCCGACATCTAGTGGAAGCTGCGGAGTATTACAGTTTGTTTTTCGAAACTCGAAAATTGGCGTCGACACAGGCGTGCCAGTAATACTATCCCTAGTGTGACGTCCACTGTACCCAAGATCCCTCACGCGTCTAGGATCCTCAGATTGTATTTTTTGTGACATGAGGAAGCATGAGGAGTAGCGTGAGTACAGATAATCCAAGCAGATAGACAGAAAGGTAAGACTACAAGCAATCATGCGCCTTCTCTCGGAGGGGAGGAAGGGTGGGTTGCATGTGAATCTAAGCAGATACAAGCATCAGAAATACGATTACGGTGAGTAATGTATCCCTTCTGAGGCTTGTGGAATCTGCTTAGATCACATGCTGTGCATAGATTAGCGAGCAGTACCAGAAGAAGGAGGTGGGATGTGAGAAGGGTCATGAGCAAACAGGTGTCTTAGAACCGCTTGTCCCACTTGTGTATCTGTCTTGGAATGAGTGTCAATGCAGTAATGCTGAGTAAAAGTGTGAATAGAGCTCCAAGTAGCTGCTTTGCAAATGGTGTCGAGGGGAACATTTGCGATGAAAGCCAGAGTGGCCCCAATGCCTCTAGTAGAATGGGCCCTTGGCGTAAAAGGCAGAGTTTTTTCAGAAAGAGAGTAACACAGCTGTATACAGTTGATAATCCACTTCGAGATCGCGCCTTTAGAGACGCGATCCCCCTCTTTGCCTGTAGCTACGGAGACAAACAGTTGATCTGTTTTCCTTAGCGGTCTGGTCTTATTTACATAGTAGAGGACCGCCCTACGCACATCAAGGGTGTGTAGTTTCACCTCAGCTGAGCTTTGCGGGTTCTGGAAGAAAGCCGGAAGCTCGATGGACTGGTTTACATGGAACTTAGATATAAATTTAGGTGAGAACCTAGGGTGTGTGCGTAAAACCAGTTTGTCTTTGTGGATAGTAAAGAAAGGATCCTGCACTGACAGAGCCTGAATTTCACTGACCCTTCTTATAGAGGTAATGGCTACTAAGAAGGCCGTTTTATAAGTCAGGTGTTTGAGACTACTTTTATGCATGGGTTCGAAAGGGGGGCCCATGAGCTTAGCTAGCACCACATTTAGGTCCCATCCTGGCGGTGGGTTCGAAATAGGAGGGTGAAGTCTCTTTACTCCTTCCATGAAGGCTTTACTTACTGGTACTTTCCACCACGATACTTTGTTATGGGATGTGGTGTAAGCCGAGAGGGCTGCCAGGTGTACCTTCAGAGAGTTAAAAACTAAACCTGCGTCCAGCAGGTGGAGCATGTATGTTACAACGTTGGAAGGAGTGCAATCAACTGGGTTGATTTGTTTATTCTGGCACCAAATAACGAATCTCTTCCACTTGTCAAAGTAACAGTGCCTTGTGTTTGGTTTCCTGGATTCTTTTAGGATGTCCATACACCTCTGTGGTAAATTGAGATGCCCAAACTCTATGACCTCAGGAGCCATGCTGCCAGGTTCATTGAGTTGGGTTTCTGGTGCACTGTTAGACCTTGTTGCTGGGACAGTAGGTTGTACTAGGCTGGGAGTTTGATGGGCTCGCACACCCCCATCCTGCGTAGGTGTGGAAACCATGGTTGTCTCGCCCACATGGGAGCAACTAGGATGAGCGTCATCGATTCCTTGTTCATCTTGTACACCACCTTCCTGATGAGAGGAGTTGGTGGAAAAGCGTACGCAAACATCCCTGACCAGTTCATCCACAGGGCGTTCCCTTGGGAGTCTGGCTGGGGGAACCTGGATGCAAATCCTGGGCATTGTTTGTTTTCGCCTGTGGCGAATAGGTCTATAGTGGGGAAACCCCACTGAGAGAAGAGATCTTCTACGATATCTCTGTGAAGGACCCATTCGTGTTCTTCTGGGAGGGAGTCTCTGCTTAGGGCATCCGCTAGGGAATTGAGCTCCCCTGGAACATGTTGTGATGACAGGAAGATGTTCCGTCTGAGTGCCCATATCCAGATTTTCTGGGCAAGCTTGGACAGATTTGGCGAACGAGTCCCTCCTTGTTTGTTCAGATAGAACATGGCTGTCGTGCTGTCCGTCCGGATCTGCACCGACAAGTTTAGCAGATGGGGCTCGAACGCCCGAAGCGCTCGGAATACTGCCAGAAGCTCTAGCAGGTTGATGTGGTTCTTGGCTACTGAGTGAGACCAGAGATCCTGAGCTGTGTGGTGGAGATGGTGAGCTCCCCACCCAGTCAGGCATGCATCTGTAGTCACCACTGCCTGTACTTCGGGATCGTAAAAGGGTTTTCCCCTTGCGAGATTCTCTCTTGTCCACCAGTGTAAGCTCTGTACGAGTGTTGGCGAAACGACCACTAGATCGTCCCACTGACCACTTGCCTGAGACCACTGTTTCGCCAACCATTCCTGCATGGGACGCATGCGCAGACGCGCGTGGGGGACCAGGTAAATGCATGACGCCATCATGCCCAGTAACCGCATTGCTTTGCGTACCGTTATTTGTTGACCTGACTGATAATGTGGAATTTGCAGTAGTATATTCCGAATTCTCTCTTCCGAAGGGAAGGTCAACCCTTTCTGAGTATCTAGGATTGCTCCTAGGAACTGTCTTGAGGTGCTTGGCACCAGACTTGACTTCTTCTCGTTGATAGAGAAGCCTAATTCGTGGAGGAGGTCGATAGTCCTCTGAATGTTTGACCTGCAAATTCCTGGGGTTTCCCCCATTATGAGCCAGTCGTCCAGATAAGGGTACACTGGGATTGCCTCCCTGCGTAGGTGTGCAGCTGCCACCGCCAGTACCTTGGTGAATACCCTTGGTGCTGAAGCTATCCCGAAGGGCAGTACCTTGAATTGGTAGTGGCGACTGTCCACCTTGAAGCGCAAGTATTTTCTGTGCGCTGGGAGCATGGAAATATGAAAATAAGCATCTTTCATATCCAAGGTTGCCATGTAATCCCCCTTTTTTAGGAGGGGGATTACCTCTTGTAGCGTGGTCATACGGAATTTTTGGGGCTTGACATACTTGTTGGCAGGCCGTAAATCCAATACTGGGCGCATTGTCAAATCTTTCTTTGGCACAAGGAAGTAAGTTGAATAGATACCCTTGTTTACCTGGTGTCCTGGGACGAGTTCTATCGCGTCCTTTTCTAGCAGAATGGTGATCTCCTCGAGAAGGATCTTCTGATGTTCTAAGGAGTGTATTCTTTGTCGTGGAGGGTGGTTCTGGGGACGCTGCAGTAGTTCTATACAATATCCTGTGGACACTGTTGACAGCACCCATCTGTCTGAGGTGATCCCTTCCCAAGCCTGGGTGAAGTTGGAAATGCGTCCCCCTACTGGGGTTGCGTGAGAAGGGACCCTGAACTGAGCATCACTGCTTTGGTGGAGGCGTGCCACCTCCCTTGTTGGGGCTGCCTCTGCCTCTTCCACGACCTCTCTTGTTACCCCTGCCGTAACTTTGGGTAGACTGCTGGTTGTTGTTCCATTGTGTACCCTGTCCTTGGGCATAGTTGCCTCTTTGTGAATTTTGGCCGCGTGGGCGACGAAAATTACTGTTCCCCCTCTGGTTAGGGGGTTTGTTGGTAAGCTGGCCAAGGGATTTGAGAGTCTCGTATTCGTCCTTGGCATTCTTAAGTGCGTCTTCGACCGCTTTTCCAAACAATAGATCGGGTTCCACCGGCTTGTCTATTAATGAAGCCTGGGTTTCTGTTTTGAACCCCGACTGCCGTAACCACGCATGTCTCTTGATAACAGTACCTTCCGCTATCAATCTTCCTGCGTTGTCCGCGGCGTCGAAAGTTGCTTTTAATATGCAACCAGACACGGCTCTCCCTTCTGCCGAGATCCGAGCCAACTGGCCCTTTAACGGTTCAGGAGCAGAGGCTATGAGCGCTGCGACCTCTTCCCATTGATGGCAGTTGTAACTTGCCAACAGGGTGGTGGAGTTTGCAATCCTTGCTTGGTAGGCGGACGTTGAGGCTACCTTCCTGCCAAACCCATACAGTTTTTTGCTCTCCTTGTCGGGAGGAGCTTCTGACGACGATAAGGGTGTCCCAGCCCTCTTCCGAGTGTTGGTAACCACTAGGGAGTCTGGTTTAAGATGTCCTCTTATATAAAGAGGGTCAGACTGGGCTGCCCGAAAAAGTTTTTCGACTCTGGGGTTGACGGCTCTGGTGAGGTTAGGATTCACCAGGGATGGATCTATTCTACGTTGGATGGATTTAAGGATAGGGATGGTCTGAGCGACCGGCCTCCTCTCTCCCACCAACTCTTCTGCGAAGTCCCTTTCCTCCTGTACACCGTGGGTGTCGATGTGAAAATGCTCTGCTGCGCGAGCGAGAACTTCATTAAGGAGGGGCTGGTTATCAACTGGCGAGTCGGTAACTGGGGCTTCGCTCTCTACCGGGGAATCTACTCTGTAAATTTCCTGCTCATCTTCTACCTCCTCCAGGTCCTCATCATCCGCATAGTATTCAGTCCCGGTTTGTTCCTCCATAATGTTAAACTCCTGGTCCCCTTCAGGGAAAGGCTGTCCTTGGTATCTGGGGTGTGGAGTAGAGTATGGAGTAGAGTAAGGCTGCACCTCGAAGGGTTCAGGTCTTTCGAACCGGGCCTTTTTACTTAGGGGGATAGGATCAGAGGAGCCTGAGGGTGTGGCCCCTTGAGGGTCATACGAAAGGAAATGTTCTGGGTTTTTGTCATAAAAATCAGCTAAGGAAGACATCCTTGACATGACCCTGTCTATGTCTTCACTGGACCATTCTTTGGAACAGGGTATGACTTTAGTAGGCAACTTAGAGGACTTATCAAGGGTACCCTTGCTGGATGTTGATGTCCCAGTAGATTTGTGTTTGTCTGTCTGCTTAGGGTGGAAGGATGGTCTTACAGGAGTGGAAGGCTGTGCTTTCCGCTGTTTCCCACCCTCCCCGTGCGTGGAAAAATGTTTTCCCTGCCCCTTGGAGGCCCCAGAGACTTTCGACGCCTGGCGTCGAGGGTCGGGAGAGGTATCTGTGTGTTTCGAGCGTGGGGCCTCGCTGGTGTTAACTGCGGCCTCGGTCTCCTGGAGCGCGGCCTGGGGGTGGAAGTCGTCTTCGTCTTCCGACGATCGAACTTCCGTTAATCTAGGGAGCGAGGCACTCTTGGCAAGAGTGGATGATTGCCTTGCGTCATGAGGCGATCTCGATCGAGAGCGCCCAGAGGACACCGAGTCGGACCGTTCTATCTGTGCCTCTTTCCGAGAAGTCGACGTCGTCGAGGTTCGGTTGGACTTAGTGTGCTTAGTGTGTGTAGGGTGTGTAGCGCTTGCGTCGCCGGGGGTCTTCCCCATAGCCGCCCTGCCGGACAACCTTCCGAGGCCGGGGACCTGCGCTCGGCAGTCTTTCGACGCCGTAATGCCCTCGCCGTCCGAAAGTACGGCGTCGCTGCCATCGCTGAAGGCGCCCTCCGCTGCCATGGCCGCCTGCCTGGCGTGGTGGGCCCAACGCTTTGTCGAACGGTCCTTAAGTGTCTTAGGCTTAAACCTACTACACGCTCTGCAGTTCGCTTCGGGGTGGTCCCTCGGCAAGCAGAGATTGCACGTGGCGTGCCTGTCGACCCAAGGGTATTTGCGGTTGCACTTGGGGCAGAATTGGAAAGGGGTACCCTCCATACGCACCTTGAGGCAGCGGGCTGGTAAGTGTTGGAAATATATAAGGTGTACCTATATACCAAGAGTGAAGATTATGTACCACCCCCCACTCTCCCTACTTGCAGGGCCGAGGCCAGCGGCCTACTAGGCCCGGGCCGAGGCCAGCGGCCTTCCGAGGCCCAGATCCGTCGTGCAGCAGCCGACGGTCGATGTCTTCTCCAGCCGTCGTCGAGTGTCGAGGGTCGACGTTGGGGTGGGGAAGGATGTCAATAAATAATTTTAAACTTCAATAATTAGCAAAAGTAAGGCTAAGGCCAGGGGACTCCGCAAGATGCTTCCGACCAGTATGGCGGAAAAAAACAATCTGAGGATCCTAGACGCGTGAGGGATCTTGGGTACAGTGGACATCACACTAGGGATAGTATTACTGGCACGCCTGTGTCGACGCCCATTTTCGAGTTTCGAAAAACAAACTGTAATACTCCGCAGCTTCCACTAGATGTCGGCCTATGCACAGCATGTGATCTAAGCAGATTCCACAAGCCTCAGAAATATATATATATTTCACAGAGCCATTCACAAGATCAATCAGGTACACCAACCCCTTCTGCACAAAAATAAACATCTCATAGAGGTATTTCCTGAAATACGTTGTGATCGCAAATAAATTATAGCTGGAAGCAAACTGCCTGCACGAAGAACAGAAAATGTCACAAACTAGTAAACTGTACCCACACACGCTTTTAAGAAGTGGTGCACTGGCAGGTGGGTGACTGCCCTAGAACCAGCAGCCATTTTAGGAATACATTATTGACATTTGATTAACAGTTTCCTCACAATCATGGTTTTTTAGAAGCAACAATTTCACATGAGTCCTGCGCTGATACAGTCACACTCGCTGTGACTGGGTCTGGCATAACCGAACAGACCCTGCAGATAAATAACAGATTGATTCCCAATCAAATACACACAATAGGATGCAGCAAACACATACATGTGACTGACTCTAATCTAGACTGGCAGCCATTTCACAAATAAGAAATGTAACTGTGACTGACATGTTCCCTTCCTTTTGGATCTCTTTCTCTCTTCTCTCTCCCTCCCTCCCTCCCTCCCTTTCTTGCCCTCTCTCCCTCTCGCCTCACCACTTGCTCTTCATTCCCCAGTAAGTGCTAATCAAAGCTTTCAGGCTTCCGAAACTACTGCTGGAATTCCTGTAGTGTGGGGTTTAGCCACAATTTTGGGGCGGAAGACAGACAATCTGCCTCATTGTCATCGGGAGGATAAGTCAGCTGCAATGTGCTCGCCTTGGAAGCAAGACAACATGCAACAACACAGGTTTGATCCCCGGGTCTGCGCTTAGAAACCTCTGGGTATTAAGCGTATTATAAATAACCTATCATATCATATCATATCATTGTGATAACCCTCTCTATAAATCATGGGTATAGAGAGGCTAAAAAATAAGTAATAAGTAATCATCCCCTCACCCTTCTTCCTCGTCCCCTCGATTATATGAATGGGCGGCTGCATCCTTCACAAACACTCCTAGGCATCCAACGGATACTGATGCGTTTTTTGTTTTGACTATTAGGTAGCACTGTAAGCGCTGCCTATAAGCTGAAACTCTTATCATGGGAAATTACCAAAGGAGACAGAGGGCATGTGGAGAGGGACACACTGCCGTGGGTGCGGTTTGGTTTTCTAGCCACCATTGACTTCCCTTGGCACTACTAGCCCCTTAGCATGTTTCCAGCCCCATACCTGCCCTTCTCCACCCAAAACACATTGCACTGGTGTCTCTTTGAGCTAACTCTCTGCTGCTGTGTACCAGTTGCACGTGTAATACATTTGTCCTAATTAAGTGTGCCTTCAACTCAGCCACTAGATTTATATTTAACTGAAGTTGCCTGTGACCACATCCATCACCAGCTTTTTGTTTGTAGGATCTACATGTGTTTGGCTATTCTTGACCATTCCTTTAATGGCCCGTTGGCTCGCAGACCCACCTCTGCTGCTCTTATCAGTGTGTGCCAAGGCAGATCTGAAACACAGATGTATCTGCATTGGCATGAAAGCAAGGCAGTTTTGGTTCTGACCCACTTTGTTGGTGCACCCACCAAAATATCACCAACACCATTGCTACAGAGAAGAGAAAGAGTAAAGGGGTGCCAGAAAGCTGACATCTTGGTTGGTATGACAACTGAAAATGCTGTGGCATAATCAGCTGACACAGTAAATGTTATTTCTTGCTCCATTACACCGATGTAATCCAATAGTGGCTTGTTTAACTCATTTTCTCCCAATCAGGAGTACTGTATCATGTCACATGTCTGTGTACTTTCAAATTTGGGGCCTTTTGGCAGCCAGAGGGAGTTGGGCTATATTTGGGCTACTTTTCTGGCCCTATTTGGCACCATGTAGGTTTCCTTTTCTGGATACTGTCACCATAAATTAAGTTATTATTTGGACAGGTGCAGCACCACTGACAACGTACAGTTGTCTACATTATGAGAACATCTGTATGTTGTCAGTGGTAATGCACTTCTCCGAACACAATGTGATGTCCATGACTTATTGTAGTAGTGATAAGTGCTCAGCTCAGCCATTTAAGTTCCAGTGCCAAGATCATACACACCCAAACCAGATAAACATTGGTGCGTTAATGGACACCCAGCTGCACATACAAACTGTGTCTGTATGTTTGATTCTTTTGTGCAGATATTCATCTCCTGTCATTTTATATAATGTTTCTATCTGTTAGCCTATGGCTGCTGTGTACAGATATCAGGTTCCCATTCACTGTCCCATATAGCTGCATACCTTTCTGCAGCTAAGAAACATTGGATACATTTCCTCCTAATAGACATATAAGCAATGTCCTGTAGTGTGTGTAAAGACTGGAGGGGGGTATCTGTACTTCTGTCCTCTATATGGCAGAGTAAAGGCACAGAGCACCCCAGCCAAGGTTCTCTATATGGTAGCTATGGATGAGAAACCAAGGCTTAAGCTCTAAGGGGGTGATGCAGGCTGGTTCTTAAGTGCAGTGAGTACCCAAGCCCCCACAAAGGAATGTCCACACATTATGTGTGTGTTATGTGCTAACACGGTTCTTTATATAAAAAATAAGGTTCAGAGATATATACACAATTTAATAACACACTTTGTACTCTGGTAATTCTGAAATGAAAATCTATACAATACTATGTGGTACCACACTTAGACTTTAGATTACTTTAAAATGCATCAACTGCTGGCTGTTATAATAGGGCAAACAAATACTTCAGTAAAGTCTATCAACTTAGACAATATGGAAGAAAGGCAGGTTAAAGTTAAGCAATGGCAGAATGCTTTCTTTGGATAGAGATGCACAATTCTGAATGAGGATCCCCCCAACTAGGCAACCTGTAATAAGAATATGAACAAGCCCAGTCTATAAATGCTTAATAAGCCTTGCTTCTTGGTTAAAAAGTTCAACCACTCCAATGTACCTGAAGTGGAAGAGTTTCTTCGACGATTCATCAACGGGATCCTTCGAGGATGTACTCCCTTTCAAGCAGGAGCCACTGGGCATCGCGAACCTCAAAGAAAAGTGGAACACTTGCAGTGATGCTGCAGCTTCGACCTTTGCGGTGCTCTTCGACGATCGATCGTGGAAGTCCTGGGAAGATGAGGCATACGGTAAACCTTGATGCAAAGTGTTCGGTGCCATAAATATAAGACTCAGTGATGGATGCAGGCCCGGTAGCAGGCGTCAGGTGCCGGGAGTTGCTTTGGCAGTAGGAAACCCTACTGGCGGACCTTCCTCTGTAGCCGGCGACCTCGACTTTCTCCAGCGGGACAAAGTGGTCGACGGTGATGGCAAGGGAGCCCTCTGTCAAATGTTCTTAGGCAAAAGTGGAGCTTTCGGCTCAGGGTGTTGAACAGTACAGTGTCAAGGTGTCCCCGCTTCTGGGTGACATGATTCGACTGGCTTTCAGTGGGCACAGAAATTTTCCGAATCCCGGTTGACATCAACAGACTTCGACGAACTCGATGTCCAGGCGCTCTCTTCAGGATTCTCGGCGGACCTCTTCTCCGGACATCAGACTCACAGAACTGGCTTCCAGGGTGCCTCGATGAAGAACAGCAGTTTTTGCACGATGGTCCCTTGTAGCTTGGGGAGAGGTTTCCTAGTCAGGTCTCTCTTGGATCAGTCCTCGACAGACTCGACAGCTTTTAGATTACTTCGAAGGAAATGCAGCAGCAATCTTCTTCTTCCAGCTGGGCTTCAAAAATGAGCTTCAAGTTTCGACTTCAGCTTCTGAACAAATTGGTAAGTGAGAGGTCCCCAGATATACACATCTTACCCTCATTCACTCTGACTAAGCCAGGCTCAGTCAACCAATCACGCAGAAGTGCATTCATGCAGGCAGCCAGCCAATCAGGCTCACAGACATTTAGGCTATTCACTTCCGTCCAGACACCCATAACAAGGGACAGCTTTTGATTTTCGCTATGGGGGCAAAAGTACATGGGCATATTTTATTTTTGGGGCCGGTCATGTTTTTGCTTTTCCGTGCTCCTTAAATGCGGTTAGTAGGGATCATGCAATGTATAACAACTGTTACCAAGAGACTGCCATAAAAGAAAGGGCTTATAGCACGCTACTTAACCAAAGTGAGATCCATGCCAAATAATTTAATCTCACTGTGCGTTGCCTAAAATAATATTGAGTTCTCAATGCCTGACATCTTTTATACACAACAATACCACTGTCAAAACAGGTCAAAAGCAGTCTGTGATTGATTAACATCTTTGAGCGATAGTGTTGCAAGTGTTATAAAATATAGAGTGGGCACAGCCTTCCTAGTGGTCTAGTAGTGTTTTAAAATGGACAGTGGACATGGGTGAAGACCATGCTCACTGGCTATGTCTATTAGCATAATTTACATTTGTTTTAACACTCTGCATAATTCCATTGCAGCTTCTGTCGAAGGTTTGTAATATTCTAGTTTATTTTGGTGTTCTACTGGAAGAAGTAGTAATCAGTGTAAAGTGACACCGCCTATGTTGTAGGCAGCTAAACCTGTGGGGGCAGTTACAACAGCTGACAGGTTGTTGTTTGTCAATTGTTGAAGAAACTTGCTGATGATTTTGATTAAGAATGTTTTGCCTGAACCAGCTTCACCACTGACATATAGTAGTATAGGTTTGTAATTTTGGGAGGTACATTCTTTATTTTCATGTTGTACACCATGTGCAATTTCTTTTGTTACTTCTTGAAAAATGGTATGCTGCTCTTTGTTTAGTTTTGATTGTAGTACAGTTAAGTCTTCTGTATCTTCTTCATAGTGGCACATGGTGTTTTCTAATTCTGTCATAGCTAATTCTGCCTCATTTGCTATTAGTGGCTGTCCCAGTAGTTCTTGGCTTCCTGTTACAGAAGGTTGACTACTGTCGGGAGTGTCCTTATCTAGTTGAGCCTGGAGTTCTTCTTCATGTTGCTGGTCATTGTGCAACATTGTTTTGTACTGTGTAAAGTTTACATCAGTTTGCTTTGAAAGCGTCTTCCTAAGAGTCATAGATACCTAGTATCTCTTCTTCTTTTCTCCATGGTTTAAAACGTTGTAGCAGGGACATGTAATATAGTTCTTTATGTTGAGGAGTTTTTAATGACAATTTTATATGATTAATTAAGTTTCTTTTGGTAAGTTTCACTAAGCTGCCTTCACAATTTGTCACTCTATCTACCTTTGTTTTCATTGGGTTTTATATTATTTTTGTATGTGAAGTTTTGGGCTATGTGGTAGACACATGGTTTCCGAAGTGGTACTTCTGTTTGGGTAGTACGTGTCTAGTAAATTGTTTTTCAAAATGTCTTGGCTGTTGGGATCATTTTTGACTATTGTTTCTATGTCGTCATATGATTTGAGAACTCTTTTTCCAGATTTAGCAGGACCAAGACTTAGCCATACTATATTTTCAGATTTTCCATATAAAGCAGTACTGGTTAAACGGTCTGCAGCTTCATACCAGCCACATTCTCTATGGGAGAGCATTTTTATGCCTAAACTGTACAATTTCTGAGACAGTGTTTTTTCCGATAGGTAATTCCAGAGGTCTTGCAGCTCTGTTTTTTCTGCTTTGGTTAAGTAGGCTAACAGATTTGTTATGCTTGATTGTAGAACCTCATCCTTTTCTTTCACTTTTTGTAGTAATTGCATAGCTGACATATTTTGAAATTGGGTACCTGATTTTAATGTGTGTGCAACTTCGTAGCATAGAATTGCTAGTTCACTTTCAAAGAGTAGGTGGAATATGTATTCCACATTTTGTCTAAATCTGGGATCTTCAGAATACATTCGTAATGAGCGGTATTCTGATGCTGTTATCTGGATGGGTTTATCATCATACCTTCCTCCTTTTCCAGTAGGAAAGAGTAGAGGAAAAGCACATCCTTCTATACTTTTTTCCCATATGCTGATTGGTGATCCTTTGGTTTGTCGCATTTGGTACGTTCCTAGTGCATCATCTATGGTGTCACTAGAGTGTAATGGATGAATTGTATAATGGTCAAAAATATTGGATACTGTAGCAGGATCTAGAAGCAAATTGACCAGTTTCTGGTGACTCTTCAATTATTTTAGTGGTTTCCATCAAGTTTTCTTCAATATTCATGTCTTTGTAGTATTCATTATTGTCTTTTAGATATTGCAAGGCTTGTCTAAATGTATGTAAGTCTACGAGTTGTTGCCAAATTTCTTTGTATTTTGTAGGTACACCATTTGCTAAAACAATTAAAGATTGCTCTATTGGACGTTGTACTCCCAGAGTGTTCACATTTTCTTTCAGATCTAATGGTAAATAAACTAATTTGCCACGAATGTCTTTCACTAATTCAGAGGGAGGTAATTTTGCTGTTTTTGGTTGAAGGCGTATTATTGCTTGAAATTATGATGCTCTCATATAAATTGAGTTGTTGCAGGGGTTTTGGTAGTGGAAATAATTCCAAGTTATTTTTGATAGCACGTGAAGGTGTTTGGTTGTTGTCAAGTTTATTAGTGCAGTAAGTGCAAAATATTAAGGGGTCATTTATTTCATATTTGTTTTCTGCTATATGGTACAGAGCTAATTCAAACCATTTGGAATCTTCTTTGTCTTCTATTTTGTATATTACGTCTACAGTTTTTGTGTTACGTTTATGAAAAGTTCTGTGGCAACACACACACACATGGTTTGGTACTTCAGCGGATGTATTTTTAATTTTAGTATTTCTTTTTTGTATGTGTGTAGTAGAAGGTTGCCATCTGTACAATTGTTGCTAGTCTGTTGTAAAGGTATTGCATTTTGTAAGTGCCTTTCACTTCCAAAATATTTTCTCAGGATATGCTCTATTTCTTCAAGTAAGTCTTTGGCTGTACCATGTAGAAGATTGTTATTTAAATTGGCTAGTGCTAAAGCAGGACTTTTAGCATAGTACAGTTTATAGACTAGATTTCTTATAGTTGAATGATGTGTTGATATCATTTTGATATGATGGAAGGTGCTTTTGCAAATAGGTCCTGAAATGAAGGCTAATGAATGTACTTGTAGTCCTGTGTGTTTGCGCACTGTACAGGTATCCATATTTTGTAGTAGTTTCATTTTGATTTTGTCTTTGCCTTTCACATACTGATTGAGGAACTGGCGTAAACATTTGAAAGATTTTTTTGCCAATGTTACACATTGACGTGCACGGCCATTTGTATACTGGACGTTCTGGTTCAGTTGAATGGAGAGGGGATACTGAATTTTCTGGGGACATTTTTGTAAGCAGTATTTCTTGTTCCATAATGATATTATTAAGTTTTTCATAGCCTCTTCCAATGCTATGTATGGCAATTATGTTTGTTTGCTTTTGTTTGTATGCTTCTTCATTGAAATATGGTTCTGTGCTGGTGGTGTGACTCCATTCACCTCCACAGATATTTAAGAAGTTATTTTTGGTGACATTCCATTTATTTAGAAGTCTTTTTTGTAATTTAGTAGTTAGTTTTGTTAGTGGTTTCATTCTGTTTAACACTAAAATAAATAAATTCCTTTTGAGAAGGATTGCACTGTCTATAAAAGCTTCTAAAATTAATTTTCTACGGTAGGTTTTAAGGGTTGTGCATGATTTCTCTCCTGTTTTTATAAGATTTTGAAGCACTCTGTGGCAGAACATTTTTTTCTAATATACTTTTTTTGGTATGGTTACTTGCCACTAAATCAAGATTTATAAGAGCAGTGTTAGCAGTAGTGGTAGCTGAATTGTTATTAATCACTTTTTGTTTTGTTTTACATTTTGGAAGAGGAGGGAAAGTTTTTGTACTGGAAGCTTGTTTTGTTTCGCTTAATGACTCTATTAGATCTTTTGTTAGAACTTTTTGTACAAATTCTGCTAGAGATGGATGCTTATTTTGGACACTTTTATTTTCATTTGCTCTACTTCTGCATTGCTTTCTATGGACTAGGTTCTTGGTAGGCATACTTTGGGGTCTGTTGAAAAAAAAAGAAGGTATGCGTTGGGCTGTTTCGCAACGTATGTGTGCTGTGTGCATGAGTGTGTGAGTGGGATGGTAAGGATGTATGTGGTGGTGTGTGATTGTGCATTGGGCAGCTACAACTAGTTGGGAAGGCTATTTTTGTGTGTTATTATACTTGGGTTCAGATGACAGTACAAAGTAAGCTAATGGTGAGGAGAAGTACTAATACTAAATCTAATGGTATAGATTTCAAACAGTTCTTTGTTCTGTAATACTAACATTCTAGGGGCTGAGTTATGTTATTTGTGCATCGGAAAACATGGATTTGTGTGCTATTCTGCCTGTTAAGCCCTGTGTAACAAATGGGGATTTGTGGGCAGAATGGTGTACAAATCTCTGTTTTTTTGGTGCACAAATTCAATGAATCAACTGCACAGTGAGTTTGAGTAACAGTAAGAATATTTTGGTAGTATTGAACTTACTTATTTGAATTGGAATGAGCAGGTGTCTTCTGAGTTGTTGTTTGTACTTCAGATGTTGCTGTTTTTCAGGAGAGTGGTCTTCACTGCAATTGTAAAAGAAAGAAGTTAGTAATATTGTGTGCTTATAGCACTGATGTTAATTTAGACATATATTTTATGTTTTTGTACTAGTATTCTTGTTTGATAAGAGAACATAGTGTGTTAATGCAGTTTCATTTGACTATGTGCAGGCTTTATATTTTACTTACAATATGTTAGTTCAATATGCTTTGCAAATGAGTAGAATACTAAGTGTATGAAACTCACTTGGTTTTTTAAGGCCATGTTATTGAATGTTAGGAGATATTTTGATAAGGTAAATGGCAGAAATTGTATAGAGAAGCATGGAATATATGCTTTTGTGAAGGTATGAGTAATAAAGTAGACAAATTTGATTTGTAGGCAGTGGTGTTATTTCAGCTGGGAGCTTTTCCATGATACTGTGTTTTTCTATAATTATAATGTTATTTCTCCCATCTTTTAATATTATAATATTTTAGATAGCTGTGTGTGTAAAAGAAAATTAGATAGCAGAGAGGTTTGGCAGTGAGAGTTGATTATAGCAATGTCATGATGCCTACCTCTAAGGAGCCAGGACCGACCCAGCAACCCCAGAGGCAGGCATCATTCCCCCCAGGGAAGTGCCAGCGGGCCCAAGCTGGGGCCCTTTGGACACAGTCCTGGCGCCTTAGGCATCAGGCTCATGTTGGACCCCTGTCCTGGTGCCTTAGGCGCCAGGCTCATAAAGCTAGACATGTGTTCAAGTGTTTTAATGTGCACTTACCTGATGCAGACCATGCTGCTACATCTAGGCCCTCTTGAGGCCTGAATGGAACTACTTTACCTGTGGGACTACTTTCCACCTGGGTGTGGTCGGGGAAGGACACATACCTGACCGGTGGAAGGATACATACCTGGAACTTCTTCCAAAGCTATTTAAACCACACCCGATCAGCAACTCACGCTTCGCGTTGTTCTGCTCCTCGCAGCTGGACGCTCACCGTGTCAGCTTCTGCATCTGGACTTCAGCCACGCCTGTCAGCATCCTGGGCTACCTGCAAAGGGAGATAAAGAGAGAATTGGAGAGAAAGAAGACCTTACCTGCTAAAGCTGCATCATGCAGACATCACTCCGACAATCCTGAAAGGGAAGACATCATTTTTAAAAGCATTTCGCTTCGATCGCTGAAGCGCTGCATTTCACTCACCTTTCCTGGGCACCTCCATCTTCAGCAGCGATCATCCGGATCCGCAGCCACTTCCCAGAGCCTAGAGAGAAAAAGACAAGAACACAAGGTGAGAGAAGGAAGGGAATAGGAAAAGCTCAGTTTCCTTCTAAGACTTACCTGTTGGGTCATTCCCATTTCATTTCGGGTCCTGCCGCTTCCTGGCATTCCGGACCCCGGCCCCTATGGGGAAAAAAGACAAAGACATTGAATGAGCGAATGCAAAGACATTACCCGAACGCTCATCCAGAACTTACCTGTCATTTATTGGAACTGCACGTTTCACTTCGGGTCGGCGCCATATCTCCGGCATTCCGAACCCCGGCCCATAAGGGGAAAAAGACATAAGCGTTAGCGCTTGCTGCAATAAGACAATGAACATTATTATTAAGCTTGAACTTTTGAACTTGCAACAGAACTCTTACAGCGCCTTACCTGAATAGTCAAGCTTATTTGAACTCCCATCAAACCTCAATCCAGTGAAGTAACTAGGTTTCAATGCGCCCCTGCATCAGAAGCAGGATGGAGAACTCATCCTTCCAGACCCTAAGGTGAGACTTCACGGGGAACCGTGGAAGGGTATCGTGGTGGGTTGGAAGGGAGTGGGAGGCTTGAGCATTATTCCGTCAGTAGGTAATACTCCCTTTTCACGCACAGGGGAATATTCCTGCGAGCCAGAGAAGCCAGAGTAGAGGGGCCCTACCTGTCCATCTTCAGAGTCCTGCGCTTCCCCATTGAAGAAGCATCAGCACGTGAAGCCAGACCTGCGCCTTTGGGAATCAGGTGAGCGTGACAGAATGCGAAGCGTACCCACAATTTCCCACCCGGGCGCTATGGAGACTTCCGAGACAGATCAGCTGGCCCAGCTTTTGGGGGAATTACGGGCAGAAGTGCACTCAGCCCGCCAGGAGACTAACGCTCTCAAAAGAGAACTGATCCTATCCAAGAAAAGAACAGATGACCTGGCCAAAAAGTTATTGCAGGCCCAGGCAGGGCACACTCCTTTACCTAATTCCGGAGGTACTTCCACATCAATGGGTTTGAATAACCCGGTACAAATCAATCTACCTGGACACATGCCTTTGGCCCCGCCTGAACGTTTTGCGGGGGATCCCAAGAAATATGCCGTCTTTATGAACCAATGTCGTTTACACTTTCTATGCAGACCCGGGGCCTTCCCTAACGACCAGACCAAGGGAGCCTTTATACTATCTTACCTCAGTGGCAGTGCTGCCGATTGGTCTATTCCATTGGTAAATCAGGATGATCCCATTCTCCAGAATTTTCAGGGTTTCCAGGCCAGCATGGAAAGATTGTTTGCTCGACACTCTCAAGGACAGGCCCTTGATAACGAACTGCTATCCTTACGACAAGGTAATCAGGATCTCCTGTCCTACGTTGCCACCTTTAATAGACTGGTTGTGGAAACTGGATGGCCAGAAAACAAAAGAATCACATTGTTTCATCGAGGCCTGCGCGGAGAGCTTAAGGATGTTCTAGCTCAGATAGTAGATCCACCCCAGGTCTGCGCAGACTACATAGACTTGGTGGTTCAACTTGATCACAGACTTCAAAATAGAAAAGCAGATCGGTTCAAGTACGAAACCTGAGTACCGATCAAAATCCACGCCAACTTCAAGAGTACCGACGTATCCGAACCTATGCAAATCGGCGGTGTTAAAGGACCATTAATGCAGAGAGAGAAGGCGGCAAATGCAACTTTATCTGTATCGCGGGACTTCCGGTCACTTTCTTCGAAATTGTCCGGTTAAACCACCTAAGAAGGTGGTTGGAGCCACTGATAACGATTTATTGACACCTGATTCGGGAAACGACCTAGCCCGACAAGCGTAGGGGTCCGCTTGCCGAGCTTGAAAACAAACTCTTTGACCTCGCATTTTGTCATGCCAATGGTGCTCGTGGACCCAAAACAGCCTCAGCAGTTGCATGCTATAAAAGCATACATCGACAGTGGAGCTATTGGAAATTACATAGACCGTGAATTGGCTTCCAGGATTAAGCTCCCTCTCCGCCCGAAAGTAACCCAGTCATTACTACAGTAGATGGAACCGAAATAGCCTCAGGGCCTGTAACGCATTCCACTGTTGAAATGACACTGGTGGGTCAGGATGGACATCGGGAAGCAATCGTGTTTGATGTGATCAAGGCCCCACAATTTCAAGTAATTCTTGGAATTCCTTGGTTAGAAACACATAATCCCAGAATTGACTGGCGAGCAAAGAAGATAAGTTTTCCTGATTGTGAACCAACTTGTTATCCAAGAAATCCAGTTATGGGTCTAGCCTCAGCAACTTCCACCCCTGTACAGCTACCGTCAGAATACCAAGAATTCCAAGACGTTTTTCAGAAGGAACAGGCTAACACGTTACCTCCCCATCGGTCTTATGATTGCCAAATCGATCTGGTACCCAATGCTCAACTAACTTGTAGTAGGATTTATGCTCTTACGGAACCTGAGAACCTGCATTTGCGTCAGTATTTAGATCAGTACCTAGCCAATGGTTTTATTCGCCCGTCCAAGTCTCCTGTCTCCTCAGCTCTGTTCTTTGTGCCGAAAAAAGAGGGCGACCTTAGAACATGTATAGACTATCGCGCCCTAAATCAAATAACGATTAAGAATCGTTATCCTCTGCCCCTGATCCCTGAACTTATCGACCAGGTGAAAGACGCTTGTGTGTACACCAAGTTAGATCTCCGAGGAGCTTATCACCTGGTGCGTATAAAAGAAGGCGACGAATGGAAGACTGCATTCCGCACCAAATTTGGGCTCTTCGAATATGAGGTGATGCCCTGCGGTTTGTGCAATGCACCTGCCGCCTTTCAGTACTTTATGAATGATGTTCTTCGGGAACTTATCGATGTCTGTGTCATTGTTTATATTGACGACATCCTGGTGTACTCTTCTTCAGAATCCGATCACAGAAAACATATTAGGGCAGTTCTTGAGAAATTGCGCCAGCACAGACTATTTGCAAAGCTCGGAAAATGCGTTTTTCATACCACAGAAGTTGATTTTCTCGGATTCATTCTGACACCTCAAGGAGTCCGAATGGACTCGCGAAAGGTGGACGCCATCCTCAAATGGCCATCTCCTAGCTCGGTGAAGGGAGTTCAGAGCATGCTCGGCTTTGCCAATTTCTATCGAAGATTCATCCCGGAATTTCCCCGAACAGTCCAACCCATCACAGCTCTCCTAAAGAAAAACAAACGCTTTGAATGGACTCTTGAGGCCGAACAAGCCTTTCAGGACCTGAAAACCAAATTCACCTCTGCACCTGTATTGAAGCACCCGCACCCAGATCTCCCTTACATTGTGGAAACCGACGCATCCAGTTCGGCCATGGGAGCTGTCCTGTCGCAAAGAGACCCAGAAACTAACCAACTACACCCTGTGGCCTTTTGGTCCAGGACATTTTCTCCTCCTGAAATCAACTACGCAATTACCGACAAAGAGTTACTGGCTATTAAATCTGCTTTCAAGGCTTGGCGTCACTACCTTCTCTGGGCCAGACACACCATCACCGTAATTACGGACCACAGAAATTTACAGTATTTAAAGACGGCCAAAGCTCAATCTTCACGACAACTCCGATGGGCTCTATTCTTTGCGGAATTTGATTTTGTAATTACCTATCGCCCTGGCTGCAAGAATGGTAAAGCGGACGCCTTATCCCGGATTGGCATGGAAGAACCCAATTCGAGTTTAGAACCTGTGCCAATCATACCTGAACAAAGAATCTTAGGCCTAACTTCATTGCAAACTATTGAGGACATCCAAACGCATGTAAAACAACTTCTAGACTCTTCAGCCTTACTGGAATGGAGTCAAAAGAGTCCTCATTACACCGTTAAGGATGATTTACCCTACTTCCAGGAGCGGTTGTTTCTGCCAAGTAAAGAATTGCAAGAACTTGTTATTGCCCATCATCATGAATCATTAATGGAAGGACACCCTGGTATCGCTAAAACGGAGGAAAAATCAAACGCCACTTCTGGTGGCCTTCTTGGAGAAAAGACATAAAGGCCCTCATTACGACCCTGGCGGATTTTTACCGCCATCGACGGACTTTCCGGCCATGGCGCAAAGTCCCTTTACGCCATGGCGGATGGCGGACTTACCACCCCATTCCGAGGTCGGCGGGGCGGTAAGTCCCCATTGACCCATTTACCCTTCCCCATTCCCATTTCGGCCCCATAGGGTATAATGGGAGTGGGGAAGGAGTTAATTACGCCACCGTAAAATACGGTGGCGTAATTAACACCAAGGTCCCAGAGCGCCATGGATTTTTCCGCCCGCAAAAAGCGGGCGGAAAAATGACCATGGCGCTCCGGGAACTCGTAGTTGGCGGTAAGGGGTCGGCGAAGCTAACGCTGGCGCAGACCCCTTAGCGCCAGGGTCGTAATGAGGGCCAAAGTCTTTTGTATTGTCTTGCGGAATTTGCGCCCAAAACAAGGGTCAAAAGAAAAGGCCAGCCGGCATACTTCAACCCTTGGATATTCCACCGGCACCATGGCACACCTTGTCAATGGACTTTATAACTGACCTGCCTCCTTGTGCTGGTTACAACACTATTCTTGTAATTGTGGATCTATTCTCCAAAATGGCCCACTTTATCCCTTTAAAAGGTTTGCCTTCAGCTTCCACCTTGGCCAAGGAATTTCTGGAGAATATAGTTTGCATACATGGTTTCCCTTCCATATTAGTCTCGGATCGTGGAAGTCAATTTATCTCCCATTTTTGGAAGAAGTGTTGCCAACTAGCACAAATAGATGTGTGGTTATCCACCAGCCACCACCCCCAGACCGACGGACAAACCGAGAGAACCAATCAGACTCTCGAGCAATATCTTTGGTGCATGTTACACCAATCCGAGTTAAATTGGAAAGACATCCTTTGGATCGCAGAATATGCATACAACAATTCAGTGCATTCTGGAACCGGACAAACTCCTTTTTATACTTTGTATGGTCACCATCCTCGGACCTCTGACCTAGATCCACCTCTGACCCTGGAAATGCCCGCAGTAAATCATCTGCATTCCACAATAACCCAAGCCTTCAAAGAAGCTGCAACTCATTTACAGCAAGCCAAGAAAAAGTATAAAGAAAACGCTGATTTGCACCGAAGTAAAACTCCTCCTTACCAAGTAGGAGACCAGGTATGGCTAGCAATGAAACATTTACCCCTCAAGGGCCCGCGAACCTTCAATCCCAGATTCATAGGACCTTATCCCATCAAGGCTATAATCAATCCCGTGGCCTTTAAACTGGATTTACCGTCCAACATGCAAATTCATCCAGTTTTTCATGCATCACTTTTGAAGCCAGTACAACCTGTCCAAGCCTCCAGACCCAGTTCAAATTGAAGGGGAATTAGAATTCGAAGTTAAAGACATTTTAGACTCCAAGGTGTTAAAGTCAAAACTCTTCTATCTAGTTGACTGGAAGGGATATGGACCTCAGGAGAGATCGTGGGAGCCTAGTAACCATGTTCACGCACCTCGATTAATACAAAGGTTCCACCGGAGATTTCCGAACAAGCCAAAACCCCCGGAGGGAACATCCTTGGGAGGGGCCTTGAGGGGGGGTACTGTCATGATGCCTACCTCTAAGGAGCCAGGTCCGACCCAGCAACCCCAGAGGCAGGCATCATTCCCCCCAGGGAAGTGCCAGCGGGCCCAAGCTGGGGCCCTTTGGACACAGTCTTGGCGCCTTAGGCGCCAGGCTCATGTTGGACCCCTGTCCTGGTGCCTTAGGCGCCAGGCTCATAAAGCTAGACATGTGTTCAAGTGTTTTAATGTGCACTTGCCTGATGCAGACCATGCTGCTACATCCAGGCCCTCTTGAGGGCTGAATGGAACTACTTTACCTGTGGGACTACTTTCCACCTGGGTGTGGTCGGGGAAGGACACATACCTGACCGGTGGAAGGATACATACCTGGAACTTCTTCCAAAGCTATTTAAACCACGCCCGATCAGCAACTCACGCTTCGCGTTGTTCTGCTCCTCACAGCTGGACGCTCACCGTGTCAGCTTCTCATCTGGACTTCAGCCACGCCTGTCAGCATCCTGGGCTACCTGCAAAGGGAGATAAAGAGAGAATTGGAGAGAAAGAAGACCTTACCTGCTAAAGCTGCATCACGCAGACATCACTCCGACAATCCTGAAAGGGAAGACATCATTTTTAAAAGCATTTCGCTTCGATCGCTGCAGCGCTGCATTTCACTCACCTTTCCTGGGCACCTCCATCTTCAGCAGCAATCATCCGGATCCGCAGCCACTTCCCAGAGCCTAGAGAGAAAAAGACAAGAACACAAGGTGAGAGAAGGAAGGGAATAGGAAAAGCTCAGTTTCCTTCTAAGACTTACCTGTTGGGTCATTCCCATTTCATTTCGGGTCCTGCCTCTTCCTGGCATTCCGGACCCCGGGCCCTATGGGGAAAAAAGACAAAGACATTGAATGAGCGAATGCAAAGACATTACCCCAACGCTCATCCAGAACTTACCTGTCATTTATTGGAACTGCACGTTTCACTTCGGGTCGGCCCCATATCTCCGGCATTCCGAACCCCGGCCCATAAGGGGAAAAAGACATAAGCGTTAGCGCTTGCTGCAATAAGACAATGAACATTATTATTAAGCTTGAACTTTTGACCTTGCAACAGAACTCTTACAGCGCCTTACCTGAATAGTCAAGCTTATTTGAACTCCCATCAAACCTCAATCCAGTGAAGTAACTGGGTTTCAACGCGCCCCTGCATCAGAAGCAGGATGGAGAACTCATCCTTCCAGACCCTAAGGTGAGACTTCACGGGGAACCGTGGAAGGGTATCGTGGAGGGTTGGAAGGGAGTGGGAGGCTTGAGCATTATTCCGTCAGTAGGTAATACTCCCTTTTCACGCACAGGGGAATATTCCTGCGAGCCAGAGAAGCCAGAGTAGAGGGGCCCTACCTGTCCATCTTCAGAGTCCTCCGCTTCACCATTGAAGAAGCATCAGCACTCGAAGCCAGACCTGCGCCTCCGTGGGAATCAGGTGAGCGTGACAAGCAGATGGGAAAAACGACAGTAAGTTTGTTTTATAAGTTATACAGGTTAAATTGCAGTTACTCTGTTTATATGCATTCAGAAGAGTTGTTCATGTACTGTGCAGGAAATATCCATACCTGTAGTTTGTGTTCTTACATGTGGATATGCCTGTAGCTGCAAGTAGAAATCTTGGAGACTTGTACAGTAGTTTTTGTAGTAGGTGCTTTCCAATGATATAGACTTGTACTCAGAGTGATCAACAGTACATTTGAAGTGCTGAACTCTGATGATGGAGTTAGATGTAGAGGTCTTGGATGTGATTGGTGGATAGTCATGCGACTGCTTAGCTGTATCCAGTGAGGGAATGGCACAGAGAGTGAATTGGAAAGGGTAAAAGGGCTGTCCAAGTGTTACGCGGTCAGCGTAGACCACGGCTGTCCGCGGACAGGGCGTGCCACATCTGGGGTTTTCCTGAAAATCCAGCATGGGAAGGGGACTGTAGGAATCAGCCAATCAGATGTTGAGGTTGTGGATTTGTGTTGAAAGAGACTGTGTGTAGTGAAGATGGCAGAGGTGGAGAAAGTCAGGGCGTTGGTGCCTGGGGATATGTTTGTGCATGGTTTACAGCAGTTTTCTCAATGTAGGCATGTGGCAAACAATTTTGATGTTAAAGGAGTGGAAGTCTTGTGGAGCACTGTGCCTGATTGCAATGTACAGGGAATTGTACAAGTTTGTGAAGATAAGGGCAGGATGAACAGTCCCCATGTGGTAGTTTTGCACTATGGTGCTTTCCATTTGGGCTATGTCAGTGCCCCTACTTTGTTGGCAGTTTTGGAACACTTGGTTCAAGCAGTAATGAACATCCTTCCAAATGCCAAACTTATTTTTTCTGGATTAGTACCTAGGGCAATATGGGACAATAATTCTGTTTTTTGTCCTCAGCAAAACATTTCTAGGTGTGCAATCAACTGAGGCATGTGTGCTTTCATGCTTAGAGGCGGTATGTCCTTCTGTGATAATGATAATATTGATACCAGTAATGCTATTTATTTTAAAGAAGATGGCATTTCTTTATCGTTTATGAGAAATGTCATGTTGTTCTGGAATGTAAGGGTTGCTTTGGAGAAGGTAATGTGAAGATTTTTAGGAGTAAAGTAAGAAAAGAAAATAGAAAAGAACAGGTGTCTGTCAAGCATCTGCAAAAAAAACCAAAAAAATGGCTCTTTTCAGAGCCAACCTCAAAGGGGAAATGGGGCACACTATTTAAATTCAAATACACCACGCTTGAATTTTTTTATATGTCCGCGGACATGGCGATAATCCGTGGACATCGCGTATTATATATGGGGTTTTTGGGGTGGAGAGGCATGCAACTGAGAATGAGAAA
The DNA here is from genome assembly GCF_040938575.1 of Ambystoma mexicanum. NCBI lineage: Eukaryota > Metazoa > Chordata > Amphibia > Caudata > Ambystomatidae > Ambystoma > Ambystoma mexicanum. The sequence continues at coordinate 1,287,886,228 of NC_090924.1, forward strand.
AGCAAGGGATTGGTCAGTCAAGTTTACTGGGTGTGTTGTGTAAGAAGAGAGTTTTTCAGAAAGTCTTTTTTCTGAGAGAAGAACAGATAGCTATGGCTGTGTGTTTCAGAAAACAGATTATATGGATTTTGGGCGACTCATGGATACATTGGTTGGAGGTGCATGCAGAACGCTGTGGAGTAGATTCAGATCTTGGATTCCCTCATGTGGAAGTGCACTGGCATGGAGCGCGTGGAATGAAGTGGCTGGACTTGGTACCTCTCTGGTAGTTTGGCGACAGAGCATCATCCAGACATAATTATAATTCATTGTGGTGGGAACAATTTAGGACATGTGTCTGGATTTCTTTGCAATTTGCAATGAAAGAAGGACTTGGTAAGGTCATGGATGTGTTTCCAAATTCCCAAGTAATTTTTTCTCATATTGCACAGAGACAAATGTGGCTGCGTTCTTCTTCATTTGGTCCACAAATGGAGAAAGCGAGGCGCAATGTAAATAAGGCTGTTTGTGCCTTTCTAAGAGATTTTGGCATGTCCTCTTTTGACTATGAAAATATTATGTTTCGTAGCACATACATTTTTCATAGAGATGGAGTTCATCTTACTTATGCTGGCAATCAGATTTTTCTGAGAAATGTACAAAATGCATTATGACCTTTTTTGGAATTACAGCCATCCATTTTGCTTTCTCCCAGAGAAAAGTGCAATTGTTATGATAGGCCAGCACCCCAAAATTTTAGATATCCGCAAAACTGTCCGCTGACTTCTAAAAAATGCACAGGGCCCTGCACTATTTATTTGTCACTTCTATTTTTAGACTGTGAAAGGCGGCTCTGAAAAGAGCCTTATTTTTTGGGGGGATTTTTGTTGTTTTATATTTTTTTTGTTTTTTTTACACACAACACACTAGGAGAGGAGGGGAAAGGAGGGTAAGGAAGGGCAGGTGGAGAGAGGAAGATGTAGAGTGGGCCTTATTTAGGTAGTGGGCAGACCTTCTCATGCTCCTTGACCATAGTCTCGAAAGCACTCCAAAGACTCTCCCCCTGCAGAGTACTGCGTCGCAGTACATACACAATATTGTGACCCTCGAAAGGTAAGGGTCAACAGCATCGTGAATGGCCTGTGAGGCAGCTGGAGGGATGCGCTTTCCCACAGGAGTGTATCTTGTGGTGACAGGAGCAGAAATGTTTCCCTCCTCCCCCCTTAGCCTCTCCCTCCAATTCCCCCCACCCCTTCCTCACCCTCCCCTTCCGTTTCCCTCCTCCTTCCCTTCCTCCCTCCTCATCCCAGCTCTAGCCCACTTCTCTCCCCTTCCCTCTGTCTAATTGCTCTACGTACTGTTTTGTTGGCTGATTCAAAATTGTAATTTGCTTCTTCATTTACTGTTATTTTGTTATGTTAATGTATCATGTGTTTGTTAATGTGCAGCGCTTTGGTGTAAAGCGCTATATAAACCTAATAAATACAAATACTACGTTGATCACAAGGTACAACCTTGCGAACGGCTCCACCGTGGAACGACCTTAGGTGTTGCTTCATAGATGTCATACCAAAGCTGTACCAACCAGGCCTCCCACGACTCAGCAACATGTGGCACTGATTGCAGGTGACCTTGTTCGCACGCGCTACTGGCACTCCACCCTGAATGGTAAACAACTGCTAAACCCAAGACTCACGGTGAGTGCTGTTAGTAGGGACTTCCACTATCTCATCCTCTTCATCCTCCTCTACCTCCTCACGCCTGTTCCCCTCTTCAGGCCCTTGAGGAGGTGGTATTGATGGAGGTGATGTGGGTGGTGCAGAGGCAGATCTAGCACCAGGTGGAACAACAGCAGCCATGGATGCCATCAGGTTTCAGCAAAGGCAGCACAGCAAAAGCAGGTAATCTTCAATAGTAGGAAGACAGAATAAAGATCAGCTCTGGGGTGTGGCCTTTTATAGGGGTGCTTGTGCGGGCTCCGCGGACATCCGCGCTGTCCGCGGACAGATCGAACACCCCAAAAAGGCTCAAAAAGTTCCAAAAAGTATATAGAAAGTCAGGGTCATTGTCTGGGATAGGTGCAATGGTGAATATTTACTGGAAAAACTTTGGATTGCCCAAGAAAGCACTTTTAAAATGTGCATGGTCCCGAACAGTGTCCGCAATTCATGACACACGCTCAGAGTGGGTGCGGTCACATGATGACATCACGAACACATCCGCGAAGGTAACCGGTGTCTACAGGACACCAAATGCACATGAACGGTCGTGTGCATGCGTGCAGGTGTTCTACGGACAGTGTTCGGGTCATCAAACTAATTAAAATTGCGTCACAAGTAATACGGACCGTTACGGACATGCATGATATTCGTAGGACCTATGGGTATGGTGCGCATGTGCGTAGATGTTCTACAGACAGTACGGACAGGCAAAGTGTCCTAAGAACACCTCCATTTTGGGTTAATTGCGAACATTTCGGACACCCAATGTGTTCTAAGAACAATTCCATGTTGCTTGCGGACAGTACGGACAGATATAGTGTCCTTAGGACACCTCCATTTTGGTTAATTGCAGACATTCCGGACACCGAAAGTGTTTTAAGAACAGTTCTACCTTGCTTGCGGACAGTATGGACAGGTATAGTGTCCTTAGGACACCTCCATTTTGGTTAATTGTGGACATTCTGGTCCCCAAAAGTGTTCTAAGAACAGTTCCATTTTGATTGCGGACAGTACGGACAGGTATAGTGTCCTCAGGACACCCCCATTTTCGTTAATTACGGACATTACAGAAAAGCGCGCTGTCTGCGGACACCTTAACTGCCTTTTTAAAAAAAAAAAAAAAATAAGACACAAAGGACTAAATTAAAACACACCCATTATTTTTTTATTATATAGAGATATAAAATGTATGAAAGAGACGGGGAAGCAGAAACTGACACAAACACTGGGGAATTAGGGGTTTGGAGAGGATGGATGAGAGGGGATGAAGGGATGGATGTCTCATCAAAACGTTTTTCCTGGTGTTGAGGGTTTGGGGATAGTTGACTGGGACATGGAGAGGGGGAACAGGTGCATGTGGGACAATGATATTTAATTTTTTCTTTTATGAGGTCGTCCACAAAATGTTTCAAAAGATTGATATTTTCCATAAGCATGTCCATTTTTTGTTCCATGCGCTGCAGAGTATTTTCTAATGTCTCTTTTGGTGTATTATTTTCAATGTTTGATTGGTCTGTTAAAAATATATATATATGTTAAGTACACATAAAGTAATGGTTATTAATCTGCTTATATAGAGGAGTGTCTACCATTAGTATCACTTACTTCAGTGGGAAATTTACCTCAAGCCATTCCAAAGTACTGGACATTTCTGTGTAAAAAAAATATATATTACTTTTAGTGTACCAAATACAGAAAGTTTAGAAATATATAAGAAAAATGAAGTTTACTTACTAGTTTCTGGTAAATGGTGTTCTTACTGTTGTGTAGGTCTGCTGTTGCTCTTAGCTGTGCACTTTCTGTCAGGTAATTATGTTTGAGGCATATGTTTTTCGTTGTGGTATATTCCATTTTAGTACATATGGTATTTAAATGGATGGTTGATGTGTTACATATATAGGTTCCATTTTCTTATTTATTGTTACATATAATGTGTTTATGTGCTGCTTTTTGAACTTTTTCAGTGTTTATATAGCATGATAGAACAATCTAAGATACCCCCTGAGTTTTTGGGTAGTGTTGATGTTATCTGCGTCCGTCCGCGGATATTGACGCAGTCCGCGGACATCAACATCCCTAGCAGGGAGTTCAGCATGTTATATGTATATATTCTCCGCTTCTTTGTCTATGTCTAACCAGGTTGCGGCCGTGTGCCAGTCCACCCACCACCAGATCAGAATCCTTAAGAGGGTTATGCCCTTGATCTCGGTAGCCCTCCGCCCCCCTGTGGTAGCCGTGTTAGTCCTCACACGACTGGACTATTGCAATTCGCTCTATCTGTCTCAACCTATCAGCCTCATCCATCGCATCAGCAAATGCAGAACCTGGCTGCTAGGCTGGCTACTGGCTCCCCTTATGGTGTCCACATTACACCAGTGCTTCGCCAACTGCACTGGCTCCTGGTGAACCAACGAATTCAGTTTAAATCTATGTGTATTGTTCACCGGGCTATTCACGGTCAGGGTGCTGAATTTTTGCAGCTTAAATTCACCCGATATTGTCCGGACCGGAACCTCCGCTCTGCTACTTCTAACCTGCTCACTGTCCCCAGGTTTAACCGGGCTAGGCTTGGTGGTAGAGCCTTCTCTGGAACAGCCTCCCTGAACCTCTTAGGGCCACTATTAACCATCTCGGATTCAGAAGAGCGTTGAAAACCAACCTGTTCTAATCCTGACCACTCCACTGGCCTTCTCCGACTGGGTAGCTTCCCTTCCAGCGCCATGATGCCTTTGGGCAAACGAGCCCTTTACAAATGCTAATAACATAACATAAAGTAAGGGAATCCTAGTAAACATCTATCAAAATTCACACTATGTATATGTGTATTCAGGAAAAAAAACTTTGATAAAGGGACATTATGGGTAAGTTGCGTTACTAAAAACCTATGAAATTCAGTAAAAAAACTTTGTTAAAGGGACGTTATGGTTAAGTTGCGCTACTAAAAACCTATGAAATTCAGTAAAAAAACTTTGTTAAAGGGACGTTATGGTTCCAAGTAAAACCTAAAAACCCCTGAAATTCGCCAGTTAAGCTATGCAACCATAACTCGCACCACCACCATGCATTGCTAAGACTAAAACCCAGGATATCAAAGATAACATCACAAATGTCATTGATGATATCACTGATGACATCACATGTGTATTTACCTTTTATAAAAACTCTGTACAAGGGATTCTTATTATAATGTTGACAGAAAAAGTGTTAAGGATCATTGGAATAGATATCTTGAGCTGTGTAGTGCATTAGACAATGCATTGATATAAATAACATTCTATTATAAAGTTCTTAAGAATGTACTAAGCTACTCATGTATAAATATGAGAATTGTGTGCAGCATACATGATGGAAGTGATGGAAGTGCAATATTCATAATTTTCCCATGTTGAATAGTGAAATAATAAATGCTTTCTTATTAGAGTTTTCTGTACTGTGCAACATGTAATAAGTAGCTAATAAAACCACTGACTACATAATTTCATTACTACATACAAAACAGAATGACACAACAACACATACAAATATAAATATGTATAGAGAAAGTGAAGTACGCAAAAAAAGCAGCAGTAGAAGCAGAAAGTGTTCACAACCTAAATGATTATCTTTATGCACAGAAAAGATTGCTCTGTTTCAAACCTAGTACTTCCCTATGTACAAATATCACATGATGTGACTGCACCCTAAAAAAGTAGTACAAATACAAATATGAACACATCCAGGGAAAGTACAGTAATAAAAAAACAACAGAACAATAAGAAAGTGTTGATAACCTCACTGATTATCTTCATACACAGAAAGCATTGCTATCTTTTCAGTGTGTATTTTTCTTATGCATATATTTCATATGCTGTGAGTGGACCCTAAGTGAATTATTGTAAGGACACATTTGAAATATAAGTCTACGAATATAGTACTTTTTGATTTCTTTGTTCCTAACTATTACTGTCTAAGATATATCACTGAAAGAAAAAACAGAGATTTAGATATGTGATGTCATCGGTGATGTCATCAAAGACATTTGTGATGTCATCTTTGATGTCCTGGGTGTTAGTCTTAGCAATGCATGATGGTGGCACGAGTTATGGTTGCATAGCTTACCATAACTGGCGAATTTCAGGGGTTTTTTCGGTTTTACTTGGAACCATAACATCCCTTTAACACATTTTTTTACTGAATTTCATAGGTTTTTAGTAGCACAACTTAACCATAACGTCCATTTAACAAAGTTTTTTTACTGAAAAAAAATAAAAAAATAAATAAAAATAAAAATATATATATATATATATATATATGCAAACACAGTCATGTGACTGCAGCAAGAAAACAATGGTGAAATCTATCACCTACGATGGCCTCCATATTGGAACGGTCAAAGTCTTATGGATAAGGTAAGTGCATTGCTAAATAGCGTAAAAGATACGCGTAAGGGAGTCAGTAATGTAAACTACCGCAATGTGAACTACACCATGGAGATGCACTAAACTGCTTATTTTAACGTATAATTGTCAAATTACAATTGATGTGTAACAAGTGAGCACAAGTGTGCCTATTCATAATTGAATGACTGAAACCAGCTAGGGTAGCCGCTCTCAGACATATGCCCCCACATAGGGTCAGTGTTTACAAGCCAAGGATTATGCGAGCAGCGACCGCAGCCAAATCGTCAAAAGGCAAGTGCCCTGATTATGGAGAGTGTGCCTATAATAGACATAATTCCTACAGGCAGATGCCCTATTGCTTAGTGGATGCACAAGTGAACCCCGAGTCTGAAGGGAGAGTAAAATTGATACATCATCTAGCTCCTCCCAGTGTGCAAATAGCAATACCTGAGTCAAATATTGAATCCTTCAAAGTTAGCACCCTACTACATTAAATACACAGAAATAAGTTCCATTACACCAATAAAATGTCTATTGCGCAAATAGCAATTCCTATGATAATGATAAAGTGCAAGAGAAAAGCAGCCTTATTAAATAAATCAGTCAGCAGCGTGATGTGTAACTTACACTGCTCCCAATGTGCAAATAGCAATTCCTAAATTATTGAGTACAGTTCAGACTAGCATAGGGTGATGGCCAAAAGGTCATCCCATGCTTCAAATATCCAACTATTACTCCCTAGTGCAAATCGCAATTCCTATGTCAATGATAAAGTGCAAAAAGGATGGCAGCCTCATTAGATATGTGATTCAGCTTGTCGATAGAGATGTCAATATCTCACTTCTCCCAATGTGCAAATAGCAATTCATATGTCAATAATACAATGCAAATCATACAGCTATAAATATAGCGTAATTGCCAAAGGCTCATCCTGTATTTCCAGTTTACCCCTACCAAGTGTGCAGATGGCAAATTAGGATTTAAACTCATATCTAAGAACAAGGTTGTATATAACATTCATATTATCATATATATTGAAAAGCTCAGGTTTGTAAAAACACATAGAGTTCTGCATCTATGTTCAATCCTTTCGGTCTCAAGGTGTCAAACTTACAAATGAGTGTTGCCTCTAATTGCCTCAGTTTCAATTCTCGGTTGCCTAATCTTTTGCTGGGTGGTATATAAGCCAGCCCAGTGAAGGATAGAGATTTCACATCACCATTATATTTTTCTTGAAAGTGGCTAGTGAGAGGGTATGTTAAATCTCCATTTTTAATGGCTCTGTAGTGTTGGAGAATCCACATCTTTAAAGGACCTATTTTCGAGCCTATATAGTGCAAGCCACAAGTACATGTAATCACATAGACTACATATTTCGTGGTACAAGAGATTCTATGTTTGTATTTCCAACTGTGGCCATTAACACTCTGAAAGGGAACCTTAGACACATGATTGCACAATTTACAGTGAGCACATTTATAGAAACCCGTTCTTCCACTCTGAATAATTCCTAAATTGTCAGCCGGTTTGCTAATTACCATGCTAAGGGACAGCATAGTTTTAAGCGTGGGAGCCTTGCGATACGTAATCTGAGGGAAGTCATCAAGAACTGGCTTGAGATGAGGGTCAGTGAGCAAGACTTTCCAGTGTTTGTTCATTATCATTTTGATTTCTTTAGCTTGATGGTTATATCCTGTGATAAACCTGATTTTTTATCTTTCGATTTCACTTTTCTACACAACAAGGATTCTCTAGTGGGTATTTTTGCTTTCATGAAGCTTTTGAAAATGACATCCTTTTCATATCCTCGTTTAATGAATCTCTGACTGATTTTTTTGGCTTCACTCATATAGTCCTCGCTATTACTGCAGGCTCTTTTCGCTCTCAAAAATTCCCCATAAGGTATGGAGTCTATTAGGGTTCTTGGGTGGTGGCTTTTGGCGTGGAGAGTCGAATTGGAACTGGTGGGTTTCCTGTATAATTTGGAGGTCAGCATATTTTTCTCTACCAGGAATTCCACATCTAGAAATACCAGATTATGTGGGCTGATGACCGTGGTTAGTTCCAAATTTAATGTGTTGTCATTGAGTATCTTCACATATTCCTTTAACTCAAACTCAGTCCCATCCCAAATAATAAATAGATCATCGATAAAACGATACCAAATTTTTATGTGTTGGGTCCAATATTCCAATTCTTCTGTCCACGCCTGATTAGTCTCCCACCATCCCATATAAAGGTTGGCATAAGTAGGGGCCATGCATGACCCCATTGCTGTCCCACGTATTTGCTTGAAAAGCTGATTTTCATGTAGGAAGTAATTGTGTTCAAGACAAAATTGCAACATATTCAATAGCATCTTATTGTGTTGGCGGTAGATTATCGATCTACTTTCCAAGAATGATTGACATGCCTTTATGCCTGCTGAGTGCTGTATTGAGGTATATAGGGATACTACATCTAATGACACTAGCAAATACCCAGGCTCCCAATTGATGTTTTCCAACTTGGCAAGCAAATCCACAGTGTCTCGTATGTAAGAGTTCAGACTCAAAACAAACGGCTGAAAGAAAAAGTCTAAATATTTGGATGTGTTTTCAAGCAGACTGCCAATAGAAGAAACAATGGGACGACCTGGAGGGTTCATAAGGCTTTTGTGGATCTTGGGGTTAAAGTAGATCAGAGGGGTTACCGGATGGGCATTTTTGAGAAAGAAGTATTCATCTCGATCTATAAGCTCCAAATCACACCACTCTTTCAACATTCCATGGTATATCAGTTTGGTGTCCGATAGCGTCTCCATTTCTATTGGTATATAGTTGGTGTTGTCACTGAGTTGTCTCTTGGCTTCATGTTCATATTTGTCGCTGTCCATGACAACAATGCCTCCACCTTTGTCCGAAGGGCGGATGACTATGGAATGATCGCTTTTCAAAGTTTGTAATGCCTGGAATTGCGAGTGATTAAGATTGTGATTGGCCGGTGCAATATGACTAGATCATTTCTTGAGATCTTTCATTACTAGTTTTTCAAAAATGTCAATGGGTCCAATCGACTGTGGTTTAAATTTAGTGGGACAGTTCAAATCAGTAGAGATGCCAAATGTTGCTTCTAACATGGACTCATCCATTGCAACGTTATTGTCCAAGTTGGATTCCACAGTATCTTCCATATTGGCCAAACAAAAAAGGCTAGTCAGATATTTTTCAGATAATATGGAGACCTCTTTTACTGCCTGTTTTTTCTTAATGCCTAGATTCTCTTCAATCTTAGTGGCGTGAAATTTGGTCAACTTGAGTTTTCTGGTAAATTTGAATAAATCTACCCTAGTGGAAGTGTAATCAAACATGTGAGAGGGGCTTAAGGAAAGACCCAAGGAAAGCACTGATGATTCATGATCTGTCAGGTTTCTTTTGGAAATATTGAAAATGTTCAATTGGAGGTCTCGTTGCCTCGGGGTTTCACCTTCTCCTTGGCTCCAGATCTCGTTGCCATGGGCGATTGGTTGTCTGTGTTTGTTCCCCCGCCTCGTCTTCCTCTACCCCCTCTTGCAGCTGCTCCTCTTCCTTGTCCTTTGTATTGGCCTTGTCCTCTTCTCTCTGATTTGCTGTCCAAATGTAGTAGTTTGAACTCCTCTAAAAAATAAAAAAATGTTTAGCCCATTCCTTCTGTTTCCGATGAACTAATTTCAGAGCTGCTTGGTTCTTCACTTAATGGGGCTGATGCTTGGGCATTGTTGGTTTCCATTTGTTGCAGTCTGATTTTGAAGGGGTTATCAAACCTCTTAGCAAATGTATAAATCCTCCCTTGTTCGTAGTCTATACGATCTCGTTTGAACTTGTGTTGTTTTCTCATTCTGATTTCTCCCTCATGTCTCTCGAGATTTTCTTCCAGACGTGACATTCTCCTCTTAAATTCATCACCTTCTTCTGAAGTGAAAAGCTGTTCCTCCATCACTTCAATATCTTTAAGTAGTTTGGTTATATCTATTTTCGCATATTTGACCAAACTTTCAATCATCTTAAACGAGCATGTATTGGTATGGTCTGTCCATTCTTTAATCAGCTCAGGGTTTATATCTTCAAATGTAGGGATCGTGAGGATTCTTAGGCCTCTAGGGATTCTTTGAACTTCAAGATATGTTTGCAGAGTCATGAGGACTCATTACGAATCAGGCGTTAAGGGGTTAACGGCGCTGTAAAGGGCGCCGACCCTTAACGCCTGATTCCGAGGTCCCTTTGCGCCATGGTGAGTTTAATGCCTGCTTTTTGCAGGCATTAAAATCCATGGCGCTAAGGGACCATGGTGCTAATTACGCCACCGTAATTTACGGTGGCATAATTAGCGCCTTCCCCACTCCCATTATGCCCTATGGGGCAAAAATGGGAATGGGGAAGGGTAAAATGGGAAATGGGGATTTACCGCCCCACTCACCTTGGAATGGGGTGATAAATTCGCCATCCACCATGGTGTAAACTTAGTTTACACCATGGTGGTCAGGTTACGACCCAGGCGGTAACTTACCGCCTGGGTCGTAATGAGGCCCATGGCCTCCCACCATTTCGATATCTCTTTTTTCTTTATTTTTTCAAGCTTGTCCAATTTTTGCTGTACAGTCAGACTTGCTGGAAGACTCTTGTCCACCTCAGTATCAGTAGTTATTGCCTCTTGATTGAAAAGAATGCTAGCTGCCGCTCGTCTCCTTGCTTCAACCTGGTCTGTCATAGCTGCGGGTTAGAAAAACTATCACCCGCGCTAGATCTATTGCATGTGCCGTATGAAAAATAGCTAATAGACTAAGCTCGATAGCACTAGGCAAATCAACTCGTGCTATAAACTCCTCACTCCACTTAATCGTGGCTAAGAAGTGCTTAGTTGGTCTCCCCCTGGTCAGAAAAACATAGCCAGATTCAAATCTCACATGCGTTTACCAAATATAGGTAAACACTATGACCCTCATGTAGAGACGGAGGGCCACACCTTGACTAATGTTGGATACCTGGTTGCTAGGCTTTTCCAAAGTTTCCTCTACCAGTGTGTGAAGTCAAGGGCGGTGGCAGCCATAAGCTAAATATGAGTAAATCAATGTAGCTAAATAATGGCGCTCTACCTCCTTAGGTGGCTGGTGCTAGAGTGACGAATTTAGCCAAATTCGTAATGTGGGAATAACACACAAGCCCCTGCGTGGTTGTAACACTGCAAAAAACCACCCAGTGGGCATGTGTAGAAAATACTCCAGCACACAAGACTTAGCTATTTAAAATATCGTATTTATTGGTACTTAATACAGCACATTACAAAAATACAGAGGTGAGATCATACACCTCTGTGACAGCCATAAGGTTGAACAAAACACTCACCCCACGGGTGGAAGATGGTCACGCGTTCCGCCTGAATGCTCAGGCTTCCTCAGACCTTTAAAATCTAAATGCGGCTTGCACATCATAGAGTTTAAAAAGAAAAGCAGTTATAGGGCATCCCCATTCGTGTCACATCACGTGCAAACACAGTCATGTGACTGCTGCAAGAAAACAATGGTGAAATCTATCACCTACGATGGCCTCCATATTGGAACGGTCAAAGTCTTATGGATAAGGTAAGTGCATTGCTAAATAGCGTAAAAGATACGCGTAAGGGAGTCACTAATGTAAACTACCGCAATGTGAACTACACCATGGAGATGCTCTAAACTGCTTATTTTAACGTATAATTGTCAAATTACAATTGATGTGTAACAAGTGAGCACAAGTGTGCCTATTCATAATTGAATGACTGAAACCAGCTAGGGTAGCCGCTCTCAGACATATGCCCCCACATAGGGTCAGTGTTTACAAGCCAAGGATTATGCGAGCAGTGACCGCAGCCAAATCTTATTTTAAAGGTCTGAGGAAGCCTGAGCATTCAGGCGGAACGCGTGACCACCTTACACCCGTGGGGTGAGTGTTTTGTTCAACCTTATGGCTGTCACAGAGGTGTATGATCTCACCTCTGTATTTTTGTAATGTGCTGTATTAAGTACCAATAAATACAATATTTTAAATAGCTAGGTCTTGTGTGCTGGAGTATTTTCTACACATGCCCACTGGGTGGTTTTTTGCAGTGTTACAACCACGCAGGGGCTTGTGTGTTTTTCCCACATTACGAATTTGGCTAAATTCGTCACTCTAGCACCAGCCACCTAAGGAGGTAGAGCGCCATTATTTAGCTACATTGATTTACTCATATATATATATATATATATATAGGAACTTGGGGTTGGTCACCCTACGTTACCTAGGGTTATCCAGATGTGGATTCCTTGCTCACTGTGCTCAGAGAGGCACAGCTCAACCTCACTGATGATGAGGTCTGACTAGGCTGAAAACACATGTCTGAGGTTGCTGTTGGTACTCTTGTTCAAAGGTGGATTGCCACAGCATTTCGGTGCTGGACTGCTCAAGTTGGCGGGACAAAGACTGATATGGAAATAGAAATTCCTCCTTTGTGAAAGGTACAGTGAGCTAAAACATGTGGCTGCGGACTCTGAGTGGGTACATTCCCACAGAACAGGTTATCACACTCTGTTTTTACTTGCAGAGGGGCGCCCTGACCTCGTTTTATATATATATATGTAGATAAAGCCCCACTTATTGCTGTAAGAATTACCCCATCTCCCATTACTGAAATAAAAGGCTTCCACTAATTACAGTACCCTCATCCGTTTTATGTATCAATCCGCTGGTTTAAGTACTTTAATTTGTAGCCATCAAGTACTGATCTTTTTCAGTACTTATCCAGCTGGATTTGCACATGGTATGCCATGTTAGAATGGCACGGCCTGATTCCCTAAGTCCCGCCTAGCACAGAATACGCAAATTCCATTTTGCCCAACTAGTACAGAAGGAACTGATTCCATTATTGCCCCTCGGCACAGATGAGCCATAATCCATTATGCCCAACAGGTGCAGCAAGAAGATGTTCCATTGGGCCGAGTGTTTAATGTCAGACCTACTTCCATTTTGCCCTGTCAGCAATCAATGGCGGATTCAATTATGTCAAGTGAGCGTTCCGATGTGCTTCCTGAGTACGCTTCTGTGGCACTCCATGGTATGTTGGTGCTCCAGTATTTTTTGTTATCCAAAACAGTGGGAGCCTAGTATACACCCGTATATTCTATTATTATACCCCCCTCCCCTTCTTTCAATATGTATTCTTGTTCCCGAAGAATGATACTGCAGGCTACGGCTCTGATACCTTTGAACCAATACTAAGTTTGGCTGCTGCAGCATTGCAAGGCCTAATTCTATTGCCTCAAGGGAGACCTGTAAGGGCATTTCACAAAGTAAAAAGGAGCTTCACAGTGCTGTCAAATGCTTGATATGTAGTACTCAGTGAAGGCATTTCCCTCAGCAACTCTGCATGTACCAGCAGTTGCCATTGGTAGCATTGTCCCCAATCAACAGAGCTAAAAAAAAAGGGGGGGAGGGGCCAGTCTCTACAACAAATAACAGCATTGCAGGTTGATGCTACTTGGTGACTGCTTTTAGTTCAGTTTGTTTCGAACTTCAATGTCATCGCTTGTTGTTGAGGCACTTTGAGTGTGAGATCCTTTATGCATAGTTGCCAACATCATCCATTCCAATCTGTAGGTGTTTATCCAGTCCGTGTTTTCTCTTTGAACTCTGGAACTTGTAGTCTGAGTTGGAAAAGCAGAACTACACGTCCCAGAATGCAAAGAAAAAACCCGGACTGGACACACACCAACAGACTGGAATGGATCATGTTGGCAACTATGCTTTATGGACTACAGCACATGTTTGTAAACGTTTCATGTAATATTTTTATCAAGTTTTCGAAAAACCATCAATGCTCTTTGTAACCGAGTAGAGAGAAAGAGCCGAAGGCCGAGTGCGATATCCTTTATCCGCATGGCAGTGTGCTCCTTAATATAAAGGCGGATCATACCATTAACCCTTTAAAACTCGGCCCCAGTCACTCCTTTACATGCAAGATGCTCTCCAATTGCAGATATGTAGAATACATGTAGACGTGACAGCATGGATGCTAGTGCCCATGTGGCCTCCAGTCCAATGGCCGTGCCCTGGCACAGGATGGCCCTCTTGGCAGCACCTTAGTGAATATCGCTTTGCTAACTAAAGTAGCCTTCTGCCGGCTTCAGTCATTTTTGAGTACTTTATTACCCCCACACTTATCGTAATTATTGGTTAACCCAATTAAATCACCTCCTGTGCCATAATCAGGATAAAAATGTGCTATCTCTTCCTCTCATATAATCAGGGTCAAGGTTCATGAGGCGCCACCGGGATCAACGTGCACGGGGCACAGCTGCTCTGGGTGTGCCCCAAGGCTGCACTCAGGTGTGTTGTGTGATCGGGTGGGGGAGGGGAGGGCAGGTGGAGCTGAAAAGACATCTTGCAGAAGCTTGTAGTAGCTGTATGGGAGGGGGGGGTTTGATCATGGTTAGGGACTTGCATGGCAGAATCTGTGATGGTGTGACTCTCGTCCTGTGTATGCTTAAAACAGAACGAGAGACTCAAAGTGCCCCCATTTCCTCCAGTCAAAGTCTTATCACATTCTAGTATTTTGGCAAACCCGAACTGGTGGCATATATAGATGTATGCCCCAGTATGGTTTGAAGATCTTCTATGTCCCGAGTGCTCTCTGAGAGCTCTGAGAGGCTATTGTCTGCCTTTTGCTGAATTGCATAGTATTTGTCTCCCAGTCAAGGTGGCAGAGGATTTGATTTTGATTTGATTGTTTATTTATATAGCGCCTATACACAATGTGTTTCAAAGCGCTTCAAGGCAAGGGAGGAAACAAGGGAAAATACAACCACATTCTTACAGGCCATGAACAGTAAGGATGTGAAATTAACTATCGTACTCGGTCTGACGACATTTCAGATAGTGCAAGAGCTAAGACATAGATAAGGAAGGGGGGGAGAGTGGGAAGGAAATGGAAACAGACAGGCGACTACTGTACTAGGCCTGACGACATTTCAGATAGTGCTGGAGGGGTGGTGGAAAAAAACAGTAATGGGAGGGTGGAGGAAACAGACGAGGTTGCTATCATATTAGGTCCAGGGACAATTCTGATAGAGTAAGTGTAAAGAAGAAAGTAAGGGGAGGAGATAGGAAAAGGGAGAAGAGAAAGGAGGAGAGAACAGAGAGTAAGCAGTCAAAAAGAGTGGAGAAGCAAGAGTGGAGAGCGAATACAATTGCAGAAGTCAGTAGTAACACATAATGTTGCAAGCCAAGGTACAAGATAAAGATGGGAACAGCATGATTCAGGGCCACCATGAGTGCAAGATGCAAAGGAAGTCCAGCATGTGAGTTGAGAAAGAGTGACGCACCATGAATGAATGAAGTCCATAAAAGTCAAATCCAGCATTGGCCACAAGACGGTGAAGCTGAAGGAAGGTACCAGGTGGACGGGGCTTGCTAAGTGGTGAAAAAGAGCAGCAGGTAGGAAGGCACTAGGTGGGCGGAGCTTAGGCTAGGTGACCTAGATCCACTTGCACCTGCTCCCCATCTGCAAAGGAAAAGAAGCTGGAGGGCTCCTTAAGTAGGGAAACAGAGCAGCAAGCAGGAAGGCACCAGGTGGGTGTGGCTTGCTAAGTGGTGAAAAAGAGCGGGAAGCAGGAAGGCACCAGGTGGGCGGGGCTTGCTAAGTGGTAAAAATGAGCGGCAGGCAGGAAGGAAGGCACTAGGTGGGCGGGGCTTAGGCCAGGTGACCTAGATCCACTTGCACCTGCCCCCCATTCTGCAAATGAAAAGAAGCTGGAGGGCTTCTTAAGTAGGGAAACAGAGCAGCAAGCAGGAAGGCACCAGGTGGGCGTGGCTTGCTAAGAGGTGAAAAAGAGCGGCAAGCAGGAAGGCACCAGGTGGGTGGGGCTTGCTAAGTGTTGAAAAAGAGCAGCAGGCAGGAAGGCACCAGGCGGGCAGGGCTTAGGCCAGGTGACCTAGATCCACTTGCACCTGATCCCCATCTGCAAAGGAAAAGAAGCTGGAGGGCTCCTTAAGTAGGGAAACAGAGCAGCAAGCAGGAAGGCACCAGGTGGGTGTGGCTTGCTAAGTGGTGAAAAAGAGCGGGAAGCAGGAAGGCACCAGGTGGGTGGGGCTTGCTAAGTGGTGAAAATGAGCGGCAGGCAGGAAGGAAGGCACCAGGTGGGCGGGGCTTAGGCCAGGTGACCTAGATCCACTTGCACCTGCCCCCCATCTGCAAATTAAAAGAAGCTGGAGGGCTCCTTAAGTAAGGAAACAGAGCAGAAAGCAGGAAGGCACCAGGTGGGCGTGGCTTGCTAAGTGGTGAAAAAGAGCGGGAAGCAGGAAGGCACCAGGTGGGCGGGGCTTGCTAAGTGGTGAAAAAGAGCGACAGGCAGGAAGGCACCAGGTGGGCGGGCCTTAGGCCAGGTGACCTAGATCCACTTGCACCTGCTCCCCATCTGCAAAGGTAAAGAAGCTGGAGGGCTCCTTAAGTAGAGAAACAGAGCGGCAAGCAGGAAGGCACCAGGTGGGCGTGACTTGCTAAGTGGTGAAAAAGAGTGGGAAGTAGGAAGGCACCAGGTGGGCGGGGCTTGCTAAGTGGTGAAAAAGAGCGGCAGGCAGGAAGGTACCAGGTGGGTGGGGCTTAGGCCAGGTGACCTAGATCCACTTGCACCAGCTCCCCATCTGCAAAGGAAAAGAGGCTGGAGGGCTCGTTAGGTAGGGAAACAGAGCGGCAAGCAGGAAGGCACCAGGTGGGCAGGGCTTGCTAAGTGGTGGAAAAGAGCGGCAAGCAGGAAGGCACCAGTTGGGCGGGGCTTGCTAAGTGGTGAATAAGAGCAGCAGGCAGGAAGGCACCAGGTGGGCGGAGCTTGGGCCAGGTGACCTAGATCCACTTGCACCTGCTCCCCATCTGCAAAGGAAAAGAAGTTAGTGCCCATGGCCTCCACTGGCCGTGCCCTGGCACAGGATGGCTCTCTTGGCAGCACCTTAGTGAATATCGCATTGGTAACTAAAGTAGCCTTTTGCTGGCTTCAGTCATTTTCTTGTACTTTATTTACCCCACACTTACATAGTTGCCAACATCATTCATTCCAATCTGTAGGTGATTATCCAGTCTGTGTTTTTTATTTGAATTCTGGGACTTGTAGTCTGAGTTGGAAAAGCAGAACTACAAGTCCCAGAATGCAAAGAAAAAACCCGGACTGGGTAAGCACCTACAGATTGGAATGGATCATGTTGGCAACTATGCACTTAACGTCATTATTTTTTCATCGATGCAGATTCTGCCATGTCTCAGTTGACTCAACTAAGAATTTGATAACGGAATGTCTTGAATTAAACTCAAAACGGTCCATGCATCTAAATAAATTTGCCCCCTTAAGCGGCAACATGGAGGAGGGAGGAGTGGTGGTTTTTTATGCTTGTGGGCAAGAACAACAAGTTAACTTGTGCAAATAATTGATTGTATGGACGAGGTTTTGACAGTCGTGTAAATACGATGACAGAGTTTATGACGTTATTGTTGGACCTTGGGGGCAGGGGGTTGGCGAAATGCAAAAAAATAACTAATATTTTACAGGATCGGGAGCTAAATGTGTGTTGTGTAATAAAAGTTTGTCATAAACTAAATGTTACAATTAAAAAAAAAAGTGAATCCAATGATATGACTTCCTGTGCCATAATCGGGATAAGAATGTGCCGGTTCATGAGGCGTCATCGGGATCACCGTGCACGGGGCACAGCTACTGTGGATGTGCCCTAAGTCTGCGCTCAGGTGTATGTTGACAGTTGGGGGCGGGGAGGGGAGGGCAGGTGGAGCTGGAAAGACATTTTGCAAAAGCTTGTGCTAGCAGCGTGGCAGTGTTGGGGTGTTGATCGTCTATTAGGGACTTGCATGGCAGAATCTCTGATGATGTAACCCTCGTCCTGTTTATGCTAAAAACTGAACGAGAGACTCAAAGTGCCCCATATTCCCCCCAGTTCAAGTCTTATCACAGTCCAGTGTTTGCCCAACCTAAAATGATGGTGGCACTGATCTCAGAATGGAAACCAAAGAGCTCAAGACGCTGGTCATGCGCCCGAACCCAAGGTTAGGGGGAAGAACACAGCTCTCGTCCTCAAGGAGCGTACGTTTCACTGCTATACGGTGCGTCTCTTTCGCTATCGCAGCACGGTAGTAGCTAGTTTATTTCCCATCCTCTTTGCTACAGTATACCGTCGTTTTGCCACCAACGTTTTTTTTCTGAAGGAATTTTGTACGTCAAAATTCGATCAAAAAAACTCATCGACCAATAGAGGGGGCGAGGGGGATAAAAGGGGAAGTTTATTACAAATAAGGAAGGATGGGCTTGGGGGGAACTCCCCTAACTAGGAAAACAAATCGATGGAATTTTGTCAGAAAACATTTAATCGGAAAAAAACAACTTGGCCAATGAACGTAGAACCTCTGCTACAGGGATGCAGTACTGTGTGTTGGGTTCTTCCCTGTTTGTTGTGTGGTGTTCCAGTGGCTTCCCATTTGTGAGGGCGATGACATTAACATGCTGCTTGTTTGGTGTCTTTAGTGCCAAGAATCATTTCAAGTACACAGAGGAGCCCGGCACCTAGAGGACTTTCCCAGCCCCTCATTCTCCGGGAGGATTTCCAATGGACTGTGGAACCATAAGGGCATTTGCACCTCCTAAGAAACAATTTACACTTTTTCAGTGAGACTGTCCAAAAAACAGCCCGGGAGTTGGCTGTGCAGGACGCGCAGCTGGTCGAGGACGAACTGGAGGAGGAACGCTCACTTCTTGCCCAGCATTCCATGCCTTCAACCCAGCATCCTATCAGATATACGCAATACCCAAATATATATTAAATTAGAAGATTGTCACCCTGAAAACGAGTCCTTAGCACAATGTCTTGCTGAAGCAGAAATATGGAAGCTCCTTAATCCGCTCCAACTCAATCCTAGTAAAACAGAGGTGATTCTCTTTGGACCAAAACACAAGTTCTGTAGCCAAGAAGGTCTACCTCTCAATCCCATCTTGTTCAAATCTCCAATAAGCTATGCCACAAAAGTAACACATCTTGGCTTTTGGTGGCAAAGTGATCTTTCACTAGATGCCAGATAAGTCAAGTGGTCAAAGCGTCCTTCTTTAAATTGCGATTGCTCAGAAGAGCTATCCCTTTTATCGAGTTACAGCATTTACCAAGTGTGGTCGGCTCCTTAATTACATCAAAAGGCAACACTGCAATGTCTTCTTGCTTGGGCATTTCATTTTAACAGTTCTCCCTTTTGCAAAAAGTTCAAAACATAGCGGTTCGTCTTATTTTTAACCTTTCTTGCTGGGACCACTTGGCGACGGTCTCTTCATTGGATACCAGTGGGTAATAGAATCGATTTTTAAATCTTGTGCGTGATATTTAAATGTCTGCATAAGCTTGCTCCATTATATTTGCAGTGCAAAATCAGTAGATATAGCCCTTCGTGAGCCCTACACTTTCAAGACAAAGGGCTGCTTATTGTTTCTTTCATCCACCTTCTCTTAGACCTAAAAACATTTGACCTAAAACTTTTGGTCGAATTCTTTTGACCTTTTCTTCGGTCAAATTTCATTAAATGTATATATGGGGGTGGGTAAGGGTATAGATTAGGTTGAGAGTAAGTGGTGGGATGTTTGCGCGGCCCTCCCCCTCGCATTTTAGACCGAAGAAAAGGTCAAATAAATTCGACCAAATTTTGAAGTCAAATAGACCCAAACCGTGGGCTGCTGAAGAGCCCCACTGGATCCCTTAGACCAACTCACTTTCCACGAGCAGGATTCGGTTAGTCCAGTGAGTAAGGGCAGACGGAAGTGACCAAATACTAAGACTCAAGAAGGAGCAACTTTAGAGACATAGCAACGAAGATCTCAGCAGACTTCCCTAAACAAAATGAGAAATAAAAATGCAAGTCCTCATAGGCAAAAAAAATAAGATTGCATGAAGATAAAAGCAACAGAATGGAGGGCTAAAAGGTCACAAAAAAAAAAAAAATCCCAGAGGCAACCAAGCCACGTGGGAAGATTGTCAAGTATTTGGCCTGTAATTAAACCAGATCGCATGTAAATTATGTGTAAAGTAGGTCTGGGGAAAGTGTTTTTTAATGTTAGGATATGATATGATATTTTATTTGTATCGCGCTCATACACAAGTGTTTCAGAGCGCGACGAGGCAGTGGAGGGGAACAAGGGAGAACAAAAACAATGATCTTACTAGGCCCAGTGACATTGAGAACGCGCAAGTGCAGGGGAGAGGGAATGGGGAAAGTGCAGGGGGGGAGGGAGAAGTGGAAAGTGCTGAGCAAAGGATAAAAAACAAGTGGTAGTGCAGCCAGCAAGTGGCAAGTGCTAGTTTTAAGGCACAGACGGGAGGTGGGGGGTGGGGTCTGGTTAGTGCAGAAAAAAGGAGGGACTGTAAAGTTACAGATACAGACCCAATTGCAAGGGTTGCCAGGAGGCAGTGCGGGAGCATGGCAAGGTTGGCAAGTACCTAGGCCCGAAATCAGAGGGTAACCACGTGCAAGATGCCAAGCAGAAGAGATCAGCAGGACTATCCAAATATCAAGTGCACCTTCAGCACAAAGCACATGAGCTGATAGCAAAATGCTACCACTTTAACACAGTTCTATTTTGCTGAAATGTTGCTTTTATTTAATGAACAGATTAATTTATAAAAGACTCGCGTTGTAAACAAATTATTTCGATTTTGCAATGTTTTCTTTTTTCCTAACATGAAAACATATTTACTAACATGAGAAACATTTTTGAAGTAAATGAGGACATTGTCAATTCACTGGCAAAGCAAATGCCAGGCTCCAGAAAGCACCAGTTTCGCCCCCCGAGGTATTGCTAGGGGGTGGCTAAGGGGGCTATAGCCCCGGGTCTTTTGGTTGTAGCCCCGCATAGCAGCCCAGGGGTTACAACCAAAAAGCTAGCCATCCCCGAGTCCTGACAGTCCCGACATTAGCGTAGCCCCGGATCTTTTCCAGATCTAGCAACACCCGCCGCCATAGACCCACTAATAGGCACAGCCAGTTTGGCCAGCACGTGCATCCTTGGTCATGCCAATAGAGCATTATTGTATTGTAGTGAGCGGTGTATGTGTGCCTGTGATAAAGCAGCTGTGGTTGCTCTATTAGGGAGGCGAATTGATGTGATGTTCCATTACCAGTTGGGATGCAGCTACGGTTCTAACCTACTACGTTAGACCACTACGGTTCTAGCCTGCGCAACATTGTTGGCGATTACAGATACACTTATAGGTGGGCACCTATCAACTATGGAGACACGTTACTTCATTTGTCACTCGGAAGTCTGATGGTGGGGGTGTGGGGGGGTTGCACCATAGGTGAAGCTGTCCTGCCATGGCAGTTGCAGTGTTAGAAGTATACCAAGTAGTGGCACTGTGACCCTGGTGGGGGACATAGTAGGCAGGAAGGAGGCACTGTCAAACACATGTTTCAAGGTTTGCAACCATGCTGGCTGACAGCTAATTGAGTTGAAACAGATTTCAGATTAGATGTAACTCTGCCACCAGGTAGTAAAGTGGAGAAGTGTGGTTTTACTTCAAAAAACAGTTCCAGAATGGTTGCAAAATGTAGCAGAAATGTTAGAAGTAAAAAAAAAAAGTAGTGGAACGCCGCTCTCGACCGTGCCGGCTCACTTCGACCACTGGGCAGTTGATTCAGAAATCAACAATCCTCTGCCATGACGTCACAGCAGGAGGACACAGCATTTAATTTGAAAGCAAAATAATTGCTAATGCATACAAAACATTAACATGTGACATCTCTAATTAAACACTGCTGCGTATAGCTCCTGTTTTCTTACCGATCGCTTGCATTTCTAACTTCCAGCTCCAAAGTGTATAACTTGCCTTTTAAATAGATTCAGTTCTAGACGCCCCTTTTCTAAGCAATATTTAACGTGAAGGCATACTATTGTATTCGCAAAGGGTCTGTTTACTTACCACGGTGACAAACTTCAGCTTGCGTGCTGTGCTTCCTCCCTGAAACAGAAGAAACACAGTGCACACGAAGAGCCAGGCGCAGGCTGAGAAAGCACCAGGGAGCTGCATCTTGAAGCTTCTCATCCTGTCTGAGCCCAGCCTTAAACGGTACGCTTCGTAAAAACAGAAAGGAGGAGGGGCCAGTGTCTACATAAATAATGGCATTGCTATGCTGCTATCGCACTCTCTCTCTCTTTCTCTGGGTCTCTCTCTGGACTGGAGGCGTGTTCTATTTTCTTTTACTTTTGCTTTCACAACTGCTTGGCAAGGTACTGTGGCATGCTTGAAGGAATGAAGACAATGTCACCTGGCACATACCCAGACATGCCAACATTCCGAAGGCTCACCTGGGCGGGAGATTTCATCAGAGAAATCGGGAGTCGCACATTTTCCCATAGGGATGCATTGGGGCTGGAAGTATTTTAGGTGAGAGAACTTGAAAAATAGCAATATTTTTTAACGAAAAGTCGGGAGTATCCTGCCTAAATCGGGCGGGTTGGCATGTATGCATACCATGGAGCTCATTTTTAGTTTGGCCTATTGTGCGCCACCTATTAGCCAACACTATTGCATTAGATTACAGTTAGGTGGGAGATGGCATGTGAGGAGGGACACACAGCTTGTAGGTGTTGTTTGGCTATTTACCCACACATTGGGCCTCATTACGATCCTGGCGGTAGAGTGATAACAGTGCCGGTAGTGCTGCCGGTGTCATTATCACTCTACCGCCACATTACGAGTTTGCTCGCGGGTGCAGCTCTGTACGCCTGGTCAGACCAGACGTGCAGCGCGGCACCCGCTAGCAGAACAGGATGGTAGCAACGGTTTGGTTATTAACGGGACCGTTGTTACCATCCTCCCCATTCCCATTGAGCCCTATGGGGGCTGAAATGGGAATGGGGATGTACAGGGCCCGGGTCCCGCGAATGGGAATTACCGGGCCTGCAAAGGTCAGAACAACCCGGTAATTCCCATTTTTCGGGACCCGGACCCGAGTTTGGGGGTAGCCATGCTGGTAAAAATGGCATGGTTACCTCCAAACTCGTAATAAGGCCCATTGACTGCCCATGATCATACCAATCCCTGTGGCCATTCCCACTACCTGCCCCTAACCGCCAAAAACACACCCTCGGGGAACCCTTTCAGCTCACTCTATCAGGCAGTATGACTTTACTTTATAAACTTGTAATGCACTTCAATGGACCCGGAGGTATAATGGCACGGACTAGACACAAACAGATACTTATATACAAATAGCCAGAACAGAAAGAGCCATAAGAAGTGGACGTCAGGAAGCAGAATTTAGGCAAACAGCCAGGTCTTTAGCTTTTTCTTAAATGGCTGCAGTTGCTGTTCAAGCCTTAAGTCCAACGGAAGGTTATTCCAGGCTGCCTTTTTTGTTCTACTTCTTGGAAAGGTCAACACTTGAAGTTTGTTGGATCTAAGCATTCTAGAGGGGATCTTATTCACTAACAGATCCCTCAAGTAGCTTGGCATGGCCCCCTTAAGACACTTGCAGGTAATCATGGCGAGATGGAAGCAGATTCTGGCTCCACAGGGAGCTAGTGTAAAGCTCTTCTTGCCGCTGAGACATGGTCGCGCCTCAACAGTCCCACAACGGTCCTAACAGCCCCATTTTGGATCACCTGCAGGTGATTGATTTTGGCTTTGCTAATGCCAGACAAAAGACTATAACAGTAGTCCATTTTTGCGCCTATTATGGCTCTCGCTAGTGTTTTGGCATTGGCCTGAGAGATGAGGGGGCGCATGTTAAAGAAGAGTCTAGGATTGTAGGCTGCTCCCGACACCACACACCCCACGTGAGCTTTCATAGAGAGATGTTGATCTAGAATAACCCTGAGGGATTTTACCTTTTTGAGTGTGTTGATCTTCACGTTGCCTAGATGGAAGCTCCCATAGACGGAGTCCTGTTTAGCGAGTATGCTGGGGGATCCCACAATCATTATCTCGGTCTTAGATCTATTAAGGGCTAGACCGTTCACAGCCATCCAGTTTTCGATACAAGTATAGGCCTTGTTCAATCTGGCTTTGTCTAATGCATGGGTTCCTTCCAATGGGATGACACACTGGGTGTCATCTGCAAAGTTGCTGAACCAGATCCCTTCCTGGTCCAGCATGTGAAAAAATGGGACAGTGAAAAAGAACACACTTTGGCCTGGTAGAGTTCATTCTAAGCAGTCTGCTGAGAGACAATGGATTTATTGCAGCAGTAAATGTCAAATGGTGTAATAAACATGTCTTAACCAAGTGCGCCTTCAGCAAATTGATGATCCGTTGCTTGCACTGAAGTTACAAACAAGCATTAACAAAGCCAGCAGTTGCGGCTTATGTCTACAAATCAGGCATTTTCCAAGTATTGCTATCATATGTCTAGGTAATCGCACAATTTTACATCTTCGAGCCAGGTAGTACCATATTATCAGTGCCTAGCAACTGTCCTTCAAATACCTAAACAAAAGCCCAAACTGTATGTTTAGCCAATGCTTGTTATTGAGCTGTAACGTAAACAAAATGCAAAAAAGTCTTGCGTAAGATTTTGACGAATTTCCTTTACGTCACAGCTCATTTTCATTTATGGCAGAGTGGAGGGGAAGTTCTTAACTTACGATTCCGCCTCACTCCTTACATGGCAGGCCGCATGTACTTCAATTGCACAGCAGAGTGCAAAGTTTGGTGTACAAGCCTGTGCACTGCCTTTTAACATTTTCTGCGCAAATGAGGAAAAGGACACAGCAGAAATCTGTTCATGTGAAAATGCAAATGTTAACAGGTCCCTGCTGTGTTTTTAGGGAAAACTCAAATATGAAACCCCATCTGATATATGTGAATGTGCATTATAGCACTATTATTTAGAAGGACATTTAGACAACATCTGCTTGCTGTTGATGGGAGTAGTGGACTCTGGGGGAGTAAAGCTTTCTTTGGTTCCATCAGTGATGGATTACTGGACTTCAGAATGTCTACAACCTTAACTCCCCTCTGCATTAGTGTTCAGTGAATTTCACATTTTAGTTTTTACTTGCAGGTTGCACCTTAGCGCCAACTAGTGAAGCACAATTATTTGCAATAGAGTGTGGTGGATGGGAGATTTCATATGAGGATGAGTATATCCTTACCACATCCTTTGGCTAGCTATCCAGCCACTGCATGATCATGAGCACATTCCTATCAATTTGAAACTATCTTCCCATCCTAACCACCAGAGGCGTTGCTGGTGGGCGGGCGCTGAGAGGGCTATAGACCTGGGTCTTTTGGTTGTAGCCCCGCATAGAAGCTCAGGGGCTACAACCAAAATGATAGCTAGCCCCCAGTCCCGCCAGTCCCGACATTAGCATAGCCCCGGACCTTTTCCAGACCTACTAACCCCCCGCTAACCACAAGGACATCAGTCTCGTTCCCCGGCATTGTCAGAAGTAAAGAGACGAGAAGCGTACATTTTCACTCTGATAATGGTGGCAGCTTTATTAAGTACTGTTAAAATTGTGCTGCATTTTAAATACTTTTTTAAATCCTAAAACATACGCAATATCATTTTTCCAGGATTGTATTAGAGCAGGCATCAACATCAGTGTACAACTGGCCACTGTTGTAAGGATCTTGATTGACATTAGACGGGCGAAATCTTGAGTGAACGTTTTACAGGCAAGGGAGCAGTGTGTGGACATTTGAGTAAGTTTCTTTGGTATTACACAACAGGTGGTAAAGATAGGTTATCTGCTTATCATTATTGAATAAGTAAACAAGCACCAACAGCCGTTGTATATATTGTTATATATTTAGAGAATGCAGGAGGGAGAAGTCACTCTTCCTGTGGCTACGTGTCAATTCTGTGTATTGCTCTGCCCTGCCCTGCCGGTCTGCACCCTGCGTTGTATCAGTCCTATAGCAGACCTGCAATGACATGACGCAAGGGCGGTACCACAACGCTACATCATTCCCCTTTGTTATTTAACAAAGTTCATACTGACTGAATCATTCAGGCAAAAATCTTTTTCATTTAGGTCCGCCCATACATTGATGTGAATAGAATTCTCTCCTCTCTTCTCCTGTGTTTCCTTTGTTTTTTTCTGGCTCAATGCTTCTGTCATGATCAACCTCACTCTCTTCAAGTTGCAAATTGCTGTGCTCCACTGTCTCTCGTTAGCTGTTTCTGTCCCTCTCGGACTGTGAGTTTCTTGCTCCTAGGCCATTCTGCTGCTTTCTCATTTGCTTGTATCTGCCTGCTTCTCTGGTGCTAGTGTCCTGGGATATATCTTTGGCTGTTATGGGATCACTCTATCCTGATGAAAAGGTTTCCTTTGACGTTGTTGAGCAGCTATCACTCTCTTCTGCAGTTTGGAAGCACGTGTGCCTTCTTGTGCATTTCTCGGATGTGTACATCAAGGGTTTAGTTTAGTATTCGCCTGGGGTCCTCTCATTAATGGGCAGGGATTGACTCCTGTTGTGAAGTTGATGACTTGTGTGATATAACAGCCCCAACAGAACCCACCTGCAATGAAAACTGCATTCCAGCAGTCACCCAAAAACGGCAGTGTGTTTGTCTGCTAAGCACATGGGGTGGCAAGCTTTAAACACTGCCACTACACAGAATGGCTGCATTTTGTTTTCTTCATGTGAATCCAGAGAGAACAACTCCAATTCAGAATGGCTGTGCATTGCTGTTTTTGCTATTTAGACATTCACGGCTGCACAGGAAAATGACCTGCATTTGGAACGACATTGTATGGTGCTACTTTCATTTCAAACATCACACCGTTTTGCTCTAGTAAAACACGGCCCTGTCTGTGCATTTCATTTTGAACAACATCAAATAAGGCCATCCCTTTCAGAACGGCATTGTTTCTTCAGGAAAGTCCATGAAAAGCAAAAGAATTCTGCTTTAAGTCTGCATGGCTCGGATTTACTTTTTGAAATAAATCAACACGCGCAAAAGTACTTCAAAGGAAAGATGTTCTCTCTTGCTGCATGTCAATTACCGAGAAACTATTTTCAGCATATCTCTACGTCCAGACAGTGACCAGATCTTTTAAGAACCTTTCAGAAAGTTAAATACAGCTGAAACCGCATTTTGTGACTGTAACATATGAGGAAAAGCATATGTGTGTAACCTGCTTTTGCAAAGCAGGGAAAATGACATTTGTAAAAATGTCAATATTGTGCCCTGTTCCCCCTCCACCCCGAAAGACAAATCATCCTGGCTAAGGCCAGCAATTCCTGTCAAACCAGTTTAGCAGAAAGACTTCTTTTGCACCTCCAAGTGAATTAATCCTGCCGGGGAATGTGCTCTGTTCCCATGGACTTGAAGTGTGATAATTACAGGCTATCCCAGACTTCCAGGCAGAACTGCTCCCAGGCCAAAGGATGGGGGAAGCACTGTGTTTGGCCTCAGAAGTGTGAATTCCTCTACATTCAAACTGGAGGACTTCAAAGGGGGAGTCATGTCAACCCATGTGCAAGCTGACATGGGGAAAGACAGTTGGGCTGGGGGTTGGAAAGACTGCCCACATTTGGGACACATCCAGCCCATTTGATTTAAAGACCTTTTCATATTAAGACACTTCCCTCATGCCCTGAATAAGCGGTAATGCTATATTATGCCAGTATTTTATGCGTGTTATGGACAAACCCAAAGAGACTAAGCACTTGTTACTATCATGTGGTGATATTAAATGGCAGAAAAAAATGTATTTCGGTGTGAATCATAAATGGCGCAGACATGAAACTTGAGGAAAATATGCCAAATGGTAGTCTGCATTTGTGGAGACTTTTGCAGAATTGTAAATATTATATTTTTCTTAAAAACAGTGAAATTGACCGAAGGACGAGGCAACATCGCACAGAATTGGCGTTCAAACCAGCATATTCCTTGTAAAATATGGGATCTGCCTATCTGATTTTTGTGATTGTGATTATTGTAGATATAAATTTGTATTTCATAACTCCTTTTGTGAGAAATTAAGCTTGGCGGGGAGGTCACTTCCTTCAATCCAATCAGCACAGAGGGAGGAGTCGATACTAAGAGCCTGACCTATCCTAGACAAGAGGTAGAGAGGGCGGCATAGGGATATACAACATTCAAAAAAAATCACCCTGCAAGATTCCAAGACTCCAGAACCAGGTCCAGAGGTAGCTGACCCAAATACAGAACCACCTATCAGGAACCTCCTCTCTAGAACCACCTATCCAGAACCAGATTAATCCCAATAATTCAGGAATAAAGGAGGAAAGACTGCTGATCCCTTGCGGAGAAATCAGTGACCAGACCCCTTTGCCCAGCTGATGCCACGCTGTCCACAGTGACCAGACCCCTGTTGCCCAGCTGTTCCATAAAGGAGAGCCCAGCTGCTGCCCAGTGACCAGATCCTTGCCTCGCTGTCCAGAGACCCTGTTAGCTGTCCAAATTACCAAACTCAAGTGTATTTTGTAAGTATCTGTTACGCTTACCTGGTCTCTGCGGAGGCATTGGGGCACGGTTGCAGCCCTCCCTGGTGTTAGAACTCCCCCTTCTGGTTTCGTCCCCTGCGGATCAGCTATGGGCAGTGACAATTGGTGGCACTGCTCCAGCGTGGATATGGGAAAACGTGAATGCGCTGGTGGATGACTGTGGTATCTCCCAACCCCTTCGACCCAAGGTGCGATTTCTGTGGGCACGTACCAGCCCATAAGGCTCACCTGATTAATGTGAATGATGAGCTCTCCATCCTGCTACTTCTGGCAGGGGTGCTTGTTGGTGGAATCTAGTTCCTTCACTGATTCCTGAGTACTTGTCCAGTCCGGCTGCGACTAAGTTCTTCTTTCTGCTTTCTCTTAATGTCTGTTGTATTTTCCCTTCTTTCTGCTTTCTTTCAATATCTTTGTCTTTTCCCTCTCGATGTCTTGATGTTATTGCTCTCGATGTGGTTGTTTTGCACTGAATAATGTTTCTCTCTGTTTTATCCCAAATTGGTGGAAAGGCGGCCCAGCAATGGCTGTGGGGGCGCGGAACACAGCTGAGCGGAAGATGGATGTGACCGCAATGTTCAGCAGCAAACTTTATCTTTTGCCTTTTCTTTGCAGGTGCTGCTAGTTCGGATGAAGTGTGTCGTGCCACGGTGCCTGTATGATGTCTGCGTTCCGGGTTGTTTGCGGGTGAGCCACGTTGTCAGGAAGAAGATGTCTGCGCTCCGAGATGTTTGCAGGTGAACCGTGGTGCCAGGAGGATGATGTCTGCACTCCGAGATGTTTGCAGGTGAGCCGCAGCACCAGGAGGAAGCATGCAGGTAAGAGCAGGATTCTCCAGTGACAAGCAAGGATGCAGATGGCAGGATAACTCCAGGTAAGATGAATCCCAGGCGACAGTGAGCGTTACTGTCACGACCCTCGCCCAAAACCCCCTCTGGCAAACCCATTGGCCAGGTGGAGTCAGGAGTCGGGCCTCTAGAGCCTGGCATCCTCTTCAAAAGCCCTCATGGGGCCAGTCCTGGCGCCAGGCTCATGCACCATGAATAAACAATGTGCTTGGGAACTACTTTATTATTGTCAGCCAACATGGAGGCATCCACATAGCTTGGTTCCTAAGAACCAAGCTATGCGGTCTAGTGTTTTGGGTGTGGTAGCCTAGGGACTACTTTTCCTGGACTATTTTATTGGGGCTATTTAAACCACACCCGAGCAAGACAACACGCTTCGCATTACTTTGCAGCTTGCAACGTGACGCTGACCGTGTCCAGCTATTCCCTCGAACCTCGGGGAAGCAGAACCTGCAAGGAGACAAAAGGAATATCATTAGCAGCAGCATCTCACCTGCAGTCTTCATCTTTAAACACTCGCAGCTACTGAGAACAGCTTCCTCGAAGTTGCACGCCTCCCGGACAGAACGACATGAAAGAGGAAGATAGAGGCAACATTAAAGAAAGCAGTAGAGACATTTACAAATTACGAACTGCTCAAAAGGC
Organism: Ambystoma mexicanum; assembly: GCF_040938575.1. Taxonomy (NCBI): domain Eukaryota; kingdom Metazoa; phylum Chordata; class Amphibia; order Caudata; family Ambystomatidae; genus Ambystoma; species Ambystoma mexicanum. The sequence goes on from NC_090924.1 coordinate 1,287,916,281, forward strand.
TTACCTGGCTGGTCGCCTCTCGGCTGGCACCACTCCGGACATTCCACTCGCACTGAAGAACACCGCGACCTACAAGGAAGGAAAACACAGGTTAGCAAAGGCAAGACTTTGCAGCGCTACGCATAGCGCTTACTTACCACATCATGGCGCTCTTAATGCACCAACATTTACCAGCGGGGCTCAACCAAGCCAGTTCGCCGCGCTGAAGCTCTGCATACCTAAGGGAGAAAAAGAGATATTTTAAACAAAGAAAGGCATGCAGGATAGCAACAAAACTAAAGAACAGCAATAATACCTACCTGAACAATATCAAACGGGCCGGCGTCAGTGAAGTAACTGGACTGCACTCGCCCATGAGAGACAACGCGCCCCTGCAAAAAAGGCAGGACGGAGAGCACACCTAATTCTACCACAAGGCAGAACCTTCCCCGCAGACCACATCAGGGCAAAGCTGAGAAGAATACCAGTGAGTAACCCGGCTGGGTGGCGTCCCTGTGGATACCAGGTGAGCGTAACAGTTACGCTGCACGGAGGTGTAGAATAACGCAAAGCGTGTGCCTTGGAGTTGTGCTGGCTTTTATAGCTGAGCTCTTAAGGCCACGCCCCCTTAGCAAAGTTCTGCATGCCACACCCTGCCATGCCTAGAAGTTAGAAGATGCACGTGCAGATGCAGATGAAGATGGAGACCACACCCGGACTAGTTACACAAATGAGAGTTCTTGAGAGTATTCTTACTCATAATAAAAGAGTTCCTGTTTATTCTAAGCACTTCTGCCCATAATGGAAATGTCCTGTTTAAATCTTTCCAAGAGACTGGCGCCAGAGGCGCCAGGACTGTGTCCAACCAGGCCCCCCATGCATAAATGTCCCAAAGGGACGTGTTTGACCCATGATGCGCCCTGCTTCCTCCACTTGATGGCACCACTCTTGTGATCCTGGGAAAGTGGCCATGACAGTAGCAACCTCCTCAATACCCCAAAGAAAACTGCATACACCGCTCTGTTACCTTGAATTCTGTCCAAATCCTATAGCAAATCCTATAAGAACCCTAGTAATTTCCCAAATTGTCAGCATCCTCTGTTTATCTGTTTTGGGTTACAATCAAAAAGTTAGCAAGCCCTGGGTCCTGACAGTCCTGACATTAGCGCAGCCCCGGATATTTTCCAGATCTAGCAACACCCGCCGCCATAGACCCACTAATAGGCACAGCCAGTTTGGCCAGCACGTGCATCCTTGGTCTTGCCAATAGAGCATTATTGTATTGTAGTGAGCGGTGTATGTGTGCCTGTGATAAAGCAGCTGTGGTTGCTCTAATAGGGAGGCGAATTGATGTGATGTTCCATTACCAGTTGGGATGCAGCTACGGTTCTAACCTACTACGTTAGACCACTACGGTTCTAGCCTGCGCAACATTGTTGGCGATTATGGCGATTATGTATACACTTATAGGTGGGCACCTATCAACTATGGAGATACGTTACTTCATTTGTCACTCGGAAGTCTGATGGTGGGCGTGTGGGGGGTTTGCACCATAGGTGAAACTGTCCTGCCATGGCAGTTGCAGTGTTAGAAGTATACCAAGTAGTGGTACTGTGACCCTGGGGGCATAGTAGGCAGGAAGGAGGCACTGTTCAACACATGTTTCAAGGTTTGCAACCATGCTGGCTGACAGCCAATTGAGTTGAAACAGATTTCAGATTAGATGTAACTGCCACCGGGTAGTAAAGTGGAGAAGTGTGCTTTTACTTCAAAAAGAACAGTTCCAGAATGGTAGCAAAAAGTAGCACAACTGTTAGAAGTAAAAAAATTTTTAAAAGTAGCGGAGCGCCGCTCCCGACCCGGCCCGCTCACTTCGACCACTGGGCAGTTGATTCAGATTCTGCCATGACGTCACAGCAGGGGAACACAGCATCTGAAAGCAAAATAATTGCTAATGCATACAAAACATTAACACGTGACATCTCTAATTAAACACTGCTGCGTATAGCTCCTGTTTTCTTACCAATCACTTGAATTTCTAACTTCCAGCTCAAAAGTGTATAACTTGCCTTTTAAATAGATTCAGTTCTAGACGCCCCTTTTCTAAGCAATATTTAACGTGAAGGCATACTATTGTATTCGCAAAAGGTCTGTTTACTTACCACGGTGACAAACTTCAGCTTGCGTGCTGTGCTTCCTCCCTGAAACAGAAGAAACACAGTGCACACGAAGAGCCAGGCGCAGGCTGAGAAAGCACCAGGGAGCTGCATCTTGAAGCTTCTCATCCTGTCTGAGCCCAGCCTTAAACGGTACGCTTCGTAAAAACAGAAAGGAGGAGGGGCCAGTGTCTACATAAATAATGGCATTGCTATGCTGCTATCGCACTCTCTCTCTCTTTTTCTGGGTCTCTCTCTGGACTAGAGGCGTGTTCTATTTTCTTTTACTTTCGCTTTTACAACTGCTTGGCAAGGTACTGTGGCATGCTTGAAGGAATGAAGACAATGTCACCTGGCACATACCCAGACATGCCAACATTCCGAAGACTCACCTGGGCGGGAGATTTCATCAGAGAAATCGGGAGTCGCACATTTTCCCATAGGGATGCATTGGGGCTGGAAGTATTTTAGGTGGGAGAACGTGAAAAATAGCAATATTTTTTCACGAAAAGTCGGGAGTATCCTGCCTAAATCGGGCGGGTTGGCATGTATGCATACCATGGAGCTCATTTTTAGTTTGGCCTATTGTGCGCCACCTATTAGCCAACACTATTGCATTAGATTACAGTTAGGTGGGAGATGGCATGTGAGGAGGGATACACAGCTTGTAGGTGTTGTTTGGCTATTTACCCACACATTGGGCCTCATTACGATCCTGGCGGTAGAGTGATAACAGTGCCGGTAGTGCTGCCGGTGTCATTATCACTCTACCGCCACATTACGAGTTTGCTCGCGGGTGCAGCTCTGTACGCCTGGTCAGACCAGACGTGCAGCGCGGCACCCGCTAGCAGAACAGGATGGTAGCAACGGTTTGGTTATTAACGGGACCGTTTTTACCATCCTCCCCATTCCCTTTGAGCCCTATGGGGGCTGAAATAGGAATGGGGACGTACCGGGTCTGGGTCCCGCAAATGGGAATTACCGGGCCCGCCAAGGTCGGAATGGCCCAGTAATTCCCATTTTCTGGGACTCGGACCCGAGTTTGGGGGTAGCCATGCCGGTAAAAATTGACTGCCCATGATCATACCAATCCCTGTGGCCATTCCCACTACCTGCCCCTAACCGCCAAAAACACACCTTCGGGGAACCCTTTGAGCTCACTCTATCAGGCAGTAAGACATTACTTTATAAACTTGTAATGCGCTTTAATGGACCCGCAGGCATAATGGCGCGGACTAGACACAAACAGATACTTATATACAAATAGCCAGAACACAGTGGCGTAACACAAGATGTGGGGGCCACCCTGCGAGCCATGCTGAGGGGGCCCCCCAACTCAGCAACGAATCAAGAGTCACGCCACACTCTGGGCCAGCATAGATTATCACACTTGCGCAATACGCACAAACGTGCTGCTGAACGGATATGCCGCACACTGCACTAGGAGAAAGATATACATATGTGTTTCAATATAACATACAGCACACTGTCTGAGAAAAATTGGCTAAAAAGCCAGAGTGTTTGCAATTGTTTTGTAGGGTAACACCAATCCAATAGATGCAAGTCACCAACAGAGCACAGGAACATAAAAGCTTTGCTGTTAAAAATGCCATGCCACAATGAAAACATGTCCAACTGGCTGCATAACGTAGACCAGTGTCGACATGTAATAACAATAAAGTAAAGATTGCCAGGCCACATTTAGACATATCTAGACTGGTTGCACCAAAATGGCAGTCAAAGCAATAACACTCATCAAGAACTGAACACACATTCAAGCCTGTGTCTCTGTGGCCTCTAACAACACGGCCAAACTCTTTAAAATCTGAAAAGAACTGGTCAATCCTGTTGAGGTCTTTACATCTCCTATTCCCTCCCAGGCCCTCTGTATGGCTCTGTCATCTCACTTCTACGCTAAAACGCAGGACATCCTGTCCTCCATCTCCTCTTCCTCTCCCTCTTCCTCTCTCGGCCCCCCTTTGGCCATCTCTACCTCTCTTCCTCCTTTCTCCTCTTTCTCTCTGACAACACCTGACGAGGTTTCCAGACAAGTCTGATCTATGAAAGTGTCATCCAAACGGGTGCTCTCCTGCTCCACCAGAACCATCAAGAACCATATTGACACCCTCGCTCCAGCCTTGACCGATTTCTGTAATCACTCTTTCCCCTCTCCCGTTAAGCACTCCCTTATGCACCCACTCCTCAAGAAGCTTTCTGCCGATCCTGCCTGCCTGGCAAACTATCGCCAATCTCCATCACCCCTTTCCTGGGCAAACTGTTGAAAAAGCTGGCCATCTCCCAGCTTACTCTCCACACAGAATCTGTTGGTTGTCTCCATGACCACTAGTCTGGCTTCAGTGCCAGAGACACGGAAACTGCTGTCCTGAACACCTGTGAAGTTCTGCTCTCTAATTTGATTACAGCATTCCTTCTGTCCTCATCCTCCTTGATCTTTCCTGTGCTTTCGACACAGTCAACCATGCTATCCTGATCAATCCTGATCAATCGATTCCAGGAGAACCTGAGCATCACGGATCAGGCCCTTGAGTTGCTGACCGCCTTCCTCTTGGACTGCCCCTCCCAGGTCCAACTTGGTCCCTTTCTCCCAACTCCATCCTCTCACTCTGGTTTTTCAACCTCTATGTGGCCCCTTTGACCCACCTGATCTCTACATTCTCCTCTAACTTTCAGTGTTATGCGGATGACACTCCGCTTTCCTTCAGGCTCCCCTCAGACTCCTCTCATCTCTCGCTCATTCCCGACTGTCTATCCGCGATTCAGGATTGATGTGCCTCCAACTATCTCTGCCTTAATGTCAGTAAGATGGAGATCCTTCTCATTTAGAAGCCTGCCCCTGCTTTCCCTCTCTCACTCTGGCCGCCCGCCTTGGGCCCTCTTCCTGCGCCTTCCTGTGAGGCAAACAACACTGGTGTCATCTTTGACTCCACTCTCTTTCTCTCTTCACATCTCAGACATTGCCAAGAAGTCCCACTACCAGCTGCTCCTCCTCAAAGGGACTCTTCCCTTTCTCACTTTCCCCCAGAAGCTCACTGTCTGCAGAGCCCTGGTTCTCTCTAGGCTGGACTACTGCAACAGCTTCTTTCTCAATCTGCCTTCCTCTACTATCCAGCCCCTGCAACTAATCCAGAAAAGGACTGCTAGACTTATCCTTGGCCTCAAGCACAGGGATCGTATCTCACCAGCCCTGAAATCTCTCCACTGGCTCCCAGTTGCTGCAAGTATCAAGTTCAAGGCCCTTTGCATTGTCCACAAGGCTTTCTGGGCCCGGGGCCCGCACTACATCCAACACTCTCTTCCAAAATATCTTCCTTTTCAAGCCCTTCGCTCAGCTACCTACAACTCTTTAAGGGTTAGACACTTGTCCAGGAAGAGAGTGGGGGGGGTAGATCTCTCTTCTCTACAGGTGCCTCCCTCTGTAATAGCCTCCCTGCCCCTCTCAAGCTTTAGCAGACCACCTGAAGTTCTGGAAGCAGCTCAAAACTTTCCTCTTCTCCTCTGCTTTCTCTCTCTCCCTCCCCTGCTGGCCAACCTGACCTACCTGTCTGCTGTACCGACTGGTTGCTTGGCTACCCTCAGAGTCTCACTGAGTCGAGACTCTTTCTTGATCAGTCACCCTTGCACTGCACTGCACTGGTCCTACCATGCACTTAGGGGCTGTAATTGTAACCCTACAGTCCCTTGTTCTCCTTGCACTACCCAGAGCTGTGCTGCCCTGACAGCACTTACTCAGAGCATTGCTGCCCTGTTTTTCCCCTCCCCTCTCCCTTGCACTTCCCCCGTCCCTTTCCCCTTGCGCTTCTCGTTATCGCACTTGCACGATCTGAATGACACAAGGCTTAGTAAGATGGTTTGTCTTGTCCTCCCTCTATCTTCCATCCCCTGTCTTGTCGCCCCTAGAAACACTTGTGTGCAGGTGCGTTATAAATGACTTATATCATATCATTTGATCACAGATGCCCAGAAAAATATACAATGCTGCAGTGAGAAACGGCTGACTGGCAGCACCCAAATGGCAGTCTAGCCAGGTAATTCACTTAGCAGGACTGCTTTATCATAAATGCCCCATTAAAAAAAAGTCATACCAAACTGAGGAATGACTAAACTGGCTGCACCAAAATGCCTCTCTAGCCACTAATACCACATATCATGCCTGCTTAGCCTGGACATGGACAGCCATTATAATTTGTCGTATAATCCTGCCCCTCCCACACATCCCCTCTCCCTCCCACCCCAACCTCCAAAATCAGCTCCTTGGCACAGAATTACCTCCACATCCCTCTTCCTTGCCCCAGATTTTACGGTTGAGGCTCCTTGCCTCATAGGTAAGTACTGGGATGAGGAAGAGTGGAACTAGGAGTAATGAAGATTACAGGTAGCTAAATCAAGCATTACTTCCATGTACCTCTACCTCATCCCAGTACTTGTGTATGAGGCAGAGTGCCTTATACACAAGTACTGTCTCATACACACTGGGACGAGGAAGAATAGGGCTAGGAGTGATGAAAATTACCAATAAGTAATACAGGCTTGCAACACCATTGAGTTGACTGGGATTCAGCACTCCCCCCCCCTGAAATGTTGGGCTATGTTGACCAGACCTGGCTGACCTTCAGAGCAGTTGCCAGACAGAAAAGGACACAGATGTTAAACGGCACCTGGGTTTCTCTATTAACAAGAACCCACCAATTACTAACATAAAGCAATTCACTGTTAGTACCTGCATTCAAATGCCAATTTTTTTAGGCAATTGAAATCGTGATGTGGGTTTAATACTTGCATGCCAGGGGAGTGATTGGAAGGGTAGAGAGGGAACAGGAGACCACTCATTCTCACAGCAGTCCATAAGTGGGTGCTTTAAACCTTAAAGGAGAGAGTTAACTTCTTGTAACATTGAAGCTGCACTAGAATAGTCTCATAAAAATGCATAAAGAAATTAGATGACCCAAACAAATAAGTTTGCCCCTCCCCCACCGCCCATGAAGTTGGCACCCCTCCCAACATTTGAAGGGTTAGCCCCCGAAATGTAGGTTTTGTTGCGCCCCTGAACGCAAGCACACACACCCTTCACCATATACGCACACGCACACCCAGCCATCCATACATTTAAGTGTGCACTCTTTCACCATACTGGCACACCCAGGCATCCATCCATACATTTAAGTGTGCACCCTTTCACCATACAGGCATTCCCAGGCAGCCACCCATAAAATTACGTGTGCACCCTTTCACCATACAGGCACACACACCCAAACACCCACCTATACATTTAAGTGTGCACCCTTTCACCATACACTCACACAGGCAGCCACCTATACATTTAAGTGTGCACCCTTTCACCATACAGGCACACCCAGGCAGTCACCCGTATACTAAAGTGTGCACCCTTTCACCATACACTCGCACAGGCACACATCATGGGGTTGAGGGGAGCCCTAACACTTAAAATAGAAATTGGGCCTCATTACAACTATGGCGGACTGTAAACAACGATGCTGGTAAGCCCTCAGCACTGTCGTTTCCGGGTCGGCATGTTACAGCTCTGCGGACGGTTGCCGTCCTGTCCGATAGGTCAGACCTGCCGGGCAGAATGGCACCCACCCGCATAGTTTTCACGGAAGCACCGGCACCGTTATTAACGGTGCCGGTGCTTCAATGGTCCCCATTCCCATAGAGTCCGATAGGACTTTATGGAAATGGGGACTTACCATTTGCCGGCGCCTGACTTCCCAGACCGCCGGGGTTGTAATCCCCCGGTGTTACCGGGAAGTCGGGCGCCTGTAAATCATTACGGGTCTGGCGGCAACCTGCTGGTAGCAATGGCACGGTTGTCGCCAAACCCGTAATGAGGCCCATTGTTTCTTTTTGAAGTCACTCTGACTCCATAAAGACATTATTTCTGTTACAGAAATAATTTCTTTATAAATGCAGAGGGAATTCAAAAAGAAAAAAAGAAAACAAAATTAGCACATGGAAGCTCCCATAGACGGAGTCCTGTTTAGCGAGTATGCTGGGGGATCCCACAATCATTATCTCGGTTTTAGATCTATTAAGGGCTAGACCGTTCACAGCCATCCAGTTTTCGATACAAGTATAGGCCTTGTTCAATCTGGCTTCGTCTAATGCATAGGTTCCTTCCAATGGGATGACACACTGGGTGTCATCTTCAAAGTTGTCGGTGAACCAGATCCCTTCCTGGTCCAGCATGTGAAAAAATAGGACAGTGAAAAAGAACACACTTTGGCCTGGTAGAGTTATTTCTAAGCAGTCTGCTGAGAGACAATGGGTTTATTGCAGCAGTAAATGTCAAATGGTGTAATAAACATGTCTTAACCAAGTGCGCCTTCAGCAAATTGATGATCTGTTGCTTGCACTGACCCTCAGCCCCAACAGAACCCCCCTACAATGAAAACTGTATTTCAGCAGTCACCCAAAAACGGTAGTGTATTTGTCTGCTAAGCACATGAGGTGGCAAGCTTTAAACATTGCCACTACACAGAATGGCTGCATTTTGTTTTCTTCAGGTGAATCCAGAGAGAACAACTCCAATTCAGAATGGCTGTACATTGCTGTTTTTGCCATTTAAACATTCACGGCTGCAATGACCTGCATTTGGAACGACATCGTATGGTGCAACTTTCATTTCAAACATCACACAGTTTTGCTCTAGTAAAACACAGCCCTGTCTGTGTATTTCATTTTGAACACCATCAAATAAGGCCACCCCTTTCAGAACGGCATTGTTTCTTCAGGAAAGTCCATGAAAAGCAAAAGAATTCTGCTTTAAGTATGAATGACTCTGATTTACTTTTTGAAATAAATCAACACGCGCAAAAGTACTTAAAAGAAAAGATGTTCTTTCTTGCTGCATGTCAATTACCGAGAAACTATTTTCAGCATATCTCTACTCCAGACAGTGACCAGATCTTTTAAGAACCTTTCAGAAAGTTAAATACAGCTGAAACATATGAGGAAAAGCATACGTGTGTAACCTGCTTTTGCAAAGCAGGGAAAATTACATTTGTAAAATTAAAGGTGAAATAACACTGTAGCTCATACAGAAACACAATTTTACGTGTGGGGAGAGGTGCTGCAAAAATGTCAATATTGTGCCCTGTTCCCCCCCTCCACCCCCAAAAAGACAAATCATCCTGGCTGAGGCCAGGAATTCCTGTCAAATCAGTATAGCAGAAAGACTAATTTTGCACCGCCAAGGGAATGAATCGTGCTGGGGCATGTGCTCTGTTTCCATGGACTTGAAGTGTGATAATTACAGGCTATCCCAGACTTCCCGGCAGAACTGCTCCCAGGACAAATGATGGGGGAAGCCCTGTGTGTTGGCCTCAGAAGTGTGAATTCCTCTACATTCAAACTGGAGGACTTCAAAGGGGGAGTCATGGCAACCCTTGTGCAAGCTGACATAGGGAAAGACAGTTGGGCTGGGGGTTGGAAAGACCGCCCACATTTGGGACACATCCAGCCCATTTGATTTAAAGACCTTTTCATATTAAGATATTTCCCTCATGCCCTGAATAAGCAGTACTGCTATATTATGTCAGTATTTTATGCGTGTTATGGACAAACCCAAAGAGACTTGGGTTTGTGTGAAACCCAAAACTTGTTCCTATCATGTGGTGAAATTAAATGGCAGAAAAAATGTATTTTGGTGTGAATCATAAATGGCGCAGACATGAAACTTGAGGAAAATATGTCAAATGCTAGTGTGCATTTGTGTAGACATTTGCAGAATTGTAAATATTATATTTTTCATAAAAACAGCGAAATTGACCCAAGTACAAGGCAACATCGCACAGAATTGGCATTAAAACCAGCATATGCCTTGTAAAATATGGGATCTGCCTATCTGATTTTTGTGATGGTGATTATTGCAGATATAGGGCCTCATTACACGGATGGCGGAGAACCATGGCGCTATTAGCGCCATGGTTCATGCCGGTAAAATACCGGCACCGCCTTGGCGGAAAGGGGAATTACCGCACCATTCCAAGGTTTGCGGGGCGGTAAATCCCCCTTCCACCATTGCCCTTCCCCATTCCCATTTTTGCCCCATAGGGCATAATGGGAATGGGGAAGGCGCTAATTACGGTACCGCAAATTGCGGTACCGTAATTAGCTCCCTGGGTCCCTTTGCGGGTTGGTTTTTAACGCCTGCGTAAAGCAGGCGTTAAATCCCCCAACCCGCAAAGGGACCTCGTAGTAAGGCGGTAAGGATTTACTGGTACCGGTATTTTACCGGTATCGGTAAATCCTTACCGCCATCCGTGTAATGAGGCCCATAAAGTTGTATTCCGTAACTCCTTTTGTGAGAAATTAAGCTTGGTGGGGAGGTCACTTCCTTCATTCCAATCAGCACAGAGGGAGGAGGCGATACTAAGAGCCTGACCTATCCTAGACAAGAGGTAGAGAGGGAGGCATAGGGATATTCAACATTCAAAAAATTCACCCTGCAAGATTCCAAGACTCCAGAACCAGGTCCAGAGGTAGCTGACCCAGATACAGAACCACCTATCCGGAACCTCCTATCCAGAACCACCTATCCAGAACCAGATTAATCCCAATAATTCAGGAAGAAAGGAGGAAAGACTGCTGATCCCATGGGGAGAATCCAATGACCAGACCCCTTTGCCCAGCTGATGCCACGCTGTCCACAGTGACCAGACCCCTGTTGCCCAGCTGTTCCATAAAGGAGAGCCCAGCCGTTGCCCAGTGATCAGACCCTTGCCTCGCTGTCCAGAGACCCAGTTAGCTGTCCAGATTACCAAATTCAAGTGCATTTTGTAAGTATCTGTTATGCTCACCTGGTCTCTGCGGAGGTGTTGGGGCACAGTTGCAGCCCACCCTGGTGTTAGATCTCCCTCTTCTGGTTTTGTTATGGGCGGTGATAATTGGTGGCACTGCTCCTGCGTGGATATGGGAAAACGTGAATGTGCTGGTGGATGACTGTGGTATCTCCCAACCTCTTCGACCCAAGGTGCGATTTCTGTGGGCACGTACTGGCCCATAAGGCTCACCTGATTAATCTGAATGATGAGCTCTCCGTCCTGCTACTTCTAGCAGGGGTGCTTGTTGGTGGAATCTGGTTCCTTCACTGATTCCTGAGTACTAGTCCAGTCTGGCTGCGACTAAGTTCCTCTTTCTGCTTTCTCTCAATGTTTTTTGTCTTTTCCATTCTTTCTGCTTTCTTTCAATGTCTGTCTTTTCCCTCTCAATGTCTTGATGTTATTGCTCTCCTTGTGCTTGTTTTGTACTGAATAACGTTTCTCTCTGTTTTCTCCGAAATAGTTGGAAAGGCGGCCTAACAACGGCTGTGGAGTCGCGGAACGCGGCTGAGCGGAAGATGGATGCAACCGCAATGTTCAGCAGCAGGTGAGTGATGGCTTTAGGGAAGGCGCAAGGTTTTAATGGCAGCAAGGCCTTAACGTAATGTCTGTTAAGTGTCTAACTTTATCTTTTGCCTTTTGTTGGCAGGTGCTGCGAGTTCGGATGGAGTGCATTGTGCCGCGGTGCCTGGATGATGTTGTCTGCCTTCCGGGGTGTTTGCCGGTGAGCTGCGTTGTCAGGAAGATGTCTGCGCTCCGAGATGTTTGCAGGTGAGCCGCGGTGCCAGGAGGATAGCATTCAGGTAAGAGCAGGATTCTCCAGTGACAAGCAAGGATGCAGATGGCAGGATAACTCCAGGTAAGATAAATCCGAGGCGACGATGAGCGTTACGCTGCATGGAGGTGCAGAATAATGCGAAGCGTGTGCCTTGGGATTGGGCTGGCTTTTATAGCTGAGTTCTTAAGGCCACGCCCCCTGAGCAAAGTTCTGCATGCCACACCCTGCCACTCCTAGAAGTTAGAAGATGCACGTGCAGATGCAGATGAAGATGGAGACCACACCTTGACTAGGTACACAAATGAGAGTTCTTGAGAGTATTCTTACTCATAATAAAAGATTTCCTGTTTATACTAAGCACTTCTGCCCATAATGGAAATGTCCTGTTTAAATCCTTCCAAGAGCCTGGCGCCAGAGGCACCAGGATTGTGTCCAATCAGGCCCCCCCATGTATATTGTCCCAAAGGGACATGCGTGACCCATGATGCCCACTACTCCCTCTACTTGATGGTACCACTCCTGTGATCCTGGGAAAGTGGCCATGACAGTATCAGCCTCACCAGTACCCCAAAAAAACTGCATACACCACTCTATTACCTTGCATTCTGTCCAAATCCTATAGCAAATCCTATAAGAACCCTAGTAATTTCCCAAATTGTCAGCATCCTCTGTGTATCCTGTCCTTAGAAGAATCTGTGTCAGTCTCTGTGTTAGCATAATTCTTTTCAAATCATTTCAGTTACCTGTGTAAGTCCTTAGTACCTTTTTTGAGAAAAAGTTATTAATTCCCCTATAAAGAGGAATGCGGTGCAAGCTGGTTAAAATGGCTAATTAACCCACTTGCTTGCAGTGTCTTTCTTTAATAGTCTAACCACTAAAATATAGTCTCAGTAGAACCTGTCATTGTACTATCAAAACCGATTTTACCCGTGTAATTGTTTTCTTAAAAATATCCAATTTAGATTTGTTATAGAGAAACCATATTGTCACACCATAAAAAGTTATCCTTGCACTTCATTATGCCATCTGCAATGTGCCTTTGTTCCCCATCATAAGAACCGATTTCCGATTTTTACTGGTAGCCTATTTTCATAGTTGTTTGCTTGTTTAACGTCTGTGTAGGAAAATAAATTGCAATTCTGCCTCTTGTGATATTGCTGCACTGTTTCCCTTCCCAGTGGCTTGCCCGCTTCCTTGCCTCTTTAGTACAGCCACACAAATTCCTATCCTATCTCTTCTACCGCAAATCTAAACTGACATCCAAGTATCTAGTGAACTCTGTGTATGAACTTTTGCTCCTTTTTCAAGGTTTTCATTTTAGTTTTGGCCACCCATTTAGGGATGGTAGGTCGAATTTGAAAACCGATTTCTCCATCATATTACTGACTCCATGCCACTCCCCTCAGTCCACACAGAATTTAGTCAGCATGTGTTTGGGGGAGTGTTGCAGGGGGAGTGCATGACAGAAGTACCATCCATGAGTGGGACAAAGTGATCTTGCTTCCATTCAAATGTATGTATTGAATGTCAGAAAGTTAAATTGATTGTATTGTAACATTTCGCTGTATATTATCACCACACTGGTGATTGCTGCCCTAAATTTGATTTGTTTGATTTTGCATTTGAATTTAAAAATAAATAAATATTTAATTATTACAAACCAGTCTGGTTTATGGTCCATTACGACACGGGGTGTTTGTTGAGGTGGTCTGAGACGGGTTGGGTGCCTTCTCAAAGCAGAGTCCGATATAAATAAAGTTAACAGTGTTTTTATTGTGCACCACCTCACTTGCCAGTGGAAAGGGACCTGTTCTGGAGTGTGCTGTATCATTAATTCCGTTACACAGTGGGGACTCGTTTGCCGGGATTAAGATAAGGGTTTCCACCGTGACAGCTTAACACAGCAGGCTAACGCAGGAAAGGTAGTGATACTTTTGGTGGTTGGAATACTGTTACACTGTAAAAACGCCATCCCAAAACTTAGACCCTAAGTATCAGGCCTGTGTGTAAAAATTAAGTAAAAGTAACCCTGAACTAGACAAAAGCAGAGTACAGGTTTGTTCATATATACATAATTTAATAAAGGAAGAACATTTTCATAATGAGCACCATTGAGATCAACATGGCTAGGCAGCACCTTCTGTCCAAACTATTCATTAGAGGGGAATGGGCAGGGCAAGATCAGGAGGCCCGGCTATTAGACATGATGAACAGGTCGTCTCCATAAACATGGATGTGTGGCGGGACAGTGGCCTATTGCATCTAGCCCTCACTGAGTTTTATATGACTCAGAATATCAAAGAGGAGCAGCTTAAGTTGGTCCAACTTACTGCGTATATATATTTCCACCTGATAGTCATAGAAGAAAAGTATCGAGAAAGTGAAATCTTTGCACAAAACCAGTCTGAGCTCGTAAACCAAATCCAGAGTGAATTAAGACAGGTAGAAGAAAAATTGCAAAAGAGCCAAAATTCTGAGGTAGAATTTGAAAACCACATCAAACAGTTAAAAGAGGATTTGGCAGTACAGCAACAAACCAACGCATAACAAGAGGCCCAACTAGCTACCTTAAAAGAAGAGTGTCAGGAAAAGCTTGATTCCCTGAAAGAGAGTCAGGAAAAGTTAAAGCAACAAATAAAATACAATAGACTCTGCTTAGAGGACATAGATGCTCTCCAAAAACAGATTGAGAAATTGGACGATGAGAACAGTATGTTAATCATTAAAGAAGTCCATTCCCAAACAGAATCTGTCCTAGAACGCCAGCAGTTAGGCACTGTAAAACAACAAAGAGCTGAACTGACTGAAGAGATTAGCACCCTGTATCAGGAAAAGGATGCCCTAGGCCAGGAAGTGTGCATATTAAAGACCGACCTGGAGAGAAGGGAGTCAGACTTTCAGAGACTGATTGACCTAAAAGCACAGTACAAACATTAATGGGACTTAGGAAACAAATGGAACTTGATCTAGAGCAGGCCATAGAGGCCCAAAATATGCAGAGAAAGGAAATTCATCTCCTGCAGCAACAATGGTCTTAGTGTTTCCAGGACATGCAAGAAGCACAAAAAGACAATGAGGCCCTCTGTGATGAGAACAGGGGACTCCAGAGCCAGGGAGCAGCTCAATAGACGGTAATAGAGGCAGATCAAGCCCTGATAGCTGAGCAAGAGGCTCATGCCTTTGCCTACAATTAGGAGATAGGGGCTGAGAGGGAGAAACTTGAGCTGTTAGAAAAAGAGTATGCTAGGCAGAATCAAAACCTGAGGGACCCTGATCCAGTAGAGAGGGACAGGGCCACCCCTTATCACAGTGTGATACTCTCTGTACCAAGGGCCTCAAACCCATTTACCCCCTTGTATACCTAATACACCGCTCACTTCATGCCTACAGGTTCACATGAGCCAGAAACCATGAGGCGACCAGACTTCAATAGGCCTAACATAATTGAGCTGACAGGACAGCACCCATCAGAGACTGATTGATGGACGGGTGTCCCTGTTCAGGTTCAAAAATATTATGGCAGAGGGATCTGCTCAGGAAAGCTCATACGAGGAGAAAATCAGGGAGCTAGACCTGCAGAAACATCACCTACAAAGGGACCATTTGGTTCGCTTTGCAGAAAATTAAAAGCATGAATTGAGGCCCCAAAACAGTATTCTAAAAACCTCCACCAAATCAGAGCAGAGGGGGGATTCTCCACCAACCCTGGGAGCAGGGAGGAGTCAGAAGACTACTCTCCTGTGCGAATGAGGGAGTCCAAGGGGAGTGACCCAGAGAACCCAAAGTACAACAGGGGAGAAGGAACAAGGCCCCACCATTCTGAGAGAAAATCACAAGCTCAAAGAATCATGGAGTGCCTAGAAGATAAAGAGGGGACCTCAAATAGCAGCAGCTCTGATTCCAAGGGCAAATGGACTCAGGTAAAGTGGCAAAAGACGGTTAATAAACAAAAGAGAGCTCTGGTGAAAGACCCCATTAAACAGATTAAAGCTATTAGGAGTTTCATGACCTTGTACCACAAGAACGCCAAATATTCTGTCTGGGAGGTTCTGGAGCTTTAGGAACAGATGATGACCTCTTTTGACATAAAAAGTAATCAGAATTGCATAGAATTTGCCAAATGGATGTTCTCTCCAGAGTATACCAGCTTATTTGCTGGGCTGGAAGACCAGAAGCATTCAAGGTGGTCAACCTATAAGGTGGCCATTTTGAAGCACTTCTCCACACACAGACACCCCCAGGAGGCCCACAAGGCAGCCTACAATCTGCAGTGTGGAGAGGATCAGGCCCCAAGAGAATTTGTGCAGGAGCTAAAACGGGCATTTGCGCAAACCACTAGGCGGATGTGCACGAATAGTAGGGAATTTATAAATACCTATTTTCACGCACTCCCAAAATATATTATGACACAACTGGTAAGAGATTTCCATGATGACAGGACCCTTGACTGGGTAATAGAGCAGGCTACCCGGAACTACAAGGTACAAAAACCTGTAGAAAACAAAAATACAACTAAAAACCCTAAACCAGCCAACACCCCTGCTGTCACCAAAGTGGCGGAGGTGAAGGTTGCCCCCATTTTGGACCTAGAAATGGGGGGGCCTAAAAATGCACCTTCCCAAAACCAACCCAATCAGAGGAAAAGAAGACCCTCTGATCAATCACAAGCAGGTGGTAGTCAGGTAGGGTATCCCACAAATATGCCCCCTAACATTGCCAGTTACATTAGCCCTAGGTATAAGGGCAACAGACCCATCTTGGGGTACCTGTGGACTCCCCCGGCCCAGGGGCAGGGGGATCCAACCAGGTGTGTACTGCCCCAGGAAACTTCCCTCCTAACTTCCCTCAGGAGGGCAGTAACCTTCCAAATTCTGGGTTAAGTGTTTTCCCTAGGTACCCTCAGAACCCCAAAATCCAGGATAGCCCTCCTTACTCTCCCTGTTTTCAGGCATCCAGACCACCAAATCGGGAGAGGGTAGGCCAATGGTGGAGGGCTACCAGGAAAACCCGCAGTACCCAGTTTACTCCGGGAGAAGGGATAGTTACCCTTCCAGAGAACAGCCTACATTTGATCCAAGACCCCCGTACCAGCCGGAGCGGGTGTCCCAACTGGAGCGCCAGGTCCAGAACGTTACCCAGGATCTGAGTCGCATGTTAAGGGCTCAGCAGAACTCTCAGATGAACATGGCGGCACAGAATACTGCAAATGAAGGGTCTGGCACCCAGGAACAATGACAGGGGGAGAACCCCGATAACCCACCAGTTCCAGAGGAGGAGGCACAGGAGGAAGGGGTGTGCAAAGCCCTTAGAGGAAGCTTCCTGCCTCACCCGTGAAACGCCCCTGGGCAGCCCGGAACCGGAACTAAAATCTCCTGCCCCCGAAAATCTGCAACCCAGGGAACAGAGGGTGGGTAGGAGAAACAAAGAGACCAAAAAGGCCCATTTTGTGGAGGAAGTCAGTATCCTCCAGTTTGAAGGGGAAGAATCCTTGGAGGATTCTGGGAAGAAAGTCTTCTCCTTCAGGGACGGGAGAATTCCTCCCAAAGAAAAATGGGTCCCAAGAGACCAGAACCCAGACTGGATAGGCGCGTGGACTGATTCAGAATCACCCATCCCTGAACCCCAGTATTGTTATCCAGAGAACATAATGGTGAAGGGGGGATCCTTCCCACAATCCAATTCTGGTGACTGCCTCCAAGAAGGGGGAGGCAGCCCAGGATCAGAGGAAAAAGAGGATTCCCAAACTTCACAAATCAATTTTGGTGACTGCCTCCAAGAAGAGGGGGCAGCCCAGGATCAGAGGAAAAAGAGGATTCCCAAACTTCACAATCCAATTCTGGTGACTGCCTCCAAGTAGCGGGGGCAGCCCAGTATCAGAGCAAAAAGAGGATTCCCAAACTTCACAAACCGATTCCGGTGACTGCCTCTAAGAACGGGGGGCAGCCCAGGATCAGAGGAAAAAGAGCATTCCCAAACTTCCCAAATCAATTCTGGTGACTGTCTCCAAAAAGGGGGGGACAGCACAGAATCAGGAGTGAAAGGGGAGTCTGAAACTCCCCAAATATCAGAACAGCAAATTTTGTTTTCAGATTCCCAAACTCCGACAAAGAATTCTGTCCAAAATCCCACAATGTCGGAGTCCAAGATAAAGAAATTAACAGCCCAGCTTGCTCAAAATGCCCATTACCTTTGCCCACTGGAGGAGAAAGAAGGTAGATTCTTTGTCCCCGTCCCATTGCAAGGGCAATGTGCATTTTTTGCACTGGTGGACACCGGATCCCAAGCCACTCTTCTGTCTAAAAGGACCTTTGATCAGCTAAATTCAGGAAGGGGGAGAGATACCAGATACCTCTCAACCCTCTTCCTGGACAACTCTAGAACTTCGACGGGAATTAAATTCCCATTGAGGGGACTGCTGATTTGGAAATTAAAATTGGGCGACACCAGGTGAAGCACCAGGTTATAGTCATGACGCCCTAGGGAACCCCCTGTCTATTAGGGACTGACATCCTTCGCAAGTTGTCTCTCCTAATAGACTGTGTGAACAAGTTACTCTGGACTTAGGCTAACCGGCCAATAAAATTAAAACAAAGCATCAACTACGTCAGTTTAAATGGTACATGCCACATGGTTGAACACAAATCTGACCAGATTGAGTTTCATTTCCAAAACAATCAAATACCTGACGTTACAGTAATTGCTGTAGGACAACAAACTGGTGATGGGAACTCCTCTCCATTCCTGAAAATCAACCTTCCTTCCAGTTTCAAGTGGCATTCCACACTGGAAGGAAATACCTTGAAATGTTATACCAATTCCCAATCTGAAAAGCCAAGTCCTATTGTCAAAAGTGATGAAAAACCAGCTCCAAGCGTGTCTGAGATTCAGAAGAGGGGCGAACAGCTGTTCCTAAAGAGCAAGTGGGAGTATAGGAGCACACCTAAAATATACTCGTTATTTTAAAGCAAAATTAATAGACCAGACTGGCTGATTTTCAGATATTCAAGGTGCGAGGGAGGAAATAAGGCCTTGGCATAAAAGCCCCGTTATATACATACACCAAAAAAAGGATCCAACAATAGGGATCCTCCTGTCTCTCGCACACTGTCAACAATCCACCAAAAATGGTGTTAGAAGGTTCTTGGTAGAAATCAATAAATGTAGGGTAAGGGATTCAATAAATATTGTTTCAAATATACATGTCAAGAAAAAAGAATTTCAAAGAGCGTGAATTTCATAAAACACACAAACGTTTTTTAATCACATCATGTGATCATAGGTAAACATATTCTTCTTGAATCCAAGATACGCAATACTGTGGCTTTAGGCATTTCGAGGGAAGACCCTCTTCTTCAGAAGCCTTACCTGGACTGTTGGTGATAAGTGGTTCATGTTGAAAAGGTACATTATCTGCAAGAAACCGAACATTAGTGGATATGGCTAAACAATAGATGAAAAACATAGTCAAAGTTTTTTTAGAATCTTTTACAGTTCTGAATTTT
Source organism: Ambystoma mexicanum (assembly GCF_040938575.1). Classification (NCBI taxonomy): domain Eukaryota; kingdom Metazoa; phylum Chordata; class Amphibia; order Caudata; family Ambystomatidae; genus Ambystoma; species Ambystoma mexicanum. The sequence continues at coordinate 1,287,935,554 of NC_090924.1, forward strand.
TGGTTTCTCATACTTTAGATCCATACGTGACTTTAACAGTGTATCCATTGATACTGATCTATATAGCATGCGAGTAAATACCAGTCTTTGCTTATGCAGGGTAAACACAAATCAAATAATCCAAAAAGTTATGTCACCCAAGTTTATAATGGTCCAAGGTTGTCTTTGTCCATGGGTGTTGTAAATGGCTACGCCAAATGGCATTGCGATAAGAAATCCCAAATTGATCAAGACACATAAATAATAGTACAGGATTATCAGGTAACTAAACCGGTCAAAATTAGATTGTCATGAAATAATAATGTAACCGGATATGGACTCACCTAATTAGGTAAAGTTAACATGTATTGTAGTGGGGTCAAAATAGAAGGCAGCAAGGGAAGCCGCAAGTCATTCAAATAAAAAGATCTCATGCATCAAGACCTATTAAAGAAAAATATATGTAGTTACCTGAGTCCATGAACTAGAGGAAAAATATCAGTGTCCAGTTATCAGCATAGTATTGTGTTATGAGAGCACCCGGGTGGATAACAGTTAACAGAAAGTATAAGTCCCATGGTGTGTAACAGGGCATCACAATCCATATTCCCATAGAAAGTTATTATGAAAATACGATGGAAGTACGGGTAGCACAATTCCACTCAACTCATGTAGAAAGTAATATTAGCAATTCAATGAGGTACCTGTAACACAGTAACTATATGTCATACCTTGAAAAGATATCCAAGGGCTGCATCAGTTTAGAAAGCTCACGTTCCTCCCCATTCAGTTAAATGAGGAGAGGGAGTCTGTTCTCGCCAGAGTTGGCCCAAATAGTGAAGAAAGCTTCATCAGTAAAGCGTTATTCAGGGAACTCCCAAAAGACCAGAAACTTCCCTCTGTTGAGTCAGTTTATCAGTGGGTATAGGGCCTGGAAACTCCACGTTCCAAACATCTTCTGCTTAGCAGTTGTATGCTAAAAATGTCTATCCCTGGTAAAAGCATAGAGCATAATTGTTGGGTCGTGCAAGGTGTTCCCTCTGCCTTTTACTTACCCAGTAACATTCTCAACCGACTCAAAATCAATTTGGATCCCAGCAATTGCCAACCCCGGTCCCAACAGGAGGGTAACCCCCAGGGCCCTGGCAATCCTAAAGAAAGCCTTCCGATCAGCCCCATTACTACCATAGGCCGTTGAAGTTCAAAAGTGGAGAGGAAGTCACCATCCCAGGCCTGCCCTACAAGATCCCCATCCCAAAGGAGAGCTGTCAGAAGATAAATGGGTTCACATCAATCAGTTAAAAAGTTGTCACCCGTAACGCCTGGAACGCCAGATTTTTCGAGCGAGATGAGTCATAGTCCTCTTACTTTCTTCAAACCTCTCAACTTGAGAGGTAAGCTAGTTAACCATTTACAGCCATATCTTGCCACTCAGTAGTAAACTTTTCTTAGCACTTTCTAAGTCCAGTTATTTGTGTATGCTCGCTGATACTGCATGCTGAAACGTACCAACAATTTTATTCATCACGTATCTTGGAGATTTAATAGTATGTACTACATCACAGGCATTGAGGTTACGCCAGTTACAGATGAATATCCCATTTTTTACTTTAGGTGCTCCATACTCAGGAGAGGAGCATTTTTTCTAACCCGTGTGTGAGGAATTGGAACAAACCATATCACCATTTTCAGGGTAAGACAAAACTCCATTTATTCTACATTTAAGGTACGCCTACTCTAAACAACATTATTGTAGAGTTGTTTCAAAACAATATTACCTGTCACCGATTAATTTGGAGACGTGTAGTGAGAACACTATTACACACTGGCTACAGTAGAAACCTCTAAATCTAAAATAACTTTGACTTGCATGTCAGAATCTTTTGGATTGTACCTAGAATGATATATCAATACATATTCGAATAATAACAACCAATTGGTAATGTTGTGTATAGTTGAATACACCTATGAATGCTATGTTATGTATAGTTGAACACAGGATTGAAACACTTCCCGTTCATTTATGTTTTCCAGTTTAAACCATTCGGCTCAAGAAGAAGGGATATTTATCCCGAAACGCGTCAGCCATTTTCTGAATTGTATACATGGACTATCATTGCTTCTCAATATATTCTGTTGACAGCTAATTTGGTTTCTGCATTTTTAAGTCTAAATGATGAATTAATTGTGACTTCAATTAAAACTTGTTTGGTTTTTACTAAATGAATGATCATCTTTGTTGTTCTTATAATTACAGGCTATCCCAGACTTCCAGGCAGAACAGCTCCCAGGACAAAGGATGGGGGGAAGCCCTGTGTTTGGCCTCAGAAGTGTGAGTTCCTCTACATTCAAACTGGAGGACTTCAAAGGGGGAGTCAAGGCAACCCTTGGGCAAGCTGACATGAGGGACGAAAGTTGGACTAGGGGTTGGAAAGACCTCCCACATTTGGGACAAATCCAGCCCATTTGATTTAAAGACCTTTTCATATTGAGAAATGTCTCTCAATGCCCTGAATAAGCGGTGATATTATATTATACCAGTATTTCATGTGCATTATGGACAAACCCTAAGAGACTAAGCACTTGTTCCTATCATGTGGTGAATTTAAATGGCAGAAAAAATGTATTTCGGTGTGAATCATAAATGGTACAGACATGAAACTTGAGGAAAATATGCCAAATGCTAGTGTGCATTTGTGTAGACATCTGCAGAATTGTAGATATTATATTTCTCTTAAAAATGGCAACATCGCACAGAATGGCGTTCAAACCGGCATATTCCTTGAAAATATTGGATCTGCCTATCTCATTTTGGTGATGGTGATTATTGTAGACATTAAGTTGTATTACATAACTCCTTTTTGTGAAAAATTACACTTGTGGGACAAAAGGAATCATAAAATGCATACACCCAAGGTGAGGTCACTTCTTTCAATCCAATCAGCTCAGAGGGAGGAGGCGATACTAAGAGGCTGACCTATCCTAGGCAACAGGTATCCAGATTACTTCTGCCCATATTGTAAAAATGCTATGATGTTTCTCTGCCTATTTAAGAGGTAGACAGGGAGGCATAGGGATATTCAACATTAAAAAAATTCACCCTGCAAGATTCCAAAACTCCAGAACCAGGTCCAGAGGTAGCTGCTCCAGATCCAGAACCACCTATCCAGAACCTCCTATCCAGAACCACCTATTCAGAACCACCTATCCAGACCAGATTCATCCCAATAATTTAGGGAGAAAGGAGTAAAGGCTGCTTATCCCTTGGGGAGAATGCAGTAACCAGACCCCTTTGCCCAGCTGATGCCCCGCTGTCCACAGAAAGCAGACCCCTGTTGCCCAGCTGTTCTTTAAAGGAGAGCCCAGTCATTGCCCAGTGACCAGATCCTTGCCTCGCTGTCCAGAGACCCGGTTAGCTGTCCAAATTACCCAACTCAAGTGCATTTTGTAAGCATCAGCCTCCCCAGTACCCAAAAAAATAACAGCCTACACCGCTCTGTTACCTTGAATTCTGTCCAAATCCTATAAAAATCCTATAAGAACGGTAGTAATTTCCCAAATTGTCAGCATCCTCTGTTTATCCTGTCTTTAGAAGAATCTGGGTTAGTCTCTGTGTTAGCGTAATTCTTTTCAAATAATTTCAGTTACCTGTGTAAGTCCTTAGTACCATTTTTGAGATAAAGTAATGAATTCCCCTATAAAGAGGAATGCGGCGCGAGCTGGTTAAAATTGCAAATTAACCCCCTTGCGTGCAGTGTCTTTCTTTAATTGTCTAGCCACTAAAATATTGTCTCAGTAGAACCTGTCATTGTGCTATCAAAACCGATTTTACCCGTGTTATTGTTTTCCTTAACAAAATCCGATTTACATTTCCTATAGAGAAACCATATTGTCACCCCATAAAAAGTTATCCTTGCACTTCATTATCCTATCTGCAATGTGCCTTTGTTCCCCATCATAAGAACTGATTTCCAATTTTGACTCTTGGCCTATTTTCATAGTTGTTTGCTTGTTTAAAGTCTGCGTAGAAAAAGAAATTGCAATTCTGCCACGTGTGATTTTGCTGCACTGTTTCCCTTCCTAAAATCGATTTTTCTCACCTGTGTTCACGTTATTTAGTTTTCTGCCCAGTGGCTTGCCCGCTTCCTTGCCTCTTTAGTACAGCCACATCAATTCCTATCCTATCTATTGTACTGCAAATATAAACTGACCTCTAAATAACTAGTGAACTCTGTGTATGCAATTTTGCTCCTTTTTCAAGGGTTTCATTTTTGTTTTGGCCTCCCATTTTGGGATACTAGGTCGAATTTGAAAACCGATTTCTCCATCTTATGAAGGACTCCGTGCTACTCCCTTCAGTCCACACAGAATTTAGTCAGCAGGTGTATTGGTGAGTGTTGCAGGCAGAGTGCACGACAGAAGTACCATCCATGAGTGGGACAAAGTGATCTTGCTTCCATTCAAATTTATGTATCGAATGTCAGAAAGTTAAATTGATTGTAGTATAACATGTTGCTGTATATTATCACCACACTGGTGATTGCTGCCCTAAATTTCATTTTGCAATTGAATTTAACAATCAATACATATTTCATTATTATGCACCGGCCTGGTTCAGGGTCCATGGCATGGTGTGAGACGGGTTGGGTGACTTCTCAAAGCAGAATCCAAAATAAATAAAGTTAAAAGCATTTTTATTGTGCGCCTCATCCCTTGCCAGTGGAAAGAGTCCTGATCTGGAGTGTGCCGTGTCGTAAATTCCGTTACAGACTCTATGACCCGATAGTGCTTTCTGGGCTGCATCATAACAATTGGTACCAATTGCTCTGGCCTGTTGTGCTGCCTCTTTTATCATTCGGCTTACTCTTTTTGCCGGATTTCTTTCTAGTGTGACGAAGGTCCTGTACGGTTTTGAGTCTGGGTGCAGACGGATCTGGTGGCATCCATTTTTCAGCTCTAGCTTAGTGACTATGTTTGTGTTTGAGGCATAGGCGTATTTTCAAGCTGTCTTGTTTTTGTACGTACCACTAACTCAGGCAGGACATCTTTCTTTTAGATGAAAATGACACAGTCAGGGTGACTCATATGTTATGCCCTTCAGCTTATCTCATCTCCTTTGAAAATGGTGTCATGTGAGAGGAGCTGGTGGCAAGGTGGCACCATGTATTATCTACATGTACATTCCTTCTGCAGCTTTTGTGTATAAATAGGGCTGTGAAAATAACTGCACGGAGCACTTACTCTGTTATCTGTGTGTGGTGGTCGTTATCACAGAATGAGTGAGTAACCGCTTCTTTACAGACATTTCTCTTCAGACGGAAGATCGCAGATAATGTGAACCTGACAATGGTGTCTGTGTCCCGTATAACACAGGCCAAGCCAAGTTGCTGCTGGGTAAAGCAGGAAGGGTGTACTCCGGCCGGATAAGTCTCGCATCTGTTGCCTTCCCTGTTACTGTCGTGTGCGCCTTATTTTTAATACCTGCTATCTCTTTATTTACACAATGCACTCTCCAACCGAAGGGAATGCACCGGCAAAATAGGAGGAGTTTGTTATAATTAGCTAACCAATTTGGTTTAATAGTTTTCTCACTGCCTCTTCTGTCTCTAGGGCGTTTCTTCCACCAGTCCCTTCCCCTGTAGTCTCTGAGGTGTTTTTCGCCAGTCCCTTCCCTATTAATTAGGGGTAACAAACATCTACACATGTGTATACCCACTATCAGCATGACACTCTTGCTGGACAGATGGAGAGAGCATTTGGGGAGGGCTCAGTTAAATTTGTTGCTAAATGGCACAAACACACTGCTGGAGCTGCACGGGGGACTAAAGAGTTTCTGCAGATGGGCACCTTTCAGGAGGGCCACTTGAACTCTTTATTGTTCGAAAGGGTGTACCGATTTCTAGATCACCCTTCACTGAAAATAATTGAATTGTACTGTCAGTACTTTATTCACAAAGGTATTTTTTTCAAACATACTAAGTCTGAATAAGATAAATGCAAATATTGGATTCATTCAACAAAACCTTTTCTGTATTTGCTCCACAGATGGTACAGGCTTGTGGCCTATCAAGTGTTCTCATGGTGGATTCAGCAAGACTCTGCGTTTGACGAGTAATACCTGCGTGTGCGTTTCGAACCATTCATGAACAATTCCCTAGTGACTTTGGACACTACACAGGATTTATACAGACATTACCTCAACCACAGCAGTATAATTTGTAGTTGGTATATTCCATCAACCTTTCCTTTAAAAAGTGAAATTTTACTGTAAAATTTCACTTTTGATAAAAGATATATAAATAAAATAATTTTGCATTGGATTTTTTCAAATTATTTCAATTTACTATGTGTTTCATTGAAAGTTTTCAGTTTTTCTTTCAAATCTCAAGTTTTCAACAACAACATAAATAAGGGCGCATACACTGCAGTGAAAATATAAAAGTAATCTGTACTTGCATTGGTAATGGCCCAAAATGTCACCCTCACAATTACGACGGCCGAAAATGCAGACTTTTATTTTAAGCCCCCCTTACAACATATATATATGTGGGGGGTATGTGATATAATGGTAATATGGGGGAGGAGCTGTGGGGGTCTCCCCCCGCATATGTGTGTGGTGTAAAGGGGGGTTAAAGAAAAGTCTTCATTTTCAGCTGTCGTAATTATGGGGGTCGCAATAATCACATAGATCCCTTTCATTAAAAGGGCGGATGAAAATCATATATTTTTCATTTATTCAAATGTTACTTTTTGCCTTCATGTATTCTATATTAGAATATATTATACTTCTGAATAAACATCTCTTTCAATACAAGTTAACAATGATAACACTTTTACTGTCATAGTAAATACAATCAGTATGGTAATATGAACATTTAATAAAAGTAATTTCTAAGTCACCAACACCTCAAAGTATAATTTTCGAAAATGTATGCTATAACATCTGTTTCAAGAAAGTTCATTGTTACTGAAATCAATCATTTTTAAATATCATTCATACTATATCACAAAGTAACTAAAGCGTTATCCCTTATCATTGTTCTCATTTATTCAAAGCCTTTAACGTTTTTATTTTTGAACCAGCAGATCCAACACATTGTAAGTGAATGAGGACCTGCTGTCTCCAGACTCCCCTTTAAGGACCCCGTTCCTGCAATTAACATATCTCTTTTATTTATTTATTTATAACGTGCCAGCAGCCCGCGGGCATTGGTGTGCACAATTACACTTTAGATGAACATAATGACAGGACAGATTCCAGATCCTAAAGAAGCCCACAAGTGGATTAGATGATCTATTTACTTAAAAAGGTAAGTTTTTAAAGCTCTATGGAAAACCCTGTAAGTTTGAGAGGAAGGGCATTCCAAAATTTCGCTGCAATAAACAGGGAAAGATCTTCCTAAGTTATTAGTGCATTTAAATCTGGGGCAATGGGTCTGTGCCAGGCTGGAAGAGCGTAATGATGTGGTTGGAGAGTACCGGGAGACTAGGGACTTTAGATATAGTGGAGCAGTACCAAAGAGGCATCGAGAACAAGGGTGCCTACTCTGAAATTAATGTGGCCCTGTACTGGCAACCAATGGCAGTCTCTCCTGTGCTTGTAGATGTGTTTCTTCCTCGGAATTGTCTTAATGATATGGACTGCATTGTTCTGAATGACTTGACATTTCTTTAAGCAGGTGGTATTTGCGCTCGTCAGCCGGGCATTGCAATTATCCAATCACGATAGTATAGTTGTGTGGGCAATAGTTGCACAGTTCTTTTCGGTAAACAAAGGACGGATGGTCCGCAGCAACCTAAGGTAGTAGTTGCAATTTCTACTAATCTGATTGACATAAGCGTCAGCACTCAAGGAGGATTCAAAGAGAGTGCCCAGAGTTTTTACTTTGTTCTGAACTGGAATTGCACAGTTGGTAATTGTGAAGCTTTTGTAGTTTGGATTCAGTTTGGCACGGGCCTGTGAAGAGCCAAAGATAAAACTCAGTCTTGCCTCTGAAGTTGTAGATTTGAATGAGATTGGATTAATCCTGTGCATAGTCCACACTGACTTTCAGAACTATCTGCACCTCAATCACGTAGTTTGTAAAAACTATAACTGATTCCTCCAGAAGCATACAGAGGGGTCTTATGTACAGGTTAAATAGCACAGGAGACATGCAGGCTCCTTGGGGCACAATGCATTGAATGGGGTCCGGAAATGAAAACGCGTCCAAAATATTCTGGACACGCAGTGGGAGAGGAAAGATTAGATCCATTCAATGACTCCCTTAGAACAAATTCCTAAGAGACCGAGAGGGTCTAGCAGGCGGTTATAGTCGAGCAAGTCCAAAGCTGCGGACAGGACATGAAGGACCAAGAGGTCTGCTTTTCTGTTCCTTCATTTTCGATGGTACCTAGCATGTTTGTTTGGAGCTCGACCAACGCAGATTCCGTACTATGAGCCGGTCTAAAACCAGATTCCCTGTTATGAAGAACTCCATTATTCTTCACAAAGGATTGAAGCTGTGATGTTACAATCTTATCAAGTATCTTCTGAAGACAGTTAAAGTTTGTGATGGGTGACCGTAACTGCCTTGATTGACTCTGGGACGTAGTTGTTCCGTAAGTAGGAATTTACCAGGTGGATGAGGAAAGGGGCGAATAACTCTCTGTGCTCCAGGTACATTTTGGGCAGGAACATATTTTCAGGACATGACCTAGGACGCATGGTGGACAGTAGACTCTCCATGTCCGAGGTAGAAATTGGAGCATTTTTTATTTCATCCCTGGCCTTAGTTATTTTGGCTTCAAAGGCTGCCTGTACTTTAGTAGTGCAGCCCTGCCAGAGGGCACAAATAAGATGTTTTGCGCTATTGGCTTCTCTAGACATTTGAGGATCTCAAAGAGTTTCCCTGGACTATTTGTAGCCTCATTAATCTGGGTATTAAAACAGTTATTTTTAGTTTCCATTATGTTTAATTTGTAAAGTTTACCCTTTACTTTCTAATTCTCATTATTCTCAACAGATGGACATTTCAGACATCTGGATTCCGCAGTACGTTTCGCCCTCATAAGGGCATGAAGCTCGGGTGTGAACCACCTTTGGTGCCCAATGTTAGCCGTGACCAAATTTGAGTAAGTGTTCACTAGAGTTTCCGCAGTCAGCTTCAGCTGTAGAAGACATAATACCTTCCAGGCACGTTTGAATATCGGTAGAACAAACTTTCTGGCTAAGAACTTTTTTTACGTTATTAGATGTTTTCAGGAGAGGTGACTGAGGCTGGATACGGAATTTGACAGCATGGTGGTCTGACCATATGCACGGAGTAGTACGATCAACAAGTGCTGTAAGATTTCTGGTCACAACCCAATATAGCATGTTGTTCTTGGCAGTGGTGGGTTCACTGTTAATAAATAGGTTTTAAATGTTGATGCAGGCCTTTTCCAGGTCAATGGCTTCTTTGTCACTGAGGTTCCCCACCAGCGATTCTATTCCCCTAAGAAGAAAGTGGAAAGTTTGGCCCACTACATGTACTCAATATCTGAGTTATTTCGTCATTGAAACCTGCCATAACAGATGGGGGACGATAAAGCAGTATGAATGCAACTCTGGTTAGTAGGTGGCAATTTGATATGGAGAATCTCACAGCCTTGACGTTGACAAGGAGCGATGAACAAGTCTAGATGGGGTTTTGCAATGAACGCCACTCCCTACCATGTTGCCTATTTTTGCAATAGATGGTTACTATTAAGGGGCATGGTGTTCAAAAGAGCCACTTTGATTGCCCCGTTTGTCGCAGGGTGCAAGGGGGGCATTCTACAAGCCTCCTTTAGTAGTTCAATTGGGAGAGGTACTAGGTCATGTAAAGAACTTGTTACTGGTAGAGTATGGCCCTGGCTGCTTAGAAAATCAGCCAGCCGGGGAGAGACGTAGGGGCACATGCAAGCCTGGCCACTTAAATTGGCCTCCTTCTTAGCTAGTTCTGAAGAAGGTGGAGGGCCTTCAATCATTAGTGGAGGCACTGATGGAAGAGAAACCGCTGTTTTCACCAACTGTAAGGCCACAGTTTGTCCTGGATTGTTAGGGGTAGGAGCAAGATGTATTTCAGAATTGGTGGTGGGCAAGAGACACGGGGAGTTGTTTTGGTACTTGTGGGGGAGAAGGGCAGCAACATCTGGTTTCATTTGCACATACTTGATTATAATCGAAAGTGGCTCTTTGTGCTGCTAGTAACATGTTAAGATTTGTGTGAAAGCCCATGTCATATAGTTGCACCTGTCGGTTTCTCGAGACAAACCCCAAACACAAAAAGAAGGCTGCTTTTTTGAGTGTGTAGTAACACTCCAACAAAATACATGTTTTTTCCTGCAGGCGGGTAAAAGTTCTCTAAAATAACACTCCGCATGGATGACAAAAGTGAATATACAAACACTTACCCTGCGGAATAGTAGGAAGACGCCAATGTATGCCGAGGTCCGCCGAGGACCGGCAAAGACCGGCTAGTCACAGAAGCGCTGGTGCTGAAGCGCCTGACGTTTCCCTTAATGAGACTCTAAGGAGCCTGGGACGTGTGTCCAACGGAGCGTTCACTCTGAGGAAGAAGATCAGTATAGTGAGAGTGCTTTTTCTCTGTGCCCCTCACTAATATCAGGTACGTGTAAAAACAGTCAACAAAGCACACACACTTCACGACAAAGGCACAGAAGAAAAAGTTACTCAAAACGCGCTATCTGCAAAAAGTGTAAGACACGCTATCAGGAAATCTGCAGTGCAACATACACGCATGCAATAATATTGAGATACCTCCGTGTCCTTTCATGAGATGACGGGCCTATTGCGCTCGCTTCATCCACATCCAATCACCCTCCAGTATCAATGGCAGTTCACACCGGTGACTGTGCTGCACACAAGGCGGCTGGGTGGATGAGAGTGCACAAGGTGCCAAATGCCATGTTCAAGTCAAAGTAGTCCTTCCTCTAGGGACTATTGTCCAGTATGCCACCGAAGACCCATTGTCTATATACTCCGCTTTGAAGACCCCATCCTTTCAATCAACATATCTCTGTTTCCTTTGATGAGGTTCTGGGACTTTTGGGCTTGCCTTGTGCATTAGCACCTGGAGCATTCCAAGTGCCCCATGGAATTACCAATAAATGATCTCAGAACCAAATAACTGGACAGACTCAAAGACTATGGCAAAATACTACTTTATTATCAGCTCAATAAAGTAGGGAAACCTGGTGAACAAACAGATTGTAGCTCACTCACCCTCAACTATATTTCAATTACACAAAATATTTATACCTCAATGTACGTAAGCTATTACATCATCCTACGTGCCAAATAGTAAAAACCCATCAGGCGGAGGAATTGATTAAGGGAACATATTTACTTATACTTTGTTTAGGTGTTAGTAATACAATTGGCTGCCCCTTATCTGGTAGACACACCTTGAACTACCTTTGACTACGTACAATACAGATAGTAAAATAACAGCAGCGGATTGGCTACTGAAACGATGTATGATCCATTGCTACAGAGGCCCTCATGATTGGTTGGCATTCACTCCCAACCTTGGACATTCGGCTCGTTAGCAGCACGTAAGCAAAATGAAACCCAGGTGCGGGGAACAATGTCAGACCACTTGCCCAATTAGCCTACCATCTCTCCTCAGTTAACCCCTAAGCCGAAGTTGCTTCTTTGTAATTTACCTTGCTGACTGTTCTCTTCCTCCGTACTTCAAAAGGGAGTGAAAGTACAAAGCTATTTTCTTCTGGAGCTTAATCAATAGGCCTTGTTTTCCAGTCTTCTACCACGTGTGAGGACACCACGATTCTGTCCATTTTGACCTTTTATTTAGTGCTATTGAATTCAATTATACTGGGTGGTATTACTCGTCTTGGCCTCTAGAGACTTGGTTGGCCTGTCTTGCATATGCTTTCTCCATATGTGATTGTTCAATACTTGGCACTTGAAAATGTTCACTACTTTGTTTAATCTAAGAGAAATATGTCATGCATATGTAGCTTATCCTCTTTGACTCCTCTTGTGCCTCGCAATTGCATCTTGCTATGGCATTCTTGATCCTGAGGCAAGTAAATACCTTTGTTCTTTGCACAACGCTGTTTTCCAGCACGTGTCAACTCTGCAGCCTTGGTCTCTCTCCTTGGCGCCCTCCCGCTTACAATTATAAAAAACCGACATCCATCTTTTTATCATGGCCTCTTTGTCAGTGTTATATTTTCTACTGCAGCAAGCTTCTATTTGTCTCATCTACCTTGCATTTCTGTGTATGCAAATCTATTGCATATCTTCTCAATTATCTTCTGAGTATATATGATTTCTTCGTATTTTCATTAATGCAACTTTGTTACTGCAGCCACATATCCTTTCTTTAACTATTTGCAAATCGTTTCAGTGGGCCTCCGTACACGGTAGGCGGTAAGGGTTTACCGGTACCGGTATTTTACCAGTACCGGTAAATCCTTACCGCCTTACTACGAGGTCCCTTTGCGGGTTGGGGAATTTAACGCCTGCTTTTTGCAGGCGTTAAAAACCAACCCGCAAAGGGACCCAGGGAGCTAATTACGGCACCGCAATTTGCGGTGCCGTAATTAGCACCTTCCCCATTCCCATTATGTCCTATGGGGCAAAAATGGGAATGGGGAAGAGCAATGGTGGAAGGGAGAATTACCGCCCCGCCAACCTTGGAATGGGGCGGTAATTCCCCTTTCCACCAAGGCGGTGCCAGTATTTTATCGGCATGAACCATGGCGCTAATAGCACCATGGTTCTATGCCTACCGTGTAATGAGGCCCAGTGTGTCCTTATATCGCCTCTTCATGACATCACTTTGCTGTTGGCAGTTATCACTTATAACTCTTCCATGTTCAATGGTGTATGCAGACATCCTTCTACCACATCAGTTCAAGGGTACATGCAATACGATTGTCTTAGTGCATAACGTCTCTCATATCTTCGATACAGTATTGAGATGATACCAAGAGTCATGCATGGTGCTGACTTGTTCTTCCAATATGATGGAGGTGAGGGGGCGGGTACTACTGATGATGTGTACATCTGCCTCTCTACATTCCCTGTGTCCGGTCAAGTCCTCGACCACCTCCTAAATTTTCTTCACCTTTTCTTCACACTGTGGTTTCTTTGGAATCCATATCCTTGTCACCCTCCTCAGATCACCTGCATTCCTTATGTGCTCATACACACTCCAGGACAAATAGCAACACTCCTCAGTTGATAGAATACCCAATGTCCCTCATAGTTCTTATGAACCTTGGGTTAATAGAACTTCATTCGTGGGAGTGCCAGGGAAATTTCCTTCAGGTGCGCATGGCAGGTGCTTTCAGTTTGTGTGTGCTCATCATTCACAGCATTCACATTTATCATTATCTTCATCCAATAGCTTTCTTTGCTGTCTTTTTTCATTGTCCAATGATTATTCTTATAAGACAGAATCCAAGCAATATTAACACTAGTATTGCTCGAAGCAGCTTGATGGCATTTGCAAGCCAGGTTGGAACCCGTGAAAACAGCGATGAGAACCAGTCATCATCTTCAGTCTCCTTTACCTCTTCCTCCAGTTTTGTATGCAGGGTTGACAGCATAGTTATTGCCTCTATCAGGGTTCTGTTTTCTTCATCATGGGCAGGTGTGTACGTGCAGCAAGAAGGCCTGATCATTGCATGCACACCGCCTTCCATTGCTGTAATCAAGTCTAAGACTTACCTGTTCTGCAGGGTCGTGAGTCTGATGGCCCTCAATTCTTCTCTAATCACATTAAATCCTTTTATTGTCATATTTATTGTTTGCAACAACTCCCACCTGGTTATCTTTAACCATTTGGCGTTCACTGCAGTCTGAATTACTGGCATGAATATGACTGTGAATATCACTGCTGTTCTACTAAACAATGTATGCCCAGCTGGAATGTCATGATAGGCTTCGATTGATTTTGCTGAGAAATAATTCTATCCCTTCAATATAATGAGGTTAAGCAACCTCTTCTTTCTTTGGTGTATCCATTTTTGGAAAATGGTCAATATGGAGATCACTTTGGGGAATTACCAATGCAGGAACATGTATGATCACTATAGAGCATATTCCTCCCAAATGTTTAGGCATCTGCATACAGGCTTTGGAGCCACAGGCTCAATAGTGGTCTATCAGCACAGCAGTTCATCCATTCATTCCTAGTATATCAATTATTTGCTTGCATTCTTTATTTTCTCCAACTTTAGTCAGGCCCTTATTTCTGAAACATAATGTTGTATTCTTCAAAGGCAATATGAATACAGGTCCTGCTTCATTCTCAACCCATGTTAATAATTCGAAATTCTTGGGCTTTGCTTTCAGGCATACATCATTCACTATTTGCACTATCTGTACTGGTGCAGTCATCAATAAGTGTGCACTGCATGCTAGCATTTCATCTTCCCATACTGTGCAGGTTGCTACAGTCCATGTACTAATTGCTGAGGTATCTCACAGCATCCTGGCAATCCTGGCGTTTCCCATGTATCTGCACAATCTAGTCTCTTTTGTTCAACAATCCTTATCTGGTCTCCATTCATACCATTGAGTGAGTATATGAGCATTCTAGTTTTCCAATCTGGGTCCTTTTCCATTTTCTGTGTTTTTATGTATTCATCTTCATATGAGAATGTCTTTTTCAATCTCCATTGTAGGATGGCCCATCTTCCTTCAAACTGTCCTCTTTTTATGCAAGATGCTAGACGGCTGAGAAAACTTTGTGTCATTTATAGATATTTCTCTTGCAATAAATGTTCTGGCTGTGCTCATGGCATAAGGGATGAGAGAACACACATAGTAGTTCTCATCTGATGTTCTCCTCCACACTTCCTTCATGTGCTGATACCACATGTTATTTTTTAAATGGGCTGAATTGTCAAGGTATGTATTTATACCCACATGATCTTCTCCAGCATCCCTCTTAAGTTAGATAATTTGCTTGGTAATATCAGGGAAAATACAACGTGCCATTTTACCAAAGCTAGGTAAGACCGAAATGTGTACAACATTATTGTTATGGGTAACATAAAGTGTCATGTGCAAGCTCTGTGTTTTATTTCCAACACATTGGGCCTCATTACGAGTTTGGAGGCAGCCATGCCCTTAAAAGGACATGGCTGCCTCCAAACTCAGGTCCGGGTTCCTTGAATGAGGAATTAAGGGGCCATTCCAACCTTGGAGGACCCAGTAATTCCTCATTCAATTTACCCACCCCCTTTTCCATTTGAGCCATGTAGGGCTCAATGGGAACGGGGAGGGAGCTAACAACGGGCCCGTTAATAACAGGCCCGTTGTTAGCTCCCTGGTCCCCTCACGGGACCCGCAAAGGACATCTGGTCTGACCAGACGTTCAGAGCGGGTCCCGCAAGGAGACCTCGTAATAGGGCGTAATGAATTTAACGGCTCCGGCACCTTTACCAGCGCAGTTAAGCCCTTTCTGCCAGGGTCATAATGAGGCCCATTGTCTCTTTGGCCTAACTACAATGGTCCAGGAACTGTTGCAGTTTATTTCCCTTCAAACTTTGTAATAGCTGAAAGTTTGAATTGTTTTTATTCCAATGAGTCTTTGTTTTGGCTGTTGGTAGCCAATCTAGTCTGCATGCGCAGAATGTCTTCTCTTGCTTCACTGTCAGCGGGTACAGGGCGGGTCAGGGCCTCTCCTTTCTAGAGTTGTACATCATTCAAGTGCAGCCAGGCTCTTCTTCCTTTGAGTTTCAAAGCGGTGGGCATTAACCCCCTCTACTAGGTACGGTCCTTCGAAGCGGGCCTTATTCCAAGTGCGTGCAAAACTTTTCACAAGCACTTGGTCCCCTGGGTACAGACTCGGTTGTTTAGTAAGTCAATAGGATCAACTGATTGGCTGTCTTCCTCCATATTCTTCCGACCTTTGCCTCCGATTTTTTACCTGTTGAGAAATGAAAGAAACACTAACGGTCATATTTGTTAAATAATCATGCTTCTCATCAACTAATGTTTTTGCTATACTGTGGGCATCAGTTCATTTTGGGTTTTGGAATTGCTCCTCTCACTGTTCGCAACGTCTGGCATACAATGCAGTTCACAATAAACTGTGCCATGGGTTCTAATTCATTTGGTAAAAACCAATCTTCTGCGATCATGGCAGCAAGACTCACTCTAGTTATATGCGCGGGGTAGTGAAGCTGCTGCAATGCCACCTTCAATAATGCCAGAAGCATAACTGGCTTTCCAGTGCTTTCCTGACTCCATAAAGCCTCGGTGGGGGGATAAAGAATACCTTGGTCTCTTTCATAAATCCTGCACTTCTGTGATCCTCAACCTTGTAGGTCAATTAACTGTACAATGGACAACATATTAAAACCTTCCGTCACCATCATACATCGCCCTAACATTTGCTCACCACTTTCTACCTCAAAATCCGAAAAATTTGGAAAATACGCTGCCCTTTTCGCTTCGACATATGTGGCTTTGGTTCTGTGATAAAATGATGTATGGGCTGCACATTTCACCACCGCCAATGGGAGCTTCAGTGCCTTAAGGAGTTTATCCAATAGAGATGCATGTTGCACTGGTGTACCATCTGCATGGAGGAAGCCCCTCCTTTTCCAGCGTGACAATACTGCATGCACAGTTGATTCACATAGGCGGAGTCAGAGTACACTGTCACTTCCTCATCCTCATCCTCATGTCTCCTGAGTGCAGCGATAAGCGACACTGATTCTGCAGCCTGTGCTGAACAATGTGTAGGCAGTCTCGTACTCGTCACTACTACGAATTCACCATTCTTTTTAAACGTCACTACTGCCAATCCAGTATGTCTTTCTCCCGTCATTTGGTTCATTTTTGAAGAACTGTCAGTAAATAGAATTTCCCCGCTCCAAGAGCATTTTCTCTTACATGGGGAATATCGTCATAAACCTCATTATACATTGTGCAGTCATGTACATAGTCCTCCTTCCCTTGTTTGCAAGGATAGAGACCGTTCATTACTTGGTCTATAATAAACTAATGGATTATGCAGTGCTCCAGATAAGATTTTGAGGTGGGAGTATTTTCACCCTATTTTTAAACTTTCAGAGTAAATGTGATTTCAAGAGAGTAAAAATAACTTTTCTCCTTTGCAAGAGAGTGAAATGTATGTGACATCCAGCCGACATGTGGAAAAACTGAATGGAAATCATTACTTTGCGGCAGCTTTCTGCATTGTGACAGAATGCATCTTTCATTATTTCTCTAAGGTCTGGTCATTCGATCTCACCTGTATATATTTAAATGTTGAAAACACAAACACCTAACCAATTACAAAATAAAGCAAGCATGAATTTTATTGTATTGTGTGTTTTGAGGTTCCATAGCAGAATTGTCTTTTGATGTTTAATGAAAGTCCTCATTTCCTATTACCTGATAGTATGCCAATGTTATACTACAACAGTGCAGAGAGGCAAGGACTCCATGCTAAATTCTATATCTAATCTCATGGTCAAATGGTCATTTATATAGCTCTTTTGGCAAAGCACTGTACTCCTTTATCAACCTTGAAAGGATGAAAGGCTGAGTTGGCTTTGTCGGGGTTCGAACTTGCAACCTACAGATCATGCACATATCGCAGCAACAAGTGCTCAACCAGCTGAGCTATTTTATTGGCCAACATCCTTCAGAGGTTGGTTAACTGAGTATCGACTGAGGTATAATAATCACAGTGGCTAGATGTTGGACAAACCATGTATGAAGTGCTACATGATTTTAAATCCCTATCTGGATTATCACAGGGACAGGTTTTGCTGAGTTTCTATTTCAATAAAAAATGTAAACTTGTTTGTTTTTTAACTGCGCTTGGATGTTTTAATTGTAGTCTTGAAGATTTGAGAGGCTAGTGATTGGTGTGATGACAATCACTCAGCCTGAGCAAAGATTCTGCTGCCACTGACCATTTACAGTAATGTACCCCATTGACTGCAAGGTTGAATGGCTATAAACTAGATTGCGCATAGTCATCATTTTACATACAGTTTTTATAATTAGAGTGTACATTAAATTATAAGTGTAAAAATGGTCTGCCTTAGCATGATTATGCACGCAGCACAGGAACTCTGGAAAAAAGCATAATTTGTTACAAAATATTAATTCTCAATTGCAACTTAGTTTTCCATTTGATTAATTTTACAATCCTAAAATACTAGGAAAAAGAATATGCACAGTGCTTCTGTTTGCTCCTTAAGCAGCAACACAGCAGAAGCTGAATGGAAATAAACCACTCCTTTTATCACAGTGTGGAGTTATTTTTTTAAAGGCTTCAGAGAAATACATTCTGTTTCAGAGGCTTTTATCCATGGCTTGCAATTACATCCATGTAGATAAAAATAAAAAAAATAAACCCTCTGTTTTCTGTCAAGTAACCTGCTCTTTGCACTGCCCTCTGCTCTAAACGTGTGTGTAAATATACACAGGAAAATAATAAAGCTGTTGTATTTACTAGATTGTCATGCATAAAAAGGAGTTTTAATGATCACTTCTGCTCTCTCAGGTTTCACCTTTCTCCCTTCTTGAAAGATTAGCAGTCCTATATACAGGACCTCTTTCCGACAGTACTGTAATTTCTTTTTGTCTACTTTGTATCCCTTTTCTGCTAGCATGGTCATTAGAACTTAATCTTTTCTACACCTTTCTTCTGTCTGGCGACACACTGGTATATCATCTACGTATTGAATTATTGTGCTCTCAAGTTGTACGTTACCTAGGTCCATCTGAAGAACCCTATCAAAGATTTAAGGGGACTGACAGTACCTGTGTGGTAATCTTGTATATTTCCAGCGCTGGTTTCTATACGAAATCAAGGTCAAATCTTGTGAGTCCTCATGAAGGGGAATTGAAAGTAAGGCATTTTGAAAATCTATAACTAAGATTTTTGGCTTCGGCTGGAATGTTAAATAATGTCATAGCTGGATACGGAAACAGAGGAAACTCTGCTTTGACAATATTGTTTAGAGGAGGTAGATCCTGAATAAATCTCCACGACCCCCCTGTTGATTTCTTCACTGGGTACACAGCCGTGTTACATGAGGATTCTGATGGCACAAATATGTCCTGCCGTACAAAAGCAGAAAGGGTTTCAAATATGCCTTTGTTTGCTTCTCTGGACATGGGATACTGCTTTGCATGCAGCAAAATTGCTCCAGTCTTGAACTTAATTTGAACTGCTCCTGCTCCACTCAATAAACCCGCTTCATATGGACGGTTGGTCCATAAGATGCTTGACACCTTTTCTAAATCTTCCTGAAAAAATTATGGTTTCTTTTTCACCAATGCTATTCTCTGCAGTATTTTATTTCCCTATTATCAACTTTAATCCAATAAGTGCGATTTATGAAAAATATAAATTCAACATTTGAATAATCATCTCTAAATAATTCTTCATCTGTCAGATCTGTTAACTATATCCCTCACCAAGAGCTATTATTGCTCCCCATCCTCGTCTCTCATCATCTGTCCCATGAACAACCACCCTTTCCTCTATTACCACTGCTACTTCTAGTTCTAAAGGGATAACCTGTCCTTCATCATCATCCATGGGTATTTCTGGCCTAAACAAAAATGTATCTGGTATTCTCAATCATTTACCTACTAATCTAGGAAGTGTAAGGAAGGCATGGTATCAAACAGTAAAACAGACACATATTATCACAGTTCAAGGGTGGTTATTGAACTTCAATTGGGTTTGAAAAACACCTGTCTAATCCTAAATCTAAAAATGGGAGGAAGCTACAACTATCAAATAATAATAACGCAGTCCTAGTCGAGTGTCAAAATAAAACAGCCTATACTAATAAACCTATTGGCAGTCCTTTCTTCTAAATACAAATAGTGTGGGAAAAACTGTTTATGGAAAAGAAAAGTGTTCAAGAAATCATATGTCAGGATATTCAAGAAGTTGGCTTCCCTTCCCCACGTTTTCAGTATGGGACAAGGCAGCACACTCCAGTTTAGCACACTCTCCGGCTTCTCTAGCATAAGGATGCAGTTCAAAACCTTAACAATAGGGCCTTCTGTGCCAAAGTCTCTTTGACATTCAAAGTCTCTTATTTTAGAGGGCCTGACAAACATTAACGTTCCTTTCTTCTTAGGATTTCACATATACAACTTCTCAGGTCATTTACTGTTCACCCAAGGTCTCCCGCACCGGGCTCAGACCTACTTCAACACAAAACGTTCAATTGGTCCCCCTCCACCAGGCTTAGACTAAATTGATCTGCTTTCCAAACTGTCTCTACTTCATGAAAATCGAAGACTTTCGACTGTGTGAGGGATTTTGCTTCACTCTTCGCAGGACCACTTGATTCACAATTACTCAAGTCTCTTCTTGATGTAACCTTTTTCTCACTTTTGCTTTTGCTACTTCTCAGCTGGATATCTTACAGAGACCTTCAATTGAGCAACCATGCAGTGCCGGACCACTCTGTCAAAGGTATTGTATCTTGCTTTTAAAGTTCAATCACTCATCAGCAGTTCAAGTTTACTTGTGTCTCTTATTACACGCGTTTTAGCAATGCAGTCCCAGCGCTCACCACACAATGTTGCTGCTTGCAGCCTTGGCTTCAACACAGACTGGTCTTGCCCAGCTCACTGGCTGTGTTGTTTTCACTGGCGCTGCTTTTTTCTTGGAGCCAAGGATGGTGCTGGCCCTTCTCCCTGCCTTGATTATTGACGAGGGAAGGCCCTAGGTATCTCCGACACACAATGCAAAATTGCTCAACCTGGTTTCCTGGTCTTACGCTCTCTATTCTCGAGGTTTCTCGAAAGTAACAGTTCCTTGACGAAAAGGTCAAGGGAACTTCCCTCCTTGCGATCCCCTTCTGTTTTGTCATCTTTCTTCTCTTGTTCAGCTGCCGTCTCGAAACGGATGTTTCCTTGTTTGCTTTGCCTCGCTCAGAGTGTGCGTTCATGCTCTGCATTTTATCAGTGTGGGGAAGCTTAATGGAAGTCAGGGGTGTGTGATGGTCAGTATTTGCCTGACTTTGCCTGACCATTGTATTGGGACACGTCAGGTATAGGGCTCGAGTGTAAGTCCATTTTCTCTCATAGTGGGCTGTCCGTGTGAATGTGCTTATGTTGTAAAGGGGGATTGAGTTCTGAAATATCCTACCTGGTGGGATGGGGTAAAGGTGTTACAGGGAAGGGGCTACCGCGTCTCACCATAGGTGTCCCACTCCCACACCCCGAAGACCCCTCACACAGGTGATCCTTGCGCAGTGGTCCAGCCCCAGGAACTGGATCCAAAAGCGATTGCCATGTCCTGGCCACCAGGATGACATGTCCCCGGGGACTAGTGGGTGAGACACTTTCTGGTTTCTCACAGAAGCTATGTCAACAAAATATTTGCTCCATATTAAAATACTTCTGGATCTAAAGGGACACCTCGTAATGCTTTTTGGCCTGTAAATGCTAATATGAATTCCCTTGCATTCATATATAGTATCCCTGGAGTAGAAAACACTATACTTTGTCAGTGAAAGATATCATCATGTTTAGTTTTGTTATCAAGTGATTTCCTAATATATTAACAGGTGTCTGCCAAGAATACAACAGTGGCACATACAAGTGATGTTCTCCAATAGAGATTGGTAATTTGTCAGTAAAAGGAGCTAAGCTCATAGCCCCAGAGAATCCCTGCACATTCATGGCAATGCCAGACATCTGCTACTTCCCCTCTTGATAACAGGAATGAGTCGCTACCTAATGTTACCCTGACCCTCGGTTACCTTTAGGGGTCTGGTGTCACTGATAGTACTGAACACATCAAGGCACTCTGTGGGTTTTCCTATTGTGGATATAAATTCATCCCTGTACCTGTGAAAGGATTTCCTCCTACCACTGTCACACTCCCTATCCTGTGTGTGGATGCTTGTGAGGCTCCTGTATTTTCATTCCATTGTGGCACCCTTGCTTGTTGTGTCTGTGCTTACTGAGTTTGTACTTGCTGTGTCTGCATAGGCGCTTGCTGTGGTTGCCCTTGTGGCGATTGTGATTGCAATGGAACTTGTTGGGTTTGCTGTATTTGCGGTGCATGTTTCTGCTTCTGCGTGTGATCTTGGCCATACTGTTCCTGTGGGTCTGTATTATACTGCTGAGAATAGCCCATCACCCCTTTTGGAGCTTTCCAGTTCTGCTGCATGCCCCCTCTACTTCTACACATTCCGTCTATATGTCCTATCCTCCCACAATTCCAACATTGTTGTGGCTGTCATGCATTAAATCCTCCTTCCCCTTGAGGATTTTGATAATCCGCCTCTTCCTCTTGCTCCATTCCCTCTACCTCTTGGCCAAAATGTAAACCCACCTTGATCTATGAAATACCCTACATTGCTTGGCAGTACTTGCTGTAACTCGCACCTTAACCGTTTGTCAATACTGCTCCTTCTATAGCAAATTTTGGAAATATTTTCTGAGCTAACTTTGCTTACTCCTGCTTTCTACTCTCAGCTTTCTTCTTGTTCTTCTGTTGTAATAATTGACAATGATGAACGATAGTCAACTGTATTTCTGGCCATCGCATCGCTTCCATCCCTACCTGTTTCTTCATCTGCCATTATACTGGCTCTGGCAGTCATTGACATAACACCTACTGCTAACATCATTCCCGCTGTCATTTTTCTAACTCATAAATCAATTTTCCTGCACCTGAAGGCAAACTAGGTAATTAACATTTCAAATAATTTTTGTCCATTTGTGGCCACGGAATATAGTGTGGTCGTCCTCCCCCTTTCTCTAATAATTGGAAATGTGTAAATCCTGGTCCAAAATCATACCCACCTATGCTTTTTTGTTTTCCAGGTGGGACTAGTTTCACCCGTTCATCTCCGTCCTGGCAATTACCTTAATCTACTTACATAAGGTGTTGATATATCCCCTGCGCTGAATGACTGTGCTGGTGGTCATTCAGAAGATGGTGTCGGTTCTGATGTTTTTTCTTTTGGGTCTTCCAAATCTGACCACTTTACCTTTCTTTCTATGCTTGGATCTACCAAAAAACTGCATGTGCCTTCTCCCGCGCTCTTTTCTTTTTTTCCCTTTCTTCGTCTGACATCATTATTCCCCAGCTTGTATGGCTGTTATTCCTTTCCTCGTCATCATGATCTAGTCTACTTAAGGACAGTGTTCTATGTTTGTCCATCATTATGTCATCCAATCTTTCTCCTGTTTCCTTTGGTGGAGATCCTTTGATACTCCCCTTGGTTTTATAACCATCTTTCTCATTTGCCTATATAAATCCCCAAACCTTTTCCCTATGCCTTCTACCACATGTTCATCAGCCCATGTCTGTCATCCCTTTGTCCTCTACTACTTCTCATTTCTTCTTGCCTTCTTCTCATCTCCTTTTTCTCTTCTTCCTCTTGCCTTCTTTGCAACCTACGTTCTTTCAATCTCTGTGTTTCTATTTCGTCATGTTTCTTCTCCAGTATTCTCTCTTTTGCTTTCTTTTGTTCTTCATACCTTCTTCGTTCTTCCTTTTGAGTCCTCTATTTTTCTGTTACTTTATATGCCCTTTCTTGTTCCTTTTTTCTTCTTTTCTCATTCCTCTCTTTCTTCTCTTTCTCTGACATCATCAATGCCCTTTCCATCTAACTTAAGTAATATCTATGCTCCCATCCACTCATTCTGTACTATTGTCACTTCCTGGGATTTGTCCTTTCCTGCTTTTTGTCTTTTAGCTTCTTCTTCTATTTCTTTCTGTCTGTCCATTTTCTCATCACGCTCTTCATGTTCATTGCGTCATATAGTCCTCACTATTATTTTAACTCATTTAAAGGACACATTTCCTGCTTGTCTTCAGTTGTATTATCATCTTTAGGAGAAGAAAGAGGAGCCAAGAGCATTAAGTCCTCCCCTATATGCTGATTGAGCATCCATTCCTTCTCGGGCAGGTCTTCTTTCTCGACCTTGATACAGTTTCCATAACTCTAAAATAGCTAACTTTTTCTGTAACTTCTTCCCTGTATATGTAGTATGTATGTTGTCATGTGTTGCAATACTGTTCTTGATAGCGAATCTTCTTGAGCCAAGGCATGAACATTTTGTCAGCAGTGCCTTTTACCCATTTGGCTTGGTTGTTCCTGATCATGCGTGTGTATCTCAGTAATGTTTTGCATAAGTATAACAGGGGAGTGTCCACCATAATGACAAGTCGTTTTCAACTGTCAATACTTAACAGTTCTTTTATTCCATTTATTACTCAAATTAATTATACCACAACAATCAATCTGGGCAAGCAACATCAATCGCCGCTCATAACCCAAATAAAAACAATTCTTTAACCAATTTTAACACCTGTATAATAATGTTCTCTTTATTCCTTCGTTTATTGTCCTATCACTTCTTGCTGTCCTGCTATTTTATTTTTGACACTTTAAGAATCTTATTTCACTTACTATTTTTTCTCAATTTTTTATCCTCTTCTGAATGATGTCAATCTGTTGATTTTTGAGTCTGATAACCAACCAGATTATTACCATTGTTTTATGTCTTTTAGTTTAAACAAATCAAAGGTTTTACGCTAACATGTTGAAAACCCCAAACAAATGTGCACTTTAAGTTTCTGCAAACGTCTTCTCTTACTTTCACAAGTAAAGGTATCTAATCTCAGTTTTACCCTATCTTGGAGCGCATTCTTCATCTCAGCCTTACCTCAGGAATCCCTCAAAAACACCCCACTTGGAGTGTAATTTGTGCCCTTCTGTCTTCTTAGTACCAGGGATCGAGGTATCTCTCTCATTCTCTTAAAACCAATTTCCCGTTACTATATATATTTACACATGCAATGCAATCCCTCACCTTTATTTGGATGTATACGTTTTGGCCGTGGCACAATTGGTCGCGGCCGAATTGACAGTGGCCAAAACTGCAGTGAAGCCAATTTTGCCATGGCCAAAACTGGCCTGTTATAAAGCCCCCCCACCCATACCCACAGCGCCCACCCCCTACTTACCTTGGACTTTTATGACCCTGTGGCATTGGCTCTGTCTCTTTTACGTGGGTCGGATACGATGCCTCAGGATCTGCTTTTTTTGTGCTTTTTTTTGTCCCCCACCTCCATATGTGTAGAAGAGGGGACACTCCTGCTATCCCCAAAGGCAATCACTACCAGAAATGGGGAGCAGGGGACACCTCTGCAACTCCCGATTACCCATGTTTGGTAGTGATTACCCAAATTGATCATTTTAATTCGACCAAATAGTACTGGCCGAATTCGGCCAATTGTACTATTCGGTCAATTCGAAATGATCAATTTGGGTAATACCCTTTGTTTTCCACTTTTGATGCTCTAATTACATCCATTTCTCAGCTCGAGTCCCGTGGTATCGACTCTTCCCCAATCGACCAGTTTGCCTTCAATCCACGGGGTGACTGCAGGGACCGGAAAGGAATTTCTTCAAAGGGGCACCTGCTGACCATCTCGTTTTCACACTTGCGTTTTTCTCCGTTCTCCACAGGAAACTCTGCGATCTTCTGGCTAATGGTGGAAGATGTCGAAAATCTGGTGCCTGGATCTGGGCCCGGGAGACTGGACCAAAACCATCTGCACTGCTACCAAAATGTGCAATAGCACCTGGAGCGTTCCAAGTGCCCGATCGAATTACCAATAAACAATCTCAGACCTAAAACCAGACTGACTTAAGAATATGGCAAAATACTACTTAATATTAGCTCAATAAAGTAGGGAAACTTGGTGAATAAACAGATTGCAGCTCACTCACTCTCAACTACATGTCAATTACACAAAAACATTATACCTTGATGTACATCAGCTATGACGCCAGCCTACTTCCAAATATTAAAAACATATCAGGTGGAGGGATTGGTTAAGGGAACATGCATACTTATATTTTGATTAGGTGTTAGTAACACAATTGGCTGCCCCATATCTGGTAGGCAGGCCTTTAACTACCGTTCATTGCGTATAATACGTATAATACAGATTAACAGCAGAATGACTGCAGCGGATTGGCTTCTGCAAACAATGTATGATCCATTGCTACATAGGCCCTCGTGATTGGTTGGCATTCTCTCCCAACCTTGGACATTCAGCTCATTACCAGCACGTAAGCAAAATGAAACCCAGGTGCGGAGAACAACGTCAGACCACTGCCCACTTGGAAAATTAGCCTACCACCTTTCATCAGTCAAGCCATAAGCCAAGGCTTCTTCTTTGCAGTTTACCTTGCTGACTGTTCTCTTCCTCTGGACTTTTAAGGGAGTAAAGCTACATTGCTATCTTCATCTGGAGCTTAATGAATAGGCCTTGTTTTCCAGTCTTGCACCACGTGTGAGGAGACCACGATTCTGTCCATTTTGATCTTTCATTTAGTGCTATTTTTTTTTTAAACATCTTTTTATTGGCCTTTCATAAATCATGGTACAATACTTTACTTTGCTTTGGGGGGCTGAGGCTGTTACAACGTGTTGTTATGTGCGCCCCTTCCCGCGTGTGTTGTATGCGTTTGTTCACAATTCAGCTTCCATCCGCTGTCCCCCCATCCTCCTTCCCCCCATTATGGATCTTATGCCCCTTAACCAGAAATAGTTGCTGATCTATAAACCATAACCTAACATCTCATTCCCCCTGCCCCCCGAACTGAGTTGCTCCGAGGACTAGAGGCCTCAATGTCCTTGAGCACTATGCATTGAAGTATTCGGCTTCCAATCTGGTGGTCCCTGGTAATATTGTGGTTGTTTGCCCTGATTGTGTGGGTGTTTGTCCCTTTTCCTCTCACTCGCCTCTTACGTGAACAAGTCTGTGAGTGCATGGAATTTTGTCACCTTAGAGGGGTTGTATGCCTGTCTTCTAGCCATTGCCGCTAGTTCCATTCCGCATGTTTTTGATAGAAGATCTGTGCGATCCGACTTTGAGGGGGGGGGTCTTAGCCTTCCAGCGGGCGACCATTACTTTCCTAGCCGTGAATAGTATTAATCCTCTGAGTCTGTGGGTTAGAGGGTCCTTGTGCCAGTTATACGCCGTTGCCCCTAACAGCATCACCTCGGGTGTGAATTCGACCGTAGCCCCATTGATGGCCCCTATCTGTCTGTGTACCGCATGCCAGTATTCAGAGAGTTTCTGGCAGTCCCATAGAGTGTGGCCCATCGTGCCTAAGGATCCGTACTCCCTGCAGCATTTGTTTCATTGAGCGATTCCCATCTGGTGAAGTGCTATAGGGGTGTATAGTCGTTGTATGATCTTATATTGGATCTCTCTGTTCTTGGGGTTGGTGGAGATTAGGGGTATGGCTGCAAAGTATTCCGGATGTCCGATACCTCTATTTGGGTGCTTAGGTCCTCGGACCAAGTGTGCGCTAATGTGTGGTTCCGCCCTAGGTTGTCAGACCACTGCCCACTTGGAAAATTAGCCTACCACCTTCCATCAGTCAAGCCATAAGCCAAGGCTTCTTCTTTGCAGTTTACCTTGCTGACTGTTCTCTTCCTCTGGACTTTTAAGGGAGTAAAGCTACATTGCTATCTTCATCTGGAGCTTAATGAATAGGCCTTGTTTTCCAGTCTTGCACCACGTGTGAGGAGACCACGATTCTGTCCATTTTGATCTTTCATTTAGTGCTATTTTTTTTTTAAACATCTTTTTATTGGCCTTTCATAAATCATGGTACAATACTTTACTTTGCTTTGGGGGGCTGAGGCTGTTACAACGTGTTGTTATGTGCGCCCCTTCCCGCGTGTGTTGTATGCGTTTGTTCACAATTCAGCTTCCATCCGCTGTCCCCCCATCCTCCTTCCCCCCGTTATGGATCTTATGCCCCTTAACCAGAAATAGTTGCTGATCTATAAACCATAACCTAACATCTCATTCCCCCTGTCCCCCGAACTGAGTTGCTCCGAGGACTAGAGGCCTCAATGTCCTTGAGCACTATGCATTGAAGTATTCGGCTTCCAATCTGGTGGTCCCTGGTAATATTGTGGTTGTTTGCCCTGATTGTGTGGGTGTTTGTCCCTTTTCCTCTCACTCGCCTCTTACGTGAACAAGTCTGTGAGTGCATGGAATTTTGTCACCCTAGAGGGGTTGTATGTCTGTCTTCTAGCCATTGCCGCTAGTTCCATTCCGCATGTTTTTGATAGAAGATCTGTGCGATCCGACTTTGAGGGGGGGGTCTTAGCCTTCCAGCGGGCGACCATTACTTTCCTAGCCGTGAATAGTATTAATCATCTGAGTCTGTGGGTTAGAGGGTCCTTGTGCCAGTTATACGCCTTTGCCCCTAACAGCATCACCTCGGGTGTGAATTCGACCGTAGCCCCATTGATGGCCCCTATCTGTCTGTGTACCGCATGCCAGTATTCAGAGAGTTTCTGGCAGTGCCATAGAGTGTGGCCCATCGTGCCTAAGGATCCGTACTCCCTGCAGCATTTGTTTCATTGAGCGATTCCCATCTGGTGAAGTGCTATAGGGGTGTATAGTCGTTGTATGATCTTATATTGGATCTCTCTGTTCTTGGGGTTGGTGGAGATTAGGGGTATGGCTGCAAAGTATTCCGGATGTCCGATACCTCTATCTGGGTGCTTAGGTCCTCGGACCAAGTGTGCGCTAATGTGTGGTTCCGCCCTAGGTTGTTCGGAATCGCCATTTGATAGAAGGTGCTTAGGTGTGCGAATGTGTCTAGGTGGTGTTCCATTTCCATCTTGCAGGGGGCCAGGGTCAGTGGTTGTGGTGACTGTGCGGTGTGATGTTGTATAGTGTTGCAGATTGTGTGGTATGTGAGCCAGTCGCCTGTGTTCGTACTCTGCCCCATTCTAGGTCTTGTTTGTGATTAATTATTTGTGTTTGTCCGAATGATAGGATTGCCCTAATGCTGGACCATGATGGGGCCTGCTGGGTTTGGAACCCTTGTGTCGCCCTGAGTTTGTGCCATTGGCTTAGGGTGGGCCCGATAATTGGGTGTTCCTTTAAACGTGGGGCGGAGCTCGCCTGGGGGAATGGCCATTATTTTTATAGGGTTAGTGGTTTCATAGTTCCGATTTCCATTGCCCTCCAGCCGGATCCGTCTGAAGTGTCTAACCACCGTTTTATCCAACAGACCTGCGCTGCTTCGTAATAGGCCCTCGGGGAGGGGGCTGCAAGACCTCTGTTTGGTTTAGCGGCCTGTCGGACCGGTAGGCAGATTCTCGCTTTCTTCCCCCTCCAGATTAAATTAGCGATTGCACTGTCTAGCTCCTTCAAGGAGTCGGTAGCTGGGCTGATTGGGATCATCATAGCGATGTATGTAAGCTTGGGGAACAAGTTCATTTTAAGGGCGTTTATTCGTCCGGCCAGGGAAAGGGCTAGCGTGTCCCATCTTTTTAGGTCTTGGCATATGCACAATATTTTACTGGGGTAGTTTAGGTCTTTGATGCTGTCAAAAGAGGTGCTGCTATTAATGCTGAGGTACTTAATGTGGTGCATTTGCAAGGTAAGAGGGGCTATTCCCCCTAGATCCCATGGGATATCTGGGCGCAGTGGCATGATCTCAGATTTGCTCCAGTTGATTGTGTAGCCCGCCATTGGACCTATTTCCAAAAGGAGTGTTCGGATGTATGTGAGGGATGTGCGGCCATTACTGACAGAAAGTAGCATATCGTCTGTGCAGAGGGATACACAGTGTTCCTCTCCGCCCTGTGTGATGCCCGTCCATCCTATGTCTTCTTGGAGTTTGATCAATATAGGCTCTATGTATAGCACATACAATAGAGACGACAGCGGGCATCCTTGGCGTGTGCCTGACTGTAGCTCCAATGCCGGGTAGGTAATGCCGTTGGTGACAACAGCTGCGGTGGGGCCCGTGTATAGCTGATCAATTGGACTAAGTGCGGGGGGGAGCCATATCGCGGTAGGACTTTAAAAATGAAATCCCATTGCACTTTGTCAAAAGCTTTTTCAGCGTCTACGGCGAGTATTAGATCTTCTGGGTCTCTGTCTCCCTCTACCACTTGTAGCAGTGACGTGGTGTCACGTGAATGTCTATTTCATATAACTCCGGTTTGATCTTTGTGGATGATATTTGGGAGGCTATTTTCAATCTGTCTGGCTAGGCACTTTGACAGTATCTTGGCATCTGCGTTTATGAGAGATATGGGCCTATAAAATCTGCATAATTCGGGATCCCACCCCTCCTTATGAAAGACCACTATATTTGCGGAGTGCATCGATTGGGGAAGGTGTCCCAAGGCGATTGCTTCATTGAATACTTCTTCCAGTCGAAGTGCGATGTCTCCCCTATTTCCTTATAAAGATCTATTGGAATCTCATCTGCTTTCCCAGCGGCTAGTGCGTCAATGGCGCTTGTTATTTCGGCTGCTGTGATGCGTGCTTCCAGTGCGGGTATGTGGCCTGTGGGGATTTTTGGAATCTGTATGGAGTCTAGGAAGTGATCTATATCTGGGATCGCGGATGCATCTGGGGCCATGTATAACTCTCTATAGAACTCTGCAAACCAAGTGTGAATTGGGGTGTCTCCCGCAAGTGAGGCGCCCCCTTTATCGCGTATATTGACTGTGGTTTGCACGGCTTGTCGCTGTTTTAGAGCGAGGGCCATTGTCCTCAGCGGTTTGTCACTTTCCGCATAAAATTATTGTGACCAGCTGGTATAGGACTTTTGGGCCCTGTCGGTAGTGATCTGTTTGATTTTGGAGTGGAGTTTGTTCAGTTGCGGTTTTAGGGGTTTGTCTCTTGTTCGCTTGTGTCCCTACTCGATTATACTCAGAACAGCTGTTATGCGGATGATTTCCTCCCCCCAGGTCTTGCGTCGTGTGTCCAGCGCGATATACACTGTCCCCTTATGTAGGCCTTGAAGGAGTCCCAACACTTATGGGTTGTGTAGCCCTGTACTAGGTTAGATACCCAGAACTGCTCGGAGTCAGTTGTGAGGTGCACCAGGAGGACTGGGTAGTGTAGCATGTAGAGGTTTAGTCTCCAAGGGGGAGGCTTCTGTGCGGTGTCAGGGAGAGCGATGCGTAGGAAGACCGGGGCATGGTCTGAGAGGACTGTTGGGAGGATCTTGCATTCATCTACCAAGTGGAGTGTGTTTGCTGGGGTCAGCCAGTAGTCAAGTTGGGAGTAGGTATTGTGTGGGTGGGAGTAGAACGTCTTGATTTTGTTTGTGTTTCTCTCTCCATATGTCTGTCAGGCAAAGAGCTTGCATTAGGGATTTGAGGGCTGCTCGTTTCTTCAGTGTGGTGGGGCCTCCGGGGGCAGTGCCTTGGCGGTCTATTATGGGATCCAGGGTATTATTGAGGTCTCCTCCTATGAGCATGATATTGCCCATGTACTGTGCGATTGTTGCGAACATCTTGGTGAAAAAGGCGGGGGTGTCTGAGGTGGGGGCGTATACGTTTACAAGTGTGAATGGGGGGTGGTGCAAGAGTCCCTGGATTAGAATGTATCTATCTTTTTTGTCCGCGATTGTATTTTGGACCCAGAATGGGACTATCTTATTGATGAGGATGGATACCCCTGTTGTGGGGAGTAGAAGGCTGTCCTGACCCAACCCCGTGGTAGTTTCCCAGATTCTATGGCACCTAGATGGGTTTCTTGGAAGATGTTCGGAGCATGCAACTTGGTTTGGCTCCAACATGAGCCTCAAACAACCGTTAAACAAACAACTTGATTCAAACGTTGGGTGGGCTTAACCACTCACCCAGCCCCAACAGCGGGCAATTGTGCCCCAGTGCGTGGTTTGGGGGGCCTTGTTCATCCCTCTCCCCGTGTTGCACCCGGTTTTGAGTGCTTCTCACTGCTTCTTGTCCCTGACAAGGCTGCGGTGTTCCTCTTTCGGCCGCAGGCAGCTGTTGTAAAGTCTTGAGCTTGTCACCTTGGTGTTCTGTTGAGAATGTGTGTTGCGTCGATCGCATGGATCCAGAGGTTCTTCCTGCTTTAGCCTGAGTTTTGGGCCTAGGTGGAGGTTTGTAGTGAGGAGGCACTGTTGCTCTTGCATTTTCAGTGCTTTGGTCCCCACCCTTTAGGTCTGCGGATGTTCTTTTGCCACTTCCCCCTCATCTGTGGTCTGTCTGGGTTGCGGGACGGGGGGGCAGCTGATGTAATCTCTGGGATGCAGGTGGTATTTGTTCAAAGTCTGTGTTGACTATTTCCTGCTGCTGTAGGAAGCGCCACGTTGTTTCCGGGTCCTCAAAGGTGTGCCATTGCTTGTCGATTTGAACGCACTGTGTTGCTGGGAATTTCAGGTAGTGGCAATAGTCAGAGGCCTTCATAGCCTCAAAGATCATGCTGAATTCCTGACATCTTCTGGAGATCTCCAGTGAGTAGTCGTTGAAAATGCAGATATCTGCTGTTCCAGCTCTGAGTGCGCTTACTGCTCTGTACGCTTTTAGGATTTCCATCTTGTGCTGGAAGCATGCGTATGGTAATGGTTTGGGGACGTTGGTCGGGAAGTGGTTTTGGAATCGGTGCCCTGTGTACCCTTTCTATTGTGAGTTCTTAAGGGTTCTTGATTTGGAGGGAGTCTCGGAGGAGGTCATACATGTAGGTCTCTAGGTTAACTCCCTCTGCGTTCTCTGGCAGGCCCACCACCCGTAGGTTGTTTCGACAGGATCGATTTTCTTGATCGTCTATTTTTTCACCTAGCCTTTGGACCACCCTGATGACCCCGTCTAGGCCATTATCCGTTGTTGTCTGGTTGTCCTCTAGTGCGTGTATCCTTTGTTAATTGTCTGTGATGTGCTCTGCTTGGGCCGACAGGCGGGTTTGGATGTCCTGAAGTCGCGCTTAATATCTAGCTCTGTGTTATTTGTTTCTTGGGTGCATTGTCCTATGATCCTCATTTCTGCCAGGATGGTTTGAAGTTGAGTCTGGACGTCCATCTCCGTTTTGTTCCTGTTGGATCTCCGTGGTTGGCTGCGTGAGGCAGGGACCAATGAATCCTCTGGCTTAGGGGCGCGACCTTCTTTTTGCATGCCCCTACGGTCTCTGATGCTAGACCGTGGTTGAAGGTTGGCGGCATGGTGGGCTGTGGTTCCTTGCGGTTTCAGTCAGTGGCTTAGCTGCTCACTGTTCTCTGCTGAGCTTTGTCTTAGGGTATGGCTAGCCTCCCTGTCCGATGTGAGAGCTATCGGGCCCCCTGTTCAAGGGGCATACTTGTCGCCCTGTTGTGGTGCTTTTTATGTTGTTGCTTCCTGCCGCTTTCCCATATGGCGTGGTAGCGGGGTGTGATGCGGCCTATGTGCCCTTGCAGGTCTGCTGCTTATCTGGGCTATCGTTCGGTTTCCCGCAGCGTTCTTTGTTGAAGTGCACAGTTAGTGAAGCGGTTGTTGACCCCTGTTTGTATAGGAGTGGGAGAGGGCCTGTGAAGGGACCTCCCCTAGGTTGCTGTTCCAGTAAGTGGGTTGGGCTCTTGGTGACCCACGTGGACCTGGGCTGGCGAGCTCACCAATTGCTGGCGCCGCTTGTGTGGGGTTTACAGATGCATGGAAGTCCTACAGGGATCCAGGTCTGATTTGCTCCATGGTGAGCGCTTGTTATGGAGGCTTTGCGGCGCCACCGAGAGATATGGTTCAGGGCGGCTCCTCCTTAGATTCTATCCCTCCTGCCCTTCCCTTGGCATAAGTGTCGTGTGTCTCTCCTTTTCCCCTGATTGGGGGTGGGGGGCTTAGTTTGGCTTGGCCTCTGCCCTGTCTGGTGCTGGAACGGGCCTGGCATGTAGGTTATGGTTCCACAGGCTGTGTGCTGCCGTGGGGCTGGACGGCCCCTTGGGGGTGGTTGACTTGTAGGGAGCGCAAGTTTCGAGTGCCAAACCCCTATGGCGTCCCGCGGCGCTATGCTGGGGCACTCTTGGTGGTAGTGTCGCGGCCTCGTGACTTTATTTTGATCCCCTCCCCTTTGCACTCATGTGGGTTTGGGGGCAGACGAATTTGCCAGCCATCGGGTCTGCGCTGGGGGCCCCCCACTTAGCCCCGCTTACTTGTTAGTGCTGCTGCGGATGTTGGCTGGTCGATCCAGTCGTATTGTGGCAGTGCTCCTTGGGGGGCCTTTCGCGTCCTGCTGTGGACAAGCGGGTGCTGGGAGGCTCCGGGTCGTTTCCGGCTCCAATGGCAGCAGACCGGCAGGTGTCAGTGTGTGCGGTGCAGCAGGGGCGGCTGTCGCTGCACCCCGCTATCCCGCTATCCCGCCAAGGGCGTTCCGCTGCGTTTGTCGCTCGGCATAGCAGTCTGCTCCGCATTAGGAGTGCGCAGTGGTGTCGGACGGGCTCCAGTTTGCGTGATGGGCATCCCGTTACTGTCCAGGGTAGAGCTTGCGCAGGCCCCGTTCTGACAGCTCGCTGTTGCGGTACTATCACCCATTCTTGATGCAGGGTGGAATTGGCAGGCTTTTGCCCGCGCCTCGTAAGAAGCGAGGCTATCTCCTGTGATCTCTGGTCCTCGTGGCCCAATTTGCATGCGTTTGGTGTCCTCTGGATCCTGGACACTTTGTCAGCAAGATTTTGTCATTCATGTCGTCTTCTGGTGTTTCTTTAATGCATATTCTCTCAGTTACATCTCCATGGACAGTAATCCATCCAAAATACTATGACAGTGGAAGAATTATATGGAATATTTTATTCCCAAAATGGTCTATGTATGTATTAACATGATTTTGCTCGACATCTAAAGTTCCATTCATGAAAATCAACATGACAATACAGCTGATTTTGGGTGTCAATAATTTAATCTGTTTATTTTTGAAAGACAACAGCATAGTGCTACCTTTAATACCAAATCCCTGTGACATTAGTGACATTCAACAGGTACCTTTCAAAATGTATTTTTTAAATGTTTTTAATTCACTTTTAATGTTCTACTTTATCTTTTTGAAGAATACTTTAAAAAAAGTTTTTACTAAAAATCTCTTCAAGTGATTTACTGTTTTTGTGTTGCACAGATAACTAATGGTGGAAAATGAACAATCAGACAACTTTACGTATGAAGATGTAATCTTTGTGATCAAAGAAGGTAACATTAATTGCTGTAACTACTATCCAATTTTCATTGAATGTGTTATGTTCAAGGAGTCTACTACTGGAGCAGTTGATATGGAAGAGACACATGGACCACAGGTAGACAAATACTAGCTATAGTCATCATGTATCATCTATTGTACCTTTAATGTAACTTTTGATTGTCTGTTAAGTGTTTTCCATATTGAAATAGCGTTCTTGTTGTAATTGTATGTTTGTTTCGTGAAATTGAATAGTATTAGTTTTTTCCAACTTTTTGTGAAAGCTCTGTTACAGTTGGGTGAGGAAATTGGTGACTCAAATACCATCCAAGCTTTTCATGGTTTTTTAAGTGGCTGTTTAGAAAATGTTTAATTGCTGTTAGATTGTAAGAAGAATATTCATATGTTCAGTAAGTGTCAAATAAGTAGTGCTTGTTTTTTTTAATGTATTAGAGGCCTAGGAAGAAGAAGAGCAGGAAGACTCAGACCACACCACTAACAAATGATGTTGCTGGCCAAACCAATGTGAATTGGGAGCAACTAGTGTCTGAGGTTGAGCATACTTGTCCCAAGGTTGCGAGTTAAGATGCCAACGTCCAGTGGCAGGAATTTGAATTGAATTTCACAAGTGAACCATGGAACGTAGCAATGGATCATTGTTAAATCACACATCATCCACAGGAAGTGTCAGACAACACTGAAGATGTTTCATCATGACTTGCACATCCTCTCACACAATCCACACCCTCAAAACCATTTCAATAAAAAAGACATAATGTTCTCTGTTTCCTAAATACATTCTGAACATCACGAAATCTCACAGATTGAAATAACTGAAGCATCTTCAGAATTGATCGATGACTATGTTTAGAACCCTGACTTCACTATTCCTAGTGTGGAGGACTTATCTACCACCATAGAATCGCAAACCACTCTACTGCAGGATGAATGACTATTATAGGAGCCAACATACCTTGTATTTGACAGCTGCCTGCTACAGATCATACAATTGATTAAATACAACCACAGGATATGTTAGAGGATATGTGGAGAGCCATTGGAGAAGTTTACTCGAGTAGTCAAAGGCACAAAACTTAAGAAAAAGGGTAGCTGTGTCCACCAAGACAACACATGTTCATGGTCTGCACAAACCCACTCTTGGAAAACGTCCTGCTGGAAATGTACTTTGTTCTTCTGCTCTGTTGTTCAGTGGATTGACGTTCAGTAAGATGTCAGGTTTCTGTGAATTTGTAGGACTTGAGTTCCTTGCGAAAACTGCTTACTACAAATATCAAAGAAATTACTTGGTCCCCGCTAATAAATCAGGCCTGGAACCTCAAACAGATATCCATAAACAGTGCTGTTGCAGGCATAAGGGTCAGGCTTTCTGGTGATGAGCCGTGCGCAGTCTGGGATTTTCAGCCAAATACTGCATTTACCACTTCGGGACATGGACACCCAAAAAACTGTGAGTTCTATTGTGGTGCTTATATATGAATGCTCATCTTCTGTTGCCATGGATAAATATGATTTCATTAAATACATTGAATTTCTGCAATTAGGGGGAATGCAAATAGAATGGATAGCCACTGACAGGAACATCATAATAGCAAAGGCCATGTGAGAGAAGATTCAGCACATAAAACATCAATTTGATGTAAGTCACATTCCAAAAATCAATATCCAAAAAAAGAACAGCTGCTGGTAAAGAAAGGGTTCAGAAGAACTTTTAAAATGGTTACAGTCTATCAGCAACCGTCTTTGGTGGAGTTCAAAAACCTGTGAGGGTTCCGTAGATATTCGTGTTGAAAAGTGGCATTCAATGCTCCACCATTGTTCAAACATTCATCATGGGAGGAAAACCAGCATTTTCACAAGTGTGTACATGGAGCTTTGAGTGAGGAGCATGAACGTAAGAAAAAGTGGTTGGTTCAAGGCTCACCTCCTCACACTGCCCTTGAAAACATTGTGTGCAACAAAATACTTACCAGAGATTTGAAGGGCCTGACAAAATTTTGCCACACTGGTGATTTGGAGGTTTTCCTTAACATGTGCCTAAAGTGCAGGCCTAAAAATTGCATTTCACCATACATGGCATGGAGGTGTTAACAAGGCTGGCTGTCCTTTCACAAATTGAGAACACTGGTAAGGAACAAGCACAGACTGCAGGCACTTTCACTATGCTTCTTGACACCATGGCTTTTACAAAAAGAAAAAAGCAATGGGTTGCCAAGCCAATATTACAGCAGATGGAATTTGACTTTGTGAAATATCTGACTGTGCTGTCCATGCGAAGGTATGGGCTGGCACCCAAACATGTTTTGCAGGCCCAATCCATTTCACAGAAAAATTGCTAATGTGGTTCATCCTACAAAACTTCGACTTTTTGAAACATTGACTTCAAGATCAAAATAAAGTGTTGTGGTCTTTACAATTTCATCCAAAGCAAGTTTCATTTACTTTATGTTGAGAAACTGTATTGATAAAAAATATTTATTTGTGCAAAAGTAGATCTTTAAATATTTTTCTATCTACTGTTTTTTATTAAATGTTCGTCAATATTTATTATTGAACGTGTTTTTATGACTGTGCACTAAAGGTTGTAATTCAGCGGCAAATAGGGGGACACACCTACCACCTTCAAGAGTAAAGAAGGGGGCCGACAGGACACCTGCTTGGGAGTACCAACGAGAGAACTCCAAGCCAAAGTCACCTGATAAAAGAAGACCCCACTGTGAAGGGCAGGGGTAATAATGCATAGCGTGCGCAGTCAGCCCAAGGGATTTTTCTATAAAATAGCACAAGATGGGAAATAAACAATATCTTTGGTAAACACATGCAAGACAGAAACCCCAGGGGCGTGCCCAATCCAAGAAAAGAGACAGAGCTCAAGCTGTTCATCATAGGCACATCAAAGCAGCTAGAATGGCACAGGGTGATGTAATTACACAGTGGCCAGCCAATGCAGCAGTCACACAGGTAGATGGGAAATGGACCTGAGCCAGTGTACCAGTCACATGGCAACCCATGCCCATCGGCAGGTGGCGGTGGGAAAGGGAAAATAGAGAATGTGGCGTTTCTGCGAGGGCCAATCAGATGGTAAGTCACTCTGCTCCAGGGAGATGGCTAACCTTTGGAGTATCCACCACCTGACTTGCGAAAGTCATCATCCATTCGGTGTTGTATGAGTGTCTCCTTTCCCACCATAAACAGGGGCCCTCATTCCGAGTTTGGAGGCCGCCATGGCGGCCTCCAAAATCGGTCCGACTCCGGTCTGGTGAAGGGAGTAATTACCGGTCCAGTCCGAGTTCGGAGGGACTGGTAATTCCCCATTCACCAGAGCCATTCCCCATTCCCATTTAAGCCCCCATAGGGAAGGCAAGGCGGCAAAAACGGTACCGCAAATTGCGGTACCGTTATTGACCCCAGTATCCCTTTGCAGGTCCCGGACTTAACGCCTGGTAATGGGAATGGGGCGCAAAGTCATTACCGGCACCTGTGTAATCACCGGTGCCCGTTATCCCTTTGCGCCCACCTTGTAATGAAGGCCTGGGTCTCAATGGTGCTGACCAATGGTAGTGTATTAAAGTTCCGACGGTCAGCACAAATGTTATTTTACTAACTACTAATTGGTCCGGCATGGGCTGAGAATCGATGTGGAGCCACATGGGGGTGATGTGTTGGGATAATGTTGAACTATTTGCACCAATCATATATTACTAACGTATGTTTAGCATTGAGGATATGATGTATACCAACAAATAAGATTTCGGGGATACATTGAGTATACAAACATACCGATTGCAAGTGTTACAATGAGTTCCGACTATTGATTTCTATGGTAGAAAACTAATGTTCGCAGTGCATTCAGATGTCAGCTCTCATCGATCAGATCTATTCCACTGCTCTGTTTGATTTGTGCTTACCTGGCTGTAATATACAGTGTTGCTTCTTGTCCGGTGTATGCTCCTTTTTTAAGTATGGGATTTAATGGTGTGATCGGAGGACCCCTGAGTCCATTTTTGGAGGCCCAGTGAGATACTATTTTCTCCCGGTCAGCCAAGGGTATCCAGGACATCCTCTTTGGGGGCATGGGTCTAGCGACCGCAGACGTGAATAACGTGCATCACTGAGGCAGCCCTGCAGATGCCGAGTTCACAAAGGTCTGTTTGGTCCGGAGCAACATGAGTATAACCATGCAAGAACACACTGCATAGTGGTGTGTGCCCATGAGAGGGGAGGGATAGATCTTTATGGTGTCTAGGATGCATCCTCGAGGAGGGAGGACGATTGGCTGTAGTAGTGTAGAGATTAGTGCGGGCCACCCACTAGGGAGTTGACGCAGGTGTGAGCACCCCTGCAATAGAGCATGAGATGTGCATAGTTTGTGGCAAACCTCGTTAGACAGTAGTTGCGCATAGTGCCAGCTATTGTATAGTTGCATCAATAGTGGAAGAGTTGTGTTGTTTTTTTATTTACGGGGTATAGAGGGAGACACACGTGCAATAGTTTGTGTTGTCTTATGATGTAGACACATGGTGGAAGAGCACACACCCGAAGGTATCTCATGTAAATAGGGCTCTTGGCATATGTAGCAGTGGACGAGTGCAGACGGTGCAGAGAAGGCATGGTGCATGCTTTTACCTTAACATAGAGAACGGTGAGCCCGTGGAGAAGGCTGTTGGATACAAACACTGAGTGTCTGGTTGGGCCTGTGGAGAAGGCCAGTGTGACGACTGGAGTGTCTGGTTGGGCCTGCGGAGAGGGCCAGAGTGAACTTTGAGTGGGAGTGAGGCTTATATGGACAGCCCCCTGTACCACATGTGTCAAAAATTGCCCCAGTATCGCGAGAAACTATTAAATAGCAATTTGTAATGGGCTAAGGAGACAACAGGTCAGTGCTTCCATGCATGGCCAGGGGAAGGTACATTCAACAGTAAAATAAGAGAAAATAAATATTCCTGTTTGTTGACAAAATACAAGGGCTCCAAATTGAAGAGTGGACAGAATGTCTTGGGGCTCTGGCATATGAGGAAACAAAAGGGGAAAAAACGACAAAGGAAGAAGAGGAGAGTGCAGGAGGGAGCAGATCGAGGTCTTGCCCCCGCCCTATGGGCTATATCCCACATTATGACCTGCAGCAGGGTATACTAACATCCAGCGAGAAACCACAGCGGGAGATCACGGGGAAATTCCAGGGGGAAAAATATAGGGATGCACGAAGGGAAGAAATGTGCACAAAAGGGGAACGGAAATATCTAGCACACATAGAGGAGAATACGCACCAACAAGTGGATGCATTATTCAATGAGGCTGAACGAGTGATAAAGGAGGAAGCCAGGAGGGAAAGCAAGGGAGACAAGGGGGACTGGCTATTAGGGAGAATGACATTTAAACTAGATGACTAGGAGAAAGAAGGAAAAAAGAAAGAAGCAGAGGGAGACGACAATGACGATGCAGCCTCGGAAGAATGGAGTGATGTGGACAGTGACGAGTGGACACCCAACAAAACAAGAAGGAGAGGGAGAAAAGAGTGGAAAAGACAAGACAGTGGCTGGAGTGACAGGGACTGGTCCACCTCCCTCCACAACAGTGTGGCAATGGTGAAAATGGGATTAACACAGACTACTAAAGGGCAAGGGGTAGGAACCAAGACATGAGTGATGACATTACAACAGAAAGGGAGAGGGGGTGCGCATTGTGTACCATGGCAAACAATGGACCGAGACAACCTAATATGCAGCCTGCCCTGCCTCATGGATGGGGCCAGTAAATGGATACAGGCACTCGAGAAAAAGATGGCGGGGGTGACACTGGCAATCAGGAAAATGAAAAGTGTATTCTCTACAACTATAGGAGGACAGGCAGATAAAATATGGAACCAGGCAGGTTACAATGGAGTAAAATTAATCACACATGCTCATGACGGGGTTCCATTTAATAATTGCCAGGCTCATGTTTGTGAGGTCTTGAAGAGTATGTATCCAGACAGTTATGACCTGGGGACAGCAATGGCCCATAAAATGAAAGGTCATGATGACCCAGCAGAATACATAAAGCGAGTACAAGACCTATGGACACAAGAGACGCAAAGGTCTCAGGACAAATGTATACCCTTGTTCTATGACATTCTGATAAAAGGGTTGCAGACAGAAGTACAGGCATCTTTGGATAAAATAGTGGGTACTGAAGCAAAAGGCTGGACCGAAATACAGGCAACAATAGTACACTATTGCAAGCGGAAACAAGAATGTGATAGGCAGGCAGTGGAAAATGCTGCCAAGTCAGAGAACAAGCTGGTGCAAAAGAAATTGGCAAAGTACACAAAGGAGGGTATGATGCTAATGCCAGATACTGCCGCCGTAGCACCAGCACCGCAGGGGGGATTTCCTGCAGGTAATGTACAACAGAAATGAGGCTATATGCAGTCACAATACACACCTAAATTGGGAGTGCCACCACAGGGCAAATACATGCATGGGGGATTATTTTCTGTGGGAAGAGGATGCAAACAGCACAGAAGAGGGGGTATAGAGGACCCGGGTATAGGGCCTTTCGACTACGTTAAATATCTCATGTCTTCACTCCTCAGAGGTATCCTTCCTTTCCTCACTTTCCCCCAGAAGCTCAATGTCTCCATAGCTCTGGTACTCTCTAGGCTGGACTACTGCAATAGCCTCTTCCGTAATCTACCCACTTCCTCTCTCTGCCCCCTCCAACTTATCCTTGACCTCAAGCCCAGCGACCGTATCTCTCCTGCTCTAAAATATCTCCACTGGCTCAGGGTTGCTGCAAGTATCAAATTCAAATCCCTCTGCATCATCTGTGGATGTTTCCGTTCTGTACAGTAATCCCTGCTTTAGGAAGAAAAAGGGACTTCCCTTCTCTAATCCTTCCCCTTCAGGAATCAGCTGCAAGAAAGCCTCTGCGAGTGCTGGATCATTTCACTGGACGAAGGCTAGGTTGGGAAGGATGGTAGGTTCTTCTTCCCTTTTTGCTTCAGTGGTAGATGGTTCATCAGCTTCCCCAAAGCCAAAGGTACCTCTCTGGTTCACTCTCTCTAAAATGAGGAAATAGAGCCCTTTCAAGAATTTCTTGTGCAATTTTGTCCCCACGATGTACTTCAAATGGAATTTCACCATGGTTCTGTAGGAGAATCTTTATGTCTCCCCGGAAGCCGGGACAGATGACGCCTGCTGGGACATCTAGACCTAGTTTACAGCCAGGACAGATTTTGGAGCCAATCGTATAGAACACCCAGGAGGGTTATCAAAACATAGTCTGTGGTAATCATTCCTCTTTTCCCTGGAGGGATAGTAGCTTCACTGCTGCTACAGATATCAGCGCCTATGGATTCTTTCGTGCCGATAGACGATAGAGGCATCTGAGGCTCTATGACTAAGCTCCTGGAATTTTAGGGTTCCCCAATTTGTCTCAATTGAGTCAGATACACATGTAAGCAAGGCATGCTATCAACAGTAAAACAGACAGAATTGACCACAGTTCAAGGGTGTTTATTGAACTTTAAAAAGGGTTTGGAAAAATGCCTATCTAATCCTAAATCTAAACAATCTGTTGCGCCGCCTTTCTCCTCATGTTAAACTGCCCTCTTGGAACTGCTGTTTCCTTGCGTGCTTTGTCTCACTCAGAGTGTGCTCTCGTGTTCTTTTATCCATGTGGGGAAGTGTAATGGAAGTTAGGTGTGTGTGATGGTCTGTAATTACTTGACCCTGGCTGACCATTGTATTGAGACATGTCAGGTATACAGCTCGGATGTTAGTTCATTTTTCCTCATAGCGAGCTGTCTGTGAGAAAGTGTTCAAGTTGCGAAAGAGGGGTTGAGTTCCTAAGTATCCTACCTGGTAGGATGGGGTCGAGGTGTCACAGGGAAGGGGATACTGTGTCTCGCCCTCCGGTGTCCCAATTCCACTCCCCGAAGACCCCTCACCCAGGTGATCCTCCCGCACTGGTCCACCCCAAGGAACTGGATCCAAAAGTGATGGCTGTGTCCTGGCCACCTGGATTACAGATCCCCGGGGACTAGTGGGTGAGACACCTTCAGGTTTCTCACAGCACCCACTAGCTTCTCACAGGCCTGCATCTATTATTGGGAGGTGATCACTCTGTACCAAGAGATCTCTGAAAGGCATTTACTGTTGCACAACTGACTCCTTGCCACTTACCTCTATGGAAAACCTCGCACTTATCCCCTTCCCTGTCCCTTCCCTCTCTCCCTGCACTTGCACATTCTGAATGCTCACAAGGCCTAGTAGGACCACCCAATTCTTGTTCATCTGTCTATTCTATTTGCCTTTGTTCACATGTTCCCTCCCCTTTGCCCTGTGGGCGCTTTGAAACATATTTTCTTAATGTAAAAGCGCCTTACAAATATACAATAAATAGATAAATAAATGTCAGAATATGGGACAATTGGTGCGCACTTGCCCGTTTGTGGAGCAGGCTCAGGCAGAGGCGATCCAAGCCGTACAGCACCTGGGAATTGTTACAGTACAACCCCAGTGGCAACAGATGCTGCTCCTCCCAGGGAAATCACAATAGGCACAGGCATCCTTACAGCAGGGAGGGAAACAGATACAAGGGGGGACCACCAACGGCGTGATAGCAGTCCCTGCTGGGACACAACCTTTGGCGGTGGCAGTTGGAACTAGGACAAAACGTGTTGCCCCAATACAATGGGGTCAGCATTGTAGGAGGAAACCTGAACTGGAGGCTTCCAGCCCTTTAAGATGAGAAGCAATACCCTGGAGATGGGTGGGTATGCAGATTCTACTCATACATCAATAATCAAGACGACACAAATAGTTTGGCAAAGTCTGTCTGTTTTAATGCAAGTCTTAAAACAG
The DNA here is from genome assembly GCF_040938575.1 of Ambystoma mexicanum. Classification (NCBI taxonomy): domain Eukaryota; kingdom Metazoa; phylum Chordata; class Amphibia; order Caudata; family Ambystomatidae; genus Ambystoma; species Ambystoma mexicanum. The sequence continues at coordinate 1,287,979,361 of NC_090924.1, forward strand.
GGAGTACAAAGAACATCAGCAATCGCTCGATACTCTGACTCGAACTACTTTATAAAAAAGTTGGGTTCTTATACCCATAACTGGTCATAGCTGACGTGTTGACTTGCGTCCTTACCAACGTCATTCTACGTGGCAAACTGCTAAAACCAGAAGCGGGATCGGGTCTAAGTGAATAACTAAGTACAGGTACTATATCTGCATGGAGTATCAAAGAAAGGTAACAGGATGGCTAACATCAGGTGGGGCAACTAAGCCCTCCCTCCAAAATGGCCACTTTGAACGTCACTAAATGTACAACGTCCCATTGGCTACACAAACTATAGGACCCCTAACTGCGTGGTCCCCTACAATTGGTTGGCTTCTAACGCCCGTCAGTAATTTCCACCTACGTGAGCAGCACTCAGACTGAACAACCAGGTGCAGATAAGCTTGTCTTGATACCAGCTTCCCTTCAATTAAAATGGGATCCATTATCACCTCAATGGTCCAGTGTCAATTAGTACTTTTGAAGTTGGCCTTGAATCTGTACTGTTCTCTGAGAATTTTTAAGGTGTATGGGTACTATCCGGCTTCCGTGCATAGGTGTGACCATCTCGTCCGTCCAACTTCCTTCCATCACGTGACTGGACACCATGAATTGAGCCTTTTCGTGTATTTGATTTTATACTTCAATAGTCCTCTGACGTCTTTTTGTTTTTGCTTGACCTTCTTGAACAGGAGCTTCTGTTCTTTCACGTTAATTGTATCCAATGTCAGCCAACTCCTAGTTTCATAAGACCTTGGCTTCCTTGGGTCAGTGAACTCCTTAGCTGAAATGGATTCTGCTTAATTCAATTGCTTTTTATAACTGCAACACTGAAATGAGGCCTTCTCACGTTGTTCAGTACTGCTTTATACATAGTGGAAACATTCATTCTTCACTTAATCCATATGTATCTATGAGGTATATGTTGATGCTTGCGTTGTCTAATCTATTTAAGCATGTGGCTAGCTTCATGATTGCTTTGCTGCTTGCGTTTCATTGCATCTGTACACATTTAAACTAACTAAATATCTTCATCACGTTTGTGGAATAAGTTTCTTCATCTTGATCCCAAGATGTCACTTATCCTTGGTAATTCTTTATTCTTTATAAATCGTCTCCCTCTCTCGTCTGGTTATCTTTCTATCTGGGTGTCAATTCAACTTTGTATGATGTCACCATTCATCCTGGTCATTCCATTTTTTGTTTCATCAGGAATCTCGTTCAAATTGCCATCATATTGTCTTGGATGCAAGTATGGTTTCCTCAATGGGTACTTTACTTCCCATATTCTCTTAGGTATTGGTATTTTTATGGGTACTGCACAGAACCCTCTCTCTTCTCTTTGTTGGTTTAAGTGTTCAATATACGTCACATATTTTGCTTCATACGTAGCAGGTAATGTAGGCGGGGCAGTTGGAGTGGGGGTACTTGCCTCCTCCTCTACAAACCCCTTCCCTTTTTCACCAAATAGCATGCAACAATTTCTTTCTTCAAAGGGGCACCTGCTGACCATCTCGTTTTCACACTTGCGTTTTTCTCCGTTCTCCACAGGAAACTCTGCGATCTTCTGGCTAATGGTGGAAGATGTCAAAAATCTGGTGCCTGGATCTGGGCCCGGGAGACTGGACCAAAACCATCTGCACTGCTACCAAAATGTGCAATAGCACCTGGAGCGTTCCAAGTGCCCGATCGAATTACCAATAAACAATCTCAGACCCAAAACCAGACTGACTTAAGAATATGGCAAAATACTACTTATTATTAGCTCAATAAAGTAGGGAAACTTGGTGAATAAACAGATTGCAGCTCACTCACTCTCAACTACATGTCAATTACACAAAAACATTATACCTTGATGTACATCAGCTATGACGCCAGCCTACTTCCAAATATTAAAAACATATCAGGTGGAGGGATTGGTTAAGGGAACATGCATACTTATATTTTGATTAGGTGTTAGTAACACAATTGGCTGCCCCATATCTGGTAGGCAGGCCTTTAACTACCGTTCATTGCGTATAATACGTATAATACAGATTAACAGCAGAATGACTGCAGCGGATTGGCTTCTGCAAACAATGTATGATCCATTGCTACATAGGCCCTCGTGATTGGTTGGCATTCTCTCCCAACCTTGGACATTCAGCTCATTACCAGCACATAAGCAAAATGAAACCCAGGTGCGGAGAACAACGTCAGACCACTGCCCACTTGGAAAATTAGCCTACCACCTTTCATCAGTCAAGCCATAAACCAAGGCTTCTTCTTTGCAGTTTACCTTGCTGACTGTTCTCTTCCTCTGGACTTTTAAGGGAGTAAAGCTACATTGCTATCTTCATCTGGAGCTTAATGAATAGGCCTTGTTTTCCAGTCTTGCACCACGTGTGAGGAGACCACGATTCTGTCCATTTTGACCTTTCATTTAGTGCTATTTTTTTTAAACATCTTTTTATTGGCCTTTCATAAATCATGGTACAATACTTTACTTTGCTTTGGGGGGCTGAGGCTGTTACAACGTGTTGTTATGTGCGCCCCTTCCCGCGTGTGTTGTATGCGTTTTTTCACAATTCAGCTTCCATCCGCTGTCCCCCCATCCTTCTTCCCCCCATTATGGATCTTATGCCCCTTAACCAGAACTAGTTGCTGATCTATAAACCATAACCTAACATCTCATTCCCCCTGCCCCCCGAAATGAGTTGCTCCGAGGACTAGAGGCCTCAATGTCCTTGAGCACTATGCATTGAAGTATTCGGCTTACGATCTGGTGGTCCCTGGTAATATTGTGGTTGTTTGCCCTGATTGTGTGGGTGTTTGTCCCTTTTCCTCTCACTCGCCTCTTACGTGAACAAGTCTGTGAGTGCATGGAATTTTGTCACCCTAGAGCGGTTGTATGTCTGTCTTCTAGCCATTGCCGCTAGTTCCATTCCACATGTTTTTGATAGAAGATCTGTGCGATCCGACTTTGAGGGGGGGGGGGTCTTAGCCTTCCAGCGGGCGACCATTACTTTCCTAGCAGTGAATAGTATTAATCCTCTGAGTCTGTGGGTTAGAGGGTCCTTGTGCCAGTTATACGCCTTTGCCCCTAACAGCATCACCTCGGGTGTGAATTCGACCGTAGCCCCATTGATGGCCCCTATCTGTCTGTGTACTGCCTGCCAGTATTCAGAGAGTTTCTGGCAGTGCCATAGAGTGTGGCCCATCGTGCCTAAGGATCCGTACTCCCTGCAGCATTTGTTTGATTGCGCGATTCCCATCTGGTGAAGTGCTATAGGGGTGTAGTATAGTCGTTGTATGATCTTATATTGGATCTCTCTGTTCTTGGGGTTGGTGGAGATTAGGGGTATGGCTGCAAAGTATTCCAGATGTCCGATACCTCTATTTGGGTGCTTAGGTCCTCGGACCAAGTGTGCACTAATGTGTGGTTCCGCCCTAGGTTGTTCGGAATCGCCATTTGATAGAAGGTGCTTAGGTGTGCGAATGTGTCTAGGTGGTGTTCCATTTCCATCTTGCAGGGGGCCAGGGTCAGTGGTTGTGGTGGCTGTCCGGTGTGAGGTTGTATAGTGTTGCAGATTGTGTGGTATGTGAGCCAGTCCCCTGTGTTCGTACTCTGCCCCATTCTAGGTCTTGTTTGCGATTAATTATTTGTGTTTGTCCGAATGATAGGATTGCCCTAATGCTGGACCATGGTGGGGCCTGCTGGGTTTGGACCCCTTGTGTCGCCCTGAGTTTGTGCCATTGGCTTAGGGTGGGCCCGATAATTGGGTGTTCCTTTAAACGTGGGGCAGAGCTCGCCTGGGGGAATGGCCATTATTTTGATAGGGTTAGTGGTTTCATAGTTCCGATTTCCATTGCCCTCCAGCCGGATCCGTCTGAAGTGTCTAACCACCGTTTTATCCAACAGACCTGCGCTGCTTCGTAATAGGCCCTCGGGGAGGGGGCTGCAAGACCTCTGTTTGGTTTACCGGCCTGTCGGACCGGTAAGCAGATTCTCGCTTTCTTCCCCCTCCAGATAAAATTAGCGATTGCACTGTCTAGCTCCTTCAAGGAGTCGGTAGCTGGGCTGATTGGGATCATCATAGCGATGTATGTAAGCTTGGGGAACAAGTTCATTTTAAGGGCGTTTATTCGTCCGGCCAGGGAGAGGGCTAGCGTGTCCCATCTTTTTAGGTCTTGGCATATGTACAATATTTTACTGGGGTAGTTTAGGTCTTTGATGCTGTCAAAAGAGGTGCTGCTATTAATGCTGAGGTACTTAATGTGGTTCATTTGCAAGGTAAAAGGGGCTATTCCCCTTGGATCCCATGGGATATCTAGGCGCAGTGGCATGATCTCAGATTTGCTCCAGTTGATTGTGTAGCCCGCCATTGGACCTATTTCCAAAAGGAGTGTTCGGATGTATGTGAGGGATGTGCGGTCATTACTGACAGAAAGTAGCATATCGTCTGTGCAGAGGGATACACAGTGTTCCTCTCCGCCCTGTGTGATGCCCGTCCATCATATGTCTTCTTGGAGTTTGATCAATATAGGCTCTATGGATAGCACATACAATAGAGGCGACAGCGGGCATCCTTGGCGTGTGCCTGACTGTAGCTCCAATGCCGGGTAGGTAATGCCGTTGGTGACAACAGCTGCGGTGGGGCCCGTGTATAGCAGTCTGATCAATTGGAGTAAGTGCGGGGGGGAGCCATATCGCGGTAGGACTTTAAAAATGAAATCCCATTGCACTTTGTCAAAAGCTTTTTCAGCGTCTACGGCGAGTATTAGATCTTCTGGGTCTCTGTCTCCTGCTACCACTTGTAGCAGTCTTCTAATGGTGTCACGCGAATGTCTATTTCATATAACTCCGGTTTGATCTTTGTGGATGATATTTGGGAGGCTATTTTCAATCTGTCTGGCTAGGCACTTTGACAGTATCTTGGCATCTGCGTTTATGAGAGATATGGGCCTATAAAATCTGCATAATTCGGGATCCCACCCCTCCTTATGAAAGACCACTATATTTGCGGAGTGCATCGATTGGGGAAGGTGTCCCAAGGCGATTGCTTCATTGAATACTTCTTCCAGTCGAAGTGCGATGTCTCCCCTATTTCCTTATAAAGATCTATTGGAATCTCATCTGCTTTCCCAGCGGCTAGTGCGTCAATGGCGCTTGTTATTTAGGCTGCTGTGATGCGTGCTTCCAGTGCGGGTATGTGGCCTGTGGGGATTTTTGGAATCTGTATGGAGTCTAGGAAGTGATCTATATCTGGGATCGCAGATGCATCTGGGGCCATGTATAACTCTCCATAGAACTCTGCAAACCAAGTGTGAATTGGGGTGTCTCCTGCAAGTGAGGTGCCCCCTTTATCGCGTATATTGACTGTGGTTTGCACGGCTTGTCGCTGTTTTAGAGCGAGGGCCATTGTCCTCAGTGGTTTGGACTTTTGGGCCCTGTCGGTAGTGATCTGTTTGATTTTGGAGTGGAGTTTGTTCAGTTGCAGTTTTAGGTGTTGTCTCTTGTTCGCTTGTGTCCCTACTCGATTATACTCAGAACAGCTGTTAGGCGGATGATTTCCTCCCCCCAGGTCTTGCGTCGTGTGTCCAGCGCGATATACACTGTCCCCTTATGTAGGCCTTGAAGGAGTCCCAACACTTATGGGTTGTGTAGCCCTGTACTAGGTTAGATACCCAGAACTGCTCGGAGTCAGTTGTGAGGTGCTCCAGGAGGACTGGGTAGTGGAGCATGTAGAGGTTTAGTCTCCAAGGGGGAGGCTTCTGTGCGGTGTCAGGGAGAGCGATGCGTAGGAAGACCGGGGCATGGTCTGAGAGGACTGTTGGGAGGATATTGCATTCATCTACCAAGTGGAGTGTGTTTGCTGGGCTCAGCCAGTAGTCAAGTTGGGAGTAGGTATTGTGTGGGTGGGAGTAGAACGTGTAGTCTTGATTTTGTTTGTGTTTCTCTCTCCATATGTCTGTCAGGCAAAGAGCTTGCATTAGGGATTTGAGGGCTGCTCGTTTCTTCAGTGTGGTGGGGCCTCCGGGGGCAGTGCCTTGGCGGTCTATTATGGGATCCAGGGTATTATTGAGGTCTCCTCCTATGAGCATGATATTGCCCATGTACTGTGCGATTGTTGCGAACATCTTGGTGAAAAAGGCGGGGGTGTCTACGGTGGGGGCGTATACGTTTACAAGTGTGAATGGGTGGTGGTGCAAGAGTCCCTGGATTAGAATGTATCTATCTTTTTTGTCCGCGATTGTATTTTGGACTCGGAATGGGACTAGCTTATTGATGAGGATGGATACCCCTCTTCTCCCCTGTTGTGGGGAGTAGAAGGCTGTTCTGACCCACCCCCATTGTAGTTTCCCAGATTCTATGGCATCTAGATGGGTTTCTTGGAGGAAGATTATGGCTCCCTGGAAATCCTGCATGTTGCTGAGTAATCGTCAGCGTTTGATGGGGTGGCCCAGGCCTTGGATGCTAAATGTTACCAGGGTGATATTCATTGTCAGTGTCTGTATGTGTATGTTTTTGTGTATGTGCTATTAATATATTGTATTTGCCTGGGTGTTTTTGTGCCCTTTATGAGACCATGATGTGGCCAGCTGTGTTCGATGTTCGGAGCATGCAACTTGGTTTGGCTCCAACATGAGCCTCAAACAACCGTTAAACAAACAACTTGATTCAAACGTTGGGTGGGCTTAACCACTCACCCAGCCCCAACAGCGGGCAATTGTGCCCCAGTGCGAGGTTTGGGGGGCCTTGTTCATGGTGGCCCCTCTCCCCGTGTTGTACCCGGTTTTGAGTGCTTCTCACTGCTTCTTGTCCCTGACAAGGCTGCGGTGTTCCTCTTTCGGCCGCAGGCAGCTGTTGTAAAGTCTTGAGCTTGTCACCTTGGTGTTCTGTTGAGAATGTGTGTGTTGCGTCGATCGCATGGATCCAGAGGTTCTTTCTGCTTTAGCCTGAGTTTGGGCCTAGGTGGAGGTTTGTAGTGAGGAGGCACTGTTGCCCTTGCATTTTCAGTGCTTTGGTCCCCACCCTTTAGGTCTGCGGCTGTTCTTTTGCCACTTCCCCCTCATCTGTAGTCTGTCTGGGTTGCGGGACGGGGGGCAGCTGATGTAATCTCTGGGATGCAGGTGGTATTTGTTCAAAGTCTGTGTTGACTATTTCCTGCTGCTGTAGGAAGCGCCACGTTGTTTCCGGGTCCTCAAAGGTGTGCCATTGCTTGTCGATTTGAACGCACTGTGTTGCTGGGAATTTCAGGTAGTGGCAATAGTCAGAGGCCTTCATAGCCTCAAAGATCATGCTGAATTCCTGACATCTTCTGGAGATCTCCAGTGAGTAGTCGTTGAAAATGCAGATATCTGCTGTTCCAGCTCTGAGTGGGCTTACTGCTCTGTACGCTTTTAGGATTTCCATCTTGTGCTGGAAGCATGCTCATGGTAATGGTTCGGGGACGTTGGTCGGGAAGTGGTTTTGGAATCGGTGCCCTGTGTACCCTTTCTATTGTGAGTTCTTAAGGGTTCTTGATTTGGAGGGAGTCTCGGAGGAGGTCATACATGTAGGTCTCTAGGTTAACTCCCTCTGCGTTCTCTGGCAGGCCCACCACCCGTAGGTTGTTTCGATAGGATCGATTTTCTTGATCGTCTATTTTTTCACCTAGCCTTTGGACCACCCTAATGACCCTGTCTAGGCCATTATCCGTTGTTGTCTGGTTGTCCTCTAGTGCGTGTATCCTTTGTTAATTGTCTGTGATTTGCTCTGCTTGGGCCGACAGGCGGGTTTGGATGTCCTGAAGTCGCGCTTAATATCTAGCTCTGTGTTATTTGTTTCTTGGGTGCATTGTCCTATGATCCTCATTTCTGCCAGGATGGTTTGAAGTTGAGTCTGGACGTCCATCTCCGTTTTGTTCCTGTTAGATCTCTGTGGTTGGCTGAGTGAGGCAGGGACCAATGAATCCTCCTGCTTAGGGGCGCGACCTTCTTTTTGCATGCCCCTACGGTCTCTGGTGCTAGACCGTGGTTGAAGGTTGGCGGCATGGTGGGCTGTGGTTCCTTGCGGCTTCAGTCAGTGGCTTAGCTGCTCACTGTTCTCTCTGAGCTTTGTCTTGGGGTATGGCTAGCCTCCCTGTCCGATGTGAGAGCTACCGGGCCCCCTGTTCAAGGGGCATACTTGTCGCCCTGTTGTGCTGCTTTTTATGTTGTTGCTTCCTGCCGCTGTCCCATTGGGCGGTAGCGGGGTGTGATGCGGCCTATGTGCCCTTGCAGGTCTGCTGCTTATCTGGGCTATCGTTCGGTTTCCCGCAGCGTTCTTTGTTGAAGTGCACAGTTAGTGAAGCGGTTGTTGACCCCTGTTTGTATAGGAGTGGGAGAGGGCCTGTGAAGGGACCTCCCCTAGGTTGCTGTTCCAGTAAGCGGGTTGGGCTCTTCGTGACCCACGTGGCCCTGGGCTGGCGAGCTCACCAATTGCTGGCGCCACTTGTGTGGGGTTTACAGATGCATGGAAGTCCTACAGGGATCCAGGTCTGATTTGCTCCTTGGTGAGCGCTTGGTATGGAGGCTTTGCGGCGCCACCGAGAGATATGGTTCAGGGCGGCTCCTCCTTAGATTCTATCCCTCCTGCCCTTCCCTTGGCATAAGTGTCGTGTGTCTCTCCTTTTCCCCTGATTGGGGGTGGGGAGCTTAGTTTGGCTTGGCCTCCGCCCTGTCTGGTGCTGGAACGGGCCTGGCATGTAGGTTATGGTTCCACAGGCTGTGTGCTGCCGTGGGGCTGGACGGCCCCTTGGGGGTGGTTGACTTGTAGGGAGCGCAGGTTTCGAGTGCCAAACCCCTATGGCGTCCCGCGGCGCTATGTTGGGGTACTCTTGGTGGTAGTGTGGCGGCCTTGTGACTTTATTTTGATCCCCTCCCCTTTGCACTCATGTGGGTTTGGGGGCAGATGAATTTGCTAGCCATCGGGTCTGCGCTGGGGGCCTCCCACTTAGCCCCGCTTACTTGTTAGTGCTGCTGCGGATGTTGGCTGGTCGATCCAGTCGTATTGTGGCAGTGCTCCCTGGGGGGCCTTCCGCGTCCTGCTGTGGACTAGCGGGTGCTGGGAGGCTCCGGGTCGTTTCCGGCTCCAATGGCAGCAGACCGGCAGGTGTCAGTGTGTGCGGTGCAGCAGGGGCGGCTGTCGCTACATCCCGCTATCCCGCTATCCCGCCAAGGGCGTTCCGCTGCGTTTGTCGCTCGGCATAGCAGTCTGCTCCGCATTAGGAGTGCGCAGTGGTGTCGGACGGGCTCCAGTTTGTGTGATGGGCATCCCGTTACTGTCCAGGGTAGAGCTTGCGCGGGCCCCGTTCTGGCAGCTCGCTGTTGCGGTACTATCACCCATTCTTGATGCAGGGTGGAATTGGCAGGCTTTTGCCCGCGCCTCGTAAGAATTGAGGCTATCTCCTATGATCTCTGGTCCTCGTGGCCCAATTTGCATGCGTTTGGTGTCCTCTGGATCCTGGACACTTTGTAAGCAAGATTCTGTCATTCATGTCGTCTTCTGGTGTTTCTTTAATGCATATTCTCTCAGTTACATCTCCATGGACAGTAATCCATCCAAAATACTATGACAGTGGAAGAATTATATTCTTCCCAAAATGGTCTATGTATGTATTAACATGATTTTGCTCGACATCTAAAGTTCCATTCATGAAAATCAACATGACAATACAGCTGATTTTGGGAGTCAATAATTTAATCTGTTTATTTTTGAAAGACAACAGCATAGTGCTACCTTTAATGCCAAATCCCTGTGACATTAGTGACATTCAACAGGTACCTTTCAAAATGTATTTTTTAAATGTTTTTAATTCACTTTTAATGTTCTACTTTATCTTTTGAAGAATACTTTAAAAAAAGTTTTTACTAAAAATCTCTTCAAGTGATTTACTGTTTTTGTGTTGCACAGATAACTAATGGTGGAAAATGAACAATCAGACAACTTTACGTATGAAGATGTAATCTTTGTGATCAAAGAAGGTAACATTAATTGCTGTAACTACTATCCAATTTTCATTGAATGTGTTATGTTCAAGGAGTCTACTACTGGAGCAGTTGATATGGAAGAGACACATGGACCACAGGTAGACAAATAATAGCTATAGTCATCATGTATCATCTATTGTACCTTTAATGTAACTTTTGATTGTCTGTTAAGTGTTTTCCATACTGAAATAGCGTTCTTGTTGTAATTGTATGTTTGTTTCGTGAAATTGAATAGTATTCGTTTTTTCCAACTTTTTGTGAAAGCTCTGTTACAGTTGGGTGAGGAAATTGGTGACTCAAATACCATCCAAGCTTTTCATGGTTTTTTAAGTGGCTGTTTAGAAAATGTTTAATTGCTGTTAGATTGTAAGAAGAATATTCATATGTTCAGTAAGTGTCAAATAAGTAGTGCTTGTTTTTTTAATGTATTAGAGGCCTAGGAAGAAGAAGAGCAGGAAGACTCAGACCACACCACTAACAAATGATGTTGCTGGCCAAACCAATGTGAATTGGGAGCAACTAGTTTCTGAGGTTGAGCATACTTGTCCCAAGGTTGCGAGTTAAGATGCCAATGTCCAGTGGCAGGAATTTGAATTGAATTTCACAAGTGAACCATGGAAAGTAGCAATGGATCATTGTTAAATCACACATCATCCACAGGAAGTGTCAGACAACACTGAAGATGTTTCATCATGACTTGCACATCCTCTCACACAATCCACACCCTCAAAACAATTTCAATAAAAAAGACATAATGTTCTCTGTTTCCTAAATACATTCTGAACATCACGAAATCTCACAGATTGAAATAACTGAAGCATCTTCAGAATTGATCGATGACTATGTTTATAACCATGACTTCACTGTTCCTAGTGTGGAGGAGTTATATACCACCATAGAATCGCAAACCACTCTACTGCAGGATGAATTACTATTATAGGAGCCAACATACCTTGTATTTGACAGCTGCCTGCTACAGATCATACAAATGATTAAATACAACCACAGGATATGTTAGAGGATATGTGGAGAGCCATTGGAGAAGTTTACTCGAGTAGTCAAAGGCACAAAACTGAAGAAAAAGGGTAGCTGTGTCCACCAATACAACACATGTTCATGGTCTGCACAAACCCACTCTTGGAAAACGTCCTGCTTGAAATGTACTTTGTTCTTCTGCTCTGTTGTTCAGTGGATTGACGTTCAGTAATATGTCAGGTTTCTGTGAATTTGTAGGACTTGAGTTCCTTGCGAAAACTGCTTACTACAAATATCAAAGAAAGTAATTGGTCCCCGCTAATAAATCAGGCCTGGAATCTCAAACAGATATCCATAAACAGTGCTGTTGCAGGCAAAAGGGTCAGGCTTTCTGGTGATGGGCAGTGCGCAGTCTGGGATTTTCAGACAAATACTGCATTTACCACTTCGGGACATGGACACCCAAAAAACTGTCAGTTCTATTGTGGTGCTTATATATGAATGCTCATCTTCTGTTGCCATGGATAAATATGATTTCATTAAATACATTGAATTTCTGCAATTAGGGGGAATGCAAATAGAATGGATAGCCACTGACAGGAACATCGTAATAGCAAAGGCCATGTGAGAGAAGATTCAGCACATAAAACATCAATTTGATGTAAATCACATTCCAAAAATCAATATCCAAAAAAAGAACAGCTGCTGGTAAAGAAAGGGTTCAGAAGAATTTTTAAAATGGTTACAGTCTATCAGCAACCTTCTTTGGTGGAGTTCTAAAACCTGTGAGGGTCCCGTAGAAATTCTTGTTGAAAAGTGGCATTCAATGCTCCACCATTGTTGAAACATTCGTCATGGGAGGAAAACCAGCATTTTCACAAGTGTGTACATGGAGCTTTGAGTGAGGAGCATGAACGTAAGAAAAAGTGGTTGGTTCAAGGCTCACCTCCTCACACTGCCCTTGAAAACATTGTGTGCAACAAAATGCTTACCAGAGATTTGAAGGGCCTGACAGAATTTTGCCACACTGGTGATTTGGAGGTTTTCCATAACATGTGCCTAAAGTGCAGGCCTAAAAATTGCATTTCACCATATATGGCATGGAGGCGTTAACAAGGCTGGCTGTCCTTGCACAAATTGAGAACACTGGTAAGGAACAAGCACAGACTGCAGGCACTTTCACTATGCTTCTTGACACCATGGCTTTTACAAAAAGAAAAAAGCAATGGGTTGCCAAGCCAATATTACAGCAGATGGAATTTGACTTTGTGAAATATCTGACTTTGACTGTGCTGTCCATGCGAACGTATGGGCTGGCACCCAAACATGTTTTGCGGGCCCAATTGATTTCACAGAAAAATTGCTAATGTGGTTCATCCTACAAAACTTCGACTTTTTGAAACATTGACTTCAAGATCAAAATAAAGTGTTGTGGTCTTTACAATTTCATCCAAAGCAAGTTTCAGTCATTTACTTTATGTTGAGAAACTGTATTGATAAAAAATATTTATTTCTGCAAAAGTAGATCTTTAAATATTTTTCTATCTACTGTTTTTTATTAAATGTTCGTCAATATTTATTATTGAACGTGTTTTTATGACTGTGCACTAAAGGTTCTAATTCAGCGGCAAATAGGGGGAGACACCTACCACCTTCAAGAGTAAAGAAGGGGGCCGACAGGACACCTGCTTGGGAGTACCAAAGAGAGAACTCCAAGCCAAAGTCACCTGATAAAAGAAGACCCCACTGTGAAGGACAGGGGTAATAATGCATAGCGTGCGCAGTCAGCCCAAGGGATTTTTCTATAAAATAGCACAAGATGGGAAATAAACAATATCTTTGGTAAACACATGCAAGACAGAAACCCCGGGGGCGTGCCTAATCCAAGAAAAGAGACAGAGCTCAAGCTGTTCATCATAGGCACATCAAAGCAGCTAGAATGGCACAGGGTGATGTAATTACACAGTCGCCAGCCAATGCAGCAGTCACACAGGTAGATGGGAAATGGACCTGAGCCAGTGTACCAGTCACATGGCAACCCATGCCCATCGGCAGGTGGCGGTGGGAAAGGGAAAATACAGAATGTGGCGTTTCTGCGAGGGCCAATCAGATGGTAAGTCACTCTGCTCCAGGGAGATGGCTAACCTTTGGAGTATCCACCACCTGACTTGCGAAAGTCATCATCCATTCGGTGTTGTATGAGTGTCTCCTTTCCCACCATAAACAGGGGCCCTCATTCCGAGTTTGGAGGCAGCCATGGCGATATTAGCGCCATGGCTGCCTCCAAAATCGGTCCGACTCCGGTCTGGTGAAGGGAGTAATTACCGGTCCAGTCCGAATTCGGAGGGACTGGTAATTCCCCATTCACCAGAGCCATTCCCCATTCCCATTTAAGCCCCCATAGGGAAGGGAAGGCGGCGAAAATGGTACCGCAAATTGCGGTACCGTTATTGACCCCAGTATCCCTTTGCAGGTCCCGGACTTAACGCCTGGTAATGGGAATGGGGCGCAAAGTCATTACCGGCACCTGTGTAATCACCGGTGCCCGTTATCCCTTTGCGCCCACCTTGTAATGAAGGCCTGGGTCTCAATGGTGCTGACCAATGGTAGTGTATTAAAGTTCTGACGGTCAGCACAAATGTTATTTTACTAACTACTAATTGGTCCGGCATGGGGGTGATGTGTTGGGATAATGTTGAACTATTTGCACCAATCATATTTTACTAACGTATGTTTGGCATTGAGGATATGATGTATACCAACAAATAAGATTTCGGGGATACATTGAGTATACAAACATGCCGATTGCAAGTGTTACAATGAGTTCCGACTGTTGATTTCTATGGTAGAAAACTAATGTTCGCAGTGCATTCAGATGTCAGCTCTCATCGATCAGATCTATTCCACTGCTCTGTTTGATTTGTGCTTACCTGGCTGTAATATACAGTGTTGCTTCTTGTCCGGTGTATGCTCCTATTTTAAGTATGGGATTTAATGGTGTGATCGGAGGACCCTGAGTACATTTTTGGAGGCCCAGTGAGATACTAATTTCTCCCGGTCAGCCAAGGGTATCCAGGACATCCTCTTTGGGGGCATGGGTCTAGCGACCGCAGACGTGAATAACGTGCATCACTGAGGCAGCCCTGCAGATGCCGAGTTCACAAAGGTCTGCTTGGTCCGGAGCAACATGAGTATAACCATGCAAGAACACACTGCATAGTGGTGTGTGCCCAGGAGAGGGGGAGGGATAGATCTTTATGGTGTCTAGGATGCATCCTCGAGGAGGGAGGACGATTGGCTGTAGTAGTGTAGAGATTAGTGCGGGCCACCCACTAGGGAGTTGACGCAGGTGTGAGCACCCCTGCAATAGAGCATGAGATGTGCATAGTTTGTGGCAAACCTCGTTAGACAGTAGTTGCGCATAGTGCCAGCTATTGTATAGTTGCATCAATAGTGGAAGAGTTGTGTTGTTTTTTTATTTACGGGGTATAGAGGGAGACACACGTGCAATAGTTTGTGTTGTCTTATGATGTAGACACATGGTGGAAGAGCACACACCCGGAGGTATCTCGTGTAAATAGGGCTCTTGCCATATGTAGCAGTGGACGAGTGCAGACGGTGCAGAGAAGGCATGGTGCATGCTTTTGCCTTAACATAGAGAACGGTGAGCCCGTGGAGAAGGCTGTTGGATACAAACACTGAGTGTCTGGTTGGGCCTGTGGAGAAGGCCAGTGTGACGACTGGAGTGTCTGGTTGGGCCTGCGGAGAGGGCCAGAGTGAACTTTGAGTGGGAGTGAGGCTTATATGGACAGCCCCCTGTACCACATGTGCCAAAAATTGCCCCAGTATCGCGAGAAACTATTAAACAGCAATTTGTAATGGGCTAAGGAGACAACAGGTCAGTGCTTCCATGCATGGCCAGGGGAAGGTACATTCAACAGTAAAATAATAGAAAATAAATATTCCTGTTTGTTGACAAAATACAAGGGCTCCAAATTGAAGAGTGGACAGAATGTCTTGGGGCTCTGGCATATGAGGAAACAAAAGGGGAAAAAACGACAAAGGAAGAAGAGGAGAGTGCAGGAGGGAGCAGATCGAGGTCTTGCCCCCGCCCTATGGGCTATATCCCACATTATGACCTGCAGCAGGGTATACTAACATCCAGCGAGAAACCACAGCGGGAGATCACGGGGAAATTCCATGGGGAAAAATATAGGGATGCACGAAGGGAAGAAATGTGCACAAAAGGGGAACGGAAATATCTAGCACACATAGAGGAGAATACGCACCAACAAGTGGATGCATTATTCAATGAGGCTGAACGAGTGATAAAGGAGGAAGCCAGGAGGGAAAGCAAGGGAGACAAGGGGGACTGGCTATTAGGGAGAATGACATTTAAACTAGATGACTAGGAGGAAGAAAGAAAAAAGAAAGAAGCAGAGGGAGACGACAATGACGATGCAGCCTCGGAAGAATGGAGTGATGTGGACAGTGACGAGTGGACACCCAACAAAACAAGAAGGAGAGGGAGAAAAGAGTGGAAAAGACAAGACAGTGGCTGGAGTGACAGGGACTGGTCCACCTCCCTCCACAACAGTGTGGCAATGGTGAAAATGGGATTAACACAGACTACTAAAGGGCAAGGGGTAGGAACCAAGACATGAGTGATGACATTACAACAGAAAGGGAGAGGGGGTGCGCATTGTGTACCATGGCAAACAATGGACCGAGACAACCTAATATGCAGCCTGCCCTGCCTCATGGATGGGGCCAGTAAATGGATACAGGCACTCGAGAAAAAGATGGCGGGGGTGACACTGGCAATCAGGAAAATGAAAAGTGTATTCTCTGCAACTATAGGAGGAGAGGCAGATAAAATATGGAACCAGGCAGGTTACAATGGAGAAAAATTAAGCACACATGCTCATGACGGGGTTCCATTTAATAATTGCCAGGCTCATGTTTGTGAGGTCTTGAAGAGTATGTATCCAGACAGTTATGACCTGGGGACAGCAATGGCCCATAAAATGAAAGGTCATGATGACCCAGCAGAATACATAAAGCGAGTACAAGACCTATGGACACAAGAGACGCAAAGGTCTCAGGACAAATGTATACCCTTGTTCTATCACATTCTGATAAAAGGGTTGCAGACAGAAGTACAGGCATCTTTGGATAAAATAGTGGGTACTGAAGCAAAAGGCTGGACCGAAATACAGGCAACAATAGTACACTATTGCAAGCGGAAACAAGAATGTGATAGGCAGGCAGTGGAAAATGCTGCCAAGTCAGAGAACAAGCTGGTGCAAAAGAAATTGGCAAAGTACACAAAGGAGGGTATGATGCTAATGCCAGATACTGCTGCCGTAGCACCAGCACCGCAGGGGGGATTTCCTGCAGGTAATGTACTAAAGAAATGAGGCTATATGCAGTCACAATACACACCTAAATTGGGAGTGCCACCACAGGGCAAATACATGCATGGGGGATTATTTTCTGTGGGAAGAGGATGCAAACAGCACAGAAGAGGGGGTATAGAGGACCCGGGTATACGGCCTTTCGACTACGTTAAATATCTCATGTCTTCACTCCTCAGAGGTATCCTTCCTTTCCTCACTTTCCCCCAGAAGCTCAATGTCTCCATAGCTCTGGTACTCTCTAGGTTGGACTACTGCAACAGCCTCTTCCTTAATCTACCCACTTCCTCTCTCTGCCCCCTCCAACTTATCCTTGACCTCAAGCCCAGAGACCGTATCTCTCCTGCTCTAAAATATCTCCACTGGCTCAGGGTTGCTGCAAGTATCAAATTCAAATCCCTCTGCATCATCTGTGGATGTTTCCGTTCTGTACAGTAATCCCTGCTTTAGGAAGAAAAAGGGACTTCCCTTCTCTAATCCTTCCCCTTCAGGAATCAGCTGCAAGAAAGCCTCTGCGAGTGCTGGATCATTTCACTGGACGAAGGCTAGGTTGGGAAGGATGGTAGGTTCTTCTTCCCTTTTTGCTTCAGTGGTAGATGGTTCATCAGCTTCCCCAAAGCCAAAGGTACCTCTCTCAGTATCTTCTGGTTCACTCTCTCTAAAATGAGGAAATAGAGCCCTTTCAAGAATTTCTTGTGCAATTTTGTCCCCACGATGTACTTCAAATGGAATTTCACCATGGTTCTGTAGGAGAATCTTTATGTCTCCCCGGAAGTCGGGACAGATGACGCCTGCTGGGACATCTAGACCTAGTTTACAGCCAGGACAGATTTTGGAGCCAATCATATAGAACACCCAGGAGGGTTATCAAAACATAGTCTGTGGGAATCATTCCTCTTTTCCCTGGAGGGATAGTAGCTTCACTGCTGCTACAGATATCAGCGCCTATGGATTATTTCGTGCCGATAGACGATAGAGGCATCTGAGGCTCTATGACTAAGCTCCTGGAATTTTAGGGTTCCCCAATTTGTCTCAATTGAGTCAGATACACATGTAAGCAAGGCATGCTATCAACAGTAAAACAGACAGAATTGACCACAGTTCAAGGGTGTTTATTGAACTTTAAAAAGGGTTTGGAAAAATGCCTATCTAATCCTAAATCTAAACAATCTGTTTCGCCGTCTTTCTCCTCATGTTGAACTGCCCTCTTGGAACTGCTGTTTCCTTGCGTGCTTTGTCTCACTCAGAGTGTGCTCTTGTGTTCTTTTATCCATGTGGGGAAGTGTAATGGAAGTTAGGTGTGTGTGATGGTCTGTAATTACCTGACCCTGGCTGACCATTGTATTGAGACATGTCTGGTATACAGCTCGGATGTTAGTTCATTTTTCCTCATAGCGAGCTGTCTGTGAGAAAGTGTTCAAGTTGCGAAAGAGGGGTTGAGTTCCTAAGTATCCTACCTGGTAGGATGGGGTCGAGGTGTCACAGGGAAGGGGATACTGTGTCTCGCCCTCCGGTGTCCCAATTCCACTCCCCGAAGACCCCTCACCCAGGTGATCCTCCCGCACTGGTCCACCCCAAGGAACTGGATCCAAAAGTGATGGCTGTGTTCTGGCCACCTGGATTACAGATCCCCGGGGACTAGTGGGTGAGACACCTTCAGGTTTCTCACAGCACCCACTAGCTTCTCACAGGCCTGCATCTATTATTGGGAGGTGATCACTCTGTACCAAGAGATCTCTGAAAGGCATTTACTGTTGCACAACTGACTCCTTGCCACTTACCTCTATGGAAAACCTCGCACTTATCCCCTTCCCTGTCCCTTCCCTCTCTCCCTGCACTTGCACATTCTGAATGCTCACAAGGCCTAGTAGGACCACCCAATTCTTGTTCATCTGTTTATTCTATTTGCCTTTGTTCACATGTTCCCTCCCCTTTGTCGTGTGGGCGCTTTGAAACATATTTTCTTAATGTAAAAGCGCCTTACAAATATACAATAAATAGATAAATAAATGTCAGAATATGGGACAATTGGTGCGCACTTGCCCGTTTGTGGAGCAGGCTCAGGCAGAGGCGATCCAAGCGGTACAGCACCTGGGAATTGTTACAGTACAACCCCAGTGGCAACAGATGCTGCTCCTCCCAGGGAAATCACAATAGGCACAGGCATCCTTACAGCAGGGAGGGAAACAGATACAAGGGGGGACCTCCAACGGCGGGATAGCAGTCCCTGCTGGGACACAACCTTTGGCGGTGGCAGTTGGAACTAGGACAAAACGTGGTGCCCCAATACAATGGGGTCAGCATTGTAGGAGGAAACCTGAACTGGAGGCTTCCAGCCCTTTAAGATGAGAAGCAATACCCTGGAGATGGGTGGGGATGCAGATTCTACTCATACATCAATAATCAAGACGACACAAATAGTTTGGCAAAGTCTGTCTGTTTTAATGCAAGTCTTAAAACAGGGAGTACAAAGAACATCAGCAATCGCTCGATACTCTGACTCGAACTACTTTATAAAAAAGTTGGGTTCTTATACCCATAACTGGTCATAGCTGACGTGTTGACTTGCGTCCTTACCAACGTCATTCTACGTGGCAAACTGCTAAAACCTATCTGGAAGCGGGATCGGGTCTAAGTGAATAACTAAGTATAGGTACTATATCTGCATGGAGTATCAAAGAAAGGTAACAGGATGGCTAACATCAGGTGGGGCAACTAAGCCCTCCCTCCAAAATGGCCACTTTGAACGTCACTAAATGTACAACGTCCCATTGGCTACACAAACTATAGGACCCCTAACTGCGTGGTCCCCTACAATTGGTTGGCTTCTAACGCCCGTCAGTAATTTCCACCTACGTGAGCAGCACTCAGACTGAACAACCAGGTGCAGATAAGCTTGTCTTGATACCAGCTTCCCTTCAATTAAAATGGGATCCATTATCACCTCAATGGTCCAGTGTCAATTAGTACTTTTGAAGTTGGCCTTGAATCTGTACTGTTCTCTGAGAATTTTTAAGGTGTATGGGTACTATCCGGCTTCCGTGCATAGGTGTGACCATCTCGTCCGTCCAACTTCCTTCCATCACGTGACTGGACACCATGAATTGAGCCTTTTCGTGTATTTGATTTTATACTTCAATAGTCCTCTGACGTCTTTTTGTTTTTGCTTGACCTTCTTGAACAGGAGCTTCTGTTCTTTCACGTTAATTGTATCCAATGTTAGCCAACTCCTAGTTTGATAAGACCTTGGCTTCCTTGGGTCAGTGAACTCCTTAGCTGAAATGGATTCTGCTTAATTCAATTGCTTTTTATAACTGCAACACTGAAATGAGGCCTTCTCACGTTGTTCAGTACATTCATTCTTCACTTAATCCATATGTATCTATGAGGTATATGTTGATGCTTGCGTTGTCTAATCTATTTAAGCATGTGGCTAGCTTCATGATTGCTTTGCTGCTTGCGTTTCATTGCATCTGTACACATTTAAACTAACTAAATATCTTCATCACGTTTGTGGAATAAGTTTCTTCATCTTGATCCCAAGATGTCACTTATCCTTGGTAATTCTTTATTCTTTATAAATCGTCTCCCTCTCTCGTCTGGTTATCTTTCTATCTGGGTGTCAATTCAACTTTGTATGATGTCACCATTCATCCTGGTCATTCCATTTTTTTGTTTCATCAGGAATCTCGTTCAAATTGCCATCATATTGTCTTGGATGCAAGTATGGTTTCCTCAATGGGTACTTTACTTCCCATATTCTCTTAGGTATTGGTATTTTTATGGGTACTGCACAGAACCCTCTCTCTTCTCTTTGTTGGTTTAAGTGTTCAATATACGTCACATATTTTGCTTCATACGTTGCAGGTAATGTAGGCGGGGCAGTTGGAGTGGGGGTACTTGCCTCCTCCTCTACAAACCCCTTCCCTTTTTCACCAAATAGCATGCAACAATTTCTTTCTTCCACCTGCTGACCATCTCGTTTTCACACTTGCGTTTTTTCTCGTTCTCCACAGGAAACTCTGCGATCTTCTGGCTAATGGTGGAAGATGTCAAAAATCTGGTGCCTGGATCTGGGCCCGGGAGACTGGACCAAAACCATCTGCACTGCTACCAAAATGTGCAATAGCACCTGGAGCGTTCCAAGTGCCCGATCGAATTACCAATAAACAATCTCAGACCCAAAACCAGACTGACTTAAGAATATGGCAAAATACTACTTATTATTAGCTCAATAAAGTAGGGAAACTTGGTGAATAAACAGATTGCAGCTCACTCACTCTCAACTACATGTCAATTACACAAAAACATTATACCTTGATGTACATCAGCTATGACGCCAGCCTACTTCCAAATATTAAAAACATATCAGGTGGAGGGATTGGTTAAGGGAACATGCATACTTATATTTTGATTAGGTGTTAGTAACACAATTGGCTGCCCCATATCTGGTAGGCAGGCCTTTAACTACCGTTCATTGCGTATAATACGTATAATACAGATTAACAGCAGAATGACTGCAGCGGATTGGCTTCTGCAAACAATGTATGATCCATTGCTACATAGGCCCTCGTGATTGGTTGGCATTCTCTCCCAACCTTGGACATTCAGCTCATTACCAGCACATAAGCAAAATGAAACCCAGGTGCGGAGAACAACGTCAGACCACTGCCCACTTGGAAAATTAGCCTACCACCTTTCATCAGTCAAGCCATAAGCCAAGGCTTCTTCTTTGCAGTTTACCTTGCTGACTGTTCTCTTCCTCTGGACTTTAAGGGAGTAAAGCTACATTGCTATCTTCATCTGGAGCTTAATGAATAGGCCTTGTTTTCCAGTCTTGCACCACGTGTGAGGAGACCACGATTCTGTCCATTTTGACCTTTCATTTAGTGCTATTTTTTTTTAAACATCTTTTTATTGGCCTTTCATAAATCATGGTACAATACTTTACTTTGCTTTGGGGGGCTGAGGCTGTTACAACGTGTTGTTATGTGCGCCCCTTCCCGCGTGTGTTGTATGCGTTTTTTCACAATTCAGCTTCCATCCGCTGTCCCCCCATCCTTCTTCCCCCCATTATGGATCTTATGCCCCTTAACCAGAAATAGTTGCTGATCTATAAACCATAACCTAACATCTCATTCCCCCTGCCCCCCGAACTGAGTTGCTCCGAGGACTAGAGGCCTCAATGTCCTTGAGCACTATGCATTGAAGTATTCGGTTTACGATCTGGTGGTCCCTGGTAATATTGTGGTTGTTTGCCCTGATTGTGTGGGTGTTTGTCCCTTTTCCTCTCACTCGCCTCTTACGTGAACAAGTCTGTGAGTGCATGGAATTTTGTCACCCTAGAGCGGTTGTATGTCTGTCTTCTAGCGATTGCCGCTAGTTCCATTCCGCATGTTTTTGATAGAAGATCTGTGCGATCCGACTTTGAGGGGGGGGTCTTAGCCTTCCAGCGGGCGACCATTACTTTCCTAGCCGTGAATAGTATTAATCCTCTGAGTCTGTGGGTTAGAGGGTCCTTGTGCCAGTTATACGCCTTTGCCCCTAACAGCATCACCTCGGGTGTGAATTCGACCGTAGCCCCATTGATGGCCCCTATCTGTCTGTGTACTGCCTGCCAGTATTCAGAGAGTTTCTGGCAGTGCCATAGAGTGTGGCCCATCGTGCCTAAGGATCCGTACTCCCTGCAGCATTTGTTTGATTGAGCGATTCCCATCTGGTGAAGTGCTATAGGGGTGTAGTATAGTTGTTGTATGATCTTATATTGGATCTCTCTGTTCTTGGGGTAGGTGGAGATTAGGGGTATGGCTGCAAAGTATTCCGGATGTCCGATACCTCTATTTGGGTGCTTAGGTCCTCGGACCAAGTGTGCGCTAATGTGTGGTTCCGCCCTAGGTTGTTCGGAATCGCCATTTGATAGAAGGTGCTTAGGTGTGCGAATGTGTCTAGGTGGTGTTCCATTTCCATCTTGCAGGGGGCCAGGGTCAGTGGTTGTGGTGGCTGTCCGGTGTGATGTTGTATAGTGTTGCAGATTGTGTGGTATGTGAGCCAGTCCCCTGTGTTCGTACTCTGCCCCATTCTAGGTCTTGTTTGCGATTAATTATTTGTGTTTGTCCGAATGATAGGATTGCCCTAATGCTGGACCATGATGGGGCCTGCTGGGTTTGGACCCCTTGTGTCGCCCTGAGTTTGTGCCATTGGCTTATGGTGGGCCC
The DNA here is from genome assembly GCF_040938575.1 of Ambystoma mexicanum. Lineage (NCBI taxonomy): Eukaryota > Metazoa > Chordata > Amphibia > Caudata > Ambystomatidae > Ambystoma > Ambystoma mexicanum. The sequence continues at coordinate 1,288,001,986 of NC_090924.1, forward strand.
GATAATTGGGTGTTCCTTTAAACGTGGGGCAGAGCTCGCCTGGGGGAATGGCCATTATTTTGATAGGGTTAGTGGTTTCATAGTTCCGATTTCCATTGCCCTCCAGCCGGATCCGTCTGAAGTGTCTAACCACCGTTTTATCCAACAGACCTGCGCTGCTTCGTAATAGGCCCTCGGGGAGGGGGCTGCAAGACCTCTGCTTGGTTTAGCGGCCTGTCGGACCGGTAAGCAGATTCTCGCTTTCTTCCCCCTCCAGATAAAATTAGCGATTGCACTGTCTAGCTCTTTCAAGGAGTCGGTAGCTGGGCTGATTGGGATCATCATAGCGATGTATGTAAGCTTGGGGAACAAGTTCATTTTAAGGGCGTTTATTCGTCCGGCCAGGGAGAGGGCTAGCGTGTCCCATCTTTTTAGGTCTTGGCATATGTACAATATTTTACTGGGGTAGTTTAGGTCTTTGATGCTGTCAAAAGAGGTGCTGCTATTAATGCTGAGGTACTTAATGTGGTGCATTTGCAAGGTAAAAGGGGCTATTCCCCTTGGATCCCATGGGATATCTGGGCGCAGTGGCATGATCTCAGATTTGCTCCAGTTGATTGTGTAGCCCGCCATTGGACCTATTTCCAAAAGGAGTGTTCGGATGTATGTGAGGGATGTGCGGCCATTACTGACAGAAAGTAGCATATCGTCTGTGCAGAGGGATACACAGTGTTCCTCTCCGCCCTGTGTGATGCCCGTCCATCATATGTCTTCTTGGAGTTTGATCAATATAGGCTCTATGGATAGCACATACTATAGAGGCGGCAGCGGGCATCCTTGGCGTGTGCCTGACTGTAGCTCCAATGCCGGGTAGGTAATGCCGTTGGTGACAACAGCTGCGGTGGGGCCCGTGTATAGCAGTCTGATCAATTGGAGTAAGTGCGGGGGGGAGCCATATCGCGGTAGGACTTTAAAAATGAAATCCCATTGCACTTTGTCAAAAGCTTTTTCAGCGTCTACGGCGAGTATTAGATCTTCTGGGTCTCTGTCTCCCGCTACCACTTGTAGCAGTCTTCTAATGGTGTCACGCGAATGTCTATTTCATATAACTCCGGTTTGATCTTTGTGGATGATATTTGGGAGGCTATTTTCAATCTGTCTGGCTAGGCACTTTGACAGTATCTTGGCATCTGCGTTTATGAGAGATATGGGCCTATAAAATCTGCATAATTCGGGATCCCACCCCTCCTTATGAAAGACCACTATATTTGCGGAGTGCATCGATTGGGGAAGGTGTCCCAAGGCGATTGCTTCATTGAATACTTCTTCCAGTCGAAGTGCGATGTCTCCCCTATTTCCTTATAAAGATCTATTGGAATCTCATCTGCTTTCCCAGCGGCTAGTGCGTCAATGGCGCTTGTTATTTCGGCTGCTGTGATGCGTGCTTCCAGTGCGGGTATGTGGCCTGTGGGGATTTTTGGAATCTGTATGGAGTCTAGGAAGTGATCTATATCTGGGATCGCAGATGCATCTGGGGCCATGTATAACTCTCTATAGAACTCTGCAAACCAAGTGTGAATTGGGGTGTCTCCTGCAAGTGAGGTGCCCCCTTTATCGCGTATATTGACTGTGGTTTGCACGGCTTGTCGCTGTTTTAGAGCGAGGGCCATTGTCCTCAGCGGTTTGGACTTTTGGGCCCTGTCGGTAGTGATCTGTTTGATTTTGGAGTGGAGTTTGTTCAGTTGCAGTTTTAGGTGTTGTCTCTTGTTCGCTTGTGTCCCTACTCGATTATACTCAGAACAGCTGTTAGGCGGATGATTTCCTCCCCCCAGGTCTTGCGTCGTGTGTCCAGCGCGATATACACTGTCCCCTTATGTAGGCCTTGAAGGAGTCCCAACACTTATGGGTTGTGTAGCCCTGTACTAGGTTAGATACCCAGAACTGCTCGGAGTCAGTTGTGAGGTGCTCCAGGAGGACTGGGTAGTGGAGCATGTAGAGGTTTAGTCTCCAAGGGGGAGGCTTCTGTGCGGTGTCAGGGAGAGCGATGCGTAGGAAGACCGGGGCATGGTCTGAGAGGACTGTTGGGAGGATCTTGCATTCATCTACCAAGTGGAGTGTGTTTGCTGGGCTCAGCCAGTAGTCAAGTTGGGAGTAGGTATTGTGTGGGTGGGAGTAGAACGTGTAGTCTTGATTTTGTTTGTGTTTCTCTCTCCATATGTCTGTCAGGCAAAGAGCTTGCATTAGGGATTTGAGGGCTGCTCGTTTCTTCAGTGTGGTGGGGCCTCCGGGGGCAGTGCCTTGGCGGTCTATTATGGGATCCAGGGTATTATTGAGGTCTCCTCCTATGAGCATGATATTGCCCATGTACTGTGCGATTGTTGCGAACATCTTGGTGAAAAAGGCGGGGGTGTCTACGGTGGGGGCGTATACGTTTACAAGTGTGAATGGGTGGTGGTGCAAGAGTCCCTGGATTAGAATGTATCTATCTTTTTTGTCCGCGATTGTATTTTGGACTCGGAATGGGACTAGCTTATTGATGAGGATGGATACCCCTCTTCTCCCCTGTTGTGGGGAGTAGAAGGCTGTTCTGACCCACCCCCATTGTAGTTTCCCAGATTCTATGGCATCTAGATGGGTTTCTTGGAGGAAGATTATGGCCCCCTGGAAATCCTGCATGTTGCTGAGTAATCGTCTGCGTTTGATGGGGTGGCCCAGGCCTTGGATGCTAAATGTTACCAGGGTGATATTCGATGTCAGTGTCTGTATGTGTATGTTTTTGTGTATGTGCTATTAATATATTGTATTTGCCTGGGTGTTTTTGTGCCCTTTATGAGACCATGATGTGGCCAGCTGTGTTCGATGTTCGGAGCATGCAACTTGGTTTGGCTCCAACATGAGCCTCAAACAACCGTTAAACAAACAACTTGATTCAAACGTTGGGTGGGCTTAACCACTCACCCAGCCCCAACAGCGGGCAATTGTGCCCCAGTGCGAGGTTTGGGGGGCCTTGTTCATGGTGGCCCCTCTCCCCGTGTTGCACCCGGTTTTGAGTGCTTCTCACTGCTTCTTGTCCCTGACAAGGCTGCGGTGTTCCTCTTTCGGCCGCAGGCAGCTGTTGTAAAGTCTTGAGCTTGTCACCTTGGTGTTCTGTTGAGAATGTGTGTGTTGCGTCGATCGCATGGATCCAGAGGTTCTTTCTGCTTTAGCCTGAGTTTGGGCCTAGGTGGAGGTTTGTAGTGAGGAGGCACTGTTGCCCTTGCATTTTCAGTGCTTTGGTCCCCACCCTTTAGGTCTGCGGCTGTTCTTTTGCCACTTCCCCCTCATCTGTAGTCTGTCTGGGTTGCGGGACGGGGGGGCAGCTGATGTAATCTCTGGGATGCAGGTGGTATTTGTTCAAAGTCTGTGTTGACTATTTCCTGCTGCTGTAGGAAGCGCCACGTTGTTTCCGGGTCCTCAAAGGTGTGCCATTGCTTGTCGATTTGAACGCACTGTGTTGCTGGGAATTTCAGGTAGTGGCAATAGTCAGAGGCCTTCATAGCCTCAAAGATCATGCTGAATTCCTGACATCTTCTGGAGATCTCCAGTGAGTAGTCGTTGAAAATGCAGATATCTGCTGTTCCAGCTCTGAGTGGGCTTACTGCTCTGTACGCTTTTAGGATTTCCATCTTGTGCTGGAAGCATGCTCATGGTAATGGTTCGGGGACGTTGGTCGGGAAGTGGTTTTGGAATCGGTGCCCTGTGTACCCTTTCTATTGTGAGTTCTTAAGGGTTCTTGATTTGGAGGGAGTCTCGGAGGAGGTCATACATGTAGGTCTCTAGGTTAACTCCCTCTGCGTTCTCTGGCAGGCCCACCACCCGTAGGTTGTTTCGATAGGATCGATTTTCTTGATCGTCTATTTTTTCACCTAGCCTTTGGACCACCCTAATGACCCTGTCTAGGCCATTATCCGTTGTTGTCTGGTTGTCCTCTAGTGCGTGTATCCTTTGTTAATTGTCTGTGATTTGCTCTGCTTGGGCCGACAGGCGGGTTTGGATGTCCTGAAGTCGCGCTTAATATCTAGCTCTGTGTTATTTGTTTCTTGGGTGCATTGTCCTATGATCCTCATTTCTGCCAGGATGGTTTGAAGTTGAGTCTGGACGTCCATCTCCGTTTTGTTCCTGTTAGATCTCTGTGGTTGGCTGAGTGAGGCAGGGACCAATGAATCCTCCTGCTTAGGGGCGCGACCTTCTTTTTGCATGCCCCTACGGTCTCTGGTGCTAGACCGTGGTTGAAGGTTGGCGGCATGGTGGGCTGTGGTTCCTTGCGGCTTCAGTCAGTGGCTTAGCTGCTCACTGTTCTCGCTGAGCTTTGTCTTGGGGTATGGCTAGCCTCCCTGTCCGATGTGAGAGCTACCGGGCCCCCTGTTCAAGGGGCATACTTGTCGCCCTGTTGTGCTGCTTTTTATGTTGTTGCTTCCTGCCGCTGTCCCCTATGTGCCCTTGCAGGTCTGCTGCTTATCTGGGCTATTGTTCGGTTTCCCGCAGCGTTCTTTGTTGAAGTGCACAGTTAGTGAAGCGGTTGTTGACCCCTGTTTGTATAGGAGTGGGAGAGGGCCTGTGAAGGGACCTCCCCTAGGTTGCTGTTCCAGTAAGCGGGTTGGGCTCTTCGTGACCCACGTGGCCCTGGGCTGGCGAGCTCACCAATTGCTGGCGCCACTTGTGTGGGGTTTACAGATGCATGGAAGTCCTACAGGGATCCAGGTCTGATTTGCTCCTTGGTGAGCGCTTGGTATGGAGGCTTTGCGGCGCCACCGAGAGATATGGTTCAGGGCGGCTCCTCCTTAGATTCTATCCCTCCTGCCCTTCCCTTGGCATAAGTCTCGTGTGTCTCTCCTTTTCCCCTGATTGGGGGTGGGGGGCTTAGTTTGGCTTGGCCTCTGCCTTGTCTGGTGCTGGAACGGGCCTGGCATGTAGGTTATGGTTCCACAGGCTGTGTGCTGCCTTGGGGCTGGACGGCCCCTTGGGGGTGGTTGACTTGTAGGGAGCGCAGGTTTCGAGTGCCAAACCCCTATGGCGTCCCGCGGCGCTATGTTGGGGTACTCTTGGTGGTAGTGTGGCGGCCTTGTGACTTTATTTTGATCCCCTCCCCTTTGCACTCATGTGGGTTTGGGGGCAGATGAATTTGCTAGCCATCGGGTCTGCGCTGGGGGCCTCCCACTTAGCCCCGCTTACTTGTTAGTGCTGCTGCGGATGTTGGCTGGTCGATCCAGTCGTATTGTGGCAGTGCTCCCTGGGGGGCCTTCCGCGTCCTGCTGTGGACTAGCGGGTGCTGGGAGGCTCCGGGTCGTTTCCGGCTCCAATGGCAGCAGACCGGCAGGTGTCAGTGTGTGCGGTGCAGCAGGGGCGGCTGTCGCTACATCCCGCTATCCCGCTATCCCGCCAAGGGTGTTCCGCTGCGTTTGTCGCTCGGCATAGCAGTCTGCTCCGCATTAGGAGTGCGCAGTGGTGTCGGACGGGCTCCAGTTTGCGTGATGGGCATCCCGTTACTGTCCAGGGTAGAGCTTGCGCGGGCCCCGTTCTGGCAGCTCGCTGTTGCGGTACTATCACCCATTCTTGATGCAGGGTGGAATTGGCAGGCTTTTGCCCGCGCCTCGTAAGAAGCGAGGCTATCTCCTGTGATCTCTGGTCCTCGTGGCCCAATTTGCATGCGTTTGGTGTCCTCTGGATCCTGGACACTTTGTAAGCAAGATTCTGTCATTCATGTCGTCTTCTGGTGTTTCTTTAATGCATATTCTCTCAGTTACATCTCCATGGACAGTAATCCATCCAAAATACTATGACAGTGGAAGAATTATATTCTTCCCAAAATGGTCTATGTATGTATTAACATGATTTTGCTCGACATCTAAAGTTCCATTCATGAAAATCAACATGACAATACAGCTGATTTTGGGAGTCAATAATTTAATCTGTTTATTTTTGAAAGACAACAGCATAGTGCTACCTTTAATGCCAAATCCCTGTGACATTAGTGACATTCAACAGGTACCTTTCAAAATGTATTTTTTAAATGTTTTTAATTCACTTTTAATGTTCTACTTTATCTTTTGAAGAATACTTTAAAAAAAGTTTTTACTAAAAATCTCTTCAAGTGATTTACTGTTTTTGTGTTGCACAGATAACTAATGGTGGAAAATGAACAATCAGACAACTTTACGTATGAAGATGTAATCTATGTGATCAAAGAAGGTAACATTAATTGCTGTAACTACTATCCAATTTTCATTGAATGTGTTATGTTCAAGGAGTCTACTACTGGAGCAGTTGATATGGAAGAGACACATGGACCACAGGTAGACAAATAATAGCTATAGTCATCATGTATCATCTATTGTACCTTTAATGTAACTTTTGATTGTCTGTTAAGTGTTTTCCATACTGAAATAGCGTTCTTGTTGTAATTGTATGTTTGTTTCGTGAAATTGAATAGTATTAGTTTTTTCCAACTTTTTGTGAAAGCTCTGTTACAGTTGGGTGAGGAAATTGGTGACTCAAATACCATCCAAGCTTTTCATGGTTTTTTAAGTGGCTGTTTAGAAAATGTTTAATTGCTGTTAGATTGTAAGAAGAATATTCATATGTTCAGTAAGTGTCAAATAAGTAGTGCTTGTTTTTTTTAATGTATTAGAGGCCTAGGAAGAAGAAGAGCAGGAAGACTCAGACCACACCACTAACAAATGATGTTGCTGGCCAAACCAATGTGAATTGGGAGCAACTAGTGTCTGAGGTTGAGCATACTTGTCCCAAGGTTGCGAGTTAAGATGCCAATGTCCAGTGGCAGGAATTTGAATTGAATTTCACAAGTGAACCATGGAAAGTAGCAATGGATCATTGTTAAATCACACATCATCCACAGGAAGTGTCAGACAACACTGAAGATGTTTCATCATGACTTGCACATCCTCTCACACAATCCACACCCTCAAAACAATTTCAATAAAAAAGACATAATGTTCTCTGTTTCCTAAATACATTCTGAACATCACGAAATCTCACAGATTGAAATAACTGAAGCATCTTCAGAATTGATCGATGACTATGTTTAGAACCCTGACTTCACTATTCCTAGTGTGGAGGACTTATCTACCACCATAGAATCGCAAACCACTCTACTGCAGGATGAATGACTATTATAGGAGCCAACATACCTTGTATTTGACAGCTGCCTGCTACAGATCATACAATTGATTAAATACAACCACAGGATATGTTAGAGGATATGTGGAGAGCCATTGGAGAAGTTTACTCGAGTAGTCAAAGGCACAAAACTTAAGAAAAAGGGTAGCTGTGTCCACCAAGACAACACATGTTCATGGTCTGCACAAACCCACTCTTGGAAAACGTCCTGCTGGAAACGTACTTTGTTCTTCTGCTCTGTTGTTCAGTGGATTGACGTTCAGTAAGATGTCAGGTTTCTGTGAATTTGTAGGACTTGAGTTCCTTGCGAAAACTGCTTACTACAAATATCAAAGAAATTACTTGGTCCCCGCTAATAAATCAGGCCTGGAACCTCAAACAGATATCCATAAACAGTGCTGTTGCAGGCATAAGGGTCAGGCTTTCTGGTGATGAGCCGTGCGCAGTCTGGGATTTTCAGCCAAATACTGCATTTACCACTTTGGGACATGGACACCCAAAAAACTGTGAGTTCTATTGTGGTGCTTATATATGAATGCTCATCTTCTGTTGCCATGGATAAATATGATTTATTAAATACATTGAATTTCTGCAATTAGGGGGAATGCAAATAGAATGGATAGCCACTGACAGGAACATCGTAATAGCAAAGGCCATGTGAGAGAAGATTCAGCACATAAAACATCAATTTGATGTAAGTCACATTCCAAAAATCAATATCCAAAAAAAGAACAGCTGCTGGTAAAGAAAGGGTTCAGAAGAACTTTTAAAATGGTTACAGTCTATCAGCAACCGTCTTTGGTGGAGTTAAAAAACCTGTGAGGGTTCCGTAGATATTCTTGTTGAAAAGTGGCATTCAATGCTCCACCATTGTTCAAACATTCATCATGGGAGGAAAACCAGCATTTTCACAAGTGTGTACATGGAGCTTTGAGTGAGGAGCATGAACGTAAGAAAAAATGGTTGGTTCAAGGCTCACCTCCTCACACTGCCCTTGAAAACATTGTGTGCAACAAAATACTTACCAGAGATTTGAAGGGCCTGACAAAATTTTGCCACACTGGTGATTTGGAGGTTTTCCTTAATATGTGCCTAAAGTGCAGGCCTAAAAATTGCATTTCACCATACATGGCATAGAGGTGTTAACAAGGCTGGCTGTCCTTGCACAAATTGAGAACACTGGTAAGGAACAAGCACAGACTGCAGGCACTTTCACTATGCTACTTGACACCATGGCTTTTACAAAAAGAAAAAAGCAATGGGTTGCCAAGCCAATATTACAGCAGATGGAATTTGACTTTGTGAAATATCTGACTGTGCTGTCCATGCGAAGGTATGGGCTGGCACCCAAACATGTTTTGCGGGCCCAATCCATTTCACAGAAAAATTGCTAATGTGGTTCATCCTACAAAACTTCGACTTTTTGAAACATTGACTTCAAGATCAAAATAAAGTGTTGTGGTCTTTACAATTTCATCCAAAGCAAGTTTCATTTACTTTATGTTGAGAAACTGTATTGATAAAAAATATTTATTTGTGCAAAAGTAGATCTTTAAATATTTTTCTATCTACTGTTTTTTATTAAATGTTCGTCAATATTTATTATTGAACATGTTTTTATGACTGTGCACTAAAGGTTCTAATTCAGCGGCAAATAGGGGGACACACCTACCACCTTCAAGAGTAAAGAAGGGGGCCGACAGGACACCTGCTTGGGAGTACCAAAGAGAGAACTCCAAGCCAAAGTCACCTGATAAAAGAAGACCCCACTGTGAAGGACAGGGGTAATAATGCATAGCGTGCGCAGTCAGCCCAAGGGATTTTTCTATAAAATAGCACAAGATGGGAAATAAACAATATCTTTGGTAAACACATGCAAGACAGAAACCCCGGGGGCGTGCCTAATCCAAGAAAAGAGACAGAGCTCAAGCTGTTCATCATAGGCACATCAAAGCAGCTAGAATGGCACAGGGTGATGTAATTACACAGCGGCCAGCCAATGCAGCAGTCACACAGGTAGATGGGAAATGGACCTGAGCCAGTGTACCAGTCACATGGCAACCTATGCCCATCGGCAGGTGGCGGTGGGAAAGGGAAAATAGAGAATGTGGCGTTTCTGCGAGGGCCAATCAGATGGTAAGTCACTCTGCTCCAGGGAGATGGCTAACCTTTGGAGTATCCACCACCTGACTTGCGAAAGTCATCATCCATTCGGTGTTGTATGAGTGTCTCCTTTCCCACCATAAACAGGGGCCCTCATTCCGAGTTTGTAGGCAGCCATGGCGCTATTAGCGCCATGGCTGCCTCCAAAATCGGTCCGACTCCGGTCTGGTGAAGGGAGTAATTACCGGTCCAGTCCGAGTTCGGAGGGACTGGTAATTCCCCATTCACCAGAGCCATTCCCCATTCCCATTTAAGCCCCCATAGGGAAGGGAAGGCGGCAAAAACGGTACCGCAAATTGCGGTACCGTTATTGACCCCAGTATCCCTTTGCAGGTCCCGGACTTAACGCCTGGTAATGGGAATGGGGCGCAAAGTCATTACCGGCACCTGTGTAATCACCGGTGCACGTTATCCCTTTGCGCCCACCTTGTAATGAAGGCCTGGGTCTCAATGGTGCTGACCAATGGTAGTGTATTAACGTTCCGACGGTCAGCACAAATGTTATTTTACTAACTACTAATTGGTCCGGCATGGGCTGAGAATCGATGTGGAGCCACATGGGGGTGATGTGTTGGGATAATGTTGAACTATTTGCACCAATCATATTTTACTAACGTATGTTTAGCATTGAGGATATGATGTATACCAACAAATAAGATTTCGGGGATACATTGAGTATACAAACATGCCGATTGCAAGTGTTACAATGAGTTCCGACTGTTGATTTCTATGGTAGAAAACTAATGTTCGCAGTGCATTCAGATGTCAGCTCTCATCGATCAGATCTATTCCACTGCTCTGTTTGATTTGTGCTTACCTGGCTGTAATATACAGTGTTGCTTCTTGTCCGGTGTATGCTCCTTTTTTAAGTATGGGATTTAATGGTGTGATCGGAGGACCCCTGAGTACATTTTTGGAGGCCCAGTGAGATACTAATTTCTCCCGGTCAGCCAAGGGTATCCAGGACATCCTCTTTGGGGGCATGGGTCTAGCGACCGCAGACGTGAATAACGTGCATCACTGAGGCAGCCCTGCAGATGCCGAGTTCACAAAGGTCTGTTTGGTCCGGAGCAACATGAGTATAACCATGCAAGAACACACTGCATAGTGGTGTGTGCCCATGAGAGGGGGAGGGATAGATCTTTATGGTGTCTAGGATGCATCCTCGAGGAGGGAGGACGATTGGCTGTAGTAGTGTAGAGATTAGTGCGGGCCACCCACTAGGGAGTTGACGCAGGTGTGAGCACCCCTGCAATAGAGCATGAGATGTGCATAGTTTGTGGCAAACCTCGTTAGACAGTAGTTGCGCATAGTGCCAGCTATTGTATAGTTGCATCAATAGTGGAAGAGTTGTGTTGTTTTTTTATTTACGGGGTATAGAGGGAGACACACATGCAATAGTTTGTGTTGTCTTATGATGTAGACACATGGTGGAAGAGCACACACCCGGAGGTATCTCGTGTAAATAGGGCTCTTGGCATATGTAGCAGTGGACGAGTGCAGACGGTGCAGAGAAGGCATGGTGCATGCTTTTGCCTTAACATAGAGAACGGTGAGCCCATGGAGAAGGCTGTTGGATACAAACACTGAGTGTCTGTTTGGGCCTGTGGAGAAGGCCAGTGTGACGACTGGAGTGTCTGGTTGGGCCTGCGGAGAGGGCCAGAGTGAACTTTGAGTGGGAGTGAGGCTTATATGGACAGCCCCCTGTACCACATGTGTCAAAAATTGCCCCAGTATCGCGAGAAACTATTAAATAGCAATTTGTAATGGGCTAAGGAGACAACAGGTCATTGCTTCCATGCATGGCCAGGGGAAGGTACATTCAACAGTAAAATAATAGAAAATAAATATTCCTGTTTGTTGACAAAATACAAGGGCTCCAAATTGAAGAGTGGACAGAACGTCTTGGGGCTCTGGCATATGAGGAAACAAAAGACGAAAAAACGACAAAGGAAGAAGAGGAGAGTGCAGGAGGGAGCAGATCGAGGTCTTGCCTCCGCCCTATGGGCTATATCCCACATTATGACCTGCAGCAGGGTATACTAACATCCAGCGAGAAACCACAGGGGGAGATCACGGGGAAATTCCAGGGGGAAAAATATAGGGATGCAGGGAAGAAATGTGCACAAAAGGGGAACGGAAATATCTAGCACACATAGAGGAGAATACGCACCAACAAGTGGATGCATTATTCAATGAGGCTGAACGAGTGATAAAGGAGGAAGCCAGGAGGGAAAGCAAGGGAGACAAGGGGGACTGGCTATTAGGGAGAATGACATTTAAACTAGATGACTAGGAGGAAGAAAGAAAAAAGAAAGAAGCAGAGGGAGACGACAATGACGATGCAGCCTCGGAAGAATGGAGTGATTTGGACAGTGACGAGTGGACACCCAACAAAACAAGGAGAGGGAGAAAAGAGTGGAAAAGACAAGACAGTGGCTGGAGTGACAGGGACTGGTCCACCTCCCTCCACAACAGTGTGGCAATGGTGAAAATGGGATTAACACAGACTACTAAAGGGCAAGGGGTAGGACCCAAGACACGAGTGATGACATTACAACAGAAAGGGAGAGGGGGTGCGCATTGTGAACCATGGCAAACAATGGACCGAGACAACCTAATATGCAGCCTGCCCTGCCTCATCGCTGGGGCCAGTAAATGGATACAGGCACTCGAGAAAAAGATGGCGGGGGTGACACTGGCAATCAGTAAAATGAAAAGTGTATTCTCTGCAACTATAGGAGGACAGGCAGATAAAATATGGAACCAGGCAGGTTACAATGGAGTAAAATTAAGCACACATGCTCATGACGGGGTTCCATTTATTAATTGCCAGTCTCATGTTTGTGAGGTCTTGAAGAGTATGTATCCAGACAGTTATGACCTGGGGACAGCAATGGCCCATAAAATGAAAGGTCATGATGACCCAGCAGAATACATAAAGCGAGTACAAGACCTATGGACACAAGAGACGCAAAGGTCTCAGGACAAATGTATACCCTTGTTCTATCACATTCTGATAAAAGGGTTGCAGACAGAAGTACAGGCATCTTTGGATAAAATAGTGGGTACTGAAGCAAAAGGCTGGACCGAAATACAGGCAACAATAGTACACTATTGCAAGCGGAAACAAGAATGTGATAGGCAGGCAGTGGAAAATGCTGCCAAGGCAGAGAACAAGCTGGTGCCAAAGAAATTGGCAAAGTACACAAAGGAGGGTACGATGCTCATGCCAGATACTGCCGCCGTAGCACCAGCACCGCAGGGGGGATTTCCTGCAGGTAATGTACTACAGAAATGAGGCTATATGCAGTCACAATACACACCTAAATTGGGAGTGCCACCGCAGGGCAAATACATGCATGGGGGATTATTTTCTGTGGGAAGAGGATGCCAACAGCACAGAAGAGGGGGGTATAGAGGACCCGGGTATAGGGCCTTTCGACTACGTTAAATATCTCATGTCTTCACTCCTCAGAGGTATCCTTCCTTTCCTCACTTTCCCCCAGAAGCTCAATGTCTCCATAGCTGTGGTACTCTCTAGGCTGGACTACTGCAACAGCCTCTTCCTTAATCTACCCTCTTCCTATTTCTGCCCCCTCCAACTTATCCTTGACCTCAAGCCCAGAGACCGTATCTCTCCTGCTCTAAAATATCTCCACTGGCTCAGGGTTGCTGCAAGTATCAAATTCAAATCCCTCTGCATCATCTGTGGATGTTTCTGTTCTGTACAGTAATCCCTGCTTTAGGAAGAAAAAGGGACTTCCCTTCTCTAATCCTTCCCCTTCAGGAATCAGCTGCAAGAAAGCCTCTGCGAGTGCTGGATCATTTCACTGGACGAAGGCTAGGTCGGGAAGGATGGTAGGTTCTTCTTTCCTTTTTGCTTCAGTGGTAGATGGTTCATCAGATTCCTCAAAGCCAAAGGTACCTCTCTCAGTATCTTCTGGTTCACTCTCTCTAAAATGAGGAAATAGAGCCCTTTCAAGAATTTTTTGTGCAATTTTGTCCCCACGATGTACTTCAAATGGAATTTCGCCATGGTTCTGTATGAGAATCTTTATGTCTCCCCGGAAGTCGGGACAGATGACGCCTGCCTGGACATCTAGACCTAGTTTACAGCCAGGACAGATTTTGGAGCCAATCGTATAGAACACCCAGGAGGGTTATCAAAACATAGTCTGTGGGAATCATTCCTCTTTTCCCTGGAGGGATAGTGCTACAGATATCAGCGCCTATGGATTCTTTCGTGCCGATAGACGATAGAGGCATCTGAGGCTCCATGACTAAGCTCCTGGAATTTTAGGGTTCCCCTATTTGTCTCAATTGAGTAAGATACACATGTAAGCAAGGCATGCTATCAACAGTAAGACAGACAGAATTGACCACAGTTCAAGGGTGTTTATGGAACTTTAAAAAGGGTTTGGAAAAATGCCTATCTAATCCTAAATGTAAACAATCTGTTTCGCCGTCTTTCTCCTCTTGTTAAACTGTCATCTTGGAACTGCTGTTTCCTTGCGTGCTTTGTCTCACTCAGAGTGTGCTCTTGTGTTCTTTTATCCATGTGGGGAAGTGTAATGGAAGTTAGGTGTGTGTGATGGTCTGTAATTACCTGACCCTGGCTGACCATTGTATTGAGACATGTCAGGTATACAGCTCGGATGTTAGTTCATTTTTCCTCATAGCGAGCTGTCTGTGAGAAAGTGTTCAAGTTGCGAAAGAGGGGTTGAGTTCCTAAGTATCCTACCTGGTAGGATGGGGTCGAGGTGTCACAGGGAAGGGGATACTGTGTCTCGCCCTCCGGTGTCAAGTATCGGCAGAAATCATCAGTGTTAGGACGCCGTAATTATCCGGCTTCCACGGCTTCCACGAGACCTAATACTTGTGGTTCTCGTATTTGCCGACGAACGGTGGTTACGGTCCCTTTAAGACCTCGTCTGCCGGGAGCTTGGAAGTTGGCATGGAGACGATGGCGTCCTCTCACGTCTTTCACTTTTCCCCGTACACGTTGAAAGACGTATAGTGATCATGTGACTATTATTTAAGCCATGCCTGTGCGTTTTGCCGGTGCTTCTGAATCTTGTATTCTAGCGGCTTGCTTTCTCTCGTATCCAGGTTCTTGTCCCTTTTGCCTTGTTTTCCTGTTTCTCATTCTAGCGGCTTGCTTTCTCTCGTATCCAGGTTCTTGTCCCTTTTGCCTTGTTTTCCTGTTTCTCGACCTCGGACTGCCTCCGGACCCGACTTGCTTACTCCTTTGTACTTTTGCTGCCAGTCCTGCTCATCGACCTCGGATCGTCCACGGACCTGCATTGCTTACTCCTTTGTACTTTTGCTGCCAGCCCTGCTCATCGACCTCGGATCGTCCACGGACCTGCATTGCTTACTCCTTTGTACTTTTGCTGCCAGCCCTGCTCTTCGACCTCGGACCGTCCACGGACCTGCCCTGCTACTCATTTGTACTGTCTCCCGCTTACCGTTTTTTCTCCTGCATTGGAACTCTGCACCATTGGTACACGGACTAGACACTGCCTTTAATGTACCTTTAGGCGTCCTCGTGCCGTTGGGTTAGATTTTGGTCTTTGGACATTCAGCTTGGATCTTCACCCTGCTTCTTGCTTTGCCTTCATTTCTGGATTGATTTCCTGGTCCTTTCGTTTTGGGTTTGCCACTACCTTACTTCTTATTCCTTCCTGGGGATATTCGGAGATTCGGAGATTCTGAAGAACCGCACAGGTTAGTGGTTGGTTTCTATTTTGATGTCTGCATTTTTGGCATAGAGTCGCATCAGTGTGATTATTGCTCTTATTGCAGCTGTCTGGGGGTCTTGCCTGTACACCTTGAGAAGACATCCCGTTCTAGTATCCTGTTCCATGCGGTTCTGGTTTCTTCATTGGCATTCCATCTTTCCGCCAATCAATTGTTCTGGTTGTTCATTGTACTGACTAGTTCGGTAGATTGGCGAGAAGAATTCCTTGGCTACACTACGAGGGCAAGAGCGCTACTGACATCCGGTGTCCCAATTCCACTCCCCGAAGACCCCTCACCCAGGTGATCCTCCCGCACTGGTCCATCCCAAGGAACTGGATCCAAAAGTGATGGCTGTGTCCTGGCCACCTGGATTACAGATCCCCGGGGACTAGTGGGTGAGACACCTTCAGGTTTCTCACAGCACCCACTAGCTTCTCACAGGCCTGCATCTATTATTGGGAGGTGATCACTCTGTATCAAGAGATCTCTGAAAGGCATTTACTGTTGCACAACTGACTCCTTGCCACTTACTTCTATGGAAAACCTCGCACTTATCCCCTTCCCTGTCCCTTCCCTCTCTCCCTGCACTTGCACATTCTGAATGCTCACAAGGCCTAGTAGGACCACCCAATTCTTGTTCATCTGTTTATTCTATTTGCCTTTGTTCACATGTTCCCTCCCCTTTGCCCTGTGGGCGCTTTGAAACATATTTTCTTAATGTAAAAGCGCCTTACAAATATACAATAAATAGATAAATAAATGTCAGAATATGGGACAATTGGTGCGCACTTGCCCGTTTGTGGAGCAGGCTCAGGCAGAGGCGATCCAAGCGGTACAGCACCTGGGAATTGTTACAGTACAACCCCAGTGGCAACAGATGCTGCTCCTCCCAGGGAAATCACAATAGGCACAGGCATCCTTACAGCAGGGAGGGAAACAGATACAAGGGGGGACCTCCAACGGCGTGATAGCAGTCCCTGCTGGGACACAACCTTTGGCGGTGGCAGTTGGAACTAGGGCAAAACGTGTTGCCCCAATACAATGGGGTCAGCATTGTAGGAGGAAACCTGAACTGGAGGCTTCCAGCCCTTTAAGATGAGAAGCAATACCCTGGAGATGGGTGGGTATGCAGATTCTACTCATACATCAATAATCAAGACGACACAAATAGTTTGGCAAAGTCTGTCTGTTTTAATGCAAGTCTTAAAACAGGGAGTACAACGAACATCAGCAATCGCTCGATACTCTGACTCAAACTACTTTATAAAAAAGTTGGGTTCTTATACCCATAACTGGTCATAGCTCAGTAATTTCCACCTACGTGAGCAGCACTCAGACTGAACAACCAGGTGCAGATAAGCTTTTCTTGATACCAGCTTCCCTCCAATTAAAATGGGATCCATTATCACCTCAATGGTCTAGTGTCAATTAGTACTTTTGAAGTTGGCCTTGAATCTGTACTGTTCTCTGAGAATTTTTAAGGAGTATGGGTACTATCCGGCTTCCGTGCATAGGTGTGACCATCTCGTCCGTCCAACTTCCTTCCATCACGTGACTGGACACCATGAATTGAGCCTTTTCGTGTATTTGATTTTATACTTCAATAGTCCTCTGATGTCTTTTTGTTTTTGCTTGACCTTCTTGAACAGGAGCTTCTGTTCTTTCACGTTAATTGTATCCAATGTCAGCCAACTCCTAGTTTGATAAGACCTTGGCTTCCTTGGGTCAGTGAACTCCTTAGCTGAAATGGATTCTGCTTAATTCAATTGCTATTTATAACTGCAACACTGAAATGAGGCCTTCTCACGTTGTTCAGTACTGCTTTATACATAGTGGAAACATTCATTCTTCACTTAATCCATATGTATCTATGAGGTATATGTTGATGCTTGCGCTGTCTAATCTATTTAAGCATGTGGCTAGTTTCATGATTGCTTTGCTGCGTGCGTTTCATTGCATCTGTACACATTTAAACTAATTAAATATCTTCATCACGTTTGTGGAATAAGTTTCTTCATCTTGATCCCAAGATGTCACTTATCCTTGGTAATTCTTTATTCTTTATAAATCGTCTCCCTCTCTCGTCTGGTTATCTTTCTATCTGGGTGTCAATTCAACTTTGTATGATGTCACCATTCATCCTGGTCATTCCGTTTCTTTGTTTCATCAGGAATCTCGTTCAAATTGCCATCATATTGTCTTGGATGCAAGTATGGTTTCCTCAATGGGTACTTTACTTCCCATATTCTCTTAGGTATTGGTATTTTTATGGGTACTGCACAGAACCCTCTCTCTTCTCTTTGTTGGTTTAAGTGTTCAATATACGTCACATATTTTGCTTCATACGTTGTAGGTAATGTAGGCGAGGCAGTTGGAGTGGGGGTACTTGCCTCCTCCTCTACAAACCCCTTCCCTTTTTCACCAAATAACATGCAACAATAGGGGAGCCCACAGAAAGCACGAGTGTGTCTAGTCCTAGCAGTAACTGACAACCCCAAAGAGGAAGCCAAGGTGGCAGTGATAAATAGGACCAAGAGAATTCTCCTTTCTTATTGACAGAGGAGAACTAAATCCTGCATCAGGGAGGCGGAGTCCCCATTATCTAACAAGGTGATGGATACGCAGGGCTTCTCTGGGGCGGTGGTCACATTCCAGTTACAAAAGATTTACCATTGACAATAGGAACACAACACCTTGTAGCACCATTACTATATTCCAAAGACACTCCTATTAACATTCTAGGAAGAGATTTACTCTGCAAACTGAATGTCGAAATATAATTCACAGAGAAATGGATGGTGTGTAGTATTCCCAGCATTTACTATGCCCGCGTGGCCGCCCTCCTCTTGGCAGAACACACTCAAGTCACCCTGCGAGTACAGCCTTTGTACCCAAGCATGTTCCGTACGGAGTCGAAATCCTGCTGGTGTGGGTCCCGGGAATACAGGGGAAGGTTTTCCGATTGGCTTCAGAATTCCTGTTCACACCACAATGCCAGAAGAATGACCTGAAGGGGACCATGGCAGTGTTACACCTGGAAGAAGTAGTGATAGGCAAAGACATGATGATCTTGTGTGGGATGGACAAAGAGAATATGGAATGGTGAACAGTGCTATGCATCCACCCTACAATGACAGTTCTAGGACTATCGGATGAACAGTTATTCTCCGACGAGGAGGAGGAAAGAGAAATGGTTTTTCAGATGCAGTTACTGTGTACAGTTCAAATAATGCAGAAGCCAGTACCAATTCTGAAACAGGTAATGAAAAGAGACAACAGACACACAGAAGAGGATCTAAAAAAAAGTAAGAGCATAATTACAGACCTAGGGGCCCCACGTTGTAGGGGTACTGAAAGGGGTTGGGGCAGTGAAAATAAAACTGAATGAGGGGGCTCTATTGCCCCGAGCAAAGCAATACCTCTTTGTCCAGAGAAGCAGATGAAGGGATATACTCGTCTTTACATGCATTATGGCAGCAGGGCTTTATCCAGACATCCACGTTGCCATGTAGCACAGAAATATACCCAATAAAGAAATCCAAGGGTGGATCATGGTGTTTTATCCAGGATTTATGCCCCCTGAATGATATGGTCGATGCAGAATTTCCTGTAGTCCCGAACACTGCCACAATATTGTGCAATATCCCGATGACGACTAAATACTTCCCAGTAATTGACTTGAATAAAGCCTTCTTTTCTATACCCTTGCACCCAGACTCAACGTACCTGACTGCATTTATGTATCGCGGAACCAGATTTGATCACACTTGTTTAGCACAAGGGTACTGTGAGTCCCCAAGCATTTTCAACAGGCTGATACAGATGGACCTGTGCAACGTACAAACGTCAAGTACAGTGATTCAGTATGTGGATGATTTGTTGATATGTAGTGAGACAGAAGAGGATTGTAGAGCAAATTCAGTACATATTCTGACACTACTAGCAGAAAAAGCATACAAGGTGGACAAAACGAAATTGCAGTATTGCCAGGAAGAAGTTGCGTACCTGGGACAAATAATATCCATAGATGGACACAGGATAACACCGAGAGGTACAGGCCATTCACTCAACAGTTTTCGCACGTACAATGAAGGAGATGCAGACATTTCTGGAACTATGCAATTACTGCAGGGCATGGGTGTTTGATTACTCCACGTTCACCAAACCCCTACTGCAAGGTCGTAAAGAGGCACAAAAAGAGAAGAGGGAACTAAAATGGACACCTGAAATTAAGGAGAGTTTCACAGAGCTATAAGACGCAATGGCTACCACTGCCAAATGGCTGCAAATAATGCACTAAAATGGCTCAGTGATGACTGCTGTCCTCACGCAAACTAAACCACAGGGACACCAGCCACTGGCTTATTACAGTGGTCTTCTTGACCTATGTGATGCAGGGACACTTCCCTTGTGAACTAGTGCTTGCGGCTGCAGCGTTTGCAATAGAAAAGGCTGCTACCATCCTCATGGGGTGCTCCATAGTATTGTACGTAGAGCACTTATGTTTTGCCATCCTCGAGAAATCCAAGAGTACATTGACAAGACAAAGGGCATCAGGGTACGATGTGATCCTAACAAACCAAGCTATAGAGGTGGTAAGGTTCAGAGTGATCTACCCTGCTACCTACCTAGCAGAACCAGTATAGGAAGGGGACTACATACACGATTGTGCAACACACATGGATAGGATGGAGGGGGAACATACAGGTAAAGAAGAAGTAGTAGCAGGGCTGACATGGTCTATATTGAGGGGTCATCGAGTATTGTCCCAGAGGCTGGAAGGAGACATACTGGTGTGGCAGTGGTGTGCTACATAAATGGGGACTATGTAATAGCATCCCAACAGTGACCCCCAGCTTTATGCCTTTAATGATTACAAACAATTTTCTGTTTGATGTTTTATCTTGCTAATACAAAATTATTTTGTACTTTTTTTCATAGACTGTGTGTCTCTCTCTTCTTTCTCACGTTAGGTATCCCACCTGTTTAGTCAATAGAATTAGAGGTGACATTCATCGAAGCATTGATTGCAACAATGTTGGGTTAACTAAGGGTAGGTCATGGAATAATATTTACCCACCCGTCTTCTCAAAACACAAACCCATGGCACAGCAACACTCTCAATTCTATGATTTATACTACCCTCATACTGTTCAACGCAGTCAGCAGAGCTAGCGGCTATGATAAGAGCATTAAATATGATGGAAGGACATGCAGCTAACATCTTTTCTGACTCTGCCTATGTTACATCAACAATACATTCAGGGTTGGCATAATGGGAAAGGAGAAGGTTAAGAAGAAGTGGCATGTCCCCTGTGCAACATGTGGAACTGATAAAGCAATTGATTGAAGCCCTAAAGGTTCCAGTAGAAGTGACAATATTAAAATGCACTGCTCACACAGGTAAACTAGACAGAATTTCACAAGGGAACAAAATGACTGAAAGAGCGGCAAAAGAAGCTGCATATTTACTCGATGGAACCATCAAATGATACCTCGGGGAAGAGGAAAAAGTACCCCTTGTGGCTGCAGAGAGCAAAGTGGGTGGGGAGGAAAGAGAGGAAAGTTTCAACACCATCCCCATTGTCCAAATAATAGAGTTACATGGAGAGGTACCAAAAGAGGAAAAGGATATTTGGAGGGGGTGCTCACTTTCTCCCACCAACCTGATTTGGTGACAAAATAGCAGAGGAAAGCCTTTGATGCCCAAAAAACTGTTTGGTGTAGCACTACAACAGCTGCACTTTCCCACCCATGCATCAAAAGAAAGTATAGCGGCAGAACTGGATGAAGGGTGGTTTGTGCCAAATCTGCATGAGAGAGTGGCTGAGTTTATGGGAAACTGCATGATTTGCCAACATTTTTGTCTGGTCATACCTTGAAGAAACTAAAGGGAACAATAGCTCGGCCGGAAGGCCCCTTCCGGCACTTGCATATCAATCATGTTGACATACTATAGGTATCTTATTGTGGTTGTTTGTCCATTCTCACGTTGGCTTGCGGCGGGACCCTGTGCAAAGAATCACACGAGATCTGTGGCAAAATTCTTAGTGAGGGAGGTGTTTAAAAGATGGGGATGTGCGAGGAGATAAGATCGAACAATGGGCAGCATTTTGCCAACAAAGCGCAATCATGGGCACACGAAATGGACAAGCAAGGTATGATACTCACAAATGGGTTGTTCATGGATGACTCACCAGCTAGACCTACATGGATGAGTTGTGGTATAAGTGCACATTTGGACTACAGTTATGTCTCTGATATGATGAGACATAAAATCAAAATACTAAAAGTAATACCCTCACACACGACTGACCATCATAAATTGGCGATGAGATGGGAAGCGGCAGTCGAACGAGCTAAAACAGAGCGACTGCCACAGTTGGAATTAAACAAAGGATTGAACAGATTGCGTATAACTGACCGGCAGCTAGGATCCTTAAATGAAGCTTTCTGCAATATGACATCGTTAGACAGAGAGAAACTGGATTACGAATGACTGCTAATACCTTTCAGATCTATAAAGTAAGAAGACAGAAAGACAGAAACAAACATGCTCATGCTTATAATACCCAGATTGTTAAAAAAAATGAATTAAGAATGAAGCAGCAAGAAATATAAGCCCAGAACAATGGATAACACCAATGAAACACCTTAAACAAGAATATAGAAATTGGATCAGAAACTGTCAATCACAGATAGCTCAGAACGATGCTGAGAATATGCTTAATGCGCTATCAAAATAAAACACCAGAGACTTATGGAATCTAATCAATGACAAAGAAAATCAGGCTGACTGATTGATCAACACAATTGAAGAAGAGAACCTTGAACCCTTAACCAAATGGGACATCATTTAGGATTATGATGAAATTCTAACCCAGATCAAACATCTAAATGGCTCAAGAGTCCCGGGCGCATATGGCCACAGAAACGCAGTCATCAAAAAGAATCCAAAAATATGGGCAGACACTTGTCTATATCTATTTAACAGCAGCAAAGAATTAGCCTGGCTGCCAAAGACTTGGAAAACAGCAACACTAATCCCAATATACAAACAAGGGAGCAGGATTTTGCCTTCAAATTATCGACCAATAGCCCTCCTTGACCCACTGGGCTAAATCTTTGCTGCAATTTTACTGAAACGACTAACCGAATGGGCTACAAGGAAAGGGCGCTATGATCCAAGACAAACTGGATTTACTAAGAACGTGGGCCCAAACGTGTATCTGATAATGCTAAAACTCCTAAAACATGAAGCTGTAAAAAAAGAAAAAAACATATAAGCAATCTTTGTAGACTTACAGCAAGCGTTTAACACGATTAACCACCAGAAGTTATGTAAAAAACTGTCAGCATGGAATTGTCCAAAAGACATAATAGGACCAATAAAAGCGCTCTACTCCCAGACATCTGTACAGGAGGGGGTTGTTTCCACTGATGGGCCCATGGATCAGTGCTCACCCTCAAGTACCTGTAAGACAAGATAGCTGCACCAAGTGAGGAATGGGGGTGCAGGATTCACTTACTCCAACACGACTCAATAATGAGGACTCAGTAGTTTGGCAAAGGGAAGTCCGTTTAATGACAAGTACATCAAACAGGGAAACAATTGGAAAACAGCATCGTTGCGATCGCCTGTCTCGCTTCAACTTCCACGATCTTCATTCAAACAGCAATAGTTATAGTCAAAACTTGTCATCAATGATGTCTAACTCTACAAGTTTGTCATGCAATATAATTTGTTGGAAAACGTAACTTAAGTATAGGTGCTATATCTGTATATGGTAATAAAGCATGCGGATTGGATAACTCTTATTGGGTGGGCGTCTACGCCCATCCCACTACATCACGTGTAATAGACATCACTACAAGTACGACGTCCTATTGGTTATAGTGTCTATAGGACCTTAGATTAAATGGTCCATTGTGATTGGGAGGGTTACACCCCTAGACATAAATCTCCACTTTAATTAGCAGCATGCAGAATGCACACCCAGGTGCCTAGTGCCCCAGGATTCACCCTGCCTCCTTTCCATCAATCAGTATCTTAGGGCTATGTGTCAATTAGTTGGCTGGGTATGGCCTCGGGATTGTAGCCTCTTATCAGGAAAAGTTATGGCATCCTCGGGTTCTGGATGACATCAGGCGGTGGTACCTCTTCACGCCTGGCTGGTCACGTGTTAGCTCACCATGAATCTGCTTCAGTTTCCAGCTTTTAGTGTATTTAATTCTTCTTTGGCCTTGCCATATGCCTGGGCCTCCCTTATCCTGACCTTCACGGGGCAGGCTGGTATGCTCTTGAAGTTTGATTCTTGTTAGCTGACGCTCTCCTCCCTTTCTCTGGTTGACCTTGATTTGCCAGACATGAGCTGCTCTTTGTTGAGTTTTTCAATTCCGCTCTTCCTCCTGGCTCTGGCTGGGATATGAAACCTGGCCTGTTAGGCCTCTGGCCGCCTGGGCATACTTCTGCTTTACAAAATCGAGTCACACTTATATAGCGTGCCTTATTGAGGTAGATATATGGTTGGCGCTTGCAGCTCTATTTTTCTACTAAGGATTGCAAGCAGTATAGTTTTCTTAGCTTCTTGCGTTCCAAGCCTATTTACACGTGTTAACTGGTTAGCTACTTCCATCTTGCCTTATGGCAACGTTTCCTTACTTTTCAACATCATCTCTTTTCTCTGTCCATTACATCTAGTTTTCACAGCTGCTCGCACTGGCGTGTTATCCTTGATAGCCGTTTTCGTTCATTCGCGAGTCTGTCCAGGCCCTTGTGTCATTTCCACTGGCCTTCCATTAAAGCTTTTTGGGTCTCTTCGTGGACTGACTGTAGGTACTCTTCATTTCGTCTAAGCTGCATGTATGGTTGTCTAAGAGGGTATCGTGCAGCTCATAGCTGTCTGGTTATGTGCGCTTTAACAGGTATGGCTCTTCAGATGTATACTGGGCAGAATCCCAGTGCAGCTCTCTGTTGGTTCATTTGCTCCTCATACGTCACATACCTTGGCGAGTATGCTCCTGGTACCTCGAAATTGGGGGCAGGGGTGCAGGCCATGTATGGGACCTTCTCTACACTCTCCCCTCTGGTCGGTTCATCGACCATTTCTAAGTCCTTCTTCATATTCATCTTATTTGATTCATCTATGTCTTGTTCGTCATCTTCAGGGTTTGTACACGATGGTGTGAATGTGTGCATCTTAGGAGTCCATATTTTTATCACACCTTTCAAACTTCCTGTTGTTTTTACATGTTCGTCTTTGTTCCAGGTCATTAGCTGACATTGGCCATTTGGGCTGCAAT
This sequence comes from Ambystoma mexicanum, assembly GCF_040938575.1. Lineage (NCBI taxonomy): Eukaryota > Metazoa > Chordata > Amphibia > Caudata > Ambystomatidae > Ambystoma > Ambystoma mexicanum. The sequence continues at coordinate 1,288,026,352 of NC_090924.1, forward strand.
AGATCAATTTTCCTTCGTACTTTCTCCGTTTTCTGGGATACGTAAACTTTGTTCCTTCTGGCTCAAATTCACTGGCTTTCACAAAGTCTCTTATTTCTTCATCAGTAAGGTCTTTGGGCTTCCAACCTGGTTCGACATCGACCATGATTTTCATCCCAATGACTTTCTTCGCAGTTTTCTGGCACTGTGTGATGATTATCTTGATAACACAGACTCCTAACAGTATCATTGCTAGTAAGGCTCCCAGAATCTTGAATATATCTGCCATCCATTGTGGGACCCATGAGAACAGGGCTCCAAGCCAGCTGTCATCGTCCACTTCATCACTTTCATCGATCATCTGGTTCTTTAGGTTTGTCAACATAGTCATGGGGCCACATTACGACCCTGGCGTTAACCATGGCGCTAATAGCGCCATGGTTGACGCTGGTATTTTACCAACTCCCACCATGGTGAATGGTGGAATTACCACCCCATTCCAAGGTTGGCGGGGCGGTTATTCCCCATTTACCATTGGCTCGTCCCCATTCCCATTTTTCCCCCATAGGGATCAATGGGAATGGGGAAGGCTGTAATTACGGTACCGCAAATTGCGGTACCGTAATTACCTCGAAAGTCCCTTTGCGGGTTCCTTTCTTAATGGCTGGTAAAACCAGCCGTTAAGGTCGGGACCTGCAAAGGAACATCGTAATTAGGCGGTAAGGGTTTAACGGCGCCGACACCTTTTACGGCGCCGTTAACCCCTTACCTCCTGGGTCGTAATGAGGCCCATGACCTCAGTTAGGGTTCCATTTTCTTCATCGTGTGATGGTACAAATGTGCAACATGATTCTCTGATTTTTGCGCAAACACCTCCATCCATCGCTGTGATCATGTCAAGTACATATCTGTTCTGGAGGGTCATCAGTCTGATTGCTCTCAGTTCTTCTTTGATCGCGGTAAATCCTTTTATAGTGGTATTGATGGTCTGCAATAACTCCCATCTGGTTATCTGCAACCATTTAGCGTTTACTCCAACTTGGATGTGGGGTAAGAGCAATGTTGTGAATACCGTTGAGGTGAGGCTAAACAGCCTGTGTTCATAGGGGATTGCATGGAATGCTTCTTCTGATTTGGCAGAAAAGTAATTTTCTCTTTTAATTCTGGATACCAGTTCCACAGATCTTCTTTTTCTTAGATGAGCATCTGCTTTCGGAAAACTGTCCAAATTCAGGTAATTTTTAGGGATCACTAGTGCGGGAACGTGACGTTCACTAGTGTGCATATGCCTCTCCAGTTTTTTCGGCAGTCTTATGTATGCCTTGCATCCACACGCCCAGTAATGATCCATGATTACTGCGGTTCCTTGTGTCATTCCTGGTGCCTCGAAAATCCGTCCGCAGTTCTGATTCTCCCCCATCTTCCTTGTACCATTGTTGCTGAAGCATAATTCTGGGCTCTCCAATGGTACTATCTGCAGGGGTCCTCCTCTATCCTCGACCCATGTAAGTAATTTTACCAATTTTGGCCGCAGGGGTTTGCACAATTTTTGTGTGTTTTCTACTGCTTCCCTGCAGGCTCCAAGGATCATCCATACTCGGCATATCACTACTCCTGCTTCACATCCGTCTGGGGATAGCACTGTTCCCCAGATCTGCATTTGGCCTCTGTTCTTCCAGATTTTGGCTTCTTCTGGAGTTTTTCCTCGGACGTTCAATCTCGGGTTAACCTCCCATTTAATTCCTGCTCCTTTTGCTTCTGGCCTGGCATACCTGATCAATTGAATCCTTGTATGGGCTCTGTTTCTTGTCTTAATGTCCTGGATATAGTCATCTGCATCGGGATATGCTGTTTCTGTTGCCCATATTAGTGAGGCATCCTTTCCCATGAACTGTCCTCTGGTGTTACACATTGCAACATGTGACAGTGTGCCCTTTGGGACATCAATTTCTTCAGCCACGAAGATCTTGGGTTTTCCCATGCTGTACGGTAGGAGTGCACAGACATAACATTCTCCCCCAGCTTCACTTCTTCCGACCTCTTTCATGTGTTGGTACCAAATTTTATTTCCTAGATGTGCTGTGCTGTCTAGGTAATTGTTGAGTTCATTATGGTCTTCATGTGGGTTTCTCTTGATCCTCAATGTCCTTTTGTAGTTAGCTATAACTACGTCTCTAAATGCGCCTATGCGACTTTTTCTTGCTGGAGGATTCTCGGGCATGCTTGTTGGAGGAGCATGCTTCATTACCTGTACCGCTGTGGTAGGAGACGGTTTTGTGTCTCTCTTCTTCCCCTCTTGCATTCTCCCATAGGGCTCCTTTAACCACCATCTGTGTATTGTCTGTACTACGTGTGGCCTCATCACATGCCTGGTGCTCATAGGAACTGTTGTGCTTTCTGCGATAGTCACTGCGGCTCAATTTTTCAGTTCCTCATGCAATTTCTTTGCTCTAGCTATAAACGGGAACAAATGGTCTATCAGCATTTGTGTCTTTGCAGTGAATTCTTTTGTAGCAGTTTCTTTCTTCTTGAGTGCTTTGGTTATATCTGTTCCAGTCAGCCTTTCACTTGCTTCCTCTTGCTCACTTCCACTATTTTCTGGAACTGGTTGTTCGGTCAGCAATCTCTTGCTTTCTGTTGCCATCATTTGAGACCCTGTAGCCATTGACACTTGCCCTTGTTCGTGTGCATTCAGTGTGTGGGTGCGTGCAGTGGTCAGTGCTACATTTTCATCCGTTCCGTGCTGACCCTGTCTCCAGCCTTTTTCTTCATTCATTACCTCAAGTGTGTATGTGCCACTGCTAATTACATTCAATTTTAGCTCGTTTACTTTACCATCCGTTTTTCTTGGAACTGGGATAACTATATAGGGTCTGGGTGTTTTTGTGGGACACAGGCGTTCATTATCTGGTGGGTGCACTGAAATTAGGGCGCTTCGTGCACCGATAAAGAATGCAGTTCTGATGGTTAATGACAGAAACACAATGGTAATTACTATGCATATACACATAATAGATCTATAAGATAGCTGGCAGCATTTTCTTCCAGGGAAGCGGGAGCGCCGCTCTGTTGGTGGTAAAACCAAGGTACTGTTCTGGGCCCCCATGTCGAACATAAGTCTATTGTCAGCGTTTAATTCTTTCTCATACTCCAATTTTCGTTGCTCAAGAGTTTATGAATTACTAAAGTGATGTGTGCTTCTCAAGTGTCTCCCCTCTTGCGGGTGACGACGGTAGTCTCTGGATATGGAGTACAGTTCTTTCGCTAGACTAAGGAAAAAGGTTAGGCTAGCATCTTTGGCACGTCACATTCCTTATACATACCTACAATAGGTAAAATCCCAGTGCACTCCTCGAATTTGCTTTGGTCCTGAGGACATGCTGGAACCTGTTCAATGCGAAGGAATGAAAAGATGGAACTGCTAAAAATCACACAAAAATAAAATATTGTAAAAATAAACATGAAAAATCAAACATCAAAATAAGAAAAAATAGAAGAAAAATAAAAGTAAAAGAAAAACAAGATGGCTGAGTTCTCATTTCTGCTCTTCTCGATCTGTCCAACGGCGGAAAGAAAAAGCACTGTCTCTCCGTCTCCTCGATCTGTCCTACAGCGGAACGAAAAATCACTGTCTCTCCGTCTCCTCGATCTGTCCCACGGCGGAAAGTTTCACTGGAATCTCCTCCGGTATTCTCGCTGGAAGTTAGATAGCTCTACCTGGAGCATTATGCCGTGGAGGAGTGTGCCCATGTGTGAGATATTGGCTGGATCTCTGAGGAAGGTGATGACGTCAACATCTGCAGGCCTTCCCAACATTTCTGGATAGTCTGTGACTAGTCTGAACAGGACATTATGTGCTAACTGAGTGTCCTCGGGTGACGGGGACATTTGTCCTGTATTGCTGGGTCGCGATCACAAGTTTTTCTTTGGATTCAAACAGTCTCTGCACTTTCCTGTTGCGTGGATTGCCACTAAGTAATTTAGCTTAGTCCATAGCTGGTTCAATTGTTCTAAGTTTCTTGGGTCTCTGATAAAGATGCGTGTGTCCATGGTCCTTCCGACAAGTGCTGGGCACTTCTCGATTATTTGAAAGAACAGCGTGAAGGTGAGTTCATCAATGTCTACCGGTGGTGGAAGAATTTGTGTCCTCTTCACTGTGCTCGGGTATTTCGGTGAAAGCTTCCGCGATGACGGTCAACAGTTGCCAGATTACTTTCTTGTTAGCGGGATCTAGAATGAAGTCTGTGACACAGGTTACTCTCCCCACGAGTGACGGATATGATACTACCACTAACTGGAAATAAGTGAGCACATCCCACGTCAGATTTCTGCTGGGAGATACCATAAATTCTGTAAACAAAGTCTTGACATTGGTTGCTTCACGATTCTGTGTTAAGCTCTTGGAAAAGTCTTGCCTGTGGTTTATCAGAGTCTTAGGTTTTTCACTCAGCTTGGGTGATTTGATTTGAAAGTTCGTATGATAAACGTTGTTGTGACTTTGGATGCGCTTCTTTTTACCCTGCACCTTGTGATGCACAGAGTGTTCGTTTTATTGTCTTTTATCACCGTTCTCTCTTTTCCCAGCGGAAAAGTCCAGTTTTGAAGCCTCACTTTCAAACCAGAGTTCACTTTGCCTTGATTTTTCTGCTCATGCGTCCTTCTTCCTCACCATGGATCTTGTCTGCACGTGCTGAGGTTCTTCTCCGTTGTCTGTGGTTTCTTCACAGGTAGATGCAGCTGGAGGGCTCTCCCCTATATATGGTTTAATGTCATTTAGGAAGAGCCATGCCCTTCTTCCCTGGATTTTGACAGCAGAAGGAGTGAAGTCCTCCATGATGAACGGGCCATTAAATCTTGGTTCGTCCCATCTTTTCCTTGTATAATTTCTGATTAAAACAGCATCACCAGGGAAGACGAGAGGCGTACATATATTTTGAGTTGGGTCTGTTTCAGCACCTCCTGTTGTGTTTTGTGCTGTGCTGTGCCCTTTTCGTCGTCGTTGCAATTGGCCTGTAATGAGAGAGATGCTGGATGTCATGCAGTTCAAATAATCCTGCATCTCGGTCCCCAAGACCTCTCTAGTTGGCTGGGCATCATATCTAACTCTATCTCGGGGGGTAAGAGGGGTCCTTATCCTTCTGCCAGTGACTATCTTGTGCGGCGTGAGATGATGGTCGGAGCCTGGTTGGTTCCGAAGTGCATACAATGCCAGTGGTAGACAGTGCAGCCATCCCTTTTTTAATGTGAGTTTCAACTTGGCTATCCTCTCTTTTAGTAAGCCGTTGAGCCTCTCACATATACCATTTCCCTCCGGATGATACGCCGACGAGAACTTGTGCTTTATACCAAGCAACAAGCTGATCTGCTCAAAAACTGAGTTGACAAAGTGAGCCCTGTTATCTGACCTCAATACCTCACACACCCCCCATCTAAGGAACACTTCCCTCACCAGAAATTTGGCAGCACAGGTAGACTCTGGGTGTGTACAGGGACCTGCTTCTATCCATCTAGAGAATGGACACACCACCACAATTAAACACATGTACCCATTGCACACTTGAAGATAAAGGCAACATTAAAGAAAGCTGTAAAGACATTTACAAATTATGAACTGCTCAAAAGGCTTACCTGGCTGGTCGCCTCTCGGCTGGTACCAGTCCGGAAATTCCACTTGCGCTGAAGAACACCACGACTTACAAGGAAGGAAAACGCAGGTTAGCAAAGGCAAGACTTCGCAGCGCTGCGCATAGCGCTTACTTACCGCATCATAGTGCTCTTAATGCGCCATCATTTACCAGCGGGGCTCAACCAAGCCAGTTCGCTGCGCTGAAGCCGCGCATACCTAAGGGAGAAAAAAGAGACATTTTAAACAAAGAAAGGCATGCAGAATAGCAACTAAATTAATGAACAGCAAAGCAATAAGACCTACCTGAACAATATCAAACGGGCCGGTGTCAGTGAAGTAACTGGACCGCACTCGCCCATGAAAAACAACGCGCTCCTGCAAAGAAGGCAGGACGGAGAGCACGCATAATTCTACCACAAGGTGAGGAGAAGGCACCAGAGGGACTGAAAGCATACCGGGGTGGAGGGAGGATACTTACCCCAGTCGGTCAGTCTTCGACACAGTCCTCCTGTATTTTCAGGCAGAACCTTCCCCGCAGACCACATCAGGGCAAAGCTGAGAAGCATACCAGTGAGTAACCCGGCTGTGTGGCGTCCCTGTGCATACCAGGTGAGCGTAACACTCCCTTCTTCATGTGCCTCGTCCTCAGTTTCCCCACCGGAGTCGGACGCGGATTGTTCCCAGTTCACGCAACTCCTTGCATATTCTTCATTCTTACTAATTTCTAGCCTATCCAGGGGCAGTCCCCTGCTCCCACTACTTCGGGTGACATCCTCAGTGTCATATAGCTGAGGGCTCTCCAAGTGCTCGTCTTCCCTTCCCCCATGGGATATCTGTTCCAGCCCTATCTCATCGTATATTTTATCAATCGTTTCCCCGATGCTTCTGGTGTCGAAGTCATCCTCAATATTTGTCCCACTCGTACCTGTTACCGAGTCATTTGCAGGAAAGAATTCTTCTATGCCTTCCCATTCTACAACAGGATTGGGTTTTTTAACTACCCGCTCCAAATATTCAAGATCTCGTGCCCTCTGTCTGCGCTTACGTTCTATTTCGTCATCCATTTCCTTACGCTTCCTCGCTTCTTCTCTAGTCTTATCTACTTCCCTCATCCTTTCGTTCCTACATTCTTTTGCCCTTCTGACTTCCTCCTCTTCTCTTTTTTTCACTCTCTTCTCACATACCCTTTGCTCTTCTTCCAATCTTTCATTATCCTGTCTGTACTGGTCATAGGCTGCCTTCTGTTTGCGATCGAGCTGTTTCTCTTGCTCTTCGCGATATAATTGTTATTGCCTCAGCCTATCTCTTCTTTTTATCCTCTCTTCCCTCTTTTCCTTTTCCTTCTCTTTTTCCCTTCTTTGTGCCTCATCAGACCTCTCTCTCGGCCTTACATCATCACTTCCTTTACCATCAAGTTTCAGCAATATCTGACCTCCCATCCATTCGTCTTTTGCGAATGCTATCTCATCTGTTCTGTCATCACTTCCTTTCCATTTCTTTTCCTCTTTCCCCTTAACGAGGGGTGCACAACTCTGTGCCTGGTCCTTCCCTTCATCATCGCGTCTCTCCTTGTCCCTCGGGACCGTGGAGGCAAGATAATTTCCTGGTCCTTTCCTTTATTGTCGTCACTACTATACGTAAGTGACTCATATGCGGGGTTGCTATACCCTGTGGCTGCCTTTAGTTCTCTTAACGGATAGAGTCCCTCTGACTTACTCCCCTCGATCTGCAGCTCAGGCGGGGCTGGTGGCGCTGTAGGTGTCTCACCCCCCTCCGTGCATACGTTTAATATCCAGTCTGTGGGTGGTTCTTCCTCCTTCGCCTGTTCGAACATCTTCCCCAGTTCTAGAACAGCGAGGCGTTTCTCCAATTTTTTGCCTGTGTATGTGGCATGTAGGTAGGTCGTCATGTGTTCTAAGACGGCTTTAGATAAGGATCCATTTTGTGACCAAGGTATAAACATCTTGTGGGCAGTACCCTTAACCCACTCAGTACTGTACTTTTTAAGTTTGGGCGCATGCTTGAGTAACTGCTTACATAAATGTGCAAGTGGGGTAACCTCCTCCATTCTCAATTTCGTCACCAACAATATTCTATGCAGTTTTAGTCTTCCAATAGTATCAGCAAGCACCAAACACGCAAGCTCCAATCCAGTCTTTTCCTGCCAGAATTTTATACTATCAATTTACTCAAGAACATCAACTCATTGGCGATTCCCTCTCAGTTACAGAATCGCCTAAAACCAAATTTCATTTCAAATCCAATAAATGATGCAGTTTTTAGATTCAACATACAACGGAACACATATGACAGACACTTGACAGACTAGACGGACACCAGCTGGTCATACATATACCTGCCTTCTAATCACTACCCCACCATGGGGTCTAAACGAACCCCATTTGTGCCGTCTTTAATCGTCACCGTAGCCTAATCGTCCCCTATTATGTGGGTTCTGGGTTCATGTTTCTTCTGACCGCTGTATTAAAGTGCAGGAACAAGGCGAATCCTTACTTTTTTCTCTCGGGTGCCCCCCCCCCCGGTAACCACTTGTTTTTCTCTCGGGTGCCCCCCCGGTAACCACTCATTTTTCTCTTGGGTGCCCCCCCGGTAACCACTTTTTATCTCGGGTGTCTATCCCGGTAACCACTCTTTATCTCGGGTGTCTATCCCAGTAACCACTTTTTATCTCGGGTGTCTACCCCGGTAACCACTTTTTATCTCATATACTTGAGTCATTTTCCCCTTATATATATACAGTCTACTCTACTTCTGACTATTTGATTTTTTCTCCGCCACCCTCCGTTACCTTTCCCTTACCTGTTCTAATGCTTATAAGACATTTGCCAAAGTGACAAGTTTATTATTTCACTCACCGCTCGCATCTTTTCCTCTCTGTAACTTCGGGATCGCTGCCCTTCCTCTTCAGCCTCTTGCGGTCCTTTCGTCCGATTGGCTGCCCGTGGGAATGAGAAGGGTTATGCTTGGAAAGCAGGTTCCTTCAGACCCACTGCAGATTTTTCGAAATTATTCTATCATTGTCCACGGGAAGCTTCTCAGTCTACTCAGCTGGAATGGCAAAAGGACTTGTGATATTGCCGAAGGCCTAGAGTTACTTCGTGCCGTCGGTCTATAGGTGTCTTAGAATTACATAATCAATAATCGATAGCCGAAACCATCCTCATGCTACCAAGTGTACAGGAGGGCAGTGTTTCCACTGACGGGCCCATGGATCAGTGCTCACCCTCAAGTACCTGTAAGACATGATAGCTGCACCAAGTGAGGAATGGGGGTGCAGGATTTACTTACTCCAACACGACTCAATAATGAGGACTCAGTAGTTTGGCAAAGGGAAGTCAATTTAATGACAAGTACATCAAACAGGGAAACAATTGGAAATCAGCATTGTTGCGATCACCTAACTTGCTTCAACTTCCACGATCCTCATTCAAACAGCAGTAGTTATACTCAAAACTCGTCATCAATGACGTCTAACTCTACAAGTTTGTCATGCAATATAATTGGTTGGAAAAGGTAACTTAAGCATAGGTGCTATATCTGTATATGGTAATAAAGCATGCGGATTGGCTAATTCTTATCGGGTGGGCGTCTACACCCATCCCACTACATCACGTGTAATAGACGTCACTACAAGTACAACGTCCTATTGGTTATATTGTCTATAGGACCTTAGATTACAAGGTCCATTGTGATTGGCTGGGTTACACCCCTAGACATAAATCTCCACTTTAATTAGCAGCATGCAGAATGGACACCCAGGTGCCTAGTGCCCCAGGATTCACCCTGCCTCCTTTCCATCAATCAGTATCTTAGGGCTATGTGTCAATTAGTTGGCTGGGTATGGCCTCGGGATTGTAGCCTCTTATCAGGAAATGTTATGGCATCCTCGGGTTCTGGATGACATCAGGCGGTGGTACCTCTTCACGCCTGGCTGGTCACGTGTTAGCTCACCATGAATCTGCTTCAGTTTCCAGCTTTTAGTGTATTTAATTCTTTATTCATATTAATTCTGCCCGGAGGTAGCCCCTCCTTTTCTAGCGTGCTAAGCCGGCGTGCACGGTAGATGTCACATAGGCGGAGTCACTGTACACTGTTACTTCATGGCAAACCCATTGGCCAGGTGGAGTCAGGACTCAGGCCTCTAGAGCCTGGCATCCTCTTCAAAAGCCCTCATGGAGCCAGTCCTGGCACCTATGGCACCAGGCTCATACACCATGAACAACAATGTGCTTGGGAACTACTTTATTGTATTGTCAGCCAACATGGAGGCATCCACATAGCTTGGTTCCCTAAGAACCAAGCTATGCGGTCTAGTGTTTTGGGTGTGGCAGGCCTGGAACTACTTTCCCTGGTACTACTTTACCTGGGCTATATAAACCACACCCTGACTGCAGAACATGCTTTGTGTTACTTTGCAGCTTTCAACGTGACGCTCACCGTGTCCAGCTATACCCTTGAGCCTCAGAGAAGCAGAACTTGCGAGGAGACAAAAGGAACATCATTAGCAGCAGCATCTTACCTGCAGTCTTCATCTTTAAACACTTGCAGCTACTGAGAACAGCTTCCTCGAATCTGCACGCCTCCCGGACAGAACGACCTGAAAGAGGAAGATAAAGGCAACATTAAAGAAAGCTGTAGAAACATTTACAAATTACGAACTGCTCAAAAGGCTTACCTGGCTGGTCGCCTCTCGGCTGGCACCATTCCGGAAATTCCACTTGCGCTGAAGAACACCACGACCTACAACGAAGGAAAACACAGGTTAGCAAAGGCAAGACTTCGCAACGCTGCGCATAGCGCTTACTTACCGCATCATAGCGCTCTTAATGCGCCATCATTTACCAGCGGGGCTCAACCAAGCCAGTTCGCCGCGCTGAAGCCGCGCATACCTAAGGGAGAAAAAAGAGACATTTTAAACAAAGAAAGGCATGCAGGATAGCAACAAAACTAAAGAACAGCAATAAGTCCTACCTGAACAATCCGTCCTTCGAAGTCCCCCGCAGCCAATCCTTTGTTCTTCGTATCGAAAAAGGAAGGAGACTTGAGAACCTGTATTGACTACCGTGCATTGAACCAGATCACCGTGAAGAACCGCTACCCTTTGCCACTTATCCCTGAGTTAAAGATGCCCAGATTTATACCAAATTGGACCTTCGAGGAGCGTACCACCTGGTCCGAGTCAGAAAAGGAGATGAATGGAAAACCGACTTCCGTACGGCTTGTTTGAATATCAAGTCATGCCCTTCGGGTTATGCAACGCTCCTGCGGCATTCCAATATTTCATGAATGACTTCTTAAGGGAGTTAATTGATGTGTGCGCCTTAGTGTACATAGACGACATCTTAGTATACTCAGCCTCAGAACAAGATCATGTCAGGGACGTTCGTTCAGTCCTCACCAAGCTCCGTCAACATCGCTTGTTTGCAAAGCTTGAAAAATGCTTTTTTCACGTCACCGAAGTAGAATTTCTTGGTTTTATCCTTACTCAAGGAGGCATCAGAATGGACGTGCACAAGATAGATGCCATTCTGAAATGGCCTTCACCGACGTCTCTGAAAGGGGTACAAAGCATGCTGGGCTTTGCGAACTTCTACCGCCGGTTCATCCCAGACTTCTCTCAGGTTGTGCACCCAATCACAGTACTATTACGAAAAAACAATAAAAAGTTTGCTTGGACCGAAGAAGCAGAAGAAGCCTTTCAGGAACTTAAACAAAGGTTTACCTCCGCTCCAATCCTGCGACATCCTCTTCCAGACCTCCCTTATGTCGTTCAAACTGATGCGTCCAGTCTCGCAACGGGAGCTGTCCTTTCACAGAGAGACCTGGAAACCGGTCAGCTATATCCTGTGGCCTTCTGGTCGAAAATGTTCTCACCTCCAGAGATTAATTATGCCATCACGGACAAGGAACTCCTGGCTATCAAATCCGCCTTTAAAGCCTGGAGGCACTACCTTCTGGGGGCCAGACACACCATTTCAGTCATCACAGACCACCGAAACCTGCAATATCTCAAAACAGCCAAGGCCCAGTCCTCGCGCCAATTACAGTGGAACCTTTTCTTCGCCGAATATGATTATGTAATCACATTTCGACCAGGAGTCAGAAACGGAAAGGCGGATGCCTTATCTCGCATGGGCATAGATGAAATAGTATATACAGCTCCAGACCCAGTACCTATTATACCTGAAGACAAACTCTTGGGTATCACGACAGCCTTAACACAAGCAGAACTATGAAAAGAAATCCAACGGACGATGAATCCTGATGCCTACCTCGCATGGCAAACTCAAGGAGAACAATATACCATCAGGGACCACCTACCCTTTTTTAGGGATCGCCTATACGTACCCAAGAAGGAATTACAACAGCATATTATTTCAAACTATCACGATTCACTGATCGAAGGGCATCCTGGGATCGCCAAAACCCTAGCTAAGGTGAAAGAGAACTTTTGGTGGCCTACCTGGCGTAAGGACATCATTCAGTATATTCAGTCCTGCGGTGTCTGCGCACAAAATAAATCACAGAAACAAAAACCATCTGGTCTCCTACAACCATTGGACATTCCTCCAGTTCCATGGCACACTCCCTTGACTTCATCACTGATTTACCTCCAAGCCAAGGGTTCAACACCATCCTTGTAGTTGTGGACATATTCTCGAAGATGGCCCATTTTATTCTTCTCAAAGGCCTCCCAAACGCACCACGTCTAATCAGGCAATTTCATCAGAACTTCCCAACCAAACCTGGGCCAGACAGAAGGAACACCATGGGAGGGGCCTTAGGGGGGAGTGCTGTCATGACCCTCGCCCAAAACCCCCTCTGGCAATTCCATTGGCCAGGTGGAGTAAGGACTCGGGCCTCTAGAGCCTGGCACCCTCTTCAAAAGCCCTCATGGGGCCAGTCCTGGCGCTTATGGCGCCAGGCTCATACACCATGAACAACAATGTGCTTGGGAACTACTTTATTGTATTGTCAGCCAACATGGAGGCATCCACATAGCTTGGTTACTAAGAACCAAGCTATGCAGTCTAGTGTTTTGGGTGTGGCAGGCCTGGAACTACTTTCCCTGGTACTACTTTACCTGGGCTATATAAACCACACCCTGACTGCAGAACATGCTTCGTGTTACTTTGCAGCCTGCAACGTGACGCTCACCGTGTCCAGCTATTCCCTCGAACCTCAGAGAAGCAGAACCTGCAAAGAGACAAAAGGAACATCATTAGCAGCAGCATCTTACCTGCAGTCTTCATCTTTAAACACTCGCAGCTACTGAGAACAGCTACGACCTACAAGGAAGGAAAACAGAGGTTAGCAAAGGCAAGACTTCGCAGCGCTGCGCATAGCGCTTACTTACCGCATCATAGCGCTCTTAATGCGCCATCATTTACCAGTGGGGCTCAACCAAGCCAGTTAGCCGCGCTGAAGCCGCGCATACCTAAGGGAGAAAAAAGAGACATTTTAAACAAAGAAAGGCATGCAGGATAGCAACAAAATTAATGAACAGCAAAGCAATAAGACCTACCTGAACAATATCAAACGGGCCGGTGTCAGTTAAGTAATTGGACCGCACTCGCCCATGAAAAACAACGCGCTCCTGCAAAGAAGGCAGGACGGAGAGCTCGCATAATTCTACCACAAGGTGAGGAGAGGGCACCAGAGGGACTGAAAGCATACCGGGGTGGAGGGAGGATACTTACCCCAGTCGGTCAGTCTTGAACACAGTCCTCCTGTATTTTCAGGCAGAACCTTCCCCGCAGACCACATCAGGGCAAAGCTGAGAAGCATACCAGTGAGTAACCCGGCTGTGTGGCGTCCCTGTGCATTCCAGGTGAGCGTAACACTCCCTTCTTCATGTGCCTCGTCCTCAGTTTCCCCACCGGAGTCGGACGCGGATTGTTCCCAGTTCACGCAACTCCTTGCATATTCTTCATTCTTACTAATTTCTAGCCTATCCAGGGGCAGTCCCCTGCTCCCACTACTTCGGGTGACATCCTCAGTGTCATATAGCTGAGGGCTCTCCAAGTGCTCGTCTTCCCTTCCCCCATGGGATATCTGTTCCAGCCCCATCTCATCGTATATTTTATCAATCGTTTTCCCGATGCTTCTGGTGTCGAAGTCATCCTCAATATTTGTCCCACTCGTACCTGTTACTGAGTCATTCGCAGGAAAGAATTCTTCTATGTCTTCCCATTCTACAACAGGATTGGGTTTTTTAACTACCCGCTCCAAATATTCAAGATCTCGTGCCCTCTGTCTGCGCTTACGTTCTATTTCCTCATCCATTTCCTTACGCTTCCTCGCTTCTTCTCTAGTCTTATCTACTTCCCTCGACCTTTCATTTCTACATTCTTTTGCCCTTCTGACTTCCTCCTCTTCTCTTTTTTTTACTCTCTTCTCACGTACCCTTTGCTCTTCTTCCAACCTTTCATTATCCTGTCTGTACTGGTCATAGGCTGCCTTCTGTTTGCGATCGAGCTGTTTCTCTTGCTCTTCGCGATATAATTGTTTTTGCCTCAGCCTATCTCTTCTTTTTATCCTCTCTTCCCTCTTTTCCTTTTCCTTCTCTTTTTCCCTTCTTTGTGCCTCATCAGACCTCTCTCTCGGCCTTATATCATCACTTCCTTTACCATCAAGTTTCAGCAATATCTGACCTCCCATCCATTCGTCTTTTGCGAATGCTATCTCATCTTTTCTGTCATCACTTCCTTTCCATCTCTTTTCCTCTTTCCCCTTAACGATGGGTGCACAACTCTGTGCCTGGTCCTTCCCTTCATCATCGCGTCTCTCCTTGTCCCTCGGGACTGTGGAGGCAAGATAATTTCCTGGTCCTTTCCTTTATTGTCGTCACTACTATACGTAGGTGACTCATATGCGGGGTTGCTATACCCTGTGGCTGCCTTTAGTTCTCTTAACGGGTAGAGTCCCTCTGACTTACTCCCCTCGATCTGCGGCTCAGGCGGGGCTGGTGGCGCTGTATGTGTCTCACCACCCTCCGTGCATACGTTTAATATCCAGTCTGTGGGTGGTTCTTCCTCCTTCGCCTGTTCGAACATCTTCCACAGTTCTAGAACAGCGAGGCGTTTCTCCAATTTTTTGCCTGTGTATGTGGCATGTAGGTAGGTCGTCATGTGTTCTAAGACGGCTTTAGATAAGGATCCATTTTGTGACCAAGGCATAAACATCTTGTGGGTAGTACCCTTAACCCACTCAGTACTGTACTTTTTAAGTTTAGGTGCATGCTTGAGTAACTGCTTACATAAATGTGCAAGTGGGGTAACCTCCTCCATTCTCAATTTCGTCACCAACAATATTCTATGCAGTTTTAGTCTTCCAATAGTATCAGCAAGCACCAAACACGCAAGCTCCAATCCAGTCTTTTCCTGCCAGAATTTTATACTATCAATTTACTCAAGAACATCAACTCATTGGCGATTCCCTCTCAGTTACAGAATCGCCTAAAACCAAATTTCATTTCAAATCCAATCAATGATGCAGTTTTTAGATTCAACATACAACGGAACACATATGACAGACACTTGACAGACTAGACGGACACCAGCTGGTCATACATATACCTGCCTTCTAATCACTACCCCACCATGGGTTCTAAACGAACCCCATTTGTGCCGTCTTTAATCGTCACCGTAGCCTAATCGTCCCCTATTATGTGGGTTCTGGGTTCATGTTTCTTCTGACCGCTGTATTAAAGCGCAGGAACAAGGCGAATCCTTACTTTTTTCTCTCGGGTGCCTCCCCCCCGGTAACCACTCGTTTTTCTCTCGGGTGCCCCCCGGTAATCACTCATTTTTCTCTTGGGTGCCCCCCGGTAACCACTTTTTATCTCGGGTTTCTATTCCGGTAACCACTCTTTATCTCGGGTGTCTATCCCAGTAACCACTTTTTATCTCGGGTGTCTATCCCGGTAACCACTTTTTATCTCATATACTTGAGTCATTTTCCACTTATATATATACAGTCTACTCTACTTCTGACTATTTTATTTTTTCTCCGCCACCCTCCGTTACCTTTCCCTTACCTGTTCTAATGCTTATAAGACATTTGCCAAAGTGACAAGTTTATTATTTCACTCACCGCTCGCATCTTTTCCTCTCTGGAACTTCGGGATCGCTGCCCTTCCTCTTCAGCCTCTTGCGGTCCTTTCGTCCGATTGGCTGCCCGTGGGAATGAGAAGGGTTATGCTGGGAAAGCAGGTTCCTTCAGACCCACTGCAGATTTCTCGAAATTATTCTATCATTGTCCACGGGAAGCTTCTCAGTCTACTCAGCTGGAATGGCAAAAGGACTTGTGATATTGCCGAAGGCCTAGAGTTACTTCGTGCCGTCGGTCTATAGGTGTCTTAGAATTACATAATCAATAATCGATAGCCGAAACCATCCTCATGCTACCAAGTGTACAGGAGGGCAGTGTTTCCACTGACGGGCCCATGGATCAGTGCTCACCCTCAAGTACCTGTAAGACATGATAGCTGCACCAAGTGAGGAATGGGGGTGCAGGATTTACTTACTCCAACATGACTCAATAATGAGGACTCAGTAGTTTGGCAAAGGGAAGTCCATTTAATGACAAGTACATCAAACAGGGAAACAATTGGAAATCAGCATTGTTGCGATCGCCTGTCTCGCTTCAACTTCCACGATCCTCATTCAAACAGCAATAGTTATACTCAAAACTCGTCATCAATGACGTCTAACTCTACAAGTTTGTCATGCAATATAATTGGTTGGAAAAGGTAACTTAAGCATAGGTGCTATATCTGTATATGGTAATAAAGCATGCGGATTGGCTAATTCTTATCGGGTGGGCGTCTACACCCATCCCACTACATCACGTGTAATAGACGTCACTACAAGTACAACGTCCTATTGGTTATATTGTCTATAGGACCTTAGATTACAAGGTCCATTGTGATTGGGTGGGTTACACCCCTAGACATAAATCTCCACTTTAATTAGCAGCATGCAGAATGGACACCCAGGTGCCTAGTGCCCCAGGATTCACCCTGCCTCCTTTCCATCTATCAGTATCTTAGGGCTATGTGTCAATTGGTTGGCTGGGTATGGCCTCGGGATTGTAGCCTCTTATCAGGAAATGTTATGGCATCCTCGGGTTCTGGATGACATCAGGCGGTGGTACCTCTTCACGCCTGGCTGGTCACGTGTTAGCTCACCATGAATCTGCTTCAGTTTCCAGCTTTCAGTGTATTTAATTCTTCTTTGGCCTCGCCATCTGCCTGGGCCTCCCTTATCTTGAACTTCACGGGGCAGGCTGTTATGCTCTTGAAGTTTGATTCTTGTTAGCTGATGCTCTCCTCCCTTTCTCTGGTTGACCTCAATTTCCCAGGCATGAGCTGCTCTTTGTTGAGTTTCGATTCCGCTCTTCCTCCTGGATCTGGCTGGGATATGAAACCTTGCCTGTTAGGCCTCTTGCCGCCTGGGCATACTTCTGCTTTACAAAATGGAGTCGCACTTATATAGCGTGCCTTATTGAGGTAGATATATGGTTGGCGCTTGCCGCTCTATTCTTCAACTAAGCATTGCAAGCAGTATCGTTTTCTTAGCTTCTTGCGTTCCAAGCCTATTTACATGCGTTAACTTGTTAGCTACTTCCATCTTGCCTTATGGCAACGTTTCTTTACTTTTCAACATCGTCTCTTTTCTCTGTCCATTACATATAGTTTTCACAGCTGCTCGCACTGGCGTATTATCCTTAATAGCTGTTTTCGTTCATTCGCGAGTCTGTCCAGGCCCTTGTGTCATTTCCACTGGCCTTCCATTAACGCTTTTTGGGTCTCTTCGTGGACTGTCTGTAGGTACTCTTCATTTCGTCTCAGCTGCTGGTATGGTTGTCTAAGAGGGTATCATGAGGCCCATGGCTGTCTGGTTATGGGTGCTTCAACAGGTATGGCTCTTCTGATGTATACTGGGCAGAGTCCCATTGCAGCTCTATGTTGGTTCATTTGCTTCTCATATGTTACACACCTTGGCGAGTATGCTCCTGGTACCTCGAAATGGGGGCAGGGGTGTAGGCCATGTCTGGGACCTCCTCTACACATCGATCCGTGTCAGGCTGTCACAAGAGGGCGTGATGTCATCCACAATTCCAACATCAAATGGTTTAAAACAGGGATGCCCCTTTGCTGCTACACTATTTATTTTATATACATCAGATTTGGCAGAGAGCCAAGCAATGATATCTACCAACCCACCGAAATTGAATGTCACCGAAATTCCATACATGTTGTATGTGGATGACATTGTCCTCCTTGATAGGACGAAAGTAGAACTTCAGAAGAGACTGACTAACCTAGTACAATATACCAAACAGAATAACCTAATGATCAACATTAATAAAACACAAGCTATGGCACTAACCATAATGCCCAAATCCGATAGACAGACCCTTGGCAGTTTTCATTAAAGGGAAGGAAATTGATCTGGTAAAAACTGTTAAATATCTAGGAGTCTGGTTGATTGAATCTGAAATTGAAACAGGTTGGTTTGAACACCTAAAAATGAAGTCTCTCTCATTAGCGCAACAAGGATTGGCATTCCATAAAAAGTATGGAAAATACTCTTGAAACTGGTGATGACATTTTACCGCCAAAATGTGTTAGCCATTTTGACATATGGGAGCGGAACAATGCTTAATATTCCTCGGCAAACCTGGGACCAAATAGAAGCCATTTTCTGGAGGAAAATACTATCTCTACTGGCATCCTACCCAATACCACAAATCAAATTTGAGTTGGCTATACAATCTTTGGAGTCAGTAGTCAATTGGAAACATCTAGATCTATATAGGAAAACACTTGTAGATTATATCATTCCTCCAATTGACATCCTGCACAAGTTGATCTCATCAAATGATATGGTGATATCAACATGGAGAAAAATATGTATACAGCTACTGAGGAATGCTGAAGCAACTAGCAAAATGCTAATCAATCGACTGCTTAAAGTAAAGATTAAAATCCAACGCAACGACTGGATCAGCACCATAAGTAAAAAAGCTCAATATCATATGGCCATAAACTCAACGATTGAAGCGAGAGCGCTGAACCAATTACCACAGTACTTGTCATTGTTCAGATCGACACATGAGGTATACGTTCTTAGATTAAGATTGAACATTTTACCAACACGTGAATATCTTATGTTAACAAAACAACTGTCAGTGGAAGAAGCTTTCTGCAGATTCTGCAAACAGCCAGATCAGACAGAGACACTCTTCCACCTTATTATGGAATGTCCGGCAGTTACAGACAAAAGACAAATATTTGTAAACATGCTTCCACGAGAAGTCGGACAAATGGATCGTGATGAACGATGGGCACACATAGTGCTAGGTAACACCAATCCCCTTATATATAGAATACTTCAGTTTTGGCACAAAATCATGACTGCCACCAGCACTAAACAAAGATAAGAAGAAGAATTTGGATAAATGTAAGAAAAGGAGGACAAAACAAAAGATACAGAATGAGTAGGAAATAACTTTCTGAAGAAATGTTATGAATTTATAATTAATTTCTGCTCTTTCTGAGAAAATGAATAAGGAAATTAACTTTCTCTTTTTTTCTTGTATAAGGTATAATGTAAAGTTTGTGATCAAACGAAATAATT
The DNA here is from genome assembly GCF_040938575.1 of Ambystoma mexicanum. Classification (NCBI taxonomy): domain Eukaryota; kingdom Metazoa; phylum Chordata; class Amphibia; order Caudata; family Ambystomatidae; genus Ambystoma; species Ambystoma mexicanum. The sequence continues at coordinate 1,288,045,624 of NC_090924.1, forward strand.
GTAATAAAAATAAAAAATAAAAAAATAGTGCCTTTCTTGATGTTACGCTACCTCCTCACATAAATCACTGATGTGCTACAATGGCTGCAATACCGATAGCCTCCTTATTTTGTGTCCAAGGAATACCTGTAGACCCAGACATGCTTATCTACGTGGAGGCAGTGCCACACATTGCCATGGCCTGTTGGAGAGTACCAACAGATTTCATTTTTTGCCCTGTGGTGTCCCCAGAATTGGTTGCAGGTACAATATTGTCCCTAGACTTACAAAGAATTGACAGATGCATAACTTTCCGAAAAGAATGACAATGACGGATAAATCATATTAGAGACCTGTATCCCCTGTGTGATTATGGTGCCGATTATGGTGCAGTACAGAAGAGTGCAGTGCCCCCTAATGCCCCCTAATGGCCGTTGTTGCACTACCTCCCATCATTGAGGCAGACATGGAGCATGTGCCCGCACAACTGTGGACGACCAACCCACACGACGTAGGGCTACTAAAAGAAGTGACCCCAGTACACATTGCACTAAAGATTGGGGTAGTATTACCCCAAGTAAATCAGTACCCACTATCAAGGGAAGCAGAAGAGGGAAGGGAATAGAAGACACGATAAAGGCCCTGCTTCACCAAGGGATAACAGTGCCCTCCACCTAACTGTGTGATACTGCGATCTACCCTGTGAAAAAGGCCACAGCAGGAAATTGGGGAATGATCCAGGATTTACGCCCTCTAAATGATGTAGTACAGAAAGAAATTCCTGTGGTTCCAAATCCTGCCACCATTTTGTGTAGTATCCCTAAAGAAGCAACCCACTTCACAGTGGTGATTTAAAGGACGCCTTCTTTTCGATACCCTTGCACCCTTTCTCACAGTACCTCACAGCCTTTACACATGGTGCTACAAACACAATTGTATGCCTCAGGGGTACTGCGAAAGCCCAAGCATATTCAACTGAATATTACACACAGAGCTAGGTACCATCTAACTGCCCAGCATGGTCATTCAGACTGTAGACGATTTACTTGTGTGTAGTGACAACGAACAAAACTGCCGAAGGGACTCCATGACTCTCCTACAACTCTTAGCCCGCACGGGCTACAAGGCCAAACTCCAATTTTGCCAACTGGAAGTACTTTACTTAGGCCAGTTGATATCAGCGAAGGACAAGAGAGTAATTCCAGATAGAGAGGCATCCGTCCGCACCACGGCCAAACCTGTTACAGTAAAAGACATGCAAAATTCCTAGGGCTGTGTAATTACTGCAGGGCATGGATCCTAGATTATTTAGCGTACACTAGGCCACTTCTACAGGGTCTTAAAGAAGTACAGAAAGGCAACTCTCAACTAGAATGGTCAGCAGACACGGTACGAAATTTCAATGATTTGAAAGAAGTAATTTCAACAGCCACGGTTCTCCATATTTTAACTTACAAATGGCCCAGTTATGACCATTGTACTGACCCAGACAAGTACAAAGGGCCACAAGCGGAACGCTTCATTCAGTTATGCAAGAGCAGTTTGCATGCTAACCATTGTACTGACCCAGACAAGTACAAAGGGCCACAAGCGGAACGCTTCATTCAGTTATGCAAGAGCAGTTTGCATGCTAACAAGCACTTGCTGTAGCTGCCTTCACAATTGCAAAGAGCTCCACAATTGTAATGGGATGCTCAGTGACATTCTACTTGGAGCATTCAGTATTCACCATCTTAGAAAGATCAAATTCTACCCAGACCACGCAGAGAGCATCGACATATGAGATTATCATCTCAAACCCAAACATTCATGTTGTAAATCCCACCACGTTCTTAACAGAAGCGTGTATAGACGACGACTTGCAACAACATGACTCTGCCACATATGAAGGGGAGGAAGATGACATCCCAAAAGCAAAGAATAGCCCATTAGAGGAAGGGGAAGTACTCTTTGTTGACAGTACAGCGACAATTGAGCAGGGCACAGGACAGAGACATACGGGCGCACCAGTTGTGCACCTTGAGGGAGAAGAATATGAAACACTAGTGATGAAGCGATTACCCATGCACTATTCAGCAAAAGCGGCAGTGCTTGTGGTGCTCATTGAGGCGCTACATGCATCACAAAGATGCCATTTATTCTGACTCGGCTTACGTCACTACAACAGTGCATGCCAGGTTGTCAAAGTGGAAGAGAAGAGGTTTCCACAGAGCAGACGGTTCCCCAGTACAACACGCCACACTACTAGACATACTGATTTCTGCATTGTCACAATCCTCTGTGGTAACGGTCGTTAAACCGATAACATTGATTACATTTCATGGCAGCATATCTCCCTGTCCCAGTAATTTCAGAATATGTCATAACTACACCATCACATGATCAGCAAAACACACCATAAACAGCGCTACCATTGCACAGCTCATCGAGCTGCAGACAAAAGCACAGAATGAAGAAAAAGAACAAAGGTCAAAGAGAGAGTGCAACCAGTCTCCTACGAACTTACTATGGAGACAAGAATGCACTGGCAAGGCACTTATGCCTATAGATCTCTTCGCAATCGCATTTGTTCAGCTACACCACCCGTCCTATAGCTCCAAACAGCACATTGCAGCAGGCATTCAAGAAGATTGGTTTATACCAAACCTTCAAGAGCATCTCACAAACATGATTATACATTGCACAACCTGACAAATTTTCAGCACTGGCATGACACTCCAGACAATATGAGGGATTTTACCTCACCCCATTGGGCCGTTCTGAGAGCTACACATAGATTATGCAGACATGAGGGGAAAGATACAATGGTTCTCGATACCTGATCGTTGCCGTATGTTCTTTTTCACTATGGGTTGTGGCTGGACCTTATTCACATCAAGATGCCAAATGCGGTGCTAAAGTTTTAGTGAGCTAAGTGTTCCCTGGATGGGGTGTGTGCGATGTATTGAAGTCCGACAACGGCACCCATTTTTTCAATGAGCTGTTCAAGGAGATCACAGCGCTACTTGGCATTAAACACTGGATGTGCTCAATTTGCCTTCCCCAAGCAAACAGTATTGTTGAAAGAATAAACGGCCTCCTTAAAGCAAACTCCCCAAGATCTGCACCACATTAAAGAAAAACTGGGTTCATTGCTGACCCTTGGCCCTGTTCATTTTACGCACTCAACCAAGTTACAACCACCACCTTTCACCCCACAAAATAGTAACTGGCAGATGCATGCATACGCCCATCTCCCCAGTGAGGATGACATCAGATGCCCATAGAGCTGCAGTGGTTTTGGGTGAAGAATTCAAAGATTATTTGACAAACCTAACACATGCAATTAAACATGTGTCCTGACAGATTGCACCATCCTAGAAGACACACCGAACAATGCAGAGTAACCAACCACAGATCCCGCGCCCAACCAACCGCTGCTGCCAGTATAATTTATATATGTCAAAAGCTTTGTGCGTAAGTGGAACAACCCTAGATTCCATGACCCTTATGAAGTGGTGGTTTCCACCCCTCTCGCAGTAAAAGTGAAGGGGCTTCGGCATTGGATTCACCACTCTGATGTTCATAGAACACCCCCCAGATGCCTCACAATTACCCTAAACATGCTGCCCATCTACCTCAAATTAACTACCTCAGAACTAATAACATAACTACATGTCCTGAATAATAAACGTGCCTAGCTGCTAAAAGCATAAGAACTTTATCAAAAGAAATCTCTCTCTCTTTCTCTCTCTCACACACACTCTCCCTCTCTCTCTCTCTCTCTCCCACCCCTGTTTTTGTTTCCTCTACAGGAGTGAAGAAAATGGAAACCTCAATGTCAAATGATTCATTGTATAATTAGAAAGTAACTAAATATAATGTTAATTCGAGATGGTTATATTCCTACACCTGTGGACTGCACTTTAGTGATTTCCTATTTACTACATTGATGTTTAACAAAAAGGTTGGGGTATAAAGACTGTAGCCTTGCAACACAGATCTCACTCATATACAAGTAGTGTCTGTCGCGCTTCAGAATGCAGAGAAGGATTGCCCCTTCTTTCCTAAGTAAAATATAATGACGTTTATATTAGGCATTTATTGGGGTACATATTTTATCTGGCAAAGCCATCTAAAAGAAGGGGGGAGGGAGACCATAAAGGCAATTGTACTGCTAAAAAGATCCAGCAACGCCACTGCATATAAGTATAACATTTTCCATGAGAATAATAACAGTGTTAACACACAAACAAATCTATCTGGACGGGTGAGTGTGAGTAAAATATTAGATAAATGTATTTACTACCATTTTTAGAAACATTTTTTGCAACACAAATCCCAGTAGCAATGTTAACAGTAGTACACAAACAAAAAGATATATATCAAGGCATGATAGAATGAGAAGGCAAGTGCGTAGGCCCAAATATGTTCCATACCACGGCCTAGGCCTGAATGCTATTGAAGACATTAGACATCCCGAGCAGTCCAACAGTTCGTATACCAACATGAGTGAGGTAGGAAGACAAACAACCAATGGCAGCTGCTATCTATGCTCATTAATACTGCACGCATCATGGGCACCCAAGGTTTTAGTACCACAGGAAGTTCCAATTATAGAGGGACAATGCCCAGTTGATTTTGCGATATGTAGAATAAAAGCACCTTCCAGGCACACAGCGTTCGACTAGAGCTCGTCAGTCGAGACTCCCTGCAATGCAACGATAACACAAGAAACCTCAATTGCCTACAACAACCTTATTTAGTTATTGAAGGACTCAAGTACGTAAACTGCAAGTGGCACGAAACAACACTCATCTGCCTAGCAGAAGGCCTTCTGGCGTACGAGGAAGAAGTAGGGGCTTTAGTGGAAAGAAACTGTGCACAAAAATGGACAGAGCGCATCACAAAATTCAAATGGATTGCGACAATGGAAAACCAGTGAAAGTCACTGAGAGGAGAGTAATGAACTTTGTTTTCACAGTGAAGGAACTGTCTTTATCGGCTCCAATGAACAATGTAACAGAACATTGTTGATTCCAGACTTGAAAAGTGGCACGGCGGCAGTGTTGGACAACTACTGTGTCTGTTGCACATTCCACCATCATGTAGGGGGCTATTGTTCGCTGGCCTCACTGCACTCAATGCTACTAGTAGTGCCATAAGAACACCTGAAATGGGGGCTGATCCCAGATACCGCCCCAACAGTTCCTCCAACATTCGAAGAACAAAATCCACTACCATCACCTGAATTCCCCATCCTACCCGGAAGATGGTAGTACGAAAAACTGAAAAGAAGAAAGAGGTTGAACTACTTACCCAAAGACTCATCTGCATTGCTCGCTGAGATTCCAGATGAATACTGACTTTTCAGTTCAGCAGAGACATTCTTGGCCTCACTACTGCCACCCGGTGTACAAGCAGCAACCAACGCCAAGTGGTTGCAAATTGTGCGCTGGGAACTGGTCCAGTTGGTAAATGATACTGAACACGGATTCAATGTCATAAAGGTCGAAATGAGAGCACTAAGACTGATGACGATGCACAACTGGTATGTGCTGGACATGTTGACGGAGATGGAAGGCAGTCATTCACTTACAAGCAAGCGTTTTCTTTCCTTTTGCCATGCAGCTTCTTACAGAATCCAGTAGGGGGCAGTGGGCATTGCCCTTAAAGGAACGTCATAGCCTCTCCGTGTCCAGTAGGCACATGATCAACCAGTGAATTGGCCAGCGGGTGTGAGGGAAGGCGTTCATTTTGTTTAAGGCTCACATTTTGAAAATATAAATTGCCTTTGAGACAATTTGGCCATGTTCCATTAGGAAGCAGTAGGCGATTGAAGGAGAGAGCACTGGATAGTGAAATTAGCTGAGTGGGTATGCAGGGCCTCGCATTAGCGGAGGCAGCTTTTGGTGCCGGGGGGGGGTGGATAATAGGATGCCAGCAGGAGGCTGGGGGGCTCATTGGGCACCAGTGGGAGCATGGAGGGCAGCCGTCTCCCCTCCCCCACATGGCTCCACCACTGGGGCCTCCGGTGTGCAATAAACAGATGCCTGAAGGAGAGTGCTTCATGCCACTGACTGCCCTCATTGAAGGTGACAGAGACAGGTGGTCATTGTCCCTCCACTGTGAGCAGGCAGCTTGGTCAACCAGTCATGGTAGGTGGACCCTCCCCAGCAATGCAAAGCAGACTCCCCGCCACCCTCCCAGACCCCATGAATGCTACAGTGGTCTTGTGGCTCTACACCTACATACAACATGCCCCACAACATTCCCCAGATGTTGGCCAGCTCCGGATTTCTATACGTAGTCCTGGACTACAAGTCCCAGAATGCAAAATAAAGTGCACGACTGGTCAAGAATCTCTTGAATAGAATAGGAAATGTTAGCAGCTACGCATATATTAAGGATAGTGACTGGCGGATGCGTATGGCTCAGCAGTGGGTAACAGACTGTGGTGAGGTGCCTTCCTCTATAGGCATAATAACACATGAACATTCTGTCAACTGCTGTATGTAGTCTTTAAAAGGAGCAGAAACATAGCCAGTCAGCCTTGGGAAACTAGGAGCTCAGAGATCACCGACCTCTGACTAAAGAGCTTCAGAGGGAAATGGAAATGAAAGCCGAAATGGCAGTCTAAGGATTTAAAACCCACTCTTCATAGACCATGTGACTAAAGGTCAGAAACACAGAATGTTAAGAGAAGGATCAGAGACCAGCAGCCCAGTGAGAACAGTTCTTGAAAATCCCCAAAAGCAGTATGGAGACAGCGGAGATATAAAAAGGGAAAGCGACACAGCAGATGGATAGAAGCTGCAGAGACACAGAACATGTGACATGAAAGGGAGCAGCTCCAAAATCCTGAGGGACAGAAAGCCCAGGTAGTGCTGTGAGGATGCGCTATGGCTTTGCTGGGGCTCGATTTAGGGGAAGGATTGTGCCAGAGAAATGTAGACTTGGACACAAGGGCATTGCGTTGTTTCCTAGACTTTTAGTAACACAAAATGGGTTGTAAAAAGACCTGTCTCGTCTTACCACTGTGCAGGGTTTCCCTTCCTCATCAAAACTAAGCATGTCAATTTTCAGAATTTTCAAAAGTAAAAAAATTCTCAGTCCCGAATCTGAAATCCTAACCTCACCATGCCATTGCAAACTTATTATAACGTGAAAAGTAGTATGTTAGCAATCGTGGTTCAACACAAAGTTCCAAAATGAAAAGGAATAAAAAGAAACAAGTAATCAAAGTTCTCACATTCCCAATAGGTTGTTTTTCTCATCTCAATTCTCACAGCTCTCTTCTGATTGGGTGTAGGTCCCAGACTTGCAATTACGTTGCCTGGTATACTCTCCTGCCAGGGCTTCCAGTTCATACACTTTGGGTGCTGGTACCATACTCACAATTCTCAATGCCTGGTTTACTTGCCAGGACTTCTCAGATTGTTCCATCTCTTCTTTATTTTCTCATGCCTACTGTTTTCCGACTCAGTGTCCCTTTCAGTATGGCATTGGGTGTCAGAACCCTTCTTATTCACTTGTGCTTTTCTCCAGTAATGTCCCGGAAGCCCTACTTACCTGTTCAGGTCTCCCCAACTTTCATATACTGTTTTTTTCAGCACGCGGTATACCCTTTTAACCACCCCGGCATCCCACTCTGTCTGCGTGGGCTCACAGGTTCTCAGTGGAAGTATCAGGTTCCTCTGCGTCCTCCGACTCGGTCTATGGTCTGCTGTTGGGTCTGGCTTGCTTCCTGGTGGAATTTCTCCGGCAGCTCTCCGGCTTTCTGCATCCCTGCGGCAGACCTCCGTCTCTTGGGCTTCTTGTGTACGCATCACATTGTCATAAAAGAAGTAAGAGATGGTGGAGATACTGCCATGATAGTTCTGCAAGAGCTGAAAGGACCTGAGAGGTATCACAAGAACCACGAGCAGGCCTGCGAGAGCTGGAGAGACCTGAGAAGTATCACAAGAACCATGATTAAGCCTGCAAGACCTGGAAGGACCTGAGGGGTATCACAGGAGCCATGAGTGGGCCTGCAAGAGCTGAAAGGACCTGAGAGGTATCACAAGAACCACGAGCAGGCCTGCAAGAGCTGAAAGGACCTGAGAGGTATCACAAGAACCACGAGCAGGCCTGCGAGAGCTGGAGAGACCTGAGAAGTATCACAAGAGCCATGATTAAGCCTGCAAGACCTGGAAGGACCTGAGGGGTATCACAAGAGCCATGAGTGGGCCTGCAAGAGCTGAAAGGACCTGAGAGGTATCACAAGAACCACGAGCAGGCCTGCGAGAGCTGGAGAGACCTGAGAAGTATCACAAGAGCCATGATTAAGCCTGCAAGACCTGGAAGGACCTGAGGGGTATCACAAGAGCCATGAGTGGGCCTGCAAGAGCTGAAAGGACCTGAGAGGTATCACAAGAACCATGTGTGGACCTGCAAGACGTAACCGTAGCTGCCAAGATTCCCTGTTGTATACAGAATCTTTAAGCCAGTAATGTTTTTTTTCTCCGCACTGCAAGCGCGCCCTTGCAATAGGAAAAACAAAACTACAAGTTGCAGCATGCAATTGGAAGCAAAAACCAGGACTGGCTCGCGGTGTCATATTGGCAGGGAGGCGTAACATATCCAGAAATCTGAGCGGTGTGCTGGAAAATATGAGAGAAACCACAAGAGGAGGAAACAAATAAAGTGGAATAAAGACTGTGTGGATACGCCCATTTTCAGAGTGACGTAACTGGGCACATGTAGGTCTTTGCCAATAAGAGGGCCCTGTTTTCAGAAATGAGTGTCCCTGGTGAGTCATGTGTTAACTGTGCCCTTGAAGATTTCTGAAGGACATCAGATGTGATGCACAGCAACAGGCTGCTCTGTTCTCTTGTGCAAGAGGATGGGTGGAGTGACCCTACCTGGGTGGGTGGGTGGAGTGACCCTGCCTGGGTGGGTGGGTGCAGTGACCCTGCCTGGGTGGGTGCAGTGACCCTACCTGGAAAGTGTCCTTCTCTGGAGCGAGGATAAGATGTCTGAGCTCAGGAGGAGTTGTCCATGGGCGCAGAAACATCTAATGAAATCCTGGGACTGGAAGAGCCAAAGGCCGGCACACCTTTTATCTGTGTGCACGAGAAATGTCAGAGATTGATATGTGAAGTGGAGTCTGCTGATCTCTGTGCATGGAACCGCAGCGTTTGCGGAATTTCAGCAGTGCTGGGCCGCATGATCCGCGTCTCTGAGCGTACTTTAGAACCTGCGAATTTCTAAGCCAAGCAATCACTGATTAACAATCCTGATTGCTGGTTGGATATTTATATCGCGGCACTCACATGGAGACGGAACTGCGCCATGGCCCCAAAGCACCTTCTACTAGTACTTGGGCAAGGACAACACCTAAACTAACAATAAAGCCATGTCTCCAGATCCCTGCGCAATTCTAAAAAGATATTCAGCCTCCGCATATCAACTGGATGAGAATTGCATAATCGTGGGAGAGCCACTGCAAATCTGCGGTCTTTTTTTGCTTTGAAGTACGATGTATGCAGTGCTGGAAATGGAAAGAATGTACTGGGGGAACCCTCTAATCCTTGGATGGCAGGGGCCGTGGGGAGGAGGGTGCGTGGCCTCTGGCTAGACCACGCAATACAGTATCTCTTCATTGAACCCAATCCTGGAAATTTGCATGAAAGCAAAGAGCATTATAGGAACCTAAGACTGTCTACCATTTTTTATTTGAAACATGTCTTATAGCAATTCCGTAATAAACCCTCTTGAGCGACTAATGGAAGTTGGGCTCTGCAGTTTTGATTGGTCACAATACTCACCCTAAGAAAAATAAATCTGTACATTGCAGGACATATATACCAGTTTGGAGAGCTGCACCATCTATGTGAGGCTTTGCTTGCTTCTGTATTCAGTGTCGTGCTGAGTCTACTGAAAGTTTCTGTTGCAACTGGACAGATCTCGCCGAGAAGCCGAACACAAACAACCGGAACTGCTTCAGAATACTTGGCAGAGCCTGCTTTAAGCATGTGCTGCTTGTTTTGAAAGTTGCAGCCATCCTGTTTGACAGCCAATTGAGTTTAAACAGATTTCAGTTTAGCTGTGACTGCTATTGGGTGGTAAAGTGAAGAAGTGGGCTTTAACTTCAGAAAGAACATTTCCAGAATGGTGAAAATGGTTGCCAAAAGTAGCCGACCGTTCTTGCTCACTTCGATGACTGTGCTTCAGTGCAGATCTGTACCTGTCATGGGCAAGCCCTTGGGTCTGGCAAGATAACTGGCTTTGTGTCTGGACAAATATTTACATACAAGGCAAAGGGCCTTACAGAATTCCTTATCTAACAGGTCGCCAATGCAGAGCCTGACGGGAAGGGGTTATGACATCTCAAGAGGCTGAGTGAGTAAGCAAATGGATTGCCTAGTTCTGGACTTTCTGCACATGATCAAGTTGCTAACCAGGGAGGCCTAGGAACAGAGTATTGCAAAAGCCCAACCTGGAGTTCATAAGGGAGCCTACCACTGTATAAAATAAGCTTTGTCAAAGACACTAGTTTTGCCTTTTATGTAGGCATGGGAAGGGCATTTGCCAGGCCTGCCATAATGGTACTATCTGGCCATAAGAGGGCAACAGCTGGCAGATTATGTTAACACTTCGGTATATTGTGCCAGTGCCTGGCCAATGCCTAGGTAATGCCTATATTCAAGCCAAAATGCCAAAGCCAAGGCTTGTTATTAACAGGAATTCAGTGGACGGAACAGATGCACGGGAGCACATATTGATTTTAAATCAAATGACTGAAGCCACACTTGGTTAAGACATTATAATTGCCCCAAGAGCTGGTTAATAGTTGCAAATATCTTATTACCTTACAAAACCCAGCTCAGAAATAGCATAGGATTCTCCTTAAAAGCACAAAGCTCGCTCAAATAGATCCTTGGGGAATGATATTTTAGATGGGGAGGGGCAGGTAGAAGTTGAGAATGGTCATAGAGGTTAGCATGGCCATGGACGGCCAGGGGCAGATAAAAATCCCAAAAATACCCACGGCATGTTTGCCCCCCTCACATCCCATCACTCTCATAACTTCACTTCCTATGCCAATAGCTGTGTTACCTCTAGTCGAACTTTATATTTTTGTAAAGAATCAACTTTTGTATAATAAGGAAAATCTCACCTTGGCAGACTGGAACTATTCAATGAGAGGCCAATGCAGTGTGTAAAGTTTACCCCGACTGCCGCAGCACTCGCTACCCGGTAAAGAAACCCCGAGAGAAAGTGCGCGACCGGCAGGGAAACCCTCTGGGGTAGAAAACCCTGACAGGAAGCGGGCTCATGCGTATCGATCACAGCGTAAGGACGGCGTCTCCAATGGTGATGCGGGAAGGCTTCTTCTGATGGCAAGAAACAACAAGGTGAGGTGCTTTGTGGGAGAGTAGAGCAGTAAGTATAAAGAAGGTAAGAAGGACCCCTAACCTCTTAGTTGGCAAATCCTCGAATACCTGAAGCGATCCCTGAAAGATGGGATTCCGAGAGAGCTGAAGGACGGGAAATCTAGAAGGTAATCGACAGGTAAGTGCGCGCACTATGGAAATGGTAAGATAGGGACTGACAGGAAGACAAATTACTGTTCTGAACTGTATCGAATACCCGGAAGGAACCCCAGAGATTGGAACGGAGATTAAGCTCCCGACGGGGAGATGGGAATGACCCCTGGGATTGAGCAAGCCGAAGCGGCTGGGAAGAGAATCTGATATAGAATCAAGACAGTATTAGTACAGTAGGATGTAGGAAAGCATAGGTAGAGTGAAATGATAGCACCTAGGTACAAACTCACGGAGCATCAGCCAGAACAGTAGCGATGCGAAGAGCAGTCAAACTTCGTGCCGTATAAGGAATCACATGAGTTGTTCGCCGCGTCCCTGGCGAACGTGTAGCGACTGCAACGTTGTTCTCAGTGCGGACTGTTCTGCGGTCCGCCATCTTGGAAGTACTGACCCGAATTACACCTCACAATCGGTTTCGGGACCATAGGGACCAACGTGTTGCGTATGTAACAGTATCCCCCCGTCTTCTGGGGGGCGACCCCGGCTTCCCCGGGTACAACCGGAAAAAACGTTGAACCAAGCGGGGTGCGTGAACCCCCGAGGCCGGTTCCCAGATTCTCTCGGCAGGAGAGTACCCCTTCCAATCCACTAGGAATTGTAGTTTGACCCTGCGGTAGCGGGAGTCGCAGATGCTAGCGACTTCAAATTCAGGGCCGGTATCAGTAGACACCGGAGGTGGAGGGGTTCTGTCTAATCGATGAAAATGGTCTGGTACAGCTAGCTTAATTTGAGACAGATGGAATACCGGATGTATCCGAGACCATGACATGGGTAGAGCTAACTTTACTGCAGCAGACCCTACTAAGGAGGTAATTTTGAAAGGTCCAAAGAATTTCAGGTAAAGCTTGGATGGGATCAAATGACGGGAAGAAAGTGAGAAGACAACCAAACCGAATCTCCCGGCTTCAACAAGGAAGAGTCTTGACAATGACGATATACAATATTCTTGGTCCGATCTTGCGCGGCTTTCAGCGATATCTTAGCAAGTCTATGTCCTTCCTGGATTCCAGATATTAGACTATCCACTCCTGGACAACATGAAGGGGAACTGGCGACCGTTGGTACAAAGGAAGGATGAAATCCATAGGAACAATGGAAGGGACTAGTGCGAATGGCAGAGTGCCTAGCGTTGTTGTATGCAAATTCTGCAAAAGGTAGTCATTCTACCCAATTGTCCTGAGCGGCAGATACAAAACACTGTAAGTAACCCTCCAGAGTCTGATTAAGACGTTCCGTCTGTCTGTTTGTCTGGGGCTGGTAACCGGAACTAAGAGCCCATTTGATTCCCAAAGAATGACAGACTTTCTCCCAAAAAACTGAAGTGTATTGAGGACCCCGGTCAGAAACCACTGTATCAGGCAGGCCGTGCCAAGAAAATATTTGCGAAAGGAAGATCCTAGCCATTCCTTCTGCTCCTGGTAGCTTGGCCAAAGGTATAAAGTGAGCCAGCTTCGTTACGTAATCTATAGTAACCATTATAGCGGTCTTATTATGTGAATTAGGAAGATCCACTATAAAGTCTGAAGAGATTACTTGCCACGGTTTATCTGGGATAGGCATCCGAGTTAGTAATCCCATAGGGAGTACTCTTGGAGTCTTGGATTGGGAGCACACGGTACATGCTGCTGCATAGTCTTGGACGTCGGTGCAAACTCCTGGCCACCAAAAGTGATGTTGCACTAAGTCCAGGGTACCTTGAAACCCACGATGACCGGCTGCTTGTGAGACGTGGCACATCTGTAAAACTTCTTGTTGAAGTGTCGATGTAGGAACCAGAACTTGGGTTTTGTGAAAATAATAGGGCTTAGCCTCAGTGAGATGATAGGTAGAAGCGATCTTTTCGCAGAGTGATTGATTGTGGGAGGACGCAGATCTCAATTCTTGTAAAAAATCTGTGACAACAGCGATAAATTTTGCTTTGGGAAACAATTGTTCTGGAAAAAATTGAGAGGTGGGTGAATCTTTTCGGGAAAGGGCATCCGCCCTTAAATTTTGTCTTCCTGGAAGGAATGTGAATTCTATCCGAAACAGGAGAAAGAAATAGGCCCAGCGTGCTTGCCGACTGTTGGTCGTGTGTGCATTCTGTAAGACCTTGAGATTCTGATGGTCTGTGCAAACTTCTACTGAAAAGGGCGAACCTAGTAACAAGTGTCTCCATTCCTCAAAGGCCTTTTTGATAGCCAACAATTATTTTTCAAGCACAGAATAGTTTTGTTCAGAAGTGTTGAAAGTTTTCGAAAGATATGCTACTGGTCTCTCATCTCCTTGTTCTGTGCGTTGCAATAAGACCGCGCCTAATGCATGATGGGATGCATCCGTTTCTATAAAGAACTGTTTACTTTGGTCCGGAGTAACCAAAATAGATGCAGAGGTGAACAATGACTTTAGGGTTTGAAAAGCCTGATTAGTTGATTCATCCCAGAGGTATGGAGTTTCTTTTTTCAAGAGACGGGTTAGTGGTAGAATGATTTCAGAGAAACAAGGGATGAATTTCCTATAAAAATTGGCGAATCCCAAGAATCGCTGGATCTCCTTGACGTTGGATGGAATGGGCCATTCGACTATGGCAGAGATTTTCTTAGGATCCATGGATATGCCTTGTGATGACATAACAAACCCTAAATAGGTAACTTGATTACGAAGAAAGTCACATTTTGAGGCTTTACAATAGAGATGGTTGGACTGCAGACGTTCTAATACTAGATTCACGTGTTTGATGTGTTCTTCTCGATTGGATGAATACACAAGGATATCGCAAAGTGGAACAGAATGTCTGCAAAAAGATGGTCCATAAAACGTTGAAACACGGCAGGAGCGTTTACCAACCCGAATGGCATCACGTGGTATTCATAATGTCTGAATGGTGTTCGGAAGGCTGTTTTCCATTCATCTCCGGGGGCAATATGGATGAGATGATAAGCCCCACGGAGGTCTAACTTCGTGTAGAACGAAGCCCCTCGGACGGCTTCCAGGATGTCTGGAATAAGCGGCATTGGCTATTTGTCTGTCACAGTGATCTTATTTATTCCTCGATAGTCGATGCAAGGTCTGAGTTCATTAGAGTCTTTTTTGGGGATGAAGAAGAGTGAGGCACCAGTGGGGAAAATTGATTCCGTAATGAGTCAATTTCGTAGATTGGCCTGAAGATATTCTTGAAGGACACTCTTTTCCCGCTGTGAAAGTACATACATTCTCCCAAAAGGGATAGGTTGGTCAGGGAGTAGGTCAATGTGGCAGTCGTCTCTTCTGTGAGGTGGTAGAGTAGGGAACTCGGGATTGGAAAAGACGGATTGGTACATCATATGGCAATCTGGTATAAGCTCTAAATGGTTGATGGTGGGAACTGAAGGTGTTTCTGAGCTAGCAGTCGGGATATGAATGCCTACTGATTCATCTGATAAACAATGACGCACACAATATTCAGAGCCGAGGAAAAGGGTACTGGCTGTCCAGTTTATAAAAGGGTTATGCACCCTTAACCAAGGAAGACCTAGTATGATTGGGAAGTGAGCCGCTTTGATGAGATCAAACACCAGATTTTCTTTGTGTGCGGCAATCTAACAAATAACTGGTTCGGTTTGTTCTCGGGTGGGGCCAGAGCTTAAAGAATTTCCATCAACCCCTTGGATATGAGTAATCAGAGCCTTGGGTCTAGGAGTAATTCCATGTTCCGTGGCCCATTGATAGTCTAGAAAGTTACCTGCGGCTCCACAATCTATTAAGGCTGGTATACCTTGTAGGATCTGTTTAGGTAATAATATGGTTACAGACACAGCGACCATGTTTTGAGTGGCTTCCGCAGTGTCAATGTTCAAACCAAGCCTCGTTGGGGAATCAGAGTTATGAACCCCTACCGCTGTTCCCCCTGCGGTAGGGTTTTGAAGTTTCCCGACCTCTGGACTTGAGTACGGCGAGGAGGAACTAGCAGACAATCTCGTAATATGTGAGATGAAGCTCAGCAGTACATACATAAACCTAAGGTCTTTCTTCTTTCTTTTTCAGTAGCAGATAAAGGTCCTGTGACGGATCCAATTTGCAGGGGTTCGTCAGTCGGAACAGGCTTACTGGCAGTTACATGGACTTCAGTATGAGATCGGATCCCTTTATTCTTTCTCTTTTCATATGATCATTCGTGTAACCGATAATCAATTTGCATGGTGAGAGTAATCATATCAGCTAGATTGGCAGGACGAGGAACTTTAGCCACCTCGTCCTTGAGATCATCTGATAGCCCCAGTCTAAACAATGTGAGTAGTCCGTCATCTGGCCAACCAGTCTCAGAGGATAACTGTTTCAACTGCGTGATATATGTTAACAAGTCCTTACTACCTTGCTTAAGATCTAATAACTTCTCTTGTGTGGAGACTGAAAATTCTTGTCGGCTAAACATAAATTTCAGGCTATTCGTAAAGGCGGAGTTATAAAGACTGGAGGGGGGTGTCTGTACTTCCGCTCTCTATATGGTAGAGGAGAGGCACAGAGGACCCCAGCCAAGATTCTCTATTACTGGTAACGTAGTCGAGCAATCAAGGCCTAGCTTCTCAGGAGGTGATGCAGGCTGGTTCTTAAGTACAGTGTAGTCCCCGAACACCCACAAAGGAATGTCCACACACTGTATTACTGAAAACACAGTCTTTATATAATTAATATTCAAAGGTATGTACACGATCACAATAACGCACTTTGTACTCAGAAATCAACAATGATAAATATATACAATTCTAAAGTGGTACCACCAAAGTTATTAAATCTCATTGAAGTGCCTCAACTGTACGGTTAAAATGTCACACAGATCAATAACGAGGAAACCAGCAATAGAGATAGGAATTAACGTAAGTTGGTTGAAACAATAGGCAGAATGCTGGCTTCTACCGATAGACACAGTTCTGTGTGGAGATCCCCCCACCTGGGCAACCTGTAAAATAAAGATATATAGCACAAGCCCAGTCCATATATTGTTCAATAGCCTTATTTCCTCCTATAATGTTTTACCCCCCCAATGTACCTGGTGGAGTAGAGTTATTCGAAGACGCGTCGAAGGATCCTTCTTGAGTGACTCCCTTTAAAGCAGGAGCCACGGATCGTCGAGAGGCGTCGAAGATGGTGAACTTGTCGTTGACGGCGGCGATGATAAGTTCAAGGGTGCCGAGACCCCGATGTCGATCCATGCGGTGCTCGTCAGCGACGTCCTGCGAGGATGAGGTGTGCGGGTCACCTCAGCGACGGATTGTTCAGGACCGCAAAGAGTTTCAGAAGAACTGTGGCCCAACAAGGGCATCGAGTCGTCGAAGTCTTTGTGGCCTTAAGGTGGCGGGAAACCCACCGGCGGATTCTCCTCGGCGCGTTGGTCGTCCTCGACTTTCTCCGGCGGGACAAACCGGTCGACGTTGCGGACAAGGGAGTCCTTGGATTCAAATGTTCTTAGGCAAAGGAGCGGACGGCTCTGGTCGTCGGCGGCACGGCGTCAATCGGTCCCCACGGCTGGGCAACACAACTTCAACGTTCCTCCAGCGGTTACACAAACCTGCAAACCCTGGTCGACGGCAATGGACTTCGACAGCGGCGAAGTCCGGGTGCTTTGCTTCCTTCTCCTCAGCGGTCCCGTCTCGGGTCGGCAGCCTTTCGAGGGTCTGACTTCCAGGGAGCTTCGGCGAAGGTTAGCAGTGGTCGATGGTCCATCGGAGCACGGGAAGAGGGCGTCTTATCAGGTCCTCTCTCGGATCAGTCCTTGACGAGTTTGGCAGCTTTCAGATCAGGTCGAAGCAAATGCAACAGCAAGTCTTCGTCTTCCAGCTGGGCGTCGAGGATCAGCAGTTCCAGTTACTCTTAAAGTATAGACACAGCTTCTGAAAAATTTCTAGTGGTGAGAGGTCCCCAGATATACTATCTTGTCTCTCATCCACACTGCTAGGTCACTCTCAGCAGCCAATCATACAGAAGGGCATTCATGCAGTCAGTCAGCCAATCAGGCTCACAGTGCATTCAGGCCATCCTCCTCCCTCTCAGACACTCACAACAAGGAAAAGGATTGGGACGAGTACCCAGCCATTCAACACTACACACTGCATTCAGGCCAGTTTCGGGCAGGGCTGTCTCAGTCTTTGTCTCTCATACCAGAAACCAGACAGCCACAAGAAGTGCATATTGGTCACACACTCCATTCACCCAGATCCCACCCACAGGGCGTACCCACAACATACAGTCACTGGGAAGACTCCAGTCAGTCTGGACTGGACTTTACAACAACACCATATATGGAACTTCCACCCAACAGCCAGTCAGGGGGAAGGGACAGAGTCAGGGCTTCCCAGGACTTTGGGAAAACAAGGTAACAGGTAATAGAAAGAAAGAGGCCACAGGGGCCATCTTGTTTTCCATCAGGAATCAACTGATTCCAATGGCAGGGCCTGGGTACCGCAAAATGGAGGATACTCAGCGCACCTGTCAAATTCAGCATGGAGCCTCCACCAGCCCATACCCTGCTCTGCGGGCCACCCACAGGTGCCCAAAAACATACACTAGGGGCACAGGGTTGTACCCCCCCAAGGATGCTGTAAGGGTATCCCATGGGTCTGTTCACCAAACCAAAAGAGAGAGAGCTGCACCGCCAGGAGTCCCACATGAACTCCTGCGTGGAAAATATGACAGAACACACGATTAAAAGGCAGTAAAGGACAAGGATACGGAGGCCCTGTCCCTCCGATGCATTTCCAGCATCACAGTCGCCCCCCCCAGACTGAGGTGGAGGGTGCCTAATCTCCCACGGTATAGACACCCTCATCCAGACGGTCAACATACCTTCAGAAAGGCCATCTGCATTATCGTGACTCTTCCCTGGTCTGTGCTCTATGGTGAAGTCTAGCCCTTGCAGGCTAATGGACCACCTGAGCAGTTTCAGATTTTCACCCTTCATCTGCATAAGCCACTTCAGGGGCTGATGATCTGTTTGGACCTTGAAGGTAGACCCCGTAAGGTAGGGCCTAAAACGCCTAAGGCTCCAAACTATACTGAAACACTCCTTCTCAACAGTAGCCCACCTAAGTTTTCTACCCTTAAGTTGTCTACTGATGAAGATGATAGGATGTTCCCTCCCTTTGTCATCTAACTGGGACAAGACAGCTTCAATTCAGGTGTCGCAGGCATCCGTCTGGAAGATAAAGGGTCGGCTGTAGTCAGGCGCACACAACACAGGTGCCCTACACAGACTTTCTTTCAAGCCATCAAAGGCCCTCTGACAGTTTTCCGTCCAATTAACCTTCCTAGGTTGTTTGGGGGAAGTCAGAGCTGTCAGTGGTGCAGCTATGGTTCCATAGTCCACCATGAAATTGCGATAATACCCAGTGAGGCCCAAAAAGGCTCTCACCTGGGTTTGAGTAGTGGGAGTCTCCCAGTCCTGTACATCCTGTACCTTACTGGGGAGAGGTTGGATTTGACCCCCTCCTACCTCATGACCAAGATAGGTGACTTTCCCCTGAGCTATCTGGGACTTGGTGGCCTTGATAGTGAGGTTAGCTCTTTTCAAGGCCTGCAACACCTTACCCAGATGTGTCAAATGCTCTTCCCAAGTGGAACTGTAGACGGCAATGTCGTCTAAATAAGCCACACAAAAGGCTTCTAGCCCACTGAGAGCATGATTGACCAATCTCTGGAAGGTGGCAGGGGCATTCTTCAACCCAAAAGGCATGACCCTAAACTGGAAGAGTCCCTCTGGTGTTGAAAACGCTGTCTTTTCCTTGGCATGGTCCGTCAGAGCTATTTGCCAATAGCCTGAGGTGAGGTCAAAGGTGCTCACAAATTTGGCAGCACCTATGGTGTCCACGAACTCATCAGCCCTGGACAATGGGTGCGCATCAGTTTTGGTGACGGCATTGACTCCTCGGTAGTCCACACAGAACCTCCAATCCTTGGTACCTGCCCGGGAATGTGCCTTGGGGACAAGGACCACGGGCCTGGACCAGGGACTGGTTGAGGGTTCAATAACACCCAGATCCAACATCTTGGCGACCTCAGCCTGGATGTGGTTTTTAACAGTATCTGACATACGGTAGCTCCTGCTCTTGACAGGCACGCTGTCACCAGTGTCAATCTCGTGCTTACACCACGGTGTAAGGCCTGGCGTCAGCGAAAACAGAGAGGCATACTGCTGGAGCAAAGTCCTGCAGGCCCTCTGCTGCTCTGTTCTCAAATCTGGAGAGAGATGCACTCCCTCCACTGAGCCATCCTGAGGGTTGCTATACAGCAAATCAGGAAGGGGCTCACTCATACTCTTCTTGCTCTGAAGCTAGCAAGAGACATGAGACTTCTGCTCGCCTGTGGAAAGGCTTGAGCCGATTAACATGGAATACCTGAGGGGCTACCCCTGGGATTCCCATGTCAACTAGATAATTGACTTCGCCCATCTTGGAGATTATCCTGAAGGGTCCAGTCCATTTATCTGCCAATGCCCGAGGCTTGGTAGGCTCCATCACGAGGACCTCCTGTCCCGGAGTCCAATCCACTTGCGATGCTTTAAGATCATGCCAGTATTTGTTCAATTCCTGGCTGGCCTTGAGATTCGCTGTTGCCTGACCCATCATCTGTGTCATCCTCCGTCTGAGGCCTAACACATAGTCCCCCACTTGCTTGGCGGGACCTGGAGGGGTGGCTTCCAAACCTTCTCTGATCAAGGCAAGGGGCCCCCTCACGGAATGTCCAAAGAGTAACTCAAAGGGGCTGAAACCAACACCCTCTTGAGGTACCTCTCTGTAAGCAAACAGCAGGCATGGCAGGAGGAGATCCCATTTCCTCCTTAGGGGCTCTTCCAAAGCACCTATCATGCCCTTGAAGTTTTATTAAATCCCTCGACCAGACCATTGGTCTGGGCATGGCAAGAGGTGGAGAACTTATAGGTTACTCCTCACTCTTTCCACATGGTCTTCATGTAACTAGACATGAAGTTGGATCCTCTGTCAGAGACAACCTCCTTGGGGAATCCAACATGGATGAAAATGCCCAGGAGAGCCCTGGCAACCACCTTGGCAGTTATAGTCCGAAGGGGTATAGCCTCAGGGTACCTGGTGGCATGATCTACCAAAACCAGGATGAACCGATGTCCACCTGAAGTGGGAGGGTCCAGGGGACCGACAATGTTGATGCCCACCCTCTCAAATGGTGTGCCAACCACTGGCAATAGCTGCAGTGGGGCAATGACACTGCCTCCAGTCTTGCCAAACAACTGACAAGTTGGGCAGGTCCTGCAGTGGGACTCCACTTCTACTCCCATTCGAGGCCAGTAGAAATGGGCAGAGATCCTCTGCTTAGTTTTCTTGGTACCAAGATGACCAGCTAAGGGCACCTCATGCGCCAACTGCAGTAGGAAGGGCCTGTAAACCTGGGGTACCACCAACCTCTTGAGGGCACCAGGTTCAGGCTTAGTGGGCTCACTAACAAGGAGCTCACCCTCCCAATAAATCCGGAATGTCCTAGGCACTTCTCCTTGTGCCTGGGACAGGGCCTGTTTCCTCAGACCCTCGAGAGAGTGGCACTCTCTCTGTCCTTTACAGAAGTCTGCCCGGGAGGGTCCCCTTTCAGCTAACAAGCATTGAAGATCGGGATGATCCCCCGGGTTGAGAACCTCTCCCACAGGAGAGTCTTCTGGCTCTTCTCCCACAGGAGTTGAGACAGGGTTTACCACTGGACCCAGCCCGTCCGGAGCATGGATCCCAATGGGTGCTGTAGGAACAGCAGGAAGAGAAGGAGCTCCCTCCACAGAGGTGGCCTCTTGTTCTTCCTTCGTCTTGCCTTAGGCCGTGCCTTTGGCTCGGGTACCTGACTCACAGCCAGACCCGGGGTCACCTGTGACCTAGTGACCGAAGCAGCAGTCATGGGAAGACCATCCGAGATCAATCCCAACTCAACTAGATCATTACCTAACAGAATGTTAGCAGGGACATTGTCCTGAACCAGGACCGGATGCTTTGCTGTCTTGTCTCCAATTACGAGTGTGACTAAGGCTACAGGCGATAATTTGGGAGGCCCACCAGCTAACCTGGTGGTTCTCAGAGGAGCACCTACATAGTCCTCTGGCTTGAGCAGGGTCCTGTCCACCACTGTCATGCTTGCCCCAGTGTCTCTCAAACCAGTAGAAGGCTGGCCATTCAGGAGGACACTTCTCAAAAATCTACAGGTGTTCTGTGGGATAGTCGCCAGTAGTTCCGCGTACTGGTCCCAGGCCCCAAGGGACACTAAGGAAATCTTTACAGGAGCACCAAATGTGATCCCTGTAGAGGAGGGGAGGGGAGTTGCCTCCACCTCAGACATGGGGTAAGGGTAGGTCAGGCTGACAGCCTGTACTCCAAGTGCATTACCTTTACA
Organism: Ambystoma mexicanum; assembly: GCF_040938575.1. NCBI lineage: Eukaryota > Metazoa > Chordata > Amphibia > Caudata > Ambystomatidae > Ambystoma > Ambystoma mexicanum. The sequence goes on from NC_090924.1 coordinate 1,288,067,526, forward strand.
CTTGGAGTCACCCCTCTTGTGATCCAGAGCCCCACAATCCCAACAAGTGCCGGGAGTGCGGGGTACGGTACTGGAATTACTGGGAGCCTGCTTTGCAGCAGGTGGACCACTACTCTTATTCCCACCCACAGATGACTTATCCCCACTAGATTTTTGGGTCTTCGGAGAGGAGGGTTTAGGTTTACCCGACTGTGACTGCTTTTGGGACTCCTCAGCTTTCTGAGAGGCCCCCTTTTCTTTGTCCTTGTCCTTCCCACTGGAGTCCTTAGGGGACACCCGGTGGGAGACCCACTTGTCAGCCAGCCTAGCCAGCTTAAAGGGATCCAAAATGTTCTGGTCAGCAACATACTGACGCAGCTCCGGTGAACAGGCTTCAGAAAAATGCTCAAAAAACAACAGGTGGGACAATTCAACAAAAGTTTTCACCTTGTAACCTTCAATCCACCCCATCATGTTCATGTGCGCACCACTCACCCAGTCAACCCAAGACACATTCTCTCTTTTCTTAAAATCCCATAACCTTTTAAGGTATTGGGTAGGTGTCTTGCCAAACTTGGCAATTAAAGCAGATTTCATACACTCATACTGACCCCTGTCTTCACACTCAGCTTTAGAATACAGTCATACCCAGTCTGAGGCACTCTGCTTAACAAACACTTAGCCCAATCTCTTTTGTCAACATCATGAATTGCACAAGCCATTTCAAATGCTTCAATCCATTGGAGGATATCAGAACCCTCCACAAACACACCAACCAAATCTTTCATAAATCTAATTGCTGGGGACCTGACACTCTCACTGGGTTTCGCTGAAGTCTCCACTCTAGCTTTCTCTAACTGGATTCTCTGACATTCAGTGTCCTGGTTCTTGAGTTCAAGGTCCTTATTTTTGAGTTCAAGATCCCTATTCTTGAGCTCCACTTGTTGAGCCAACTCCTCCTTCTTAAGCTCAGCATCTATTTCCAACTTGCGATATTCAAAGGCCAATTTCATCCTTAATAACTCAAGCTCCAAGGAATTGCTGGGGTTCGGAACAGAGGCAGCAGGAATGGTGGCATTCCCAGAAACAGATTCAGTAGAACCCCCAGGGGCAGAGTCCTCTTTGGTTGCATTCCCCCCCGTCATCAAGAGTTTCACCCTCCGTCTGGTAGTCCATCAGGGCAGCTATCAGCTCAGCTCTAGACTTATCCACAAAGTCTAACTCCCTGGCTTCACAAGCACTCTGGAGAGCCTCTAAGCTCATCCTAGTCAATTTACCATTTGCAATAGACTCCATTGCTTGTAATGCAGTTATTTTGTACACAACCAAACCTTAATTTAATAAAGTGCAGATATTTTGTAAGTGGCACGGTTATACACTGATTCATAAAACCATAAGCATCCCACCGCTGCCACCAGTGTAAAGAATGGAGGCGGGTGTCTGTACTTCCGCTCTCTATATGGTAGAGGAGAGGCACAGAGGACCCCAGCCAAGATTCTCTATTATTGGTAACGTAGTTGAGCAATCAAGGCCAGCTTCTCAGGAGGTGATGCAGGCTGGTTCTTAAGTACAATGTAGTCCCCGAACCCCCACAAAGGAATGTCCACACACTGTATTACTGAAAACACAGTCTTTATATAATTCATATTCAAAGGTATGTACACGATCACAATAACGCACTTTGTACTCGGAAATCAACAATGATAAATATATACAATTCTAAAGTGGTACCACCAATGTTATCAAATCTCATTAAAGTGCATCAACTGTACGGTTAAAATGTCACACAGATCAATAACGAGGAAACCAGCAATAGAGATAGGAAGGAACGTAAAATGGTTGAAACAATAGGCAGAATGCTGGCTTCTACCGATAGACACAGTTCTGTGTGGAGATCCCCCCACCTGGGAAACCTGTAAAATAAAGATTTATAGCACAAGCCCAGTCCATATATTGTTCAATAGCCTTATTTCCTCCTACAATGTTTTACCCCCCCAATGTACCTGGTGGAGTAGAGTTCCTCGAAGATGCGTCGAACGATCCTTCTTGAGTGACTCCCTTTAAAGCAGGATACACGGATCGTCGAGAGGCATCGAAGATGGTGAACTTGTCGTCAACGGCGGTGATGAGAAGTTCGAGGGTGCCGAGACCCCGATATCGCCTCGGCGACGGATTGTTCAGGACCGCAAAGAGTTTCAGAAGAACTGTGGTCCAACAAGGGCGTCGAGTCGTCAAAGTCTTTGTGGCCTTCAGGTGGCGGGAAACCCACCAGCGGATTCTTCTCGGCGCGTTGGTCGTCCTCAACTTTCTCCGGCGGGACAAAGCGGTCAACGTTGCGGACAAGGGAGTCCTTGGATTCAAATGTTCTTAGGCAAAGGAGCGGGCAGCTCCGGTCGTCGGCAGCACGGCGTCAAGTGGTCCCCACGGCTGGGCAACACAACTTCACCGGGCCTCCAGCGGTTACACAAACCTGCGAACCCTGGTCGACGGCAATGGACTTCGACAGCGGCGAAGTCCGGGTGCTTTGCTTCGTTCTCCTCAGCGGTCCCGTCTCAGGTGGCAGCCTTTCGAGGGTCTGACTTCCAGGGAGCTTCGGCGAAGGTTAGCGCTGCTCGATGGTCCCTCGGAGCACGGGAAGAGGGCGCCTTACCAGGTCCTCTCTCGGATCAGTCCTTGACGAGTTCGGCAGCTTTCAGATCAGGTCGAAGCAAATGCAACAGCAAGTCTTGTCTTCCAGCTGGGCGTCGAGGATCAGCAGTTCCAGTTACTATTAAAGTGTAGACACAGCTTCTGAACAATTTCCAGTGGTGAGAGGTCCCCAGATATAATACTATCTTGTCTTTCATCCACACTGCTGGGTCACTCTCAGCGGCCAATCATACAGAAGGGCATTCATGCAGTCAGTCAGCCAATCAGGCACACAGTGCATTCAGGCCATCCTCCTCCCTCTCAGACACTCACAACAAGGAATGTGGATTGGGACGAGTACTCAGCCATTCAACACTACACACTGCATTCAGGTCATTTTCGGGCAGGGCTGTCTCAGTCTTTGTCTCTCATACCAGAAACCAGACAGCCACAACAAGAAGTGCTTATTGGTCACACACTCCATTCACCCAGGTCCCACCCACAGGGCGTACCCACAACATACAGTCACTGGGAAGGCTCCAGTCAGTCTGGACTGGACTTCACAACAACACCATATATGGAACTTACACCCAACAGCCAGTCAGGGGGAAGGGACAGAGTCAGGGCTTCCCAGGACTTTGGGAAAACAAGGTAACAGGTAATAGAAAGCAAGAGGCCATAGGGGCCATCTTGTTTTCCATCAGGAATCAACTGATTCCAATGGCAGGGCCTGGGTACCCCAAAACGGAGGATACTCAGCGCACCTGTCAAATTCAGCATGGAGCTGCCACCAGCCCATACCCTGCTCTGCGGGCCACCCACAGGTTCCCAAAAACATACACTAGGGGCACAGGGTTGTACCCCCCTCCCCCATGGGTGCCGTAAGGGTATCCCAAGGGGCTGTTCACCAAACCAAAAGAGAGAGAGCTGCACCGCCAGGAGTTCCACATGAACTCCTGTGCGGAAAATATGACAGAACACACGATAAAAAGGCAATAAAGGACAAGGATACGGAGGCCCTGTCCCTCCGATGCATTTCCATCATCACAGGAGTAAGAGTCTAAGATCGCGTTATTCGATGTGACCAAGGGAGTTGCCCATGCCAAAGCAGGCCCGGAAAGGTGGGAAATCAAAAAACCTACTTTATCCTTGTCTGTTGGGAAAAAACGAGATTTGAAAGTGAATTGTACTATGCAACTATCCAGGAACTCTTTGAGTTTATGTGGATCTCCATCAAACTTGCCTGTATTAAATGTTGATGGAGGTGAATCAGAAAACGCTCGGGCGACCTGTTGTCGCAGCTGGACATTATCTTGTTTGAGGGATTGCATTTCTAATGACATCGCCTGCATGGCGGCCATAAGTTGTTGCCTTTGCTGGTCCATTGAATATCAGTCTGCCAACTCTTTTCTTGAATACGTATTTTTTTTTTGGTGGTCTCGCTATCTGTTACCTCTAGTCGAACTTTATATTTTTGTAAAGAATCAACTTTTGTATAATTGTATAATAAGGAAAGTCTCACCTTGGCAGACTGGAACTATTCAATGAGAGGCCAATGCAGCGTGTAAAGGGTACCCCGACCGCCGCAGCACTCGCTACCCGGTAAAGAAACCCAGAGAGAAAGTGCGCGACCGGCAGGGAAACCCTCTGGGGTAGAAAACCCTGACAGGAAGCGGGCTCCGGCGTATCGATCACAGCGTAAGGACGGTGTCTCCAATGGTGATGCGGGAAGGCTTCTTCTGATGGCAAGAAACAACAAGGTGAGGTGCTTTGTGGGAGAGTAGAGCGGTAAGTATAAAGAAGGTAAGAAGGACCCCTAACCTCTTAGTTGGCAAATCCTCGAATACCTGAAGCGATCCCTGAAAGATGGGATTCCAAGAGAGCTGAAGGACGGGAAATCTAGAGGGTAATCGAGAGGTAAGTGCGCGCGCTATGGAAATGGTAAGATAGGGACTGACGGGAAGACAAATTACTGTTCTGAACTGTATCGAATAATTACCCGGGAGGAACCCCAGAGATTGGAACGGAGATTAAGCTCCTGACGGGGAGATGGGAAAGACCCCTGGGATTGAGCAAGCCGAAGCGGCTGGGAAGAGAATCTGAAATAGAATCAAGACAGTATTAGTACGTTAGGATGTAGGAAAGCATAGGCAGAGTGAAATGAGAGCACCTAGGTACGAACTCACGGAGCATCATCCAAAACAGTAGCGACGCGAAGAGCAGTCAAAGTTCGTGCCATATAAGGAATCACATGAGTTGTTTGCCGCGTCCCTGGCGAACGTGTAGCGACTGCAACGTTGTTCTCAGTGCGGACTGTTCTGCGGTCCGCCATCTTGGAAGTACCCGAATTACACCGCACAATCGGTTTCGGGACCATAGGGACCAACGTGCTGCGTGTGTAACAAGCTGCGGCTTATATGAAGTCCTTTATCTCATTATTGTGCCATCTTTTAATCTTGTGATTCCAGAGCTCTCAGGTTTCAAGTGCTCATACATGCAAACGCCATTCTCACGTCTATTTTTTTCCATTTGGATCTTGGGATTTTAGTTTTTTCTTTCCCAATTGCATTTTAGGAAAACTACAAGTCCAACAATTCCAAGCAAAAACAGGAGTGAGTCCTGCCCGTCAGGAAAGTTAAACATTTGAGCTTGGACTGCAATGTTATTAGTGATCTCAAACCTACATCAAGAAAGCATTTTGATTTACCTCTGTCTGCAAACCAGTTGTTAAGGTGGTGTATTATGATTTGGCCCTAGCTACTTTTCTCCTGCCGCCCATCGCCCCCCACTCGGTCCGAAAAACAAGGCAGACAAAATAAAAGTGTTTTCTGTAAATATTTCAGGAAATGTTTTGAGAAATATAAGGATATGGCATGTGGCCACTCAAAGAGCAGTCGCAGACAAAGGTGCGAGTAGTCTTAGACAAACTAGGAATGGAGCGCACAGCACACAGGAAACACGTTTGCATTAAGGGCGTGAAGGTATTTACCCTATAAAAGATGTCACTGTGCAAATGCCCTAGTTAGAGCAGTAACAACCCTGGTTATAAATGAATAATTGTTTTTCAAAATTCAATATCATGGCTTTTCTTACCCATCGCACACAAAATGTTTGGACCAATAATTACCAGAAATATTCATGTAACAAAGAACATACATGAATAAGACATTTTGGATACAATGTATTTTTTGGGAAACACCATGAAGGCCACTTAATATATATGTAAATGTAAAGAATGCATTCACTCAAAATGTAATGATGGTGTGCAATGGGCACCACCGGTTTGAAGCTGCTCATAAGCAATCACAAAGTAGAATATTCTCTTGTACCCAGAAAATAGTCCTAGATCAGCACATTGTAAGGTGGGGAATCTGTATTATGCAATAGTCAAATGAAATCACATTAACTCTCAGCAGACAGCTTAGAAGATATACCGGCAGAGTAGAGTTTGATGTTACTGTTTGATAATGGCAGAGCAAAGAGATCCTAGAACAATGTTTTTTGGGCGGGTGGGACAGGTTCTGACCGGAAATGGCTATAGGAATTAGTATGGCCATGGGCAGTCAATGGGTGAATACATAACCAAACAACACCTACAAGCACTGTGTCTCTCCTCATATGCCACACCCCTCTTAGCTGTATACTAAAATGCAACAGTTTGGGTCTATAGGTTGCACTGAAGCACCACCTAATGGCCAATATAAACAAGAATTGGCTATGTCAACAGTTTAGACTTTTGTGTAAGCATGGGAAAGGCACGTGCCAGGCACTGCCGTAATGGTATTAACTGGCCATAGGTACAAAATGGTGTGAATACCTGGGCATCTAATAGAAGTGCCTGGCAAATGTCTAATTATAGGGCGGCGACCGCCGCCCTATACTTAAGGTGAGTCAGACTCCCATAGGAACCACCAAAAATTCTATTGCTTATAACTTTTGATTTGTGCGACCGATTTGGCCGTCATTTTGAAGTCAATAAGGACACACAGCCTCCCCCCAGTCTGCAAAGTTTGTTAAAGATTTGCTAAAAAATAAAAAGGTTATTAAGAAAACAAAAAAAGAAAAAAACAAAGTTGCGGCTTACTTCCCATTAATTTTCCCATAGCCAAAAAAGGTCAATTTTTGCCATACCGCACAGCCCAAACCGCTGAACGGGTTTGGACCAGGTCTGAAACAACTAGGGCACAAAGCGTTCACTGCAGGCCCTTTTGTGCTTTGGGGTTATTAGTAGTTTTTTAAATATTTAATGGAGAAGGGGGGTGCCCCTTTTTCCAAAATAGATAGCAATATCTCAGGTAAATTGCCAAAAGTGGGTGTTTTTAGAAATTAAACATCTGCCATCTTGTTTTTCTCTGGATGCGAGAGGTAGCCGCGGCTATAGCCGAGGATATCAGAAAATGAAAGCAGAAAAAGGCATTTGCGGGTCTAAAAACATGCAAATGCCATCAGGATAGAGGTGGGGATGGGCTAGAGGGCACCAAGTGAAATTTAGGGGTCTAGGGACTAAGTTTGCAACAGAATGCTTTTCTGCAACCTCGGCTATATCCGCGAATAGCCGACATCTCAAAGAAAACTGCTCACAAAACAGCATGTGCTGTAGGGGGAAGGGAGGGGGCAGGGGAGGTGAGGAAGCCATTTGGGGAGTGGGAGAAGCTGGCACAGATGTTGGGGTACTTGGTGAGGGCCTGGGGGGGCAAGAAAGCATTTTCTTTTCTGTAGTTTTTCTGATATTCATGGCTATAAAACTAGAGCTAGCCACGCTATCTGTAGTCCATACATAAAGTGACTACAGAAAGCTGAGGGTATCTGTAGATCTGTACCCACGGGTATAGAAAAAAAGTAAATAGATATTTTTTACGGCTACAGTGACATCAGGGTGAAAAATCACAACAGGCATCTTGGACTCCCATCCATGCAGAAACCAGAACTGACGCTTCTTAGCTTCAAAGGAAGGCTGCAGATGGCACCCTCAGGCCATGTTGCCTAATAAGTTCATTTTAAAGGAGTATGAGATGATGATGCGCTCTGCACCAATTGAGTAATTGCGATTATTACAAGTATGACAATTTAGTTTGATGATTTTACTTCAGTTGTGAACAGCCGACACGTGTTTCAACGCGCTGGTCGTTTTCAAGGCCAATGATGATTTGAAAATAAACGCATGATGGTCCTGATTGCCAGCAATCTAGTGGTTAACAGCATCACACGTAGAAAGTTTGAGTGAAGGAACTTGTGGAGTCAGATGTGGGCCGCAATGGCTGGTTTCAATATACAGCTCGTTAAATCGAGCGTCGCTACCAATACCCGGGACAGTCCCTTTCCAGATTGCCTAATAAGTTATCACATATGTTACAAGGCCACTTAGTGCAACATGGCTGGAGGGGGCAGGCCTCTTCCTCGCTTTAAAGCTAAGCAGAGTCAGTATTGGTTACTGCATGGATGTGAGACAGTCTACAGTCCCGGATGCCATGTGTTTTCTTAGTTTTAAATATCTCATAACACGCTAAGAAAACACACAGCATCCACATTATTTTTTTTTTAAACTGTGCTACTGTCAGTCCTTGAAAGTATTGCACTTAGAGACCATTATTTTGCATTTTGCTGAATTTCTTTCTGGTATTTGTAATTTCCCATTCAAGGTGGGGAGGTGTAATGCAACAATTGTACACTTTTTGCCTAACATTACTCCATAAGGATTTACACATTTGACTACGGTATGACTACTTTTCAAGTTTTCTTTATAAAGCAGAGTATTGTTAAAAGCCAGACATGCGGGTGAGGAGGGGAAATGATGAGAGGGCAAGAAAGTCATGATTATTTGCCCACGATGTGGCAAGAGAGTTTGCAATCCTGGATACTGGTGCAGTTATTTGCCCCTGATTGTGGCTGCTTTTAAGGGCACAAGTAAAGGACACATGTGGGTGGACAGTGTAACTTGTTTTCTGAGGCGGACGCAACTCCTTGGATATTTTTGAGATGGGCAAGCTTGCTCAAGTATCTAGCTACCAGGACTTTACCCAGGTTGTCATGTTCCCAGTGCGGACGCTTACCCACAAGACCACAAGCACTTGTTTCGTATTGGGATTTTATTTTCCAGAGAATATTTCACGACAGATTCCTAGGCGTCAAGGGACAATAATGATAGTTTTCCCGGGATTTGAGGGACCAGGGCATGAGATTAATTACTCAGCGGATGTTATCATGGGCCAACCGATTTTGTATGAAGCCCGTCTGATTGTTATTAATTGACAACAGGAGAACTTCCCCAAGCTGCAGCGCCATAATTTTACTAAATAATTTTGTGTCAGTGCTAAGCAGGGCTATTGGGTGGTAGGATGTGTATTCTGCTGGGTCTTTTCCCAGTTTCAAGAGTAGCATGGTGGCCGATTCCGTCATGGTGTGGGTCACTGTTCCCGAGGAGAAAAAGGAGTTAAACAATTTTGTCAAATGGGGGACCAGTTCCATGCTAAATGTCTTGTAAAACTTGTTAGTGAAGCTGTCGGTCCCTGGGGCCTTTCCCGAAGGAAGTGAGTGGATTGCCAGTAAAACCTCTTGGTCGGTGATGGACCCTTCTAAGGGATCCCGTAGGTCCTGGGGGAGTTGGGGGAGTTGTATATAAAGTTATGCATTACCTGTTGGTCGCCCTGGTGTGTGACCGAGTGTACTCAGTAAAAGTATTCCATAATTCGGAGTTTACCCTCTTCAGAAAATGTGCGCTTACCATTAACATCCTGCAGAGCACCTATGTAATTGCGCCTGGCCCTCTTTTTCAGTTTTGCAGCTAACAGCTTATTGGCATTATTCCCTTTAGTTTAAAAGTGTTGTTTTGTGAGCAGCACGGAATGTGCTGCACACCCCATACTATGTGCCTCCAGGGCCTTCCACGCTACTCGCAGGTCCCGAAGTGAGCGCCTGGACCCCTTGTCCCTATATACTATCGCCTTTCCTCAAAGCTACTCCTCAAAATGGGTCTGGAACAGCTTCCTAACTTTCTCCCGTGCCGTGGATTGGTCTATGATTCAGCCCCGGATAAACGCCTTCCCAGCGCCCCATACATCGTCGAATCCCACCTCTCCAGTATCAATTTCCCAAAAAAATGCTTTATTGCTTCAGAGATGTGGGAACAAACTTAAGGGTCCTCCAGTAGGAAATGATTCAGGTGCTACAAGGGTTTGTGCGGGAGGTCTGGTTGGGTGGGACCATCGTGAGTATTAAGGGGGTATGATCTTATAGGGCTTTTGGGCGAATCTCAATGTTAATTATCTGCGGGATTAGGGTGTTGGAGAGAAAGAACATATCCAGCCTGAAGAACCCCCTATGGACTGCTGAGAAAAAGGTATAATCACGCTCCTCCTGGTGGAAAAAGCATCAGGCCTCAATTAGTGAGTGCTCACGTAATAGTGTGGTAAAGGCAAAAACGTTTTTCTTGTCGTGGGCCGTCGGGGGTAGAGATTTGTCAACCAGGGGGTTAACCACTGCATTGATGTCCCCACCCATAATGATTTCCCCTTCAGCAAACTCCCTCAGCGTCTTTGAGAAAGAGGCGTAAAATACTTCCTGTTGGACATTGGGGCCATACATTGATGCCAGGATCACTTTGCGTCGATATAATAGTGCTACCACTATGATATACCTCCCCTCCCCATCTCGAAGGATTTTCAGCCATTTCAGTGGGGTACCACTGCGTATATAGATGGCGAGTCTGCATCTCTTCGAGCCGCTAGAGGCACAAAAAGCAGTGGGGTAGAGTTTATTATTGAAGTGAAATTCATCTGAGGGTAAGAGGTGAGTCTCCTGGAGGAACAGGAGCGAGGAATTAAGGGTGGACATTCTATGAAAGAGTGCCTTGCATTACAATGTGGCATTTAGACCCTGTACATTCAGGGTGAGACAATTAACATCAGGAGTTGCCACTGTGAGCCCGCTCGGGTAAGCATATAATGCATTGAGTGGATGAACTCCCAGCAGGGGTGGCCAAGAGGCCCAGCTTGTTGGCAAACTCATTTTTCCAAGCTGTGTGTTACAATACAAATAGGGGTTCACAAAAATGTAACTTAAATAAGACAAAGTTAGGCATAATCCTTTCCAACAATGACATGAAGTCAGAAGTAACGGGTGTTCTCCGCTCAGGGTGCCTGACCTTTTGCCACGTCTCACCTCATCTTATAGTAGTGGAAAAAGAAATCTTAGATTTGTTGGTGTCCCTCCCAGGACTAAAGAGCCCATTAACTGGGTGAATTTCCAGCAAATCCATCTCGGGCGCCCATCCTCCCCGCTTCTGAAGTTATTGCTGCCAGCGAGAGGCTCCAGATGCAGAAAGATCAGTCTGCGGGCCGCAGAGATTCCTGTCCGGCCCTCAGTGTCAGTGGTAGAGGTGCTGCTATACTTGGTCCTGTGGGTTTCCTCCTCTTATCTCTAGGGGCTGGCCGAAATTGGGGACCATCCGGCTCTCTGACTTCTGAAGAACTAGCATTGTTCGCCTCTTCCATCAGTTCCTTCGCCTCATCCTCTGAGCCAATTATGTAGTGACGATTGCTGAAGTTAAAGACCAATTTACAGACAAACCCCCAGTGGTAGCAGATTTCTTGTGAGTGTAACCATGAAGTGATATTTTGCAAGCGCTGGCAGTTAGCCAAGGTATAGGCTGAGAGGCCTTGGAATAGGGTGAGGGAGGCTCCCTGGAAAACCACTGGCTCTGACTTCGGGCAGTAGGTTGCGTCTCTGTTGGACTGAGGAATAGACCCAGTGGGTCCTATCCAAAACAAGTTCCTCAGAGTCCGGGAGTTCAAGCAGCGACTTGAAAAGAGCACTCACATATGCCAGCAGTTCTTGATCTGAAACGTGGTGCGGGACCCCTCGTAGGCAGACTGTTTTCTAAATCAGCTTGTTTTGCCCAGATGTCTTCAAAGTGCTCTTCAATTCCATCCACTCTCTTCACCAGTTCCGCATAATCATGTGTCTGTTCACATGCTGTGTTTTCGAGATCATATATGCAAGATTCGAGGCCCAGTAAATGAGAGTTGAAGTCTGCAATTGTCCTTGGAGGTTTTTATTTCCTACTTTATCTCCTGCGTGATGTCCAGCTTGAAAACCTTCAACATGACCTGAAGGTCCCTTTTGGAGAGTGCAGAGTCAGGGAGGATCAGACCCAGTGGGGGCGAGTGGAATTCAGCTCTCACAGCCTGCATCCCTGGTTTCCCAGTGTCTTGGGGGGATAAGAACGCAGTGATATCCGATGGCTTCCCTTTCTCCCCTGCTTTGGGCATCGCTGATAAAACCTGTTGGGTTCCAGAGATGGGGGAGTTCCTCTGGTGTTGTTGTCTTAGAGAGGATTAGGGAAGCCAGAGATGCCGATAAGAGGAAGCCGGTCCCCAACCGTTCCGCCTGCGTGTGTTTGCTAGAGGCCCTCGCCCCTTTCCGTTCCAGAGAGATTGCTGGGGCTGGTGTTCAGGTGCCAGGTAAGGGGGATCGGTGGCCCAGGCCCATGAGGGCCAGGCTTTCTTCAGGAATGCTGGCTGTGTGGAGAAGCTCTGTGCCCGAAACGGTGGAAGATGATTTCAGTCCGTTTCAGAGTCATGGTCGAGGAGAGTTCACCCCTCCAACCGTTTTTGCTCCTCCCCAATCCGTCCGCTTAGACTTCAGGCCCCAGGTCTAACACAGCCCTCAGTCACTCCCCAGTCCGGGAGCCACAGCAGCACCCTTAGGCGGCCCGCAATCGCTGTGGTGACGGGGAGATGGGGCTGAGGGGAGCCGTTCTGGGTGTCGCTGGGTGACGCTGATGCAGGTTCCCGGGTAGGTGCAACAGCGCCTCCACCCGCTCCTCACCTTCAGGCTTGGCCGGGCCAGGCGTCTGCACTACTCCCCGAGCTCCTGAACGTCAGTAGCAGTGACACAGCTTGAGAGAGCGGGATGGCTCCTCACCTCATTTCGTTATCGCTGCGTTGTCTGTCTTGGTTGATAATCCACGGGTAGAGGCTCTTGCTTGTCTGCTAAGAGGAGGTTTTGAAGCAAGGAGTCACAGTGCCCCCAGCCCGGGTGCCCGGACAGCCATTTTTCCTTCCACGTTGCTCAGGTGTCGGGGGCAGAAGCGCTTCTCCTGCGGTTTAGTAGGCTTAGATTTCACCCCCAGGTCGAGCGATGTGCTCCGGGACCCCAGCAGAGTCAATGCGGGAGAAGATCGGGTTCGAATTCTCGGGGCAACATCAGAGGATCGGGCGCCCCGTCGCAGAGCTCACAGCAAACACAACTCCATGGCGTGCTGCCTGGCCCTGCCCCCCATTAGGATATATTTTAAGATTTTCATGCATGGGCATTGAAAAAAAGGGATTATTACTCTAAATCTATTTATGTGTAGAAAAGAAATGAAGTTTTAAAATTCAACATTTTCTTGAAAACATGTACATAGATATATATTTCTTTATGTGTGTCTTTTGTTACTGATTAACATGTTAAAATTGAAATAAACACATACTGTACAAAGTAAAAGAAATCTTTAAATAGTATCAATTTTTTTTATACATTGACTTTTGTGTATGTCATTGGGTGTTGTACCGATACCTAAAGATGTAAGGGATCCTTCTCCTGAGAGACTTATTGTGAACGAATGACTGGCTGGCCTACTTAGATCTAAGGGACATGTATCTGACAGTACTGATATTCTGCCCTCACAGGCTTTCCTATTATTCTAGCGAGGTGGCCACATTTGGGAATTCTTGAGACTTCTTCATTTTATCTTGCCCCCCTGTTCCTTCCCAAAACAGGCGAGGGCAGTGGTAGCTGCCCTCTGTGCCAGAGGGGTAAACATATTTATCTACCTGGATAACATGATTTTCATGTCTCAGGACCCGGTTCACCTGTGTTGGTGGTTGCTGATCAATTGGCAGAAATCGGAACTGGTCCTTTCTCAGGCCTTGGTGTTTCTGGGATTTGGAAAGGATTCAGTGGCCACCACCCTGCAATTGTCTGGGAGGAAGGTGCTAGACATTAAAGGTAGGCCTGAGCAGGCCATATGGCATCCTTCAGAGTACTTGCCAGGGCTGTGGATCTCTTTGCATCCTCTATACAAGCTATGTTCTGGGGACCCCTACATTACAGGGCCATCCAGAGGCTGGAGATTTGTCATATCCGGAGGAGCCTTTCTTACAAAGCCCTGGTCCCCTTAAACCAACAATCCCTTATGGAACTTAATTGGTGGTTGGCCCATATGAAGGCATGGAGTGGACACGCCATATTCCCATCGGTACAGGGTCTTCTCTTAAAATCTGATGGCAGCAGAACGAGGAGGAGTGCTCAGTGTGTGTAGACATGTCCACAGGAGGGAGATGGTCCTCAGATGAACTGGAGTTGTATATCACTGGCCTCTGGGGAGGTCATTCACAATCTAAGCTCTGAGCAGTGACACAGTGGAAGCTTGTTTACTGTTCCGCTTGGAAAACATTTCAATGGTATGTTTCGTCAACCATCATGGGGGCAGAAGATTGAGATTATTGGCCCAACTGACAAAAGCCCTTCGGCATTACGGCTTCCAGTAGAAAGTGGAGTTCACTGCTGAGTACCAGCTGGGACTATCTGGACTATTGAATGTAGTAGCACACTAGAATTCAGGTACCTTTCAGATCCCAGCAACTAGTTGCTGGACCGGTCTGCCTTCTTGTGCTCTGCAAGACACTGGTGGCCCCTTTGAATCTGATCTCTTTGCCTCCTGGCTCAATGGGCAGCTGCCTACATCTTCAGCTGGACGCTATTCCCTTCCTCAGTGGCCTGGGAGGCATTCCTCTATCCCTTTGGTCAGGGATTGAACATGTCTTTCCCCTCTTCATCAAGATAGAGAGAGTGTTATCAAAAGTCAGGAGAGAAGGCTTGTTGCTAGTCTTAACATCCTCTTTCTGGATGACCGGGGCTTGGGTCCCATTCTTCTGGACCTTTCCTCTGCTTCTCCAATCCCACTTCCCTGGAGTCCGATCGTTTGTCAGTTCCACAGGAGAGAGGTATTTGTTGATAATTAATGAAACGTCAGTGGCATAGACATTTTTGGGTCTTGCTTGCTGCTTCACTGTTTGTTGCAGTCAGCTGCATTCCTCATCAATGACTCCTCATCAAGGACTCCTGTTCTCCTTCCATCTCTAAGAGTTATGAGATTTGCTGGGTGGTTTGTCATAGCTGGTATATGGGGCAGAGTTGCAATCCTGTTGCAGTCCAGTTTCAGTACCAGTGGTACCTATGGCTAATATCTAACCGGTTTATTGGGCGTAAACGAAGCCCACCAGATAATTGAATTGTGTAGATAGGCCATTACAGCAGGTTATGACCTGGTGAATGGGGCCTCCATCGGTGAACATCAGTTGGTCTGCTATTTGCTTAAAGGGGTTTGGTTGGCAAAAAGCATCCACATTCCAGGAATTCTTAACTGTGGGCTGTTAGTGCTCTTCTTCAGTTTTTTGTTTCCTGGGGTGAGAAAGACATACTCTCCTAAAAATGCATGTAAAGCAAGCTGACCATGCTGTTATGACTGTAATTCTGTAATAGGGTCTTAGACGTTTTCTGCCTGAACAAACCACTTTTGTGATAATTTGGTGAATTAACACTAACACTAACACTAACATTGCGTCCAGGTGTTATCCATCCTTTCCATAGATTCCCTGCTGAGACGGGTCTAGTGCCTTATACTGTATGAGGAGGTTACGGGGCAGGATAGGCCCTTTGCCTTAACACAATTACTTCTGGCACTGTGTGAACCGTTCTTTCCGGTGTCGGCCCCACTTTAGCTTGTTGCGTCAGATGGGTGATGTAACAAGAGGGCATTGCGAAATCAGTTTTTGGCACCCATTGTACGAGGGCGCTATGGTTTATAAGACTTTTAGTCTTTGGGCCAGACTGCAGGACATCCTAAAGGCAACCGATTGGTCTGGGGACTTCAGGTTTATAGATTTCAACTTCGGCCGATTAGTGAGGCGGACACTTTGGTGTCTTTGAAAAAGCATAATACTTGCTTGGAGGAATGTCCCTTTCTTGTTACTAGAAGGGAGTTCTGATTCTATCAAAGACCCAGAGATGAGTAGTATCCCTCAAACTAATATGATGCACTGTTTCTATCTTTGTTGACAACAGTGTAGTGGTGGGCATTAGCTACCACCCAATGTTGACAGTCTTTTTCGTTGGCATTGGCAGGTTTGGATGTGAAGTCTTGCAGATGATATGGACCACCACCAGTAGTGATGTCAACATTTATTGGATGGACTTTAGTTTTGCTTCCCAAGTTGTCCCCCTGAGGATGGTGTTGGCGATTCTGGTTTGGTGCAGTTCTTGGGTTGACTGTTTTTCCAGTGGACCATTCTAAGCCTTTAGTTGTATCTTGGAATATGCATGTGGAATGGACAGGATGTGAGGTCATTATTAAAAGTGCTTAATGACTATTACTGACCTCTCATGGAACTAAAGTTCAAAACATTCTGGTTAAACTACAGAAGATTACTAGGAACTATGGAAAATGTATTTTCTTGCTGAAAAGGCTGAATACATAATACTCAAATCTGCTTTGTTAATAAAATTAGAACTTTCTTGCACTCAGCAGTAATGGAAATTGCTATTTGTGTACTTGTAGATTTCCATCTACCATGGAGAAAAAAGTACGATCATGCTCCTATTGCATACAGTGTTTCTCTAAGGATTTCATTTAAATATTGTCATGTTGGGTTATCATGTAATTTGTGTACATTCATGTCTACAAAGGTATTAAACCTTGCCGTATGACAGGAACTAAGAGAGAGTGCAATGCAGAGCTTAAATTGCAGGCTGTGCTCAAATCACAGCTTCACCAATTAAGAAAAGTGTACAATCCAGATCCCGGGCAACTCACTGATTGTTACTGGTGTCCAACCTGTGAAAATTGGCAGTCCCTAAGCATTTAAAAATTGCCAGTCCCTAAGTCAGATTTAGTTCTAAGGCACTCTCTTCAAAAAGGCATCACAGTGTTGCTACATATGTAATAACAGCGACAAGCCATATAATGCATACCAATATTTTGTTTCTTGGGTCACTCATGGAAACACCACTTAAACCAATGTACACCTCCCTGGTAGCGGCTACGCTGTATCTTCTATCTCTGCTATGGTCTGGATACCACCATGCTGCTTCAACTGGGTGTCCAGTGTCCATGCTTGAGCACTTGTACATTCTGCGAGGCTGCTAATCTGTGTCCTCCAGGGTTGATAGCTCTTTGTGTACTATCCTCATAGCTTCTATTCTAGAGCACACATACCTTCCTCTTCCAACCTGTGTCCTGTATCCACTCTATGGGACAGGTACTTCCTTTATGGCTTGTAAACTCTAAACATATGTTCTGGTATATGCACCTTCCTTATGATGTTTAATCTGAGTTTGGTATTTACTCCGGGTATGTGTACCGTTTTTTTTTACAACTACTGATCTGTCTCCTAAATCTATAACTCAATCCATATTCCTTTCTCGTGGCTGCATCGCACATGTGCCATGTGTCTATGCTTGGCTACAAACATCCTTTTCATGTTGCCTTTAAAATGTCACTTCCTTATGATTCTGATGTCAGCACCGATGAGGGAGGCAAGGAGACTTCAAGAGATTTTCTAAGAATATGTGTATTGCTGCCATGGAGCTTTGGGCTGTGACAGGGATGGGGTGATAGGGAGGGGGCAACAGAGATTCTTGGTTGCCTTAATATCTGACACGTACCTATATTTGACCAAGGCTAGAATTGTCTTTAAATCCGGACATATCCAGTCTAAGAAGAGATCAAGTAGGATAAGAAGAAGTCAGATGGTCCATGACAAAGAATAACCACACTTTTAAAGGAAATGAAAAACCTGTATCATTGCCGCAGAAGGTTTCTGCAGAATACAATGGTGCATGCAATTTCTTGCACAGAGAGAAAGTGTCTATGGGGGAACACCCAGCAGGCTGGACGTTGGCATAGAATTAGAGCTATGCACTGGACTGCTTCTGCTTTCCTTAGCCATAGGATGTCCTGCTTGTGCAAGAAATGCAAGCAATCATTTGTTGCATTCAGTGTTTCAGAATATGGACCCTGCAGGTATCACTTGCCCTGTTACAGACCTTTGAAACCCCACAACATTAAACGCACTTTTGCAGGTGACACTGCCCCCACTTGTGGAGTCCAACAGTTTTTGATCTATTTGTCAATCCTTTGTAATCACTTTAGAGCCTTGTGTTTGGAGTTCAACTCAGGATTTTGAATGAAGGATATGGGTAGCTAAAATGCATACATGAGAACATACATCTGTGCTATTGAACCAACAATTTCTGAAAAAGATGTCATATATCTTAGCCAATCTGTTCTGCGTTAGGTAATAAAAGTTATTTCTTGTTTGATTAACCTCTTGCCCCAGTTAAGATCACATATTGTAAAAACTGTCCTGTATGCTGCAGCTGTTCCAATTTGCAGAGGCTTTGTTTATTGCTAGCTGCACTGGCCTCAGCTGATAAAGGGAGGCAGGTGCAGGACAAAGTATCGCGTGCCACGGCCCCATTAGTGGAAGATGCCCCAGTATATAATGAACCTCTCCTGTACAGCACACCACCAGAGAGCAGCAGATGGCCTGGTCCTTCTCCCTATCACTTTGAGCAGGATCTGCCTGGAGACTAACAGGGAGCCATAGGACTATGGAATAGCAGTAGAGCAGATGCTCGGGACCAAGAAAATGAAACCACATCGCTACCATCTTTATGGAGCTGCACTGGCTACTCCTTCAAGCGCTCATCATGTTCAAGACAGCCTGCATCACCCACAAAGCAGTCATGCCCAAATCACCAGTGTATCTAGACAAGAAAAACATCATCTCTGGGCACGATCAGAAGTCATGGGATCACCCTGCTGTCATCAAAGAACACCAAAAGGGAAAAATAGGCAGGTCACTAATGCATATCAGATTGTGCCCCTCCATACAATGCTTCAGGAAGGACCCGAAGACCCTACTCTTCAGAGACCATTTTGCCAATCACTGAACATGCCGCTCAACTCTCCATTTCCCACTCTGGAACTCCCACTGGCCTCCTCCTGCGACCATTCCATCTACTTCTGCAACCCCAACAGACGACTAGTAACCCCTGGGGTGCGTCCCCTATATACAGTGCTCTGTTGCTTCTCAGCTAGGTTTGCACTTTATAAACCAATATCCACATGCACAATCATGCAGGCGATGCTGCCCTAGATGCAGCTGCCCCAGAACCACCATCACTCGGGAGAATGGGACCTGTACTCCTGACCTCTTCCTAAAGCTTCATCCCTGGGACATAAACTGTTGACTAGCCAGGGGTGGAATGAGGTCAACTATCCCCCAAGCATATGTCCTGTAGTGACACATGCTCCAAAGGAAGTGGGGAATCCTCATTAAAGGAAGGCAACTCCCTTATTGTAAGGAATCAACAAAGGATTTCCATGTCAGAAGAAGTTTTACAGAAGGATCTGCAGGGATATTTCCTTTATCTCATTCCAAATTGGTGCACAAATTCTGGTGCAAACAGGTAAAATATTGGTTGTGAGCATCAGCGCACAATGTATAATCAAGGCCCTCCTATTCAGCCCTATGACTGCTTCACATTTGGGGATACAGTAGCAGTGGACTGGAGAACTCTGGAGGCCAGGGGAAGCCACCAACCACATAATGTGCCCCCTGAATGTGGTATATGGGTATACCCAGTGAAAGTTCCCTAGCATAGCCTACCAGAAAAAGTATTGCATGAGAAAAGATTAAAAGTGCCCCATGCCAGCACCTTTGTATAGGAGTAGTATTAGGAAGAGGAAACCCAAAGAAAATCGAATTCAGGAAAGGTTTCTGCAGAATACTGTACACATTGGAGGTTGGGTGCTTTGCTCCACACTCAATCTGCACTTCCAATCATAGAGCAGGATTCCTCCTCCCAGAGTGGATTGTGGACCGGAGCCTGAAGCAGAGTATGCACCCATGAGGAGAGTACAACAAATAGGGGATATGCTTACAACGGGACTATGACTTTAGCAAACGTGTGCAATTATTGAAGCCACTGGCAGTCAGAAGGCGAGTCACCCAGATGCCATGTTGTCTGACCCCAAGATGATGGCAAACCTATTTGAGCCCTCGGGTGGGGGTAGGAGCCTGAGCTGAATTAAGGTATGTGGGGGACCCAGCACCTGACTGCACACAGGGAAAAGGGACCCTCAGAGGGATGGGAGATGGAACCACACACTGCTCACACAACCCTTGTCTGATGCACAAAAAGATCGCCAATCAGAACTCTGCATGAAGCAATGAGTGCTAAAGCCTCACTATAAAAAGAGGCACGATCACTAGGCTTTGTGGAAATTTGAAGAGAGTTTGTGCTGTGGCACCGAGAGGAGCAGGAGAAGCAGAGGGAGAGTGCGGGAGGTACCCACGCCACATTGGTCACACCGTGAGAGTCTTGAGACTTGCGGGCAATGGGGTTTCTGAAGAGAAATATGACTAGCCAGCAGGGGGCACTAGCCGACATCTTAGTGGTAACTGCAATGGAAGTTTTGTAACCTCTGAACCCGAGAAGGTTCTGTGTCCCTTGGCAAGGGGTGTTTGTGTGTGTGTGTTATAATTACTGCAGCCTGAAAAGAACACATGATCGGATGACAACATCCTAACAACATTCTCTGTGGAAATGGGGGCTGGGCTGCAGGATTGTTCTCCAGTAGGAGTTTTGGGGTAACCGAAGGGCAAGAGTTGAAACTAAATGGTCCTGCCCAGGTAGGGAGATGTCACATGGCTAGAGACCCTCAGAGGATAGCTCTTCTTCTGCATCATCTGCCAAGGACAAGTAAAGAAGCGTCATACACCCTGAGCCTATTAGTGTGTTGGTGGACACTTTCCTAGGTGCAGACACCCCAGAACTGTGTCTGAATGGGAAATGTAAATTGAATTAAGGACATTTAGTCCTCTTAGTTTAGATCCCTTTATCTTTATATTAGTATTGCGCTATCCTTACACTGCTAGCTGGTCATCTCCCTTTCATGTGGATTAGCTATTCCTCTAGGTCCTGTAGGTGTTTCTCACTTTACCCTGACTCTAGGACTCTGGCCAAAAGGAACACATGCATTCGTTGGGGAAATAACACATTAGAGGCTAGAACCATGCTTGAGAGAACATTAGAGGGTCTGGAAAGGAACATCTCTTTGGCAGTGGGAGTTATCCCTGTAACACAGTGGACTGTGACTTGCCAGATTGGACATCCTTTGTTTATTGAGGCCCTCTTTTGTTTCAGACATCAGCGTTTCCAAGGAGGAACTCCTTTGTGTTTTATACACTCCTTGTCCTACCATCCTATCATCCTACCATTGTTTACATAAGGATAAACCCCTGGCATATTTCTATTTTCTCCTGTGTGAGTGGTCTACTCCTCCTTCCCCCTGACAGGTGGAATGGAGCAGAAGTCATAAAAAGAAATTCAATCCATAATCCAACCTAGAGTTGTGACACGCCACCTGAGGAAGGGAGAATTAGGCCACATATATGGAGGGTAATGAGAAGTCACACACACATCCTGAGATGGAGGATTGCCCCAGTGAATTGCTGAGCTGCACTCACCTACACAGCATCCATGCTTTCCACCAATACAAACCCTCCGGCTTGTATGGTCTTGGCGACCCATAACTTGTGCGAGCAAGAAAGCCTAAGTTCTAGCCACTCATCCCCTTTGAATCATGTGAAGAAGTAGAAACAGCAGGATCTGAAGAATCCAGTCCTAATCAAACATGGAGGGTGCTGTATATTGCAGTAGAAAAAATAAACCTGTTTTAAGGATCAGAGAACAACCCTGGATAAGCCTACAAATGTTCCACCAGAAAAACCTTACCTGACCGATGCATAAAGTGACCCAGAACATAACCATCAAATACCCACACCCAGACAGGTGCAGGAATTTCTATTTGGTAGATCTGGCAGGAAGGCATTGCTGAACCAGATTATATTAAGGAGGAGAGAAAGAGTGACCAAGTACCAGGGTTAACAGGCTATGAAAACATATTAACACAACTAGTTGACCACCAGGTAAATAAAGAAAAGCACCTAATGAGTTATTGGAGGAGTTAAAGACAGCCGCCTTCAACTCTTTGCAACCTCCTCCCCCAGGTGCCCCCTGTCATTATACAATGGTATCGAGCAGTGGAAGACCCCAATGTGTTCTTTACTAATTTTGAAAGGGTGGCAGAGACTGCTGGGTGGTCACAAGGCAATCTATAGCCAGTCTACCAAGTACTAACCCCAGATGGAAGTTGGGTATATACAGAAATAAAACTAGGAACCCTAAAGTAGATGGGCCATGACATTTAGATATTTTGTCAGAAGTTGAGTGCCATCCCTCCACGATCTACTGAAATCCTTCAAAAGCTGTCTGGTAGGATTAAAGCTAAAAAAGCTAAAATAAATACATGGCTGGGGTAAGACTCTAAATATGGTAAAGATAATCAATTTATAAACTCCCTTCCCTCTTTCCTCCAGAGGGTCATAAGGCAGTGTTACAGTCCCTCCCTGGAGGAAGCTTTCCAGACTGGAATCGGACATCAGAGGTGCTCACTTTTAAAACCTCCACTTACCGGGATTTCCACCTTTAAGTAACCCACTAAAGGGCGAAAGAAAGACAGCTAGGCTTCTGCGTGGCTTGATCTCAATCTCTTCCTGAACTATGATCACAGGCCTCATGTGAGCCTAGCAGATACTTTTTCTCTAGGCCTTTAGAGGGGGGTGGAGAACCTTCCCCCACTATTATAGACTAAATCTTCACCAATGTTACTACTGCAATAAGGCAGGACATAATGCCTGTGCCTTTCTGGATCTTCCACTAGCAGAGACCATGGATACCAGTTACATATGGATCCAGACCAGGAAGCCCGCTACTGTCTGGAGTATCCCAAGGAGGACGGGGCATTACGGGTGGGGGGGGGTGGCGATGGTAGATATGACCGAAGTGGAGCTGCTTTCACTGGGGCAGGGAGAAAAAGAGTGAAATCTCTGCACAGGTTAGAGGCATACCAATGGTGGTCCGTCTAGACTTAGGCAGCAAGCAGACTGCAATACAATCAGATACCATATTTCCCCACCAGGTAATTCAGGGAAACCAATGCAAAGCACCTACATACACGGAGGCAGGGATCTATATACCAAGACAGCCCTTGCCCGCTTGGTAGACAGCCAAATCAAAACAAAGCACTGATATGCCATGGCTTACAGAAACTATAGTCCTCAGCAATGACTTGAAGGAGTTTCCTAATGGTTACAAACCAACCACATTAAAGGTAAAGAAAACAATGGACGTAAAAAAAAGGTTCAAAGTTCCCTTCCTTTCTCTGTGCTTTATGACTAGGGAAAAGTCTTGTCATGTTTACTATTAGTCTGCAAATTGTGGTTTGCCTATCTCCAGCTGATCAGGAACCAGACCGCCAGGGCCAGTTTAGCCGGGTCCAGATGTTGCTCTGCCCTTCCCTGCTGCGTCAGGAAGCCCCTGCCGGGGATCGTTAGATGGACGGGACCCTGGGAGCACAACTGCAGCAGATCCGAAAACCAGGGTGTCGAAGGCCAGTGGGGAGCAACCAGGATGAGGCAGCAGCCCACAGAAGCCCAGAACTTGCAAAGGGTAGGCTGGAGCCCCTTGTGGAAGGTTTCTAAGTGCAGACCAGAAACTGTGTTGCTCCGTGTCGTCTTGCTTCTAAGTCGAGTACATTGCCGCTGAGCTATCCTCCCAATCAATTTTGTGAAGACACGAGGGGCCGAGTTCAGGCCGAAGGGCAGCAGCACCTGATACTGAAAGTTGTAGGACATAATTGTGAATGCATCCTTGAGGTCCAGAGAACCTATCCAGTCCCCTGCACACAGAGACTTGTCTATGTGCTTGGGTGTAATCAGCTTTAAGCGCTCCAGCGGTAAGGACAGATTTAGAAATCACAGGTCCAGGTCTACCCTCAGGCCAGCCTGGTTGTTCTTGGGTACAGCAAAAATCCGATCTGACGAAGAGGAAGAGAGGATGGAAGTGGCATAGGAAGAGGAAGACTGAAGCCCATGGAGATTACCGAGAGGATCCACAGGTTGCTGAAGAGATGCTTCCAGGAGTCCTGCAATAGAGACGACCGCCCCCCCCCCGGCCCCACATGCGAGCTGTGTTCCGTGACCTTGACATCACTGCTTCTTGGCGTCAAAGGCAGGGGTAGAGAAGGGGAGTGGAAAAAACTGTGCATTCTCTGCTGCTTCCTCCTGTTGAAGCTGGTCAACCTGTCAGGCCTCTGTGTACCATGGTCTCCGAACCGCTTGAAGCCGGAGAATGCACAGGGTTTGAACTTAGAACTACCCTGGGATTGAGGGAAGTACTACTGACCTTTTTTTTATCAGGATTGTCAAGGAATTGGCGGTTTGAGCTGAGGTTTTCTTCATTGTTAGTTCATAGTCGATTGATGAATGAAACAGGTTCATGCTCTCAAAGGGCAGATCCAGGATACGCTCCTGTACATCAGATGAAAACATTGTGGCGTGCATCCACGCTGTCCTTCTCATCTCGATCCCAAGGCACAGGCCTCTGCTGGCTGTATCGATGTGGGAGACCACCGAAGACTGCTTGAGGTCCTGCGCAATGGCTCAGGCATCTGCCAGACCAGCCTTGAAGTAGGCTTGCTTGTCCGAAGGGAGGTTGGGCAGAAATCCCAGAGCTCCTGCCACAGCTTCTGGTTAGCTGCAGCCAAGAGGGCATCCACGTTGGCTTACCGCAGATGCAGTCCTGAGATTGAGTAACAGCGCTTTCCCAAGGGCTGCGGGTGGGAGGCAAGGAGGTTTGGCTCCCCGTAGGTCAGCCTAAACCTGCTGTCCAGCTTCTTGTTCATCTGGGCGTTGGCCCTAGGCTTCTCCCAGACCTTCCGCGCCAACTGCAGGACATCCATCTGGAGGGCGATACCAAAACCTCTGCTAGCACCCTCGACTCTTGGGGGGTTTCCTCAGGAAGAGGGACCCCCAAGAACTCTGCCATCCCTGAAGGCGGTCATGAAAGGCTTTAACGGATGCCGAGGATCCCCTCACCCCTTTTTTACAGACCAAGAAGAGTCTGGGCCTTGGGACACAGGTGCCAGCGGAGTGCCCCTAGGTCCGGACCCGCAGACAGGACCAACGGCTGTTGAGGGGGAGGCCCTGGTGGAACCCGGAGTGCAGGAGAAATGAATGGGAAGAGTACCCAGAGGAGGGGGCCAGGGAGGCACCATCTGTGGGAGGATCTCCTGCACAATGTCCTTCAGGAGGCCCTTCATCTAAGGGGAACGCATGAGGAGAAGGAAGTGCTCGAAGAAGTGGTCCTCACAAGCCGCCGGATCCCTAGGAGCCTGGCCCTCTGAGGCACTAGGCCTCTTCTCCTGGCAAAGCACTGAGGCACCAGTGCGTGTGGCCGTACGGTTGTGATGGGTAGATGTATCCCTGCGGAGTCCAAACCTGCACCAGATCCTTCTGGAGGGAAGGGGGCTGGGATCATCCTGCAAAGCCTACTCGATGGGTGAACGCACTGGCAGGCCTTGAGCCCTATCCAAGATGGCCACCTGCCTGGCATGCTCCGTCACGTGCCGCTCTGCCATTTTTAAGTCTTGCACCACTCCCTAGGTGGGAGGAGGGCACAGAGGCCCTGAGCCAAGAGAGGCCTCAGACACAAGAGGATACAGCTTGGGTCTTGCACTGGAAGCAGCGACGACCTCAGAGATGTCTCTGCTAGGCGGTGAGCACTCAGCCGGGCGGCGGTAATCACAACTCCTTGATTCACGACCTCGGAGTGAGCTCCGGTAGGCTGGGAGCCCTCGGAACCTGTGCTGGTAGCCGTGCTGGATCTAGCCGAGGACAGACTCTTGGAGGTGTCACTTGACAATTCCTTACCCCCTGGTGTAGAAGAAGAAGACGAGTCTGATTGTCCTTCCAAAGACAGCCTGGTAGGGCCCTTGAGCCCCTCAGCTTGGAAACCGGTAGCTTGGAGTACCTCAGGTCTGACCCCAAACCAACCAGAAGAGCCCCCGGGTCCCTCAGCTTGGCAGCCAGTAGCCTTAGAGGCCTCGGGCCAGCCAGAACCTGAATCCGAGGAAACCCAATCCACAGGGACCCCAGGGAAGAAGTTGCTGCGCTGTGGAGCCATGCAGAACAGTGGGCCTACCTTGTCTTGATGACAGGTCCTGGAGATGAAGTCCTTGAGGTGGGGCGGAGGAGAAGTGTGGAAGATCTCCCTCCACCGCGACAAGTGATTCTTCAATGCCCTGTGACCGAGAGTACTGCAGTCAGAACATGAGTCCCAGCGGTGGTCAGGCCCCAAGCACTCAAGACAGAGAGCATGGGGTTCCGAGGCCGGGAACGAACGGTCGGATTAGGCACATTTCATGGAGCCTCCTGGGGGTGACATGCACCGGGGGAGGCGAGGCACAGAAGGGAATTGAAATAAGAATTGCAAAAACACAAACGGGGAGCAAGCAGAAAGCTAAAAAAGTATCTGCGCTGGTTGCCAGGTCCGACACCGTCCGTGCGGAAAAAGGGACTGAAGTGAGGCACGGGAGGGCAGGGCCTCAGTGGGGCATTTCCACCCCCAAGGCTGCGTCCTTGTGCCCTATTCTAATTTTAAAGGGGAAGCAAATTTTTCCGCTGCCAAAGGTTCCGGTACTGTCCCTATGTTGGGAGATGCCACAAGGATGGAGGAAAGGGGACGGGAAGTATGAGTATTATTATTGTACTTATTGAGCGCAGGCCTAGCTTCGAGAAGCACCAAAGTGCTTTACAGAGGTATACAGCAATACAGATGCATAACAGAGCACTTTTCATATGTAACAACCGTACAGGTATACAGCTGGGGTGGGAGGGGCAAGATACAGAGGAGCACAGAGGAGGGGTACAGCTATACAGGGTGGCGGGGGGGAGAGGGCGGACAGCGTCTAGTGAGTCCAGTGGTGCGGGGGGCCAGGAAGTTGTTTCCTAGTCTCTATAGATCACCACCTCATAGGGGCAATCTTGTTTATAGAACTATTGGGACATGCATTTTCCCATGTGAATGATAATCTAGAATAACAAATCCTTCTGGTATGAATAATGCATATGGCATCTTTACAATACCAAATACTCTTGTTTTCAAGTGTATGCAGTTTGATTATAAAATAGACATCTAGATTCATTAAACAATCTTCAACAATCTTCCCTTTGTTGAAAACCAGCTTCTCCGCCTCCTGGCTTGTTTCATAACCAAGAGCAAGTAAAACCCAGACTTCCTGTGGTGCTGTGTGTGAGGCCACAATATATTGTTACTCAAGGTGTATTTGATATAAAATATACATTGCTATTGCTCTTACTCATGCAACTCGCTCAAGGTGTGCGTTTCAAGGTTCTTCCCAGAGCAATGTACGTAAAACCCATAGCAATGCAAACTGAAATGCCACATTTCATACAGTGTTTTTTTTAAAGGCCACTGTTTCAACTTTCAGATAATACATGTTAGTCAGATATCAGGCAAGTGTGCTTGATACACTCTTAATAGAATACGTGCTTTAGTTATTATGTTCTCCCTATTAAAAAGTGTACTTGTAGAACAGTGCATGATGACATACTTGCATAGAAAGGACATGCATTTCCAATAGAATTGCACCTTGTTCCAAGGAATCCTCCCAGTTGCAGCATCCCTTGTAACCCATAGCAACCGTCTGTGAGCATCTACCAATCTGTCAGGACCTTCGCTTCTCTCCGCCCCTCCCGTCTGTGTCGCATATAACAATACACAACAAACGATATGTTGTACACTGTGCCTTGTGGTTTAGCGCCTAGAGGGGTCATATGTCATCCAAAGCATCAACTTCCTACTTCTGTCTTGCAGAGCGCCAAGCATACTGAGGTAAAGGTAGAGTTGCTAGTTTTGGCTAACACCCAGGGATTGTGTGATGTGCACGTTATTTCTAATTATTGATTTATTGGACATTTGTATGGTGTCTATTCAAAAGTGTTTCCAGGCGCCACAAAACAAGATGACGGGGGGATAGGAAAGAAAGTAGAAAAACGGTTATATCGACCTTGTGACAATGCTACCGTGCAAGTGCAAGACAGGTGGTAAGTGCAGGGGGGGAGAGGGAGTTGTGCAGAACTGGGGTACACAATGGAGGGAGTGAGCAATTGCTGGAGGGGGCCAAGACGGCAAGTGCCAGGGGAAGGAGATGGGGAAGGGAGGATAAGTGCGGTGGACAGGGTGGACCAGGTCAGGGCTAGTCTGGGGAAGTGCAGGCAGGGATGCAGGGGGTGACTGGTAGAGAGGGTGGTCTGGCCCCTGTATGACTCTGAAGGGACCAGGCCCCCAATGAAGCAGCAGAGGGTACGTTAGCATGGGAGTGGGAGAGGGAAGGAAGAGTAGAAAAGGAAAGTCTTGAGAAGTTTCTGGAACTTAAGAAGATCTGGCTCAAGTCTGAGGGGCCAGGGAGGCCGTTCCAGAGGAAGGAACCAGCCCAGTAAAGGGATCTACCTTTCACTCTCTGCTTGGACAAACATTTGACCTGCAGAGAGTTGGAGCAAGAAGACCGAAGGATTCTAGAAGGGAGGTATTTAGGGAGGGAAAGCTGGATGTAGAGATGTATCAGGCTCCAGACATCCTTGTGGATGACGCAAAGGGTCTTGAATTTGATCCTTGTGGTCACTGGGAGCCAGTGGAGAGATTTCAGGGCTGGAGAGATGCGGTCCCTGCGCTTGAGGCCAATGATAAGTCTTGCAGTCCTATTCTGGCTTAGTTTAAGGGGGGAAGGGAGGAAAGAGGCAGATTGAGGAAGAGGCTGTTGCAGTAGTCCAGACTAAAGAGAACCAGGGCTCTGGAGACGTTGAGCTTCTGGGGGAACGTGAGGAAAGGTAGAGTGCATGTGAGGAGGTCGAGCTGAAAGTTGGACTTCTTGGCAAGGTCTGTGATGTGTGAAGAGAAAGAGAGAGAGGAGTCAAAGATGATCCCAGGTTGTTTTGCCTCATAGGTGGGTGAGGGGAGGGGACCCAACAAGGGTGGCCAGAGAGTAG
Source organism: Ambystoma mexicanum (assembly GCF_040938575.1). Taxonomy (NCBI): domain Eukaryota; kingdom Metazoa; phylum Chordata; class Amphibia; order Caudata; family Ambystomatidae; genus Ambystoma; species Ambystoma mexicanum. The sequence continues at coordinate 1,288,096,154 of NC_090924.1, forward strand.
GGGGGAAACAAGGAGCAGGCATCCCAATCAGAGGGATCTTGTCTTACTGGAATTAAGGTAGAGATCATTAGCAGAGCACCATGCCTGAATAGCAGTCAGGTAGTCAGGTACGGGAGAGGAGGTAGAGGAAGGCAGCTTAAAGGAGAGCTGTGTGTCAACTGCATAACACTGAAAATGAGGGGAGAGGGTGGAGATCAAGTGGGTCAGAGGGGCCAGGTAGATGTTGAAGAGCCATGGCGATAGGATAGAGCCCTGAGGGACGGCACAGGTAGAGAGTGAGGCAAAGGAGAGAAAAGCACCCATTTGCAACTTGGGAGGGTCCGCTTGAAAGGAAGGAGGTCAGCAAAGCCAGTGCCCGGTCCGTGATGCCTAGGGTATCATGGAGATGATTTATGAGGATGGAGTGATTGATGGAGTCAAAGGCAGAAGAAAGATCGAGGAGGATCAGAACAGAGGGAGTGTGAGTCCAGGTTTGAGAGCAGGTCTTCATGGGTGTTCAGGAGAGCAGTTTCCATGCCTCTGGATGCCTCGAAGCCAAGCTGGTGGTCATGGAGGCAGCCAGCCATTTCGGGGTGGAGGGTCAGTTGGGGGATGATCAGCTTCTCCGTGAGATTGCCCAAAAAAGTGGTGATAGAGATAGGGCGATAGTTAGCCCAGCAAGAAGGGTTAGCAGATGGCTTTTTTAAGAGAGGTTGCACAAGAGAGTGCTTAAGGGTTTGTGGGAAGGGGCCAGTTAGAGATAGCGATATGGAGGTTAGCTAGAACAGAGTCAGAAGGAGAGTCAAATGAAGTGGGCAGAGAAGGGTTGAAGGAAGAGGCAAATGCAGCAACTGACACATGCTTCATCGGTTGAATGATGGAGAAGGAGACTGCCAGTGCAGGTGGAGGAATTATCAGACTACAGGGGAGGTCAAGGTGGGGAGAGAGGAGAGAGACCCCAGGAGAGAGGGGTAGTTAGAGGGTAGGAAAGTGGGATGTCTTTGACGATGAGAGCCGCCAAGGTGTGTCTGGCAGAGTGGGTTAGGCCAGAGGAGAGGATAATGAGGGAAAGAAAGTCACAGAGGCCGCAAAAGAGTACAGTAGCTGTATCTGGAGAGTTAAGATGGATATTGACGTGCCCAAGGAAGATAGGTTTGGGAGTGGAGGCAAGTAGAGAGAAGGAGAGATCCTCCCATTCTGACCGGAAGAGGGAGATGAGTCGAGGGGGGACTAATGATGGTAGCGAGAGTAAGAGAAACGGAAGGCAAGACAGAAAGCCTGCAGACGAGGCTTTCAAAGGATGAGTCGTCGTGCCTGGGAATGATGGTGGCAGGAACCCATTCAGGGAAGATCAGTGCCACTCCGCCAACAGGCCGGGCGAGCCTGGGATTGGACATGATCTTGTAGCCCTCAGGGAGAAGTGTGTCAAAAGCAGTGACGGAGCTGGCCTTTAACCAGGTTGCGGTGAGAGCAAGGACATCAAGGTCAAGGTCTTCAAGGAGGAGACAGATGTCTGAGGAGTGTTTGACTGCAGAGCGAGAATTGAAGTACCTAAGTGAAGCTGGTTGCCCTCTTTAAGTGTTTTTTGAGGATGGGGCACAGGGGTGGGCTACCACCACTGGGGAGGAGAGGAGGGATGAGGGATGGAGGAGTGGCAGAAGAAGGGGGAAGTTGAAAGGAGATGGAATACATCTGTCAAGAAGGTTGAGGTTGGGCTGAGAGCCCTGGGCCATGATAGTGCCACTGAGATAGATATTTATGGTGCCCTTGGAAGATGCAGAGAGAGCCAAGAGCACTTACCATCTGTGCCAGCAGTAATGGGTGAGGAAAGGAAGAAAAATGGGAGAGGACAGAAACCATATGGGGAGTCCATGAGTCAGAAGAAGGAACAGCAAAGATAATGTCAATGATAGTCTGTCTGGAGGAAGCATTGATGTAGGTGTCTGCAATGGGCAGACCTAGGTTGGAACTCAGGACTGCCTTTTTAAACTTCTTCCTTCCAGACTTCGAACGAGAGGGAGGATAGGTGATGGAGAAGCAATTACAATAGATGGGGAGACCAACAGCACCATGGGGTAAAAAACAGAAAAGCCAAAGAAGAAGGTGAGGGTAGGGTGGAAACGGTGCATAGCAGGGGAGATGTTTAGAAGCACTGTGCACAATAGAATATCACCAGACTGCCAGGCCGACAAAATCAATGGGCAAACTAGACATGCCCAGATTCAAAGTTATTAACACATTGGAAAGCACACCTAAATTCGAATTTGCCAGAGAGCACTACCATGCAGTACAAAATGGAGGATACATAGTTGGAAAGCACACATAAGTTCGAATTTGTCAGAGAGCACTACAATACAGTACAAAATGGAGGATGCACAGTTGGAAAGCACACCTAAATTCGAATTTGCCAGAGAGCACTACAATGCAGTACAAAACGGAGGAATGCCAATTGGAAAGCACATCTAAGTTCGAATTTGCCAGAGAGCACTAAAATGCAGTACACAATGGAGGATGCACAGTTGAAAAACACACCTAATTCGAGTTTGCCAGAGAGCACTACAATGAAGCACAGAGAGGAGGGTGTACAGATTTAAGGCTCAACCGAGAATCCAAATTTAGTTTTAAGGTTTATTTTTGTTTAACAGCAGACAGCATTCAGCAAGATGCATATTTCAATAGGTGCAGGGATTCAAATGCACAGTTAGGCAGGTAGGGAAAGGAGCGGGAAGCAACCAAAGCCGTCAGAGTCTCAAGGGAGGGGTGTAGTCTAGACCAATGCATTCCATTTGCTTACCAGAGCAATGGAAAAAGCAGGTTTTGCTTGTGGTCAGAGCGTGCAGGGGTCACTTTCAGTGTGTTCACTGGGAGTGTTGCCAAGACTCAAAGGGTCATGAAGTAGCGGCATAGAAGGGGCTGCTTCCAGCACTGGACAGGGCCAGACAGGGGCCTTAGGTGAGGGCCTTGGATCAGTGGGCCAGCTCTCCCGCCTGACAACTCACCATTGGCCTTTGAATCAGGTGCTCTATGCGGCTTCGTGGATCAAGTAGGGTAGACAGCATCTGCAAGTACAGGCAGGCAGTGAAGTGGAAAAGTGAGGAATAGCATGGGCCAGACAGGGGCCTTAGGTGAGGGCCTTGGGTTGGTGGACCAGTGCCAATGTTAAAGTGTAGGCTGAAAGGGTTAATCTGAGGGCAGCTAATGTTAAACAGAGCTCACCTCAAAGTAGCTGTTCTGCAATACCCTTCTCACAAGGGATTTCCACCCTGTCATTCTTATGTTCGGTTACATTTTGATCACAACAGTTTATTTGTACGTACTGTCTCTAAGGAATATTCTGCATTCAAAGTAGGCATGCTTTCACTCATATGCTCATATGTTGGCAAAAGAATACACATTTCGACCTTAGCTGATTTCAAAGTAATCTGGGCGCGCTAACACTCTAGCTTCCCTTCTGAACAGAAGAAGAATTACATTATTTTCTTCATGTTATAAATGTCATGTAGGCAATCTACGTTGTAGGTACATCATCATTATATAACATGGTGTTCTAATATAGTTCTAGACCATGGTATTCTAATATGGTTCAGCTTATATAGCTATGTATGCAGCGTTACACTTGTCTTTGGTATTCTGTATTCGTGTAAGTGTTGTGTTTTATGTATATGCATCTCAGTTTCTGTGAAGGCATGAATATTGCAGAGGTTCATGGTGCTTAGGGTTTTTTTTAACCTGTTACGAGGAGCTACATTTAGTCAGTGCAAATGAATTCAATAAACAACCCGGTGAAGAAAAATAGGGGGTGGGGGGCAGTCAGAAGAGGAGGAATAGGTTTGTGACAGAGTCACCCCTGGGGAGAGAACAATTGGTGGCTGAGTTACTCTGGGGCCAGGAGAAGCTACCAGCTCTATGATGCAAGTGTAGAAGGTTAGTATGGGGAACCCCTAGAGCTCTTCCAGTCCCTCCTTGGGTGCCCACAATGAACCATGCGGTCACCCCTGAGATTTCCCTAGCATGAAAGAGGAAGGTGGGGAAATGACCCCATGTTACCATCTTTGAAGAGAATCAGTCTGAAGGGGAATAAGCCCACAGAAAATACATTGGGGGCCAGGTGCTTCCTCTGGGCTCATTCCACAAGTATGCTCAAGGAGCGGGATTCCACCTTGAGCCCACATTGAGCGCACACGTCCTGGAGTAGAACGCCCACAGAAGCTCAAAGCAAGGGCCCCACAAGGACAGGAAAATAAACAATGCTTTTCAATGCATAAGCCTGATCCAAAGATGACGGATACTCATTTAAAACCTCAGGCATGGGGACATGGCCATAAGCCAATTCAACTATTAGGTACAACAGCTGATTAAACTAGAGGAAAAGGGGCAAGCAAATGAGAGCAGGAGAATGCACTTAGCACACAACGACTCCGGGCTGAAGGGAAAACTGCCTTTGCCCCAATATAGAAAGAAATCACAAATCATTAGATTGTGTGAGACTTAGGATGGTGTTCAACAGAGTTGGCGCTTCAGCAGTGTCTGGGACAGTACAAGCAGCGATAAAGATCAGAAGGTGTCCAGGAAAAATAGACCACACTTTGAGGGAGTTGAGAAACAGGAAATGGCTGAACCAAATTGGGCATACTGTGTGAGAGTTGAAAAACAGAACATGGCTGAACCAAATAGAGCATACTGTGAGAGAGATGAAAAACAGAACATGGTTGAACCAAATAGGGCAAATTGTGAGAGAGTTGAGAAACAGGAAATGGCTGAACCAAATAGGGCATACTGTGTGAGAGTTGAGAAACAGAAAATGGCTGAACCAAATAGGGCATACTGTGAGAGAGTTGAGAAACAGAAAATGGCTGAACCAAATAGGGCATACTGTGTGAGAGTTGAAAAACAGAGCATGGCTGAACCAAACAGGAACTACTGTGAGAGTGTTGAGAAACAGGAAATGGCTGAACCAAACAGGGCATACTGTGAGAGAGTTGAGAAACAGGGAATGCCAGAACCAAATTGGGCATACTGTGTGAGAGTTGAGAAACAGAAAATGGCTGAACCAAATAGGGCATACTGTGAGAGAGTTGAGAAACAGAAAATGGCTGATCCAAATAGGGAACACTGTGACAGAGTTGACACTTGCAAGAGACAGCTAAGAAAGGAGATTGTTGGGGGCTGTGACCCATAGGCTGGCAAGAGCACTCCCCAAAATATAGGTTGTGGTTGTTTTACGTTTTTCTAAAGCAACACATGAAAAATAGTTTCCTTATTGTGAACCCTTTCTGCAGATTTCCTCTCTAACCACATGTGTACAACAGAATACTGTGAAGCCATGCGTGTCAAACACACTTCCAACCTTTATCAGACATGCATATTACATGCATATTAAGGAGGGCAAAGTTCTTTAATATGAATACAAATAGAACATTATATTTTTAGGTCCACTGGAACAGATGTTTGACAGTACACATAAACGATTACATTTCAGCCCAATGAATGATCGGGACTCCTTATTAGGGCTAACTAACAGACTTTGAAAGCATTTTAGAGATTGCGATTCTGTGACTTTATCAATACATTTCCTTAAGTATATATTTTCTTCCACTGTGCTTAGTGGTCTGCAAAGGTATTTTAACTTCATGTCCCATTCCCTTAAAATGGCATCTAATATAAAGGGATACATTTTTAAAACAGCAGATTTTTAGTGTTCCATAATTGAAATTGGTGTTTTGATGATGTAGTAACTATTAAAAGTGCTACCTAGTATCTTTTGCCATGTGAGGCTTAACAAGTGGCCTCACGCAATTAAGAGTACCTTTGCCCACTAAACGTTTCACAAGTATGTCCCTCGGTACAGACACACGCTAATATTCGGAATATCCCACAACCTAAATGAGATTAAAACTTTGTGGCCCTGAGGAAGAAGAGTGGCTGAATTTAATCCTTCAAAGTCCAAACATGTGGGTTGGCAAAGGTCAAAAGACCTTCAAGAACTGAAGATTTGTAAAAATCTGCTGCCTGAAATATAAAGGAAAAATAACCTACCGCATAAAGAAACATATAATGTTTCAGATTTGACTGAAAAAATGATCAAAAGCATTTTGTGAATGTTTTGTTTTGCATTTTTCTTACTTTTTTGTTGTGAATACATGTTGTGTTGTATGAATGGGTTCGATGTGATTTCATCAATAATGTTTTGATGGTGTGAGGACTCATCGAATTATTTGTGTTTTATAGGACATTTTACCGTAAGTGTGTGCGGGGGAGACCCACGCTGCACCCCCTATGGTCCCTGCAACCATTATTATTAGCCAAACCCACCCACCCTACATAGATTTGCAGCACAATATGATGGAAACAATTCAATGAATCTCCCACAATGGAAAATCCAGCGATGGAATCTTCCTACCCCACCTGAACGAGATATCAATGGTAGAGAGCAAAATATATATATGTTTCTTTCACCGAATATTAAGTAGATTCTGTCATGGTTAAAGTAAGCCACTTGCTTACTTTTTTCAATGATAATGTTTGGTTTTGTTTGGGTTTCTCATGCACATGTGTTCACAATTATTGCAAAACTAGCACTTTTAAAATGTATATTGTTTGGAGTAACTCTTCTTGTAAAACCAATGCAACCTTTTCTTCCAAAGAAAACCACAAGAAAACCCTTCTTTGTTTACAAAATTCTTTGTTTCTTGTGCACCCTTTCCCCAAGCAACCGTAACCTTTACTTTAAGTAAGACTAGAAAGGTGTCACATTTCCGTTGGCACGTGTGTCAGTGGCCTGCTCCTCCTGCTCGAAAGCCTTTACACCTTCTGAACATCAAAAGATGGATTTCCACGCCTCCATTGTGCCCAGCAAATGATGTTCCCCTAATGATTCCATGATTACAATGAAAGACTCGATTGGGCAGAGCCATTTCATTGCAGGCACCTACCTCAGGTTTATTAAAACATGTCGAATTGCATAGAATCATTGCCTAAAAACCCAATTTTAAAATGAGTAGCAATGTACAATAAAAATGAAAAGCGCACATTGAATTTCCAGAGATCCGCAAGCATATGCATTTTTTTCAAGCCCACAAAGACATCAAACATACATTTTGTAAGAAGAAAAATAGTCGGTTCGATAGCACAGCGTGTAGAGCGCTCGCTTTGACATCTGTGCAGAGCCTGCTGGCGCAGGTTCGAATCCCGGCGGGGCCAAACTCAACCTTTCATCCTTCCGAGGTCGATAAATGAGCACCACACAACGTGGGTAATAATAAGCAGCGCTCAGATACCTCAGGGTTTGTAGCGCTATATAAATGATGATGATGAAATAAACAATGATGATTATTCAAAAAGCTTAAGGAACCATCGTGCATCCTGTGGGGCGAAAACCATCAAGAAAGAATCAAGGCGACTCCGTGGGGTGTTTAATGCTGCAGGGGATGTATCTAATCGACTATACGATAAAGGGGATTTGTTTCCCTACAATATGGGAGTTGCTTGCTAACTATACCATAGTCATTCTATTTGTGATGCATAGAACACAATCAGGCATAGGGCGCCCAATGCATAGATTTGAGACTGCAGAGTCTTTTTGATGTCCTTGGTGGACGTGTGGTGTGTTGATAGAGATGGTGGGGCGCGCTGTGAACTTCGGACCCACACCAATGTGTGCATTGAGCCATAAACTGCAGGTGATCTAGTGACAGGTTAGGAGGTGGCGGGTGGCGGGGTGAGCTTTCGGGCCTACCCCCCTCTTGACCTGCACTTGGCTTATTAATTAATACTCTTAAACTGTTTACGCAAAGGGCGCGGGGCAGTGTTCAGTGCTTTGTTCTCCCACATGTTATTGTTAATGCTGCCTTTTCTTCTCTGATAACGAGTCTCGAAATTTCAGCAATTATGATTGGACTTCATTTTACAGCCTAACTATGTAAATACAGGGGCTGGGAGCCTATTCTCTCCCCTGCAGGAATGCGGGTTATGACCACACGTTTAAACATTCACTGCAACTAACTTAGCCCTTTGCATTTGAGCTGCTTGCGACAGGGGCTGCGAGCTTCTCTCCTTTTCAGCATTATTTTGAATCCATTATTTACGACCATACGCCCAAACCAACACAGGAGTAAACTCAAGCCCTTTGTACCTGAGACGTGAGTGAGGGGGCTGCGAGGTTTCGTCTCCCCCGCCAATTGAGAGTTAGAGCTGAAAGGCGAGTTACACTTCATTGGGTCTAAAACTAACTGACTCTGCTTGAGGAAGCGGCAAGGATTTCCGGCTGCTGCTGGGCTGGTAGAAAGGTTGATTAGAAAAAGTACCTAAAATTCACTATAGCTGCTAAAATGTGGTATGATTGTAGATTTTTAAAGGATTTATATGGACTTATCCGTTCTTTTATAGTAACACTGATATACATTTCCTTTCTTATTTCAGATGTCTTAGTAAACTGACTAGAACTTTCTTTTTATTTATTTAGAAGCACGACCAGTTGTGCGCTTGTGGAATCCACTTTACTCATTGTTGTTAGTCTGTTGCACGGTTTGCGTGGTGGAGGGTTCGAGGACTGCTGTCTTGTGTTGATTGAAGGGCATTAGCACGGGTCAAATTGTCTTTAACAGATTCCTTTGGTAAATAGTGTGGATTCATATCTACACTTAGGAAAATTGTCTGTATTTTCTTGTTTGTTAAACCCCCAGAGGAGTAGGGAAAGTTGGAGAGAACACAGAATTCATGTGGCAGTTATTTTCCGTGGCAAACTATAAACTAAGAAGGCCCCGAAGCTTAGATCTCAGAAAGGGAAAAGGGACTAATAGAACAAAGGGCACAATACCTGCACATAATACTGTAAGTCAAATAAATGGGAGGGAGACCAAAAGAGGGGAAGCAGAACCCCCAAATTTGGAGCAGCCTACAATTTTGGAATTTCTGACCAAAAAGAAGGTCGGGAAGGAATGTGTGAATGACGGATTGCCTCCCCTATCACAGAATAGGGCTATGGTAGATATGGTTGATAACAACTCCCTTCTAAATCTATGCAAGGACTTCAGGTGGCATTCTATGAGGGTGCCGACAGGAGGAAGTCCCCGCCTGAATACAAATTATTTGCTTACTAATCAGCAACATGATTATTCGTAGGCATTTAATGGGGCTCTCTCTGGGTGGGGGTACTCCACTTACTAATAAAAGCATGGAACATGCTGCAGATATGAATAATGTGATAGGATCAAACTTGTCCATGACCCCTGATTTAGAGAAGTTGTTGGAAGATAACATTTCGAGAGAACACATAGAATCAAGATCATGGTGCGATTCGGACTTAGTTGAGGATTATACTCTAAATATAAAAGAAAAAATGGATTCCTTGATAACGACAGTGGATATTCTATTAGGCGTTTGCACTAAGATGTTGAATGAGCAACAGTCACCCACAGACATGGTGGTTTTGTTGAATTAAAATATTTAAATAATTAGTGTACAATCACCTTGTGGAAACCATATAGAATATGGTGAAATCAATGAAAGTACATAGGTGCTCATGGCAGATGAGCTGAGTGGTAAATGAAGTTAATGAGGAGAAAAAGGATGATGAAATTGAAACGTTGAACTCATACATATTAATGCAGCAGAGTTTGAAAGTAGTAGAATGTTAGAGGTGGATGGGGTAGGTGAAGTTATTCATTCCCAAGGGTATAAAAGAAGAATACATTGCAAAATAAATTACAAAAAAGGAAATAAAACCAAAGTATTAAAATCTAGAAAGAAGAAATCAAACAAAAAGAATAGCATCACTTCAGCTGAGACCGCCTTCAATGATATGGAATGTACAGAGGTAGCAAATAGGTTTGAGCTCAATTTGACTAAACAAGAAGGTGGGTGAAAAAAGGCGGATATCAAAAGAGGGGGGTATGAAGAAGTGGCTTAAGAGTATGGGTAAGAAAGATGGCCCGGAGAAGGAAGCTCTGGTAGCAGTATTAGATGATAAAAGCAGTCAATGTGATGTACCTACAGTAGCAATTGCTGATCAAAGTGTACCTTTTGCCATAGTTGTGGAAAATGAGGAATCGCTGGAGGACAGTGAAGTGGGGATAAGGTTTCTTGACATACCTATAAATATGGAAAGGGTAGTATTAAAGCCTAGAGGAAAGGAGATATATAGAGGTGAAATGGAGAGATTGCCGATGGGCAGCAATAGAAATGAAAAAGGGAAAATAAATGATAGAAAAAATGGGGAACAAGATGCAAGGGTGATTAATAAAGGGAAGAGTATTAAAATAATAGAAAAAGCCCCTAAGGATGACATTCCTTATTTAAATCGTTGTTGGTTACTCCAATGCCTCCACAAAATATTTAAATTACAATTCATCAGAACCTCAGATATAGAAAGAGTCATATTGCCTGAGGTTGGAAGTTGGGAAAATTGGTCCATAATACAATTTGGTACAGCAGTCATTGTGGAACTAATCTATGATCAGTTGAGAGAGTTTTGGAATAAAGATTTTGAAATTATTGTATGTCATAACATTGGGAATAGTACGGAAGTTAAAAGTAGTAATCTGGTGCAATCCAGCAGGTAATTTAGGAAGCAGGTAAATAGTGCTGGATTCACGATGGGAATTACATATTAGAATGGTGAGATAAGCAGGAGGAATTAGCTCCAATCATAGTACCTTGGAATAGTAGGGGATTCCACTCTATTATGCCCTCTTGAAAAGTAGTGCTATTCTCACACTACAAGAAACCTGGGCCCAGGGATCTCTACTCATAGATAGATATAATATCCTGACCACCCCTGCAGAAACTGGTGAAAGAGGTAGACCTAAAGGGGGGCTATGTGTAGGGGTAAATAAAAACATTAATGGGCAGAGATTATGGTGCATTTGGCAATTCAGAATATGTCCTGTGTGTTATTATAGGTAATTATGGCACTGATGAGGAAATGTTATTGATAAATGTATACTCACGCCCAGGGGGGCCCACCAACCTGATGGAAATGGGAAAAATCAGAATGGACACCATCGAAGGATGGCTCATTGAATCCCCTCATTCAAATGTGATGATAATGGGGGCTTTCAACGCCTACTGTGATGTAGCGAGGAAAACTATAGATGATTGGAAAGAGCTCTGTGGAGCATATGAGATACCTATTCCAGGTGATTTGGGAAACCTGGGATTGCAACATACCCACTCTCCTCAAATCTCTTATGGAACAACCTGGCTGAATTGGTTATATAGTTGTGGACTTGGTTTTTTAGAACCAGGTATTGAGGGCGGTAAATATCTGACATGGTCTAACGGGTGTGTAAAGTATTGATTGGACTACATGTTCGTAAATAAGAGGATAACAAATCTGGTAAAAGGATTTGAACACATATTTACCTGTCATAGTGATCCTCAAATTTTAAAATGTACACTATACAGAACACAATTGAAAACAGGGTGTGGTGGAAAAAGCCTCAATATTTAAGCAATGCTGGGGGGAATAGGAATTGTTGGACAGAAACAAATGTGGTCAAATTTGATGAAACTTTCAATATCCTAGACATAAGTGGGCAAGAGATAGCCCTTAATGGTCTTAAGGTTATTTACTGGGGATGATACAGAAGACAAATTGTAGAATCCCAATAAACAAAAGGACAGGAAAAAAACACACAAGTACATATGATTGCCAGATATACACTAAGAAAAAAGAGAAAAAGAGGTAAATGATGAAATTAAATGGATGAGGTATGATGCGAGTATGAATGATGAAGAAAAAAGGCAAAAGATCTGCAATATTCGCACGAAATTTAAGAATTGGCTTAAGGCCCATAACAGTAATGTGCAGAATGCAAATAGAAAAATCGTATTAAGGCTATGTAGAGTCCATGATGCAAAAAAATTTTGGTATCTATACAGTAAATATATTACAGAAGAGGAGAATAAATATATCAATGTAATATCTATAGAAATATGGACATATTATATATCCTCACTTTATTTTGAGGAAAACAAATCAATCTCACGAATGGAGATTAGTTGGTTAAAGAAGAAATTATATTCCCCTTTGGACGAGAGGATGTTCTAAACATTATAAATAACATGAAATCCTCTAGGGCCCCTGGGCCATATAGTCTTGCAAATATAGTGAAAAAACGCAACCCTGAAAAATGGGTTACTATTTTGCTTGATCTCTATTCATGGGTATGGAAATGTGACAAGATCCCTGACAGCTGGAGAAAGGCCATATTTATTCTGATTCATCAAAAAGGGGGTAAGAACTTGCCCCAAGAATTATTGGCTGTTGGCCATGGCGGACTCCAGCTGTAAGATTTGTTTGCTCATTATCATTACAAATGATAAACCAATCGAGTAAACTAAATAAACTCATATCTCCTCTAGAGACGGGGTTTAGAGCGGGGTTCAGTACCATAAATAATATGGTTACACTGAACTATATCGCTGCAGATACCATAAAGAAAAAGACAAAATTACATGCCTGTTGATTTTTCTAGGGCATTTGATTGTGTAAACAGGGAAAGACTCGGTGAAAAATTACCAAAATGGAAAATATGCCTGATAGTTCTGCACTTCTTAAATGAAATGTACAGGGAATCCACAGTGACTATATGTGTAAATAAAGGAGTGGATAGGTCTCTAACTATTAAAACAAATATAGGCCTCAAACAGGGCTGCGTGACATCCCCTGTCTTATAAATCTTTATGTATGAGATATGGAAGAGTGTTTTGAAGATATTAATCACCACCCTCCCAAGATAGGAGAACTACCCATAAGCTGGATGTCATATGCCAATGGCACGGTCCTCCATTGGACTTCAGAGGATGCTCAATGAGCTCCATCGTTATGCTAAAGAGAATATCTTGAGCATACATGTGGGGAAAACAAAGATACTTATATTCGGAAGGGAGGAAAGAAACAATATTGTAATCTTAGATGGAAAATCGATACCCAAATTATTGAAGTAGTGGAAATATATCCATATTTGGGTATGTTGGTAAGGAACAACCCAACTCCCCCGACATTACTATGAGGAAATGATAGAGGAAAAGGTGGTAAAAACGTGGAATGTCATCTGTGCCTATATGTCTAGAAAGGGTGGGTACTCGATTGAGGGACTGCTGGAAATATATAAGACTTGCATAAAACCTGGGGCTCTGTATGCACTGGAAACGGTTGCATCTAGATTCACAAGAGACCTGAGTAAAATAGAAGGAAGATTATGGAAATCGGCCTTAAAATTAGCCAAGTCAACCACTATAGAGGCCATTAGATGTGAATTAGGTCTTACTTCCTTGATGACATTATGGAAAATCAGACGCTGTAAATTATATATAAAATTGAGAATGGATAAGAAGAAGGAAGTTAGTCTGATGAAGGTGATAGGTTTGTGTATGAAAAAGAGTGAACTAACTAATGAGTTTACAAAGGACTTGACAGACACTTCCATTATCTTCCTAAATGAGATCAATATAAAACTGCCAAAAGACACATAGGATGTGAATGGTTTGTATAACATATTGAAAAAGAAAGTCATACAATGGGATCTAAAAACAACTTGGATTGTTAAGTTAAAAAGGGCAGGTATGCAAACTATTGCCTGCAAGGAATGAGACCTGGGAAACCTCGTAATTATTTGTGGAAGGTTAGTAACAGAGAACTCTCCAGATTTATAATGTTACTAAGGTTTAATACTTTACCGTGTTATGAATATGTGGGAGCTTGGAGGGGCATTCCCATCGAAAAAAGAATGTGTAGATTTTGTAAATTGGAGATCGAGACTGCTAGACACTTTTTAACGACCCGTGGAAAACTGGTGGAATGGTATAAAAAAGGTTATAAGGAATTGGTCCACGACAGGAGTATGATTATGTCTGATCAATTTTGGTCACCAATTTACATGACAGAACCATTGTTGTATGCGGGAGCAGCTTTTTATGTTTGGAAGAAAATTCTACTTGAATGGGGAAAATCGAATTTGGAAATTTAAAACGGGGAATGCTCAGTAAAAATTATGTATATACTCATATGGAGCTGTCGAAAGAGGGGCCTTTGCCATGCAATATAAACTGGTATTTTCATTTTATATTGTTGTATATTTTAAAGGATATTTAAGATTTAAGGAAGGGAATATTAGGTATCCAGTGGAATGGTGTTTTATAAGTGGATGTAATTAACTATCTAATGCTATACTTTTAATATGCTGTAATATACTGTAAAATGTAGGAATATGCTATGTTTTGTTAAATGTTGTATTTGAAATTATTATGGTTACAAATTGTCATCTGTATGTAATAATAATAATTAGTTTTTTTTTTACAAGTGTTTAAGGTTTTAATTAACCAAATACACTATAATAAAGAAAGGAAAAAAAGATATGAGACTCATTTAATGCGCTGTGAGATGCAATATCAGTTGGGAATGTTCAAAGGTGAGATCATTTTGGCTGGAAGTCACTAAGATCAGGAATAGAACTTTACAAACAGATCTTTATTTTGACTTTCAAAGTGTGATTTTGGGGGATGATTCCTTCTTGGACGACCTGAGTTATCCCCAAAGATGTTGTTTTTTTAGAGCAGCCCTTTCAGCAATGAAAATGATCTTAAGAGACTGGAAAAGTGCCACCGCTCCATGCAGGTCTGCTTGGATTGATGACGTATGTAAAATGTCTTTGATGGAGAAGGTAGTCCTGAGCAAAAGGATGAAACGAATCTGTATGAGGGAATTTGGGGGAGTTTTTTGGAGTTGATATAATTACTGGACCTGTGCTTTGTTGTACCTGCCTGTGTTTGTGTGTACTGTATTTTAGTATCATAAAAGTTAATAAAAATGTCCAAAGGGTCATTAGGAATGCTGCAGTGATGTGATAAGTGTGTAACAATTTGAGGGCAATCAAAAGTGCATCACTTCAAAGGAGTGCAAGGTTCCTCATGGGGGCAGGTAACAGGACGAGGCAAAACTCAGTGGTTGCCTAGACGCTGCTTCCATTGGGTGTAGCAAATGTAGAATAGTTTCCATTTGAGGATTGGAGCAAATGTCACTATATCCCGAGCGTAAAGAAAATCCTTGCACCTTTCCCACACTGATAGCATCAATTTCTAGAGGGCGAGGAAAGTTGGGCTTCCACGGTCATGCAGGTTTTGGTCCTTATATGTAGATGGTTCAAGGGTGCAGATCAAAAAGGATTGGATTGTGTGAAAAGTAAACTGATCCACTGGAGGGTGACACAAGCCCACCAATTGTGTTTGCATAACTTTCCAAACAAACCAAATTCTGATCTTTGAGAGCATTGAGTGAACTGGGGGACTGCAGATTAAATTCCCTCTTACAGTAGTGTAAATGAATGAGACACCCCCCTACTCCCACTCCACTTCAAGTGATCAAAGCCCTTTTTCATCTATCTAGAGCTTATTAAAGAAACAATTGACATTTGTTAGAAACTGGAAAGCCCATTGTGAGGTAGGTTCCATTCTGCGATTTCCTGCCATGTCTGCATGCGGTCTGTCTCAAATGTCTTGATAGGAGTTTCGTGGAGCCTTGCGGCAGCACAGAAGAGACAGCAGCACAATGTTCAACAATAGCATCACGATCACCACAACCACCAAGCCCGTGACTGTGCCTGTAAAAATAAACACAAAAAGAATCAGAGACATATTTTCTATGGTTCCTGGGCACAATCTGTGAGTTGGATCCAGTCCTTTGGGTATTTAGAAAGAAAAATATAGGAGTACCTTTTCCCAAAACAAAACTCTACAGAAACACATTAACCTGAACTAGCGGTGAGAAAAAAAGCATTGACTTTACCATGTTTGTGAAAGATTTTCCAAGCATACTATGACTGGCTGCAATTCTATGGCACCTATTTTCCCTCCTGTTATGATTCTTTTATACAGGGGAGGACTGGCAACATTTGGCCTGAAGGGCACATGTACTTCTGTGGCCCATAGTGCAATGGCCCCAGCCCAAAGTGCAGCAGCCCCAACTTCCAGAACAAGTAAACTCAATACCCAACTCTCCCCCACACACACATTTCTCAAGTATATATAATAGACATAATTGGCACTACTTTCCTTTCATACAAAATATTTTTTAGTTATGCTTGTGATTTCTGAGACTCATGGACATTCCAACACTTACCAAACAGTACAATTATTTAATCCGCATAAATATAATTGGTGAAATGGGAATGCTGGGATTCGAGCCCAGTTTTCAAAGAACCAAACTCCCTTGCCCATGGTCCTCATCCACTTCATCGTTAGCCATCCCCAGATTCTCAAGAAAAAGAGCACGAGGCACTTGCTTCACAGTCATTACCCCTACCCTGTGGAACGCCCTACCTCTCCACTTCCAAGAGCAGCCATTCTACATTATCTTCAGAAAACCGCTAAAAACATGGCTGTTCGACAAATATGACTAAACTTATACTGGTGTATCCCTGTTACCGGACTATCCGCAGCATCTACTATCATGCTTATGTACTATTCTGTTTTTTTTCTTGTTTACCAATGTAGCAGCGCTTTGATACTTATTGGTTTGGCTGCTGTCAACTAAAAATGTGTTGCAGTTTGTAATTTGACAGCAGTCTACACCTTTTTGTCTTGAGCAGGACTTTCTTAAATTCCGCAAGCTCCTCACGACTTTCCTCTTTACCTCCTCCTTCCCCCTCTCTCCTCTGATAATCTCACAGTTGCTTGTTTGGTGTCCTGGGCCCTTATGCAACCTCGGGGTCCTGACTTCCCACACCAAATCACCCCCAGCTTCTGTCTATCCTCAGCACTTGCCTCGGCTCACCCTCCACTCTGGAGGCTCGTACTTACCTTACATTGCTCTTCACCTGTTGCTCACACATGAGCACACCAGCACCTATCCCATTCCCCCTCCCGGCTGCACTAGAACGTTCTGAACACTCACAAGACATAGTAGGTTCGTCCTCCACCCCCCACTGTATTTGATATTTTTTATGTTTTTTAATGTTTCTCATCCCCTTTTCCCCTTCATGTTGCCCTGTGAGCACTTTGAATCAGAATTTAACAAGCAAACAATATATAAAATAAATAAATAAATAAATCTCCTCCCATCCCAACCCATCTTTAGTTTTAGAACAATGTTAAGGGGTGGTGACGATTGAGAACTCATTGGTAGAGCAGAGCCATAAAGGACCCAGTAGGTCTGGTTTTGCTCTCATAGCCAAACATGAGCTGGTATGTCAAAAGACCCATACCTGGCTCCCGGCCTCCTCATCCCATAGACAAAACCCATACCTGCACCCTGTGTACAACCCCTCACTTGTCATGCTGCCTCCTCACCAGTATGCCTAACATACATTGTTAAAATCATAAAACACTATAGAGTATAAACACATATGAGTGAGACTTTTTCTACAGAGAGTTAAGGGGAAAATGCACAGTGATGAAAAGTGAACACATAATGCATGAAGTGTGGACGTTCAGGATTTGAGCACTGTCTTCCTGGTTCCACAGATTCCAATTAAGAAAGCAGGGGAGATTTCATCTTTTCTTATTCCATCTTCAATATTAGACACACAAAAATGCTTTCTGCAAAGTTGTTATTCAAGGACTAAATTAGTATACTGCTCAATAAATCTGGTTTTCAAAGCACCAGTGTATCTACAAGGAGGACGTCCATTAATCATCTGTGTCCTGTATATATCTGAGAAACAAACTAAGATTATATTTGGAATGAACATTTACTATAATTACAATCTTAGTCTGTACAATTGTGTGCACTTTCAAAACACCAAGTCACATGATAAAGCAACCTGAAAAGAGAAGTGTTAATTGAAACATATGCTCATAAAGCAAGTATGCATCCCTTAGTCAGAAAAAGAAGGGGGGGTCGATCCAGTCCCCCAAGTGGGTGCTGTGGCATTAAGGCCAGACATAGACCTCAGCAAAGGTCAACCTGCTGACCTACCGTTCCAGAATGTACCTCTGTCTCATTTACCCTATTTTCCTTACCCATCATCCTCTGGTGTCCTTCCTTTATGTACCACATTCTCAATTCCCCCGGTATCTTTCAAATAACCTTCAGAACTCTGTTCCCCTTTTGCTCCATCCTTTAACTGTTAACTCAATCCCCTTCCCTTACCTAGCACGCACCTCCTTCCCTTGCCCAAATTGATCAGTTAGCAATTCCTTGCCCATCACACCAAGCCTATTTTTGCCCCCATAACCTTCTGTTGCCCTGGCTTACAATAAGACTGTAGACCACCTTGATTTGCCAGTCAGCCTCTGCCAGATATGACAAGCAGAGGTGGTCGGGATCTTGCTGCTAATTGTGATTATGGGGTCTGGACAATGCAGAGTGAAAGATGGCGAGGGAACGCGGCTTGTTTGTGCTGCCAAGTTGCACTTCTTTGGAAAGTCAGCTGCATATTTCAACTTATGGAAGCATAGAGAGCTTCAAGGTAAATATGCCATGGACCCGGTGGTGGAGAGGGAGCAGGAGCAGTCTATTATATGTATGGTTGTTTTCTAATAAGGTGGAGTATGTTTGTGTTTGAGTGTATTTGTGACAGTATAACGTACAGGTGGAAGAATGTATCTATGTTCATGTGACTTTGCATCTAAATATCTGAATCTGGTGTTGATTTGCATGCGTGTCTTTTGTGGGTCATATAAGAGAAGAGTGTTCTGGACAAGGCAATGGAAATCGGTCACAGACTTAGGGAGTCATTCGGGATTGGGTGAAAACAGTAAAATCATCAATATTTTTGCAAATACCATTGATTTTACGATCCACGCAATTCAGGGTTTGATCAAACACCATTGGTGGTATTCCATGGGATTAAAATGGTGGTATTTAAAATTGACTTTTTGTAGAAAATCACATATTTTTACATCCACCCTAAAAATGAAGGTACAAAAATCCAAACTGGCCTCAAATGTTATAAATCGTTCTTTTTACTGTACAGAATGGAAGCACAGATGCTTCCCTTCAATGGAGTGAAAAACGTTTTTACAAAGGGCCATGTTGAGGGTGTAAAAGGCTGTGCATATCTGATTGCCTCCTCTCACCACTTTACCCATATAATGCATAAAAGGGCCAGAATTGAACCTTGTATGCATAAAGAAAATCTACAGTAGTGATATGAGCCACTACATTATTTATTTTATTGTTTAAGTGCAGACCTAGATTGAGAGCAGCGGCGCACTGTTCAGAGTGTGGGAAGCCCGCATTTGGGCTGGTATCTTTTAACAGACAGTACTGTGAGTTGGGATCTGTGCGTTGGGTGCGTCCACTGGAATTCCTATTTGGGCAGGTGTTGTTGAAACAAATCATGTTTTGAGAGATTTGCAAAATGGAAGAATTGTTGGTGCAAATTAAAGCTTACACTGGGATCACATTCCAAAGGGTTAATGTGTGACAAGAGAAGGATTGTTTGCGGGCCCTCTCTTTGCGGACCAGCTGTGAATGAAGCCTGTTGGTCGATTTGCTGAGCGAGGAGCGTGTGCCACCAGATATTTAGAGCTTAGCCTTCAGTAACGCTGGTGAGCTACTCGTGACTGCTTTGTAGATGATACATGCAGTCTTGAACAGTATCCTGGCGTGGGGATAAAGCCAATGTAATTCACATAGAATGGGGGTGATTCAGTTAACTTTCAATGCACTAATAATAAGACGTGCTGCAGCGTGGTGGACTACTTTTAGGGGGGCCACGTGTGTAGCTGGGAGGCTTGTCAGGAGGGCATTTCCCCCATCAATGTGCAAGAGCAGAAGGGCGTGCACTGCAGTCTGGAAGTCCTGTGGCAGGATGAAGGGTTTGATTTTGTGAAGGGTAGAGATTTGAGCCAGGCTGTTTGGGCCTTCTTGGCTATGTGTTTCTGGAAGGACAGGCTGCCATCAATGGTGAAGCCTAAGGATTTTGCGTCTGAGAGTATTGGATCAAGTCCTTCTAGGTGCATATCATTGAGCCCAAAGTTGTTGTTTTGCAGGCTAGCCCTTGAGGAGGAATTAGATCGTGGATGGGTTTAGGTTGAGGTAGGCAGTCGACATCCAGGATTAGATGGTGGCGAGGTAATTGCATAGACGAATGATGTTCTGCGTGCTATTTACTCTCATGTACAACTATACAAGTATAGTCCACGAATTGGTGGATGGCTATATTGGGATCTTTGAGGAGAGTGCTTAAAGGCTCCATGTAAATGTTAAAATGGATTGATGAGAGAATGGAGCTTTGGGGGACTCCGCAGGAGATCTGGAGTCAGGTAAAACACACCATGTTCATCTGGACGCTGTGATGAATCCGATGGTGTCATCACTTCTTTCCCGGTGGTGACCTCTCCCCATGTTTCCAGGGAACGGTAGCTGCTACCTGATCCTGACCAGCTATATTAGCGAGGATCACAAGGGGGACTAGCAGGGCACCATCGCAAAAGGCATGGTATTCCCCTTACTCTCTTGAGGATACCCTATCCATACCCAATGCCTTAATGGCATATTGCCACACCTTCCCTCATCCACCTAGGAAGAATAATGAAGACTTTTATCAAGATCTGTAAAGACGTCGCATGAAAACACTGTTTAAGACTCTTCCTACAAATCATACAGAGTGGACTTGCCCTTAAAAACAATTAAGAATGCTTACACAGACTTTACCTGTAAAACATTGTGAGGTAGTGAAAGAGAATGAAGTATGGGTGAAGGCAGCACAGAGCACCACAGCAAGGAAAGGATAGGAAGCCGACTGGAGGAGGAGGGACACAGGAGAGTGACTGATGGGTGTTACGGGAATCAGAGATACGCAGGGGGTTGGACAGTGCTTTTCTCTACACTTTCCAGAAAGGGTGAGCTGAGGAGGAAGAGGAGAACGGTTTCATGAGGGTTTATTGAAGGAGTGCTTTGCTGAAGGAGCAAGGAGCCGTGAAGAGGTAAAGCCCTGTTGGCCTGAAGTGGCGAGGAGCTATTGCGAAGTAGATCCCCGTTGGGCTGAATGAGGAATGAGCCGCTGAGAATTAGAGCCCCATTGGGCTGAAGGCAGCCGTAGCTTTAAGGATGACTGAGGGCAGCCAGAGGAGCTTGTTTCACTCCACCTGTTCATTTTCCAAGCAGCCACCTTCAGGGATGAGGCACGGTGATCGGAGGTGCCGGTTGAACTTGCATATTAATCGATTGAGAGCGGAGGGAGGAGCAAGTCCCAAGTGAGACTCCAACACTACTACTGGAGAAGTGCCAGCAGGATTTTCCTAGCCCTCTTATGTTCTTCAATTCACCACACATGTGTCACTTGAATTCCCAGCCCACCCTGCCAGTCACCCAGGGCTGAGTGAGGGAGAAATATTAGCCAGATAGATGAAGGCTGCCGCGGGGAAGCACTACCAAAAACAGCTTGCCTCTTCTCACATTGAACATCTGTGAGAACCTGCTCTCCAACCTTGATTCGAACTGTGAACTCATCTTACTTGATCTCTCCTCTGCCTTTGACACAGTCAACCATGGCATCCTGCTCAACCGTCTCCGTGATAACATGGGATCACTGGTCAGGCCCTGGCATGGCTGACTTCTTTCCTTTCTGACAGACCCTCCCAGGTTCAACTTGGGTCCTTCCTCTCCTCTATCTCTATCTCTTCCTGTGGTGTTCCCCAGGGGTCTAACCTGTCTCCCTGGCTGTTCAACCAATACCTGGCACTTCTTGCACACCATATTGCCATGTTCTGCCCCAACTTTCAGTGCTATGCGGATGACACTCAGCTCCTTTTCAGGCTACCCTCAGCCACCACTTCTCCCTCTTTCATCTCTGACTGTCTGTCTGCTATCCAGGAGTGGTGTGCTGCCAATAATCTCTGCCTTAATGCCAGGAAGACTGAGATTCTCCTAATCGGCACACCCGTTCCCTCCTTTTCTGTCACTCTCTGGCCGGCCTCTCTTGGCCCTCATCCTGCTCCCACTTGTGAGGCTAAAAGCCTCGGGGTCATCTTTGACTCCACACTCTCCTTCTCTCCTCACATCTCTGACGTCTGTAAGAAGTCATACTACCAGCAGCACCTCCTCTGAGGTATTCTTCCTCCCCTCTCCTTCCCCAAGAAGCTCACTGCCTCCAGAGCTCTGGTTCTCTCTAGGCTGGGCAATTGCAACAGTCTCTTTTTAAATCTGCCTGCTTCTACTCTCCGCCCTCTGCAACTCACCCAGAGCAGGACTGTGAGACTTGTCCTTGGCCTCAAACCCTGGGATCATTTATCTCCAAGACTGAAATCTCTGCACTGGCTCCCAGTGGCTGCAAGGATTAAGTTCAAAACCCTCTGCATTGTCCACAAGGCCTTCTGGGGCCTTGGGCCTCAATACCTCCAACTCTCTCTTCCTAAATATCATCCTGCTCAAGCTCTTCGCTCATCCGCCTCCAACTCCCTTGGGGTCAGTCGCTTCTCCAAACAACAAGTTGGTGGTAGATCTCTTTCTTCTGCTGGGGCCTCCCTCTGTAACAGCCTCCCTCCCTCCCTGAAACTTGAGGAGAATTATCTCTGGTTCTGGGAGCACCTCAAAACCTTTCTCTTTCCTTTTGCCTTTTCTCCTCCTCTCCCCTGCTGACCTCCTGGCTGAAACTGAAACTGCACTGGTTACCTGCCCACCCTCTAATGTCGGGCCCAG
The DNA here is from genome assembly GCF_040938575.1 of Ambystoma mexicanum. Taxonomy (NCBI): domain Eukaryota; kingdom Metazoa; phylum Chordata; class Amphibia; order Caudata; family Ambystomatidae; genus Ambystoma; species Ambystoma mexicanum. Next base: position 1,288,118,718 of record NC_090924.1, read on the forward strand.
GTCCCCCCGCCAGTCACACACACCTGCACTGCCTTCCTGGCAACCCCGACAATTGGGACTGTTTTCAGGATCCCTACAGTCCCACTACCAGCACTTGATACCTGATGTCTGCACTTACCCTTGCACTTGCCATCTGCTGGCCGTACTTTACTTACTGTAAATGATTCTATTTTCCCATGTACTTCACTTTCCTCCTTCCCTGTTCCCATGCACTTGCGCGATCTGAATGACACCTGGCCTAGTAGGATCGTTGTCTGTCTCCCCTCTGTTCCCCCTCCCTTGCCTCGTCGCGCCTTGAAACACTTGTGTATAGGCGCGTTATAAATGCCATATCATATCATTATATCCTAAGAGAAGACCAAGAACACGCAAAGGGATAGCAGAGACGTCTGCCATACAAAAATCACGACAGGAGGAAGGGAGTGGGAACTGACCTGAAGCCCGTCACGTTCAGCCCCAAAGGACTGAGGTTTAGAGTATCGATAGAAAAGATAAATACAAGTTTTTAAGAAGGCAATCAAGAGAGTTGGCCTTATTTCCCACACTGCATGTGTGATAAACATCAAGAACGGATTTCCATTACATTAACTGCAAGAATACAAGAACGAGGAAGATGAGCTGAGTAATGCAGAACAAAGACAACCAGCTGTCTGAGGCAGGGGCATTGCTAGGGGGTGGCTAAGGGGGCTTTAGCCCCTGATCTTTTGGTTGTAGCCCCGGATACAATCTCAGGAGCTACAGCCAAAAGACTAGCTAGCCCCCAGTCCCAACAGTTGTGACATCAGCTTAGCCCCGGGTCTTTTCCAGACCTAGCAACTCCCCTGGTCTGAGCTATGCTGCTAGAGGGAGAAAGCTGCTTCTCTTGGTATGGACTGAGAGACCGTGGGGCTGCAGAGCGTGCCTTGGGGCCAACTGGCTCACGGAAGAAGACAAAGGGAAGCTGACAGAGAGAGAGAACATGCTGCAGGAACACCTGGGTGTTTCCGGTGTTGAGAGGCAGCATTTGCCTTATTGAAGCCCAGCACGAAACAGAAGAGCACAGCAGGAACCACAGGTAGAAGAGAAGCCAAGAAAGAAAGGGGGCAAGGTGGGAAGAAATGCTGAACGACCGCTACCGGCTTGCGGCGACAGAAAACACTGGGGCGTATTGGCAGCTATGTCAAATGCGAATAACTGTAAAGGAAGCAAATGAAGTACTTAAAAGAAAGAAGCTTTGAGCATTTCTTTAAGAGGGAAAACAGAACAAAAGCAAGAGACTTTCAAGGGTGTAATGCAATACACATAATACAAACGTCCTGGCAGGATAATCTACCAGGCAGAAACAGTATCAGATAAAGCCAACATAAGAGAATACCAATATTGGAAGTGAGTCCACATGGGAAAAGCCCTGGAATAAGAGTACACCAGGAAAATTGAAGCTGCAAAGAAAATACACTTTTAAGAAAGTTCTGGCAGGAGAATATGCCAGGCAGTTGCAAGTGTGTGTCTTTTGAGAAAGCCTTGGCAGGAGAGTATACCAGGAAATTGAAAATATGTGCATTTAAGAAAGCCCTGACAGGAGAGTATAGCAGCAGTTGCAAGTGTGTGACTATAAGAAAACCCTGAAAGTTTATGAGGCAGTTGCAAGTATGTTCATTTAAGAAAGCCCTGGCAGGACAGTATGCAAGGCACTGGCAAGTGTGTTCAGATAAGAAGGCCCTGGTAGGGAAGCACACCTGGAAAGGACAAACTGAAGAGTGTTTGAGAAACACATTACTTAAAGGGGTCCTGAGGAGGATATATCAGGAGTAGCAAAAAGGCTGTGTGAAACCAAGGAGAAGAGGCGTGAACACCTGGCAAAGGAGTACCCCAGGTATCCTACCAGGATACAAACCCACAGCCTCTATGCTTTGTGCACTAGTTGTATTGTTGATTAAGAAAGAGGAATGACAAACCTAGCAGGAAAGTACCCAGATACAGACTTACATCCAAGTTGTTTTGTTTACCAGTTGTGTGGTGGATAAAGAGAAGAGAAGTGAAAACCTGGCAGGAGAGTACACTAGGTATCCTAACAAGATAAAGACAAAGATCCAAGTTGCTTTGTGTCTCAGTTGTGTTGTGAATCAGGAGAAACTCAAGGATCTGATATATTTGAACATACAACAGAGGGAAGAGAAATCCAGGGGAAGGGAACCACTTTTGGAACAAGGAGCTCTATCCTTCCGGACCTTTGTGTTGGAGTTACGCAGTCTACTTTTTGAACATTTATAAGTCATTTAAGGCCAAAGACATTACTCTTTTCACCTTAGAGTTCATTTTGTTAGAATGTGAGGGCCATAATAGTACTTTGGACACAGGATGTTTTACTTTGGACATTCTGACATCCGACAGACCCTTCCTTTTGTTTGAGGTAGGGAACACCTCTTAGTGCAGGGACAGAGAGGCATTTTCTAAACCCCTTTTCTTTTGGTAATAAAGGTTTATGGCCAAAACCAGACATTTCTTTGTCTGTGTCCCATTCCTGGCTCTTCACAACGCCCTGGTATCTGCCCGAGAGGTAGGAGGTAAACCAGTTCAGGACAGTGCCAGAAAATCCCCTCCTGTCGGCAAGGAGATTGGAGTATGCAGTGGTCAATGGTGTCGAATGCGGCTGGCAGGTCAAGGAGAATGAGGAGGCATGAGTCTTTCTTATCCTGAATGGTGGCTGTCTCAATGCTACTGTGGGTAAGGCATCAAGCTCAGAGGTAGACGCAGACACAAGGATACAAGTTTCGAAAACCTTTATTTATAAAAATGGGGTTGGAAGAATGCCTTACTTGCCCTATTTCTAAAAGGGGATTAGTCGCAACCATGATTGTAAAGAAGAAAGAAAAGTCCAAAAGTCTCTCTGTCAAAAGTAAAGAATATGTCTGTGTCAAACCTATGCTTGCCCTCACATTCTAATTTAACAATGTGTAGGGTATTGGATAAAATATATAGGTGTCTCAAAAGAATATCAGTATGGTCATGGAGTTTCTTCTCAACTCCCTTCCCCAAGCTTAAGTCACTTATCGAACTTTAAAAGTTCTGTTCTTTCCAAACAGCTCACAAAAAGGCAGTTAAATTGTTTTCTTATTCGGCACAGTTCATGTACTGGTTTCAGGCTTCCCTTGCCTGATTCAATGTTCTCTAGCATAACACAGGGCTGCTTTAACAATGTTTTCTTTCTCATGCTACCCTCGCCTGATTCAATGCTTTCTAGCATAGCACAGTTCTACTTTAACAATCCTGTGTTGATCTTTCCGGCTTTCCTCATCGGAGCTTAGACCCTCTTTACTTTCAACTCTTTAGTATTTTTCATCACAACATTTCATCATCTTGACACACAGGGTTACCTTCCCCAATCTTCCTGCCTTCCTCATGCGGTTTATGTTGAAGACCTTTGTAATGGCACAGCTTTACTTACTTCCATGCCTGACCACTCCAACACTGTTGCATTCTGGTTATCGTATGCCTTATACTCTGTTAGTCTTTCCTCAAACGTGCCTTCTAGCATGACAAAAAGTTCCACTTCTTTGTCTCCATCTCAAACGTGCTCCTTAGCCCCCTGACAAGTTGTTCTTCTTGTCAATTCACTTAATCATTCTGTTCCGTTTCATCCGATACCCACCGGGATCTTGCTTCACATAATATTTTCTTCCTTAGCTTTTCCCATCAGCTTTCACTTCCATTAACTTTATTCAACTCGCTTTTCAATGCAGTGATACTTTGTTTAACGTTCCCATTTCACAGAGACTTTCGACATGCGGTATCCCACAGGACGACTCTGTTACTTTGTTTCATCACAGTACAAAACAATCAAAGCTTCTTTCAACGTGTCTCGCTTCTTAGGTGTAACCTTGCTTGCAACATTGGCTGTCATTCGTGTTGTTACAAACTGGGCTCTCTCATCACTTTGAACTCACTGGCTGTACTTTAAAAAAAGCGTCCTTCACAATTCTTTCATCCAAGGTCAGGGTCTCTCCCCTCCTGCCCCTCAGACCTTCCTGGTGGCTTGGCTGTCCCAGGGAAACAAGCGATCTCTTGGCACAACGTTCAGAAAGAGAAACCAGTTTCTCTGCTTCCTTTGAGGAACCCTTTTGGCTCCTTGGAGACACGGTCCCCTCGCCACGCTCTCTCCTGCTTCAACCTACAGATCTCCAAGCATCTTGGCACCCCATTCTCTCAAGCCTCATTCTCATTACCCTCTGCTCAGCTGCTCATCATCTTGCATGCTCTCCTTCTCGAACTCGCCTTTGCCTTCCTGACTTTCCGTGCTCCCTTTGTGAATCTGGGTTCCATCTTTTATACTTAGTTTGGTTCCCAATCGTATTCAGGTGTTTGTGATCGTAGCGAAGTGCCTGACCTCCTCTTCCTCATTAGAGGGACATTCATAGAAAGGGAAAAGTCCTTTTGAGTGTAGGTGTTCCATTGTAGAATTACTAAAGGCTCCAATGAGCCTAGTTCCTGATTGGGTGAAACCTGCAGAAAAAGATAGCCAGCCCGGACCGATGGCCAGGACAAATGGCCTCTTCAGGCCTCTGCCGATACAAGTGAGGAGAATTACCCCTTAGCGCCCCACAGCCCACAACAAGCAGTGCTTCAACACTGGCACAATGAGGTGCTCAGGAGCATTAAGATGGCCGCCACCAAGTTTGACGTTATGGATTACAACCTCTTACTAGCCTAGTTCCTGATTGGGTGAAACCTGCAGAAAAAGATAGGACGGCCAACAGCTGGGAGGTTCAACTGGCCCGTACCGAAGGCTAGGACAAAAGGCCTCTTTCATGTCTCTGCCGGTCTCTGCCAACCCCGTGAGCTGCAGGATGCCCTGCCGTGCCTCCAACCTCCTGATATTCCAACAAACACCAAAGGTAAGCCTGCTGACAGGCATGCAACTACCTATCACTGCAGTTAAATGTGTTTACAGAACCTGTTTGCCCACAACCCGTGCCCACCTCCCCACCTCAAACCCCTACAGACATCTCCCCATGGCTTTTCTCAGCTCTGCTCGGCCACCAAAGCAACGCTGTGTTACCAGACGCCAGCTCCCTAGCAGATCAACTGTTCTCTCTGCAGCAACCTAAGTCGGTATTTCACTCCGAGATTGCGCATTCACGATGAGCACCTGCTATCACCCCAACGAAGCCACATCAACCCGACCCACTGTCCACGATGCACCTGGTGCCAACAAGCCTAGAGATACTAGGTAATCCTCTCTGGAGCACTTCTTGCTCCACAACACACCTAGCTGGTACAGCCAGTAGGCATATCACTCCTTCCGGGACATCATAACCCCCCACTGCACACTCAGGTGCTGGCACCCCACTCCTCCAGTGACCACTACAAAGGACCTCAGCACCCTGCTCCCAGCCTCTACCCTGGACAGACATTCGAGACTTAGTCTCAGGACAAGTAGGATACCCCTGCTATCCAGCCCCATCTGCACCAGTCTAAGAAACGCCAAACATCGGGAGCATACTGACGCTACCAATGTTAAGCGTCCCAAAGCCAATCCTCTCTCTGTAGCATACCACACAACTAGAGCCAGGGGAGTGGCAACCACCCCAAGGCTGCTCTATCCCAGACAGGAACCACAATCCTCACCAACCGACCCCATCCTCAGGCCAATACAGCTAAGAAACCATCCACCAGCCTGCTCACCAAACATTCCCGAACCCTCACACCCCTTAACCCCAACAAGGCAGCCGCCTCGACCTCCATCCATCCTCCCCTTAGAGGTGACCTTAAAAAAGCCAGATCAATCCGAGCACATGCACTGGACATAAATGACCTCATATCGGCACATTACCTGAACCTGCTAGCCATCTCGTAATCCTGGCTACACCCAGCTTCCGGACCTTCTTTGTCCCCTGCCATGCCGTAGGGCTACTCCATCCCAAGGAAAGACAGACTGGATTCCTGAGGAGGAGGGGTCACCTTTATCTTTAAAGACCACCTCCTAATCAGACAAATACTCCAATAGAGGCAAATTGCGAATTGTTCTCGGTCGAACTATCTACCTCCCACAGTGACTACACCAATATCCATGCAATCAACTGCCCTCCAGGCCCATTGGCATCCTTCGAGGAAGAGCTCCTATACACATTAGGGGACAATATCAAGCCAACCACCAGAACCATCCTACTGGGAGACATAAACCTCAGCTTTAATGACCCTGAGGACCACAATGCCACTTCCTTGGCTAACGCCCTCTCTGCTCTTGGCTTCAGTCATCGTGTAACATTCCCTACGCACATTAACGGCCGTGCACTAGATTGAATTGCAGACCTCAACAGTAAAATTTGCATTAAAGCCAATGCATCCTGCCCCTGGTCCGACCACCACAACGTGACCTTCCCCTTCCTGCCCACTAAGCAGTCACCACCCACTCTCGCTACTCTCCCATCTACTTGCTCTCGGAGTTCACGTAAAATGACCAAAGATAACACCATGCCCCAGCTCTCACCACCCCAGACCGAATCACTTCACTCAAATAACCCCACTGTCCTAGCTGATCTGTTCTTGCCCAGAGCTTTGCCCGTGGTTATGATTAATTCAAAACCTTCCAGCCATCACCTTTCTGTTTTGCCAAAGTCACCCCGAGTTGGACGGGTATGCCCAGACGTGGGTCCCGAGTCTGCCGGGCCTAGAGACCCAAGCTACTCCTCACTGATGACGCCCAACAAGGCTGAAACATGTCTGGGGATGCTTGTGGTCTCGTGCAGAAGGGATGTGACCTAGCAGTTTGGGCGGACTGCCCCTTTTGGGGTGGGGCCAAGCCTGTTTTGCATATGGTCTTTCCCCTTCTGTAATGGCTTGGCAGGCGAAGAACGATGGTCTGGAGGGTTGCCCCGAGCAATGCCAGTGGTTAAGATTCAGTCTAGACCTTCCAGCCATCACCTCTTTGTTTTTGCTTTGTCACCCCGAGTGGGACGGGTATGCCCAGACGTGGATCCTGTGCCTGCTGGGCCTAGAGACCCAAGCTACTCCTCACTGATGAGCCCTAACAAGGGTGAAACATGTTTGGGGATGCTTGTGGTCTCGTACAGAAGGGATGTGACCTAGCAGTTCGGGCGGACTGCCCCTTTTGGGGTGGGTTTCAAGCCTGTTTTGCATATGGTCTTTACCCTTCTGTAATGACTTGGCAGGCGAAGAACGATGGTCTGGAGGGTTGCCCCGAGCAATGCCAGTGGTTAAGATTCAGTCTAGACCTTCCAGCCATCACCTCTTTGTTTTTGCTTTGTCACCCCGAGTGGGACGGGTATGCCCAGACGTGGGTCCCGTGCCTGCTGGGCCTAGAGACCCAAGCTACTCCTCACTGATGAGCCCCAACAAGGGTGAAACATGTTTGGGGATGCTTGTGGTCTCGTACAGAAGGGATGTGACCTAGCAGTTCGGGCGGACTGCCCCTTTTGGGATGGGGCCAAGCCTGTTTTGCATATGGTCTTTCCCCTTCTGTAATGGCTTGGCAGGCGAAGAACGATGGTCTGGAGGGTTGCCCCGAGCAATGCCAGTGGTTAAGATTCAGTCTAGACCTTCCAGCCATCACCTCTTTGTTTTTGCTTTGTCACCCCGAGTGGGACGGGTATGCCCAGACGTGTGTCCCGTGCCTGCTGGGCCTAGAGACCCAAGCTACTCCTCACTGATGAGCCCCAACAAGGGTGAAACATGTTTGGGGATGCTTGTGGTCTCGTACAGAAGGGATGTGACCTAGCAGTTCGGGCGGACTGCCCCTTTTGGGGTGGGGCCAAGCCTGTTTTGCATATGGTCTTTCCCCTTCTGTAATGGCTTGGCAGGCGAAGAATGATGGTCTGGAGGGTTGCCCCGAGCAATGCCAGTGGTTAAGATTCAGTCTAGACCTTCCAGCCATCACCTCTTTGTTTTTGCTTTGTCACCCCGAGTGGGACGGGTATGCCCAGACGTGGGTCCCGTGCCTGCTGGGCCTAGAGACCTAAGATACTCCTCACTGATGAGCCCCAACAAGGGTGAAACATGTTTGGGGATGCTTGTGGTCTCGTACAGAAGGGATGTTACCTAGCAGTTCGGGCGGACTGCCCCTTTTGGGGTGGGGCCAAGCCTGTTTTGCATATGGTCTTTCCCCTTCTGTAATGGCTTGGCAGGTGAAAAACGATGGTCTGGAGGGTTGCCCCGAGCAATGCCAGTGGTTAAGATTCAGTCTAGACCTTCCAGCCATCACCTCTTTGTTTTTGCTTTGTCACCCCGAGTGGGACGGGTATGCCCAGACGTGGGTCCCGTGCCTGCTGGGCCTAGAGACCCAAGCTATTCCTCACTGATGAGCCCCAACAAGGGTGAAACATATTTGGGGATGCTTGTGGTCTCGTACAGAAGGGATGTGACCTAGCAGTTCGGGCGGACTGCCCCTTTTGGGGTGGGGCCAAGCCTGTTTTGCATATGGTCTTTCCCCTTCTGTAATGGCTTGGCAGGCGAAGAACGATGGTCTGGAGGGTTGCCCCGAGCAATGCCAGTGGTTAAGATTCAGTCTAGACCTTCCAGCCATCACCTCTTTGTTTTTGATATATGCACAGTCACCACCATCAAAGAGTGTGCAGAGGCCTTTGTCTCTTTTATCGCTAGGTTCATAAACGCCTCATTTGAATCCTGCCTTGTCCCTCTAAGTCTAAAACAAGTCTTGGTCCTCCCACTACTAATAAAGCCTACACCAGACCTCAACGAGCCTACTAATCATCATCCGATAACGACAGTGCCCTTCCTCTTAAAAATTCTGGGCAGAGCCGCATATAACCAAATGCAGTACTTCCTGGAATCCAATCACATCCTAGGTACGCGCCAATCTAGTTTCCGTCCAGGATACGAGACAGGGTCAGCTTTGCTCGACCTAAAAAACCAGCTGGAAATTCTCAAAGACCAAGGCAAGCTTGACTTGCTCCTCTTGCTAGACCTCTTGAAGTGAGGGTCCCAGGAATGCCCCCTTTCATCCCCATGAACATGATGGCCCAAAGAGTGAAGAACGCACAAAGCCACTCGTTATTCGGGCAACCACCAGGCGCACCAGTGACTAACACATATGCAGAGAGGTATGCCCTCAGACACCATTCCAAACGTATCCAGTAAATGTCTTTATGGATACAGGTGCCTCAACAGTGGTTGTAGACCCAAATACCATGATAAATGACATTGACTGGAAAAGCAGAGAAACCACAGTGCTAACGTAACTAGTGACACCACGACATAACCGCGTTAGTTATGAAGTACACTCGCAACCATACACAGCTTTACACAAACACACACTCGTATTCGCGAAGTACATGCTTACATAGGTCTGTAGATAGAGAACAGATACATATACATACATTCAAATCTTTTATTATCTTCTCATCAGTCAAGTGCAGAAACGCTGAACGCAAGGCAACAAAGAAATACTGAGCAAGCTTGCAGATGCTTATGCAACTAACCCTATGGAGCTACAGGAGTACATAAGCAGCCTGGTAGGATCAAGTATGACTAACCTATAGGAAACATACTACACTTATACGTGTGTGGAAATCATATTATAAGTCTAATGAAAATCACATACGGCCTCAAGTCACTGGACAAGGGACGAAGGGGAACAGAACCAGGCTGCACAGAGCAGGAAGGCCATAGCTCACAGCCAGGTTGAGAGATAAACAGCACATTCCAAACTTGAGGCAACAAGGAGCCACCTGCAAAAAACAGAATAAATCCTCATAATTGCAGACGAGAAGAGCTCTATTTTGTGGCCCTCAACCATGCAATGCAGTTGAGCTAGACAATGGGTATTCTTCCGCAATGGGAAGATGAACCTTCTCAACCATCCAGATGAGAAGCGACACACAGACAAGTTAACAATGTTGCAACAAGGGGAGCACTCTCATAGGCATAAGTGGTATAGCTAACAGATACATTGGGAACACATAGTCATTTCACATCAGCTTGAAGAGATGCACAGAGGGCTGAGAACCAAACTGGATCCCAGGCCTGACGAGACTGGTTCAAGCCAATCAGGGGACAGAAATCCAGGGGTGGATGGCAGGGGGTAAGGGCCAATGGTAATCCTGCGACCCTGCAACAATGTAAAAGATAGTTTCATGGGGTAGGGGCAAATCGGCCACCTGTCATGGAAGGTCCAACAGAGGAAGTTGAATATAGGCTATACATACTACCTACCACGGCGAGCACCCAATTAAAGCTGGTGATACGTTTTTAGGGAGGGCCCAGGTGAGGATGCCATTCTGTATCAAAACCGGGTAACATGCTTGTTGAGTTGGAGAATCTGGAGATCTTTCTAAATGTCCTGTATGATCCCTATAAGTTTTTGTAATAAACGACAGTTCTAACTTGCTCTTGGCTGAGTCCTCTGTCTGTTCTGTGGAAAGGGTTGTTGGGTCTTGAACGGTTGAGCAATCCCCAGACCTCTGGCGTACCGTGACCTCTCCAACTTTCTCTGCGGCCTTTGACCTGGTTAATCATCAAATACTCTGCCACCACCTTTAGGCTTCCACAAACATCTCCCCTGAAGCTACCGCCTGGGTCTTCTCCTTCCTCAAAGGTAGAACCATGAAAGTATTCTCAGAAACGGCTTGAACGCAGGTTACCACCATAGGCTATGGTGTGCCACAAGGATCGTGTGTCTCCGCCACATTATACAATGTTTTCACAAAACCCCTCTCCGACTTCCTGGACTCTATCAGCATATCCTACACTATGCCGATGATACTCAGATTCTCCTCCCACTCTCAGGCATTTATGAGGATGACACCTTCACCCTTAATAAATCCTACATAACAATCCAGGCATGGTTGGCCATGAACCATCTCTGCCTAAATGACAACAAAACTGAGCTCCTGGTCACAGGCCCTCCTGCCATGTTAAAAAAGCTGGAAGCCCAATACTTGTCCTTCAACATTGATGGCCTAATCATCCCTGTCTTCTCCTGTGTGAAGCCCCTGGGTGTCAAACTTTTTTTTTTTTATTTCTTTATTGGTTTTAACAACATAAAACAAAAAACCATTATAATTTAACAAATGGTATGCTTATCAAAAATAAAGTCCCAACTCTTATCCTCCCTCCCCTCCCACTCCCTAGACCACAGTTAATTCCCAGTTCTTCTCGAGTCTGTGCCCTGGTCTGGCCCGTCCTCACTGCCTGAGCCGCTATCTGCTGTCCTGGGATGGAGCAGGGGCACTGTTAGCGCTACCCAACGGTGCAGTTCCTCGCTGGAGTCCAGCAGCCTCTGCACTTGAATTGCAGTTTCCCATGCTGCAGTTTCAGCAGTGATCCACTTCGTAAGATCCCCCACCACAGAGTCTCGCTCAGGCCTCTGGGGCTTTTCCATCCCATGGCTATGCGTCTTTTTGCCGTTATATATATGAGGTCTCTGAGCTCCCTGGGTGTCAAACTTAATGCCACCCTGTCACTAACAAGACAGGTGAATTCAGTTGCATCATCGGCTACCTTTTCGAATAAGCTAATCAATGCTGCCAGGCAATTCCGCACCCCGACAAGCTGTCTGACCATTGCGCGAGTCACAACCGGATATCATCTTCAAAACTCTCCCATTGCACACCGGTGCCTATCTCAAACAGCCCCCACCTACCTGGCACAATGAATCACAAAAGTAACTTAGTCCAGACCGGTGAGGCCAGCCTATGCACACTGCCTTGCCAAACCGAAATACAAACTGATCAGAGGAGGAGGTGCTTGCTTCCCTACGATGGCAGAAAATCGCTGGAACTCTCTCTCACCTGCCTTGAGAGCAGAGAATTCCTACTTAGCTTTCTGCAAAGCTCTAAAAACGTGGCTGTTCACCTAAACAACAATAAATCTGGGCTGTCTGCCCATACAAACATTACCTGTCCACAGAACCTTCTGAGCTGATCATATGTATTTATCATGTGTCCTCATATGTCATCTTTTTTCCCTATTCCCCCACAACAAGTGTAATTGGTTGCAACAGCGCCTTGATGCTTTAGGGCTTAGGTGCTTTACGAATGTAAAAATAAAATAAAATAAAAAATAAGAGAGGAGGAGCATTGAGGGTTCTGCAGAAACCAGAGATCTGTCTGACAGTAGGGTAAGGGGATGTTGGGTAGGGGGCAATTTGAAAGGGGGGATACCATGTCTCACCCTCAGGTAATCCCTCCTCAATCCCAAGGGACCTCCTCAAACCCAGTTGAACATCCCTTGCTAGTCCGCCCCCAGGGTCGGGATCCAAAAGCGATGGCCCTCCCCAAGCCACCTGTTTGGAAGATTCCCCGGGAGTGGGAAGGGAAAACCCCTTACGATTTTCGACACTACACATGGGCTGGAATCCTGACTGGTAGTCATGTAGAATGTGAACTTGTTCAATTTTGGCGAGTAGTTGTGTAGTAACTACTTTTCCAAGATTTAGCCAATAAACGTGAAGTTAATAATGGGCGGTATTTGGCCAGGTCTGGATCTAGAGTTGTCTTTTTCATGAGACAAGTCTTGCGTGTGTCCGGGAATGACTGTTCGGGGAGGGAGGCATTAGTGATTCCTAGGAGCATGTTGAGCGACGGGGACGTCAATTATTAATGATGGAGGCTGGAATTATCTAGTCAGAGTAAGAAGTAGGATTGAGAGCTAATCGTACAATGCTTCACAAAGAGGGGTTTGTTCCTTTGCTTTGCTCCTTTTAGAGGCGTGTGCAATTGTGGCGGTCTAGTAAGCAGCTTTTGCCTCTGTAATCAGTAACCTCTGGTTGGGGCAGAGAGATTTGAGGTTGGTAAGGTTACCAGTGTTATGGTTTTTGTGCCACCATTTCTCTAGGGCTCTGATTGAACTTGTGTTGGAGGCAAGCTCAGGAGTGTACCAAGGGACAGATGGTTTGGTCTTGGCCCGGATGGATTTTTGGGGGGCATGGTGTCCACCAGTTTCATAGCAGAGTTGTTAAATAATTTGCGTGTAGCTCATTGACCAGGAAGGGTTTGAATGAGTGGCACTGAGTGAGGGAACGTATAGGCTGACCTTTGTGGGCCGTAGTCATGTGGGTGACCAAGGGTGGGTTGCCGGTGTGGTCAGACCAGTAAAGTGAGGTTGGGTCTGCGCATGTGATGAGGGGGGATTGAGTACCAGGTGGTGGGTAAAGTTATCAATTGTTATTATAATATGTGAAGACTAAGTCGAGGGTGTTGTCTTTGTTGCTTTAGGGGAAAGGGGCACATTTTGCTTAAGCTCATGGAACTCGTCAGTGCAAAAAGTGTGCTTAGAGTGTGGTGGTCGGCTTGTGACTCTGGGACATTAAAATCTCTAAGAAAGACATTATTAGAGTGTGCTAATTTGGCAGAGTAGAGTAAGTGTGATATGTCTGCAATGAAAGTGTCACTCCTGTGAGGTGGTCGTTAGATAAAGTGGAAGGTGATGGATTCCTTGTGCGATAAAGGGAACTGGCAGGCAAGTGATTCAAAAGAACTTATTCTGGGAGGGGGAATGATGGAGCATTCCCAATTACTTCTGTGGATGATTGCCTCTCTGTACAATCAATTTCTCCCTTCAAATTGATCCTGAAAATGGCTGGAAAAAAATGTTAAAAACACTTTTTATATTACAGCCATCTGAGGTGGTATTTCTGAAATAGCACTGTAGGTATTCCAGAAATATCCCCTCTGCTGGTAGTAAATTTTGAGTAGAACGGATTTTCAGACATACCACTGGCAGAGCCGGTAACTTTCTTCAGCTGTATTAAAAAACCCACACAACTCTGTATGACACCCTTAGTTTGTAAACTTCTAATAATGAATACCTGCATATTACTTCTTTCTATGTGTGTCTTTCAACTGTGTCCAAAAGTAAGTACCACAAATAGTCCAATAGCCCTTTGTATAAACACTATATAAGTTACATCAATAGATGCATTCAGGGTGCTATTTAGCTCTTTTTGTATGAACTTACCTGTCCGTGCCCAGTTGGCCCTCATCTTCGCCAGGGCAGGAGCCCATTGCCACCCCCCAGCTGCAGGAGCAGCTCTAACACAGAGACGCGGCCTTCCCCGCTGCAGGAGCAGCTATTATCGTGATCCTTCTAACGCCGGAGCTGCGTGAACCCCGCTGCAGTAGCAGCCTCACCCATGACCTAGCTGCAGAGCCCCCAGCCTGCAATCCTGTGTTTCCCCCATCTCCCAATAGCCACCACCACCTCAGCGGCCACGAGGACTGGCCAGAATCTGGCATGAGCGCATTACCCTGCATCAAGATGGCTGCCGCACACCGAGATCCTTTTGTTGCTGTGGTTGCCTAGCAACGTGTTGCAGGCGGGCCGTTTAGCCAATAGAGGCTAACCGGAGGCAGAAGCTGGCCTCCCATTACTAAGGCCTACCTTCTAAGGCCCTTCACCTGTCCGTGCCGGTCATTGCCTGCAGGGCCGAGGGGCCAGTCACGCTGATCGACCGTCCTCCACCTTGCTACAGTCCACGGTAAGACACTCGTTCGACTACTTTGTGCCTAATCCTACAGCCCCATCCGACTCTCACCCTACTGGCTAACTACCAATAACACCTACTAAAAAGACACATGTGCTGCATTTGTACTTTGCCACGCATAAGCGCCTACATATGAGGCAACTAACAGTAATTCACCCTATGCGTGTCTACCTCTTACATTGTATACTCTGAGAGAATGTCATGACTTCCTGAACATGGCATACCGACCTCCTTGTTTATGCTGATAGGTCTCAGCGACATACCTACAACATGCTGCCACACCTTACAAGCCTGCATATACTACTGCTAGCCGTGTCCACTATGCCTGAACTTAAGTGCATATTAAATTGAATAAGTATATTCATGTACTGCATAGCTGCTGCATATGCTCCATACTATTGATACTTATCTGCCTAGTACACTCATACTCTGCGTTACTACGTGGTGTCCAGCTTAATTCATGCGTAACTTGTTTCAGTATTTATAGTTTATGAATGCACTGCTTCTACATAGGGGCAGTCACTTCTATGTAGTGTCCTACCCGCTCATCGTTGCCCACCTTACTGCGGTTGGATTTAGCAGTTCACTTCTGAAATTGGCAAACTGCATTATGTACTATCTCTCACTCCTACAACGCTAACCTTTGCTAAGCCTTGCCACTGGCTATTGTGCATACCTACATAGGCTGCCTCCTCACCCATGTGTAACACTACAGTACCCACATTACTACTGCCAAGTAGGTACTATGATCTGAAATTTACCAACACGATGGATATTGAAACTAGGCATAGCACAAAAGTGATTTCTGCCGTTTACTGCTGGAACTGCAACTAACTGATAGTATAGGGAAATCTTGCCCATACTGCATAAACTGAAACTAGATATAGTACGAAAGTGATCTCTGCCCTTAATGCTGGAACGGCATCCAGCCTATAGCACAAAGTTATTGCTGCCCAAACCAAGACAATTGAAACCTACCCATACTACGGAAAGTGAACTCTGCCGCACTTGAAGCCAGCCTTCCCACAAGAAATTAAACTACCCACCATAACCAACTAATCCTGTCTAATATGAGTAAAGATCAGAAGACCCAGACCTGCCTACTCACACTTAGTCTCCTCGCCATCATGGCCCTTGCTACTACCCTAGCATGCCCACCCAAGGACAGAAACATGAGACTTAGGTCAAGACTGCCCTGTCTCTATGAACCAAAAAGAAACAACACAAACAGCTCTACCAAAAACAATACTACCCAACCCAATGATCCTCTGACTAATACGAGCACAGACAACCAAATTAAACACCCTCAACTCTGTTCATACTTGCACTACCACAAAGAATCTTATGAGCCAGAATACACCCTTAACCAAACCTCCCCCCAAACCTAACAACACCTTAACGCTATCCGGTTCGCTCATCAACGCCAGATCAATGGTAGCCCACGCTAACGAAATAGCTGACATCCTAAACAACGAAAATCTGGACTTGCTTGCCATAACTGAGACCTGGCTTCATGAAGCAGCAGGACCAACCCTTATGATAGCGGTACCTGATAGCCATCAGATACTTAGAGCAGATAGGCCCAATGCCAGAGGGGGTGGCCTAACCATCATCTCCAAAACAACTGTTCCCATTAGACTAGCCACCTCACCATCTTGCTCATCCTGTGAAATACTCACAGCCAAACTGCTGTTATCCAATAACCGCCCACTAACTATCCACCTGGTATACAGGCCCCCGGGACCACTAGGAACTTTCGAAGATGACCTAACTAATCTCATAGCCAATAATACAAGAGACCACTCACAAACTTTGCTGATGGGTGACTTCAATCTTGGCTTTAATGATATTGACAACAAACATGCCCAATCAAAAGCAGCCCTACTAAAAGACCACGGACTCATCCATAAAGTCCTCTCTCCTACCCACATTAAAAGTAGGACTCTCGATTGGTTATCCGATCTAAACTGTAATATCGCCATTACTGATATTGTCCCGCAACTATGGAGAGATCACTACTTAATCACCTTCTCCGCCACACTAGATCTCCTCAGCCCTAAAGCTCTTAGCATAGCACCTCCACTCCCAACCAGAAGCAACAAGGATATTAACGGGAAAAGCTAATCCCCCTCCTTCTTCCCTCCATTAACGGACTCGAAAGTAATGCCGATCCCAACACGTTAGTAAATGCATTTAACAATGCCATGACTAATGCCTTGGACATCATCGCACCTGTTAAATTGCGCGAAGGAAGACAGGAATCACATCTGAATGCCTGGTTCACGCCCCAACTCAAAGATCTGAGATTACAAAAAAGAAAGCTCCAATCTATCTGGCGCAGCTCTCCTACTGACGATAACAAAGACAAATTAACCGACCTATCCAAACTCTACAAAAAAGAAATAATCAACACTAAAAAGAATATATTCAACGACAATCGCAAAGGCCAAATCCAACACCAAAGAACTCTTCTCCATCCTTCGCGAAATGGAATCCCCAATCCAACCGATAGACAATGTCCCAACGGACAAGATATGGTGCACCAACATACAAAACGCTCTATCGAATAAAATCTCCTCTCTCCAACTCAAAATAGCTAACAAAAAGGCCATAATGCCCTCCACTGATCAGCAACTATCACAACTCGCGGAAACCAGAACAACCCCGCCTTTCAGTTTCAAGACTATCTCCATTATTGATACAGAAAAAGTCATACTGTCCCTCAATCCCTCAAATTGCAAGGGAGAGAGCTGCCCAGCGCAAATATTAAAGGATGCAGCCAGGGACTTAGCCCCCTTTATCTCAAAGCTCATGAATTCCTCCTTCAAAACAAATACAGTACCTACTAATCTGAAAGAATCCTGGGTCCTCTCCCTGCTTAAAAAACAAACTTTATACCCCACCATCCCAACCAACTACAGACCCATCACTACTGTGCCTTTCCTACTCAAAATCATCAACAGAGTTGCATACCTACAAATTCAGGACTATCTAGAAGTCAATCACCTGCTAGGCTCATGGCAATCTGGCTTCCGCCCCCTTCATGGCACTGAAAAAGCCCTGTTAGACCTCAAGACACAAATCGAGGAGCTGAAGGATAACGGAAAAACAGCTATGCTACTCCACTGGACCTATTGGCAGCCATGCTACTCCACTGGACCTATTGGCAGCTTTTGACCTGGTGGATCATGCAGTCTTATGCAACCATCTCAGGCTTGCTGCTAACTTCTCAGAGGCGGCTATAGCCTGGGTCCAATCCTTTCTAGCTAACCGCACGAGGAGAGTCTTCTCCCCATCAGCTTCTGCCAATCCTATCCAAATATCTTGCGGAGTTCCACTGGGTCCTGTGTCTCTCCCACTATGTATAACATTTTTACCAAGCCACTGTTCGATAAGTTGGACAGACGGGGTGTTACCTACACTTACTATGCAGATGACACCCAGATCCTCATACCCCTTTCGGGCAACTTTGAAGTGGACTCTGCCTTGGTAAACAAGATATACATCCTCATTTAGGCATGGATGGCATCACATGGCCTCTGCCTAAATGACGATAAAACCGAGTTACTGATCCTAGGATCTGAAGCCAATCTTAAAAAACGAAGTCCAAACTACGCATCCTTCAACATTGATAAAAATATTATCAAGGTGATCCTGTGGTTAAAACCTTAGGATTCTACCTGGACTCCTCCCTCACCTTTAAGAAGCAAGTCAACTCTCTTGCTTCCACAACAGCCTATACGTGCAAACTTATCCGAGCCTCTAGACCGTTTCTCTCTAGAACTAGCTGTATTAACCTGGCCAATGCTCTCATAATGTCCAGATTAGATTATTGCAATGCCTTGTACTCAGGAGTGTTAAGATGGATTTTTGAACTCTGTCCTGGAGGGGCAGAGGTTCAGAAGGACAGCCTAGTTTCTTGGAACAGGGTAACCTCTGGACAAGCCAGACCAATCAAGGTACCGATCGCGGCGGTCAAGACTAGGTCTCAAGAGGGGTGAGGGTGACTGAAAGCCCGCAATGAGCACAAAAAGCAAGGACGCTTACAAATTACTCCAAGCAGGTGTTATATTAAAAATGTAGACACATTTATTCCAAGGCCTTTGTAATATTGACCATAGCAAAGAATCACGATAAAACTCAAGTAAACCAACACATCACAATCAAATACAATATATATACAATTACCGAAGGGTCTAAAGAGTTCGAAGCACGAAATATGCAAACCACTGAGATGGGGAGGAAAACAGGCAGTACAAGTAATCGTTAGACCCAGTTCGCCTTCAGAGGCCACCTAACTAGAAGAAAGTCTGAGCCCTATGAAGAGTGGAGCCTTGTGCTCAAAAGTACCTGCACACACTGGTGCCAATGGGCCAAGGGGAGTCTCTTCAAGGAAGTCAGGCAGTTCAGAGCGGTGAACAAAGGAGGGCGAACAGATCTACGCTAATCAAGCGCGGCCTCCACTTGCGGGCAGAAGCAGAGCTCAAGTGCGAAAAAGGTGTGCTGTTTAACACAGCGGGGAAAAGCTACGGGCTACTGAAGGAGGGCGACCAGTTCCTAGCGTTGCTACTAACCGGTCCCCGATGCAGGCAGATCCAGGCTTCTCCGCGTCAGTTTCAGTGCTGGCAGGTTCAGATACGAGCAGGGGACGACTCAGCGTCGTGTAGATTCCGCTGCAGCAGAAGTTAGAGTTGAGGATGTCCCAAACGCAGTGAACCCGCACAGATTGTTACCACAGCAGGGCAACGAAGCAGCCGTGTGTGTTTCAGCCCAGTGTACACTTCTCACTTCAGACCTGGTAATGCCAATTGTACGAATCGTGTGAGAGTTCTAAGGACTCGAAATACAACACAACCTGACGGCGTTAACAGAGCAAGACTCCTGTGTAGGCTGGTCAGTCCACTGGTTGGCCCAGAGACGCTTCCGAAGGCTTACGTGCAGGAGATGATGAAGATGCCGAGAATAGTTGTTCCCACTATTCCAAAGGGTCGAAGTACCAGTACAGGCCTTCTTGTTCGATCAGAGGCAGAAAGGTTTCACAGAGCGACAGCAGTGCAGAGGAGCAGTCCTTCAGCGGGTCACCAGCGATTCCTCGGTTCAGCCTCTTGGTTGCAGGATACTTGGCTCCTGTATCCGTCGTTCGTGAGAACTCAGGAGATCGACCTGGTAGTGGTGTTTCCAGCCTCCTCTTATCCAGAGTTCCCTTCGCGCCAAAACGGAGAGGACCCAATGGGAGATCTGCTCACAAAACACTCACACCATACGTGGACCTATCACGGACCACAGTGGTCCCAGGCATTCAAGACACACTAGACGCTCTGGCACCCAGGATGTGTATTGGGACCGGACATCCCAGCCCACATCCTGGAGGCACACACAAGGCCTGTAGAAGCCCGCGAAAGCATCTGTGTTTCGCGGGAAAGTACATGCCCAAATAAGGAAGGCCCCGGGTCGGCTCAACCTGGGGAAGGTGAAGGGGGCAAGACGGTCAGCGGGCAGGACAAAGAGCCTCGTGGTCTGGCCATTTTGGAAGCCAGGCCACCATTTTGGGCTAAGCGCGAGAAACGCGCTTAAACAGCCAAAAGGAGCTCAAAACACAAAGAAACGATCGCTGCCACCAGTCCCGTCCGTGATTCACTTGCACCGTTCGTTAACAATCCCAAGAGAGGGTCTAGGGCCTGTAGAGTGACTAGAGACCCAGGGGACCAGTAACCTAGCTTGTGTCATGTTGCGCGAAAGCTGCAACATGATAAAAGAACTACGGAAAACAACATTTCCCGGCACTGACTGTCTTTAAGGGCATGTCAGTTTCCCCGTAAGAATGGAGCGAAAGCCCAGAGGAGTGCGGCAGAAGGCTGCACTTCTCTGGCAAAGTCTAGATCAGGGTGAAAACAACAGCAAAAAGTTTAGGGGTTGCCACATGGAAGGAAAATTACCCACAATTAAGAAATCTTTCCTAACAAGGAGCCAACACATATGTCACAGATAAAATGCGAAATCTGCAAAACAATGCCTTGAGGGCAGCGCTGAATATCCCTTACAAGGAAAGAAGCTCAATGGTTAAAAATAAAGGACAGAATCTTCCTCAAAATAGTCTCTCTCACCTCTAAGTGTCTAAATAACTTAGCACCTCCTTATTTGTTGGAAAGAATCACTAAGAGAAAAGCCACCCGCCCCACGAGATCTGCTAATGCCTCCATGCTTGAGATTCCCAGATTTAAATTATCCATGGCTGGGGGAACCAGTTTTCCAGTTAAAGCTGCGCAATCTTGGAATACACTTCCACCTGATCTCAGACTGGGACAACCTTTCCCTAAATTTAGACACAATGTACTCAAATGGCTTTGCACTAATGACTCATAATTGGTTCCACCCTATCCCGGACTGCTACCTTCGCCTTCTACCGTGCACGATTGACCGCACCTATTGTATCTGCCTATGCATCACCTAATATGTAAGCATCTGCCGCCACTATGCTGTAACCAGTGGCGCCAGTACTATATATTCCCTTGTATGTATGTATGCACACGTAATCATATGCAATGATATGCATTGTGTTATGTATGTATGTACACGTATGCATATGCTTGTAATATGCAACGCAACTAAGCTTTAAGTCTTCTTGTACTGCTGCACCCAGCTACCCAAGGGTTTGGTGTGCATTATCAAATTAATAAACAAACACTAGTGTTCAAGAAATTGACCAGAACATAGGGGAAGCATTCATACAGAATCAAACCGGGGATAAACTCTAATGAGATATGGACCCTTACTTCCTTGGCAAGTAGGCGTTGTGATAGGCTGCTGTGGATTGTAACAGACCAATGGTGTATGGGGAGCAGAGGTGCACACATTACCATCCAGGGTCACAGAATGTGTTATTTAAATGCATACATTGCTACTGGGCAATATGAACATTCCCCTGCAGCCTAGACTCCTCTAACTCACCCTCACTGAGGAGGCCCATGTGTGGGGGCCAACCAGGCACATCCAAAACATTCCTGAAGTCAAGATGAATGCCTCGCCCCATTTGCACAGAATCTCGGTTCCTTTGTGGCAGGCTATGTTCCAAACGATTTTGTCTTTTTCACTTATTTATTTTACATTTCGGAACTGTTACCCATGGGGCAACACCCCAGCTGAACTGGTGTCCAAATGCCCCTTTTCTCCCTTGGCATTCCGCCCATGATTTTATATCACTTGTTACTGGAAACAATATCCTTGAACATGAATCCCCCATTCGCTGCAAGTCTGCTGCGAAACCATGATAGTGTTATGTACCTTTTAGCGCTTAATGCTGGTTTCCTTCAGCTTCTATGCGCAGCAAGAATAGCTGTAATTATTACTCAATTTAATGATAATGAAATTCATCGACCTATCCTGGCTGCCTGGATTATTGGGTCCAGTGGGGATTACATTTCGTGATTGTAGGTTACACCCAGATTTCAGATGCAAGCATTGAAGTGTTGAACTCTCTTGCAGGATATCAAAGGTAGTCCAGGTAAACACAAGAAGAAATGCTTTGCCTACCACGGAAAGCCTAAGGGCCTGATTTACAAAAGCGTTTCAGAGTAGCACAATCCCATTGAACAGTGATTTGTAAATCAGGTCCCAAATCTCGTACTGCAATAGCAATTTATACTGCTCCTGTTACTACTATAGTGGTCTCCTGGCGCTGTGTCAGCAAATAAGTAGCAGACGATATGTTATGTTAGATATTACGGATACAGGGCTGTGTATTCATGGCATCTATTTCAAAAATGTTTTGCCTTTTATCCTTTGAAGTGAAACGTCTGCTGTATTTTAATGTAATGTGTTTTATTTGATCGTGAAGGCCAATCCATCAGGCTAAAACACGACAAAGCGCAGTGTCTACACAACCTGCGTCTCTCCAAATGTTTTCAACTACAACTCCCATGATCCCCCTACATTGCCCCTGCTGACTAGTGCTGGTGGGAGTAGTAGTCCAAAACATCTGCAGCGCCAGTGTGACATCACGTGGCTATCAAAGAAGGCCGGCTTACACATGCGAGTAGCATCCATGCAATTCTCAGTCAGCCATGGTATCGTATGGATCTTTACCATATTTCCCTATTAGCCTTCAGGGGTCAGCACTTGAAACGTTGAATAGCCTCAAATGAACTGATAAGCATCTGCCCTTGTTTATGTTGAAAGCACGTCTTAAGTACCAGGCTATTATGCAAGTCTATGCAAAAAGGAGGAACATACTCGTCCTTGACACTTTAGGGATTAAATATTGCCCAGACGATATCAATAAATGTACATGCATCATTACAGAAAAGTACACATGATGATCGTTTAATGCAGTATACATTTGCAATACCTTAAGGTTTCTATACATCTCTTTGGTGCATACAGAATTGTACATGTGGGTCTCAGGAGGATAGCTCAGTAGGCAACGTGCTCGCCTGGGAAGCAAGACAATACGGAGCACCACAGGTTCGATCCCTGGGTCCGCGCTTAGAAACCTCTGGGTATTAAGCGTGTTATAAATAACCTATCATATCATGGGTAGCAAAAAGCTACAACAGGGCTTTGAAACCAGATGTTTTGGACCAACGTGAAAAAAAGGGCGCAGGCCCCTGAGCTACAGGGATATACTCCCTCAAGGGACTCTGAGAGACTTCAGATAGGGAACAAGAGGGAAGCTCGAGTTGGCTAAGATGTCACTCGGAACTGCCAGGTGGAGTCCATCCCGTAGTTGAAAGCTACCCATCTATGATTAGATGTTCTGCATGGCCTCTCCGGCGTCCCGCTTCCACCCCCCCTGCACTAGATGTACATATTGTGCCAGACGTTAAGGCACTTCAATCTTACTTACTAATACCATTTAGGATGGAACCATGTTTTTACAAGATTCAAGTACAAGAGCTCCATCGTCATAGCAAACAACCATTCAAGATACACTAAGAGGCTCACTTTCTATCAAAATGTCATTAAATGGCAAAGCGCCATTACATTTACATTGTAATGCAAATGGCTCCCCGCCACCACATTTTCGTAATGTAGACTGTGGAGTGCAAATGTAAAAGGCGGCATGCAAGTGTGTACGCCACCCTTTTCCCTTCACATCTGCACTGCGCAGTGCAAAGTGAGTAAACGCTGCTTGGCATGCAAACATGCCAAGCAGAGTTTAGTCTTGTTTGTGAGCGCCACTTGCCAAGTGTGCATGACAAGCGGTGCTCGAAACTTAAATGAAACCCTCCCTGACATGCTTGCACGTGGAGGACGGTTTAATTTCAACAGCAGACATGGTAATCGGTGCTCCCAGTTGAAATGAAACCCTCTCCAAAAGCAGAAACGCAGGTTGCGTTCCACCCCTCCTCCCTGCCATACAAATGCTTGAAAATGAGCTGTGGCGTGAATGGGATACGTCAATGCTTTTACACCTTTCATTCACGTTACGGCTCAATTGGAAATGAGCTCCTAAGTGATCGGTGTGGCCATCTATACTCACTTCAATGTTTCAAATTGTATTAAGTATGCAACACTCACATAGAAAACGAGTATGGCTAAGTCACCTTAACATTGATTCTCTCTTGACATTACCATTTACTGCCCGTCCTGCCCACCCCTCGCATTCATCCTTCTGCCACCGATAAATTCAATGTTCAACCTTGGCTGGAGCGAGACTATTTTCATTTCAGCAATTCCACTACCCAACTAGAGTCGGTAGAACCCAGACCTTTATTCAATCAGTTATAAAGCGAAAGATCTTAATGAAGCAGGGAGCGAGAAGACTTCCTGTTGACTTAAGAGTAATATCAAATAATTGATATCATTCTTCTCGATAGAAATGCATTTCCTGAGGCGATTATTATGTGAGACTCCCCATCTAGAAGGTGGAATCCGTACAAACGTACGAATGAAAAAAAAACAAACATGAGAAAATGCTGAATCTGACATGCAACAAAAAAAAAAGAATGGAAAAAATGTCAATCAAAGGGAGCAGGGGTTGCGGGGGTGTCCACTGCTCCCGTTGATCACTGTTCCGTGGCTTCGGGGTGGCGGGAGTTTCCCCCGGTTCCCTAGAAAGGAAAGCGGGCGACAGGTAAAGTTAATGAAAAAGAAAAAAAAAGGAAAGGATCTTGCAGTGCCAGTTCCCTTCCATGTGCGTGAAGGGAACCTGCGTTGCAAGGGGCTTGGGCCGGCGGAAGGTAGTTAAGGAGTGTGGCGATTGCATGGCCCGAAAGGCGGTGGTGCAGAGGGTGATTAGGGAAAGGAAGTGTGGATATTGGAGGGGCTATTGGCGGTCCCTGGGGAGTAATTCTGGTGTGGGTGAGGTTTGGAAGCAGTTTAAGCGGATGTCCGGGTTAATGAGGCCGCAGGGTGGTATGTCTGTGTTGTTGAAAGGGGTGGAGGTGGGCAGTGAGGATGGGGAGAAGGCGAATTTGTTGGGAGAGTATTTTGCGGGACTGCACAGTTCAGGGAACTTCCCGGAGGCGGTGAGGCTGGGTATGGGTGTGGTTGAGGAGGAGATGCGGGAGTTGTTGGCGGATGTTGGGCCTTGGGAAGAGCAGTATGAGGCTCCATTTTCTATGGTGGAGTTGGATGGGGCGATTCGGAAGGGGAAGTGGTCTAGTCCATGGGTGGATGGGGTCATGTATGTATTTTTGGAAAAGTTGCCAGTGGAATGTAAATTGGAGGTGTTGGCTCTGTGCAATGAGATCTGGAAGAGTGGAGTTTTGCTGAGGTTGTGGAAGAGAGCGATTGTGGTGGCGATTTTGAAGGGTGGCAAGGTCCCTACGGAGTGTAACTTGTATAGGCCGATTGCACTGACTGTTGTGCTGTGTAAGGTTATGGAACGGATGGTGGTTGAGCGATTGGGGTTTTACTTGGAGTCGAATGATGTTTTTGAGTGATTTTCAGAGTGGGTTCAGGAGGAATCGGTCGGTGGCAGATTCGTTAGTGAGGTTGGTGACTGGTGTCGAGGAGGCTTTGTGTGATGGGGAGCTGTTGGAGGCGTTCTTTTTGGATTTGGAGAAGGCGTATGATATGGTGTGGAGGAGTGGGTTGTTGGTGAGACTGTTGGAGATGGGTGTGAAGGGGAGGATGTTTCGGTGGATTAGGGCGTTTTTGGCTGATAGGACCTTTCAGGTGAGAGTGAGGGGGGTGATGTCTGAGGTATGGAAGATGGAGAATTGGACGCCGCAGGGGAGTGTGTTTAGTGCGATGTTGTTTAATGTGATGGTGGATGGGTTGATGCAGGCTATGGCGGGTGTCAGGTGGATTTCTTCGCAGATGATGGTGTGGTATGAGTAAGAGGGAGGAGTTTGTTGCTGGTGCAGAGTCGGCTGCAAGCTGCGATAGTGCGAAAGGAGGAGTGGTGTGCGAAATGGGGCTTTTCGGTGTCTGTGGATAAAAGTGTGAGTATGGTTTTCTCGAGGAGAAGAGTGCAGCAGGAGTTGGACTTGGTTTTGAAAGGTGTGAGGGTGAAGAGCGTGGAAGAGTTTCGGTACTTGGGGGTGATTTTGGATAGGAAGTTGAACTGGAATTTGCAGGTGGATGGTGTGGTGGATAAGTGTAAACGTAGGTTGAATTTGTTGCAGGCGGTGTCTGGGAAAGGGTGGGGTGCTCAGCAGAAGTGTTTACGAATTTTGTATAAGGGGTTGATTTTGAGTGTGATGGATTTTGGATGTCAGGTGGCAGTGGGTTGAAAGGTGTGAGGGTGAAGAGCGTGGAAGAGTTTCGGTACTTGGGGGTGATTTTGGATAGGAAGTTGAACTGGAATTTGCAGGTGGATGGTGTGGTGGATAAGTGTAAACGTAGGTTGAATTTGTTGCGGGCGGTGTCTGGGAAAGGGTGGGGTGCACAGCAGAAGTGTTTACGAATGTTGTATAAGGGGTTGATTTTGAGTGTGATGTATTTTGGATGTCAGCTGGCAGTGGGTTTCGCGGCGAGTCAGAAGCTGCGGTTGGATAGGGTGCAGGCGAGGGCATTGAGGGTGTGTTCGGGTGTGATGAGGTCCTCAACAGTAAATGCAGTTCAGGTGCTTGTGGGGGAGATGCCGTTGGGGTTGAGGAGGGATGCGTTGAATATGAGGTGGTGGGTGAAGTGCAGTGTGAAGAGTGTGGCTCATCCGGTGTGTGAATGTTTGCTGTATAATTGGAGGTTTGACTATTATAGGGACCGGTGGAGGAGGAAGGGGAGCACTTTGGGGTTTCACACGTGGGAGAAGGGGGTGCAGTGGGGTGTGGGCGAGTTGTTGGCTGTGACGGGTACGGATTTGGTGAGATGGCCGATGTGGATGATGGGGTCTCCAAAGTTGTGTTTGGAGTTGGCGAGTGTGGTGTCGAAGAAGCGGGGTTTGCGGGGTGAGATCAAGGCTTTGGGTCAGGCGTATGTGGCAGGGAAGGAAGGGTGTAAGGTGTTCACAGATGGTTCGAAGGATCCTGTGTCTGGGAGAGTGGGTATGGTGTTTTATCTGGAAAGCACTGGGGAGTATAAAGTGGGGCGACTGACGAATGACGTGTCGATTTGTACGGCCGAGTTGGTGGCGATTGCATTGGCGATTGATAGGGTGTACGAGTTGGGGTTTGACAAGGTGGTGGTGTTTTCAGATTCATTGAGTGGGTTACAGGCGATTGTGGCAGGGGATGGTGATAGGAAGGATGTGATTTTGGACATCAGGAGGAAGATTGCTCGGTGTGTGCGTGGGGGGATGGATCTGGAGTTGGCGTGTGTACCCAGTCACAGTGGCATTTTGGGTAATGAGTTGGTGGGTTTGGCGGCGGGTGCGGGTATGAGGAGAGGAGCGGTTGATTTGAGGATACCTTTGAGTGTGGATGAGGTGAAGGCTGTGGTGGTGAAGCGGGTTATGGATGAGTGGCATGAGAGGTGGGAGAGTGGGGTGAAGGGCAGGTGGATGTTTGGTGTTCGTGAGAAAGTGTCTGTGAAGGTGGATGCAGGGAAACTGGAATGGAGGAGGAGGGAGGAGGTGATGCTGAACCGGTTGAGGATATGGCATGTGGTGTTGAATGACAGTCTGTTTCGAGTGGGGAAGCGTGAGTCGAGGGACTGTGCGGTGTGTGGGGTGCCTGGGACTGTGGGACATTTTTTGCTTGCGTGTGAGAGGCATGTTGAGGAGAGAGAGTTGATGAGGGTTCGGTTGTTTGCGCTGGGAGTGGCTGAACTGAGTGGGAAGGCTTTGCTGGGAGGAGTCGGGGTGAGAGGCAGGGAGAGGAGCAGTGTGCTGCTAGATTTTGTGGGGCAGACAGGGCGGTGGGAGGGCAGCTCCTGCAGTGGCGGCTCCGGGGGGGTGTCTGCGGGTGTCGGCGGGGGAGGCCGGTGAGGCCGCCGGACGCCGACAGAACTGGGTGCTGACATGAGTGGGGGGTAGAGCAATTACCTTTAAATGGTCTGCAGTATAATGTTAACCAGTACCATACCCTGAGAGAACCACAAAGATTAGCCTGAGCCAAATCTAGACAGGAATGTGATTGTTAGCATATGCCACACTTAGATGGAATTTCTCAAGTTTAGTCTGCGCCAAATCTAGACAGGAATGTGATTGTTAGCATATGCCACACTTAGATGGAATTCTCAAGTTTAGTCTGCGCCAAATATAGACAGGAATGTGCTTGTTAGCATATGCCACACTTAGATGGAATTCTCAAGTTTAGTCTGCGCCAAATATAGACAGGAATGTGACTTTTAGCATATGCCACACTTAGATGGAATTCTCAAGTTTAGTCTGCGCTAAATATAGACAGGAATGTGATTGTTAGCATATGCCACACTTAGATGGAAATCTCAAGTTTAGTCTGCGCCAAATATAGACAGGAATGTGATTGTTAGCATATGCCACACTCAGATGGAATTTCAGAAATGTGATTGTTAGCATATGTCACACTTAGATGGAATTCCCAAGTTTAGTCTGTGCCAAATCTAGACAGGAATGTGATTGTTAGCATATGCCACACTTAGATGGAAGTACAGAAAAGTGATTGTTGGCATATGCCACACTTAGATGGAATTTTTCAAGTTTAGTCTGCACCGAATCTAGACAGAAATGACTGTTAGCATATGCCACACTTAGATGGAATTTTTCAAGTTTAGTCTGTGCCGAATCTAGACAGAAATATGACTGTTAGCATATGCCACACTTAGATGGAATTCTCAAGTTTAGTCTGCGCCGAATCTAGACAGAAATATGACTGTTAGCATATGCCACACCTAGATGGAATTCTCAAGCTTAGCCCGCGTTGCATCTAGATAGAAATATGATTGTTAGCATATGCCACACTTAGATGGAATTTCAGAAATGTGATTGTTAGCATATGCCACTCTTGGATGGAATTCTCAAGTTTAGTCCGCGCCAAATCTAGACAGGAATGTGATTGTTAGCATATGCCACACTTAGATGGAATTCTCAAGTTTAGTCTGCGCCAAATCTAGACAGAAATGTGATTGTTAGCATATGTGATTCTTAGCATGCACCACACTTAGAATTCCGAACCTAGCCTGTGTCGCATCTAGATAGAAATGTGACTGTTAGCTTGTGCCACACTAGTATGGAATTCTGAACTTTAGCTTGCGCGGCATCTAGGTAGAAATGTGACTGTTAGCATGTACCGCACCTAGATGTAATCCCACAATTGCAAGGACAGCAATGCCAACTAACCAACCAACTAACAATTCCATCCCTCTGCAGACACCTCTCAAACTATAACCACACACAACCACAAGCCTTAAACGCAGCAATCTGCACAAACTTCACAACAATGCAACAACAAAACAAACCACACATAGACTTGCACAACAGCACGCGACGACAACGGACCATAAAACACCCCCAAGCCCAGCCAACGGATCCACCGGGCTGAGGCTGCCAACAGCACATCACTGCTCTCTTGCACTTTTCCAGCTTATTCCCACTAACCCACCCCCTCTCCTCCCCTTTTTCAGAGCCGCCAGAGCGCCAACGGACCACTTCGGTGGTGATAGTGCGCGGTACAAATGTCCTTTAACATTAACATTAACATGAGAATGTGAGGGCTGTGTGTAAGATTGGTGGGGTAGGTGCACATCATCCTTTTGGATGGGGAAGCGCCTGCGTGGGTCCGCCCACACATTCAATAATTTCAAAGAAAGAAAGAAAGAAAGAAATGGCCGCAGGAGAGAAAACGGAAGTTATTGTCAAAAAAAATGACTTTCGGCTTTTACTCCCTATCTCATTTCGTTTTCAAAAATATCTCGGTAATCCTTTGAAGGGGACAACTGTATCTAATTAGATGAACGTGTGAGAAGGGCTGCAGTGCACAGGCAGTCAGTGGTAAGTGTACAAAAAGAAGTAGTGGAACTATGTTTCCTGCTGTCCTGCCCCGCCCCACAAACCCCATCGCCACGCCCCCTCCCACACGCAATCTAAACCCCCAAACAGGAAATGTTCAGTGCAGTGCACTGAAGTGCAAGTTTCAACTTCTTCCTACACTTTTATTTTAAAACTAAACCATTCAGTTACCGTTTCTTTTCTTGAAAAAAGTATAGGAACAGTAAAACATATCTAAAAAAAAGTAGAGAAACACTGCAGGCAGCTAACTAGCTTCTAATTCGGTCTAAGTTTTCTGGGTCCAGTCCATGCATAACCTCTATTGAGATACAGGTAGTAATTTCTTAGAACTAGGTATGCTAGTCCTTCATTGCTAATTGCTTGCTTAAGTTAGTATTCCACTGAGTATTCCACTTGCTACTCTGGTGCTAGCCCACACCATATAAAGGTGATAGGGTGTATGTCCATAAACACTACGATGTGGTTCTTCGGCAGAACCGCTGTCATTCGTTCAGTTTTCTTCTTCTGATTCACCCATTGCATCTTGATGAGCTCAAATTGATGCGCTCACCAATAATGCAGCTTAAGTTTGCACCAGGTACCCAATTGTATCCTTATGGGCGCAACCTTGCATAACTGGTAGTGAAACAGAAATGAACGGCCGCAAAGATACTACCCAATATCCCTCTGCCAAGAGGGGGGTACAGGCCAGGACCTGCTATGTCAAGAATAAATGGAATGTTTAGAAGTAGGGTTAGATCCATATCTGGAGAGTTTTCCGGGGACACAACTTGGGAACCTTGAATACAATGATCCCCACACTGATTGGCCAACTGCCAACATTTGTCAATGAATGCAACCCTTTGATTGGGGATTGGCGTACTTACCTTTACTCCAAGTCATGATAAATGTCTGGAGGGTCAGCTAATATTACCTTGTAGAAGATTTGAAATCAAAACAAGAGGCTGACCCAGAGACTGGAAGTGAGGAAGCCCGGCTGCAATCTGCAACCTTGCCAAGACTTTCCTGATGTCTCTTCTCTGCTCGCTTTCTGTAGGCACTTGTATAGCAGCTTCCTGGGTGAGGCTAATGAGTCTCAAATCCTGTTCCCTCTGAGTGTCTTGCTTGACCTGCTCACCATACTGAACCAGATGATGAAAAGGCAAGCTTATGGGATGTACTGGTAACCAACAGAGGCAGTGATGTGGTAACACTCTTCACTCAGAGGAATATCTCCTTAAGTCATCCTGCATGCTTCCGCCATTGAAGCCGCACCTCCCTCAGATGGAATGGTCTAGGAAAATACTGCAGGTACAATGGACCTTGTTCTATGGCCTTCTGCTGCTCCATCTGTAGATACATCTGTAGATACACCCAATTCCACAGGAACCAGTGCCCTATAGAACATGACTGCTGCAATACCAAACTCTAACCAAAAGTGTCCATTTGTCAACTGTCTCCAGAAACAGCTGAAGATCCCAGACAGAAAGTTATCAGAATTGTTTGACAGTTCTTCCAAAAGACCCGGAAGAGACCTAATGTCGGAGTACCATCAAGATTGTTTGCTATGGTCTGCCCTACACTCCCCATGTGTTGGCACAGTAAATCACCATAGGGAGGACTGTGAGAAGTCTGGTTTTGAGGACCATGCAGTCAAGAGATGCAAAGTAGCTTGCACACCCAACCACAATGCTCGATTATATGTTCCATATTAAATGATTAGCATTAGAACCACATCCCGTTGAGCCAATCAGCTATCATCTAGCTAATATTCTGCATTCAAAGACAGCTTTACATTGTGGTTAAGCTGAGAATAGTCCATGGCTCTCCCGGGCATCAACACACGGTGTATGCAATCTTCCAATTTATTGAAAGCCATCAAATTGCATATGATCTTACAGTTGTTCCTAATCTTAAAAGGTTATTAGATAACAAATGCTTACACTGTAACTCCTGAATTTCCGAACCTAAAAGAGAAATGAAGTGTTTTTGCTACATTTCTGTGTGGAATTCCCTTTATTCAAAGTGATACTGGCTGGCTTGACTGTCTATGTCATCCATCTAATTCTGCTTCTGAGAGCTTAACCTTGACTGCTTTATCACTTCTACCAACAGGTGAGCAGAGGCAAGCTTACGAGGCCCGCCTTAACTGTATGGGAAGCAACCGAGCACTAAACCTAGTTATTCCTGAAGCCAGGGCCCGGCGGTCATCAATGCTTGAAACAGTTCAAGAAACCTTGGAATGGTTCTAGTGCCAAGGCTTGTCATCCTCTCCAGCGAATGAATTACCAAGAGATTCTTCCATTTCAGTACTTCTTCCAAGATTTTATTTATAAGGCATTATACCAAAATGTCGCCTCCAGAATTCCGACTGGTGAAAATTCGGACTTTTTTCGACCCCTCTTACACCACGTATACATGGGATATGGGATATAATATAAGTATGGGGGCTGTGTGGGTCTCCCCCCGCATATGTATGTGGTGTAAAGGGGCTGGAGAAAAAAAACAAGTCGCCCTTTTCGGCCGTCGGACTTCTGGGGGTCGTAGTAATCAGTGAGGAGGTTTGCTTTACTGTATAAAGAGTTGCATGATATATGTCATGTTATGTTAAGTTGATTTATAACATGCACCACTGCCATTTTCATGGTCTCCAAGTGCTCATGTGGATCTGCAAGGAAAATCTGGCAGGGTGTGTTAGTGACAGTGAGAAGGATAGGATAGATATGCTCATCTGTAGATGTATGCAGAATCAGGGGCAACTGGTGTGTGAGCTTTCTGGATGTGCTTTGTTTTGTCCACTGGGCTTCTTAAGTTCGAAAGGGCAGGGTCCCGCGTTTGACTTGTTTGTTGTCTGAGGTGGTTAGGGTGATGAGCAGTTTGCACATTTTGATGGGTTCATTCACTAGCCCTCTGGGCGTGTGTTGTAGGGGAGGAGTGTGGGATGTATGGGAGAGAAGAAGTGGTTAGTGTGTTTTTTGGTGATCTCTGGTTATGTGTAGTTATGTTTTTGTTTTCCATTCTAAATGTATCCATTGCTTTCCTTGTTTCTGGTTTATGTTTTGTAAAAGCTGGGACTGCGTGGGTTGGGCAGTCTGTCAATGGAGTAGCTGTTAAATGTTTGAATGGCGTTTATCAGGTGAAAAACCAGGTTTTTAGACTTTTCCTGAAAGTGAGGTGGTCTTCCGCCATTCTTATTGCCTTAGGGATTGAGTTCCATAGTTTGGCTATCAGATAGGAAAAGGCAGTTCCTCCAAATGTTCTTTTCTCGTAGTGTCTTGTTTCTATTCACAGATCGGTGCTGGATCTTAGATTTCTCCTTGGCTGTTATCTGGTGATTTTTGTTTGGATACATTCGGCTTCTTGTCCATGTAGGAATTTATGAGCAATGCAGTAGGCTTTGAAGTTGATGCGTTTCTTCACTGGCAGCAAGTGCAAACCTCTTAGGGCCGTTGTGAAGTGGTCTCTTCTATTTAATCTCAGGAGTAGTCTTGCTGCAGTACTTTGGCTGTGTTTTAGTTTTTT
The DNA here is from genome assembly GCF_040938575.1 of Ambystoma mexicanum. Lineage (NCBI taxonomy): Eukaryota > Metazoa > Chordata > Amphibia > Caudata > Ambystomatidae > Ambystoma > Ambystoma mexicanum. Next base: position 1,288,151,969 of record NC_090924.1, read on the forward strand.
GGTGCAGCATTCGGACATTACCAGGTATAGACTAATTAAGTAGACCGCATGATAACTGAAACAGTATTTTGGGTTGCTTATCTGAAGTGTAACAATCTTCACAATTTGATGTCTCTAGATTGATGTAAAAAATTCTGGATTTTTTGAAACTGACGACAAAACCCCTACATCATGACATTTTCATGCATAATCTAACTTGCTACCCTGGACAGTTATGTAGTGGGCATGAGAACGCTATCAGCAAAATGCATTCATGGACTATTGTCATTCCACCCAATTAATGTGCCAGTGTCTCCAAAGCTAGTGCCAAAGGTATGGGTGAAAGTGGGCATCCCTTTCATATCCCTACTTAGAATACCAGCATCAGACAGGAAGCCATGCACCAACATGTGTTTACTCTCTCTGCCCCACAGGCCATCCCCACCCCTCTGGTCCCCCCGTGATGTTCCCTTGTGCCCCCTTCCTTCTCTCACACAGTTATTGCAAATTTTGCTTGATTCTTCTACCCTGCTGCCCCCCTCCCCTTCTCCCTCAGCCTACTTCTGCAGGAGTCTGTCCTGATACATTCTGGTTTCACCATCACCGTCTTGTGGCCAATGCTGGATTTGACTTTAATGGACTTCATTGATTCACGAAGCGTCACCCTTTCTCAACTCTCATGCTGAAATTCCTTTGCATCTTGTACTCATGGTTGCCTGAATCATGCTGTTCCCATCTTCATCTTGTATCCTGGCTTGCAACATTATGTGTTACTACTTACTTCTGCAATTGTATTCACTCTCCCCTCTTGCTTCTCCACTCTTTGTGACAGCTTACTCTCTGTTCTCTCCTCCTCTCCCTTCTCCCTTTTCCTTTCTCCATTCTCCCTTTTCCTATCTCCTCCCCTCCTCCCCTTACTTCTTCTATGCACTTACCGTATCAGAATTGTCTCTGGACCTGGTATGATAGCAACCTCGTCTGTCTCCTCCCCACTCCCCTTACTTGTTCCCCATCTGCCCCCAGCACTATCTGAAATGTCGTCAGGCCTAGTTTGATAGTCGCTTGTTTTGTTCCTCCCCTCCCTTTCTGCACCACTCTCCCTCACCTTTTGTTTTTCTCCGGCTCTACCACAAATGTCGTCAGACCTAGTACGGTAGTCGCCAGTCTGTTTCCATTTCCTTCCCACTCTCCCCCTCCCTTCCTTATCTAGCTCTTGCACTATCTGAAATGTTGTCAGGCCGAGTACGATAGTTAATTTCACATCCTTACTGTTCATGTCCTGTAAGAATGTCATTGTATTTTCCCTTGTTCCCTCCCTTGCCTTGAAGCGCTTTGAAACACATTGTGTATAGGCACTATATAAAAAAACTATCATATCATATCATATTATCTTCATTGAGGCTCCCCAGAGTTAAGTATTTTAGGAACAGTTTATCATCTGGACAGATAATTTAATCAATTTGCCTTTTGGAGAAATGAGTTAAAAGTTTGATAAATGGTTTTAAAAGCAATCTGAATGATGTGCAGTAAAAGCCATTGCAGGGACTGTCAGGGCAAAGACTTTACCTAGTTTTTTAAAGCTGTGATTGTCTTGACAATAGATATGGGGCCCTGCAAGGTTTTGTCTCTTATTCCCCCATTTTTTAGGAGAACAAAAGGGGGGGGGGGGCGAGCTCCAAGTACACATTTCCTTTCAACTTCTTTAACTGCCTTCTCCTGAAGCCCTTAGAGTAGTAGTGCTGACATTGTTATAATGAACATTTTTCCTCTGTAAAGACCATTCAGTCTGGGCTCTTGATTTTACAAATCTATTCCTGAGGAAGGCGTTCATTTAGTCTATGGGCTGGTAGCTTATATGACATGTTGCCCTTCTTCTAGTCTATCTGTTCCAGCTAAAGGAGAGTATATCCAGCTCATCTAAGTTTTTACTGCTATCAACATCTAAAGTACATTCATTTTAGATCCATTCTCTTAATCCTTCTTTTCTGGGATGGGGGGATCCTATTTTAGATGTGACAAACCTTGCGCTCTTATTTTTAAAGCTAGACCTCATCCCTACTCATTAGGCCTAATAGTCAATGCTGTGGTGGAGAGGTGTTAATTAAAGAAAACTAATCAAAAATAGAGTTTAAGTAAAATTACGTTTATTTTCAAATATTCCTTCAGTTCATGTCAAGATCTGGATTCTAATGAATAAATGTCTTTTATAGAACATCTTATTCAGTGACTTACTTTGAAAGTTTTTGCTAGGCTTCAGAATGTACAGTTGATTTTTCATATACTGTATTGTTTTCTTTCACAGAAAAAAAAACTTTAGGACTTCCATTCCCAGAATGGAGCATTGTATTTTTGATCCAATCTATTTCTCTGTCCCATAAAAGCGATCATATTTTGCCTTCAAATCCCAGCATATAGAGTTGTATTCTTGTATCTCATCTCTTTTTATTTCATAAAATTGATTTGGCACTTTCCTCCATATCTGAGAATGGAGCAATGTTATTCTTATTTGTGATCTCTTCCTTCTTCACAGGCTGTGCATGGACTTTGCTTTAATTCTCACAGTGCAGTATTTTTTTTTTATTGCTATAGTTGATTAATCAACTTTTCAATACATAAAAACAAAAGACAAAACATAATTGAACATACAAAAACACTCTTATATACAATACATCATTAAACGTTAAATCATTTCATGTTAAAACAAAACATATTAGCTCACAGTCAAAGAAGAAAAGGAGGTAAGAATATAACATTCACATTTCCATGTTTTCACTTTTTCTCTTAATAAAAACGATATACAAACCATAAAATATATAAAAATCTAATTAAGGCTTCTAAATAGTCTTTCCAGTTACTGCTTATTTATTCACTCTGTCATTCCCTAAAATCCTCCTTTATTTTCAGTGCAATCAAGTAATTCAGAATTGCTAATCTTATGGTTGTTATTTGTGTATTATATATCCGACGCCAAACATGCTCAATAGTTAATGGAGTATAGGTCTCGAAGTGTTTCTTAAAATACTCAATTCTTTTAGGCAGTAGCATGGGACATTCCGCAACTAGATGTACTAAGGTTTTGAAATTTTTGGAACTTTACAAAAGCGGCAAATGTCCTCCTCTTTTGCAATGATGTTCCATTTAGCAAGAATGTTTCTTGTATGCCACAAGTTCATTCTGAATCTTAAAAATGAGTTTCTCGCTCTCGCACCAGGAAATTTTAACAAATAATTTTCTGCCGACCTAATTTTCTTTGTGATTATCTTGTGAGCTGTAGCATGTTTAATCTTTTGGCATTGCTCAAAGGTGTTAATCCAATCCCATATCATGACTTTTTCTTTGGCTCTATTGGGATTTATTATTAATAATTCCTCTGAGACTTCAACTGTTTGCAAGAAGTGTTTAACTCGTTGTCGCCATCTACCCATAACGTTGTGTTTGCTTGTTTTCATGTAAATAGACAGAACATGCAGTAAGGAACTTTCCTGTTGTTCCATGATACATTTACGATACAAACTGCATAATCTTCACATGTACATGCAGTATAAGGAAGATAAACCCAGTTCATATCTTAGCGAACACATTTGCGTTGCCATCGGTACATGTAAAGCATTTTTCCAAAATCGACCTTCCATTCTCAGCCAGGCCATCTCGTTTCTCCACGACCTTGTCTCAGCACCATATAGTACCGTTGGTACTACCTTCTGACAATAGAATATGATTATAGGCTTCAGAGAAAAAGTACAGTATTTTTGATGGAAGCCTGTGAAATGGCGGTATTGATTTTTTTTAAGCTCTTCATAATACGGAATGTCAGCCCTTGATGTATTGACATTCATTCCCAAATATTTGTATTTAGTTACATTTTCTAGTGGATAGGACATCAAAGTCCACGTGAAACGAGATACTCTAGCTTTCCTTTTGGGTACATTCTTCAGAGTTTTTATTTTGGAGACATTCATAACCAAATCATTTTCTTCCACATATTTCCCCAACTGATCAAGTTGGGGAAATAAATTCTGCAAGCCCCTTGGTGTTTTTGCAAACAGAACCACATCATCAGCATAAAACATCCAAGGGACTGCATTCTTTCCTAGCCGTGGCGAATCTGATGTTACCTTCCAAAACTCCTTCACCACATCAGCTATGAAGAGGGTTGAAGCCAAGAGACACCCCTGTTTAAGACCTTTATATGTATTAATTGATTTCGATAAGGTGCCATCCATTGTCAGGCGACCTTGTATAGAGGTTTCAGTATGGAATTGAGTTATCGGGGAAGGGGAGGAAAGTGATGATGAGAGTCCCATGGCTGAACACTAGTCAAATATTAGTCAATGGAAGAGTGGTCCACATGAGGGCCGATTCGGGAGCCAAGATATCACCAGTATCGCGTGATGTGTCGGAAGGGGTACTAGAAGGAAGGGTGGAAGATTTGATACCACCTGACACCTTGAATTAATTTGGATAAGATTGAGATTTCTAGATATTTTCCTGCAATGTTGGAGTTTGGAGGAAGGGAAGTAGTGGGTTGGATGGGGCAAAGAAAGTTAAAAGTCAGACTTTAACTTTATACTGATGAACTCAAGTTCTCACAGTACACAATGGCAGTGAGGAAGGGAGAGAGGTAGAACAGTACCCCCAAGGTGTTTATAGATAATGTGGGTAAGGTAAAGGGGATAGTACACAAAATATTGTGAAGGATTGAACGAAAGCAGTGGCATCGAAACTTCCGTTAGAATTGCGAGAATTTGTAAAAGGAAGTTGTAAAAGCTGTATGAGAAAGGGATCATTGGGTGAGTGTATGCAGTGGAATGGGTCTTTCCTTTGGTGGTAGCACGGAAGCCCAATGGAGATATGAGATTATGTGTAAACTTTCATCAGTTTAACAAAAGTGTTGCTGTGGAATGTCACCCTCTGTTGAATATGGGAGCGATGTTGAGTAGGTGGGTGAGAGCATGATATTCACGAAACTAGATCTGCCGTCTGCTCCTCACCAGGTGGAGTTGCATCCGAAGGCTAGGAGTCTTACAGCATTTGTCTTGCATGATGGATTATTTCAGTCCAAATGCATGCCATTTGGGTTAGTGTCGGCGGCCTCAGTTTTTCAAAAGGTGATGTATACGTTGTGCAGAGGTATAAGGAATGTCCATTGTTTTCAGGATGACATACTTGTCTGTGAAAGGGATAGAAAAGAACATGAAACTCTGGTGAAGGTATTGGGAATTTTGAGCGAGAGGGACCTTAGTCTCAAGAAGGAAAAATGTGTGTTTATGAACTGTGAAGTAAGGTATCTAAAGCACACGATATCAAGGAAAGGAGTAACATTGCATTACAGGTCACCACTCAGCTGTGCATCTGGTTTCTAGATGAATGAGCCTTACGGCATCTCACTGGCATCCTCAGTAGCATGACAGATTTCACTGCATCGTCGCTCTCTAGAATGACAGAGTGGCATAGCTACCCAGCTTCCCTCGTGATTGCTCACTGGAGTCTTCAAGGCTTCTCGCCTGCAGCATCTCACCCTTCACATGCTGTCCTGCTTCTGCTTCTTCCACTTCTCTGAGCACTTGCTTTCTCGTGTGATGTTCACACTATCATTGCCCTTTTGCGTAGATGCACGCTTGTTATTAATCCTCGCCTGAGACATTGCAGTAAAACTATTTGTTAGGTGCATTTTGCCTATTTGATCTTTAATTTGTGACCTATTCACCAGCCCTTTGAAAAAGCACAGGCTAATGTTCCTGAAGCTGGGCTTAACTTCTCTTGGGGGTAAGAGTCAATGAGGCGATAAAACCTAAGAGGGTGGACCAAATCTGTCAGCAACGGCACGCTGCCCAAGCTAAGGGCCCAAGCAAAGAGAGAGTCCAATAGCATGGGTGGCTGTGCCCATAGAAGCGGCACTCGGCCTGCCCGCGAGCGTTACAATGTCATTAGCACCTGTATACTTCAGAAGCAGCTCCTCTGGTTTTTTAAAAACACACTAGTAGCACTTGCATGTGAGCTAAGCGGGTGCTAAGCAGTGAGTGAGAAGCGGGGAAGAGGTAGCTTCCCTAGCACAAGCCAGCAGTAATAAGGCTGCTCGGAAATCAGATTTATGCCAGCAAATAAGCCCACGTTCTGAGCTTCCTGATTGGCTTGCACTCCCTGCAGGGGGCTAATTGCCACTAGTGCCTGTAGAGAGTTTGATGTGGGTACATGTAACCTCCACCCCGAATTATACAGAGATGCTTAACAGGATATGAGCAATGCTCTAATACATCTTACCTCTGTTTCCTGAGTGAGAACTTATCCATCCATCCCTGTGATTTAGCTAATGGCTCCATTCGTAATTGTGATTGTAATTGGCTTAGAATTATGGTTCAATGCTGATTATTCTCCAATATAAGTTTTGAGTGCACAGATTTGGTGCCCATCGGATACAGATGTGCCATCAAATCCACGCAACCAGAGTTTGGTGCATACGTTAACACCAGAGCTAAGGTTACTTTGTGGCATACTTTTTTGTTAATGCAGGTGTCACTCAGATGCAAAAAGTATTTGAGTCTGATGATTCAATCAAACTATTTCCAATGGTTTTATCATATTTATGGAACTTCTAAATCTTCGCAAAGTCAGTGGCTCACTAGAGATTATTGATAAAAGTCTGATATATTTGTAGCTGTGTACCAGCTAAAGGATGTGGTTTTCCGGATTTAGGGGACATTAATGATACACATGTACTTATGCAATTAAATTTGGGGAGAGGTGACGTACAATTGAGTAATTTGACCAAAAAAGTCAAATGTAGTGATAGCAATCATGATAATGTTCTTTTAAGTTCCCCTGTCTATGAATGATAGAGAATTAAAAGATTTTAATCAGAATGAAAAACGTACCTGTTTTTGATAAGGTTGTATGTATTATCAAAGCTTTTCGCGCATTGGTGAGCAAAAGTGTGGCTGAAGTGTGCTGTCAGAAGAGGATTGTCTGCATACTGCTCAACTCTTATACGAGTACAAGGACTTTGCTTTCTGCTGAATTTTCTCTTTGCATTTGCAGCTCAGGAAGTACTACCCTCCACCTGAGTCTTGGTATTTCAAACGCGGCGTTGCGCTTTGGCACGCCCTCTTTGGTAAGTGAAAGTGTGGCTGAAGTGTGCAGATGGCATTATCGCACAGACCTTTGTTTGATGCCCTATCACAAAGCACACTTGGCTGCAATTACTCTGCTATTGTTAATTGACTGCTGTATAATTACCACCTGAAATGCCAGCCATTCCTCTCACAACATCCTTTTGTGATTCTAATCTCTCCTTCCGTGTGACTATGTTGTATAATCTGAGAAGCACGCAGGGAGGTGGAGCGAGGGGGGGGGGGTTAGTTCAATTCGAAACAGGTCCAAAAAAAGTTTGACCTCATTGATGCTTTGAGTTTTGTTAAGTACATTACTAACAATCAAAAACCAGTTTCTGATGGGAAAATCACTGCATTCTTTTGTGTCTAATCAGAAACTACTAGTAACAGGCAAACAGGTAGTGCTGGCCTTAGCGGTGGCAGTGCCCCAGGCGCTGTATGATAAATGTCCCTGCACGCCCCTGGTCAATGCTGGGGTGCCTTATTTTTCACTCCACGCTCCGACACCTGAGCAGGGAGTAAATCACTGGAATAGGGCGCTCATGCTAATGCATTAGTGCCCTATTCTAATGAAAATCTCCTCGCTCCTGTGTCAGAGGAGGGAGGTAATCAACAGCACCCTATATAGGGCACCTGCCGTGCCTTCTCCCACCACACCAGCTCGGGGGAACCCTTGAAAGACTCCCCCGAGCTGGCATGGTGGGGGGCTAATGGCACCCGGCCCTCCCTGCCCGAAGGCCAGCCTTGGTAACAGGCCACCTAACAATGTCCTCAAGGCTGACCCCGTTACTAGGATCAAGGAACCAATCAGCACTGAAACCTCTTTGTCCTTGCCTGAGACCAATTCAATGCCAATTGATAACAACTCATTAATACGCATGTGTTACAACCTCCAAAAAGAAGTGTACGGCAATGATAGGGGAGCGATGGACATTCCTTTGACAACAGGAAGGATGCCTTATTTGCAGGGAATGTTTCGGCCACGCCCAATTTAATGCCGACCATGGAGCAACATCAAAACGAGTCCAGTATTAGTACCAATATGAGACCCATTTATTTTGACTCAGAACAACTATTAACCTTCATGAAAGCTATATTGGCTGCATGAACAGCTATTCTGAAAACTCAAGAAACAAACACAAATGTGCTTAAGCATATGTTTAAGCATATTGAAACATTAATTACTGCCAATAATTTTCAATGCCCCTTCATGCAAGTCAGTGATTTAAATAGGCCTAATATAATAGACAATGGCCAAATGTAAGAGGAAGGTGATGTGATTGAGAATGAAATACTCGCATTGGCCTTACAACAAAATATCACTATCTTAAATGGTACTCAAAATATCACTGAATTACTCGACAAAGCAAGTAAGATCAGTACAAATGCTCAAAAACAAAATTGAAAAAATAACAAACACTTGTGCATGGAAAAAATTAAAGAGAATGAAATTCCTCAGTGGCACTAATTTCCCCTACACGGGAGGCTAATAGCGGTGTGTCGGATCATCACACAGTCATTGAAACTAATGAAAAAATTCATATTGAGCTGTAAGAAGCCAACCAAAAAACACAGGAAGAAATGAGGGAAGAAATCATCGGTACATTGGATGGCAGGATTACTCGACCATCGGATGAAGCTTCAATTAATACCACCAGGGAAAGTCCTAAGCCATCTTCACACATATCAAACACAACTAACTTGGATTATAATGTAAATGATCGCAAGGAGGAAGTAGAAAATGTTAGTGATTCTAGGATTTTATTGGACTGTAATAATTTATCAACCATGCAAACCTCTGCCTTTATGTCTATAGATATCAGGAATAGAACAATTACCAATCATACAATTGGTTTGGGCAATTGCTGGGAAGGTCAACTGAAATGGCCCTTCAATGCAAACTGTAGTAATTCTACGGCTACTCCAAAAAAGTGTAATCCACGTAAATCCGATGATTTTGATATTTTGAGACCTCCCTCACAGTGTTCAGCAGATCTCTGAAAACCAAGCTCTTCAACTAGACTTTCACTCTACTAACATTTCTAGGTTGCTCTCATGTAACCCTGGAACCTGCTTACTCATAGTATGTAAATGTGGTCACACATGTTGTACTATACGTTTATCACTGTATCTATGTTAATCTTCTGTAACAGCGACACAACGCCTGATGGCCACTAGTGCGCTATCTGCTTACTCATACTATGTAAATGTTTTCCCAACTGTTCTACTGTACCTTTATCATTGTATCCAAGTGAATCTTCTGTAACAGCGCCATGATGCCCCAGGGCCGCTTGCACGTTTTATAAATTCAAATAAATGAACAAATAAATAACAGTATCTGCTATTTTGCCATCAGCAGAAAAAGTTTTTTAAACCTCCAGCTCGATTCTTAAACTAATGCACATTAATCCTCAGGTGCAAGTCTTAACCTCGCAAGACATTGATGTTGTACTGCTGCCGGAGCATCCTACAAATTATATCTGGGCTTGTATTCACTTTTACCCTATACATTCGGTTGGACTAATTCTGATTTATTATAGAGGTTTTCTCAAATTAGGTTATTCCTTTAAATATGGGTTATGTTTTTTTGACTAAAGCTGCTACTTTTAATTATGAAAACTTGAAAAACTTGAAAATTGTATGCAGTAACAATGATTGATGCATGATTTATGATAACCAGGCAAATATAATTAGATGGAATTGTTCAAATGTCAACAAATACGTGCTATTATGCAGAAGGATTTCCAGTTATTGAATTTCTATTCCCAACTGGATGCTAATATGATGATTGATAGATTCACTCAGATAATAAATAAGATCTGTTATCCACCATGCACAGTCATCAAGATCGATTCAGGGCAAACCAATATTTATGACTATCATATAGCCAGACATAAATGTAATATGCCTGGACTCATTAGAAGGATTGCCAAGAACAGTATAATGAACGGAAACGTCCAAAATGCCAGAAAAAAAAGGCAGAATGGGAGATTTGGCCAAATTTTGGTTGTTTGAAAATTCCGAACTGCCGAAAAGTTCGACCAAATCCCCCATTCGGTGCTAAGGGTTGCAGGGGTGCGGGAGTGTCCCCCGCACCCTTGTTCACTATATAGTAAGCGAGGGTTGCGGCGTTGTCCCCGCAGCCGATCCCAAAAAGTAAAAAAAGGAAATGACCCTGCAGCGCCGGTTACCGATCACGGAAGTGAAAGGCAACAGTCATCGCAGGGACACAGCGAGTCGGCAACACACAGCGAAGTGTGCAGCTGCAAGGTAAGTAGGGGGGTTGGGCGTGGGGGTGTGTGGATGTGGGTGGGGGCCAAGTCGGAAATGTTCAGGGGAGAAATGAGCAAATGTTATTTTCAGAAAAATAATCTTCTGTCTTTTCTCCCTCGAACATTTCCATCACAGGATTCTAACCCCAATCCTAATGAACAGGACGGCTAAATCAGTCATTATTAGTAACCTGAAATTTTAAAACTTGCTAAGCCAACATAATAATTCTATGTATAAGACGCAATGGCAACCCTCCCTAAAAAGATTTTTTTGGGGCATTTGATAAAAAAATAAAATCGAGATTGTGATAAGAAACCCCATGCAAATTACATTTTAGGGAGGAAGACATGCTTGCTTGTAAAAATAAATCTCTGACTATCTGAAGCGCCATGGCTTGTTGAAGTTTTCAAAGGCAATCCCTTGATGTGGACTGGAATATTGGGGGTGTTATTTGACAAGATTCTTAGCACCGGTTGTATACAAACTTCCTGGAAAATGTCCCAGGTAGTACCCATCCACAAAAAAGACATACGTACGGACCCAGCAAATTATAGATATTAGCCATGTAGGATGCTTCAGGCAAAGTATTTAGTAATTTATTACTAAAAGAAATAAAGAAATGGGTGGAAGGACAATAATTATAAAAACAGGATTCCGCCCAGGTTTTAATACCATCCATAATACCAAAACGCTCCAATATTTGATCAATGAATCTTACCTGAATTTGTATTCACAACTCTATCTAGCATTTGTGCACTTCACAGCAGCTTGCGATACCATCAATTGGGAGCTACTGCACTGCATAAACTAAGGTGATGGGGTTTACCAGACACTTGGCTAAATCTATCAAAGCAGTTATATAGGGACACTTCCATTATCATTTGACTTAATGAGACTGGTGAAATATCTCACCTGATTTTTACCAGCAGCAGATTAAAGGAGGGTTGTGTGTTAGCACCCATGCTTTTTAATCTATATCTGGCAGGTCTAGATAATCCTCTTGCAGACGTCTGTAGTTTTCTGCCAAAAATCAAAAATAATTCATATCCACTGGCTTGGATATGCGGATGACATTGTCATCCGTGATTGTATTGTGATAGGGTAACAAAGATTTTCGACAGCTTTGTCAGAATTCTCCAGATTAAACTACTTACAGATCAACCAGGCTAAAACTATAATCATGTGCTGCGGTAAACACAGAAAGCCAAGCAAAAACACATGTTTGTTAAATGGGAATAAATTGGAGGGTGTTCTATCTTGGTGTTTAAATCACTGTCATGATTCCTGCCCCTCATGTCCCCAGCCCTCCAAGATGTCACGCTGGAGCCAGGCCACGATCACCTACATGGCCCTCAACGGCCTCTCCATCCCTCCAAAGACCCACTTGGAGTCAGACTTGGCGCTTGTGGCACCAGACTCACTCACTCCCATAGGATAACATTGGGGATTGGACTTGTAGTGCATTGATGGGGGCTTCTTTGTCTATGGCTAACCAGGTAGCAGCCGTCTGTCAATCCGCTCACCACCAGATCCGGGTCCTCAAGAAGGTTATGCCGTTGATCCCTGATCCCTGAAGCCCTTCGCCCTCCCGTGGTAGCTGCATTGGTGATCTCACGGTTAGACTATTGCAACTCGTTGTACCTTGCACAGCCAAGCGGTCTTATCCACCGCCTCCAACGTATGCAGAATCTTGCAGCTAGGTTAGCCACCGGTTCCCCCTATGGGGCTCACATTACACCAGTGTTGCGCAAACTTCACTGGTTGCCGGTGAGGAAACAAATCCATTTCAAATCCCTGTGCATTGTCCATCGGGCTATTTATGCCCAGGGTGCCGTCAATCCATATTTATGAGATATATCCCAGGTCGAGACCTTCGTTCCATGACCTCCAATCGTTTGATCATTCCCAGAGCTAAGCGGGAAAGGCTCGGCGGCAGAGCATTCTCTATCGCCGCCCCCAAATTGTGGAATGGCCTTCCTCCGTCTCTGCAAGCCATTGTTGACCATCTTGGCTTTAGGAGAGCTCTCAAAACCTACCTGTTCTAACTCTAGCTGTTATCAGGTTTCCTCGTCCGAGCAGTCTCTTTTTCCAGCGCCATGATGCCCTAGGGCGACCGTGCGCTTTATAAGTTACAATAACATAACATAACATAACAAGATGGATGCACCACATATTTCGGTTCCCAGAACTAGTCTTTTGGGTGTGGTTCAGCCCAGAGACATCTGGGATACCCAGAGACTATTTAAGCCACACCCAGGCTGAGAAACATGCTTTGCGTTTTCTGCACCTGCAGCGTGACACTCACTGTGTTCGGATCGGTCTCCAGTAGGCCTGCATCTTTCTTCTGCGCTCAGCTCCTGCAAGAACAAGAACACTGTTAGGAACAGCCTTACCTTGCGGCGCTTCTGCCCATCATTCATCGCTCCTTCTGTTCAGCGGGCATCTTCGCCGGTGTCATTCCCATCCCGGCACGCCGCTTCCTAAGGAAATGGGAAAAGAACAGAAAAAAGGCATTAGTAAGCATTCTGCAAATCTTCGCTTATTTTTAAATACTGTACGAGCTTCAAACGCTTACCTGAATCCCAGCCGCTCTGGGGGAACTCTGTCTCGGAACTTCTCATCCATCTGCAAGAGGGAAAAGACACTCCAGGTTAGCGTGGAAACATCTAGAGGCGCCGCTTACCCACCGTATTTGTTCTTCATAACCGGCATCCATGCTGAAAACGTCGCGGCACCTAAAAGACACAGAAAAAGAACTCAGTTCAATGCAAATACAAAAGGGGTGCATTGCGCATTGCGCTCTCATTCACCTTCAGCGCTACTCATCTCAGCAGCACGCCACCATCCCCGGACGCCAGCCATCATCTAAGGAAGGAAAGGAACGAAGTTAGAGAACTGTTCAAAAGACTCATTATACTTACCTGTCGGACTCTTGCCAGTGAAGTAACTAAGCAGCAACGAGCCTGCGTCAATCAACGCGCCCCTGCGCTGAAAGCAGGACGGAGAGCACACTATCCAAGAAAACAAGGTGAGCTGTGGATCAATGGGAAGGGTTGGACCCCAGGGAAGAAGGGGTTCAAGCACACAGAGACAATAGGGAGTTAAACTCTACCAATCCTGTGTTTCAGGCCCAGTCTCCAGTCGAATAGCCTCCAGGGAAGGGTTTGAGGTCGTAAGAGGTCAGAACAGGCTGAGTGACGTCCCCGTGGATACCAGGTGAGCGTTACAATCACATACGATTGCAACAAGAAATCACTTAAGAATTATATTGCTGCCAAGATTAATATCAGATTTCACTGCATTAAGACATTTATACAAAAAGGTTCTTCATTACAGGGTACTGTAAAACTATATAACGCTTGCTTTGTCCCTGGTGTACTTTATGGTATGGATATTTATTTAACAAAATATATTTCGTAGCGCTATATAAGTGACAATTATTATTATTATTATAAATTTGAGGCATGGAAAGCCGTGGTGAGAGACATGTTTCTACCATCTGATGATATGCCCCCGTGAAGCCTAGTTGTGTAGTGAGTGGCGCACAGCCGCTAGAAGTGCGTAGCTCACAAAGAAGAAAAGAGGGAGATGCGACACAAAAGGGAAAGAACGCCAACCGTACCCGTCCCCCACCTACAAGGACATGGACAGGCCACCAATTTGATCCAAGGCGATGTAGACTCCACAATCGTTGAACATGAAGACAGTTTATGTTTATTTAATGTTGTTGTTTTGTTCTGTTTGTTCTTTCCTTTCAGGAACTAATCGAATATGTATTGGAATTGTAGAATGGCAGAAAAAATCAGAAGGGGGGGAAATGGACACTGATGTAATGTCAACTTCAAAATGCCAATAAAAATATTTTGAAATAAATATTAGCTGCTCAAAACTATTGAAGGAAATTTATGGCGTAGTTTTCTTGGTCTACGTAGGGGTGTCCCAATAGAGGCTATTTAATTAGAAATAGGAATCATATAGTTACTGAGCCTATATAAGATCAAACGTATACTTCTACTTAAAAAGTTCTACAACTCCGATCATACCTTATTGACCATTTTTGGTGATTACATCAAAGCCAACAAGTTCAAAGGCACATGGCTAATTAACAAATTTATCAACCCAGTCTTGCTTTCCATAATGAAATTGACTGGCAGGGGGACACGTAGGATGCTTCAGGCAAAGTAATTTTGTAATTTATTACTAAAAGAAATACAGAAATGGGTTGAAGGAAAATGATTATAAAAACAGGCTTCCGTCCCAGGTTTTAATACTATACATAATATCAAGACGTTCCAATATTTGATCAATGAATCTGAATTTGGATTCACAACTCTATCTAGCATTTGTGGACTTCTCAGTAGCTTGTGAAACCATCAATTGGGAGCTAATGTACTGCATAAACTAAGGTAATGGGGTTTACCCGATTCTTGGCTAAATCTAATCAAGTAGTTATATAGTGACACTTCCATTCACATTTGACTTAATGAGACTGGTGAAATATCTCTCCTGATTTGTACCAGCAGCAGATTAAAAGAGGGTTGTGTGTTAGCACCCATGCTTTTTAATCTATATCTGACAGATCTAGAAAATCCTCTTGCAGACGTCTGTAGTTATCTGGCAAAAAGTTTAAATACTCATATCTACTGGCTGACGACATTGACATCTGTGATAGTGCTGTGATAGGGTAACAAAGATTTCCGACAGCTTTGTCAGAATTCTCCAGATTAAACCACTTACAGATCAACCAGGCTAAAACTAAAATCATGTGCTGCAGTAAAAACAGAATGCCAAGCAAAAACACGTGGTTGTTAAATGGGAAGAAATTGGAGGGTGGTCTATCTTGGTGTTTAAATCACATACGATTGCAACAAGAAATCACTTAAGAAATATATTGCTGCCAAGATTAATATAAAATTTCACAACATTAAGACATTTATACCAAACGGTTCATCATTACAGGGTACTGTAAAACTATATAACGCTTGCTTTGTCCCTGGTGTACTTTATGGTATGGATATTTATTTAACAAAAGATATTAGCTGGCTCCAAACTATTGAAGGAAATCTATGGCGTATTGTTCTTGGTCTACGTAGGGGTGTCCCAATAGAGGCTATTCAATTAGAAATGGGAATAATATCATTACTGAGCCTATACAAGATCAAACGTAGCCTTCTACTTATTAAAAAGTTGTCTAACTCTGATCATACCTTATTGACCATTTTTGGTGATTACATCAAAGCCAACAAGTTCAAAGGCACATGGCTAATGAACGAATTTATCAACCCCAGCCTTGCTTTCCATAATGAAATTGACTGACAGGGGGACTTGTGAGCAAATTATTGGATATCAAAAAAGGAGATCACTGAGAAAGCATATAAATGGGATTGGATAAAAAACATTTCCCATTTAGCTCAATTTAATAATTCTAGAGAATATTCCCAGCAAAGATATCCTTATATTGTGCCAGCTAATTATGTAATTGCTAGTGTGGATAGACAGTTAGAAAGATGTATTTTTTATTACACTTTAACCTGTTGCCATCCCTTATGATCACAGGAGCGTGGACACATATATAATTATTCTTTTATAACACGCTCTATACCTGAGATCAGTTTCTAAGTGCAAAACCGGGATTCAAACCTGTCTTGCTGTGCATAGTCTTGCTTCCAAGACAAACGCATTGCCCCTGAACTATCCTCCCAGCCATATACCAAAACAAAATAGAAGATGCCGTCTTTGTCACAATGCACTTGAGTATACTAGACATTTATTAACTCAATGTCCAGCATTATGTAGATATAACTATGAATTTTACTGGAAACTAGGCAATGGTATGAATATTTTTGACTCAAATCAATCTTGGCATTATATTATCTCAGGCAGTTCTATTATTTTCTCAAGGTATTTGTATTATGGAAGGTCATATATACGTTGTTATCTTTGGATGAAGTAGAATGAAGGTGTAATTAACTAATAATTTAATCAAATGATATATTAATATGTTATGAGTTGAATTCTTATTAATTGTTTGGATTATGTGACAAGTTGAGGAAATTCATCCCTTTTCCCCAGGGGGCGAGCCCCCCGTAAGGCTGGGGAGGTGGACCCACTCTGCAAAACCCTTCTTAGGTGCCGAGGCAAGTGGGACCTCACTGGAAGAGACTCCCTCTTTGAGTTCAAGGACTCCCATTCCTGTGAGGAACTCCCTGATGCTCTCCAAGTGATGGCTTATATGGACTTGTGTAATAGATCAGAATGTTATCAGTTTCATGAAGATAAAATCAACCTACATTACCAGCGGCAAGAAATGGAGGCAATCTCTTTCAATCAAAGTCTCCAATGGACTGTGCCGAGGATACTGAAAAGGGATGATATGCCAAAAGACCAGGGAGAAAGGTCGGAAAGCCGAGAGAGAGTGAGACGCAGAGAAAACCAGGGCAAGCCCCTTATATGTGACAGAGCGGAAGGACGCAGGGCTGTCGCAGAACTTGGAGCCTGCGTAAACCAGAGAAGCTTTGATGCGGAGCGAGAAATGCTGGTGAACCAGCATCTGAAAGCAGAGGAAATCCGAACACCGTGGAACAGAGAGTTCAGTGGTGGCGTGACCACAGAGCAATCATGGTGGGCAACCCGTCCATACACCAACAGTGATACCACAAGCGGGAGGAAAGAACTCCTGATACGAGACATTGCACCATCTCTATCCAGAAGGCATGAGCAGAACACTGAGGAGAGAGACACTACGGAAAGTAAGCCGCTGGTCTACGAAGAAAACAAGAAAGAGTCCAACGTCCTTCAGTTACCGACGCCATTAGCCCTGAAAACAGAATGTAATACGGGGAACAGGAATACCGGAAGTTCAAGAGGGACACATTATACGTTAAATGAACCTCTGCACAGTACTGATACGAAAAGAAGTGAAATAATCTGATAAACCAGAACTGTGTTAATGAGATCAAGAGAAACCCGAAATCCACTAAGGGGGAGAGAAACAAAGTTGGAAACTTGTTACTCAGGGAAAAGGGAAAGATCGACCTAGACCCATGAGCTCAGGAAGATAAGCCTCATACAAGCAACAGCACCCTTGGAAGTTGAACAACCAGAATATTCTAGAGCAATATACCAGAGGATCTCGAACTCTACAAGAGAGAAAGAAGGAACCTGAGGGAGGGGAAAATACCAGTCCCCTAAAAGAACTGCAGAACTTAATCCAGAGGATAACCAGAGATCATTTAACAATGGCCCACTGATTGAGACAATAGAATCATGGAAAACCTGTGACAAAACACAGCAGCCTGGCGAAGGGAGTCATTCTCCTGGCCTTGGTTATTTATGTTAGTGGTTGAGTCAGATAGGTTACATTTGGATGGTCGGACATGTTTTGGACAGTCACACTGACTGACGATTACCTTAGTTAGTAAAATAGTTAGTGAACACTCTGAATCTGAAGACGTCCCCACTTCTTCCACAAAATATCCCCCCTCCCCAGGTGACCAGGGAATGGCCCTTGCTTTTGGATCCTGACCCCGAGGATGGATATGAGAGGGAGGATCACCTGGGAGGAGGAGAATTGGGGAGTGGGGCTGAGGCACCCTTGGGTGAGAAGCGATATCCCCCATTTTCCTTTCAGCAAGAATCTAATGACCCAAGGCTTTTATGGGATTTTTCTAATCCCTTACTTATCGTGCTAGTAAACCATCTCCTGATGTATACCACTCTGGTACTGAGACGAGGAAGAGGCCACACAGGAATTTACATTCATGCTTTATTGACTCAGACATACACACACACCAAGTTAGTACTGGGATGAGGAAGAGGGATGCCGAAAACCAAGACAGTTGTGAACTCACTGTTAACAGCCTGCACCTGGAGCCAAAGGTGCGGTATAAATGGCCCACTCAGCTGAGGCTAATGAAGTCGGAGCAGGAGAAGCAGGAGAAGGAAGCCAGGTGCTTGCAGACGGATCAGCCGAAGGAAAAGGCAGAAAGAAGCGTGTCTGAGATGCCGAGGCTCTGCAGAGTCGCTGTAGCAGAAGCAGATTGTGGCTGCCATTATTGGAAGGTCTCCAGAGGCAGGGTTTGGCTGCTGACCTCCTGGAGTCAACAGGACTCCAACTCTGTGTACCCGCGTTGTCGGATGGCCAGGACGAGGGGCTTGCTGAGCCGGGAAAAGCAGCAGCAGCAAGGGAACAACCGAAGCGGAGAAGGGCACAGGAAGTCAGTGAACCCAGGGAGACAAGTAAGTCTGAGTACCTCTGGGAAGCTGTGGTGCGAGCCTCATGCTGAATGAATGTTGACTAGCTCGCAAGTGAGCAAGCGACCACAGAGGCAAGGTGATGTCTGGTATTGGAATTGTGAAACACTGATGTTTAAAGGCTACAAGAATGTGATGAAGGAAGTGGTTTGTGAATACCGAACTGTAAGAAAATTGTGAAGGCTGTGGAGAGGGCCAGAAAAAGCAGTAACTCTGAAACTTGAAGTTGAATGATAAAACTATGAGCAGAGTGCACATTCCCAGCAGGAGAGTGAACTGGTAACTATGTTGTGTTAGAAATAAATGAGATGCAATTTTGAATATTGAACCAAAGGAAAGTAACAGTGAGTGAATGCCACATGAATGGAAAGTGGAGAAAAGCGTTCCCTGATACATAGAATCCATCTCCAAAATCACTTGGTCGGACAACCATCTAATAAGCTTCCACATACTGACGCTGGTTAGTCAGGGCGCACCTCAACCCACACCATGTCCCATTGCAAACTTACGGAAGATAATATCGTCCCCATTCTGACCGACATCCTCAAGACCTACCCAATATCAAATACCAACCCGACAGTATTTCCTCTATCTACCATAACTGCGTGAAATCAACCATTGATGCAGTAGCCCCGCTCACCTCTGAAATACGCCATAGTGCCAAACGCACCAACTAAGTTCTATGAAGAGCTTATTGTTCTTCGTCACCACAAAAGAGCGCTGGAGCACCTACATAAGATGACCCGACCACGGCCTCGGCTAACTCACAAGTCATAGCCAATAAAATCTACATATCAGCTGTCATAGCCCATAAAGTCTACTCTTTGAATACCTAAATAAACAACACCTCCTCCAACACCAAAGAACTATTCTCGACACTTAGAGAAATGGAAGCCCCCATCCCATCCACCACCCATCAAATAAAACAAAGCCTGGTGCACTACTATCCAGAATGCACTTGCCTCTAAAATCCTCACGCTACAAAACAAAATACAAATGAAAAGGCAAAAGCACGCCCTCCCTTGCACCTGATTCCGGTGCCAAAAAACAGCTTCCCAATTCAAATTCACCATCGTTTCCCAAGACCAGATCCTGCACCCCATTTCTACGTTGAAACCTTCCGCTTGTAAAGGCGAACGCTTCCCTGCCCTCCTAGTCAAACTCTGTGAACCTACATTAGCACCCATCATTACCAACTTCATTAATGCCTCCTTCATCACCAACTCTGTCCCCGCCAGTATCAAAGAAGCCTGGGTAACCCCACTTCTTAAAAAACTTTCTCTGCACCCTGACATACCCACCAACTACCAACCCATCACAACTGTGCCCTTCTTGGTAAAAATAATAGACAAAATAGCCTACACCCAAGCCAAGAGTATCTAGAAAGCAACCACTTGTTAGGAGCCAGACAATCAGGCTTCCGGCCTAAGAACAGCACAGAAACAGCCTCAAAACCTCAAAATCCAGATGGATACCATAAGAGACTCTGGGAAACTGTGCATCCTCCTCTTACTCGATCTGTCTGCTGCATTTGACTTGGTGGACCGGGACAAGCTATGCAATGCTCTCTCAGAAAACTTCAACTTCTCTACAGAAGATACCCTACGGGTCAAGTCATTCCTATCGGATCACACTTCAAGAGTATCCATCGGTGATGAGGCAGCCAACCCTATCCCAATTCCCCTTGGGGTCCCCCAAGGCTCATGCCTTTCTCCCTCCCTTTATAATGCATATATAAAACTCCTATTTGCAGCCCTTGACGACATGGGAGGCATCTACACCAACTTTGCAGATGACACCCAGATCCTAATCCTCATCCCCGGAGTCCTTGAACAAGATTCCTCCACCATTAATATGATCTACTCCATCATTCAAAATTGGTTGGCCACCAACAGTTTGTGTCTCAATGACGAAAAAACTGAGATTCTAACTAACTAACTAAATGGATTTTTATATAGCGCAACCTCTCACCCAAAAGGTCTCAAGGTGCTCACAGAAACATACAAACAAAGAACAAAATAGATTCAGGAGTGGAGAGGGAAACGAGTCACTTGGCAAAGCGACTGGCAGAATCCTGGAGAATAGCCGGGTTATCCTATGCTAATGTGTAGGTTTAGGCATCAAAAATAAATGTTTTAAGACGTTTTCTAAACTACTGCAATGTAGTGCATTGTTTGAGATAGAGTGGAATCATATTCCAACTTTTCAGAGCCCAAGCAGCGAAACTTGCTTCACCTAGTTTCCTCAAAAAGGTACGTGGTTGTACCAGTAACATAAGGCTATTAGAGCGTAAAGTGCACTTTGGTGTAGCCATATGGATCCTAGATTTCAAATATTCTGGGTCCTTACCTGAAAGACATTTAAAGACTATTACTAGCCCTTTGAATTTCAGCCGCTGCTCAATGGAGAGCCGGTGTAGTTTTTTTCGATGTTCTGTAATATGAGTTTGGCGGCTCAATCCACCAACAGCCCGTACTGCTCCATTCTGTATGGTTTGGAGACTCCTGATGTTCCCTTTAGAAGTTCCTATCAAAAGACTGTTGCAATAGTCTAATGTGGTCTTAACTATAGCTGCTGCAATATATGTTCTATTAGCTTCTGACATATATGGACGTATTTGCCATAAAAGGTGAGTAAAGAAGCTACATGACGACTTAAGATAGGACACATGTTTCTGAAATGTCAGGTGGGCATCGAAGAACACTCCCAAGGTCTTAACATATTCAGATACTAGGATATTATTGCCACCGATTTCAAAGGCTTTATAATCTGCATCTAGGCTTTTTATCCTATGAGGTGTGCTGATAACCAACAGCTCAGTTTTTATGTCATTGAGGGCTAGAGAGTTAAGAGCCATCCACTTCTGGATTGCATCATAGATTTCATTTATAGTAGCCAGATCATCGTTATAGACCCCAGATAGTTTAACAACTATCTGGGTGTCATCGGCATAGTTGGCAAATTGTATGCCCATAGCAGGTCACATAGACATTTAGGCCCTGATTTATGGGTTACTTGCGCCAAAAAAAACGGTATTTGTGCGCCATTCTGCCTGCAAATCCCTGTTTAACAAATGGGGATTTGCTGGCAGAATGGCACACAAATCCCGTTTTTTTCAGTGCAAATAATCCATGAATTACCCCCTTAATGTATATGTCGAAAAGTAATGGGGATAGGCACGATCCCTGAGGGACACCACATGTGACAGGAACTTTCAGAGACTTTGAGGATCCCTTAGCAACACAGGCACTACTAAGGCCAAGAAATGATTTAAGCCAAAGGACTGCTTCTGGGGAGCATAAGCCTATCTTCTGAAGTCTTTCCGCTAGAAGGTCATGGTCACCCAAGTTGAATGCAGAGGAAAGATCCAACAGAAGCAGGAGAGAAGAGTTTCCTTCCTCAATGATTTCTGTTATGATGGCCTTAAGATCTAAGAGTGCCGTCTCAGTTTCATGGTTGGTTCTGAAGCTGGACTGTTCCTTGGCCAAGATGTTATTGGTTTCAACAAAATTCTCTAGCTGTATATAGGCTTGGAAACACACAGGTTTGGCAGAACAGGTCAAAGTCCACAGCGCTTGTACACTGAAGAAATTAGGGAAGCACTAAAGCTGCAGGTGGCTGAGGGGTGTGGGAGCACTGCCAGATGCCACCCACAGTTAAGAAACTAAATGAACACAGACAGTTCTTAGTCTCACTGCGCTAAACAGTGCAATAGTGACAGGTGTTCCAAGTAATTCAAAGAAGGAGGGATTTCTCATGAGTCCAATGAGTTTAATAACGAAGTAGCCTGACACGTGTTTCGAGTCATCACTGACTCTTCATCTGAGGCTAAACATAATGCACAACATAATGAGGAACAAAAATAGTACAGCACAACATAAACAGTTTGAATGAAAGTCGTCCATTGTGAAAAAAATCAATAGAAAATTGATAAGGACATTAGTGAGGACATTCAACAAAAAGGGCAAACACAAGTGCAGGTAGGCCAAAAAGAACAGCAGTTACAGCATATATATTAAGATAAAATCAAATAGCAACAAACGAAAATAATAAAAAATAATAGATAAACAAGATTGGCACAGTACCATATTAGGAGGGGATTGGATTGAATGGAGAATCCATAGGTTACGGGATGCATGTAAGAAACACGGGTAAAGAAACAAACAAGTTGCAAGGAGTTAGTTATAGTGCATCCACGGAACAGCTATAGCAGCGCAGTCAAAGAGGCAAAAGATGCCAAAAAACAAAACCAAAATTGGAATCATAAAAAGTACCTGAAAGTTTCAAGAGCTAGCCTAACCAATTAAGTATATCGTGGCCAGTGCCAGATGCACTCTCTAAAAAGGAAGAGAGAAGAAAAGATTTTTATTTTATATGAAGTGTTTAAATACGCTGTTCAAGCACAAATGTGAAATTAAGGAAGAACAAGAGAGTGTGAGATTAAATGACAAATCATACCTCACTGCTTCGCAATTGCGGAACTCTGTAAGGGAAAAGAAATTCCCTCAGCATCACTTAAACATGGACAAATTAACTTAACAACTGTGATTGCTAAAATGCAGCTACCCGGAGTGCCAGAGGAAACCCAAAACGCAAAAGCATGGTGTGCGTGCACAAATAAGAATGGGCAAAAGCTAAAAATTGACATTCTCTAAACTTAATTGAGACGTGCTGATGCACTAATTAGAAGTATCATAGCGGCCAGGGGGCCATGAAAAACCGTTTTACCTGTGCAATGCTGCTGAACTGAATGAAATGAAAGTAAGCCCAGACCATAGAGATAGAAACAGGACTATTTAAATACACAAGGTATTTTAGAACATGGCCGATTAGGTCAGGAAAGAAAACCGCCATGTTGGAATGATGGAAATGAAATGAATACCTCAGGAGTGAATTTGCCCCAAAAAGTAAGGAGCTCACCAAACGTTTTTGCATAACAAAAAATGTACTAATTGCAAAAAATGGAGCCCCGGAGGGCACCAAGATAAATATATACTAGTAAGGCCTGAGAACGAAAGGAAATTTGCGCCTCGTGCACCAATTGCTGTTGAGCTGAATAACCAAAAGGAAAAACGGGTTCATATAGATGAAGGGGATTAAACCGCAGAGAATTGCGACTACTAGAGCATGCTAGTAGGAACCAAATTGGGGAAAGATGTTAAATAAATTGTGCATCTGCCATCTGTGAATGCGCTGCTATAGAAAAATGTGAGGTAATGGGACTGCAAACAGTCATTGTAGAGGGATCACTAGACACCACACGATTATAAATGACTACTTGGGTGTAAATAAAGTACTCATGTCCACAAAAAAGGGAGGGAAAACATGATACCTGTGTAAAATAAAGAAGAGAACAACAGTAGGTTTTCACAAAAAGGTTGCAAATTCATGGTCTGAATTTAGACCTCCAAATACAGTACGATATTTACAAATGAGTCTCGCTTCTAACTGGCGTAATTTGAGTGTGAGATTGCCCCCTCTAGGCGGCAATGACACTTTGCAAAGGCCCACAAATCAAATGTCACCCTTACTATCTAATTGATGCAGTTTTTGCCAGTGATTGGCAAGTGGGTATTTGGATTCCTGGCTGCCAATTGTGGTGAGATGTTCCTGAATACGAGTCTTAAGGGGCCTGATGGTGCTGCCTATATATTGCAATCCGCATGTACAAATAATACAGTAAACCACGAACTTTGAATTGCAATTGAGGAATGTTTTAATAAGGTGGTCTCCTCTATCTCCAAAGGAGACCTTTGAAGTTTCCAGAGTGTACTTGCACATGCTGCAGAATCCACATTTGTGAAAACCAGCAGCACGGGCAGAGTCTCACCACGTAGATTTAGGAGTGAGTGGACACATAAATGAAGGGCAGAGTTTATTTTTAAGAGATTTCCCTTTGCTAAATGTTATATTAACAGAGGGATCAAGCCAGTTGGCAATGTCAGAATATAAATGGAGAATGTGCCAATGTTTATCCAGAATTTTGTGGATCTTGTGACTATCTGAATTGTATCTAATAAACCTGATTTTTCGAGGCAGAGGCGATTTCTCGTGAGTTTTAGGAGTTAGCAGATCCGCTCTTTTCAGCTGATGTACTGTTATTGAAAACGAAAACATTATTCTGTAAAGTAAACAGCAAAAATTCTTTAACCATCAAAATGTGTTCGAAAAATGATACATTTTGGGAAATGACGACACTGAAACACTATCTACAGGAGAACAAGATAACTCGAGGTTTAAGAATTCTCATTCTTCTGGATTTTGAGGATCCGTTAGACACAGATCTTTTGTCCGATAAAATGTTGGAACTTCTGGTTGAGCACGCTACACGTGAACATTCACATACAATAGTTGAAATTGATGAAATTAAAGAACAAATTAATCTTTTTGATGCACCAAGTGCTACCATTGATAAAAATTTCAAAACACTATATGAAATCCTGCGCAAACACCAAGATGAGGTAAAAACGCGCAAATCAAGAAAATGTTCTTGCGATGATCGCGACTATAGAGATAATCGCATCTATACATACCAGGCCAAATATGACGAGGTCTCCAGATCCCGTTCTAGCAGCCTGGCATCCACCCCAGCTAGTTCAGAAGTAGATAGTGACTCAGAGCTTCAGACCCCGTCAACATCTAATTTGGGCAATGCCATACATTCTGATTCTTTAACACATGACATAGTACAAGACGAGTTATTAGACTCTGAACCCAATTCTTCGGTTCCATCAGGCGCTTCGCCTTTTTTGGAGCAGCTCAGACGCTTCAAGAAAGGCAATCGGATTGCAGGAGCAAAAAAGGTGCGTTTTCAAACGCCAGTAGCTTCAAATATATTGGCCCCAGGCTTACTACCAGGGGCACAAGGGGTGGTAGGCCAAGGCAGCGGAAACGCTCCACCCAACAGAAGACAGACCCAAGCAATGTCTCAGTCCCTACAACAGTCAATCAATCTGAACCAATAAATTTAATTACTAACTTAAACTCACATCCGCTCTCCTCGGCCGAAACAGCTGTTCTCTACAAGGGTCTTTCGTTTGTGCCATCAGCTACCAACAACTTTGTGGACATCCTCATTGATCTTTTTAAGTTTACACGTAAACTCAAGCTTAAAACATTTTTTGCAATGCAAGTTCGCAATTATAAACCTTTACCGCCCACTCCTATTGCGCCTCACATCTCTATGCAAACACTCCTTACTACTCATGTCCTTATGACCCTAGATGATTTTGCACCACAAACACAAACCAGCATTTCAGAAGTTCTTAAAGAATTAGATGTTGTTCAACAAAATGTTTCCATCAAGGAATTAACCAGGAAATCTAAGTTTACTCCTACATTCTCTTCTGATAACGTCATAGATACTTTCTATCAGGCAGTCATTAAGGATATCCATTCATTGGAAGATTTTGGTGCAATTCGCAAGCCGTGTTATAAGCACAATCTTAATAAAGATGAGTTTCAAGCAATGGTACATCTGTCTGGCAATTCTGAATTGATTATTAAGGAGGCCGACAAGGGCGGGAACGTTGTTGTCATGGATTGTGCTGATTATATAACTATGGGCATGCAGCACTTGAATTCCGCACAATGTTATTTGATTCTTTCTAATAATCCTTTGAAGACTATTCATGCGACAGCCAATGATCTGATTACCAAATG
Source organism: Ambystoma mexicanum (assembly GCF_040938575.1). Taxonomy (NCBI): domain Eukaryota; kingdom Metazoa; phylum Chordata; class Amphibia; order Caudata; family Ambystomatidae; genus Ambystoma; species Ambystoma mexicanum. Next base: position 1,288,178,245 of record NC_090924.1, read on the forward strand.
GCATAAAATAGGCCTTCTTACGGATGTGGAAAGGCAATTTCTCACCGTAGACAGACCTAATATGCCCACCATTTATTTCCTCCCAAAAATTCATAAACAATTCATCAATATACCAGAAGGGAGACCAATAGTGAGTGGGAGCGGTGGTACATTGGGACCTATCTCTGTCTATATCAATGAATTCCTGTATCAGTGGTGCTTAACACTCCTACATACATTAGAGATACCATGCACACTTTACAAATTCTTGACAGTTTAGATTTTCAAAATAACAGCTGGCTTGTTACTCTGGATGTAAAAGCATTATATACCTCTATTGATCATTACAAAGCATTAGCAAGTGTGGACTTTCTTTTCCGTGAATTTTCTGCATCATTTTTCGAACACATTTTGATGGTTAAAGAATTTTTGCTGTTTACATTCCAGAATACTGTTTTCGTTTTCAATAACATGTACTTTAAGCAACTAATTGGAGTGGCCATGGGTGCTAGCTTCGCACCAGCTTTGACCAACGCATTAATGCATTAAAATTGCACAAAAATTTGTATTTGGGAATGAAGCTTTTTTTACCTTACATGAAACTGTGGAAACGTTATATTGATGATGTTTTGTTCATTTGGACTGGTACACAAGAACTCTTGCTTGAATTTGTGGCCTATCTCAACAATAATGATTGGGGTATACAATTTACTTTGACCTACAGTCAGACTCACATAGATTTTTTGGACCTTTCAATTGATGTTACTCCAAATGGGTTGGTGACAAAAACCTTTCGCAAATCCACTTCTGTCAATTCAATATTACATGCGGACAGCTGTCATAAAAATCATGTCATAGCGAATATTCTTAAAGGAGAGTATATACGCGCTAAGAGGAACTGTTCCGAACCCTTGTACTTTGATCAAGAAAGTATCGCTATCAAATCTGGGTTCTTGGAGAGGGGCTATCAACATAGCTGCCCCGACAAGGCACTCATGTCAGTACGTCAGCTGAAAAGAGCGGATCTGCTAAATCCTAAAACTCGTGAGAAATCGCCTCTGCCTCAAAAAATCAGGTTTATTACTAGATACAATTCAGATAGTCACAAGATCCACAGAATTCTGGAGAAACATTGGCACCTGCTCCATTTAGATTCTGACATTACCAACTGGCTTGCTCCCTCTGTTAATATAACATTTAGCAAAGGAAATCTCTTAAAAATAAACTCTGCCCTTCATTTATGTGTCCACTCACTCCTAAATATACGTGGTTACACTCTGCCCGTGCTGCTGGTTTTCACAAATGTGGATTCTGCAGCATGTGCAAGTACACTCTGGAAACTTCAAAGGTCTCCTTTGGAGATAGAGGAGACCACACTATTAAAGCATTCCTCAATTGCAATTCAAAGTTTGTGGTTTACTGTATTATTTGTACATGTGGATTGCAATATATAGGCAGCACCATCAGGCCCCTTAAGACTCGTATTCAGGAACATCTCGCCACAATTGGCAGCCAGGAATCCAAATACCCACTTGCCAATCACTGGCAAAAACTGCATCAATTAGATAGTAAGGATGACATTTGATTTGTAGGCCTTTGCAAAGTGTCATTGCCGCCTAGAGAGGGCAATCTCACGCTCAAATTACGCCAGTTAGAAGCGAGACTCATCTGTAAATATCGTACTGTGTCTAGAGGTCTAAATTCAGACCATGAATTTGTAACCGTTTTGTGAAAACCTACTGTTGTTCTCTTCTTTATTTTACACAGGTATCATGTTTTCCCTCCCTTTTTTTTGTGGACATGAGTACTTTATTTACACCCAAGTGGTCATTTATAATCGTGTGGGGTCTAGTGATCCCTCTACAATGACTGTTTGCAGTCCCGTTACCTCACATTTTTCTATAGCAGCGCATTCACAGATGGCAGATGCACAATTTATTTAACATCTTTCCCCAATTTGGTTCCTACTAGCATGCTCCAGTAGTCGCAATTCTCTGCGGTTTAATCCCCTTCATCTATATGAACCCGTTTTTCCTTTTGGTTATTCAGCTCAACAGCAATTGGTGCACGAGGTGCAAATTTCCTTTCTTTCTCAGGCCTTACTAGTATATATTTATCTTGGCGCCCTCCGGGGCTCCATTTTTTGCAATTAGTACATTTTTTGCTGTGCAACGCACTTTATATACATTTTTGTGGAATTCCAGCACTGCTCATTTTTAAATTAAGAACAGGTTCATCTCTGCCTTTTTGCGGCGTTTGGTAAGCTCCTTACTTTTTGGGGCAAATTCACTCCTGAGGTATTCATTTCATTTCCATCATTCCAACATGGCGGTTTTCTTTCCTGACCTAATCGGCCATGTTCTAAAATACCTTGTGTATTTAAATAGTCCTGTTTCTATCTCTATGGTCTGGGCTTACTTTAATTTCATTCAGATCAGCAGCATTGCACAGGTAAGACGGTTTTTCACGGCCCCCTGGCCGCTATGATACTTCTAATTAGTGCATCAGCACGTCTCAATTAAGTTTAGAGAAAGTCAATTTTTAGCTTTTGCCCATTCTTATTTGCGCACGCACGCCATGCTTTTGCGTTTTGGGTTTCCTCTGGCACTCCGGGTAGCTGCATTTTAGCAATCACAGTTGTTACGTTAATTTGTCCATGTTTAAGTGATGGTGAGGGAATTTCTTTTCCCTTACAGAGTTCCGCAATTGCGAAGCAGTGAGGTATGATTTGTCATTTAATCTCACACTCTCTTGTTCTTCCTTAATTTCACATTTGTGCTTGAACAGCGTATTTAAACACTTCATATACAATAAAAATCTTTTCTTCTCTCTTCCTTTTTAGAGAGTGCATCTGGCACTGGCCACGATATACTTAATTGGTTAGGCTAGCTCTTGAAACTTTCAGGTACCTTTTATTTATGATTCCAATTTTTTATTTTTTTTTGCCAGCTTTTGCCTCTTTGACTGCGCTGCTATAGCTGTTCCGTGGATGCATTATAACTAACTCCTTGCAACTTGTTTGTTTCTTTACCCGTGTTTCTTACATGCATCCCGTAACCTATGGATTCTCCATTCAATTCAATCCCCTCCTAATATGGTATTGCGCCAATCTTATTTATCTATTATTTTTTATTATTTTCGTTTGTTGCTATTTGATTTTATCTTAACATATATGCTGTAACTGCTGTTCCTTTTGGCCTACCTGCACTTGTGTTTGCCCTTTTGGTTGAATGTCCTTACTAATGTCCTTATCAATTTTTTATTGATTTTTTTCACAATGGACGACTTTCATTCAAACTGTTTATGTTGTGCTGTACTATTTTTGTTCATCATTATGTTGTGCATTATGTTTAGCCTCAGATGAAGAGTCAGTGATGACTCGAAACACGTGTCAGGCTACTTCGTTATTAAACTCATTGGACTCATGAGAAATCCCTCCTTCTTTGAATTACTTGGAACGCCTGTCACTATTGCACTGTTCAGCGCAGTGAGACTGAGAACTGTCTGTGTTCATCCTGTATATAGGCTATTTTGTCCAAGATTTTAAGTATAAAAGGAACGTTGGTAATGGGACGATAGTTTTCAGGCATCAAGGGGTCGAGGTTATCCTTCTTTAGCAGTGGGGTATTCCATGCCTCCTTTATGCCGATGGGAACAACCGCCTCATCAAAGGAACGATTAACAAGTTCTGTTACCCATGGTGTAAGGGTGTTTGCAAATTCTTTAAAAAGTTTAGTGGGGAAGATATCCCCCTTACATGATGTGGGTATAAAGCCTTCGATGATCACTAAAACCTCTTACTCTGTCATTCTGGTAAATGAAAAAGGTTTTATCCCTTAATCTGGTAGCTCCAGAAGTGGAGGTAATGATGCTTCGGTTAGGGATTGAGACTCAATCTTTTCACTGATGCGGTCTTGGTGGAGCTGGGTCTTCTGACAGGAACAATCAAGTATGTTCTGACACCAGTCATCGTTTATAATGTACCTGTGTTCAGTAGTGGGACCTTTGAGCTCATTAAGAACTGGGAAAGGTTCTTTAGATTTTATCGAGGCCTTTTCAATTCTGACATTAAGGGACAGTTGTTTTGCCTCCAGAGTTAGATGTTTGTACTCTTTGACCACTATTTTATAGGTGGTGTCGCCATTGACGTTCACATTTCCTTTTATTTTTCTGAGCAGAAATTATATCGGAAGAGAAACGAAGTTTAAATCATTTCTGTTTCTTATTTTTTTCCTAGCGGAGAGGCGCAAGAATATCAAAAGCTTTATTGGTAGCATTTCTAAAGGCATTGGTAAATTCTTCCAAGGGTAGTTTGTCACCCAGGGGTGGTAAGAGAGGTTGTATAGTGGATTTAAATAATCAAGCTGTAATATTTTTTATGTTATGCGTTTCAGTTGCAATGATTGTTTTCTTTGGGATAGAATTGAATTTCAATGGCAGTACAAAATGCACCAGGAAGTGATCGGACCAGGGTCAGGGATCTACATTTGTTAAAAGCGGTTCAATATTCTTTGTGAGAATCCAATCAAGTATATTACCAGCTTTATGGGTTGGTCTATCCACTCATTGTGCAAAGCCAAGGGAGGATAATGTTTGTAGTAAGGATTGGACTTCCATATCCAGGAGGTTGTTAGCCCAGAGATTAAAATCTCCTAAAATGGCAAAAGCTGTGTTCATTTTAGATATGCCTCCTATGAGTGCCAGCAATTGCTCTTTGAAAAGGGGAGTTTCTCGTGGGGGTCTATATATGATTATTAGGCTCATTGAGTGTGTTGTGTTTGTATTAGGATTCTCACTGTAGGTCCTCTCACCCGACTAAAACTCTCCACGCCGACTACTCAACCATTACCATTGACGGAACTCCCACCCAAGTACTTAAACACGTTAAAACATTGGGCGTTCATATAGACTCCAACCTTTCTATGACACATAAACACATCAGTGCACTTTCATCTTCTACCGCTTACACGGCCAAACTCATCACACTCAGCCGTGATTTTCTTACTCCACAAAACTGCCTCACCCTAGCTCGAGCCCTCATTGTATTGAAACTGGATTATTGCAATATCCTCCTGATAGGAACTACAAATACGAATCTGGCCAAATTGCAACTGCTACAAAACAAACCCTTATGGGCAGCCTTTGGATTAAAAAGAAACAATCAAATTTCTCACATTAGGAGGGAAGCACACTGGCTACCCATCCAAGGTAGAATACATTTAAGACCCTTATTATCACACACAAATGTATCACCCATGATGCCCCTCTATACCTCAATAACACTGTCACCCATAAAAGGTTGACTAGATCCCTCAGATCGGGCTCTCGCACACACCTATGTGTCCCAAGGTTCAAGAGCTTTAGGGCAGGGGGGTTCCAGCTTCCCAGTAGCTGCACCTAAGATCAGGAACTCCCGTCCCAAGCACATTAGAAATGAGCTCTCCCATCAGTGCTTTAAGAGTATTATCAAAACATGGCTCTTCAACAAATGTTAACTAGTTGGGTCTCCACTATGCCACTGAGAGCACACTGCGATCACTGTACTCTGAATTGCTCTGCCTGTACTGTAACTATTTTTGTACCTCGAACTGTATTGTAAATTCCTCTGTAACCAGACATGCATGTGTATGTAACTTACGCTGTGATACCTCTGGGTTTGGGCGTGTAACAAATGCTATAAATGAATAAAAATAAAAGGAACTGTGAATCATGGAACCTGAAGAAAGCAGATATTTGTGATGACTTTAAAGAACTGTAAATTATACATGTTAAGAACAAGCAAGCATTGGGAAGAGCCATAAAGAAAAGAAGAATTGTACAAGTTACAAGTTGAAACTGAGGCAACATTGTGAGAATGGTGGCAAAATAAGTGTTGAAAAGAACTGTGAGAAACTAAATCCTATATCACTGTTGAGCTGAAGCAAATGCAAATGTGGAAAAGAAGCCAATCAGGTGTGCCGGTTGCGTGACCTATACAGGGTGGACCGTGTGGTCCAACAATTGCACCTAGACCGAGCACACCCTAATAAAGAGAAGTCACTTGATTCAGCTATAGGTTTATGGTTGAATATCCAGAGAAGCCTGCCTATGATGAATTGACAGAGTTGAACGTTGTGCTATTGATGAAAGAGCCAAGAAGGCTGAAAGCTGGGAAGAATCCTTAAGATTTGTGCTGTTGTGAAAACAGAGAAAGACTTGAAAGCTTGCGTAAGGGAACCCCTTTGGGAGTGAAAGTGAACTATTTATAATCCTCGGGAAGGGAGAGCCCCTTTCCAAACAAGAGCTGGAAGAAGCTCTAATAATTCGTTGGAACACTGCTTTCATTTGCTGCTGACATCCTGACACAGTTTGAACAAATAGATGTCATGGCAAGAATAGGTTTTGGACACAGACAGACATTTACTTTGGATTTCCTGACACAGACTATCATTAGTTTTAGGTAGGTAGGGAAATCCCACCTTAGCATAGGGCAAGGTAGGCATTACCCCAAACTCTTTGTGATTTTTAATAAATGTATGTAGCCCAAACTTTACTCTGCTGTCTGTGTCTACTTGCTGATGCCTTCACACTAGACATAGGGAAAGACAGACCTTATTTTTGATATTGAATATGTCTTTACTGCGTCCGCCTCCTTCCCATATGCTATTTTATTATTTCTGGTGTAGAAGGTTAGATTTTTCTTAGCCATACACACCTAAATAAATAAAAAATAATAAAACTATTAATATTTTAAATTCCAATAAAATAAATTAAATTAAAAAGGAAGACATTATGTATCTATAAATAGACTCAACTGTGTACCTTTGAGGTAAAAGTAACTCTTAAATCTTTACTTCAGTTAACTAATATTGTACACATACTTCCTAAGAATTCAGGTATCCTTTAGAGTGTGTGTGACTGGTCACCCATTCCCATCTTTATTCACACTCTCCTCTGTACTTAGTAGCTATTTTTAGAGACTGCTCTCTGCTCATTTTGTTCTAAACAAGTCTTTGGGGAAAATTAAATGAAACAACCCAAATGCAATGTTCATTAAGAATTTGATTTGATTTCAAACTGTATTGTTTTTTTTAAAAACCATATCAATTTTACAATGGGGAGTCCTTACAAAAATAATTTGATTCACATCATCCTGGCCTTGAGTCACACACATTCTATCCAGCGCACTCACTAAAGAGAACATAAAAATCAACTTGTTGTATATTGAGTGATGGACTGAAAATATTTATCAGACACAGACAAAATACAGAATTAATCTTCTTGTGGCACCGGGCATATAACCAGAATTGAACAGGACCAGTAAGATCCAAAAATAAACCTGGTCTTTAGTATTGCATTTATGTTATGTTATTTTGCATTTATATAGCGCCTTATATGTGCCAGTGTAGCTTGGATTTACATAACATACAGCACTGTTATTCAACCCTTCACATTTCAGTCATAGTATGATCAAATAAATCCTTGTCACTCATTGTCTTTCATTTGTTTTTTTAAATTGTTCAAATTGTGCTCTCAATCAAAATGTCCCTCTCTGACAAAAACTCCCTAACTCTCCACTTAATATACAGACCGCCTGGTCCTCTTCTATCCTTCGAGGAAGATATCGCTCAGCTCCTTTCACATTACACCAAGCCATCCTCCAGAATATCCTCATGAGGGATGTAAACTTGAGATTCAACGATCCTACCGATGACAACGTATTGGCCTTAGCCAACACCATTGAAGCACTGGGCTTCACCCAACGCATCACATGCCCCACTCATGACAAAGGTTGCATGCTGGACTGGTTGGCAGATGCTAACTGCAACATCAACATTTTATCCAACGTGCCATGACCATGGTTCGTCCACAATGTTATCTCGTTCACTATCCCCAAGAACAAACAAATTGGTGCCACACCCCAACCTGCACCGGCCTACCTGTCAAGGAATGCCCGAAATATCACCCCAGCTAACATGCTACCACTTCTGCAACACGCTAATGACTCACATGCACTCAACCAATGATCCGCCCACCATGGTAGAACTATATAATCAAACTCTACTACTTGCCATCAACAAGGTAGCACCCTTGATGAAACCTAAACCTAAAGCAGTAGCCCATTTGAACTTCTGGTACACCCCTAACCTTAAAGCATTACACTCTAGAAAGCGAGCAGTTGAGACTACATAGAAAATGGGCCTCATTCTGAGTGCAGCAGTAGCCATGCCGGTAAATACCGGCATGGCTGCTGCCAGAGTCATGAATTTACTGGCACCTGGCAATGGGCAATTACTGGGGCATTCCGGCCCCGCAGGACCCAGTAATTGCCCATTGCCGGGTGCCATTAATAATTACTCCCCATTCCCATTGAGCCCTTTAGGGCTCAATGGGAATGGGGAGGTCGGATGCACCGGCACCATTCACGAATGGTGCCGGTGCATCCGGCATGGTCAGACCTGGCGGGCGGGAAGGCACCCACGAGCAGAACTTGTAGTTTGCCGGTCCGGTAACAACAGTACCGGCAAGCTTACTGGTACCGTTGTTACCGGACCGGCAAGCTTGCAATGAGGCCCAATGTCTCCCTCAGTTGCCAATAAAGAGCACTTCACCACAAATTTCAAAACCTAAACAGGCCATACACCAAGCCAAAAGCCTTACGTACAAGGAGCGAATAGAAAACGCCACCTCAAGTACAAAAGAGTTCTTCGCCATCTTGCGAGAACTTGAATCACCAACTCGCCCCCGCCACCCCAGCTAGCTGCCTTAAAGACATCACTTGGTGCGCTAATATTTAAAAGGTGCTTCTGGACAAAACATTCTTACTACAAACAAAAATCGTGGTCAAGAAAGAAAATGGATACCTACCGAGGCACCAGCCGACCCCTACCCACACCTCCCCACTCTACTCACCCGTTTGAGTTTACCTTGGTCGATATCTTAGGAGTTACGAAAATCATCAAAGGTCTGAAGCCATCCAGATGCCAAAGGGCCATCGGCCCAGCCTAGCTCATAAAAGACTGTGCAGCAGAAATCGTCTTTTTCATTACATCGTTTATCAACAATTCCTTTACCTCTGGCAATGTACCAGCCAATCTAAAAGATGGATGGGTCCTCCCACTCCTTAAGAAACTTACACTAGACCCTAACAACCCCACCAACTACTGCCCCATCACGACAGTCCCTTTCTTACTTAAAATACTGGACAGAAAAGTATCTTGAAGCCAATAACCTCCATGGACTACTCCCATCCGGTTTCCGCACTGGTCACTGAACTAAATCAGCACTCCTGGATCTAAAAGTCCAAATGGATGAGATCAAAGACAATGGCAATCTGGCCCTCCTCCCTCTGCTCGACCTCTCAGCTGCATTATCTTTGGTGAACCACATAATCCTCTGCCAACATCTCTCTTAAGTGGCCTACTTCTGCCTCAAAGCAACAGCTTGGATCGAGTCCTTTCTATCAGATGGAACAATGAGGGTCTTTTCCACTTCCGCCTCTGGCCTTCCGGCCCCAGTCACCTGCACAGTTTCCGAAGGCTCCTGTGTCTCCCCAACGTTATACAACATCTTTACAAAGCCCCCCTCCGACCTACTTGACACTATAGGTACCTCATAAACTAACGATTCAAATGATCTCCAGATCCTCCTAACCCATCTAAGGCATCAACGAGACTGACTACAACGCACTGAGCAACATGTACCAAACTATCCAGGTCTGGATGGCTCGACATTCTCTATGCTTGAATGATGAGAAAACCGAGCTGCTCCTTATTGGAACGCAAACACGCCTAAACAAACTTAACCGTTCCTACAAATCCTTCATCATTGACGCAAACACTATCCCAGTCTCAAAAGAAGTAAAAACATTAGGGTTTTACTTGGACTCCTTGCTATCACTAACCAGTAACGTAAATGCAGTTGCCTCTGCAGCAGCATACGCTTTGAAACGTATCAATGCCTGCAGACCATTCTTGACTACCGACAGCTGCATCACGATTGCTAGAGCCCTTATTCTTTCCAGGTTAGATTACTGCTAGACAAAACACCCACTGGCTTCCTGTTCGCAAATGCATTGTGTTCAAAACAACCATTAACGCACAAATGTCTGTTAAATAGTGCACACAAATACTTGTAAAGAAAATTCTCCAAATCACAATCTAACAGACCTACCCGGGCCACCTACTCGCACCTTCTCATGATCCCTAGATTCAAACTGCAAAAAGCAGGGGGTTGTAGCTTCCCGATTGTAGCTGCTAAATTCTGGAACGCCCTACAGCTATCACTAAGATCAGGACCCTCCTTATGGTCCTTCCGTAAAGGCCTGAAAACATGGCTCCTTATGCAAGAACTTTAATCCGCCATAACTCTATATCATAGCACTACTATCTACTATGTATGTAAATCATTAATGTGTTTAAGTAATGTTATTATCCATCTGTACCACAGTATTACTGTAACCAGCGCCCAGATGCCTTGGGGTTTGGCGCGCTCTACAAAAAGAAATAATAATAATATTTCACATAAAGCTAATATAACAAGCCTTATTGACAGATAAGTCGTCAGGGCGATGTACATACCCCAACAAGACTATCTACCTACCTAGTAGTTGTCCAACAGCAAAGGGATGTTGTATTCATGATCTACAGTTCACTTTGATACTAATACATAAATCACACATGAAACAAGGGTAGGAAGGAGGAAAAAAGAAGTGGGTGAAGTAAAACAGAACAATCAATACCACATGTTTGAAAGGTCTTTCCATCCTCTGCAGGGGCTTACACTGACAAGCTTTATCAAGCAACCCACCCAAAAATGCATATTGCCCCCTCTTAGGGGTGCCCTTATGCAGTCTTGCGTCCAGCTCCTTAACAGCATCCTGTGATCTTTTAGCTGCTCCTTTCACTTTCAGAAAAGGACTGGCTTCCTGTGTCCTATATCTCTTTCCTGATGTAGCACTTCCGGGTTACGTTGGCTTTTGCCTTCCTCCCTGCTGCACCTGAGAGTATTCCTACCTTGCTAATTACTGTGCCGTCTCGCCACACTGCAGTACTCACCTATAATGTATTCGCTCCTGCTGCTCCTCCTACTCACCTCTCCCTATGCTTTCTCTAATCACGCTCCAACTTCCTCCTTTCCTATTCCTATCATAAAACTCACGTCTGGAAACTCACACTACTCCATCTCTCTTGCACCTCCTACTTTCAACAAAGCCGACGAGTAAATCAAACCTCCCTAACACCTATCCACCTCGCCTCTCTTCCTCTGAGACTCAACTTCTCTACTCTTCCTTACCGCATCAAATGGACATTGCACTATGGAATGCTGAGTCGGATGCAACAAAACCTTCTTTATCACTGACTACTTTCATGCCAGCTCTCCTCTGCCAAATCTCCTTGCTATCACCTAAACCTGGATTTCTCCATCTGAAACTGCCGCCCTGGCAGCCCTACACTTCTCCAAATTATCCTTTATTCACTGTCTTCACCTGACTGGCAGAGGTAGTGGCATCAGACACCTATTGTCATGATCCCACAGTACTGAGGAGCACTTGGATCCCGCTACGCTGGAAGTGCATGTAGCAGTGTAGTAAATATAGTAATTTTTCCAAGATGGCGGTGCCCGTTACTGAGGATTGGCTGACTGTGAATACATTCTGGAGCAAATATCTCACCTGCGCATCGCAAAGCCTATCCTCTGTGAAAAGAAGCACCGTTACTGCAAGTCCGTTTTTCCTTACTTTTCTTGTTCCTGCATATTTTTGCTTGTTTGTGCATCAGTCTACGTCCATTCCTGGACACACCACTCTGCTCCTGTTTTGCTTCATCCTTGTAGCGCTCACCTGCTGAAGCCCTGCCTTACTACCTCAAAACTCCATCCCATCTTACTGATACTGACTGGAACCTGTTTTCTCGTGACTTTTTGCAGGTTTTTTCCACAAATGATTTCCTCGTTGTTTTTTATATGTTTCCTGCAAGGGGGCTAGCCCTCTCGCTGTTTATACTCAGGTGGCAGGCTGGCCCTCAACTGGAACAGACCTTTCCTCTTCAATAAGAAGAAACAGGGCAAGTCACTAGAACCTCCTAAACCTGCTCAACACACTGCCAGTAAGCTACTGGTAAATCCATATTCCGAGCACAACAGTGACACCTACTTTTTTCCTGCCTCATCGCCTCCCAAATCTCCAATGCCACGTCCGCTCCTATTTCTTTTGAATTCACTATCTTTACTATTGCTCCGCCTCACTAGGTTAACATAATTTCCATCTATTGCCATTCTGATCCCACTGGATCACTCTTTGATGAACTTGGGCAACTCCTCGATTCTCTTTCCATTAAACATCACCTCATTCTCTTAGGTGACTTTAAACTTCCCTCTGTAGCCACTTCTCAGTAATCTAAACTTCAGTCTTTTCTTAGTGACCGCTCTCTCCGCTCTATCCATAACCTACCAACCCACATCAGGGGTAACTCTTTGGATCTCGTTTTCATCTTCACGGCTCTCTCAGCCACTAATACTACCTTCACATCACCCCTATCTGATCATCTGCTTTACATCCTCTGACCACTCTTCACTACTTACCTCACCTATTTCTAAAAGGAAATGTAAACCTTGTGCCATTCCTCCCTTTCTCGCTGACCTACAGTTCTCACTCTGCTCCTTGACATCTTCCACTATCACTGCCTTCTCCAGCTTCCAATCCCTAGTGTGTGACTCATTCCCCTCTCACTTACCACTGTTAACTTTCACCCCTAAGTCTCAGCACTCTCAAACATGAGTCACCCCATTCATACAGTGTCTCTGAAAAGACAAGCGCCGGCTGGTGCGCAAATGGAGGCATAGCCACTTGCATGACAACCTGTCCTGAACCCTCTCAAGTCCTCTCTTGGCAGAGTGAAAAGGGAATTCTACCTCACCCTCATCGACTCTCACTCCAACCATCCCAGCTGGCACCAGGGCCCTCTAAACTCACTCCTCACTCCTCTTAAACCTATGACTATCAACTCCAACATCACAGCTAATGACCTAGAGGAATACTTTGCTGCAAACATTTCCAAAATGACAGACTCTCTCCTGACATTCGTCACACTTCTTCCTCCTAAATTCTATACTCTGCCTACTCAACCATTATCATCTACCTCTATCTCCAACTTTAGTCACACTGATACTGAAGAAGTGCTATCTCTGCTGATGATGGCCAACCATGCTGGTGCCCCATCAGACCCTCCTGCTCCTCAGCTAGTCTAGGCTGTTACCCCTTTAGTGACCTCTCACCTTGCTGAACTCGTCAACCTGTCCTTCGATTCCACTTGCTTTCCCTCTATTTTCAAAATGACCACAGTCATCCCCCTCCAAAAAAGAGCAACGTGCTGACCTGCACCTGCCAATGAACCTTCACCCTGTTTCTCTCTAAAGTGCTAGAAAGGGTTCTGTTCAGCCATTTTACCAGTTTCTTAGATGTCCACAACCTTCGAGACCCCCTACAAGCAGGGTTCCGCTCCTGTTACTCCACAGAAACTGCTCTCATGAATGTCCCCAGATTCATAGCCTCTGCTAAGCATTCCAACCTATCCCCTATACTGATTCTCTGTGGTTTGTTCACTGCCTTTGACAACATCAGTCACAGTGATCTCCTTAATACTCTCCCTCTGCTTGGGATTCATGATCCAACCATTTCCTGGACTGAACCCTACCTAGCACCTTGCCAAGTCTCTGTCTCCTGGAACAACAACACCTCCCAATAACTCCTCTCACATTTGGTGTTCCACAAGGCTCTGCCTTGGGTCCTCTCCTATTTACACTATACACCTCGACTCTTGGGTCACTAATCTCCTCCTTTGGGTTCTCGTTTGTTTGTTTGTTTGTTTGTTTGTTTTATTATTTATAATGCGCACATAACCACAAGGATAACAAGGCGCGAACATAGTAAGAGGGTTGTATAGCTTAGTTACATACAGCATATTAAATAACGTCCCGTGGAGTTACAATAGGGATACAGTGGTAACATGGGTAAACAGATATCAAAGACATTTTATCTAGTGCAGTTTATATAGTAGCAGGAGGTAGCGGGGGTACACTGAACAATAATACAATTGGTGATGGCACTGATAATGGCATGAGGAGCCGCCAGGGAGTATTATTTGTCATGGTCCTTCATCCATTGTATAATGTATGTCCTAAACTGAAAGTAAGGGAGGTCTTTCCTTAGAGGTGGCGGTAGTGAGTTTCAGTGAGTAGCTGCTTTAACAGCCAACTCTTCATGGAGGACACCCAAAGCGTCTTCTCTTTTCCTGAACTCTCCTCTGATCTCTCTATCAAAATGTCCAACTGTTTCTCTTCCATTAAATATTGGATGGCTTCGCATTAACATAGACCTATATATGCCAGCTTCCCCAAGGATTGTTCCAATGTTTGTGGATGAGCGTTCTTTATCCTGAGTCCATGTAATTACGTTGCTTGTTACTACAACTGTGGTGAACTAGGCGTGCAAAAACAAATGTGGCTCCGTTGCTTTAGCCTGGGGCTAGATAGATATTCAAATCTGCCAATCCAGGTTCACAAAGGGAGTTTTAGTTACTCCAATCTGTGGTTGCTAGTTATTCTATAGTTTAAATATTTCAGTAGTTTAATGATTGTAGTGCTATGTGCAACAAATCTCATTGTTAAACTGGGTCCAGCGTCCCTCGCTATGGAGTCAATCCGTTGCAGGCATTAAATAAAAAATGAGCACGTTCTCATCAATTGTTTTCTCTTTTCTCTGAGTCTGCATTAGGCAGGAAGGTAAACTTTGGTGACTCTCAGCTTTATATGGCATCGGATGTGGGTATTGCTAAAAAATAATCCCCCTAGCCTCCTCCAGATCACCCCTGCCCATATTTTGCTAAATTGCCCAAACGAGGGCAACTGAATTTTGCCACTACTTGCATCTTGCCCACAGAGTTTCCCAACTGTAGGTTTGAGGTTTGGCCGCCTGTTATCTCGCCACTGCCTGTAGATTGCCACGATTGCCACTACCCACATCTTTCCCCCAGAGGGTTCCAAAGGTAGATTGTGCTGCTTTCTTATCAAACCATCTTATCTTTCTTATCTTTGGCACACAAATCACCCCATACACACTCATGCACCAAACAGCACATAATCAACTACAAATAAACCAGCACACTGTGACCGGTTTTTCTGAACTAAAGTTACCAACAACACATCAAAGCTCTCTTGTGCTGTTCCCTCTCAATCTTACTAACTAGACCCTCCCAAAAATACTTCACCTTTACACTTGCAAAGCCAGCCCTATGGACTTTGCCAAAGTGTTGAATTGGAGATTTGACATTTAAAAGCATTCCAAATAATTGCACTTCATAATTTCTGGCAGTTTTCCAAGCTCTCTGCTTACTCAGCAGGTCTTGTGTTTCAATTTCTTCTCTTTCAGATCCGTCTGGGCGTCTGAAGACCATGAAAATAGCAGCAGTGCGCAGTATAAATCACAATAACAAAACATAACAGAATATAACAGCCAATGCCATAACAGCCAATGCCATAACAGCCAATGCCATAACAGCCAATGCTTCTACACACTCGAATTCTTTTTCATGAAGGATACCTACCTTACCGCTGACAAGATATATATCAGGTACTGTTGCAAGCCTTACTTGCAGGTACTCTTGCTCGTGGGTGTATCTACACCATATACGCAGTGGAGGTTAGTGGAGTTGTGGGTCATGCCTTCGTCAGATATGACCTACATTGTAAGTTCCTATTTATAATACAGCATGCGTGAGTGCTTTTTCAGTGCATGTACATTACTTAGCTGTGGCAAAGCCTATAGGTTTGACTTTGTAAATGAGAAGGGTACCATTTTTTGGCAAAGACGCCATAGGACAAAATACTTTCCCTTTACACTTGCAAAGTCAGCCCTATTGGCTTTGTCAATGTGTGGTATTGGCGATTTAAACACAACAGGTTCACATTTGCATCTGAGCCTACCAAGCACTCTCTTTATCCCCTGAAAACAGATTGACTAAAGCTTTATGCTAAAGTTAAAAACATTTAAATATATTAAATCACATCTCCCATAGTCATTGCTTTTGAATGACTCAGTCATTTTATTACTCCATCAAAGTCAGTATACAATTTGACCTTGTGTCTATTAGCCAATGCATTTAGGATATGGATCCGTCTTCAGGAAAGAACACTTAATGAGTCAGGTGATGTTTACATAAGTTAGTCTTCCAGATAACCTAAGGCCTTAAGCCTCTTTTGGAGCGTTTACTAGAACAATACTTGTGGAACGTGGCCATTAACCTCATTTAGGATATCTGGAAGACGCCAATCCAGTGTGCTAGAGTTTCTAGTTCCCTAAAGATGGTAAAGATCTCTCTAGTGTCTGATTTGGCATTGCATATTCTGGCATTGAAGGAGTTGGATTTTGCTGCTATTACTGCTGATTTGTATTGCTTTGAGACTT
Source organism: Ambystoma mexicanum (assembly GCF_040938575.1). Classification (NCBI taxonomy): domain Eukaryota; kingdom Metazoa; phylum Chordata; class Amphibia; order Caudata; family Ambystomatidae; genus Ambystoma; species Ambystoma mexicanum. Next base: position 1,288,194,665 of record NC_090924.1, read on the forward strand.
TGGTGAAGTCATCTTTCAGGGTAAGGGTGGGAATTTTTGGCCACATTAGTTGTGCCTGGTGTTTTTTGTTACGTAGTTGAAGTAGGCTGGGTGTGAACCACGAGTTGGAATGTCTGACTGGTTTAGCTTTACGAGGTGCTAGGGGGGCACTGGTGTTCACAGCTTTGGATAAGGTAGAGTTTTAAACATCCATTAGTGACTTGGGGTTGGTGTAGAATGGGGGTTCGAGGTATAGAGTGTCCAGCAAGGGCATGATGCTTTCCCTTGTGAGCTTACGTGAGCTACGTGTGACTGCAGGTGGTTGTGGGGTGGCTGTGAGGTTGTGTTTCCTGCGCTGAGGGATGGAGAAGTAGATGAGGTAGTGGTCAGACCCCAGACAGGGAGTGTTTGCGCTGGTTGAGACCTGGCAGTTGTGGTCGGCAATCCAATCCAGTGTGTGGCCCTTCACATGCGTGGGGTTTGTGATGCAAAAGTGTTCCCTGATAACATGATGCAGTGATCTTTCACTCAAATAAATTGTTAAATGCACAGCTCAAATTTGTAACAAAAAAGGAAAGTGCACACTGGATACAAACATGATTAGAGGGCTGACTCACACATATGATAACAATGTCAGCCATACCCTACCATTTCAAAATGGCACTCCTGAAAATACCCCTTCAGTTAAGATGCAATGGCCCAATGAATGGCACTCTCTGCACCCTGGAGCAGAAGACTGGGAGATTTGTTACTATATATTTTTAACCATACAATTGCAGCACAAACGTGGAAAAATGCAAATGTATGAAACAGCATAAAAACAAAAAAAGCACTTAAAGAACCATATTTAACAACTCTCCCAAACGTAGCAAGCTGCAGAGTGGTGATGGCGGTGTGTGGCGTGACGGTGTGGAGTGGTGAGGTCATGTGCTACTGGTGTGGTGTGATAGTGTAGAATAGTGAGGTGGTGTGGTAGTGGTGTGGAGTGGTGTGTTGATGTGGAGTGGTGCGATGGCGAGGAGTGGTGTGCAGTGGTGGTGGTAGTATGAAGTGGTGGTGTAGCATGGTGAGGTAGTGTGGTGTGATTGAGGGTGTGGAGTGGGGGTTGGGATGGTGGTGTAGTTGTGTGGATTGTGGTATTATGGAACAGAGGGATCGGCTGATGTTGAGCAGAGGTGGTGTGTGATTATGGTGTCGTGGGGTGGTGTGGAGTGTGATTGTGTTGTGGAGTGGGGTGGGGTGAGATAGTTGAAGGAGACAACTGGAAAACAAATCAGAATGGGCCATGTGCCGCTGCCAGCTCAGACCACGCTGCAGCATGCCCAGAAAGAAGGGGCCCGGGCTTGAGAGGGTGTCTGGGTTCGGCGGTTGGCCTGAAATCCAAGGGCATTTTCAGAACATAAGACTGACCACAGAATGTTTTTTTTTAAATTGTTTTATTTATTAGCATTTCAACTTTCCAACAGTAACAGTACCAATCCCAAACTCCCGCCACCCGGACCCCGCCCCCCCCAGGATCCTCACACCAAGAGCTTTATAGTCGAAAAGTCTGAAGCAGCCCAAGATACGACACAAAGAATGTCCAATGTTCACAGTCCTCAGGGGGGGCACCTTTGCACCCAGTAATCTTCATGCAGAAGTACAAGGTCAATTCCCATGCTCTGCAGTTCGTTCTCGGTTAACATATCACATAAACAGCAACTACAAACCAAACCCCTACCCACCCATCCCCCGCCCGACATGGCACATAACTGTTCAACACATTTTAGGTCGGACCCAAGCACACAGTAAATAAATCCAACAATGCGACAATAAAAGGTATTCACCCCACAGAGGCAGTTTCCCAAACCACACAGCATCCGGAGAGGAACCCAATTCAATGCAACTCCACCCTCTCCCCCAATGTTCCAAAAGACCAGGGCCACTCCATTGTAATGCAAGATTCGCGGAGGCCGGACCCCTCAGTCAGACGATAATAAATTCAAGGACCCCTGTAACGATGCGGTGTCCGGTTCCCCAGCGCCTTTGTTCAGGAGGTATGACGTATACGCATTCCCACTTTCTGGCGTCACTCCTGTCCTTCCCAGATATCACGCCCCTGCGCAGCTCCATGTCATTACAGTACATAATGTCTTGAGACCATTGATCAATTGTCGGGGAAGTACTCCCCATAGCGACCCTACGCTTGGCAAGGATCAGCAGAAGGCTTATTAACTTCCGAAACCCCTTCGGTACCTGGGCAGTGTAACCCAACAAACCCATCACCAGATCCGGAGTACATCGCTGACCCACAACCTGCTCTATCACATCAAACACCGCTCCCCAAAATTGAGCCAGCGATGTACATTACCACGCCACGTGGAGAAAGCCTGCAGGTTCATACCCGCACCTGATACAAGCCACTGACCTGTGAGGGAAATATCGATGCAGTTGAACCGGGGAGTAATAATATTGATGCAATAATTTAAAATGAAGAAGTTTAAGATTAGTGTTGATAGCCCCTTTTTTGTGCCTTCACAACAATATGACCATACATCCTCCGAGATCTCCCTACCTAGCAGTTTTTCCCACTCAGCCCTCGGCGACACCACGGACTGTGACCTGCCCTCCGACACTGTCGCGTATAGTTCCGATAGCAGCCTCCAATCTAGGTCTCCCCTGATCACCCTATCTAACAGTTTGGCCGTCTGAGGCTGCTCGGGAAAAGCCGGGAAGAGCTGCTGCAGCACCACCTGGAGCCTATAGTACAGAAATACATCCAGCGCTGACAGGGCCCCTTTACCCTTCAAGTGCTCAATAGTAATAAATCTACCATCCGGAAACAAATCCGCAAACTTGGTGAGACCCAGCCGCTTCGTCATAGCAACATAACCTACTTCACTCGTCACGGGCACCTCCGGAATAAATATAATCAGAAGCTCCGGTGAGTAGAGTGTCCCCCACTTTGGTACATGCTCTAGCCAAGACCAAGCCCTGCACGTTAACTCCACCAAATTCTGAACCACCCCAAAGTGAGCCTGGGCTGTCAGAATAACTGATCTCAGCAATGCCGGGGATGCAATTGACCTCTCCACCTCAACATGTCTGTGTTCAGCCGCCAACCCATACCAGTATCTTAGATAGCTAGCCTGGGCCACATAATAATACAGTTCGAAATCAGGCAAGGCCAAACCCCCTTTATGGACAGGTGCCTCGAGCTTATCCCACGCCACTTGTGCCTGCTTCCCAGCCCAAAGAAATCGAGAGACTGCCGAATTAAGGTCTTGAAAAAACTTTAGGTATCTGAATGGGCACGTTAAGAAACACATATAAGAACCGGGGCAGAATGGACATCTTAACCACAGAGACCCTACCAAACAGGTTAAGCGGGAGCAAAGCCCACCTGTGCATTGCTACCTTGGCCTGCTGCAGAGTCGCCTCATAGTTACTGCGATACACCTCCCCCTCAGACCTAGCTAAGGTAATTCCCAAGTACCGAGTCCTAAGCATATCCCACTGAAACCCCCACCCGTCCTGAAAGCGAGCCAGCCCATCCGTCAGATTCCCCCTTAACCCCGAGAGTTCCCCAAATTGCTGAATATCTGACATGACCGGGTCTAAGTTAACCTCAGGATGATGCAAAAACAAGACCATGTCATCTGCGTGCAACGAGACCACCACTTTGTGAGTGTGTAGCTGAATCCTCCTATGAATATGGAACTCCCTCACTCTCTCAGCCCAAGGCTCTATCGCTAAAGCGAACAACAAGGGGGATGAGGAGCACCCCTGGCGCGTTCCCCTTTCAAGTGGGATTAGTGTGGTCATCTGCCCATTGACCCGCACCGTTGCGACTGGGTTCATGTATAATAATGACACCAAGGCCAGAAAGGACTCCCCCAGACCCAGCCTTCTCAGAACCCTAAATAAGAATGGCCATTTAATAGAATCAAAAGCCTTAGTAGCATCTAATAAAACTGCAGCCGCCGGGACCTCGCTCGGCAGGGCAGCCATCAACCCAAACATCCGCCTCAAGCCAAACGATGTCGACCGGCCAGGGATAAAGCCCGCCTGTTCCGCCAGGACCAACGTAGACATCAGCAGAGACAGACGAGACGCCAGGATTTTGGCCAAGATCTTATTATCCAAGTTGATCAAAGAGATCGGGCGGTAGGAGGAGCACTCCCCTTCGGGCTTTCCCGGTTTCAATAGTACCACCACTAGGGCCTCTTTGAGAGAATCCGGTAACCGACCCACAGGCACCGCCTCCTGATATACCCGCAGTATATAAGGCGCTAACTTGTCAGCAAAACACTTATAGAACTCCGAAGTAAATCCGGCCGGGACCGGGGACTTCCCATTAGGCAACGACTTCATGGCCTCCATCACCTCACCAAACGTCACTGGCCTGCTTAGCCACTCCCTCTGCTCCTCCGAGCACCAAAACAACCCCACCTGGTCAAGGTATGCATCAACATCCACCTGCGAGGCAGAGAACTGGGTAGCAAACAGGCAAGTGTAAAATGTGTGGAACTCTCGAAGTATCGCCTCATCTTCAAAATGCTTTGTCCCCTCCTCATCCGTAATTACCGTCACTCTGCCTCCCTACGTATTCAAGCGTGTGGCCCTAGCCAGTAACCTACTCGGAGCTTGACCCTCACCATACTTCCGAGGGGCAGACCTATCCCACAAATATTTGACCTCCCGCTGGGCCAACGCACGGAATTTCTGAAGGTGCACCATTATCTCGCCCCGCTGAGCCCTGGAAGGGACAGGAGCAGCCTCCTGCAGGGCACGTATCTCCTCTTCCTCCTTCGCCAAGTCCCTACGTATCCCCTTCAGTAAACCTGCCTCCTTAGCAATACACCCCCCCGTATCACGCACTTAAACCCTTCCCGCAGGGTACCAACCGATGAAACCGATCCTTCATTCACCTCAAAATAATCATCTATAGCTTTCCCCAACTCTTCCCTAAAAACCACATCCGTGAGCTCATCGCTCTTAAATCGCCACGGCGGCCTCCGCTCAACCCGCCCCCGCAGCCGAACCACCAAAACAACTGGAGCGTGATCAGAGAGAGTGCGAGCCAGAACCCCCACATCGGACACCTGTCCCAAAAGACTTTCAGACACCAAGAAGTAATCCAGGCGTGCCGCTGAGTTGTGTGGCGCAGAGTAATGCGTGTATTGATGCACCTCCAGGTTCCGCACCCTCCACACAACCGCCAATCGCCACACCTCTTGCATGCCCCAGAGTGTAACAGAGCACCTGCTGACCAAATGCGGGTGGTGCCCCGTCCGGTCCCTAGCAGGGTCCAGCACCGCGTTAAAATCCCCCGCCCACAATACCTCTCCCAAAGGTATGTCTGCCAGGTATCGCTCAATCCACTTCAGCGATTCAGATGTGTACTGGTTGGGGCCGTAGTAGCAAATAAACGTATAGAGCCTTCCCTGGATAACCCCCTGGACTATAACTGCTCTGCCCTCCTGATCGTTCAGCAGCTTAGTCAAACGAAAGCCCACAGACCTATGCGCCAACACGCACACCCCCCCCCTGGAAAAGGAAGAATATGAAGAAAAATATCTGTGGCACCCCCAGCATTTACCAAACTTGGCCTCCGACTCTGCCGTCAGGTGGGTCTCCTCGAGAAAGGCCACCTCCACATGATGACGCCGCAGATATTGCAGCACTTTCCAACATTTCGGAGGGCTATTAAGTTCCCGCACATTCCAGGTTAAAAGCTTAAGTGTCGTCATTGTTAAACTTTGTAAACCCTGCCATGGATGCATCAAGCGACCTACCAAAGAAGTGTATACCTCGTGCCAATGCACCCCCCTTCCCCCAACCAACAACTCCTCCCCGTCCCAACCCCCCTCCCCTACCGACAACCCCCCAACTTGTCGGTGCCTACCCAGCTCCCCATCCCCCCGCAAATTCCTCCACAACCACCCCCCATTCATGCCGGACACCCCAACCCTCCAGCAATTCAACAACCCACAACATAATGTCAGCCAGCTTTCGCACTGGGGGAAGCTACCAACCCGACCCCCCAGCACCCTATTATAGATCTCCCGACTTCCACCTTAAAAACCAACCCTGAATGTCTTGCCAGCGCCAGTAATCCAAGACCAGCCATACTCCCACCCCCACATCAGACCCAAGTATTGCCTCACTGTCCAGGTTCTTCCGGCAGCATGTCTAAGAAGGATGCCGCTTCCCCAGGAGTCTGAAAAAAGAGTGACTTGCCCTTATGCTCCACTCGGAGCCGAGCTGGGTATAACATGCATATTTCATATTTCTGTCCCTTAACCATTTCTTCACATCCAAAAAAGGTTTCCGGGTAGCTTGCACCTTGTCCGAAAATTCAGGGAAAAATCTGATGACATCCCCTTTGTAAGTGACAGTGCCTTTTTCCCCTCGCCTTCCGAAGCACGGTATTCCTGTCACGGTAGTTCAATAGTCAAGCTATCAACGGCCTCGGAGGGGCTCCCGGGACCGGCCTTTTCCCACTGGGAATTCTATGAGCCCTTCCCACCACACATATTGGGGAGAACCCCTCTGGGCCCAACACCTCCTTCAGAAAGCCTTCAACCAAGCTCTCCATGTCCCTCTGGTCCACCGATTCAGCCAGGCCCACAATCCTGACGTTATGCCTCCTTGAGCGTGATTCAAAATCCTTTTGCTTCTCCCTAAGCTCCTTCAAAACCTTCTGCACCCCAGCCATTGCTCCAGACACCGAACTTGCAACGTCCTCCTCTCCAGAGATCCGTCCCACCGCCTCGTCCAACCGTTCCCCCTGCTTGTCTAAACGGACCTGCATGTGGTCCTCCTTGCAAGTCAGCGTGTCCAGCTTCCCATCAAGAGACTGTATCCCAGATTGCAACTGCACAAGCATGACCTTAATATCCTGAATCGCAGATGAGGGATCCGTTCCCAAGGCCGGGGCGCACTGCTCCGAAAGATCCACCATTGCCCCATTGGATTTAGCCTGGGCGGGTACTTCAAAATGCAGCTTGTCCTGCTGTTTACCTCCCTTGGCTGCCTTCGACATATTGCGTGAGTGGGGAGGGAAGGGGGGACAAGAGCACATGCACCATCCAGTACCCTCAGCACAAGAGTCCCCCATAACACCTGCCCCTTCCGGCGCCACTAATGTCTCACACGGCACACTCCCCACCCGTGCCAAGACCCAGCAGAACCACAAGGGGGAGACAGGCGTGAGGCCCCCACAGCACCGCAAATGTGAAAATACAGTTGGGTCAGCAGGCGAATAAAACATTCCAAGCATACAAAGGCAGGTGAACCTTTAAATCCGACTCCACCAAGCTCACCAGGATATATCAAGCAGCCCACGTGTCCACAGCACCTTCAGTCTCCAGGAGAGCTCCAACACCCCTCCGGCCTCCAAGCCCATTACAAGGACTATGTCCGAGTCAGCCGGAGAGTCGAAACGGCAGCGCATTCACCAGCACTACTCCGCTCCTGTCCGCCGCCTCCAAGGAGCCCAGGGGGAAGGAGGCCACAGCCGCAACCCTCCGCGCGCCCGTCAGCGCCACTAGCAAGGGCCCCAGCACCGCGCTGCCTCCCCGCTGCAAAAGTCCCCCCAATTCCACATCGGGTTAGCCCTCAGCAGAGGCACCAGGGGCCGGCCCCGGCAGCAGCCCGGCTCCGCCGCACCTCCTCCACAGCAGGCAGACACTCCCACCGAGTCCGCTCTCCCTCGGGGCCGCCCACAGCCAAGCGGCTGTCACCGCAGTCCTCAGGCGGCCGCAGCGCCCCCAACGGGCACCGCGCTCCTTCCTCATCACGAACGGGACAGCTCACAGCCCCTCCAAGCATGTCCTCTACCCGGCGGCAGCACCCGCTCCAGGACCGCCTCTCCTCCACTCCACACTGGGGCCTCCGGCTGCAAGACAGGAGCCGCACCACTGAAAACAGACACCACCCGATGCTCTTGAGGGGCACAAAGTTGTCCAGCGCCGGCGCACCACACCAGGGTGCCAAATCAACCAGAAAGTCGGCGGGATAACGTCCGGATGTCCAAGGGTGTCGGAGAGCTTCACAGACCTGCGGCCATCTTGGTCGGGCTCTCGAGCGCCCCCCCGACCACAGAATGTTATATGCGGTATTTGCACTCATCTGGACAGCTTTTAGGATATTAAAAAAGGCTGCCATAATAACAGAGCTTTAACTATGATGCCCTGGCATGCATCACGGAGCAGCTACTTGAGAGCAGGGCCCCTTTACGTACTGCAGAAGCAACAGCTCTGACAGTGCTTTAAAGCGGTCAACAGACAGACCAGAAAATATGGCGCGTACCTACTTTCCATGGAGGCCAGCAGAGGTATAGAAGGAAACTTCCCCTTGGCCCAGCACGTTTGCACTATGAAACCTTTAGCGGGCTGGGCCACCACTCGAGGAAAGATGGTGTCCCACCGCCACTTGGAGGCGTCCTCAGGGAAACCAAAAGCAGGAAACCTTGCAGATACATACTGATAATTTCGTATGGAGGCCTGGGCCACGAACGTGGGTGCTGGTGTAAGGACAACATGAACAATGGGGGACGGTTTAACACTTGTATTCACATTGCCCACTAGAAAATCTGTACAACATATTTGAAGTTTCCAAATGGAAAAAAAATCACACGGGTTTTCAAAGGTATGAAACACTACACTTTAGGTTGGGGGACTTATCAACAAACGCAATGGGATGTGACGTAGCCAGAAATTAGCATATTAAGGTGAAATATGCGCATTTTATTAAATTGGCTTTGCATAACCACTCAAATTGCACAGGACGAATGGCATTTGCCTTTCAAAAAACCAACACCCCCCCCCCAAGAGAGGATAATTTCTTCTAATAGTGTTTTTGAAAAGGTGTGCACGTTCTAAACTCAAGAAGCCATGCAAATGCTTTCCCTGGGACTTGCAGTACCCAAATGGGACATTTCACCTTTAGTTGTTTATTATTTTTCATCAGGTTATATATAGTGCAGTGGTGAAGTGTCCGGCCTGCAAACCTGACAACTGCTCGATCCCCGAGGTGAGCTTTAATTCATAAATTCAAAGAGGGCATTCAATGTTTCTCATTTTAACCTCTGAAAAAAGTGGGTGGACTCCGTCCACCTGTAGGTACCCTCAACTTGAGCCCTGCGTTATATTGAAAACGGGTCCAGCCTGATAGATGTCTTACTACACACGTATCTGCTTGCCAGTGCACTCTTGGGTGTGTATCTGTGAAAGAGCATGTCACTGCACTGTTACTAGTGCAAGGGACAGCCATTTCATATTGTCTGGCCTGTGCTATAAATTTGGCGCTGTCGCGCATTGACAAGTTAGGGCTAAAGAAAAACCAAATTAATTCAAATTTCACACAGAACACTCAGTGTGATTTTGCACCCACCTCAACGCCACAATCCCAGTTGGAGAACAAGCTGTTGATAGCATTCACAACATGTTTCAATCAGCATGGAGTACTCTGCTGGGAACTGGACCAAATGACAGATAGCTAATACCTTATTTTTTGATCCGTTGTGCAACTCTGATTACAATGTTCCAGAGGCAAACCAGGCAGTGAGCACGCACCTTTGTCATTTTTTGCGTCTGTTAAACCACACTCCTTCCTCCGGTCTTCTGCAATGATTGGGGACACCAGGGCAGCAAACCTCTGCAACAGGCAGGGCTTTCCACAGTCGGGCAGATAAATCGGATGGGGTTCTGCTCCAGTGCCATTCCGATAATACATGTCAATGCTGTATTGCCTAGTTCAAGGTTATAAACAGACGATAGTTAGGAGATGGTGGCAGTGTTAAGCATGCCATACATTGTTTTCAGGGAATGGGTTGGCTAACCAAAGCTTAAATCAACCCGAAATACAAAACAAGGATTGGCAAAGCAGTAGTTTTGGTGTTTGCATTTGCAGTTTACTTTTATAAGTTAGGACTGCAGTAAATACTCAGGCAATAATTCCAAACATGTCTGCAAATTAGTGCTCATAGACAAACAACGTTAGTAATAGACACAGTAGAAAGACCTCTCTTTACTGCAGTGTACAGAAGTGTTTTGCTAAAGTTGCAATTCAGCAAATACTATGTTTGGAACGTTATAAGCATGGTGATTTTAAGGGTGAGCTAGGGTGGAAGTGTTAGCAGTCAGCTAAGATGGAAGGGAGAAGAGGTGAGCTCATATGGAAGGGGGAAGAGGTGCGCTAATGTTGGAGGCAATCGGTATGGGTGAGCATGGACGACATGGATGAGCTGGGATTAGTGGGGGTAGGAAGAGCTGAGCATAGGTGAGTGGGTTGTTGGGTAGGGGTGGGTAGGGTGGCTGGGTGCAGTGTCAGCCAGGGTGAGGTAAAAAAAGGCATGAGTAGTGTGGGGTAGAGAGGGGTGAGTAAGGGGTGGGTTTGGGTAGCATGGCGTTAAGTGGGGTTGCATGGGTAGAGAGGGGTATGGTATAGAGGAGTGAGGTAGGGTGGGAGTAGAGAGGAGTGAGGAAGGGTGGGTGGTGTCAGAGAGGTGTGGAAAGGGGGTGGGGTAGAGAAGGGTGAGGGAAGGGGTTAGAGATGTGTGGGGAGGGTTGTGTGGAGGTAAAGAGGGGTGTGAAATTGTTGTTTGGTGTACGTAGACAGTTGTGTGGAAGGATGGAGGGATGGGGAAGAGGGATGTGGATTGGTCAGCAGTGGGAGTAGAGGTGTGGAAGGGTGGATGGGTGGGATTAGAGAGGGGTAGGAAAGTTGGGTGGATGTAGAGCGGGACATGGAAGGTTTGTGGGTGAGAATGCATGGAGACAGGTGTAGGTGGGTGTTTGGTGCGAGAGAGAGGTGTGGAAAGGTGTTTGGGCTAGGGAGGAGCGTGGAAGGGTGGTTGTCAGTAGAGAGGGATGTGGAGGGGTAGATGGGGTAGAGAATGGTGTCAGGTGTTGTAGAGAGGAGTGTGGAAGGGTGTGTGGAGTAGGGAAGGGAGGGTGGTGGGGGAGATGGATGTGGATGGGTGGGTGGGGTAGAGAGGAGTGGGAAGCATGGGTGTGTGAGGCTAGAAAAGGGTGTGGAACGGTGGGTGGGGGAAGTGAATGGTGTGGAAAGGGTGGCTTGGGGTAGAGAGGGGTGTTGAAAGGTGGCTGGGTAAGGGTAGAGGGGTGTGGAAGGGTGGATTTGTGGGCGCAGAGAGGGGTGTGGAATGGTAGGTGGGTGTAGAGAGGGGCGTGGAAGGTGTGGAAGGTTGGGCATGGGGTAGAGAGGGGTGGTAGGGTGCATGGGAGTAGCTAGAGAGGGGGTGGAAGGGTGGTTAGGGTGGGTTGGTGTAGAGGAATGTAGAAGGGTGGGTAGAGAGGGGTGTGGAGTGGTGAGTGGGTGTAGGGAGGGGTGTGGAAGCATGGCTGGCATAGAGGGGGTTGTGGAAGTATGGGTGAGGGTAGAGTGGGGCGTGAAAGGGTGGGTGGGGTGGAGAGGGATGAGGAAGTATGGGTACGAAAAAGAGGGGGGTGGAAGGGTGTGTGGTGGCAGAAGGGTGTGGAAGGGTATGGGCTAGAGAAGGGTGAGGGAGAGGCATTAGAAATGTGTGTGGATTTATAACAAGTTAGTTAACTCCTGTCTTGACGCACTTCATAGTTTTTCCAATGTCATTCTTATACCCGATGCCTTCAGACTACTACAATGCTCTCTGACAGCAAGGCTTTAAAATGTTATAGTATTCTTACCCCATCCTTCAAGATGTGTTCTGTGCGCTCCATGACTTAGAATACCCTTTAAATGACTGCATATGGTCCCTCCTTTTCTCTACAACCAGATACATTTCCGTATCGGCTAACATTACACATCATTTCTTCTTCTTTATACATAGAGCGTTCATTACACCTGCTAAATTATCAAAATCTAAGATAGACAACAATGATAAGTGTTGGAGATGTGGCTTCGCTCCCGCCTCATATGAACATATGTTTTTTGGCTGCTCCTTCATTTTCAGGTTTTGGATAGATGTATGGAAATACCTTAAACTTATTTTTTTCTGTAGATGTCCCATTATCTTTTCTAGACATTGTCATGGGAAGCCTTGCTATCATCAGCCACTTACCACCAGAAGCTGCCAAACTCTATGACCTACTCATCATTTTGGCAATAAAAAGCATAACCGCCAATTGGAAAGACTTTCGTGCTTTATCTATCACAGTTTGGTGGAATACTATCTGTCAGACACAGAGAATGGAATTATGCATGGCCAATAACCTAAATTCTATCCCCAAGTACAATGCCAAATGGTCTTTTTTCATTTGCTACTTGGATTGTTTTAATGTAACCACACATGGAACGTGAACCTTCGCTTGCATTTTAAACTCCTATGATGTTCTTAGCATGTATTTACTTAGATACCATGTCTGATATCTATAAAATATGTTAATGTATAGCTAATGTGCATATTGCCTTGATTCACTCCCCCATGCTTCCCCTTCTGTGTCTTGTTAGTACTCTGTCTTGTTGTCTGTCTTCCCCCCACTTTCTTGTTTGTCGTGCAGAGTCCTTCATTGCAACCTTTCTAAAAGCAAATGGTTCTACTTTTTTTCAAATGTTACTAAAATTACTTATTGTTCATGCATGTCATTTGTAAAATACCTTCAAGAACATCTTATTGCTCTTGCATCAGTATATTCCTCTTTTTATTGTTTACCTAATGGATTTCTGCACTGCTCTTCAATAACTGCATTATTATTATTATATTATAAATTCCAATAAAGATTTATTAAAAAAAAAAAAAGAAATGTGTGTGGGGCGGTGTGTAGCAGTACAGAGGGGTGGTAAAGGGTGGTTTGGTGCAGGATGACAGGGTTGTGGAAGAGTGAGAAGGAGGGGTGTGGATTGGTGGGTGGATGGGAGCAGAGAGAGGTGTGGAAGGGTGGATGGGTAGGGTTAGAGAGATGTGTGGAAGGGTGAATGGGTGGGGTCAGAGAGGGGCAGGGAAGGTTTGCTGTGAGGGTGCATGGGAGGGGGCGTAGGTGAGTGTTTGGTGGTAGAGAGAGGTATGGAAAGGTGGGTGGAGTAGAAAGGAGCATGAATGGTGGGTGGTGATAGAGAGGGATGTGGAAGGGTGGGTGGTGTAGAGTGAAGTGTGGAAGGCTGGGTGGGTGGAGTAGAGAAGGGTGTCGAAGAGTGGATGGTGGGAGAGAGAAGGAAGTGAATGGGTAGGTGGGGTACAGAGGACTGGGGAAGCATGGGTGGGTGGGGATAGAGAAGGGTACGGAATGGTGGGTGGGGGTAGTGAATGGGGTGGCAGGGTGGCTTGGTGGAGGCAGAGAGGCGTGTTGAAAGGTGGATGGGTGGGGGTAGAAAGGGGTGTGGAAGGGTGGCTGTGTGGGTGTAAAGAGGGGGTGGAAGGGTGGTTAGTAGGTGGGTAGGGCAGAGGAATGTGGAAGGGTGGGTCAGGTATAGAGTGGTGTGGTAGGGAAGGGTGTGGAAAGGTGGGTGAGTTCGAGAGGGGTGTGGAAGCATGGGTGAGGCTCGAGAGGGGTGTGGAACAGCGAGTAAGGTAGAGAGGGGTTTGGAAGAGTGGGTGGGGTAGAGAACGGTATGAAAGGGTGAGAGGTTGTGGTAGGAGACGTGTGGAAGAGTGGGTGGGTGAGGTAGAGAGGGGTATGGAAGGGAAGGATGTGGAAAGGTGGGTGAGGTCAAGAGGGGTGTGGAAGTATGGGTGAGGCTCGAGAGGGGTGTGGAAGGGTGAATGAGGTAGAGAGGGTTTGGAAGACTGGGTGGGATAGTGAGGGGTGTGGAATGGTGGGTGGGTGGATGTAGAGAGGAATGTTGTGTGGAAGGGGGTAGAGAGGGGTGTGGCAGGGTGCATGGGAGGGTATAGAGAGGGGGTGGAAGGGTGGTTAGTAGTGGGTAGGGCAGAGGAATGTGGAAGGGTGGGTCAGGTAGAGAGAGGTGTGGTAGGGAAAGGTGTGGAAAGGTATGTGAGGTTGAGAGGGGTGTGGAAGAATGGGTTATGGCCGAGAGGGGTGTGGAAGAGCGTGGAAGGTAGAGAGGGGTTTGGAAGAGTGGGTGGGGTAGAGAGGGGTGTGGCAGGGTGAGAGGTTGTGGTAGGAGACGTGTGGAAGAGTGGGTGAGTGAGGTAGAGTGGGGTGTGGAAGGATGAGTGTGGTGTAGGTAGAGGGGGTGTGTAAGGGTGGGTTGGGTGTGGGTAGAGAGGGTGTGGAAGTATGGGTGAGGGTAGAGTGGGGTGTGAAAGGGTGGGTGGGGTAGAGAGGGGTGAGGAAGTGTGGGTAGGAAAAAAGAGGGAGTGTGGAAGGGTGCGTGGTGGCAGAGGGGTGTGGAGGGTATGGGCTGGAGAAGGGTGAGGGAGAGGCATTACAGATGGGTGTGGAGCAGTGTGTGGCAGTACAGAGGGGTGTGATAGGGTGGTTTGGTGCAGGATGATAGGGGTGTGGAAGGGTGAGAATGAGGGGTGTGGATTGGTGGGTGGATGGGAGTAGAAGAGGTGTTAAAGGTGGATGGGTAGGGTTAGAGAGGTGTGTGGAAGGGTGAATGGGTGCGGGTTGAGAGGGGCATGGAAGGTTTGGTGGGTGAGGGTACATGGGAGGGAGCGTAGGTGGGTGTTTGATGGTAGAGAGAGGCATGGAAAGGTGGGTGGGGTAGGAAGGAGCATGGATGGGTGGGTGGCGATAGAGAGGGATGTGGAAGGGTGGGTAGTGTGGAGTGTGGAAGGATGGGTGGGTGGAGTAGAGATGGGTGTCAAAGGGTCGATGGTGGGAGAGAAAGGGAAGTGAATGGGTAGGTGGGGTACAGAGGACTGGGGAAGCATGGGTGGGTGGGGATAGAGAAGGGTGCAGAATGGTGGGTGGGGGTAGTGAATGGGGTGGAAGGGTGGCTTGGTGGAGGTAGAGAGGGGTGCTGAAAGGTGGATGGGTGGGGTAGAGAGGGGTGTGGAAGGGTGGCTGTGTGGGTGCAAAGAGGGGGTGGAAGGTGGTTAGTAGGTGGGTAGGGCAGAGGAATGTGGAAGGGTGGGTCAGGTAGAGAGTGGTGTGGTAGGGAAGGGTGTGGAAAGGTGGGTGAGGTCGAGAGGGGTGTGGAAGTATGAGTGAGGCTCGAGAGGGGTGTGGAAGAGCGAATTAGGTAGAGGGGTTTGGAAGACTGGGTGGGGTAGTGAGGGGTGTGGAAAGGGTGTAGAAAGGGATGTGGAATGTTGTGTGGGAGGGGCTAGAGAGGGGTGTGGCAGGGTGCATGGGAGGGGATAGAGAGGAGGTGAAGGGTGGTTAGTAGGTGGGTAGGGCAGAAGAATGTGGAAGGGTGCGTCAGGTAGAGAGTGGTGTGGGAGGGAAAGGTGGATGAGGTCGAGACGGGTGTGGAAGGGTGAGAGGTTGTAGTAGGAGACATGTGGAAGAGTGAGTTAGAGAGGAGTGTGGAAGGGTGGGTGGTGTGTAGGTAAAGGGGTGTGTGGAAGGGTGGGTTGGATCTGGGTAGAGATGGGTGTGCAAGGGTGGGTGGGGGTAGAGAGGGGTGTGCAAGGGTGGGTGGTAGTAGAGAGGGGTGTGGAAGGGTGGGTGGGGGTAGCAAGGGGTGTGGAAGAGTGGGTTGAGGCATATTGTGCCCCCACCCAGGTTCACCAGACCATAGTCTGCTGGGAAAAACAGCATGAGCAAGGGTGAAGTAAGAGTGTTTGCAGGGATATGTACCAAGTTAGGCAGGGATACATGTGTGTATTAGTATGGGCGTATGTTTCTCCATTATATATGGACTGTGTTCTGGAGAGAGGCAACGTGGAGGAGTATGCATTGAGCTAATATACACACTGGGTTCAATTCAATTTTGGAGTACTATAAGATAGAGATTGTGTAGTGTTGGGTGTGTGAGGGGCACAATGGTGTGGGCAGGAAATCCTGGGCGATTTGTAGGCTTAAAGAACCTACTATGCCTATTTATGATGAATAAACTGAAGGTTATGCTAAAAGAGTCAATAAGTAGGTCCTGCAAGTGCCCAGAGTAGGTGCTGAAAGATTAGACCTCTAATTTAATTCAGATTATTCTACATATAAAAATCATTCTCCATTTTATTACAACATCTATAACACAATAACATAGACATAAAACACTTAAAATGGTGAATATAATGGTGAATAAAACCAGATTGCAGTACAAATATTCAATATACAGTACTAAAGATCACACATCCAATTATGAATCCAGGAAGGTACTTGTCTACAATCTATCAAAAACCTGGACCAAAAGAGTGTGGATCCAATGATGAAGCTTTCCCACGCTCTAATGAAAGCCCTATTTATGGTACTACAGGTACATTCCAGAAAAATAATTCTGCGGTGCCAAGTCAACACAGAAGACAGACTAATCCAATAGTAGGATGTGAGAGGTGAATGTTGTTGGTAACAAAGGTAATGGACTACGAAGGACATAGTTAATAACATAACTATGTTAGGTCTGGGTGCAGATGCAAAGTAGCCAATGTTTGTGTTTGTGAGGTGGCACTCAAATGGGAAGGAAGGGGATGCAGAAATTACTCAAACATCAATAATAAGGTCGACTCAAGAAGTTGGCAAGGTGTACACTTTTTTAATAAAAAATGATCTAAAACAGGGAGGACAACAAACATCCTTAGATGTTACACAGCATAATCTCCACACATTTCATAAAAAATACTTTTTATACTGAACATTCGTCATCACTGATGTCATACTATGTGGCAAACTGTAAAAACCTATTTGGGGGTATATTAAGGAACATCTTATACCTTCTATGGGGGTTAAAGTTGTGATTGGGTCTCTACTGTCAGGTGGGCAACTAAGCCCTCCTCTAGTGCAAGTCATTTACATCGTCACAAAATACACGACGATCAATTGGTTCTCAAACTACAGGGCTCTTTGCTACATGGCCCTCTATAATTGGTTGGCACGCTTGTACCATTCTGGAATATTACACTCGTTAGCAGCGCACAAGCTGGCAGCCCAGGTGCTGGTGGGCTGGTCTTGACCATAGCTTCCCACCCAATTAGCCTGACATCCATCATCACTCTTACTCTCTGTCATTCAATTAGCCTTTGAACATGGCCTTGTAGGCTTCACAACTACTTAGAATATTAGGGAGTATAGGTATACTCGTATCTGCTTGCCTCAACGTCATCTGCTTGAGTCTATTACCGTCGTGGTCACATGACTAGAGACCACGTTTCGAGCTTCAATTTAATGTTAGATGGTATTAAAAACAAATAAAACTTCACACTCATTGACTCTCAGCTGCACCTTGGCAGGAACTTGGCTTTCTGTTGTATTAATTTAATCTTTTGAATAGACAACCAGTTCTCGGCTGCCCTGTCCTTTCTTGACACTGGGCCAGGCAAGCCTCCTTGATTCTTCTTGCTTCTAAATTACTATTAATCAGCTGCAACACACTTTCAGGCTGTCTATCCATGGGATCCCAGTTTGCTAAAAACACAATGTGGAACATCCAGATTTCTTATGCTTCATATATACCTTGGCGGAACCGCCTGCCATCTATATACTACATATAGCTAGCTTCTAAGATCACTTAGTCTGCTTGCGTTACTGGCTCTGTACAATTGTAAAACGGCTTGCATTTTCTTCCCTGCTCTTCACACGTGTAATCTTCATTTTGCACGTAACAGGTTTACTCGATTCTTTTACTTCGTCATCAGGTTCTATATGTTCTTCTTACATTGTCCACTGCTACCTCTTCTCAGTGTGTCACTTTATGTGTTGTGATGTCACCAGTCTGCTCTTTCATTCAATTTCTCTCGTTTTTAAGGGATCTTTCCCAAAAGAGTGTCAGCTCTTCATGGATGCATAAAGAATGGCTTCCTCAATGAGTATTTTGCTTTAAAGGCTGCTCGTGTTATCAGCATCTTTACAGGTGTCGCCCTTGTCCTATCTCTGGCTCCCAACATATAGACAGGTTAGGGGTGGGTCTGGTTGAGGCTGCTTTTGGCTCCTCTACAACACTAAGGCCACCTCCCAGCATTGAGGAGCAGAGAGGGATCTTTTCTGGCTGCAAGTAGCAATGTAAGCACCAGTGTGCGCAAAGAGCAGCACAGAATGTAAGTGGCATGGATTTATCACATCTACCAATTCTTTTATATGCAATAGTTTTTGTGAACTCTAACCTGTTCCATGTGTACATAACATTTGACCAGAAAATTATCCAAATAAATTATAATCAAAACAATAAAGGAAAACGATTAAATAAAAGACAAATTGATTAATTATGGCAACAAACTAATCTGAGGTGGTTCCCTACCGTTAGCACCCTGGCAAGCGCCCATAGCCAATGAAAATGCTCTGAGCAGTTTCATTGGCGTTGGGAGCTTCCCTTCCCTGTGCCCGCTCCTCCTTCATATTAGCACCTGTGTAGTGATCTACACGGGTGCTAATGGTGTGATTTTTTCATTTAGTTAAAAATAGTAAAACGTACCTTTATCTCATGAGTCACCAACATTGAAGACGGACTTCCTGGCTGAAGGTACTGTGCTGCGTCGAGTGCGAGAAAAAGGTATGTTTTTCTCAAATTTTTACAAAATAAAAAAACATTAGCAACTGTGTAGTGATCTAGTTGAGTGCTAATGGGGATATACCCCTCGGTGGCTGAGTCCACCCTGTAGGTAACAGCCCACCACCCTCGTTAAGGGACCTACAGGGTGGGCCCGTCACCTCAGGGCATATCACCTCAATATTCAATAGGGGTCATTGGGCCATTTCTGGTATCGGTAGGAACTATATTTGACATTTTTCCACCAGGACTAAAAGGCTCCAATTGGGGCAGGATTTCAGAGTGTTTCCTTTTTAGTTGGCATCATCGAATTTAGGTTAGGTTGATACTTAGCAAAACTAACCACCATCGAGAAATTTGCTCAAGGAGTTAAGTAAAACGAGTTGGTGTTTGCAATCAGGTTCCTAGTGATCAGGTGTCCATCTCACACAATAACACACTATCGCAATTGAATAGCCTTGTTTAGAGTATTGGCCAGCAAGGCTTTATAGGGTAGACATTATGCTGCAGTGGTCAGAATCCAATAGTTTCCAAGCGCAACACTCTCCCATCATAGAGACACACAAGTCTTAGTGGAGATTTAGTTCACTGCGCATGTTACATATTCACTCACTCAAGATACGTACCCGTTGTCTTCTTGATGCAGTTCGAAGAATTGGCAAGCGGCATATGGTGGAAGCTGGCCGTTAAAAACATTGAGGGCTATCTGAAGAGCTGCCAGAGTAGTGTCATGCTAGGGAAGAAAGAAAGGGATATACTTCAGTTTGCAGCGTCAGAAAACAGCAACAGCCTAATTTTATTAAAATCGTAAATTCCATGCAGGGGACCACCAGCATTAGCCCTCGCGGACCAGGGGCCTAAGTACAGAGAACGTGAGCTGTTTCTCTATGGCAGCCAATCAAAAATGGGGGCCATAGAAATGGCAAAGGCAACTGCTAGAGTTCTTTCTCAAATTCCATAGTTGTCCCTTGCAGACGAGTGCAGAGGGTGTCCGATCAAAGGGTCGAATACATTGTTTTGAAATACAATAGTTTCAAAACAAAAGGACCGGGGAAAAAAAGTCGAATGCCTTCTTTTAAATGTATTTTTATTTTTGCTTTCGTATATGAAAAAACACTGGTTTTTACACTAGGAACAAGGGTTTGGGGAGGCACCCCCCCTCCAAAAAAAAACGTACATTCGACTTTTTTTTCCAGTCCTTTTGGTTCGAAACTATCGCATTCGAAACAATTGCATTCGACCCTTTCACCTACAACCGGCAATGACTGCATTCTCATTGGATGCTGCATGGCCCCTGGATGCTAATTACCAGTAAATTAATTAGTCCTTCTCTTCCTCATCCCAGTCCTATGAACTCTCCCACCCTTCCTGGTTTGGATTATGCCTAGTATTGTTACTGCAGATATAGTACCACGTGGATTCGTGTCGAGGTGACTAAGTGAGTTCCGGAAGGGCCGAGAGCAGTGTGGGCTCCTCCTTTGGATAAGGACTGGGACAAGGAACAGAAGGCCTAAATATTCTAGGCCTTCCCCACACCATGATATGTAACAGTTGTGTTAGGGTTCATCCAGGCCTGCGGACACCACACCCCCACATGTCTCCGAAGATTCCGAACACAGACTATATCTCTAACGAAATCAGAGTAAAGGGTATGGAGGAACAGACATAGATCACACCACTAGTTCACGCCTACGGTGCAAAACAAAAGAAGAAAAAGGTATACCACCAAGGTCCCACCCCCATCTCATAAGGACATTTTGGGTTGCCCTGGATAATGGATGGATCTGAGGAGACGATGTCCTGGGTGCTTGCTGATGTAGTACTGGGCATGGGCAAGGAACATGATGGAAAACTGTTAAGAGCTGCAAAGGAGAAGCTCAGAAGGTCCAACTGTGCACACAATGATATACCTGGCGGCACAAGGATGGTGAGGGTCCAGTTTGGACTCAGTAGAGGGAAAGGAAGAGGGAGAATGGAACAAATCTTTCATAGAGAACTGCAGACCATCTGGCAGGCAGTCCGCGGTCAGGATTCAATGAACCAGAGTAACTCACAGGAATCAAGAAGTCCAGGGAACAAAGAAAATGCTGCACAATGAGGGAAACCCAGTTGTGGAGCAGCAGTGAAGGCGCAGCAGATACCAGGTGAAAAACGTTCCTATTATATGATGCCCCAGCATTGTCACATGGGATATGAGGAAAAGAAAATAGACCACCATTCAAAGATGGCCACATATGTCACCTGCAGCTAGGCCTGTCTCAGAATAAAGTCTGGGTGGCACAGTCTTTACGCCACCACCCAAACACATGAGGAGGCAGCCACTATGAGGGGCAGCACTGACACTGGGCCACAGTGAGCAGGAAGCCTGGACGCAGAAGAAGGAGATACCCCGACAAAGGTGTGGGTGAAGAGCACACAGAGGCATAGCAGCTGCTGTGTGCTGGAAAGTTGGAGCTACTGTGTGCATACTTGTTGAAGAGCCTAAATGACATAGTACTTATACTCTTCCCACTTATGACCTATGGGTTATGGCCAGTAGAGGAAATATGTGTATTAAAAAGTGTATCTGGCAGTGGGCTTTGCATTTTCCCAAATATGTTTAGCGAAGGAAGGACCAGTGTCAAAGATAAGAACCAGATAATTTCCTTTAGCCACTGTGAGTAGTGGGAGTCCATCAGAAGTAGCCAAGGATTGTTCATTTCAGAGGGGATTGTCTCTTCTGCATTTAGGCAAAAATGTGTCAACTCCTGTATGACTGTCAAGTACTCAGTAATTAAGGCTAGGAAAAGGGAGTAAAGGCGGAAACTGAGAAGAATTCATATTCACACCCGGGGAGGGTGAGTCAACCAACCAGGTGGCTGGAACAGCGGGCGAGAATACACAATCCCGCCCGCTGTTCCAGCCACCCGAGGTCCTTCCCTGGGTGGCGCGATTTTTTGGCTTCTTTTGTTTAATGTCCCTGTTGCCTCCCTAACCTCCCACCCCCTATTTATTTGAATTTTTCCTCAGGAGATCGGCTGCGCCAGCAACAAAGATCTCAGAAGGAAAAATTATGAAAGCCATTCACATCCCGGACGAACCCCAAGGTGCGAATGGCTTTCATGCCCTGACAGTCGGGCAGACATGGCCGGTAATGGCCCACATCCCGAGCTGAGGCCACAGCCCACATCCCAAGCTGAGGCCCTTCGTTCGCTCGAGCCTGCCTTAGCTCAGGTTGCAGGGCAGTTACCGGCCATGTCCACCCTCCTGGCAGGGCATTCATCCCACAACAATGATGCTTCTCCTGGTGATCAACATCTCTGAATTATACGTGCAAAAACCACATACAATAATTGGGTAAAACGTTATAGTGGATGATGCCATAATATGGCATGATAGAATGTACATGTGCAGAGCTGCGTAGTCCTCTTTTTATTCGGGGGCTCTGTGGAGGAGGACCAATTTTACACAATGCACAAAAGGGGTTCCACAGAACAGCTCCCCACCTTCATACACATAAGGCTGTGATGATCCACATACAACACCATTTAGAGTACTGTCATATTTTATTTAGACAGAAATGCACAAATGTAGCATATTTTTTGTACCATCTGTTTATTGGCGTTTCGTAATCAGATATTATGTGCAAGCAATAACGAAAGGGTAAGACAGAAGCGCGTAATGCTGCATTCAACATAACGCCGCCAACTGTTGATGAAACCCTAATGTAGCGGATGATCGCGTGTCATCAGTTGTCAAATATTAACTACATAGACATAAACAACAGGGAGAACAATTGCAAACTCCCCATCCGCCCCCCCCCCCCTCCCCTCTAACAGGGTGAAGCTCTTCCGATGCTAAACAAAGCCAGTGACCTAACTGAAAGAGAGATCGGCTCTCTGAAGGGTTGTATGCCCTTCTCCCGGTAGTGCGAACCAATTGCTCATGCTGAGGTAGGTAGAGTATTAATGAATTGTAGGCAAGGGGCTCCCCCAGTTTCTTCGTCCTTATGCCTAGATGCAGAAACGGGGGGGGGGGAGCCCCTTGCCTAGAGTTCATTAATACTCTACCTATCTAAGCATGACAATTGGTTCGCAAATGTAGCATTTTAATCATTATCTACAAAACATAAAACCATACAAAACTTAAAACAACAGTGCATGGTCTGACAATCAAAAAAGCCCTCGATCGGTAGGGCAATAAATACAAATAGATGTGTAAGTTAAATATGGCATGACAAGAAAAGTATGCTACACTAAAGGAGGGGAATACAAAGAGGTTATGGGAAAAGATTAGGTCATTGAATTGGGGAGAGGGGGTGTGATTCTGTGGCAAATGTCATTAAGGAAGAGAACTGGACCCAATTAAAGTTGAATACGACTATTAAAGCATGGTAGAGGTGATTCAGGGTCTTAAATCGTCTAGAGCCCCAGGCCCAGACAGGGTCTCAAACATGGTTATGGAAGCCAACCCAGATGTCTGGGCCAATATCATGTGCCTCCTATTTGATACAATCAAGGAAAATGGGGATATTCCAGAGTCGGGGCACATGGCCCACCTAGTTCCAATCTATAAGAAGGGGAGGAGGACTGAATGTGAAAACGACTGCATTTTCTCTTTTTTGGGCTGCATGAGTAAAAGCTAGTCTAGTTTGATATTGCAGGGGTTGAATTAGTTGATCCAGAGTCATCTGGTACTTAGCCCCTTACAGAAGGGCTTTAGAAAGGGCCTGTCCACAGCCTTTAACATCTTTGTCCTCAATAAATTAATCCAGCAAACACGTGTTAAGGATGCATCCCTGCTCTATGCTTTATTTATTGACTTCTCAGCGCTTGGTCCTCCTCAAGGACTACAGTTTACCTGTAAACTTTTTTACAGTCATATTAAAGCTAGAATACGTATTTACTGAGCTGCTGATCTCTCTGCAGCAGTGGCGATAGACAGGGATGTGTTCTGGCCCCTCTGCTTTTTAATCTCTATATTTCTGACATTGACGCTGCTCTGGCCAGGGGCAGATCATTTCTGCCTAGGCTTGGCCATTCCAGAGTAGAATGGCTTGCCTATGCGGACAACATTGTTGTCTGAGACAGATGCCGGAGTGCGCAAATCATCTTGGACTACGCAAAAAGTAATGCGATGCAGGTGAACATGCGAAAAATGAAGTTCAGTAGCTATGTATATCTTGGGTATGGTATAGAGGAGAGAGAGGAAGGAAACATGAGTTGTTACATAAAAGGAAACTGACAGCATTGTCTATGTTGTTATTGAAAGAAAAGGTTTGCCCAATGTACCGCTGAGTACAGTCTGATAGGGGTCATAACCGTTTAGAAGCAGTAAAGTATTCTATATGCCCTGGAAGCTTCTTACACTGACCTTGAGGTGTGGCCAAAAACGTTGGATGGTTATGTATGGCACAAACTTCTTGGCCTCATTAATAGTACGCCGGTAGAGGCTATAAGGATTGAACTGGGACTTATGTCACTAGCAGTCCTTCTGAAACTTAGGAGAGGCAATTTGTTCATAAAGATTACTATAGCTGACGGAAACTCTCTTCTAGATAAAATTAGAAAGACTATACAGACAGTTCATGTCATGTCTTGAGAGAATTCATGACAGATAATGAACAATGTTTTGAACAGATTCAATGGGCTCCGAGCTGGGAAAAAGATGCTGGGGTTTTGATGCATTCTTTAAAAAAACGGGCTGAAAGTTGGGATTGGGTGAACAACCACGAACATGTGGCAACGTTAATATCATTGAGCATTCTTCCCTTAAAAGAAACTACAAAAATACATATATCCATTCCCATCCCCGAAGCTCAGAGGCACATGTATGCTTTTCAAGCATAATGAGCTGGATGTCTTGGCCATCAGAGGGGCCTTGAGAGGCCTCCCTGTGGAGGAACCTCCATGTCAGTTTCAATGTTTGGCTGATGCAAGCTTATCTGTGACATTAGCCGTAGGTAGGGTGGTCTGGACGGTGGTAGAAGGGAAGCTTGCTATGAGACTGAGGTAATAACTCGTTGGATTGGTACTGGTGAACAGTGGCAGTTGGTTGCTCACAATTGCTGTGGATGATCCAGGGTTTGAGATCACTAATGCTGCAATGATCCAGGCTCTGTTGGCCAGGCTCTGGATAATGATGTTAAATATAATTTGGCATGTTTTCTTTTATGTTTTTATTTTGTGTGCATGTATATATATATGTACTTCTGATTAGTTGTACTTATTATATGATTAACTGAGTGTAAGGTTGCATTCACTGTATTCACTGTGTCACACTAATAAAAACAAAGTACTCAGCGATGTGAATATTGCGAAGTATGTTACTTCCGAGTTGGAGCATTATTTGCGTATCGTCAACATAGAGCTGCTTTGAGACAGTGCAAGCTCAGTAATAATAGCCATGGCAACCGGGAACCCCAAAGGTGTTGGTGTGTGATGTGGTGTGAATCAGAAGTCTCCTACCTTGATCTGGGTGGAGCTGCCCTGCAGGAAAGATGCCCTTTTAGAACTGGCCTTCCAATGCCCATATAACTTTGGAGACAATGGAGCAGGATGACATGGTCCACCAGGTCATAGGCAGCAGTGAGAGGTCCAGTAAAACCAAAGCTGCGGCCTTGATCTCGTCCGGGAACGTAAAGAATTTGTCTTTGATCATTCAGTAGGCAGTGTTCTTCACTGACAGCTTTGGGTCACTTAATCTACACATTTTACAGTAGTTCACTATTGAAAGGGAAATAACCTGAAAGTTGGAGAGGATGTTGTGATCTGCATCGAGTTTCTTGATGAGACGGGTCATGGCCGGTGTTTTCAAAATGTCTGCAGGGATCCCTAATCTGTAAGGCATGTTGCAGAATATTGTCAGTGGTAGTGTTAGTGTATGAATAATGTATTTGATGATGGATGTTGGACAAGGAAAGTAATATTCTTTTGATACCTTCACTGATAAGGCAGTTTTTATTATTTCTTCTGGGATACATGTAGTAAAAGTATGGCAACACAATTTAGTCTCAGTCTTTTGAATGGTCGCCGTTTTCTCATTAAAAAAGGTTGCAAACTCATACCCTAGCTTTTGCAATGATTGGTGGCCACTGAAAGTTTGCAATGGCTCTGTCTATTTATTGCAAATCCTAAAGACCACCATTGTTTTGTTAACTCCCTCAGGGAGGAGGGATAAAATATTCGCTTATTTTCTTTAGCTGACATGAGGGAGTAACAATAGCTTCTTTTCTTTAGCTGACATCAAGGAGTAATAATAGCTTCTCTTCTTTAGCTGACATCAAGGAGTAATAATAGCTTCTCTTCTTTAGCTGACATCAAGGAGTAATAATAGCTTCTCTTCTTTAGCCGACATGAGGGAGTAATAATAGCTTCTTTTCTTTAGCTGACATGAGGGAGTAATAATAGCTTCTTTTCTTTAGCTGACATCAAGGAGTAATAATAGCTTCTCTTCTTTAGCTGACATCAAGGAGTAATAATAGCTTCTCTTCTTTAGCTGACATCAAGGAGTAATAATAGCTTCTCTTCTTTAGCTGACATCAAGGAGTAATAATAGCTTCTCTTCTTTAGCCGACATGAGGGAGTAATAATAGCTTCTTTTCTTTAGCTGACATGAGGGAGTAATAATAGCTTCTTTTCTTTAGCGGACATGAGGGAGTAATAATAGCTTATTTTCTTTAGCTGACCTGTAGTTGGTAACCTTGATTGGAAATTTTACATGCAAGTTTGTGTTGTACTTCATTTTGAAACCAATGGCATTTTAGTTTCCTACCTTAACTTTGTATTAGCGCTAATTCCTTAGTAAACTGTTGTGACTGTTTTCAATAATAGCTTTCGGTATTTTAGTATTCAAAGGGCCCAAGCTGTCCAGGATGTGTTGAAGGTCTAGATACATATCATTTAGTAATGAACCTGGAGACTCCCGGTGTAGCAGAGATGGACTAAAATGTACAAAGATACAAAGACACTTGCAACATTTGGTCTCAGAATCCTCTTTACAGGTCCAAGGTGGTGGATGCCATGTTCAATTTGGCTTCAGCCTGGGAGTGTGGTGGATACAGCCCAGCCTAGTGGTCAGCATTTGATGTCTCACCAATTTGTGTTCGGTTAGAGATAGAATGAACCAAAAGGAAAACATGACATCCAACAACTGACGCCCGACACAGAAGGGATTATTCACTTCAATTTTGAAACCCAAGTTTGACATCTGAATAAGGACTTTATGAGCCTGGTTGTTGTTAGCCAGAGACTGACACCCCACCCCAGTATAAAAATGTAACTGA
Organism: Ambystoma mexicanum; assembly: GCF_040938575.1. Taxonomy (NCBI): domain Eukaryota; kingdom Metazoa; phylum Chordata; class Amphibia; order Caudata; family Ambystomatidae; genus Ambystoma; species Ambystoma mexicanum. Next base: position 1,288,221,381 of record NC_090924.1, read on the forward strand.
GGTGGTTATTAGGTTGACCATGACATTTAAGCACTTCTACAAGATGGGAGCATTATACCCATGGGGTTAATGGGCCAAAATATTTTAACTCATATAATGATCCGTCACATTACTGTCATATTATGAGTTATTACTAGCAATGGTTAGTAGCCTGAAGGAACATTTTGACAATGTGCAGCATGTCAATTTCATACTCCTCCATGATATTAATAACGAAACAGGCATTCTTAATAGGCGGCACTCACATTTTGAAAGCCTAAGTCAACATATTATTGGGACGCTTCAAGTGTTATCTGATTTGGGAGATATTGGAGTGGTATGAATATGCTTGGTGGACAGCGGCCCATAGGGTAAACCTGGAACTAAAATGAGTGAGGTTGGGCCTGTTAGGTAGGGGACTTACTTGGACCGATCTAGTGTTATTGGTCACCATTGGAGGCATATTCTCAATTCTAGGCTCATTTGACTGTGTGATGGGATAGAGGTTATTATAGTAGATGGAGTGTCTAGGCACATCTTCCCAGTTTTGGGGTTCTCCAGGAGTTTCACGCCTGTCAATACCCCTCAGGTATATGATTTATTTGCTTGCAGCATTATGGTATCATTATCAAATCTGTTTATAGTGGGTCTGCTTGGGCGAGTGTGACTATCTCTAATGCCCCATTTTAGCCATCTTGAATATTTTTAGATCACTCAATGGAGAAGACGACCTTTTTGGTGTTATCCACTTGTGCATGCTATTTGTGTGAAGCAGTTTATGTGTGAAGGGTACATTTGTGTGAGTGGTGATCTAGCTATTGGCCACGAAGGTGTCAGGGTTGGTAAGAATCATCCATTCTTTGAAGTTCTACCTCTGATTTTTAGAAGTGATTGAGGTTGGAGAAAACGATCTGGCACCACCCAGAATTATGGCAAGTTGTATTAGGCAACTAATGTTTTTTTTTTATTGTGTTTATGTTTTAAATATATATACAAACAAAAGGCAAATCGCATACATATACAATTCCTTTGAAAAGTTAAAAAGATGCAACATTTTCACACAGATACTTAAATACTAACATGTATCTATTTCACACATACTGTAATTAGAAAATATATCCGATATCGGGCTATAATGAACCCAGATATTGTACGGCTCCCAATCTATTTTCACTCAATCCTAGGTCCCAAGATCGAAAAGCTTGCATAAGATTTGGTTGTAGCTAATGTTAAGGAGACCTTTGATCCAGAGCAGATGCTAAACCATAATTGATCGCTTGCTATTTCGTTATTGTCTACCATTAAATGTTTAAAAAGCTCCTATCTAATTGGTTGTAAATTAGGACATTGAATAATCAAATGTTGAAAAGTTCCAATGTCCTCAATTTTAGGACAGACACGAGAAGCAAGGATTTCCGAAGGTAATTTGGATCTTGACCCTAGGACCTCCCTAGTGGGCAGTTAGGTTTATAAGAAAGCGTAATAGAAGTGCTGTCTGTTTCTGAAATGAATTGGGATCACTTGGGTTGATGTTATCATAGGGATTCTTCTCAGCCGCTGCTATGTATGAGAGGCGATAGACATAGATCTTGTCTCTGGTGGTGCACCAATCTAAATCAAAGATATTTTTTTTTAAAGCCTGGGGTCTCTCCAGAAATACCTCGATTGTTGAGTTCAATGCCCCCAGCAGACTCTTGCAGTTATTATCTCAGCTATAATTGAATTTAATTCTGAGTACAGGCAACATTGGGGAGGGTGCATCACTTTCCTATACAGCGCTTGTACTCTCCAGGTAATATGTGCATCCAAAGAGTTTAGGCCCAATTCATAATTTACAGCTGGTATAGGGAGGCATTTGAGGAGAACTAAAGTCCTCCTCCAGATGATTCCCTCAAGTTTGAACCACAATCTCTTGCATTTGTTGAGATAAACTCTGCTCCATAAAGTAGAGTAGGAATTACCTTCATCGTATAGTACATTAGCACAGGTGTCAAAGAAAAGCGACCAAAGCTAGAGTTAATTAACTTAATTTGGGCTGCACATTTCTTGCATTTGTCGCTAAGCCTATTGAACATCAGAATAGTCGAGGACCTCCTATCTAGGGTAAAACCCAGATAGGTAAGCTCATCCACCACTTCCATTGAGTGTTCTAAATGCCAGGAAAATCGATCCTTCCATCTGGCTTTACCAAAGATGAATATTTTTGATGTATTACTATTAAACATAAGATCGTTAGCTGATGTATAGTCCTGGCTTTGGCTTATAAAGGATATATAGAAATTACAAAGTGCCGGGACTAAGACACACTCTTGTCAAAGTCCCTGATGAGTGCCAATGGGGTCAGACATTGTACCCGAAATGTCCAATCTATTGCTGAACTCAGTATTTGAGTGGAGTTGCATAATTAAATTGAGTAGTGTGCCTGGGAAACCCCACATATTCAGCTTCTTCCATAAGGAATTCCTGTTGACCATATCGAATGCACTTGATAGGTCAAAGGAAGCCATATAAATGAGCCCGTTTTTATCATGACATTGGTGTTGCAGAAGAGAAAGCAGAAGACGGTTTTGCTGAATTCCTACCTCTTTCCGGAAACCTGATCACAATGGTTGGTAGAGTTTGTCCAGTCATTTAATTCTGTTACTATGATAGATGCAAATACCTTGCCGACCATGTCAAGAAAGGCAATGGGATGGTGGTTTGCAGGTGATTGCCAAATGCCCTTCTTGAAAATTGGCCAAATGCCCTTCTTGACAAAAGAAACCTTCCAAGAGGAAGGGAGAGTACTATTTTGCAGGATGTCCTGGTAAAGTGTGATTAAAATAGTGACCCACAATGAAGGGTTACCTTTTAATGTTACATTAGACAGGCCGTCCGGGCCAGCTGCTTTTGAAGATTTCAGCTTAGCAGCCTGGTTATAATTGTCTTCCCAATGAAAGATCCAAACTATTTGGCTTATCTTTATTGGAAATAGCAATCTAATTGCTAATGTTTCTAAACTTTCTATCATTATTCCTGTCAACCAGAATGTGAAGCACAGAAGTGCAGGAAAAGCATCAATGGGAAAGGGTTTAGTTACTGCAGGAGATCAATGTACCATTAGTACTTGAAATTACATTGCCATTACATTACAGATACAAACACTTATGTTTGTTTGTTTCTTTATTTGTAGCGCGCACCAGACCCGAAGGTATCAGGGCGCGAGGACAAGAATGCTTTAGGCTTACAAGTTACTAGCTTACACAATCACAAAAGTACAGATCATTGGCAATACAGCAGGTAATACATTTACATAGCAGAGATGGGGTATAGTAGAACGGTCGGTATGGCTACTGGTCAGTATGGCCTATAGCTCGTTCCCTTTGAGCCACTTGATGCAGTTTAATATGAAATGTGGGTATGTTAGGTCAAGCCTTAAGGTGGGCGGGAGGGAGTTCCACAGTTGTGCAGCTTTGACAGGGAAGCTGTTCCCTCCAGTTGTAGTCATTTTGAATGGGGGAACTAGTAGGTAGTTCGTATAGGCTGCTCTCATGGGTCTTAATGTGATTCTTCTTTTGAACCTCTCTGTGAGGTAGCTGGGTGCTAGGTTATTAAGGCATTTGAATGTTGGGGAAGCAGTTTTAAGTTTAATTTTGTCATTCATGGATAGCCAGTTGGATTGCCTGCTAATTATTGAGATATGTTCTCTTTTGGAGATTCCTAATGCCGCTCTAAGGGCATTGTTTTGCAGTATTTGGATTTTCTGTGTAATGTATTTATTTGCAACTAGATAGAGAGCGTTGCAATAATCCAGTTTGGACAGCACGAGTGCTCGTGCCAACGTGGTGCAACTGATTGTGGACAGATAAGGTTTAGCTGATCGGATTAGCTTACAATTGAAGCTGTGGATGAAGCCATAGCGTTCACTTGTTTTGCTAAAGTTAGGCTAGAGGCAAGGTAAAAACCTAGTGTTTTATTATCACCGTTCCCATCACCCTTATGATAAGGGTGATGGGAACCAACCCCCTCAATAATATTCAGGCACAACGCCTGGGAAGCAGTGGGTGAGGAACAAAGAACGCTGGCATTGCGAGTGAGGATGGGCAAGGGCACATCACCCCACTTACCAGTTAGTCCTGAATGCAACCTTGGGAAGCAACAGAGCAATCAATATGGTGGAAAACTTGACCTTCTAAGAGTGGCTATTTGTCCATTTAGTCTAAACTTTTTTGGATTCTTTCGAATGAATCCTTTATTATATGCCACTTTGATTGGTGACAGAGGAAGAAGGAGCACCGTCTCGGCTCAAGGTAAAATACTGGTGCAGAAATCGGCCATCTTGGAAGCAGAGTTGGAGGGCGTGCCAGGCAAAATAGCAAATACAAAACAGGCTAGACTCTGTGCCAACATATGTTGGCCTGGTCATCTGATAGGTTGGGTACTCTCAGGCAAAACATTGTGTATGGGTACTGTGACATGTGACCTGTCGAGACCCATTGAAGCTACATTGAGCTTGGCCCATAGATTTCTGGGGCAATTCCACAACAAGATGATCTGTGCCTTGAGAACTCTACATTGAACAACTGTGTCTATAAACAGTCCAAAATTCAAGAACCCTCCCATACTCACGGCCGAGTAGATAATCATTTTTCTCTTTGTAGGAGTTTTGATAAAATGTGTGAAATTTTTCAGAACAGCGTCCACCAGCACACCTTTAAAAAAGAGAAGAAATGAATCAGAACTTACCCATGGGATGGGGCTGAAGGACTAATTCAAACATCAGACTGCTTCATTTGTGTTAAAATTACATTTGGTAACATGGCTATCCAGTCCTTAGAAGAAGAACTAGTGTATTCTTCTGCACATGTGGTATTGTAGTGATTTACAAAGTACAATGGGAGAATATAGGCCACAACATTAAAAAACACAAAAATATCAACTCAAAATATCAACTACCTTTTGTTTTTATTTTAAGGTTTCGAGAAATGTAAAACTATGTGCAACCATAAAACCTCCTATGAAATCCTGCACACACTTATCAAACAGCAAACACACACTTACCTCAGCACCCTAAATCAATCTGCATTGTATTTTTCTCCACAGACTTGGAAGTTCTCCCTGAACTTACAAACCTACCCACTGCAACCCACCTGTTACCTCCCTCAGCATTTCAACCTATTTTTAAATTCTTGCTACATTTCTGTAGGCCAATATTTTTAACCTCTATATTTTGGAAGTGTCAATTCTTTCAGTCTTTAATTTGTCTGAACTACATTTATACTACCCATTTTTCTTTTTTGTTTAAAGCGCAGACCTAGCTCAAGAGCAGCGGAGCACTGTACAAAGAGTAGGTAGCTAGCATTTGGGCTGGTATCTTTTAACAGTAGCGCATCCATTGGAATTAGTACTTGGTCAGGTATTGTTGAAAGAGCCGTGTTTTGAGAGGTTTGCGAAATTGGAGAATTGTGGGGGCATTCCAAGCTGACATAGTTATCGAGTTCCAGAGAGTGGGTGCATGAAAACGGAAGGATTGTTTGCGGGTCCTCTCTTTGTGGACAAGTTTGTGATTCAAGCCGGTTGGTCAATTTGCTGCATGAGGAGCGTGTGCCACCAGATATGTGGAATGTATCCGCTAGTTATGATGGTGTGCTACTCGGGGCTGCTTTGTAGATGATACATGCAGTTTGGCCAGTACCCTGGCTTGGAGTAGAAGCCAATGCAGCTCACATAGGATGTGGGTAATTCGATCAACTTTCCGTGCTCTCGTAATAAGATATGCTGCAGCATGGTGGATTGCTTTTGGGGGAGCCAAGTGAGTGGCTGGGAGCCTTCACAGGAGAGCATTTCCCGGTCGATGTGTCCAGACCACAACGGCCTGCACCTCGGTCCAGAAGTCCTGCAGCTGGATGAAGGGTATGATTGTTCGAAGGGTAGAGATTCTGAGCCAGGCTATTTGGGTCTTCTTGGCTATGTGCTTCTGGAAGGACAGATTGCTGTCAATGATGAAGCCTACGGATTTTTCTGAGTCTGAGAGTTGTGGATCAAATCCTTCTAGGCGCATATTATTGAACCATTGTTTTCAGCTGGCGGACCGATGAGGACAAATTCAGTCTTGAATGGGTTTAGTTTGAGGTAGGCAGTCGACATCCAGGACTGGATGATAGCTAGGTAATCGCAGAGAAAAATGATGTCCTGCACGCTATTTATTCTCATGGACATCTGAGTATGGTCTGCGTATTGGTGGATGGCTATATTGAGATCTTTGAGGAGAGTGCCCAGAGGCGCAATGTAAAGGTTAAACAGGATTGGTGAGAGGATTGAGACATGAGGGACTCTGTAGGAGACCTGCAGTCAGTTAGAATGCAACAAGTTCATCTGGACAGCCTGGTGTCTGCCTGAGAGGTAGTAGATAAACCAATTCAGGACAGTGCCAGAGAATCCCATACTGTCAGCAAGGATGGAGAGAAGGATGCAGTGCTCAATGATGTTGAATGCAGCCGAGAGGTCAATGAGGATGAAGAGGCATGATTTGGAGAGCATCATCTACCTGGACCATGGCTGTCTTGATGATACACTTGGGGTACCCTGAGTGATAGTCATTTAGCAGGAGGAATTGTTCGATTCTGGTGAGTAGTTGTGCAGCAGCTACTTTTTCCAAGACTTTGCCAATACACAGGAGGTTCTTAATGGGCCTGTAGTAGGCCAGGTCGTCTCAATCTAGTATTGGTTTTTTCAAAAGACGTTGTATGAGACCAGTCTTGAGGGTGTATGAGAATGATCCTTTGCGAAGGAGTCAATTATTTAATGATGGAGGCTGGAATTATATTGTCAGAGTAAGAAGTATGTTTGAGGGAGGCAATCATTTTTAGGGGATCCCGGGGAAAGAGAGGAGAGAATTTGGTCCAGTGTGCATGCCAGGGGGCAGGGGATGCTACAGCTGTGAGAGGTTGATTGCATGGTGTCTATTTTTTCAATAAATAATGTGTTGATTCTGTCACATTTTTCCTGAGTTGCTGGCACCTTGGGATCGGGTATGGGTTTGGTATTATGCTTTACTACTTCAAAGAGGTCTTTGCTTCTGTTAGAGGCTGCCACAATGTTCTCCTTGTCTTAATAATGTAAATCTCTGAAGGAGAAAACACTATGCGATGACGCGATTTCAACCTGCTTTCACTTGTGGGTTGGAATGAGACCGGAAAGTAAAGCCAGAACTACCAGAGGTCTCTTCCCAACATGAAGACACAAAAGGGCCAATATTTTGATCTAGAGACCGTTATATGATAGTGATTGGCTTTATGCATTTATTCCATTTCATCTTTGCTTTGTTTATTGGCCTAAAGTAAATGTTCTTTGCTGACTTTTCAGATCTATTGACTTGAATGTGATTTCATGGAAGGAAACAAAGTGGTGGGACAGCCTTGGTGGAACACTATAGTTTTGTTCTCATGGTCCTTACTAGCGGTGTACAAATGAACAGGAAAATGATAGCACCCACCACCAGTTCATTTTAACACAAGCACGTTATTGGATGTGATATCTTTTGACTGCAACACACACCTGACGAGAGAGCCCTCTGGACATGGCAACTGCTCCTGCACTGCATGCTGCCATGAAGAACTGTAGCGACTCCCAGAAAACTGGCTGAGTGGATCATGTGAACTGATGAAAGAGGGACATGTGACTTCCACAGTTTAGGCGGACACTCTTTCCCCTCCTTATGCTACCCCGGCATATTTTACTACCCAATTGCACCTTCACGTATAGACCTCATACTCAGGAATGAGAGTCTTCTGACTTCACTAAGCACGTGACGTGAGCTTCCTCCAGACCCAACAGCTGCTATCTTCCATTCCCATTTCCATCAGAGAGGCAGGGATGACAATCAGCCTGGGGAAATGGCTCAGTAGATTTTATGATCAGTAGATCTTATGATCACACCGGTGAATGTGGGGCTCATGTCGTTCATACAAGCCCTCTTCAGTACAAACCATAGGGCATCCTCGTCCGGAGGGCTATAGCTAAAGCAGGAAAAGGACAATGGTGACTCATACTTGGTCTTGTTATGGCCAGATAAGAGGGAAGGGACAGACCCCCTGGTTTGGATATGCTCAGCAACACATGAATCACTTCACACCTATTTGCACCCACACCCTTGTTCCAGCCACCTGATTGGCTGATGGCCCTTTCCCGGGTGCGAATGCTGCATACATGGTGGTGGGAATATCAAGTCAATTGAATGCCACAATCTAAGTTTTTCAGAAGGAACAACAATAGGCAAATCATTTCCACTGAATTTTCCTTTTATGTCATATTTCTCATAATTTCATTGAGCCTCAAGACTGGTATGAATTCTTAAATTTAATGTGCCAAAGATCTCAGCAGGTGGGATAACTATGGCATATGAAGTTCATAGTGATTTCCATCTATCCATTGGCAGGTAGCTTGTATTGAACTTGGCGGTGTTATGTTATAGAAACTTAGTATGTTATGTTATGTTATTGAAACTTAGTAAAGTGCAAGTATGCCCGAGGGCATCATGGAGCTGTTGTGTGAGTGCAGAGACTTAAGAACATAGCAGCAACTGATCATTTCAGAAAAAAAAGTCTTTTTAAGTACTCTGCAGAAGGTGAAATGATCCGAGATACCCGTAGGGCCAGAGGAAGGTCATTCCAGGCTCTGGCAGCCACAACAGAGAAGACTCGCTCCCCCTTACGTGACAAACAATAGTGAGGAACCGCTACAAGGAGCGCAGATTGAGATCTTAACAGGCGGGCCGGAACATAATGACATAATGAGCTAATTTGGCCTGCAAATACTCAGCTCCCAAGCCATAAAAGGCACGATGCAAAATACACATGGATTTGAAGAAGATCCGGTTGGCGACGGGGAGCCAGTGCAGTTGCTTCAACAGAGGGGACATGTGAGATCCAAAAGGGGGGCGAAGTATAGAGCGAGCAGCCGCTTTCTACAAGAGCTGAAGCCTGTTAATAACATAGCGTGGTTGAGCCAAACAGAGAGAGTTACAGTAGTCGAGGGATCTCAGAACCAGAGCAGCAACCACCGGAGCCTGACAGTAAGCAGGAATAAATTACAGGACCTTACGCAGAATGCATAGCTTGGAATAACCGACCCTGCATAACACAGCCACCTGATCATCCACGGCAAGAGAGGCAAAGATTTTAAACCCCAGATTCCTGATTGGACCGGCGTGGGAAGGGCGCCAAGGCTAGTCGCTCAGAATTCTGAGGTCCAAAACAGTTGGGGAGATGTAGTATCCACAACCAGGACCTCAATGTTAATGCCGTTAATCTTCAGTCAGTTTCGCATCATCCACAGACCCAGGTCCGCTAGACAATTATTCAGTCGGGACACTGTGTCAGATTGTGTAAGGTCAAGATGGACAAGAATCAGGGTGTCATCCGCATAGGAGTAGTAGCGAAACCTATGTGCCCGGATGAGAAACAGGAGATGTCAAATATAAACATTAAACAGGGTGGGGGACAGTGCTGATCCCTGGGGAACACCACAGAGAAGTGAAACCAGAGCTGAACGGAAAGGAGGAAGAGAAACAGATTGAGAGTGTTCGTATAGAAAAGCCGTGAACCAGGCAAGAACCTGGCCAGCGAGGCCGCCCTCTGAAAGACCAAGATAGAGTGGTTGACCGTGTCGAAAGTGGGCGACAGATCGAGCAAGAAGACTGCTCCGACCCCGCCCTTATCTACCAGATGTGCCAAATCATCCAGAACCGAGTTCCGGACAGATTTGGTGCCCTGCCGGGCCTTAACTAAGACTGGAATGGATCAAGACAGTGAGAGGACTCCCGAAAGCTGGACAAGAGGGGGAACACCAGTGCTTCCATCACCTTCATAAGGAAAGAAAGAAGGGAGATAGGACGATAGTTAGACAGTATGTCAGGTTCAAGAGAAGGCTTCTTTAAAAGAGGAACCACCAGCACATGCTTAAGAGACGGTGAGATCACTCCACTAGAGAAAGAGGCATTAACAGCAGTGGTAATATGTTCAATCAGGTCGACAGATGCAACCGTCTAGAGAGCCAGAGGTATAGCATTGGCGGGAGAGGCCGACTTCAATTTAAGAATAACTGACAATACATCAGAGTTAGAAAAAAGAGGGAAAGAGGACCAAGATCCATTAGCAGCTGTATCTATTACAGAAGTTAGAATTTAGGAGGCGATTGAGAACAAAGTCTATGGTTACACTGGGTATGAATCGCAGCCCTCTTGCTTGGGCTGATGCTACTCTGGAAGCACCATTCAGTGATTAAAGTGCATCAGCAACCATCTGGGATATTCTGTTCTCAGTGTCACCGATAACTGAACTGGACATTTCTGCCGATTCAATATCAGCCTTAGACCTTGAGGCAGACATTTCAATGTTTAGTACTAGTGAGACTATATGCATTTAATAGGCTTATTTTATGGAAAGAAGCACCTTAAGAAAGAAAAGGTCAGAAACATAAGGTAACATCAATTGATCACTTTTCCTAAATTGATGCTGAAAGTGTGGTCCTAGCTCATGCATGGTGGATCTTTTGTGCGTCATTGCAGATGCTCACTTTATTGTTACCAATTCAGTGTTGCAATTTTTTTCCCTTATGTTAATGTTTCCATTCATCTTTATGTGTAGGCAATGTTATTGTCCTTATGCCAAAACATTTAACCCATGACAACTTACCCCCTTGAAGACGGGACTTCTCCACTTGCTTGAGAATATCAAATAAGGCCATTAATAAAATTTGGGACAGCTCTAGTAACTTAGTCCGAACTTCTGTCGTCGCCCATGCTGGTAAGGTCATATTATGTATTCCCTAAAAGAAGGAGAGATTTGTTATTATTCAACCAAAGTTCTTTTCTACTATTTCTCTAGGCAAAAAGGGAGACATAGAACATTTACAAATATGACATGTGATAGAATTTGGTCATCCTTTTTGCCTTTTTCCCTGCCTATATGCCTATATTTGAGACATAGCTACTTCACGGTATCCAGCTTTACAGTTACAATGCCAGTACACATGTTATCGATAAGGGCACACCTAATTTACTGACCTCCAAACATACTGTGATTTTGGGGCATTACCCTGGAACGTATACATCAATGCACGTTGAGAATGTTACTCCAGCAATTCCACTTGACTACTAGGAATTAATTTATGTAAACCACTCACGCTTTCATGTCATAAAAGGCCTGTGATGAGAAGAAAAGCAGTGGAAAGCAAAATAAGTGATGGGATGCAGATCAGAGGTGATATTCCCTACGGCTTATAGTGAAAAGTTGTACCATTTGAGAGTTAGCCATTTTAGCAAGACACTACTATTTTAAAATGTATTAGATGCTAGTAGAATGTTTCCACTTGTTTTTGTTGACCGATTCTTCAAGGAGGTATATGGAGAAGGTCCATTGAAAGAAAAACTGAAGGGAAACTCCATTTCACTTTAAAGGAATCCATTTGGAAAAAGAGCCACACGTAGTGAGAAGGTGGTGTAAGGAACTCATTGTGGCAACAGTAAAGGCAGACACAAGTGATTACGATTCAAGTGTGTTTATTTGAACAATATGCAGGTTGAAAAAACACCCAATCTAAACTAAATCTAAGATGGGAGCAAGCATCGACCATCGAATGAAAAATAAGGCAGTCCTTGTGGCATCTTTTCAATGTAAAAGGCCTATACAAAAAAAACCTATTGTCAAATCCTTACAACTAATTATAGAAAGAGTGTGGGATAGGGATTTCAATAAGGAAAGAAGTGTTCAAAAATAAAAAGTCAGGATGTGCTTGCCAGGGGTCTCCCTTTGCCACGTTTTAAGCATGGGAGAAAGTGGGTCTACTGAGCATGGCACACACTCGAGCTTTCACAGCACAAGCCGACAGTTCCGCTCCAGCTATCAGGTTCTCCGATGGTTAAGGTCTCTTTTTCAATAAAAGTCTCTTGCCTTCGAAGCCTGATGTTCCCAACAAAAAAACACACGTGTGGCTTTGGGGGATGGCTTCACCCCTGGGTCCCCCTCTTCCGGGCGCAGACCCCTCACCAGTTGTCTTCGACAAATCGCTTAAACAGTTCCTTTCTCTACGACCTTTGGGTGATGACTTTCGACCCCTGGATCTCCCTCGGCCGGGCTCGGACCCCAAATGACAAGAGGGGCACTTCACTTCCACTTGTCCTGCAGAACTCTTGCTTTTGTAAATCTTAATGTCTTTTTTAACCGTTCCTCAGGATTCACCCCTGTTTGTTGGCCTCCCTTTGCCGGGTTCACTCTGGCCACCTTTTCCAAAACCGTTCACTGTGGCCAACCCTCGGTAGGGTTCACTTCTGTCAATACACTGTTCTTAGGGACTTCAGGCTCCGCCCCTTCTCGTTAGCATCCCTCTGCAGGGTTCACTCTTACCAACTTTTACAAAACAGTTCACTGTTCATCTGCTCATTTCACCAAGCAGGATTAATTTTCCCTAGATTCCCAATCAACTGTCGGTCAAAGACTTTCAGCGGTACAGAGGATTTTACAAGACCTCTGTGTGACCACTTTGACCCCTCTTCTTGCCTTTCTCCCAAGGCCTTCTGGTAACTGTAGTTCAACAGCAGGGTAATCTCCTCGAGTGAACTCCCACATGGTGCTTGATTCTGCTACGCTGGCTTTCCTCTTTCTTATATCAACAGTTCTTTGTTCATTCAGAGTTCAATTAGTAGCCGCTTGCCACTTTTGTTCAACACAGTTCGGTTTCTTTATCGGCTCTACCCTTGACTCACCGGCTGTGATGAACTGCTTTACGTTCTTGTTTGTAGAGTCAAGGCCAGTACCATTGGGCCATGTGTCTCTCTGCGGCTTGCTGTCAGTGGAGGAGGCGCTTGGGTACCGTTGACATCTGCTGCAACACACTCTAGCTTTTGTTCGCGGTCTTACAATTCCTTCTCTTGAGGCTTCACGGGTCTCTGTCAATAAGGGCAAGGTTATTCTCCTCTTGGTATCCACTCAACTTGCGCCGTCCTACTCCTCCTTTTGAACTGACGAGCTGAGTTAGCTCTCATGTCGTGCGGTCTGCCTTGCTCGTCCTGTGTTCTTGTGCTGCACCTTTTATCCCTGTGGGGAAGGGAAATGGCCGACAGTTGTGTGTGATTCTGGTCAAATGCCTGACTTTGCCTGACTCTTGTATTGGGACATGCCAGGTAAACAGCTCTGGTGTTAGTCTGTTGTGTTGTGTGAAAGTGTTTGTGTCGGAAAAGGGGGAGGAGCAGTGTTTTGGAATATCCTATGTGGTAGGATGGGGAAACATTTTTCAAAGAAGGTGGATACCGCGGCTCACCCATCGGTGTCCCACTCCCACTCTCCAAGGAACCCCCATCCAGGTGAGGACCCCCCATTCAGGTGAGGACCCACTTTCTAGGTGATCATCCCGCACTGGTCCACCCCAGGAACTGGATCCAAATGTGATGGGCGTGTCCTGGACACCTGGATGACTGAGCCCCGGGGACTAGATAGGGAGACACGTTCAGGTTTCTCACAGTGGGAATACTTTTGCCCAAAAAGAATAGTTGTGGCTTCACTAAGGATCAATGCATCAATTGCGCACTAGTGCAAATGATCTGGCACATGGGATAGAAAATGCAGAGTCTGAGGAAGGGTGTTGTGCTGCGTGCTGGTTGTGAGATGGTCATGTGACCAGAGAAGAAGGCATGACGAGTGGCGTCATGTTGTGCGTGGATCATGAGTAAATAAATAAGGGAAAAAGCCCGCCAACAGGACATTCCTGTCAGCATATATGAGTGTCTGTGTGTGCTATTGATGCAGGCCTAGTCACCCCTGGACCCTATACATCACATCATCTTAGTGACGAGTGGTTGTTCCCGACCCCCGTTAACGTTGGCACCCGCAGTGTTGCTCTCATGCCTGCATCGTATATGCCCGCAATGTTGGGAGGTGCACTCTTCCTCCTAAAGCAGTGTCGATGTGGGCTGATCCAAATGCCCAAAGCGGCCCTCTAGAGTAATCCGTGGCTGAAGGCAGCGTTTCTGCTTCGGTGGCCCCCAGCAACGCAGCCCAAACACAGCACCCCCAGCGTGGTGTGCGGCGCAGGCCGTTCTCGGGCATCAATTTGAAGAAAAACATGAGAGCCGGCCCAAGAGCGCTCCCTAATACCCCCGCCCTCCCCACCTGACAGCAGACCTTTGACCCTGCTGGGAAGCCCGGCGCACACCGGGAGTGCAGAAGAGGATAAAAAAAGGGTTGCAGCAGCATGGAGAGCATCCCCAGTGTATATACCCAAAATCGCAGGAGGAATAAAGGACTGAACACAGTTCTCTCTTCTGGTTGTCCCCCTCGTTCATGACCTTTATTCAGTGGCTGCATACCCATCTATTAGTGATATATATACATCGCATTTCCTAAGCAAAGACTGAGCACAGCATAGGTCCTGCAACGCTTTAGCCTACACAACCTGCAATTGAGAACATTCACATAATGCTTGGAACCGTTGAGCTCCATACTGGAACAGGAAACACACCACAGAGGGAGCAAAAGCAATAGGGGCATTACAGCGCCACTGTGACAGAAAGCGCAAAGCTCAAAGCTGCCCCGCCACAACACTATAGGCTGCCCTGAATCAACACACAAGACGCAGAGGGGTGTACACACCTAACTGCCATGGCAGCAGACCCGGCAGCATCCCCTGCGAGGGCAGAAGGACAAGGGCAACCTCCTGATAACAGCACATGGTTAGATGTGGCACAAGCAACCTTCATGGGGCTTTTTGAACCCTATGGGCCCAGAGCAGCACTCAGATGGGAGTTGTGGATATAAAAATTTGAGCTGACCACAAATTCACTCAAAATCATAGACCCTGAAGAAAAGCGGACGCTCTTAATGCTTAACCTGGGGACACTAGCGCTAGGGACACTGAAGATGACTATGAAACGGCCATGGTAGTGCTAACCAGGAAATTCAAGTCACAGCTCAGCCCTGATGTTGAGAGGTTCAAATGAGCCAACCCCGTCAATGACCAGATGAACAAATTGACGATTTCCACAGCTGTCTATGAGAAATGGCGATTGGGTGACTTCCCTGATGAAGAGTTTGCTGTTCGCCATCAAGTCATACATGGCCTTTCATCGGACAAACTCTGCAGGATACTTCTGTCAGAAGCAAACCTGGCACTAGAGCGGATCCTCACTGTGCGGCATCAACGAGAACAAACAGATGCTCATGTAGCCGAGATGGAGTCCATGATCAGATGGCTGCCCTTGGACACAGAAAGCCTGAAGGACTGCATAGCAGCAATAAACGCACTCTGACAGGGGATAGACAAGCCAGGCCAAAAGCAAAAATGATTAGAAGCATGCAAATGTTGCAGGGGGCCTTGGCACAAGGATGAGCCATGCCCTTCTCTAGGAGTGACGCGCCACAAATGCAGAAAATTGAACCATTTTGCAGCGGTATGTTTGAGATCCAACTCCCGAAGCCAGAAGGACAACAGAACCACTGGACCGCCAGAACACTGATGCAAAGATACCTGCTAGTGGAACAAGCAGGATAGTGGCTCCAGAACCAGGCACCCCACCAACCAACATCAGAAAAAGAATGGAGGACGTGCTTGTGCAGTGACCGTAGATGATCATGACAGAGACAGTGATGAGGAAGAACGCTCTGAAGGAGAACCATCTCCTGACAGGCCGTCACACCACCAGAAATCAAGGAAAGAAAATGCATATGATTTCGGTCATGAAATCACGCTACAGCAGTAAGAAACGAGGAACAAATACCCATCCCACGTGCATGATCCTGGCTGACGGCAATCGCATGAAAATGATGATAGACACAGGAGCTACCGTCAATGTAATGCCTGTCATCAGATATGAGAAACTCTTCCTACGCCCGACGCTGCAACACAAATCAGTACAACTGTTCGCGTACGGATGTAAGAAGCCCTTACCAGTAAAAGGTTCCTTCAGCTGGCATTCCAAGGGGAGAGATGCAAGTCCCGCATTTACATGGTTGACTCAGGCATTTAGACACTTCTCAGCTGCATGATGCAAGAAAGACTGAAGCAGATCCATTTTGCTTTTAAAATGTGCACAGGCAGGATTGATTATCTGTTGGAGAAACATGACAAGTTGTTCCAGGGCATTGACTGTTTGAAGAACCACATGGTTAAACTGCACATAGATCCCACAGTAGAACCAAGGGCCGCCCGACACGGACGGGTCCCCTTCCACATGAGGGCCGTAGTGGAGGCTGAACTCAAGAAACTTGAAGACCTCAACATCATCGAGAACATTTCCGGGCCGACACTGTGGGTATCGCAAAGCCCAAACAGCCCCACACTGTTTGAATCTGGATAGACCTGTGACTACCAAACGTGGCCATCGTGAGAGAAAGACATATTACCACAACCATAGATTAACTTATCGTAGATCTCACGGGGGCAACCACGTTCAGCAAACTAGATCTGAGCTCTGGCTACCATCAGATCAAACTAGCTAAAGAGTCCAGATACATTACGACCTTCTCATCCCATCTGTGACTGCAGGAATATCGGCAGCTTAATTTTGGTATCTCCTTCGCAGCCAAGATGTTCCAGTACGAGATCAGGAAGGAGCTGCAAGATCTCCCCAGAGTGACAAATGCCAGCAATGACATCCTCGTCTACGAGAAAACTGACAAAGAACATAACTCCCAACTCGCAGCAGCACTCCAGCGCCTAGAGGACACGAGGCTCACCCTACACGTAGAGAAGTATGAATTTGGGAAGAAGACGCTTAGCTTCTTTGGGTCCTTGTTTAATGAAAAAAGGTGTGTCACCAGACCGGAGCAAAGTGGCCGACATCAAGAATGCTAAAATGCCCACCAGGTTGACAGCTTCCTCGGGATGGCTACCTACTGTGGAAGATTAATTCCTGACCTGTTCACCACCGCAACAACATTGTGAGAACTTACCCAAACGAATTTCGCCTGGGAATGGGGTGATACACACAAAGCCGCGTTCCAACGTATAGTTCCAACGTATAAAGGACTCCCTGTCAGGTGACGCAACCATGGCGTTCTTTGACACTGCATGCAAAGCAGAACTACTTGTTGGCGCCAGCCCGGTGGTGTTGGGTGCTGTTCTGACCCAGAAAGATCGAGAAGGACCAGTCCACTCCATAGCGTTTGCTAGCAGGGCTCCGACCCCCACTGAGAAAACCTATGGGCACATCGAGAAAGAAGCGCTAGCTATCGTGTGGGGATGCAGGTACTTCCACGTGTACACCATCGGCAACCCAAAGTCCTCACAGACCACAAGCCACTAGTACCGATATTTAAAGGATCTGGCCCACAGCCCAAGCTCAAGAGATGCTTCAAAGCCTATTCGGCATAGGTCATAAACTGTCAGTTTCCCTGGAGGGATTGGTGCTAAATGGGCACTGGATTGTTGTTCCGATGAACTTGGAAGAAAGAGCGCTACATCTGGCCCATAAAGGACACCAAGGGTTAGTCAAGACACAAGCCTTACTAAAGTCAAGACTATGGATGCCACAAATACAAGGGAAAGTAATGGCACTGGTGGAAGCATGTGCGTCATGTCAAGCTTTCCGTTGCCTGGGACCCCATAGCCGATTGCCAGCCCTACCAGCAGCCAACAGAGATGGGACACAGTCACTGTCAAGTTCTGCACCATTGCCAATGAGACGTATCTGCTAGTGGCAGTGGGCGAATTCACTCGATACCCAGAAGTCGAGCCAGTGCGCTCCACTGTTGCAACCTCGATGGTCACAGCCCTGGAGAAAATATTTGCCATAAACGGCATCCCATTCACTATCAAGAGCGACAACGGACCTGCTTTAAGAGTCGGGAGCTGCAGCTATTCCTCGACAGCCTAGGAATTCGACACCATCGGATCATGCCCTACTGGCCACAAGCTAATGGAGATGTCGAAAGGTTCATAGCATCCATAAAAAAAAGTGGTGCAAATTGCCAAAGACAAGAACAGACCGTGACTCCCAGAGCTAGTCTGTTTTCTTCGCTCATACCGCCAGATCCCACGCTCCTCGACACAAGTGAGCGCAGGAGCACTCATGTTTGGAGTCCCAATCTAAGTGGAGCTCCCTCTTCACCATACCTGGAGTCCACCACTGGTTGACACAGAAAGGGTTGAACAACACCGCTGAGTGCACAACAGCAATGTGAGCTATGCACGGCAAGCTACCTCAAGCGTGCTCCAAATAGGAGACACAGGGCTGTGAAGAACAGGACACCACCAAGAAAGTTAGTCCTCACATAGGAATCGCAGCCATGGGCAATTGTGAACAAGAATCACGGCATGGTGACAGCGTCATGGCGGAACGAGACAGTGACCCGGAACTCCTCCCATTTTCAGAAAGTCCCAACTGCCATGTGGCAAGAAGAATCGGAAACAGCGCAGAACAGAACGACCAAACCCTGCCTGAGACAGAACCAACGCAAGGAGCTGCCGGCTCACCCATGAGCGCCGCCCAAGACATACCACCCGAGGGCAGCAGAGAACCAGTCAGTCCCGGCACCAGCGTCACCCAGAGAGCAGAGAGCAAACACTGATATTCAATTTGGCAGCAATCAGCACCATCCACCCGGCTCAGAGGGTTTGTGCTGCATGGGATCTATTGGTAAGCTGATGAACCGGACAACCGTAAGACTGTCAAAAATGTATTCATGTTTCCAACCGGAGTACATGTTGGTATTTAATTTGGGGAGTGATGTGAGATGGTCATGTGACCAGAGATGACGGGATGACGAGTAGTGTCATGTCGTGTGTGGAGCGGAGTAATTTAATAAGGGCAAAAGCCTGCCAGCGGGACATTCCGTCCCTGTCTGCATAGCTGAGTATCTGTGTGCGTCATTGATGCAGGGCTCAGTCACTCATGGCCCCTATACACTACAGGGATGTGGGGAGGGCAGCACCCACCTATGGTATTTACAATCCCTTCTTTCGGATCCTGTTGGGGCCCACTCGTTGTGTCTCTCCACTCCAACAGGTGAATGAGGCACTGACACACAGTCCTATCGGTAATCACACTGCAGGCCTTCTTTCTCCAACTGCCCATGTCCTGTTGTGACATGCGCAGTGAGAGCAAGCACTACAGGGATGGCAAGTAGCATGCAGTGAATAGGCCGAGAAAATAATACATTGTGCACTGGTGTTGCCTGTCACATCCCATATATCTAAGACAATAGCCTTGGCTTCCTCTTGGAAGTGTTATAGCGCCACCCAGGGACAGAAACTTAAAAGGGATCAAATAGTATTTTCTCCGTTTTAGAATTGATGACGTGAAAACCTCAATATTCAAAATCTTAAAAGTACTGAAATTCAAGGACAGGGGCTCTGACAGTGTCCAATGCCTCAAACTGGGTAATGGGGGTACGGGGTCGATGAAGGCCCTGCACCACCCCTATTTTTGGAATACTGGGTCTAGAGAAGGTATATGGGAGGGGGAACCCTCAAGCCTCCCTAGTCGCAACACCCACCCAATCTCGTGTGCAGAGGTGGGCAAAGCCTGTTCCATGAGCCCCTCGCGTGCTACCTTCCTCCCAAGCCCAGCGCTTATGGCCAGGAAGATACAACACTAACAAAAACATTTCTATCAACACACAGACCGAAGGAGCCACTGGTTGACAACATGAGACAGAAGGAGCGGTGCGTCTGTGGAGGCGACCTCACCATCAGTGGATGTGCGACCCCGCAGAAACTACAAGGCAGGAATTCAGTATTGGCCGCTGGCACTGGTCTGGTAAGGTGCCATCTTCTGCGGTCTGGGAACGGCATTGCTGCCAGTTGCGAGTAGGGTGACCAGAAGTCCGGGTTTTCCAGGACAGTCCGGGGAAATCACCCTCCGTCCCGGAGTTTTTTCATTTTTGAAACCCCGTCGGGTTTGCATGTTTGGGGGCTACGGTAATTAAAGCCGTAATTATTTTTCACAACACTTTCAGAATTTTGAAGTAGGAGGTTTGACTTGAACCCTCAACCTCTCAGGTATAAGGCAGAATACTGACTGCCATAGAGACTGGCTTGGAAATTATTGTACAACAAGCCATGTAATATCAATGATAGCAAATGCTCGTTTTGAATTAACATGCCACGATTCACAGACAAAACTGCACAAATGAGATTATATACAGTTTACAGAAAGGAGAAGTGCCGGAAATATGGTTGAGGGGTGGTTGTGGGGGCGTGTTGGGGGAGGGGCGGTAATTGGTGGCCTGCGATGGGGTAGTCCCTCTTTTATGTTGTTGGCCGTCCCGGTTTTTTGTTTTGAAAACCTGGTCACCCTAGTTGCGAGCCTCCGAGCTGCACAGGGAGAAAGCAAACACTGCGCACTCTTGGGACCACGGAGCCTGTTAAAAACGGACACAAGCCACAACAGAAAGCCAAGATGGCCGAGGGTCCTTAAAAGAATGTGATCCCCCTGCAGGGTCGTTTTTTGATAGAGCGAACCAAGCGCTGCGTATTTGCACGGGGCCGAGCCTGATTTGCATATGCTCGGTCTTTCCCCTTATGTAATGGCGCAAAAGGCCGAAAAACAGTGGTCTTGATGGTTGGTCAGAGCAATACCGGTGGTTATGGTTAATCTCCCCACCTATCAATTTCAGTTTTACTAGTGGGTCGGAATACAGGGCGCGCTGCACATTACATGTCAGGTCCCACGTGCTCATGACAGTTTCCTTTGCTTCCACTAGATGGTGGTAGAGAGCCAGCAGGAACAGGAACTAAAAAGGAGCAGAATAGGCCGATCTGTTTTCAGTTGAACGCTGTGAGAAAACCTCAGTCTTAATGTCTTTAGCACTGTGCAATTAACAAGTGAAGGAAATCAGACAACAACGTGTTCACTGGCATTGAAGAAACGAAAGTGGTTATTGTTTTAGTGATGTTTGAAACTTAGAACAATTTCTAGAGTTTACCAGTGGATCAACAGGCGTCCTAAACCAACCAGTACAAGCAAACAAGATTTTACTTTACAGAGAGCACATGATGTACGTCAGGGAAGCAGGATACACGTGTAATGCGGTGTGCATGCAGCATGCCGCGCCTCGCAACACCTAACTGACGATGCCCAACAAAGCGGGAGCAAGTCTGGGCTTGCTTGTGGTCCTGTGAAGAAGCAATGTGACCTAGCAGGAAACGGAAGAGGCAAGCAGGAAAGGTCAAGGAGGGCAGGTGGTGGAATGAATATCAATGGGGGGAATAGAGAGTGTGGTGAGACATTGAGGAGGAAGGGGGAAGGGATCAGATAAGGATGACGAGGAGAAGAGGGTGGCGAGGGAGGAGGATTCAAAGCTAAGCAAAGCAAAGAAAAAGTGACAAACCAGGAGGAGGGCTAAGTTAATGGTGAGGTTCCTGAGTTGGTGGCGAACGGTGGTGTTGGTTCTCCACCAGAGCGAGCTGAGGGCAGAGCATAAAACCCTATGCCACAGCAGACCACGCCATCTGGACGCTGCAATGCGCTCGCGGTGGCCATGCCAGGTTATGGAAAACGAGAGGCAGAGGAATGCCGAGGATGAAAGGCAAACTAGAGGCACCCTGACAAGACGCAAGAAATTAGCGTGGGGGTACTCAAAACCCCCCAGGACTGTGACTGGCTCTTTTGACGCCGCTAGGGAAGCGGTACTCAGTAGGGAAGGGACAGACTCAGGACTACAGTCTTACGGAGACATGATACTTTGTTTCTTTGCTCGCTACAGAGCGCTTTCACCTGCAGCGCACACATCGCAACAAGATGTAGGCACTGGCAGGGGACTCCTGGCGGTGAAGCGAAAGGGTCTCTGGTATATTTAGGAGCATAACTAGTGGTAACGAGTCGATGAAATGCCTCCAATTGTTGCTCTCAATGCGGCAATGTAATCTCTCCGTTTAACGCTTGAGAAAGCGACATACACGCTCTGAATGCACTTAGTTAGCCCTGCTGAAAAATGCATTCAGCAGTAAAGGGGTTAATGGTGTGTGGCACACAAAAACTAGTATACATTATAAGTTTTAGTTTTAAATTGTCAGAAGGGTTTTCCTTTATTATGATTGTCGAGTGCCCTTTCTTGTTAAAAACAGTCTGTCGGTGTTTTGGTGGTAAATTCAGCGTTAAGCCTCTCTTTCTCTGTGGGTTTGTTACCCAGAATGCAGCAGCACGGATCTATTTATCTCACAATGGGGCTCATTCTGATTTTGGCAGTGCAGTAAAAAAGTGGGGGTAATTACATTACCGCCATTTTTAAAATCACTGTAACAGAATCACCTCTATTTTGTTGTTGAATTTTGGTGGAATCACCACCGGCGGAATTGCGGAGTGGTAATTCCACCGATTTTTGGAGGAAAAGTAGAAGATTTATCTCCAGCATGATGCATCAGCAGAAATTACCTTCAGCATGAAGCGGGAGGTAAATCCTCAATTTTTCCTCCAAAAATCGGCAGAATTAACATTCGATTATTCTGCCGGTGGTAATTCTGATACAAATCCTATGAAATTTTATGGACTCCATAAATGGGGACTAATACCACCCTATTTCTTGTAATCCCCTGGTAAACCCAGGGGACCAAGTGGTGGTAGTGGTATCTGATTTTGGAAGTAATTCGGCGGAATTACCACCGAATTACCACCAAACTCGGAATGAGCCAAACTATGTTTAATCTTATTGTAAGAATGGTCCCTTAGTGCTATGAGAAGTAATGGCTTTTTGACTCGGGAGGATAGCTCAGGGACAACGTGCTCACCTTGGAAGCAAGACGACACAGAGCAACACAGGTTTGATCCCCGGGTCTGCACTTAGAAAGCTCTGGGTATGAAGCGCGCGTTATAAATAACCTATCATATCATATGTTATGTTAATTATCATTTTTGTATATTCTCTTTTTCTTCTGTATGTGCGAAAAGTTTGTATTTTAAACTGATACTTATGTTAAAAAAATAAAAATGACCACCAAACTGAATTACCGTTACTGCTACTCACTCGCTCCTGAAAATCTACTGCAGGATTACGGGTGGGGTAATGCTGGTGCAATTCCCCATTATTGGAGTCGATAGGGCTGCATGGGGTTATTTGGGGATTTACTGTGAGCGGAAATTTCCCTATGGTAAATCTGGTGATTTTTGAAGGTGAAGTGGAGGATTTACTTCCAGCTATGTGCTGGAGGCAGATCCTCCACTTCACCTTCAAACTCAGAGTTTGGTGGTCTGGGAAAGTGGTGGGAAAGTGGCAATAATTCACTTACTGTCAGTTTACTGGTATTTACTCCCTACCACCAAACTTGTAATGAGGCCTTATGAGCCAATCTGCAGCTGTAACATAAAACTACGTGTCTTCTCCTTTATGTTGCAGCAAATGAGCAATTTCATGAAGCCAGAAGAACCAGCGGTGAACACTGTAGTTCCACTGGTACATTACTGCAAGCCCCCGGCTACCTGAACACATGTCACCAAAAGTAAAGCAACAGATCCACTGTTTCCCGGAAAGAGAAGCACACATTGTGGATACTATGTGCCTCATTCCGACAATATTGCTATCCAGGCGGTAGAGCGGCCAGGATACCGGCATCTGGTTCTTACCTTTACCAGCACCCGGTCCGGTAGCATAGCTGGCAGATTACGGGTGCCGG
The DNA here is from genome assembly GCF_040938575.1 of Ambystoma mexicanum. Lineage (NCBI taxonomy): Eukaryota > Metazoa > Chordata > Amphibia > Caudata > Ambystomatidae > Ambystoma > Ambystoma mexicanum. The sequence continues at coordinate 1,288,244,940 of NC_090924.1, forward strand.
CGGAGCGGTGTAAATCTCCATTCATGGAGGCCCATAAGACCTTATGAGGGGATTTTCCATCATTACCGCCACCGGCAGTGGCGGTAACAAGGGCTTTTTTGGCCAGTAGGGCACTTGGATTATCTCCAGCATTCAGCTGGAGGTAACCCAGATGCCCTACCGGCACCCCTGTAGTCGGGTGGTCCGGTAAAGTGCCGATATCCTCGGATACCGGCACCTTATTACCGGATCGCCTGACTCGGAATGAGGCCCTGTGTTTCTATATCACATGGTGTGTCACGCCAAAACAGAAAATACGTTTTCCCTGCTTATCCAGTATGTTTCCAGCCTTGGATTCACACGCTAGAAATGTAAACAGCCCCATCTCAGCACCAACAAAGGCAGTTGCGCAGAGGGTCAGAGAGCGTAACCCTAGAACCAAAATGGCAGAAAGGCTACTTATGCACTCTGCTCATCCTTCTAGCATCAAATCACAGTGCCTCCCCAATCACGGGGCAGTGGTGCAGACCCTCACTGCTAGTCCCGTCCAAAGGGACGAGGGCGAGGGCTCACAGACCCAGTTGGTTGTTGGTGGTAGTTGTGGTAGGCATCTGGAGTGTGCTGGAAGGCATTACAGCACCGGATTTGGAGTTCACTGAGATAAGAGGGGGAGAAAGAGTTAGAGGAGGTGGTGGTATCAGGAGGAGGTGGTAGCAGTCAGTTTGAAGAAGTGGCAATCTCATAAGGAGGTGGTAGTCAGTTGAACAAGGTGGCGACTTTAGGAGGATGTTGCAGTCAGTTAGAGGAGATGGTGATATCAGGAGGAAGTAGTAGTCAGTTGGAGGCATTGGTAACATGAAGAGGAGCTCGTTTTCAGTTGGAGGAGGTGGTGACACCAGGAGGAGAGAAGGTGATACCCTCAGCAGAAGGTGGCCGTCAAGAGGAGGAGGTGATAAGAGGAGGAGGCAGTAGACCTGTAGGGGAGGATGTAGCCAAAGTGGGATGGTAGCCAAGGAGTTGAGGTGCTAATAATTGGAGGAGTTTGTAACAAGGGTAAGAAGAGGATAACAACAGGGAGACAGGAGGAGGTATATTTCTTCCACAGAGAGAGACAGAAAAAGAAGGTCCGAGCTGGCCATGTCAGTCCAATGCAGACCCAATAGGCAGGTGGAGGAACATGCTTTGTGCAAGGAGGCTAGATAAGGCAGTCAGGGCTCTCGTGGGGAGGATGTGCGAGTGCTGAGGAAGAAGCGGGGGGCACTTAAGACCATACGGAGATGGAGGAAGAACACACGTTGCTGCAGCGTACTCGACTGAGAAGCCTCCCCACACTTCATAAACTGTTGAAAGTCACTGTATGGAACCAGTGGATCCGGGACTTGATTGTAAACAGTACTTGGGGTATGGATCGTCGGTAAATCTGCACGTAGTTAGGAGGAATGTTGACTGGATTACTTCTGTTTTAACTTTTCCTTTGGCTCACCAATGTTCTTTTGTTGAAAAATAAAGCCTTTGAACCACAATTTCTGGTATTGTCTTCTGTGCTTCACACATGAGCCTCCTGACACCTATAAACCCCACACTCTGCAAACATCCGATGATAGACATACAAATAGTGTTTCAAATTGCCAACCCGGGTGAAACCTCAAAATTAAAGTTATATTTATAGAAAGAAAGGTACCAACCAAGTGCAATGACATGATGAAAACAGGGTTCTATTATAGGCCATCAAAGAGTACTTAGCAAATAGGATTTCGAAAAAAGGAAGAGTGTGATATGCACATAGAAGATTGTAGACCAAAAGCACAGAATGTAAAGTCCACAAAAGCAGAAAAGGCGTGGGATGCCCATCATGCCAATGGCAGGAGAAGTAAAATGGAGGACCAAATACCAAATAGAAAAGATGGCCAAGACAAATGGGGGCAGGATTGAGATGGCAAGATTGGAGTACCAAGCTGGCAGGGCCATGAGGGCAAAAACCAGGCAGGAACACAAGAGATAAAATAAGGCATAGAACAGGCAGGTACTACATCTAGGCAGAGACAAGTGTTGTTTCAACTTCTTGATGGGTGTTGGTTAATGTTTGTCAGTTAAGAATTGCGGAGCCAGGCTTTTAGACTTTTCCTGCACTTCAGGTGGTCCTGTGTGGTACAAACGTTACTTTGTAGCACTTTCCAGAGTTTTTCCACTGTAGTGGAAAATGGGGCACCTGTGTGTCTTTCTCTTGAAAATCTTATCGCTTCTAAAAGTATGTAATTTCTCGATCTTAGGTCACTGGCTGGTTGTTAGAGGGAGATTTTGTTTTGCAGGAATTCTGCTCCTTGACCTTCCAGTGCTCTGTGGGCCATGCAGAGGGCCTTAAGCTGGATCCTTTTTTGATCGGTAGCCAGTGCAGTGCTCGGAGAGCCAGTGTTATGTGTTACTTCCTGTTGAGTCTGAGTAGTAGTCTAGCAGCTTTGTTTTGGATCCGTTGAAGTTTTATTGTGAGGTAGTCCAGCATACCTAGGGAAAAGATGTTGGTATAGTCGATTCTTGAGAGAATCAAGGAGATGACGGCCAAAGCACTGTGTGCGAAAGAGAGGGAGGGAATAATCTGTCAGATAGAGCGGAGAGTGCAGAAGCACTTTTTGACTATTGCGTTGAGTTGTGGTTCCAATGTGAGTCTGTTTTCCATTAATATGACACAGTTCTTGGTCGCTTTAGATGGTTTGGTGCAGTTCATTTCCTGATGCCAGTGAAGATGGCTTCAGGTGCTATAGTTGAGTATTGTTAGCATACTGGTGATTCTTGGTGCTGTGGTTTGCAAAAAGATGTCCACGGAGCTCCATATGCATGTTAATGGTCACAGGGGAAAGTATAGATCATAGAAGTAGTCCAAAAGTCGTCAATGGAATTTGAGTGCAGTAGAAGAATTATTGGGTTTGGGTTTTGACCAAAAACATTTGACCTAATCACATTTGATAGAATTTATTTGACCTTTATTTTGGTCTAAAATGCGGGGGGAGACCCTCTGCAACTTCCCCACTTCCCCTCAACCTAATCTATACCCTTACCCACCCCAATACATATATATTTAATTAAATTTGACCAAACAAAAGGTCAACAAAATTTTCTCAGATGTTTTCAGGTAAATTATGCTTATATCGAATTATTGTTTTTAGTGTTGAATCCCAGGTGTATTGCAATATAATGTTTATTAAGGCGGCTATGGGGGTTACGCAAATTATGGGTTTCTTTGCAGTATCATTGTTATGGCTAAGGATGTGGATGAAATGGGTTGAAGTTGCCCTAGATGTCAAAACAGTGTTTCACTGCATTGTGCCTCATTATGCGTATGACGGCAAGAATAAAAACCTAAGGGTTGAAAGCAAAAGGGTCGAATGCAAAAGGGTCGAGTGCATTCGACCGAAAACCAAAGGATCAACATTTTTTTACAAATATATATATCTTTTTTTTGCTCTAGTGTAGCTTTAAAAGGGTTTTTATTTACCCCAAAAACGGGGGTTTGGGTGGGGGCCCCCCCAAAAAAATAAATAAATAATAATTCGATCCTTTTTTTCGGTCGAATTGACTCGACCCTTTTGTCATTCGACCCTTTTTTCGATCCTTTGACCCAGGGACGTCATTTAGGTGTCACCAGAGGTCGCAACTGCGACCTTTGAGGTCTCCCTTGCGACGTCTAAAACACCAAAACCAAAAAAAAAACGTTTTTTCTTTTGGTAATGCAAGATTTTGGGATGTGTGGCTCTTTACTTCTGGGGTGACTGGCTTTCTTGTTCAGGCTCCTTAAAAAAAAGAAGAAAAATAACAACAGGAGTGCCACAGGTTTAACACTTTCAGCACTGACCCTAAATAAGAAAGAATAGGAATACCAAATAAGGTGTCATTCTGGAATTCTATACAATAATTGCTAGGCTCATTAAATGTTTATTTCAGGCACACTTCAGGGGGTGAGTCACTGATTTTGTCTGTTCTTAAACGCCTCACTCCGCCTTTCATCCTTCTGAGGTCCATAAATGAGTACCAACACAGGTTGAGTGATATTGGGTGTATATTATTTTTATATAAAGCGCTTAAGCGCTGATGTGCTATATAATAACACATCATTATCATTTGGTCATGGACGTATGCTTGCATTGACAGTAATTTGGTAATATGGGCCTATACACACTGATCTTAATGATACATATGGCGATCCATTCTTGTATGAATTGTACATCACATAGGGATATCGTAACTATATTTTTTGTAGTCTACAATGCTATCTGATGTCACTTCCTGTTTTGTCAACCGGTGAAATGTCATGTTCCATCGCTACCCGTGATATCACTTTGGGGCGGGGTCAAATTACATCACTTCCTGTGATGTCATCAGGGGGTGAAGGGTCATGTGATGTCACTTCCGCTACCCCTGGCATTTTGGTGAAATTACGTCCCTGTTTTGACCTATAACCCTTATCAGCTGCAATCTCATTGGATGTTTATGGCATAGGGCTCATAGAAAGTACAACATGAAGTGAATATGGGTTATTGGCAGGGACGTCATTTAGTGGTCACCAGGGGTCGCAGATGTGACCCCTGAGGTCTCCCGTGCTACCTCTGTGGTCTCCCTTGCTACCCCTAAAAAAATAAACACGTTTTCTTAATGAAAGCTCCTGGGCTGTGGCCAGCGCCATGTGGCGTTTTGCTTCTAGAGTGGATGGCTATCTTGTTCAGGTTGCTTAAAAAAAGAAAAAAGAACAGGGGTTCCACAAGTCTAACACTTTCAGCAGTGACTCTAAATAAGAAATAATAGGAATACCAAATAATTTGTCTTTCTGGAATTCTATACAATAATTGTTAGACTCATTAAAGGTTTATTACAGGCACATTTCAGTGGGTGAGCCACTGATTTAATCTGTTCTTAAACCTCTCAACTCAGCCTTTCATCCTTCTGAGGTCGATAAATGAGTACCAACACAGGTTGGGTGATATTGTATGTATATTTGTTCTATATAAAGGGCTTAAGCGTAAGTACTATATAATAACACATCATTATCATTTGGCCCTGGACGTCTGCTTGCATTCAGAGTAATTTGGTAATATGGGCCTATACACACTGATCTTAACGATACATACGACGATCCATTCTTGTATGAAATGTATATCACATTATAGTGATATCGTAACCATATTTTTCGTAGTGTACTTAGGAACAATGCTGTGTGATGCCACTTCCTGGTTTGTCAAGGGGTGAAAGGTCGTGTTACATCGCTTCCTGTGATATCACTTCAGGGTGTGGTCAAATGACATCACTTCTTGTGATGTCCTCAGAGGTCAAGGGTCATGTGATGTCACTTCCGCTACCCCTGGCATTTTGGTGAAATGACGTCCCTGGTTATTGGCCTTGTGGGATATTTCCAGCATGGGGTAGATGGAAAGTACTGCATGGGGTAATGTAGTGCTTTCCGTGCACCGCAGGCCATCACTATCACATGAAACTGCAGCTCATAGGTAGACAGTATTTTCATTATTTTCATTATTTTCCTGTTTTTTCAAATTGCACTAGGACCATTCTTCAGCTGTTGAAACTAATTTGATTGTTTTGTTTTGGTTTACTTGTAGAGTGCATGTGACCTTAACTGGTATCTAAGCGCTGAAAGCCCACTCAATCAAACAAAAATCAGGATGTGGCAGACGTGATAAACTGGATGATTAAGAGGAGGGTACATACAACTGTAGTGCAGCAAGAACAGGGAAATACAATATAAATGTATTGACATACTGCAAGGAGAATACATTAAAAGATAGTTAATCTGTTGCTTGAAGTTAATCAAAGCAAACACAAAATTTTAATCTCGGATGATGAAGAAAATCAGGAAACTTTTCCCTAAATCTTTCAAAATGCAGCAATGGCGGGTATCGCATTCAGAAATGTGCACTCTTTTGAAAGCCTTCAAATCTTGCCTCCAAATGTATTTATTTATTTAATGAAAATTACAGGGAAAACAATGGATTTTTGGCACAAAAATGCTTACAAATCTTTTTAACATGCATCTACAGAGTGAAGGACCAGTGTCTTAAAGGATGTGGATAGAAGATTAGATGATGCAGGGGAGGTGGAAACATGAACGAGGGATGAGGACAGTGGAGCATGATATAGGAACAGCACAGTGGAGGAAGTGCTACGTTTTAGGATGAATGGGTTAGGGTTATGTGCCATGGCGTTATTGTACAGAGGAAGGAGAGAGGAGAACAGACAGATGGGGTGGCGTAGAATGCTATGGAAGTGGTTTTTCAGAAAGGAGGAGTGTGTTGAGTGTTATCCCGAGCGTTCCACAGTGACATGTGGAACGTGAAACGCTCGGGGGACGCGGGACGCGTGGTGTCGGTTGAAGTGGAAGAACCGAGGGGCTCCGATAAATGAATTGTGTGCCCGCAGGTTCTGAATAAAGTAAGTCGAGTGAAGAGTCTCAATATTGGTGATGAGGACAAGGAGGCAGCGGTAGTCAGTTAGAGCCTGCAGTCCCCCGAAGCATGGAACCAAGCATCAATAAGGAAACGCGGCCTGCCAGCAACCTGCCATAGAAAGAAAAGGGCACTACAGCGTGACGAAGCGTCCCATAGCAACAGGGAGCTTCTTTCACTACATGTATCAATCAGCTATAGACAAGTATGTGCTAAGCCAGTTGGCAGTAAATATTTCAACAGCACGCAAGATTTGTGAAATTTTAGACGTCCTTTCTGCTCCCTCGTGGATGTCTATGGAAACGCTATAAGAAGAAGAGCTTGAGAAGAGAGTTAAGAAGTAAATGCAGCACCCTTTGTTAGAACAAGGGCGTAGACGCAATCATGGCAGCTGCAAGCATGGCTCTACCACCCCAGTTTATGGTTGAGCCAGGCACACATCCCATCAGGTGGGATACATGGAAACAGTTATTTGATACATATTTGATGGCCATACGAGGTGACAAATTCACTCCTGCAAGAAAGCAAACTGTCCTGCTATATAACCTTGGTCCGGAGGCCCACAGTGCTTATGATGGGCTGCCTGAGGAGGTGGACGGGGCCAAGGAGATATGGATGATTAGACCATTGCAATTCAAAAATTGCAAAGTCATTTTGAGCCTAAGAAGAATGTTACCTTTGAGCGTCACAAATTCTTTCAATGCTGGCAAGAACCGTAAGAACCAGTGGAATGTTATGTGGCAGCCTTGAGGACCTTATGCCCCACTTGTGAATTTGGTGTGTTAACTAGTTCTCTAATCAGAGATCAATTGGTGTGATGCACTAACAACAGCAGAGTGCAAGAAAAACTCCTTGCCAAAGACCTATCTCTAGATCAAGCCATGAAGTGGCGAGAGGGATGGAGCAAACCACTCATTATATGAGGAGCATGAAAGGTGTGAAACATGGTCAAGAGATAAAGGGGGTGAAAACAGAGAACTAAGATGTGTTACATGTGGAAGCAACAGGCTCTTTTCAACAAGCATATTATGCCTGGCAAGTAATGCAAAGTGTTTGAAGTGTAAAAAGAAGGGACATTTTGCACTAGTGTGCAGAGAAGCTACTTTGGATGCCTTAGATATAGGGGGTTCTGCCCCAAGCAAGAATTGACACAGGTGGCATTGGTCCAAGTAGTGGAGCAAGTCAAATATGTGTTGGAAATCAGTGCTCTTCATGGTATCTGGAAAGGTCTGAGTGATGATTTCGTGGTCAATGGTAAAGTCACCCCGATGAAGGTGGACAGTAGTTCACCTTGGACTATTGCCTTGTGTGAGATGTATGAAAATGGAATGGGAGGAAAGCTGAAGGACTTGCAAGAGCATAAGATTGAACCGTATGCCTATGGTGAAGTGGAAATGGAATTGTTGGGGAAATTTCCAGTGCAAGTGAAATATAAAGGAAGGAGTTGTGTATGTGGCAACCAAAGGTTCTTCATTACTGGGTTGGGATGAGCAATATGAACTTGGAGTTCACATTCAGGCAAACTCAGTGGGACCTGTTACAATAGCTCAAATGGAAGATAGTTGGGAAAGGGAATTTTAGGTTTTCACTGATGATCTCTGCAGGCTCAAAGATGTTGAGCACAACTTTAAAGTGAATGTGGAAGCTATCCCTGTGGTCCACAAAGTAAGATCAACTCAGAGGAAAATAGAATGAGGAGTTAGATTCATTGCTCCAAAGGGGGGTAATTGAGGGGATGGACAGTTCCAAGTCGCTGTCCCCACTGGTCACAGTGTCCAAGGCCAATGGTAACCTAAGAGTTTATGTAGACTTGAGGGATCGCAATAAAAACATTTGGATAGACTGTTACCCCCTGGCTGTCATCTCAGAGGTGTTGGCAACCTTGGGCAAATCTAAATTGTTCACTGTGATTGATCTATCGGCAGCATATCATCTGTTCCCTTTGGCTCCAGAATGTCAACAGCTCACAGCATTTATCACCTCAGAAGGGACCTTTGAATATAGTAGGATGCCCTTTGGTCTGGATTCAGCTGCTGCAGTTTTTCAAAGGGTAATGGAGAGGGTGCTGGAAGAGGTCCCCAACATAGTGGTCTTTCAGGATGATGTGATGGTCCATACAACTTCTCGAAAGGAACATGATGACACGTTGAGGAAGGTTCTCCATGGATTGAAGTTGGCAGGGTTGACGGTCCACCGCAAGAAAGTGTCACATAGCTGTGGAGAGTGTGGAGTACTTGGGACACTGTGTGTCGGGCAAGGGGACCACTTCCAAAGTTGGTCTGGTTGAGGCAATCAGCAAAGCGCTGGAACCCAAAGACAAGGAACAACTGAAGTCATTCGTAGGCCTAGCAGAGTTTTATCACACATTTGTTTGGGGCTTTGCGATGATATCCACACCCCTGAGATCATTTTTGAAGAAGGGTGTACAATTCATCTGGTCCAAGGATTGTGAGGAATCCATCCAAAGGATTAAAGAGGACATTGTAAAGGCGCCGTCTCTTGGGAAGTTTTGTGCCAAGGATAAAACTGTTCTCACGGTGGATGCTAGCATGCTTGGATTGGGAGCATCCTTGACTCAGAATAATAGAGAAAAGGAAGAACGGATTGTGGCTTTTGCTTTGAGGCCTTTGAGGGGGGCTGAAAAGAACTATTCAGTGATTGAGAGGGAGGCTCTAGTGGTGTATAGGGCCATATTGCATTTTACGTTTTTCTTGGGGGCTAGCAGTTTGTTTTTCATTCAGATCATAAGCTTTTGGTGTGAATTCTTGCGTGTGGAGGTTGGGGTGTTGGGTCGCCAAGGATCAGCAGGTGGTGGTTGGGTTTGCAGTGTTTTGACTTTCAGGTTTGTTTTTTACCGGGAGTGAAGAATGCGGTTGCGGATTGCCTGTTGCGTTTGCCTGTGGATATTATGCAACCAGATGGGGAGGTTGAGGATGATGAAACTATTATTGCCAGTATTGATTTGGAAAGTGTTGGACAAGTTGAGTGGGAGCTGGCAGAAGGTGCAGATGACATATGGAAGTATGCCAAAGAGTGGACAGTCTCAGGGTGGCCTGGAAGAGATGTTTTGGACAAGAGGTTTGAGGTATGGTGGGAGGTAAAAGATGAATTGTCTTTGATTGATGGAAGTCTAAGGAAGGGTGCGAGTATCATTACCCCAGAGGGATTGAGAGTTATATTGGTTGAGCAGGCATGCCAAGGACATATGGGTGTAAACGGGATGAAGAGAAGATTGAGACAATGGTTTTGGTGGCCTGGAATGGATGGTCTACTGGAGAGACTGGTGAGGGAATGTGTGCCATGCTGCTTGAGTGATGAAATCAAGGTGGTGTGAGAGACGCCACTCATTCCAGTGTTTGTTCCTGATCAGCCGTGGTGCAAGGTTGCTATTGATATTATGGGCCCCATTCATGGTCTGTGTGGTGGCTTGAAATTTTTGTTTGTGTTGGTTGACTATCATACCAAATGGGTGGAATGGAAAGCGCTTATAGGGGTCCCCGCAAGAGATTTGATTGAGTTCCAGGAGGGCGTGTTTTACGGGGAGAGGTTTCCAACAGAAGTTGTTACTGACAATGGGGTGCAGTAGTGCTCAGAGCCTATGAAGACTTTTCTGAGTAGTTATGCCATTACGCATACTCACACTGCCCTCTACCACCCCAGGGCGAATGGCCTGGTGGAGAGGATTAACAGATTCATTAAGGAAGGTATCCAACTAGCTTTCGGCTCGAGTTTGCCATAGAAATTGGCGTTTAGTCATATGCTGTGGGGTTATCTCATTATGCTTAATTCGGTAAATAAGGTGTTGCCCTTTGTTGGGTGAAGGGCAGGGAGCTGGGGTACCAATGTGTGCCCAGGGTGGTTGGGGCTTGCCAACATGGTTTCTGTGGACAGGAGTGACATAGGGGGACGTGGGTTGCGGGGTGGCGGTTGGAGTGGAAGGATCGAGGGGTTGCGATACATGAATTGTGAGCCCGCAGGTTCTGAATAAAGTAAGTCGAACCTACATAAGTGAAGAGTCTCAATGATATGATGATGTGGCATTTATGATATGATGTGGCATTTATAATGCGCCTGTACACAAGTGTTTCTAAGCACAATAAGACATGGAGGGGGAAACAAGGAGGACAAAATAACAATCTTACTAGGCCTTGTGTCATTCAGATCGCGAAAGTGTGAGGAAGAGGGAAGGGGAGATGTGCCAGGGGGGAGGGGAAGGGCAAGTGCAGTTAGCTCTCATGTGCAGCCAGCGGGTGACTCATAAGTGCAGAGAGAAGGGACTGTAGGGTTGCAGATACAGACCCTTGAGTGCTGGGGTGCCTGGAAGCAGTGTGAGGCCAACTGAACATGTAGCAGCCTGGGCCAGAGTTCAGAGGGTGACCAGGTGACCAGTGCGCGGAGCAGTTAGGTGCATCAGCAGGGGAGAGGAAGAGAGAAAGCGGAAGCGAAAAGGACTGTTTTGAGTTGCTTCCGGAACCGGAGGTGGTTATGCTCAAGTTTGACAGGGGCAGGGAGGCTGTTCCTGAGGGAGACCCCAGCTGAGGAGATAGAACTACCCCCAACTCTCTGCTTGGAGAAGCGTCTGACCCTCAGAGAGTTGGAGGTGGATGAACGGAGAGCTCGAGAAGGAAGATGTTTTGGAGGAGAAAGTTTAAGGTAGAGTGGTCCCAGGCCCCAGAAAGCCTTGTGGACAATGCAGAGGGTCTTGAAGTAGATCCTTGCAGCCACGGGGAGCCAGTGAAGAGATTTCAGAACTGGAGAGATACGATCCCTTGGCTTGAGGCCAAGGACAAATCTTGCAGTCCTGTTCTGTATAAGTTGTAAAGGTCGAAGAGTAGAGGCAGGAAGATTTAGAAAGAGGCTGTTGCAATAGTCCAGCCTAGAGAGGACCAGAGCTCTGGAGAAATTAAGAATACCTCTGAGGATGTGCAGCTGATAGTTTGACTTCTTAGAGACGTCAGAGATGTGAGGAGAGAAGGAGAGGGTGGCATCGAAGTTGACACCAAGGTTCTCAGCCTCATAGGAAGGAGCCGGAAGAGGGCCCAGAGAGGGGGGCCAGAGAGAGAAAAGGGCAAAGCGGGTGTCCCAATGAGGAGGATCTCAGTCTTGCTGGCATTAAGGCAGAGATCATTGACGGCACACCATTCCTGAATTGTGGCCAGACAATCTGGTATGAGAGAAGAAGCAGAGGTGGCAGAGGGGAGCCTAAAAGAGAGCCGAGTGTCATCCGCATGACATTGAAAATTGGAGCAGAAAGTAACGATGCAGTGGGCAAGACGTGCCAAGTAGTTGTTGAAGAGCCAGGGAAAGAGGTTAGACCAGTGGGGAACACCAAAAGTAGAAAGAGAGAAGAGAGGAAAGAACCCAGTTGGACCTGAGAGGGTCAGTCGTTGAGAAAGCAGGTCAACCAGGAAAGGGCCTGATCAGTAATACCAACGTTGTCCCGGAGACGACTGAGTAAGATGGCATGGTTGACCGTGTCAAAAGCAGAGGATAGAACAAGACGAATGAGGACAGAAGGTAGATTAGAGTCATGATTGGAGAGCAAGTCTTCACGGGTGTTCAGGAGACCAGTTTCCGTGATTTTGGGAGCTCTGAAGCCGGACTGGTGGTCATGGAGGCAACCAACAGATTCAGTATGTAGATTAAGCTGGGTGATGTCCAGCTTTTCCAAGGGTTTGCCCAGGAAACGAGTGATGGAGATCGGCTGATAGTTAGCCAGAGAGGAAGGATCGGCCGAGGGCTTCTTTAGAAGGGGTTGCACAAGAGAGTGCTTAAAGGGCGAGGGGAAGGTTCCATTGGCAAAGGAGTGATCGCAGAAATCAGCCAAGGCTGGAGCAAGGGTGTTGGTGTGGTCTTTGATTCTTCTGGATGAGCAGGGGAGAACCTGCTTTGATGTGACTTGTCTAGAAACATTGTCGGGGTGAACAGGCGAAATGAGGAGAAAGGAGGAGGAGAGACAGCCTCAGACGGACCAGGAGTGATAGAGGAGGAGGATGTAGAGGAAGAGAGGGTGGACAGGATGAGCTAGGAGGTTAGATATAAATTTAATATTTAAATAGAGATAGAGTAGGAGTAGTGCAGAGAGGGAGAGGAAGATCATTTCATGATAAGGGAGCAAGGAGACAAAGAGAGCGGAAATGAGAGGGAGCGCAAGGGGCATGAGAGGTGGATAGGAGGTGAGCCAAGGATGAACATAGGGAGCAAGGGGGAGAGTAGGGAGTGAGATGGGCCAATATGTATGGTGGGGCAAGTACTTGTATAGTTTTGAAGATGATGAGAATGAGTTTATACTTTGCCCTTTGTCTCATAGATAATCATCCTAACTTATGACGGCCTGGGAAGGGGAAGGTGAAGGTGAAGAGGGGAGGGTTGAAGAGTATGGACGGCAAAACTGAAGACTTTGTCGAGGGGTGAAAAAGCATAGTTGGGAAGGCCACAGTGTAGAATGACACAGTAGTCAGGTTGGGAGACTACTAAAGAGGAGGTTAGATGCTTACCAGTGTTGAAGGGAAGAAGATATCTTCCTTTTCTGATGTTGAGGAGATTAAACAGCCTCATTCCCAGTATGATGGTCCGGAAATAAGGATATTGGTAGCAACATACCGGCACACTTTCCGGACCACCATTCTACGAGAATGCCAGTAGGGGCCACGGATTCCGGTAGGTCAGGCCTGCCTGGTTTTCATGCTCCTACCGGCATGTCTCTCACTAAAGCACTGTTGCCAATGGTGCCAGTGCTTCAATGACTGCATTTCCATATGGGACTCCATGGAAATGGGATTTGGGGGTTTACTGTTTCCACAGCCTGCCGTAATGTCCCAGTGGCACCGGGAACACAGGTGGTGGAAACAGTATTACGGGATTTCCAGTAACGCGACTGGTGGGTTTTCCGGCAACCCCGCAAGGAGGCCTTTAAAGTCTGGCTACAGTGACAGATTTGGAGATGAAGAATGAGAAGTTGTGAGATGGGTCGAAGACGTCATAAAGGTTGTGATCAGAAGCAGGGGAGGGAAAGTAGTCAGGAGAGAAAAGAGGAGGGGGAGAGGAAGAGATAGCCTGATTGGATGGGAAGTAGAGCACTTCAGGCTTAATGGAGTTGAGCATGAGGGAGTGAGATAGCATCCCGTATTTGATGGTCGAAAGGCAGATATTTTTGACCGTAGGTTGTCAGATAAGGCAGTAAAGGAGAAAAAGATCTGAGTGTCATCAGCGAAGAGTTGATAGGAGAAGACCAACGTGCCAACAGCAGAGGTATATAGAGTGAAAAGGGTGGACCCAGGACTGAACATTGGGGAACACCAACAGTAAGGGGGGGGGAGTGGGTAGGTACAGCTGTTACAGGACACCTGTAAGTGTCTGGGGGCAAGCTATGAAGCAAACCAAGCCAGGACCTTGTCAGACTCGACTTTGCCTCACAACCAGGCTAAGAACTTATTACGTAAGGCCTACAAGGTTTGTGGCCTGACGGATGTCGTAAGTTTGTTCTTATGATGCAATTGAACTTAAGCCAACTTTTAATTATCGGGCGCATACTTATAAACTGCATGTTTTGAACAAAGAGAACTTTGCTAAAGAGTACAGGACGGCAGTGTTATTCATTAGAAAATTATGATTATTTCAAAATACTTCTCATGTTTAACAATTAGCGATTATTATCTTTTGAATTGGTGTACTCTCTGCAAGCGAGGAATACCAGATAAAATGGCTGTGCTAATTCATTGTGGCAGGGCACTAAGTATTGTTTTAACAAAAGGTTTTTAAACATTCATCAGTTAGAAACCAAACACTCTGTGCAGTCCTTCTCTAACTGCTCTTCCCATAGAATAACGTTTATTTTTGCAATGCAGCAAGATTTTGTAGCTTGACCTGTGGCTCAGCCAGCTCCATTCCATGCCATCTGAAAGGTTTAATAAGGTTCTTTATATTTCCAATTTTGTTTGAAAAGAGAAGGCTGTCAAAGGCAAAAGTTTAGAATGCACATATGTGAAATGAATCTGTCAAAGTCAATAGGAATGTCCGAGGCATTTGTGGCTGTCTTGGAGTTAGAGCTGTTCAAATTACAGGTATATAGTGCAATGTATGACAGCAGGCTACCGTGCCCATGACCCCAATACCGGGTAAGTCCTCTAATGCAGTTCCTCTTTAGCTGGACTTTGCTGGCTTATGCCGACAATTCATTTGCGTCCTTTTACGATCCATTGGGCCTCATTACGACCCTGGCGGAAAGTGACTGACCGGACCGCAACAGCGTAAATAGCGTTTCCGCCATTGCACGAAGGAGCAAAGTGCGGCTAATTACGACCCATCGGGCACGAGCATTACGCCATGGCGGAATCCGAAAGGCTGCGATGGCGGAAATGACCCCAAAACGGCCCTTACCGCCGCCGTACGCTGCACTAGGTGCAATACCGCCACCCATCTCAGCGGTCACCGTAATGAGCGGTCACCGTAACGAGCGGGCACCGAAAATTACGGGCACCGTAAATATACGGAAACGGAAGTTAAAGCATGTGGCCGGAACGGGAAACAGCACGCCGCACAACTATAAAATCCGAATCCCAACACAACCATTAAAAATCCGACCCTGACACACATCCCAACCCGTTAGCAACCCCAGTTAAAAAAATAAATATGGGAAAGGTAGCCAAGAAAGCGTGTGATCGCAAGCGGCAGG
The DNA here is from genome assembly GCF_040938575.1 of Ambystoma mexicanum. Taxonomy (NCBI): domain Eukaryota; kingdom Metazoa; phylum Chordata; class Amphibia; order Caudata; family Ambystomatidae; genus Ambystoma; species Ambystoma mexicanum. The sequence goes on from NC_090924.1 coordinate 1,288,260,039, forward strand.
TCCACTTCTCCCGAGAGGAACTGACCGTGCTCACCGAGACCCTCCAGGAAAATGCCGCCGTCGTCTTCTCCAGTCAAATGACCAGGACGGCCCTTGCCAACAAGAAGGCCATATGGGCCCTGGTGGCACAGCGCGTAAGTGCGGTGGGGACAACACCCCGCACGCCACAGCAATGTCGCAAGCGGTGGGACGACCTGCGGATCCGCGTACGCAGCATACTTTCTGCGAACAGGAACATCGCCACAGCTACCGGGGGGGGTTCAGAGTCGCCCATCAAGTTGACCCCCTGGGAGGATATCTGCGCCTCCACCATAGGAATGGAGAGCATAGAGGGAGTCGGAGGGATGGAGAAAGGAGTGCCGACATCCGGAGAATCAGGTAGGTTGGCCAAGAGAAACAATGCGAAATCCACAAAACACGAACATGTGCAGTACCCTGTGACCCCATAGTGCAATACATACTTTGCCCTGACAGCGCCCTCTAAAAGTCAGAATGAATAAACAAATCAATCAAGATGCCATAAACAACCCCTACATGTGCAGCATGCACCCCCTAACTGCAGGCAGCCAAATGAATGCATCCTCAATCCACACGAAAATGAGACCACCTCCAAGGCCCAGTCCCAAATCAGCCTCATGTACCACCCCAATGCATTTGATACGTTGCCATTCCAAATCCGACAGACCCATAACTAACGCTCGCCCCTCTTTACTCCACCACAGGGTCCGATACCAACGACGAGCTGCAGGACACCCCTACCAGCACGCCTGCAAAGAGGGCCAGGACCAACGTCCCAAGAGCCTCCACCTCAGGTGCAAGGATCAAGACACGGCAGCAGCAGGAATCAAGTGGCAGCACACTGGAGGGGACTGCAACAGGCACCCCAGCAGCCAGCAAGTCCACAACCCCAGCACCACAGGTCCCCCCAAAGAACGTATCTGATGGCACTGCCTCTGGTGCTAGCAGCACCATAGGTGACACAGCTGTCATGCCAGCATGCTCCGACACGGAAAACAGTGCTGGCGACGTAGGTACCATCCATGACCTTTCCCAATCCCCCTGCATGTTCCATCCCCTACACCATGACGAAACCACGCAGGGGCACCCTGAAGACGACGACTGGCCAACCCCCACAAGTCCTGTGCCAAGGCAACATGTGTTGAGCAGCCCCCCTGTCACACCACCGCAAATGTCCATGGCCCAGCAGAGGCAACAGTCCCTCGACCTGCTGATCGAGCAACAGCAGGAAGTGTCCACGCTACTCAAGGACCATGCAAATGAATGCCGGGGTTCCAGGGCAGCCATGGAAACATCCACCGAGACACTCAGGGCACAAATAGAGAAAAGTAGTGAGAGCCTCAGGGGAGAAATGGAGAGAAGCACCGAGAGCCTGAGAGCACAAATGGAGAAAAGCACCGAGAGCCTGAGAGCACAAATGGAGAAAAGCATCGAGAGCCTGAGGGGGGAACTGCATGCGACGTCCAAAGACGTTTGTGCTGAACTTGCTGCTGTGCGCCGTGTGCTCTCGGAGCTCTCACAAACCCTCAGAGACATGCATGGACGCGAGCAGGCCGAGACATCATCCGTGGCAAGTTCCGTCCAGGGCAGCCCCCAACGCAGATCTGGCAGGAACCTGCGCTCCACGGGCAGGGGTGCCCCTGATACCCGTAGAGGGGGCTTGCAATAGCGTCTACCCACGGACAGCATGCATATTTGGACACTGGTGTTGGGGGGGGAGGTAGTAGGGTGGAGGGGGTGTGTTGGGCTTCACTGGGTGGCGGGTCCATAGGGTGTATAAATCAAATCACATTAACAATACAGCACCTCATTATCATCCAATGACATGTGTGGACATTGATATTTGCGTACGAGGCCTTCATAGGCGTACAGTCCACAATGTGCCTGTACTACACACACACAGTGCCACAGGTCCCCTTTCCGTGTAATAGGCACCATGCGTGGTTGCTAGAAGCATGCATCTATGATGCTCTGTCGGATTGCACGTGCATCCTGTGCCTCATGGACTCCTTGAGGTGCCTCCACATCCCCACCCTCATCATCATCATCATCTTCAGGTGCATGCAGTACAGCGTCAGGGGGCATGGGCACATTCCTACGTATGCACATGTTGTGCAGCATGACACATGCCATGACCATCTTAGAAACCTTCTCATGGCTGTACATGAGTGCCCCGCCAGACCTGCTGAGGCTGCGGAAACGAGCCTTCAGTAGGCCGAATGCCTGTTCAATGACCACACGGGTACGTGAGTGGGCATGGTTGTAGTCCTCCTCATGCTCGTTCTGTGGGTTCCGGATTGGTGTAAGGAGCCATCTCTTCAGTGGATACCCGGCATCACCTGTATGAGACGAATAAAGGGTGTCAGTGGAATGATAGTGCTAAGTAGCCCCCCCCCCCCTCCTGCAAGGTCATTGACGCATCAAATGGGCCACGATGTCATGCATGGAATGAGACTCACCGAGTAGCCAGGATCTGTGCCCTGCGTGTCGCTCCATGTAGCGTGGTATTCTTGTGTTCCTCAGGACCATAGAATCATGGGTAGATCCTGGAAACCTGGCACAACAATGCGTAAAGATCTTGTTGGAGTCACACACCATTTGCACATTGATTGAATGAAATTGTTTCCGGTTGCGGTACTGGACCTCCATGGCATGTGGGACAACCAATTCAACATGGGTGCAGTCGATGGCACCAATGCAACCCGGGATGCCGCCAAGTGCATGGAATCCCACTTTTGCGGTGGTAATCTCCTGGTACGTGCGTGGTAGTGTGATGTGGTCGTCGGCGTGCTTCAGGAGGGCATCGTGCACTTGGAAGAGTGTCCGTGAGAACAGTGGCTGTGAAATGCCATGCAACTGTCCGACTGTGTGCTGGTAGGTGCCTGTGGCCAGGAAGTGGAGTACAGACACCACCTTCAGTAGGGGTGGGATGGCGGTTGGGCTATCTATCATGCTCACGAGGTCAGCATGTGTCATGTCCACAATGGCGATTATGGTGTCCCGGTCCAAACGGTAGAGGGTGTGGATCTGCTCAGCAGTGAGGTTGAACGGATCAGCTCGGAGGCGTGGGATTGCTGGCCGCCTGCGTGGTGGTAGTGGCAGTGCTTGTGGGCCTTGCTGACCCTGCCTTGCCCTCCTCCTCCTCCTTCTCCTCCGTCTCCCCTGTGCGCCCGGTTGTTGTACCTGTTGTTGTTCGTCGTCTTCTTGTAGTTGTAGCACTTGCAGTGCTATCTGGTCCCCCAGGCCCAACATCGCTAGTCCTGCCGGTAGCATTTTGGAGTGGGAGTGGTTGTGGGAGGGGTTTGGGTCTGCTATATATGTGCTGTCGGCCTGTATGGCCTCCACCTGTGCTGATTGAATGAATCTGTGGCAGATGCAATCCCTTCTGGCCGAGCACGTCCCGCACGTAAGGCTGCATTTGGCCGCATGGCATCTTGGGATTGGAATCATGTATCAAATCCCGATGGCAGTGTGATGTACTTTGACTGATTTTCATGCTATGCTCCCATTGTTACACATGCTATGATTGCAGCCGCTTACATACCTGTGAAGAGTCAGTGGTATGTAGGGCTCGATCGATGGCCGACCCTCATGCAGCACAGTAACGTACTTCACCGACGGGCGTGGCGTCCCATTTGTGATTGCAGCCAGTTAGCATTATGACACACAGCCGCACTACATTGATGTAATTGTGAATGCAAGCGTTCACAGAAGCCTTTTCGACGTAATGTTGCAAGTGAGGAATTCGAAGGCCAGGATTTTTGGTTTTGAAGTAGCGGCGAGGATACGCCCACAGGTCTGGGTGGAAATGTAACGTTCTATTGTAGAATGTCCTTGGGACATGGCCCATAACGAGCAAGCAATGAATGATATGAATTGAATGGGATGCGCAATAGCGTAGTGGACGATAAGGCAGGACGTTCCCAAATCCATCTTGCTTCACAACACTACAGATCCGGCCAGGAGCACAGTGGTTTTTGCAGACTGCATTACGCACAGACGCGATGGAAGTTTCACATATTATGTGAGTGAATATTCATGCGTTTTCATTGCGGGATGAGGGAATGATGAATGGATGCATGGACAGATGATTCCATTTAGGGTCTGCCATGTACATGGGTTTTTTGAATCACTCCCCTTCCCCTGCGCTATGTGATGCAAGGCTGCCATAGTGGGATTTACGTCTATCTGCCCTTGTCGGATCCTCCCTGTCTCGACGCGCCTTCATACACTTGTGTCTAGGCACGTTACTAATCCCATGTCATGGGTTCTATCTTGACGGACGCATGCACAGTAACCGACGTTGCCAATGGTGTATTTACCTCGATTGATTTCGTTATGAATCGATACTGATTTAGGGGTGTGTATATTCCTTTGGAGTGGGCTAGCATGCATATGGGTGTGGATTTGGTGTGTTGAATGAAGATTGTAATGCATCATGAGTCCCGTAATGCAATCGGTTAATTTGTGTTTCATTTGGGTGACAGGTATCTCCTGCCCTATTGCAGATGCCATCTCTACGCCACTCCTCCAGATGGGTTTTACTCTCGACACCTGCAGCTTCGGGTGAATCAGTGGAGCACCATTACGATCTTATGGGACGATCGCCAATGGGCCACATGCCCTTACGCTGTACTGGTGGCTAGGTGCAACATTTCGGCCTTTCAGCTCGACTAGTGCCTGCCTCATGGGACGGACCTGCGGTTCTTGCCGCTTCCATGTTGCCTTTTGGAACGTTGATGTAGGCCCTGTGTGCCATGATGGTACAGGGCGTCACACAAGTGGAAGCTGGTCAATTATTGCAGATGCAGCCCTCGGTGATGATGGATGTTTTGGTGTTATTTTGCAAATACCTGTGGGGCCTTTGTCATTTGGATGTGCATTTAAATTGTATTCCGATATTTGTCGTGTTGCGTTATTCTTTGCAGGTGATGTGGCGATTTTCGATTTGTGGCGGTATGTATTGCGAGATGATCTGCATTGTGTTCCGCCTTCTGAGTTGAGTTGTGTGGTACAGTACTGGCCGCGTTTGCCTACGTAGCACAGTATGGTCACGGATAGGGGCTGCCATTGTGACTGTTTACATGATGTGCTGTTCAGGGGCGGGGGATTGGCTTTTGGCCGACTGGTGCCTGTCAGCCAGGTCGATTGGTGGAATGATGGGATGTTCAGAATGTGGCTGGTCACAGGTGCCTGTGTTTGCGTGCGTTTGTTGGAGGGGGACTGGGGTCATGTCCATTGGAATAGCTTCTGTATTCATGCCATCTGTGCCCTGCAGCTCCCATCGGCCCCTCTTGGGATGAGCCTGGCTGCTCAGTCACTCTGCCAACTTGTGTGGTACATGCTTCTGCTGATGGTTGGTTTGTTTACTGGCAAGAGTACAGGGCTGGTGCAATCCCCCTCAGGATGCTGTTTTGGATGTTGCCTTGCGCTGGTGGCAAGCGATGGGGGACTACTGTTGTATTGTGTCATGTGTTCTTGATTTTCATTTTGATGTATTGTACCTTCACATTCCTGTGCTGCATCAGTACGGCTATGGTGACATGCCGTACATGGATGCCCACTCACGGGGCGCTTTGAGCCCCTGCATGCATTTCTACGTTGGCATGCATGGGTGAATTGTAGATTTCACTGGTTGCATAGTGTGAGTACATTGCGCCTGCCAGGAGTTGTGCATTGTGGCCAGGGAGTGGAGTACAGGCACTCAGTGGGCCATTTACGGTTGGTTCACGATGCCGTATTTCTCGCCATGGCGGAATGGTACTTTACGACGTGCTTGATGGCGTTCAGTACATGTCCGCTAGGGTCAGAATTCGCGTACCGTTGCGCCATGGCGGTGATTCCGGTTTTGCAAGGCGCGCGTGCGCGTACTTGGTGCAGTTAGCGTTGCCGTTCACTGCGGTGTCGCTAATGGCATCGTACTTTACGGTGACGGGTCATAATCGCAACGAGCGGTGTTCGATGGCGGTATTGCATTTCCGCCATCATTTTTCCATTTCCGCCTGGGTCCTAATGAGGCCCATAGTGATCAAGGGAAGAATCTGCCTCTGCCCTTTCCTGGTTTTGTCGCCCCCTTTTCCCTGGACACTGGAGCTTCATGGTGTGAAATTCATCTAGAGGTTCTAGGGTTCTGTCGGAAGGAAGGGGTTGGCTTCTTAGAAAAGTAAATCACAATCATGACAGACTGAGAAGCCTTTAAACAAATGAACTCATACTACAATCTCTTGGTAGGAATAGCACACGCCATTCAAGATATTCAGAATGAGTTCTAGACAGCTCAAGCGGAATGAGATCTCCTGTTAGACAGGATTAACAATTCCCAACCTATAGTGTCCCATAGCAGTTAGCAGGTGGCCAGTGTTCTTGGCACGTCTGGAAGCAATATGACTTCCAAATCCAAACCTAATTCCACAGACTTGAGGTTTGGCTAACAAGGAGAAAATCTAAGAGGACCCTAAAACTGTTAACAGTTTGTTTACTAGCCCAGTGTTAGCTACATTTTATGGCCAAACTACAGCTTTCATGCTGTCCTTTCTACATATGATAGGTTATTTATAACGTGCTTAATACCAAGAGGTTTCTAAGCGAGGACCCGGGGATCGAACCCGTGTTGCTTCTGTGTCATCTTGGTTCCAAGGCGAGGACGTTGCCGCTGAGCTATCCTCCTGGGACGAACATGGAGGCGTTAGTTTGGACCATGCCCTTAATGTTGGAGAAAAGCCCATAGTTACAGCATTACAATGTGTTTTGGCACAATTGAATGCTCTGTGTGACTAGAAGCTACTGACACAAGCCAGACATATTACAACATATCATAATCAAATGGGCTTTATGATGGGTCTATCAACAGTAAATTATATAATGGCACCTATGCCAAAAATTGAACAGTCTGAGCATTCGTATAATAGGCCTGTTTAAGCTATGCATATAGACTAGATTGGACAAGTATGTCGGTAATTCCGGTCTGACAGTGTTACCGTTACCGGCGGGGTGACAGGCGGAAGGACCACTGTATTACAACCATGCAGGGGTGCATGCACCTCCCCGCCGGTACCGGTAATGCTGTCCAACTGGTATGACAGCCAACAATATGAATTTGCCAGAAGTACTGCCAAATAAACAGCGGTATCACCAATACCGGCAGCATATAGGCCGGTATTATCGCTGCCAGTATCAGCATTGCTGGTATTACCATAGCCAGTAATACCGGCAGTGGAAATAACGTTGCAGCCAGAATGGGAGCGCAGATGCAGACATCTTTAGAAATTCAATCCATTCCCAATCCCCCATTTCCTGCTGCCATCCAATACCCATACCTGTGGCAGCATCATGGCACAAGAAATAATGTCACGCCTGCCAGAACTGCGGCTGCAGAAGCCCAAGTTCACAGAGGCAGATCACACTACACTCGCGGATGCAGTCGTGGAGCATGCAGAGGAGCTTTTTGGGTGCACATAGCGTAAGTCCTCTGCACAGAGGAAGACGGCCATATGGGCTGACATCATGTCAAGGGTGACAACAATGGGCACTGTTCCCTGCACTGCCAGGGACTGCCACAAGCGATGTGCCGATTTGAAGGCAGGGGTGCACAGCTTCATAGCCCGATACAGGAGGGAGAGGGCTGCCACAGGAGGTGCCACCGTGGAACCACTGAAACACATGCCTTGGGAGGAGACAGGCAGTTCCATTCTCCACATGGAGGTCATTGAGGGGATTGCCAGCACGGAGGCTGGATCAGGGTACCACATCGATGGAGTTAAGTCCATCCAACCCCATGTACATGTAAATGCTGTGACCATAAGCATGTGTCCCCCAGCAGAGATTTACAACATGGGCAAGGGAATTGGCCACCACATGGCCATCACAGCAAAGTCACAGTGAGGACACACACTGCCAGGGGAGATGGGGAATCATTGCTGTGTACATGCACTGTGGATGAAACGTGTATGCCAAATAATGGACACATGACAAGCACCCATGCGTGCCATGAAAGTCCATGTCGCCAAGTGATGCCCCACCTCACAAACGACAACATGCCATCTTGACAGGCAAACAGACAGTGTGCACATGCATGCACCGTGTACACCATCAGCAGGCCCTACCAACAAGTAAATGTAGCGCTCATTGCACCGATATCACCCATGGCAATCATGCAAAATGTGCATCCCCGGAACACACACAATGTCCCAGGAGTATCTTGCAAGCTCACAGACAAGTCTGCAAAATGACTGACTGCATGACACTCTATTCCCAACAGGTACACAGTCCACAGACAGTGATGAGGCCCTCCACGAGCCACGCCGGTGGCACAGCTTTCCTTGAAGCCACCACTGACATGCAACAGCACACACCTATCCTGGCTCACAACGATCCCTTCCCTTTAGTGGCTCGCAGTCTTTAGGGTTCAAGCACACCCTCATCACCATCACGTGCAGTATAGCCACCGGTCCATCATGGCAGGACCCATTTTGTAACTACTGACAAGGATGAGGGGAGGAGGAGGAGCATGACATGGGCTATTCCTCACTATGCTTCAGCCCAGAGCTACAACACAGCCCACCACCGCTGCCTGTGATCAACATGTTGGCAGATCTAAGGCTGGATGCCATAGAATGGTGGCAAGCATCCAGAGGCACTTGCGGGCCAGCAGTTCCATGAAATGCAGGCCATGCATGACTGCCTTCAGGGGTGTTGCCGTAGGATGTCCCGGTCACTCTGCCAGCACAGTGCCCACAGGCACTGAGTCGTTCTCAACAGAGGGTGGTATGTCCTCATCTGCGTGCAGGGAAATGTTCTGCAGGATGCAGATTTTGTACAACATTGCACAGGCGAGGACGATCTGACACACCTTATAGGGCCTCTACATGAGGACCCCTCGACAGTGTTGTAAGCAGCGGAAGTGAGCCTTAAAGAGACCAAAGGTGCGCTCAACACACACCCCATTCGGTACCTGTGCTTGGTTGTATGCAACCTCCTGTGGCATCTGTGAATTCCTCAGTGGAGTCATAAGCCACAGAAACTGGGGGAATCCAGAGTCACCCGCAAGGGCAAAGGACATAGGTTTCATTCACAGTGATCTGTGGTTGCTTTGCCTGTGACAAGAGCATGGTGATAGACAGTCTTTGCATGCTAGCCACAATTTTGGTCACAGAACATGATTTCGCATTCCAGTCCTTTCATGTGGAGTTGACTACTGGGGCAGGGTAGTTGTTTTGTCTGTCATGGTACATCGTGCACACAGCCAACACTTGTTGCTTTCAGGGTCTGTGATTAACAGGGGAGCATGACATAGTGGGTGGTTTGAGCCTGTGCATTGATCGCATGCATGTGCCCTGATGGGTGTATGGGTTACATGTGCAGGCTGTCTGTGACGATCCCATGATGGATTTGCATCCATGGTTAGCTGAGTACATTCCATGACATCTGCCAGTGTCATGTTCCTCAGTTGCAGTTAAGCGGTATGTCACTCAATGTATGGCAGTGGTCTTAGTCAACACAAAAGAGAAAAATATTGCTGCTAAATAGTGATACCATGCATGCTCTAGTCATGTATTATTATTAGGGTATCACATTCTGGGTCCCAACACATGGTTATGTATACAAGTGTTCATTGTCCAAAGAAAACACACACATCATGACATTTTGTAGAAAATTGGTAATTGGTTCTTATTTTTGGCTGTGGTTCAAAATCAATAGTATACATACAACTTGTACATGAAGTTAGCTATAAGCTTGATGAACTCAGTGCATCTAGAAATGACCAATTAACTAACCTGCATTCCATTTCTACTGCAATTTCCAAATTAGTAAATAAATATTGGAAGTTAAAAAAAGAAAAACTACAGTTTTCTTAAATTTTAGAAAGATAAGACCCTACCAAAGTATTAGGAAAGGAAGGTGTGGATTCAGAAGTGTCGATAGAGACCCAGTGTGCAGATAGACTCCGTGACTTCAAAGCTAGTCACGTGTAGTGGAAAGGAAGAAAGATAGGCAAAGTAATAAATAAATTATTTACAGCCTTTGTCAAACTAATGTGTCAAATGATAAAATAGAGCTAATGTTCAACACTTATGCTCGTTTGACATGAATACTGCAATTTCTTATTATTATTTTTTTATTATTAATGTTTTTTTGATAATACAAACTTTTCATTTTATCCTTTACAAGATACAAAAGAACAAGGACAGAAACAAAACAAGAAAAAATGAAAAAAAACAAAAGGTGAAAAATTGGATTGACGTATATGCTTGTGTTTCTTACAACAGTCTGTCGTTCAAAATCACAGTCCAAAATTTAATTACTGTCAAAATTATGTTCTTATCATGTCCTTTCAAGAGATGTGCCCATCGTTCCTCAGTATTCATCTGCTTCTGGGAGATTTTAAAGAAGTCTTTGAACAAGTTTCTTTTGTCCGTTAAAGCATCACAGACCATAATTACATGAAATAGAGTCTCTCTGGTGTTGTCAGTTTTACAAAATCGGCAGTCTGTGGTCGTTGTTGTTGGATGTTTTATGCTAAATAGATAATCACAGGTTGGAAGTATATTTAAGCAGAATCGTAGAAAAAGATCTCTTATTGATTGTTCTGGAAAACATGCTAAATATGGAGGTAACTCATTGAGGGCTCTTGCTTCTATTGAGCAAATCATTGCTCGTTTATATTTTAATTGTTCCTCTATTGTTTTGATCCAGTCATTTTGTTGCACTCTTCTTTTAGCATATTGTGGTCTGTTTATAAGCATATCTTCACTGGTGTCCTCAGAGTTCATTTTCTTTTTTATCTCATTAGACCAGTAATGCAGAGCTGTTACACATACAGGGTTCCTTTTGTCCTTGAGTATCTCTAGAGATCGAATTTTGTCCAGGCAAATTATTTTTCTATAGAGCTCCATTTCTTTCCAGCCAATGATTGATTCAAGGGACTGTAAGGCCAGTTCAAACCGAATTCTTGAGATTGGAAATGAGTTAGATAGGCCGAGAGGTTTTCTCCAGAATATTGCCTCGTATTGTTGCCATTTCATTGTGTCTTGATTAATTATTGTTTCTCCAGCGTATGTTAAAATGGGCACCACTTTTTGTCTGTATAATAGAATAGTTGATTTTATTGAGTAGGTTCCAAATTTGCAATGAAAATAGCGACCCAATCAAGCTAGAGATATTGCCTTTCTCTCGATGTAATTTTTCCATTCTTGCTCAGTTGACAATGGATTTATCAATGCACCAAGATATTTGAATGTTTTAGTTTCTTCACTCTCTTTTTCATCTAGTTGTATTGTCACACTTTTTCATCCGGTGCTGTGTAAGGATGTTAGTCTCATTAACCTGGTTTTAGAAATATTGATTTGAAGGTCATGATCTTTCATGAAAGAGCCCAATTTGTTTAATGTTTTTTGTAGACCAGATTGTGTTTTGTCCATGACAAGGATGTCGTCTGCATACATTAAGGTCTTTAATGGTTCATTATTGATCTTCGGTGGGTTCGCGAGTGGATCATTGATTGCTTGTACAAAGCCAAAGGTGTATAGGTTGTATAAACATGCAGCAAGGGGGCACCCTTGTTTAAGACCATTCCAAGTATTAATTTTGTCTGTTACTGCACCGTCTTTTGTCAATCTTACTGTGATCGATGTATTAGAGTAGAGTTGTTTAATCGGATTAAGAATGGCAGGAGGGCAACCCCAAGCCGTTAGTTTCACCCACAGTTTTTCTCTATTCACCGAGTCAAATGCTGTTTATAGATCAATAAAAACTGCATAGACTTGTTGTTTCTTTGCTATCGCTTCATACTTGATGAAATTCAATAGTAGCAGATTGACATTTGCACCGATTTTGTTGGCGAAGCCAGTCTGCCTCTTTCTAGAAAACCGTTTTCTGATGCCCATAGGTTGATTTTTTTCATTAGAAATCCTGCAAAGAGTTTTCCGAATGGATCAAGAAGGGCTATAGGTCTATAATATAATTTTTTGGCTTTTTCCTGTCACCAGCTTTAAAGATCGGGATCAATATCGCCAAGGTCCAATTGTGCGGAATTTGTTTTGTGTTCTCTATTAGTTTGAGAAGTTTTGAAAGAAAGATCGCCCATTCTTCCGGGGCAGATTTTAAATTGGCGTTAGATAACCCATCCGGGCCAGGTGCTCGCGATGGATTTAAAGAGACGATAGTTTTTCTAATCTCGTCTTTGTCCCATTGTAGGTCCCAAGAATGTTTGTTATTTGAACTGCTTGCTGGTGGCCGATCTGCATTTGTATTGTAAAGGTTTTGGAAGTGTTGAGACCATTCTTCAGCTTCGACCTCTTGTATCATAGTTGGTCTGTTAGATTTACCATTTAGGAGCGACCACAGCTGTCTGGTGTTTTTCTATTTTAAGGCCGCCAGAATGGCTTCCGCATCCGATTGTTTCATTATAGCTTTATGTGATTTTATGAAATTCGAATATTTTTGTTTTTCTTTATTTATTTCGAACGCAGAGGATGTTGTCTTCTGTTTTTTGAGTTGCCGGATTTTTTTATATAGAGTCTTTTTCATTGTTTTGATGTCGTGGTTGAATTGATGTTTGTGTTCATTTTGATACGTTCCACACATTATTTTTGGTTGCTGGTATTTATGCAAAATCCACCCGTAGTTGAGTTTTGAGTGATCTGGTAAAATTAAATGCTCGAATTTTGTCAGCAGTTCGGGCATTTGATGTTGTTTTATTCAAATTTTGTTTAAGCCATTATTTATTTCCAGCTCAGGTAAGGTTAATCGTAAAGTTTGTGTTTGGGCAACAGTCCATGTTATTGAGATTTGGTGATGATCGCTATTTGTTTGCGGATGGTTAGCAGTTGTTATCAGGTTTTTTAAGATCTTTTCTGAAATAAAGATATAGTCTATAATTTAATTGAATTTTTCTCGAGTCCATGTTGGAGGAGGTTTATCTTGATCATTCTTTGGTTGCTCGGTCAATGTTAAGTTTCTAATACAAGTTTCTTCAGACCACTTTTTTGCTCTTGAGGATAAGTTTGCAGAAGTTAATCTCAAGCCTTGAGGACTATAGAGATGAATGTTCAGGTCACCAGCAATTATAAATTCAGTTGAAAATATTCTACCAATTGAGTCAAATTCATCAAAAATTGAATCTAGGAATTTGTTCTCGTTCATTGCTAATGGGTTCCAATAATTGTTGAAAATTGTTAGGTAACTCGGTTCTTCTTTTGGAGTTTGAATACAAATAATAATGTATTGGGCCCATGAATGTAGATTTTGTTTTGATGCAATTGACCAGGAAGGGTTCATTTTTGTCATAATCAACATGCCTGCTGACGGTCTACCTTGGTGTGAGGTGATCGCTGGATTCATGAAGGTCATAAAGCCTTCACATATTACTTCTTCAGTCAGCCAAATTTCTTGGAGGCAGATTATCATTGCATTTTTTAGATTTAGAGAACCTTCTTCAAAGAGATGATTTGAACCTCTGGTATTCCAGGAGCATAGTGTGATCTCCTCTGTATTAGTTTCTTTAGCTTTTGGTTGTTATAGATAGGTCTTAATTCTTGTGTTTTGAGATTCGGCTCGTAGTGTTAGTTTTTGTTTAATTTGAGCGCTATAAGACATATAAAGGTGCAATTGTTCAGTCCTGCGAATTGGGTGATAACTTAGTTGGGTATCTTTGTCTTGTACATCATTGTAAGAGGGTAACCAAGTGATGTTTTGCTTTTTTTCGTTATTCTTTTGTTTGTTTTGGTTCGAATACTCTTGGTTCGTATTTATTTTTGTTTTTTTTTAGATCATCGATTTAGTTACAAGGACTTCTTCAGCTCTAAATCCCAGTTTCATTAGGTGGTTTTTTTGTTGATAGGACATGCATCATCGTCTTTTGGTTGTAAAAATCAATATGGACTTGATCCATCTGCTTCTTATTTGGAAAGTGTAGGACATCAATGTCTCCCGAGGGGGGGCGTGGCTTGATGGCTACGTGAGAGGACGTTCCTTGGAGGAGCTCCTGATGATTCGATCTTGATCCTGGGAAGAAGTGATGGTTTTCGGCTTACTTTCTAGCCCACGGTGCACCCAAGGGTGCATGAAAGTGGGGGGCACATGGTGAGTGCCCTCCCCACCAGCGAGACTGCATATCCACAGAACTAGACTTCGAAGAAGGTGGCGGTCGCGCAGTGGAAGGGCAGCACCCAAGATGGCCGCCCGTGGACAAAGGGCCATAAATGGTCAGTGGAGCTGAGGAAGACAAAGCTGGCCGGAGCATGGGCGAGCCCAACCAGATAGACGCGTCGCATGCGCCTCTGACTGGTGGCAAGAACATAAGTGCAAGCCCCCTCTGAGGAGGCCCTGGATCATGGCGGGCCAGCAGAGTGAACCCGAGTCCAGCGGAACCTTGCTGTGAAGGGGCCGGTGAGCGAACTCCGCAAGGCGCTCCGCAGCGCCGAAGACACAGCTGGGCGCGTGCGACCAACCGACGCAGCAGGATGTCCTCCAAGGTGGTGCGACCCCGGATCAAACAGCCCACGATGGAGGCCTACGCTAGATCGCCCTCGGGCACGGAAGGGGGCAAGAGCAAAGAAGCTCCTGCGGCGCGACGGACCCACCGGGTACTATCCAGGAGGTGCTGGCAGCAATTGCCGACTTGAAGGTGGCTTGGGAGACGAAGTTGGGCCTGGCCATGAAAGAGCTGCAGGAGGGCCTAGACCTTAAGATCGGAGCGGTCCGAGAAGAGGTGAACCTGTTGCGCCAGGACGTGCGAACGATCGCGCAGCGCACTGGGGAACTGGAGAAGGAGTTGGCCCCGACCACGGAGGCGTGCAATGCACACGCTAAGGAGCTTCATGCCCTCGTGCAACGAGTGGGCAATTTGGAGGACAGAGCAGAGCAGGCAGAGGGGCGCGCCAGGCGCAACAACATTCGCATAGTGGGTGTCCCGGAGGGAATGGAAGGATCGAAACCCACGGATTACGTTGAAACCATGCTCTTGCAGGAGATCACAGGCGGGGAGCTGACCCAGGGGTTCGCGGTCGAAAGGGCCCAAAGGGCCCTGACCAGGAGACCGGCCCCAGGAGCCCCCCCCCCGGCCGCTGATCGCGAAGATCTTGCACTATCGTGACCACGAAAAGATTCTCGAATTTTTCCGGAAAGGAGGTACGATAGAAAGGGGGTCAGCGAAAATAACGGCGTATCCGGATTATACGCTGCTCGTACAGTGGAGCCGAATGAACTTTGGAACAGTGAAAAGGAGGCTTAGAGAAGCAGGCCACCGCTACATGTTGCTCTACCCCGCCAGGTTAAAGGTGTTTTATAAGAACAGAACCCTCTTCTTTGAGACGCCGACCGAAGCGATGGAGTGGTTGGATATGCAAGGTCAACCTCAGGAATCGGATGCCCAGACAGAAGCGGCTGGAGATAAGTAGCACGTTGCAGAGGCACCCGTGAGGCCATAGTAACGACATTGGGACTGGAATATAGTACAATATTGTGCTTGTGGGGAGGAAGTCATGGTATCTGCCGGCGGGTCCCGTTGAATGCACTTCTCCTAAAAAGACGACTGGGAGCTCCTGGGGAGCACCCTCTGCACCCAATAGTAGTACACTTAGTTAGGTCACTGTTAGATTGGTGACACCCCGCGGGGTCCTCGTCCTCGGACACGAGACGGGTCCAGACGTGGGTAGGCCTGAGATCCAGGGATGGAGCTGGGCTATTGTTGGGGGTTGGCGGGGAGGGGGAAGGGGGGGAGTTGTGTGCAGTGGTGCGAAGTTGGGGAAGGGAGGAGGAGGGGCATTGTTTGTGAGAGAGCCAGGGAACAAACTAACATGGGGAGCATTATGGGAAGGGATGGGATGGAGATAGTCCGACCGGATGGCATCGGATAATCTCAGAATTGTGACCTGGAATGTATGGGGCCTTAACAGCTACCTGAAACGTAACAAAGTGATGTTGTACTTAAAGAGGATGCGCGTAGACATAGCCCTGCTGCAAGAGACCCACCTCACTAGGGAAAGGCTGGAGGTGGTCAGGAGGAAATGGAAGGGCAATGTTGTGGGGGCGGCGTACTCGGCGTATGCTAGAGGGGTCATTACTTGGGTGGTGCCTCATGTGCCGTTTCGGATGCTTGATTCTACGGTGGACCCGGAGGGTAAAATGGTGGTGGTAACGGGTCTCCTGGAAAACAGAGAAGTGCACATCATAAATTTGTACGCCCCCAATAACGACACAGCAGCTTACTTTAGGACCCTCTACGGTAAAATTGGCCCCCTGGCAGGGGGTACGGTATTGTGGGGGGGGGGACTTTAACTGTACTGTGGATCCCAGAATGGACAGGTCCAAGGACAGGGCAGGGAAAACGGCACCGGCGGCTAAAGCGCTGGGTACCTTACTGAAAGACCTAGGCCTAGAGGATGCGTGGAGAAGGCTGCATCCCACGGATAGGCAGCATTCACACTACGCAGCGCCACATGATTTGCACACAAGGTTAGATTACATGTTTGTAACAGCCGAGATAGTGAGAGACATAGAAGGAGCGGAATACAAGGCCCGAGTACTATCTGACCACTCGCCCTTGGTGGTAGACCGGAGACACCAGCCCCCAAGACCGCGGATCCCTACATGGAGACTCAGGACCGAGGCTCTGCAGGACGAGGGGTTTTGGGAGGGCCTGAGGGATGCCATCGAAGAATACTTTGATATAAATACGGGAAGCGTAGGCTCTGTGGGCACACTGTGGGAAGCGTTTAAGGTGGTGGTGCGCGGGGTAGCCATTTCCCAAGCTAAGGGGCTACAGGGGGGCGTCGAAAGGGAACTCCAGGAGGTGGAAAGGGAGCTAGAGGATCTCACGCGTTGCGAGAGCACCGCTCATGATAACAGAACCAAAGTAAAGGAGCTACAGTTGTCCTGCAGCGCACTCTGGGATAGACTATGCAGACTCAATTACAGGAAATACACGTAGAGGATACACGCAGGGGGCGACAAGCCGGGCAGACTGCTGGCCTGGCTGTATAAGAGTGAGACCCCCCGCTCGGTGATCAGTGAGATTAAGGATGAGAGAGGTTGCATATGCAACACCCAGAAAGAGGTAAATGAGGAGTTCCTTAAGTTTTACAGACACTTGTATGAGGACACGGGGAGGATATGTGTCAAGACATACTGGACACATTGGAGGACATAGAGCTGCCCACCTTGGACGATCTAGAATGCGTCGAGTTAGACGCACCCGTCACCTCGGATGAGCTGGAGGTAGTGATTTGGAACTTGCCCACTTGCAAGGCGCCTGTTTCGGATGGGCTGCCCAGCGAGTTCTACAAAACATACAAGCAAGAGTTGTTCAGCCACTGCTTGCCACTTTCAATGAGGCCTATGAGCAGGGGGGACTCCCATTGTCCCTCTGCGAGGCTGTAATCATCCCACTCTTGAAACCAGGCAAGCCGGCCGTGGAGTGCGGGTCTTACAGACCGTTGTCTATGCTTAATCAGGACAGCAAAATACTCACGGCTGTGCTGGCTAATAGACTGAAGAAGGTGATTAAGAAACTGATACACCCAGATCAGACGGGATATGTTCCAGGCAGGAACATCACCGATAACCACAGGAGGCTACACCATGTTATAGACCAAACTGAGGGGGACACGGGCGAGTTGGCTATAGTGTCGTTAGACGCGGTCAAGGCCTTCGACTCGGTACGATGGCCCTGGCTGAAAGCGGTCCTGAAGGGGTACGGAATGGGGCCTGGATACCTCAGATGGGGCCAGTTGTTTTATAGCACCCCGATGGCGAGAGTCAAAACAGGGTCCACAGTCTCAGATTCTTGGCAGCTTTGCAGGGGGACCAGACAGGGATGCCCCTGGTCACCCATGCTATATATACTGGCATTAGAGCCGCTGGCAATATGCCTGCGACAACAATATGGGGAGGTGGGCATAAGCACTGTCAGTGGAGAGCACCTGATATCATTATATGCGGATGACATGCTCCTTTATTTGCGTTATCCAGAAGAAAACCTGCAGTACGTGCTGGAGGTAATAGAACGGTACGCCATCCTCTCGGGCATATCGGTGAACCCTGGAAAGTCTAGTCTGTTCCCTTTGGGCAGATATAGGAATGTCCCAGTACAGAGGCTGCCGGTCCTGCCAATACCATGGCAGCCCGTGACATTTAGGTATTTGGGAATAAATATTTACCACAAGGTCGAGGCAGAACACAAGCATAATACGGAAAAGGCGATAGAGGGGATCAAGAACAGCATGGTATTCTGGTCTAGATTGCCCCTGACCATGATGGGGAGGGCGGCCTTGCTCAAGATGGTGGTCCTGCCTAGACTCTTGCACTTTTTTGTGAACGTCCCGTTTTTGATACCTAGGAGCCTATTCGTGAAACTTCATAGCGTGTGTAGGGGCTTCGTGTGGGGCAGCTCTAGGAATAGGGTTGCTCTGTGGAAGCTCCAGAACCCATGTGACAGGGGGGGATAGGCCTGCCTAATTTTGAACTCTATTACCTGGCGGGGCAGCTGCAGTACGTGGCCAGGTGGCTTTCAGCTGAAGACTCGGCGGAAGCTAGGCTTCTGCGTGGAGACACAGCCCCATACTTTCTGATGGAAGTGATGTGGTTGTGCAGAGACAAACTGGTGGGCAAGGGGCGGCTACTGAGGCTGGGCTGGGAGATCTGGCACAGGACATGGAAGATTGGGGGGAACTCGGAGCCGTACTCTCAGCAGGCCCCTTTGGCGGCGCTGTGCGGGAGCGACTCTCAACTACTTGAATCGGTCCGTAGATACT
The DNA here is from genome assembly GCF_040938575.1 of Ambystoma mexicanum. Lineage (NCBI taxonomy): Eukaryota > Metazoa > Chordata > Amphibia > Caudata > Ambystomatidae > Ambystoma > Ambystoma mexicanum. The sequence goes on from NC_090924.1 coordinate 1,288,278,806, forward strand.
GGGAACAGGTAGGCCTGGCCACCCTCTGGGACATATGGCAGGAATGGGAGGCAGTGGACTTTCAGAGGTTGCAGGAAGAGACGGGGGTACACGGTGGCCAACATATAACCTACACTAGGCTTGTGAAAAAGACTAGAGAAAGATGGCCTGAGACAGTGCTAGCGGAAGACTCTGACGCCTCCCTGGAAACCACGTATGATGTATCGGAGGGCGGGCACGAAATATCGAGGATATACGATCTCCTGCGAGTAAGGGCAGGAAAGGAGTTGCTTCAATTGAGACAAGATTGGGAGGAGGAGGTGGGAGAACCCATGACGGACGGGCAATGGGAACGGGCCCAGAGGTACCACAAAAAGGTGTCCCGAAACGCGAGATTCCAACAGCTTCAATTGTACGTTACCCACAGGGCTTATTTAACCCCCGGGAAGATTGCAAAGTTTGGGGGACCAGCAACACATGTTTTGGGCTTGCCTGGAAGTGCACAGATTTTGGGACGAGGTCAAGACGAAACTGGCTGGTGGGGGGGTGGTGCTGGATGTGGAATCGGCCTGGTCATGCATGCTTGGGCTTTTCCCTAGACCCCGGCATTCAAAACACATAAGCAAGATGAAGGACCTGGCTTGTGTGTTGGCCAAGCGCAGGATTGCCATGGGCTGGAAGGCGGCCCACAGACCTAGGGTGGAGCTATGGTGGACGGACCTCTTGAGGTGGGCGGAAGCTGAATCTGTAGTCTGGTTCGAAGCGGTCACCAGGGGGGCGGCAATTGGTGGCCTCTATAGCAAACCCTCACCAGGGTAACAACGGAACAGAGGACCCGGATGATGACTGCCTAAGTACTGTGCTACCCAATGATGCTTCCGTAAATGACATGTGAGAACCGGCTCTAGTTTAAAGGGAGGTGGGGGGGAGTTGGGGAGTTCTAATGAAAATGTGCTGGACTATGATACTTTCTATGTTTTGAAACAGTTGTAGTGTGTTTGTTTGATTTCAAAATAAAATAAAAAATATTAAAAAAAAAAATCAATGTCTCCCGAGGTGATTTGAGTCAGTTGTGGAATAACCGTGAATAGTTGCAGAATGTTTGATCTATTCATAATCAGTGATTCAGTAGGATCTAGACTGGTTGTGGCTAGTGATAGCCGGAAGATGTTATTTACTTTCCTCGGATCCACAAACATTGGTCGAATGAGTGTACATTCGCCCTGTCTCGTACTTGTTTCTTTGCTTTTCTAAGAGTTTTCAGTGTCAACTGAGCTCCAACTTTCCTCATTCGATACTGTAGAGTATATAAAAGATATATTTGTGGATGTGTTCATTGAAATTGAATTGGCAGTAGAGTTTTCCGAACATGCATCTAAGACGATTAGTGGTTGATCTTGAGGATCAAGCAGGGTGTCACCCAGTTCAATCGGTGTACTAGATTCTGCCGGATTGTCAGGGCGATTCCTTGTCAAATCGGTTGTTGGTTCTTGATCAATAGCAGCTAGTAGAGCGTCGAGCGGTTCGTCCTCTCGTTGTATCGATGTTTGTCCTGAACCAGTCGTTGCTTCTTTGAGATTTGTTTTTGCTGTTATTGAGGCTTTTGTCATGTCTGTTCGTGCTTGTTCTTTCATATTTTTAGGTTTTTTTTTATTTGGGTTTATAGGTGTTGCTTGTTGTTTTTCTGACAGATTGAGTCTCCTTAGGAAAGCTCTGGAGCCAGTCTGATGTTTTTTTGCAGTTTTCTTCTTTGGCATTGGTTGATTTCCTAGACAGCCTTGTTTGGTTAGGTCGAAAATGTCAAAAGGAGTACATGATGATGGTTCGGTATCTACCGTACTTGTGGAAGGGTTTATAAGGTATACCTGAGTTTCGTATTGAGTAGCTTGGTTTATTTTAACATCAAATGTAACATTTCCTTGTTTTAAGGAATCATCTGGTTTGTTGTCTGTGCCAACGTGTTTTTTTGTTTTGTCATCCAACATTTTCTTTGTGATCATTGTTAAGGTGTCTGTAAGGTTTTGTTTGTCAACCCGGTCAATTCTTGCAATTTCTGCTAATCGATTTTGCCAGGTCCTGGAAGCTTCTGCCTCAAAGTTGAGACGTTCTTGTATCGTGCTTATGAACGCTTCCATGTTGATTTGTTTTGTTAAGATCATGGCCAGTAGGGTCACTTGATCTTTTGTAGAGTCTACCATTGCTTCTTGAATCTTCAAGAAGGGTACCATGGCTAATGAAAGAACGGCCACTAGCGTATTTTGGAGATCCAGCATTGTGGTTGGAATTCTTTCTGGAATCTCCATAGGAGTCTTCGTTGTAATTTCATCTATTACAGGTTGGTCGTTATTCATTGGTGAAAATTTTGATGGAGAGGTTTGGGGGAGACGTTTTATAGTGCTTCAATTTGATTTTGTTATCAATTGGGGTGAATGTGTTGTTTGTAGACATTATATTCTTAGGCTTTTGGTCTCCGAAGATTTCTTTTCTTCGTTCTTGTGTGTCCAGACTTGCATCAATTTCGGTGACGTCAAGAGTAAGTCGAGTAGCTTGGTTTTCTAATTGTTTGTTTGTGTTTCTTTGGGGACAATCTTGCAAATAATAAGACGTCTGCCATTGTTGTTTTGCGTTTCGTGCTCTTTGCTGTAAGGATGGGGTGCAGGGTAAATCTAGATGTGTTTTTGTACAATTTTTTCCCGCTTTTGTAGATGGCTCGATATTTGAAAGAGACTCACTGTTTAAGGTTGCTAAGCCAGTCTGTATCATTTTGTTTTTTTCCTGCTTCATTAAAGGATTTGAATCATATTGTTCTTCCTTTCTTGTAAAGGTGTGTATGGGTGCTGTAGATACCTTATCTTCTGTCTTGGGCTCTACCGTAGGTGGTTGTAGGGGCTTGTTTATTGTATTAGCAAGAGTGCTAAGTTGATCTTAAGTAGAACTTACAACTGAGTCGGTAGGAGTAGGTATTTTTGGGGCATTAGCTAATGTCTCTTCTATTTTTTCCTGTAATCTGGTGCAAGGTTTGATGGAGTCCATGATCTCTATTTTGCGGTGAGATCGGATTTATACAGAAAAATGAAAAGAAGAGTTATTAAGCTTACCGCGTCACCAGCCATAAACAGCAGCAAACAGAAACAGTAGATGCCCTTTACACCGACGGGCTTAACGCCGCAAGGGCATGTCTTGTTGATACCACGTGACCCGTGACACACGGCAGTTGTTATGGACGCTCACTTCAAACTGCTACGGCTCCAGCCGTAGTCTTACTTGAGTCGGAGCGTATCAGGCAGGTAATGCTGGGTGTTCCAAGGCACGGGAAAACAGAGGCTCAGCAAGAGCTAAACAGGAGCAGCAAACAGCAACAGTAGATGCCCTTTACACCGACGGGCTTTACGCCGCAAGGGCAGTCGCTCTTCTTTTTATCCGTGCTTCCGGGGGGCGTGTCTTGTTGATACCACGTGACCCGTGACACACGGCAGTTGTTATGGACGCTCACTTCAAACTGCTACGGCTCCAGCCGTAGTCTTACGCGAGTCGGAGCATATCAGGCAGGTAATGCTGGGTGTTCCAAGGCACAGGAAAACAGAGTCTCAGCAAGAGCCAAACAGGAGCAGTAAACAGCAACAGTAGATGCCCTTTATACCGACAGGCTTAACGCCGCAAGGGCAGTCGGGTTTTGTTTTTTCCCGTTCTTCCGGGGGGCGTGTCTTGTTGATACCACGTGACCTGTGACACACAGTAGTTGTTAACGACGCTCACTTCAAACTGCTACGGCTCCAGCCGTAGTCTTACATGCGTCGGAGCATATCAGGCAGGTAATGCTGGGTGTTCCAAGGCACGGGAAAACAGAGGCTCAGCAAGAGCCAAACAGGAGCAGCAAACAGCAACAGTAGATGCCCTTTACACCGACGGGCTTAACCCGTATTATTTCCATATTGAACATAATCAATAGTTTACTTTCCAATTTTCCTGTGTGCCAATAACAGGTTCCCAGTCACTGTGCTATTTTTCACACATTGGTTAATAATCAAAAGGTGTAGTGCTTAATTCTAAACAGTGATTGTACGGTTTTTAACTTCAAACCGGCAAATCCTATGCTCACGGGTTTCAAATACATTTTGGGGTTCATTGGTCTGTATTGATCTAAGACCAGTGGCTTGTTTCTCGGGTAGATGAAAAAGAAAAACGAAAAAAGAAAAAAGAAAAAAGGGGGGCAACTCCTATGTTGGAGTTTGTTTTCCTTTTTTCTTTCCCTGATAATGTGATTCAGCAAAACCAGGGCGAAGAGCCCTCATTGGCAGTGGTCTTAGGGCATATAGTCGGTAAGATATCTCAGCGCGTTGAGCGCTCGCTGCTGCAATCTGAGAGTGATCTGAAGGTCGCAGGTTCGAATCCCGGCAATGCCAACTCAGCCTTTCATCCTTCCGGGGTCGATAAATGAGTACCAATTTCAGTTGGATGATATTGAATGTAAATATGTGCTCTGTAAAGCGCTTTGGATAAAGGCGCTATATAAATAACACATCATTATCATTATATACATACCGGCCCCCCTTGGTGCCCCAATGGTGTGTGTGGGCTCTCCACCTAGTGTTTCATCTCCCACCTTAGGTGGCCCAAGGGATGCCTGGAAGGGCCCAGGCTATTTAATGACGCTATGATTTTTCAGTGCATCCTGTAACCATGATTATCATTATACTGTGCCCATTTACATTGAATTGACAGTCATCTTCGTCCTTCGTGCAAGCAAGACGACACAAAGCAACACAGGTTCGATCCCCGGGACTAAGCTTAGAGACCTCTGGGTATTTAAGCGCTTTATAATATACGCAACTAAAACAAAACAAAATGACGCAACTAAAAAACAAACAATTCCTGTAACAGCGCCTCGATGCCCACGGGCTGTGTGAGCGCTTTAAAAATGCAAATAAATAAATAAATAAATACTTTGGACACCCCTAAGAGGGGCCATCCCCTCAGTTTGCCAACCATAGATGTCTTGCCATGTGTGATGTTGCATTGTGGTTCCTGAAGTCCAGTGTGTGTAGCTGACCTGTTTGGAATATTTTTATTGCCCATTTTTGCAGCATCATAATTCATGTCCTAGTCCTGTGGGTTGTAGTCTGTCATGTGCTGCCTTTGCGGGCAGATCCTGCATGTACAGGGCCTTGACAGGTCATGGACTCTTCATGTGGGGTAATCCTCATCCCACCCTCAAATTTCATTTCAATTGTGCTGCAGGGTTGGTGTGATGGAACTTGGGCTCACCCAATATCCAGGTCCGTTGGCCTCTGTGCCTCTTCATGTATCCCAGCAGCGTGCTGTTCCCAGGACCATGGCATCATGGGTGGAACCTGGGAAGCGGGCACAGCAGTGTATGATGGTGAGGTCTGGATTATAAGTGACATGGAAATTGAGGTAGTGGTAATGCTTCTGATGGCGGTAGACCACCTCCGATGACTGGGATGATACCAACTCCACCTGAGTACAGTCTAGGCCTGCTAGGACATTGGACATGTGTGGTAAGGTTTACAATCGTGTCTTCTTGAGATTCACCTGTGCCAGTGTGGTACGTAGGGTGATATGCCGTGACAAATGGCGCAGGGGTGCTTTCAGCACCTGACTGAGCACTTTCAAAAATGTGGGCTGGGAGATGCCATGCAGTGTGCCCATGGCATGCTGCAATGTGTCCGTAGCCAAGCACTGCAGGACCGACACCAGCTTCACCAGCGGTGGTATGGCTGCCTGTCCAGATGTTGATCCTGCTTCCAATGTCCTCCTGGATTAGGGTCAGCCGCTCACAAATTGCCTCCCCCTTGAGCCGGTACAGGGCGAGCATCTGGCCGTATGTGAGCGCCCATGGTGAGGCCCTGACCCGGGTTATGAGCGCACACCTTGCATGGCGTCTCCTCCTCAACATCCTCCTCCTCCTCATACCCCTCTCATCTGCTTCACGTTCCCTGTGTTGGTCCTCCAGCCCCAGAAGATCAATGTTGACCAGTGGCAGCATGGTGGTGTGGGATGTGTGTTTGGGGAAGGTGTGGCCTTTTTGTTCCCTCCTTCATGTGTGCTTTGGGTGCACCTGTGGCCTAATTTCGTCACCTGCTTTCAGGTGGAGGTATATCTTCTGTGGTTTTGCGGGTATTACTGGCAACTCCTGGCAGTGTTATTGCCATTTACCCAATTTGTGGTTAGCCGGTAATACGTTTAGCTGGTAGTACTGTCGCTACAAATACCATCACAGGTAATACCATTGTCAGTAATACAGTCAGCGGATTTCCCACCGACTGTAATAAACGGCAACGGTATTGCCAGCTACGATATTTGTGGTGACTTGTGATTCGGTGGTCCGGGGAAAGTGGCGGTAATTCTGGTTACCAGCACTTTTACTGTGTACTGCCTGACTCATAATGACCCCCATTGAAGCATATGATATTGCCAGATGCAAATGTTTATGGTACAAATTGCAAGCATTGGGTACCCTAGAAGGCCTAATCTGTATGCTCATTGATATATACTCATATAACTGTAGCTGTTTGTTTGGACAGCACAGGAATACTCAATGATGTTACTGAGACCAATACAGGATTGAACAAAGAGGTGTATTGGTGCATTTAGCTTACCAATTTCTATTTGGCTGACAAGCCTTCCTTGTTCAATATACCTAACCTCCCCCCACACCCGCCACTGCTGATCTGCCTGCTTGCAATAGCTGGGATATGCAGATACCCTAGTTTTGCTCGATAGCACCACATTTGGACTTCAAAAGGTGATAGATTGACTCTCTAAGAATTCTAAGGCACACAATCTACAGATCAATTTAACTAGAATTAAGGCAATGCTTTTTAATTAACCAACATCCTCTAAACCTAAAAGACTACTGGCAAGTGAACAAGTATACACTGTGGATACATATACCTACTTGGAAATCATCATAGATAATACATTGAAATGTAATGACTGCATTACTTACATTACCACCAAGACCAAACAAAAATCAAATGTGTAAAAGATGGCTGCCTGTAAACGTGGTGGGTATAGTTTAAGGCCATTAATTGAAGCTTACACACTAAAAACAATGATCACCATGTTATATGAGTCTGAGATCTGTGGTCTTAATATTGTAAAGACCTACACAAGCTTCAGTGTACATTTTTGGAAAAAGCTGCTTGGTTTGCCAAATCCCTTTCAGTAGAGTTCATATGCTCGGAGTTCTGTATAGTATTCAATAGGACCTACATTCAGCAGTGTATAATGAATTTCTTTTAAAATGTACAGCAAGCTAGGACTAATTTTCGTTGTGGTGCTGTTAAGGAAGCAATGAAATCTAAAATTACATCATATAAAAAAAATGGTTATACATGACAAAGAATACATTACACTCTTGTCTATCCTAAATGTGAATTTTGTTGACACAATACTTATGACGACAGATATTAGTAAGAAGATGGCATTTCTATGTAAGGGAATAGGGCTAGAATATATTTGCACAACATTGAATATTTCTCCCTACATTGGAAATTATGGGAGATTGTGGGAAGTAGAAATGGGCAGACAGGAGCTGCTGAATATATCAGATTAGATTTCAGCTTGAAACGATTAAGCATCTGTAAATGTATTGTCCTGGATTGAAATATTTTAGGACTACATACTTAGGTAAATACAATATGGATGATGAAAGCTCAGTATGTTAGTTGCGGCATGCCTTATGAAGGGTGAGGATGTGAACACTATCATAGCTTCTACCAGGATGTGGTAAGCTGTCAAAAAGTAAGTCAACAAGATAGATAATATTATTTATTTATTTATCACGACATCTAACTAATTAGTGTTTTCGTCTCTTTATATGATGATCAGAATGTATGATTTGAGATTGATTTTGGTTCATAAGAATGTACAAAATTGATAATTAACTATGTATTGATATGTTTAATTTTAAAATGATGTGCATGATTAATCTATGTTTTTGATTGTCTACAAAAGTTGATAATTTCAACTGTTTAATACTATAAAATTGCATATATGGAAAGACTACTTTGAGACAGGGCTAGATTCCAACAGCAGCAAAAGACAGCACAGCATACCGATAGTACAGCCTCTACAACCGTTTAGACAGGGTTAAGAGAAGAAGTGAAGGAATCTCCTACCTATAGTGGATAATTGACCCACTGTAGTAACCAAATTAATTACCCTCTCTCTACCAGTCAAGCAACAGACTCAGTCCAGTTGTAATGAAAAGAAGAGAGAGCATAGGAGACCTCAGGTGTGGGTAAAGTCAGCAGTGACCACCTCAATATCAGGAGGTGAGTGGAAAGGAGAACCCATGCAGATTGATAACCTTAGTAGAATCTTAACCTCAGCAGAAAGAGAAAGGTGGTGAGAAGCTCATTCGCACATGTATTGTGGAATGTGTGATGAATCCGATGGAGCCATCACAGTTTTCTCTCTGGTGAACCCCTCACATGTGGCCAGGGGACGGCAGCCGCTACCTGATCCTGACCCTATCAGGGGTGGCTATATGAGTAAGGATCACATGAGGGAGACAGCCTCTGGGTAAATGGGACCTGGTCCCCCTTTTCCCTTACAGGATTAACCTCCCATTTGCAACACTCTAATGGCCAATGCAGTTCCCCCCCTGCTCCCTCTTGTTATTCCCTGTGAACCAACTTTCAAACACAGACTTGCCTTGTAAAACTGCTAAAGTCATCTGCTATAACTCTACATATCAATCCTCCTGGACTGAGTTACCATCAAAACCCACTTGGAAAACTCATCTGACATTTTTATGTAAGTTACAAAAAGAGGACTACTGTTCCCAGAAACAACTCAATAATGGAAGAGGAGTGGAGGAATGCAGAGTAAGGTAAGTGCCAAGCACAGGTAGTGCTCTGGTTGCTGGGAGCACAAACCTGTGGCGACCGACGGGCTAGGAGAAGGAACGTGGAGCCAACCGGCTCAGGTGCGGAGAAGCAGAAGTTTGCATGATAAAAACTCCACACAGTGGTAATGCCAGAAGACAGCGCAGGGCTCCTGCATATTCACCGGTAGCAGAAAACAGCAGTACACCTACCAGAGTCCTGTGCGAGGCAGAGACACCGAGCTGAAGCCACAGGAAGCAGGGACGCGGAAAGCCGATGAGGAAGAAAGCATTGATTGTTACTGGCAGGATGTGAGAAGAAAATGGAACGCCACAAAGAGCCGGTGGGTCCAGGCTGGGTCAAAGGGACCACCGGGGCATTTTGGCAAACACACCATTTGCGGATGATTGACAATAACAAAACAGAGAAAGAGAGAAAAACTTTTCAAAACCCGAAAGAAAGTGAAAGTGCATCCCCTAAAAAAGGGAGTCTTTGAAGTTTGCAAGTATGTGCCGCATATGCACATAAGAAATACTGATAAGACTTTCACTTTCTCTCAGGTTTTGAAAACGGTTTCCCATAGCAGACAGATAAGGCTAAGGTGGTGAACCACCAAGAGTGGAAGTGTGAGAAAAACACTGGGAAAGGCAGTATACAATGGACAGAATGAACTAGCCAATAAGGCTAATGTGAAACATTATCAAGAGTGTAAGTGTGAACAAAGGCACACAAGTGGAGAGCCCTGGTAAGAGAGTATAGAAGGCAATTAGAGGTCTATGTTTGCATCAAGCCCTGGTAGAAGAGTATACCAGGCAACTACAAGTGCGTGAATACAAGAAGCCCTGGCAGGAAAGTATACCAGGCAATCGCATCTGTGTGAATATAAGAAACCCTGGCAGGAGAGCAGACCAGGTATCTTGACAAATGAAAGACAAAGTTGTGTATGATTTTGGTGTGGATTAAGAAGAAAGACAAGAACTGGAATTTGTAAGAAAGCGTGAAGAAGAATCCAGGGGAAGGGAGACATCCTCTGGAGTAAGTAGCAATATCCTTGAGAGACTTTTTGTTGGTTATTTATCTTTTCGCTCATTTGAACATTTCTAGAACACCGAATGCCAAAGGCATTATCCATTTCACTTTAAAATTAATTTCTTTAGATTGTGGGGGTCAGAATAGTACTTTATACACAGGACGGTTTTGTTTTGGACATTCTGACACTGACAGATCCTTAGTTTTAAGTTCAAGTAGGGAAACACCTCTAGTACAGGGACAGTGAGGCATTTTACCTTTTATTATCAATACAAGTTTTTAGCCAAAACCATGTCTAACTTGTGTCAGAGTTTCATTCCTGATGCCTCACAGATGCCAGATCATTATGTAAAGAGCTATCCCAGCTTGGCGGGAGATGCCAAGGACCGAGCATGAAAAACATCATTGTTCGAGGCTGGGAGCATGCCATCCTGTCCCCAGCAAAAGATATCTTACTTTGCAGATCTTCCTGTCACGCATGGTCTCTAACTGTAGTTGCCTTACTGGACCAAGACTATTTAGCCACACCTGGGTTCCTAAAATTGCAGAAGGCCTTGGCCTGTATCCATAAGGGCAGTAGATGTGAGACCCTTAATATCAGGAGATGGAGAATACACCCTGGATAATGATTACTCAAATTGGAAGAGATTTGTCTTATTCCATGCACTTCTCAGACATTCTAGGGACATCACGGCTAAGGAAGCATAATACATTGATTGGGGGAATCAGATTGCAAACATTTGCTTAGAATGTTGCAGGGAACATTGTAGTTCACAACCAGGCAAGGTCTTTCAGCAAAGTATGATAGGTGTTATCAAGGAAGGAAAAGATGAAGATATCCATTCAGTATCAGCAGTTATGAGATGTAAGACACAGACCAGATACTGCCATACAGAGAATATGATTGATCAATTGAATAAGTAACAGACTCAAAGATTTGTCATGGCAAGATCTATGATTTAACGCTTAAGGAGGACACCAAATTGTTGAAATATCAACAGGAAAACTTAAGGAAAGGCTTCCTCATAATTTCCACATCACAGTCCAGACCTTCTATTTCTTTTTGTTCTGAAGGCAAATGGGACCCTGAGACCATTTGTCGACTATAGTGAGATAAAACTGATTACAAATTTCTTTTCCAAGTTGGGCTCGCCGGGGGATAGGGCTGTATTTAACGCTAGTGCTATGTTTTTGAATCTCATCAACAATGTGTTTCATGAATTATTAGATACCTTAATTGTTGTCTATCTAGATGACCTATTGGCCTTGTTGGAATTCTTAGAAGTACACAGGCACCATGTCAGACAGGTCAGAAAAACAAAACAATATTATTGACAAAGTTAGAGAAATGTCAAATTGAAGGGGTTTCAGTTTGTTCCTGGGGTTTCGGGTCTAGGCTAAATGGACTGAAATGGACCTGCAAGAGGCATAAGCACTACTTAACTGGCCATTGCCCAAATCTGTGAAAGAAATACAGAGGCTGCAGCAAAGATCCTTTGCTCTGCGCTTTCACTGTTGGAGCATTTTATAGTTGGAGTGGTAATGCAGCATTTCCTCATTAATGCAGCGTGTTGGAGGAATAAACAACTTACCCCTTTACGGATCCTGAGAGGGATGCCAGCTGCAAAGAGAAGGCAGACTCCACTTTAAAAATCCCTACCGGTGTGGAGCATGTAGGCAGTGGGTGTGAAAGTGTTCTGCAGTGTTCTGCGGCCGAGATCTGGTGGATCACTGTTTGTGTGGAAATCTCTGCAATCAGCAGCGTACAACTGGGGTACGAGTGCTTTATTTGCTGCACGTTTTATTCTTTGAGAAGTGGGTCCTATATAGCACAACAATCCCCTCCTAATATCTACCAGATAAACTGCCGGGTAGAAGGGATGGCGGTGAGACCTTTACTGAACTCCCTACAACTTCCTGCTCTGTGGGGGAACAAGGGGCTGCTAAAAATATCCAGGTGACGGGCGGTACGGAACGAAGGGTCAAGGCACCCAAACACCCATGTATGGGGAATGTAACAGGTGGGAGCAGGCCCAGGGTGGCTGGTGGTGCCCTGGTGATACATCAGTGATTACATTCTTTGGACCAGCCAATGGTATGTGAATCGGGGGATATCCAGAATAAAGACATGGTTTCAGATGTATCAATACTGGCCCTTCTTGTGTCCTATGAACTTGCCTAGGGTGTCTGCCTTTCTTTGGACTTAAGACCAAACTTATAATTAATTCACAATGAGCGTGATGAAGTGATTCTCCATCGGACTCTAATGAATCACACACAGGAATCCTCCCTGCTGCTATGTACAAGAACTCATCTCTGGCACCAGCCTGCCCAATTGTTGGGGCAACTGACAGGTGACTTTGTCTGCTCCCCTATTCTATTATCTGCTGACTTGGATTGTGCCACTTGTATTCCTATGGCTGTGGGGGATGAGGAATACTCCCCCAGTTAGGAGCTAAAACATAGGAACGGGTCTTCTACTACAACCAGCCAGGAGCTGCGGGCAGGTGGGGAGCAGGTGGTAGACACCTTCTCTTTTCCTGTCTTGTCTTGCATACTGCATGTATAGGGGCTACGACAAATTGGTCTTCGAAGTACACAAATTTAGATCTGTGGTCAACGACTTGTGGGGTAAACTTTATTTTTTCGAAGGTTTAATTTCGGCCTTGGTAAAATAGCCTTCCACCAGTTGTAATATTTGCACACAGCAGGGGGCTACAAGTATTAGTAACCTACCGAACATTGCAATGGCACCAATAAAGCGCTTGGGTCAATTTAGTAGGGATGGTCCCTCAGCATATGGGGGCCAACTCAGGTGCCACCTCTAGGCGGCCTATGGCAATGGAGTTGGTGGAGCGTGCCCTACCCTCACCCCCTAGGAAGAGCAAAATAAAACAAAATATTTGGTTGCCCCCAATAGCCTGGGAGAGGGCTCTTCGATGATTGCTCATGTGGAACTGCTTGTAGTGGGCGATGTTGTCCATTCTGTACCCTCTGATGCCACTCTTGAGTGTGAATCTATGGTTGTGAAACAGTCATAAAATTATAAAAATATAAAATCAGGCCGATTGAGGAAATCCTGTGGCTTGAGAAAATGTTTGCGTACTCTGACAACAAAATTGCCTCAGCTGATAAAAGAAGCTTCAACCTTGGTTTCGATTCAACATCCCTCAGTTCAATCTAACAACGTACAAGAGCTTCATGTGGTACCAGTTCAAGGCGCATCCAAGCCTTCTCAAGTTGCTCCAAAGAAAAGAAGTTCAGCGGCCATGGGGCAGGGCTCGATCTTGCCGTTCTTATTGCAGTCAGTGTCTGTGGGGCTATCTGCCCCAACCGGGGGGCCTGATACCTCCCTACAGGAATCTTCAACACTGAATAATAGTGCAGAGCATGACAAGCTCTCCCTTGATGCATCAGATCTGCTTTCAGAGGGTTTGACCTGTGTGGAGATGCTTGCACATTCCCTGACAATATATAAACAAGTTACACCTGTAAGCAAATTATCCGAGGCGGAGTCTCCTGCGACCAAAAGGGTGACTTCTGGTCTGCCCCGCAGGTCTTCTGAGACTTATATGCAGGGGCCTAGTTTGAGTAAGAAAGACCCCTCTCAGGATGTAGATTATGGCTTATTGACCCTGGAACCATTGACTGTGTCTCATAGTCATGTTTCCCCAAATAGATCTCATGTTTTGGAATTCTTTGCCAATGTTCCCACTTTGAAAATAATTTCTTTAAGTGAAATTTTGTATGTGGATTTTCCATTCAAGGAGAAGGCGGACCTAGTTTTTCTACATATTAAGTCTAAATCTATACTTGATATACTGATGGGGGAGGCTGATGCTCTGAGACCTCTGGACTTTGATTTACATCATAGTCATATTCCTGTTAAGGTTGCTTTGGGGAGAGGGGCGAGTGGACAGATACGTGGTGTGGCAGTGAAGCAAGCAACTCTGATATTTTGATCTGCTTTGGCACAAAGATCTTTGGTGCAGGAATCTATTGGTCTGGAGTGGCATTGGTTGCCGGCATGTCTGGCAAGTGATCATACAAAAAGAGGAATGAGATTTAAGAACTAAGATCCGTATTTGAGGATTTGAGGTTCGCCTCCTGGAATTCAAGAGGTTCTCGCCATCTGTTTGATTGCTCACCCCTAAAAAAGTTACACATTTTTTACCTGCAAGAAACATGGCTTGGGAGTCCCCTGGTACTCGATGGGTTTGTAGTCCTCTCGTTGGAAACCTCAAAAGGCAAACAGGTTAGGCCTTCGTGGGGGTCTCTTTACTGCCCTAAGAAGGGACATGGGAAGTTAATCTTAAATGATAAATTCTTGTCACCCGGATATACTGACAGTGGGTCTTGTTTGGGGCTCGGTAGATGGTGGTAGCCTAAGTGAGTGGCTAATGATGAATCGTTACTGGAACCCTAGTTCGGCACACTATGAGAGTTTTGTGGAGGGTCTGGAAGGACTCTTGGAAGAGTGGTTTGGCAGGGGTAGAGGGGACTGTCTTGATCGTAGGAGATCTTAATTGTTATTGTGGGGAAGAACGGGTTTTCACTTTGCAAAGAAACAATTGGCTAACCATTAAGAGACGCAGGCAGAAGGAAGCCTGGTTTGATCTGATGGCAGCCTGGGATTTGCAGTGTCCAAATGTAATTTTTGTGAAGGGGGGTTGTATTGCGAAGACCTGATATTTCAACAGTGGCTCCTCAACTTTGGATTATGTTTTTCTCTCCCCACCTTTGTTGGTGCTCTGTGATGACTTTTGGACTGTTAGATCTACTGTGTGGGGGGGACCTCTTTGAACTGGAAGGTAAGGCGCAAACTGCATTATTCTGCAACTGATTTAGTTGTGAACAATTTGGGGAACAGAGTAAGTTGGAAATGTGGTTCAATCACAAAACTGAATGGGTTTTTAAAAACAGCTTTGACGAGCTGGCATTGTTCTTATTATTAACCAGCCACCTTGTTCTCATATTTGAACAAACTCACTACTAACTTTCTTCAATCTCTGACAGGAAGACACAGGAGGTTGCCTATGGTGGGAATACAGGCCTCTCATATTGTATAAAATGCTCTGGTACAAGAAAGAAAGAGGAAACTTAGAAAGAGTATTTGGGATTTAAAGAAAGAAGGGACAGGAGATGATTATCTAGTAAAGAAAAGAGGGTTACTTCAATCACTTAAGAAATGGACGAAGAAGCAACAGGCACAGTCATTCCAGCTAACGGGGAATGAATGTTAGCAATTATGAAGGAAAAAGACAGAGGGGTCCGCTGGTCAGTTCTAAATGATAAGGAGGACCACCAAGTAACTCTCCAGACTATTCCAATTGGAGAGAGTGACGGAAGAGGATATATGTCTAATTTGTATGACAGAGAGGAGACCACAGAGAGCTGCCCTCCTACTGAGAAGGCTGTGGTATGGGCTCTCCAGGTGGATAAGGAATCAGTTGAAGGTCCCAGTCGGAATTCCAATTGTAGTAATGAAGCAAGACAGTGACCTATGGGGTACTATACTGAGCCTTCTGCTTGAAGAGATTCTCAGGAGTAGAGTCATTCCGGAGTCATGGCGGAGGGCCATTATGATCCCAATTTACCATAAGGGTGATTGAGCATCTCTTTTGAATTATCGCCCTATCACCCTTCTTGATGCTAGTAAGATCTGTGCCTCCATTGCTCTGGGGTCCTTCAATGAGTAGATAGGTAAGACGAACTGCCTGAATCTGAATCAGTCAGGCTTTCGAAGCGGTGTAGGTACATCTGTAAATGGGTTCGCTTTCTCTATGCTGCTGCGGGATAGTAACCTTAAACAAAAAAACATGTATGTCTGTATCATAGACTTAACCGCAGCTTTTGACAATGTGGAGGAAGCTTAAGGCTGGGTTATCCCAAATTACCTGTTGGTGATTATAGTTTCTCTTCACACGGATACGAGTATTCAGGTATCATATGATATTATATTTTATTTATATCGCGCCCATACACAAGTGTTTCAAGGCGTGACGTGGCAAGGGAGGGGGTACAAGAGAGGATAAAACAACAATCTTACTAGGCCCAATGACATTGAGAACGCGCAAGTGCAAGGGAGAGGGAAGGGGACAGTGCGAGGGGCTGGGGTGGAGTGGAAAATGCACAACACCGGATCAAAAACAACAAAAAGGTAGTGTGGCCATCGGGTGGCAAGTGCATGACTTAAGCGCAGACAACGGGTGTCAAATAAGTGCAGGTGCGGGGGCTGTAGTGTTGCAGATACAGGCCCAAGTTCAGGGATTACCAGAGGCAGTGCAGATAAATTTCAGGGTGGGCAAGGGATCTGGGCGTGAATTCAGAGGATAGCCAGTTGCCAAATGCATTAACAGACAGAGATCAGCTAGGAAGAGGAAGAGAGAAGGCAGAAGCAAAGAGGAGCGCCTTGAGGTGCTTCTGGAACCGCAGATGACTCTCCTCAAGTTTCAGAGACGCAGGGAGGCTGTTCCAGGGGGCGGCCCCAGTCAAAGGAAGAGATCTTCCACCAACTCGTTGCCTGGAGAAGCGACTGACCCTGAGGGAGTTGGAGGCGGAGGAGCGAAGAGCTCAGGTAGGAAGGTATTTACAACGAGAGTGTTAGAGGTATTGAGGACCCAGGCCCCTAAAGGCCTTGTGGACAATGCAGAGGGTCTTGAACCTAATCTTTGCAGCCACTGGGAGCCAATGCAGAGATTTCAGTGATGGAGAGATATGATCCCTGGGCTTGAGGGCAAGGACAAGTCTTGCAGTCCTGTTCTGGATGAGTTGCTGAGGGCGGAGAGTAGAAGCAGGCAGATTTAGAAAGAGGGTGTTGCAGTAGTCCAGCATGGAGAGAACCAGTGCTCTGGAGACAGTGAGCTTCTGGGGGAAGGAGAGGAAAGGAAGAATACCTCTGAGGAGGTGCAGTTGGTAGTTTGACTTCTTAGAGACATCAGAGATGTGGGAGAAAAAGTGAGTGTGTAGTCGAAGATGACCCCAAGGTTCTTAGCCTCACAGGTGGGAGCAGGAAGAGGGCCAAGGGAGGCTGGCCAAAGAGTGACAGGAAAGGAGGATGCAGGTGTGATGATGAGGAGAATCTGCGTCTTACTGGTATTAAGGCAGAGATGGTTGGTGGCACACCACTCCTGGATAGCAGAGAGACAGTCCGAAATGAGAGAGGGAGAAGAGGTGGCAGAGGGGAGCCTGAAAACGAGCTGAGTGTCATCCGAATAGCACTGAAAGTTGGAGCAGAGAGCGGCAATGCGGTCGGCAAGAGGTGCCAGGTATTGCTTGAAAAGCCAGGGAGAGAGGTTAGATCCCTGGGGAACACCACAGGTAGAGAGTGAGATAAAGGAAAGGAAGGACTCAAGTTGGACCTGGAAGGGTCGGTCAGAAAGGAAAGATGTCAGCCAGGCCAGGGCCTGATCGGTGATACACAGGTTATCATGGAGATGTTTGAGCAGGATGGAATGGTTGACCCTGTCAAAGACAGAAGAGAGATCGAGTAGGATGAGGACAGAGGGGAGATTAGAGTCGAGGTTAGAGAGCAGGTCCTCACAGATGTTCAGGAGAACAGTTTCCGAGCTCCTGGCTGCTCTGAAGCCAGAATGATAGTCATGGAGACAACCAATAGATTCAGTGTGATGATTTAGCTGGGAAATGGCCAGCTTTTCCAGGAGTTTGCCAAGGAAAGAAGTGATGGAGATTGGGCGATAGTTTGCCGGGCAGGAGGGGTCGGCAGAGGGTTTTTGAGAAAAGGGTGCACAAGAGAGTGCTTCAGAGGGGAGGGGAAGGCTCCAGTGGCGAAGGAGTGGTTGCAGAAGTCAGCTAGGGCATGAGCAAGGGTGTCGATGTGGTCTTTGATGGTTTTGGAGGAACAGGGAAGGACCTGTTTTGACAAGCCTTTCATAGATTGGACTTGTCTAGAAACCTTGTCAGGTGAGAACAGAGGAAAGGCAGAGAAAGAGGGAGGAGAGTGGCAACAGGGGGCCGATTGTAGAGGAGAGAGTAGAAGGAGGAGTAGGAGGAGAGGACGAGGGGGTGGACAGGATGTCCTGAGTTTTAGAAATGAAGTGAGAAGCCATGGCTGTGCAGAGGGCCTGGAGGGGGACAGGAGAGGTAGGGACTGCAACAGGATTGGCCAGCTTCTTGCAGATTTTAAAGAGTTCCGCCGAGTTGTTAGAAGCCGCAGAGATGCAGGCTTGGATGTGTGCTCTCATCTTGGTGCGGACAGTGAGCCGATACTGCCGCTGTCACAGGCAGCAGGCAAGTTTGTCAGAGGATGCTGAAGAAATTAGCCATTTCCTCTCAGCCACCCTGCACTTGCGTTTAAGAATTACGAGGTCAGAGTCGTACCAGGAGTTGCACTTGGCTTTGGGCTTTAAGCGGACCCTCATGACACAGGCAAGAACATCAATAGTATCAGAGATAGAAGAGTAGAGCATGGAAAGGGCTGTGACAGTATGTGAGTCAGCCGGAGGTCCGCTTGAATGCGGTGGGGGGCATTGTCCGAGCCTGTACACACGCCTTAAGGAGTAAGGCAGGGCGGTGTACTGGCTCAGGCACTCTTTAACCGGTATCTTTCAGACCAGGGCGCTTGGTTGTCTGGGGTAAGCCCTTCTCCCGCGAGGATGTAGTTTTAGTCATTTCTGTATTTACTCTATGCAGATGACTTAGTCAACCTGGATCAGATTCTGGTTGGATTGTAGAGTTCCCTGGACTTATCTTTGTTCATGGATGCACATTGCCTCAGGATCAATGCAGCTAAAAAAAAGATTGTGGTGCGAGACTCTAGGAGGAACAGCCGTCGGTAATTCGTGTGTAGGATTAAGGGGATTGTCCTTGGTAGAACATATAGGTATGTTTATCTGAGCTTCACTATCTACAGTGGGGGATTCAAAACTGCGCACTTGGACCTCTTGAAAAGGAAATTCAGAGTTTTCTCTGCCCAGCTGAGGGGTATAATCTATAAGTTAGGTATATTTTCTTTAACACCAGCAATGACCTATCACAGGGGCAAGATTCTACCCGCCCTGCTGTGTGATAGAGATGTATACGACTTGTCTTCTCATCCCATTTGGAGTATATTAGAAGGCCTTATCTAGTGGAGTTGTGGATGCTGTGATTAGGCTTGAACTCGGCCTAACTTCTATGAAATCTTGAGCTTCTTTTGAAAAATCAAAGTCCCACAGGCAAGCTCACTGTTCTGAAAATTAAGTGCATTGGGCCAGTGCAGTGTAACATCTGTTTTTTCGCTCTGGGTTAATGAAGCGCAGGGCAAGCTGTTAAACTTAAATCGCCCAGTTGAATTATTGATAGCTAATCATGGGAGAGTTAAGCGTGCACTGGATGAGAATGACTCGATCTCCACAACTCTTCTTCCCACTTTTGAAGTGCGAAGGTGCCAGACAGGGTCTGAACAGGGCTAAAAGGATGTGCAGACTATACAGGGTAGATGGAACAATAGAATCCTTCTTTGATCTAATCCTACTATGTCCATTAACTAGACCTTTGAGAATAAAGCATCTTTTTCGCTTTGTTGCTCATAGGATGGTTTTTGATCCAACAGATATTTGGCTGCAGATAATGTCAGGCACTCTAGTTTTATTATGTTTAGCATTTCTATGCTGTATAGACAATATTTTCTTGAATTGTGTGTTTTCATTATTTTTAGGTGGTGCTAGATCATATCAAAAGCTTAATGTATTGCTATGTATGGTATGTTTTATTTATGTTTTGATGTGTCTTTTGTGTAAGGTTCTTATGTCAAGAGCCATGAGCACAATACAAAAAAATGTAAAAAAGAAATACAGAGGTTTTTGGGATTTGCTAACTTTGTGGGAAGTTTATGCATAACGCTTTGGCCATTGTGGCACTGATTACCCTTTGACTCAGAAGATGCTATGGCTTATGTGGGGGTCTGACCAACAGTATGTAATCACGCAGTTAAAGGAGAGATTACTTACTGGAAAGGCTCTTTCTTCAGATTCTTCAGCCACAGATTCTCACATCTTGATAGATATCCTCCAGTGGCAGTTTCTCTTGGACAATTTCAACACAGGGTATAGCGCAGCTCGACATCATCCCGCCGGCTCTCACGTGCTTCAACTCCAATGCTCCTTGGTTCCCAACATGATGTCAACAGCCCTACTTATAGCATGGTCTACACCCCCATGCCTCAGTTCTCCATTTTTTTCCCTGTGCTCAGTAGCTGAAGGACTTAGTTTTCTACACAATAAAACAAATTGCCTACTTGATTTTTTGTTTGTGGTGAGAAACTAACTCAACTTAATTTATATTCCTTTTTTTACACCTAGAGGTCAGGCAAGCATAATGTCCAATTAGTGCAAACTGTGCACAAGCCTTCTGTCACTCACCCACAAGAAGCCTAAAGAAGCTTTCAGAAGTGGTGAAGGGTGGGTGATAAATAATCTGTGGGAGAATAATCCATAGGAAGGACATTACTGGTGAGTAGTTTTTCCCTCAATGGATTGCACTCCCCACAGATTCCTCATCTTGATAGACTCCCACAGCAGCAACATAGTGTGGAGGAAGGCTGAAAGCTCTAAAACTGAAGGCTCTGCAATACTGCTCTGCCAAAGCAAGCGTCCCTACCCCTAGCAAGATCCAATCTGTAGTGCTTTGAGAAAGTGTGCAAAGAAGCCCACGAGTTGGCCTGGCAGATATCTCAAACCAGCACTGCCCTCTGCAACGCAGAAGAAGCCTCCACCGTCTCGTGGAATCGGCCCGGAGACCCGACAGGACCTCCTTTCCTGCCTCCTCACAGCTTTCTGCTACACAAAGAGCAATCTAGTGTGACATTGTTTGCTTATTCACTGCATGGCCCAGTCTCGGGGTGAAAAAGTAACAAACACCTAGTTGTCTCTGTGCCAAGAGGCTGCCTTAGCTTAGCCTAATTAAATCTCAACAGCATTTTGAGTCTAATCTAGGGAGGCCCTCCTCATCCTGGGAAGGATGTGGGGTGGCAAAAACACTGGTAATTCGATGTTCAGAGAAACATGGAAATCAGACAGATCCTTCAGCAGAAATTTGAGCCTAACCTTCAAAGTAACATTTTTCTTAAAGAACTGCAGGAACGGATGCTTGCATGACATTGCCTGTAGTTCACTTACATGTCTGGCCAATGTAGTGGACACTAAGAATGCTGTCTTCAATAACAGTAGAATAATAGATGCTAAATACAGGGGCTCAAAAGGGGTCAGCATTTGGAAGGAGAGGACCAAGTTAGGGTGCCCTGCAGGCACAGTGAAGGGATTTAGTGAGAACATGCTTACCAGACCTTTCAGAAATATGACCACCACTGGGACTGAAAAGGACGAACTTTGTTCAACAGCCCTTAAACAGACAAAAAGAGGCCACATACCCCTTGACTGTTCCAGTCAGCAGGCCCTGCTTAGCCAGGGACAACAGAAACTCTATGACTACCAATAACGGGCATGACATTGGGTCTGTACCTCTCTCTCTAGATCATGCCGCAAATCTTCTCCATCTGCACGCATAGATAGACCTGGTGGAAGGTCAGTGTGCAGCAAGCAACACCTACAAAACTTCTTCCATCAAGTTCCCGCCATCATATGTCAGTCTTTCAAGAGCCAGGCATGTAGATTGAGAGACTCCAGATTGAGATGGAGTTCCCAGAATCCTGACTACGATAAGAGGTCGATCCCCAGAGGAAGCCTGCGGGATGGGCAAATGGCCAACTCCGAAAGGTCCGGGTATCATGTGCTCCTCATCCAGTCTTGGGGTTTATGCATCAGGTGAACCTGTAAATTCACAAGGGGTGTCCTGGGAGTCTCTCTGCCAGACATTAGTCCTGGTTGCGAGAGACTTACCCAGAGTCTTTAGCTCACTATCTTTCACAGAGAAGAAATATCCCAAACATATCAGTCTTTGTCCTGCCCTGGGGCAGTCCAGCACCGAAATGCTAGGCAATTCTCTTCTGAACAAGAGTACCAACAGCATCCCCAGACACGTGTTTCGGTCTGGTTGGACCTCATCAGTAGGGAGGAGTTGTGCCTCTCTAAGAATAGTGAGCAAGGGGTCCACGTCTGGATTCCCCTAGTAACTTAGGGTGAGACCCAAAGTTACTTAAATATGCAAATTGACCTGTAACCTACTCAACTTCCGTAGAACCAACAAAATGACTGGACTGAGAGAAAATGCATAGTGAAGGTTCAAGACCCACCCACTAAAAAGGTATCACCCAGTATCCCCAGAGGGCAATATCCCTCGAGCAGAAGTGTTTGCACTTTGAGTCGCCTCTTGTCGCAAACAGGTCCACTAATGAGGTTCCACAAATGGGGATCTCTGAGATGACCTCTGACCAAATTATGCAATCGTAAGAGACAGAATTCCGCCAGCTCAGGGAATCCGCCAGTCACTTCACCATCCCCACTAGATGAGCTGCAGAGATGAAATCCTGCTCTCCAATAACCAGAACCAGAGCTGCATGGTATCCTTCCATAGGGGGAACGACTGCACCCCCCCCTTGTTTTCTTAAGTAATGCATATTGTCACTGTGTTGTCTGTCAAAACTAGGACATTCTTCCCAAGAAGGGTCGGGTCAAAAGCTGTTAGCGCTAGCCTGACAGCCCACTGTCCAGCAGATTGATGGCCCATTGGAACTCTACCTGGATCCATGCAATGAGCACCACAGCCTTTTAGTGATGCATCCGTGACCACCTAAAACTCTGGCCAAGGGGTCCAGGATGGCTCCCCTGCCATCATGTTCTCTGATCGGCCCACCATTAGAGGTCGTCGGCCAATGTTCTCGAGATGTTGAGAACATCTGACATGTTGCTTGAATACTGTGGCCATGACCTTGAAGTAGCCACTGAAGGGAGTGCATCTTTATCCTGGCCTCTGGCACTAGAAAATGCAAGAAGTCATCAGGTCCAGGAAGAGGAGAGAAGCTGAAGCTGATAGCTCGCTCGAGTTCTGGAACAATGTGACCATATGACCAATCCAGGTGACTCTCTACTTGGGGGCAAAGGCCTTCACCACCCAAGCGTCCAGGATAACTTGAAGTTTCTGTGCTGGTGTTGTGTGTGACTTCTGAGGAATTAGCGCAAGCCCTGAAGCAGCGAACAAGTGTCCTTGAGATACCGCTATACTTGGTCTGTGGGGGAACCAACCTCGAATGAGCCTATCAACAAAAAATATGGAAAGAGGAAGATTCTGCTTCTCCTGAGTTGGGTCGCCACTACTGCCATCAGCTTGGTGAACAATCTGGGTGTGGAGTTCAAGCCAAAGGGAAGCACTTTAAACTTGTAATGAGCGCTACCGATAACAAACATCAGGAAGCTCATTGCTTTTGGTGAGTCAGCACCTGAAATCAAGCAGTTCCAATGACACCAACCAGTCCTGGGTTTGTAGAGCATAGAGAATTTCCCACAGGGTCACCATCCTGAATTGGTCCCTCCTCAGGAACCTTTTGAAGACCTTCAGGTCCAGAATGGGACGGAGGTCCCCCTTTCATGGGCACAATGAAGTAGCTGGAGAACTAGCCCATTCCTCATTCCCGGGCTAGCACCTACTGCACCGCTCCCTTTTTCAGTGAATACCTCAACTCTTTCCTGACCTAAGGAGCTGGTTCTTGAGATTGCAAAGCTGGTGATTTGTCTGGGGAGTCTGCCTAGGAAAGGTAGACAGTAACCCTGATCAACCAGCTGGAGTACCCAAGCATCTAAGGTGTTCTCCTGCTACCTGCTGAGATACTCAGAGACCCTTGCTCCAACTGGAGTAGCATAGGGGAGAACTCAAAGCGGCTTTGAGGCAGGTGGTGCCACTGGC
Source organism: Ambystoma mexicanum (assembly GCF_040938575.1). Classification (NCBI taxonomy): domain Eukaryota; kingdom Metazoa; phylum Chordata; class Amphibia; order Caudata; family Ambystomatidae; genus Ambystoma; species Ambystoma mexicanum. The sequence continues at coordinate 1,288,302,466 of NC_090924.1, forward strand.
TCTGAAGTCCAGTTTCATTTCTCATCCCTCCTCTTCTCCTGCCGGAGCGGGAATATCTTTTTTGGCCTTGCTTTGACTGGTGCAACCAGGCTCTTCTTATAAAAGGGGTGGGGTGGCAAAACACCCTGCCTCTCGACCCAAAAGAGAAAGATGAAGATGGGGTAGGCTGCTGGACTACTAGCCCCAATGACTTAGCCATACTTTTTGATTCTTTTACTTTTTTCAGGGATTCCACAGCCTTGGGCGCGAAAAGATGTTCCACATCCAACTCCTGTCTATCAACCTCGACTGGACCTCTATCGAGAAACCGAATCCTTGAAGGTTCGTGGCCCTGTGAAGGATCGTCAGTGCTGTCGATATTGATAAGATATAGTACAGATGAGATAAGATTATGTGTAGATCTGAGAAGTTTGCAGTAAAAAATCAATGTAGGTACACATGCCCTACCAGATATCAACGAAATGATAATGGAACTTGGCAAAGCAACATTGTTCTCGAGACTTGATCTTTGCTCTGCACTCCATCAAATATAACTTACTCATGATTTCAAGGAAGAAAACAGCCTTCCCAACTCCATTCAGGCTTTATCAATATGTCTGAATGCCATTTGGGCTAGCAAGCACAACTGCTGTATTTCAATGCCTCATGTCCCAAATCTTCAAAGGGATGAAAAATATAATGTTCTTTCAAGACACAATTTTGGTGTACACTGGGCCTCATTACAAGCCTGATGGTCTGGAAATAAGGGTGCCGGTAGCAACGTACCGGCACACTTTCAGGACCGACAGACTACGATAATGCCTTAAGGGACCAGAGCTTCATCGTCCCCATTCCCGTGGAGTTCTATTGGACTCCACGGGTATGGGGACTTACACTTTCCGCCACCTAACATCCCGGCCCGACGCCACCTGGAATACCCAGTGGCACTGGGATATCAGGTGGTGGAACAGTGTTACGTGGTCGGCAGCAACCCACCGGTAGCACCGGCGGGTTTCTGACGACCTCGTAATAAGACCCACTGATACAATGGACGAACATAAAACAGTCCCACACGAGGTACTAACTGTGTTAAAAACAAAGGCTTACTCTAAGAAGAACAACATGCAAATTCATGGAATAGGATGTCGAAACAGTGAGGATATTTGGTAACAGGAAAAGGTGTCCAACCTAAATTAGACTTAGTAGCGGCAGTGAGGGACGCAGAAGCCCCCACAACAAAGTAGAAGTAACATCATTCCTAGGTCTTTGTGAATTCAATTTGAAGTTTGTACGGAATGTGTCAGAAAAAACATTACCCTTGAGAGAATTAGTGAAGAAAGGGAAGTTGTTTAGTTGTAATATCAGGGAACAGAAGCTTTTGAAGACATTAAAAGCTTCATTGCTCCATGCTTGAAACAATTTGACACACATGAAGTATCTTGAATCACTGTTGATGCAAGCAACAAAGGACTGGGGTAGGTTTTATCACAGCTCCCTGGTTACTCAGAACAGACTGTACTTTTTGCATTCTGCACAGAGGCAAACTATTCTGTTATTGAATGTGGAGCGCTACTTTGTTTGCGGGCTGTAAGACATTTCAGGCAGTTTTAATGGGGAGCAAGTTTCATAATGCGCACAGACCACAAACCTCTGGTTCAGGTACTGGCTGCAGTGGGAGGCAACAGAGTTTTTGCCCAGACTAGCCAAGATATCAGTTAAACTTCAAGATCTCACATACTAAGATGAGTATAAACCAGGGAAGCACAATGCAATGGCAGATTGCTTGTCAAGATTACCCAATTGATATCAGGCACACAGAGGTAATCAAGGAATAAGGTTAACAAAGCGAATTGTGATGGATGATTCCTGGGGGTTGGCAGATGATTCTCAAATTGAAGTGGTAGTACAGGAATGTTGTTTGTGCCAAGAGAATGACAAAGACTGCAAGACATGGCCGGCTCCCCTGGTGCCATTTACAGTTCCAGAGGGTCCCTGGCGAAATGGTCAGAGGTACAATTCGTAGAACAGATAGACACATATAGTGCAATACGATTTTTGAAAAAGGTATTCCATAGAGAAGACGTTCCAGAAACATTGGTGACAGACAATGTAATTCAGTTGATCACAAGAGAAATGAAAGCTTACCTTGAGAAAAACAAAGTGAACCATTACAAGCTAGCACCATACCACCCACAAGCTAATGGACTTGTAGAGAAATTCAATTTAGTAAAGGAATATGTACAGACTGCCCTACTGAGCAACATAAATGTAGTTGAAGAAGTACAAGGCATGTTAGAGATGTACAGAAACATGCCACATACACCCATAGGAATAGCCCCATTCGAACACATGAGGGGGAAGGAAAGCATCTACATTCATTAGACCATTGTGGCTCATTAGAGATGGGACGTTAAAAAGAGCTTCTAAAATGACATATCAAAGAGTGAATGAAAACATGGTATGACAATGTAAAGGTAGGCAAGGAATATGATTCTGTTCAATAGGGTAAGAAGTAAGGATCCAGTTACCAGGACATGTAGAGAAAGGAATTAATCGTTACAGACCTCCCACACGCATACAGCAGGATCTAATAAATGCAGTCCGCACGGCGGAGGAGGGAGTCTGGAATGTAGACAAATAAGCCACAGTTATGCAATATGGATTACAAGATTCAGTAACATCCACTCAAATGACAACGAGTGGGCGAAGAGAAGTGCCAATTACCTCTGACCCTGTACAACAGACCACAGGACTGTTCCAGAGAGAGGAAGGAAATCAGTGTGGACTAAGTCATGATCAATGTTGTGTACGTACAAGACAAAGAGAGAATTATGCTGAAGGCTTATCTGACATGTGACAAATAATGAGAAAACAAGTCCCGGGTGAATACACAATACACCATAGCTAGGAGGGCCAAGACCAGAGAAAGAACTACAAAGATTCCCTGTAAGATTTTTTTTAAAAAGCTATTGCGTAATATGTTCACCACGGACATATTAGTTAAAAACTCATAGTATAAGTTAAGGCATGTTATAGGTCCTAAAATAGGTTAAGCACACATAAGGTGAACAAGTTAGTAAGAGGAACTATATTTTGATTTCTAGGATTAAGGAAGTTGTAGTTAATGTGTTTATATTATTATTTTTGTCTTTAATTGTAATGGCTTTGGTTATGCATGAACACTGAATTGGTTCATTGATTGAGAAGTTGATAGTGGCTGACATCATCAGGGTCCAAGGAAGGTTTCTTCATTAGCAGGAGGATGTGTACTGCTTTTAGTGCATCAGTGAAGTTGCCATGGATGAGTAAGATGTTTACTGTATTGAGGAGGGGAGTGACACATCTGTGCAGATTGCAGAAAGGATTTCACATCAGTGGATGAGATGATGTCATCTTGCAATGTGCTGACCATGAGGGTGGCAAGTATTTTAGCAAGGTCTGTAACTGAGTCCATCCATTGTAGTGTTTGATAGTATGGGAGGAACATTGGCTGCTTGTGTGGTGCTTACAATACAGTCCATATTTTATGTTTTTTAATGCAGAAATGATTGGATTTGTGGGTTGAGTATGGTATTTTTGGTTCTCTAAGTGCGTTGGTGCAATGCTTGACAGCTTTAAAGATGGTGTTTGAAGGATAAGATTTGGGAGGACAGATTTGAAGGCGGCTGTCTAGATGGGCTTGAAGGAGGAGCAGTCTATGAAGAGCTCCAGGGAGAGGCGAGTTGTGAATTCCAAGAGAATAATAGGCCAGGAGGATTTATGGATAACTGCAAGAGCTTTGACTGTCTTGAATGTTTTGTTTGTGTGGTTGATCTATCGTATGCTGTAACAAGTCAAGATAAGTATTTGCATCATGTATGAGGCATGTTCCTGTAAGGAGACTGTATTTTGTTCGTACCTGGCACTCCAGTCCCTTACATATTGTTGTTTGTGTGTTTCTGACTGTACTTTGCATTAGTATGAGAACAACGTTTTGGCATCAGAGGTCAGGTAAGCTGAGCAGATTTATTTGAAAAATAGAAAATGTATGGAAGCAACTGCATTTGCATGCATTTACAAATATGATGTTAAACACTTCTATTTCTCATGCACATTGTTTATATTAAGACACATGAATTCCCAATTTGTTCTTTCCATTTAGCAAGGTCAAAATTGATGTATCTTATACCTCACAAAGTAAAGCATCATACACCATCCAGAGTTTCCCACCATTGACCAATGAGTCCACAGAGTATCCTGTGTTAGTGGACATGCTCTTTATAAAATCCTGAAAAACAAAAAGCAATTGAACATAGAAATGATCATTACCTCAAAGTCTTCAACTATTACTGGTGCAAAGAGCAAAACAATGCTAATATATTTAGGCAGTCAGTCAGTCTAGGTTTAATTGAACAGCTTCCTAAATCTGTTAGTAAACACTTTAACAATTGCACAATGTATTATGTTCGGCACACAGTAATATGATTAAAATCATACTAAATGATAAAACATTCTAATATAGAGTTTGAGTAAAGCAGCAACTATTACATTAAATACTTTTTTATACCAAATTAAAACACAACCTAATCTGAACGACTCCTACTAAAAACCAAATGATTTGCATAGTTGCTGCTTCCTTAACCAACAGAAAAGTGGCATGACACTGCATAACATTTTAAAGCCTAATTACTGGAATAATATACCGAGATCTAGGTTTAGAATGAAATTAGCAGAAAAATAAAACATGCATCCTAGTTTTTATTCAACAATGAAGATTACCCAGGCTTACAGCACAGGGAGTCTTGATTCCATTAAAGACACAGGCCCTCATTAGGACCCTGGCGGTAAGGGGTTTACGCCAGCGTTAGCTGCGCCGACCCCTTACCGCCAACTACGAGTTCCCAAAGCGCCATGGTCACTATTACGCCCGCTTTTTGCGGGCGTAAAAATCCATGGCGCTATGGGACCTTGGTGTTAATTACGCCACCGTAATGTACGGTGGCGTAATTAACGCCTTCCCCACTCCCATTGAGCCCTATGGGGCCGAAATGGGAATGGGGAAGGGTAAATGGGTCAATGGGGACTTACCGCCCCGCCAACCTCGGAATGGGGCGGTAAGTCCGCCATCCGCCATGGCGTAAACGGACTTTACGCCATGGCGGAAAAGTCCGTCGATGGCGGAAAAAATCCGCCAGGGTCGTAATGAGGGCCACAGAGCCGAGCATTATGCTTGTCTCTTATAATGCTTACTTTGCTGAAGAGTAAGCCTTAAAAGGGATACGCTTACTGCTTTCCTATGCTCTTAACATAGAATCCATCACATTTGCAAGTAAAGTTCTGACTATTGTATACAACAGCACATGAGGTAGCAATAGGTTAAAACAAAATCTTGCTATAGGTTTCCTGGCATGCTGTTTAGAGACAGAATCTAAGTAATTCCTATTGCTATGAGTGAAAGGTCTGACTAACAACTTTCTAAGTAATAATAGCCTGCCCGACCTGCATATCATAATGTGGGGAGGCCGCATGTTTAACCAACATCTTATCATTTGTAGACAATGAGAGCCTTAGGAAATACATTCCAGTCCCTATATCCTTAGATGATTCATTGTATGTGGTAGCCAAGGAAAACTAATGCCATTGGCGGTATTTAAGACTGGGGTGAATATTTCAAGTTACAAGCTATTAAAGTAATTTGCAATCTCGATGTACATAGCACGGTTCTATTTTAGAACGCCAAATGTTTTGATCGTGGATAACAATAACACATTTATTTGACCGATTTCTTTACTGCAAAATGAGGGAGGGGAGGGCCCCGGAATCCCGCCTCACATGCCTCCATACCCCCTTTTTATATACCTAACCCCAACCCCTTCATCTACCCATTTGCGTAACAAAATGTGGAAAGCATTAAAATTGATCAAAATAATTGAAGAGTACCCACAGCACACCATTTCTTACACACCAAGAGTCACTTGTCACTAGCTAATAGCTAGCAGTGAGTGCAAATGTAGTATCTTGATCGAAGATAACTATCATAATAATGCAAGACAACAATAGAATAGGGTAGATCCATATACAGACCCAGAGCACAATTGAAGCAATCTGCAGATCAACTGTGAACAGGGACGGATTTAATTCTAAATATATCAACTCGTTAGTGGTTGAAGCCATGACCCCAAGGACACTTTTCAAGAAACTCCTTTCCGCTCTAGAAAAATAGAGCAGTGGAGATATGGACCACAAACCTGCAGCATATTCCTCGATTAGCTTAAGTTTTACACAATGCCACATAGCCAGTACAGCCCTTAAATGAAAGTAGTCACTTCCTGTCCGTTCATTTACCGTAAAGTGCAATAGATGTCACCAATCACACAGACCCCAAAATATATATCAATGGGATTACACAAGAGTGAATAAAGTTTCCTCTCGCTGCCTTACCTGATGGAAATTGACTATTCACAACGCATACTAAACCATTATCCTCCAATAGTTTAATAAAGAATTTTCCTTGCAAGTTTAACAATATGGGCTGTGTATGCATAGGGGATATCGACACTCACACAAAGTTCATCCAGATCCGGTTTAGTAGATCAATCTGTGCATTGAAATCAGCAGCCACAATAACAGAACTGGTTGTGGAAGATATAGGCATTCTTCTAGAACTGATTTAATAAGACCCTCCAACTCACACAAGCAGTCAGAGTGGTGTACTTCAGGAGATATATTATCTGTGCAAGCCGATAATAAGGAGCAGAACAAATATAGTTTTTGAGAAACAAAACATATGAATCCACCCTCTGCATGCCCTCTCAGCAAGAAAACAAGGATTGGTAAGGACCCAAGTCTCTTTGAGAAAAATAGTGTCATAGTTGGAGACAAAATCACACCAATAAGGTCACACAGTTTAATTGCTATTCTAGCGCTAATCTGAGATGGTATAGCCCCTTACACATCATATAAGCTTTTTTGGTTTCTGAATCTTATGTGGTTTTCTAATATCAGGTTACCTATACATTGCAGAGTTGAGCTACTGTAAGTTATGAGCATCCTCAATCACTCTTCTAAATAAAATCAGCACTTCACATGAAATTTAAAAAAAAACATCCCCTACAGCTTGTCAAAGATAATGGGAATGGTTAAGGATGTCAATTCAATGTAATCAAGTCAGCTTCCTAAAATGTCCTAAAAAATGTCCCAGCTGACTGTTGACTAGTATGGGAGTTAGACACAATAGAATTACTGCTGGAAGGCTGATATGGATGAGAGTATTAATGGCTTGGTCTCTGCTTTGGGCTTGATTGAATGGATGAACCCACTGGTGGTAAAGTTAAGAATTCTACCGCTGGCAAATCCTCCACCTTGTGGGGATCGTGGAAGATCAACCAGTAGTAAATAATTGACCTTCACTAAATCTTTCCACCTTGGATACATCTGGGAGCATGACTGAAGCACAGGTTCTTAAATATCAAATTCAATGTAGACTTGTATTTAGGAAGGAAGCAGGTCCTCCATAAGTATCTTTAGAGAGTCAAGGTACCCCACACATATAATTCATATTGGGTGCCACTGTTCTATATGAAGAATAACCTCTGCCGATTTTAAATTATTCCTCATTGCTGCCTTATAAGACCCTCCTTTCTTCAATTCTGGGTTTCAGGGGATGGGTGTTGGATACAGCACTGGATTAATCTTAGCATCTTGCGGCTGGTTTACAGCTATTGTTCATTATTAAGTCTAAATCCCACATTATCATCTCAGATGATTGCCAATTATCCAATTTTCCAATACAATCGGCAGGACGTAATAATCATAGACCCCATGGTGGTCTGTCTAGAGGTGGTAATTACAAAATTTGTTGGCCAATTAGTACACGTTTTGACATCCCCTGATCTAGCGAGAGACCAAATATATTGCTATTCGCCTTAGTCTCATTTTTCACCAACTTTTGAATATCTTCTATATATTCCTTTAGGCATGAAAATAAGACCAATAAGTTGGCTAGTCAATTAGTTAAGTTAAACATTTTAATTGCTTAAGCTGAACATGTAATACATTGTCCATTAATTAAATGGGCCTCAATATTATCATTCATATCAATGGATGCCCCATGCTACTAGTTTTCAAAGCTTAAAGTGAACCATGGGGGTGACCGTGTAAACTACCTGATTAATTTGAACTGATCAGTTTTAGTTTTGGCTATTAGGTGGAATTCAACCACCACCAATAAGTCAAAAATATTGCATTGGAGTATAGGAAGGAGGGAGATGGAATGTTAGGACAAACAGTCAACTTGAGTTATTCACCCAATCACTGACTTCCTATGGCCAAGTGTCTCCAAATGATTGTTCCTAACCATAACTTGGCAAACCCTGCAAACCACAACTTCCTTATCTCCACGTGAGTTAGCCTTATCAAGCAGTAACATCAAATGATGTACCCAGCACGCCTTCCAGTCTTCTATCAAGCAGTCTTCTGAGAGTTAATAGTTTAATAGCTTTAAATGTGCTATTGGTGCAATAAAAATATCTTAACTAAGTGTGCCTTTGATTAATAAGCAGTATGTGTGTGCCTGCACTGAAGACTTGTTCAAAACAAGCATTGGCAATGGCAACCATTTTCACTTGCGTATAAGTATTACAGTTGCATTTGTCAGGCACTGCTATTATATGCTCAAGAGCTCACATCTTTTTGCAGCTGTTACCATCCTATGGCCAGGTAGTACCATAATGGCAGTGCCTGGAAAATGCATATTCCATGCCCACACAAAAAGCAAAAACTGCTGAGTTTTGCTATTGCTTATTGGAACTTGCAATGATGAATAATCAACTTCAGCTTCCAAAATTGTATTGCCGCTAAAGGCCTCATCTTTATTAGAAATAATCATATGAGTACATCTAATTGGTTGTACAATGTCCTCTGCTGAATCAGACAATGCCTAGCAATCAGCAATTTTGGCAGAAATGGCAGGCACATAAACTAACTGATTTATCAGCGTCCGGTCCACTTGATGAATTTCAATAGGCATAACAATCATACAGTCCCTTTCTTGGTAAGGTTTTCTTAAAACGTCATAATGATTAAGGGGGTTGCAATTTTCATCTTTAGAAACATGATTATGGATTACAAATCACAGTAGAATTTAGGAGCTGGTTGGAGAGGATACAATTGTAATAGCGTTTTCCTCCCTATTTATAGGCTTATCGTTAAAATCATACAATAGAGACTTTATTTTGTGTATTAAATGTTGACCTTCAACTGTGGGAGTACATAGTGTTGCAAACGTCTTTACAGAATTACCCAGAGTAGGGAAATTATTTGCATTCCATTTCATTCTTCACTAACTGTTACCAATCACTTATATTATTTGCAAAAATGATATTTAAAACATGAAAAAGCCACATTTAAAAATAGGTAATTGTTCCAACCATAACTACTCAATTAAAATGAGCAGTAAAACAGTACATCAAGAGTCAATATAGAGAACCATCGCTTGGTTTCTATCCAAAATCAAATAAAAAATAAAGTAAATTAGTCATGAATAAGGATCCAAAGTGTGCTGCGGAGATACCAAGTCTTTATGCAGTCAATACGAGTTTGCTCCAGGTAACTCAGTTACTTTCAGGTTCTCAATAAAGGCAGCATCCTACACGCTGAAACTAAGACTCAGGTCATCTATAACATTATGAATCCATTGCAACAGAAGGATCTGTTGCAAGACTCACTTGCAGGTGTCAGATAAACTAGCGGTGTAAGCCCTCGAGTAGTACACAACATAGTCACCCAAGCCTTCCATGTAAGCCCTCGAGTAGTACACAACATAGTCACCTGAGCCTTCCATGTAAGCCCTCGAGTAGTACACAACATAGTCACCTGAGCCTTCCATGTGAGCCCTCGAGTAGTACACAACATAGTCACCTGAGCCTTCCATGTGAGCCCTCGAGTAGTAAACAACATAGTCCTGCGAGCATTCCATGTAAGCCCTCAAGTAGTACACAACATAGTCCCCAAGCCTTCCATGTTACTGGTCCTCTCACTCGCTCAACCTGCTCAGACTGCAGAAGGTCCTTTACTGTGCCGGCTTTGCCAAAGATGCTTTTCTCTTGGAATCGTCAAGCTATGGCCTAGAGCCGGAAAATACATGTAAGGTTCCCAATCTGCTTCCAGACGGCTCAAACTGCAGCATAGATGTATATGACCTGCACAAACTGAACGTGTGCAAGTCTATAACATCAAAAGCTATTTCTCTGTAGACAGAAGACAATTCCTGATTAAACAAACTGCCCATTTTCATTACCCATTGTTGAAAAAGGCTTTGCCTACACCATAACCCATCACCAACATCAGCCCCCCACAATGAATTGTAGAGAGTAACGGATATAGAGAGTAACTTATAGACAGAACAAACAAGATACAACCTAGCCCAGGGGTCTAAAACCTTTAGCTCTCTAGATGTTTTGCACTATAACTCCCATTAGCCCTAGCAGGTCCAGTCAACGGTGAGGGATCATGAGATTTGTAGTCCAAAATAACTGGGGAGCTGACCTATTGAGGCCACATACAATTGTTGTCTAGTTCCAATGTTTATGTATATATCCACTTTCCACCCCAGAATGAAACACGGAATTGGTACTAGCATGTTTTCTTTTACCAGTATGAAGTACTCAGATGTGTCGCTAGTGGTGGGCTGGAGGGTGCTATAGCCCTGGGTCTTTTGGTTGTAGCCCCAGATAGAAGCTCAGGGGCTACAACCAAAAGTCTAGCTAGCTAGCCCCGAGTCCCGACAGTCACAACATTAGCGTAGCCCCAGATCTTTTCCAGACTTAGCAACACCCCTGAGGGTACTGAATTGGTGCAGTTATGGATCAGAGAAAGCATGCTCTGATAGCCAAAATGGGATGCCACAACCCAAATTTGTCTCAAGCTTTTTAACAATCTTCAACATAATGTCCTACACAGTGGCACAGTTGAGTGTACAACGTCAGAGGATATGATATGATATGATATGGTATTTGTAACGCGCCTATACACAGGTGTTTCAAGGCGCGACGAGGCAGGGAGGGGAGGAACAAGGGGAGACAAAACAAATGATCCTACTAGGCCAGGTGTCATTCAGATCGCGCAAGTGCAGGGGTGGGGGAGGGGGGAAAAGTGCAAGGGGAAGGGGAGGGGGGGAAGTGCAGTAAAGGTAAGTGGCGTAAGTAATAAATAAAAAAGGGCCAGCTAGTGGCAAGTGCAAGGTAAGTGCAGAGCAAGTGCTGGGGAAGGGGGGGGGGGCTGTAGGGATACAGAGACAGTCCCGTAGTGCAGAGGGGTTCCAGGGGATCAGTGACTGGGACCAGGACCGAAGGCAGTTTAGAGTGGTCAAGTTGCAGGATCAGTGCAGTTTAGTGAAGAATTTAATTAGCTGTTCAGCAGGGGAGAGGGAGAGAGAAAGCAGAAGCAAAGAGGAAGGTTTTGAGGTGCTTCCGGAACCGGAGGTGGTTCTCCTCAAGGATCTGAGGACAATGTCCCTACGCAGATCACATTTTTCCATGAATAACAGAAAGGAGGCTTGCATGGGAACTCTATCACCCAGCACTCCTGTCCCGCACTGAGGAGACCAATAAGGATATCTTCTTTTCATACATCCTCTTCAATACCTTCTTTACGATCCCACGCCACACCTATCAGCAGCTTCAACCTCCAATGATAATATTCAGGTATACCTTACCCAAGGGGAAAATCTTATCCAGGTAGATTCACCCATTCTGCCATTTGGCTTTGGGTCGCAAATCTTAATCCACTTTCTAAAAGATTCTTCAAATTCCCAGAAAAAGTACTGAGTTTCATTCAACTCTACTACTGCAAAACTCTGTACCTGGTTGTTCGCAAATGATCAACAAGCTTCAATTGGACCTCTTCTCTTCTGGTAGACTGTTTTGCATGCTTTGGCTCATTCACAATATCAGCACTGTGCTCAGAAGACTGCACCGGCCCTTCAAAGAACACACTTCAAGAGCGTTCCCCTCACGGGAAGGCAGTCCACAAAGTCAGTTCAGTATTCCTGCAGAGCCACCTCCACAAACAGATCTCTCTCTTTTTTTATCATTGGAATTGTATTATGGAATGATATGGCATTTATAACGCACCTGTACACAACTGTTTATAGGCGTGACAAGAAAAGGAGGGGGAAACAGATGGAGGACAAAACAACGATCTTACTACGCCTTGTGTCATTCAGATTGCGCGATTTCAGGTATGAGGAAGGTGGGAGGAGGGAAGTGCAGGTAACTCAATAAGTGCAGCCAACAACGTGCAGAGAGAAGGGACTGTAGGGTTGCAGATACAGACCATAATTGCTGGGGGAGCCCAGCGGCAGTGTGAGGGTAACTGGACCCAAGTTCAGAGGGTAGCCTGGTGACCAGTACGTGGAGCAGTCGGGACATCAGCAGGGGAGAGGAAGAGAGAAAGCGGAAGCAAAAAGGAAGTTTTTGAGTTGCTTCCGGAACCAAAGGTGGTTCTGTTCAAGGTTAAGAGCGTCAGGGAGGCTGTTCCAGGGGGAGGCCCCTGCCGAAGAGAGAGATCTGCCTCAACTCTCTGCCTGGAAAATCGTCTGACCCTCAGACAGACCGTTGGAAGTGGATAAGCAGAGAGCTCGAGAAGGGAGATGTGGAGGAATAGAGAGTTGGGGATTGTGCAGTCCCAGGCTGGAAAGACCTGTGGACAATGCAAAAGATCTTGAACTTGATCCTTACCACCACAGGGAGTCAGTGAAGAGATTTCAGAGCTGGAGAGATACGATCTCTGGACTCGAGGCCAAGTACAAGTCTTGCAGTCAGGTTCTGGATAAGTTGTAGAGGGCAGAGAGTAGAGGCAGGCAGATTTAGAAAGAGGCTATTGCGGTAGTCCAGCCTAGAGCGGACCAGAGGTCTGGAGACAGTGAGCTTCTGGTGCAAAGTGAGGAAAGGAAGAATACCTATGAGGAGGTGCAGCTGATAGTTTGACTTCTTAGAGATATCAGAGATGTGAGGGGAGAAGGAGAGGGTGGAGTCAAAGATGACACCAAGGTTCCTAGCCGCACAGGTACGAGCAGGAAGAGGGCCCAGAGTGGGAGACCAGAGAGAGAGAGGAAAGGAGGGAGCTGGTGTTCTGATGAGGAGGATCTCAATCTAAGTGGCATTTAGGCAGAGATCATTAGCGTCACTCCAATCCTGAATTGCGGCCAGACAGTCTGGTATGAGAGAAGCGGAAGAGGGGGCTGAGGGGAGCCTGAAAGAGAGCTGGGTGTCATCCGCATAACACTGAAAGTTGGAGCAGAATGTAGCAATGCAGTGGGCAAGAGGTGCCAGGTAGTGGTTGAAAAGCCAGGGCGAAAAGTTAGACCCCTGGGGAACACCACAAGTAGAGATAGAGATAGAAGAGAGGAAAGACCCCAGTTGGACCTGAGAGGATCGGTCAGTGAGAAAGGAGGTCAGCCAGGCTAGGGCCTGATCAGTGATACCCAGGTTATCATGGAGGTGATTGAGCAGGATGGAATGGTTGGCCATATCAAAAGCAGAAGAAAGATTGAGGAGAATGAGGACAGAACGAAGGTTAGAGTCAAGGTTAGAGAGCAGGTCATTACAAGTTTTCAGGAGAGCAGTTTCCGTGCTTCTGGCAGCTCTGAAGCTAGACTGGTAGTCGTGGAGACAACCAACAGATTCAGTGTGTATTTAATGCATAAACACATAACACCATGGATATGCATTGTTACATACGCTTCCTGCACACACTAATACATTGTAGCATCCTTCCCCGTGTCGGAAGAATTGTTCTGTTTTCACTGGTAGGCATACACCCGGTGCTAAACCATAAAAGCAGTTTTCAAGAATTAAAATGGAAAATTCAACCAATAAAGTATAATCAAACACTAGCATAACTCAAAATACAGTGCAACAAAAATCAGTGGGGTTGAACCTGCACTGTATGTTTATTCATCAGCATTATATCAGCGAAAATGACGCCATTGTTATGGTTTATGATGGATACTGGGGTTATCATGCAAGCTCACAAGCTCAATTAAGGGTCTCCAGTCTGTTAGAAATTGTGCCATCCTCTACGACAGCCCTGTGTCAATTTTACTCATAGAGCCACAAACCATAATCCAACCCACCATTCCATCAAAGTTGGCCTATCTGAGGATTTTCAGTGTTTTGCTACCACTAAACGGGCTGCAACCAAAAAGTGCATTATCAAGCTAGAGGTTTTGGCCCCTAACTTGTATAGCCTCTGTTGGTCCTCATCACCTAGCAGGACAACCTGCGGGTCTAATGCCAAATCTATTCCGCATATTTCCTTTATCTGTGCCAAGACCTCTTTCCAAAACACCTGGATGAGGGGACATGCCCACCACATGTGGAAAAAGGAGCCAGAAGCAGACGCGCACCTCCAACACATTGGGCAGAGCAGAGGTTTAATCATGTACAGGCACTCTGGCGTGAGATACCAGTGGCACATTAATTTAAAGCTATTGTCCTGAAGTTGAACTGATTTGGAAGATTTACCCGCTCTGGTCCATATGTTGTACCATGCTAGTTCGGTCGTCTATAGGCTTACCTCTGTCCTCATCCCATTTTGTCATATACCCGTGAGGAGATTTTAACCTGCTAGAGTTCAATAATTTACATAGGGAAAAAACCTTGCTAGCCGGGCAGTCTCCTATGAAGAGGTCCTCAAACTGGGATGTCTCTTGCGTCGTCTGGGCTGCAACTTTCGGTTGAGCAAACCAATGCCTAAGTTGTATGTACCCATATCTATCGGTTTCATCCACCATTTAGATCTGTTGGCATTGCTTGATTGTAACGGGACATTGATCTGTAAACATCTAGCCTAGTATAGATAGGCCTCCCTCAATCCATCGAGTGAATCATCCATTGTGGTATCCCGGTGGGAATTCCCTGTTCTCCCGTATACCCATCATGTGGGAGGGAAATGTGGTTATGGCGTACCTATGGGTGGCACAGTCCCAATAATAAAACATGGCTCTAGTTGTTGGGAGCCCTCGTTTCTCCTGTTTTGTTGCTGCTGGGCAGCACCAGCACCATTAATGGAGTTGGGCTCCCCCAAGGTACCGTGTTCTATGTCTACCCAGTGTTTGGGGTATTGCATGACGGCCTGACTGTCTAGTAACAATGCCAACTGGGCTGCGTATAAATAGCTTTCGATATCTGGTACCGCTAACCCACATTTGTCCTTTGCTGCTGTAAGTGTGAATAGAGCGACCCTAGGGAATGTTTTGGTCCAAATAAATCTACAAATATGCGATTGCAAGTCCTTAAGTCCTGCTCATGGAATCCAGACAGGCAGTACCTGGAATATATATAACAACCTCGGGAGAATGGTCATCTTGAGCGCAGTGATTCTACCGAACCAAGATATTTCCGAGGTGGTCCACTGCGCCAGATCCTGTTTAGCTGCAGAGAAAAGTGGCACAATATTAGCTGTATATAGATCCACATATTGCACTGTTAAATGGACCCCAGATATCTCAAGGTTTTTGAAGCCCATGAAAATGGGAAAGAAGCCTTTAACCAGGCAACTGTTCTAGGCGTTTCTCTTAAGTTAAGAATAGTAGACTTTGAAAAGTTAACCTTAAACCCTGAGACTGTGCAGAATCTTTCCAACAACGTAACTATGTGAGGCAGTGAGGACCGGGAGTCCCTCATATAAAAGAGGAGATCATCGGCATATAGAGCCAGTTTGTGCTTGTGGCCAGTGATCTCCAGTCCGTGTATGACCATAGAGGATGGGACTAAGTGCGCTAATGGTTCAATGGACAGTGCAAAGAGCAACAGGGACAATAGGCAACCGTGCCGGGTGCCCCTTCGCATGCTCATGGGATCTGACAACATTCGGTTCACTCTGATCCGAGTAGAATGGAGTACGAAATTAGCCTACATTTGTTTAAGAAAGCTGGAACCAAATACTAACCCTTCAACACATTTGACAGGCATGTCCAGTCTACCAGTTCAAACAATTTTTCCCCATCAATGGAAAGCAGGGCTAAATCTCGTTTCTGCCTCCGAGCCCACGCCATAACATCTATAGTGTGCCGGATATTATCTGATACCTGTCGTCCCGGGACAAATCCCGTTTGGTCCTCATTGACAACTCCTGGGAGTACTGTAGCTAAGCGTGTGGCCAGGATTTTTGAGGAGATGCTGGAATCATATTTAAGGACTGCGATGGGGCGAAAAGAGGAGCAGAGGATGAAGGACTGCGATGGGGCGAAAAGAGGAGCAGAGGATGAGGTCCTTAACAGGCTTACCTATTAAAGTCAGTGGGTGTGATAGACCCTGTCGCTGCAAAGGAATGAAATAAAACTACTAATTGAGGGGCAAGTATACCACCAAACTTCTTATAAAAAAGGGCGGTGAACCCATCC
This sequence comes from Ambystoma mexicanum, assembly GCF_040938575.1. Taxonomy (NCBI): domain Eukaryota; kingdom Metazoa; phylum Chordata; class Amphibia; order Caudata; family Ambystomatidae; genus Ambystoma; species Ambystoma mexicanum. The sequence continues at coordinate 1,288,318,829 of NC_090924.1, forward strand.
GGGCACAGGGCCTTATTACCAGGGAGGGTGCGGATGGCCTGGGAAAATTCCTCCAGGGTAATGGGCTCTTACAGTCTTTGCTTGTTGTCCTCGGAAATCTGGAGGAGGTGGGCATCTTTGATAAATATGTCCTGTTGAGCTTCACTAAGGGGCTCCACATTGAATTGTACTGAATAGTATCACCCCAATATATGCATCTTGGTTGGATCATCATCCTGCAAATGGGCGTCTACATCCCTCAGACCTCCAATTGCAGTGCTATTTCACTGAGCTTGTAGTTTATATGCCAAGATGTGTGATGCTTTATTAGAGGTTCTGAAACAGAAGTGCTTAGTCTTAAGTAGTTTATGGGAGATGTAGTCTGTCCATAGTGCATTTAACTCCGATCTCAGCACTTGCCTGTAGGTTTTCTTAGCCCTATCCTGTTTAGAGCGGGCTTCCCACTCTTGGACCCTCTTCTACGCCCCCTACTGGTTGGACTGTTAAAACCTTTTCACCTGCCGATGCCAGACTTACCAATTCGCCTCTCAGTGTGGTTTTAAGGGCATCCCATATCCTTGCCATGGGAACCCCCTATATGTGGTTGTCCTAGAAATATTGGGTGATTCTTTCAGAGATTGTGGTACAAATAGCTTCATCAGCCAATAGATAATCATTCCGCTTCCGCTCGGTGGACTTACTTCTGCCTACCCCATAGCTGTCTAGCTGTATCGCGACGGCAGAGTGATCAGAAACCATTGCTAGTTTGAGGATGAAGGTGCCGCCATAAATCTACCAATTGCATGTCCTCCATACATTTTGTGAGGGAGACTGCTTTCAATGCCTCTAATGAAGTGACTGAACCCGATCTATCTACCCCTGCGTCTAATACTACATTAAAGTCGCCACCAGCCACAAGTTCCCAGCATTGAAACTGTGTATTGTGAGGGAAGATTTGAGTGTAAAAGTGATCATGTCGTAGGTTTGGCCTGTATACAGAGACCAAAGTTAGATCCTTGCCCCCTATTCGTATATGCAAACCCAGACCTGCCTTGGGCGTCTCTTACTATCTGCAGTTTTAAAAATTGGAGAGATTTGGCTAATAAAATCACCACTCCAGCTTGTCTCTGGGAGGAGGAGACAAAGTATTCGTGGGGGAACCACGTGGAGTGAAGCATCTACCAGTCTCTCTGTAAAATATGCGTCTCTTGGAGTAAGGCGATATCACCCTAAGGTTCACCAATATAGATAGCACACCCTTCTGCTTCCTCTGAGAATTCAGCCCTTGAACGGTCATTGATATTATTTTCAAAGCAGTCACTCCACCAGGTTAGGCCTTTCTATTCCCTCCTCCCTTCCCTCCCCTCCCCTCCCCATGTTAACCAGTGAGTTTACCCTCGGCCTGAACACATCCCCAAAGGAGGACAATCAGCATCTCTTCCCCACCCAGTGCAAGTCAACCACTGTGGCCAATTTATAAGGAATACCAAAACCAAATGCAGATAAATTAGAAAAAGGAAAGAAAACTACAAAAGGAAACTACCCCGTGCGGTGTAACCATCAGGTACAAATTTCCTGATTAAGGGCACATGCTCCTGATGCCCTTACAATTATATAAGAACTGCAACAAAACAGCTTCTGAAGCCTCATCAGTGGCTGTAGAACCAACTCCCGGAACCTCAACCGATAAAAAGTTCCCACTGCTCACCACAGTGCATTTTAAACAGTTTATCCCCAAATGTCCCAGCTGACTTTCATGTGGAGGCCTCCGAGTCTCTGCTTCTTTCCCTTCTATCCATAGAAGGCCTCCTCCAATTCTTTCTTCTTCCCCTCCTTGAACGTGCTCGCGACTAGTCAGTGGACGAGGTCTCAGGTGGTCGGGTAATTGTATATCCTCCTCTGGAATTTTCAGGGTCACAATAGCTGCACTCAGGGAGGTAAACTGATGCCGAACCCCATCCATTTGAAACAAAATTCGAAACGGGTACTCCCATCTATATTGAATGCCTCTGGTTAACGGTCTCATCAACCTACGTCTTTGAATGGTCCCTTGAGACAAGTCTTGAAACAGCTGAAGAGAGATGCCATTTTATTCCAAGCCCCACCTCATTTTGGCTTTCTGGAAGATTAGGTGTTTGGTCTTAAAAAAGTGAACTCTTGTCAGTATGTCTGGGAGCAAGTTTTACCTGATCTGGGAGTACACTCTATGTGTACGATCGAGGGGGAGGTCGACCTCAGCATCTACCAGAATGTCTTGAAACAAAGCCATCTATGTATTCCTATAGCTCTCGATCTGTGACTTCCTTTGGTATCCCTCTAATGCAGATGTTATTTCTACGAGACTGGTTTTCTGCGTCCTCTTGTTTTGCTTCCGTGGAGCTTCTGTAGGCCTCTAATGTGGCCACACGCTGTTCCAGCTGACTGTGCAAGTTCCTTTGGTCACAGAATGCAGTCTCCAAATCACTGAGTCTGGTCTCACTCTGTTGTACATTGCATGCAACTTCTTGGAGGGAACCTTTTATTTCCTGCTATGTGGTGTCCATCTCTTTCTGGACGGATTGAAGTAATCGGGTGATGCCACCTTTTGTAGCGGGTTGCGCCACATCATCCAATGAGGAGGCGGGCGCCTCTGCAGTGGGTTTCGTCTGCTCAATCGTATCCTTGATAGAGCTGCCCGTTTATCTTTAGGCTTGCTGGACTTCATGGTGAGATGAAAGGCAATGACGTTGATGTGCCCGTGCACTTGGCCTGTCAACTGCGGCCACTGTAAATTTGGCCAGGAGGGTGCGTGAGGGGAACAGCATCCAGTCCACAATAGCTGAGACAATGGCAGTGGCCCTCCAGGCATGCATGGACCGAAGCACCAGCAACCACACACAATTGGCTTCCACCAGCTCCGCGCCTGCGAGCTCCCAACCAGGCAGCCCTAGGAGGCGATCCATGTGCCTGTCTGGCACGGCACACAAGTCCACACATGGTAAGCATGGGCGCATGTAGGGCATAACCATGGACATGCCAAAGATCACACATGGCCATTGAACACTTGCACCACACGTGACTAGTTGTGGAGGGGGAGGTGGGAAGGAAAGCTCGGAGTGATAGTTAGAGAGTGATAGTTGGGGAGGGGGAGGGAAAGTTGGGGACGGGTAGTGATAGTTGGGAGTGATAGTTGGGAGTGATATTTGGGAGCGATAGTTGGGGAGTGAGAGGGGGGATGGAAAGTTGGGGAGGTTTTTTTATGGGCCGTCTGCTATTACAATACTTCATGTACAATACACTTGGTTCTGCATACAAATCACAACTGGACATTCTGTTTTTGCGTGAGTATAAAGTGTTTAATTTCATGTGCTCAAAAGTACATGCCACCAGTTGTGCACCATGTGCTGTGACTAGTGTTCAGAAGAAGTTGTGTATTAGTACATCACATGCATGTTGTGCATCCATGGCCTCCTGGTGGAGTCGCAATGGCATCCCGTCATCGTCGTCATCGCCATCATCCTCCTCAGCAGGGTCCATGTCCGGGGGCAGTGCAATGTTGCGTCTAATACACATATTGTGCAACATTGCACAGGCCAGAACGATCTTGTCCACCTTTATGGGGCTATACATGTGGGCACCACAGGATCTGTACTGATATGTGCACGGTTGTAGGACTCTTCGTGCATTTCCAATGGCCGTTTGACGGGTGTCATCAGCCATGGCGTGAGGGGGTATCTGGCCTCACCTGCATGGGAGTGACAGAAGGAGGATGGAATCATTGTGGTGCCAATTTCAGATCAGTGAAGTGTGCATCTACCCATTTCCCATATTTACATAGCACAAGATGCATAGTACATGGCACAGATCACTCTAGTGATCACACGTAATGCCATAACCCCATGCAAATGGTTTGTCAGTCATTTGATCTGAGATTGTTCTGCGTGCTCACTGTCTGCAGTCATACATCGAAATGGCCTTGAATGCTGCTATGTGTACTTTTATTGGTATGGAAACAAGGATGCGTGGCTGCCTACTAGGATCCTCGTATCCGGTACCTTGCTAACAATCTGCCTACTGCAGCTGCAGCTACCAAGAGGCCTGACACTGATGTGTGCTGCTGCCGCTGTAGGCAATGTTCTCACGGGAGCACCAGCAACATTTACAACGGTGCCAATCCTCCCATGTCCATGTCCCCATTGCCTACTATGGCACTCCATGGTATCGGGGACTTGCATTTTACCGGCACCTGGCTTCCAGGGCCGCACCAACCTGAAATGGCCCTGTGGCACCTGGAGTTGGCAGAACCCTGGCAGGGGCACGGTCGGGCTTCCTGGCGGCCTCCTGATGTGGCCCGTGTTCGTGTTCCCTTTGATGTCACTCAAATATCGCTGCCCAATTCCACTGCATTATTCGTTCATGTTGTGTGTGTTGCTTGCTTCACCATGCCATTCTACATCTTCTGAGTGCTCATATGTCAATTTGCATGTCTCCGATCACTGGTACATTTTTTTGCACGATGGCACACTGATGTGCACCGATTTGGGATATGGGTACATGTGTGTAGTGATACGTTTATCGTTCATCACAAATGATGCAGCATGGGTGTGGTTGTCATTCATTGTCTGAATTGGGTACTGTTTGCGGTGGGTGTATGAACTGTAATGTGCAATTGGTGCTTGCTGCACAGTTGTGTAAAGAATGGCGGGTTGTCGATTGGCATGGCGACAATTTCCTTGGTCCCTATGCAGGGTTGTTGGCTGGGTGGTTTGGAGTCACTTTTCCGTCACTGATTCCCACACACCTTGCCATGATGGCCTGCCGCCATTCCCTCCTTCTATGCCCATTGAGTCAGCCCATACTGGGTCCGTTGATATGTCATACATTGCACATCACTGCCATTCATTCCTGTGTGCCACATTCAGGTTCACATACATGTCACATGCATATGAGTATGTGCTCCCGTGAGAAGGCATGTGTACTGGCTACATGCTGTGGGGTTCACTGCTGGTGGTGTGTAGGATTGCATTCAGTTGACCTGTCTGTGATGCAGGTGGTGGGGGATGTGCACAGTCTTATTGCCGGGATTTGTGTAAATGGTGTGATGCATTCTGGTACATGTGGTACTTTTGAGTTGCCTCTATAACTTCAAAATTATTGGGATTGGGTGTGATCCGTATGCCCATTTGGTACATGTGTTCCATGTCTTTTAAATCAGGCATGCAATTTGTGTGTGTTAGGTTGCATTTGGTACATGCTCTGCTGACTGTGCATCTACTCCCCCACTACACAGTGGTCATGCATTGGTCATTCTACTCACCCAACAGCCAGTGGACTCTGGTGAGTGCCTATTTACCCCCCCCCCCCCCCCACCTCCCCAACTACACAGAGGTCATGCATTGCTCATTCTACTCACACAAGAGCCAGATGCACTTTGGTGAGTGCCTATTTACCCCAACAGCCAGGTGCACTCTCCGCTGTGCCATGCCATGTAACCTGGAAGCTTGGAGTTCTTCAGTACCATTGAGTTGTGGGTGGATCCCGGAAACATTCACTTCATCTCTACTCACTAATTCGTTGGTGCATATGATTTTTTCATATTCCGTTACATGTTTCTCTTATTACTTCAGCTATATCTTCATTCATTAAGCATTTGCATATTGTTACAGTGCATCTTTGTCTCTTTCCTTCATGAAGTCACTCTGCCCTCATCCGATTGCATTTATAGCTCTTCAATGTCCAATGGTGTGTGCAGACATCCTTCCACCCTTTCAGTGGGAGTGTACATTTGATATGGCTGCAGAGTGCATAACGTCTCTCATACACTCTATGCGGTATAGGGATTATACATGGTGTCCCACATTGAGCACTTCTCCTGCCGTTCCATTATGATGGAGGTGAGGGGGCGGGAGCTATGGATGATGTGTCAACCTGCTCCTCTACACCTTGCAACCTGGTACGGTGGTGGGATCTCTTACCAGAGTGTGCTGGAACTCCTCTGCTCCCAGTGAGGCTGGAGTGTGAGACGTGACCCCCCCAGTTATTGCAGAAAAGTTTGTTGGCAAACTCTCACATCTCACTACAGAGCTAGCCCCTCTCTTGATAGCAGTATGGGTGGCCCGCATACCGGTGAAGGAGGGAAAGGTGGAGTGTCCATCTTGACAGCCTGTACGCTTGGCTTTAAGAAGTTCATGTCAGCAACCATTCTCTCTGAGCTGGTAAGAAAAAAGGCAGCCCAATGCCCCCGCCCGCCTCATACCATGTCTATGGGGGTAAATAGCTGTAGGCTGGGAACAGTTCCCACAGTTAATGTTGGGATAAGGGATATGTTATGTTTAGCCTCTGGTGTTCCTACAATACAGTGAATCTGATGTTTATCGAAGTAGGGATTCTTTCAGTGTTCCTGATAATTGAGGTCTCAGGCGTCCATCCTTTCCTGGGCTTATTCAGTTTCTAGTCAGAGAAAGCATACACGTAAAACAGCACTGCACACAAGTCCTCACTTGGCAATTTAATGTGTTTAATGAGGCCACTAGAGGCACTCTGATAAGATCTTGCAGTCCACTGGTTGCTGCTCTTCTCCCTCCTCAGTGTATGGTTGGCATAGCCTTGGCACAACCATGAGCATTGGTGGGAGCGGTGGAAAAGTGGGGAGCCTTGTGAGAATGCTCCGGGCCATTATTCTGAGAGAACTTGGCTAGCAAATTGAGCACCTCTAAGACCCTAGGCTCCTTCAGACTGACCAACAGAGCAGGAGGCACTGGAAAAGGACAGCTTCTATTTCCTCCTGATGTGGGATGCTTTGTCATGATGCATACCCCCGGGCATCCAGACCACGTCCATCAGTCCCGGGAGCAGGCATCATGTTGCCTTAAGAAAACCCAGCAACCCCTGTTAGGGGCTGTCTGGGTTCAGTCCTGGTGCCTATGGCGCCAGGCTCATATGGGACATCAGTCCTGGCGCCTATGGCGCCAGGCTCATAGGTGCACACTTACTGTTACGAACCGTTCCCAACGGTGGTCTTTTCTGCGCCGGTGGCGCTTCATGCCATCTATTCATGCCGTCACTCCCAAGATGGCGTCGCGGAATCGAATGGACGGTCTAGAACCCATTCCATCCATTGAGGAAACTCCGCCCGGTGATTTGATCATGTTACTTAAACGCCGGAATGGAAGACTCAGCGCGTTGCTACTGTTGGTAGTGGTCACGCTCCGTAAGTCTTCGCTTAGGAGAAATACTGGAATTTCGTTTCCGAATTGGTTCCAACCTTCCACCTCCTCCCTTCATTGAAACCTGCTTGTCTATCCTCTTTTCTCTTTCCCAGGCTGACCGCGACCAATCACTGTCACTTCATAGCGTTCAAGAGCTTGTTACCGGCGAAGTCGCCTTCAGACCTGCTCACAGTCCGTAGGTTACCTCCCCTCTCTCTTCGATTCACATTTCATCACACAGGAAGCCCCGTTCTATACTTACCTCTCATTGTTTCCCCCTCGTGTCTATTCATTAGGAATCTCCGGACTACATCTCCCATCATTCATCCCGGGAATCTCCATTCACATCCCCCTTCGTACTCAGACTGGGTAGGTGGAGCCAAATCCCTTACATATTCCTACAACCTGTCTTCTCTTAAAACATCACTGACCTTGTTTTCTTCCTCTCCCAAAGTTCCCGCCGATCCCGAACCTCTCAACAAACCCACCTCCGAGAATCGGCATAGCAATCGGCGAACTATCGGAGAACCTTCGGGAGAAACCCGCACGCTGAAACATTTACACCTCGAGGCTGCAGCAGAAGTCTTGTCAAATCCCTCAACGCTCTCAAGCGGCACAGGGTTTTTTCCCCTTTACAAAGGGTTTCCCTGCCGCATCCTTCATTTGCCGAGTTAGAGGCGAAGGGAGGGTGTAACAAGTGAACTCCTGATAGCCTCATCTCACTATTGAAGACAAGGTAGGAAATCTCCAGTTGTTGTGTGGTGTTGGGGGGAAACTGAGTGAGCCATTACGTTCCCACAGTTACAACTAACTCTAAAGTTAACAGATAGCAACGCCTGTGGGTGGTAGCTGGGTAGCGTTTTGACTCTCTTGGTGCTCCCTACCTCACCGCAAGTTAGTATGGAGCAGCAGGTCCAACAGTTGATGTCGGCTGTACAAGCCCTCTCAGGGGAGGTCCAACAGCTTAAACAGGAAAACCACATATTGCGACAACAGGTGGGTAGCTCAGCCCATAGCTCAGAGGTTCCCCCGGGTCCACTTCCATTCGGAAAATTCGATGGAAATCCACATGCCGTTAAGGAATAGCTAGAGGCTTGCACAGTTCAGTTTGCTTTTAAGGCAGCCTTTTTTCCTACGGATCGCGACAAGGTGGGCCATATGATCGCCCAAATGACGGGCGCAGCATTAGCATGGGCTACCCCCCTTGTCACCAATAATAACCCGATTCTGGACTCCTACCCCGCCTTTTGCAACAGTGTCAAAAGCATGTTTGGCAGGCAAGAAATCACGATAGCCTCACAAGAGAGGCTGTTGGACCTTAAGCAGGGAAGTCAGGACCTCTTGACATACATTACTAGGTTTAAGCAGATGTCCGCCGGCACCTCCTGGGCGGACGACGCTCTAGTTACCATATTTCGACGAGGGCTATCTGAAGACCTAAAGGACGAAGTTTCACGAGTCCCCCGTCCTCACAACTTAACGGAATTTATTGCATTAACAATGCAACTAGACTATCGCCTCCAGGAAAGACAGCGAGAACGACGCAAGGGTCGTTCACTAAAAGCCTTTTCTGAAGGGACAGTCCCTCTACCCAAGACTTCAGTAACAGAAGAACCGATGCAATTAGGTTCCACTAGAGGTCCTCTTTCTCCAGAAGAAAGGTCCAGAAGAAAATCGTTAAGTTTGTGCATGTATTGTGGGGCTAGTACAAATACGGTAAAGGAGTGTCCCCTTACTCCCAAAAGGAAATCGGGAAACGCCAGCGCCCGGCCGTGAGGGGAACAACGGTCCAGGGCTCTTTGACAGTTACCGGTTCCCTATTGGCCATACACTCGGATCCCGACCCTGTCCCAGAAAGCGCCATGATTGTGCTAGAAGTGACCCTATCCTGGGACAACATACAGCTTCAAAGAGTGTCTGCTCTCATAGATAGTGGAGCTGCAGGGAACTTTATTGACGATGTCTGGGCGGCACGACATGGTATTCCGAGAAGAGCAAAACCCATAGCAATCCCAGTGGAAAGCGTGGATGGTAGCCCCTTAACCTCAGGACCCATTACTAATCATACTGGCCCTTTAAATTTGAGCATTTATAATCACCATGAATCACTGGTATTAGACATTATCAAAACAGCCCATTACCTGTTAATCTTAGGGTTACCTTGGTTGAGGAAACACAATCCTTACATAAATTGGGCTGCCGGCACTTTGTTCCTAGGCTCGGAACACTGTGTTCAACACTGCTTAGGATCAAACAACCCGTCCCTAAACCAATACACAAACAACCAGGGGCTCCACCAGGTGAAGATTCTTCCCCCTGTCTACCAACAATATCAGGAAGTCTTTGCACAGACAGAGTACTCCTCTCTTCCACCACACCGCAGAGATGACTGCGCTATCGATCTAATCCCTGACAGTCCTCTCCCCTTTGGGAGAATGTATATACTATCTGCCAAGGAAAAGGAAGTACTGAAAGATGACTTACACACACATGTACAGAACGGGTTGATTACTGAGTCTAATTCCCCGGCAGCAGCTTTTTTGTTTTTTATCCCGAAAAAAGACTCTGCCGAACTTCGCCCATGTATAGGTTATCGAGGGTTGAACAAAATTACAGTCCCAGACAGGTACCCTATGCCCTTAATACCTGACATATTGGAGGCGGTCAGGGGTGCACAGATATACACCAAGCTAGATCTCAGGGGAGCCTACCACTTGATACGCATAAAATCCGGGGAGGAGTGGAAAACCGCCTTCCGCACCCCTTTTGGTCACTACCAGTACCAAGTTATGCCCTTTGGTCTTACCAACGCTCCCGCAGTTTTCCAAAGGTTCATGGACCACTTGTTCGCAGATATATTGCTACATTATGTTATCATCTATCTGGACGATATCCTGGTCTTTTCTCCCAATGAAACTACACACGTTCAACATGTCAAAAGTGGGTTTATAGTCATAATCTCGAATACAAATATGTCGAAAGTCATAATGTCGAAAAAATAAAGTCGAAAACAAAAATGTCGAATTTCTTTTTTTTGTTGATTTTTATTCGAAATGGGGCGGTTCCCCCCCCAACCACCCTTTTTTAATTTTTTTTTTATGTTTTACCCCTTTTTTTTACCACCGGAACCCTAAAAAAACATGTAAATTAAAAAAAAAACAATTCGACATTTTTGTTTTCGACATTATTGTTTCGACATTATTGTAATTCGACATTTTTGTTTTCGAGATAATGACTGGACACCTCAAAAGTGTCCTTTCCCGTCTGCAAGATAACCATCTATTTTGTAAAATAGAAAAGTGCAAATTTCATCAAACTTCTGTCACTTACTTGGGGTATGTCCTTTCACCGCAAGGAATTTCTATGGACCCGACAAAGATCTCCGCCATTAGGGACTGGCCATCCCCCAAGTCCATCAAAGACATACAGAGGTTTTTGGGATTCGCCAACTTTTATAGACGGTTTATTCCACACTTCTCTTCTCTTTCTCAATCACTTACACATTTGCTCAAAAAAGGGGTCCCATTTGTTTGGACTCCCGAAACCCAGACCTCCTTTAACGCTTTGAAATCCGTGTTCACTAGAGCACCCATTTTGGCGGTTCCAGATCAAAACCAACCATTTATAGTGGAATCAGACGCTTCCCATTCGGCACTTGGAGCGGTCCTATTACAGCCGGATGCACAGAATATGGAAAGACCAGTAGCATATTTGTCAAAAACCCTCACTCAAGCGGAGCTCAAGTACACAGTCTTGGAGAAGGAGCTCCTGGCCATAAAAAGAGCTTTTGAGGAGTGGCGACATCTGCTGTTGGGAGCGCAACACCCTATAGAAGTGAGGATGGATCACCAAAATCTACGAACCCTGCAGTATGCACAGACATGCAATAGTCGCCAAGCTCGATGGGCACATTTCTTTTCACCGTTCCGAATCACTTTTACCTTCATTCCAGGTAGAGTTAATTTAAAGGCGGATGCTCTATCTCGACAGGAGGGCAAGGACCATAAGAGCTTTAAACCGGAGCCCTTATTCCCCGTTGCTAAGTTCATTCCAGTCATACATCTTTTTATACAGAAAATCCGAGATCATACTCAGAGGATGTTGAAGGTCAATCCAGACATTACCACTCAGCAAGAGTTATCAGTTAACAACGGACTCCTATTTAAAGGAGTTAGGCTGTTCATCCCTAATGAAACCCTTCAATTGGAGGTACTGCGACTATGCCACGATTCACAGATCGCTGTGCATAGAGGAATCTCCAATACCGTAGAACTGATCCTCAGGCATTTTTGGTGGGCCACGGTTAAGGAGGATGTACGGGAATACATAGCTTCCTGTGCAATTTGTCTACAGACTAAAGTTCCTCGCAGACCACCTGTGGGGAAATTGGTGCAAATGCCACTACCCAATAGACCCTGGCAAATTATATCCACTGACTTTATTGTGGACCTTCCAGACTCGGACCATTGTTCCACCATTATGGTCACGTGGATTCGCTTACTAAAATGACACATTTCATCCCCCTTCCATCTGTACCTTCTGCCCTACGTATGGCCCAAGTCTTTTTGGATCGTATCTTCTCTTTACATGGTCTTCCCGACACGATTATCTCTGATCGGGGTCCCCAGTTCACCTCCCGGTTCTGGAAACATTTGTGTAACACCTTAGGAATCTCACGTGCTCTGAGTTCGGGCTTCCACCCTCAATCTAACGGACAAACGGAACGCCTAAATCAGACGCTAGAGGGATACCTCCGATGCTATATTTCGGCAGCACAAGTCAATTGGAAAGACCTGCTACCTCTTGCAGAATTTGCGTATAATAATGCTGTGCATTCGGCCACAAATGTCAGCCCTTTCTACTGTACCTATGGCTTTCATCCTTCCGTATTTCCATCAGTCTCCCCTTCTTCCTCAACCTTCCCGAGCTTGGAGAAGCTTTCGGACTCTGTTCGACAAGGACACCAAAGGGGATTGGAAGCCTTGAAGGTGGCACAGGATAGAAGCAAGGCGCAGACGGACAAACACAGATCCCCAGATCCTCCTCTTGCTGTAGGGGATCGTGTATGGTTGGCCAGGATGTTTTTGCCCCGGAGACTCTTCCCTTCTAAACTGTCCCCTAAGTACTTTGGACCTTTTAAAGTGCTTGAGCGGAAGGGATTGGCGGCCTTCAAATTGTAGCTACCCAGGTCATGGAGCAGGATCCACCCTACTTTCCATGTCTCTCAGCTGAAACCGGATATTCTGAACTGTTTTCATCTTGTCCCTACTGGTACACCCCCTCCGATACTTCGGAGTTCTGGCCCCGAATACGAGGTATCAGATATCTGTGATGCACGTTTTCACAGGGGGTCTCTGCAGTTTTTGGCCGATTGGAAGGGCTATTCACCGGCTGAGAGATCCTGGGAGCCCGCCTCTGCGGTACATGCTCCGCGCTTGATTCACGCCTTCTATCGCCGGCATCCGGGTAAACCGGGTGCCGTCTCCTTTGGCAGGGGGCATACTGTTACGAACCGTTCCCAACGGTGGTCTTTTCTGCGCCAGTGGCGCTTCATGCCATCTATTCACGCCGTCCCTCCCAAGATGGCATCGCGGAATCGAATGGACGGTCTAGAACCCATTCCATCCATTGAGGAAACTCCGCCCGGTGATTTGATCACGTTACTTAAACCGCCGGAATGGAAGACTCAGCGCGTTGCTACTGTTGGTAGTGGTCACGCTCCGTAAGTCTTCGCTTAGGAGAAATACTGGAATTTCGTTTCCGAATTGGTTCCAACCTTCCACCTCCTCCCTTTATTGAAACCTGCTTGTCTATCCTCTTTTCTCTTTCCCAGGCTGACCGCGACCAATCACTGTCACTTCATAGCGTTCAAGAGCTTGTTACCGGTGAAGTCGCCTTCAGACCTGCTCACAGTCCGTAGGTTACCTCCCCTCTCTCTTCGATTCACATTTCATCACACAGGAAGCCCCGTTCTATACTTACCTCTCATTGTTTCCCCCTCGTGTCTATTCATTAGGAATCTCCGGACTACATCTCCCATCATTCATCCTGGGAATCTCCATTCACATCCCCCTTCGTACTCAGACTGGGTAGGTGGAGCCAAATCCCTTACATATTCCTACAACCTGTCTTCTCTTAAAACATCACTGACCTTGTTTTCTTCCTCTCCCAAAGTTCCCGCCGGTCCCGAACCTCTCAACAAACCCACCTCCGAGAATTGGCATAGCAATCGGCGAACTATCGGAGAACCTTCGGGAGAAACCCGCACGCTGAAACATTTCCACCTCGAGGCTGCAGCAGAAGTCTTGTCAAATCCCATTCACTCAACGCTCTCAAGCGGCACAGGGTTTATTCCCCTTTACAAAGGGTTTCCCTGCCGCATCCTTCATTTGCCGAGTTAGAGGCGAAGGGAGGGTGTTACAGGTGAACTCCTGATAGCCTCATCTCACTATTGAAGACAAGGTAGGAAATCTCCAGTTGTTGTGTGGTGTTGGGGGGAAACTGTGTGAGCCATTACGTTCCCACAGTTACAACTAACTCTAAAGTTAACACTTGCCTGATGCAGACCATGCTGCAAGAAGATCCAAACCCATGTGAGGCCTGGAAGGGACTACTTTTCCTTAGGGACTATTTTGTTACTCGGGTGTGGTCGGGGAGGAATACCTACCTGGGACTACTTTGGAGGCTATTTAAACCACGCCCGAAGAACAGCACATGCTTCGCGTTATTCTGCATCCAGCAGCGTAACGTTCACCGTGCCAGCAGCAGCATCCAGCCTTCTGCCACGCCCGCCTCGAACCTGGAGCACCTAGAAAGAAGGAAAGAAGCAAAGGTTAGAACAAGAGTATTACCTGATTTCTTACCTGATTCCGGATTCATCGCATCTTCAAACCAGAGGAAAGACTTTGTTTTAAATGCGTTGCATCGCAGCAGCAGCGCCGCGCCATACTCACCGTTCCACGCAGCATTTCTTCGATCTGGCGCTGTCTCCATCTTTACATCGCCGAATCCTGTCACCTAAGGGGGACAAGAAACAACAAGGTGAGCAGAGAGAACAGACAGAGGCAATCCCTTTAGCCACCATATGCTTACCTGATTTTACCGCCGGAGGTATTATTCATCAGCATGCCACATCTTCTTATGCCGCACCTGTAAGAAAAGGAGAAAGCAGCAAGTTTAACCCTTGGCATTATTTACCCGACAGTGTTGGGTAACACAGACTTTAACAGGAGCACTTTCAGCAGCCAATCTTCTTATTGGGTCAAAGTTGCAAGATAAAAGAGGAATTGGGCAGGAGTGAATTCCAGACATTTTGAACTCTTACAAACTATATACTTACGGCACTTCGCCAGGACCTTTTGGAGTCAGGATTCGTCTACAACTCAATATCTTCAGGCCAGTGAAGTAACTGGTCATCAACGCGCCCCTGCGTGCTTCGCAGGATGGAGGGCTCATCCTTCAAAAATATAAGGTGAGATTGCTGAGAGGGCACCAAGGTGATTAGTGGGGAGGACAGTGGGGGTGCTATCACTTGAATCCACAAGTGGCTAAATCCATCTCCCCACTTGTAGGAGAATATTTCTACAGGTCAAGCAGACAAGATTAGGAGGGCAGATCCAGTCAGTCATCGCTGCACTTTGCATCACGTGGGTGGAGGCCGCAGCAGTCCGGGCCCGACCGACGCCCACGTGGGAGCCAGGTGAGCGTAACATGCTTTCTTTGTTTTCTGGTCCCTATGGGAATCTGCACTGCATCTGCTTGGAGCTGTGTGATAAGGTCTAACATGGAGGACTGCTACATTGTTGTCTCTAGTAAGACATGAACCCTATAACTCCAAACCTAGTCTGTATCATTGTGAGCAACATCAAGCATATGAATCAGGCCTTTTATGTTAGTCCAGGGAATGCACCATCAAGACGTTAATGAGCTTTAGCTCTCTTCCAAAGTTCTTGATTAACAATATTGGAGGGGCCCTAGTGCCATTCAGCTACTCCGTGATGCAGAACAAGTGCATCATGGTGAAAGCTCTGTTAAAGTGGCAGACATCTTGTAGGAGTGAGTTCAACTGTTTAAGTTGGGGAACCATTGTTGACTGTTACTTTTATGAACTTGTCTAGTTGCCATGCTGCTTGGTAGATTAAAGTGTGTACCATGTTTGTGTTGTACTACATTCTGTTTGCTTTTTGGTTTTCATGATCATTAGTATTAGTGTATATGGCTTCCACTGTTTGAAATCCTAAATAATGTTGCCACGAATGTATTGGTTGCCTCGTATATAAACATGTTCAAGGTTCCCAATCCATCATGGCAAATGGGATTACAACAAACAGATCTGTGGAAACAATGCCAAATTCTCCAACGGAGTGTATCCCATAATTATTCCTAACCATGTAATGGTATGTACAAAACAACACCCATATTAGACTACACAATACATACAAAATTCATAACATATAGTGGGTAGCTTCAAAAACACAGTTTAAGCAATACTGTACAGGTTATATAGATCCTTTCCAAATAATAAACAAATTTATTTGTAGCATTTACAAAAATATTTTTCACATCATGATGCAGTCTAGAGTTCACCAATTTAGTCTCAATAGTCTGAACGCGCTTTGGGTGTCTGTCACAACTTAGCGGGAGGGATAAACACTCTTGAGGCCGATTGGTTAACAGATTTCTTTTATTTTTATTCAGTTCAACTCTCAACTGGCACTAACGAAGAAAATGGGAAAAAAAGGAAGTCTCTTTAGCGTAATGACCCTGCTTAGAATTTCGGGGTCGGTGGCGAGCTTTTCTAGCAAAGGGGTATTCGCAGCCCTATACAGTCTCAGTTCTCAGAGGGCTCTCTGTTCGTTCCCAGCTTATACGGTGGGTCAGTGGGTTCATACCCCGTTACCCCAAAATTTCCAGGTATGGACTCTCCTCATACGCCGAGCGCCTCACCGTCTTTCTGCTGTATTTTCGTTCGTATAAACTCCTCGGCCACTCGGGTAATCCTCTTCCTGATTTCTCTTGTTTCCTCGATCAGCTGTTGCCGCGGCGTGTGCTGCCCCTCCGACTCCTCGGTCGGGTACTCCCTCGCTCAGTCACACCCCAGCTGTTCGTTTACCTGCAGCATTGCATCTTCTCGGGGATTCCCCGGCCAGCCGCTCGTCATCGGGATTTCTTTCTCAAACTCCTCCCACACGAGGGAGGGCCCCGCGGCGAGGTGCCCTCTCGCCCCCCCTCTTTTCGCAACCAGGTGCGACGCAACTTGTGGATTTCGGCAACGTGCCTCCTCCTCTTCAAACTGGGCACAACCGGTGCCGGAACAACTTTTCTCAACAGGATTTTCTTAGGGCTCTCAGTACGCCCATTCATAAGACGGTTCCTCCTCCTCCGCATTCGGTCCCTGTTCAAAAACAAACCCCCACAACGCCAGGATTAGAGAAAAGCCCTTTACTTCTTTCCCCTCCACCGATTGGCTCTTAATCACCGTCAATCAATTCACTCCCTCCCTGGTGACATCACACTATTGTCCTCTGCTTGCTGTGATGCCGGGCCACTCCAGAGTCTCCAATGATCCAATCCTTCACTGCATCACAGACCCCCTCTTCCGGGCTCTTACGCTCGGGAAGAGCATGCATCCTAGACAGGAAATCTGCTTGTGCCATTCTCCGGCCAGGTCGATGTATCGTCTTGAAGGAATATGGCTGAAGGGATAGAAACCACCTCAACACTCGAGGATTCGTATCTTTGTTTCTAGAGAGCCACACTAGAGGAGCGTGATCCGTCACCAACGTGAATGATCTTCCTAACAAATAGTACTTTAGGGCTTCTATTGCCCACTTTACCGCCAGACACTCTTTCTCGATGGTGGCATATCCCATCTCGTTGGGTAACAGTTTACGACTTATAAACAGGATTGGTCTCTCCTTATCTCCATCGTTCTGAAACAGGACGGCCCCCAGACCATAACCTGAGGCATCCGTATGTAGGAAGAATGGCATTTGGAAATCGGGACATTTTAACACCGCTTCATTCGAGAGGGCATTCTTTAGACCCTCAAAAGCTTTCTCGGTTTTCTCATTTCTCCACTCCCTTTGACGGGGGGCCGTGGACTTTAACAGATCAGTCAAGGGAGCCGCAATTGTTGAAAAATGTGGGATAAAACGTCGGTAATAACCTACAAATCCTAGAAATGCTCTCACTTGTCGAGCATTTACTGGAAATTGCAAACGCTGGATGGCCTCTAGTTTTTCCTTCTGAGGCTTAATTAGCCCTTGACCCACCTGGTACCCCAGGTATTTAGTGTGGAAATTGGCCAGGTGAGATTTCTTTGGATTAATGTGTAGTCCGGCATCTCGTAGTGTGCGCAGGATGGCCCGTAAATGACTTAGATGTTCTGTCCAACTCTGGCTGTAGACAATGATGTCATCTAAGTATGCTCCCACATAACCTTCATGACCCTTTATTAGAAAGTTCATCAGTCTTTGGAACGTAGCCGGAGCCCCATGAAGGCCAAATGGCAGCACGGTAAACTGATATAAGCCGGTGGGAGAAGCAAAAGCCGTCTTTTCTTTATCCGCTGGATTCAAAGGGATCTGCCAGTAACCCTTGGTTAGATCTATCGTTGTCAGGTATTCGGCCTTCCCTAGTCTCTCCAGAAGTTCTTCAATACGCGGCATGGGATATGCGTCAAATTTTGATATTTCGTTCAGCTTTCGAAAATCTAGGCAGAACCTCGATGTCCCATCGGCTTTGGGTACGAGGACTAGGGGAGAGCACCATTCACTATAAGATGGCTCGATTACCCCCAATTTGAGTATTTCTTGGTTCACCGCCTGGACCTTCGCTTCGGGAATCCTGTATGGGCGAAGTCGGACCTTGACTCCCGGGTCGGTTTGGATCTGATGACAAGTTAGCGTGGTTCTCCCGGGAAGTGACGAGAATATTTCTGCATACTCTCCCACCAAGTTTGACAACTCATTCTTCTGGCTAGTAGTTAACTCCAGATTAATGTTCAATGCCTCCTTGCCTATTTCTTCCCCACTGTTAGGCATACTTTCCTCCGTCATCTCCTCCACGTTGATCATGGTTATGGTTGGCACCGGATCGACCCACTTTTTTAACATATTGATGTGGTAGGTCTGTAGCGGTATCTTCCTCTCAGGTTGACGAACCCGGTACGTTACGGGACCCAAGACTTCTTCGATGGTATAAGGTCCCCTCCAGGAGGCTAACATTTTGTTCTCTGAGGTGGGTAGGAGAACTAAAACTCTGTCTCCCACTTGGAAACTTCTCATGCGAGTCCCTTGGTTATAGTAATGCTCCTGGTTGAGTTGAGCTTGTAGAAGATGACTTTGTGCAACTGCCTGGAGTTTCTCCACCCTCTCCTTCAATTGTAAGGCATATTCGGTCAGCGTAATCTCTGAGCTGGGTTGTTCCTCCCAGTTTTCTCGTAAAATATCTAATAAAGTTCTCACCGGCCGGCCAAACAAGAGTTCGAATGGCGCAAAACCTGTCGAAGACTGTGGTGTATTCCTTAAGGCCATCAGAATCCAAGGGATTAGTCTGTCCCAATTCCGTTCTCCGGGCAACATGGTTTTCCTTAGCATTAGTTTTATAGTTTGGTTATACCTCTCCACTAGACCATCGGTTTGTGGGTGGTATACTGCTGTTTTAATCTGTTCTATGTGGAGGGTATCACACACCTGTTTTAATACGGCTGACATAAAATTGGTGCCTCTATCCGTTATGATTTCTTTGGGGATGCCGACTCTTGTAATAAATGGGACCAAGACGTCACAGACTTGTTGCGCATTAATGGATCGTAAAGGAAAAGCCTCTGGGTATCGAGTTGCATAATCTACGATTACCAATAGGTATTTGTGACCTCTGCTTGTAGGATCTAGTGGACCCACTATGTCCATCCCGATCCGATGAAACGGTTCCAGTATTAAGGGCATCGTTTGTAACGGTACTTTTCGGACATTAGCTTTGTTCTTTTTTTGACCCTCAGGACACTGTTGGCAGAAGCGTGTCACTTGTCCATATACCCCTGGCCAAAAAAAACTAGCGAGTATCTTCTTGGTAGTTTTTTCCACTCCGAGATGACCTTCCCCTAACTGGACATGTGCCACTTCCAGCACGGACCTGGTATATTTGTTGGGTACCAGCAGTTGTCGGACTTCTCCTTCGGTGGGGTCGGTGACCACCCTATAGTATAATCCTTTGTCTTTGATGAAGTAGGGCCCTTTCCCACTTGTCGTTTCTCCTACTGACGTTCTAGCGTTTTTTAATAGGGGATCAAGTTCCTGTGCAGAACGGAAACTGTCCCCCTGATCCTCCATAGTCCAATCCACTGCTACAGGATACATGTTTCGCGCAACCCATTCTCGTTTCTCTCTTCGCTTTTCTACTCGACTCTTCCTCTGTTTGTTTGATTCTGATGTGATCTCTTGGTGGTGGAAGGGCGCCTCTTTCAGCCACCCTCTCTCAATTTTCTGGATAATGCGTGATAGGTCTGGTACATCGGATCCGACTAACAGGGGCTCCGGAAGCACCGGCATCACAGCTGCTCGTATCCCTATCTCTTCCCCGACTAACTTAAGATGAATTTTTTTAGTTGGGTATCTTTTGACATCCCCATGCACGCAGCGTATCTGTACAGTCTCATTCGTCTCTGGCATACCACCTACCAGTTCCGGGTGGACAGCAGTCTGTAGGCTTCCCGAATCTATCATGGCTCTGGTAGGTCGGCCCTCCACTTCTGCCTCGCACACATAGGGATAAGAAGGCTTCGTTCCGAAACCTGCCTCAGCTTGGTTACTTTCCTTGGCGACCTCCAGGGTCCCCATCTCCATCGTTTCGGCTTTTCCTCTCTTGGGACATAGTCGGGCTAGATGTCCCCATTCTGCGCACTCGAAACACTGGGGTCCCCGGGCCCCGAGGCTAGGGGGTCTGGGACTTGCTGAGGTCGGAAAGCCTTCACTGGGAGGTCGAGTCTTTAGTACCTCCCAATCGGGTTTTCGGAGCATTGAGTTCGGCCACCTTGAACTGCCAGAGAGTTTCGGGCCAGTACCGGGGTTTCCCCCCATCCCCTTCTGGATGGCTGGATAGGTTAATAGCTTCCCCTGGCCCGCCTTCTGATATGCGGAAGCTATATTCACCGCTTCGACCAGAGATGGTTTATGATGTTGCCGTACCCATCTTTGGATCGGTAGGGGTAGGGCCTCGAGGAATTGTTCCAGCACTACCTTCTCCGACATCTCATGGGCGGTGGAGGTGGTTGTCTGCAACCACTTGTCCCCTATTTCTTTCACCCGGTAATACAGCTGGCGAGGAGTCTCATCGGGAAGTAGTCGAGTCTCTCGGAATTTAATTCGGTAGGCCTCTTCATCATGACCTAACCTCTCCAGGACCGCCCGCTTCATCTCTCCATATGGGGTGTCTCCTGCGGGGTTGGCTGCTTGGTATGCGCTTTGCATCTCCCCCGTCATTAGGGGGGCCACATAATGACACCACCGGTCTGTAGGCCACTGGGCATTCCGAGCCACTCTCTCAAAGTTCACAAAGAAGTGAGCCGGATCTTCCCCTGAAGTAAATTTCTGTAGCACAGAGGTAGGCACCTGCGTATGGCTCCTTGAACCGGATGTTTCCATCAGTTGAGCTTGCTGAAGCTGCAAGGCTTGCTGGAACGTCTGCCGATCGGCCTGTGCTTGCTGTCCCTGCATTTGGAGCGCTTGTTGTAACAACTGTTGCCCTTCGGCCAATGATTTGATCAGTTCCTCCATGGTCCTTGTCTATCCCACCGCTGCCACCAAATGTCACAACTTAGCGGGAGGGATAAACACTCTTGAGGCCGATTGGTTAACAGATTTCTTTTATTTTTATTCAGTTCAACTCTCAACTGGCACTCACGAAGAAAATGGGAAAAAAAGGAAGTCTCTTTAGCGTAATGACCCTGCTTAGAATTTCGGGGTCGGTGGCGAGCTTTTCTAGCAAAGGGGTATTCGCAGCCCTATACAGTCTCAGTTCTCAGAGGGCTCTCTGTTCGTTCCCAGCTTATACGGTGGATCAGTGGATTCATACCCCGTTACCCCAAAATTTCCAGGTATGGACTCTCCTCATACGCCGAGCGCCTCACCGTCTTTCTGCTGTATTTTCGTTCGTATAAACTCCTCGGCCACTCGGGTAATCCTCTTCCTGATTTCTCTTGTCTCCTCGATCAGCTGTTGCCGCAGCGTGTGCTGCCCCTCCGACTCCTCGGTCGGGTACTCCCTCGCTCAGTCACACCCCAGCTGTTCGTTTACCTGCAGCATTGCATCTTCTCGGGGATTCCCCGGCCAGCCGCTCGTCATCGGGATTTCTTTCTCAAACTCCTCCCACACGAGGGAGGGCCCCGCGGCGAGGTGCCCTCTCGCCCCCCCTCTTTTCGCAACCAGGTGCGACGCAACTTGTGGATTTCGGCAACGTGCTTCCTCCTCTTCAAACTGGGCACAACCGGTGCCGGAACAACTTTTCTCAACAGGATTTTCTTAGGGCTCTCAGTACGCCCATTCATAAGACGGTTCCTCCTCCTCCGCATTCGGTCCCTGTTCAAAAACAAACCCCCACAGCGCCAGGATTAGAGAAAAGCCCTTTACTTCTTTCCCCTCCACCGATTGGCTCTTAATCACCGTCAATCAATTCACTCCCTCCCTGGTGACATCACCCTATTGTCCTCTGCTTGCTGTGATGCCGGGCCACTCCAGAGTCTCCAATGATCCAATCCTTCACTGCATCACAGTGTCACACTCCCTTCTTCAGGAGAAACAGGTTCTAACTTCATTCTGTCTCTTCTAACACACGAAACACATAGACAATTGTCATACTGTGTTGTCGCCAAAACTCCTATAAAGTGCCAAATCATTCCATTAATTTGTCAACAACTTCCCAACACATTGCGTAGTCCCCCCAAATTATTACTGCTGAGCTGCTGAAACAATTGTGGTCCTATTGTTTACAGCTTGTTCTTTATAGCTGTGGTGGTGTACAGTGGATTGATGTACTTCATTTCCCCTAACTTGCTTTCATCTTGCTGAATAATCAAATGTCAGGGTACAGTTCCACAAACAGTATTTTTCGCTGTAATCTGAGGTTTGGAACTCTGCCATAAAACACTGTTCTTCCTCCTGTCACATGGGTTCTTCGGACCAAGAACTCACCAAGACCATTTGTTAGATTTTAACACTTTTATTTGAGCTTTGTTACCAAAATTAAGGGCCATTTGAAATGCAAGTGGGATCCTAATTAAGCAATAAAACCAGAGCTGGCAGGTCGGATTGGGTTGTAACGGCCTGGGGCCCAATTTGCAGGTCTCAGCAAAGGAATCAGGTTAGTGGGCTAAGAGGGTGGGGAGGGAAGGGAATGGTGACCGGAGGAAAGGGGAGGATGGGGAAGGGTGGCAGGGCAGGAGAGCAGCCTATAGGCTGCTCAGAAATGCAGGCTTGGATTGTGGGATTCAGCCTGCATTCCAAGCAACCTGATTGGCTGGCTCCCCAGCCCCAGGTGCTAATAAACAAATAAAAGGGTCAGGATGGTTCCTTTCTTTGATGTATCTGGGTCCCATCCCCCTTATATGTACCCTCCTACATGGTCTTCCTTTTGTGTCCCCAGATTTGCAAGCCTTCATGGCCTCTAGATTGTTCATCCCAGTCCTTACATTTCCAATTGGAGTTTTTCATTACACTCACTCCTGGCCGATGCAGGCTTTATGGTGACCTGAGCCCTTCTTCAGTAGTTGATCTAGTTGGAGGCCTTGCAAGGTGCCATACCCCAAGGCTCACTCGAGCACATAGTCTTAAAAGCAGGCAGGTCAGTAGGAGTAACTGGCAAGCAGAGCAGGAAAGGGACCACTATAATCTGACTTGCTTGGCTTTCCTTGTGGTCCTTCCTCCCTGACTTTGCTGATGTCAGGATAACCTCACTGACACAGTCTCATTCCTCCTTCCAAAGACTGGTCTCACAGAACATTCTTCTTCTGTTCGTCTTGGGGAATGTTTTCTCCCTGATCCTTGGTCCCTCTTCTGACAGCTCATGTCCCCGTCTTTTCCTCTTCTGTTCCTCCTTCAGCTCTAGATGTTATCTCCGGTTACCAGACATTTCGTCGAAAACCAATGGTCGACAGGACATTTGGTCGAAACCATTTGGTCGAAAACCAAATGGGCGAATTATTTTTTTTTTTAATTTTCACTTTTTTTTTTTGGAGGGCCCCCCCCCAACCTCCTTTTTTTCTAAAAAACCCTTTTTTCCCCTAAACTAAAACCTAAAATATATATATATATATATATAAATAAAATAAAAAATTCGACCATTTGGTTTTCGACCAAATGACTTTCGACGAAATGTCTTTCGACGAAATGTCCAGACACCGTTATCTCCTCCTTATCCTCTCTTGTTGTCACCTCATTATCTGTGCAAACTTCACCACCTGTGGATGCCACCTCCAAACTAGCTTCTCCTCTTCATGCTATTATTTTTTTCAGAGCCACTTCCTTCTATCCTTGGTGATGTTTTCTCCGCCTCTTCTCTACCGTCCTCACTACCAACCTCACCCATTGATGTTTCTGCAATGACCGAATCCGTACTACTCTCAACACCCTGGTATTGCCTCTGCCCCCAATGTAATCTCCTCTTCTCCCTTGGGTCTTACGCCCTCCTCATGTGCCTTTGATCTTACCACCTCATCCTTTAATCTTGTAAATCTCACCACTTCTTCCTCTCTTCCAGCATCTGCTCCAGAGGTTACGACCTCTTCCTTCTCCCTCAGTTTTACCACTTCCTTCTGACTTCCTGCTCCCCTCCTGATATTACCACCTCTCCCTTCTACCTCAGTCTTGCCACCTACTCCTTTCTTTTAATTGTTTTAGCTGAAACAAATCAACTTTACATATTTTTTTAATATAATGGTTACAAAAAATAAAAGAAAGGAAGAGAAATACATAAAATTGATGAAAATTAACCTTGACAGAAAAGCTTAAATTTAACTAGGTTAATTACATCATAATAAAACAATACAAATGAATAACCCTAGTGACCGAATACAATTTGAGAGGGTAAAACAGCAAGGGACCTTTCATTTTAATTCTTCCATATATCTTTTTAACTCTTCTCAAAAATCGGATAGTACCAATTCTCAAAGATACAGATAGACCCAACATGATCATAAGCCACAAGGTATCCTCATTTACATCGCTATGTTCTTTTAGCTGAGGTTTTAAGTTAAGTAATCTTCTGTCACATACAGCATTGCATTCTACCAATATGTGTTTTAAAGTTTCAACTTGTCTATCACTTTTGCATAATCGGCAGAATTTTTCTTATGGTGGAATGATTTTACGTTTTGCTCGTACCTCTTGAGTTGACCAAAGATTTATTCTTGTTCTCAAAAAATCGGATCTATGTTGTATTGACAGTGATTTAATCATATACGGTTCTGCAAAGCTGTATTTTTTATTTAAAAAAACATTACTATCGAAATCTTTATATTTAAGACAGGTAGATCTATTCCTTGCCCAGTCTCATTGGAATAACTTAGTCTTTACTCAAATAGGATTTTGTAATAACAGTTCGATTGAGGCATCAGCGTAAGAAATGGCGTTAAACTTCCTCGCGCCAGTTTTCTGTAAAAGTATCTTTAGATTACAGAAGATAACAGGCCAGGTTCCCTAATAACATGTTTGAATGGTATGCTAGGATGCACTTGCAAAACAAACCTATTATTTGCCATAAATAGCGGGTGTACGATGATGTTAATCCCAGTTCATCGCGAATGAGCGCAATTGGAGTGCAGCATGGAAGGCTCAGAATACGTCTCCAGAATTTTGCTTCGAATTTTTCCCAGATGGATTCTAGTATAATAGGTAGAGTTTCAGAACCGTATAACAGAATTGGTGTGACTTTTTGTCTATAATATGTCAGGACTGGTGTAATTGAAAATTTCCCAAATTTGGCTTGACTTATAATAGATTGTGAGATCATTGTATTCAACTTTGTCTTCCATCTGCACATCTGCGCCCCAACCGCAACGCCGGATACAACTACACCCAGATAAATATATTCATTCACACTTTCTAGATGTTTTCCCTGTAGGGACCATTTGTAGTTTTTACATTTAGAAATCCTGGGTAAATTACACGACATTACTTTAGTTTTTTCAAGGTTGATTGTTAGAAGGTTTTTATCAACGTATGCAGACAAGGCATTAAGAAGTTTTTGCAGCCCACATGGGGTTTTTGAGATCAGAACCAGATCGTCTGCATAAAGCAGAGCTGGAATATTTTGGTATCCAAGTTTCTGTTACACTCACGAAGCGCTGGTCCCTTTGGTCTAGAAGCCGGCTCTGTGGCTCCATTCGGAATGGTACCTTCAAGATGGTGGATCGCAGTACGAACGGTTCCGCTATCACCGTTCCAGTCCTCTCACGTTCGCCAGAGGTACGGCGTACCGCTCACGTGACTCTTCATAGGACACGGAGACTTCCAGCTTTTCGCGTCGCTACTGTACTAGCGGATGCTCCGTGAGTTCGCAACTAGGCAATCTCAAATCTTCAGCAGAAACCTCTTACCTCTGACCATTACTAACCCCTCTTCTCTTAACTTTCCAGATTCTCTTTTCAGCCTTCTTTGTTGACACAAATCCCCCGGATTAATCCTGCGTCTCATTAAAAAAACGCTGCCTTTGAGTTCTCGAGTTACTGCATTCTGGGTAATAATAAATACTCCCGTCCAAGTCCCTTTCTGAATCTTTCTTCAGGTATTGTAGGATTTGATTCTATGGGCTTACCCACCTTTACTTCCTTCTGACAGACTTGTGTTCCAGTCGCCCTCTCCGTGTCTCATATTCTCAGCTTCTCTCCTGGTATTTACAATCCGGCTGGTTAAGAGGTCAGGGGAATTAGTCTCTTTCCTGTTTTCCCCATTCCCCTTCCTATACTTCTGCTATTCATCACTTCGCTTCTCATTTCTTCCCTCTCCAGAAGCAGTCTTCCGATACTCTACGCCACGATCGAATTGGCGTCATCAGCCTGCGAACCACACTCCAATCTTCGGATCCTGCGCTCGACCAGGGTTTTCTTCCCCAGAGGGTTTCCCTGACTGGCGCGTACCTCTCACTCTGGGTTTCCCTACCGGTTGAGAGGTTGACGCGTTGGTCGGGGAGATTCTTGAGTTCAGCATTTGCTTCCCGTTGAAAATATCAGTCTGCTCAGGTAAGATCTCCAGACCTATTTAATCGGGGGTTCTTAAAGATCCATTGAACCTAGTCTAAGAATCTAGTATTCTGTAACAGTTAGCGACTCCCTAAAAATAAAAATAAATAAGGCTACTGCAGACTGAGATTCAATGGAACAGCAAATGCAACAACTTATTGCCGCCATGCAATCAATGTCCCTAAAGATGCAGGCTCTCAAACAGGATAATGCTCAATTACGACAACAGGTTACTCGTGCCTTCTCAGACTCTCCCCCAGTAAGTTTGAATACAGGCAAGTTTGACGGAGATCCACACAAACTTAAGGAGTTTCTTGATAGCTGCACTGTGCAGTTTACCTTTAAGTCCTGCTTCTTTCCCACGGACAAAGATAAGGTTGGCTTTGTGATTTCACATTTGGCCGGACCTGCTTTGGCCTGGGCTACACCTTTGGTGACCTCTAATAATGTGATCTTGGACTCTTATTCTGCTTTCACCAACAGTTTGAAATCAATGTTCAGTAGACAAGAGATCTCAGTGTCCACGCAAGAAAGACTGTTAGATCTTAGACAAGGTAACAAAGACCTACTTACCTATATCACTCTCTTCAAACAGCTTTCCTCTGAGTTAGGATGGCCAGACGATGGGTTGCTCACCTTATTCCGACAAGGGATTTCAGACGAACTAAAGGATGAGGTAGCTAAGGTTCCGCGTCCGGCAAATCTAGCGGATATGATAACACTCATCATGCAAATCGATTACCGCTTACATGAACGTTCTTCTGAAAAGAAGAAGACTAGAGGCATACGATCCCAACTCGATTATCCCTCCATAACAAATAAACCTATAGCTTCTGACGAGCCTATGCAAATAGGAACAGTGAGAGGACCCTTATCGGCAGCAGAGAAAGAGAGAAGGAAGAGTTTGGGACTATGCATGTATTGCGGAGGCTCATCTCATAAGTTACGAGATTGTCCTTTAGTTCCTCCCCGACGCACTCCAGCTAAGGGGTCGGGAAACTTCAAAGCCCTACCGCAGGGGGAACAACGGTAGGGGTACAAGATTCTGATTCCCCAAAGAGAATCCCCGTAAATCTGGATTCAGTAGCAACCACTCACAATATGGTTATTATTTCTGTTACTCTCGTTTTTCACGCTCAGATGGTACAGAACGTACCTGCTCTGGTAGACTGCGGAGCTGCAGGGAATTTCGTTGATGATCAATGGGCCAATAAACAAGGAATTAACTGTATACCCAAAGCGATGGTCACTCCTATCCAAGGAGTTGACGGTCATCCACTAAGTTCCGGCCCTATCCGAGAACAGACAGAACCTGTTGTCTGTCAAATAGCCTCACATAAAGAGACCATAACTTTCGATCTAATCAAGGCAGCCCATTTCCCCATTATATTGGGTCTCCCCTGGTTAAGGAGACATAACCCCTTTATAAATTGGACAGCAGGTACTCTTCCTCGGCTCGGAATACTGTGTCAGCCATTGTTTAGCCAAGGAATCAGTTGGCATCTACATTCCGACTGAAAACTCGATCCCTTCACCAGTATCTTCAATAAACAACTTGGAGATTGTTCCGGAATGCTATTCGAAGTATCAGTCTGTCTTCTCCAATCCCCAGTTCCCTACTCTACCGCCTCATAGAAGAGATGACTGTCACATTGAACTTCTTCCTGACAAACCCATCCCGTTTGGGAGAATGTACGTCCTTTCCCAACAAGAAAAGGTAGTCCTTAAAGAATATCTCCAAACCAATTTAAGGAACGGGCTCATTACTGAGTCAGTTTCCCCGGCCGGAGCCTCTCTCTTCTTCATTCCAAAGAAGGAGACTGATGAACTTCGACCTTGTATCGACTACAGGGGTCTTAACAAGATCACAGTGGCAGACAAATATCCTATGCCATTAATCCCTGACATCCTGGAGGCAGTTCGAGGAGCTTCCTTTTATACTAAGCTGGACCTTCGCGGAGCTTACCATCTCATCCGTATTGCCCCTGGAGACGAATGGAAGACAGCATTTCGAACCCCATTTGGGCATTTTGCATTTTGAGTATCACGTCATGCCCTTTGGATTGGTGAACGCACCTGCCGTGTTCCAGCGTTTCATGGACCATCTATTCGCAGATATTCTATTCCATTTTGTAATCATCTACTTAGACGACATCTTAGTATACTCCCACTCTCAAGAAGAACACCTGATACATGTAAAAACTGTACTCAAACGACTGCAGTCAAATCAGCTTTACTGTAAAGCATCTAAATGCGAATTTCACCAAAGACAGGTAACCTATCTCGGGTTTGTGATGTCAGCCCAAGGCATTTCTATGGATCCAAAAAAGATCCCCGCAGTGGTTGAATGGCCTATACCTTCTAACGTTAAGGAGATTCAACGTTTTTTAGGGTTTGCTAATTTTTACAGGAAATTCATCCCTAACGTTTCGGATATTATTCTGCCCCTTACTCGACTGTTAAAGAAGGGAATTCCATTTGTATGGGATAAATCCACCGAATTCGCATTTCAGACTCTTAAATCCTTGTTCACCTCTGCATCCTGTTTGGTAACCCCCGACCAGAATAAACAGTTTTTTGTGGAAACTGATGCATCTCATCATGCTCTAGGCGCGGTCTTACTTCAACAAACCGACCAAGGAGATGAAAGACCAGTTGCATATCTTTCTAAAACCTTCAGTGCCTCGGAACAAAACTATTCAGTGCTCGAAAAAGAATTGCTGGCTATATAAAAAGGGCGTTTGAAGAGTGGAGACACTTGCTACTTGGTTCACCCTTTCCTGTAGTGGTACGTACAGACCATAAAAATCTCAGGGTCCTACAGAATGCACATACAACCAACAGTTGACTAGCACGTTGGGCGTATTTCTTCCTTCCATTCCGGATCGAATTTACCATACTTCCAGGAAAACAAAACCAGAGGGCGGATGCTCTCTCTCGTAAGGACGTTCCTGTCTCCCAATTCAGCTCTGAACAATTGTTTCCCAAAGCAAGATTCATCGCTGTCATCGCCGACTTCTTAAGTGAATTGAGGACTGCATCGGTCTCTAACCTAGACGCCTGCAAGAAGACAGCCAGTACTTATCATCTTACCCAGAACGATTCTTTTTTTTTTCACAAATCACAAGTTTTTATCCCTACTTCAGATCTGCAGCATGAAGTATTACGAATGTGTCACGACTCTCGGGCCGCTGGGCATCGAGGCGTTCAAGGCACTTTAGACCTAGTGCTAAGATATTTTTGGTGGCCAGAAGTCCGCAATGATGTACAGGATTATGTAGCAGCCTGCATCGTTTGTTCCCAATCCAAGAATCCCAGGACCCCACCTTTGGGGCTGCTCACCCGGATGCCGATTCCAGAGAAACCTTGGCAAATGATCTCTACCGACTTTATAGTAGATCTTCCTCCCTCACACAACAAGACCGCCATAATGGTCACCATAGATTATTTTACGAAGTTGGCACATTTTACTCCCTTGAACAAGCTGCCAGGGGCTGGGGAAATGTCTAAGATTTTTCTTTCGGAAATCTTCTCCAGACATGGCCTACCGGACACAGTGGTCTCCGATAGGGGCCCTCAATACACCTCCAAGTTTTGAGAAAAGGTTTGCCAAGTCTTGGGAATCAAGCGGGTTCTCAGCTCAGGGTACCACCCACAGACGAACGGACAGACGGAACGCCTTAACCAAACCTTGGAGACCTATCTACGGTGTTTCGTATCAGCAGCCCAAGACAATTGGTTGGACTTGTTGCCCTTAGCCGAATTTGCATACAACAATGCCCTTCATACAGCCCTTCATACTAGCCCTTTCCATTGTACTTATGGATTTCATCCGTCCTTTGTTCCTTCTATCAGTTTATCCCCTTCTAACTGTCCAGGAGTGGATGGCCTCATTTACGAAATACAAGAAGGACATAAATTGGCTAAAGTCTCTTTACGAACGGCTCAAGATAGGGCCAAACGGACTTCTGATAAACATCGCCAAGACGTCCCACCATTAAGCCCGGGAGATACTGTTTGGTTGGCTTCTCGCTTTCTTCCCCGGCATTTGGTCCCTTCTAAGCTATTCTCTAGGTTCTTCGGCCCCTTCAAGATTCTATCGATGGTCGGTTCTGCGGCAGTCAAGCTCGATTTGCCCTCGTCATGGTCCCGGATCCATCCTGTTTTTCACCTCTCCCAGATTCGGTTGACAGTACCGGACCGATTTCAACGGTCAGACTGTACTCCTCCTCCTCCTATCTCTACCGATGCTGGCCCAGAATATGAAGTCGCCAGTATCTGTGACTCCCGTTATCGGAGGGGGAAACTACAGTTCTTGGTGGACTGGAAGGGGTACTCCCCTGCAGAAAGAACTTGGGAGCCTGCCTCAGGAGTTCATGCTCCACGTCTGGTCCAACGTTTCTTTAGGTTACATCCTGGGAAGCCAGGGTCGCCCCCCAGGAGAAGGGGCAATACTGTTACACTCACGAAGCGCTGGTCCCTTTGGTCTAGGAGCCGGCTCTGTGGCTCCATTCGGAATGGTACCTTCAAGATGGTGGATCGCAGTACGAACGGTTCCGCTATCACCGTTCCAGTCCTCTCACGTTCGCCAGAGGTACGGCGTACCGCTCACGTGACTCTTCATAGGACACGGAGACTTCCAGCTCTTCGCGTCGCTACTGTACTAGCGGATGCTCCGTGAGTTCGCAACTAGGCAATCTCAAATCTTCAGCAGAAACCTCTTACCTCTGACCATTACTAACCCCTCTTCTCTTAACTTTCCAGATTCTCTTTTCAGCCTTCTTTGTTGACACAAATCCCCCGGATTAATCCTGCGTCTCATTAAAAAAACGCTGCCTTTGAGTTCTCGAGTTACTGCATTCTGGGTAATAATAAATACTCCCGTCCAAGTCCCTTTCTGAATCTTTCCTCAGGTATTGTAGGATTTGATTCTATGGGCTTACCCACCTTTACTTCCTTCTGACAGACTTGTGTTCCAGTCGCCCTCTCCGTGTCTCATATTCTCAGCTTCTCTCCTGGTATTTACAATCCGGCTGGTTAAGAGGTCAGGGGAATTAGTCTCTTTCCTGTTTTCTCCATTCCCCTTCCTATACTTCTGCTATTCATCACTTCGCTTCTCATTTCTTCCCTCTCCAGAAGCAGTCTTCCGATACTCTACGCCACGATCGAATTGGCGTCATCAGCCTGCGAACCACACTCCAATCTTCGGATCCTGCGCTCGACCAGGGTTTTCTTCCCCAGAGGGTTTCCCTGACTGGCGCGTACCTCTCACTCTGGGTTTCCCTACCGGTTGAGAGGTTGACGCGTTGGTCGGGGAGATTCTTGAGTTCAGCATTTGCTTCCCGTTGAACATAGCAGTCTGCTCAGGTAAGACCTCCAGACCTATTTAATCGGGGGTTCTTAAAGATCCATTGAACCCAGTCTAAGAATCTAGTATTCTGTAACAGTTTCGGAGCATCTGATTCTATCCCGTTAAAGGCATTGCATATGTCTGCTATGAAGAAACTAAATAACGCTGCAGCTAAAATGCAGCCTTGACGTAACCCTTTATAGGTGTTCATTGATCTAGACAGAAGGCCTTCCAGATTTAGTCTCACGCTGATATTTGTTTTGTTATGGAGCGCATAGAAATTTTCGCGATACAGAGTCAAAGACGGCTCGTAAATCAACAAAGACAAGGTATAATGGTTGTTTCTTCTCCTGATGATGATTTATAATAGCCGTCAGGGTAGTTAAATTAACCGATATTCCTAACCCTGCAATGAACCCTGTTTGACATGGATCTAGCAGGGAGGATTGCCCTTTTTGAAGATCGGCACAATTACCGATCTGCACCAGGAATCAGGGATGATGTTAGTGGTAAGAACCTGGGAGAAGATGTTACATAAGATCTTGGCCCATAACAGGGGATGCTGTTTAAGAGTATGGTTGCTAAGGCCATCAGGCCCTGGGGCCCTAGAGTTACTTGATAGATTAATAAAGTATAAAACATCCTCTTCAAGGATCTGCATTTGATTTAAACTTGGGGTTAGTTTTTGAACATCGTACTCATCCATAGAAGGGTTGGAGTAAAGAGTTGTAAAATTAGTTATCCAATCTGTTTCAAGCACTCCATTGATTTGAATTGGATACTGTGTTGTGTTGCTCGTCACATTCAAGAGGCCCCAAATTTGAGCTGAATTTTTAGAACTGATTGCGGCTAACATGGTTGCTCCATTGTGTTTGTATAACCAGGTTTTATAACTTCTAGTCCAATTTCTATATTTGTTCTTCAAGGCTGTGAGGACCTCATGTCTTTCAGAGATAGGAAGTTGTAGAACTAGTCTTTTTTCTTTACGGAATTGAGTCTTTTGCTGTTGCATTTCTCTGTCATAGCAATATCTCAGTTTTTTTTTACCCTGAGCAGTAAGGCTGGAATTTAACTTGTAATAGTGAAGAGCTAAGATATACGTTTGATCTTCCCAATTTGAACTTGCTTTTATTTTCACGAGGTCCTTGTGTAGATTTTCTAACATTTTTCCGTTCCAGCAAAATCTAATTCTGCTGTTATTTACAGAAAGTTGAGGACTATAACACATGGTACATGATTTAGGGGTAGTTCTATTAAGATAACAAACTGCGGTCAGCATTTCATGATCACTGTGAATTGAGTGGATCACGTCGAATTTGGAAACCAAACTGAATGTAACACTATCAACATAGATATAATCAATGATTGATGTATTTAGACCTCGCTGCCAAGTGAAATGTGCTGGAATGTCGTTTTCCATTGAACCATTTAGCATTAAAAGGTTACGGCTTTTCATCATCTCTTCCCATTTGATACAGGAGTAGTTTTTCATGGCAAGTGATGTTGTTATGCAGTGAAGGTTCAAGTCACCCACAATAAAGATGTTCGTTATCTCAGCTGATAAGTGTATGATAATCAAGAGTCTTTCTAATTCTGTAAAGAAAGTCTTATCAGCTAAACCCATGGGATTTCGATAAATATTTAGTAAAGCTAATGTATTCCCTTGAGTGGTTATTTTAACCAATTGTAAGTAAGGGTTTGGTTGAGCCCGTGGAAGGATTCTGAAACCAGATTCTAGCCTAACGGCAACCATGAACCCTGAAGCTGGTCTTCCTTTCGCCCCCTTGATCGCAGGAGACAATTTCATACCAATTCCACACTGTGACAGATGTAAACCACGTTTCCTGTAGGGCTATTATATTAAATGATAGGAGATGTGAACTATCCTCCAGCAGGTGTGAGTGACCACAAGTGTTCCAGCTTGCAATCGAGAATTTTGTATCATTTTTTCCTGTAAATAGTTATGAATGGTAGTCACAAATGTTTGAACTCAAATGACTTAGTTGTGTGTTTCTTTGAACCAATTCATTATGAGTGCGTTTTTCATTTGCATTATAAATGTTCAAATCTCAGGTCGGTATAAAAGGAATGTTCTGGGCATCTTGAGGTTTGTCCGTGAAGTTAGGAGTTGGATCAATTGCTAGAATAAAGCCACTCGCAAACAAATCCATGCATGCCTGCCACAACACATTACATACCACATTCAAGCTCAACCAGAGTCTGACTATGGTTAAGATTACATCTCTTATAAATTCGACTTGAACGATATCTTTTGAGGTAATATCACTAAAAGCTGGGATACCTTCAAAAATTGGCAGGACGCTTGCTCGGCACAAATCGTATGCTCTAAATGGGGCATCTCGACATTTTTGTATAAAGCGGTGGTTATCACTTGGGTTGGGCGTGTGTCTTGACAGTTTGTTCAACGAAATAGGAATATTTGGATGCAATGGGCCTCATTAAGACCCTGGCGCTAATGGTTTAACCGCACCGTAAAGAGCGTCGGCGCCGTTAAACCATTAGCGCCTGATTACAAGGTCCCTTAGCGGGTTGGAGGCTTTAACGCCTGCTTTTTGCAGGCATTAAAATCCAACCCGCTAAGGGACCTTGGAGCTAATTACGGCAACCGTAATTTACGGTGACGTAATTAGCGCCTTCCCCATCCCCATTATGCCGTATGGGGCAAAATGGGAATGGGGGAGGGCAAATGGTGAATGGGGAATTACCCCCCCCGCCAACCTTGTGATGGGGCGGTAATTCCGCAATCCACCATGACCATAGCACCATGGTCCAGCGCCTGGGTTGTAATGAGGCCCAATAACTTTTTACGTGCAGAGGTCTACTCTGGTAGATGATTATTTGAGTTTTTCATCATTTGTGTGCTGATCAAATCAGATCTAAGTTCAGTAATATTAGGCAAGATCTCTTTTTTAAAAAAAAATATTTGTTCATTGCGTCACAAATTTCTGTCCTAATATTGAGGCATGAGTTACCTTTTTCATTATATGTCCTCTCCTCCAGCACGGCTGAGTGGTGGATCGACTCGGTTGTTAATAAGTCAGAGTTAGTAGAGGGACGTGGTTGTAAAACATTGTCTATGCTTTTAGTACATCCCTCTGTTCCCAATTGGACTACATTAGTTTGCATGTCTTGTTTGAGAGGCAATGCAGAATTAAGTTGACTGGGTATAGAGTTAGATTGTTTAAATTGTTTAAATTCTTCTAACGTTCTACGAATTTCAGCTTGGGTGTCTTTCAGAATTTCATTAGAAAAAGAGATGTGTTAGTGCACAATTGAGACTCATTCGCGGTACTCAGTTGAATTGATCGTCCATTGTTGATAATTCCCTTGTTTTTATTAACCTCTTCAAAAGGTTGCATGGGAGTAGTATCACTTGTGACTGGGGTAGGCGGAATTATGTCTACATCAATGCGATTTTCAGCAGTAGCATTAAAGGCTGATATATGATTGCTGTTGACATTATCTTTTTTCAATTCAGGATCTTGCAGGGTAATAGAAGGCGTAATCATTGACAATAGATCATTCAAGGGGGTATAATCCTTAATAGTGTGTTGGTTTTTATCAAAAGATTCTTTATTGTTTAAGGTTTTGTATTTGTTTTGTAACGCTTTTCTTACGATAAGTTTTGAGCTTTTGACCAAAGTAAGGCGTTGAACTAATTGTTTGACATTCAAAGTGCCAAAGGAGCGCTGAATCTTTTGATTTTGGGATTTTTTTAAGGGATTATCAATGATAATCTTTTGAGTCAATTTCTTATCGTTTTTTCTAACAAACAAACAAATTGTAGACTACGCCTGATTTCACAGCAGATTTTGTTGTTGGGGGAAGGGCAGAAGAAGGAAGATCTCTCATAATGGAGTCTTCCTGAGTGGATTGTTCACAATCAATCTGGCCTATGATTTTGTCAAAGGCTGGGAGTGGCCAATCGTGTGGTGTTGTAGTAGACTCAGATGGTTTATTAGCGAGTTTTACACATTGGGTCACCGTTCTCTCAACATTTCTCTCAGTCAAGGAATTGCATTCAGTATTGGTGACAGCTTCCACTTTCTTTCTATCATTCAGTTTTTTGTCCCACTCATTCATCCATTTAACAATCTCATCTATTTTTCTAGATTGTTGCGCTATCTTAATGTCTAAAGATTCAAATAATTTTACTAAAGACATAACAGTGGTGTTCATGGCGTTGAGAGTAATTTCTAACAACAGATTTTGTTTTTCAGATATATTGGTCTGCTTGACAGGTGAGTGGATACTACTACTCGCGTGTATTTCTTTCCTCGGGGTAGGCTGAACAAATGAAATTGCACTCCCAGGCATAGAATCATTAGAATGGTTAAATATGCTTGGGGACTGATATAAGCTTATTTCATCAGCATGGGAGGGTGAGGAGGTTAGCATGGGTGAATTGTTAATAGCACGCGGTGGTATCTCATCAGTACGACTATTACTCATATGTGCACTAGTCACAGAAATGTTATTTCCAGTTACAGAATTATCTTTTTTTGTGTTACATATAGATTTGGAATCCGTGTCTGCACTTTTTTTCAACATTATGTACGTTTTCCTGCGTAGTTAAATCAACAATGGTAGGAAGTACATTTGCATCGAGATAGCAGCCATGATTTGAGTATCTGAAATGGTTAACTCAGGTGTTTGAGCTGGAGGTTCTTGAACAGAAATATTATTCGTTACCATTGCATTCACAGGTACATTAGTGACACAGTTTTCTTCGGAGGTGGAATTAATAGAAATACGTGGTAGATAAAACTCATGAATGTCCGTTGTAGCAGTCTTTTTTTCCACAGTACTTGGAGGTTGACCACAGATTTTCCTTTTTATTGCGATGGTTGGTGATGGCATCATAGGTGAGGCTTTCAGTTGGAGTGAGGCACTCGATGTCATGAGAGCAAGTGGCATTCCAGATTTCAGAGTGTAACCAGATCCCTTTCGTGACATTAGATTGATAGGGTTCAGATCAAATGGCTGGACACTACACGGGCAAAAAAAATGAGGTCACTTTTTTGGTTATATGAAGCAATGGATGGGAAAAAATAATAACGAAAAAAGATATCTATATCAGAAAGCCGCGTTACGCTGTTAGCAGACCAGCTTAACAGCGTAACAGCGACTTGAAAAGCGACTTGCTCGAAGCGCGCGCGCGCTGTAGCGCGCGCTCGTCACTTTTATGGGACCTCTGGGAAATTGGGGCGGAGTATACCTACAAGAATAACAGAAATAGGTATTTAACGTTTGTGTTCTTCTTTTCTGTCAAATAAAAAAGTGGGGAAGTAAAAGTATCTTTATACCGCGTAGTAGAGTTCAAAGGGTCCAAAGTTGTTCTTTGTTTCAAATGTTCAGTTCAGTTGAAAATCGGGCAAGATGCTCGCAGCGTAACAGCGACTTGAAAAGCGACTTGCTTGCCACCTACTCCTGACTTCCAAACTGTCATCCCCCTTCAATCTCTTAGCTCTCACCATTCATCCTGTTCTCCTCTGCTCCTCTGTGGTAAGTTACCTCTGTAGTCTTCTCAGGCTCTCCAGGGTTTGGTTTTTCCAACTCTCTCCATTCTTGAGCCAAGCTCAAAGTCACATCTCCTGCTCCTCCCACCCACACTGGAAGACTGTGGCCTTTGGGTTTTATACTCTTTACTCCTCCCCCTGAGTGTGGCTCTTAGTAAGAGTATGCAACTGTGGTCTGTAATCGGGACAAGGCTACAATTGATTGCTGTGTATACCTGGGACTGTTTTGGGATTAGGGGTGTTGACCAAGCCTGGCTGTCCACCATCTTCAAGAGTATTTTCCCGCCCTAACCCTCACTGCAACTGCTTGTGCTCAGGCATGGCCCTGTTCTTCCAAAGTATGAATTAAATGCTGGGGAATCACTGGGTAGGCTGTTTAAATCTTTCTGCATGTATAAACTGCATGCACATGGTAGAAATCCAACATTGTATCCTCAGTGAGAAAACACTCTGCTGGTACACAGTGCTACAGGAACTTTGTTTCCCACGTTATGCACTCTGATGTCAGAAAGCCTGGAACTTGCAAGACTCTATCTGTGGGATTCCTTGGTTAACTACATGTCCCTTTGAAGTAATGACAAGACTTCTCTGAGGTTACGGGCTTACCTGTAACCCTATTAAACCATTTGCTACTAGCGCCAGATGAATGGAACTGACTCCAGTTAAAGTAAAACGTGGATTTTTCAGCTTTCACACATTGGTATTCTTAGATAGAGGTTCAGGCTCTACAGTCCGGTTAAAGCGACAGATGTAAAAAGGTACAGAAAGGGCTTCTTATTAGTCACAGGGGCCAGGACAACATCCAATACCTTCACAGTTTATTCATTTGTGTGGGTATATCTAACA
Source organism: Ambystoma mexicanum (assembly GCF_040938575.1). Taxonomy (NCBI): domain Eukaryota; kingdom Metazoa; phylum Chordata; class Amphibia; order Caudata; family Ambystomatidae; genus Ambystoma; species Ambystoma mexicanum. The sequence continues at coordinate 1,288,356,965 of NC_090924.1, forward strand.
CAGGAGTAGTTTCAGGCACTAACCTTGTTCCGAATATATGTCTGCACTTTGATACCTTTCATGGTTAGTATAATTGTAATTGGTTATTTATAACACGCTTAATACCCAGAGGGTTCTAAGTGCAGACTCGGGGATCAAACCTCTTTTGCTCTGTGTCGTCTTGCTTCCAAGGCGAGCGTGTTGCCCCTGATCTATCCTTCCCGGCTCGAAGTGTGGTAAGTTACTGTTGCTACTGCAGGATGGGTCCCAGACTGGCATGTATACCCTTACCTGCCTGGTACAATCTAATGTTAGAAATGTGTCTAGCTTCCCTATGCGTATGTGCTATGGATCGATTCACTAACAACACTCTTGGCGCTTCTTCAGGGCCTATTCTTAACTCCTATTGTACAAATATTCCAAGAACATACACAGTTTCAGGTTCAGGCCCCTGATCTATCCTTCCCGGCTCGAAGTGTGGTAAGTTACTGTTGCTACTGCAGGATGGGTCCCAGACTGGCATGTATACCCTTACCTGCCTGGTACAATCTAATGTTAGAAATGTGTCTAGCTTCCCTATGCGTATGTGCTATGGATCGATTCACTAACAACACTCTTGGCGCTTCTTCAGGGCCTATTCTTAACTCCTATTGTACAAATATTCCAAGAACATACACAGTTTCAGGTTCAGGCCCCTGATCTATCCTTCCTGGCTCGAAGTGTGGTAAGTTACTGTTGCTACTGCAGGATGGGTCCCAGACTGGCATGTATACCCTTACCTGCCTGGTACAATCTAATGTTAGAAATGTGTCTAGCTTCCCTATGCGTATGTGCTATGGATCGATTCACTAACAACACTCTTGGCGCTTCTTCAGGGCCTATTCTTAACTCCTATTGTACAAATATTCCAAGAACATACACAGTTTCAGGTTCAGGCCCCTGATCTATCCTTCCCGGCTCGAAGTGTGGTAAGTTACTGTTGCTACTGCAGGATGGGTCCCAGACTGGCATGTATACCCTTACCTGCCTGGTACAGAGATTAAAAAAAAAAAAAAAATCAAATTTGAAAACACTAAGAATATAATCATTGTTAGTCATACCTACAATTCAACCCATATGCCAATGATGCGAAGAAAGAAGAAAGAACAAGGGAGGAAAGAATTAACAGTAGAAAGGACATGGAAAAGAACTGTTAGTGAAAGGTAATGATCATATCAATTGATGGCACATGTACAGATGGTAACATAACACATTTCTAAGCTTCGGTTTCTTGTCTTTGGGGCTCAGCATTGTGGTACCGGGCTTCTATGTGCTTTATTGCAGTTGTGCCGGTGTCATGACAGTCAAGTTGTGCTGTTCCAGTGGTGAGTCAGCACAGAGGCAGTTTCAAGACAGGGCTCGCAGCGTCAAGTAGATGGCTTCAGTTGAGATGAGTTGGAGGTCAAGACACGGCAGGTTGAATGTCTCCACAGAGTCAAACTGGTAGTCAAGTCGTGACAGGCGAGGCACTTCACTTGGCCAAGATGGCATTGACAGAAGGGCTTAGAGTGCCAAAATAAGCACCACAGGACCTGCAGTGGCTGAAAGTGAGTTGATCGTGGTTGAGCTTGCTCAAAAGTGTCTCAAGACAGTAAAAAGAATTCTGACCTGCTTCTGGGTTTCTGCATTGCTGAGAGACCCTGTCCAGAATCTCTGGGACAAGGTAATTCCCTTCTGCCCTTCCCAGCCATGACATTTTGTAGAAAGCGCTTGCAGAGGTTCTGCCATCTCCAGTGGTAGGGTCCTGGGTGTCAGTGTCCAAGGTGCAGTCAGCCTTGTCCACACAGCAATTGCACTCCAAATGTGCCAATGGATTGGGTAGTGAGAAGAACTTTCCTCTTCCTTGTAGCATTTTGTCTTTTCCTCTGTAGCAAAGGATCATGGAATAGACAGTATCTGAAAAGAGTTCCAGGTGATTACTTCGTGTCTTGAAGTTTACAGCAGATTGATCCATAGCAAGCCTCTTAGCAATCCAATCCTGGTGCGTTTACAAGTACTGTTTGCCTGCTCATGTCATACCCAGGTTGCCTTGTCTGCAGGAAGTGGGAGGGGGCAGGAAGTTTGGGGAATCCTAGCAAAATGAAAGATGGCGAGAACCCTTTGTGGTCTGAACCTCCCCTCTGGGCTACTCTAACTTAGCCCCCTTGCCCTGACTGCCTATTTCAAAAGGACTTCAATCAGCATCCTGGCATGATAAGGCCATTCATATGACAGGATGGTGCCACATGTTTTCGCTGCAGCCATTTTGCAATCTTTGCATTTATTTTAAATGTCCAGTATTCACTGCAGTCTTCTTTGGCGATTATTATTTTTATTTGCCCCCCAATTTAACCCACACCACCACCTCAGCCTGCCACCCACCACCAATCCCTTAACCCAAACACACAATATATGTATACATTGTGAGGGGTCCGAAATGTCAGGCAGACAACTTTGAGATGATTTCTCAAAATAGGGCATTTTTAAATATCATACATTCAATAATCGTCTCACTATCCCTGCCCTGATGAGGAATTCCATGCCTAAAATAAACTAAAGGAAATGCTCTAACAACAAATATCTATAATCTATGGCAATTTATACTAATCACCAGGTAATTTTTATCAGCTTTGGCTTTTGTACAACATATAGTACGATCCATAATGACCAAATCATCTGCATAGACGGCATACCCCACCAGGTTTCACTGAGCAACCAAGTTCTGCTGTTAATACCTTGGATAGATCCGACAACAACAGGGGGGCCCACACACAACCCTGTTTCCCCCCTGTTCGTCTTTACCTCCTCTATCAGGGTTACCCTATCATCTAGTGCCACTTGGACATTTGTGTTGGTGTGAAATCATATGACAATGTCCATTAGCCAATCTGGACATCAGAACTTTAATAACTTGGTCCATAGTTTAGTGCGATTCACAAAAATCAAATGCAGCAGAAAAGTCTTCAAATATTAGGTATAATGCAGGGTTGTTCTTCCTGATGGCCCTCTTCATCACTGGGTCCAACAATCTGATATTATGTGTGGTACTAGAGCCCGGTTTGATCCCTGGTTGGGTAGGATGCAATGCAGTAACATTTTCTGCCCATTTCTGCAATTTGGCCAAAACCAGAGAGGTGAAGAGCTTTCCAGAATTATGAAGTAGGGAAAGCAATCAGTAATTTTCTGCTGCTTTCCTATCACCTTTCTTGTACACAGGTAACAATATCGCGCGCTGCCAATCTTTCAGAAACACACCCTCACTACAGATCTTATTGTACAGTATCTTCAGCACCTCAGTCCACTCAGCAGGGCTGGCCTTCAGGACAGCATTCGACAGACCATTTAGTCCTGCTGCACGTGATCCCTAAAGACAAACCCTTGCTGTATATATTTCGTCTGTCGTAAGTTAGAGCGGCCAAGATGCTAGTGGGACATGATCAAATATCCCTGGCCTTGTGATTTTGTGTTTAGATGCTGTATATTGGACCCATTTAGCTGCTGGCACTGGGTTTACCAAATTCCGTTGCTTATCACCCTTTGGGTTTGACAGGTGCCACCAGATCTCTCTTGTGTTCCTGTGGCATATGACTTGAATCATAGTCTGCCAGTGGCCATTTTTGAATGTACACCGCCTTTCTGTCAGCCATTTGTTATGCTCTTTTTTTATGTTTTCTAATTCGGTAGCACCTCCCTCCCTTTTTGCTACTCTTATTTTGCAGCGCACACTCCACTTTGCTTCCTGTACTTCATAGTCAAATGGGTTTGATGCTTGTGCGGGTGAACTACAAGCTACTTGGCTCAAACAATCGCCCATCTCGGATACACTGAGCATAACAAAATTAGGTAGCTCGGATTTATAGAGACACCTTGTAGCTTTGCTAATATTTCTTTCTGTCCAGCAAATTATAGCCAGAGTGATTTTCTTTTTTTCACGCCAGCCCCTCCCTTGTCTTTTGGCTCAGTGGTACCCATTTTTAATGTCAATCCCATTGTTGAATGATCACTGTACTTTGAACCACACACCTGCAGCGGCTCAACAATCACAGCACACTCATTGCTAACAAAGAGGTAGTCAAGGGTTGATGTTTTATCATTCAGAGATCATGTAGGTTTCCCTGGACAGACGCCCCCAGTTCTCCCGTTCAACATAAACAATCCCCATTCCTTCAAAAGGGATACCCAACTGTCCCCCTTTCAATTTCTCTATTATAACACAGTAACTGGGTGTACAAGCATATAAGCTCCACATTTTTCGGGATTCCTACACCGTGCATTTAGGTCACCCCCTATTACTGCACACTCATTGTCCTAAGTGGCAAACCACTCGGCACATACCTTATATAAGGTTTCCTGTTCAACATCCGTGCTCATTAGTAATGGTATATACAGGTTTACCATTAGGATCGGACAACAAAACGCTACTGTTTCCAACCCTTGCCTCAATGGGTAGCATTTTGTCGGTTGCACATTACATTCGTACACTCTCGAGACCCAGACTTTGCCTGATTGCCACAATCAGTCCCCCGAATAGCCGGCCACGTGGGCCTTTATCTGCCAGTCGTTGGAATACCACATAACCTTTTAGTTGTATCAGCTTTGTCAACCACGTTTTGCTGAAAAAATAAAATGTCATGCTCACACACAAACGTCAGCGACACAGTTTTACTCAGAAAATGTCTATGCCCCCATGCATTCCAATTTAGAAGTTTTACTGTTCATGCACATTCCTAGAGATTGTTCTGCATGAATCTTTTAAACCATTCCCATCCCTGGACGTCGTCTATGCTCATTTGTGATGTGTGTCCTTCCCCCACTATCTTGTAAGGTAATCCACCTGATACTCCCTGCGCTCCCTTTAGCACCTGCGACAATAATTGGGCTGGCACATTCTCCCGTGATTGCACATGTGTTGGGGCATCCACCAAATGCCCCACCTATAAGATCGATTCACGGTGGCAAACCTTCAGATGTGACACAATGGACCCTAACATAACTACCACCCGCATGGGTCACTGGCTCAACAAAACTGGAGTCGGCTGATGACAAAACCAGCAGTGGGAGGACTTTGTTACAGATTAATAGGAGATCGGATCTGTTGGTTCTTTTCCCAGAAAAAGTCTGCGCTCCTCTCCCCAATGTAAAGATTCTTTCAGCCAGTTGGCTAGGGGATCTCAAACCATCCCCTTCACCAGAATCCACCTGTGGTAAATTGCCACATGAACATTTCTGCTGGGGGCTAGTCGGTTCAGGGGCTATTTTTACGGGAGCACTAGTAGTTGTTTCTGGGTAGAGGATTGGATGGTTTCTGCAGCTTTGCTTACCCCACCGCCATGCCCGAATTGACACAGTGGCCCTCCATCGTCCAACAGCCAACGAGTCAGTGTTCCAGCGGTTTTTGGCAACCTCCTTTGTTTCCTAGTCACTTTTCTCTTGGCCTTCCTTTTAAAACCCATTTCATGGAATATGGCTGTAGAATTTGAAGGGTCGGGTGACAAGACTTTAGAGGTTTCATTACCCACAGCAATATTTCGTTAGTACTAAAACAGCCTTTTCCCCTCTTTTTTCAACCTTCGTTCCTTTCTGGTCATGTTTATCGACATTTCCAATAATGCTGCATCCGTCAGGTTTGATGCCTCAGAAGGGCCAACCTTTGTTCAAATGCAACTCGCCCCTTTCGCAATGTAGGACTACATTTCGTTGGGACATTCGACCCAGCCCAATTCAGGGACCCTTTTACCTATTCTTCCATTCGGTTGTCCAATAGGGCCAGTATGTTTCCCTGGCTCTGAACACCATCAAGTATTATCCGACATAGCTTCAAGAACAGCTTTACCGCAAAATGCACTACATCAACTGGGCTTTTCCCTCTGTTTGGTTGACGCCATCGCACCCATTTGAGATGCTCAGGTCCCTTTCAACCAATTCTGATGCTTGCTACAGGTCGGGGGATATAGATAGCCATTGATGTTCATAATTGGGGGCAACATGTCACTTAGGTGTTGCAGGGGGCTTCTGGGGCTCTCAGAATGCGAGATCACGGGCGCATCAGTTTTGACGCATCTATGCATTTCCTCCACTCGTATACCTGTTGCTGCCTGCAATGGGCAGCAGTGAACCGCCATCAATATCCCCACATTCACAGTCAAACACATTAATAATCACACCAGCCAATTCTTTCTCCAAGCGCTTATCATCCGGTTCCCACTTTTGACCGGTTTGTAGGAGTCATTGATTTCACTGCATTTGATGGCATTGTGTGTTCCTACGCACCACCCAAACCCCCTCTCTGCAGACTTTTATCTTTATCATTTTGCATCCAGGCTGCTGCACGCGTATTGGCTTTTCCAGTGGATTTACCCCTCATTGCCCCTTTCATTGATATCCTCTGCGTGTCCTGAACAGTCTGCACCTTCCTTAAAGGAGGGAAAGCGGGGAAAGGGGGGGTTGTGGAGGGGTGCCTCAACACCACAACACTCTACTGCCACACTCTGGGCAACGCGCTTCGCTCTCCCTGCTGGGCTTTAAGGAGGTCCTCTGCAGTTAAAGACACAGCACATTATTTATCTGTGCCGGTCGATAGTGCTCACAAAGCAATTTTCCTTCAGAGGGTTCTGCAAGTCAATCCAGCCTAGAGTGTGACCACAGTACACCACAACACTCTACTGACACACACCGCGCGACACGCTTCATGCTGCCTGCTGGGCTTTTAGGTAGTCCTCTGCAGTTAAAGGCAGTTAAAGGCACAGCACACTATTTCTCCATGCCATTAATAGCGCTCACAAAGCAATTTTTCTTCAGAGGGTTCTGCAAGTCAATCTAACCTAAAGTGTGACCACAGTACACCACAACACTCTACTGCCACACTTTGCACCCTGGTTGGCAATTTATAACAACAATTGCACATGTAAGATTTTCACAGTCTCTCTTGATAACTTGGGTGATCTTCCCTTTCCCAGGTTTTAAGTTTGGTTCAGTTCCAATGTTCAACAAAAGAAACAAGGAAATCCTGATTTGCAACAGAGCTCCAACACAGTTCGTTAGAGCTTCAACTTGTCAAAAGAAAGTTCTGTTAATCCTATGTTCAACAAAGGAAAGGTTCTTCTTCTTCCTTGAATAATGCTTTCCACTAATGTCAGCTTTTCTCAACTCTTCTGCCAACACCATGAAACACAATTATATCTTTGTCAGGATAACTTCACTGCATTTCTACTTCCACCTGTTTTATTCTCATGCCAGGCCCACTTTTACAAGGATTCACCATGCGGGTCTACTCGCCTGCTGATAGTTTTCCACAGTCAACAGTGCTTTTGGAGTTCTAAATCTACTGACAATGAAAGGTTTATCACTGTTTCAGTGGTTTGCAGTTTTGTGACTTTCAACAACTTTTCAGAAAAGGCAAGATTTACATTAGTGCTTCTTAACACCTTCTTAACACCTTCATGTAAGCAAGGCACTCTTCTTCTGAACATTCACCTTCCAGAAGGGCAGCCTCTTTGCCACTCTTGTTTCTCTCCAACACCAGCAACCACAATGCCCTTAAGAATGCAATTCTTCCTCTTCTCCTTTTGGCTTTGCCAATAAGAGATTTGATACCAGCTTCAATCTTTATGGAACAGTCATCAATAACAAGCTTCACCCCTTTAAAACATTGCATTCACCCCTTCTCGTCCTGTTGGTCTCATAAGCTTAGTGATATGCCTTGTTGTTAGTCTCTTTTGATTCTTAATATAACGTGTACAACTGTCAGGCTTAAGACAACGCTTATACCCCTCTTCGCTGATGGCAATGTTTGTACCACTCTTAGCTGTGGGCAATACTTGTACCACCCTTGGCTGTGGGAAGTGCTTGTACCACTCTTGGCTGTGGCCAATGCTTGTTCCCTGGAACTCACACTTTTTAAAGTTTAGTCACTTAGCTTTAGTGTTACAATGTTTGCTACTGCTTTATACATGACTCTTCAGTTAACCTTCACTTCAGAATCGCCTTTAGGCACACGCGATTAGTATTTCATCTGTTTTCTTCAATCTAATATTCAATGTGTGCCAATTAGGTAGTTTCACTCATACACGAGTGCTACTTTTGTTAAAGTCATTGTCCCACCTGGTCAGGTTAAAAGCGCTATCAGATACATGCAAGTGATTCTGCTTTGCTACTGTTGCCACAGATTGTTCGTGCAAGGGATTAGAACACTCGGTAACACTCACAGGCTTCTGTCATCAATCCCTTTGCGTGCTGCAAGGCTTCCACGGCTCTGGATCCTTAATGGACACACTTCCTTGGTGAAGTTGCCTTTGTTTCCCGCCAGCTGAGAACGGAGCTTGCCCTGCTCCTGAGAGACCTGGGTGTACTAGACCCCGGCTACGGTCTCATGCACGCTGCCAGTTGCGCAGTCTCTCTGACTCGGTTCACATGAGGGGAAGCAGTCTTCCTTCAAACTTCCTGCTGCGTAACCTCTGCACTTCAGATTTAGGGGTAAAAGGACCCTCTCAGGACTGACAGTTAAAATCTGCTTTACACTGTTCCAACAACATACTTTCCCTGTACTGCTACTGGTGCTCCTTCTCAACCTCCATCTAATGGCCTGCACGTAAGGGGGCCTTTCAGGCCTCTCTGCCTCCCTCAGGTGTGGGTCATTAGCACTAACAAGCTGACCACTCTGGCAACATTGCTTTTGGGTCCTCTTTGTCATCCCAGTACTTATGGAATTATGTACAGAATTAGGTGTTCTAGTCAGCCTTCTGCTTTTAAACTCAGATTGATTTCTTCTAAGTATATTTAAAGAATCATTACAAGCATCTATTTGAAAGGAGAAGGCAGTTCTTTTAAGCCATCATTAACAGATTTCCTTTCTCTGTACCTCTCAGAGTTAGGATGGTTTTTGACTTTATAAGTCTGAGATGGGCTTTCCTTACATAAGATGTTTAAATAGTTTATCTCAACTTTATCCACATTAGGAAGTTCAATTTGTGGTTTAGACAACTCATAACAACAATAAGCATTACATGCCTTGGTTCTTGTAAAACGTAAACGTTCTCCCCTTTACAATGCGAATTATGTGTCTCATCCCACAGGATCCTCTCATCACCCTGAGCATTGTCTCCTCCCAGGTGATCATCCCGCAAAGCATCACTGCCAAGTTTAGGAAGGATCAGGAAGTGTCTGCCTTTCCCTGGTCACCTGGGAGGAGACTCTAGGCAGGGTTTTAGTGAGGTATATGATACATTACTCACTGTAATCGTATTTCTGATGCTTGTATCTGCTTAGATGCACATGCCATGCATAGGCCGACATCTAGTGGAAGCTGCAGAGTTTTTGTGGCTTGACATATTTGTTTGCAGGGTGCAAGTCTAATACTGGCGCATGGTTAGATCTTTTTTTGGAGCAAGGAAGTACGTTGAATAGATACCCTTGTTTACCTCGTAGATCGGCACGACCTCGATGGTGTCTTTGAGGAGTAGTGCTGCAATTTCTTCCATCAAGATGAGCTGTTCTTCTCTTGGAGACCTTTTCTGGTGCAAGGGTAGATTTGATGGAATCCCCAGGAGTTTGATGCAATAACCTCCCACTACCGTAGATAACACCCATTATCCCCTCCCCTGCGTGGGTGAAGGTTGTAATCCGTCCCCCGACAGGGGAGGCATGGGAGGGGACCTCTGGGGAGATGTCATTGTTTGGAGGGGGTTCCCCCGCCCCTGGAAGGGGGGCTTTTACCCCTACCGCGGCCTCTGCGTTGGCCTCTAGGATAACCTTGGGACGCCTGTTGGTTGTTATTCCATGGGGTGCTCTGGTTTTGACTATACACGGAGCCTCTTTGAGAACATTGGGCTCTATAGGCATATTGAGCAAGGTAGCCTGTGTTTCTAACTTAAAACCAGACTGACACAGCCAGGCATGGTGCTTTAGGATGGTGCCTTCTGCGATAATGCATTCAGCGTTATTTGCAGTGTCTAAGTTATATTTAAGTAGATTACTTGCAGTAGCTCTGCCTTCGGCCGCTACCAGGGCGAGCTTTGATTTAAGGGGTTCTGGCGCTGAATCCACTAGGGCTGTAACCTCGTCCCATTTTGTGAAATCGTAACTAGCTAACAGATTGGAATTGTTAGCGATTCTGGCTTGATAGGCTGCAGAAGAAGCTATCTTCCTCCCCATTGTGTAGAAGTTGTCATTTCTGAACCAAAGCTCTTAGGAAGATGAGAGTTGAACAGAAATGTACTTTAGGTAATCTGTCATATAATATATGTGGTATTAACAAGTTGTAAATATTATAAATATGTGTTTTATGAAAGATGAGATATACTGTACAGAGACAAAGGTGAGGTTTTTTCCCTAAGCCATAAACATGACACACTGCTCCATTCTCAAATCAGGGGACAGGAAATCCTCTAACCTATCAGATCCTTAAAGGGTTGGGTATTGTAGAATCAGCCTCCCCACCCACTTTGGAAATACATAAATAGGGACTGCTGAGGACAGATAGGACACACACTTTTCCACTACTCAACTGATTTCTTGGCGAAGCACCCTGCAAGAAGATCCAGACCAGATCCAAACAATATCCAGACAGAGACCCTAGAACCAAACTCTAGAACTTGAAGCAGAGAGGCCTTACCCAAAAGCTGAACTCTTCTCAGCAGGCCTTCAGAATCTTTTGCAACCTGATTATAACCCCTAAACTTCCACGGGGCCTAACCAAACCATTCAACAGCCTGGCTGAGCTGTTTTGCTATTCTAGCCAAGAACCCTGTGTTAGAACCAAGATCCAGACCCAGAAAGCAGAGCTGTATCCAGAACCCGTCAGATCCAGACCAGAGTGCCGTGCTGAGAGCAGAACCCAGGGCCTGAGACCTGTCTGGTGGCGAGAGAGAATCCCAGCCCAACCCTTGACCAGATCTTTGACGGGGCCCACTCCATTCCAAAGCCATAGGAGTGAGTATCTAGTCTAGAACTGTACATAACCAATCTCTTAGTTTAAGTAATCCCATTCCATCCATTTCAATCTGCCCAGAACTGCATTATAGAACCTCTTTTGTCTATCCTAAATTCTCCTCTCCTCCACATAATTCTTGAAAATTGTAGCGATAATCATCTATGCGCTGATATTTCTTTCAAGTGTCTTGACACACAACAATCAGAGCGGAAGGCCTGTTTCTGGTGGTTGTCCCGTTGGGTATCTTGTAGTTTCATAGCCCTTAGTATAAGTCCTTATAGTTTTTCTGCAATTGCGTTTCCTGCACGCGGGAAAATTGCCGCGATTTACAGTTTAGCTCATTTCACCACATGTCAAAATAGCTGTTTCTTGTTTTCAACTGCTGAAATTCGTTTTCAATGTGATACTCATTCATGAATCATTGCTAGTGTTGACCTGAACCAATCCAAAGTAATGGCAATCACATTCACAAGAATTTTGACCTGTTTTAAAATCATGCCTATTCTGTCTAAGCTTGCTGGGGGAACTGGGATTGAACTGCATTGTTGATTGTATCCCTGAAACCTGTGTGCCCTCATTTCCATCTCTCCATATTGCATAGTGGGGGGATTGAGTAATAACAGGGGGAAAAGTGATCATATTATCTTTTGATTGAAATCATATCAAGTTTATTTCTGTGTTGCATTCTTTCCTATTATTGCATTTCCTTGAATTCCTACAAAGTATTTTCTGCTACCTTATCCGTCCTATTCCTACTTCTAAGTGATTAAAGAGATTGTTGATATTGTAATATTACCATTGCTGATCACTGTTCATATTCATAAGTTTGATATTCAAATATTATTTATATTAATAAAAGTGTGATATATATATATATTGTTCAATTCGTCAAATAAACCTTTTAATTTGCAAAACAAACCTACTTCTTGGCTCAGTGACGTCATGGGGATTCAAAGAGAGGGGCGTTATATAAGGGTTCATCATCCAGATTTAAAGAACTTTGACATAAAAATATATAAGTAAGGGCTTTCATTGGGCATCCCTTACTAAGCATTGACTTAGTTGGAGTGCTGGATTGAAGTCACTTACAGTGTAGGTCATAAAGACCAGTGGAGATGCGTGTCCTTTTAGTGGATGGTGCATCATAAATGTAGGCAGGGGGGAGAGTTCTTTTTCCTGACCTTTGGGAAGACGTGCAGGGTTGAGAAGTTACAGGCATGGCCTTGGAACTGGATGCCTGAGTGGTAGGAGGTGTATCCAATAAACTTTGAAGAGCCTGGGGGTGTTCGTCAAAGAAATTCGCAAAGAAAGACATCCTGCTCATAACTCTGTCTATGTTTTTGGCTGACCAGTTGGCAGAGGTTGGGATGATCCCAGGGGAAGAGATGGCAGGAGTGGAGGGTGTAGGTAAACTACCATCTCCTTCCTCTTCTTCTATCAGGATTTGATCTTGACAAATATTCTCTGCTGGGATCTCATCAGGCTCTTGTGGCTGTATACTAATAGGTTTGTCTTTACTCTTGACCTGAAAGCTCCTTTCCTTCTGGGAAGAATCCCTATCTTTATGTTTATTCTTCTGATTAGGGCTCTTCGAGGATGACTTTTTAGAGGTAGAATCCTTAGTTAGACCCTTGGGAACATGTTTTTCTATTAACTGTGACAATATTGAGTCTTTAGGTGTCTTCCCAGGTGTGGGTCGAGTTTCGGCACTGGGAAGGCCTTTACCGGCGTATTTGGACATTCGTTCAGTAGGAAGGGACTTACGCTCAACGTCTTTTGACGTCTTGCGGTCAGTAGAAAGGGTCTTATGGTCGGTGTCCTTGGTTTTATGGGGTTTGTCATGCGGCAGCTGTGGCTCGGAGTGCCCAGAGGACATCGAATCTGTAGATCTGCCTCTAGATGCCGACTCTCGGCGTGTGTGGGACACATCGCAGTGGGGTATGTGTTTGGTGTGGGAAAGCGTAGTACCTTTGCCGCCGGGTGTCATCCCCACAACAGAGCCGCCTGCCTGTCTACTAGGGTCGGTGGCTAGCACTGGGGAACGAGGATGTTTCCCGTCGCCCTCGCCGTCCGAAAGGACGGGGTCGCTGCCGGCGTTGGACTCTTTCTCCACCTCCATGGCGGCCTCGGCCTGCATGGTGTGGTGGTCCCAACGCTTTGTCCTGCAGTCTTTTAGAGTTTTTGGTTGAAGCAATTTACACGCTCGACAGTGAGTTTCATCGTGGTCTCTATTAAGGCATAGATTGCACAATCTGTGCTTATTGACCCACGTGTATTTCTTATTACAGGACGGGCAGAACTTAAACAGAGTTCTCTCCATGTTTGGGGTAGGCAGCAGGGCGACCAGGCAAAGGGGTGGAAATACACATTTTGTAATGACCTCCCCCCACTCTCCCTACTGTAGGGCCTAGGCCCGGTGGGCCTTCCAAGGCCGATCAAAATCCGTCGAAAATCTTCGTCTTTGTCTGACGGTCCGTCCTCTCTTTGTTGAGTTCTTCACTGCGTCGAGACACAGCGGTCGAGAAAGGGCATAAAGAGTAACTATTAATATAACTTTATAAAGTACTGTATTTGTATTTATTAGTTGTATATAGCGCTTTAATCCAAAGTGCTTGTCAATGGCATACGCCGAAATTGCACTCCGCGATAAGCGACCGCTCACGATGGCGAAAAAAACAATCTGAGGGATCTCATTGCGTGAGGGATCATGGGTACAGTGGACATCACACTAGGGATAGTATTACTGGCACGCCCTGTCGACATCTTGGAATTTCAAAAACAACAGTAATATTCTGCAGCTTCCACTAGATGTCGGCCTATGCATAGCATGTGATCTAAGCAGATTACACAATCCTCAGAAATATATATATGCAAACAAAAAGTAAAAAGCAAGGGTGGCAGGGGCGCTACTCTGGGTCCCAGCAGCAGTAAGCTCAAACAGTCCAAAGATGTTCTACTCCTAGCACGCTTTCATGCCTCAGCAATCTTCAGGGTGGCTGATTGGATTCAGGTGTTCAGGGTTGACTCCCTCTAGCAAGTATCAGGATGCGGCAGCAGGGAATTCTGTTAACTGTAGTGTAGAGCCAGCCAGGATCCAAGTCTCCCCCATTTTTCAATATTAGCCCTCAGTGGGGAGTTACCATCATTATTGCACTGCAGATCCAGGCATGTGTAGCTCTGGTGCAGTCCCTCAGGAGCCCCAGTCTCTAGTTAGATATGCAAACAAAAAGGAAGCGTGGCAGGGGCGCTACACTGGGTCCCAGCTGCAGTAAACTCAAACAGTCCAAAGATATTCTCCTCCTAGCACGCTATCCTGCCTCAGCAATCTTCAGGAGACTGATTGGATTCAGGTGTTCAGGGTTGACTCCCTCTGGTAAGTACCAGGATGTGGCAGCAGGGAATTCTGGTAACTGTAGTGTAGAGCCAGACAGGATCCAACTCGCCCCCATTTTCAATATTAGCCCTCAGTGGGGAGGAGGGGAGTTACTATCATTATCACATTCCAGAGTCAGGCATGTGTAGTCCCAGTGCAGCCCCTCTGGAGCCCCAGTCTCCAGTTAGATATGCAAACAAAAAAGAAGGGTGGCAGGGGCGCTACTCTGGGTCACAGCTGCAGTAAGCTCAAACAGTCCAAAGATGTTCTCCCCCTAGCACACTTTCATTCAGCAATCTTCAGGGAGGCTGATTGGATTTAGGTGTTCAGGGTTGACTCCCTCTGCTAAGTACCAGGATGTGGTAGCAGGGAATTCTGGTAACTGTAGTGTAGAGCCAGCCAGGATGCAACTCTCCCCCATTTTTCAATATTATCCGTCAGTGGGGAGGGGGGAGTTACCATCAGTATGGCAATCCAGAGTCAGGCATGTGTAGCCCCGGTGCAGCCCCTCTGGAGCCCCAGCCTCCAGTTAGATATGCCAACAAAAAGGAAGGGTGGCAGGGGCGCTACTCTGGGTCCCCGCTGCAGTAAGCTCAAACAGTCCAAAGATGTTCTCCTCCTAGCACACTTTCATGCCTCAGCAATCTTCAGGGAGGCTGATTTGATACAGGTGTTCAGGACTGACCCTCTCTAGTAAGTACCAGGATGTGGCAGCAGGGAATTCTGTTAACTGTAGTGTAGAGCCAGCCTGGATCCAACTCGCCCCCATTTTTCAATATTAGCCCTCAGTGGGACTGTTGAGCAGATTGCAGCTGGGACCCAGAATTGCGCCCCTGTCACCCCTCTTTTTGCTTGCACGTTAAACTGGAGACTGGGGCTCCAGAGGGGCTACGCCCGGGCTACACATGTCTAAGTTTGGTGTGCCACACTGCTGGTAGCTCCCCCTCCACCATCCCTATTGAGGGCTGACATTGAAAATTGGTGTAGAGTTGGATCCTGGCTGGCTCTACACTATAGAAACCAGAATTCCTTGCTGCTACAGAGTGGTACTTCCCAGAGGGATTCAACCCTGAACACCTGAAACCAATCATCCTCCCTGATGATTACTGAGGCATGAAAGCGCGCTAGGAGGAGAAGATCTTTGGACTGTTGAGCAGATTGCAGCTGGAACCCAGATTTGCAGCTCAGCCATCCCTCTTTTTGCTTGCCCATGTAACTGGAGACTGGGGCTCCAGAGGGGCTGCGCCGTGGCTGCACATGCTTGACTTTGGAGTGTCACACTGTTGGTAACCCACCACCTCCCTATTGAGGGATGACATTGAAAATAAATTGGGGGAGAGTTGGATCCTGGCTGGCTCTACACTAGAGCTATCGGAATTCCTTGTTGCCACAGACTGGTACTTCCCTGAGGGATTTACCCCTAAACACCTGAAACCAATCAGCCCCCTTGATGATTGCTGAGGCATGAAAGCGCGCTGTGAGTATATCTTTGGACTGTTGAGCAGATTACAGCTGGCACCCAGAGTTGCGCTCACCCATTTTCAATGTTAGCCCTCAGTGGGCGGGGGTGGGGGGCGGAAGTTACCATCAATATGGAACTCCAAAGTTAGGCAAGAGTAGCCCAGTTGCAGCCCCTCTGCAGCCCCAGTCTCCAGTTAGATGTGCAAACAAAACTTGAGTGGTGGCAGGGGCGCTACTCTGGGTCACAGCTGCACTAAACTCAAACAGTCCAAAGATGTTCTCCTCCTAGCGTTCTTTCATGCCTCAGCAATCTTCAGGGAGGCTGATTGGATGAAGGTGTGCAGGGTTGAATCCGTCCGGTATGTACCAGGCAGTGGCAGCAGGGAATTCTGGTAACTGTAGTGTAGAGCCAGCCAGGCTCCAACTCTCCCCAATTTTCAATATTACCCCTCAGAGGGGAGAGTGAGGAAGTTACCATCAGTATGGCACTCCAAAGTTAGGCAAGAGTTGCTGAGGCTGCATCTGGGCTACCTGCCTATAAAAACAAAACAAATTGGCGTAAACGACGGTGGTTAAAACTGCACATTTAAAATGCAAACGTGTAGAGTGGCCGCAATGAAAACATGGCGTACGGTCAGGAGGTTCCATGAGATTACAACAAAAACTGGAATAACGAAAAACTATTTTTGTGACTCTAAAATAACGAGAAATACAGATTTTTTGTTTTAATTTGGGGGCTCCCTCCCCTAATCCCTCCATTTCCTTAGCTTCATAAGCCCACTCCAAACCCCTCCCAACCGAGTTTGTTCCCTTAGTCCACACACCATATATATTTTAAATAACAAAATCATTATTTTTCCGTTATTTTAGGGTCGTTTAAAAAGTTGTTCGTTATTCCAAATTCGTTGTTATCATGATATACCGGTCAGGACTGTCTGCAACGCTTCCCTGTGGACCTCCTAGAGAAGGCTCCTGTTTTTTGGAGGAAGGAGTCAACCTGCCTCAGGTGAATCAAAGAGAAGCTTTCTGGGCAGGGTCCCACATGGTTGTTGTGGGTACAACCAGCACAGACGGCTAATACACACTCACGCCTGTCAGGAATGAGTCACATCATCACGGTGACAATAATATGACATCCAAAAAAAATGTGGCTTTATAACTGTGTCCCAGGACCTACCATTGTCAAACCAGACATGGCTTACATTTTACTATTAATCCACTGCCATCTGTCTGTCCAGGGGCACGCGATTATTATATTTTGAATCAGAGGTCCTCTGCCTGTTGGACGTTTGGGTTCCATCAGCTGAGTTCAGGAATATACATGTGACCTTTGAACCTGCCCCTTTGCCACTGCAGGCCAGATGATGGGTAATGCCTGTAGACAGTCACACCCAGGTACAGGCCACACTATGCGTTTTGGTATGGAGCATTTATCAAAGTGAGTCTGATTAGCCATGTTGCTTTCAGAGACAGAATTACCTACATAATTTTATTGCAAAGAGCAAAAAAAAGCGACAGCATTTTAACCCTTTCATATGGCATTCTGTCACAATTGCACTGGTTTCAATGGTCTGCGTTCAAATGTGCCTATTTTTCATTTTTTCTGATCTGACAAACATTTGTGCTGTGCAAACTTGTTACCATGCTCTGAAGTACCCTAAATGACTGCGGATAATATGGACGACGAGCTGCACCGCCTTGTTTTTTTTCAGTACTGTTGTCTAACAAACAACGGTAAAGGCAATAGGTCAAACTTTGCTCGTATACGTAGAGGGTCAGAAAATGTTGGTCCTGTTGGGTTTCAGAAAAAAAGGTTGTATGGTCTAAATTTACAAACCTAAACCTATTGACTTTGCCAATGGTTGTCTTTGGGAATTATTGTTTTTGGTTATGCTGTGTAGGTTTTAAAGACGGTGTTGTTTTAATCTGTTGTGGGTGTCATGACCAGCTCCCAGTCATCCCTACTAATCTGCCCTATGCCAGGATGCACCATATACTTATGATACAACATTGTAGAACTCAGGTCACTAATCCCTTTTGGGCTCACTCACCAAGTCACTACATTGATATGATAGGTTATTTATAATGCGCTTAATACCCAGAGGTTTCTAAGCGTGGACCCGGGAATCGAACCTGTGTTGCTCTGTGTCGTCTTGCTTCCAAGGCAAGCATGTTGCTGCTGAGCTATTCTTCCAAGATAGCTAATGAACCTGCTACGTATGGTACGCAGATGGTTAAAACCTACCTACTTCAACATCCCTGAATGATTGCTACCTGGATTTGACTGTTCAACTGTTTAACCATTTTTCTTTATTGTACTGTACCCTGTTTTAAATGTTCAACGCTTCAGTTTAAGGCGCTTTTATAAAACACAAATGAAATACAAAATACAAAAATACAAATGGGTAGGTATCATAATGAGGTTGGGTTTCTGGCAGGCATAAGATTACTGGGGAGCAGTGAAATGCAACTATCGCTCAATAATCACTTACCTCGTAAGGTTTGATAAGGTCTAGAAACTGTGACGATGATAAGGTTTCTTTTGTAAGTGCTTTGTACCGGGGGCAGTAATAAGGGAATTCCAGGAGCTGAAATAAAAAATATAGACAGATTCGGTCAGATGTGCCCTTGAAATGCCAGGCTTGACAACTGTTGCATGTCGGATAGACAGCAGAATGACGCTGACAGACTCCAGGCTGCTCAGATTTCCATAGCAGCATCCTAGTCCTTCAACTTCCATGCCCTTTTCTAAATAAGCAGCCACTCTATCACTTGGAGAGGTGTGTAAATAATGACAGAAGCACCATATTCTAATACAAAGTGACACATCTCAAGGTAGAAATCAATCCACAAATTACACCTTTTAATGGTATTAAGTTTGTGTTCTCAAATTCAATTTACTGTAGCCAGTTTGTAATTTTGACCTCTGCAAAGGGCTGAGGACACCCACCTGGAAATGATGCAGATGCTGTATAAACCGAAATATTATGTAATAAATTATACAAAAAACACATGATCTGCAGTAATGCAAATTGGCCAATTGGGTATCAAAAATCTAGGTCCTGCTTTTAAATGAAAATGTGTTTAAATCAGAACCAAATGTCAAAGGCATTCATCTTCTTTGACATGCATCGCATAAACGCTTTGTCCTACTTTTTATTGGCACTCCCTCTCTGTACCTTTGGTGCTTAATCTTGCTACCCACACCCTCTTCAACCTCCTGCAAACCTCATCCACCAGTGGAACCACCTCAAGGCAGGGTGGCTTGCCATGTACAATCACTCTATCCTTAAATGACTTCTTCTTCAAATTCATCGATGGGCTAACACCCCCCCCCCTCCTCCACCCAGCCATACTCATCCTCTGTACTTGGCTAACTCCATCTCTTGTTCCTCATTCCCTTGCACTCTAAGTCCTCACACCCACATCAACCTCTGAGAAGGCACCTCTTTCCCTTGAAAGAACACTGAGGCGTCTGGGGGTATCATAGCATACCCCGATCAGACATCCTGTCCCATCCTTTCACCTGAACACAATTAAAATGATAATGCAACATATGTTCATAAGTCAAATCGATACTCTTATAAAATGTATGTTTGTAACCACGTGTCAGTGCCATCCCCCTCTTACTTCCCTATGCCTCCATGCTGCACCTGGTCGCTGTAGCTGTCATTCGAGCTCATCTAGCAATATAAGACATCCATCCATGGGATTATCCCATCAGACATAGGTGCTCACATACAGAGTGTCTTAAATAGGATATACCCCATGTACACAAAATAAAATGCAAAATGAATTGAGTGGTGTGACTGTAGTGCACATGCAATCCTTGCAAAGCTTGTGGCTCTATCAGGGGCTGAAATGAGGACAGGTCTTGAGTGTCACAGTCAGAAAGTCAAAAACATGCATGTTGTTAAAACATGGGATCACAAGGAGGTGAACATGTTTCAAAACATGGAACTTTTATTGTGTTCCTAAGTGGATATTATCCTCCCAGCTGGAGACTAATCACACCTCTTTAGTTCCCCACCTCAATTATGCTCCTCTTACCTGAGAAATTATGTATCATATGGTAGAATACAGAGAAAAATCGAGCCAACATGGCTAGTCTGATCTGAAGCAAAACTAAGTAATTTGCTATCTTTTATATAGAATGCCTTAAATTGCACAATACAATAAATGTTGCTGTAGCCTCAGGATTATGTGACTTCTTTTAGATACGTTGATCTTGATCTCAATAATAAAAACAAGAAATTGAGTTCCCGGACCTAAAAACCAAAGGAACCTTATGCCTAACTCATCATCACTAGAGTCATGCCTCACACATTTAAAATGTTCTTTAGATGGCTTTGATTACTATTAGCTCAAAATCATGATAATGGGAACATTCCAGAAATTAGCTTTTTAAGGCAAAAACGTAAATGGTATCGCAGACAAGAACGCCAAAATAACTTGGTGCAACCCAATGATGCTACATTGTGTTGGGATAGAGGAGGTTTTTGTGTGACAGTGGGGCAATGGACAGATTACAGGCAATTGGCGGAGGCACCTCTGATATCAGAGGAATCCTGGACCATTTACCTGGACCAGCTGTTCACTAGATCTGATGTCAATTTCTCGGTTGATACCGCCCATACCTCTGGGTATGTTCTCTGCTTAGGCCTCTTCCTCAAATTCAGGAGTCAATTTCATACTTTGGTTATTACCTCAACCCAGTAGTTTCTGGTTATCGGTTAGCCATAGCACATATGTAATAAATCACCAGTTGCTCCCCATCCTCTTCAACACAGAGATGAGCTAAATGGGAAAATGCTACTGAATCTCTGTGGCTTAGATGACACCTAATGTAAAGTTTGTGGGCTCTTTCCTTGATTGTTGTATTTCGCAATGCCACATTTGTAGGTTGCCATGATTCCTCTGAGATTTCCTTACCCAAATGAAGTTCCCAAAGTGATGTATATGGAATATCTCAAAAGGGTGTTTGTATAGTTTTGACACATGTTTAGGTCTGTAAGATAGAAACTACTATTTTGACAGCTGAGATAATTATCCAGTTCCTCAACTACAAACATCTATAGCGCTGTTGTTCATCCAAAAGAGAAGAATCCTCAAACTGTTCAAAATACAATGGGACACCATTTTTAAACAATTCCCTAAATTCTGTTGTGCCATTTGTGAAAAAGAGACAAACGTTAAACCCAGGGAAAAATCTGAATTGCTGATAATTGTGGGAAAGGGGGCCTTCGTGAGCAGATAGCTTGAAGTGTCTGTGAAAGTTGTCCCGCTTGAGGTCGACAGCAATAAGCCTACCTGTAATCTATCTATAGACGACAGAAAGGACATTCTTGTCAAGTGGACAGAAGGGACAGCCTGCTCTATGATCAGCCATTTATTATCACTTTCTGTTCCAAACCAGGCCATCCAGGGAGCTAAATGGGCAGCATTAAACTACCTTAGTAGGTCTGGAACACCCAATCACCCTGCCCAACTCAACTTAATTAAAAGCATACGTGAACCTTATGTGACTTCTCCCAACCAGATCAATCTAATGATGTCCCTTTGCATTTTCTGGAAGCCTAGTTTAGGTATGTGGGAAGGAAATGCCCGAAACATAGATAGTAGTCTAAGAATACCATTCATTTTCAGTCCAGCAGATCAAACCAGGGTGCTTCCAATGTACTGTTTCTGTCCACTATATTATGTGTATAAAGTAGTTGGAGAGGGTGGGGGGAATTTCTCATTTTAATGCCCAAATACTTCAAGGCCGGTTTCTCCCATGGAAATGAATCATAAGTAGCAGCCAACATGGAGTAGATAGTGCATTTTTCAGAGATCTTCAACCCTCTTGATTTAGCACAGTTCACCTTGTTACCAAAATCCCTTTTACATTCTTTCAAAATGCTCCCTTTCCTGGGTATCATGGGCATAGTGTCAGTCATCACAAAGAGAACATCATCTGCATAAAGTGACATTTTGTGGGAAATTCCAACTGTTCTGGATAAGTTGCAGAGGTCGGACAGTAGAAGTAGGAAGATTAAGAAAGAGGCTGTTGCAATAGTCCAGCCTACAGAACAAGGGCTTTGGAGATGGTGAGCTTTTGAGGGAAGGTGAGAAAAGGTTGAATACCTCTGAGGAGGTGCAGCTGGTAGTGGGACTTTTTAGAGACGTCCGAGATGTGAGAAGAGAAGGAGAGAGTGGAGTCGAAGATGACCCCCAGATTTATTGCCTCACTAGCAGGTGGGGGCGCAGGGCCAAGGGAGGCCAGCCAGTGGGACATTGGGAAAGCGGGGGAAGGTGTCCCAATGAGGACAACACCTAAAGACTTGCGGCTGCATGGACCATTGGCCCTAATATTCATTTATGATCCAATAGTGTTGTGTTGCGCTGTGTCCGCTTAGTATTAGTGCAACATTTGTGGGGACTTAGAGTGGTCATCATCTTTATTTTATATGTTGATAATTGTCCCTAACTTGAGGGGCCATTTACGCATACTCTACCATTTCGGGGATCATTATAAGCAATAGTTGTAATGGTAAAAGCATAAAAGGAAGTGGTATTTTAACTAGCTTTTTCTTTTAAATACCACCTAATTATGAGTTCGGATCTCATTGTGCGCTTACTGCATGTAGTAGATGGACAGTAATGCATGTGCTAAATAGGTCAAGCAGTACTTTCTCTGCACCCAAGCGATGTGTGACATGCAATCATATTGCATAATTAGAGGTATTGAAAAAGCAAGTTGTTTTTAAAATAGCACATGTTTTAATGGTTGTTCCAATACTATTAATGGGACCCCTAAAGCTCAACAGTATGGCGAGTAAAAGAAATGGAAAAGCCCCCAAAGAGAAGAAGTTAGGGCTCTCAAGGGAGATGATGGCAGGTGTGGATAGTTTATCTGGTCACATATTGACTTTGCCGTCTGATATTCCTGGTTTTGCTCTGCCCATGTTCACCGTAGGGCTGCAATTCAGGAATCATTGGGCTGGGTGAGCTACGCCCACTTGTCATGGGGCACCATCCCTGCTTCTTTAGCACTGTCTGCAAACTGTAGAGGCAGCCTGGAGACTGGTCTGCAAGCCTTCCATTAATACCCAAATAAGTTCTGTATCTGATTGTTGAACTTGCTTGAGTTCACTAAGTATGATCCCTGCTGAGTTTCTTTCTTTTCTTTCTGTCTTTTTCTTCTGTCCCTTGACTCCATTAGTTAGATTTTATCGGTTAATTCATTATTGTTACTATCCAGTTGTATGGTATGCTTCTGCTCTATTTTAATGTCGAATATTTGACTGGTTATTGCTATTTTATTTGTTTGTATTGCAAAATAAAATAAAATACATTCAATAGCCAAATACAAACGTCATACCCTGCAGGAGTAGTTCTATGCATATCCGTCTCCAGTCTTGCACATTGCACACATCTGAAATGGTGGCTGCGCCAGGGTGGGTGGCTGCCCCCCTCTGTCTCACCCATGGTGCCCAGTGTGCCGCAGCCTCCCGCTGGCACACTATTATCCGCCCCGCCTGGCACCAATAGCTGCCTCCGCTACTGACATCACTCCCACACTCACCTGTTCTTCGGCTAATGGCACGGTGTGCACCGGGATGGGCTGCCAGGTTATGTTTGGATTCCATATCTGCTCACCGCTGGGTGGATACAGGCCTGCCAGGTTGGCCTGCGCGCTCATAAGGGTTCGATCGATGTCCGTGCTGCGCACATACACCTACATTCAGAAGAAAAATAAAGAACCTAAGTATTCAGACTCCAACTACCTTCTGTTCCTTCTGAATGGGGAAGGGGTTCAACTGTCCCACGCTGGAAAGATCAACAGCATCTGCACCTCCATAGGAAAAGGTGTCAAGCAACCACAACCTGAGCCAGACTTGCCCTGGCCAGCTTGGCTCCAGTTCAGCCTTTCAAGAGCAGGTTTCACCAAGGTTCTAGTGTCAGGGTGCAAGGATTAATGAAGCCCCTGGTAAGGTGACATTGGGTGCCCGCTCCCTTACAACGGGCCAGATTTCATGGAACAAGGATATAATGTCAACCCCTCAGCTGTTGGCGGCCATGTTGGTTTTCTAGATTCGCCTTGTTGATGCATTGCCCCTTCGCAGGGTCCACCTTTCCTCACCTCCGGTGTCCCGCTGCAGAATGAACCTACATCTGTGGCTATGAACACGGCTGCTTTAGTTTAGGAGTAGGTGACATCACAGCTTTCTCGACATAACAGAGGGGGGCGGAAACCCCAGTGTCCATTTCAAGGACTGCGAGTCCTCCCAAACTGTTTACAATCCCAACCAAAGGTGCAATGGGCGATACAAATGGTACATAGTAAAAATAACTCCAGAAAAATTGAGAACACTGAAAATAAAGGTAACGAAAAGGATTATTAAAAACACTAAGCTAAAAGGGAAGAAAGCAAACATAATCCATAAATAAATTTATACAATTGATCAAAGCAAAGCGGAAAAATACTTTAGACTTGGAGAAGTATGAGAGTAGGTGAGGAGGATAAATGAAGGTTTTAAAGCTGGTGTTGGGGTGCAAGGGGATCCCCCTTTTTTTTTAAAGTATTCTTCCACGGATAAACACACAAAAAATGGTGCTGAGTAGTGCAGAGTGTTATGCCTCATATTTAACAAGCATTGGCAATGCCAACAGTTTTGGTTTTTGTGTAGGCATTGGAAAGGCACTTGCCAAGCAAAGCCGTATTGGTATTAACAACCCATTCTTGGTAGCAGGTGCAAAATGGTGCGAGTACCTATGCATGTAATAGTAGCGCCTGGCAAAAGCTTCAAACTTAAGCACAGCCCAAAAATGTTGGCTTTGAAAATGCTTGTTTTGAACATGACTTTCTAGGCTTTGCCAATGCTTGTTTTTAACAGGACTTTAGTGAATGACATGCATCATGTTTATAAATCGAGTGGCTGAAGACAGGCCTGGTAAGACATTTTTATCACACCAATAGCCGTTTACAACTCCAATTAAGTCATTAACTCTCTGAAGGCTGCTTTGAAAAAACACTGGCAGGCACTTTGAATGAAAAGCCTGATGGTAAGGCTTGACTAAAGCGAGCTCAGAGTTCCCTTGCATCGGTGTTTTGGGCGGGCAGAGGCAGGAATGGTTGGGAAGGGCCATAGGGAATTAGCATGGCAATGGGCAGGCAATGGGTGGGCACATAACTAAACAACGCCTACAAACTGTGTGACCCTCCTCAGATGTCATTTCTCTCTACCCGTACTCCAATGCAATAGCTTCGGTTTATAGGTGGCGCTATAGCCCAAACTAAAAATCAAAGAAATACAAAACACCTTCTTAAAATAATATGTATATTTGGACACACCTGCGTGTTTTTAAGATAAAAACAAATGCAATTCTAAATGTCCCTCTTTGCTTAGGGTGGGCAGATGCATGTGTCCCAAACAGACATGAGGTAAGACTGCTCTTTCGACTGTTAGAGAAGTCACGCGTGTCCTGTCATGGACGCAGCTTTTCTTGGCACACTTTCGATGCTGTAAAGCAAAACAGACCGAATAGTCATACCAGGGGAGGTGTTGAGAATATCCGTAATTAACATATAAGAAACATGGCTACATGTGGAATCGTGATGACGTGTACGTGCATAATTGCATATTCATATTGGGAAAACAAACTCCTGCAACCCAGGAAAATATAATTCCTTCAGAAAGCAGTAGAACCAGGGTAATTATCAAATGGATAACATATATGGGATAAAGTCCCCCCAGTCCCCTCCACTGTATATCATAAGACTAAGTGACCGAGGAGTTCCATGACCAATTGGAGGAACGAGGTCGAAGGTCAAGCTCCCAAATGCCACGGAACTCCCAGGTAACTTGAAATAATATTTTCACGTACCGGTAGGGAGGGTATTTTATCTCTATAATTCATGACCACACACTGTCCTCCCCTTTCATTTTTTTTTATTTTGCTTTTTTAAAGCGCTCACACAGCCC
This sequence comes from Ambystoma mexicanum, assembly GCF_040938575.1. Taxonomy (NCBI): domain Eukaryota; kingdom Metazoa; phylum Chordata; class Amphibia; order Caudata; family Ambystomatidae; genus Ambystoma; species Ambystoma mexicanum. Next base: position 1,288,382,691 of record NC_090924.1, read on the forward strand.
GCAGGCATCAACTGTTTTTTTTAGTTGCGTAATTGTTTTTTTTGTCTTAGTTGCGTATTTATAATGTGCTTAAATACCCAGAGGTTTCTAAGCGCAGACCGAACCTGTGTTGCTTCGTGTCGTCTTGCTTCCAAGGCGAGCACATTGCCGCTGAGCTATCTTCCCGGGATAGCTGTCTCCTTCCTTAATTTAATGTAAGAACTGTTGTAATTGTTGATACATAAAATCAGTGTAGAATATGTTTGGATTAGAAAAACTAAAATGCAACTTCTAACGGGCTATAGTAAAATAGTTTAAGCATTTTAAGAACAATGCATCAAAAGCATTATGTGCTTTAAAATAATTGAAAAACTTGTAGTTATATACTTTCACTCGTGTGTTAAACTCCAGCAGAATACAAAATAAACATACTGTCATAAACAGTTCCCTATTGATGTCTGTAAAATGTCAAAGAGACCTAGTTTACCAGAAAGGAATTTGAAAAGCTAGCCACAGCTTCAATGAAGCATTGCAGTGACAGCTGGAATTCTGCTCTGTCCTGGCTCAAGCAGTAGGAATAGTACTGTGACAATAACTGATTACAGTGCAGTAGTGATATCCTTTACTTGCTACAGGTCAGTGGTGATGTCAGAATCGGTGACCCTCATGACAAGCATCCCGCCAGTAATTCCAGCGGGATACTGGGAAACTGCCCCTACCATCTCCACCGCCTCATAGGACTCCATGGGATGGGATTTCCGGAATCACAGGCACGGGTAGTACCGGTGCCTGGGATTCTGGCATTTATTTGCTGGTAGGAGACTGGCCTCCAGGTAGATCACTGCCCCCACCTGTAGACTTGTATTTCCCCAGTCTGGAAAAAATGCCAGTGTCGGAATTACCGGCATTTTATCCGACCAGGGAAGTTGTACTGACCCTGTTAGTGAGGCTTCTAACTGGAGACAGCGGCCTGCTTTCTGTGGGATAATAATGCAGCCTCTAACGGCTTCTGCTACCGCTGGTTAGTTTGATACTCGCCAAGAGGCCCCCACGCAAAGCATAGTAACTGTGTTTAGTTCAAAACCTGGGGCAAGGAAATGCTGCCCAATGGACAGTGGAGTATGCTGAAGGGCAGTTGCTGCAGTGCAGAGTAGTCCAGTGCAGAGGCTATTCAGGCCAGTTCATGCAGAGAAACACTGGTTCAGGGGAGCAAGTCCTACACTAACTGGGCTTGGGAGGGTACTGCGATTGAGACAGCGGCACCAGTCTCCTGGTGGTGGGGCCCAGCCGAAGCATAAGAGGAAACATGACGCACTGCAGCCCTGGAGTACCCTGGAGTATGTTGCGGAAATGCAACTCCTCTAGGTCACATGACCACTGTTAACTGCCGCTTTCCTCCAAGACTACCCTGGAGACCTCTCCCCAGTATTCTGCCCAGTCCCTACACCCATGGCACTGCGTTGGCTACCTAACCAGCCTTTCCCCTTCACTCTGTCTTCTCCCCGCTCTCTGCTCCCTATTCCTTCACTCTGTCCCTTACTCTGCCCTCTACTCCCTGCCTCCTCTGCTACGCTCTCACTCTGCCCTCTCACTCACAGTGACCACTTTCCTTTCAATCTGCTTCAATCCAAGATGCTCCTAGCCTCCCTCTGCTTTCTCGGCTCCAGATAAGATTTTGGAATGGGAATATTTTATTAAAGTTGGGAGTCCATTTTTTTTAAGAGAGTTTACAAGTCATTTCAATTCCTAAACGAGGCTATTTTTAGGTAAGTAGAGACACATTTCTACTAATAAGCATGTTTTGTAATCTGCATGTATCGCCACCGAGTCAATCATACACATTAAAAGGAGCATATTGATCTTGAATGTCTGCATCACGCCAGGCAGTAATCATGTTAGAGGTCCTTACTGTGGCTCCATGTCTGGAAGCAGGAAGCAGGCTCCCTTCTGTTTGTTTATTTTTCTATTTTTTGCTGGTAGATTTTTAACTCTGTTATTTTGGGGGATGGAGTATTTGTCTGTTTTGAGGCAGTAAAAGTAACTGGTGGTCGCTTATCTGCAGCGCTGCTTCTAATACTCACACTGTCCTTATACCCTCGCTCTGCCCCTGGCCATCACACTGCACCCATGCCCCTCGGGCAGCCCTCTCCCCTCACTCTGCCCCCGCCCATCACACTGCACCCATTCCCCTCAAGCAGCCATTTCCCCTCACACTGCACCCATTCCCCTCCAGCAGCCATTTCCCCCCAGACTGCACCCATACGCCTCAAGCAGCCATTTCCCCTCACACGTTACCCATTCCCCTCCAGCAGCCATTTACCCTCACACTGCACCCATACCCCTCAAGCAGCCATTTCCCCTCACACTGCACCCATTCCCCTCAAGCCGCCATTTCCCCTCACTCTGCACCCATACCCCTCAAGCAGCCATTTCCCCTCACACTGCACCCATTCCCCTCAAGCAGCCTTTTCCCCTCACACTGCACCCATTCCCCTCGAGCAGCCATTTCCCCTCACATTGCACCCATACCCCTCAAGCAGCCATTTCCCCCCAGACTGCACCCATACCCCTCAAGCAGCCATTTCCCCTCACACTGTACCCATTCCCCTCCAGCAGCCATTTCCCCTCACACTGCACCCATACCCCTCAAGCAGCCATTTCCCCTCACACTACACCCATAACCCTCAGTCAGCCCTCTCCCCCACTGGATAACTCTTATCGGGTGGGCGTCTACGCTCTTCCTTCTAATAATTACAAGTAAAACGTTACTACAAGTACGACGTCTCGTTGGTTCGACTATCTATAGGACCCTAGATTATTTGGTCCACTGTGATTGGGTTAGCTATAACCCCAAGCATAAATCTTCTCTTTAATTAGCAGCATGCACAACGGACACCCAGATACAGGATGCCCCAAGATTCACCCAGCCTCCCTTCCATCAGTCAGTATGTGTCAATTAGTTGGCTGTGGTTGGCCTCCAAACTGTAGCTTCTTGTCAGGAAAAGTTATGGTATCTTCTACTTTGGGTGACATCAGACGTTGGTACTTCTTCGCGCTTGGCTGTTCACGTGTTAGCACACTGTGAATTTGCTTTGTTTTCCATCTATTTGTGCATTTCATTCTTACTTTCGGCCACCACCTGCCTGGGCCTCCTTATCTTGACCTTCACAGGGAGGCTGCTCTGCTCCTTAAGTTTCGATTCTCCGAAGTTGCCACCCGCCTCCCATTCTTGGTTTGACCTCGACTTCCCAGACATGAGCTGCTTCTTGCTGAGTTTCGGTTCAGGCCTCTCTTCTTGCCTTTGCTAGAACACGAATCCTGGCCTGTTCGACCCTTAGTAACCTGGGTTAGTACTTTTTTTTGTATATAGTGGACTTGCACTTATATAATGTGCTTCGTTGAGGTAGATTATGTATAATGGCGCATGCCGCTCTATTCTTCTACTAAGCATCACAAGCCTCATTGGTTTCTTAGCTTCTTGCATTACAAGTATATGTACAGGCATTATTTGGTTAAATATCTTCCTCTTGCTTTGCAGTTCAAGTTTCTGTATGTTTCAACATTGTCTCTCCTTCTAGTTTCACAATATCCTTATTTATCACATTTCGTCTTTGTGTGTCATCTTTTGGTTGTCGTTCGATCATCTGTACGTCTGTCCGGGCCCTCGTGTCATCATCATTCGTCTTCAATTAAGGCCTCTTGAGTTTCTTCTGGGACAGTGTTTAAGCACACTTCACTTGTGTCATTTGCTGGTATGGTTGTCTCAATTGATACCTTACTGTCCATGGTTGTCTGGTTATTGGCACTTCAATAGGTATTGTTCTTCTGATTGGTACTGGGCAAAGCCCGAGTGTGGCTCTCTGCTGGTTTATTTGCTCATCATACGTCACGTATCTCGGTGTGAACGTTCCTGGTACTTCAAAATGGGCGACTGGAGTGCAGGTTGTATTTGGGACTTTCTCTACACTCCCCCCTCTGGTCTGTTTATCGACCACTTCCGCTTCCTCTTTTGGATTCATCTTACTTGGTTCTTCTGTATCCATTTCTTCTTCGTCTTCTGGGTTTGTGCATGATGGGGTGAAAGAGTGTCTCTTTGGAGTCCATATTTTTATCACTCCTTTCAGGCTTCCTGCTGTCTTTACATGTTCGTCTTTAGTCCATGTCATTAGTTGACATTGTCCATTCGGGCTGCAATAGATCCATTTTCCTTCATAGTTTCTGTGTTTCCTGGGATACAGAAACTTTGTTCCTTCTGGCGCATACTCGCTGGCCTTCACAAAGTCTCTTATTTCGTCATCAGTTAGGTCTCTGGGCTTCCATCCTGGTTTGACATCAATCACAATTTTCATCCCTATGGCTTTCTTCGCAGTTTTCTGGCATTGTGAGATTATTATCTTGATGACACAAACTCCTAGTAATATCATTACTAGTAGGGCTCCTAGGAACCTGAACGCATCTGCCATCCATTGTGGTACCCATGAGAACAGGGATCCAAACCAGCTGTCATCATCAACTTCTTCGGTTTCATTGATCATCTGGTTCGGTAGGTTTGTCAGCATACCTATGGCTTCTGTTGAAGTTCCATTTTCTTCGTTGTGAGAAGGTGTGAATGTGCAACACGATTCTTCGATTTTTGCACAAACTCCTCCATACATAGCTGTGATCATGTCAAGTAAATATCTGTTCTGTAGAGTCATCAGTCGGATTGCTCTTAACTCTTCCTTAATTGCATTGAATCCCTTTACTGTCGAGTTGATGGTTTGCAGTAACTCCCATCTGGTTATCTGCAAACATTTAGTGTTTGCTCCAACCTGGTATCTTGGCATGAGGATCGTTGTGAACACTGATGAGGTGAGGCTGAACAGCCTGTGTTCATATGGGATTGCATGAAATGCTTCTTCTGATTTGGCAGAGAAGTCATTTTCCCTCTTCATTCGGGATGTCAGCTCCACAGATCTCTTCTTCCTCAGGTGAGCATCTACTTTCGGGAAACTGTCAATGTTCAGGTCATTCTTTGGGATCACTAATGCTGGAACGTGGACATTCACTATCGTACATATGCTTCCCCAGTTCTTTGGCAGTCTGATGTATGCTTTGGATCCACACGCCCAATAATGATCCATAATTACTGCAGTCCAATGCGTCATTCCTGGAGCCTCAAAAATCCGTCCACAGTTCTGATTCTCTCCCATCTTCCTCATGCCATTGTTCCTGAAACACAATTTCGGGCTCTCTAATGGCACTATCTGTAAGGGTCCTCCTCTGTCTTCGACCCATGTGAGTAATTTTGTAAGTTTTGGCCATAGAGGTTTGCACAACCTCTGTGAGTTTTCTATTGCTTCCTTACAGGCTCCAAAAACCATCCAGGCTCGGCAGATTACTACTCCTTCTTCCCATCCGTTTGGAGAAAGAACTGTTCACCAAATTGGCATTTGGCCTCTGTTTTTACAGATCTGAGCCTCTTCTGGAGTTTTCCCTTGGACATTCAGCCTTGGGTTTATTTCCCATCTTATCCCTGCTCCTTTAACTTCAGGTTTCTCGTACCTGATCACGTGATTCCTACTGTGGGCTCTATTTCTTGTCTTGATGTCCTGGATAATCATCTTCATCGGGATAAGCTGCTTCAGGTGCCCATTTCAATGAGGCATCACTTCCCATGAACTGTCCTTTGGTGTTGCACATTGCGACGTGTGAGAGAAAGTGTGCTGTCGGGACATCAATTTCTACGGCTACGAAGATCTTGGACTTCCCCATGCTGTATGGTAGGAGTGCACAGACAAAGCATTCGCCTTCTAAATTTCGTCTTCCAACTTCCTTCATGTGTTGGTACCAAATGTTGTTTCCCAGATGTGCTGTGCTATACAGGTAGTCATTTATTTCATTATTATCTTCATGTAGGCTTCTTTTGATTCATAGTATCTTCCTGTAGTTTGCTATAACTACTTCCCTAAATGCATCTGTATGACTTTTTCTTGCTGGTGGACTCTTAGGTATTTCGGTCCGTGGTATAGGTCTCTTCACTTGCGCCATTTGAGTGGACAAGCATCTGTCGGCTTCTATCTGATACTCATGCATTTCTCTGCTGCGTGAAAGTGCCCATGCCACCCACCCTAACACCGGTCCGGTATATGGCTAGCTAGACCTGGTGCTTGCCCCTTGTGTTGGACCATGTGTGCTTGTAGAGTCAATCTCTGTCGGTTTGTTCTTCAGTTCCTCTTGTAGTTTTCTTACTCTGGTTATGTGCGGTAGTAGAAGATCTACTAACATTTGTGTCTTTGCAGTGAGTTTTTCTGAGGCCGCTTCAGTCCTCGTGTGGGCTTCTGATATGACTGCTTTTGTTGGCCTTTCTCTTGATTCTTCTCGATTCCTTTCATTATTTCCTGGGACTGGTTTTCAGCAGGCACTCTCATCTCCTCCGCTGCTTTTGTTTGCGTTTCTGCAGTTATTGATTCTAGGCCCATATTGTGTGCATTCTGTTTGGGTGTGTGCGTGTATGTGTCAGTGCTTTGTCTTCATTCTTTTCGTGCCAACCCTGTCTCCGGCTTTCCTGTTGATTTGTTACCACAGGTGTGTGTGTATCACTACTAATCATGTTAATTTCAAGTTTATCTACTCTATCATCAGATTTTCTAGGGACTGGAATGACTATATAAGGTTTTGATGCTCTTGTGGATTTCATACGTACATCATCAGGTGGGTGTACTGAATTTGGAACGCTTCGTGCACCAAGAAAGAATGCAGTTCTGATCGTTAATGACAGGAACATAATGACAATTATAATACATAAGCACATTATAATTCGGTATGAAAGGCGACAGTATTTTCTTCCAGAGAAGCGAGGATGCCTCTCAGATTTTGGGAAGACCAGGTTACTGTTCTGGGCCCCAATCTCGATCTTTCACCGAATGTTAATGTTATTGTTCCCCCACTCAATGTCGTTCTTCGAACAGTTTTGTATCGAAAGTGTCAAGTGCTTCACAAGTTTCCCCACTCTTGCGGGAGGTAATTGTCTTTTAATACAGGATGTAATTCCCTTGCTAGACTATGGAGAAAATAGATTAGACTAACACTTCGATGAGTAATTTTTACTGTGCATGTTCAAAATACATAAGTTCCCAGTCCACTCCTCTAATCTGCTTCAGTCCGGAGGACATATTGGACACTCGACAGTATGACGAAATAGGGAAAAATTACAACAATATAACAAATGAATTCTTGACTCTGCTTCCTCGATCTGTCCCTCGGCGGAAGGTTTCTTAGAATCTCCCCAGATAATCTCTCTGATGATTTGAAAGTTCCACTTGGAGGATTATTCCATGCAGGAGCATCCCCAATTGTGCGATATTAGCTGGATTTCGGATGAATGTGAGGACGTCAACCTCGATAGGTCTCCCCACTAATTCAGGAAAGTTAGCAACTATGCGAAAAGACACTGTGCACTAATCTGCTGCCTTCTAGTGATAGGGACATTCAGGATTATGTGTTATTTCCTTGACGTGAACAATGTTTTCACTGTCCAGTCGCATGGAGTGCGACTAAATAACTAATTTTGTTCAACAGCGGGCTCAAATGTTCGGCATTTGCTGGATCTTGAAGAAAGGTCACGTATCTGTGGTTCTTCCGACAATAGATGGGCACTCTTCGAAAGAAAAGTGTATTGATGAGTTCATCTAGTATCGTCTGTGGTGGAAGCATTTATGTCCTTCTCACTGTACTCCGGGAGTACGATTAACTCTTCTGCAATGACAGTAAGCAGGTGTCTGATTACCTTCTCGTTGTCAGGATCTTGTAGAAAGTCTGTGACACTGGTGAGCCTTCCCACCAGCGACGGATATGACACTAAGACTATGACACTAAGACTAAGTGGAAGTAAGTAACCACATCCTTTGTGATGTCTCTGCTGTGCGACACCATAAGGGTTGCAAAAACAAAGTCTCAGTGTGTGAATCAGGATACTGTATTTGCTTTCAATGAAAAAGTCCTTGATCAAAGTTTGTCATAGTCTTTCCCTCATCACGGTTCACGTGTGATTCAGCTCACAAGTTGTGTCAACAAAACGCGTTGTGGCTTATGTGCGCAATTTCTTCTTCACCCTGCAACTAGGATGCAGAGTGTCTGTTGTGTATGTCCTTATCCCCTTTTGTCTAGAGGAAGTGTCCAAATGAAGCCACAACTTGCAAAAGTTCTTTGTCTTTTCTTCGCTGCTCATGCGTCCTTCTTCCACGTCATGGATCTCATCTGCATGTGCTGTGGTTCTTCCCCGTTGTCTGTAGTTCCTTCGCGGTGGGGTGCTTAATGTCATTGAGAAAAATCCATGCTCTCCTGCCCTGCAACTTCACAGCTGACGGAGTGCAGTCCTCCACGATGAAAGGACAATTGAATCTTGGCTCGTCCCACCTTTTCCTCGTGTGATTCTTTACTAACACAGTGGGCCTCATTACAACTCACCCGGTATGGTATGTAAACCTGCTGCCACCGTTGTTTCCATACCGGGTGATCACGACTCCTGCATGAAACGAGATGGTGCCGGTGTTTCCATGATCCCCATTCCCATTGAATCCTGTGGGAGTCAATAGGAATGGGGATTTACAATACTGCCTCCGGAATTCCCGGGTCACCGGGCTTGTAATGGCCCGGTAATTCCGGGAATCACGGAGGCGGAATGGTAATACGAGTCTGGCGGTAAACAGGTGGTTTTACCACCTCGGTTACCGCCGGACTCGTAATGAGGCCCAGTATCTCCAGGAAGACGAGTGGAACACGTAGACCTTGAACTGGGTCTGTTGCAGTGTCTCCTTCTGTGTTCTGTGCTGTGCTGCACCCTTTTCGTTGTTGTTGCAGCTGGTCTGAAATTACAGTAAGGCTGGATGTCATGCAGTTCATATACTTTTGCATTTCCGATCCCAGGACCTCTCGGGTTGACTGGGCATCACATCTAGCTCTGTCTCGAGGGGTTAGGGGAGTTTTCATTCTCCTTCCTGTGACTATCTCGTGTGGTGTAAGATGATGGTCGGAGCCTGGCTGGTTCCGAAGAGCATACAATGCCAAAGGAAGGCAGTGCAACCATCCCCTCTTTAGAATAAGCTTCAACTTGGCTTTCCTTTCCTTTAACAAGCCGTTGAGCCTCTCACAGATCCCATTACCTTATGGATGATACGCCGACGAGAACTTGTGCTTTATACCAAGCAGCAAGCTAATCTGTTCAAAGACTGAATTTACAAAATGAGCCCCATTATCTGACCTCATCACTTCGCACACCCCCCACCTAGGGAACACTTCCCTCACTAGGAAATTGACCGCACAGGTAGAGTTTGGGTGTGTACATGTACCTGCTTCTTTCCATCTAGAGAATGGACACACAACGACAATTAAGTATCTGTACCCGTTGCATACTTGAATCATGTCGATGTAAGTGCTGAAAAGGCCCATTTGGCCTGGGGATGACTCCTCTCATTACTTTTAATGTGTGCCCAGCGGTGAATTGCTGGCATATTATGCAGCTCACCATAAAAAATGCAACATGCTCAGATAAATTCGGTATAAACCAGTCTTCCGTGATCGTTGCTGCTAGATTCTACTTTGTGATATGCACTGGGTAATGTAACTGCTCCAGTGATATTTTTAGTAGGGCTACAGGCATTACCGGTTTACCAGTGCTGTCTTGTCTCCACAAGCTGTCAGAGGGGTTTAAAGAACACCCTCAACATTTCCACAGGTTCTTCTCTTCCTGCGGCACCTCCCCCTGAATTTCCATTAGTTGTGCTTGCCCCAAATTGCTATAGGCTTCTGGTGTGGTTCGTGCTACCATCATCCTTTCATGGGTGCACGCCACTTCCACTTCCATAATCGTCTCGGTTTTGGATGCCATACGCTTGGCTTCCGTGTCTGCTGCGTGGTTTCCGCATGACACAAAATCTGTCCCCTTTGTGTGGGCGGCGCATTTCACGACCGCTATACCCACTGGGAGCTGTAGTGCCTTTATTAGCCTGTCCAAAAGGGCTGCCTGCTGCACTGGTGTGCTGTCTGCTCGGAGGTAGCCACTCCTTTTCCACGTGCACTGTTGACGTCACATAGGCAGAGTCACTGTACACGGTTACATCCTGGTCTGCGTGATTTCAATCGTGAGTATCAACGCCAATAATTCTGCAGCCTGTGCTGAATAATGAGATGGTATTAGTGCACTGACGACTACTCGAAATTCTCCATTCGCTATGTGTTTCATCACAGCGAGGCCTGTGTATCTTTGTCCGTCATCTTGATCGATTCTTGATGAACCGTCAATAAAGACGATCTCCCCTCTCGCCAGGGCATTTTCTTTTACCCTGGGGATTTTGTCATAGAATTCTTCATAATTTGCACAGTCATGTATAGGCTCTCCTTCAGTGACTGGCTCAGCTATGAACGTAGCTGAGTTCACTATTTTACATCGGACTATTTTAATCGATGGGTTGGATATGATCACTTCATAAGCAGAAGCTCTCTGCGATGTCAATGTGCCCTTAGGTTTCTCTAGAATGGCAAATAATGAGTGCTCAGCATACAAAGTCATGGAGCATCCCATCACAATGGTTGTCGCCTCCTCTAGGGCGAACGCCGTGGCAGCTAAGCTTTGTTCGCATGGGAAGTGTCCCTTCATTACTGGGTCCAGATTCCCACTGTAATATGTTAGGGACTTGTACCCCAAAAAAGTTTTTTGAGCAAGCACTGCTGTCATGACGCTGCCATCTGTGTGTGAGAATAGGTAAAATTCCTCTGCATAGTTAGGAATCCCGAGAACTGCAGCTGTACAAATCGCTCCCTTGATTTCAGAAAACCCTTTCTCCATCGCCTCAGACCATTCAATTGTTTCCTTTGTCACTTGGGCCTTCTTTAGGGCCTGAAGTAAAGGTTTAGTATACGAGCTGTAATCGAACACCTATGCCCTAACATAGTTGCACAGGCCTAAAAAGCTCTGCATTTGCTTTATTGTGTGTGGCTTAGCTGTGTTCAAGATGGCCTCAGCCTTTTCTGGGGTCACCTTCTTTCCTTCATGTGAGATTATTTGGCATATGTATAGCACTTCCTGTTGACAGTATTGTCACTTTTCCTTGTCAACCTTATATCCTTTCTCAGCCAGTATAGTCAATAGCTGGACCGAATCGTGTCTGCACTGCTCTTCTGTGATGCTACAGATAAGGATGTCATCTACATACTGTAAAACAACACTTTCTAATGTGATATTGCTTAGTCCATCTGCAGGACTCTGTTGAAAATGGACAGGGACTCACAGTACCCCTGTGGCAGCCTCGTGATTTTCAGACGCATTTGTCTGAACGTGAATGACCATCAACTATCTTGAGCACAGTAGTTTCAGAATGTGTTCTGATTATAATGTGGAGCTTTTTAAAGAGAAATATATTGTTATGTGTAATGTGTTTTTTGATAAAAATTAAAATATGTATATTTTTGATAATTACATGGTTATTCGCCCTTTTTTGGTTAGGTGGTGAACATGACAAAGTGCATATGCATCTATAGTTACTCACGCTGAGCAGAAAGGGAAGGAAGCTGTTTTGTGGGATTCTGTAGGTTTCGTGAACATGAATGACGTCAGATCTTGTGAGTCGTGGTGTAACGGGATTGAGAAAATGACATTTTTCAAGTCAATCACCATGAAATATTTTGCCTCGATGGGTATATTACATGAAATTGTAGCCGGGTTAGGGACTAAAGGGAACTCAGCCTCAACAATATCGTTTAATGGTTGTAAATCCTGGATTAAACGCCAAGACCCCCCCTTTGATTTCTTGACAGGATAAACCACCGTATTACATGATGATTCTGACGTCACTAAGATGCCCTGGTCCATCATCGCAGAGATAGTCTTCGCAATCCCTTCGTCTGCCTTTCTGGACATGGAATACTGTTGGACTCTCAGCAAAATTGCTCCTGGTTTCAATTTATTTTTCACTTCCCCCACCCCTTCAGGAGCCTACATCATAGGGTCCTGTAGTCCACACTGAGACAGGTGTACAGGTGTTTTAGCTATATCCTAATCAAAATATTCTGGGTGTTTCAGTGCCAACATCATTCTCTGGGGCACTTTGCTTCTGATAATTTTTACCCAAAATACGAGACTCACTTCCACCCTTGTCTCTTTCGTGTCTGATTGTTCTTCAAACAGATCGTCATCAGTGTCGTCAGTCACTCGATACCCTTCTTCAATGGCGATAATCGAGCACCATTGTCTGCCTTCATCATCGTATCCTTCAACCAATGCTACCTTCCCTCGCACTGCAGCTTCATGTATCATCAAGGGAAACACTTGCCCCTCCTCCTCATGCATATGTATTCTTGGTCTGACTAAAAACTCATCAGGGGTTCTCATAGTCCTATCTGCAAGGCCTGGCAAACTTGCCATAAGCACACGCATGCCATATGCGAAAACTTCTGGCTCCAGCGGTATAGCTCTCATGGCTATGTGTCCTGAGTATGCTCTAATCATTTTGCATACGTTTGAATAGTGCATTCCTGGAGTGGAGCATACTCTGCCCTCTTCCGTGAACGAAATCATCATGTTCAATTTTGTCATTAGGTCTCGACCCAAAATGTTTACTGGGGTCTGACGTGAATACAATAAGGGTACATTCATTTTGCATTCTCCTATGGAGACTGGGAGAGCGTCTGTAAAGGGAACTCGACTGTGAGCTCCTGTAAAACTCTGAGTATCTATGGCCTCGCCGGACAAGGAAAACTTGCCTTCATGTATGCACGAGCGTGTTGCACCCGTGTCCACTAGGAAGGAATATTCTTACCCCCTATAACAACATCCACCCTAGATTCCCTATGAGGGTCTGGTGTCACTGATAGGATAGAGCACATCAGGGTTCTCAGTGAGCTGTCCTAGTTTATATATAAGTTTGGCCAACTGTGCACTTGCATATTTTCCCCATTCCCAGTGTTGCTTCCCCTTCCAGGGTTCTGGACCTGCCCTGTGCTCATCGTGTGTGACATGTGCGACAGTGTCTGTTTGGATTGTCCTTGTGAAAAATTTCCCATGTTCTGTGGTTGCATCCCTTGTTGCGCACCTTGCTGCACTCTTGGTACGTGCTGTTGCACCGTGTGATTCTGTGCAACGCCCTGTTGTGAGGTTGCAGGTGGATTCGCCGTGCCTGCTCCCATTACTTGGCCACTCTGCAACATGCCTTGACTTCTGCACGTGTGTGCCAAGTGCCCTGTATTTCCACACAGCCAACATACTGGAGGTGGTCGGGTTATTTGTCCATTTGACCTGGCCGAATTACCAATTTGCGCGTTTTGAAAGCCTCCTTGATTATTTTAGAAACCTCCCTGATTGCTCTGCCATCCTCTTCCTCTAAAACCTCTTCCCCTCGGGTCAAATCCTACGTTACCCTGGATATTCTGTTGCGGGTTAATCACCTGTTGCATGCTCTGTTCAGCTCCGTTAGTTAGCATGGCTCCTTCAAGAGCATACTTTGATAATTTCTTTTACACCAGCTTCGCTTCCTCACCCTTTCGAGTGGCCTCTTTTTTCCGATTCTTTTCCTGCAACAATCTACAGTAATGTGCGATGGTCAACTGTATTTCAGCCCACGGTTTAGCCTCAACTCCTATCAATTTCTTGAGCTGTTTCTGCACCGGCTCTGGCAACCCTTGGGACAATATATGGTAAAACACAGGTATAGATGTTGTCCAAGATTCATGCGTTTTGAGCACCCACGTGTCTTGGAAATTCTGGATATAAATTAACGGATCTTCCGACTCCTTCTTTTTCCGAGTCATTATAGCTCCCATATCGGAGGTGTCTGGGTAGAGCACTCGTAATGCTTTCCATACTGCTGCTCTACAATTATTAAATGGCGCTCCGTCATGCGCGGTATTAATTGTGGTTACACCAGGGTACCCGGCCCTTGTCCATACATCATCTGCCCTCTCACCAAGTATGGCGATCAGGAGACCTTTAATGTTCCCTATAGTTAGCGTGTTTCCTCCTGTCATTTTTTCTAACCTAACTCATATATCCACTTCCTGGCTCCCGATGTCAGCATTGGAAGCTTGTTCTTCAGGTTTTCTAGATCCATGTGTGGCCATGGAATATATTGTGGTCTTGCGCCCCCCTTTTCTAGTAGCGGAAATCGGAATGCGCAGCCTTCTTTCTCTTCTCTCATGGTTCTCCTGTCTATCGCGGGGGTAATATTCCTGCATCGCCGTCTACCTGGCAATGTCCTTAGTCTGTCTACATAGGCTGGTGACGACACCCGCCTCTGACCATGGGGTGTTTCTTCGTGCCGGGCAGACTGTGCGGCAGACTCTGATGTCCTCGGTGCGGACTCGCTAGCATCTGACCATCGTACCCCTCTTTCCCTTGGGAGTCGTCTTTCGCGCCGTCTCCCTTCTTCATTTGCCTCGTGCTCCCCCTCTTCGGAGTCGGACATTGGTGGTTCCCAATTCACGCAACTCCTTGTGTCATCATCATTTCTATTGATTTCCAATCTATCCAAGGACAGTTTCCTACCCCCACTACTTCAGGTGACATCCTCCGTGTCATATAGCTGAGTGCTCTCCAAGCGCTTGTCCTCTCCCTCTCCTTGGGTGTTTGTTCTAGCCCCATTTCATCATATATTTGATCGATCGTTTCCCCGAAGTCATCTTCAATATTTGCCCTAGACGTGCCTGGCACCGAGTGGTACGCAGAAAAGAATTCTTCAATGTCTTCCCAGTCTGCAACTGGATCGGGTTTTTTAACTTCCCTTTCCAAAATACTCGAGACTGTGTGTCTTCTGTCTACACTTACGTTCAACATTATCATCGAATTCCCGGCGCTTCCTCGCCTCTTCTCTGACTCTATATTCTTCTGTTCTCTTTTCATTTCTACGTTCATCTGCCCTTTGAACTTCCTCATCTCTTCGTCTGCTTATCCTTTTTTCACGTACCCTTTGCTCTTCTTCCAACCTTTGCTGTTTCTGTCTGTCTTGGTCATAGACGGCTCTCTGTTTGCAATCGAGCTGTTTTTCTTGCTCTTCGCGATATAGCTGTTCTCGTCTCAGTCTATCTTTCCTTGTTATCCTTTCATCCCTTAACTCCTTTTCTTTCTCCTTTCTCTGTGCCTCATCTAACCTCTCTTTAGGTCTCACATCATCACTTCCTTTCCCATCGAGTTTCAATAAAATTTGTCCTCCCATCCATTCGTCTTTTGTGAAAGCTATCCCATCAGTTCTGCCTTTGCTTCCTTTCCATTTCTTTCCCTCTCTCTCCTCATCGAGATATGCACTGGTCTGTGCCAGATCCTTCCTTTCATCATCGCTTCTCCCCTTGTCCCTCGGGACTGCGCAGGTAAGATTCTTGTCCATATCCTTCCCTTGATTTTCGTCACTACTATATGTAGGTGACTCGTATGCGGGGTTGCCATATCCCGTCGCTGCTTTAAGCTCCCTTAATGGGTAGAGTCCCTCAGCCTTACTTTCTTCGGTTTCCGTTTCAGACGGGGCAGGTGGCGCGGTAGACGTCTCACCCCCCTCTGAGCATACATGTATTATCCAATCTGCCGGAGGCTCTTCCTCCTTTCCTTGTTCATACATCTTCCACAATTCTAGAACAACAAGGCATTTTTCTAACTTCTTGTCTTTATGTGTGGCGTGCAAATATGTTGTCATATGCTGTAAGACGGCTTTAGATAAAGACCCATTTCGTGGCCATGGCATAAACATCTTGTGTGCAGTGCCTTTAACCCACTCGATGCTATACTTTTTTGGCTTGGGTGCGTGTTTTGGCAGCTGTTTGCATAGGTGTGCTAATGGAGTAATGTCTTCCATGATTAAATCTGTTTATGTTCCTCTTGTACAATACTTTTGAATAATTTCATGCAACTTTAACACCTCCAACAATATGAGCGAGCACCAAACACCGCAAGCTCCAATCCAATTTTTTCCCGCCAAAATTTTATATGTTAACAATTCACTCAAAAACATCAATTTGTGTACGATTCCGTCTCAACTATCGAATTGCGCCGAAGCTTAATCAGTTCTCAAAAATGTTCTTTCACATGTGACGGCACAACAAAACATATAAGACAGACACTTAACAGACTAGACAGACACCAGCTGGGCACAAATATCTCTGCCTCTAATCATTACCCCTACATGGAGTTTAAACGAACCCCTTCACAACGTCTTTAAACGTGGTGGTAGCCTAATCGTTCCCTATTATGTGGGACTCTGGGTTCACGTTTCTTCTGACCGCTATATTAAAGCGCAGGAATAAGGCGAATTCTCTCTCTTCTCAGGTGTCCGCCCTGGTATCCTCTCACTTCTCAGGTTTCCACCCTGGTATCCTCTGACTTCTCAGGTGTCCACCCTGGTATCTTCTAATTATTCAATTATTCCTGAGTCATTATCCCCTTATGTATATATACTGTCTTCTCTACTTCTGACTATTTTGTTTTTCCACCTCCCTCCGTTACCTTTTCGCTATACTTGTTCTAAAGCCTATGAAATTTGCCAAAGCACTCCATTTTTTGCTTCACTCACTGTTCGCATCGTTCCTCTCTGGATCCTCGGGATATCCGCCTCCGTTACCGCCTCCTTCAGACTTTTACCTGATCCGCTGCCCGTAAGAATGGGAAGGGATATGGTTTTTTAAAATGGGTCCATTCAGGCCCCACTGCAGTTTTGGATCAATTACACTACCATTGTCCACGGGAAGCTTCACAGTCTACTCAGCCGAATGACGAAGGGCTTGTGATATTGCCGAAGACCTAGAGTTACTTCGTGTTGACGGTCAATAGGTGTCTTATCAATAATCAATAATCAATAATCAATGGTTTCCAACCATCCTCTGCTACCAAGTGTAAATGAGTGCGATTAACCCCCGATTGGCCCCTAGAATCAGAGCTCGCTCTCGAATACTTTAAGACGAGATAGCTGCACCTTGAGGTTGATGGGGGTGCAGGTTTCTTACTCCAACACCAATCAATAAGGACAACTCAAAGGTTTGGCAAAGGGGAGTCCGTTTAATGACAAGTACAAGAAATGGGGAAACATGGAGATCAACAATGATGCAATGGTCCGTTTCGCTTCAACTCCCAGCGATCTTCATTCAAACAGTTAACACTTATACCCAAAATTCGTCATCATTGACGTGTAACACTCATAAATTTGTCATGCAATTCTATTGGTTGGAAAAGGTAACTTTACTATAGGTACTATATCTGTATATGGTAACGGAGTGTGAGGATTGGATAACTCTTATCGTGTGGGCGTCTACGCACTTCTCTCTAACATTACTCATGTAAAACGTCACTACAAGTACGACGTCTCATTGGTTCTACTATCTATAGGACCCTAGATTATTTGGTCCACTGTGATTGGGTTAGCTATAACCCCAAGCATAAATCTTCTCTTTAATTAGCAGCATGCACAACGGACACCCAGATACAGGATGCCCCAAGATTCACCCAGCCTCCCTTCCATCAATCAGTATGTGTCAATTAGTTGGCTGTGGTTGGCCTCCAAACTGTAGCTTCTTGTCAGGAAAGGTTATGGTATCTCCTACTTTGGGTGACATCAGACGTTGGTACCTCTTCGCGCTTGGCTGGTCACGTGTTAGCACACCGTGAATTTGCTTTGTTTTCCTTCTATTTGTGCATTTAATTCTTACTTTCGGCCGCCACCTGCCTGGGCCTCCTTATCTCGATCTTCACGGGCAGGCTGCTCTGCTCCTTAAGTTTCGATTCTCCGAAGTTGCCATCTGCCTCCCATTCTTGGTTTGACCTCGACTTTCCAGGCGCGAGCTGCTTCTTGCTGAGTTTCCGTTCAGGCCTCTCTTCTTGCCTTTGCTAGAACACGAATCCTGGCCTGTTCGACCCTTAGTAACTTGGGTTAGTTCTGCTTTTTGTATAAAGTGGACTTGCACTTATATAATGTGGTTCATTGAGGTAGATTATGTATAATGGAGCATGCCGCTCTATTCTTCTACTAAGCATTGCAACCCACACTGGTTTCTTAGCTTCTTGCGTTACAAGCATATGTACAGGTGTTAGTTGGTTAAATATCTTCCTCCTGCTTTGCAGTTCAGGTTTCTGTATGTTTCAACATCGTCTCTCTTTCTAGTTTCACAATATCCTTATTTATCACATTTCGTCTTTGTGTGTCATCTTTTGGTTGTCGTTCGTTCATCTGTACGTCTGTCCGGGCCCTCGTGTCGTCATCATTTGTCTTCAATTAAGGCCTCTTGAGTTTCTTCTGGGACAGTGTTTAAGCAATCTTCATTTTGTGTAATTTGCTGGTGTGGGTGTTTCAATTGATACCTTACTATCCATGGTTGTCTGGTTATTGGCACTTCAATAGGTATTGTTCTTCTGATTGGTACTGGGCAAAGCCCTAGTGCGGCTCTCTGCTGGTTTATTTGCTCATCATATGCCACATATCTCGGTGAGAACTTTCCTGGTACTTTAATATGGGCAACTGGAGTGCAGGTTGTATTTGGGACCTCCTCTACACCTCTCTTTCACCCACTACACTCTCACACTGTGTCAACTATCCAGCTCATCCTCTCTCACTTTGACCCTACACTCTCAACGACCCATCGCCTTAACCCTGCCCCAAACAATGCTGTTCCTCATTTGCTCCTTTCCACTAGCAGAACTCCAGTGCCAGTCATGTCAAATGTCACCATACTTTGTATGCCACCCCCTACTCTTATCTCTGCACTCTGCTACCAGCCTGCCTCACTCTGACCCCACTCCCTCTTCCATCTACCCTGTCACTGGTACCCTCTCAATGTGCCCTCACCTTTTCTTCTTCAATCCTCTCACTCTACCATCTGCTATCAATGGCCTTTCTCTCACTCACTCTTCTTCACTCCCCTACCCTCTCATTCTGCCCTCTTTACCCTGCACCAATCCTTCACTCAGCTCCATTCTGTCATTTGTCTCCTTCCCCATAAATGTCTCCACTATCTCACTCCCTGTTCTTACATGATTCCGATCCTACCAGATCCCGATCCTATCTTTTTCCCCTTCTGATCCTACCCTTTCTCAGCCTACTCTTACCTTCTCCCTGCAACTACGTTTTCAGTTTGGCCCCACCACACCCTATCCTTCCTCTCTCACTGCCTCTGCTCCCTCAGAACAGTAAGCTCCTTCAACCCTAGCAATCTGACTCCATACCTCCACATTGCCCCAAACACATTTTTCATTCCCTTTTCTCTTTGCCCCAGCACCTCACTTCGCCCAATCGTCACACTGTGCCATAGCCCATTTCTCCAACTTTGCCCCCCCCCGCCCTACCCAGATCTGTCAATAGCCTCCGACACTGTCCACAGGCTGTCCCTCTGCTCCCAGCCTTCTCACTCCGTTTCTATTAATTTCAATCCTACTGTTCCTATAAGCAACCGTAACGGAATGGTTTCTTTTTAAAATAAAAGTGTAGGAAGAAGTTGAAACGTGCACTTCAGAGCACTGCACTGAACATTCCTTTAAACAGCAGGTGTGTTTGTTTGGGGGTTTGGATTGCGTGTGGGAGAGGGCATGGCGATGGGGTTTGTGGGGCGCAGGAGCAGGCCATCAGGGAACATAGCCCCTTCTTTGCATACACTTCGACTACATATTCAACTGTACTCCTCAGAGCTCCAGATACGCTATTGCAGGGGGAAGTATTTTACTTTCTACTTTTGGAAGTTGGGAGTAAAAAGAGTTTTCAGGGTGTGAAAGGCAGGTCTGATTGTTTCCTGGAGTATTTCAGACAAGAACACATTTTAATGTTCACAATATTTTTGTTATAGGTGATTTCTTTGTGCCCAGTAAATATAATAAATGAAATAATTTGTTTTCCTCCAATAGTCTTTCTTCAGGGGATGCTTCTTTTATAAACACATCAACACGGTAGCAGATCAGGTGGCAGCGAGGGGCCGACACCTGCTCACTGTTACTTCCTGAATTAATTGTTGGTCAGGAGAACTTGTCTAATTTTAGGTTGCTAAAGTAGACAGCTACGCTTCCCTTGATCATTACTACAATCTCCTTAGTGTCTCTAGCCCTCCACTACCATTACCATTTCCCAAAAAGACAGATAAACATCTGACTGGTGCTAGCCGCTAATTTGAGCCGGTGCTGTCCCGGACACAGCGCCAGAACATGTTTTACAGCACCAGTACTTATGATTTAATTCATGAACTTAGAATTGTCTTTCTGTCCTGATCTTTTCCCACTTACAAAAAGTGAGAAGGTACTAGAAGCATATTCTACTGATAATTATTATTTTAGTATTAAGTGAGTGTGAACCTAGCTTCGAGAAGCAATGGAGTGCTTTACAGAGGTATGCAACAATATAGATATGTAACGGAGTGCTTTACAGAGGAAACAACACAACATATATACAGTGGGGGGTAGGATACAGAGGGACGCAGAGGAGGGGTACAGTTGTACAGGGTGGCGAGAGGAGAGGTGCACTGCAGCGTCTACCGAGTCAGGTGGTGCAGGGGTAATTTGATGGCCTAGGGGTTGAGGCAGAGAGACTCCTTGAAGAGATGGGTCTTGTGTTCTTTCCTGAAGAGTAGGAGCATGGGGGCGAGGGAGGAGGTTCCATAGTCATGCCCCATAAGCAGCGAAGGCTTGTTTTCTGGTCCTTTCCTTTTTGCAGTGGAGGATTTCAAGTCTACATAATCTCTTGATCTAAAGCGTTTCCCTCACTTACAGTGCCCATGAAGCCAAATTCCATACCCTAAAGGGAGTGTAATGCCGACAAAGCAGTTTCAAGTGGATGCTACAGAACACAGAATTACAGGTTGTTTCCCAATACAAGTATTTAGGACTTTTTATTTCTCGTAACATAGCAAATGATATTTATAGTATGGATGTAAGTAACAAATTGCGAAACTTAATATCCCAGGCGAAAATTCTAGCCTATAAATATGTGAAATTCTTGCATACACATATTCTTTTGTTCTATCATCAAAAAGTAATGCCCATTTTACTGTATGGCTCCGAAACACAAGCTCCAAAAGAGAATGCAGACTGGGACAGACTGGAGTCTCGGTTTTGGAAGCAAGTTTTGCGGTTACCAAGTTGTACACCATTGCTGCTTATACGGTTTGAATTGGGCCTATTGTCACTACATTCACAAGTTGTGTGGCACATGTGTTCATTATTGAGAAAGTGTCTGGTGGGAATTACTGCAATAAATATGGTAAGTGTAGTAGCTTGTTGCTTACTAGCATCTGATGATGATTTCCCTTTTTGTTGGTGACAGTATTTATTATTTTTTTTCTTTTTTTTCCTTTGGTTTGGCTGACAAAATCAACCTTTCAAATATAATAAAAACATACAGAGATATGAACAGCAACAATTACATGTATAATTCTCCTATATACAACAATTTGAATGACATCGTAGTAATTGTATAAAGTGCAAAGCATGATTATTTAATCATAAGTTATGCTTCCATGTGTTGACTCTACAAGGCAAATCATATAGTGATTAAAACAAATCTATTGAAAGTTCTATGCAAATGTTCATCTGGTTTATCATTTCTGTCACTATTTAGAGTCAATGTTTACCGATGATAAAATTAGATCTAGATTTTGCTTAATGGCGATTCTAATTGCCAATATTTTACTAGTGAATATTCTATGCCATATTTCATCTTCATTCATCAGGACATACAGATGTAACAAGTTACTAAAATAGATTTTTCTTGCCATAATTAGTGCTGGACAAGTCACTACCAGATGTTGCAATGTTTCTCGAGAATTCATATCAAGACAGAAACGACACTGGTTTGACTCCTTAGGTAAAAGGACCCTCCTCACCAAAATTTCACCTGTTGGCAAAAGATTAAGTCTGAATCGCAGGTACTGTTGTCTAACAGTATATTTTAAATGCTATGACAGATACGTCAGTTACTTTTGATTTGCTTTTACAGAATCCAGGGTGAGCTAAAATTAAAATCTTTCAGTTCGACTGGATTATTAATCATACCAAATGTTCTACATATAAAGATTTCGATGTATTGGTATTTGGTACAAAACGCTATCGTGAGACAGCTATCTATTGAAATGTTCTTCTCCAAATATTCGCAGTCAATATATGCGATTTAGATTCAATCTCTGGCCCACAAATGATGTGATGGCCAGGCGGAGACAAATACCCGCAGGGCAAAATTACTGTCGCTTCTGTGAAAATATCTCAGAGAAAGAAACTTTACAACATCTTATAGTGGCATGTCCCATGTTAGATGCCAAACGTAATGTATACTTCAAAGGGTTATTTGCTATTTATCGTCCTGTTGACGCAAATCAGATCTGGAAAATGATCTTTTCAAACACCAAACAAGTGGTCAGAGTGGCGATAGTCCATTTTTTGGTCTCGATCTTCCCGCTAGCTGGAACTGGGGCAAGTGAGTAGATCCATTTCAGGTTGAATCGTGAAATAAGGGTCCTGAACTGTTGTCGTCGCAAATAAGAACGGTGTTGATACCTAAGTGTCTTTTTTCTTTATTATTGTTGGTTTTCCTCCTTTTTTTAAATTTTCCCTCTCTTTCTGTTGTCACATTCTCATGGTTGGTATGTTTAGTTTTAATGAAATTTTTGTAGCATTTTATCATGTACATAAATTGTGAATGATGTGATATGTAGTTATGATGAATTGAAAAATGTATTTAGGTTGTACAAATGTTTTAAATTGAAGAAATCAAATTATTGTTTTATGTTTGAAAGGTTGATTTATCAGCTAACCAAATAAAAAAATAAAACAAAAATAAAGGGAGATTAATGGGGGGACCAGATGGCCTCCAGCAGAACATGAAAAGGGCTCCTGCTCAAGTGGTCGGCTCACCAACACATATTTGTTTTCCATGGTTTCAACAATGCTGTTAAAACGAACAGTAACAACTAATACGACTTCACTTCTTTCAAGCCTAGCTACGTATTGTTTTCAAGCTACCTTTAAAAGCTGCATAGCCCCCACTCTGCTTCTCCCATGTCCATGTTTTAAGTTCCCCAGGAAGCTCATCGGTTCATGCGCCTCCTGCAGAGGTCACAATGTAACATGAATGGCTCTCTCAGCTTTTAATAGTAGGCTTTACTTCGAGGAAAATTCACAGCCACAAATACAGGTGTGTTTCTGACATTTCTGCTTGGCCTTAATAAATGGTGGCAATGCTGGCAGAAGTGCACACACAGAGAGGGTGTTTACGTGACAAGGTAAGCGATTGGGGCAGTGGGGAAGGTACTGATCAAGAAAGGCAATGCAAATATTCATGGAAAGTGCCTGCAAGGGTATCGAGTGTGACTAGGAGAGAAAGTGTAGGGAGTGTATGTGAAGGGATTGTGTGAGTGAAAGGAGCATGTCTAAGTAGCAGCTGGGGTGGAGAAGGGAGTACTAGTGTGGGGGAGGGTGCAGTATTGTGGGGTAGGGAGTAGCAGTGTGCAGGAGCGGCTAATGTCGAGGGAGTAGTAGCGTGGAGGCGGAAGCAGTATTGTGGGGGAGGGAGTAACAGTGTGAAAGCGGGATAGTGTGGAGGGAGTAGGAGTGTGGAGGAGGGGATAGTGTGGAGGGAGTAGTAGTGCGGAGAAGGGAGCAGTATTGTGTGGGAGGCAGTAGTAATGTGGAGGAGGGAGCAGCATTGTGCAGGAGGGAGTAGTAGTGTGGAGAAGGGTGCAGTATTGTGGGGGAGGGAATAGTAGTGTGGAGGAGGGGATAGTGTTGAGGAAGTAGTAGTGTGGAGGAAGGAGCAGTATTGTGGGGGAGCGGGTAGTAGTGTGGAGGAGGGGATAGTGTTGAGGGAGTAGTAGTGTGGAGGAGGAAGCAGTATTGTGAGGGGGGAGTAACAGTGTGAAGAGGGGATAGTGTGGAGGGAGTAGTAGTGTGGAGGAGGAAGCAGCTTTGTGGGGGAGGGAGTAGTAGTGTGGAGGAGGGAGAATACTTGGAACAAGCTTCCAATGCAGTAGTGTGGAGGAGGGAGCAGCATTGTGGGGGAGGGAGCAGTAGTGTGGAGGAGAGAGAAGTATTGTGGGGGAGGGAGCAGTAGTGTGGAGAAAGGAACAGTATTGTGGGGGAGGGAGTAGTAGTGTGGAGGAGGGAGTAGTAGTGTGGAGGAGAGAGAAGTATTGTGGGGGAGCGAGCAGTAGTGTGGAGAAAGGAACAGTATTGTGGGGGAGGGAGTAGTAGTGTGGAGGAGGGAGAAGTATTGTGGGGGAGGGAGAAGTATTGTGGGAGAGGGAGCAGTAGTGTGGAGGAGGGAGTAGTAGTGTGGAGGAGGGAGCAGCATTGTGCGGGAGAGAGCAGTAGTGTGGAGGAGAGAGAAGTATTGTGGGGGAGGGAGCAGTAGTGTGGAGAAAGGAACAGTATTGTGGGGGAGGGAGTAGTAGTGTGGAGGAGGGAGTAGTAGTGTGGAGGAGAGAGAAGTATTGTGGGGGAGCGAGCAGTAGTGTGGAGAAAGGAACAGTATTGTGGGGGAGGGAGTAGTAGTGTGGAGGAGGGAGAAGTATTGTGGGGGAGGGAGAAGTATTGTGGGAGAGGGAGCAGTAGTGTGGAGGAGGGAGTAGTAGTGTGGAGGAGGGAGCAGCATTGTGCGGGAGAGAGCAGTAGTGTGGAGGAGGGAGAAGTATTGTGGGGGAGGGAGTAGTAGTGTGGAGGAGGGAGAAGTATTGTGGGGGAGGGAGTAGTAGTGTGGAGGAGGGAGAAGTATTGTGGGAGAGGGAGCAGTAGTGTGGAGGAGGGAGCAGCATTGTGGGGGATGGAGCAGTAGTGTGGAGGAGGGAGAAGTATTGTGGGGGAGGGAGTAGTAGTGTGGAGGAGGGAGAAGTATTGTGGGGGAGGGAGAAGTAGTGTGGAGGAGGGAGCAGCATTGTGGAGGAGGGAGCAGTAGTGTGGAGGAGGGAGAAGTATTGTGGGGGAGGGAGCAATAGTGTGTAGGAGGGAGCAGCATTGTGGGGGAGGGAGCAGTAGTGTGGAGGGGGAGATGCATTGTGGGGGAGGGAGTAGTAGTGTGGAGAAGGGAACAGTATTGTGGGGGAGGGAGTAGTAGTGTGGAAGAGGGAACAGCATTGTTGGGGAGGGGGTAGTAATGTGGAGGAGGGTATAGTGTTGAAAGTAGTAGTGTGGAGAAGGGAGAAGTATTGTGGGAGAGGGAGCAGTAGTGTGGAGGAGGGAGCAGCATTGTGGGGGATGGAGCAGTAGTGTGGAGGAGGGAGAAGTATTGTGGGGGAGGGAGTAGTAGTGTGGAGGAGGGAGAAGTATTGTGGGGGAGGGAGAAGTAGTGTGGAGGAGGGAGCAGCATTGTGGAGGAGGGAGCAGTAGTGTGGAGGAGGGAGAAGTATTGTGGGGGAGGGAGCAGTAGTGTGTAGGAGGGAGCAGCATTGTGGGGGAGGGAGCAGTAGTGTGGAGGGGGGAGATGCATTGTGGGGGAGGGAGTAGTAGTGTGGAGAAGGGAACAGCATTGTGCGGGAGAGAGCAGTAGTGTGGAGGAGGGAGAAGTATTGTGGGAGAGTGAGCAGTAGTGTGGAGGAGGGAGCAGCATTGTGGGCGATGGAGCAGTAGTGTGGAGAAGGGAGAAGTATTGTGGGGGAGGGAGTAGTAGTGTGGAGGAGGGAGAAGTATTGTGGGGGAGGGAGAAGTAGTGTGGAGGAGGGAGCAGCATTGTGGGGGAGGGAGCAGTAGTGTGGAGGAGGGAGAAGTATTGTGGGGGAGGGAGCAGTAGTGTGGAGGAGGGAGCAGCATTGTGGGGGAGGGAGCAGTAGTGTGGAGGAGGGAGATGCATTGTGGGAGAGGGAGTAGTAGTGTGGAGAAGGGAACAGTATTGTGGGGGAGGGAGTAGTAGTGTGGAAGAGGGAGCAGCATTGTGGGGGAGGGAGTAGTAATGTGGAGGAGGGGATAGTGTTGAAAGTAGTAGTGTGGCGAAGGGAACAGTATTGTGGGGGAGGGAGTAGTAGTGTGGAGGAGGGAGTAGTAGTGTGGAGGAGGGAGCAGCATTGTGCGGGAGGGAGCAGTAGTGTGGAGGAGGGAGAAGTATTGTGGGGGAGGGAGCAGTAGTGTGGAGGAAGGAGCAGCATTGTGGGGGAGGGAGCAGTAGTGTGGAGGAGGGAGAAGTAATGTGGGGAGGGAGCAGTAGTGTGGAGGAGGGAGCAGCATTGTGGGGGAGGGAGCAGTAGTGTGGAGGAGGGAGATGTATTGTGGGGTAGGGAGTAGTAGTGTGGAGAAGGGGATAGTGCATAGGGAGTAGTAGTGTGGAGGAGGGAGATGTATTGTGGGGGAGGGAGTAGTAGTGTGGAGGAGGGGATAGTGCAGAGGGAGTAGTAGTGTGGAGGAGGGAGCAGTATTGTGGGGGAGGGAGTAGTAGTGTGGAGAAGGGTGCAGTATTGTGGGGGGAGGGAATAGTAGTGTGGAGGAGGGGATAGTGTTGAGGAAGTAGTAGTGTGGAGGAAGGAGCAGTATTGTGGGGGAGGGGGTAGTAGTGTGGAGGAGGGGATAGTGTCGAGGGAGTAGTAGTGTGGAGGAGGAAGCACTATTGTAGGGGAGGGAGTAACAGTGTGAAGAGGGGATAGTGTGGAGGGAGTAGTAGTGTGGAAGAGGGAGCAGCATTGTGGGGGAGGGAGTAGTAATGTGGAGGAGGGGATAGTGTTGAAAGTAGTAGTGTGGCGAAGGGAACAGTATTGTGGGGGAGGGAGTAGTAGTGTGGAGGAGGGAGTAGTAGTGTGGAGGAGGGAGCAGCATTGTGCGGGAGGGAGCAGTAGTGTGGAGGAGGGAGAAGTATTGTGGGGGAGGGAGCAGTAGTGTGGAGGAAGGAGCAGCATTGTGGGGGAGGGAGCAGTAGTGTGGAGGAGGGAGAAGTATTGTGGGGAGGGAGCAGTAGTGTGGAGGAGGGAGCAGCATTGTGGGGGAGGGAGCAGTAGTGTGGAGGAGGGAGATGTATTGTGGGGTAGGGAGTAGTAGTGTGGAGAAGGGGATAGTGCATAGGGAGTAGTAGTGTGGAGGAGGGAGATGTATTGTGGGGGAGGGAGTAGTAGTGTGGAGGAGGGGATAGTGCAGAGGGAGTAGTAGTGTGGAGGAGGGAGCAGTATTGTGGGGGAGGGAGTAGTAGTGTGGAGAAGGGTGCAGTATTGTGGGGGGAGGGAATAGTAGTGTGGAGGAGGGGATAGTGTTGAGGAAGTAGTAGTGTGGAGGAAGGAGCAGTATTGTGGGGGAGGGGGTAGTAGTGTGGAGGAGGGGATAGTGTCGAGGGAGTAGTAGTGTGGAGGAGGAAGCACTATTGTAGGGGAGGGAGTAACAGTGTGAAGAGGGGATAGTGTGGAGGGAGTAGTAGTGTGGAGGAGGAAGCAGCATTGTGGGGGAGGGAGTAGTAATGTGGAGGAGGGAATAGTGTTGAAAGTAGTAGTGTGGAGAAGGGAACAGTATTGTGGGGGAGGGAGTAGTAGTGTGGAGGAGGGAGTAGTAGTGTGGAGGAGGGAGAAGTATTGTGTGGGAGGGAGCAGTAGTGTGGAGAAGGGAACAGTATTGTGGGGGAGGGAGTAGTAGTGTGGAGGAGGGAGAAGTATTGTGGGGGAGGGAGCAGTAGTGTGGAGAAGGGAACAGCATTGTGGGGGAGAGAGTAGTAGTGTGGAGGCGGGAGCAGCATTGTGCGGGAGAGAGCAGTAGTGTGGAGGAGGGAGAAGTATTGTGGTGGAGGGAGTAGTAGTGTGGAGGAGGGAGAAGTATTGTGGGAGAGGGAGCAGTAGTGTGGAGGAGGGAGCAGCAATGTGGGGGAGGGAGCAGTAGTGTGGAGGAGGGAGAAGCATTGTGTGGAAGGGAGCAGTAGTGTGGAGAAGGGAACAGTATTGTGGGGGAGGGAGTAGTAGTGTGGAGGAGGGAGAAGTATTGTGGGGAGGGAGCAGTAGTGTGGAGGAGGGAGAAGTATTGTGGGGGAGGGAGCATTGGTGTGGAGGAGGGAGTAGTAGTGTGGAGGAGGGAGCAGCATTGTGCAGGAGAGAGCAGTAGTGTGGAGGAGGGAGACGTATTGTGGGGGAGGGAGTAGTAGTGTGGAGGAGGGAGAAGTATTGTGGGGGAGGGAGTAGTACTGTGGAGGAGGGAGAAGTATTGTGGGAGAGGGAGCAGTAGTGTGGAGGAGGGAGCAGCATTGTGGGGGAGGGAGCAGTAGTGTGGAGGAGGGAGAAGTATTGTGGGGGAGGGAGTAGTAGTGTGGAGGAGGGAGAAGTATTGTGGGGGGGAGCAGTAGTGTGGAGGAGGGAGCAGCATTGTGGGGGAGGGAGCAGTAGTGTGGAGGAGGGAGAGGTATTGTGGAGGAGGCAGCAGTAGTGTGGAGAAGGGAGCAGCATTGTGGGGGAGGGAGCAGTAGTGTGGAGGTTGGAGATGCATTGTGGGGGAGGGAGTAGTAGTGTGGAGAAGGGAACAGTATTGTGGGGGAGGGAGTAGTAGTGTGGAAGAGGGATCAGCATTGTGGGGGAGGGAGTAGTAATGTGGAGGAGGGGATAGTGTTGAAAGTAGTAGTGTGGAGAAAGGAACAGTATTGTGGGGGAGGGAGTAGTAGTGTGGAGGAGGGAGTAGTAGTGTGGAGGAGGGAGCAGCATTGTGCGGGAGAGAGCAGTAGTGTGGAGGAGGGAAAAGTATTGTGGGAGAGGGAGCAGTAGTGTGGAGGAGGGAGCAGCATTGTGGGGGAGGGAGCAGTAGTGTGGAGGAGGGAGCAGCATTTTGGAGGAGGGAGCAGTAGTGTGGAGGAGGGAGCAGCATTGTGGGGGAGGGAGCAGTAGTGTGGAGGAGGGAGCAGCATTGTGGGGGAGCGAGCAGTAGTGTGGAGGAGGGAGAAGTATTGTGGGGGAGGGAGCAGTAGTGTGGAGGAGGGAGCAGCATTGTGGGGGCGGGAGCAGAAGTGTGGGGGAGGGAGTAGTAAGTAGTGTGGAAGAGGGAGTAGTAGTGTGGAGGAGGGAGCAGCATTGTGGGGCAGCAAGCAGTAGTGTGGCGGAGGGAGAAGTATTGTGGGGGAGGGAGCAGTAGTGTAGAGAAGGGAACAGTATTGTGGGGGGAGGGAGTAGTAGTGTGGAGGAGGGAGCAGCATTGTGCGGGAGGGAGCAGTAGTGTGGAGGAGGGAGAAGTATTGTGGGGGAGGGAGCAGTAGTGTAAAGGAGGGAGAAGTATTGTAGGGGAGGGAGCAGTAGTGTGGAGAAGGGAACAGTATTGTGGGGGAGGGAGTAGTAGTGTGGAGGAGGGAGCAGCATTGTGCGGGAGGGAGCAGAAGTGTGGAGGAGGGAGAAGTATTGTGGGGGAGGGAGCAGTAGTGTGGAGGAGGGAGAAGTATTGTGGGGGAGGGAGCAGTAGTGTGGAGAAGGGAACAGTATTGTGGGGGGAGGGAGTAGTAGTGTGGAGGAGGGAGCAGCATTGTGCGGGAGGGAGCAGTAGTGTGGAGGAGGGAGAAGTATTGTGGGGGAGGGAGCAGTAGTGTAGAGGAGGGAGAAGTATTGTAGGGGAGGGAGCAGTAGTGTGGAGAAGGGAACAGTATTGTGGGGGAGGGAGTAGTAGTGTGGAGGAGGGAGCAGCATTGCGCGGGAGGGAGCAGAAGTGTGGAGGAGGGAGAAGTATTGTGGGGAAGGGAGCAGTAGTGTGGCGGAGGGAGAAGCATTGTGGGGGAGGGAGCATTAGTGTGGAGAAGGGAGCAGTATTGTGGGGGAGAGAGTAGTAGTGTGGAAGAGGGAGCAGCATTGTGGGGGAGGGAGTAGCAGTGTGGAGGAAGGGATAGTAGCGTCGACAGAGTAGTAGTGTGGAGGACTATTTCATAAACAGGAATTGAGTTTTTGAAGACAATAGCATGTCTGCGACCAGCCTTCTCTGCACCGTTCGAGCCACCCTTGCTACAGGCATTTGCCTGGATTGTACTCAAAGCCTGCGGTGAAATGCAGTTAGTTATAAATACTGTTTCATTTTAGGAACTGTGATAGGAAGTCATTCTGTCATTGTTAAATGAAGTGGGAGAGTCGAGATCAACTGCCATGTGTAAGTAGGCCCCCGCCCAGGGGTGGACTGGCCTGTAGGGAACTCTAGAGATTGGCCTGGGCCTCTTTTGTGTGGTTCTTTTTCCCAGAGGAAAATGGTTGGGCTTGCTGAAAATGTGCAGTATGCGGCTACTTAAGAACATTATTTCCAGGGCCTCATTTGGTTCCCAGGCCTCCCCTGCCCCCACCACCAACAGAGCGACTCTATGAATCCGAAGAACGAGCCTGCAGCGTAACTGGTACAGCCGGAAAGACCAGGCAAACACCGACTTTGTGTCACGTGGAACGCAAGTAGTACTAGTACACATGACTCCTATGATTCAAAGTGCATTGTTGAGATGCTGTAAACTGCCTGTGCCCAGCGGAAGCCTGGGCAGAAAACCCAAAGGGGTGTGTTCCACGATGGGTTTTGTTAGTTGGTTGACAACCAACCTTTCAAGTGATGTTTTGCTTCTCCACTGCGAATTCCTACACTATTGGCAAAATGCATTGATTGCAATTATACAATCCCGTGTATCTCTATGCATAGTTGCCAACATGATACATTCCCATCTGTAGATGCTTATCCGGTCCTATTCTGATCTTTGCATTCTGGGACTTGAAGTTTTACATTTGCCATTATAAAACTACCAATCCCAGAATGCAATTAAAAAAACATTGCTGGATAAGCACCCAGAGACTGGAATGGATCATGTTGGCAACTGTCTATGCTGCACTGCTGTCATTTCCGAACATCCCCACTGTTCTGTCCTTGCTCCATCCTGCATTGAACCTGCCTTCTGACATCCACTTTGGCTGATCTCCTTTCCCTTTCTAAGCGCCTTCTGCTGATTTTATTTTGTGTTGTTCCTGCCCAAATAAATAGCGCGTGGCTCAGCTCGTCATGCTCCCTGCATGAGCCACTAGGTTTCCTGCTACTGCCATGAAACAAGCCAACAACCTGCTGACATATTGCAACCATGCACTCACCCAGGTGCTGGCCTACACACCAGAGGTAGGTGAGAGCACGCCTATGATGCAACACATAACACTCAATACAACTAACACACATGAGACAAGACATGTAACCCATATAACACCCATTACACATAGAACATCTCGCTACCTCCAGCTTAAGCTCAGACATACTCAGCATATAATGTTGTTATAAGAGATAATTTTGTTAGTCCAAATCTGAACAGGTTTTCTTCAATCAGGTCTTTTCTCGTGAGCTCGAAATCAGAAATCAAAGGTCAAAATAGGGCCACTGCCACAAGAAGAAGAAACAAGAAGAAACACATTTCTTTGAAGAATCGGTGGGAAGCGAAAGCAGGTGTTTTCCCTCTTACCTCATTGCGATCGTAGGTGGCATTCAGGAATCCCTTATATCTTTTACGTAGGTACTGCCCAAGTTCATACTGCTGCCGCATGCCAAGCTGTGATGAGAAATGTGGAAAAGAGGCCAGTGTCAATTTCAGCAGCTGCAGGTGTGACTGACACAGGCTCTATTGAGGTTTCACCAACGTCCGGTGTGGCCAACATGTTGAAACACACAAACAAACAACCAGTTGGCAGTCACCGGAATAACGCGCATATACAATTCAAAAATATTATTCTGTCTGTCGCATCGGGGAGATAACAGGTTTTCTTATGTACCAGGCACGCTGTAAGAACATTAGGAGGGCCCATGACACTTTCGGTGAGTTCCTACAGCAAGTAGACTAATCAGGGCGACATTTCTATGTGCTAGTTATTATGTTTATGTTATTGTCTTATTAGCGCCAGGAGGTCTTGTAACCGGCAGAGGTGCGCTACACAAACCCCATGTATATAAACATAAAGCACAAGCTACATGTTCTATTCTTACCAGTACACACTCCACTCCAGTGCCTCAGGTTACCCTTCTTAGGAGCATGTTCATGGTGTCGTATTAGACTGGGGGACACACACTCCATCCCAGTCCTCCAGGTTATCCATTTTAGGAGCTCGCAATTGGTGTCTCATTACACTGGGGAGGCACACTGCATTCCTGTAATCCAGGTTATCCTTCTTAGCATCATGCTTTTGGTGTTGCATTAAACTGGGGGAGACACACTGTACTCCCATTGCCTCAGTTTATCATCCTTAGCAGCATGCTTTTGGCATTGCATTAGGGTTAAGGAGGCACAATCCATTGCCTCAGGGTTTCCTTCTTAGCAGCATGCTTTTGGCATTGCATTAGGGTTAAGGAGGCACAATCCATTGCCTCAGGGTTTCCTTCTTAGCAGCATGCTTTTGGCATTGCATTAGGGTTAAGGAGGCACAATCCATTGCCTCAGGGTTTCCTTCTTAGCAGCATGCTTTTGGCATTGCATTAGGGTTAAGGAGGCACAATCCATTGCCTCAGGGTTTCCTTCTTAGCAGCATGCTTTTGGCATTGCATTAGGGTTAAGGAGGCACAATCCATTGCCTCAGGGTTCCCTTCTTAGCAGCATGCTTTTGGCATTGCATTAGGGTTAAGGAGGCACAATCCATTGCCTCAGGGTTTCCTTCTTAGCAGCATGCTTTTGGCATTGCATTAGGGTTAAGGAGGCACAATCCATTGCCTCAGGGTATCCTTCTTAGCCACATGGTTCTGGTGTTGCATTAGATTGGGGGAGACACACTCCATCCCAGTGCTCCAGGTTATCTTGCTTAGCAGCATGCTGTGGGGAGACACACTCTATTCCAGTGCCTAGGGTTATCCTGATTAGCAGCACACTTTTGGCATTGCATTAGGCTTAAGGAGGCACACCTATTCCATTGCCTCAGAGTATCCTTATTAGCTGTTACGCTCACCTGGTATCCACGGGGACGCCACACGATACTAGATGGAGATCTAAGCGCTACCCCGGACCCCTCTCTGCTTGGTTATGTGCCAGACGTTGGGTAGCGCCTATCACAGGAGAATGGAGGGTTAAGATACTGGTTCTGTGATGGATGGACTTCCACCTCCCTCTGGTCCAAATCCCCTCCCTTGGGGTTATTGCTCACCTTAGGTTTTTGTGCGTTGAACTCTCCATCCTGCGTCTCTGTGCAGGGGCGCGTGGTTGGTGCGGGCGTTCCTTGGACCTAGTTGCTTCACTGGTCTGTGTGCCGTTATGTCGGGTCCGACCGGCTGTGACTCTGACTTTCCTTGCTGTCTTCCAGGTGAGTTATAATGTCTTTTCCGTCTTTATTCTGTCCCTTTCTTTCCCTCCGTTTTCTCTATCTTCTCTGCGTCTTGCTCCACTATGCTGTTCCCTAACAATGTCCATTTTTGTTTTCCCAGGGATGGTTGCGATCTCATAGTTGCCGCGCCGATGGCAAAGACCACAGTGAGTTATTGATGCGCGGAGCGCTGTGCTGTTTATTGGTGTTAATTGCTAACCTGTGTTCTCTTCTCTTCTTTGTATAGGTTGCGGTGATGTTCCGGAGTGATGAGCGATCGAAGCGCTGCTTGCGAGGTAAGTGCTTTGTTAATGCTGACCTTGTTCCTTCTCACTTGCAGGTTGCGGTGAAACCCGGAGATGGGCGAGGTAAGAGAAGCGCAGGGTGCTGCCAGGACTCGCTGCTTGCCCAGGTAAGAATTGTTATTAATGCTGCCCTTGTTTCTTTACCTTTGCAGGTTGCGGCGAACTCCGGAGATGGGCGAGGTAAGCGAAGCGCAGGATGGATTCAAGGCCGGTTACTTCACAGGTAAGTGTTCATGCTCGCTAATACTGTTCTTGTTCTTCCAGGTTATTAATGGAATCCGGATCTAGGGCTTCAGGATCGGGCCGCCAGAGAAGCAGATGAGCAGGAGCTGGACACGGTGAGCGTTACGCTCAGGAGTGCAGAATAACTCGAAGCATGTTCTGCTGTTTGGGTGTGGTTTAAATAGCCTAGGCCAAGTAGTTCCAGGCCCAGCCACACCCAAAACACTAGACCGCATGGCTTGGTTCTAAAGAACTGAGCTGTGTAATAGGCCTCCATGTTGGATTAAGGTCCAAAACTGGTATTGCTTTATTCCTGATAATGAGCCTGGCACCAAAGGCGCCAGGACTGACTCCATGTATGTTTCTGATGGAGTTTTAAGGCTCTTGGGGCTAGTGTGAAGGGCTTTAGCCCAATCGCTGCCAGGGGGCTGTTATACCTGAGGGGGTCAGGGGCATGGATCATGACATTAGCAGCATGCCTTTGCTGTGGGGAGACACACTCTATTCCAGTGCCTCGGGTTATCCTCCTTGGCATGCTTTTGGCGTTGTATTAGACTGGGGGAGACACACTCCATTCCAGTGTCTCAGGGTATCCTTCTTAGCAGCATGGGTTTTGTTGTTGCACTAGATTGGGGAGACACACACCATCCCAGTGCTCTAGGTTATCCTGCTTAGCAGCATGCTGTGGGGAGACACACTCTATTCCTGTGCATCGGGTTATCCTCCTTAGCAGCATGATTTTGGTGTTACATTAGACTTAAGGAGGCACACCCATTCCAGTGTCTCAGGGTATCCTTCTTAGCCGCATACTTTTGGTGTTGCATTAGACTGCGGGAAAATGATTGTCATACAATGTTCAATATCTTGTTATCATCAGGTTTTCCCTGCGATGCACATTTGTTCACCATATGATGCAGTTTCCTCTTCTGGATGAGCTTGCAAAAATTATTATAGTGTTGTTTAGCAAAGAAGGGGAAGGAGCTGATTCTGGCATAATTTACCAGCAGAACTGCAGGATATGACGAGGCTGTACAAAATGTTCACATTTTTGTTGGGAAAGAAGGCATTGTGGATCGATAAACCCATGGCCTTTAAGTATTAGAATAGTAATAGTAAGTGATGTCTTAAGGAGACACACTCCATTCCAGTGTCTCAGGGTATCCTTCTTAGCAGCATAGGTTTTGTTGTTATATTAGATTGGAGAGACACACCCCATCCCAGTGCTCCAGGTTATCCTGCTTAGTAGCATGCTGTGGGGAGACACACTTTGTTCCAGTGCATTGGGTTATCCTCCGTAGCAGCATGATTTTGGTGTTACATTAGACTTAAGGAAGCACACCCATTCCAGTGTCTCAGGGTATCCTTCTTAACCGCATGGTTTTGGTGTTGCATTAGATTGGGGGAGACACACTCCATCCCAGTGCTCCAGGTTATCCTCCTTAGCAGCATGATTTTGGTGTTGCATTAGACTTAAGGAGGCACACCCATTCCAGTGTCTCAGGGTATCCTTCTTAGCAGCATGCTTTTGGTGTTGCATTAGACTGCGGGAAAGTGATTGTCATACAATGTTCAATATCTTGTTATCATCAGGTTTTCCC
Source organism: Ambystoma mexicanum (assembly GCF_040938575.1). Taxonomy (NCBI): domain Eukaryota; kingdom Metazoa; phylum Chordata; class Amphibia; order Caudata; family Ambystomatidae; genus Ambystoma; species Ambystoma mexicanum. The sequence goes on from NC_090924.1 coordinate 1,288,417,915, forward strand.
TGCGATGCACAGTTGCTCACCATATGATGTAGTTCCTCTTCTGGATGAGCTTGCAAAAATTATTATAGTGTTGTTTAGCAAAGAAGGGGAAGGAACTGATTCTGGCATAATTTACCAGCAGAACTGCAGGATATGACGAGGCTGTACAAAAATGTTCACATTTGTGTTGCGGAAGAAGGCATTGTGGATCGATAAACCCATGCCTTTTAAGTATTAGAAGAGTAATCGTAAGTGCTGTGTATAAAGTTGTATACACACACACACACACACACACACACACACACACACTTACACACACAAACTGTGCAGGTGGTAAAAAAAAGTCTGTCCAACTGGAGGGTTGTAGTGATGAGTAAGGTTGGCGCTGGAGGGGTAGGTTGACAATAAGAAGGTGGCTGGCAGGTAAAATGATGCAACTTTGTTAAGAAAGAACAGACTGTATTTGATAAAGAACTAAGTTATAGGGGGTCATTACGACCCCGGCAGTAGCCGTGCCGGTAAAAACAGCATGGCTGCCGCCAGAGATGTGTTTATTTCTCAATGGGACTGGGGAGGACGGATGCATCGTCACTGTATCCAACAGTGCCAGTGCATATCCATCAAAGTCTGCAAGCGGGTGCCTTTCTGCCTGTCAGGCCAGACCTGGTGGGCGGAAAGGCACCTGCACACAGAACTCAGAGTGTGCCAGTCCGGTAACAATGGTGCTGGTAGCTTACCGCCACCATTGTTACCTCACCGGCATAGTCATAATGTGGCCCATAGTCCTGTTTACGGGCACTGGATATTTGCTTGCTAGGCAACCATGTATTGTTGACGTGGATCGAGCTGGGATGTGCTGAGGTCCTGTGCTGACTGCTATGTGTTGGAAACAGCCATGTAGGACTACTTTGAAGTGCGCAGTGGCGTACAGATAGTGGGCCTTGGTGAGGGGTGTTGCTAGGTCTGAGAAAGATCTGGGACTACACTAATGTCAGGACTGTCGGGACTCGGGGCTGGCTAGCCTTTTGGTTGTAGCCCTTGAGCTTCCATCCGCTGCTTCACCCAAAAGACCCAGGCCTATAGCCTCCTCAGCTCCCCTCCCCCACACCCAGCAATGCCTCTGGCCATGGTGAGTGCCGGCACTCTCTCCTGATGCGCAGCATATATCAATGTTTGGAAAGGGCTTCTTCCCAAGTCGGGTGTACGGGTGAGTATGTCTGGTATAAGGCCTGCTGGCACCTTACTTTCATGGCTCTAGTGCAGAAGCACGTGGGTGCCTGGAATATGCGTCCCTGTGTTTACTGATGTTGACCGCAATCTGAGAACCTCATTCATCCAGTAGGGCAGGGCCGGTACAACTATTTGCCTGGTCTTGCTGCTGTTGAAATGCAGCTGTTGAGGGGTGCAAGCCCTCCTCTTAGCTTTGCCTCTTTTGAGAACTTGAATTAGAACTTTGGAACACGATTGGTGGAGGCCATGCTCATGTTCTTCCTGGGCCCTGTTCCTCAGGGAAGATCGTCATCCCTGTCTAAGAAATGTTTTTTTGCGGAGCATACTGCTGGCCCCTGGAGAATGTTCCGAAGTCAGGAAGGTATACAGAATAACTGGGAGGGAGGGGGGATATGCCCAGTTTTAAAATAAAAATGGGAGAAGTTTGCCTCATGCGATTTGCAGGCAGAACAATCAGGTACCTAGAGTTAAAGGGTGGCCTACGCATTGTTTTGCATATGGAATGCTGGTGTGTCAGGCCGGGTTCAGTGTTGGAAGATTTACACACTGAAACTGTGTAATGGTGTGCCCTTTTGCTTGTGTGTGTGGTGGCTGGGTTATTCTTTAGAAGCTGACACAGTCTATATTGCTGAAGCTAATAGGAAGAAGAGAGAAGTGTATCCTAAGGGCAATTGTGGGTTAATTGTTGCAGCCAGACAAGAGAGGCAAAGAGGCTGCCCCTCTGGAAAAGGGACTATTCAGAGAAATAGTGCCTTGTGTACTTGAAGGTGTTGAAGTGTCATAAAGTGAATCTTGTCATATCTGGAAAACACTGTTTAAAGGTGCTGAAGCTGTGGGTGGTGATGACTTGGGAGGTAGAGAAGCAGACCCTCATGGTGAAATCTTGCAGAAGTTACTTGAAGCCCGAGAGTTGCTTAGATGAAAGTAGAAGTGATGTGAAGTCATCCTGACAAAGATACAAACTGTATATTATAAAAAAAGAATTACTAAGCGTTGACCAAAAGCTATGTTTCTTTTTATTTTACCAGTGGTTGTGTTTATTTGAACCGAACAAGGAACTGTGGTGTCTCCTCTTGGACAATTAGAAGTGTGACAAAGCATCTTGGCTAGAAATAACACTGAAGCTATTTGATGACGTAGAAAGTCTTTATTCCAACAAGAAGAGAGGTTTTTCTGTTGTTTGAATTTTGGTTAACAAAACTATCCTATGACTCATTGTAAGAACAAAGAACTGAATTGAGACTTTATTACCTACCCGGATTTCCTTGTTTCTTTTGGTTGAACACTGGAACTGAAATTAACTTGAAACCTGGGGAAGGGAAGTTCACCCAGGTTACTAAGAAGGTCTGTGAATATCAGTGTTGATGTTATTGTGAATTTCCATATATTTCTTTATGTATTTGATGTGGTAAGTGGGCCAAATATCCTATGTTTTAGCGCATTTTCCATTAGCTTTGATAGGCAGAGAAATCCTCGTCAGAGTAGAGATAGTTAGGCATTTGATGAGATGTATACTTTAATAAAATGGCAAAGTTTGAGATCTCATCTAAAGGTTGTCAGCCTCACATTTCTGACCCCTCACAGTTGACAGCACAATTAGGGTTGCTTTCCTGGTTGTTTGATAGGGAGCCTATCTCTTCCTGTGGCATTGCTCCAGAGCATGGATTGCTCGACCCCTTTGGCAAGGGTGATGGCTTTGTCGAGCGTGAGCTCAACTGCAAGGCACTAGCGATCACTGACATTGGCATTTTATGTATGAACCATAAATTGGTATCCGATTACTGTATCTCAGAAAGAGATGAACTTGTAGGTGACTGCCAGCATACGAAGCGTAGACATACATTGGGCATCATTACAAGTATGCCGGTCTTGAAACTACGGTGCCGGTAAGCTTACCGGCACTGTTGTTTCCAGACTGGCATACTACAGGTCTGCCTGCCAGAGCCGCCGTGCCCGACAGGTCTGACCTTGCTGGGCAGAGCGGCCACGGTAAGCAGACTGTCACGGAAGCACCGGCACTGTTATTAATGATGCCGGTGCTTCCGTGGTCCCCACTCCCATAGAGTCCTATAGGACTCTATGGGAATGGGGAATAACATTTTACCGGCCCCTGACTTTCCGGGCAACCGGGGTTGTAATCCCCCAGTGTTACTGGGAAGTCAGGCGCTGGTAAATAATTACAGGTCCGGAAGCAACCTGCTGGTAGCGCCGGCACGGTTACCGCCAGACCTGTAATGAGGCCCATTGTTCGGCGATCGATTTCTGCTGTAGAAAAAATGCCTTTCCATGGCTGAGTTGATTCTGGGGAGGTCACCTGTCGAGGTGTGTGAATGTTTCTTCAAACACTCTGGGTGGTACTGTGTCAGGTGGTGTAGGAATGGAAAGAAGTTATCAACATACTTCCTACGCCTCTGATTCCAAACACTTGGTAAGGGAAAGCAGAATGGGTTAACAAGATAGTACACATTGTTGGGAAGGTGGGGAAGGATGAGGAAGAGGACTATGTTACTCCAGAGGTGGAGATACCTATCGCTGCAGAGTGTGAAAGCATTGGCGGATTCTGGATCTCCATATACTATCATACCGGAGGAACGGTATAGGCAGATCTGGGCAGGGGAGAAACACATGTTACATGGTAGTGACATAAGGCTGAAAGGTGAGGGTAGGATTGAGGTGATGGGTTTGTGAGCAACATGATCACTTACGGCACAAAAAGCATACAAGGAAAATGGAACTGTCTGCTTGGTTGGAAACACCAAGGTAGGCTTGGGATGGAATTGCATCTGGGTAATGAACAACAAGTAAAAGCAGTTGGTGTGAACAAGTCTGAATCATTTGCGCAGGAAGCTGCATTAAAATGTACAAGTTTATTTTGTAAAAGGATAGGGAAGATGTGTGGTTATTGTCATAAAATTCAGTTGTTGGCACAGACCTTGCCGTATGTGCCTAAGGTCAGTACTTTACCACTGGGAGTGAGAGGGGAGGTGAGATTGGAATTACAAGGTCTATGTCAGGCAGGAATAATTTGGCAAATAGAAAGCAGTGAATGTATGTCCCTGATAGTGGTCACGCAGGGGCTTGATGGGCCTATTAGGTTATGTGTGGATTTGAGAGACCTGAACCGGAAAACATGGGTGAACAGGCATCCATTACCAAAGGCCAATTAAATGTTAACAACTATGTCTGAGGCGGGTGATATAATATCATTGTTCTCTTATCGGCAGTCTACCAGGTGGATTTTCACCCGTTGTCCCATGCTTTGACAGTGTTTATTACTCACGTGGGGGCATACCAATATAAGAGAATGCTCTTTAGTTTAGTATCGGCATCAGCCATGTTCTAGAAAGTCACGGAAAATGTATTGGGTGGATGTTCCTGGAGTCAAATGTTTACAGGATATTTTGGTAAGAGCAACAAATGAGCAGAGCATGATGCGATAGTGTATGACGTGTTGCAGAGATTGGAGAAGGCAAGCTTGACAGTAAAACAGGAAAAGTGCCAGTTTAAAGTCATTTATTAGTCACAAAGGAGGAATTGGAGACCCGACCAGAGATGGTTTATGCCATTCTCGTGGTGAAATCCCCAGAGAAAAGGGTGTTTTAAGATTGTTCTTAGGCCTGATCGAGTACTAGCCACAATCTGTAAAGAACCTTCCTGTAAAGTGTGCTATATTGCAAGATCGTCTTGAGGTGAAGAGAGATTTTGTGTGGTATAAGGAAGAAGAGAAGGCATTTAGAAGTATGAAGGCGAAGGTGCTGAATACTCCAGTGTTATATAGGTTTGAGCCAGCAGCTGAAACAAGTGTAACAATAGAAGCATGTACACGAGGTCTGGGAGCCGTTCTTAGTCATGTCCGTGAAGGTGTAGAAGGGCCGATAGCATTTACATCTGGCTCCTTGACAGACACAGAAGCAAGGTATTATACTATAGAAAGAGAGAGCCTGGCATGTTATTGGGCGCCCAGATATTTTAGGACAGTTGTTTGGGGTGTTCCGTACAAGATCAGAAGTGATCACAAACCTTTTCTTTGATAAATGTATTCTCTACGAGAGGTTATGGTTTGGCAACACAGAGGATTGCAAGGTGGTTGGCAGAAATGCAAGGCTACGTAGTGGATCATATTCCTGGACGGTGTAATCCAGTGGCAGATTCTTAATCTAGGTCTCCAATGGAAGTGAAGGACCAAAATATAGATGTGTGTGAGGAGTGGATTGCACAGGTGGGGGAAACAGTAAGCAATATATGCACCCGGCCAGTCGGTTAGAGGAAATGAAGAAAGATGTAGAAATGATGGTTGCTATACAGAATATTGTTCAGGGACATCTCAGCCAGGCACTTGGTAGGGCTCTAATATGTTCATCCCCGACTAACTGGAGAGTTGGCATAGTCATCATGGATTATTGCTCCAACTGGCATGAAGTCAACTACATAGAGTCAATTACTACACAATCCATCACTTGGTTCTTGAAGGAGCTCTTCCATAGAACAGGTCTTCTGGAAACCATCATATGGGAGAATGGTGTGCAACTCACATCTGACCGCATGCGGACATGCCCAATGGCCTGTGGTGTGACCCACCACACCACCTCACTGTACCATCACCCGGCAAATAAGTTGGTTGAAAGATGTAAAAGAGGCCTCAACTCCGCCATACAGGCTGCCCAAGAAGGCCGAGGGATAGTTGCTCCTTGCCTACTGAATGACAACAAACTCCAGAACAGGTGTTTCTCCCTTCGAGATAATGAGGAGGTGTAAAACCCCACTCCTTTTCAAACCATGGTGGATTATTAAGAGCAGCAAGGCAGCCATGTCTGCCCCCCTGAATACTCCATAGATCTGTGACAATCTGGCTGCCATCCGAGAAGGCATGGAACAGTTCCATCAGAGCACAAGTCGAGGGACCATGCAGGGAGAGTTTCTGGCCACTTTATTGAGAAGCCGGACGCCCCCCTCTGTTTGTTTAAGGAATTAAAGAAAATAAGCAATTTGCTGTGATTTCCATCAGCAATTCTTGCCGAAGCTGTGAATTGAAGCAGTGACATGTCTTGCATTGGCACCCTGCTATACAGGACCTGTTTGGGTACCTATTCTTGGATTTGAAATGCTTAGCTTGTATATTTAGCCAGCAACGCTACGGAAAAATATGTTCTCTTGGCAAATGCTTATTTGCCCCGTGCAATTCTTTCAATTGTGAAATACAAATTGAATGATATTTCCATATTTCACTTTGGGATATGTTTTATTCCGTTGACGTCACTTCCAAATGCGTGTCAGAACCCCCCTCCCACTTTCTTTTTTAGGACTCGAGCCCTGAGTTCCATAATTGCATGCATGCCACTTGAATGCCAAAGGTGAAAATTGAGTGAGAGCCATGTGCAGAAGGGTCTTTCCTAATTCAGCACTCCATGTCAGATAGACACATTGTTGCACTGCGCCCTTAGGCCCTCCAATGACAAGGTGTAAAATGTGTCGCTAATTGCCAACATCTGTGATTCTGCCAGAGCTATCTCTTCTCCAGCTATGAGCTACTGTGTATGCATGATCTGCCCAGCAGGTCACTCCTGCCCTTGGGGAAGGCGTCCAAGCTTTTAAGTCTTTTCAGTTGAAAGGGCTCTCGTGCCTCAGGGGGGCCCCCAGCAACTTACCCCATGTTGCCAGTCAGCAGTCTTATAACACAGCAATATATTCCATTTTATATTACTTTCGTTCTGGGGCTTTAAATGTGTGATTTGAAGTGCTCCACTTACAAGCTACGTTTGCTGGGGCCCTTCTGGCCATCACCTCCCAAAGAGTATACAGAGGTGTTATCACCCTGTTGCCTTTTAACATATGTTCCTCCACACCAGCCACTTGCTGACAAAGAAGGATTTATAGCCTTTCAGTGGTCATTTGGTGTTTCAGCTCCCTGCTGGCTGGACGTCTCGTGATACTCTCAGGCTGTTACCCCCTGGCTGTATTTCTTTATCTCCATTAAAATGCATGCAGCCGACGGGTGCCTCAGACTGTTTTCCGCTCTAGGAAACGGGGTCCCCAACTATCATGTTGAAATGGGCCCCCACACATCTTCAGACGGGCCTGCCCACCATTCTCCCTTCCCCAGCGCTGAGCTCATCTCTTCACATGCCACCGCTGCTGTGTAGCACCTTCCCCAGATAGTGCTGAATCCTTCCGGTTCAGGTACAGAGAGGAAACCCGCTCTCAACAGCGCAGTCTCACTGGGCTCAGCCGCCCCCTTCAGGGCAAGACATCCAGTGCCTGTGCCTCGTAGTGGACCAACTAAAGGCTAACATGCGCTTCAGCACTTCATTCCTACAGATCGTAGCTAGATAGAGACTAGCTAGATAATAAATAACAGTATCCTGGGCTGCTTGTTTCCTCCTCATGTTTCAGAGTCGCTATCCCGCCTGTTTGCAACTTACTTGTACTGTTACCGTCTGCCTTATCGTAGGCTGTTGTTTGCGACAGGGGATTATTCAGACAGAAGCCTTTATGATGCACAGTTGGGAATTGTTGTGACCTATTTTCTCTGGCTTCTAGCCAAGAAGAGCCTTGTTAACATGACACCCACGGTTGCCAGGGGCTTCTTCAGGCTCCCCTTGGCAACCGGTGAAATACAAACATTAACTCAGTGTGAATGGGAACGTATATAAAGGGATACTAGGGCACATCTAAAATGTATTAAAAGCGTAACGGGTCATTTATAATGGACACAATGTTATAGGGTGAATCTCATTTGGAAGTTAGATTTGCAGTACACACTATGGGCCTCATTACGACCCAGGCGGTAAGGGGTTAACGGCACCGTAAAAGGTAGTGGCGCCGTTAACCCCTTACTGCCTAATTACGAGGTCCCTTTGCGGGTCCCTATCTTAACGGCTGGTTTTACCAGCCGTTAAGGATTGGACCCGCAAAGGGACCTTGGAGGTAATTACGGTACCGCAATTTGCGGAACCGTAACTACCGCCTTCCCCATTTCCATTAAGCCCTATGGGGGCAAAAATGGGAATGGGGAAGGGCCATTGGTGAATGGGGAATTACCGCCCCACCAACCTTGGAATGTGGCGGTAATTCCGCCATTCACCATGGCGGAATCGGTAAAATACTGGTGGCAACCATGGCCCTACTAGCGCCATGGTTACCGCACGGGTCGTAATGAGGCCCTATGTATTAGCTTGTCTTTGTCCAGGGATAAGCTCTTGCTTACTGGGGGCAGCCTTTAGCTCCGGTTCATTAAATATTTATTTCAATCTGCAAATTCAACCACATCACCTTGACCCTCATCGAACTGCATGGGCTCCCGCTGCAGGCCTATATCATCTTCAAATCCTGCTGCATCACCTAAAAGGCTGTCACCATTAAGTCACCAAGCTACCTCACTGAGAAATATAGTATCTATGGGGGCCTACGATCCACCAGAAGTAAGGACATGTGCAGACCTGGACTCCAACGATGCAGGAAGGAAAGAACCAGAAGACAGGCCTTCTATGTCTATGCCCCCGACTCTGGCACCTCTTACCCATCAGGCTCCCTATAGTTCAGGAAGGAGCTTGAGACCCTCCTCTTCAAGGAATGTCTCACTCACCATGCACTTCACACACTACCTGAGACTGGGTGATCTGATCCCCACTGTTTCCTCCATTGGTTGCTTTCAGATCCTTTGCTGATAAATTGTCGGCCCCCCTCCTCCACTGTTGTTAGCTCCTCACTCCCTTAGTTCTCTGTGTTCCAGACCATGTTCTTTCCCCTATGATCGTAAAGTGCTCTGCTGCTTCCTGAAGCTAGGTCTGTGCTCAATAAATATCCTAATAATATTAATAATAATAATAATAATAATAATAATCACTGATATATCACAGCTGTTCTTCCCCCTTGCTGCTGTGACTAACAAAGGTACTAAGATCACAAAAGCTCTATGTAAATTGGAGCTTATTGTGATGTCACTGAGTGTTTATTATGATGCCATTGAATGCAATAGTAATTATGATGATGCAATTTAGTATAGATTGTCTTAACAGAAGCAAAATAATGTTGAAAATAATGTTTAAAAAGTGGGAAACAATGTCTTTTAATGTAAAACATAGACACACACACAAATACGTATATGGTATGTAGGCATTTCAATTATTTTCAAGTCATTTGTATATATATGTTTCTTATTTAAAATAAATGGTGATAAAAAAACCTCTGAAAGTTGTCCCAGTCCTTGTGGCCAGGCGGCTTCTTGGTGTGGATCAGTAGGAAAGGGTTCATTTGCACTTCTGTCTCCATGCCGAAATATCTGGCAAAATAAAATGTAAACATAGGTTAGATTTCCTCAATAATTCTCATTCAATCTTTCAGTTTTCCAAACAGATTGCAGGTAGAATCCACTGGCAATGGGCCTCATTACGACCCAGGCGGTAAGTTACCGCCTGGGTCGTACCCTTATCACCATGGTGTAAACTACGTTTACACCATGGTGGATGGCAGATTTACCGCCCCATTCCAAGGTGAGTCGGGCGGTAAATCCCCATTTCCCATTTACCCTTCCCCATTCCCATTTTTGCCCCATAGGGCATAATGGGAGTGGGGAAGGCGCTAATTACGCCACCGTAAATTACGGTGGCGTAATTAGCACCATGGTCCCTTAGCGCCATGGATTTTAACGCCTGCAAAAAGCAGGCGTTAAACTCACCATGGCGCAAAGGGACCTCGGAATCAGGCGTTAAGGGTCGGCGCCGTTTACGGCGCCGTTAACCCCTTAACGCCTGACTTGTAATGAGGCCCAATGTGTCCTCACTTGGATAAATAACTGGATCATGCCATTGAGTACATTCTTAATAAATGACTGGCAAACGCGTGGGCCTCATTACGAGTTTGTCTGTAATTCAGCTATACATCCTGTTTACCGTTAACCACAACTTGATCCAGTCGTTTTACCATGGGATTACAAGTGGTGGAAGGGCAGTGTAAACCCCCATTTTTGAAGTTCCTGGGAGTCCTGCGATAATTCTGCCAATTTTTGGAGGAAAGGTGAAATTCTCCACTTTTCCTCTAAACTTGGAATTTGGCGCTGCGGTAAATACAGCTGCAATTTTGTTATTGCCAAAAAAAGTGTCACTAATTCAATTGCAGCCACCTTTTTACTGCGCCACCAAACTCGTAACAAGGCTATTCTTGGTGGACTTAATTTGTGTAGAATGACATATTCAGCAACAGAGATATACACACAGCGACAAGCAAGGTTGAGTAGAAAGAAGGCATGCTCAGCCACTGTGAGAGAGTTGAAATACCCATGACATTCTATTACCACACATTCCCCCTACAGCTCCTTATCCAGGGATCATAATTCAGAATCAGGTCACAAACAGAAAGTACAGGTATACACACTTTCACTGACTATGGCAGTAGAATGTAAAAAAGCCTTTCTATTGTAATAGTATTGTCACACCTCTTCCTTCTCTCTCTCTCTGCCCTGTTAATCTAGTTCTCTGTTCTTTTCTCTGTTCTTTCCTGCTCTCCCTCGACTCCTTACAGCTTGCCGACTTGCTGCCTGGTGCACAGGTTCCGGCATCCCTGTCAGTCTTCTTTCGCACTTGCCTCAGGTCCCTACATCCCACCCACACTCCCTGCACTTGAGTTATGACCTTGAGAATGGCTCTCTCTGCACTACCCCAGTCTCAACCAACCTGGTGAACTTAACTCCCCCTCCCTGTGACCTTCTGTGCACTTGCATGATCCCTCACGCACCACGCCTGAAGATCGTTTGACTGTTCCCCTTTGTCGACCCCCCCTAATTTGCACTAGTAAAACTGCAGAATCGCTGTCAGGCCTATTTGCTCTAGCCTGTGCTGACTATGATCGTCTCAGAAATGTAAGGGGTCTGAACGACTGTTGTTTTTTCTCTTGTTCCCACCCTCCTTGAGCGCTTTGAAACACTTGCTTGTGTATAGGCGCTATACAAATAAACAATACCATACCATACCATACCATACCATACTAAACCCTGATAGGAGAAGAAGCTCTTTGACCCATACATTCCAGCTGCCCTAGACACATGCAGCTTGTCAAATGGATTGATAGATTATGCAGGGGTGTTTCTAGGTATAGAAAAGATCTGGGGCTTTGTTAATGTTGGGTCTCGCGGCTAGCTGTCCTTTTGGTTGTAGACCCTGAGCTTCTGTCCGGGGCTACAACCAAAAGACCTAGGGCTATAGCCCCATAAGCACCCCTACATCCCTTACCAATGTCTCTGTCCTGCGGCAGCATCTTGTTGGGCAGGTATGCCAATTCAACCTTGATGCAATAATATCGGGTCAACAAATAGGGCTGTTGTAACAAGTGTCATTCGCAGCTCTCTTGGCACCACCTGTCAGCCAGGCAGCCTTGTGGAGGACTGCTTTGAGGGTAATGAGCATTAAGGCAGGTGGACCGGCCAAGATTTCGTTTGCAGAATCAATGTTGGTTACAATAAGGGCCTGCCTCAGAGTGCAGAAGTCGCGCAATGAAACAAAGAGCTTCCGGGCGCAGAAGAGAATAACGTTGAAAATTGCCATGCTTAAAAACCTGCTTTCATAGAGAGACTGGGATCCAGAAGGAAGCTATGGGATTTGGCTGATGGAGACAAGATGGGAACACTCTTATTTTCTGCCAACTCTTGAATCCACATCTGTACAGACAGCCAGTGGTGTTGCTTGCCAATGACCAGGCACTCAGTGATGGCAGTGATAAGGTCTGAGAAAAGCCCAGAATTCCACTCTTTTTTATTTTATTTTTAATTTGGATACAACCAAATTTGGGTTTTTTCACAAAACATTACATATAAAAATGAAATGTACATCACAGATCTACAAATCAAATTACAGATTTGATCATCATAAAAAACATTTCAAGCAATCTTTAATTAAACTTTCCATATCTAAAAAAACGAAGAAAAAGGGAGAAGTGCAAATCTTTAACAATATCTTAACTGAATAAATCCAGTCTGTTGCAATACTCTTATCACATTAATTGTTAAAGAAGTTTAATTCCACTCAGTTTAGAATTCCACTCTCTAATATGATCCATTCCGGCCGCGAGGGGGCCCAACGCTCTCACCAGACAACATCTGCAGGCACAGCGGGGTGTCCACCTACTGGTGCACCGCCATACCCAGTCAGATACCAGACCCTCCAGCGGCTTCAAGTAAAGACTGAATAATATGGGGGCACTGGGGCAGGGGTAACCTCTGGGACACTTATTCCAGGCCCTTATGAAGTGGAAAGCTTTCAGCTTTGAAGAAGTCACCCCAAATGGGAATGATATTCCCCGACGTGGGCCCTGTGCTTGCTGTGCATACAGTTCAAAACTACACATCACTGATGATGCCAAAAGGGGTCAAAACATTACTGACGTTGCTTGTGCTCTCTTGCAGAAGGGATGTGGCCTAACAGTTTGGGGTGGACTCCCTCTTTTGGGGTGATCCAAGACGGATTTACATTTTTCCCCTTCTGAAAAACCCCGGCTTGGAGGGTTGCCCAGTGAAAAGCTAGTTAATATGATTAATTAGCACCCTGAAAGGGGGCGCTGGCCCGTCAGGCTGCTCGGAACGCGGGCTGTGTTGCATGGTACAGGACAGTGTTTCCGAGGAGCCTGGGTGCTGCTAGCCAGTGCTTCCTTCCACATTCTTCCCCGTCCCCTCCCCCTCTTAGCACTGTGTAGTTCCTACTTGGGTGCTAAGAGTGTGTATTCACAGCCACAGTATCAACATTGAAAACGGACTTGAGAACCACAGCGTGGAGCCGGGCTGCACAACAAGGTATGTTTCTTTTAAAATAAACCAAAAAATACACACCAATAGCACCCGCATAGGGAACTATATGGGTGCTAATGCTGATATGCCCCTTGGCGTCGAGCCGACTGCTGCCGGTAACAGCCCGCATTAATACGCCCTCGCTTAGCTCGTGCCCTTAACTTGGGTGGCAGGCCGTTACCGACTGGGTGGCCCCGACGCCGAGCAGCATATCGCCCCATTCAAAACCTTCAATCCATTAGTTTTCAGTTTTGAAAATGAAAATGGTTGGCTAGGCATGAGGAAAAACAGTGCTGAGCACTGTGCTGTCAATCCCGACCCGATGGGTCAGGATTTTAAGCAAAACAAAAATTGCTGTGAGATCCCGTAGCTGGCAGACATCACCCAATACCTGCGGGTGAGGCCTCGGTAAACCTTTAAAATCCTGCTAAACGTGCATGTCGAGTAACTTAGTTTACCAACTCTCAGGGGAGCAACTATGTTCTCAGCATGGTAAAGGAAATTAGCTGTGTACAGTGAGCGTATGGTTGCAGCCAGAGGGTGTTGCTTTGTATTGCACTACACTAGTAAAATTGAGTATGAACGCTCATTATAGAATCCATGAAGGACCAAAAGACATTGGGCCTCATTACGACCCGGGCGGAATGTGTTTAATGGCGCCGGTAAAGGTGCTGGCGCCGTTAAACCCATAACGCCCTATTACGAGGTCCCCTTGCGGGACCCGCTCTGGACGTCTGGTTTTACCAGACGTCCTTAGCAGGTCCCGCGAGGGGACCATGGAGCCTACAACGGGACCGTTATTGACAGGCCCGTTGTTAGCTCCCTCCCCATTCCCATGGAGCCCTATGGCGGCTCGAATTGGAATGGGGATGGTCCGGGTTCCCTGAATGGGGAAATACTGGGCCCTCCAAAGTTCGAATGGCCCGGTATTTCCCCATTCAGGGACCCCCGACCCGGACCCGAGTTTGGAGGCAGCCATGTCCTTATTAAGGGCATGGCTACCTCCAAACTCCTAATGAGTTCCATTGCGTTTTAAAGAACATCTCACCAATTACTCCACTCAACCCTGTTTTCACCCTGTCGACTGCCGCTACCCATTCCAGCTTCTCTGCTACCCCTGCATCCTACTTGTAACTCCCTGCCAGGAAGATAGCTCAGTGGGTGTTGAGCGTTCGCTGCTGGGATCTGTGTGTGATCTGAAGGTCGCAGGTTTCGAATCCCGGCAAGGCCAACTCAGCCTTTCATTCTTCTGGGGTTGATAAATGAGTAGCAACCTTGGTTGGGATGATGTATGTAAATATGTTCTATGTACATCGCTTAGGCATATGGGCTATATAAATAAACAAATCATTGTGAAATCATCGCTGGGTGGTTTTCCTTTCTACAGCAATTTGTTGCTTCCTGGAAAGGTGTGGGCTTTATAAGTTCATACATACATTGGACATAGGGTACAACCAATAGTAATTACCACTGCTATTTTGAGTCTGGAATCAAATCATGAGCCTTAGACTATTGCGTCTATGGTAACCATATGAACGATTATTTTCTTCAATGTAGTTAAAGTACTTTATAAAGCACATACGCTTTACTATTCTTATCTCATTAAATAAACCATATTAAATATAGCAACATAGTTCTTCACTGAAACTTCCTAGACACACATATGTTAAGGAGTCCCTTTTTAATCTAGATAAATGCAGCAATCATGCACAGCAATCCCTGTGAGTGGGTAGGTGGGAGTGCTATGGACATTTGCGTGTCTCTCAAGAAGTGAAAATGGTAGGTGATTAAAAAGGAGAAATGTGCATAAGGCGGCATGCTGTAGGGAACAATGACTACAAGCAGGCAATCGTATAATGCATTTACTTTCACTGTGCTTCTTTCGGTTTGGGAATACAGTTGTAAAACAGAGATTACTAAAAGGGGTTTGATTTGATGGGTGAGAGGAGGAGAGGTTGCATGCAAAGTAAGGGCTTTGTATCAGGGGTAGGGTGAGGATAGGCAGAATTCCAGGTTATGGGGTTGTCTTGTGGGAGGAGCAAGGGGCCTAACTAGGGGAGGGCGAGTGCAAGGTATAGGCAGCTTGAAATATTCATCTATCTGTGCAGTTGCACAGAGCATTGCAGCCTTTGCCCCATAGCGGAGATAAAAGGTTTGGATGCCTGCGAGTGACGTGTTATTTATTTATTTATTGGACATTTGTATGTTACCGTACACCACACCCTACGGAATTCAGCAGGGCATCCCCCTCACTGGGGACTCATAAATACTATTGGTAATTTGGCCCTTTGACATCAGCATTCAGCAATGCATTCGAATTAAGGCATTATATACTTGTAGTCTTCCATTAAAGATATGTTAAATAAAGCTACAATCAAATACTTTTTGCTTATCGTATTTCTATAATAGGTTGTGCATCTGTCGGGATGATTTGAGCACTTTCAAGTCATCTCTCTTAAACAGAATAATCTGCTAAACCAAACAACCCATATGTCTACAAATTAGGCCTGAGAAGATATGTTGTCAAAGTGGCTAACTGCTAGATTGTGATCAAATCCTGACTTCACCATTTAACTTAAAGGAGAGTTCCGGGACTTTTTTTTTATTGTCCCTACGGGTCGGCCATGTGTTTGTAAGCATAAATCGGTAGATCGTAGGAAACTTTCCTATGGACCTTACCCGACTTTTCGCCCCTTATCGCACTCGAAATCAGCCTCCATTTTGTGATAATCCTATCATTCCGCCGCATCGACCTGGCTCACCTGCCTTTGCGGCACTAAATCAAATCCCCCGCCCCTGAGCCTGACATCAGCAGACGCGTACTGCCCATTTCAAGCACGTCTCGTGTCAACAATCGCTGCGCCTCAGCTATTGACGTGTTGCCATGGAAATGGCAGGACGCCTCTTTCCCCAATAAGTATAAACAGACCGTTTCACAACATACAGCAGCAGATTTTCGATTCCATTCCTCTCTCTGT
This sequence comes from Ambystoma mexicanum, assembly GCF_040938575.1. Lineage (NCBI taxonomy): Eukaryota > Metazoa > Chordata > Amphibia > Caudata > Ambystomatidae > Ambystoma > Ambystoma mexicanum. The sequence goes on from NC_090924.1 coordinate 1,288,433,872, forward strand.
GTTACTTTGAGTATTCTGTGACTCGTTTCAGTGCTCTGGTCAGCTACCTTCGCCGCTTGTAGCCCGTGTGAACAGATACCAGTACCACCGCTATAAATTATTTTACTATCTTTACCGCACAATGGCCACAATAATGCCGTATATGTACGAGCCCGAGTACACCGAGGAAGAACTACTGGAAAGGCAAGCACGCGAAAACGATGGGGATTCGGACGGCAGTTGGGAGGACCAGTCAACGGATGAAGAGCCTGGACCATGTCGCATGGACGGCGTCTCCACCTGGTGCACGTGCAATCGGTGCGAGCTAATGCCAACTGAGGAGGAGAACTGCTGCTGCCGTGAAAATTCCGGGTGCTTGGCCTACATTTCGGAAAGCGAGCAAAGTCAGCAGGAAGGCGAGCAAAGTCCGCAATGCATCACCGAGCTGCCAGAGTTCAGGGAAGCCTGCCTCTCACGGACAGTGTTGAGGATGATGATGGTGCTTATGCACGAACTTCGTGGCACTGTTCGTCCGCGTAATCCGAGTAACGAGTAAGTATACTCTGTTTGTGATGTCAGTGATGCCACCACTATTTCATGGTCGTCTCCCACATATAAAATTACATTTACATATCATTGGAACGCATGTAAATTGGTTCCATATAGTGCATTTTCTAGATATAATTTTTTTCTAAGAAAAATGACATGTGTTACCTGAATCGACATTGATAAGAAAGTTTGGTCAGTTTAATACAGTTTGCATCTTTTTTTTTCACAGGTGGTACAGGCTGGTGGCCTATCGTTGCTTCACTTGGTGGCTTCACGGGAGGCTCGGACACCGCGTTCGGAGAGTAATACCTGCCTGTGCGGTACTTGCCATTAGACAACATTTCCCCAGTGACAGTGGACAATACCGCGGATTTTCCCTCGATGTGCTGCAACCTCAACTTTACAATGTGTAATGTTTATTATTTATGTTTAATTAAAATCTAAAATAAAGCCCAACATATATTTTAACAATGGTTGTTTTGATTTTTTAAATGAATCTAGTGTATATTCTCCTGGGAGGGTGAGGTATTTATAAACTCACCCCCCTGCCTTCCATGTAGTAGATCCTGCAGCCATCCTCTTACATTCAGTTAGATGGCCTCTCCTTGGTGAGGCCCTGCGGCAAACGGGTCTTGTCTGCACGACCACCGCCCCGATCCACCCCCCGCCTTATCAAAGGCAGTTCGCACCGGGGTACTTGAGCTGCTGGCAAGTGGAGCTGTCAGGGAGCGATAAAGGCCAAGAGGTGCCAAAGACCATGTACACTTCAAAGTGGTCTATAGAGCATGGGTTTGTTGTTCCCATGTCTACCTCCAGACCCCGTGTCTCCTGCCAAGCATCCCCCTCACGCTGGACGGCCCCCTGCAATCCACATAAGTGTGTCTCCATTCACGAGTCTTCCTGTGTCTTGTCTGCACGACCACCGCCCCGATCCACCCCCCGCCCTATCAAAGGCAGTTCGCACCGGGGTACTTGAGCTGCTGGCAAGTGGAGCTGTCAGGGAGCGATAAAGGCCAAGAGGTGCCAAAGACCATGTACACTTCAAAGTGGTCTATAGAGCATGGGTTTGTTGTTCCCATGTCTACCTCCAGACCCCGTGTCTCCTGCCAAGCATCCCCCTCACGCTGGACGGCCCCCTGCAATCCACATAATGCCACGACATATACACGTCATTCATTCACAAACACACCCCTGGTTCGAATTCTTTATAACCCACCTCATATTTCTAATGAGAACTTCTTTGCGCTTTGCTAGTCAACCCGTGAAGGTGCTGGTTATCTGCTCTTCGTCTCTGTGAACTTCCGTGACCACTTTGAGCAAACTCGTCAGTTTGCAACCTGTGAACTGCTCCCTGTTCTACGACAAGAAACTACTCTGATCCCTGCATCTAACTGTTTGTTCGTCAAGGTAAGTCCATGTACCATAATCATTTTGCGTCCAATTTTTTAATTTATATCTATTTGCTAGTAGTCATCAAATTGCATCCATGTTTTCTTTTCGTTCACGACAGTACATGCAAGGAACTAGTCACATGTTCTGAGTTTAGTCAAATTACTTTTTCTATTTTTTGAAAGTTATTGAAATACTTATCCGCATGTGAATAACGTGTATAGTTCCAAGAACCAAAACGGACCTTGCATTGAACCTTTTATGTGTCATTTACTGTTTTAACACATTGGTATTCATAGAGAATTGTTGATCTTTACTTTTCAGAACTTTCCATAATGCCTGCCTGTTCCATTGGCGGTTGCCCTTCGAAGACCCATAACAAATCTGAAGGTACTATAATGCATGTTTTCCCTAAGACAATAGATCAGATAAGAGAATGGGTCCGATATTGCGGATATCCAGCCTCTGAGCTAGAAAGTAGAGTCCTAGAAGTCTTTGCGGACAAGAGGGGTGATCGATACCGCATCTGCAGCAGGCACTTTAGCCCAGACATGTACTCCACATCATTGCTAATAAAGAAGAAAACACCGCGAGCGAGGCGAAAATTGCTCTCAACCGCTATTCCCACTCTATTCGTCCACATCCCTCCACTGGTGAGTCAAGTTTACGTATTTATCTCTCGGCCTTGCGGTAGTGTGTAGCATTAGCTAACAATAATTTCCCCATTTATGTATCCACTCAATATGAAGGCGGAAGATTCTCCATCCGTGTCGTTATTGCAGTCATCAGCCACTTCAAGCGCCTATCGGGTAATCTTACTTAGCTATTCTGACACTGACTTGTTTTAGGCATGTAAATCAATAGTTTTAATTGATCGTGTAATTATTTTACCTAATGGTACACCCTTGTACTCGTCCTCTAGTCTTTGTTTTCAGTTATAATTATTGTTATCCAAAATAATGCAAGTACTGTCTTTCAGGGAGATGCTGAGGAGTCCAACGCATTGACGACAACCGTAGATGTCACTCAGATGCTCGAGGTACGTTTCCGGACAGTTCCATCGATGGAGATCATCAGATCTTGCATTCTTGTAGCGTGATTGTTACACACAATGTTTCTTTCGTTTTTAGCCATTGATATGTCCTTCTGTCGTCGCCCTCCTATTTGTCTTCTTTTTTCAATATTGTGTTCATTACTAATGAAAGTCCTATGTTTCAGGGAGTCGATGGAGCATTAGTCCAAGTAGAAGGGGGAGCATGCAGTTACGGGTCGGCGCAACAGCTTGCAGAAGTGTGCACCGCAGTTACATCGTCCCTTGATGTTCTTATGCATTTCGAGGTATGGATACTGACAGTTCGATCAAGCGAAATCATATGACGTGATTACATCCGCTATACTTCCTTCTTTATTAACGCAAGTACTATGTTTCAGGGAGATGACGGAGCTTCTTCTACAAGAACATCACCCCTAGTAGTTGATGCAGATCTCTGGGTGGTGACACTTCCAACGATCGAGCAAATCGAATCATATTTACATATCCATTATTTATTTTAGACAACTGATCATTTGTGCAGGTCTATTTAGATGAGCCGTTGACGCCTGCTCAAAGTTTATGTTCTTTTTAACAAAATAGAAAAGCATACTAATGCAATTACTGTGTTTCAGGGAGTTGCTGAAGCGTCATCTTCAATAATATCATCAATGGAAGTCTATGCGGAGCCCGAGGTATGGATCTTGACAGTTCAATCTAACTAGATCAACAATGCGTGAACTATTGTCGTTTGAATGTTCTACACAATGCGTTCATTCGTGTTTTGCTATTGAGATGTACGTATGGGTATTGGTCCCCAAGTACATTTTGTGTTTTCAATATTATTATACATACTAATGAAAGTTCTATGTTTCAGGGAGTCGATGGAGCCTCAGTGAGTGATGGATGTGCTTATCATGAAAATATAGTCGTTGCAGCGCGAGAGGAAGTGGAGACATGCACACACGAGTCGGAGCAACAGCGTCCAGATGTTGAAGTTCGAGGCAAGAAAGTTTCAAAGAAAAGAAAGCAAAAGAAGGTTAGTGTCCTGTTCACTATATTATGTTGTCTTTCACTGTCAATAGTTCAATACTGTAAGTTGTGTTTAAACTGAACATCCCTTTTCTAATCTGTCCTCTAGTTGCGAGTGGGTGTAAGAACTAAATCTACACAGACAGTGAAGCGAACGAGAGATGTTGCTTGTCAAACCTTTTGGCAGGGACTTGAGACTGGAGATGCATCGTGCCAATGGGAAGAATATGAAGTGATTGACAACGGAGCTATACCACCACCAGCCATTGATAGTGAATGTCCTCCTGGTAGTTTGGATGCAGTCGGAGATCAATTCACAGAATCCACACCCGCAAAAAATAAGAGCGCGCGAAAGTTGAAGACATTGTTTTTTTCTCCCATCTCCGGACAAGGAACAGATGTTGCAATGGAAGAGAATGACGTGGACGACAATGAAACACCATCAATATCACTCAGCATAGCGGAAGACGATATCAGAGATTGTACCTTTCATGCGAGTGACATGTCCTCAACGTTACAGGCCGAACCAGCTGGGATGCAGAGTGAAAGTATAAGGAAAGAGGCCAAATTCATTGTATTCGATAGCTGTTTGATGGATATTATTATGATGATGAAATGTGGGCATTCGGTTGGTGGGGAAGTATGTGGGGAGCCATTGATTAATGTGACTCGTGCAATTCGAGGCACTAACCTTAAAATACATGCCACCTGTACACAATATCATCCGTTCGCATGGTCTGCACAACCCATGCTGGGGCAACTGCCAGCAGGCAATCTACTTTGTGCAGTGGCCGCACTTTTTAGTGGTTCAAGTTTTAAAAAGTTACAGTATTTCTTTCAGTTTGTGGGAATCCATTTCATTGCGAAAAGTCAGTTCTACAAATACCAAACCGATTATCTATTTCCAGCCATCAGCGAAGCTTGGAGAATGGAAAAAATGTCAATGGAAAGTACATTCGCGGGCAAACGCTTCAGGCTAGCCGGTGATGGACAGTGCGACAGCCCAGGATTTTCAGCCAAGTACTGCACCTACCACTTTCAGGACATGGAAAGTAAGAAAATTGTGAGTTCGGTGGTCGTGCAGGTGTCACAAAGTACATCCTCAGTGGCCATGGAGAAAGTTGGCTTTGTAGCATCATTGCAAGAACTACAATCGCGGGGAATGGTGATCGACCTGATAGCCACGGACAGACACGTTTCAATTGCCAAGACAATGAGAGAACAGTACAAAAATATAAATCACCAATTTGACGTTTGGCATCTTGCAAAATCAATCAATAAAAAATTGTCTGCTGCAGGTAAAAAAAAAGAATTGCAAGGTATTTCACAGTGGTCCAAGTCAATCAGCAACCATCTTTGGTGGAGCTCAAAAACATGTGAAGGGTCGTTGGAAATTCTACTGGAAAAATGGCGGTCAGTAATGTTGCACTGTAGCAACGTACATCGATGGTCGACAAATGAGCATTTCCACAAATGTGAACATGGCCATTTGTCCACAGAGGAGGCACGGAAGAAGAAGTGGTTGATTCCTTCATCACCCACTCACAAAGCCATTGAAAAGATTGTATTTGATAAAACTATAACAAAAGCTTTGAGGGGACTCACGGAATTCTGCCACACAGGAGATTTGGAGGTGTTCCACAATATGTGCCTCAAGTACAGGCCCAAAAGATTGCATTTTGGCATGGAAGGCATGATAAATCGGACTCTTTTAGCGGTCTTGGCACATAACCATAATGTTGGCCGTCAACAAAGTAGGACGACCGGAACTTTAGGGACGCTTCGCTACAATAAGGCCTTCACTAAAAGAAGTAAACAATGGGTGATCAAACCAGTGTTTGAGGATATGCAATATGAGTTTATTGAGAGACTTATCGTAGATGTCCTCGATAGGCACATACATGGAGTGGTGAACGAACCTATGCAGGGGACAACTGCATTGCCACCCAACATTGCCTCTGTTCCATGTCCACCTAAAGCAGAGCTCATTGAGAAATACACATCACGGTTTAAATGATTGTAATTTGATTGTCTGTTCTCTCGAGTCTCCTCATGTTGCAGGCCCATTGCAATTAAACCAAACAGTAATATAAATCATTTTTACAAAAATTATAGAATGTTTCCGTATTGCAAAAACATGGCCGACCCATAGGGACAATAAAAAAAAAGGCACGCAGACAAGATGTCCCTAAAACTAACTGCAGCTAACTAGAAATGTGTGCTCGCTCAAAGTGAAGGTCAGCTGCTTTGATGTTTTGCTCGGGTGGCGGAACGGCCCACGACCCAATATAAGGTTCTATTGTGATTTGACCTTGACAGGCCGGGACCATCCTGAAAGACTAAGAAAAGATAATGAATAAAATTTCAGAAACGAAACGATGAGCCACGTTCATTAGAAGAAGTAACGTCGGCAAAGAAGGAGTGGTGTTTCGGGTCTGCCCTACACAGAGACACAATGGAAAATGCAAATATAATGTAAGTAACTTTTGATGAGTTTATACCGCAATTTCATTACTATACAGTGGCTTTAAAGACGGGTTCAGTTGTACTTGTTCGTTCTATGTGGCATATTGTTTTCTACCGCGCACTATCTTGAGGAGAAACATCTGCTTTTACTGAAGCACCTCAAAACCTTCCTCTTTGCTTCTGCTTTCTCTCTCCCTCTCCCCTGCTACAACTGGTCCACTGTCTGCGACCTCAGTCCTGGGCCCTTCCACTCTCCACCTGCACTCCCCCCCCCCTCCATGCCTCGCCACGCCTTTAAACACTTGTGTACACCCAGTAGCGCTGTCCTCGCTATGAAATGAATAATTTTAATAAGGATCTGATGGTGAGACTAATTTCATTTTTTATGTTTTTAGGTACATCATTCACTACTGTCTGTGTCACGAGTACCAGACACCGGCGGACGGCTTCTACAGCCGCCAGTTGCTTCTCCGCGTGAACAACGTTACCACCCTGACCATTTTATGGGACGATCGCCAAGTACAAGTATGCCCTTATGCGGTACTAACGGTTAGATGCAACATACCTACCGTTGTGGTGGCCTAGTGCCTCGTTGTTGGAACAGCCATGCGATTATCAGTGCGACCGAAGAGCTTATTTTTATCGTAAACCAACACCCTGTGTACTGCACACGAACATCGCTTCCCTCAAGACGAACTAATTTGGATCGAGAGCAAAGAAAAATGCAAATCGCTGAATATTCTCTAAACATTTGATGTCCAATAAACGTACTTTGCCAAATGTACAATCTTGCCGTTTGCTTTTAAACCACGGTTTCACATTCCGAATTGTGGCGCTGTATTGTGAGATGCTCTAAGACCCTGTGTACAGCAAAGGACCATCGCGTTCCTCAATACGAACTTTTTGGAACGTGAGCAAATAAAAATGCAAATCGCTGAATATTCTCTAAACATTTGATGTCCAATAAACGTACTTTGCCAAATGTACAATCTTGCGGTTTGATTTCAAAGTACAGTTTCATATTCCGAATTGTGGCGCGCTGTATTGTGAGCTGATCTGTGTTGATTTCCGGGGTCTGTGTGGAGTCGCGTAGAAGACGCCTGGGCACGTTTGCCTACGCAGCACAGTCACGTCACGGATAGAGGCGGGGAATATGAATGTTTTGATAAAGTCTGTTTCAGGGGCGGGGGATTTGATTTAGTGCCGCAAAGGCAGGTGAGCCAGGTCGATGCGGCGGAATGATAGGATTATCACAAAATGGAGGCTGATTTCGAGTGCGATAAGGGGCGAAAAGTCGGGTAAGGTCCATAGGAAAGTTTCCTACGATCTACCGATTTATGCTTACAAACACATGGCCGACCCGTAGGGACAATAAAAAAAAAGTCCCGGAACTCTCCTTTAAGTGTGTAATCCTGGGCAAATTATTTGATAGCACTATGCTTTACCTGCCAACAATGGAAATCCCTGGAAGTAATTCAGTTCACAATGTAAGTTATTGAAAGAAAACCTCACTCATACGGCCTCATTAAAAGTTTGACAGTATTCAGGTGGTAAAACTGCCAGAATACTGCCAAACTATCATTATGGCCACTTGGTCTGGCAGTATTTCCACCGAAGTGGTGGTAGGTTGTGTAAGTCCCCATTATTGGAGTTCATAGGACTCCATGGGGATTTTGGTGGAATTACCGCTGTGTTTGCTGATGTTTTGGCTGTAAGGCACCAGATTTCCCTACAGCTTTTTGCTGGAGGAAATTCCTCCACCTCACTGGCAAACCTATAATAGAGCGGGCGGTAATGCAGCGTTAACGGAATTACCGCCATGTTACCACTGTTTTTTATCCACACTGCCGTACTTGTAATGAAGCACACAGGTTACTAAATATACTGTTGCCTCATATGTTACTAAAATAAAGGTAGTAACCAGTCATGTATTGTGCACCAGCTATTTGTCTCTTGCTTTACTAATTGCACACTATTTTAATGTAACATCCCTTGATGCCCTAGGGAATGAAAGACTGGTGTCACGCCCGGCAGTGTCATTTTCTGGGGCATCACAGTGATATCAATACATATGAAAATTAAGGGCCTTCTCTTATTTTGCTGCAAGGCAGCTCAGATATCTTCACCGGCCTGGGTAGATGGTTGTGTGGGGGTGGGACGACAGGACACCAAGAGGGGAGTTTTTGTTACTCGATTGTGTTGTGGGGATCGCGATGGCCTGACACCAGTTAGGGGGTCTAGCATTCCAACATGTACATGCCCATTCTTTGGGCAAATGGGCCTGTATTTGGCTCTAAGAGCTAAGCCAGAACCCCCACCCCCGCCACAGCCTCTGCTCTGACTCTGACCTAAGCATGCATTCTCTACCCTTCCTCCCCCCCAGTTTATACATACGTTATGATTTTAAAGCAGGGTTTCACAGGAACATCAAAACAGTCAAGCCTTCTGCCACAAGGCGTTCTTAACTTTCTCTGTAAAACTTGAGTGAAAAAAAACTTACATTTTGCACCCATTTCCTAAATACCTAGTGACGGAATCAGGGAATTGTTCGACTGCATTTCATGGGCCTTTCCGTTTGGTTTCATGACATATCACTGGCCCTCATTACGACCCTGGCGGAGATCCATGGTGCAATTTGCACCATGGACCATGGCGCAGAGCTGCCAACTCCGCCATGGGGGTTGGCGGACTTACCGCCCCATTCCGACCTTGGCGGGGCGGTTAGTCCCCAATCCCCATTTACCCTTCCCCATTCCCATTTTTGCCCCATAGGGTATAATGGGAGTGGGGAAGGCGTTAATTAGGCCACCGTAAATTACGGTGGCGTAATTAACAAGAGGTCCCGTAGCGCCATGGATTTTTCCGCCCGGAAAATCCGGGTGTAAAATTCACCATGGCGCTACGGAAAGTCGGAATCTGGCGGAGAGGTACGCCATGCATTACGCTGGCGTAAACCCCTCTCCGCCAGGGTCGTAATGAGGGCCACTGTCTCTTGCCAGCGCCATTGAGGATCAGGAGGAACTGTACACTGGGCTGGGAAGTGCTGGGTAAGTACATGATTTGGGGCACAGTGGCATTTGATGGAAACATTGAGTGTGGGACTTTGAAAGGGGGCCACGGGGAGACATTAGTGTGTGCCTATAGACTACGGGGAAAGTTATTGTAAGGGCGGGAGGCAGATCTGGGTGGGAAACACTGTTTTAGTACGTTAGGATCATTGTAGAGGGGCTCATGTCTGCTTGATACTGAGTACATGACCTAGGATTTATTATTCTTAGAGTAGCCAGGGAACTATGGCAGATGAATAATGAAGCAATATTGTGAGGGGTACACTAAGGTAGAAGGCAACATGTGAGTGTATAACCAGGGGCGACAGTAAGTATTGTGGCCACACGTGACTATGATCATGTGAGGCTTGGCACTAGGAGTGAATGACACTAGGGCCCTGATTCACAGAACGTTTTCCTATGGGATTGCGCCATTATAAAACACTTCCATGGATCAGGCTCTCGGTGTGTTACAGTGGGGAGTCGTATCGGAAGACACTAGATGAGCATAGGGACTTTAGTGGACGTTTTAGGGGGCACGGCATAGGTCAACAACATTGTCAATTACATTAATTCAGAGAGTGTTCTTGTGAAAGCTACACAAAGCTTAAAGGCACTGGCAAGTATGTGAGGATGTGGCCTGGGCGTAGTGTGCTTGTGAGGTTTGGCTTGGGGCATAAGGTGTGTATGTGAGGATGTTGCCTATTTGTAGTGTGCATGTGAGGGACAGCTGTAGAGCACTATGTGAGGATGAGACCTACATGTAGTGTGCTTGTGAGGGGCAGCTGAGGGGCAATAGATAAGTATGTGAGGTTGTGACCTTGGGGTTTTCTGCCTTTGAGGACTGGCTATGGGGCACTAGGGAAGTATGTGAGGATGACATAATGGGATTGTGTGCTTGTGACACTAGGGGAGTATGTGTGGGTGGGACATGGGGGAAGTGTGCTTGTGAGGGCCGGCTGTGAGACAAAGGATGAATTTGTGAGGATGTGGCCTTGCGGTAGTGTGAGGGCTAGCTGTGAGTATATGAGTGTGGGGTGAAAAGACAGCCCCAGAGTGACAGAGATGGAGAGGCCGTGCTAGGAAATAGGCCATGCTAGGCCCTATTGTGAGAGTGAAGCTAGCTAATGTGAAGTTCCATTGAAATATAAAAGCCAGTACAAAACAGACATTTATTGACATAAGGCCTAGTGAAATGGTAAAAAATGGGCCTAGTCAACTGCACTAAAATGAACCGGTGCACAAGTTAAAGGGAATCTACCTGAAAGCTAAAACCACTGGATATGCCCAATGAATGGGAAATAACCTGCAGTGCTATAGATGCAAACTTTGTGTAAAATGGGGATAGGCATCTGTTTGACAGATTCAAAACTGCAGCAGTACACATGAGAAAATATAAATGGAAATGACAGGCATGTGAAAAATACCAAGGAGGAATTGTGCCTTACATTTAAAAAGTGGAGCCAAGTGACATGTTTCGGAGGCACTTACTTTTCACAAATTAACTGACATTCAAATGGAAAGGCCCACTTGGCTGATTTTTCTATGGACCCGTAGCCTATGTGTGAATAATACCTAAAGTGAACTTATATCTGTCCAAACCGTCTGTCAAGAAAGACTGTATTTCAAACAACATGCCCAAATATAATGCCAAAATGTTACATGTAAGAAATTCTTGTTGATTTAAAACTGTATGTTCTGAAGTATGGGTGTAGCTGGTGTTTTTTGACCTCAAGACCTGTGCACTAGGCCCACCAGGAAAAACAGGCTTGGTTCAGTTATAAATACAAAGAATTAACAGATAATTAGATCAAATTTTTGGGAGTTGCAGATAACACAGCCAGTAGAAATTACTTTTAAGGTCAGGTCTCCCATTAACTGTGCATTAGTGGGCAACAGAAATGACCTTTTCGGGACTAACTCAACCTCAAGGAATGGCTTCGAGCCACTAATGGATGATCAAACATTGTGTATGAAACAGATTGCTTATACGCAGATGTTCGGGTCAGGTGACGATGGAGAAATGCAACTTAGGAACAGATGGCAGCTATTTGAAATTCAGGGACCCATGTGATACATTGCCATATGAGTAACATTGGGCCACCTTTTCTTTAATTAAGAGAGAATCATATGTCCCAGTGAACCCATCCCGGACTCAAGCCTGTTGGTACCATGCAAATATGAATCCTATGTGATGTATACAATGCAAGTTATGAAGCCAATTATGATGCTGGCCTTCCCATAATTTCTAGGAAATAGAAAGTTGGAGTGATGATAGGTTATGGAAGTAAGGTTTGACGCAGGAAGGGGGAGATTTGTGACTATTTTGGCTCAGGAGTAAATTGATAAAAAAAGGAAGGGCATGCAGATATATGATTAGTATTTTCCGACTCATCATAAAATATAGAACTCCAAAATATATATGTGTCTGCAGTTATCTGAAATATTAGCTGCCATGTTGTTAGATTTCAAGGACACCGAAGAAGTTAAATCCACTTGCCATTTTGATATGATGAATCTTTTTCTTCCCTCAGCCTCCATCATTCACAACCCCTAACTCCTTGTCCTATTAGCAGACAATGGACGTATTTAGGGGGAGGGAGAGGGAGAGAGGCCAATCCGTAGCGTGGGAATTATGATAAAAATGGAGTGCTACCAGCCCTATAAGAGATCAGTTGTCAATCTGAGAGGGATCTTTCTTTCTTTGACTTTTCAACTCTTGGGACCTTTCTTTGGATTTTAGATTTTTCCCTTCACTTTCCCACTCTATTTCTGGAGGTAGTTTGCTTCTGGACTCTTGCAAAGAACTAGCAGAGGGACAGGAAGAGCTACCAAGGCGTATACATTGCAGGAGAGATGGAGACTGAGAAATCTAGAAGCTAGCTGGGCCTACCATTTGAGGAGCCAGAGGAAGTCTGGATGCTGGGGACTACCCTTGACCAAAGCCTTTCACCAGATCAGTGCTGTCCTCAGAGGAGCTCTGCTGTTTCCTTGGATGCCCCATAATCAAGGCCACCCATGTAAGTAGATCAATCTAAATGCCAACCAAAGGTGTGGGGAGGAAATAGACCATAAAGTACTTCGGTGACTCTACCTTTCTGAAACTCCTGTCTTCTGTATCAAAGGCGGGTTTCCATAATCCCAAAATAGGTTACCCTAAAACGCTGCCATTCAAGTGAATGAAGAGTGTGCAAAACGAAATGTCACATTTATTCACTTGCATCCCAAAACGATTTTCCAAAAAAGCCCTGCATTTCATGAAAATAACAAGCTCAACACGATGTTTCCATTTAGTTACGTTCCTGACTTTGCCTTTCAATTAAAAAACCCAAATTATTTTTTTTTTGATTGTGTCTATTTGTCAAATCCTGCCATTTAATAAAACACCAAACCGATTTTGCTACTGTATTCCCACTCCCTGTACCTTGCCTTCAAATCCTGGGCGTAGGGGTTGCTGGGAGAGAAGAGAATTGTGATAACCCAAGCAACACCTTGCCCTTCCTCCCAAAGAGATGCGAAGCACCAGGTTTCAGAAAAACAGGAAGTAGGCAAGGAGCAATTGTTTTTGGCACCATAAGGTGCAATTGTCGTCGGCACCAGCCGGCGGGGGGCTGGCACCATAGTCCCCCACACAGAGACAGCAGGGACCCAGGGGACAGCCCCTGGGTCCTATATAAAGAGATGCTTGGGCAGCAGAAAACAGAATCAGTTTGGGTCCCTGCACGGGGACCCAAGTGAACAAGTTTGTGGTCCCTGCACGGGGACCCAAACCAAAGAGTACTTTCTGTACACAGTCTCTTCTTTTTCCCAGAACCCTCCAACCCTAGAAAAAGGGCGAGAAGAAAGAGAAAGAAGATAGGTCACTGTACGGTGACCACACTGTCGTGGGACAAGAATGGCGGCACGGGCCAGAGGGGTAACCTCAGGACCCGATGCCCAAAAGTACAGCATATTATGGTTACTGTAGTTCTGATGTTTTGTTATGACCATAAGTGCGCCATAAAATCTCACGCCCTTTTATTGCTAACACTCAACCAATGCTGGGTGGGCATGTGAGGCTGTGAACCGGGGTAATGTGCCTGTGAGGGCTGGCTGAGAATATGAGGATGAAACCTGGGGTTAGTGTGTGACACGGGTGAGTATAATGATTTGCAGAAGATTATTTTGAGAGGGTACTCTTCAGGGGCATAGTCCTATGCTAGGATATGTTGGGGGTGAGGAAATGGGCTTGAAGTGTATTATTGTGGGTGTAGGGTCACAGGGTTTCATCACACTAGGCGAATATATGACCTGAACAGTGGTATTATTTTGAGAGTGGTTCACAGGGTAGTGAGGCACTGTGGGTGAGTGTATGGAACTGGACTGTTATTTACTGTTTAGGTGAGAGCACAGAAGATTCTGGAAGGCGTGACTGTGAGGAGAAAGTCCATGGGTGAACATACGGAAGTGGCGTTTACTATGAGGCTTGAGGAGGGGAGTCAGTGCCAAGCTGTGCTCAGAGAAAACATGTCAATATAAGGAAGTAGGCATTTAAGGGGTGATGAGTATAATATGCGACCTTTATGGATTATGAATTTATAAATATGCATGTTTCTGTGTTTGTTAAATATTTATTTGTCAAAATGCTATCAATCTTTGTTGGCACTGAGATATTTGTTTATGCCAGAGCCTAGAAGCTGAACTGCTGCTGTCACATGGGCTGTGAAGAGACTAGAGTCAATGCTTTGAAGCAAGCCTCTGGCAGGTGGGGTTACTCTTCTAAATAATCAAAGCTCTTCCCACTGCTCGTCGCACCATACATAGGAGAACCGCAAAGTGAAAACAAAGCAAATCATACTGCAAAAAAACACTCATTACAAGTTTGGCGGTGTGTGGAAAAAAAGGTGGTGGTAATTGCGTTATCAATACCACTGCATTTACCGCACTGCAAAACTTTGAGTTTGGTATTTAAGTGGAAGATTTACCTTCAGCATAATGCCGGAGTCAAGTCCACCACTTTAACATCAGGAATCAGCACATTTGGCGCTGCGGAGTAACAACACAGTAAATCTGCCAAAATCCCTATGGAGTTCTATGGACTCCAAGAATGGGTACTAACATCGGCATAACACCACTTTTAAATCTTGTGATAAATCCACGGAACCGAGTAGCGGTAACAGATTCTGATGGTAACCCGGCAGATTTACCACTGAATTTCCACCAAACTCGGAATGAGGCCCATAGTCTCATAAGAAGCCCCTAAGAATGAAAGCATTTGTACGTGTCTTACCACGAGTGGGAGAAGGGAAGATCAGGCTGTGCTTTGTAGCGTGCAGAAGTGTTTCAACTCAAGGATGAGCTGATGGTTGCAGGACTGACTCATGCCACTCCCGCCCTCTCTTGGAACTGGCTGCTGGCACGGGAGTGGGTGGGCACATTCTGCACCAGGCGCAGCCTTCCCATAGCTCTCACGTGACCTCTGCCCCAGCAGATAATGCAGCAGAGCTGGGTTCAGCTCGGCAGAAACGTGTGTTTCTGTGTTAGTTGGCCTGGGCCAGTTTGGAGCCTTGCCAAGTGTGTGCAGGTCGCAGCAGAGGCATGAAAACACTAGTCAAATACATTTAAGGAGCAAACTTTAAAAGAACATGAAAGCTTAGCACATTTGAGCGGGTGTTATTGTCACTCACTGTGAAGCCAGCACAGGACTTCAAAAATTAAAGTCTGTGTGTGCGTGTCACTGCAGAAGTGAGGGACATTGGTTGGCATGTAAAGGTCAGATTGTTTATTCTTAGGGGGTCCTGACACCTCTATCGCCTCTGGTAGTTGCGCCCATGCCCTCTCGACCTAAGAGAAATATACCAGACACATAAACTGTATGGCGCAATACATGTTTTTTATTGAACCTAACATCGTGCCACATGAGGAAATATTGCCAGCACCTCTAAAACCCACAGAAAAGTGCCTCAGCTGTGCCTATCAGAAGGAAATATTGGGTGAGGGATGGGTGCGTGCATGCTGACCCGGCTTAGGAGAGTAAGCACTCTTAATAAAAACAAACGAGGTTCACAGGCTACACATTGAGAAGAGTGATGCTTGGTGCCAGTCCATTCAAGATGAGTTTGTTAGAAAAGTATCTGTCCATCAACAGTCCACTGTATCTCGTCAAGCATCCCTCAATCTCTCTTCCTACAATCATGTGGATTCCTTTGCATCTATAGTTCTACCACTCCTGGTCAATCAGTCGCTATTTGCATTCCACTAAGTGTCCGAGGAGGAAGGTCTTTCAATCTTAAGGCGCATGAAACACACCTCGTGTCTGGGGGACGTGCGTCCCTCTCTCTCGAGTATCATCAAGGACTGATTCCCTGGATTACTAATATAATATCATTACTAGTATCATAAAGGCTCCTTTGCTGAGTCCTTAGTTCCCTCTTCCATCAAGGAAGCGTAGATCACATTGCTTCTGAAAAAAGACAATCTCGATCCCACGATGGCTGGGAACTACCACCCACCACCAATGTCCGCTTCCTACTAGAAATTCTGGACAAAGTAACATACACTCAACTCCATTCTTTTTTTTAAAAGCTCACAATCTGGTGGGGGCTCGGCGATCCGGCTTTCAAGTCAGATATGGTACTGAGATGGTACTGCTCAATTTAAAATACAACATTGCAGACATTATCGACCGGGGCCACATAGCATTGTTGATGCTTCTTGATCTGTCAGCGACATTTGTTTAGTGGAAACCCACTGCAGAGTGGACAATCTTTTCTGGGACCCCTCAGGGCCAGGGTAGCAATGGGGGATTTTCAGGCATCCCTGATCCCAACTTACCTGTTGTGTTCCTCTAGATTTGTCCCTCTCCCCCATGCTGTTTAGTATCTATACCAGGACACTGTGCGATCTGCTTGATAGCATGGAGGTGGTCTCCTATACAAACTACGCAGACGACACCCAGGTTCTTTTGGAACTGTCCGGTGTGCATGCCCATGATGCCTTAGCCATCAATACCATCTATTCCACTATCCACACTTCAGATGGCTTTGAACGCTGTAGCTCTTAATGATAGCAAAACGGAGCTATTGACCATGCATTCTGCCCCCAGGATACAAAAAAATTGACTCATGTTATAGTCACTTCTCAGTTTTTGGGTGTTCTATTAAAGTATATCACCATGTGCAAACTCTGGGAGGATACTTTGACTCAAGCTTTCTTTTGATAAGCATGTATCTCATCTGCGCTCATCCTGCGTCTACTTAAACAAACACGCCCCTACCTCTCCACAGAGCATAGAGCTGTTATTTCAGCAACCCTAATCAATGCTAAGCTTCATTATTGTAACAACTTGCTGGATGGTACCTCTGACTCCAACATTAAAAAGATTCAGGTTATCCAGAATGGTGCGGTCAGGGCTGGCCTCGGCCTTAAGAAACAACATGTTACTGCAGCAAGACGTAACTTACACTGGCTTCCAGTAAAACATAACATTTTTCACAAAGCCTGCACCATAACCTATAAATGCTTACATGGAATGGCGCCCAGTTATTTCTCTGAGCATCTGAAGGCGGCCCCAATCAGAAGGCGGCGACGGTCAAATTAACACTATTTTCTTGCTTTGCCGCGGTACAAAATGAGGAAATATGGCGGAATCCATTTTTGATTTCCTTGTCCCACATTCATGGAACAAGCTCCCACTCGCTCTTAGATCCATTCTTCACATGGCTCCTTTTAGGAAAGCAGTTAAGACCCTCCTCTTTAATAGAGGAGAGGATTAGATCTTCTTTTTCCAGTTGCTGCCCCTTCTCCATCTCTGTTTCTGTCTGTCTTGTTTTTTTATGTGCACCCTGAGGCCGTGGCAGCGCGTTACAAACAACAAAGCAAAACAAAGGAAAGGAAACTGCCCCAGAACTTCACAGCTCACCTCGCGCGGGACACCCACTTTGCCCTAAGTTTAGTTACAGAAGCTGCTAGTTGCTTGCATTACACATTCCTCTCTATAGCAGGTCCTCACACGAATGACTGCGAATCCTCACCAGACAGCCCATCTGGAGATGTATTCACTCTACTAGGAGCTATTCAGCACTCATCAATGTCAATCCCTTATAGCAAACAGACATTCTAGAAAACCTGCTCACCAGCAGGGTCGAGTACAATGGAAATGTTACTTGACCCTCCCAAAAATACTTGACAATGCATGTCGACAAACAGATTAAGCGAGGCCGAATGGTGATACAGCCAATCATGAGAAGCAGACCGATCGGGTGCTAGAAGATGAAGTGACGGAAAATCTACGGCAACATATAAGGATAGTAGACATTCTGATATAGAAGAATTGTTTGTCCTAAGAGGGAGCACTACAAATACTTTTTTGAGTAAATCTTCTGTGAAAGAAACAATGGGACTCATTACGACCCTGGCGGAAGACCATGGTGCTAGTAGCACCATGGTCCATGCCGGTAAGTTACCGACTCCGCCATGGAGAAAGGGGGAATCACCACCCCATTACAAGGTTGGCGGGGCGGTAATTCCCCCTTCCTCCATGGCCCTTCCCCATTCCCATTTTTGCCTCATAGGGCTCAATGGGAATGGGGAAGGCGCTAAGTACGGTGCCGCAAATTGCGGCCGTTAAGCCATACACCAGCCTTTAAGGTCGGGTCCCGCAAAGGGACCTCGTAATTAGGCGCTAATAGGTTAACGGCGCCGCAACCTTTTACGGCGCCGTTAACCCATTAGCGCCTGGGTCGTAATGAGGCCCAATGACTATGAAATGAGTCAGGATGAAACCTCTGACACAAACAGAAAGAAAAGGATTTAAGGAATTTACAATGCATGAAAAATTCTTAGAAGATGGCAGGCCCCTGAAGGGTATGGGATATGTATCATGCCTAGTTTTGAAGAGGAGGAAGACAGGGATCTATCAGAAGCTTGGGAAGTCGCTTTAGATGAAACTTCTATTCAGCTTATCAAACTCTTATTAACGCATGCAAAAAGGAAATATGAAAAAAATGAGAGAGCATTTTGAAATCATTAAAAAAGAAATAGAAGAGATTAATCTTCCTGAAGTCAAAAAGAGAAACTATATTATGTTGAACAGAATTATGAAAAACGAATAAATGATTTAAAACTGAGCAACACAAAGATATTCTTAAAGACAAATGTGATGTTAGTGATGAGCGATTCTACGTGGTCCAGCCCAAACATGATAACATTACAAGAAAATCTGGTTCTTGCACCAGCTCTCAGGGCTGCATCCCAAGCCATCCATGATGACTTGGGATGCAGAATCTAGTGGAAGTAATTCTGAACTCCCCGAGTAGAAGTACAGAGATCATGCAGTGTTTGAAAAATTATTAAAACAGTCTTTTTAGGGCAGATCAAGATATTGGAATGGAAATCGACAAAACAGAGGCAAAATGGTTACATTCGATTTAGAAAAAAGCAAGCAAATCATGCAGAGGAGGAAGGACGTGGAGATGCGTACAGAGAACCCCAAGCAAGGCCACAAGGGGTTATGACCTGTTCCAAAGAGATGAAACTCTTATCTGGAGAAAAAGTATCACTGAATATGGCGGTGAACTTATCCACCTGGGCACTTCGTTCTGTGGCGAGAGCAATACTAGAAAAAAATCTCATGTTTGCTCACTCAAATATCTGTGACATGGCTGAGATCTATTCAGAATTATTCAAGGTTGTAAGAAAATGAAAAAAATTATTTAAATTACATTGAGTTAAAGAAGAGGATACAGTAATTACCAGGGAACAATCAGATCTATCCCTTCAATACTTAAGGCTTGAACAGATGTGAATTTAAATGAGAAAACTGTGGTAGAAGCAGTTGATGTTTTGAAGAGTCTAGACATATGTAATTATCTCAGAAGAAAGGCAGATCTTAAAAATAAAAGCAGAATAATGTGCCACATTTTTCCCCCAGATACTTCTCTTAATATACATTTTAAAGCTGTAGGTAGACCTTTGAGGCGTTCTGAAGATAAATTACTGAATAAAGGGAACCAGAGTAGATATACTTAACTAAGATTGCATATGAACTCCGATTAGTCTTCATATGATAGTTCTTTTATTTTCAAAAAAGGTGTGGAAATAGTTTTTCTTAGCAACACCTGAATAATAATGAATGCTAATACCCAGTGAGAGGAGTGTGGTGGCCTCCCAGCCAATCAGGATGCTCAGAAGGGGGTCTTTACCACACGGTAAAGCCACACTCCGAACCTCTTTGCAGCAAGAGAGCGCCATCTTTGCCGGGAATCAGGTAAGTGCACCCACCGCACGCCCTTCAGTGCCTTCCCCCAACCCAACTCCAATGTCCACCCCTCCAACCTGCCTTCACCCCTTCCCCACTTACCTTGCACGACTCTGTCCCTTGCCGGCTCTGGCAACACTCAGTATTCACGGCGCATCTCCTTCCCGCAAATGGCAACCATGAAAATGGAGAAGGGATTACATGCAGTCTCTTCTGCCCGATCCATGTTGGCCATCTTGTTTTGTAATTTTTCCCAAGTTGAGAAATGGCAAACACACTGTTTCTTAACTTGAGAAACAAAACACTATTAGTACCATGGTACAACGTGCCGGGGTACTAATAGAAATATAACCCTCGTAGGGGGGCATTACTGGTCAGGTAATGCCCCTGGCTAACATTAAATCCCTCACTTCAGTCAGGCATCTAACTTATACCCAGTGGCATTACCTGCCTTTTAAGGCCCTTCCTGCTTGGGTTATATTGCTTAGTTATGAAAAACTTACATCTGATCCTACCTTAAAAATGCAAACATCATTAAAGAGATTAAGAAAGAGAAGATTGACACATGGTGTTTTGAGGCATGGATCTCAAAATAAAAATAAAAAGATCTCTTTGTGGTACAAGCGGCATTGAATTTTATGTAATTCTTGCCAATATTTCACAAAAATCATTATGAATGTCCACAATATAGGCCCAATATTAATGGGAAAGAAGCATCAACTGCATGTATCTCACAATTTGTAAAAACAATACTAAATCATAGAGTTAATCACATGATGGATACCTAAGGAATACTATGGTCCTTTTAAATAAAATTCCTGAAATCCAATGGCAAGCTGATAATCAATTAATGACATTTGACGTTGAAATTTTATACACTTCATTTGATCATGAACTTGGAAAAAGGGATAGTAATTATTTTCTGGAAAGATGTTCAGCTTGTAGCCTATAAATCAATGATATTAGAAATGTTAGGCATAACATTACGTGGCAACTTTTCCTTGTTTGATGGGCTAACTTCCAGGCAGAAAAAAAGGAGTTGCAATGGGCTCTGGGTTTGCCCCTTCCCTAGCCAATTTAGTCAAAACATATCATGAGATTAGCCGTGCATGGGCACCTATAACGAAAAGCCTCAGTAAACACATAATTGTACGGCAGCGCTTTATAGATGACATATTTCGCATCTGGGTTTGAAATGTGGTTGATCTAAAACTTTTCAATAGCTGGATGAACAATAAAGGTTTTCAGATTAAGTTGACAATGTGAAAGATTGCAGAAAGGATTGCATTTCTTGATTTGAAACTTTGCTTTGAAAAAAATCTGTTAAAGATCAGGATTTTTTGGAAACCTATCGAAGCATATTCAAGGTTTGAAGCAGACAGTGGGCCTAGAAGTAGCCCCATCAACAATATCCACTGGTGGGAGTTGTTATGGGCTATGCAAAACTCTATTAATGTTGCAGTGTATGAAGAGGAAGGACAAAAACACACTACCTTTTTGAAAAGAAGCAGACATTTTGATGCAAGCAACTAGAGCTGTGAAGAAAAGGGTACAAATCTACGTAGAAGGAGCACAATCCTGAGTATGTTTCAAAATAAAGAAGCGTTCATCACACAATATTTTTATTTTTTTTATTTTTTTTATTGATGTTGAAATAAATCAACTTTTCAATATAAAACTTTACATTCAATTGATCAAACGATAAAGTATACAAGAAACTTTTCATGATTGTTGAAATAACAAGTATAAGCTTGAATACTTAGCAAACATTAAAAGGCGAGGTAGAGAAAAATGTTCAATTATTATAAAACATCTGACAACAAGTTAAGAAATGTAACGCTCCCCACACACCAGATAAACAGAAAAGCACTTGGAAAAACACTGGAAAAGACAATTTTTTAACAGGTCAAATTCACTGCATAAAGAAAATTAACAATTGCAATTTGAAGGGAGACGTTTGTCGTGCACAATAATGTGCACCATCTTTCTACTGAGTCCAAATTCCCCAGATGAGAGCAATGCCGTGAGAAAAATTTCAGGCGTTCTTGTACTAGAGCTGGGCATAACGAAAGTATGTGTTCCAAAGTTTCTGTAGTTTTTATATCAAGACAAAACCTGCAAAAGGTTACAGCCCCCTTGGAACATTTGCGTTGGGCCAAGAGTTCGCGGGTATGCCATAAATTCATACGCATTCTCAAAATGCCTGAACGTATTTTCTTGCACGGGAACTTAAGAAGATATGGTTCTATATAACCCAACCTCTTGTGTCTGAATTTTCCAGGTATTGCAGATTTATATTGAAGACATTTAGTGTGAGTCTTGATCCAATCATTACGATAAATTAGCTGTTTTACCTTGTTTGGATTTGTCAAAAGCATATTAAGCGACGCAAGGTGAAATAGATAGCACGTAACCACTGCTTAACAAACTGATGTGTGGTGTGAAAAATATAATTCGACAGAAATTGTAGGACATTATGTTCTCGATGGGGCATCAAACATTTCCGAAGAAGGGCACAAGTTCTCCATTGGTATTGAGCATTCAGGCAGGTGAGGCCTAGTTCATAACACACCCATACTATCGGGATGCATTGGGGGAGCTGTAAAATTGTTTTCCAAAATTTGCCTTCTAAGCGATCAAAGACTCCTGACTCCCATGTAGATTGTGACTAAAGCCCATATAAAATACATGGAACTGCTTTTTGCTTCCAGTAGAGAACTGCCGGTTTCATCGTAAAAGCACCATAACGGTGCATTATGATTTTTGTCTGTGAAACGGCCGAGTCAAGTTTGCACTTCACAACATCCAAATGGGCATTCACTGAGGCACTACCATCAAAGACCATACCCAGATAAACGTAACTTTGAACTGTAGCCAAATTTATGTGATTAATAGACCAACTTGCGGTAGATCGCGACGTATTACGTGGTCTATAAATGACAATTTGGGTTTTAGCCGTATTCACCCATAGGTCGTTGGCCACTATGTAATGGTTGAAACCATCAAGAAGTTTTTGAAGACCACATGGGGTTTTCTAAACTAACACCAAGTCGTCAGCGTACATAAGGGTCTGAATTGTACAGTTATTTATCTTGGGTGAGTCCGATGATATTGCCTCAAAGATCTCGCGAACGTCATACATAAAATAATTAAAAATAGCGGAAGCCAAGAGACAGCCTTGTTTAAGGCCACGAGCAGTTGGAATAACTCTAGATAGAAGGCCTTCCAGATTTAACCTAATACGTACAGATGTCTCACCATGAAGCAATTGAATAATTTGCTGTAATGTAGTTGGACATTTGTCTCTAGAATGTTTCGCAAAAAGAATAGGGCGAGAGATGGCATCAAAAGCCGTATGAAGGTCCACAAAGGCAAAATAAATTGCTTGTTTAGAGTTTTGTGCTTGCGATTTAATAGCGTTGAGACAGAGCAGATTGATATTTGTGCCTAGACCGGCTAAAAAACCAGTCTGGAAAGGATCTCTTGTGTGAGTAGCTTTTGTCCAAATATTGAAGTCTCGCAAGATCAGTTTGGAAAACAATTTGGCCGGAGCATCAAGAAGGGCAATGGGCCTATAGTTGCGTGGAAGTGTGCGGTCCCCCTTCTTGTGGATTGGTACAATAATTGAAGTTTTCCAAGAGTTCGGAATATTGCGAGAAGTAATGATATTTTGAAAAAGTTTATTCAATATTTTGGCCCACATTGAGGGATTCGATTTGAACATATGATTGCTAAGGCCATCTGGGACTTTGGCTCGGGAAGAGCTAATTTGTTTGATATAGCCTTCAAGCATAAGCGGGCCACAAACAAGAGACCAACTCTCTGAGCAATCTGGTAATTGGACCAAGGGCACAAAAGACGGGTCCGCATACAAGTTGGTATAATGCTCAATCCATTGAGACTCAGTTACGCTAACAATCTGCAAAGCACTCTGGCTTCTATGGACACATTGATTGAAAATTGCCCAGGTTTCGGCTGTGTTTTTATTTGCTATTAACCTGAGCATGTGTTTGCTATCCGCTTGCAAGATACATGCTCTGTGCTGGTGCATCCAATTAGGGTATCTGCATTTAGCCGCTCTCAATTGCTGAATACAATTGGATTGATTTAGCTTACTGATTAGCCTTTTTTCGCGATGATATTCAGTCTTTCTAGCCTTAACAAGGGGATTAAAAGCATGTTTATGTTTCTGAGTCTCTGTTTGATTACCAGAAATCACTGAATATTGAAATGTAGTTAGAAGATTAGTGTACTGTTTTGGATAGACAGAATGATTATTAAAAGTGATCAAATTTGCTAAAGCACACATTATTAAAGGAACAATAAAAATATGTTTAAAATTCTAAGCAATAACTGTCACCTATTAACGTTAGATAGTGACCTTAAAAAATACATCGATCGGAAAGCACAAAGTAAATATACTAAAGCCAAAACATTGAAATCTATTAAAGTCCAAGTTACTTGCAACTAAGTGTTCAGGATCCAAAAATGGATTCCAAAAATAGTTGCCATCTCTCTGGTATAAAGGCACGACCCCATCAAAAATGAAAAATCCATAATATAAGTAAGGGCTGTAGGGGGGATTGTTTGGAGTAACGTACATAAAGGAGATTTATCAAGATTTGGTTACATTGTATGGAACAGGCTTGATGACGAAATCAACAAGCGTCAGAATTTAATAAAAGAGAATGTCGATAACAGAATTCTTAGCAAACTGAAGTAGTGAAGTACGAACAATAACATAATTAAAAGAGTACAGCCACTCCAAAATGGCTACTGTAGAAGTACATTTTTTTTTATAATGGCATTTTGGAATAAGTTATACATCAAGATGGACTAATAAATGCTGAAACCACAGTTAAGATGGGTGCCGTAACAATGGCGGTAGTCCTTCTTTTATGGTAATCTAGCAAGAGAGCACATGGGATTGTATTTGAGTAGCGCATGCACAACTGTGAGAAACCAGATTCAGAAGTGTAGATGCTGAAGTAATCCCTCCGAGCAGACAAGCCTCCCAATTTATAGAATTGGTACAGAAATGTCCTGGTAAAGAAATCTTGATGGACATTCTACATATTTTGATTAAGTAAGAGAAAATAGGCATTGAGTAAACCAATACGAATTTTAAATATAAAGTTAGAGTCAAATATCATTCCACCCCCTTTCTACCAACTTTTAAATTAGCTTTACTTTACTTTGAGTTCTAAGGAGTTGCTTACGTAGAGGATTTTGCTGAGGATCAGGACATAACACACCAATGACAAAAAAAGGGGCAAAGCCACACCTTAAAATGAAGCCAGATTAGTTATTAGTAGTGCTGCAGTAAAACTGCTTTTTAGGTAATATAACCAACAGTGAGAACATGACTTAAGTTTTTTTTTTGATTCTTTGAGGATTGAATAAAGAAATATTTCTCGAAAAGCAATAGTTGATGCACCTTCTTTTAACACATGAGCTACTGTGGGATTAATGAAATGATGACATATTCTGATGAAATACATTTTGTGGATTTATTAGCAGTGAGACCAAATACACATTTATTTCAAGACATGATTGGGAAAAGGGTGTTCAGAATAACAGGGGTGGCTAAATGGGAACTGTGAGAAACCTGAAGGTGTCTCACCCGCTAGTCCCCAGGGATCTGTCATCCAGGTGGCCAGGACACAGCCATCGCTTTTGGATCCAGTTCCTGGGGGTCGACTAAGTGCGGGAGGATCATCTGGGTGAAGGGTCTTCAGGGAGTGGAAGTGGGGCACCGGATGGCAAGACACGGTATCCCCTTCCCTGTAACACCCCATCCTACCAGGTAGGATACTTAGGAACTCAATTCCCCCTCCCTTTTTCCAACACAAACACTTTCTCACGGACGGCTCACTTTGAGAGAAAACTGACTAACATCCCTCTTCTGCAATAGAAGGGGCTCTCCTCCACCTCACGGCAACACACCCCTCTACGGGCATTGAATAGGCTCTTTTCCCCCTTACTCTAGTGCACCCCTATTCTGCTGTTAAATGGGCAATTCCTTCCCTCACTGGAGCACACCCCTCTTTTGGGAGTTCAAGGAGTTCTTCTCTCCCTCAATAGCGCATTCCCCTTTTGTGGAGTTCAAGGGGTTCTTCTCCTCTTTGCTGGTGCCCACCCCTCTTCTGTGTTCCCCTTTGCTGCTACTCTCCAGCTTTCTCAACAATCCCCTTTGCTCAGCTCCCAGATCAGAGACACAGGGGCATCATTATGAGGACGCCCGTTGCCAACCATCCTCGTTACACTGAATCCGCTGCCTGACATCCCGGTGCCACCAGGACATTATGAGTCCTGGCGGCACGGGATAACAGGTGGCGGATTCGGGAAGTCCCCATTCCCATGGAGCCCCATAGGACTCCATGGGAATGGAGTCACGGAAGCACCGGCACTGTTTTTGATGGTGCTGGTGCTTCCGTGAAGACTCTGCGGGCGGGTTCATTGCATCCGGCAGGTCGGCCTCTGCCCGCAGAGTCGGAGTTGGCGGTCCACAGAGGGTGCTGGTACGTTGCTACCAGCACCCCTATTTCCAGACCGCCACACTCATAATGAGGCCCACTGTCTGTGGATCTTAGCCTGTTTTATAGCCAACACCAACTCCCATTGGCTGAAAATAGCTTTCGGTTGATTGGTATAATGGCTTCCTATTCTAAGCCAGGGATGGGAAGTCTTTAAAAGGCTTTCAGTTTGCTCTGCTTGCCAACACTGTCATCCACACCCCCTCACCTCCCTTCCTTTCATCGCTCTTATTTGGCAACATCCATTTAAGATTAAGAATTTGTTATAACTCACTCTAAATAAATCTTAAGTCAATTTTGTTTTTAAATCAAACTTCTTTCTAAACTTTTAAACCTTTATACGGTGACAAATATGCTTTCAAATTCACCTGTACCCATTGTGTCCTCCATTTTCTTGTGGGGGAGAACCCCCTTTCAAACCCTACTTCGATGGGGTGGTGCTGCTCACTACACTTGCTTGCACAGTGTAATATGGGGCCACTTGGAAAAATATTTCCAGGGACACTTTTTGGCCCCAGTCCACCCTTGTGCCTCATCAATGGACCACCTCACTCTTGACTGTGAGGTCAGGTTGAGGGGGTGGAGGGTGGGAGGGGCAGGCCAACGCTGTTGTGGGCACGGGAGGAGTAAGGACTCCAAAAGCAGAATGATACAAAGACAGCTCATTAGGTCAGGTGACTGTTGCTGAGATGTTATGTTTCGCCTTGCCTGTAAATCATATGTTTTTTTCTCAATCCTTAATGCTTAAGATGCTGTTAAATGTATTGTTTTGACCTGGAGATGGGTACGGGACCCTCCCCTCGCTCGGGCTTCTAACTTTGGCCCTGGGTTCAGTACCCTACCGGTAATCCCCCACTCCCATCAGATTATACTGCCTAATTATACCAACAAACCACAGCTGGCGGCAGAGAGGTAGTATGTGCATGTTTAATTCGGTATTAAGAACTTGCATAGATGAGACGCCTCCAACCCATTGATGTGGTCTCCCACTTCTGCTTATAGTTCAGTTGCTTTGGATAATGGGAGGGTGGAGAGGGGGGTGTTTGCTCTGCCAGCCTGAGTGCTGCCAAGCAGATTTTCCGAGGCCTGGGCGCTAGAACAGGTCGAACTGCATTTCACAACCAGATGTATTATGCAATCCGATAGCGTGATGGCTGCACGAGTTGGCTGTACTTCCTCGTCTGCTTCCAACGTACAGAAATGCAGCAACCCGATTCCTTGCCCTTATGGAACATAGATTATGCCGAATTTCAGATGGGAAAGACTGCCAAAAGGTTATGGCAAACCAGGACCTGCACTGCAATACATCACCATTCTTAACCCGCACAACCACGCCCTATATACGCTCCGCGCATGGCCGCTTGCCCAAAAAATCAGACCTTGCTTTTTCAACAGTTTGCAAACAGACACGTGTCTGCCGTCTTCAGTAGCGCGTGTGCTGAGTGGAAACAAAACATGCATTGGCAAAGTCAATAACCTTTGCTGATCAATTCCCTAGTGCAGCCTGACATGGTACAGTAATGCCATCATATGCCCTGTGTAGTCGCCATATGCAAGCTGCACCTCACATGTGCGCTCCTTGTGCTGCTATTGAATACCTATTGATACTTTTTTTCCCCTCACAACTTTATTTTAACTTTCCAACATTTATAACCATCACATAATTCAAACAATGAACGTCAGTTTACGATGAGCGAGGTACGTTGTCCAATAGCAGGTTGGCATGATTATCTGAGGCACGTTACATGGCCTCAAGGTCCGGAGTCCCTTATAAATGTAGCATCCAACAAAAACATTTCATTATACAGAGTCCTTTGAGTATCTGTGCAAGCTGCAGGGTGTTATTGTGTTTCCTTCCCTTGCCCCACCCCTTTTCCCGCGGGTATGCTTTTTATAAGCAGGAGGTGTCTTAGTAGCGCGGGCCTATGCCGGTCTGTTAGCGTGCTATGACAGAAGGATGTGAACATTTCCCAAATCGCACTGTGTCTCGATTGTTTGGCTTCTAGGCAGGCACTTGGTTTTCTCCATGGTCCATACTTCCCATATTTTCCACCGCCATATTGCCCATTGTGGTCCCTCCGGCCTTTTCCATGTTTGCGCTTTTGCTATGCGGGCTGCATTGAGGGGCTATGTGATCCAAGTGGCTGTGATTCCACTTAGGCCATACAAGCTGTCCGGGTCTATTTTTCCCAGAGCCAAGAGTAGGGGATCTAATGGAAGTGGTATATTTGGAATATCCTTAATTATCGCCAATATATCTTTCAAATAAATGTGTGCGGAGGGGCACATTCACCACATGTGTCCTATCAAGCCTTCTGATTGACAACCTCTCCAGCACAATGACGATTGTGTTGAGGTGATTCTAGCAACTGTTTGGGAGTGTAAACCACTTCATTAACCTCATTAGTATTTTATATGCACACTATTTTGTCGTAGTGCAGCTTAAGCTCTCCCGTTCTCTCTATCAGATCTTATACCAGTCTTCCTCTGAAATCTATATCATGAGATCCTCCTCCCACCTTCTCATATAAGGCAAGCGATTATCCTGATTGTCCCTGTCTAGTAAATGTTATAATTTTGTAACTCTGCCCTTGCCCAGGTCCTCCCTTAGAGCTAATTTCGATCGCTGTGGGTTCCCTGCCCCCTGTCTGGAGGATCGCCAGGCTCATTATCCAATGCCTCAGTTGGTAATATCTGTACCATTCATTTTCTGTGAGATCCGCTTTCTGTTCAAATTGGAGGGGTTTACTGTCTTTATACTGGACACTAAGGTCCTCACTCCTCCCTCTACCCATCTATGAAAGACCCCTGCCTTCAGTCCTGGGGAAAACTCTGGATGATTTAGGATCAGGGTGCAGGGACCTATACCTGGTGTGATACCCCATTTCCTTCGTTTTTTTTTAAATTTATTTTTTATTTTTTTATTAGCTCTTTGGTTTACACGAAGAAAACCTTTGGCTATTTTTTTACAAAACAAACACAAAAAACAACATAAAGCAACAAGAAATCTCAACTACACAAAACCCAACCGACCATTGATTCAATCATTGATCCAAAAAATTAAATAATGTTTTAAAAGACAGGACTAAATGACTGGAGAAGGAAGAAGAAAGCAAAAAAAATAAATAAAAATAAAACAACAAGAATAGCATTTTAGAAGCTACATTTCTTAAAGTATGCTAAAATATTACTAAAGCTTTGTAGAAGTGCCAGTCTTATTTCTTTTCTCTTTCTATTCTTCTACGCTGCTTAATGCTTAAAACTGGGAAAGTCTGCTAGCTTTCAAATCCTTAACACTGTTCCGTGATTTAACTGTTCTTCCTCAATTTTCTCAAAGATGAGCAAGATACATTTTATGACGGCAAGATTATTTGAGATCTTATCTCCTTCCAGCAGGTATGACCACCAGAGAGCAATATCCTTGAATCTATATTCTTGCCAGATGTGGCCTAAGTAGATCTGTCATTCACCTCTCACAGTCGGGCATTCCAGCAAAAAATGTTTCAATGATTCCATAGTCGTTACATTTTTGCACAATTTACAGACCTTTAGGTCTTCTCTCTCTCTCTTTCTGTAGTGATTGGTTCTACTTGGCCAGAGGTTCAGGCGTAACTTTAAGAAACGATGTCTCAAAAACCAATTGGGAAAAAGAGTTAGGTATTTTGGTAGCATATTCAGTTTTCGCGGGACTGCCCAAA
This sequence comes from Ambystoma mexicanum, assembly GCF_040938575.1. Classification (NCBI taxonomy): domain Eukaryota; kingdom Metazoa; phylum Chordata; class Amphibia; order Caudata; family Ambystomatidae; genus Ambystoma; species Ambystoma mexicanum. The sequence goes on from NC_090924.1 coordinate 1,288,463,835, forward strand.
ATTCTTCGGAGCCTTGATATTTATTGAGCTCTTCCAGTGTATCATTCCAGTCTCTAGTATATTTTTCTTTTTCACTTGGTCTGGGTTGTTTAATAGGGACTCTTCCGTCTCATTCAGGTTAAAAAGGATTATCTGGCATGTTTTGGCCCATTCAGCTAATATCGGTTCCGACCTCTCTGCCATTGCTTTCTTTATGGCAGCAAAACCCCCCTTTGTTGCTGGTTCCAGGCATTTTCTGAAGAAAGACATTATCTTCCACTCTACGATGACTTTCAGAGAAGATAGTGCCTGCTCTCTTTGAATTAATTGAATTGGGAAAGATTTTGGCAATCCCAAAATAGTTCTCCAGAATTTGCCTTCTACACATGATCATAATTTGATGTCCAAGAGAAACGAGATTTGTGATCCATAGGTAAGGATTGCCACTACCTTTGCTCGATAGAAGTCTATCATAGGTTTCATGGAAAATCGACAGAATCGCACCAATAGGATCTTAGCTTGTCCTATTAGGTTTCTAAGTTTATTTCTTAGATCTTGACATCTCTGGGCTACATTTCTATCGGTGTTAATACAGACCCCCAGATACGTAATGGCTGTCACTTCCATTATCTTTTTGTTGGATAAGTACCATTGAGGCGGGTTTGTCTTTTTATTCTTTTTGGTATTGGCAAAGTCAAAATCCTGGATTTTTCCGGATTGATGGTCATTTTATTTTTGACTACATATGCCTCTAAAGCTTTTAGTTGATGTTGAAGACCTATTGGGGTCTGATCGATTAGAACTATGTTGTCCGCATAGATTAGTCTTCCAATTGCTATGTTGGCATGTTTTGCTGGAAAAATTCTTAAGTCTGCGAAGGCTTCTTCCATATCTGAGGAGTATAGGTTGTATAGTTCTGGGGCCAAGGGGCAGCCTTGTTTCAGCCAAATGGTCATGGGAATTGTATCTGATAGGAGTCCAGCTTTATTTAGTTTCACTTTGATCGAAGTGCCTTTATGTTATAAAGCTGGATTTCCGGACAATTCCATTTTTTTTTATTTCTTCCACATCCACTCTCTATCAACTGCATCAAAAGCCTTTAATAGGTCAACAAAAGCTATGTAGAATTTCGCCTCTTTGTTAATCAGGGTTCGAGCTTTTAATAGATTTAGAATGAAGATGTTTAATGGGGTGCCTTGTCCCTTTACAAACCCTGATTGCCATTCGTCCTTATGGCCTGTTTGCGTTGCCCATTTGGTCAAAGATCTTAACAAGATAGAGGCAAAGATTTTTCCTGCCATGTCCAGAAGGGCGATTAGCCTATAGTTTTCTGGGACTGTTCTTAAGCCCTTTTTGAAAAGTGGCACCACAATGCTCATTTTCCATGAATTAGGTAATTTCCCTGAAGACAAAATGTATTTAATCAGTTGGTGTAGGATTTTGGCCCATTCCGCTGGGTCTTTTTTCAAACCTTCATACGTCAGACCGTCTGGCCCCGGTGCTCTTGAATTCTTTCGTTTTTTAATCATATCTTCTAGTGTCTCACTGTCTATTTTCAGCAAACTTTCGTCCATTTTTATTGGGATCCGTTCGTTTGTAGGAGGTTTTGAAGTTGGCTGTCTTTGTTTATAATGTGCTTGCCATTGTTTCTCTGCGACTGGAATTGTTGTTAAGGCGTCTTAAAGCGTCTCCTTATTATTTATCAAGGCCCATGTCTCTGCGGTGTTGCTCTTGCATATCATTCTTAACATGGCCTAGGAGTCGTGGTTTAGCATTGATTTTTTATGCATCTTTATCCAGTTACTGAAAATTTGTTTTATTTCTCATATTTGATCAGTTTTGTTTACCTCCTTCGAATATTTCAGTTGTTTTAGCTGTTTCCTCATAATTTTTTGCTTATCAACCACGGCTTGATCGTATATATGCCGATGTGACATTATTGGTTAGGTAATTCCAGACTTGATAGTAATATGGAAGATTTTTAGCAGTGGAATGTAATCGATGACTTGCAGGGGTAGCTGCGAATGTAGTTTGTTTATCATGGTTGTCAAGTTACCGTTCAGCGTTGGTAGTTTCGCTGAATTCATTTTCATTCAAGTTCTCCCTGAGTTGATTTCTATCTTGAATGAATATATTTCCTTTTCCTTTTTCGGGAGAAAGTTTAAGCATGTAAGTTTAATTGCGTTGCGCTCACGTGCCTTAGTGGGTTTCACCTCTAGTTTTTGAATGAACGCTGACATGTTAGATGAAATTGTCACGTAGTCTAGAATGGCTTTTGATTTCTGACCTTGCCACGTCGGTTTTCCCGGAATATCCCCTGGCGTGACTCCGTTTAGGATTGTGCAGTCTCTGGATTGAAGAGTGGACCTCCAGTTGACACCTCTTTTGTGTTTCGTTGTGGCCATTTTCGGTACATCTTCGAGTATATTGTTGTTTTCATCAAGACAGGTGCAATTAAGATCACCCACCAAGATTATCCAAGGGTCGTGCCATTTAGCTTTCAGATCGTCGATTGCAGCTGCTACATCCCTTGGAAGTGATTTGTTCACATTTACACCTGGCACCCAATATATATTCATCAGCACAGCGTGCTGCGAGTATTGGTCGTCTAGGGGCACCAGTGTTTCCAGGACTAGGACTTGATTATAAGGAGACAAGTTTGAAGAATGGATCACGTTCCAATTTAGGTCCTTTTTTATCGCTATCAGCAAACCCGCGATTGGTCTTCCTTTTTCACCTTTCTTTGCAGGGTTTATGTTTACTGAATAGCCTTCGATCAGGGGAATTTCTCTCAACCACGTTTCCTGCAAGTATAATACGTCTGGCATATCTTTTTCAAATTCATTTTTTGGTAGAAGGTGGTTGAATCCCCTTGTATTCCAAGAAATGAGGGTCCAAGTCTCCTTTTGTATTTCTTTCCGGCCCTATAGGGTCTTCATTTTTCCTGCTGCTAAGTTAGCCAACCAAACCCATCTCTCCTGTTCTCCATCTGGGTTACCTGAGATTGTTTAATGGCTTTTTTATGCGTGCCGTACGCCTCTTGAAATCAGGCTTTCTTTGAAATAGTTTCTTGATCAAGTACGTCCGGTTCCACTTCTTTATTGATTTTTTCAGTTATCTTGAACCCCATCTTCCATACGGTCCTCTCTTGAAACCCGTATTCTGTCCATATGCGTTTTATCAGGAAATTCTATCAGGGTTACGTCGCTAGAGGTGATTAATCTCAATGTTGGTATATGGTGGAACAACCTTAGGACATTAACCCGGTTTAGAATAAGACCATCATTTGTGTGTACTAATCTTTCCAAAAGGAGACCTCTACCCTTTTTTTCCGGGTTTAGCCTACGTTTGGGTAATCTCAAGGGACTAATCCAGGAGTTTTCATTTCCCGTACTATACTCATCTTCTTATGTGGTATATTCCTTAATCTCCAAGATAGGTAGGGAGCTGTTTTTATTTTGACTTTCCAGGTTCATTATTGGAATTTTAACTGGGGTATTTGCATCTCCAGTCGTCGTTGTCTTTAATTTTTTCTTATTTGCAATTTCAGGCTTGATTGTATAACTTTCCTTTTTTGTTGTTTGATTTAGCTTGTATTGGTAGTTCCGTCTGTACTTGTTCCTCACTTACTTGCTCGATGTCCTCTTCTTCTGAGTCGCTAGAGGTTGAGTCATTTTCGTCCGAGATGAAATATGTGGACATGCCCATTAAGCTCCTGTTCAGAATCGTCCGTTTCTACTGCTTCTTTGTTCTTTTGACTCGTATTTATCTGCATATTAACCTCTTTCTAACTGCAAGTATTTTGATTAAATACAACTGACGTTGCTTCCTTTGGTATGGTCAAGCATTTAAAAAATGATTTACTTTTATTTGATTTGCATGACCTCTAGGGAGGTTGGTTTTTTGTTTTTTTAGGTATCTGTACTAATTGAGTACTTCTCACTTTCTGTTCATTCGTGGTGGATTGCTCCTTTGATCGTATCACGGTGTCACCACCCTTCTGTTTTGCATTCTTTTTTTTAAAGATTTCACACAATTTGAGTTCTGATTGACAATGTTTGTTACTTCAATATCCTTTCCAGGCTGTGAGATGTCCAATGTTATTAGAGGTGTTTGTTGTCCTGTTTTTGTGTTTTGTTTTACTTTCTGATTAGTGTTTAGTGTGACTCCTCTATGGGTTTCTTTAGCGATAGAGTTTTTAGAGGTATTTGGCGTTGATTCACTGTTTTCCTTATTTTGTTCGCCTCCTGTTGCGATCTCCGTCATATCTTTGTTTGTTTCTCCTTTCGTCGGAGTTGTAATTGAGGATTCAATTTGATTTTTTGGTTCTTCTGGAGTCCCTTCTTTAGTGACGATTTGGGGACGCTCTTTCAGTCGCTCTTCCTTGGAGCTTTCCTCTATTTGTAGTTGTAATTTCGGTAATTCTTTTGATTGAAGAATGGAGAAATCTGGACCACCTAGTGAATCTCTCCTAGGGTTTTTCCATCGATTTTCCTTCTCTTTCATAATTGGTTCCTGGATAGTGTGTAACATGTCAGAGATTTTTTGCTCGACATTTTGCATGTTCTTTTCCATGGCCGTTATGAATCCTTCGATGAAGATTGTCTTTGAATGAACCATTGCTAACAACGTAGTATGGTCTTTCAAAGTATCCGTAGCATCCTCATGTAATTTCATGTAGGGGGCCAATATTGCTGCCATTGTTGTAATCATCAGGAAATCATCCTTTTCACACTTTTCTCCCACTGTTCCAGGTTTATAACTTGTCTCCCCCTGTTTCGGGGGTAGTTCTGTTGTGGGTGGTAGCGTAATCAAATCTGGGTCCTGGGCATTGTCTGTTTGATTTGACTGATTTTTGGGTTGCCCTTTCATGGTTTGTGCGGCCGTCTCTATGATCTGCGGCTCTTTGTCAATTAACATTGAGTTTTCCAGCATCACTGCATCAGGGATTTCGTTTAGCGTTCTGTTTTTATAGGTTGATTTCCTTTTAGGTGTTTTAGCAATAATACATGTCCCCCAATTTAATAGGGATTGTTTCCCAAAGAAATGATTGTTTCTATCTTGGCCGTCCCCTGAGGACAAGGTCTGAGGTTTCCATATTTTTTTCTAGATCCATATATCTTATAAAGTACATTCTGATTGGTTTAGGGGTTATTGTTTTGGCTTTTGTTACAATATGGGTTTCTTTCGCTATATTGTCTAAGTATTCAACCATAGTGTTGAGTTCGAACCTTGGAATTTCCTCAGATAGTTGAATTAGATCCTTTGCCTTAGGAATATTTTCTTCTGATGTTTTTGGTCTTATCTCTAATGCAAGTGATGGATTCTCTAGCGCGCCTTCCTTTGAGTCATCGTTTTTCCTTGTTGGTTCTATCTCCTGTTTGTTTTTATCGGGTATTTCATCTGGCTTGAGGGCGGAGACTTCCTTACTCTCCTCTGCATCAGGGGTGTTTTCCTGAGGCTGAGGTAATTGGTCCGTCTCGTTCATGTTTGTCTATTTGATGGGGTATGTGATTATTCATATTTGAGTTAGCCCCGATACTCTCTAGATTTAGATATGATATGATATGATATGATATGGCATTTGTAAAGCGCCTATACACAAGTGTTTCAAGGCGCGACGAGGCAGGGAGGGGGTAACAAGGGGAAGACAGACAACGATCTTACTAGGCCAGGTGTCATTCAGACCGCGCAAGTGCAGGGGTAGGGGGAAGGGGGAAGGGAGGGAGTGCAGTACAAATAAGTAGAATAGAAATAAAATAATAAATAAATAGGGCCAGCTGGTGGCAAGTGCAAGGTAAGTGCAGACAAGTGCTGGGGGGGGGGGCTGTAGGGATACAGAGACAGTCCCGCAGTGCAGGGGTTGCCAGGGAGGCAGTGCAAGTGAAGAGTGACTGGGCCCAGGACCGAGGTCGGTGAGAGTGGCCCAGTTGCAGAATCAGTGCAGCTTTGGTGAAGAATTTAGCAGGGGAGAGGGAGAGAGAAAGCAGAAGTGAAGAGGAAGGTTTTGAGGTGCTTCCGGAACCGGAGATGGTTCTCCTCAAGTTTCAGGGAGGCAGGAAGGCTGTTCCAGAGGGAGGCCCCTGCCGCGGAGAGAGATCTACCCCCAGCTCGTTGCTTCGAGAAGCGGCTGTCCCTGAGGGAGTTGGAGACGGATGAGCGTAGGGCTCGGGAAGGAAGATATTTAGGAAGAGAGAGTTGAAGGTATTTAGGCCCCAGTGGGAGCCAGTGTAGAGATTTCAGTCCTGGAGAGATACGGTCCCTGGGCTTGAGGCCAAGGACAAGTCTCGCAGTTCTGTTCTGGATGAGTTGCAGAGGGCGGAGAGTGGAGGCAGGCAGATTAAGATAGAGGCTGTTACAGTAGTTGAGCTTCGAGAGAACCAGGGCTCGGGAGACAGTGAGCTTCTGGGGGAAGGAGAGGAAGGGAAGAATACCTCTCAGGAGGTGCAGCTGGTAATGTGATTTCTTAGAGACGTCAGATATATGGGGAGAGAAGGAGAGTGTGGAGTCGAAGATGACCCCGAGGTTTTTTGCCTTGCAGGTAGGAGCAGGAAGAGGGGCAAGAGAGGCCGGCCAGAGAGCTGCAGGGAAGGAGGGAGTGGGATGTGTATCTTCCTGTGGCGGGCTCCACCCGGTTTGATTGCCGATCTTTACCTCTATCATAAAGGGCTGAGGTACTCCCCCTGATTAGAATCTTTCATTTGAGGACTCAGGTTCAAACTTTTCTTAACTTGCGGCATCTTGTTGTCGTTGTCATTGTCATAGGGTAGTTTTGTGTCTTCTATGTGGTCTTTAGTTCGAGGGTGGTCCCCCTGTCTAGTCGCCGGTACTGACTCTGCCATTGGGTGTTGGGAGGTCATGTGTTCGTTGACTTTTCACAATGGTATCAAACCTTTGAGTGAGCTTGTCGTTTTCCAGACGTTCATATTAGTGGTTTTCTAAGTCGCAAAAGCGCGCTAGTTGTTTTGAGAGCTTGCATCAGATGTGCGCAATTTAATTGATCTTGATATGATTGTATATATTGTTTGCTATATTTTTTGCTTTACTGCTGTTGGTAATTTATGTTGTAAGGTAGTAGCAGTAGGCGGGATCAAAGGGGTCAAGCCCCGGCAGTCTCCCTTTCCTTAAATCACAAATCAAAAAAGTTTAGAGCATTTCGCTGGGTGGGATCAAAGGGGTCAAACCCCAACAGTCTCCCTACCTCAGCGCATGAGAAAAAAGAAATAAAATAACGAGTAAGGTTGGCTTATTTGTCAGGACTAGGCGTGTAGACTAGTAGACCTTTGATCGTATGTCTTGTTTAGTTTAGGAAATGTCTACTGACTTCAAATTGATTTACAAAAGATGTGACCCACCTGTTGTACTCTAGAGTGTTCGAGTTGGTTACACGTAACACCGACGTACTGGTTTTCAAAAGTTTTCACGTCCAACCGTCCAGTCAACCAGCCAAACAGCTCCAAACAGCAGCGCCCTTATCCACACAGCGGGCTTTCCTTCGTATTTTGTGCCAGTGATATATTGTGTTTCATGTCGCATTTAGAAGTATACGTCTCCCGCAGCATGTGCCCCATAGGTAAATATGGGAGATCTCCAAGTGGGACCTGAATGGAGGATAGCACAGGGGCAACATGCTGGTCTTGTAAGCAAGACCACGCAGAGCAACAGAGGTTTGAATCCCTGATCTGCGGTTAGAAGCTAAACTCGGGTGTTAAGCGTGTTATAAAAAAACAATAAAATTAACAAAAAGAAATTGTCCTGGAAGCCTGTTCCATCTAGGAAATCTGACCACCTAAACATGTGCGCTCTTTGTACTGCTATTGAATACCTATTGGTATAGGGAAACCTCAGCCCTTCTGTATGTAGTGATCTTGCGAACACACGCCTGGATATCCTGTGCGATTTATGGGCCCATATGAAGGTGTGTAATTTCGCTGCAGTCTATTCAGGTGGCACGTTTGTATGGGTATTGGTAGATTTTTAAAGAGGTATACAAGTCTGGGCATTAGTTTCATTTTTAGGGCAGGTATCATGCCATTCCAAGAGATCTCTAGCAGTCTCCATCTATTCAGGCCTCTTGTCAGCTCTCAGAGCAATGGAGGAAGGATCAATTTCAAAAGGCTTTTATGCTTGGAGCCCAACTTAATGCCTAGGTACTCCAGAGAGGTGTCCGACCATTTAATGGGATATTTCTGGGACAAATAGGCTATGACCCTTGCGGGTTCCGTAACATTTAGACCTTGTGACTTCTCGCAGTTAATTCGTAAACCCGCCACTTCTTCAAAGCTTCATAGTGCCTTCAGTAAGGGTGTAAGAGATATGTTTGATGTCATCTGCGTACAATGTGATCCTATGCTCTACCCTCCCCCCATTGAATTTCTGACATTAGGTGGTTAGCTCAAATACTTCTGGCTAATGGTTCGATTTATATTGCAAACAATAGAGGATATAGGGGGCAGCCCTGCCTGTTACTTCCTGTGAGTCTGATTGGGCCTGTGAGTTGCTTGTTCACCTGTACCCTTGTGCTAGGGGAGTAGAAGGATAGCATTATCCGGTTCCATGTCATTTCATTGTGGGATGTATTTTCGCAGGGTTTTTTAATGCGATTTGTGTTAACGAAAAAAACATCCTGTGATGAAAGGACGTCGTACCCATTATCCAGGCCCTGATGTTGGGGGCTAAGCCTATCACCATCAGAGTCTCCTCCAGAAAGACCCAGTCTACCCGGTCGAAAGCCTTGTGAGCATTTAATGCCACTAAGGGGAACCCCTCTTTATGCCTCGTGCCTATTTCTACTACAATAAAGGCTCTTTCGGATGTTATGTGTGGATCTGTTACTTATAAATCCCAACTGATCTGCTGAGACAAGATGCGGGAGGATCGCTGATAACCTTCTGGACAGAGGTTTGCTGTAGATCTTGGCATCGTGGTTCAGCAGCGCTACTGGTCTGTATGAATCACAAAGCGTGCAATCCTTCCCCGGCTTGAGTATTAAGATGGTTCTCAATTCCGCCATGGTGCCTGCCACCCCATTGGATTTTAGGATGGAGTTAAATACGTGTGTCAGCGGCTTCAGTAATTGCGCTGTCTAAAGGAGTTCCGGTCTTTACATCGATATAGCACTAATGTAGCATGTGACTCTTTTCCTCTTCCCCATAACACATGTCCCCTCTTTGGTCCTGCAGGCTTCTAATGTCATTCCTAGTTTTGTTACACTTCAGCTTAAAGGCTATTAGTACCCGGCGAGAGACAATCTGAATGCAACAAGCATTCTGATTGGCTCTCGCCAGGTCCCTACCCGGCCGGGAATCCCTCCGTTGGGATTCCACGGCCTTTATCCCCGGCGGGGGGCATGGCAACCCCTCAGCCAATGAGGAGGCTCGAAGCGGGGCCATCCCCGCTCCGAGCCTCACTGCGGCTGAGAGGCTGCCTTCGCCCCCCGCAGGTGACTCGGGGAAGTCTTTTCTTGTTTTTTCCCTCCCTACCACCCGCCCCCTCAACTTACCTTCTTGGACCAGCCGTGTGGAGACTCGGAGCGGGGCCTTCCCAGCTCTGTGCCTCCACACAGCTGGGGGCTTCCCTCGTCCCCCGCCGGGGAGGCAGGCACGTTTTTCTTCCCCCGTCCCACTCCCGCCATCCCAACCCCACTTACCTTCTTTTTGATCCTTTTTCGGGAGCGGACACGCTGGGAAAACAGCTGTTCCGCTCCCGATGGCCGCCATGGAAAGGGAAAACGGACTCCGTTTTCCCTTTCCATGGCGGCGGCCATTTTCTTTTTTTTCTCTCCCGAAATGCTAAAAAGCTTTTAGTGCCCCGGTCATGCAATTTTTGCGGGCCGGGGTACTAATAGCAATAGAACTCTCGCGTCAGGGTCATTACTGACTCTGGTAATGCCCCGGGGCCTTCGGTAAGGCCCTCGCTTCGCTCGGGTTCTATTGCTTAAATAGCCTACCCGCTTTATTTCCCTGTGTGTGATATCTCTGCTTCATTACAATGAGTGAGTGTGCCGTGTGCACAACGAGGTGGGCTTCCAGCTTGCCCCTGGCTAGGTGCCATTTACTCAGTGCTCGTCTGGAGCCCATGCACTTGAGTGCCTGTTCCTGCTGCTGGGCTTCCTATTCTAACTGGGTTGTATACCAATTGTACGAATGACAATTGTTCGAATAACAATTGACCTTCTGCACAATTGACTGAATTTAAACAGTAAATTAGGCTATATATGCGGGGGGAAACCCCCCGCAACCCCTCAACCAATCCAACCCCCACCCCAACCCCCCACCCAATCCCCTTATATTATTATTACCCCAACCCAACCCATAATATATATAAAAATGACCATACAGTCAATTGTGCAGAAGGTCAATTCGGACCCCTATTATTCGAACAATTGTGTCATTTGAACAAATGTAAACGAACAATTGGGGTAATACCTCTAACTGTGCGTGTCAGTCTGTGTTTACCTTGGCGAATGCCGTGACTCTGGAGATAAGTTCTCCCTCGAGGGTGGCTTTAAAAGCATCCCAGACTGTGTTCAAGCACACCTCTGCTCAGCTGGATGCAAAATACTGGAGAGGGAATCTCCTATCCTGCATCCTGCTTTCATCGACCAGGAGCAGGTGCATTTCTTGTACAAAGATTCTTTTGTGTGTAAGTATGTATTTCCCCTTCTTAGGGCAGTGTAAACCATGTACTTTGTAGGACATACACATTTCTTTAGTCACTGTCTACTTGAGCCTTATGATAGAGTGTGTCGAGATGGAGCATATCTAATTCAAGACTGTAGAAAGTGCCTGTTTCGCTCTTGAAGAGACCTTTGTGCACCTCATCAACTAAAAAGGTTACATTTAAACTGGTGATCAAACCTAATACAACTTTGGTAGGACACCTGTTCCCTAGGCTCCCATCTATATCAACTAACATTGTCTGTCCAAATATCATTTTCTTTAGTTCTGGGGTGTTCCGGCAAGGACTAGATGTCATGGCCCTTTCAGAAGTTCTCTATTGGAGCGTTCCGAATCGAGCTGTCATTTCATGCTTTGGGTGGGTCTGGGTTTACTCTTGGCTGCTGGGGATAACCTTCTGGTTTTGTGTGGGTTCGTCTCTGAAGGATACGGATTGTCAAACAAATTGAGCTTATTTGAGTGCATTACTGTCCTTGCTTCCTTTGGTGATGTTATTACCCGTCTCTTCTCCTGATATGTGAACAGTAGGGCACACAGAAATCCCCACCTATGTTTCAGCCCTTTTCCCCTTAGCCATGTTATAACCTCATGAAAAAGAAGGGAAACCTGGATACCTAGTCTTTGTTCTATAAATGGAATAATATATTGTCCACACAATTTTGTGTTTGGTGTGCTAGATTTGTAGCAGGGTTAGTTTATTTTCTTAGGTTATCAACTCTTTTAGTGGATACAAAAAGAGGGGGCTTCTAATTGCCCCATGTGGTCAGCTGACACGTGTTTCGACCTGTAGGTCCTTCTTAAGGCTAAGTGGTTCGGTCCGGCGCCCCCTATGAGGTTCTGGTTACAAATGGTCCTGTGTATACAGTGGCTCTGTTGGGCCCTGGGAATCAAGGAGTTCCTACTGTCCGCGTTCGGCAGCTCGGGGTTATAACATCACTCAGCTTCCATCACGGGGCTAAACCGTGAAACAATTTGAGTTTAGATCCCTCCTATCTTATGTCAGTCAAGCATCTTGCCTCATGTAGTATTTCCTCATTTGTTTTGTACAAATGGACGATGGTGAGGGTGTCCGGAATGAGCCCTTTCTCTTGTTTAATGTGGTATATATCCTGTGCGTTCCGTCTAGTATGAGCGAGTCCACTGAAGCTGTAGGATGGATAGCCTTGAAAAGTGTAGTAACATGTTTCTCCAGATCCTGATCTGATAATCTTGTTGGTACGCCTCTTATTCATATATTGTTCCTTCTCACCCTGTTTTCGAGATCCTCTTGCTTAATTTGTAGGGTCTCATTCTGTGCTTCCAGCGAATCCATCCTGTTGGCTAGTTCTGCCAGAACATATGAGTATTCACAGGTGGCATCTTCCATGTCACTCATCCTTTTCTACACTGCTAGCATTTGTTTGTCCAGTGTTGTTACTTTTTGGGTCAGCTCAGCGATACTTCTGTGAATTTCCTTGGTGATGTCCCGGAGAAGTTTCTGCAGGTCTCTCTGCATTATGGTTATTTGATTGTTCTCGTACTCCATGGACCTGAGCTATTATTATTTGGTCTTGCTTCTTTGATCACTCCTGGCCTGCGTTCTTTCCTCCTTTGGTTGGTTTTGCCATCATGAGCACTGATTCTGCGGCATGTTCAGCTCTTGCTGTGAGTGCTGCGCCAGTTGTCGCTTTGCAGCATCCTGAACTGCTCCAGGGTGGAATTGACTCCAGTATTGTTGGGGGGATGCCCCCTCCCCATTTTAGGGATTCTCTCATGGGTCCCACCCCCACCGGGTTACTTCCTCTTTTTGACGGCAGAGCACTCAGTCCTGCTGGTTTTCCCCAAATCGCTCCTCCATTGACAGCTTTTCCCAAGGGTAGCCCAGATATTGATCCCGCCCATCCTATGACCGCCCCTCTACATCTCGAAGGGTATTCTTGGATGCAGCCACTGAGATACTTGTGGGGGCCAGTTAGACAGGTCCGACCCTTTAGAGGATTATCACTTGTCACTGTTGCCGAGACTGGGCTGCCTCACATCATGAGTGCCTTTCCGTGCTGTAGACCTCCGGGCTCCATGGAATTGCACCTCAGGCTCAAAGTCCTGCAGCACTAGACCACCATGGTTCTCTACCTCTATGCGATGCACTTTGGCTGTTAGCTCCCCACTCCCAAGGGACTTGGGCCGATGGGCTACACCAGGACTCTTCCTCTGGATGTGTTACCCCGCTGGTAGCCCGCAGGCCTCTCCTCTACTGGTCCGCATCCCTGCCGGGGCTCCGTTCTTCACTGGGTCCCCTGCCTTAGCCCATGCAGCCACTTCCCTGTCGCCGCTCTTGCCCTCAGTAGCTCCCACTGTGCGGCTCACCTCTCGACTCTCCCCAGCTGCATCTCACCTCTTTAGTCGGCTTCTGGCTCTCCTGGCGCTGCTCCTCCATGACACCGCTGTCTGCTATGCCAGTCTACTCTATGTTCTCTGCAACCCTTTTGGTGCTGCTATGTCTCGCCGACTCTTGGTGTCCTGTGTTGTTAGGAGTCCCAGTCTTATGCTTTCTGGTGTCCCAATCAATCTCCGCTCATGGAATTGTGAGACATTTTGGCCTGGACTTTACTGTGGGCTTAAATTACATTTAAGCCTCCCTCAAAAGCGGGCCTCTCGGAGCATGTTTAATTTGGAGCTACCATGTTGTACAGCTAAGCCACACCACCAAAATCTACCACTTTACTGTATAGAAAGTTTAAGTCCCAGTTCCCAAATATTTACGACCATCCATGTGCTGGAACTGGACAGCATAGCAGAAAGTGCTGCATTCTTCCCACCACCCTCTCGTCACCGCATAAATGGCACATGCGTGACACGTGGCACACTTTTAACCATCTCCATTCACTTCTCCTGTTTGAAGTAAATTTAAACCACACTTAAAAAATAACCATATTCTATATCTGCACATTCTTTTGTTGTATGCAACTATGTATGCAAGCTTCTTTCCATTTAAACACTGCGCCTTTAATATCTTTCTTTAAAGACAAATACGCTGAGTACTCCGATGATGTAAAGATTCACTAGTAAGAAGAGTAGAAATTCCTGTATGCCAAGTTTACCTCCATGGCTTTAGGTGGGCCAGGGATGTCTGGGATGGAGCCCTGAAAGTCTCCAAAAACTGTCCTAGTGACAGGGCTTGCGCAATAAAATGAATTTCGCCAAGAACCTCTGAGTGTACCGTTGGGACAGAGCACAAGAAATACATGCAGAGAAGTCATCTAGCTGTTAAACCAGGACAGGCAGAACCCAACTCCCAAAGGACAACTATCTCCAAATTTGTATATATGACTCATAGTTCTTCCACATGCCTGAAACAACAAAAATGCATCCAGGATAAGCCGCTTCACTGCCAAGGACATCAGGGAATAGTTATTGCAAGCACCCAAACAATAAAGGAAGGATTTAAATATTGATGCAGATACTTTTCTAGATACACAATTATTTAAGATTAAAACCAAATTTGTGCTACAGACACTGCTAGAAAATCTATATGACACATTCAATCGAGCAGTGGTCAGAGACATACATCAACTTACACACAGTGGAGGCAAGAAACAGCATAGAAGAAGGGAAAACCTTAGCAGGAATGAGAAACCTGCCTTGGACAGATTATATAAATAGGAGTACGTCATCATTAAGGAAGCTGATGAAGGAGGCAATATTGTAATCCTTAACAAGTCAGATTATATAAATATGGTTTATTCGCATCTGAACTCACCTGGATGTTACTGCAAAATCACAGGCAATCCTACCATGAATATCATTAGGTTTGCCAAAGACTTATACTTAAATGGTATTGGAGAGGACTCATTTCTGATGATAAAAAGACATTTCTAATCAATGAGCATTCCATTGTATGAAATATCTTTTCTTGCCTAAGGTACACAAACACTATGAGCACTTAACAGAAATCAGACCCATAGTAAGCGGCATAGGTTGGGTCACTGAAAGTATGTTGAAATATATCGATAGGATCCTCAGAACCATAGCTTCCGAACTCAAAACACATGTTAGGGGTACTATGCATATTTTAGAAATATTAGATGACAGGAACTATATACGATACTTGACACAAAATATATTTTGTTTCCAATGAATGTCAAGTACTCTACACTTCCAGTGATCATGAACTGGCACTCAAAAAATTCAGTTTTCTTTACGACAACAAATCAGCCACTTACCTGTTACACATAGAAATGCCCAAGAATTCTTACAATGGCATTTTCATTGTCACTGATGAAATATTCAAACAGACTAAAGAGATAGCGATAGGTGTATGTTTTGCACTGTAGCGTGCCAATTTGCTTATTGGTGAATATGAACGTATTCACGCTTTAAGTAACAACGTATTTGTATCGAAGATTGTAGTATGGCATCAATATATTAATGACGTATTGCACATTGTTTATTCAGAGAGGCACACCACAGGAATTGTTATACTATACCAGCCTATTCAATAACAATAATTATGAAGTATTAATCAGCAGCAATTTCAGTAACAACACTATTACCTTTCTAGATTTAATACATATTCAAAACAATGGGATAGAAGCACATTTTTTAAAAAAAAGCAACGGCAGTTAATGCAATTCTACATGCACATAGTTACTACCAGAAAAGCTGAGTTAAAAACATTCCAACAGGAAAATGTGTGGGGGTGTCAAGACATTGCAGTGAACAAAAATAATAGACTTAGCATATGGTTTTATAGAAGAAAGATTCATACAAAGTGGCCATTCGAAACATACCATAAGTATAGCAAAAATGAACCCAAACAGAAAGCTGGAGCAGAGCCATTAGTTCCCAAACCCCGAAGTAAAGATGAGGTTATTGAAACCACTAACTGCATTACCGGGTATAATAATGAAAGGAACATTTTGAATAAGATGTTAAATAAACACTGGCATAGAATAAAAAAATAGGCAACTAAGAGGTAAAGGAACTTAAAGTTCTTGAAAAAGAGTCAATTCCAATTTCTACTATAACTCCTTTTCTTAATAATGTAATGTTATGTGATACTTCATAAATGGTTTCTTTCTATAATTATTCTGCACGCCAGTGCCAAGTGGGTTCTCTCTTCCAATGATGTAATGTTTGTTTGGGGGCGGGTGGCCCATGCCTAACCCACCTGACCCTGCTTTAGGACGCGCTCAGCATAATGTATCTAGCCCCCTTTCCAGAGCATATGTCCTCGAAACCCACTTAAATGACTGTTTACCTCACCTTTTTGTCCAGAAATATCACATTGTGAAGATGCTTTTGCGAGTTATATATTTATCAGTGATGTATATAGCACCGGGTGTGAACACAGTCACTTCACAGCGCTCCATGAAAACCACATGTTTCCACTACAAGGTGCATGAGGTGTATTGCTTGACTGCAAGAGACTTCGGCCCCATTTATCACATATTTGTACCACTCTGCCATTTGCCACTCCCAGGGCGCTACGCCCTACAACAGAACAGAGCCTCCATTTTATTTAAACACAGCCTAGCAGATGAGGCCCATAATTGAGTCTCACACTTAATGACTGAAGTGACCTTAACTTTATATGTTTTGCCCTGTGGTTGCAGGCACCATCACCTGCACTGATTATCAAACCCAACGTTGCTGACAATAGGCGGGACTTTTGACACTTAGAAGATCCATATGCTGTTCCAATTGTATTTGTCAAATATGTTTTCACTATGGTTTAACTAATTTTGCCCGCAGTATTTGCAAAATAAACAAACTCCTAAAATTACCTCAAAACATGCTGACGAAATATACCCTCCACCTCCCTAGGACTCTCCCAATAGTCTCTCCCACTGTGTTAAACCCCTGGTAAGCACCAACTTTCAGCAAAAAGAAACAGTGAGCAAGAACAATGGCAGCACCTTCTCCAAACACCACCCATGGCGGTCCTTTCCCACAGAGACCCCAGTGAATGCCAATTATACATAAAACAGTTGAAAGGTTCTGAGGCAGACCAGAATCCAAGACTTGAACGCACTGATTTTGTAGCAAGAGACGTTTACATACACCTTAATGTTCCTGTCCAAATCAGGCAAAGACCTCCAAGGATCTGGAATGGAGACCAGCACATCGTCAGCAAACACAGCTAGATTATACTTGGCATCACCAAATGTTGTGCACCATACAGACTCTTTGGCTCTAATCGTAAGAGCTCCACTGTTAGTAAAGACATGAGGTGAGAGAGGGGGTAGACATTGCCTAACTCCCCTCCCATTGATAGGCCACTGTTGACTGTGATCTTCTTCACAGGGTGGACATAGTTCACCAAGATGCTTGTAATAATGACCTTGCTGAAGTCCAAAGCCTTCAGCCTCATCACCAGGAAGGACCAGTCCACCCAGTCAAATGTTTTTTCAGCATCTAGAGTCAGGATGGATGCCGGACCCAGAGTTCTCAAGAAGGTGGACAACGATTCTTATATTATCGAAAGAGTTTAGCTGCCCACCACAAACCCAGATTGATCAGTGATCAGTAGGAATGAGCTGCAGTAGGAGCTTTTCAAGACGTGGTACCAACATCTTAGTGTGTATATATATATATTCTACAATTGTGAAACATCCAACATCACGTACTGGTGGTACTGATCTTCTTATTTCAGATATTCCATCGCTCATGGACCTTGAATGCCTCGATGATGACAAATTTGAACCAGCCAATTTTGACTTTCTTGATTTTGATATCAATCCTAATTGGGATATACGCACTAAACTTAAGAGCAAATCAAGATTTAACCCGCAATTTCCTGTGGGGAGCTGCATTGAGTCATTCCATGACCTCTGTGTAAGTGATTTAAGATGTTTGCGGCAAAAAAACAGTATCACCAAGCAAAATCTTACTCTTGCACAACACTCGGCTATTGGAGAACTTCAACAACTATCCGATATTGTCATTAAACCAGCCGACAAAGGCTCCAACATTGTGATCCAAGACAGAACAAAGTATGTTCCTATAGCCAATCGGCAATTACGTGACCTATCTATGTTACACTGAGCTTTCCAAAGATCATTTTCCAGAAATACGAGCAGAACTTACTGATCTCTGTACTAAGTGGGCGAATGAAGATCTATTAGAGGATGATTTGATTAAATTCCTCATCCCTGCATGCTATACAATACCCACTATTTACTTTCTTCGCAAAACGCACAAGTCACTTAAATATCCCCTCGGTAGGCCTATTGTTACCTTATGTGGCTCACTATTAGAACATCTGGCTCAATTTATTGATGAAACACTTTTTCCATTTGTATCAGTGTTGCCATCCTACCTGAGGGATACTAAGGATTTTCTACAACATATCACCAATACACCTTGGGAAGAGGGTCTGATTCTGGCTACGCTTGATGTGGTTTCTTTATACACCTCTATTGATCACACTGTGGGAGCTAATGCATGTAAATACTATCTTGACACCCGCTCACTTAATTATCTTGGACATAGATTTTGGATATGCTTTTGTTCTGTCTAAGTAACAATGTTTTTTTATTTGAGGGGTCTTTCTTTCGTCAAGTTAGGGGGACTGCCATGGGCAGTACTTTTGCCCCGTCCTATGCCAATCTCACTATGGGTTGGTGGGAGGCTACATTTCTGTCTGATCTACTTTCGTCTTGTTTTCCAACACAGATTATTTCTTGGTGGCGGTACATTGACAAAGCTTTTATTATTTGGAAGGGCACAGAGAGTGATTGGCTATCATTTGTTAAGAGTATTAACATCAACAATGCCAACCTTAGCTTTACGGAATGCCATAGTCGTACTGAAATTGTCTATCTGGATGTCATCGTCATACTTGATAGCTCAGGTATACATACGGCTCTCCACAAGAAACCTTCTAACACTGGTTTGCCCCTTCATGCCAACAGCTGTCACCCTCCCTCATGTAAGAAATCTATTCCCTATGGTGAGTTTATCCATTTTCGATGGAATTGTACTACTATGGCGTGGTTTGATCTCCACTGTGCACTGGCAGCTGTTGACTTTGTGAAACAAGGGTATGACAAGAGAACCATTGAAATGGCCTATATCAAGGCACATGGAATGTCTAGAGACAAACTGCTATGTGATACCAACTCTGCTTAACCAATCACTAATGATGAACCCAGACTGATCATTTCATTTGATACTGCCTCGAATAACATCCGTAAAATTGTTCAGAAACATTGGCGTGTCCTCACTTTAGACAATGATCTTAGGCCTATATTGTCTAAACGTCCTACTGTGACATATAAACGTGTCCCCTCTCTCAGAGACAAACTTGTTTCCAGTTTTTTGACACCAGTAGAAAAAAATAGGCCTGCTATGAGCTGGCTCTCTGCATCTCCTCTGGGGTTTACTAAATGTATGAAATGCAAGGTTTGTGCACATGCCATTATGCTGAAGTCATTTGTACACCCAGTCACCAAAATCCATCACAAGATAAAATACTCCATCAACTGTGACACTACTTTTGTGGTGTACGTTCTCTCGTGCCCCTGTTTGAAATGGTACATTGGGAGTACGACATGTAAACTCAAATTGAGAATTCTTCAACATCTCAGAGCCCTTAAGAACTCTGATCCTGCGTACCCCATGGCCAAACACTTTAAACAGGAACATGAGAACAATTTCAATTTGTTAACATTCTTTGCAGTGGCGCATGTGCCGATTCACCCCTGAGGTGGTGACCGCGTCTTGAGACTAAGACAACTGGAAACAAGATTTATCTTGGACTTTGATACCAAGCGT
Source organism: Ambystoma mexicanum (assembly GCF_040938575.1). Taxonomy (NCBI): domain Eukaryota; kingdom Metazoa; phylum Chordata; class Amphibia; order Caudata; family Ambystomatidae; genus Ambystoma; species Ambystoma mexicanum. The sequence goes on from NC_090924.1 coordinate 1,288,483,250, forward strand.
CCAAAGGGGCACAATGTGGATGAACTGTATACATTTTTGGACACTTAGTGTATCCTCCCCTGCATTTCTCTTTAACCCTGGTTTCTGATTTATTTCCTTTTTTCTCCTTCATTTTTGTATGAATATGTCTACTTATGACTTTCATTTTGTTCCACAATGGTTCCTTTCAGCCTCGGGTTTGATTGTTTTATTTTTTCACTTTTTTATATTAACTTTTCACTATTGATTAGGCTATGTTTGTTACCTGTAGGGGAGTGGTATCTTATCTTGCTCCTCATATACAGGTTTTATTGCTGGTTTTTCTACCTCTGTGGCCTTTGCCTTTTGTCTTTTCCTGTCTGTCTCTTGGTGGTCTACTCTGCCTGTTGTATTCTATGGGCTTTACATTTGTTCTACGTATTTTACTTTTAAATCTGTATTGTGATTTTCTTACATAATTATAAGGTTATGATAATTGCCATTGGGACATTTTATCTTCAGGACTGTTCCAGTTGCTTTGACTTGCACTTTATTTTGGCTCTGATAATCTCAGGAACTGATGATATATGCAGTTTATTTGTGGAACATTTCCTGTACTTGCATTATGTATCATACACTATTAGCCCTATTCTGGTCTTAGAGTAGTGACCACCTCTTAAAATTAGTTATTTTGGCTGATCTTTACAGTGAATTGAATCTTTGATTATTTTATATTGAGGTGCACATTAGTTTTTACTATGACTTGTGCGGGCTTGTATAACCTTTTACAACTTTGTTTGCAACTTAGTATGTAGATTGAAGATTTGTATATAATTAGGACTTATTAAATGTAGTATGTCCTAAGTTCAGATATGGTTGCTTTCTATTGTGACTCCGTTTTTTGGGTTTTTATTTGTATTGCCCTTAATGATGGTGATTTCACCTCCATTCATGCACTCACGCTTTAACCATGTGCATATTTATTGTACTGACCCAAAATGCCGGTGTTCCCACCTCCATGCTTGCACTAGCACTTTAGTCCCTTGTACCCTCTGTGCACCTCATATGCTCTTTCCATTGCTGCATATAGTTTTGCCTTTTTTTCATCATTTGAGATTTTTTCATTATAATCATGTTTATTGTGTAGAATTCATTTTCTTCCTCACTATGTGTATGTCAATTTGACATCTGGGGATTATTATGCCACATTTTATTTCTACATTAATATGTTTATATGGTATCTTTTATGTATGTTGACTCCAATGTTATATGAATTTATTTGATGCCATTGCTATATACTTTCATAGTAATATATGTGCACTATGAGCTTATTTTGTAGTGTTTTATAGGTTTGATTGTAGCCTTCTATGTATATTCATGTTTATGACTCTCTTCCATCATGGCCGCCATTGTGTCTACTTATTGCTTTGACACCTACAGGATTGACTGACAGAATTGTAGGACTGCCATTTTTTGTGGATACTAATACCAGCTTACCTTTTTTCCCCTCACGTGATCAAGCACTCAGTGTAGCGCGAAACGCGTTGTGTGCAGGTCGTGTACCACGGCGTCCTGTGTTGTCTGTGTCTATGTTGCTGCTCGCCATGTTGTATATGTTTGTACAACTTTTTTAAACATTAAAGAACATCCGTATTTATTACACGGTGGTTTCTTTTGTCCAATTTATCTGGAGTTTGCTATTTGCATGGGGCCCGTGGGAGTGCGGTTCTCCTTTTCCTCTTTTTCTGTGGATATATATATATATATATATATATATATATATATATATATATATATATGTGTGTGTTTCGTTTAATTTAATGTATTCACAGTGCATTTGTAAGGTGCTTATACAGCAAGTGAATTGTGTTTCAAAGCGCCCACAGGGCAACAGGGAGGGAACATGGGAGAGAAAAGCAACATAACAAGGAAATATAGAGGCAAACCTACTAGGCCTTGTGAGCATTCAGAATGTGCAAGGGCAGAGAGAGAGATAGATGGGAAGAGGAAGTGTGGGTAAGTGCTAGATGTACCAAAGAGAGAATTGCTAGGGAGTAAGTAGCTGTTAAGTGACTTGGTGAGAGTGGCCAGCTGCCAATAAATAAGTAAGTGCATGCATATGCTGGCATAGGCCAGTGGGTGCCGCAGCAAGTCATGGGAGCGGGCAAGTGCTGGAAGCGGGCACAGGCTGAAGGCAATTAGGTGTGGGAGATCAGGACCCGGGAGGACACATAAGGGCCCTGGTCACCAATCTCAGCAACTGTGCAGTTTAGCAGACGAGAGAGAAAGGGAAGGAGGAGGTAAAAAGGAAGGTCTTAAGGAGATTCTGGAATTTGAGGAGATCCGGCTCAAGACGAAGAGGAAGGGGGAGGCTGTTCCATAAGAGAGAGCCAGCCGAGGAAAGAGATCAGCCACTAGCTCCCTTTTTAGCGAAGCACTTGACACAAATAGATTGGGTGCTGGAGGAACATAACGATATGGAGGGAGAGTATTTAGTGAGAGCCAGTTGTGGATAGCGTGGCCCATGCCCCCAGACAGACTTATGGATGATCAGAGGCGTAGCCAGGATTGTGTAACTAGTGGGGCCTGGAACTAGTGCAGTAGGGCCCATCCTAAGGGGAGCCTGCAGAGGGACGTACATTTGTTCTAAATGGGCAGGAGCAACAAAGCATAGATAGGGAGCCCAAACAATTCAATGGGTGTTCATTAGTAGAGACACGTCACCAACAATGCACAGAAGTTTCCACTACATTTTCATAGCGTATTACCTTACCCCTACACCAACCTCTCCTTCAAATAATAACACTCAATTTGCTTTGTTGCACCCATAAACACCTGTTAAACATGCCATTTCCCTGTTAAAAATTGTTCATGGTCCAATGACCCTCCCCGGGCCCCAGCCTCTCATACACAGACAGAAAAATACACACAGAGACAGCCACACACACACATACACATACACATACAAAGACACACACACACACACACACACAAACTCATGCACATTTATACCCATTCATCCACCACATACCCATAGAGTTTCTCTTTCATTCACACAAGCACGCAGAACATTCATACTGCATTCTCATTCGCACCTGTTCTTGCACCAATGTACACCATTCACACTGCATTCATTCATACGAATACACTTAGACACCCCCTCCTAATCATACATGTGTACATACACACACACACATGCACTTACGCACACCCTCGCACGCATGCACAGATACATTCATACCTACAATCCTCACAAACACGCATACACACAAACAAAAAACACTTTTTCCCGCATTACCTGTTTCCCTCCAGACTCGCCATGCCACTGCCTCCTTAGCTGCTCTGTATGCCTCCGGCTCCTCCACAGACAGAAACCAGGAAGCAGAGATAGCTTCCTGTATCCTGACATGCACACAGCAGGGTCAGTTAGTCGGCTTAACTGCGCAATACACCGATTTCCCAGAGAGCGAACCCTACTGCTCAGGCTGCACAGTGGCAGTTGTAAATGCCCACTCAACAATGATGAGTGGGCATTTATATATTTGGGTGGACCTTGTCCCTCAGACCCTACTCTGTCTACGCCTCTGTAGATGATGCAGAGGGATTTGAATTTGATCCTAGCAGCAACCGGGAGCCAGTCGAGAAATTTTAGGGCTGGAGAGATACGGTCCCTGGGCTCTAAGCCAAGGATAAGTCTTGCAGCCCTATTCTGGATTAGCTGGAGGGGTCGTAGAAAAGAAGAGGGTAGATTGAGGCAAAGGCTATTGCAGTAATCTAGCCTAGAGAGAACCATAGCTCTAGAGACATCAAGCTACTGGGGGAAAGTGAGGAAAGGGAGAATGTCCTTGATGAGGTGGAGTTGAAAGTGGGCCTTCTTGGCAAGGTCCGCAATGTGAGGGAGGAGGAGAAGAGAGGAGTTGAAGATGACTCCAAGGTTTCTGATTTCAGATGAAGGAGGAGGGGGAGAGCCCATAGAAGATGGCCAGAGTGAGGGTAAGAAAGAGGGAGCAGGAGTCCCAACAGCAGTTTCCGTGCCTCTGGATGCTCAGAATCCAGATTGATGGCCGTGTAGGCAACAAACAAGTTCAGTGTGCTGGGTCAGTTGGGGGAAGACCAGCTGCTCCAGGATTTTCTAAGGAAGGGTGTGATAAATGGATGTATGTGACTTCTTCGAAAATATTTTACCTAATGGCAATTTCACGGACTCCATTTCACCGAAAAACAAAATCTACTTTTTACTTTTTCTGCTTTTTTTTAAAATAATGTGGGGCAATCCCCCCGCAACCCTTCTCACCCCTCCCTACCCTAACTTACACTCTTACCCCACACCCCACCCAATATGCATTACACAGATACCATTTCCCCTACCATTTTAGGTGAAATTAATTTTCGAAGAAATCTCATTAGGTGAAATGGTATTCGAAGAAATCTACGGTAACAGTGATAGATATCGGGCAGTAGCTGGCTGAACAAGAAAGGTCTGCAGAAGGTATTTTCAGGAAAGGACAAACAAGGGAGTGCTTGAGGGAGGAGGGGAAAGATCCAGTAGCAAAAGAGTGGTTGCAGAAATCAGCAAGTGCAGGGGCAAGAGAGCCAATATTGTCCCTAATGGTTCTGGAGGAGCAGAGGGAGACCTGTTTGGAGGAGATCTTCATGGAGCGGACAACTGGTGACCTCATCAGGTGTGATAGGAGAGAAGGAGGAGAGAAAGGCAGTGAGGGGATGGAGGGCCATAGGAACAGGGCAGATGGGGAAGGGCTAGGGTAGATGGATGCAAGCATGCTCAGAATGTCCTGTGTTTTTGCAGTGAAGTGTGTGGCCAGTGCGTTGCAGAGGGCTGGGTGGGAAGAGGTGAGGAGGAGACTGTGGAAGGGTTGGCTAGTTACTTGCAGATTTTAAAGAGTTCAGCTGTGTTGTTGGATGCACCAGAGACTCGGGCCTGGATGTGGCCCTTTTCTTGGAGCGAATGGAAAGTCGTTATTGTCTTTGAAGCAGGCAACAAGCCAGTTTGTCAGAGGGTGAGCCTGAGGTCTGCCACTTCCATTCCACAGTTTGCACTTGCCTTTCGGGTCTGCAAGTTTGGAGCCATACATGGTGTTATGCTTGGAGGCATGTTTCAGGTGGATCCTATTGACTGGGGAAGAATGTCAAGGGTATTAGTGATGGCAAGATGGAGGTTGCTGAGAGCAGAGTGATAGGTAGAGTCGGTAGTAGGGAGAGAGTGGGTATGAAGTTAGATGCAATGGCAGCAGCTGACACTTGTTTCATCGGATAGATGTTCTTGAACGAGGTTGGCAGGGCTGGGGGAGGTGCGATCAGAGGGCCGAGACGAACTAGGGGAGAGGAGAGAGTGGTCTGACTAGGAGAGTGGGCGAGCAGTGGGGGGAGAAAGAAAAGATCAGTATGGATGAAGGCATCAAGAATGTGTCCATCTGCGTGGGTAGTACCAGAGGGGAGAATGGAGAGGGTGAGAGAGGTGCAGAGGTCACGGAAAAAAGTGGGTGCCATGCTTGAGGTGTCATGGTGGATGTGGAAGACATCCAGGAGAAGTTTAGAGGTGGTTTTGAGGAGAGAGGTGGAATAAATCAGCCCAGTAGTGTTGTGGCAGTCTCCTGATGATACTTGAGCCTGGTGGTGTACTGCCCATCTAATTGCTTGAGCCCCGATGCAGTAGCTCGCCTCTGGTGCGAGCGCCGATGTTAGAAGACTGAGGGAGTGTGATCACGGCTCAGACAGGGGCCTTTGAAATGGGCCTTTGATTTGGGGGCTAGGGTTTGCATTCCGGCTCCCAGGATTGCTGTAGAAAACTCAGGCTGCAGCCAATCACTGCAGCGACATCGGGCATGCAGAAGGAAGCCCAGTGCTTTCAAACACGGTGTCCATTTTGGAAGGTGGAACAAAGGCCAAAAAATTCAAGATTCTCACTGCTGATCGGGCCAAGGAGAGCGCTTGGCTTCAGAAGGCGTCATTATATATTTAATGCATATAATATATATTCAGTTCATATCATGTGGTACTCCATTGTATCCGCTGTGAAAAAAGCTGCACGGAAGACCCCCCCAGCCCAGAAGGGCTCACCTGGTGACTGATAGTGTCATGGTAGTTTCCTGATGATACTGGAGCCTCGTGGATGTACTGCCCATCTAATTGCTTGAGCCCTGATGCAGCAGCTCACCTGCTTTGCAAGCGCCAATGTTCTATATGAACATCAGTGTTTAACAAGGTGACAGGCTGAAAGGATTCACAGAGCTTTGGTTCTTTATCTGGTTTTTGGTATGAGGCTCAGCATCGCTTCCATCATGGAATCTGCAACTATACCCATTCGACAAAATGAGTTAAAAATTTTATGAGAAGATAAACCAGTTCCCTAGAAAATGTGTGGACCAGGTGCTCTATTTAGCTTGTGAGAGGATATCCCTGCTTCAGCATCCTCCCTTATAATGTATGGTGCTCCTTCTTGTTGTCATGTGTAATGAATTCTATGATATGAGATGCTATGTCTGCAACATCCTCATTGTCCTTTAATAAAGATTGTGGTAAGGACCAGACCCACTTCTTCCCTGCAGACATTTCACCTTCCATCACTACTTGTGGTCTGACATTCTATAGGGTATAATAACTATCTCTTCTAGGAAGGGCAATACAATGTTTCCAGCAATTAGTTTATTCTAGTATAGATTATCTGTGCATGTAATTAGAATGTTTATTCCAGTGCATAAACCAGACGTTTATTTCACTATAAACTATTTCTATATCAATCCCTGATCGCCATGGAATCAACTCTTTCCAGCAAGTCATCAAATGCCACCACCCCCCCACCTCGGATCTATGTGATTATAGCAAAATAAAATTGCTGAATCCAAAAATGTTGACCCTTATTTTCTTTTACCTGATTAAATGTGCAGATGATGTGCTGCAGCCCCCCCCCCCCGATACTCCCCCTACATTATATATTACCCTAACCCATCCCCCACATATAATTTCGGTGAAATCGGCAAAAACCAGGTTGACATTTGCGGATTCAGCATTTTGTGCCGCTCAGTAATGGGGTGATACTCCCACCTTTGTTCCTCTAGAGTGATCTAAGTTTTGGGAATGGATAATATTCTGGTAAAATCAGAAAAGAACACCTCCGGCTTAGTGACGTTTTCAAGCACTTGAAGAGACTCTAGACATTATGCGTTTCCTTGAGGGCATAGACAGAGACGAGAGCCAGGCTTCTGCTATGCAACGATCCTGAGATCATGGTATGCTTCCCTCTTTATCGAAGAGAGGCAACTCTCGCTTGCAGGGGAGGCACTTATGGATAGCTTTGTCCAGGAACAGCTCTCTTGGAGGAACCTGGCAACAAGAACTGCAAGAGAAGCTGTTTGTGGTGCTGCCTCTACTGATCGCCCTTAAACAAAAGGGTCACTTCCCCCAAAAGAGATTTTGCCTCCTGTTCTTGCAGTAAATGAAATAGTCGAGATCTCTGGTTCAGACAATAAAAGTCAAAAATTGAACAATTTTACATATCTGAACAATTTTACAATTTGAACAAATCCATAAGAAAAAAGAAAGCCAAGATGGAAGCCTTATGGAAATCCAACCCCACTGCAGAAAACAAATCTAATCTCAAAACCATCTCTTCCTTCTATAAGAAAGAGATAATCCGCACTAAAAAGGAAACCTACAATACTAGAATAAATAATGCCCAATCGTCGGTTAAAGAACTCTTCACCATCCTGAAGGAACTAGAAAACCCTAACCCTCCTACCGATACCTGCGTGAAGGACAAGCCTTGGTGCACCAGTATCCAAAATGCCCTCGCCAATAAAATTACTGGTCTCCAAAACAAAATTGAAACCAAAAGACAACAACTCGCCAACAGCAATGCCCTCACTCCTAGCGCACCCACCCCAACCCATAACACCTCTGGCTTCACTTTCAAACCGGTTACCATTCCTGAAATCCAAAAAATCATAGCATCCCTCAAACCTTCTAATTGTAAAGGGGACAGCTGCCCCGCCCAGATCATCAAAGATGCTGCACGAGACCTAGCCCCCTTCATCTCCAAACTAATAAACCTTTCATTCTCAACCAATTCTGTACCTAACTACCTGAAACAGTCCTGGGTTCTGCCCCTCTTAAAAAAACAATCTCTCGACCCGGCCATACCCACCAATTACAGACCCATCACTACGGTCCCTTTCCTGCTAAAAATCCTCGACAGAGTCGCCTACCTGCAAATCCAAGATTACCTGGAGACCAATCAACTGTTAGGCCTGCGTCAATCTGGCTTTCGTCCTCAACACGGAACAGAAACAGCCCTCGTTGACCTCAAAAGCCAGATTGATGGCATCAAGGACAACAACAAAGCAGCCATCCTACTCCTCCTAGACCTCTCAGCAGCCTTTGACCTGGTTGACCACAAAATACTCTGTAACCACCTTTCATCTGCTGCCCACTTCTCACACTCTGCTGTCACTTGGATACAATCTTTCCTAGCCAACAGAACCATGAGGGTTTTTTCATCTTTGGCTGCAGCAGACCCCATCCCCATCACATGCGGTGTCCCACAAGGGTCCTGCGTCTCCCCTACCCTCTACAATATCTTTACCAAACCCCTCTTTGACAAATTGGACCATCTGGGTGTCACCTACACTAACTACGCGGATGACACCCAGATACTCCTCACCATCACTGGCAACTACAACACTGACGCCACCAGGATCAACGAAATCTTCGCCATCATTCAGGCATGGATGGCCATACACGGCCTCTGCCTGAATGATGAGAAGACCGAGCTCCTCCTGGTCGGCTCCCCCAATAACCTACAGAAACTCAGCCCTGACTACTCCAAATTCATCATAGATGGCAACATCATTCCAGTTGTAAACCATGTGAAAACCCTAGGCTTCTACCTAGACGCCAATACCAACCTCTCCAAACAAGTTAATATGACCGCCTCAGCTACCGCCTACACGGGGAAATTAATTAGGGCTTGTAAACCCTTTCTATCTACAAACAGCTGCCTCATTCTGGCGAGGGCCCTCATACAATCTAAGCTCGATTATTGCAACAGCCTCTACCTTGGTGCCAACCAAGCTATAATCAAGAAACTTCAGATCCTCCAGAATAATGCGCTGAGAGCAGCTCTAAACATTCCCAGGAGAGAGCACATCTCACACATAAGACTAGCTTGTAAATGGTTATCTATCCAACAAAAAATCGACTTGAAAACCCTCTGCCTCACCTATAAAGCCCTAAATCACCTTGCCCCCCAGTACCTCACCAACAAATTCTCCCTCAAGCCTAACACAAGACTCACCAGATCATCCAATACTCTCTGCCTCACCGTGCCCAGATTCTCCGCCAAAAGAGCGGGGGGCTCAAGCTTTAGTGTCCTTGCCCCTCAACTCTGGAACACCTTGCCACTGAGTATTAAATTGACCAAATCCTTCCAACTGTTCAGAAGATCAGTCATTAGCTGGCTTCTAGAGAAGGAAATCCCCAGATAAATTAAGCTCAGTCCCACTTGCGTTTACTGTACATACCTTGAATAGATGATTGTCTTAGACCTGCACCAACTGTATATATTGTACATACCTTGAAATGCTCCTACTGCCTGCCTGTATACTCTATATTTGGCATCTTAACGCCACAATTGTATAACTGATTATTTACTGTAATTATGTAACCTATCCTTAAGCGCCCATTTACCCCTGGGTCTGGAGCGCTATACTAAATAAAACAAACAAACAAACAAACATAATTAAATCCATCTGTATTGAAGTAAGCGCCTTCATCAAATGCATAAACTACCCATGAGGACATAACACAGATAGGACCTTCCAGGCAACCACTGCCCCACTGCCTCCGCATGAAGCTCAACAGAATCCACACATGCACTGCTGGCAGCATAGCCATCCCTCTGTTGCCCGGCGGATACTGGGTTATTGGTAACCCCACCCGCACAGAGGCGGGCCCCTCATGACGTTACAGGGGGAAGTTGGGGAATGCTGGGAAGGTGCGAACGCGCCAGTTAGTAAAAGAAGTTGATAGAATAAATGTGTGCAATCCAATCCTCCTTCTTGCAATCAATACAACATTGGCGACGAGGATCGTTCCAGCATACGCCGGAGTCCTCCTTCTTCGCCCGTAGTTGCAGCCGCTCGATTTTCCCTCGGCAATCCGCCGAGCTTCCTCCTCCTCCTTCACCCGGAGTCACGAACGCTGACACATGCGTGCAGTGCTTTTCCCCTCTGGCAGCCTGCCAAGCCTCCTCCTCCGCAGCCTGGATATTGTGCACCCAGAGGGTGTACGCACTGGCCCAGCTGCCAGCTGATCTCCTCTCCTCCCTCCGCACACACACACACGACGAGAGGTCACAGGCGGCCCGACTGCCACGTTCCGACGAGGGCCCAAGCAATCCGCTGGCCCTGCCTCCTCCTTCAGCTGCGAGCAACGTGAGTGCATTGGAGGCCGCATCCAGGCCCAGTCGAACAGTGTTTTCCTTCTTCCTGGGACACACGCGCTTCGTGAACAGTTCTCCCATATGAACTGTGCATCTACTGGCCCAGTCGTCGACTCCATTATTACGGGATCTGCCTGGCTGCCAGCCGCCCAGCTGCAGAAGATGCCTACATCCTGCCACCGCCGTCATCACCTGAGTCCTGCACATACCGGTGAGTGGACCCTATAAAGCCCTACCAGCGCCTGACCACCAGCCCTGCCAGCGCTCGCCAATCCGGGAAAGCCATCCTGCCTGCACCGCTGCCCCTGTGGTCCAGCACTTCTGGCCCGATCTCGAACACTACAGGCAGTGCACTGCTGCGCACCCACCTATAAAAGTGACGTCTTCGGCCCCATTCCTACCCCAAGATGAGCAACCCTGCGTCACCTCAGCCTGCCCGCGCAGCAAAGTCAATACAATTACGGATGCCACCGCCCTACACAATGACACCTCAGGCCACGAAGGGGCCCAGATGGACTGAATGGATGGAGGATGTCCAGCACTTCGTGAGAGGGTCAGGGGATGGCGACTCCCCCAACATTAGGGACATCTTCCTCAACTTGGTCGGGGGAGAGATCAAGACCATTGTAAAGACAATCCCTGCGGCTGAACAGAACAACTTTGCAGACCTAATCAAAGCACTGGACAAACTCCTCATCATCGAAGTGAATCGAGACTACGAAAGATATTTATTAAACCAGTGCACACAAAAACCACAAGAGACAGTCGATGAGTTCATAACTCGCCTAAGAGTGAAAGGGGCCCATTGCCAGTGTGACGCCTACTCCCTTGAAGAAGCAATAAGACTAAGAGTCATAGAGGGCTGTCTCTCACCTGCACTCAAAAAACAGTTATTAAAGAAGCCGCGCACAATTCCAGAAGTCAGCGAGCTTGCCCGCATATATGAGAGGGTTGACGCCCAAGCTACCTCCATGGGTGGCGCCAGCAGCCCCAAGCAAAACGCTACTGAACTCATAGTGGCCGTACAGCCATTTCGCCAGTGTGACAGAAGACAACAGCCCTACAGAACACCAACCTCACAAGTTCCACGCCAACAGAGACAATGCTATACGTGCGGATTGGCATTTCCACACTCAGGGTCATACCCAGCTCTATCACAACGGTTCTCCAATTGCGGGAGAGAAGGATATTTTCACTCAGTGTGCAGTGAGGGGATACCATTTCCTCCAACACACCCACAAATGTCCACCAGGACACCTTTTCGGCCACCGCCCCCACAATTCAGACAGTCAAGATACTACCAACAAACCCCACAGCGATTTGTCAGAGCCATGGAAGAGTACCAAGAGTATGACTACCCACATATTCCCGACCACGCAAACCAACCACGTCAATTAACTGACGAATATGACAATCCCCCAGAGGAATACAGAGATGAGGCTTACTACCAGGACGCCCAGGCGACCCACTACAACACGTACTATGACCAAAGTAATCAAGATAAGTACGTCAACCTTATACTCGACAATGAGGAAGCCAGAGAAGCGCCCAAAATCCCCATCAAAATGGAAAACAACACATTCCAGTTCATGGTGGACTTGGGCGCCACGGTCAACATCATGGGCGAACAGGACTATGCCAGAATGTCAAGCCCGCCGAAGCTGGAGCCGTCTCACTCACGAATCTTCCAGTGGGGAGCCAACACCCCGTTGCAGACGGTTGGACACTTCACCCGCCGCCTTCTGCTGAATGGGCGGCAGGTAGACACCACCATCCATGTAATTCGCTCACTGACAAGAAGTCGGTGCCTACTCAGTTACCACACCGCTTCCTGCCTGGGACTGATTGAAATACATGTCAGAGCTGGCGACACCATCACCGCAACGGCGGACAAACAGAGTCTGGAGGGTCTTGTGGGGACAATCGCGTGCAGGAAACCCCAGCATCTCATCACGCAGGAAGACATCACACTGAAGTTTCCGGACATATGTTCAGGTTTGGGGAAACTCAAAGGGCCCCCATTAGGCTACACATAGATCCCGCTGTAAGGCCAGTACCACAACATCCCAGGAGGGTTAGTTTCCACCAGCAGGAAGTGGTATCAAAAGCACTTCAACAGCTACTCGACAATGGCATCATCAAACCAGCAACAGGGCCAACACCATGGGTGTCCCCCCTGGTGATCGTCCCCGAGGAAGTGGGCAAGATACGCATATGTGTGGACATGAGAGTAGCCAACAATGCCATTCAACGTGAAGGACACCCGGGTCCGTGCATCGAGGACATGATCGTACAGCTGAACAACGCCCAGATGTTTTCAAAACTCGATCTAATCCAGGGCGACCATCAACTGGAGTTGGACGCTGATTCCAGAGAAATCACGACCTTTGCGATGCACAATGGTTTGTTTAGGTACCGGAGGTTAAACTTCGGGATCTCGTCCGCCGCTGAAATTTTTCAAGAGACAATTCGTCAAATCATCAGACGCATACACGGTGCCCTAAACTACAGTGATGACATTCTCATTTTTGGGTCATCCAAGGAGGCTCATGACAGAGCACTATACGCCACCTGCGAGGCACTACAAGCTGCTGGCCTCACGTTGAACATTTCCAAATGCCGGTTCAGCAAAACAAAGCTCAAGTTTTTCAGACACATCTTCTCCTGCGAAGGAATGATGCCGGACCCGGAAAAAGTCGACACCATGAGAAATTTCAGTGAACCACAACAGGTTGCGCATGTCCGCTCCTTTTTGGGCATGGCTGGGTATTGTGCAAGGTACATACCCCATTATGCCTCCCTCACAGAACCTCTCCGGAAACTTCTGCAGAAGGACGCTGTGTTTGCGTGGACGCCAGCATGTCATCGATCCTTTTTGGACATCAAACATGCCCTCACGGAAGCTCATCGCCTTGCGTATTTCAACCCGCTGTGGCACACAGAAGTAATCGTGGACGCCAGTCCAGTTGGACTTAGAGCCATCCTGGCTCAAACCAGTGGCGCGGATGTTAACCCCAGACAAGTGGTGGCATACGCAAGCAGAGCACTGTCAATGCCAGAAATGGCCTACTCCCAGGCGGAAAAAGAGAGCTTGGCCGCTGTCTGGGCGTGCAAACATTTTCACAATTTCCTAATTGGAAAAAAACTCACTTTAATTACGGATCACCAGGCCCTTCTCTCCCTGTTCGGCAACCCTCACACCAAGAAGCCCCCGAGGATCGAGCGGTGTGGCATATGCCTCCAAGACTATGACTATGACATTATTCACCGTGGGAGGCGTGAACCCGGTCGACTATTTGTCACGCCACCCAGTCGGGGCCCCGGTCACGCGGAAAGGGGACATTGCATATGTGCATTACATTGCATCCAACTCGCTACCACCAGCTCTGTCGCTTGAGTCAGTCGCTGCAGCATCCGCCATGGACCCCACAACTGCCCTCGCAATCAGCCTTACCAATACCAGCAAGTGGAGGGATTACCGGAGAGCCATGCTAGCCCACCCGGGGGTGTCCAAACAGGAAGTCGAAAGACTGGCTAGAGTGCACAATTAACTCGCCGTGAAAGACGACAAGATCCTACTCAGAGGGTGCCGTCTCGTCATCCCTGCAATGTTAAGGAATGAGGTAGTCCGGCCCGTGCACGAAGGACACAGGGGGGGCGAAAATACAAAAAAACAACTAAGATGCCACATCTGGTTTCCATTCCTAGATGCAACAGTCGACGAATGGGTGAAGAACTGCCACGACTGCCAATGCACGGCACCCGCTGAAACCCCTGCCCATCTACAGCACACACAGATACCTGATCACCCATGGGAAAGAGTGGCTCTGGATTTCTATGGACCCACAGAATCAGGAGATTATCTCCTACTCCTGATAGATGAACACTCACGTTTCCCAGTGGTAAAAACCGTCGCCTCCACTGCTTTTCCCCAGGTAGCAGCGGTACTAGAGGAAATACTGAGCGAATGGGGGATCCCCAAAGTCATCAAGTCTGACAACGGACCACCATTTTGAGGCCACGGGTTTGGCACCCTTCGGTTTAATCCCATGAAAATCACCCCTCGATATCCGCAAGCAAATGGCATGGTAAAGCGATTTATGGCGTTGATCAAAAAGACAATCCAGAGAGCGAAAGTTGAAGCAGTCAACACGCACCAAGCGTTATGCCGTTTCCTCAGAGACTACCGTAACACGCCACATGAGGCCGGGAACAAGACACCCGCGGAGCACATGTTTCGCTATGAAGTACGCACCCGCATCCCTCGGAACCCAACTGTCACGAAGCCTACGGATGGCGAGATGCTCCGAAGAGACGCAGATGGGAAAGAGAGGGCTAAGCGGGTCACCGATGCCAGGCGCAAGGCAACGCCTAAAGAATTTCAATTAGGCGACGAAGTGCTGGTACAACAACCAATGATTTGCAAGACAGATCCACGGTTCGCCCCGAATCCCATGAGGGTCATCGAGATAAAGGGGACGATGGTCACGGCTCAAAACCAAGACAAAGCCATCACAAGGAACTGCTAGCAGTTCAAGCACTATATCAAGAGAGAAGCTCCCGAAGAGCCAGGAAGACCCGTCACCCTGGAGTTGCGGGTTCCGAGAGATGACCTGTGGACTCCGCCTGAAGGTGATCCAGGAGGGATGGAAGATGACGCCGAACCACAGAACAGTACGGGGCCCAAGCCCCAAGAAGGGAGGCCTCGTCGGACAATCAAGAGACCAGTACGCCTAGTTGAGGAGTGTTAAGCCGATGTTTGGACATATTGTCCGGGGCTGATGTTGCCCGGCGGATAATGGCTTAATGGTTACCCCGCCCGCACAGAGGCGGGCCCCTCATGACGTTACAGGGGGAAGTTGGGGGAATGCTGAGAAGGCGCGAATGCGCAAGTTTGTAAAAGAAGTTGATAGAATAAAGTAGTGTAATGCAATCCTCCGTGCGTATGCGTCCTCCTTCTTGCATTCGATACAACACCTTCCAACCCAATATCCATCCTCCCCTCGAGACTGGCCATGCTACATCCGTTACAGTGCACAAAGTTATTTTACAAACAGTCTAAAACTTTGGCAATGTGATATAACTTGGGTGAGCGCTCCAACACACTTAGAGAAAAGGCAGCAATCACCAACCTGTGCACAAAATACTCTGCTGTTTCCATCTAACTCAACATTGTGCCAATACAGTGATATAATGACAGCATTGGATGCTCTTTGCAAAGGGCACAAAAGTCAGATTAACACATTTATCAATAAGCGCCAGAGTTATCAATATCCATCAGTGGGTTTTCACCTTACACCACTTGTGTAACGACCCCAGCCCCTTCCCATATACGTTTCTTGTCTATTCACTTTGTGGATGAGTTTGGGGTTATTGCCTTCTCATTGATACCCTACAGCACACAACCCTCTTGTAAAGAATGTATCTTTGCAGGCTCATTATTGTGGTGGGAAGTTAGACCACAGAGATAGGCTTAGCATTAACAAATGTTTCCTTGTACAGGTTTGTATTCCCTTAATTTCTGCAAAGTTTGTGATTCAATGTCTTGAAAAATCAGAATACTATTCCCTTGGCAGTGGAATATATCAGTGTTTTGATGTTCTCTGAGTTAGGTCTGCTTCCTCCACGGGAAGAAGCGGATAGTTCAGGGGCAACACGCTGGCTTTGGAAGCAAAAGGACGCAGAGCAACACAGGTTCGATCCCTGGTTCCACGCTTAGAAACCTCTGGGTATTAAGCGCGTTATAAATAACCTATCATAATCAGAAGCAACCAGTTCCTTAACTAAGCTTTTCATGTCTGCACCCTCACTTCTCTTCTTTACAAATTTAAAGAGAACTGTGGAGTTGGACATTGACAGCGTTGAGGCTCATTTTACTGTTTTGCCTTCGGGGGAGTTCCTTGGCATGATTAGCTATCACCCCCTCACTGAGCTGACATTTCGTCAATTTCTGGATCTCTTACTGCATCTCCCTAATTCACTTCTTCATCGCTTTCTTAAGTGCTCTCATTCCCTGCTAAATGTTTTCTTGAAGCTCTCTAAAGAAGGTGATGAGATCCTCCTTGGAAAAAGCTTTCAGGGGGGACTTACATCTTCCCATGGAATTAGGGGTTCAGTCCACAGTGTGATGCTCTATTGCTTCTGATATGGCACCTGATGCCATTTCGTCAGGGTGCCCATGGCCCTGCACTTGTAGTAAGCTGACCATAGAACCCTTTACCAGTCTCCTGGCTTGTTTTGTCATGCAGTTGCGTGGGGGCCTTTAGGGCACCAAATTCTCCTCATGTCAGGGATACCCTGCTCTTTTTTTTGTGAGACCACCACTATCCTACCACTCAAATAGTGAGCCTGAGCAAGTCACCTCCCATTACCCCCTCGCGCGAATGCACCCAGACTTCCAGCAATTAGACTGTTCCCCACCTTGGTTATGTGACGAAATGACTACTGCTCTGCAGGAGAATAGGGATGAGTAGTGGCTAAACCTCATACTCAACCCCACACTTCCAGCAGTGGTCCCAATCATAGAGGGTAAACAGGCACAGCCCAAAAGGTATGCCCCCTGTACCTCTTTTGGTAGAACAGGCTGAGAGCAGATTACATCTTCAGGAGGGGTGTAAGCAGGTCGCAGTAGCAAGTCAAACAGCTTTAGTACAATAGTTCCAAAATAAAAGACTGTCCAGTCAAGGTTCCATAAAAATAATCAGAACAATTGAGATGGGTATCCCCTAAACCGTGGACCTGGGGAACTATGTAAATAGCAAATAAGAGAATTGGGGTCACACGGATAAATACAAAAATTCAAAACATTCAAAGACTGTGATGACCTGGCTTCAATACTGTATAAATTTAAGAAAAACTGAGACAACAAATGGTTGGTATGGAATTCAACGAGAACCCAACTAACTTTATTAACAATGGTTTCCTCTTTTCTTTCAGAAATCGTTTACGTGAAAAGGATACGTTTTCACTGTTGGATCTGGACAGCTTTGTTCCAATGCGGTTTTCTCCTCTGTTCCAAGGTAAGTTGTGTCTGTTTTCTACTTTGGCTTTTCCTTTGGGGATGTTGTTACTTCTAGTCTCTTTTCTCGCAGAGTACTCCTATATTTGTTTTCCTCAAATAGTCAAACTTCTCCTCTCACACTTCTGCAGATATTTTTGGAGATGCTTATATTGGTAGACCTGGTTCCTAACACATCGTTGTTGAGTCCCTGCAACTACTCCTCCATAGGTGTTCCAGATCATTGGAGGTGCTAAAAACACCTTTGAGACTCCCTTCTTACGTGGTTTTTATGCATCAATATGTTCGTAAAATAATTCTGCAATTCGCTGCTTATTTATACAGCCCCGCATCCTAAACTTTATTAGGCAATCTGCTCCTTAAAATATCCATTAACTACAGTTGTGTCCTTATCGGTGGTTCCCAGCAGTCTATAATGCTTCCCCTCCTCCGAAGTTTGTCACTAACATCAAAGCTCCCATGCAGTTCTTTCTGGACTTACTTATTCTCGTCCTACCGCTCCCTGTAGGCGAGGACCTCTGCGATCCGTCATTCCCTTCTTACGACTCATAGCCGGTTCTGCACGGTTCCTCCAAGACAACGGCGTACGATCTCTCCCGTCGCGGTCACCTCCTCGATCAGCGTCTGCCCTCCGGATACGACGCCTTCGTTGGATCTGAGAGAGTGCCTCTCTCGGCAAAGTCAGCGACTATGGTCGTTGCATCGAGCTTCTCCAGGATAACGGCGTCCCCCCGCCGCTCGCCTCAGCCACGTCCACGATCAGCTTCGGCCCTCCAGACTCGGCTCCTTCGTTAATTCGGGGATGGTGCCTCTCTTGGCCAAGTCCGCGATCACAATCGCTATATAAAAACGTAGATCAAACCAAAACTCGGCAACCTGCGCAACGGCGCAACTTCGTATCGTTATTATAACTTCCAGGCCGGAGCCAACAGCTGTTTCTTCAAGCGAACCCCTCCTCAATACCCCCATGCGTAACCGTCCTTTTCTCCCTCTTCCGCTCGAGCCCCCGTCTCCTAGGTAACAACAAATGACAGCCTTGCCATTAGAGGAAAGTCCATACATGGATTAAATAAAATAGAACTTCCTGGTTATACATTCAAGAGACAATATGTATTACTGTACATGTGGTTTCTCCCATTTAAGGACAACGTCACACCCCCTCTACTAAACCCTTACGTTCGGGAAGGGTTTCTGCTCTGGACAAATAATCAGCTTGTGCCAGCATCTTTCCCGGTCTATGAATAGTATTAAAGGAGAAGGGCTGGAGGGAAAGAAACCATCTTAGAACCCTCGGATTTGAGTCTTTATTACGGGCTAACCAGACCAAGGGAGCGTGATCCGTAATCAGCGTAAACTCTCGACCCAGCAGGTAGTACCTGAGTGCTTCAATGGCCCACTTGACGGCCAGACACTCCTTCTCTATGGTCGGGTAACTTAACTCATGTGGTAACAGTTTCCTACTGATGAACAGTATATGCCTCTCCCCCTCGCCTTGATTCTGAAGAAGCACTGCCCCGAGTCCTGTTCCTGAAGCATCAGTCTGAAGAGTAAATGGAGATTTAAAATCTGGACATTGCAAGACAGCCCTTTCGGTGAGAGCCTCCTTTAGAAGATCAAAGGCTTTTCTGGTTTCGATTGTTTCCCAAATTTTCTTAGGTATCGTGGGTTTCTTCAGCAGATCTGTTAGAGGCGCGGCTAAAGTAGAAAAATGCGGGATAAACCGTCTGTAATACCCCACAAATCCTAGAAATGCCCGTACTTGTTTTGGACTTTCGGGGAATTTCAACTGCTTTATAGCCTTCACTTTTTCTTCTTGTGGTCTAATCATTCCCTGACCCACATAGTATCCCAAATATTTAGTATGAAAGGTTGCTACATGTGTCTTCTTAGGGTTTATGTGTAACCCAGCTTCTTTCAGAGTCGAAAGTATATTTCTTAGATGCACTAGATGTTCTTGCCATGAATGACTATAGATAATAATGTCATCAAGATATGCCCCAACATAACTTTCATGACCCTTTATGAGATAATTCATCAATCTCTGAAATGTCGCAGGTGCTCCATGTAACCCAAAAGGTAATACCGTGAACTGGTATAGGCCTGTAGGTGTCGCAAATGCTGTCTTCTCTTTATCTGTCGGCGATAAGGGTATCTGCCAATAGCCTTTGGTTAGATCAATGGTGGTTAAGAATCTGGCCTTTCCTAGATTATTCAATAAATCTTCTATGCGTGGCATGGGATAAGCATCGAACTTAGAAATTTCGTTCAGTTTTCGGAAGTCCATGCAGAACCTTACACTGCCATCTTGCTTTGGTACCAAGACCACCGGTGAACTCCAATCACTATGGGATGGCTCAATGATACCCAAATCTAACATCTCCTGTACTTCCTGGTTAATGGCGTTTATTTTTGATTCAGGTATTCTATAGGGTCTGAGTCTTATTAGAGATCCAGGTTTAGTATCGATTCGATGGTAAGTCAATTTGGTTCTTCCTGGTAGGGATGAGAATATCTCTGTGAAGTCTTGTAAGAGGGAAGACAGATCAGATTTTTGTAGGAAAGACAGTTCCGGGTTAATGTTTAAGCTTTCCACACCGAACTTTTCCTTAACCTGTGGGAAGTTTTCTTCTGGTGGGGCTTCACTGGTAATCATTGCCATGGTTCGCACTGGGTTTATCCACTTTTTCAATAGATTGACATGATAGGTTTGACAAGTCAGTCTACTACCTGGCTGTTTCACCTTATACGTTAAAGGTCCCAGTACTTCCTGGATTTCAAAAGGTCCTTTCCAGCTGGCCAACATCTTATTGTCTGAGGTAGGCATCAGCACTAGTACTTGATCCCCTGTTTTGAACGTACGTAACTGGGCCTTTTGGTTATAATATCTTTCTTGTTTCACTTGAGCTTGAAGAAGGTTGTTTCTAGCTATATCTTGTAGCTTCTCGATTCTATCTTGTAACTGGGATGCGTATTCCTTTAACGTTAACTCCTGATCTGGTTGTTCCTCCCAATTTTCTTTCAGAATGTCTAATAAAGTTCTTACTGATCTTCCGAACAATAACTCGAAAGGCGAAAACCCTGTTGATGACTGGGGTGTGTTTCTTAGAGTCATTAATATCCATGGTAACATTCTGTCCCAGTCTCCGTTTCCTGGTGAAGTTGTCTTCTTCAGCATCTGTTTAATAGTCTGGTTGTAGCGCTCAACTAACCCATCCGTCTGGGGATGGTATACCGCTGTTTTTAGATGTCCAATTTTTAATATCTCACAGACTTGTTTCAAGACATTAGACATAAAGTTCGACCCTCGGTCTGTTACGATTTCTCTTGGGATCCCCACTCGCCCAATAAAAGGAATCAATACATCACATATCTGTTGCGTATTGGTGGCCTTTAACGATACGCTTCTGGATATCTAGTGGCATAGTCTACCACAACGAGGATATACTTATGGCCTCTTCTTGTGGGGTCGATCGGACCGACAATATCAAGTCCAATCCGACTGAAAGGTTCTAGAACCAGTGGCATTGGTTGCAAGGGTGCTTTCTTTATATTAGCTCTATTTTTCTTCTGACAGTCTTCGCAGGATTGACAAAACCTAACCACTTGTTGGTATACGCCTGGCCAGTAAAATCTATCCAAAATTTTTTTCGTTGTCTTTTCCGTTCCGAGATGGCCTTCACCAACTTGTAGGTGAGCTATTTCCAAGACTGTTTGGTAATATTTTCTTGGAACTAGAAGTTGTTTCAACTCATCTCCACTCCTGGACTTACTCACTCGGTATAGTAACCCCTTCTCTTTTATGAAACGTGGACCTTGTCCCGCAGGATCGTCTGTCGTTCGTTCCCGAGCATACTGCAGTAATGGATCTAGCGCTTGAGCCGATCTGAAACTATCTCCATCCTCTTCTAGCTTCCAATCAACGGCTAACGGGAGCATATTTTTCTCCTTCCATTCCTTTTTCTGAATTCTCTTCACTTTCTTGCTCTTTGGTTGCTTACAGGCGGGTTTGTATATTTCTTCTTCCCTGAAAGGGGCCTCTTCCCACCAGCTCTTCTCAATTGCATGTATTAGCTTAGGGAATTCAGGTACGTCTGACCCAACTAGCAAGGGTTTTGGTAAAGAGGGTAGTACGGCTGCTTTTACTCCCAATTCCTCCCCCCCCAATTTGATCTGTATATACCTGGATGGATAAGCCTTTACATCCCCATGTACACAGCGAACTTGGATCTCCCCTGAGGAATTATAACTTTCACCTACCAATTCTGACGTCACAGCAGTCTGAAGGCTTCCCGAGTCGACTAGGGCAGTTGTAGGTTTTCCATCCACCTCAGCCTCGCAGGTGTATAAGTATTGTGACTGCCTTCCAGGTGCTTGTTCAACGTATTCACTTTCTTTGATGGAGTCGAAGACCCCCACATCCATTGGTTCTGTTCTTGGCTTCTTCGGGCAAAATCTAGCAAGGTGGCCCCAGTCTCCGCAGTCAAAACATTGGGGTCCTCGAACGGTTGTGGTGGAGGGACGATAATTTATTGGTCCCTCACTGTTGGATCTGGACCGTGCCACTTCTCCTTCTGGCTTCCTCAGCATGGAGTGGGGCCATCTTGGTTGAGACCCAGCTTTATTGTTGTTGGTATGCGCTTTATACGTTGTCGTATAGGATACCAACCTTCCTTGACCCGCTTTCTGATAAGCGGAGGCCACATCTACCGCTTCCTGGAGAGACAGTCGATGATGTTGTTTGACCCATCTCTGCACAGGACCGGGAAGGGCCTCAATGAACTGTTCCAAGATCACTTTTTCTGTTATTTCATTTGTAGTGGTCAGACTAGGTTGTAACCATTTCTCCGCCAGTTCCTTCACTCTATAAAATAATTGTCTGGGTGTTTCCTCTCCAGTCAATTTGACTTCCCTAAACTTGATTCGGTACATTTCCTCATCGTGCCCCATTCGTTCCAACACCACTTTCTTCATATCTCCGTATAGGGTATCTCCCGTTGGGTTGGCGGCCTGATAGGCTGACTGCATTTCTCCGGTCATTAATGGTGCAATGTAATGGCACCACCTCTCGGCTGGCCATTGGGCGTTCCTAGCTACCCTCTCGAAGTTCACAAAAAAATGGGTCGGATCCTCCCCAGTCGCGTATTTTTGCAAGACAGTTGTAGGTACTTGAGGGTTGTTCCTAGCATTAGTAACCTCTAATAATTGTGCTTGCTGCATTTGTAAAGCTTGTTGAAAAGCTAGTCTGTCTGCTTGGGCCTGTTGATTCTGCATTTGCAAGGCCTGCTGTAACATTTGTTGTCCCTCACTTAGGGTCTTGATAAGTTCCTCCATTGCGTTCTCTTGATCCCACTTCTGACACCAAACTGTGATGACCTGGCTTCAATACTGTATAAATTTAAGAAAAACTGAGACAACAAATGGTTGGTATGGAATTCAACGAGAACCCAACTAACTTTATTAACAATGGTTTCCTCTTTTCTTTCAGAAATCGTTTACGTGAAAAGGATACGTTTTCACTGTTGGATCTGGACAGCTTTGTTCCAATGCGGTTTTCTCCTCTGTTCCAAGGTAAGTTGTGTCTGTTTTCTACTTTGGCTTTTCCTTTGGGGATGTTGTTACTTCTAGTCTCTTTTCTCGCAGAGTACTCCTATATTTGTTTTCCTCAATTAGTCAAACTTCTCCTCTCACACTTCTGCAGATATTTTTGGAGATGCTTATATTGGTAGACCTGGTTCCTAACACATCGTTGTTGAGTCCCTGCAACTACTCCTCCATAGGTGTTCCAGTTCATTGGAGGTGCTAAAAACACCTTTGAGACTCCCTTCTTACGTGGTTTTTATGCATCAATATGTTCGTAAAATAATTCTGCAATTCGCTGCTTATTTATACAGCCCCGCATACTAAACTTTATTAGGCAATCTGCTCCTTAAAATATCCATTAACTACAGTTGTGTCCTTATCGGTGGTTCCCAGCAGTCTATAATGCTTCCCCTCCTCCGAAGTTTGTCACTAACATCAAAGCTCCCATGCAGTTCTTTCTGGACTTACTTATTCTCGTCCTACCGCTCCCTGTAGGCGAGGACCTCTGCGATCCGTCATTCCCTTCTTACGACTCGTAGCCGGTTCTGCACGGTTCCTCCAAGACAACGGCGTACGATCTCTCCCGTCGCGGTCACCTCCTTGATCAGCGTCTGCCCTCCGGATACGACGCCTTCGTTGGATCTGAGAGAGTGCCTCTCTCGGCAAAGTCAGCGACTACGGTCGTTGCATCGAGCTTCTCCAGGATAACGGCGTCCCCCCGCCGCTCGCCTCAGCCACGTCCACGATCAGCTTCGGCCCTCCAGACTCGGCTCCTTCGTTAATTCGGGGATGGTGCCTCTCTTGGCCAAGTCCGCGATCACAATCGCTATATAAAAACGTAGATCAAACCAAAACTCGGCAACCTGCGCAACGGCGCAACTTCGTATGGTTTTTATAACTTCCAGGCCGGAGCCAACAGCTGTTTCTTCAAGCGAACCCCTCCTCAATACCCCCATGCGTAACCGTCCTTTTCTCCCTCTTCCGCTCGAGCCCCCGTCTCCTAGGTAACAACAAATGACAGCCTTGCCATTAGAGGAAAGTCCATACATGGATTAAATAAAATAGAACTTCCTGGTTATACATTCAAGAGACAATATGTATTACTGTACATGTGGTTTCTCCCATTTAAGGACAACCCCCTAAACCGTGGACCTGGGGAACTATGTAAATAGCAAATAAGAGAATTGGGGTCACACGGATAAATACAAAAATTCAAAACATTCAAAGACTCAGTAGGGTAAATGGGCAATGAGGGACATGGACAGGTCAGAAGTCAAGTTTACATATTTTATTCAATTAATACAAATAACACAGTAAAGATCATTTTATTTCATCCACACTATAACATTTTCTAAAATGCATACAAATAAATAATATATATCAAAAATATGCTAGAAAAAATAATATATCTATCTAAAAAACTATCTATTCAGGCACTGCAAACTATAATGTATATAGCCACTGTGTATCTACAACAGTTAGGCCACAAAAGTCAGTGCAACAAGGTTATCAGAAAAAGTGCTAAGTGCCTTGTCAAAAAGCACTTAGCACTCTTTTTTTGACGAGGCACTTAGCACTTTTTTTGGGACACAATGGTAACTGGGGTATTGAAATGTCTTCCTTGACATTCATTTTAGAAATGATCCTATGACCTAAAGAAAAACGCATACAACATATTGCTCAGTCAAGAATAATATGATTTTCAAATAAAGCTATAACTTTAGAAAAATATGTGGTAAAAAAATAGGGATGAACTAGTTGTACCCTGCGTATCATACACCGTAATATCACTCTTTCCCTCTCTCCCCTTTTTGATTATGAGCTATTTTAATAGCTGCTGTTTTTGGGACCATAGTGAGCACCCTAACTGGGCTTTATGGCGCCCCAAATACTGCAAACCAACACAGATGAAAGGGCGTGTATTGGCCCTCTATGTTGGGGGAGGGGCACTTCTGTATAGCAACGAAAGAATTGTGGGTCGTATTCCAGCCAATTTCACGCGCGTTCCTGAGCGGACAGCTGCCAATGTTGATTATTTTGTCTCAGTCCACAACATCTGGTTTATAAAATCCTTACTCATGATTAGGTCAGAGAGGGAACATTACCCTTTGATCCTTGAGTGGAGGTTTAGACCTCCGCTTACCAATCAAGTTACTTCAGGTTCAGCATCAGTGATCGAAGTGAGCGAGAACGGTCGTGAGCAGGTTCCACTCTTTTTTTTTCCTTCTGTTTACCATTCCTCAACTTTTTACGACAATATTCATCTTTCTATATAGAGGATTTGTCAATTCATGTCCCTGTGCAAGTGTTAAGTTGTAATAGGAGCCTTAGTTACTATAGTCACACTAGTCACACTAGTCACTAGACTATTGCCATGCCGCAGCCGCATCACATCGCTACATGTTGCACTGCGTTTCCGCCTACCCTCTCCCTTGCCAAGACCACAGTTCCACTACTTTTTTCAGTACACTTGAACCACTGGTTAGCATTTAATAACACATAGGTTTACCTATTCTGTACAGAATGTCAACCTGCAGAGATGGCCAGGTGGATTGAAGAGGTGCTTTATTTGACCTTTGGTACATCGGCAACACATTAGGCGAATCAATTTCATCGAAACTTGATTGCTATAAATGGCATAGTGTTCTTCCCCCAACTCATGTCAATGGCGTTGCCAAATACAAATCTACCTTGACATTTGAAGGAGGGGGGTAAATTGCCGCCTGTATCAGAAAATTAGAGCAAGACATGAGAGGATCTGTAGAAATGGCTGCCTGGGTTTCCTGGAACAATGATGTTTGACTAAGAAAATCAAACAGAATTATAAAAATCCCCTTAAATAGCACAGGCACCAAATGGCCACCAAGAATGCCTGAGGTCTTGCGATCGAATAATGTGACTACATTTTCCGATATTGGGGTAAGAAACAAGAGCTTCAGGTTTCCCTTACGAACAGCGGTATTACCATGAATCACCGGTTGGGAGCCAACAGTAAATCCCCATTCCCCATTGGATCCGATGGGGCATTTTCGGCACTAATACTGCGGGCTAATACAGCAGGTAGTAATACTGCTGAAAACAGGGGGCTAAATGGGATTTTCACAGCCAGAAAAAATCTGGAGGTAAAACAGCCCATTCAGCGCCCAACTCTTGATAGGGCCAGCCCTTAAATGCGACAGTAATACTGTTACCGCCGCATTTAAGAGCTACAGCCCACCTCATGATGTGGCCCTTACTATGGTCAAAGTTCCTGAGTTGGGGTGCATGCGCCAGCTAAACATGTTGATTGCCTTGCCTAAAGACGCTGAGGTCAGGGTTAGGGGAATGGTTGACTAAAGAGAAGGGCACTGATTTGGCGTCAAATAGGGGTTTGTGCTACTCCCTTGCTGTTTCATTTTTACATGGTATATCTACAAGTGGTATGGGCATTTATTCCACTACTAGTGGTATACTACATTCCTCATTCCATTATTGACATCATCGTCTTGGATAGGACTCAGGTGGGGCTCAAGCAGTTTCTGACTAGGTTTCCTCCGGTAAATTGAAAGAATCCAATCCAAATCCAAAGTAATGTGTTTTTCAAGCAATAGGATTAGGAAAACTATTGGTGCTTTGCGGAATAACAGCTCAATGTCTAAGGGGTCTTTAAATAGCAGGTTGTCCATTATGATGAAAAATATGAATGGAGAGGGACATGGTCCCAAATCTGTGCGTAGGTCTGCCTATTCATATTTGTCGTCATGCTTTAGGCCAGGGTGTCTGCAACCTTTGGCTCTCTAGAGGTTTTGGACTACAACTCCCACCATCCGTAACCAGCATGGTCAATAGCCAGATATCATGGGGACTGTAGTCCAAAATATCTGCAGAGCCAAAACGTTGCAGACCCCTGCTTTAGGCATTGGTCACTGGGAACTGTCAATTGCTGACAATTTACATAAGCATGTTTCTTTTCCATAGACACGCACAAAATGGAAGTTATAGAGGTCAATGACCCCAAACAGTCAAAAGTCAGATTTGATTTTACTTCACCCAGCAAAGGCAACTTCGCACATGTCTGTGGTCTATTCATGAGATCTGCATCAAGATCACAAGACAGGCCAGTTAGATAAAGAGACGAGGCGCTCTCTAAAACATCACGGCGTGTAAACCTGAGTGGCAGACAGTATGAAAGATCGGATGCCAGGTCCTGCTGTGACGTGTGGCCACCGATGCAGAGAGGGCGGGAAGCTGGATGGCTAACGCATGTACCCATCCAAGAATGCCACCTCCCCGCCTCGAACGCTCAGCCTTTGTTTTGGGCTACACTGGGTGTCGCTTTGCAGCACCCGTGCGCCATAATCTAAATGACTGCAACATAGGAGGAACAAAATAACATTTTAGCGGACATATTTGTTTAAAAATGTAGTACTGTGTAATACACACCTCACATCGTCTAGGTTTTCGTCACACTGATGTACGTCTGCACTCTCACAACGGATATCTGAAGTGTGGAAGGCTTCACTGAATATGTAAATATTTTTGTTTTTAAGACAATTTTAAAAGCAAGGGTCCCAATACTTTTCAATATAGTAACCCAATGAGTAATGCGGAAGTGGCTGTGTGGCAGCAGAACCTTGACAATAGAGTATAGCCTTCGTTTGGTGCCGGGTTTTAACCGGGCTAATATAGCTGTTCTAGAAAATGTGAACTCTTTTGAATAAAATAATCTTGTTATTTTGTGAAAGTGTGTATATGTTTCCAATGCTTTGTGGACACAAATGTCAATATTTGCGTTGCTTCCTGGTACTACAGGAAGTGAATGAAAGAATCTTTCTCTTGTTACTGCACATAACATGTTTTAACACTTCACGCTGCCCTTGATTGACCTTGTAAATTATTGTGTAGAAAAAGCCAATCAAAGGGGAAATAGTTTTTCATTGAAAGGAGATGGGAGTATTAGTGTATGGTGTGTGGTGGCTAAGATAAGCCCCCCCCGGGAAGCTTCACTTTGCATCAAATGAGATCAGACAGACACGTGGCAGCAGATCACGCTTCATGCATTTATATTGCAAATACACAGCATACAGAGTTATCAGCAGGGAAAAACAGCATGCAGCACGCAAGTGTTCGGGCAGCCGGCACAAGGAGCTCTCTCTCTCAATCCTTCACCCTCGAGTGCTGGTTTATATAGCATATCATAGGCAAACACTAATATGTTTCTGTACTAACACAATGGGGCTGTTAGTTGGCTCGACATTACAGACATTTTGCAAGAACTCTAAACACCTTCCTTGTGACTGTATGACGCAGTCCTGCAGGGATATCGTGTTGTATTCTGTATAGGTGGCATTTGCAGAAACCCCTTCTGTTATCTCCCATATATAGCTAATGCTAAACTTGTAGAGAATAAGCAGAAGGGAAGGACTGACGTGTCCCCTGCCTTAGGAGGGGGCTGGGCCTGTCCAGGGTGTTGTGAGTAGAACAGGCCCAGGGAGGTCGAGGGAGGTGACATGGAGGGTCTGAGGCCTAACTGTATGGGAGAGCCTAATAGCATTGCATAAAATAGCATAACAATCCTGCATATCATAGCATAGCAATCTTGCATAACATAGCATAACAATCCTGCATATCATAGCATAGCATAGCAATCATGCATAGCATAGCATAGCGGTCCTGCACATCATAGCATAGCAATCTTGCATAACATGGCATAGCAATCCTGCATGCAAAAGCATAGCATAGCAATCAGCCATAGCATGGCATAGCAATCCTGCAACATCAGGTGGGATGAGTCTTGGAATAAGTATTGTGCCATTTGGGATAGTTTGATTACGTTGGCATCAATGAGGTGTGTTTGAATTTAAGTCATCATAAGTTGTCCTCCCTATTACCTTAGGCTCCTAAGGAGCAAGATAACGACCTCTACTTGAAGTTTCAGTTCATGAGGAGGCCTTACAGTTGAAGTAGGGCTGCTTAAGACTTCTTCTGGGAATGCAAGTTCGCCCTCGGGTCCACCAATGGAATTAGTATGTACGCTTTCAACACCTCCTGTGTTTATTCGAGGCACCTATAAAACACATGATGTTTCAAGGTGCCACAAGACAAAAAGGGGCGGGGAACAAGGGAGAAGATACAATAACGGCTCTACTAGGGCTTTTGACATTCGTATCGTGAAAGTGCAGAAGTGGTGCCAGGGAGAAGGGAGAGGTGAAGTGCCAGTCTGAGCAAAAATAAAAAGTGCTAACTTGGCAAATGAAAAGGGGGATGGGCGAAGTGCAAGTGCTAAGAGGGGCGGCTAGAGGGAAAGTGACAGGAAATGCAGGTAAGTGCAATGACTGGGACTGGGCGGTGGGGGTGGGGCTTGTAAGAGTATTTAGCATTATTTTTATGCAGCACCACTGCATGGGTTTGGTGCATTGCTATAATGCGGTACAGCAAGGCATGTGTTGCCAGTGTGACATGGACATGTAAACGAAAACAGGCTATTCAGTCAAAAACGATTTCTACATCTAAAATGCAGATAATTTTTTTTCACAGTTAAAAGCATTTTTTTTTTTCCACCTGAAATTCCTCTGTTGCAGGAGACACATTTGAGGATTTATGAACTAACCTTATTAACAATACTAACGATTCTAACTCATTAATAATATAATGTGTTCTCCAGTGCAAAATGAGATGGAAAATGACAGGCTCT
The DNA here is from genome assembly GCF_040938575.1 of Ambystoma mexicanum. Classification (NCBI taxonomy): domain Eukaryota; kingdom Metazoa; phylum Chordata; class Amphibia; order Caudata; family Ambystomatidae; genus Ambystoma; species Ambystoma mexicanum. Next base: position 1,288,512,935 of record NC_090924.1, read on the forward strand.
GAAAGTCATTTTAAACGCGCATCCAGATTTTTTTTCTTTGCTTCTATCTGCGCTCTGTCCACAGTATTTGCAGGAAGCAAAGACTCGAATAAGCAGGAAATAAGTTTGGTTACAGTTGCAACTGTATAAACCAAGCCATTGTTCAAGAGAAGGAGGGTAGGACATGATTGAATTTCATTGGTTGAACTCATTTGGTAGGCTGTAACAGAGCTTTTTCTAATGAACCTCGGGGAAGAAGAGAGGAAGAAGACATTTTACACAGCTGGGAGAAAGACCTGGTTGGTGGCTGGGGATTTTCCTGATTGAAAAAGCAGATCCCAGTGCACTGCTGCAGAGACTGGGAATTCCAGTCAATAAGCCCCGGTTTGAGTGACGGCAGATGCTCGTCCTTGCTGGGGTGATTTAAAAAGAATTCATTGAACCACTTCCAGAAGGCGACCAGCCGACGAATTTCACATGCTGAACAGACCTGGTAATTATATTACAGAGTGTGGCGGCAGTGTGTATGTGTGTGAAACTATTCAGTCAGCGTGGAAGAGGGAACTCCAGTGTTTTATCAACATGTTTAATGTTGCGAATTGAATATGTTCTCGCTGCTCTCTTCTCTTTTTGTTACAGATAAGGTTGTTACTGTGCAATTTCCATTTATTTCTGTAAAAAGAGTAAGATCGTGTTGAAATGCAATTTTTTATAATACACAAAAAATATCTGAAAGCAGACGGATAGTGTGTTTTATTTTTCTCTTTTATTTGTGCATCTACCATTAGAGTACTGATAATATGGGGAGAGGTTTAGACAATGCAATTGTCATTTTTAAGCCAGCTAAAAATAAGACTTAGCGGTAGCTGTGTGCATGATTCCAATCAGTATATAAGTGTATGTTTTCTGAACGGAACATAATAATAACATAATGAAATAGACTGCTGCTGGAGGTACATGAGTCAGCAGAAAGAGAGGCCCTGGACATAGTTCACCGATGTAGATAAGTTGGTGATGAATACCACATGTTAGCTCGCTGCCGTAGATAAGCCAGTGAGGACAGCCCATGGTGGCACTCCAATTGAAAATGTGGTGTTCCTGAAATGTAAGCCTGAGGCCTCTCTAGTGATCACACGAACAAACTAAGCAAAAATAAGGCTTTCTGGATATTGGGGCTACATATAAAACAAAGGAATTATGCTCACCAGAAATACCACCAATAACGCATACCAACATAATATTACTGAATTATTTTCATTTTGGCGGTAAGAAAATACTGCTAGGCCCCAAATCTATACAAAATACCCTACAGGCTTGGAGCCCTGTAGTACTCAGAGGGAACCAGGCAGACCATCACTGAGGCCGAAGAAGTGTTAGCAAGGGAGGGGGAGAGTGAAGAAGGAGAAAAGGAAGGTCTTGAGGAGCCTCTCGAGCTTACGGAGATCTGGCTCAAGCCTAAGAGGGGCAGGGAGACCATTCCAGAGGGAGGCTCCTGCAGAGGAGAGACATCTAACCCCCACTCTTTGCTTAGAGAAGCTTCTGACTCACAGAGTTGGTGCAAGCAGACCAAAGGGCTCTAGCAGTGGGGTATTTAGGGAGAGGGAGTTGGAAGTAGCGGGGTCCAAGACCCCAGAAAGGCTTGTGGATGATTCAGAGGGTCTTGAATTTGATCCTAGCAGCAACTGGGAGCCAGTGGAGAGAATTAGGGCTGGAAAGATGCGGTCCCTGGGCTTGAGGCCAAGAATAAGCCTTGCAATATTCTGGATTAGTTGAAGGGGACGAAGGGCTGAAGGAAGATTGAGGGAGAGGCTGTTACAGTAGTCAAGCATAGAGAGGAACAGAGCTCTAGAGACATTGAGTTTCTGGGGGAAGGTGAGGAAAGGGAGACTACCTCTGAGGAGGTGCAGCTGATAGTGGGCCTTCTTGGCAAGGTTCGCGATGTGAGGATAGAAGGAGAGAGAGGAATCAAAGATGACACCAAGGTTTTTTTGCCTCACAAGATGAAGAGGGGAGGGGACCCATAGAGAACAGGTAGAGGGAGAGAGGGAAGGAAGGCAGGAGCTGTGGTCCCAAAGAAAAGGATCTCACTCTTACTGGCATTAAGGCAGAGATCCATTCATTTGTATGAATACTTTATTATTCAGCTCTAGGGAGTCATCTTTTGAATAAGCTAGTATTGCGCTTCCTTGTTCTGGAGTTGCTGTACAAAAGTCAATGATAGTATGAAATGGCGATGCAGGAAAAAAGTTGCGGTAACAGAATTACTGCCACTTTTCCTGTGCTGTCATACTACAAGGTTGGCCCTGGAGTGGGGGATTTACCTCCAACATCATACTGCAGGTAAATCCTCCCACTTTCCCGCCGAAAAATGACAAAATCGGCAGAATTACCGCAGCGGTCATAATGGTGGCGGTGATTCCATCGAAATTCCCAATGACGGACCAAAATTTGCCTACTTGGTGGTAACAGTAATTCCACTGGGTGGTATTCTGGCAGATTTACCTCCAGAATACTGCCCAACTTGTAATGAGGCCCAATGGCAGCGTCCTGACTGAGGGCAGTGTCTATGTTTTTTAATTGAGATCATACAGTTCAGCAGAAGTTCCTTGACTTTGGCAAGAGCATAGTGGGGCCCAGTTTCTTCGGGGTATTTCTGGATGAAATGCTAACTTGATGATTGTCTATGCCACGCTATTGGTTCTGCGCAGACATAAGTTATTGTAAGACATATTGGCATTCTTGATTCGTTTACTTCAGTTAGGGTATGGAGTCGGACCGGCTGATTTATTCATTTCTATTAAAATGATATCTTAAGCACACCCTAACCATGAAGACAGTGAGGTGCTATACAATAAAATACAATACATTAGAAAGCGTTTCACATTTCCAAACTGCTGAAAAGGAAAGAAGAGGTAGTATAATAATAAGGGAAACAAAACAGAGAAAGGTCAAATCAAAAGAGATTGAGATATGTAAAACCTTAGCTACAAAAACACTAAACCTTATTAGGGAAAGATAGCCCAAACAAATGTGGAAAGCTGGGAGGGAAAACAGGTAAAAAGGGCGACCCTGCACTTGAGAATGTTACCTGCTGGGAATTACTGTGGAGGACTGCCACACTGGAGCAGCGACAGGAAGACAGCTTGACGGGTCTGCCAAATAGTGAAGTCTCCTCTGCCTGACTCCAAGATGGCCACCCACATTTTTTAAAGCTTTCCTGATAAGTCCCCCCTCCCACAGTTGGAACAAATGAAGGTGAGCCAAGCAGGTAAAAAAGGAAGGCTTCACACATCAGTCAGTTGCTGGGGAGTTGGAGGCGAGTGAACAGAAAGGAGAGCAAAGTGTGATAGCAAGTTGGAGAGTGCTTGCAGAGGAAGCAGGGTGTTATATCACGAGGAGGCCTGCACAACCTGGCAGAATAAGAAGGGAGCTACGTTCTTAGGAGGCCTGATTCGCCTGCCAGACTGAGCAGGGCACTGTATCCTTAGGGATTCTGATCCTCGAAGCATAGTGCTATAGTGAAGGAGACCATCACACTGACCAGAGCGAACAGCACACTATATCAATGGAAGGTCTAATCCACCTGGTGGTACAAGAATGCAGCTATTCCCTAACCATATACTAAAATTTACCAGCCTGCCACTCTGCCTTCTGAAGTTATCACCTCCTTTATTGACACCTCCTCCTTTTGGTAATTCTCATGCCTGGATGTTACCACCTCCTTCACTTCCACCACCTTCTCCCGGTTAATCATCCCTCCAGATGTAAGCACCCCCTTCAGCTCCAACACCTTCTCACCTCTTCCTGGTTAATCACCTTTCATGATGTTAGCACCTCATTCAGCTCCAGCACCTCGCCCTGGTTAATCTCCTCTCATGATGTTAGCACCTCATTCAGCTCCAGCACTTCCTCCTGGTTAATCCCTTCTCATGATTTTACCAACTCCTTTAGCTCCACTGCATCCTCCTGGTTAATCAACTCTCATGATGTTAGCACCACGTTCAGCTCCAGCGCCTCCTCCTGGTTCATCTTCTCTCATGATATTAGCACCTCATTCAGCTCCAGCACCTCCTCCTGGTTAATCCCTTCTCATGATTTTACCAACTCCTTTAGCTCCACTGCATCCTCCTGGTTAACCTGCCCTCCCGTGATGTCACCACCTCATTTTGCTCTCCACTGCCTCTACCTCTAGATTTGTCTGTTCCTCCAGTTTCCTCTCTCCCACACTCTCCACTCTCCAGCCTACTGTGAAATTGAGCCGCCTGTTCTATCTACCCAAAACCTCATTGAGAGTCCTTGTTAATATAGGACAGTAATCAGTCCTTATGGGACTGTGTTTCCTTTATTGTCTGAACCCTTGTAGGGGGTTTTGGGCTGAGAGATGATTGGGCAACAAGTCTATGGTGACATGGACTGACAAGGGACTAGCCTAAGATTATATCAATACCAGCTAACCTTTAGATTTCCAAAACTGCTCTGGATCCATCCCTGACCTCTCTTTGCCCTACCCCTGGGCCCCTCCTCTGCACTACCTGAACCAACCAGGCTTCCCCAACTCCTTCACACTTGCCACTGAAATCAGGGAGAGGCTGGGTGTGCCGGGGAGTGGTCACTGCCGCAGATATTCCTCCTGTGCGAGGAAACCCTGCCTCCACGGTGGGCGAAGCGGGTTCCAGAAGACTCTACGACAGGGAACATATGTGGTCAACGTGGGTGAGTTTATTTTTAAGAACCTTGCCCAGTGATTGTGATTTTGTGTCCATGAGATAAGAATCATGTCCAGTGATTACGATTTTGTGTCCGTGGGACTTCGGCAGACCGGGTCTGTGCTTTTAATAATGTGCCAATCGCAAGCAGGAAGATGCACCATAATCCTCGCTGGCAACATTTTCAGAATGTAACCGGTTTCTTTTAAAGGGAAAGGTATCGGTCATTGTGCTAGGGACTTGGGCCCTGTTAGGGTTTTGGCATTACCTTCCTGGAGATCCAGTGCTAGAGTTCAAGTGCCGGAGGGCAGGGCTTTTAGGTTTGGACTGTCTTGGTGGATTATTGTATTGGTGAGGGTACCCAGAACTTGCATTGGCTAAGGCAAAGCAAATGCCTCCTGCCAAACAGGACTGTGTTATGATGTAAGTTAAAACAAGTTCATAAAAATTTATTACCAGATCCTAGTTAAACATTGAGCTGCACTATGAGCTCATTAACTTCTAAGAATGTTATTCTAAGAATGTGGATGAGAGACAGTAGAGACTGCAGGGAGAGAGCCATGTTGGCACTCGGCTCTCATAGGCCGCTGTCGCTGTTATGAAATAAATTACTGTTTCTTCATCACTGCTGCCTGGAGCCCTTATTTCCTCATTGACGATGAGGATGGCTCTCAGCAGTGTCTCCCTACTCCTTTGAAGTCTCGTCATAGCGCGGCCTGCATTATTCCACACTCCCGTGCGACAGCGAACGCTGCAGGAAGGTCAGGAGGAGCGGAACAACAGGTCAGCAGGCGCGTCCCCTGGGGGGTAATCTTGCCTTCCCCATTACTGTATTGACTCTGTCTCAAAGCAACAGTGTTTACTTTCAAGGATCCCTAGCATTGACATTATCGTTGCTGAGCAACCTGCCCATGCAGTTCTGGCAAGTTTCAGGAGCCAGCCATTATGACATGTATCCATTCTGTGGATGAGCAGCCATCATGTTCCAATTCAGACTGATGTAAGGGGGATTGTGACATCATACACAAGGGATTGTACTCATACAAGACTGATCCCTTTGTCTGCATAGCACAGTACTGTCACTGCTCAGTCTGTGCATCCACTAGGCATACTTGAACTGATCCAGAGTCTATTGGTTGCATCCAGCAAGCCCACTCTTTACCACCTTTTTACCGCTTAAGACATGGCAGCTTCAATACTTCCGCCAATGTCATTTTTGAATGAACCTGGACGCCCCCAAGTTAGGTGGGACAGGTGGAAAGACATGTTTGAAAACTACCTGGTGGCAATGGGAGGAGAGAGATTCAGCTCAACTCGCAAAAAGGCATTATTACTTCACAATCTTGGTGTGGAAGGCCGTGCAGTGTTTGATGGGTTAGGCAGTGCACAAGCTGGTGAAGCGGAGGACACAGATGAATATGTCCTTGCGATTAAACAACTCAAGGATCATTTTGAGCCTAAGAAAAATGTTACATTCGAGAGGCACAAGTCCTTTCAGCGTACGCAGGAGTCCTCAGAATCCGTGGAATCGTACATAGCCTCATTAAGAACATTAAGCCACTCCTGTGAATTCGAACATCTATCTGACTCGTTAATTAGAGATCAGTTAGTGAGGTGCACAAATAATATTAGGATACAGGAGAAATTGTTGGCAAAAGACATGAAGTTGGATGAAGCAGTGGACCTAGCCAGAAGCATAGAACAAACCTCACAATATGTCAAAGAACTGAAGTCTGATAAACAGAGTACCCAAGCTGTGTGCGCAGATGATCACAGGAAGAGACTTAATGTCAATACAAGCAGGAAAGGAACATGGGGTGAGAAGTGTACCAGATGTGGCAGTGTCAAGCATGGTCCGAATTACCCTTCGTGCCCAGCAAGGAATGCTGAATGTTTCAAGTGTAGGACCAGAGGACATTTCGCTAATGTATGCAAGAGGTCATTAATAAATCTCTTAGAAACCAGAAACAACCAAGAAGAAGGTGCTCACTCAGCTTACAACATACAGGAGGTGTACTCCTCGCAAGACAACCCCAGACATGTCTTCGAGATTTCGACCATTGGAGGAGGAGACAGCAAAGGTCCAACAGATGTTTTTGTAATTGATGGTCAAGAAATACTCCTGAAAGTTGACACATGTTCCCCATGGACCATCATTTCTAAACAGACATTTAAAGATGTTCTAAAAAAAGATGAATCAATGCTGGATCCACCAAGAATTCGGCCCTGCGGCTATGCGGAATCCCCTATTGAGATGCTGGGACAGTTTACTGCAAGTGAGCAATACAGAGGTGGAGAATGCATAGCTCACATTTTGGTTGCAAGAAAGGGAGCCTCCCTTTTAGGTTGGGAGGAACAAAGGAAGTTGAGAGTCAGGGTGCAAGCTAGCACCACTGAGCCTGTCACCATTGCCGAGATTGATGATATGTGGTCATGAGAGTTCCCAGAGGTCTTCACCAAAGGACTGGGCAGACTCAAGAACTTCGAACACCATATTAGACTAAAGAAAGAATCTCAGCCTATTGTTCATAAAGTGAGACATGTGCCGTTAAACATGAGAGCGCAACTACGCAGTGAACTCAATAACTTAGTAGATAAGGGTGTCATTGAACCTGTTGAGGCCACAGAGTGGTTGTCCCCCATTGTTTTAGTGGCCAAAAATAATGGTAAATTAAGAGTGTGTGTAGATTTGCGCAGTCTTAATCACAATATTCTGGTGGAGAGACATCCACTACCCAACATTTCTGAGACACTCTCCACTCTTGGCGAACCCAAATTGTTCTCTGTCATTGATCTCTCTGCTGCCTATCACCAAGTTCCCCTTTCCCGAGAATCGCAACATCTCACTGCCTTTATCACACCTGAAGGCACTTATAAATACAATCGCATGCCATTTGGGTTGGCCTCGGCCGCATCTGTGTTCCAAAAGGTGATGGAGGAAGTGTTAAAAGGGTTGGAAAATGTTCAGGTGTTTCAAGGTGACATTCTGATTTTTGCAAGTAATGAGCATGAGCATGACAGAGTACTTAGGGCAGTACTATGCAGACTGAAAGAGGCTGGGTTAACGGTCCAAAGGAGCAAATGTAAAATAAGTGTTGAGGAAGTGGAGTATCTGGGACACAAAGTTTCGAAAGAAGGTATTTCTCCCAAAAAGTCACTCATAGAAAGCATTAGTAATACTCCTCAGCCCCAAGACAAGGACCAACTACGTTCTTTCATGGGACTAGCGGAATATTACCATAAATTTGTGAATGGCTTTGCATCCATCTCATCTCCATTGAGGGAGTTACTAAAAACGAATGTGAAGTACACATGGTCCAAAGAGTGTCAGGAAGCATTCTTGCAAATCAAAGATTGTATAGTCAAGGCCCCATCCTTAAGTGGATTCATGTTTGGCAGGAAAACGTCGCTTTCAGTTGATGCTAGTACCCTTGGCTTAGGAGCAGTTTTGACTCAGTTTGACTCAGGTAAAACTGAATACACAATTGCATTTGCATCCAGGCCACTTAGAGGAGCAGAAAAAAATTACTCGGTCATTGAAAGAGAGGCACTAGCAGTATTTTGGGCAGTCACGCACTTCAAGTTCTTTCTATGGGGTCGACCTTTTATTGTCAGATCAGATCACAAGCCTTTGGTTCAATTGATGAACGGTTCTGAGTGGGCCAAAGGGTCTCCAAGAGTTTCGAGGTGGATGGTAGAACTCTTGGGTTATAATTTCAAGGTGTGTTACATTCCCGGGAGGGAGAATGTGGTACCAGATTGTTTATCCAGATTACCTGTGTGTGATGGTGAATTGGAGGGAGCACCTGAATTTCAAGATGTGAGCATTGCAGAAATTGAGTATGATGCCATTGATAAAGAGATGTGGATAAGAGCTGGTGAGGAGGATTTAATATTGAATCAAGTCATGATTTGGACCAGAGAAGGATGGCCTCACAAGAATATTGTGGGAAAAGAGTTTGACAGATATTTTGGTGTGAAGGACGAGTTAAGTATGTCTGAGGACGGATGTAAACTTAGAAAAGGAAATAGGATAATACCCCCCATTGGAGTCAGATCTCATTTAGTGAATATAGCACATCAAGGTCACCTGGGCATGGGAGGAACAAAGAGATATTTGTGGCAATATTTCTGGTGGCCCGGGATTGACAGCGATGCAGAGAAGTGTGTTAGGGGTTGTAGAGAGTGTGGTAAGAGTGACAAGACCAAGATGGTTAGAGAAGTACCAATAAATCCTGTCAAAGTACCAAGTGAACCATGGCAAAAAGTTGCAGTTGATTTGATGGGACCATTACAAAACCTTGACAATGGGTATAAATACATTGTTGTGTTAGTAGACTACCATTCCAAATGGATTGAATGGAAGGCTTTGCGTGAGGCAACCACTGCAGAGATGGTGTTATTCTTCGAGGAAGTGTTTTACAGGGAGGGTTTCCCGACAGAATGAATCACTGATAATGGAGTACAATTCTGTTCTGAAAGGATGTTAACTTTCTTGAAGAAATTTTGCATCAAACACACTAGAACTGCTTTATATCATCCAAGGGCCAACAACCTCGTTGAGAGAGCCAATAGGTTCATAAAGGGTGGTTTGCAATTGGCCATGGCTTCTAATCTAAGATGGTTTGGTGTAGTAAGAGAAATGATATGGAACTACTGTACCACACCACACTCAGTTACAAATGTATCTCCGTTCATGTCATTGAAAGGGAGACAACCTGGAACAAAACTATGTCCTTGGTGGATGGACTTAGCCAAGAGTTCCAACGAGAGAATTATGACTCTCATCAAAGAAGCACAGGATGTGTACAAAGAAAGATTTGATGAGGACAAGAGTGTCAAAAGTAATACCTGGAAAGTGGGAGATTGTATTCTCATAAAGAACCCTAGATTCACTCCCAAATATGTAGAAAGCAAATACATTGTTCCCAAGAAAATATCTGCGGTAAGAAACAATGTAGTAATTGTAGAAGGGGGGGAGTGTTGGTCAATGTCCAGAATTGTGAAATGTCCAGAATGCATGAAGGACAATGCACATGATAAACATGACAATGGTGAACATGACAATGGTGAATTTGCTAATAACAGTATCAGAGACTCTAGTGTCATAGATAAGTGCTCCAAGGATGACAACAATTCAAGGTCTGCAGCAGAGACACATTCAAATAGAGTCAAGAACAAACCCGGCTGGTTTAAGGATTATTATGTAGAGTAAACAGCTGTATGCACATAAGGGATGAGATGTGTTATGATGTAAGTGTAAGTTAAAACAAGTTCATAAAACTGTATTACCAGATCCTAGTTAAACATTGAGCTGCACTATGAGCTCATTAAGTTCTAAAAATGTTATTCTAAGAATGTGGATGAGAGACAGTAGAGACTGCAGGGAGAGAGCCATGTTGGCACTCGGCTCTCATAGGCCGCTGTCGCTGTAATGAAATAAATTAGTGTTTCTTCATCACTGCTGCCTGGAGCCCTTATTTCCTCAGACTGCAGGGGAGTTACCCAGGGATCCTCCCCTTTTTGGCCTGTAACCCCTAGCTCTCACTGTGACTTGCAAAGCCAGGCAGGGGACTTGCTCACATGGTCTAGAATCTTTGTCATTATGACAGTAGTGTGGGTTTTTGTTTGATGTGTTAAGTTCAGCATATAGAGTTAGAGTAAATTACCTGTTGTACGCAAGTCTCTAAATTGTCAGTACCTGTTTTAGCAACTTTTAATATCCATCTACGCAGGATACCCCTTTTCCCTGCTGACGTAAACCATTGTCTTGGTGAGTGAGTGAGTTCTGCTGGACTTTTTTCATTTTCCCATCCTCCAGATGCCTAAGGACAAACTAACGGCACCTATGAACTCTCCTCACAGTCTGGTGTTAGAGTGAAACCTCACTGCCCACGCGTATTGTGACGTATGGGAAGCGACGAGTGTTCACCTTCAGTGGCAACAAGCCCACACAGTTGGGTTAGACGTTCACCTGCCCCAATGCCTTTTACGAGTGCCCTCTTTAAAAATGTTAATGGGTGCTTCTGATTTGGCGTCTTCAAACAATAAACATTTTAAACAGGAAAACTACAGTGCAAATAGTTCCCTCTCTACACCCCTTGACATCCAACGCAGATTCCGTTTTGTTTACATATCATTAGACTAAGAACCGATGGTATTGCCTTTTTAAATTGTGTTTCATTTTGTTTTATTTCCAAGGCTTAATCTGCTAACGGTACAAACAGAACCAGGCAGACACAGAGCCCTGTAGTCACCCTTCCTGTCCATGCGATGGTATGTGTACAGTACATTTTTCTATACAGCTACTGATTTCAGGTTTGGGAGTGGGTTGCTGTGGAGCGAGGATGCCCTCACAGATATGGAGGTCTTAATCTCCTGCAGAGTGCCTGGTACCGCCTATAGCCACTTTTCACAAGGACATTCCCATTGAAAAACGTCAATGGCTCCCGATTAAGGCAGCACACCTTGAAGACTGAACTTGAGATGGTACTCAATAACACAATTAGACTGCAGACTTCACCATTCAACCCCATTTAAAAGGACTCCACTTTGAAGATGATTTAAGCTAGTCATAGTGCATTGTAACGTGTGGGCTACATCACCTGCTGTACCCGGGAGCTCTATATCTGCTCTGTTATCTGAACGCATGTGCCCAGTAATGCCTAAATGCATAAGCTTAGTGATGAGGGCCAAGCTAAGTGAAGTTTATGAAGCTGGATGTTCCATTACAGAAATCCAGCAATGGCCTGTCTCTCTCAGCGTTTCCCTCACTCTGTCTGCCATTGATTCCCGCGCCCGTGAGAAAGAGCACCAACAGAAGAGGACGATTAAGTATGAGAACGAGTAAGGGATACCAGGTGGAGGGATGCTGTTGGGCTTTGCACTTATAGATTTCCTGATGTTTCTGCCCTTTTTCTGAACTTTCTGGAAGTATGCTGTCCACACTGTGCAATATATACATATATCATATATTTTCATAGTTGTTGCTGTGTTGCTACAGTAACATTGACATTTGCTTGTACTTTACTTTAGGCATTTGTGCAAGATAGTAGATGAGCTGCTGTAACTAGACGACTGTCGGCAGCTAATGTCAGGATAGGTGTATTCTACCCTCCTAATAGCGTTGGGGCTATTGGTACAGGACTGTATGGTCAGTTACCATGACAGTGGTTATTTCTTTTATTATTCTGACTAATTCCATCCACCCCTTCCTGTGCCTCTTGTTTGGGAGATATGTTTATTTCTTTTATTACAACCATGCCTTATTCTGGCTCCTTGGTCTTCTCTAGCCCTCCCCCATCCCACTGTGCATTATGATTGATTGGTATTTGTATTTGTATTTATTAGGTTTATATAGCGCTTTATGCCAAAGCGCTGTACAATACAACAACAAGAATACATATTAAACAAGAAGCAAAAAAGTTACAAAGACATGAAACAAACCATCAAAAACAGTATATAGATCAATTGACCAGTTCTAAAGGAGGAATGGATAAGAGGAAAAAGAAGGGAAGTAAAAAGGGAGGTCAGAGCGGGGGAAGAATACAGAGATAACAGAAGGAGGAAAGGAGGTAGGAGAAAGAAAGGGAAGAAGAAAGGAAGTACGAAGGACGGTAGAGATATAATAGGAGAAAGAGGGAAGTTAGGGTGGGGGTGAAGAAAGAAATATTTCAAGGAGGCACGCAAAGAGGGGTAAGAGGAAATGGAACGGATGGAGATAGGTAGGGAGTTCCAGTGATGGGGGGCTAGAAGCTGAAAGGAACGGAAACGAGAGGAAGCACAAGGGGGAGTAGGTACTGTGAGTAGGAAGAGATCAGCGGATCTGAGGGAACGAGAAGGAGAGTAGAGAGAAAGGAGAGAGGAAAGGTAGGGGGGAGCTAGCCCATGAAGAGATTTAAAAACTAGGCAGAGAAAGTTAAATTTAAGTTGGGAGTGAAAGGGAAGCCAGCCAAGAAAAGAAAGGGATGAGGAAATGGAATCAAGAGGTAAAAGAAGACAGAGGGTACAGATAGCAGAGTGGTAAAGGGATTTGAGGGGAGCAAGATGAGAGGCGGGGAGTCCAAAGAGGAGAGAGGAACAGTAGAAAAGTCGGGAGAAAATGAGGGAAGATATTAGGAGTTTAGTAGCATGGATGGTGAGGGAGGAGCGGATTTTGCGAACATTGATTAGGTGAAAGCGGCAGGCGCAAGAGGTAAGAGAAATATGATGGGAAAGGGATAGGGTAGAGTCATGGTGGAGGCCAAGGTCACGAGCAGAAGCAGAGATAGGGAGGTTAGTAGGAGGAAAGAGAATAAAAGGAGGGGGACAATGGGGAGGAAGAGTGTTGGAGGGGAGGAATAAGACTTCAGTTTTGTCAGAGTTGAGGAAAAGAAAGTGGGAAGACATCCAGTTTTTAATAGCAGTAAAACAGGAAGAAAGATTTTGGTGGATTTCGGGGGTGAAAGAGGAGAAGGAAAGAAATAGCTGGGTGTCATCAGTATAGAAATGATGAGAAATGCCAAAAGAGGAGATAATGGTGGCGAGAAGAGAAGTGTAGACTGAGAAAAGGAAAGGGCCAAGTACAGAGCCTTGGGGAACACCGAAGTCCAGAGGGAGAGTGGAAGAGGTACGACCACCCCAGGAGACAGCAAAAGAGCGGTTGGAAAGGTAGGAGGAAAGCCAGTTGAGGACAGAGCCACTGATACCAAAGGAAGAAAGAGTGTTGAGAAGTAAGGGGTGATCAACGGTATCAAAGGCTGCATAGAGGTCAAGGAGGAGGAGGACAGACGATTGCTTAGAGTAGCGAGCAGTAAGGAGAGAGTTGAGAACATAGGTGAGGGCCGTTTCAGTAGAGTGTTTAGGGAGGAAACCAGATTGAGAGGGGGGAGAAGAGAGAGATTGGTAACAAAGGTAGAGATTTGAGAGTAGACTAATCGTTCGAGAAGTTTAGAGAGGAATGGTAGAATTGAGATTGGCCGGAAGTTGGAAGCAAGGAGGGGGTTAGCAGAGGGTTTCTTCAAAATAGGAATGATAGTAGCATGTTTGAAAGAGGAAGGGAAGGTGGCAGTGGAGAGGCAGATATTGAAGAATGAGGTTAGGTAGGGAAGGAGGAGACGGCAGATTTTAGGAATTAGGGGGTAAGTAGGATACTATTTAGTTATTTTATTACAACCATATCTTAGTCTGCCTTCATTGTCTTCCTTCCACTTCCCACCCCCGGAACATCATCTTTGGGTCCCAACCAGGCCGGTGTTGTCCTTTCTAGTGCAACCCTGCCTTATCCGTGCCTCCTTGGCCTCGGCTGTGCAACATGTTTGGGTGTTAACCAGTACAGCTGGCGTAGTCCTGAAGCTAAGCAAATGTACTACCAGCTAAACAGATCTGAGGAATACCTGAGGCCCTTCATTATTTTGGAGGATATATACAATAGAATTTTCTTTATAAACATGATGTTGATCCATATCCCTGTACGTAGCTATGGGGATTCATCGAGGAAAATGCTGGGCACAAGTCTGTATTACACAAAGCTTTACATAACATGATCCCAGATACACCATAATGAGTTACACTGTTGTACAAACATTACATAGAGCAATATGCTAAAACTGTATTTGCAAGTATATAGATTTGAGAGATGTAACATTGAACATAATAGACTGGTTAAGCGTTGACAGAAGGAAGCACCTCATCTGTACCATTAGAAAGTAGCACACCTTACTGTCCCAGTACAGTGCATATGTCTGGGTGATAGCCAGGACAGTGTGCATTTGTTTTGTTAGAACCATGAGTTCTCACTCTCCAGGCTATGTCCTATGATCTGCGCACATCAATAAAAAAAGAAGATGGTCCACTTGAAGGTCTGGAAGGAGACGACTTTGCGGCCATTCACTTCACAGATGAGACTAGTGCTGCCCTAGAATGGTCCAAGGGCCTGGCCAAAAGGAGGAAATGACACGTTCCAAACAAACCTGTCCTGAAGCATGAAATAAAATACATAACAGCAGCATCTCCAAGGCCGTTCAGGACCCATAATTTGTTTTGAGGCAAAAAGTGAAAAAATGATTGAACAGAATGCAGGACATATTGCTTGGGCAGTGCTTAGAGATATGGATACGAGCTTGGAAAAGGAATGCATGCCCCGCCACAGGACACCCTTCAAACACTGCTGCAACAAATATTAGTCAACTATATGTAACCCCAAAGCCACCCACTACCTCCTCTACACTTAAAACAGGACAAATATCCCCTCCGCAAAAACCCATTCCTTGAACCCACGCTTCACAAATACTACTGCCCCATCAATATCCTGCCATAACACGCTAAATTCATGGTACGCTTCCTCACAACCCAACTTCAACAACACAAAACCACAAATGACCTCCAACCGCCTTCCAATCTGGCCTTAGACCTGGCAACAGCACTGAGACTGCAACACTTTGCATCCTTGATGACCTCCACAACATCACAGACAAAAGACATATAGCCCTACTGATACTCCTCAACAGCTCTCCTGCTTTCGACATCATAAACCACACCACACTTCAACAGCCTATCCCACAGGATGAAACCCTCAGGCACCATTCTCGACTGGTTCCCCTCCTTCCTCAATGACAGGGCATTCTTTGTCTCCATGCCTCCTTATTGATCTGACCCCGCACTGAACAAGTACAGGGTCCCGGAAAGATCTTCCCTCTCTCTACTCCATTTCAACCTATCTGTGGAATCCCTGAGATAGACCTTTAGCAAACACAACATCTACCAATACACTGATGACACACAAATATGCTTCCGAATCACAACTCTACACCCACAAAAGCTGTCGCTCGACTATCCCCACCTGGAGAGCCAACCTCTTCATCAAATGCAACCCTTCCAAAACTGAATACCTCCTTATCTGTCCCCCCAAACAAAACCACAATCTCGCCCTGAGCTTCATTACTCCCCCCCTTGGGAAATTCCTGTCACTGGAATGGCAATCACAGTGACATTAGAACGTGTCGCTATGATGACATCCCCGGGTCCCTCAAGGGCCTTGCCCACCTCAGCAGTGCCTCCAATTTTAGCCCCTTGTTTCCCGACCTTGACCCAGGGCAAACGTGTGCACCTCCCTCTTCCCAGGCCAGTCCACAGTGGAACAAAGCATCTTAACCCACAAGAGAAACAGGGAAGGGCAGTGCACACTGCAACCTGCAAATATAATCGCTGTTAAACAGGTGGTAGGCTACGTCCTGGGTCCTTACCTTACTCCACTCCAATGGGACACAGACACTAAGGTGAATTATTTTTGGGATCCGAACGGGGACCCCTTTTTATTTATAAAAAAACATAAATGCCATTTCCTATTTCACATTACTAACTGTAACCACCTAACACTAATCTCATAATATGTTCCCCTGGCAAGGGTTTCTTTCTAATGGGAGCTGCCCTGTCAGCTCACCATTTCATAGCAGGTTATAGGGGGACCCATAGGGTGGACCTGATAGAGCAGACCCCGGACTGTAGAGGGAGGCCAGTAGATGGCCCCAGTGGGTGGTCCCACCACCTAGGTGGCCTCTGGCAGGCTGCCACTTCCCTTACTTACCTCACGCCACGGTACATCAGACCCTCATTTTCATATCCCTTCCCCTTATATACACATAACTACCCAACACTGTAAACATTCCCCTGCTTAACTGTTAAAATGCTCTATTTATAATATTCAGTGAAAGAAACGTTACGACAGAGTTAAGGTGATCAGATTTAATGCAACAAAACCATTGAAATTCAGCACTCGCATTTGAAGCAAGTCCACCTTAACTTTGCGCTCCCCTGTTGAGTAGCGTATGACCTCAATGATGATACCACTGGTGACATCACAAATTACATCATACATGACATCACTGATATCAGTGGTTTGATTCATTACATTTTGAAATATAACAACTCTTTGTTAAATACCATATATGTACATGTTTTATACTTACACAGTACATTGTAGTGTGCCCTTGTTTCTTTAAATGTAACATGCTGCATACAATTATGTAGTATAAGCAACCAATTTTATTTGTATATTAAACCATTTTCTAATGCATCGATTCTATACTATCACAATGCACACAGGCATATGCTTTCTTTTATGTGATCATGTAATGTTATCACGGTAAAGAGAATTGTAAATGTAAGTGTGAACATTGACTTTATTTATAACACTTACTATTAAACATGTTTTAACTAAGGCTTTTTCACTGAATTTCAAAGGTTTTGTTGCTATGTTTTTCCACATTAAACCTGATCACCTTAATTCTCTGTTTACTAATGTTTTTTCACAGAATTTCGAAGGATTTGTTACATTGTATTTTATTTAGGGACCAGTGCCATGACCAATGGCCACGGCAATCAGCCTTGGCCACTGTACTTGTTACACCAAAATGTTTCTTTGGGGCCCACTACCGATGGCCTTTGGCCGTGGCCACTATACATGTTGCACCAAAAGGTTCCTTTGGGCCCACAAGCCATAGCCTTCGGCCATTGCCAGTGGCCACGGCTTTTGGCTGTGGGAATTGTACACGTTGCACCAATAGGTTTCTTTTGGGCCCACTAGCCAAGGCCTTTGGACATGGCCACTGTAAATTTTGCACCAATAGGTTTCTTTGGGGCTCACTAGCCATGTCCATCAGCTGTGGCTTCTGTACATGTTGCACCAATAAGCTTATTTGGGGTCCACTAGCTTCAAATGCAAGTGCTGAATTTCAAGGATTGTGTTGAGTTAAATATGATCACCGTAACTATGTTTTAACAAAGGTATTTTCACCGAATTTCAAAGGTTGTGTTGCTATGTTTTTTTCACGTTAAATCTGATCACCATAACTCTCTCTCAACTAAAGATTTTCATGGAATTTCAAAGGATTTGTTGTACTATATTTTCTTTTGAGCCCACTGCCATGACCAATGACCATGGCCAGTGGCACAAAGACCCATTACCCCCTGCATAGTAGATGTGATCACTGTAGGTGTAAGATGTCCTTTTTTTCACTCTCTTCCAATCCTCGCAGGATTTCCCCATTAACGGCAACAAACTACACATATAACCACAACGAGCTACACATGCCAGTGAAATGTCCTTGGTATTCCCCCAATAATGCGAAAATGTTAGAAAATCAAAAAGTCTTTCCAGTCCTCTCAGGCACTCACCAAGTGGCCCCTCCTCTTTCCATGGACCCCCACTACCCTCATGTGCTTTTCTCTCCCTGCCCCTCTCGCGTTATTTGGTTTGTGTGACATATTTTCTTTTCTGGATGCATCTTTGTTGTAGTCGTGGCAATCTTGCAAGATTCCACTGGTTTTCCCGTGATAACCCAAAAATATTTGAACTGTAACTGGCTCCCCAGAGCACCCCCCAACTCCCCATTTTCATATGGTATCCCATCTCTAGCCTGATGGAATTGCAACCTTTTTCCTCCTCCAAATAGCTTTATGACAACTTTTCATTTACCCGGTAATCACTCATATTGTGCAAAAAATTGTGGTTTTCATTTCTGAAAAGTCTCTCTGCTGCAATGCCCCATGGTAGATATAGCTATTTTTTTAGGAGAGCAGGGGGCATCCCCTTCCTCAACAAATATTTTAACAGATTTAGCCCAAACCTTTCCGAGATATTAAGTCAACGATTTATGGCCAAGTTGTTTCATATTTGGTCCAAATCCCTGAGCAGCTTTTGTACTTTGGTTTTACCAAATTTAGACTTTGTCTCTATGGGAACATGAATGGGAGTATGTTGAAAACAGTGTTTATTTTGCTTTCTTAATAACTTTTTCATTTTTTAATGAATCTTTCCCAAAATGTCTAGTCTGGAGAGGTTCTGACAAACTTTTTGTTTGGAAAATGTCATCCAAATTCGTCAAGCAAGTCACAAGTTAATACCAGTAGAATTTTCAGATTTCCTATGATTCAAGGCTATCACCTTAACTATAGGGTGACGACCGCCTCCCTATACACTATGACTTGACATACTAATACATATATACATAGACATTAAATATACATTTATATGCACAACAAACGACATATTAAACTTATAATATGTACGTGGAACTGCTGCAATCCGCTACCCCTTTTCAGTACCTGTGGGTGCTGTCTCTTGTTGATGGGGTGGTCTGTCTCATGATGGAAATATGGGCTGTTCCCCCTCATGCTGCTCTTCTGGGGTGGACCCACCCACAACGTAGAGCCACCCGCTCTCACTGCGCATGGCCCATGCAATATTGCTGTTTACAGGTGGACCCCAGACCTGTGGGGGGCCCACCACATTCACTACTGTGCTCTTTTTGATCTTCTGTGTGATATCCCCAGGCCACTCTCACTGCCACATCCCACAGTCCTTTCACAACATTTCGGGCTGACGGGTTGCCTGTTAACACACTGTTCCTGCGTTAAAATTCAATTTTTTGGGTGACCCCATGCCGTAGGGGTTGGTGGAGGCTGCCCACATCACTGCTGCAACATGCAGCCCTTTTCTATCTTCTTGGGTGGCCCCATGCCCATGCCCGTTCACTGCAACCGCCGCAACCCTTTATCTCTTCAGGCGGGTCCCCGTTGTAATTGGGATGCGGCCATCATTACCACTGTACCAGTGTGCACTGCCTCACAGCCCTGCCACCTTTCTAAATTGCGACAGAATTTGACAAAGGGGTGGGCCGCTCTCCTCCCACAGCTCTGGCCGGCATGCTAGAGCTCCTTGCTTCACCCGAGCCCACCCGGCGAGGTGGCTGCGGACTTCATCAGCTTCCTTCACACAAGCAACCCAACATGATGCCGGGGACATTTCTTCACAGCCCGGCCCTATGGGGCAAGGCAAACTTCCTCTACCACCTCTTCAGCTTTGCCCGGGGTAGCTGAGGAAGAACTCTCTTTGGGCGAAGCTCGTCTGGCAACAAGGTGGGACAACAGGGGGCAAGCCACCTGGACTGGATAGGTTTTGTTCTTCCCCGGACCACCCCTCACAAGCAGTCCGGGCCTTTAAGGATAAGCCCATCCGGAATGGACCCAGGAGGGCTGACAGCCCTCATACCCTTGTCAGTCCCCGGACTGTTCCAGGGACACAGCCCAGGCGCATGGTAATAATGCGGGCCACCCTCCACATACAGCCAGGAGTTCACAGTCTTTAACACCCCGGGGGCTGGCCGGTCAAGGCTAGGGCCCCCAAGCTGCCACCACTTGCTGCTGCTTCTCTTTTTTCTAATGGCCTCCCTCGCCTTCAACATGTTTTTCTTTTTTGAATCTCTTCTCCCCTGCCCAGCCCACTTCTAGGGCACGCGAGGTCTGTTCTTGGTTGTTTTTTTCTTTGTTCCTTCAACATTCCATCCTGCCCTATGGTAGGCTGGATGCTTCAGTACAGGTAGGTTCCCTAAATAAACACAAACACTATACAATACAAAAACACTAAATAAAGTATTTACTGGTGTCTGTGTCTTTATTTCTCTTAGGGGACAAGCATGTAGCCCTGCCCAATTTGGCCACGGGCTACACTTTGATCAAATAACTCACCACAGACAATCCACACATGTGCCTTTCCACACCTATCAAATCCCTAGGCTTCATCTTCCACCATACCTTTGCCTCACACACCACATGGCGTCCATAACCAAAATATGTAACCCACAACTACACCTTCTCTGCAAGATAAAATACATCCTTGCCCCTAACTCGTCCCCACCGCAGTCCAAGCACAGGTACTGTTCAAACTGGATTACTGGAATGTACCCCTCAGAGGGCTCCCGAAAAGCACTGCTGCCCCCTGCAAGCCATATTGAACGCAACAGCCAGACTCGTCCTTCACTTACCCCAACACACGCAAATAGCGACTGCTCATACACAGCTCCACAGAATCGACATATCCCAGAGAATTGCCTTCAAAGGACTCTGCATTGTATTGAAAGCTGCCTGATTTCCAGGCCTGGTCGGACCAAGGATGTCCATCTCCCTTCCACAGACCACGGCAGTCCCCATGGGAAGCATGTTCCAGGCCAGCCGGATGGGAAGGGGCACTGCACCTTCAAAATAAGATTGATGTTAACAGGAGAAGGGCGACGCCCTGAGTTCTTACCTTTTGCATTCTTAGCACACAGACACCAAGGTGGTTTTTTCAGGGATCCCATTGGGGACCACAGTTTATTTATAAAAAAAAGCATGACACTTTTAAAGTAAATATTTCCATATTCCTAGCACCAAATTCGCTTTCTTAAGTTCCTCTGTCGTGAGTTATTTCTAAATAGGAATCAGCCCTGTTAGCCACCCTTCCTTAGAGGGGTCACAGGGAGACCCATTGTGTGGGACTGGTAAAGAAAGCCCTGTATTTAATGCCTGCTACCACACACTAAAGCATGAGACCAGAGGTTGGCCTGCGTGGGTGGTCCTTTTAAGCATCAGGCAGGCTGCCACTTCATCAATTAGCTCACAAGAGGGTGCAGTCCCATGTAATCCCAAAATGTAATCCTTAAATCCTACACCTACATTCAATGTCTAAATTCCATTTCCCGGACAGTCCGAGACCTCTCTTTACCCCTCCACTCTCCAGGATGAAGCAGACTTTGCTGCTATTCAACTCCTGGGCCTCCTGACAGGCATGACCCGGGTGGACTTTGATGTTTGGCCCGCCTCCCTGGGCCACGAGGCCGACTGATACTGGTTGCCCGATACGGGCCTGTCCCCCCCCCACGTGGCCTGGGCTCCTCTTCAGAACTTTGTTGCGAGAAACACCGTGCACGCTGTCTTGGCTCTTTCTGTAGATGGAGTCATCTGGTCTGCCTCCCTGGGCAGACAGACAGCCGTCACGTACTTTCCCCAACAGTTTTTTTTCGAATTACCCCTGCCCAGCCAATACTTGGGCAAGGGAGGCCTGTCGCTTATTTTTTGTTTGTTTCCTTTTCTCTTCAACATTCCATCCAGGCCCATGGTGACCCTGATGGACTCACACAGACACACAGATACACTCCCACACACACACTACATTTAATACAGTATTTTATTTTAACCCTGGTGTCTGTGTCTTTATTTCTAGATTGTCCTTAGGGGACAAGCATGTAACCCCATATAGCCGGGCCCTATTTTGGCCGGGGGCTACACATCCGCTTCGGAACCCCATTTTACCTTCATGACAAAATGAAACCCATCACCCACACAAACACCAGACAAGCAAGCCAGCATCTCCTACACCTTCCACTCTGCAAAGTCACATGCACACAAAAACCTGCAATCACCCAATGGGCAGCTGGAGCATGGAACACCCTATCACTTCACTTTGCACCGCACCCTCCATCACCAGTTTCCCAAAAGGCCTCAAAGCACACCTATTTCCCCACACCCAATCCAGCCTCGCCACCTCCACTGCCTCCACCTGTCTATCCTAATTGTCCTATCCTGCCCTGAAACAATTTGGTAACTCCTGTTTCACCTCCCACCTTTGCAGTTGAGGGCTCCAAGACCCCTTGGGCAGGGGCCAGCGCTGAACACATATTAAAAAAAAACAACAACAAAAAATATATGCACTAAGGAGCATAATTTACATTCATTTTGCAATTAACGAATGGCTTAGAGGTTAACAGCAGCCATTAGTTTTCAATTTGATTGGTGAAGACAAAGGTGCAACTTTGTTTAAAATGTCCACCACAGCTCAGGCTCTTCAGCAAAGACTAATAAAGCATCCTCTGGGGTCACCACTTCAATCCCTGACCTTTGTGGGAGAGGTGCCTTGTGACTCCTGTGGAGCTGGGGGGTGCTTTTGGGGGGGATTGTGCTGTCAATTACTGAACCTCTCTCCTCCTAGGGGGACTTCCGTCATCAATTCATCTAAACTCATAATCATTCATTCACACATCCTCCCTGCACTGCACGCTCTCTCCACTAAGTTTACTTTCCACTTGACCTATCCCCCCCACCTGCTGAAATGTGTCTGTTTATAAACTCAGAAATGTATTTTTCACTTTACAACAGCCGTAACTATTGGCTTTGCCAAACAGCCATAACTATTGGCTTTGCCAATGCGTGGTATGTATTGCTGGATTATGCAGAAAGTCGATTTTGTCAAGCTCCAGAATGCATAGAGGGTGCTTAGGACACGTATTAAGTGGAGCCCTTGCGGGATGTACCGGGGCCTTGTATTATAAACTTGTTTTAGTCCTACGTCTCATGCGTATGTAAATGTTTTGTGCTTTTGTTTTTAATCTCTTGACGTGAAAGGTTTTTAAGAACTGAAAACGTTTTTTATAAAATGTCTCATATGGTGGCTTACTGAGTGGTAAGATCAAGCACATTTTCTTCGCTGCAGCAGTCATAACTAGATGAAGTGGATTTAGAGTGTGACCAGAGTGTGATTGCTTCAGCACGAGGAAGCAATATGCTATCCCAAAAACCATCTAAGCAAACACATATATGGAATACATTTCATCACTTATTTCTAAAGTGTCGCCCTGCTCCATGTACTACCTATGACCTAACCAGAACAAGTGTTTTAGCAATTTTTGAGGAAATTGGATGTTTGCAAGAGGTTAGTTCCAGGGATATCGAACAGGTGGAATTTCTTAATGATGACGACCACCTGTCTGTGGGCCGGGTGTGGCTATTGTCAAATGTAGTAAGAAATGTACTCTGGCCGGCGTGAATGGAATTATTTGCCTTGGGGTTTGTGTTAGCTCAAGACCTCACAGTTATCAATATTGGCAACGACCAGAACTGTGTAAATAATCCTATTTCTATCCTCTCTAACAAACCATTGAATACTTATGACAACTTGCACCATGACTGGGAAGAACAAATCAGAAACCATGGGCCACTGAGTGTTTCACAAAATCATAAATCATAATCGTCCCTGACACTCCAGCAGCGTGCCATACCTTTGGCAAGCTGGAGTACATGCAGTTTTTCACATTTGTTTGTAAAAGTGGCAGCTCTTTAACACCATTTGATATCATAGCAATGCAGGAGACATGGCTATCCGAACAACCTGTTTGGGATCGTCATACCATCATTTTACACCCTGCTAAAATCTCTTCTAGAGGTCGGCCCTTTTCAAGGCTACTGGTCGCAAACAAAAATAATAAGGATTTGCTAATCTTCCCGTGGCGGCACCCAATCTATATTGACAAATGGTCAAGATTACATATCCGGCGGGGGGGGGGGCAATTGCATAAATTAACATCTATCGTAATCCTTTGGGTATTACAGATAGCAAGTGTTTTACTGATTTAGAACAACTATTAAATAATTCACTGCAGTTACCGGAAATTCCAAACACTATATTAGTTGGAGATCTGAATATGCAATTATTGACACCCCTTATCCACATTAACAACAGGTCTTGCAAGAAATGGCTTGCCTTGATGAATCAAAGGAATTTTATGATGTGCAATGGTTCTCTTTCTGGAGATATTCCTCCGCAAAGTACGTGGCGGAGGGCACAGAACGAATCCATTATCGATTACATCTATGTCGATATAATTACGTTCAATCAGGCAAACGAATTCAAGGTGATTAAGCAGCCACACAGCGATCACAAAATGTTAACTTTACAATGGTTGTCTGAGTGCTTACCCATTATTACTAGTACATTTTGATTTTCTCCGTGTATGACTGTGAATAATGCCAGAATGCAGTTTTGCTGGAATGAGAACGCACTGGCATCACTTAAAGAAAATATCATGAGAAGCCATGTTGATGTGACTTGGATTGGAGAACCTTATACAGCGTTTCTACACTTATATAAACTGCATTCAAGTACATCAACCCATGCCTATTTCAAACCTTGACATGAGTATGACTCAGAAGTGCAAAGTAGAAAAGCTGTTCTGCGTAGGGAAAAAAGAGCAATCATTATATCATCATCCTCTGAAAAAAGTAAGATTATTCGTGCCTTAAATTGCAAATATAGAAATTGGTTAAGATCTCACCAAGTTCCATTGCACCAATCTGATGGTGAGGTAATGCTTAAAACCAGTTCCACTAAAAACACTGCGCAAATCTGGTCTTTGATTAATGCAGCCAATCATTCCTGCCAAATGCCTGTCCAGATTAATGGAGTTAACGAGAATGAGTGGGTTGCACACTATTCTAGGATGTACGCTCATCCGGCTCCATGTGAGCTTGCTATAATTCCTGAGCTATCTAGTTATGGTGGGCTTCAAGTTCTAAAAGAGGACATCTTGCTTTATATCATCAGGCTAAGTAGTTCCAGGGAACCTGGCCTAGATGGGTTAAACAACTTTTATGTTTAAACAACATCCAAACTTATGGGTCAAGATTCTTCAAAACATCTTCATACAAATCATAAAGTCCAATGTTATACCGGACTCATGTCGTCGCTCGGTATTGTTCCTATCTTTACGAGGGGCGATCGGTCCTGTGCTGCCAACTATAGGCCGATCGCACTTTTGGATGCCCCAGGGAAAATCTTTTCACGTTTTATACTGAGAGACTTCAATAATTGGACGTCTGAGTAATTTGAACGTGATCCATTGCAGACAGGCTTCATTGCAGGCATGGGTACATCTGTCAATTTATTGACAATAACATCCATTATTTCACATTTTGCAATTTTAAAAGAGCCGTTATATTTTGTGTTTGTTGATATGTGTGCTGCATTCGACTCTGTTTCCAGGCAATTATTGTTTGAGAAGCTGGTTCGTGAGGGATGCCCTTCCTACTTTGTTTCACTAATTAGAGATCTGCACACTGGCACCAGCATTCAAGTAAGACTGTTGTTAGATGGGAATTTAACATCATCAATTGACACACATAGAGGGCTGAGGCAGGGCTTTATCCTTTCCTCAGCTCTCTTTAATTTCTTTATCTCTGATATTGGAGGCGCATTCCAGAATATCCTTGCTGATCCCCCAAAGTTGGCCAATAAGACTATTTTTATGACTTTGCTCTTTGCAGACAACCTGGTCTTAATGTTCAAAATACAGCAAGGATTACAAAGATTTTGGATGCTTTGGCAATTTATGTCCAAGATAATCTTTTAACCACAAATCTGCATAAAACCAAAGTGATGAAGTGTTAAATCAGCAGAAGACACAAGTATAAAAATCACAGATGGCTTTTGAAGGGCATAGAATTGGAGTGTGTCCACTGTTATACCTATTTGGGAATTGTTATTGCCGATCATGGCTATTCACATGTTTATATAGAGACTTTAAAGACCAAATTAACTGTCTCCATCTCCAAAGCTATGATCATTCAGGCCAAATATGGCAAATTCACAATGGTGCCTGCCATGACATATAATTTACAAAAGAGTTACACCTGTTCTCTTATATGCCTCAGAAACTAAGCCTACAATCTCAGAAAGAGAATGGGCCAAGATGGAGGGCAATATTTGGCAGCGTATTTTCTATTTAACTAACTGTGTTCCAATAGCTTGGATTAAGTACAAACTGGGGCTGATTTCTTTATATGCACGATATCTATGGCAGATGATAGCGCTATTCAGAAAGTGCATTCTTGCTCTCCAGTCAACAGTTGTAACAGGACTTTTGTCTGATTATATATTTTCTTCTAAAGGTCAGTACATAAGCAAGTGGCGTGGAGTGATTACTCAAGCTTTGGGGATACAGATATTTCATTACTTGATCTAATACAAAACCCTATGAGAGTCAAGACCAAGCTCTTTCTGTGGGATTGGATTAGAACTATAGCAAAATGTAAGTCCTATTGTGATTTCAATGAAAATCCGCCCGAAACAAAAGATATTGTACTCCGGAGCCATACATTTTGAAATATCCCTCAATCATGCATAGATCAGATTTTTTACGATTAAGAATAAATCTGTGGCCAACCAACAATGTTCTAGCTAAGCGCAAAATAATTGTACAAATAGAGAACATCTGTCGGTTCTACAAACAGCCCCTACAGAAAGAAACATTAATGCAGTCTTTTGGTTGATTGTATCGCCTTAATGGCTATGAGAATAAGATTTGTTTTGGCAAATGATCTATTGTGGTGTACTTACGTGAGTAAGAATTGGAGCTATTGGGTTTTGCACACATTGAAGTTAAAAAAGATTTAGAGATATAATAGGGATCTAATATAATTTGTTTGTAGGTTTCTTTTTATTTCAAGTGTACATTGTAATTGGATCGTATTGTTATGTAAATTTAAAAAAAATGTTTTTATCATGATCTTTTGTAATAACTTGTCTTTTAGGTTTTCTCTGTTGTTTATACTCTGTTCATTTGTATATTACAATTTGTGATATAAAAATATTTTTTTTAAGTTAATATAAGTCAGCTAAATCAATTAAAAATAAAAAGAAGTGGATTTTGTCTTAGGGAGGAGGCTTAAGGGGACATCAGACCAAATACAGACAGCAGCCAGAGTTCAACTCACTGAGCTATCTAATGATATACAAACTTACTGACTGGGCCAGACTCCTCCCCTTCTTGCATACAGAAGGAGGTGGACTATGTTAACCACAATGAAAATCAGAGCATGTCTAATATATTTTGTTCTGTAAACTGTCAGGGAGCAATTTACCCCTTCTTCAGGAATTAAGCTTACAAAGCAAAATATGTTTTAGTCTAGTGAGTCACAATTCTTTTAATCTGTTTATGTTATACTGTTTTGGACATCAATTTCTTTGTCTGGTACACCCTGCTTTGGGGCAATGAGGAAAGACTCTCTTTAACTTCTTTAGTTTTGGCTATCAGGTGGCGCTAAAGTGCCATCATAAGCCAGAACTGTTGCATTGGAGCCTAACTAGGAGGGAGATGGGATGGGATGAGGGGAATACAGCTTGGGGATGCTGTCGGGCCATTTACCCATCCACTGACTTTCCATGGCCATGCTACGTCCTATGGTGACTTCCACCCACTACCTGCGACTCCCCGCGCCCCAAATAGATCCTCCTGGGAGCTCTCTGAGCAAACTTTAATAGGTGATAAGTTCATGCTGTGATTTCCAGTGCTATTTCAAAGCAGTCTTCATAGAGTTAATGGCTTAATTGCAACTATAAATGTGATACTGTTGTAATCAAAATCTCTTAACCAGCGTGCCTTCATTCACTTGGTTTATAAATAAGTAATATGAGTGTCTTAACACTGAAGGCCCATGAATAAGAAGTATTGGCAAAGCCAATAGTTTTGGCTAGTGGATAGGCTTTAGATAGGCCTTCGACATGGACTACTTTCATATGCCCTGGAACCTCCACCATTTAGCAGCTGTTGCCATCTCATGTCCAGGTAGAGCCATTATGATACTGCCTGGCAAATGCCTATCATATGTCCACACAAAAGCCAAAACTGTTTGCTTGGTGGTTTTCGTTTGGTCACTGGGAAAGGGTGTGGCTCTAGGTTTAAGAAAGTGGACTCCTGCCAAGTGTTGACACATCAGTAGTCAGTGAGGACATGATTTATGTGGCTTTTTCTAAAAAAAATCCAGAATAGGTTAGGGCCTGATTCATAGAGTGTTTTCCTGTGGGATTGTGCCATTATAAAAGGCTTCTGTGAATCAGGCCCTTCGTTTCTAAGTTGTACGTTGAGACCGCCTCGCTGGAAATTTTGAGAAGGAAACTGACTCATCCGGCAATGAATGATAAAGCACTCTTTAGCGCTACGTATGTGCCGCCCCTTGACGAGTAAGTACATACTTGGTACATAAATCTGCTTTTGGCAGCTTTTCATCCCCTGCCTCTAGCCCTCTTTCCCCCATCTCTCAATAGCCTTCTAACTGCACCTGTGTCATTCTTTTCTTCTAACTCGAGCCACGCCATTATCTCTGCGTGCTCTACAGTGCTCTGTTGCTTCCCATGCATTCCAACTTAAAGCAAGAGAAACCATTTGCAGATCACCTGGTGCTGGCAAGTGCGAGAGAGAAAGGGAGTTTTTATTAAAGTGAATGACTGTACTTCGCTCTGGAACATTACTGGGTGCAGCCGAACAAAACAGAAAGACATACAAGCCCTTCATTAAACTTAATGGCCACCACCCTACTAATTAATGATCACTAGACAAAAAGGAATCAATGTTTGCAGCACCTGACCTGCCCAAGATGAAAACGAGGCGGATCCCAAGATGGCCGCCAGCTGCCTTCCATGACAGATGAGGCAGGCTCTCAGCATAGCGACTCCCATGCCAACCGTGATCATGCTGTCAATCCTAGCGTACTTACACGGTGAACTGACGCATACCAAAAGGTGGCAACCCGGAAGTAGTCCTCCACTGCTGGTTGCTGAGGGCGAGCTGGCTGAGGACGCCCGAGTAACAACTCTGTGTTCTCCCTTTCCAGCACCCAACGTGAAGGAGACTGCAAACATTTCAACGCTTCTCTTGCCAGTGTGCTAATATCGACCCATGAGATTGATGCAGCTGCTTACAGTGGCATTGCAGAGGCAAGTAATGGACCGACAGCCATTTTATTTTTTTGCAAAATTTGACCCTGTGATTGCTGTAATCAAATGCTTGCCTGAAAGCCGATCGGCAAGAGTTAAAACGGAAACTAAATGGGCGCAGGTGTAGAACGTGGACAGCAGCTCAAAGTCTAAGATTGGCAGATCTTGTCAAGGGAAGAGAAAATAAATTCACATCCTGGCCTCTTCAAAGAAAATGAAGACTGCAGAAATCAAAGCCATGATGGGAACGAAGTGGGCAGAAACAGGGCTGACAACCTAGCTCAACAATATTAGCACCTGACAAAGTCATGGGCGGAACAGAATTCTATAGAAGACAGCGGAAAAATTGAAAAGCTCTCGGGGAGAAAGGAAACATAAATACATAAGCACATTTTATATCGCTGGTCCGATAGCACAGCGAGCTTTGACATCTGTGCAGAGCCTACCCAAACTCAGCCTTTCATCCTTCCGAGGTCGATAAATGAGCACCACACAACGTGGGTAAATAAGCAGTGCTCAGGTGCCTGAGGGTTTTCTAGCACTATATATATGTTTAATTATTATTATTATTATTGAAGTGTCAAGCCCCCAGGTAGTAACAAGCCTACTATGAACAATAAGAATAGGTCAGGAAAAGGAGTTAGATTTGATTTTAACTAACAGAAAAATAACAAACACTTTTTTATCTAAACATTTTGAACAAAAGATGTATTGAATGTTCATTTTTAAAAATGTGGGTGGTACCCACGCCAAGCCCCCATTTCACTTAGTTTATAATTAAGACACTTATTACAGGAGCAGAAAGACACCCAAAAAGGCTTTGGTGGGAAACCAGCAAATCCTAATAAAAAGAAATAAAACATTGAAGGGAAATAAACCGGAGAAAGACACACCAACAAACAAAAACGTTAATTGGCCCATGCAAATATGTAAAGGAGGTTCTCATACTAATAGGTGCACACATCAACATCCAGTGACAACGTCTAGACATACTTTACAGATCAAACATCATAATTGTCCTAAAAAGCCCTCCAGAAGGCCAAGGCATAACACCTAAAGGTATTGAACGTATTACGTTCCTCACAAACAATGCTCATAAAACACAAAAAGACCTAGCTAACATCATCATTAGGGCCTTGCTTTATGATATGATATGATGGGTTATTTATAACGCGCTTAATACCCTTAGGTTTCTAAGCGCAGACCCGGGGATCGAACCTGTGGTGCTCTGTGTCGTCTTGCTTCCAAGGCGAGCATGTTGCCCCTGAGCTATTCTCCCAAGACGGGAGGAGCAATTTGGTTGAGACTGCAGGAGCTGCACAATTTAGGTATCTTCGTTGAGGAACTAATTCAGCAATTGAATCCCAACTCATTGGGAGAATGTCTTGGCGAGAGCAGGCGCTCTGGTGATAGTAACAAGGATAGATGAGTAGCAGTCTCCTAGTCCTCAGGCGGCCCTGAGAACTGCGACCAGTGACACCACTGAAGAGGATCACGTGCCTACATTATGCAAGAAACGGACAAGATGGAGCCCAGCCTTTGCTTTCCTTGTACTGTACCAGTGCCTCTCCCCTCTGTAAAACGATCCATGGAGACAACATGAACATCCTGCATGAACATGAAACATGATAAACTAAGAACACTGAATATTCCGGCTTCAAAACCCCACGCGAGTGGGTGACTCAAAGACCTATTTGCATATCTTTTCAAGTTTTGCCAACCAAGATAAAGGAGTGCAACTGGAAACGACAATGTGCCTTGTGTGCAGGTTTCCGGACACCTTGGAGGGTGGTGCCAGTGCCTCAGTCATTGATTGCTATAGTCCACTTTGGGGCACTTACACACAGTAACTGAGGATCTACAAAACAGACTTCCAGCTGACTCTATCATTTGTGTAGGGGAAATTAATGCTCACCTACTCTGAAGGTTTTGAATTAGGGGATGCCAAAAGCCATGGTGATGCAGTTTGGGATGGCAAGAATTGATGACAGAACAATATCAGATGCGCAGATCCATTCGCCGGTCACTGCTTTGGCATGTGGACCGCCATTGACCAGGGGTCAAGTCTAAAAAAAAAGTGGGGTTTCACCAGAAACTAGCATACCAAGGGGCCCTCTGAAAAAGTGGGTGGACTCTGTACACCTGCGTGTAGCGTCGACTTGAGCCCTGCCGTGACCACAACTTTATAACACTCAAAGACAGTGGCTTTGTAGATTATCATAAAATACAAGTAAGAACAGAAGCAATCCTAGGCGATTATGAAGGTCCAAAGGAGCTAGAAATTACAGAGCGCAATATCCATCTCTTCCCAAGATGGAAAGAAGAACGCTTTAAATTGGAAGAAAATCCAAAGATTTAAACCGATTGACAGTAAGGGACAGATATGCACCCTATCAGGCCACTCCAACAGCTGGGTGCTTCCAGCCATTCACTTTATCTACCTCGACTGTCATCAGTTACAGTTTGCACATGAGTCTGAGCACCTAAGATAACAGCTTGCAGAAGGTTGTTTTATGTATAAAAGTCTGGCTACGGAACTGCTTTGTCAAAGGAGGGGCTGCACGACACCGTCAGAGAGTTTTGAAATATATAGTGTGACGACGTCGGAGTCCTGACTCCCTCATAAGGAATGGATGTGTCTCGTCAGCTCAGGAAAGCCAGCCTACTAAAGTAATTTCGGCAGAGCTGTAAGCAACCTGCATGAGGTTCAGGGACCCCCTCTTTGGTCCTTGAGGCCTGATCCCCAAAACTCCCATGATAATTAAACATAAGAGGAAAATGCAAAGATCCAAAAAGAGGTGCTAGCCTAAGAAAACAAGCACCACAGTATCATGTGTGGGAATCAGGATCCATGCAGGGAATTGCTATAGAGACCTGTGACACTGAACCCCATATAGAAAAGAACAAAGAATGTACAATGCCTTTGCATGTGCCTTTGCATGGTCCCACGAAGCGTGAATCAACATGAACTCCCATGGACACTGACTGAAATAATTCGAAGCAAGTTCAACCCTCTAGTAAACAGTGTCGCAAGGGGAACCAAGGAGCCTACAGGGGATGATGCAGAAAGGAGTAGCTGGGGTGGATATCCACCTAATCGTTAAAGGGCAGTCAGGCTTTTTCAAGGCTCATGGAGTCACAGACGTACATCAGCAAATGCAAATCTTGAACAAAAGCCAGCGAGCCTATCGGGAGGCTTCTTTCAAGGCACCCAATTAGATCTGGTAAAAGAGAGGTCTGGAGACAATTAGATCCATGAGAAGAGAGGAGGGATGCCAAAAGAGGAAGCAGTGTTCCATGAACCGAACGAACATGCACAGACCTGCGAGAGACAACTGAACAACCAGAATGTCGCGGAGCAGCATGAACCAGGAGCGATGGTGCAGTCCCAGGGAACCAACTGCGGAAGCCTGAAGCCAGGGGCTAGTGGTAATTGACACTCTTGGCGCGTAAGAAATAGTGTTCTGTGGATATTGAGAACTGAGGGGCAAGTAATTTATATGCCTGGCGAGTGCACATTTGGGGGTTTGATTGCAAGTATTTCCACTTGGAGAGTGTTAAGAGACTGATCCTGCCAAACTGTGAAGAGAGAGTTGGAGCCAGAAGGTGAGCTAATAAAACAAGTCTGTGCATAAGGAAAATGATAGACCTTGTTTCCTTTTTTTCAATTTGGGTCTGACATCATCGTTTAGAAAACAGCATAATATCCTTGACAAATAGTCCAAAAGGGATAAGATTGAGGAATATGCCATTCAGATAAAGATCTTCACCCCTGCCTGTTACAAAAGATGACATACATGGCATTGTAATGTATTATATTTTTGATATATTATTGAATGTTATACCTGCTATTAAATAATATGAGGTCAGAATGGATATGTGCATAGAAATAGCAAGTAGTTCAAGTCTAAGTCTCCAGCCCTGAAATCTCTTCATTGGCTCCCAGTGGCTGCAAGGATCAGTTCAAGGCATTGTCCACAAGGCCATCTGAGGTCTGGGCCCTCAATACCTTCAACTCTATCTTCCTAAATATCTTCCTCCTTGAGCCCTTCGCTCATCCGCCTCAACTCCCTCAGGGTCAGTCGCTTCTCCAAGCAACGAGTTGGTAGATCTCTTTCTTCGGCTGGGGCGTCCCTCTGAAACTTGAGCAGAACCATCTCCAGTTCCGGAAGCACCTCAAGACCTTCCTATTTGCTTCTGCTTTCTCTCTTCCTCTTCCCTGCTGATCTCCTGTCTGATACTGCACTGGTCATCTGACTACCCACTGAATTTGGGCCCAGGTCCCTGCCCGCCAGTCGCACACCCACACTGCCTCCTGGCAACCCTTGCACTTGGGTCTGTATCTGCAACCCTACAGTATCCTTAACTGCACTTATGGATAGCCGTTGTCTGCACTTAACCCTTGCACTTGCCACCTGCTGGGGGCACTACTCATTGTTTGTTTTGATCCTGTGTACAGCACTGCCCCCCATGGTACTTTTCCCCTCTCCCCTGCACTTGTACAATCTCAATGTTACTTGGCCTAGTAAGATCGTTGTCTTTGTCCTCCCTCTGTTCCCCTCCCTTGCTTCGTCGCGCCTTGAAACACTTGTGTATAGGCACGTTATAAATGCCATATCATCTCAAACAGATCAAAGTAAAAAACGCGATTCGCCAGTCACTTTTCTCTAGGAAAAACCTGCTATGTATGTATGCTGACAATCCACATTGTAAATTCAACTGCAGATTTTGTAATATGCACAGCCAATAACCAAGTATGCATGGATGTCAATAGCAATGTTCTGTAAATAACTCTTTTTCTCAGAGGAAGACTCCATGTACTCACAAAACTCTGAAAAGAATGCTAATGTTCAAAGAAAATAATCTGTTAAAGCTCTTTTGCTGTAGTGCAATCTGCATGACACAGGTGTCATCAATTAATTGGGATGCTCTTTATCCAAAGCAAAAGCAGGCACCCTCATGAATAGCGTGGGTTGTGGTAACAAGTTTGAAAATATACAAGTTAGCTTAAAATCATAGAGTGTTCGTAGATTGAGATCTAGGCTAACTTTAAATGATAATGGCTGACTATGTCTGGAAAACCTGGCGAAAAAAGAATCTAAATTAAAAGCATTCTATACATTAAAATTGCCTATTTAAAGCAAGCCCTAACGGAACGGATTTCCTTTCATCCTAGGTCACATGCAAAGCAGGAAATAAGGAGTAGGTTGCGAAGAATTCAAACTGACTCTCAGCTTGTTGTGCTGAGAATATGTTTGAAAGTGAATTTAAATCTGTTTAAAATGGACAAGCACATACAATGCCATATCATAGCCTCCCGATATCCTAATGCAAAACAAGCATATGCACATTATTGTGCCCTTATACCACATTAATACATATGCAGATTATTAGCAACCACATACAATGCCATATCATAGCCTCCCGATATCCTAATGCAAAACAAGCATATGCACATTATTGTGCCCTTATACCACATTAATACATATGCAGATTATTAGCAACCACATACAATGCCATATCATAGCCTCCCGATATCCTAATGCAAAACAAGCATATGCACATTATTGTGCCCTTATACCACATTAATAAATGTGCAGATTATTAGCAACCACATACAATGCCATATCATAGCCTCCCGATATCCTAATGCAAAACAAGCATATGCACATTATTGTGCCCTTATACCACATTAATACATATGCAGATTATTAGCAACCACATACAATGCCATATCATAGCCTCCCGATATCCTAATGCAAAACAAGCATATGCACATTATTGTGCCCTTATACCACATTAATAAATATGCAGATTATTAGCATTTCTAACTAAAATATGAAACTCACAACTCTGCAATTGTACATTCTTTAGGAATGGGGTGACTTGAGATGCACTGTACCTGGTGAGTGGAGGGAACAGCGGAAATGCGATTTAAAAACCTGTGAGATACAAGGAACCTAGATTTATAAAACTGTGGAATGACTCTGCCAGAATTCTGCAATTAGTGATATCTGATGCTTTAAAGAGGGCTTATAAGGACAATTAATCATACATTTGTGTATGTGAAAGGGCCAATAAAACAATTGTGGATGTGTCCTCTTCCCATGGGTCTGGAGACCAATGCGAGGAACCAGGAATCAGACACGGATACAGAGGATTTACGGTTGATGCCATAAACTTTTATTCAAAATAAAAGTGGAGTTGGAGAATGCCTTGCTGTCCCTGCTCTACGAGGCATTCCCTTGCCTAAACAAAAACTAAGGGTCTGTCTGATGTCAAGATATCCAAAGCAAAAATGTCCTGTGTCCAATATGCTATTCTGGCCCTCACATTCTAAAATTAACTCTAATGTGAAAAGGTAAATGTCTTTGGCCTTGTAAAGTGTACAAATGTTCAAAAGGAAAAGGTGTAGCTCCAACACAATAAAAATTCCCCTGGATTTATCTTCTCTGTTTTTTAAACTTGAAGGATTTGAGTTTCACTGGGTTTTCTTGCTCAATAAAACAACTTGTAGACAAAACAACTTTGCTATCAATTTTAATACCTGGTGTATTCTCCTGCCCTGTTTCTTTTCTTTCAATATTAGTTTGTACCACAATCTTTGGTTGCTTCTGATGTGACCTTCTCAGGACTTCCTCATGTGATTTGTTTACACATTGTCCAACTTAACTTAGTCTGATACACTCTCTTGCCAGGGCTTTTTTCAGGCGTCATGTTTAGTCCACCTGTAACTTGACTGTGCCTGGTATACTCTCCTGCCAGGCAGTGGTCGAAGTTTACGAAAAGAAGTACTGGAACTATGTTCCTTTCTGGCCTGCACCCACTCCCCACAATCCCCGTTACCACGTCCCCTCCAACACACAATACACGCCCCAAACACTTGCACCTGCTGTTTAAGGGAACGTTCAGTGCAGTGCCCGGAAAGAGCAAGTTTCAACTTCTTCCTACACTTTTATTTTAAAATTAAACCATTCCAAATGGTTTCTTTTTCAAATAAAAGTATAGGAGCTGTAAAATGTAATTTAAAAAAGTAGAGGAGCACCGCTCCCGACCGCTCCTGCTCATTTCAACCACTGCTGCCAGGGCTTACACATATGAATACAATTGCAACTGGGGTCTGCCTGGTATACTCTCCTGCCAGGGCTTTCTCATAAGAACACACTTGTAACTTAAGTCCGCCTGGTATATTTATTTGTACAATTATTAAGCACACACAACCCTCAGGCATCAAGGCGCTGTTACAACCAGGTACACTTAAACTTGGAGAGGGGGGAAGGAAAAAACAGCAGACTGGCAAAAGAGAGCAATCAATGTCCAGAGCTCTAGGTGAAGAGGCATGTTTTCAGAGCTTTTCTGAAGGCCCAATAAGAATGTTCCACTCTTGGATGAGGTGGGAGTAAGTTTCATTCACGGGCAGCCACAGAGTGGAAGCTGGCACCTCCACTTTTAGCTCACTTGGTCTTGGGCACTATAAGTCTGTGGATTTAGGCCCTCCTGATCGGTCTGGAGGGCTGGACTTTCATGAAACATTGAGTCAGGTATGATGGAGTAGCTTTGGACAAGCAGCAGTGCGTGATCGATTGTGTTCTGAAAATGATCCTTTCCTTGACCGGCAGCCAGTGGGCGTTTCTTCTTGTATCGGATATATGCTCTCTTTTCAGGATATTGAGAGCTGCACGGATTGCGTTGTTCTGGATTACTTGTAGTTTGTTAATGTTATGTGCTGATGTGCCGGCAAAAAGGGCGTTAAAGTAGTCAAGTCTGGCTCCAATATTGGCTCTGGCAATGGTGAGGCAGTTGACTGTGGTTAAGAATGGTCTTGCGACATTAATTAGTTTTGTTGTGTAGGCGGCTGAGGAGACAATGGTGTTGACCTGGTGTGTTTGGGAGAGAGAGGAGTCTAGGTAGACCCCTAGGGTCTTCACCGATGCAGAGACAGGGATCTGAAGGCCGTCTATGCTGAACTTAGAATATTGTAGACGTTGGTTTTTGATGACTGAAGGGGGCCCGACCATCAAGATCTCAGTCTTATCATCGTTTAAGCATAGGCCATTAGCTGCCATCCAGGCTTGGATGGTTAAGTAGATTGTGTTTAGAGAACACAAGTGTTCTGTGTAGTTCATGGTGAGGGGTAGCAGGATTTGCGTCTCATCGCCATAGTTTGTGTAGGAGATGCCGATGGAGTCCAGGAGGTCAAAGAGGCGTTTGGTGAATACGTTGCATAGTGTCGGGGAAACACAGGAGCCTTGGGAGACTCCACATGAGATGGGTGAGGGAGGGGTGCAGGCAACTTCATAGAAGACTCTTATTGATCTTTCAGCCAGGAATGAGGCTCCCCATGCTGTGGCATCCCTTGAGAAGTTTGCTGCTGAATTAAGATGGTTGGACAGAATTGTGTCGTCAACCAAATCGAAGGCGGCAGAGAGGTCTAGTAATAGAAGGAGGGCGGGTTTGCCTTCATCGCTGAGGGAGTCAAAGTGTTTTTTAAAATCCAATAAGGCTGACTCAGTACCATGGCCTGGCCTAAAGCCGGACTGGTAAAGACCTAGGACCTGGTTGGTTTCTAGATAAGGCTGAATTTGAAGGTAAACAGCCCTGTCTAAGATATATAACAGGAACAGGACCGTTGTTATGTGGCAGTAGTTGGGATGACCCATGCTTCTTTTAAGGAGATGGGAACTGTGCTTGAAGAGAAAGAAGCGTTGATGAAACTCATGATGAATGGGATAACAGCTTCAGCGCAGTCCTTGATGATGGGGGCCGGACAGGTGTCTCCTTTGCACCTGGAGGGCTTGAAGCTTGTGAGGATGGCTCCAACTTCTGTTTCAGAGACCTGGTGGAAGTGGAAGGTGGCTTGGTCCTGGGGGTTGGAGTGGGGCAGGGTGGAGGATGGGTTTTTATCGAAGCTTGCTTGCAGATGATTTTCCCCTGTAGGGTGGCTACTTTGTTTAGCAAGGCTTTTGGGATATTTACACACCAGGATTCATCTTTGGCGATGCCTAGGGGAGGTGAGGCTAGGGCTCCTAGTTCTTTAAGGATGGTGAATAGTTCCTTGGTGTTGGAGTTGGCATTAGTGATTCTTTTGTTACAGGAGGAAGCTTTGGCTTGCATGATAGCTTGTTTATAGGTCCTGGCAGCGGAATTGAATAGTGCCGTATGCGAGTCTGTTTGAGATTTCTTCAAAGATGCCTCAGCCTGGCATGTCTTTGCTCTCAGGTTTTGAAGGTCACCTGTGTACCAGGAGTTGGTGTGAAGAGTGCTTTGGCCTTGCGTAGAGTCAGATGTGTGACAGTGTCCAGTGCAGTGGCAAGTGTTTTAAGATAGGTGTCTGCCAGTGCCACTGCGTTACCAGCCAGAGTAGAGAGATGGCCAGGTTGGATGTTTGAGAGAAGTGGCATTATACTCTCTTTTGCGATTTTACAGGAGCTCCTAGCCCGGTGGGTGGCATGTGAGTGCCAGTATGTGAGTTGTCTTGGGGCTCCGGGATGGAGAAGCTCACGACAAAGTGGTCGGACAAGGGGAATGGTGAGACAGCAATGGAGTTTATTTTACAGTTGAGGTCCTCCAATAAGTCCAGGGTGCAGCCCTTGACATGGGTTGGGAATTTTTCACAGTATGAGAAGCCTAGGGCGTTAAGTGCATCATCAAGTGAGGCAGCATTATGGTCAGTAAGGTCGTTGAGGCCTAAATTCAGATCCCCTAGGAGAATGACTTTGGAGGTTGGTTTGAGGTTAGCATTGAGGAGATGTAGGAGATCTTCCTCAAAAGTGCTAAGTGGTCCTGGTGGTCTGTATATGAGGTTTAGAAGTATAGAGCAAGCATGGGAGGTAGTGAGTTTTAATGAAAGCATGTTATAGTTTCCCTCAAGTTTAGAAGGGCATTGGGCCTCATTACAAGTATGCCTGTCTGGAAATAGCAGTGCCGGTCGCTCCATACCGGCA
Organism: Ambystoma mexicanum; assembly: GCF_040938575.1. Taxonomy (NCBI): domain Eukaryota; kingdom Metazoa; phylum Chordata; class Amphibia; order Caudata; family Ambystomatidae; genus Ambystoma; species Ambystoma mexicanum. The sequence continues at coordinate 1,288,551,901 of NC_090924.1, forward strand.
CCTTTTTCTGGACCGGCATACGCCGAAGCATGATGCCACTAACCCCGTCACCGCAAGTGACCTACCATATCCGGCTGCACCGTGAACAGAATCTGCGGAATGACGTGTTGGCCATGCCTGAGACTCCAGCACGGCGGTAGGATGTGCACATTCCGAGTACCAACTTCACGGAAACAAAGCATAAAAGTGCGAAAGCACCGTGATGACCACGCCAGAAAAACGCTGGCATCGCAGGCCAGGCGTTAAACAGTGTCATGTGTGCAGGAACAGGCCACAGGTGGCCAGAATCAGCCCAGGTGGCCACCATGAGCACTGTGAATGCACAAAAGGACCACTCCCACACCCTGTAGCACTAGCAGTAATGGAGCTGGAAGTCCTGCATGCAGGGATACAACTGGAAGAGGCAGAGGAGGTGGCAGAGGCACAGGAGGAGAAGCAGGGTCATCATGGGCAGGCAAAATAACAATGGCCAGCAGGTAGCACCCCGCAGGCAGCCACCCATACCACTTATAAGGGCCACATCCTTCAATCTCAGCCAAACACAGATCCACACCCTGTAACGGCTGGACAGGGACAGCATCACCTCCATAGTGGACCTGATCCACGATAACCTTGTCAGCCTCATCCAGATCCATACTTCCATACCCCTCTTGCTCAAGGTAGTGTCTGTGCTACACTTCCTTGCCACCGGCACCTACCAACACACTGCGTGTGAAGTGCATGGGCTATCACAACCCTGTTTTTCGAGGGTCCTCTACCAGGTTCTGGATGCCCTCCTGTGGCACGTGTCTGATCACATTGCCCTACCCAGAACACTTGACCAGGTTAATGCCACAAAAGTCACATTTCATGCCCTTGCCGGCATGCCCAATGTGATTGGTCCATTGTACTGCACACATGTGGAGCTGGTTGCCATGCATGCCGTTGAGGCAGTGTACAGTAACTGGAAACTATACCTCTTCCTCAATATGCAGATGGAGTGTGATGCACACCACCTCATCACCCATTGCTGTTCAAGATTTCCGGGACCAATACATAATTCTATGGTGCTGAGGAACTCTATGCTGCCAGAGTACATGGCATGTCACATCGGAGAGCACATATGGCTGTTGGGTGAGCGTAATTACCAAAGCATGTGCACTGTGGAATTGGGGGGAGGATAACACACCCATGCGTACCTGGCTGTTGGGTGAGTGTAATAACCAAAGCATGTGCAATGTGGAATTGGGGGGGCATGACTCTCTTCAGTGCATGTGTGCAATGCAATGTCAGACACACAAATTGCATGCATGAGATTAAGGGCCTGACTGGCGTGTGTGAAATGGCCAGAGGGAGCGTGCACATGCATAATAACAGCAAATCTGGACTGGCACATGAAATGCATTACAGGTACCAGAATGCACCACACCAATAGTACAAACCCCTGAAATAACACACTGAGCACAACCCCCACCGCCTGCAGCACAGAGAAATCATTCAAAGGCAGCCCATCACCCCACCTCCCAACCACTAGCATACCCACAGCAGGTAGCCAGTTCACCTGCCTGTTACAAGTGCACACATCCATATGCATGTGGGTATGATGTCCTTTCGTCGCGGGATGATTTTACGCTGGGTTTTTAACGCGAATTCTTTTTTAAACCCCCCCAAAAAAAAACATTTGATGGGTTTTTCGAAAAAATACATTTGCGGTAAAAAACCCCACGAAAAAACATCCCGCAATGAAATGATATGGAACCATGCATGTGACATGAACGACAACTAAAGAGTTCGACATATGAATGGATGGGTAATATGACATCATCCGACATGCAAATTCAACCCAGATTGGAACAAGCATTTGTCAAAGTTGTTGGTGGCATAGGCAGAGGGTCATAGGGCAAGGTGTGTGTGAATGGGAGATGGGAAAGTGACAGCAAAACACCCATCACCACGCATAGGGACCAAGCATATTGGCTGCATGGCAATCATTATCCTGCCATCGCCTTCTCAATCAATACAAATCCTTAAAGGCTACCTTACCGTGTATGCATCCACATTGATCATTTAGCATGATTCATAGATGCCCATCAACCCCTACCATGCAGCATGTCATGTAATTAAAAATGCAAGTCTGACTTCACGCATGTAGATATTCCCTAAATAAGAGCAATTGCAATGTATGTACGTAAACAAACGTTAGCTCCAGTGACAGGTCTGCCTACCTGGCCTGCGGCGCCCAGGAGGGCCAGACCTGTCGGGCACACTGGCCGATGCAGGCAGATTTGTATTTTGCCGGACCAGAAACAAGCCACCTGGTAAGGCCACCGGCACATTTTGACCCGGACAAGCAAAATTAACATTTTGAACCATGCCATTCCATTGACATTGATGAATGCAGACAGTAAGCTGTCAGATCACAGATACAACGCCTAACTATCCGTAAAATGCAGACCCAGCAATTTCCATTGACAATGTGCATGGTACTAAGGCCATCTATGACATATGCTTCGTCTTTTGCAAATTGCATATAATAACTTGCAGTTGGAAGCAACCAATATACAGACTGTACCAACATGATACTCGCACCACAATGATTTTGCACCCTTTCCCACCCTCCCGAGCAGGTGATGCTGGATACCTTTGGTGCCATGGCTAATGACCCCTTTGAGGCAACCACAGAACCAGGACGAGCAGGGATACCACTGCAAACATCAGGACACGCTGCACAATTGAGCAGACATTTGGATTGTTAAAGGCAAGGTTCCGCTGCCTGAGCAGATCTGGGGTGCAATGATGTACAGTCCCGTGAAGATGGGAAAGATAGTCCTGGCTGGTCCCATGATGCTCTGATTAATCACTATATCTGATGACATCACACAAGCACATGGCCTAGGCCAGCTACTACATGCAGCACTGTACAGGAAATTAAGCACCCACTGACACTAAAATATGAATGTCCAGTCATGATTTCAATGCAACACCAAGTGTAATGTAATTAATGAACCACAAAGCAAACATGGAACTACAACCACCACCCAAACTATCCCTCACCAACCCCAACTATCCCTCCTCACCTCCCCTCCCCAACTATCCCTCCTCGCTTCCCCTCCTTAGCTATCCCTCCCCACTCCCCGTCCCCAACTTTGCCCCCCCACACCTCCTCCCTGACTATCCCTCAACAACTTGTGCCACGTAGTCCAAGTAGTCCCTGCCAAAGACACATCCAGGGCACATGATTCTTGTCGGCCTATTTGCGTGTCCACTTGCCACCTGGCGTGCGACTTTGTGGAGTGGATGACAGGCGCCTAGAATGCCGCTTTGGGCTGCTGGGCACAGGACTTGCGGGCGTGGAGCTTATGGATGGCATGTGTGCCTGCTCAGTGGGCCGTCTCTCAAGGAACGCCTGAAGGCACATTGCCATGGTCTCAGCTATTGAGGACATACTACTATTACCCTCGTACCCTCCTGGCCATCAGGACGATGGCAGTTGTGGCACAACCAAGGGCATGTGTATTGTGCCGGCCACTGGCCTGTACACTTTCCCTCATCAACTGTACCTCTTGTAGGTGCTGCTGCACTAGTTAAGGCATCCTGCCGTTCCTCAATGCGGTGGAGTCGGCCGTCCATTTCTCTGACACTGGGGAAGGGCGGACATTGTGGGCTCATTTGGTTTATAGGGCTGCATTCTGCAGGCTCGTAGCTGCTTTGGACATTGGTCTCCCCTGTGTTGTCTCCAGCATTGTCAGCTATGTCCTCACCACTTGAATCATGGCAAAGTGCATATGGCTACTGTGCTGGTGGTGGTGTAACAACAGCAGTTGGTGCTGGTGGGATGGCTGCAGCTGTGGTGACTGTGGCGGTTGGTGATGGTGGGATGGCTGCAGCTGTGGTGACTGGGGTGGTTGGTGCTGGTGGGATGGCCACAGCTGTGGTGACTGTTACGGTTGGTGCTAGTGCAATGGCCTCAGCTGTGGTGACTGCGGCGGTTGGTGCTGGTGGGATGACCACAGCTGTGGTGACTGTGGCGGTTGGTGCTAGTGGGATGGCCACAGCTGTGTTGACTGTGGCGGTTGGTGATACTGAGATGGCCACAGCTGCAGCCATCCCACCATCACCATCAGCTGCGGTGGTTGGTGCTGGTGGGATGGCCCCAGCTGTGGTGACTGTGGCGGTTGGTGCTAGTGGGATGGCCGCAGCTGTGGTGACTGTGGCGGATGGTCCTGGTGGGATGGCCTCTGCTGTGGTGACTGTGGCAGTTGTGCCGGTGGATGCTGCAGTATCGTGGGTGGTGGTGGTGGTCTGTGGTGTCCGGCAGCAGTGCCACTGGTACCCCTTGATGTGCTTGCATGGGCCATTTCACTTTCAGATGATGTGCCTGATGGAGTCAGAAAGGCATGTTGTCAGTGAGCAGTATGGATTCATGAAGCACAGATACATGCATTATGTTGGTTGTGGCCGTGCTGTGTCAGGGGCATGGCGTGGTATGTGGCATGGTGCAGACATGCTTGTGTTCTGCGTACTGAGCTGCAGGATGTGTGATGTTTGTACATGGTAGGTACTGCACTGGGGATACAGTCGTAGTGTACTGCCTCTTGTTGGGTATGGTGTTGGGGGTGTTTGTTCCCGCTGTGTGATGTTGGGGCGGGGAGGGTTGTGGTATGGATGGGGCAAGCATGGGCTTGCTGCCTGGACCAGTTGCAGGGACAGTATGTGCATTTGTGATCAGGGGTCGAGCTGGCTGGGACGAGGGGGACACATGTAGACTTTGTGTGCAACGGTGGTCATGTGTGGGTGCAGATGGGTCTCAGCACTGCTGTGATTTGGTGCCAGTGGAAGCACAGCGGGCAGGGTGATGTGTGCCTATGTCGGAGCAGTTGCATGTTCAGTTGGCAGTACAGGGTGCTGGTGCTGAGTTCAATGAGTATTTCTGCCATGGGTCATTCTTTGGTGGCCAGGGTCTATGTCCATGTACGCACCCAGGATGTTGTTTTCTTGTGGGGGTCAGGAGGGGTGGATGTCACCTTTGGTTTGAGGATTGCAATGGATTGTGTTTTTGTAATGGCTGCCGGCCAGTTTCCTGTTCCGGCGATCACTTTCTTTCCGGTCACGGTAATTGTGATTCAGGGGCACCGGCACCAAGGATGACGGTGTTGTCAAATTTTGGCCGTTTTTATGGCATGCTAGAATGAGCATGCCGACAACCCATAATCATCCAGTGATTCTGGAATCACGGATTTGCCAGAAACAGTGGCACTGGCATGATGGTAACTAGGGAGACTTACCTGCAATCTCGTAATGAGGCCCAATGTCTAATTTTCAGGGTGTATTTGTATATCAGCGCCACCCCCCTCTCCTGGTGCCCTGTCTGTCTACTCTTAGGACAGTGAACTCAGGGGGCAAGGCAGGGGACAAGGCAAGCCCAGAAGCTGGATGTAGCCATGATTGTGTGATGGCTAGGTCGTCTAGATTTTGTGCAGTAACGAGATCGTGGAACGCCAGGGAATGGGCAGGTAGGGATCTCACATTTATTAAGTGTTGGTGTGATCCTTGTTAGCAGCCTGGTACTGTAAAGGTACCATGGGTGGTACATCAGGTGTGTGCTGGTTGGTGGTGGGGGTTGGTATAGGCGGTGCCGGTTGTGCTAGGCTAGCGTAGCTGGGAGGCAGAAGGAATTTTTCAGGTTTCACAGATGGATGGGCTGCGGTGCCGCTCTGCTAGTCTGAGATTTCTAGTAGAGATGGGTTGTGCATATGTGATGAGAATGTGGCAAGTTGTTCTAGTTTGAATATGCTAATTACTTGAGGTGATGAGGAGGGTGTGTGAGGGCCTGAAGCCTGAGACTATTGTGCAGCATGTGATATGTAGCAGAAGGATTGAGTGGGCGTGTTTCGGATTTCCGGTAGGTTCATCGTTGTTAGGTAACCGTGGCAGGCGGAACAGGCCTCAAAGTGGTGGCGAGTAACAGTGGCATCATAGGGCTGATCAAGGATGTGCACGGGTATTGGTTGAGCCTAAGGGAATCATTAAAGCAAACGAGGAGGCAGGTGGAATGGGCCTGGATTTGTGGTAGCACGAGGTAGGCACTGGAGTGCTAGGTGTAGTCGTAGTGTGTGGGCCAGTGGGATTAGTGGATAGCACTGGCACGGAGGCAGTGAGCTAGTAGTCATTAGTAAGTGTTGGATTTAAGTATGGTGCAGACAGATCAGTAACAATCGGGGAGGAACATATGCTAAAGCGGCATTGGAATCGCAGCCAGATGCACGCTTACCTTTAGGTAACCGGTGGCTTTCCGGTTTGGCGCTGCCTCTGGAGACATCAGATCCGACATTGTAGTGCATTGATGTGCAGCAGGGAGCTGGTAGTGGTGGCATTTGGCTTATGCATATCCCCTCACTTGAGCCTGGCATTGGTATGGTGAGTGGGTTAGCACAGCAGAGATGTACAGAGCTTGTGTCGGATGACCAGTGCAGGTTTCCCTTTGTGTGCTGTGCTCTTGGGAGCAGGGTTCCTGTTGGCTGCGGGCACTGCAGCGAGCAGTGGAGAGCTGCAGAGAGGTACATTTTCCTTAACTCATGGCCTTTAAGCATGGCCGGCTCTGCCTTCTGGCTTTGGGGAGAGGTGTACCTTTCAGGCACAGCTGGCCAATCAGGATGAATTACAGAGCCCAGTGGGTGGATGATGGTGGGACCTGGTGCAGCCAACTTGGCAGGGCTTCTTGCACCTACACAGCATTGTGGTCCTACATGCTCCTGCATGTTTGCTGGTTCCAATGGAGATCCCCATGTGGAAAGTGATCACAGTGTGATTGCAATGTGATTGTTTACTCTCCTGCCAGATCTTTCTCATATGAATACCCGTGTAACTTAAAGGAATGGTTCGGTCTGAAAATATTATTGGCCAAAAAGATGGCCAATAATAAAACAAATATCAAAAATATATTTATTTGTTAAGTCCCTATGGAAAGTTTCGAGCAAATGAAGCTCAAACTTTAAAATTGGAAGCACTAGGGGGCATCCATTTTGTGAAATGGATTCCCCCTGTGCTTGCGTTTGCGGCACTAATGAAGCAAAAGCCAGCCAGCTGTAGTAAACAAAGGCTTCCACTGGGTGGCTTTTGCTTCATTGTTGCCGGACTCGGAGGACGGGGACCAGAGACTACAGGCAGGAAAGCTGCATCTCGGTAAGTGCTATTTTTTTTTTTAAATAAGCACTAGCTGTGTTTTTTTTCTATGTTTTCCGGGCTGGAGGAGCTTTTAAAACATTGTATTTATGTTTGCGGTAGCTTCAGCTTGGAGCTCCAAGCTGAAGCTACCGCAAACATAAATACAACGTTGTTGTGTTTCAAAAACACTGCGGTTTTTCTTTCTAAGTTTCTCGCGCTCCTCCAAGCCGTTGGAGCCTAAGAAACTTAGAAAGAAAAACTGCAGCGTTTTTGAAACACAACCGCGTTGTGTTTCTGCCTGCCGTGGCTATCACTTTGGGTCTCCGCTGCTCCCCGGGGGAGTTTCATTTGCTCGGAACTTTCCATAGGGACTTAAAAAAATATAAATTTTAGTTAATTGTTTTATTATTGGCCATCTTTTTGGCCAATAATATTTTCTGACCGAACCATTCCTTTAAGTCTGCCTGGTATACTCTGCGGACATAGCTTTTTCATATGAGCACTGCGCACACTTGCACACTTGACAATATCTTAGATTCAGTTTGTCATGTCTCTTTAAGTATTTGGCCTCTCGTTCTTTCCCATATACTTCATTTAATGTTATTTGGCTTCAGTAAGGTTGCTGAAAGGCCCCGGTGTCCCAGCTTCCCCTGGGTAAACTCACCGGTTATCTTAGGCATGCGTCAGCTCTCTCGCAGCAGGCCTGCTGCAGCTCTCCAGCATCCCATTCGTTTGTCTCGTGCTTGGTGCTTCTGCTCTGCAGCTTCTGCATCCCTCGCGGTTCTGTCTGCTCTGGGTCTCTCCAGCATCAAATGGCGAGGAGGCTGCCCATAGATCCCTGCGTATGCCAGGAAGCCTTCTCTTCCCTTCCTTTCATGGCTTCCATGCAGCTGACCTATCTATGCAGTCTGCTCTCTTCCTCTTTCTCTTTCGTGAACTGGTTGGTTCCACGGACCTCTCGAGAGCGCTGCGCTCCCTTAGCCAACACCAAGAGCAAGTGATTCTCACAGCCAGCGTCTCTTCTCTGTCAGTTGATTCCCTGGTTTAAATGTCCCAGCATCAAGTACGTACTTACAACCACTAGAGCACAGCTTGCGCTTCTGGTATTTAGTGATCCTCATTACTTGGCTCTGCTTTCTCATCACAGTATTTTGGTATTCGGGGAAAGGGAAATCTGCTCTTAATGACTTGTATGCAAAGTAAGGGAAAGTAGTATCAGTAGTCTTTATGGGTGGGTGAGGGGAGTCATGACAATATGACATTAAGGCATCGGGAATGGAGAAGCTATCCCTAACAGGAAAAGGGGTATACCATTTCTCATTCGATGATGCCATATTACTTCCTTGAGGGTCGCCTCCCCCTATGTGATCCTCCCTCATATAGCCGCTCCAGGGTCAGGATCAGGTAGTGGCTGTCACCACTGGGCCACATGGGGAGAGGTCACCTGTGGGAAAGGAGTGATGACGGCATCAGATTCCTCACATCAATTAAATACATAGATCAATAGGGATCAACTTTACTCCACTTCATGTTATGGGTGGGATTTGCTGGGTACTTAAGCCAAACACTTAGAAAGAAAGGAGTGTTTTTGGAAAACAGGGAAGCAAGAGAGCAAGCCTACAGGAGGGGAGCAGCTTTGGATTCCCACTTGGTGTAGCTGCTAGGGCAAATGTTTACAATGGCTTATCCATTCTGGGATGAATGGAGAGGCATTGCTCAAAGCAGGGCCAGATTACCTAAAGATGTTTGTTTGGAACAGGTGCACACAATGGAGGGAGATCTTACCTAATGGAGCTGACTGAGGCCAGTCAGTGTACCTACCTGCCTTGGGCTCTTGAAAAACAGACAACAAGTGCATAAACCCCAGGATTATTTCGACCTATTTAAAGAGAATTAGTTTAATCCCAGATGTTATTTGAAAGTATTTTGGGAGTGCTGTTTGAAGGTTATATCACAGAAAAAGGGAATATAGTGGCAGGTGCAAGTGCCTTGTGATTTGTAAGTAAAACTGAAACCCTATGTTGCACCATATAATTTGGAAATTCTCCTGCAATTTGGGATCTCTGGAAGCTCCAGGCATCTCACATTGAGCATGGACAAGTCCTGCGGTTGGTGTTTGCCAAAGTCAATAAAGGTATTGAAATTTCTTCTTCAATGTGCACATTAAACTGGATGAACTGGATTCCTTGAAAATGGGAAGTGAGTTAGGGCCCTGCTCTGCCAACATTCCAAAAGCTACATAAATCCTGAGAAACCTAATCCTTTACAATTATTTTCAACATATCCAACATCACAGAAGATACAGTCAAGTTGTGTCTCTGCCCAAGCTAGGAAACAACAGCTTGTCATAGATACTGTCCAACATTTTGGATTTAAATTAGCCAGAGTATTGATGAACGATATTTCAGATGTAACTGTAGTAAATTGATGTGTTTTAAACTTTATTTCGGGACCTGCTTCACCTTTTGATTTCAAATGGATGTGGATGTATGCAAGCATAAGTCTCTACTGTAGATTGTTTGATTTGAAATTCTGTGAAGCAATACATGTCAAGTTATGTGCCTACATACAGAGAAAGGTGAATATTTAGATTTGATTTAGAATGAGGTCTGGGTGCAATCCCCAAGTGGGGCATCGCTTGTTACATTTTGATGGCATTTTATTTGGTAAAATAAATAGTTATTGCAAACCAGTTCTTCCCTGTCTCTAATTGTGGGGTGAGTTTGTTGCACAGTAAATGATTAAACTGAGGGTGGTCTGAGAATGGAAAACCAAAGCTCAATATAGATATATCAATTGTGATCGTTTTGTTTGGGGATGATTTTTAAGCTTCCTTGGTAAGGATGTCACCCAACTGAAATATAAAAAATAACCTGAAAATATTAGCATAGGGAGATCATTACTGACATCGTCTAAGCCAATCAGAATATTCAGAGAGCAGTCAATAATTTTGGGTATTGACTGCATTCTTAACATTCTTACTTCAAAAGCAGAGAGGGAAACAACAATTCGAATTCCGGATAGTCTTTCTGGGAAGATTTTATTTCATTGCAGCATTCAATTCAAATTCCGTAGCGGACACTTCCTTTCTGCGAAGATCTTTTTTCTATTGCAATATTGAATGTAACACACGAAAAAAGGGAAAACATGGGAAAATGCGTTCACTTTCTTATGCAGATTCTGTTTACTCATAAGATACACCTAATGCATGCGCATGTTAAACCCATTATAGTTCAAACACGTTTTAAATTAAAAGGCTTAACTTATTAAGACAGCCTTATTATTTAAATACTACAAAATATAACCACATTTAATTTACTAACCCAGTTTGTCAATTTACTTTACTCACTGTTAAAATAACCTGTTTTACTTCAATACCAAAACTTCAAAGCCTGCATTACTATCATCATGATGCGCTAAAAGCCATGTAGGTCTCAGGAGGGGCCATTATCTCTTAGGATAATGGACCTTCCCCCAACTGTTGAATGGAATGAAAATATGCTTTAAATTGGTGAGTAGTAGTAGCACATTGAAACATTAAAGAGATATTTGGAAACTACAGTGGCAACATGTGTGACGAAATAAGCAGTCCTCCAGAAGTGGGCCAAGAAACTATTCCCGAAAGCAAGTTGGCAGCTGGGCACGCTGTCATTACATAAGTATGCCAAAGACATAGATCACACCATCAGATGTGAAGCTGGAAATACTTGCTTCAGTTGTCAAAATCAAAAGCTCAATGAGGTCAAAACATGCCTGGGATTGCTTATTGCTTCGTGGAAAAGGGAGCTGGCCTAGTAGTTCGGACTTTAGGGGAATGCGGAAGCCCTACAGATCAGCAGGGTCACAGCTATCTTTACTCACTAAAAACAGACAAATACTCCCCAAAAATAATATAGGAAGAAAAGATACACTCAATTAAAAATAGGAAGCAAAGGAAAAATAGGATGCTGCTCCCTTCACTCTCATCAACGCTGCTGCACAAATACAGTGCTCAGGAAGGAGGTCTGCTATTATTATTACTGCCTGGTCTGAAGAGGCACTTTAAGGTAAACATGCATCTATTAATTTGCATAAATCACTAGGCGCAAAAATATACATTACAAAAAGATATTTATTATTTACTGTTAAAATATATGTTTACGCGCCTAATGATTACTCCCTGGAACTTTTTACTCACAACTTCAAAAGTAAGGATTAAAATAGTCCCACTTCAAAGTCTTATATGGAACCCTCAGTGAGAGGAACCAAGCCTGGTTTGAATACTGTCTTTCCCCTTCTGTAATGGCCTGGTAGGCTGAATACCAATAGACTGGAAGGCATGCAAGAACATCACCAGCGGTTGTGATTTAATTAAAAAAAAACCTTCCAGTTACCACTCTTCCAACGCTTGCTGCTGGGAAATATCTGGCTGTGATGCAGATTATGGGGGCATATCTCCTAGGACAAAAATTCCCAAGCCTGTGCCAATGCTCATCAAATGCGAGATCCGCCATGCTTGTCCATCGAGTGTCCTCTTTTTGCTGAATCTCCTGGTTCTACCATGCTTGTCCATCGAGGGTCCTCTTTTTGCTGAATCTCCTGGTTCTACCATGCTTGTCCATCGAGGGTCCTCTTTTTGCTGAATCTCCTGGTTCTACCATGCTTGTCCATCGAGTGTCCTCTTTTTGCTGAATCTCCTGGTTCTACCATGCTTGTCCATCGAGTGTCCTCTTTTTGCTGAATCTCCTGGTTCTACCATGCTTGTCCATCGAGGGTCCTCTTTTTGCTGAATCTCCTGGTTCTACCATGCTTGTCCATCGAGTGTCCTCTTTTTGCTGAATCTCCTGGTTCTACCATGCTTGTCCATCGAGTGTCCTCTTTTTGCTGAATCTCCTGGTTCTACCATGCTTGTCCATCGAGTTTCCTCTTTTTGCTGAATCTCCTGGTTCGAAATCACTGTCGACTTCAATCCGTGGGATACCTGGTTGAAACTTTTGGGGTTTAGGGGCCATTGTCATGGTCACATTGGTTACACGTTTATTCAACTGATTATGTCAGTCCCACAAGGTCTCTGAAGTCGGAAGGGCAGAATCAGAATGTAGAAAGAGCTGTTTTGCAGGAGGCTGCATGAGTAATCCGGATATATGATATGATACTTTATTTACAGTATGCTTAATACCCAGACGTTTCTAAGCGTGGACCTGATTATCGAACCTGTGGTGCTCTGTGTCGTCTTGCTTCAAAGAGGAGCATGTTGCCACTGAGCTTATCCTCCCGAGTCTGGCGAGGGCCAGACCCATTACATGTTTGGAGGTATGGTAAAAAGAAATAGCAGTAATTCCATTGCCATGGTAATGAAATTACCCCAACACCAAACTACGAGTTTGACCTTGAAGTGGAGGAGTTACATCAAGGCAAAAAAGTGGCATTACCATCACCGCTAATTCCACCAAATTCCTAATGGACGCCTGTAAACGCAAATATTGGGATCAACACCACCATGCTGCCACTTGTGGTCCAGTAGTAACCTCGCCCGACTGGGTGGTGTAAGCGGTAACTGCATCTTCACAGAGATACTGTTGGAATAACACCAACATCTGAGTATGGTCTATACTTAAACATGGGGCCACGCAGCTGCACCATACTGGAGAGGAGGCAAGGTGCTTGCCGGAGACAATCTCAGGCATCCTGGAATGGGATCATAATGACACTTTCATAACACGTTCACTGACTTGGCTTGACTGCCTCGGCAGAGGCATCCCCAGAGGTCGACGTTATTCGCAGGTGTTGGGGAAAGAAAAAAGAAAGAAAAAAAATATATATGAATTTTGGATAGTGGTATATCGGAACTACTTATCGAATGCATTTTCAATGGACTCTTGTTTTAAAAAGAAGGCCAATTTCGGGCAGTTCGGAACATTCTATGCATTCTTTTCACCATGTTGTCTTCTATCCTGCACTTTTTTCTCTTACTTCCTAGTGTGTTCATCTTCTCTCTCTTTATCATTCCTGACAGCGCCAAGAAGCCTCTTTGGAGGCGCTGGTGCACTATCAATAAAATATACTTACTTTACTTTCCAAGGTGGGTGGGATATTTGTCCACCCAAGCAGCCTCCTGCTTGTGCTCGGTCACTATCGTACCACCTCCCCAGCTTTCAAGGCCCAGTCCCTGGTGCTTGGCCTTCAGGCATTGCTGAACACGTAGGATTCAGGCCTGACGAATGTCCAGAACTCCAAAGCCCAGTTGACAATCATGAGTTCTCCCTTTCATCATGCTATGCAGTTCTCAGATGGATGGCATCAACATCCTCCTGCTTTTTGAAGGGGAAGCCAGCCAAACAGGCAGGCCACCAGTTGCACACCTCGTGCTAGCCTCCGGGGTGGCTCAACTCCAGGACCACAAAGTCCTCCATTTTCCTGGCAATCCTGAAGAGCAATACAGCAGATCAGCAAGGCAGCAAGACCGGTGGATGGGAGCCTAGTGGGTGGTCCTTGCAGCATGGCTTTCCAACAAGACGCAGGATTGTTGTGTCGCCCCTTTAACTGGGGGCGTGTTGCCCCTTTAAGAATGCGAGTCATGACTTTGTCATGACTCGTCCTAATAAAAGGGGCCTCTGCATGCATCCACGACTACATATTCAACCCGAGAAGATGGAGTCACGAAGCTCAAGCCTCGGTATCCAAAAATTACAGATGATGGATAAAAATCTATCAGTAAGAAGAAGAAGAAGCGGACGTGCGGGCACTGCAGCAGAGACCCAGGAAGTGTCAACTGTGTCTCTGTGTCTTAATTGAGTGTCTGTCTGCTGTGTGACCACGGCCTGTGTTTCAGCCCCGGCCTGTGTGCCCACAGGGCCAAGGCTGAGGTGGGCTGGGTGCTCCCACCACTGGTGTGCGGTCTGGTCCATCCAGATCCTGCAGGGTGCCCCCTGCGGTCTGCCCCGCTACATGATCGCAGCCTTATCGACTTGCCAGGTGATCCCGGTATCACCTGTGTCCCACTCCGGTGCCCCGTGAGCGGGACACTATAAGGATGAGCCTTCCGCTATGTTTATATAACTGGACAGTAGACTTGCTCATTACGCATGATAACAAACATCTTACGTTACATACATGCATAATTATGTGCTAGGCATACAGATCAATGAAGTCCCTCACCCCGTGAACTGTCTTGCAATGACAAAGGTATTGCATTCCTTGTAGTGAATGCCTCGTCTGGCTCTAAGTCGCAGGCCAGGATCATCACATCTCTGCTGCATAGTGTGGACTCATTGTTCTCTGGCCCCCTTCTAATGTCCCTTCTGCCCCAAACACAGCGCGTGCTAGCATCAATGGTCGGTGGGCATTGTAGGCTGTCTGCATTACCATTCTGGAGTATGGGACACTTACAGGTGCTTCGCAAAGCCCAGAGGCACAGCAGCCACTGTGGCCGAAGAGGAGCCAATGATGACAGACCAGCAGATCCAGTTGTGGAGTACTGGGGTTGGGAGTGGGGAGATTATTTATTTATTATTATTTATTTATTCACATATATAGCGCCGGGGCGTAAACATGTAGACGAGGACAACATAATAGTAGATGGGACAACTGAGTGTTATTTGATTGTCCTATAGGTCTGCTAAGCTTATCTAAAGATAGCTGTCTTTATCGCCTTCCTGAAGATTAGATAGTTGCTCTCAAGTCTGATTGCCTTTGGTAATCCATTCCAAATTTGGGCAGCTCTTATTGGAACTGGTCTGCTAAGCCCGTTTGAGCGCTTGAAGGAAGGGCAAACTATTTGGTCTGAAGATTCAGATCTGAGCAAGCGGCCAGGAGTATAGTGGGATATCTGATCTTTCAGATGGGCTGGAGACCTGCCATGGAGGCAACGGTGGACTACGGCCATGGCTTTGTACATGATCCGTTCCTTGAAAGCCAGCCAGTGCAGAGCTTTTCTGTCTAAGGTAATGTGCTCCTTTCTGGTTTTCTTCTTGACAATTCTTACTGCATTGTTCTGAATAACTTGACATCTAGCAATGCACCCCTTATTGGCTCCCAGCATTAGAGCATTATCGAGATACTGAGGAGGGGAACAGGCCTCTCGAATGAAAGCTCTGTGACTTTTGCAGAGTTCTGCACAGGGTCGGACTGGGGCATAAAATTGTCTCGGTCTCCAATGAAAAAGTAGCCCACAATTGAAAATGGCAATTAATTCCTTTTGTGACAAATTGTTTGAGTAGTATCCAAAGGGGAGGTTTTGATATAATGTAATGCAAATTGTACATTTTTAATAATATTCAGTACATTGGTCAAAACTACTAGTCGCATGGTGAAGTAACTTATTACACTGGCCCACATGGCCCAAAAAGATGGCCCACTTTGACCCCAAAAACTGCCCCACGCTAGCATTTTGTGTTTTTGGTTCAGGCATTGCCCTATAGGCCAGTCCTAGCCTGGTTCTGCAGCAACACACACGACCAGCACCGCAGTTCTTCACATATATAGCTGCCCTGCAAGGCTGCTTGCGCAAGTTAGTAATGTATCTGGCAAGCATCTGCAACCTATTTCTTTTTTTACACTGGCAAAACAAGACTTTCAACTTGCATTAGCTATTTGACAGCCTTAAATATGGGCCTGGAGCAGCACACACTCAGGTATGTGATGAATATTGTACTGCTGCTGTTTGCCCTATATCTGTTGCTCTGTGTTCAAAGGGGCTTGCATTACTGCTGACTGTGCTGTGACCAATGTTCCAACTAAGCTGTGCGCATGTGCGCTTGCCCAGCTTCCTTTTGGGTGCCGCTCAGAAGATTTTTAGCAGCGCACACAGACATTTTTCACCTATGCAATAAGATTTAAGAAAGGCACAAGCCACAGTAATTACCTGATATTTGCTTTCACTTAAAATGATGAACTAGTCATGATATTCTGGTCTAGCTCATTTACATTGCCTTACTAGGCAAGCGTGACCTTAAACACCGAATACAGTCACAAAAGGTAAAAACTAATATGAAAAAGTGGTTCCATCAACAGAAAATGTAGCTAAGATATGCCTGCACACATTAACCACATACTGTCTCCTCCCCACCCACAACTCCTATGCTTTACTCTACCACTCATTTACTCAGACCTCTAAAGGCTACCCCAGAACCTGTTTAGATATTACCAGACAATCAGGACTCTTCCTCTCTTGGCTCTGGAAAAGGTTACCAGACTTGTACCTACATCCACTTGTTTTATGTGTGTTGCAGTTTAAATAACGTTCAAGCAACAGACCTTCTATAATTCATGGCGCCTTTTCAAAAGTGCCCTTTTGACTACACTGGCACTCCTGAGATGTATTCTGCGTGCTGCAGCACGACTCATCAAAGGACTCTGGAAAGTCGACCCTGACCCTCCTCTAACTGCACTGGCTCCTGCTGCAAGCCTCTACAAGGCTGTCTCCCTGAAGTCCCCAACCTACCTCACTGAGAAGCTCTGCATCTCCAGAGGCCTGCGATCCACCAGAAGTCGGGAAATACACAGACTTGAACTCCGATGGCACAGGAACAAAAGAACGAGCCAGTCATCAGACTCACCCCATTGCTTCTACACTTAAGGAAAGAGCTCAAGACCTTCCTTATAAAGGAATGGCTCCTCTGTAACACATAGGTCCACACACACTGCACTCCCCACCGTACTGACACTCTGTGATCTGCTCTTCACTGTCTCCTACCCTGGTTGCTTGTAGATCCCTTGCTGCAAATTGCCCACCCGTTGCCTCCCATTCCCTTTTTCTCTGCTTCCCTTACTGTGATTGTAAAGCGCTCTGTTGCTTCCCAAAGTTAGGTCCGTGCTCAATAAATACCCTCATAGAAATAAAAGTGTCACCCACACTATGTAACCCAACTATCATCTTAAATATCGTATACTGACTGCAAGTAAGCAGGTGACTTGGATGTTTTACCTCAAGCCATGCTTTCTATTCTTAGAACATTTGTCACTTAAGCGCTTTGAAGGGGTCCCCTTGCAAGTTAAATCATTATAAAACACAAATATGAATTTTCTCTCTGGATTTGGAGTAGGCAAATGTCATGCTCAGCGTTTCCTACTTTAGCTTTGCTAACATTGCCCTAAAGGTGGAGAGTAACATTGGAAGATCATTTACTTGGCCTGCAAGGGATAATAAGTATGGGCTAACCCCGGTATTACTAATCTATAGTAGTAGGGCACACGTTCCAAGTGTTCAGAGTTGTATTGGGCATAGACACCAACAAATTATATTGTAACTCGCTTCTATACAGAAACGGTTTCACTTATCAGTGGTATAATCCTACCCAACTATGTAAGGGTGGGATAAGTTGCAAACGATCTTGTATGCACTGGAAAATAATAGTGTACATGCAGATTTATGACACTTTCTTAAAATGCATATCATATCATGGTGGGGCACTAAATATGTTTTATTTGTAAAGTATTATGTGTCTGCAAATATCCCAGTGGGTGTTTTCCTGCTGCAATCCCTCTCTTTTTATAGTGCCCCGTCAACTAGTTTTGGAGGCTAACACTGGCGCTGGAGAGGGGTGCCAGTGGAAGGACACAGGAGAACACTCCTTGCGGGTGATGAGCAAATCAGTAACTTTCAAAAACCAAGTCAGTTGTTTCGGCAGTGCAGTGCAGTGCAGTGCAGTGAAGGACATGTGTTTGTTTGCTAAAGGACAGGAAACTCTAGTAAGTCTATAGCACTGCACTTTCTGTGTCTTTATATGCACAGCTGCTGAGGACATTTCAATATAAACATGTTGACTCTAGCATCCCCCTGCATCTTGTTTAACTGATAAAAATGAATTATAGAAGGGTCCCTAGTTACAGAAGAAGGCACTGAAGCTGCTGTACCTCTGGGCATTGATGCTATTAACCTAAAAGGCATACATATGTGATTTTCTTCAACCAAGCTCAATAAGAAACCTCATTGAGGCTCTTTTGAATTTTTATCTAGACTTCTGTGAGGAAGGGTGGGTGAAACTATAGGCAGTAATATGTGCCCTGTAATTTTACTTCCTATGCCAGGGTAACAAGCAAGGCTCCAATAAGAATTTGCTTCCTACTTGGAGTGAAATGATTTTTCAGGGAGTCAAAAAGTAATTAGCTTTGCCAACCAGGATATTTTATGCTTATCAAAAATGTTCTTTCCCGTTAAAATTCATCTTGAGATTGGGCAACAATATTATTAGTTTCTTCCTATGCCGCTGCTATGCTGGTCACTGATTCGAAAGAATATCAGTGGAGCTTTGTGGGCAGAAGCCGGGGCCTGGCTAATATGTGTTCATTGTTTCCCGTTTTTGTTGGGCAAATGTTTGTTTTAAAGAGTAACAACTGATAGTGTATATGTCTCTTGGCTGTACGGCTGGTTTTGAGTAACTGTTGTCACAACTCACATGACAACGTAATGTGGGTAGTAGTCAGAAGCCAGGGAATTTTGATCATCATATTAAATTATGCAGTTATTCTGATGCAATTATCATCCTTACATAAATTATGAGAGGTATGTTCACCTGGCCCTTGAATTACTTCATTAAAGTTGCACATGAACTGCATGTTTTATTGTCACATTCTTTTTGTTTGCCATTAGTCCATCTGCAAATATTGTATCCGGTCTGATTTTTTTGACAGCCACATCAGTTATAAAAAGCGATATTTGTTTTTCATAATACACATTAGTGTTTTTCCAGTGGCATAAAGCACACATTTATCTCTACACAGGAGTACATTTGCTAGCTACTGTGGCAGATCTTGAGATCTTGAACTGGTTGTTAAGTTCTCTTTATAATCACATATACAATAATTCTTTTTTAGCCTGTGTGTTTGGAAAAAGAGCTGTAAGATGCACCTTGTACACAGTTTTGTAAAGAATTGCAACGGGTGAAGGGGAAATTCCTTTCCAAACTCTCTTTGGAGATGGTAACTCACTAACTATGCACTCTCACAAAGTGGCTTACTGTTGTGATGTGCTTGGTTAGTCTGATGTGGTTTGTCATGTGATTTATGATGTCACCTGAGTGCCTGTGGAATGTTGATGTATGAGTGGGAGAATGCTGTGGTGAGTGTTCTATGTGGTTTCAGTTGAGCCCTCCCTCCCTGGGTGATGGGTGCCGGTGTCTCTCTCTCTCTTTATTGCTTATGTCTTAATCCTGTAACTGTAAGGTATGAACTGAAGTAAACTTACTAAGAAGTAACCTAATGCTGCCTGGACTGGCTTTATAACATTGGCGACGAGGATTTCCAACTGAAAAGTACCCATGGTGCAAAAGGGAGGAGAAGAGTGAAGAGGACTGCTGCGGGGGTGCAGTGAACATCAGGTCCAGGAGAAGAAAGAGACAACACCGCACCCAAGTAAGCAAACCCATCACCCAGGGTGGACATGGGAGGAAGGGGTCACATGGTCCATTAAGGGTAAATGCAGCAGCCTAGGCCATAGCCCTGGGAGTGCTGCGCCTTGGGAAAAGAAGCAGGAAGAGGCCCATGAGAGAGGGGTAGCCCAGTATTGTCAGACGTGACCAGCAACCTTTACTTTCGGGAGTGATGTGATGTGGAAGTGAACCTGGAATCAGTCCTTTAATGAAGGGTGCCCCTGGTAGTATCAGTCGTATCTACTGCCCTCAATAATTTGGGTATGCTGTGTCAGGGGAGAAACTGGCCTATGTTAAGGGAGTTGATGCTGGAGCCACGTTTGACTGGGACTATGAAAAGCTGCATGTTCGTGTTATATATATGCAGCTGCAGCCTCAGAAATGTGTTTAAAGTGACTGTCGTGGCCGTGTGTGCATCGTAAACGCTTGCAGAAGGTGGAGAGGGTCGAAAACAGTTTAGCAGCACCAATATATTCAGAGAAAAAGGATTGAAAAGCCATGTAGGGACTTGTCAAAGTTGGTGTGCTTTACGACATAAGAGGAGCATTTTTCATGTGCAACTGAAGAAAGTGTTTAAAAGAGCAACAGGAGCACTTAATGAGCGGCTGTAGTGAGCACTGAAGAAAGCGTGATATAATGTCTAAGAGGAACGGTTTTACATTTGCGGCTGAAGTGAGCGTTTGACATTGTCCTAGGCGGCACTAGTGAACGACCGTTAATTCATGGGACAGTGCAGAGGTACCTTCATCATCTGTATTATATTCAATTGTGATGACATAACGTTCCATATGGGGGTATCAGCGAAGCATCAGAACGCTACGTTCCCAGCATTCTAAAGAGGCCGTTTTGAAGATGTGCCAGGACGTTGTGTGTAGGATTAAGTAAAGGACCTTGCTTAGCTCATGCAACGTGATGTTTCATGCTGCGTAATGCGGAAGTCAGAGTTTCTGTTTAATTGTTGAAGCAGCTCTCCACGTTGGATTAATGCAGCTATAACCGCCGTGACAAGGGGAGAATGCAAGCCGCTCCGCTCATTATGGGTATCTGGTAGCTGCCAACGGTGACCGAGTAAGTCCCAGGAATTCGCTTTGATGAGGATTTATGCAGTGCGCATGGGTTCATTCATGTTCGAGGCTGCTGAAGTGAATTCGCCTTGTTCCCAAGGAAAGCTTTATGTAGCGGCCATTGGGATATGCTATGCCTCCACGAGTAATCGTGAGCTGATGAAATATGCAAGTGACATTGTCATGTTTAAAAGTAGTAATTAACATTGCGCTAGGTTTTGCTATCTCTAATGGCCGAGAAGTGAAGAAGGCAACGCGGGACATTTTGTTTTGTTTAAATAATGCAATGCGGTTGTTTGTGATCCTCTATGTTCTGCAATTTAAAAAAAAATAAAAATTGCGGCAAGTGTAAGGGGAGGTAAAATGCATTAGTGTCATGGTTGGGCGATTGGTATGATTGGCGAGTAGAGAGGTAATGTGTTAGGGAATTAACATGTTTCAAGCAATTGCAGGTAAATGGACATTTTTGTTGGCGAGTGAAGATGTAATGTTTTAGGGAATTAACATGTTTCAAGCAATTGCAGGTAAATGGACTTTTTCGTTGGCGGGTGAAGATGTACAGGGTAATTCATAGAATTTCGCAGAAAAGTGTCGCAAGCGGCTGGCGCAGAGTGTCCGCGTGCGATTGTCTGCGCCAGGCACGTGCGCTAAAACCGATTTCCGCGCACAGCGTATTCATGGATTTTAGGCTCCCAAACCAGCCGTGGCGCAGAGTATCGCAGCGACCCTGCAGCAGCGCCAGTAACGCCCCCAAGAACGCCCTCGCGCAAGGAAAAGCCATCAAAATCGCTAAATCATCGCAAAGGGCTGCGCTAACCCTGGACCAGTTTACAGGGCTGCCAAACAAGGAACGCAAAGCGGGTAACGTGCATATCAAGGGTAAGCGTGAAGTTATACACGCGATTAGCCAGGCTGCCAGGGTACGTGTATTTCAGGGGTGCGCGGGAAGTTCAACACGCGATAGTCCAGGGAACGTGTATTACAGGGGTACGCGGGAAGTTCAACACGCGATTGTCCAGGGAACGTGTATTACAGGGGTACGCGGGAAGTCTTACATGCGATTAGCCAGGGCACGTGTAATACAGGGGTACGCGTGAAGTTATACACGTGATTAGCCAGGGTACAAGTATTACAGGGGTACGTGGGAATTATCACACGCGATTTGGCTGGGTACGTGTATTACAGGGGTACACGGGAAGTTCTACACGCAAATCGGCTGGGTACGTGTATTACAGGGGTGCGCGGGAATGATCACACGCGATTTGGCTTGGTACGTGTATTACAGGGGTGCGTGGTAATGATCAGACGCGATTTGGCTTGGTACGTGTATTACAGGGGTGCGTGGGAAGTTCTACACGCGATTGGCCAGGGTACGTGTATTACAGGGGTACGTGGGAATTATCACACGCGATTTGGCTGGGTACGTGTATTACAGGGGTACACGGGAAGTTCTACACGCGATTCGGCTGGGTACGTGTATTACAGGGGTGCGCGGGAATTCTCACATGCGATTTGGCCAGGTACGTGTATTACAGGGGTGTGCGGGAATTATCACACACAATTAGGCTGGGTGGGTCCTCACAGGTGTTCCCTGTACACCCTCCACGGCCCCAGCAGGCAGCCCACAAAACAGGGGACTACCCTGCACACCTGCTCATGTCCCCCTGCACCCCCAGCCCCCAGCAGTGCAGGGTCACCCTCCACCAGGCCCCCACTCATGTCTCCCACCACCCCCACCCCCCAGCAGTGCAGGGGCACCCTCCACCAGGCCCCCACTCATGTCTCCCACCACCCCCACCCCCCTGCCACCATGGGCAGCCCCCACCAGGCCCCCACTCATGTCTCCCACCACCCCCACCCCCCTGCCACCATGGGCAGCCCCCACCAGGCCCCCACTCATGTCTCCCACCACCCCCACCCCCCAGCAGTGCAGGGTCAACCTCCACCAGGCCCCCACTCATGTCCCCCTGCACCCCCACCCCCCAGCAGTGCAGGGTCACCCTCCACCAGGCCCCCACTCATGTCTCCCACCACCCCCACCCCCCAGCAGTGCAGGGTCAACCTCCACCAGGCCCCCACTCATGTCCCCCTGCACCCCCACCCCCCAGCAGTGCAGGGTCACCCTCCACCAGGCCCCCACTCATGTCCCCCTGCACCCCCACCCCCCAGCAGTGCAGGGTCACCCTCCACCAGGCCCCCACTCATGTCTCCCACCACCCCCACCCCCCAGCAGTGCAGGGTCACCCTCCACCAGGCCCCCACTCATGTCTCCCACCACCCCAACCCCCCAGCAGTGCAGGGTCACCCTCCACCAGGCCCCCACTCATGTCTCCCACCACCCCCACCCCCCTGCCACCATGGGCAGCCCCCACCAGGCCCCCACTCATGTCTCCCACCACCCCCACCCCCCAGCAGTGCAGGGTCACCCTCCACCAGGCCCCCACTCATGTCTCCCACCACCCCCACCCCCCAGCAGTGCAGGGGCACCCTCCACCAGGCCCCCACTCATGTCTCCCACCACCCCCACCCCCCAGCAGTGCAGGGTCACCCTCCACCAGGCCCCCACTCATGTCCCCTGCACCCCCACCCCCCAGCAGTGCAGGGTCACCCTCCACCAGGCCCCCACTCATGTCTCCCACCACCCCCACCCCCCTAGCAGTGCAGGGTCACCCTCCACCAGGCCCCCACTCATGTCTCCCACCCCCCCCACCCCCCAGCAGTGCAGGGTCACCCTCCACCAGGCCCCCACTCATGTCCCCCTGCACCCCCACCCCCCAGCAGTGCAGGGTCACCCTCCACCAGGCCCCCACTCATGTCTCCCACCACCCCCACCCCCCAGCAGTGCAGGGTCACCCTCCACCAGGCCCCCACTCGTCTCCCACCACCCCCACCCCCCAGCAGTGCAGGGGCACCCTCCACCAGGCCCCCACTCATGTCTCCCACCACCCCCACCCCCCAAGCAGTGCAGGGTCACCCTCCACCAGGCCCCCACTCATGTCTCCCACCACCCCCACCCCCCTGCCACCATGGGCAGCCCCCACCAGGCCCCCACTCATGTCACCCACCACCCCCACCCCCCAGCAGTGCAGGGTCAACCTCCACCAGGCCCCCACTCATGTCCCCCTGCACCCCCACCCCCCAGCAGTGCAGGGTCACCCTCCACCAGGCCCCCACTCATGTCCCCCTGCACCCCCACCCCCCAGCAGTGCAGGGTCACCCTCCACCAGGCCCCCACTCATGTCTCCCACCACCCCCACCCCCCTGCCACCATGGGCAGCCCCCACCAGGCCCCCACTCATGTCTCCCACCACCCCCACCCCCCTGCCACCATGTGCAGCCCCCACCAGGTCCTCACAATCCCCAATCATGTGCGTAATGGTCAGCCTCCACAGCCAAAAAGCCCTACCAAGTAACCCATTCACCCACAGGGAAATGAAAACACATGTTACACCCCCAATGTTCATGAAGCAAATGAACCCATGTCCGTCACACACAGATTTTCAAATTGAATGGGAAAACACACAACATGACATGCATGAAACCAATGAGATGAAACCACAGAGTGAACAATGGAAAAAAAAATGTATTGGACAAAAATACGAATGGTAAAGAAAGAAAAATAACTACAATGTAAATGTGAAAAAAGTAGAAAATCAAATCCATAAAATTTTGTCCAAAGTGAAATGTAAAAACTCTCCATGCAACAAAGAACTATGTACAAAAATAACAAGGGTCCATCATCACAACTGAACTAAGGAAACCTCCTAAAAAACCTACCTAAATATCAACTATATACAAAAAGTGGAGCAGTGTCCGTCGACTCCAAATCATAAGAAAAAACAAAGGAAACCTAAAACTAAAGAACTATATACAAAGGCGGCGGGCAAGTCCAGCGGCTCACTCCGTGGTGTTCCGGGCCAGGGCATCATCGAACTCCTGTTCGATGTCCCGGAGGCGGTCCAGTTCCATGGCCCCGAGGGTCCGCAGGGACGACGCCGTGTCCTCCTCCAACCCCCTGCGGATTGCCTCGAGGCACTCGGCGCGCCTCAGGGCCCTCCGCATGGAGTTCTCCGCCCTGACCATTGTGAGCCGCGCCTCTTCCGCCCGCCGCCGCTCCGCACCTATGGCGTGGCCCAACCGCTGCCACACGGAAGACACTCTCTGTCCTGGGTCCTCCTGCCCTCCGGCCGATGCCTGCCCCTCCGATGTCGAAGGCCCTGAGCCTTCATGGCTCCCACCATGTTGCTGCTGCTGCTCTGCCTCTGCCCGTGCACTGCCTCCTGCTGCCTGCACATCCTCCGCCGGCTGGGGTGCAGTTGTTGATGTGGCCACCCCTGCTGGACGTCCGACTCCCGACTGTGGCAGGGATGCCTCCTCCACCAGCCTGGCCGCACTGTCAGAGGCAGCTCCACAGGGCACCCAGGTGACTGATGGGTGGGAAGATGGCACAGAGGACGACTGGCGCGTAGGGGGTCCAGTTGAGGAGGGGGTCGGAACAAGCCCCATCAGACGGAGGAATCCGGTCTGGGTGACCTGTCCCAGCAGGCTGACGTGGTCAACGAGCCATTCGAGATGACGTGCAGTCTCTCCATGAAAAGACTGCAGGTCACCTCGCATGGCCCGTTGACGCAACGCCACACCAGCCAGGACAGGCTCAACCCGGACCTGGATAGCCACGTCCGCAGGCAGAGGAAGGCCAGTTGACGTCAGCTCATCCCCTGCCTGGAAACGGTTCTGGACGTAGGCATCCCTGCTGGTGCAAGATGATGCAGGGACAGGATCGGGGACAGGATTGCACACAGGCACCTCCGCGGCGGCCTGTGCTGCCTCCTGTCCCTGGTCCTGGACTGCACCACTAGCACCAGTGGGATCCCCACCTCCAGACCCCGTCTCTGGTGCTTGCACGGCCTCCTCCTCCACCAGACCCCCCACCAACCTGGATGACTCCGTGCCATCTTCCCCTGTTGGGCCCTGTGGGGTCCCAGCTGCCCCTTCTGCTGCCGAGGAGTCCAACTCCAACCTCCGCCTCTTGGACCTCCCCCCGGCAGCTGCGGCCTGGGACGCGGCACCGGACTCCTCACTCCCCGACGAGATGACAACACGGGAGGGGAGCCGGGCCTTGCGTCTCTGGCTGGCGGTCGGATCCCCGCCGCTGTGCTCCACAGCACCTTCTCCGCCCTCTTCATCAGTTGACGCTGCAGACAGGGAGAAACAAAACACAGGCATCAGGGCACTGTACAATGGACACATACACACATGACAGTTGCACATGAGTGGCATTGGCAAACCTCAGACATGTCATCACAATCCCCAACACACATGTCATTGCAACCCGCACACATGAGCCATACCACAGCCATATCGCAACTGCCACCACCATCCATACACATACAACAGCATGAGCAGCCAAAGGTGACCCAGACATCACATGCAACACAGGAAGTGCACCACACATGTACACACACCACCACACTTGCATGCATGTGTACACCTCTGCCAAGTGTCGCACTGTTCAGACGGGCATCCATGTCACATCTGCCAATCAGGCTTACACATACCGCAGTCACATGCATCCATGTTGCATTACTGTTGCACCCTTGTCAAATACACACACATGCACATGTACACAGTGCTCATACATGCAGCCCAATACAACATACATGCGTGACATCACGGACATGTCTACTTACATACACATACATACAAACATGTGTGCACGCACAACTGCATTTGCCATGCAAGCCTACACACACAAGCACCATCCATGTCTCACACATTACAGCCCTCGCATGTGTCAGCCCCACGGCCATGTACACCCCCACCCATACTCGACCCCATACAAACAGATGTGCAACCTGCACAATACCGAATAATCACCACACGCACTGCTCACAATCAGGATGCATGTACACTCACCGCTCGACTCCAGACGGGTCTGCTTCTCCAGGACCTGGACGTGGAGCGCTGGGGATATGCGTTCCAGGACCCCCATCTGTTCTTCCGACAAGTGGCCCCGGCACCCCTTGGCATCCGCTGCCTTCAAGAGGCGCCGGGCCTTGTTCAGGGTCCTGGACCTGAAGTCCTCCCAGCGCTTCCTGACATGTTGTAAGTCCCGGACTGCCACCCCCTCCGCGTTGATGGCAGTCACAATGTCAGTCCAGATCCGAGTCCGTCCTTCCTTGTCGGCGCGGGAACTTCCGAAGAGGGCATCATACTGCCCCAGGACTTGCTCCACCAGGACACCAACTTCGGTGGCACTGAAGCTGGTGCCCCTCTGCCTCTCTGGCCGGGGGTTGTCAGTGGTCACAGATGGTGTTTGCCCCGACATGACAACCCCAGAGGCAGGAGTGGGTGGGCAACTGGGTCCTGGGGCTGGGCTGTGGAGCGATGGAATTCCAGTCGGGAGTCTTCGGTACCAGCAGGGGTGGTCACAGCAACAGCACCCCTGGCTGATGTGCAGGCAGCAAATGGCAGTGCACGTGGGCAGCAGGCAGTCAGGCAGCAGCAGATGGCAGGTGGGAGCGTGCTCGGGGCTCTGGGGGGCAGTAGTTCGGCCTTCTGGGCAGGAGCGTGGTCTTCCGTGTGCTTACGCGTGGCCAGCTTGGTACGGAGTGATTTGGCACGTGAAAATCCTGCACGTCAGCGTGAAAATCGAGGAAAGGCCCTCAGCGCGTAAGCGCGTCTGTGACGTGACCCGCACGGGTGTTTCCCACACAGCACGTGATGACAGAGCACACGTGGAAAGACTGCACGTCAGAGTCTCATCGCGTGTGATTGGTGGAAATGGCCCCACACGCAGAAGTGACAAAGCGTGTAATTGGAGGAAATGTCCCTACACGCAGAAGTGACAAAGCGTGTAATTGGTGGAAATGGCCCTAGCGCGTACACGCCGCGTAAGTGACGCTGGACGTGTGGGCCTGTATAAAAGGTACGCGTAGAACACCACTTCCTTGTACGTGCTTTTCGTGGAGAGCGAGTGGGTGAATTCTGTACTTCTTGTCGTTTCACACGCGATTTACTTCACGGCGTTTCAAGTTCGTATTCCCTGTTACCTCTGACAGCTTTTTCACTTCTTTCGCTTTTACTGGTTTACCTGGGCCTGTTCCCTCAAACAGTGTTCCCTTCTACTGTTGTCCTGTCTCCTCAGACAGCGTACAAATCTTCTTTTGGCGGGGGTGTTGCCAACCAAACGTGCTCCTTTTACACGCTCCTTTACCAGGCAGACGGTGAGTCACGCACGTATCTAACATCTGTGCTTGCCCCGTGTGTAGCCTACCCCTTCAGAGGTCATTCTAGGCTGCGTGTGACACGCATACGTTCATTCTTGTGTTTCTGGGTGCCACAGCGTAGTGCAGGTTTTTCTTTCTGCACACGTGGTCTAGGAGGGGTTGCGTGCACGTCATCTCCCTTTTTTGGGCCTCCTGTGCGTTGCGTGACCCGTCATCTTTCCCCAGGGGTTACATTCAGCCTTGCTAGAGCACTAGGGTACAATTACCATCTGGTACCCAACCCCTTTGACCCCCAATTGCCCAGGACAATAGTCTACATCCACTCCCATACGCACATTAACATCAGTGCCATGGTTGGGAGGCGAGGATTCCGTAAGGGTGGCAAAGGTGGAAGAGCCACAAGTGGTGGCCGTGGTGGATCCGGTAGGGGACGTGGTCGTAACTTGCAGGGTGAGCCTGTCCCCCCATGTGTGGAGGACCAGTCACGGGCACCCATAATCCCCCCCCCCTGTCCCCCCCTCCCATTGAGGCTGATGTGGCTGACACCATCCATGCTCAGCCCTTGTTGGACCAGCCCATTGTGGCACCAGACCTGGCTGACTCCATGGCTGACTTCCAGGTCAGCAGGGCTACGACACGTGCGCTGGTGCACGTTGATGCCATCATGCCACGTGGATCTGGGGCAGCAAGGTCATCTGCTGCACCAAGGAGGCAGGGCGGAGAGGCTGCAGGGGCAGCTGCGGCTCCATCCACCCCAGCCCTCACACACCCAGCCAGGACAGTGTCGGTCCTAGTCCATGCTGCTGACATTCCCCCTGACACCATCACACTAGAGCCAATGCCTGCACCAACTCCCATGCTGAGTGTGCAATCCCACACTCCTGATACAGAGTCCACCAGGGCTCCTGCCCCTAGTGTCCAGAGCGGCGCAGGACACTCGGGATCACCACCACCTTCCAAGCGGAAGCGGAAGAGGAAGAGTGCTCGTCCGGCACAGGCTGATGCCCCAGACACGGCTACACAGTCCGGCCCGTCCAGGAAGCCCAGCTTCACGGATGACGAACTGAATGCACTTGTCGAGTATGTGTCCGGACATGACAACGAGATGGTCATTGTTGCAGGATCCAAGACCACACCTGCACAACGCCAGGCACACTGGCAGACCGTTGCGGACATCGTAAGTGCCCTTGGAATCGTGAGGCGCACAGCCAATGATTGCTATAAGCGCTGGAATGACCTAAAGCGCAGGGCAAAGAGTAAGCTGGCCTCAAGTCATGCCGCAACTCTAGTGACTGGAGGTGGGTCTCCAGTAGTAGACATGGAACTCACTCCACATGAGTCAGTCGCTGGGACCTACGTCACGGAGGAACAGATCCAAGGCGTGGGAGATCTGGCTGATTACGAGGCATTGTCCGGTGAGTGCACATGCCTGTGTGTGTCATACATGTGCATGGTGTGTGTGTGAGGGCTTCTGTTTGTGTGCCAGGTGAGAGTGTGTGTGCCTGAGTCGTATGGGTCAGCCATGTGCTTCATGCAATACTTCCTGCGCAGCTGCATTTGGCCATAGCAGTATCCCTTCTGCCAACAGTAGACATCTAGCCCAACTGCACGCCAGTTGCCCTTGAAGTGTCACCTTGCCACAACATATTTGCTTATTTTTCACTGTTCATTCAGTCAGTTTGTTTGCATTCCACCACTTTCACTAAGCATGTCGCTGTCCACTAGTCACATGTCTGACATGGGTATGGTAAAGTGGAGTGACTTTGTTACCTGGATATCATTTGTACACACATGTCCCTGTGCAATTGGACCATTTCAGACTGGCAGCTCCAGGTGAAAAATCTGACCTGTTAGAATTAGAAAAGCAATTACATGCGGGAACTGGACTGAATGAATAGGTGCTGCCCTCCTCTCCATCTTCACTCAATAGCAATGGTACATGCCATCTGTGTGATGGCATGTGTGTTTCACCTGGCAATCACAGGCCAATGTGTGATGCCACTGCCAGGCAGCATGCAGAAAATGTGTTCATCTTCCATCTTGGTGTCATCAGTGTGTGCCATTTGCCTGCACTTCATACGCAGTGAGGGTGCATGCATGGGAGGGTTTTAGTCATGTGGGACATGTGTCAATCAAGTACTGGTTCTCTTGCTTCTCAGCCCTCATTGTGTGCCATGGTGCTAATGCCTGTTTCCATTTCTTTGTTTTCATGTCTTTGCAGGGATACTGCTGGGGTTGTGGAGATGGTGCAGACCCAGGAGGGGTCCGAGGGCCGACCAACCACCAGTGAGGGACGTGGTGTGGTGGTGGGGGAGAACCCACAAGTGCTGCAGGTCGTGCTCTCAAGGGGTGTCTCTGGCTGCACCTCCCCCGAGCTGTACTCAGGTGTTGATTCGGATGAGACCTACGTGCCGTCGCAGGTGAGTGTTCCAGGGAGGGATTCTGTTCTGTCTCACCCACCTGCACCAGGGTCAGAACCCTCCATGGGGATGTCAGTGTTGGCAGCTACGCCTTCGGTGGTTACGTATGCAGGGTCACACTCCGCGACATCTGATCCTGTTCCTGGGCCAGCAGATCAGAGGGGGAATGCAGTCCTGCAGCCTCAGGCAGTGCCGGCACAGCAAGGCGCAGTTCGCCTTGCCCCAGACAGGTGTGGTGCCCGCCGACGTGGTGGCCGTACGCCACCCGGCAATACCGCATGGGAGCAATCCATTTACGGTATGGCAACCCAACAGGCTGCATCATCCGAGATGATGGCTCAGGCCATGGATAGGGTGGCCACTTCCATTGTCCCCCCAGAAAGGCTGATGGAGCGACTAGAGCAGGCAACCGACTCCATCTGCCAGTCACACAGGGAGGACATGTTGGGGTCCAACAGGGACAGGCGGGCGGCACTGGCGACTCTGCAGGAGGCCATCTCCATTGAGTCCCAGGGCCACAGGGAAGCCCTGAGGCAGGAGCTCCTTCACCTCAGGACGACTCTTGTTGAGCTTGAGGCTTCAACACACCAAAGGACAGAACAGCAGCTGGAGCGTCTCACCCGTACGCTCTCAGCTGAGATGCAGGCAACGAGGGCGGAGGTCTGGGCATCCCGTGAGTTGTTGCATGGGGACCTCCGCACACTCATCCTCCAGAACCAGACCTACCACACCCGCATGCTTGCAGCCATGGAGGAGCAGACTAGGGCCTTGCGTGGGCTGCCTCCCATAGTACAACCACCTCCGGATGCAGCTGCACAGGGTGATAATAGCGACAGCAGTGATACTCCCACAATAGGGTAGCCGTGTGGGCCATGAGCCCATGGAGGTGTTTTATCTTCCAAGGATCCACGCAGGTGGGTTCTGGTGTGCATCCTGTCCTCGGACCTCCTGGGTGGCCTCCCCAACCCCCCCGGGCCCATCAATGGCCATTTTTGATTGTTTCTTATTTTTATTTTTATTTTGATTTCTTTTATTCCCAATTTTTTTGGGACGATCTGTTGGCTTCCGTGGTTCCTGTGGGCATACGCTGCATTGTGGCTGGGCACATGCAGGCTTGTAATGTATTTGGTTCAGATGCTTGGGTTTGAGTCACACACACCCCTCCTGCTTCCCGTTTCCATGGGCTTGCAAAGGGTGTGCCCAAGTGACAGTGAATTACACAGTGACGTTGGACTCCCATGAGCTGTGTGGGCAGTCTGTAGTCAATACTGTGTATACATTCCTAGTGCATATTGCTGTTGTGTTGTACACTGCATGTTGCATTGATGTGTAACTCTTCTTCTGTGTCTACCTCCCAATTTGCAGGTCCCTTCCTCATGTCCACACAAGGACCTCTAGTCTGGAGATGGAGTCCATGTTGGCAGCAGTGCACCTACAACTCTACATGGCGACAACACTGCACAGTTGGTAGTGGTGGGAGTGCAGGCATTTCCAGGTGGTGAGACTACTAATATGTAACATTTGTGATGTCATGTTAATGGTAGTACGTGCTCAAGTATGTTGTTGGTCCGGCATTGCTGTGAGCATTTCAGGTGTTGCAGGTTTCTAATAGTGCCACTGTACATAGTGAGACTGATGTCATGTTGTGGGGATTACTTTGTTTACCTGCAATTAGCATGACATGGCACGGTGTGTCGTGTGGCGGTGCTGGGGTTGGGTTGGCCCACATGGCACTGTCCTCTTGTTGCATTTTGCAAGTGGGTATTCATTTTAGCTGCTTCAATGTGTAACTTCACAAAACTGCATTGGTGGTGTCTGTGTGGGTAGGGATGCACACATTGTGACACTTCCAGGTGAACAATCTCAGGCTGACATGGTATTCCCGGTTCATTCTCCAGACATTCAGGATCAGTGTCAGGTTGAGTCATCATTGATTGTCAGATGGAATGTGCCAGGGCAGTGTGCACTCCACAGGGGTGTGATTTCTATGTGAAGTAATTAGCCACTAGCTGTGTACGGGCTGCCTCCCCCCGTGCCCTTTCCCCTCCCATGCGCAGCGGCTGTGCATGTGGTTGGGGATGTGGGGCCACCACCATGTCCACGGCCAGGCCCCGGCGTGTTGCAACGTTGTGCAGGACACATGCTGCCACTATGATCCTGCACACTACTGGGGGAGCGTATAACAGCTGCCCGCCAGAACGGTCAAGGGAGCGAAAGCGTGACTTTAGCACTCCGAATGTGCGCTCCACTATGCCCCTGGTTGTAATGTGGGCTGTGTTATATCTTACCTGGGGTGGCGTGGTGGGGTTCCGAATTGGCGTCATCATGTGTGGGCTGAGAGGGTAGGCACTGTCCCCTGTGGAGGTGGTGATTGGTATCATTGGTGGGGTTGTGACCTTGCTCAGTATCCAACATGCATGCATGTGCAGTGGCATACATACTCACCAAGCAGCCATGTATCGCCATGCCGCCCAGCTTCTAGGTCCTGGCTTAGGGTGGACATTCGGTAAATGAAGCTGTCGTGGGTGGAGCCGGGATTGTTGGCATATACTGAGGTGATGATTCCCTTGGCATTACATGCTACCTGCACGTTGATGGAATGCCAGTGCTTGCGGTTCCTATAGATGTGCTCAGATGCCCTGGGGGGACGTAGAGCCACATGGGTGCAGTCGATGGCACCTAGCACTTTGGGGAATCGTGCCACAGCGTAAAAATCCAGGGCGGCAGCATGCCTTTCTGCAGGTGTTCTGGGCAGGTATATGTGCCTGCGGACTGATGGGCGTGCAGTGATGATGTTCAAGACCTGGTGTAGGCAGCGTGACTGGGTGGCCTGTGACACCCCACCCACTATGGCACTTGTCCGCTGAAATGATCCAGTGGCTAAGAAGTGCAGTACATTGAGGACCTTCTCCAGGGGGCTGAGTGCTTGGGAGCACAGGGTGGGTGATGTGAGGTCATCCTCCCACTCACTCACCAGGTCCAGTATAATGTGTGGTGGAAACCTGTACCTCCCATACACCTGGTCATCAGGCATCCCGAAAAGGCTGGTTCTGGGTGTGAATATTCTGGCCCTGACTATCCTCCTCCTCCTCCTTTGGTAGCCCACTGCCACTGCTGCTAGGAACGGTATGTTCATCCTGGCGTCTGAGCTTGTTATTGTTAAAGTCCGCAAATTTATGCTTTGCGCGTGTTCTAGGCGAGCGTGTGACCCGCGCACCCCTGGAATCCAGTTCCCAGTCCAATAGCGTGTGGAAATTCACACGCACCACGGGATACAGCGTGTGACCCGCGCACCCCTGGAATCCAGTTCCCAGTCCAATAGCGTGTGGAAATTCACACGCACCACGGGATACAGGTTCCCTGACGTACTTGCGTGTGTAAGTGCCCGCGCACCCATTAAATACACGTACATAGGCCAATCGCGTGTACGCGCACTTTTGTCCAATTACATGCGATGACACTCTGACGTGCAGTATTTCCACGTGTGCCCCGTCATCACGTGCTGAGTGGGGAACACCCGTGCGGGTCACGTCACAGACGCGCTTACGCGCTGAGGGACTCTGATCCAATAGAATCGCGTATGCGTGCTGACGCGCTTACGCGCTAAGGGCCTTTCCTCGGATTTCACGCTGACGTGCAGGATTTTCACGTGCCAAATCACTCCGTATCAAGCTGGCCACGCGAAAACACACGGAAGACCACGGTCCTGCCCAGAAGGCCGAGTTACTGCCCCCCAGTGCCCCGAGCAGCCTCCCACGTGCCATCTGCTGCTGCCTGCCTGCCTGCCTGCCTGCCTGCTGCCACCGTGCCCTGCCATTTGGTGCCTGCACATCAGCCATCTGCAGGGGTCCAGTTGCTGTGTCCACCCCTGCTGGAACTGAAGACTCCTGACTGGGATTACATCGCTCCACAGCCCAGCCCCAGGACCCAGTTGCCCACCCACACCTGCCTCTGGGGTTGCCATGTCGGGCACTTCCACATCTGGCACCAGTGGCAACCCCAGGCCAGAGGGGCAGAGGGGCACCAGCTTCACTGTCACCGAAGTTGGTGTCCTGGTGGAGCATGTCCTGGGGCAGTATGATGCCCTCTTTGGACCGTCCCGCGCCAGCAAGGAAGGACGGCAGAGGATCTGGGCCGACTGTGTGGTTGCCATCAACGCGGAGGGGGTGGCAACCCGCGACGTCCTGAAGATCAAGAAGCGCTGGGAGGACTTGAGGTCCAGGACCCTTGTGAAGGCCCGGCGCCTCGTGGAGGGGGGCCGGGGCCGCATGAGTTCCATCCAGATGAGGGTCCTGGAACGCGTACGCCCAGCGCTCCACGCCCAGATCCTTGAGAGGGAGGCCCGTCTGGAGTTGAGCGGTAAGTGTCCAAGCATTACTGTGTGAGACAGGGCATGTTGCGGTGTGCTGGTTCTATGATACTTGCCTGTATGTGTGCCATAGGCCATGTATGCATGTATGTGTGCAGGGACATCATGGTAATGCATGTGCGACCAGTGATGTGTGATCCACATGGTTGTTGCATGTGTTGAAATGCCGCATGGGGAGCCCTATGCAGATTTTGAACATGAGAGCATGCCAGTCTCTGTACCTGGACATGGGTGGGGGTGAGGGATGGGTACTGATGCCAGGTACATATATGGTAGCCATGTCTGTGTGCCTGACCTGCGTGTCTGTGACTTGTGCATGCCATGGATGCATGACACATGTGTGTGACAATGCACAGATTCAGTGAAGCAGCCAAATTACCCTTGTATCCGCTGTGTTTGGTGTGTTTGGGGCCAGATGGATGTGACTGAGGTGAAGTGTGTGCATGTGATAGGCATGAGCCATGATGCATGTGAGTTACATATCATTGAATGTTTCAAGAGTCCATTGGACATGCATGGAAATGTCCATGGCATGCACCATGCCTGTTACTGTGTGTGTTTTGCCTGGACTGACCCATGTGTTGTGGAGGGACATGATGGAAGTGTACTTTGACAGTGGTGCTCATCTGCTATTGCTTCCTGTCTAGGGGACCATTGTACAGTGCCCTGATGCTTGTGTTCTTTGTCTCCCTCTACGCAGCGGCTAGTGAAGAAGAGGGCGGAGACGGCGCTGTGGAGCAAGGCGGCGGGGATGCCCCCACGGCTGCAGCGGAAGGGGTGGGTGAGCCCCCACAGGGGCCTGCTACAGTGGGAGACGGTGAGGAGCCATCCAGGTTGGTGGTTTGCACAGAGGAGGAGGAGGCCGCCACTGGGGCACACATGGGGCCTGGTGGGGGCATCCCTGCTGGTGCAAGTGGTGCAGTCCAGGGCCAGGGGCAGGAGGCAGCACAGGTCACCGTGGAGGGGCCTGTGCATGTCGCTGTCCCTGACCCTGTGAGTGCACCACCATGCACCAGCAGGGATGCCCCGTCCCAGGCCTGTCCGCAGGTAGAGGGGATGTCCATGTCACCTGACTCCCCTCCACCTGCGGACGTGGGAACCCCTGGCCGTGCGGAGAAGGTCCTGATTGGGGTCGCGATGCGCACGGCTGTGATTCGTGATGCCGTGCGTGCTTCCCGGGAGGAGCACGCACGTCATCACGAAGTGCACCGTGCCGACGTGGCCCAATTGGGATCGGCCATGTTCGGGGGTTTCCTGCATGTGTTGGCCAATGTGGCGGCCCTCTCCTCCTCTGTGCAGTCTATCCACCAGTCGTTCCCCTTGCCGTCTTCCAGCCCAGATGCCACCAGGGCCCCCTGTGGACCTGCCCCGACCAATGCAGCCAGCTCGGTGGGGATCCCATCCCTGCCACAGTTGGGAGTCGGAGGTCCAGCAGGGGTGGACAACACAGCAACTGGACCCCAGCAGATGGAAGATGTGACAGCATCATCAGGCAGGGCACGTGCACGACGGCGTCGGTGGTTTCCATCAGCCTGGATGCCGTCGTGCTGGCAGAGGCAGTGGCGTCGGAGGCAGCAGCGGGCTCGACGTGGGAGGCATCATGGCTCGGGGCCATCAAGATCAGAGGGGCAGGCATCGGCCGGAGGGCAGGGCAACCCTGGGATGGTGGTGTCTTCCGTGTGGGAGCAGTTGGTCCAGCGGATAGGTGCTGAGCGGCAGCGGGCGGAAGAGGAGCGGCTCGCCATGGTCAGGGCGGAGTTCTCCATGCGTCGGGCGTTGAGGCGGGCTGAGTGCCTCGAGGAAGCTCGCAGGGAGTTTGAGCTGAACATGGGGTTATCCCTGCGAGACCTCGGGGCCAGGACAGAGTCCCGCCTCCAGGACATCGACATGGAGTTCGATGATGCCCTGGCCAGCAACATCAACAAGTGAGCCGCAGGACTTGCCCGCTGCCTTTGTATATAGTTAGTTAGTGTTAGGTTTCCTTTATTTGTTTTTATTATTTTGGACCGCTCGGACAATGGCCACTTTTTTGTATATATTTTTTTCATTAGGTAGTAGTAGGTTTCCTTTATGGTGTTGGGCTCATGGACCCTGGTACATTCCTGTATTTAGTTTGTTTTTTGAAGGAAAATTTTCTTTTTTTCATTATTGTGTTCACCATGTGGAAATGGTTTTTCATTCTTTTGCTTCTACTTGATATTGCTTTGGTCAACATTTGTTTTTGTATTCCTTTTTCGTTTTTTGATTTTTACTTTTGTTCTCCAA
Source organism: Ambystoma mexicanum (assembly GCF_040938575.1). Taxonomy (NCBI): domain Eukaryota; kingdom Metazoa; phylum Chordata; class Amphibia; order Caudata; family Ambystomatidae; genus Ambystoma; species Ambystoma mexicanum. Next base: position 1,288,588,738 of record NC_090924.1, read on the forward strand.
CATGGACCATTTATTTTACTATCCACATAGTTGTATGTTTGATTTGTTTACTTATTTTTAATCTTTAATACATTTTTTATTTTTACTTCCACTTGTCTTATTTTGTCTTTGGTTTCATACATGTCATGATATGGGTTTTGACATTCACTTGCAGCCATTGTGTATGTGTGTGTGACGGACATGTGTTCATTTACATACTTGCCATTGGGGTTGTGTCATGTAATTGCATTCACTATGTGGGTGGATGCAATCCTTGCCTGGGTGTTTGTGCTGGGTATGCTGCCCATTACTGCCATGATTGTGTATCGTCAGGACCTGGGGGCAGGGGGACATGGGTGGGGGCCTGGTGGAGGGTGACCCTGCACTGCTGGGGTGTGGGGGTGGTGGGTGACATGAGTGGGGGCCTGGTGGAGGCTGCCCCTGCACTGCTGGGGTGTGGGGGTGGTGGGAGACATGAGTGGGGGCCTGGTGGAGGGTGACCCTGCACTGCTGGGGTGTGGGGGTGGTGGGAGACATGAGTGGGGGCCTGGTGGAGGGTGCCCCTGGTGGCTGGGGTGTGGGGGTGGTGGGAGACATGATTGGGGGCCTGGTGGAGGGTGCCCCTGGTGGCTGGGGTGTGGGGGTGGTGGGAGACATGAGTGGGGGCCTGGTGGAGGCTGCCCCTGCACTGCTGGGGTGTGGGGGTGGTGGGAGACATGAGTTGGACATGGGTGGGGGCCTGCTGGCAGGTGCCCCACAGTGCTGGGGGGTGGGGGTGGTGGGTGACATGAGTGGGGGCCTGGTGGAGGCTGCCCCTGCACTGCTGGGGTGTGGGGGTGGTGGGAGACATGAGTGGGGGCCTGGTGGAGGGTGACCCTGCACTGCTGGGGTGTGGGGGTGGTGGGAGACATGAGTGGGGGCCTGGTGGAGGGTGACCCTGCACTGCTGGGATGTGGGGGTGGTGGGAGACATGAGTGGGGGCCTGGTGGAGGGTGGCCCTGCACTGCTGGGGTGTGGGGGTGGTGGGAGACATGAGTGGGGGCCTGGTGGAGGGTGACCCTGCACTGCTGGGGTGTGGGGGTGGTGGGAGACATGAGTTGGACATGGTTGGGGGCCTGCTGGCAGGTGCCCCACAGTGCTGGGGGGTGGGGGTGGTGGGTGACATGAGTGGGGGCCTGGTGGAGGCTGCCCCTGCACTGCTGGGGTGTGGGGGTGGTGGGAGACATGAGTGGGGGCCTGGTGGAGGGTGACCCTGCACTGCTGGGGTGTGGGGGTGGTGGGAGACATGAGTGGGGGCCTGGTGGAGGGTGACCCTGCACTGCTGGGGTGTGGGGGTGGTGGGAGACATGAGTGGGGGCCTGGTGGAGGGTGACCCTGCACTGCTGGGGTGTGGGGGTGGTGGGAGACATGAGTGGGGGCCTGGTGGACGGTGCCCCTGCACTGCTGGGGTGTGGGGGTGGTGGGAGACATGAGTGGGGGCCTGGTGGAGGGTGACCCTGCACTGCTGGGGTGTGGGGGTGGTGGGAGACATGAGTGGGGGCCTGGTGGAGGGTGACCCTGCACTGCTGGGGTGTTGGGGTGGTGGGAGACATGAGTGGGGGCCTGGTGGAGGGTGACCCTGCACTGCTGGGGTGTGGGGGTGGTGGGAGACATGAGTGGGGGCCTGGTGGAGGGTGACCCTGCACTGCTGGGGTGTGGGGGTGGTGGGAGACATGAGTTGGACATGGGTGGGGGCCTGCTGGCAGGTGCCCCACAGTGCTGGGGGGTGGGGGTGGTGGGTGACATGAGTGGGGGCCTGGTGGAGGCTGCCCCTGCACTGCTGGGGTGTGGGGGTGGTGGGAGACATGAGTGGGGGCCTGGTGGAGGGTGACCCTGCACTGCTGGGGTGTGGGGGTGGTGGGAGACATGAGTGGGGGCCTGGTGGAGGGTGACCCTGCACTGCTGGGGTGTGGGGGTGGTGGGAGACATGAGTGGGGGCCTGGTGGAGGGTGACCCTGCACTGCTGGGGTGTGGGGGTGGTGGGAGACATGAGTGGGGGCCTGGTGGACGGTGCCCCTGCACTGCTGGGGTGTGGGGGTGGTGGGAGACATGAGTGGGGGCCTGGTGGAGGGTGCCCCTGGTGGCTGGGGTGTGGGGGTGGTGGGAGACATGAGTGGGGGCCTGGTGGAGGGTGCCCCTGGTGGCTGGGGGGTGGGGGTGGTGGGAGACATGAGTGGGGGCCTGGTGGAGGGTGCCCCTGGTGGCTGGGGGGTGGGGGTGGTGGGTGACATGAGTGGGGGCCTGGTGGAGGCTGCCCCTGCACTGCTGGGGTGTGGGGGTGGTGGGAGACATGAGTGGGGGCCTGGTGGAGGGTGACCCTGCACTGCTGGGGTGTGGGGGTGGTGGGAGACATGAGTGGGGGCCTGGTGGAGGGTGCCCCTGGTGGCTGGGGGGTGGGGGTGGTGGGTGACATGAGTGGGGGCCTGGTGGAGGGTGCCCCTGCACTGCTGGGGTGTGGGGGTGGTGGGAGACATGAGTGGGGGCCTGGTGGAGGGTGACCCTGCACTGCTGGGGTGTGGGGGTGGTGGGAGACATGAGTTGGACATGGGTGGGGGCCTGCTGGCAGGTGCCCCACAGTGCTGGGGGGTGGGGGTGGTGGGTGACATGAGTGGGGGCCTGGTGGAGGCTGCCCCTGCACTGCTGGGGTGTGGGGGTGGTGGGAGACATGAGTGGGGGCCTGGTGGAGGGTGACCCTGCACTGCTGGGGTGTGGGGGTGGTGGGAGACATGAGTGGGGGCCTGGTGGAGGGTGACCCTGCACTGCTGGGGTGTGGGGGTGGTGGGAGACATGAGTGGGGGCCTGGTGGAGGGTGACCCTGCACTGCTGGGGTGTGGGGGTGGTGGGAGACATGAGTGGGCGCCTGGTGGACGGTGCCCCTGCACTGCTGGGGTGTGGGGGTGGTGGGAGACATGAGTGGGGGCCTGGTGGAGGGTGCCCCTGGTGGCTGGGGGGTGGGGGTGGTGGGAGACATGAGTGGGGGCCTGGTGGAGGGTGCCCCTGGTGGCTGGGGGGTGGGGGTGGTGGGTGACATGAGTGGGGGCCTGGTGGAGGCTGCCCCTGCACTGCTGGGGTGTGGGGGTGGTGGGAGACATGAGTGGGGGCCTGGTGGAGGGTGCCCCTGGTGGCTGGGGGGTGGGGGTGGTGGGAGACATGAGTGGGGGCCTGGTGGAGGGTGCCCCTGGTGGCTGGGGGGTGGGGGTGGTGTGTGACATGAGTGGGGGCCTGGTGGAGGCTGCCCCTGCACTGCTGGGGTGTGGGGGTGGTGGGAGACATGAGTGGGGGCCTGGTGGAGGGTGACCCTGCACTGCTGGGGTGTGGGGGTGGTGGGAGACATGAGTGGGGGCCTGGTGGAGGGTGCCCCTGGTGGCTGGGGGGTGGGGGTGGTGGGTGACATGAGTGGGGGCCTGGTGGAGGGTGCCCCTGCACTGCTGGGGTGTGGGGGTGGTGGGAGACATGAGTTGGGGGCCTGGTGGAGGGTGACCCTGCACTGCTGGGGTGTGGGGGTGGTGGGAGACATGAGTGGGGGCCTGGTGGAGGGTGACCCTGCACTGCTGGGGTGTGGGGGTGGTGGGAGACATGAGTGGGGGCCTGGTGGAGGGTGACCCTGCACTGCTGGGGTGTGGGGGTGGTGGGAGACATGAGTTGGACATGGGTGGGGGCCTGCTGGCAGGTGCCCCACAGTGCTGGGGGGTGGGGGTGGTGGGTGACATGAGTGGGGGCCTGGTGGAGGCTGCCCCTGCACTGCTGGGGTGTGGGGGTGGTGGGAGACATGAGTGGGGGCCTGGTGGAGGGTGACCCTGCACTGCTGGGGTGTGGGGGTGGTGGGAGACATGAGTGGGGGCCTGGTGGAGGGTGACCCTGCACTGCTGGGGTGTGGGGGTGGTGGGAGACATGAGTGGGGGCCTGGTGGAGGGTGACCCTGCACTGCTGGGGTGTGGGGGTGGTGGGAGACATGAGTGGGGGCCTGGTGGACGGTGCCCCTGCACTGCTGGGGTGTGGGGGTGGTGGGAGACATGAGTGGGGGCCTGGTGGAGGGTGCCCCTGGTGGCTGGGGTGTGGGGGTGGTGGGAGACATGAGTGGGGGCCTGGTGGAGGGTGCCCCTGGTGGCTGGGGGGTGGGGGTGGTGGGAGACATGAGTGGGGGCCTGGTGGAGGGTGCCCCTGGTGGCTGGGGGGTGGGGGTGGTGGGTGACATGAGTGGGGGCCTGGTGGAGGCTGCCCCTGCACTGCTGGGGTGTGGGGGTGGTGGGAGACATGAGTGGGGGCCTGGTGGAGGGTGACCCTGCACTGCTGGGGTGTGGGGGTGGTGGGAGACATGAGTGGGGGCCTGGTGGAGGGTGCCCCTGGTGGCTGGGGGTGGTGGGTGACATGAGTGGGGGCCTGGTGGAGGGTGCCCCTGCACTGCTGGGGTGTGGGGGTGGTGGGAGACATGAGTGGGGGCCTGGTGGAGGGTGACCCTGCACTGCTGGGGTGTGGGGGTGGTGGGAGACATGAGTTGGACATGGGTGGGGGCCTGCTGGCAGGTGCCCCACAGTGCTGGGGGGTGGGGGTGGTGGGTGACATGAGTGGGGGCCTGGTGGAGGCTGCCCCTGCACTGCTGGGGTGTGGGGGTGGTGGGAGACATGAGTGGGGGCCTGGTGGAGGGTGACCCTGCACTGCTGGGGTGTGGGGGTGGTGGGAGACATGAGTGGGGGCCTGGTGGAGGGTGACCCTGCACTGCTGGGGTGTGGGGGTGGTGGGAGACATGAGTGGGGGCCTGGTGGAGGGTGACCCTGCACTGCTGGGGTGTGGGGGTGGTGGGAGACATGAGTGGGCGCCTGGTGGACGGTGCCCCTGCACTGCTGGGGTGTGGGGGTGGTGGGAGACATGAGTGGGGGCCTGGTGGAGGGTGCCCCTGGTGGCTGGGGGGTGGGGGTGGTGGGAGACATGAGTGGGGGCCTGGTGGAGGGTGCCCCTGGTGGCTGGGGGGTGGGGGTGGTGGGTGACATGAGTGGGGGCCTGGTGGAGGCTGCCCCTGCACTGCTGGGGTGTGGGGGTGGTGGGAGACATGAGTGGGGGCCTGGTGGGGGGTGCCCCTGGTGGCTGGGGGGTGGGGGTGGTGGGAGACATGAGTGGGGGCCTGGTGGAGGGTGCCCCTGGTGGCTGGGGGGTGGGGGTGGTGGGTGACATGAGTGGGGGCCTGGTGGAGGCTGCCCCTGCACTGCTGGGGTGTGGGGGTGGTGGGAGACATGAGTGGGGGCCTGGTGGAGGGTGACCCTGCACTGCTGGGGTGTGGGGGTGGTGGGAGACATGAGTGGGGGCCTGGTGGAGGGTGCCCCTGGTGGCTGGGGGGTGGGGGTGGTGGGTGACATGAGTGGGGGCCTGGTGGATGGTGCCCCTGCACTGCTGGGGTGTGGGGGTGGTGGGAGACATGAGTTGGGGGCCTGGCGGAGGGTGACCCTGCACTGCTGGGGTGTGGGGGTGGTGGGAGACATGAGTTGGACATGGGTGGGGGCCTGCTGGCAGGTGCCCCACAGTGCTGGGGGGTGGGGGTGGTGGGTGACATGAGTGGGGGCCTGGTGGAGGCTGCCCCTGCACTGCTGGGGTGTGGGGGTGGTGGGAGACATGAGTGGGGGCCTGGTGGAGGGTGACCCTGCACTGCTGAGGTGTGGGGGTGGTGGGAGACATGAGTGGGGGCCTGGTGGAGGGTGACCCTGCACTGCTGGGGTGTGGGGGTGGTGGGAGACATGAGTGGGGGCCTGGTGGAGGGTGACCCTGCACTGCTGGGGTGTGGGGGTGGTGGGAGACATGAGTGGGGGCCTGGTGGACGGTGCCCCTGCACTGCTGGGGTGTGGGGGTGGTGGGAGACATGAGTGGGGGCCTGGTGGAGGGTGCCCCTGGTGGCTGGGGGGTGGGGGTGGTGGGAGACATGAGTGGGGGCCTGGTGGAGGGTGCCCCTGGTGGCTGGGGGGTGGGGGTGGTGGGTGACATGAGTGGGGGCCTGGTGGAGGCTGCCCCTGCACTGCTGGGGTGTGGGGGTGGTGGGAGACATGAGTGGGGGCCTGGTGGAGGGTGACCCTGCACTGCTGGGGTGTGGGGGTGGTGGGAGACATGAGTGGGGGCCTGGTGGAGGGTGCCCCTGGTGGCTGGGGGGTGGGGGTGGTGGGTGACATGAGTGGGGGCCTGGTGGAGGGTGCCCCTGCACTGCTGGGGTGTGGGGGTGGTGGGAGACATGAGTGGGGGCCTGGTGGAGGGTGCCCCTGGTGGCTGGGGTGTGGGGGTGGTGGGAGACATGAGTTGGACATGGGTGGGGGCCTGCTGGCAGGTGCCCCACAGTGCTGGGGGGTGGGGGTGCAAGGGGACATGAGTTGGTGTTCATTAGTTCAAGGAGACATGTGCCTTTGCTGGGGGGCATGCCCATGTTGGGTGGGCTGCCTGCGGGACATGACCAGGGATGCAGGGTAGTCCCCTGTGGTGTGGGCTGCCTGCAGGGGCCGTGGAGGGTGTACAGGGTACACCTGGGAGGACCCACACTGTCAAATCACATGTGGAACTTCCCGCGCACCCCTGAAATACACGCGCCCAGGCTATTCGCGTGTGGAACTTCCCGCGCACCCCTGAAATACACGCGCCCAGGCTATTCGCGTGTGGAACTTCCCGCGCACCCCTGAAATACACGCACCCAGGCTATTCGCGTGTGGAACTCCCCGCGCACCCCTGAAATACACGCGCACCCAGGCTATTCGCGTGTGGAACTTCCCGCTCACCCCTGAAATACACGCGCCCAGGCTATTCGCGTGTGGAACTTCCCGCGCACCCCTGAAATACACGCACCCAGGCTATTCGCGTGTGGTACTCCCCGCGCACCCCTGAAATACACGTAGCCCGCTCCCCCAGGCCCGATCGCGTGTGAAACTTCACGCGAACCCCTGAAATACACGTAGCACGCTCCCCCAGGCCCGATCGCGTGAGGGACTTCACGCGAACCCCTGTAATACACGTAGCCCGCTCCCCCAGGCCCGATCGCGTGTGAAACTTCACGCGAACCCCTGAAATACACGTAGCACGCTCCCCCAGGCCCGATCGCGTGAGGGACTTCACGCGAACCCCTGTAATACACGTAGCCCGCTCCCCCAGGCCCGATCGCGTGTGAAACTTCACGCGAACCCCTGAAATACACGTAGCACGCTCCCCCAGGCCCGATCGCGTGAGGGACTTCACGCGAACCCCTGTAATACACGTAGCCCGCTCCCCCAGGCCCGATCGCGTGTGAAACTTCACGCGAACCCCTGAAATACACGTAGCACGCTCCCCCAGGCCCGATCGCGTGAGGGACTTCACGCGAACCCCTGTAATACACGTAGCCCGCTCCCCCAGGCCCGATCGCGTGTGAAACTTCACGCGAACCCCTGAAATACACGTAGCACGCTCCCCCAGGCCCGATCGCGTGAGGGACTTCACGCGAACCCCTGTAATACACGTAGCCCGCTCCCCCAGACCCGATCGCGTGTGAAACTTCACGCGAACCCCTGAAATACACGTAGCACGCTCCCCCAGGCCCGATCGCGTGAGAAACTTCACGCGAACCCCTGAAATACACGTAGCCCGCTCCCCCAGGCCCGATCGCGTGAATAACTTCACGCGAACCCCTGTGATGCACGTACCCTGCTGAAATCGCGTGTTAGACTTCCCGCGCACCCCGGTATACACGCACACGTATTTTTTGTCAGCGGGTGTCCGTGTTTGTGGGTACCCCTTTGCACGTCATTTTTCCTGGAGGGCCACAGTATGGGACATTCATCATGGCAGTATATAGGTGCTATTTGTTGGCGCACCTTTTGGCGCACATTTCTTACAGCCGCAGAGACGCTACCGCCTGCTTTCTTGTGGCGGTCGTGTTTGTGCCTGTGCGCTGGTTTGAGCGTGCGCTTTTTTCCCCTATTCTATTCCATGAATACGTGTTGTAGGCGAGCGGGTGGGCGTTCCGCGCACTTGTGCCCTGTACTTCCCCCGTGACGCCCACGTTTTGGCAAGTTGTTCCCCATTCCGAGTGTTACGCCCGTGTTCCGCCTACTTTTGTTGCGTGCGCCGCGCTATGTGCGAATTTCGCTGTGGCCTGTGTGATTTTCGCTGTGACCTGGCGCACGCTGTTAGATGGCCTGTGCGCCAACGTGCGCCGCACACTTTTTTATCGCACATACGCTGGTTTTCTCGCGCACGGCCTTCCATGAATCGACGTGCGCTGCTTTTCGTGCGATTTTCGCAATTGCACTGCGATTTTCGCTATTCCACTGCGATTCGCACGTTTTTGCCCACTTGCGCCGCGCTAATTATTCCATGAATCGGCCTGGTAATGTTTTAGGGAATTAACAAGTTTCAAGCATTTGCAGGTTTATGGACATATTGATTTCTTTAGCATTTTAGTTTGTTTGTTTGCATATCTTAATGCAATGCAAGGTGCTAATGCAACGTGGAGTCTATTTAAGAGTGAATTATTTTAAGTTGAGGATTTTTGAGTTCTCTATTTCTGACTCACCAATATTGACTAATAGAGAAATACAGGTTTCATGTTTGTATTTGAAACAACTTTGCGAATGCTAACTATAAAACTATAGTGTTTATAATTGCTAAAAAGAAAAAAAGTTAATTGAAGAAGTAGAAGTGTTATGTATATTCATGTACTTGGAAAGTATGAAAGTGAAGGCATGTCACTAGTATATTATCTAGTTAATACGTATGGATGTATAAAAGAATGAGTGGGTGCAACATTCATTTTTTTTAAATATAAGTTTTAGATATTAGGGAGGTAGCCCCTCCGTTGGTATTAACAGTAGGTAGTTGCACTGTTTTGATGAGTTTGGTTAGGTGGTAGCGCCACTTAGTAGTGCACTCTTTTAGTGTTTTTAGTAGCACTGTTTAGGTCATGGAGATTGCGTATGTGATGCAACTAAGGTGAGGTAGCGCCTCTGTAGGTTTTTTTTGTGCGTGTAAGGTGAATCCTGAGGGTAGCGCCTTGTCAGGATTGTTAATGAGTGGTTAGTGAGAGTTGCACTAATGTGAATGGTACTGTAAAGTCTAGTGTCTTTGCTATAGCGGTAGTCTAGTGTCTTTGTTATGGCGATAGTGCACTCTTTGGAGAATATGATTCTTATCCTAAGGGACAGCTAGTAGAAGTCAGATGATGCGGGTTGCTGGTAGGGGACGCCCTCTAGTAAATACTATGTTAAAGCTAAAGATGCTGTTCAAGGTGAAGAATCGCTTGGTGATTTGTTTATCTTTATGTGTTATGTGTTGATCCTGGCTATTTTTATCTGGTCAGGGTTTGATTATGGGACTGGATTGTACTGCCATTGAGAAGAGTGCTAGAGTGTGTAGATGGTCTTGGAGTTGACTGGCCAGCATCTCCAAGTTGTTTTAGGTGCTTTACACCATGGTATGGTATGGTTAGGTTTGTTTGATTGCTTGGTCCACTTATATATGTGTGTTTCTGAGGCATGCGTGTTGCTGGTTTTGTTTTAGTGAGCTGTAGAGTTTTACTGAATCTCTTATCTGTCTATGGTGATTTCGTTGTCATCCGGATGACTAGTATTGCGTCGGGGTGACAAGTGGTGCTTCAGGGTGGCAGCCTGAAGGCTCGCCTGTGGCAGGGGCGAGCAGGAGGACCAAAGTTGTTTTGTGTTGGTTATGGTATTGTGGGTTAGGCATAGCCTTGGATCTGGGCTGGTTTGTGTCTAGAGTGGGAGTCTAGAGTCTGCCCGTGGCAGGGGTGGATGGGAGGTGATTAGTGTTGTTATTGATGGTATTTAAGAATGATAGGCGGAGTTCTGGAATTGCATAGTTGTGGGTTTTTCATGTAAAACTTCCATTGCTCTCTGGTTTGGATGTGATGTGTGTTGTTTTGTGAAAATGTTTGGTAAGGAGGGAGATGTGTTGTGAAGCTCTTGTTGCAAGTGTGTTTGGTAAGGAGGGAGATGTGTTGTGATGTGCTTGGTTAGTCTGATGTGGTTTGTCATGTGATTTATGATGTCACCTGAGTGCCTGTGGAATGTTGATGTATGAGTGGAAGAATGCTGTGGTGAGTGTTCTATGTGGTTTCAGTTGAGCCCTCCCTCCCTGGGTGATGGGTGCCGGTGTCTCTCTCTCTTTTTATTGCTTATGTCTTAATCCTGTAACTGTAACTTATGAACTGAAGTAAACTTACTAAGAAGTAACCTAATGCTGCCTGGACTGGCTTTATAACACTTACCTCTTTAGTCAGTTGCACACATGGAAAATAAAGTGCACACAAAGGGCAACCAGTTCCGCACTTGGAGAAAAATAATTAGAGGGAACATTGGCTGTGACTGTTGTGTGTGCGCCATGTTGGACATTTTCATTGAAGCATGGTCAACCAAATGGATCTATCATGCACAGAACAAGAAAGAAATATACCCAAATCCATAAAACAACTAAAATGGTGGACCATAAATAGAATGAATACAAAATATGATAGGGTTTTATGATAATCATGAGTGTAAATGATCCCCTGTTGTGGAATGTTTGCTGGTCCTCGGCCAATCATGATCATTGGAATGGGAACCCTAACTGCTAGCTTGCAACTCCAAGGATCCTTTTAGATGTGTATCCCGTTCAGTGTCATCTTGTTGCGGCAGCTTATTCTGCGGCTCATCTCTTTCAGAGTTGTGCTCCGTGGCATTCCAGTCTCTTGCCCACAGCCTTCCTTGTCGCCCGCTGCCATTGGAGCTCTGTGACTGCCCTCCTGCCATCACCAGCTCGTCTTCGTCCTGCTACGTCTTTCCTTCGGCTGCATTTAGGGAACTTGCCACTCCCTAAACCCACCCAAATAACAGACGCACCGGCTCCTGGCTGAGTCAGTTTCCGTCCGCATGTCTGAGTGTCCGCTTTGCACAGACAGAGCTTTTGTCATCTATGAGGAGGAGGAATTCAGGAGGGACGCACTTCCCAAGGGACAGCTCTGTGAAATTCTTCTTTCTTTTCTTCTCCAAAAGTGACTTCCAATAGACCTCACAAAGAAACCTGAATGTGGATTAGGGCCTGACCAAGCCAATCATGCCGCAATGAGAAGGCAACATCTTTGGTAGGTAAGTTGACTGTGTGCTCCAGGTGTCACCGCGCCACTGTTCAACATCTTAGACGGGGCTAGGTCACCACCTCCTGCTGTTCCGCTCTTGCCTCCGCTTCCTCTTCTCGCTCAGGTGCACAAAACTGAAAAGGGCCTTCTTCTCCCTGCTACTTTTTTCTCCCAGTGGCCATCGTGAGATGGGATTTCTCTTTTGTCTGAACCCTCATTACCCTTTTTACACACAATCACATGCAGATGTGAAATTGAGGGTGCTGAATGACCATAGTTGATATTGATATTGATAGTTTATTTGTATAGCGCCTATACACACATGTGTTTCAAAGCGCTTCAAGGCAAGAGAGGGAGCAAGGGAAAATACAATGACATTCTTACAAGGCCTTGAGACATTAAGAATTGAAATTAACTATCGTACTAGGCCTGACAAAATTTCAGATAGTACAAGAGATTTGACAATGATAAGGAGGGAGAGAGGAGAGGTAGGAGATGAGACAGACGACGTCTATCATACTAGGCCTGACGACATTTCTGGTAGTGTAGGGGAATGACATTATAGTTATAGGGAATGAGTTATAGTGCTTCTCCCAGGACTGTTAACTTGGGGTACAGCAATGTATACCTCATCATGTGCCCTCCTCACTGAACACTAACCCTGAATAAGAACAGTTAAAATAATCTGTTAGGACTTTCCCTCTAGGTAATTGGGGAGCTTATATTACGGGGCCTCAAATGGTGTTGTCTCTAGTATCCTATCTACATTTGTATGAATGCCACTTCCCTTATTGTTTTATTAGAGCCTTTGTTCCTGGGGAACACGCAGGAGGCATGGGCATTTCAATCTTACCGGGCACCCTAGTGCTCCCATTGCGCCATGCGCTCCCCTCTTTGCCATAGAAACATTCTCGGTTGCATCGGCTACTTTTTGTGGGGATCTGATCTCAAGCAATGTTGTTGACCTGATCTGACTCACAGTTACACTTTGTTTTCTCTGGCCATGTTTTTAAGTTGCTGTTAAGATGGATTTCTAAACTCTGGCTTGGGAGACAGAGGTAAGGAGGCCAATCTAGTTATAGTGAAACAGGGAAACTCAGGGAGTTTAGCCAAACCATTCAAGGTAGCATGGAGAGTGGCCAAGGCTAAATCACAGGAGAGGAGAGTGAGGCCAGGGGTACACGATGAGTACACTTAGACAGCAAGTACAAAAATACTCTATTTATCATAGGCCCAAAAGCACACTAAAAAAACGACTCAAGAAGGTAATGGTATCACACAATACTACTACATATAAAACATATATACAGTAACAGTTAGTTCATTCAAAGTATACAGTTCAGCCTCCCAGTAACTGAAAGGGAAGGTAATTAGTTAACAATTGCACCAACAGTCCACAGGAATACGAACCCTATATTGAAAAGTCCAACCCCAAGTTTAATGGGGCCCTGTGCCCAAAAGTGCAAAAGTACTTATAAAAGTTGGGGGAAAAGTTAGGGAAACGTTCCAGTGGTTGTGAAGATCAGTTCAGAAGATTCGCAAAGTGATTTACTCGTGAGTAAAATGCTTCCCTTATCTTTTGAAGGGCTTTTTCACCAGGGGTTACAAAAGCAAAGTATTGTAAAACAAATCAAAGTGCTTCATAAACTTTATAATGGAGGAGATAGGGGCAACAGTAAGTCTGGTGACTATTCACCAGCCATACTCCAATTAGTCCCACGGATTTGGCAAGTCGAAGGGGAGTGATTGGATCCATGAGAAGATGCCCAGGAGCTGCGTGTGCAAGTGAAGTTCCTGTCGGGTGTAGGAGCTGAGTGCAACCCTTTCCAGTGGAGATATGCAGCAGGCACCTATGCAGAATTCTTCAGGACACTCTACCAGACGGGTGATGGTTGGTTCCAGCGACAGTCCCTGTGCACAACGACAGCAGGCATCTCAGTAGTCGCGTAAATTTTAGCCTTCCAGTGCAGGACCCGGGATGCTGAATCTTTGCAGGACGATGATTTGTAGGACTAGCTGTATACCACTGAAGTACCAGGCCAAAATGCAGAAGGGCGACGATTCTAGCACAGTAGCCCAAAACAGAGATAGGCAGCCCACCGGGTGGTCCAGGCACACTTCTGAATATTCCAGGCCACAGGATCATGAGAAGACATTGAGGCTGGTTCGTCCCACCAGTCCAAAGGGTCGAAGCACCAGCAAGGGTCATCTGAGATCAGTAGCCAGACAGGGCTGCACTGGGACAGCAGCAATAAATGGTTGCCAGGCCTCTTCAGGATTCATCCTTGGGTCTACTGTCATCTGCACAGCTGCACAGGATACTTGGGTCCTCTTCTGATGTGCTGGCATGGCTGCAGGACTCCTCTTCCTGTCTCAAATTCAGTTGAGGGATCAGACTCAGCCCTGCAATAGGAGGACCTGCCCCACACATGCACACCAGCAGTGGTCCAATCAGAGACCACTGTGGGTCTGACTCATGCTTGCACACCCACACATACTGGCACCAGTAGGTGTATTGGGACCAGACAGTCCCAACTTACTTCCTGGGTCCCAACACAAATGGCATCCACAAGCCCGCGAAAACCACTGCTTTCCCGGGCAAAAGCATGACCATAAAAAGGCCAAAGAACACAATGGCCAGAGAACATGTGGAAGATCTCGTGGCATGGCCATTTTACGACACTAACCATAGTTAGTAGCCAAACACGGTAAACACGATAGAGCTATCCAAACATATAGCAACAATGGTAAAAACGTAATTGTGACCTCTTGTTTTTCAGCTGTTGGTCCCCCTTATCTTAAGGATTCCAGAAGTCCTTTCAGATGAACATTAGGTGTACTGGTACTAACCCTGCAGGCATGCACAATGTATGATCGAAACCCAGCATCTTGGAAATCCCTTTGTTTGTATTGAAATGATGATCTGAGCATTGTCACTCAGCCAGAGTGGTTGCAGATTTGGCCCTGCTGACGCACCTATGTCTGAAATGCACTGGCATCACTTTTGTCATCTGCTTTCCCCGCTTTTGATTGTTTTGCATTAAATCCGTTTTTAATCATCTATTTGGGCATGACTCCTCTTTGTACCTTTTATGTGATGTATTCACCTTCTATGTGAGCGTTCCTTATGAACATGCTCTGAACTGTCATTCTGACCTTTTGGTTGAGTACGGAGGACTGAGGAAGTACTCCCCAGATTTTGTTATTGAAACATAACTGTTGCCACCAGCTTGTCTTTAGGCACATTTTAAAAGTAACCAAAAATCCTTTGAGTGTGAGCCTACGGTGATGCAAAATTATCCCCATTGCACTGCACTGAAAGACGCTTAGTGCAATATGAAAAAGTTACCCAAACAGATCAAGTTAAAACGATAAAGGGGAAACATAGTTTCCCAGTACTGACAGTCTGAAGGACTAGTCAGTTTCCCCATAACAAATTAGCAAAAGGCCAGTGGAGTAAAGCTGTAGGGTTCACTTCACTATAAAAGGTCAGGACAAGTTGGAAAACAAAAGCAAAAAGTTTGGGGGTACATAGAACATGAAGGAAAAGTTGCCTAAAGAGAAACTTTCCTAACAGTTGTTTTCTGATCTGAGCACTATTTTTGGTAATGATTTCGTTGTGCAGACTTCAGGCATTGTTTTCATGTCTCTACAACTGCTTGCATTTTGCTTAATGGAAAGCTCATATTGGGTAGCCATGATCTACAGCTCCACATGGTTACACGTTGTCTCACTGAGAATTGGTACATTTCTGCTTTCGATGCCAGCATGTCATTCATTTCTTCACTGCCTACCACAAGCTGAACACATTTAAGTTTGTCTTTTTGTCAATTGGAAATTTATCAAACGGGCCTTACTTTTTGTCCACTTGATGCCGGTGAGCTCTCCTGTGCAGTTTTTGAGGTCTATGTGCTTATAGTCATTCGTAGTCAAACCTTTTGACCTTTACTGCGGAAGAGGCTTTTCAAGGGTGTATAATCACCCTTTTACCGTGTGCTTTCCTGCAGCAGCTTCTCCATGAGGTTTCTGCTCTTGATTTCCTCTGCCCCAAACTGCAATGCAGGGTTGGGTTCTTTAGGGATAGTCTTAGGTGTTACTGTGCCATCCTGTTATATTTTCTTAACCATTGCAACACCTGACTTTAGGTTTCAACAGGGGTGATGTTAAGGCATGAACTGAGCTCGTGGCGGAAGCTAAAGAAGCAAGGAGTTGGGATTATTCCATGATGGTCGTGGATCTTCCCCCCACTGGGATGGGGTTTTGTCTGCTCTTTGTACTCGTTGATCATAGCTGATTGTAGAGTAGGATGTCCCCGAGGCGGTTTCCTTTCGTTTTTTTCCAATCTGCACGCGTCCAGCAATTTTCCAAAGCCCAACTTGCTTTTTATCAGTATTAAGGTGAACAGGTCATAGGGTTGTGCTACACTTACAGATGTACTACTCTCCCCTAACTCCCTTGTTAATTTCAACTGTGGTTCAGGGCAAGCCTTGGCTGCCATATTCTGTGGTACTACTCTTGTACTGGTGGTGTGAATATTTCCAGTGGTCCACCCTCCACCAGGTACCACTTTCCTACAAAACAAATCTGTAATGCTGTAGGAGGTCTACCCCCATGGTTTTGTCATTCAGTGACCTTTCCCATTTCTGCAGTTCTTGCACTAAACACCTGGTGAAGGAACAGGGTGGGATGGTCCATGGGACTTGGACGCCCTAGCATTCAGGAAGTTGTGTGGGAATTTTTCTCAATTTTTCGGGTACGTATACGACCAGGAGGGAACACACTGAATGCACTCTCTACAGACATACTGCCGAAAGAGTAACGGCATCCAAAATAGCCTATATTGTTCATGTCCCTGCACTCATTATCCCAAGTGGTGATGACCCCAAGTGTTTCTACTTGTACATTTCAAGATTACCACATGACTGTCTTCAACACAACATGTTTTGAGACTGTCTTTCAGTTTCTCAGGCTTGACTCCATGGGCACACCCTTTCTATCACAAATCCACAGGGTAATGTTCTCCAATATGTTCCATGAGGGACTGCATCAGCGAACATAGCCGAATGAAGAACACACATGACGAAAAGACGGACAGCCTCGAAACATGTGGTATCGAGTGACGCCATCAGTTTGACATGCATTTAAGAAACTATTGAAAGCAATTGAAATAAAAACATTTTAAACAACAACACAAAGTAGTTATCACTATTTGATGTAATGAATGCAAGGATACGAACACTATTGGTTCTTGTGGTTAACAGTGTCTGAACACTACTAAACAGATGGTCCCGCGCAGAAATGGATGGTAACTAGGATTTTGAGTGCGGTTCTTACATGCATATGTTTGCACTGCAGAGGGAGACACTGTATTTTAAGTGTGGTCTGGGGTGGGCAGGGGTGTTAATGGAGGGGTAAGACACAGGGGGCCTGAAACTGTTAGCTGATATGTTCTTGCAGTAGGGCAAGCTGACTGGTGTGAGTCGTGGGTTGTGCAGTCCCAACTCAACCAACCCCCATCCTCCTCTCACTCCCACGTCAGCTGCTCTTGGAGAGCCATGCAGCACACGGCATTCACACCAGACAGCGTGCTCATTTCCCTTCTCTCATACATGCTCACCTCATGACCAGAGAAACACTCCAAAAACAGCTGCCACCACACCTGTGATATCTAGTCTAGTTTCCCCACACATGTTAAGGCCTCCAGTCTTGGCTGGATAGGGTTGTTTTCAGGAGATCTTGGGAAGCCGTAAATGACTGTTTCGGAACAATGGCACAAGGTTAGGGCACAAAATCAGTAGCTTAACTGGTAAACATCAGCTGACACATACACTGAAAATCTGATGGTTTACCGTCTGCATTCCGGGGATTACAGAGGCACCTCAGATGTATGGTTTGGCGGGGTGCTTTCCACCATTGTGCCCGACCTGAGAAACTTGACATTTACTTCTAACAGCCTCATTCTGATGGCCCATGCAGGGCCGGCCTTAGGGCAGGGCTGTCCGAGCGACCGCCCGGGGCGCCTTTAGCCCCACACCACTGCAGATCGGGGGAGTCTTTCAAGGTCTCCCCGAGCTGGCGTAGTGGGAGAAGGCACCCTATTCAAATTAAATGTGCCCCGCTCCTGGAGTGGGGTGCATTTAATAACAATAGGGCGCTGATTGCTTTCGCATCGCGGCCTATCGAAAATAAGTGGCACCCCCCACATGACCAAGAGCACGTGTGGGATGCCAAGTTTTTTGTTTTGCTATCCGGGCCGCTGCCACCATCAAGGCCGGCCCCGGGCATAATTATGGGGGGGGGGTGCAGGGGATTTTGTCCACCCCAACTTCTGTAGCATGCCTTTTTGTCCCACCCATCATTTGGAGGGGCTGTAATCATCAATTATGTAAATGGACAGTGCGAGGCCGGCAGGGGTGCTCGACACGGCTTGCGCTGTCTCATTACAAAATGCAGAGATGCCTGGCAGCCGCACTGCAACACATTCATGGCTTGGATGCCCTGTGTGGCTCAGTCCCTCACCCTTTTTTATAACAGGAGGGACAGCCTCGAAATAGGCCGGACAAAGAGGCTAGCAAATAGTTATATACAAAAGGGTCGTCCTGCCTTCAAACATTTGGGATTGCAATGATTTAGATGCAATAAAAGTTTCGACTCCTCCAGGATTAGGTCAGTAAGAGGAATTATCCAAACGCTGGACTAATATCATAGTGGCCTTTTTTAATTTGGCTGCACATATAACTTTGCAATCATAAGTTTTGAAAACAAAAATAAAATAGAGAGCATTTTCAATCAAGTGAGTCACAGTTTTTTCAAGTGTTTTACCAAAGAATCAAAAACAGCAATGTGAAAACAGATGTATAAACAGTATTGAAAGTGGACCAACCCATAAGCCCTTTGGACATTATTTTACTAATATGGACTTTATATGGGCTGAAGAGTGTGCGGATATGTAACACCCACCCCAGTTGAAGAATGCATTGAATATAAAAGTGCTTTTTTCACTACTCTTTATACATCTGTTTTCACATTGCTGTTTTTGATCTGATCAAATCTACCATTCAACCAAATTTAATTTTAACAATTTGGCTGAAATGTTCCCTGAGAGCCACCATCCGCCCGCCCTTATCCCGACACCTTTCCTTCAGTTGTCATGTTCCCCCCGACGTTTTCAGCAAAGTTACTCCAATGGATTCGTCGGCTGTGCTTCTGGGCTTCATCCTCTAATTCTGATCCATCTCTGCACACATCAGAGACAGATCAGGGATTCACAGCACGCACACATTGAAAGGCATAGTAACCTGCACGGACGCACCAGCAAACATGGCTGCTGTCATTGCCACACTGGTTTGCAGAGATTGTGTCAGGTTTCTGCGGGTGCAGGAAAACTTGGCATAATCTTGGCAAAGTAACTTATTCTGAACAGATCAGATTGATGCAATCTAAGGTGGCATGCAAACCCTGCATGGGAACTCAGGTGTGGCGTTTCCAGGCGGTGAGGCAGCGCGCGCACACATGGTTAGCATGGGTCTACTCTGGGTTGGGAACCAGCAGAATGAGGGTGGAAGTGTTGACTCTGACAGTGCTGAGCATCACACATTACTGGAATATCATTAAAAGTCATTTTCTTCAAACATCAGTAAATGGCCAACTTTCACGACATATGAAATATTTCAAAATCATATGTATTTTTCACCTATGTGAAATAAAAAAGTGTTTCCACATTCGTCTTGGGAGGATAGCTCAGGGGCAACGTGCCCGCCTTGGAAGCAAGACAACACGCAGCAACACAGGTTCAAATAACCAATCATATCATTCTGAAGATATAAAAAAAGTAGGCATTCTACAGGACTTCAAAAGTTTACCCTTTGTACCATGTAACCCAACGCGTGAATGTTATCAAGGGCTGGAGTGTGTGTACGCTGTTAAGGACCGGGGCTGTCACACAATAGGCACATTATGCCTTTTACAGAGGGTGCCATTTGCACAGAATGGGTTGTAAATCACCCACAATGCCTTACCTCGCTCACTCGCCATGAGCTGAGAGAAATGGAGCACCGGCGGAAGGCCCAACAATTTGCCTTTCAAAACAGAATGCTAATACACGACAATGCGCACAAAAAATTAAAATGAAGAGCAAAGTTTAAAAAAAAAACCTATTGGCGATGTAAATGACTGAAGGGGCATAGCGATGAATGCATACACCTGGAATTACTACCAGGAGCATTACACAAGTGATGCACACCATGCGCTAATGTGGTGATTAATATTATCTTTAATGATATGTATTTGAATCCTACTCTGCTATTTTCTCTATTCTATTAGAAATGTAAAACACTTTTACACAGAAAAAGGAAACAATAATACATGGCAAAAAATACGGGGCTTGCCTTTTGCTATTTCTGTTATTACTATTATTAATAGAACCATGTTGTTGTTATTTATACAATTATTATTAACAACACTAATACATTCAATTATTCTGTTGTTAAAAAGTTAATGATATTATGTATATTAGTAGCCCAATCAGCAAGTTTAAAAAACAGCTATTACTTGCAGCACTACTAAACTGCAAGACTTTGGCAGCAAATTCTGAGAAGTTATTATTGGAAATCATTTTAAGTTCTATTATTCACAATGAGAATGGTAACAGTAATAACGAAAACCACTATATTACTAATGATTATTGTCATTACTGTTGTGACTTAAAAAGGTGTTTTTATAAACCATTATTTTCATTCTTCCAGCTTCGTGGCGCTCTAACAGCTGTTAGTAGTATACAGCTCACTGATGTGTATTTCCACATAACGTGACCTAAACATATGCGTTTCTTAAAAGTCCGTACTTTCGTCATTGATTCGAAAAACGCATCTCGGGGACGAATTGCGTTCATTTCATGCTTTTCATACGCATCAAAAAGAAGCGCCTCAGACACCAGAGCAGGTTGGGCGCTATCTTCCTGTTGAAAGGCAGACCACAGGAGAACACAGCAGGCTGCGCGGGACAGTGCAGAAGCGCCACGGCTGCTGCTGACTCCGAGCTCATGAGGAGGCGAACGTCCCTGTCTCATCCTGCACTGAGTTGCAAGCATGCCAGGGGTCGACGTACTCACCAGAGTCACGCAGCGCAGCTTCCGCTCTGCCGAGCCCCCCGGAAGCAGAGTGAAGCACAGGTAGCACAGAGAGAGGGCACGCCACCCGTCCATGCTGGAGCTGCTCGGCCTGTCTGAAGCCGTGCAGAAACTTTACACATCGCCACAACACGAAGGGGGCGGGGCGTGTCTCTGAGACACATGCAGGCATTGCTACACTGCCGGCTAAGCTCATGTGACCGACTGGATCTCTTGTAGTCAAGTCTGCCAGCACCATGGCAGTGCCAGTCTCTGGTTAAGCCCAAGGCTACACGAAGAACTAACTAATGTCTCTACCTACTGTGCACTCGTCAAATAATAGCATTTCTTGCTGAAAGCTCTGTTCCAGTAGCAAACGCAAAAACAGAGTAGCCCTCCTAGGGAATCCACAAACAAGGTTCTGAGAATGAGCCCCCCCCAGCTTTGTTGAATGAAGAGGAGGTTCACAGCGGGGGGCGCATTGAAGCATGCTTTATTCTAGAATTCCCTGCCCCATGTGTAAGTACATAAGAGTGTTGTATCCCAGTACTGAGGTGGCTGGTAGCCGGGGGGGGGGGGGGGCTATAGCCCCGGATAGAAGCTTAGGGGCTACAACCAAAAGGCTAGCTAGCCCGAGTCCCGACAGTCCCAGCATTACCGTAGCCCCGGACCTTTTCCAGACCTAGCAACACCCCTGGCTGTGATACCTTACTGCACCATAACGCGAGGCTGCCCTCACATCACCCACACCATCACTCCTTTATCGTAAACATGAACAATCACAACAATTAACCATAACAACACCGCTTTGGACTGCAGGTATAGTGATTTGTCTCACAAACAGCAGAACACCACCCTTGCTTAGCTATACACAACAGAGTCCACCAGCTGGGCAAGTGGCTTCCGGGCCAGCCTTTGGTGTCGAGGCAACCGCTCCAGTACTGCTTTTTGGGAACAGCACACAACACTAGGTTCACAATCCCGATTCAGTATTGATAGAGGCAGTGGTTGGTAAGAGCTTCCTGTCACGACACGACTCAGTCCTGGTTAAGGGGAATATCCTTAGTGTCACTCTCAGATAACCTATTGAGAACTCCACGTGATCTTCTACATGAGGAGCCCTGCACACAGGGTTTTAAGTGGACCTGGACTTGCCCTGTAGCTGAGCCCTGGAAGTTTGCCAAAACTTCAATCAAGCCAGCAAGGAATGCCACTTTCTTTGTGCTGGGGATTCGAACCCAAGCCACGGCAGTGACAAGCCAGTGTCACATTGCACTGTGCTATTTCATAGGTGCTAGATTTATTTTGTTTAATTCAATAGACTGACACATAAAGCCTGTTACGACTGCCTTTTTGTGTTAAGCAGTCTATTGAATGAAACAAAAGAAATCCAGCACCCACAGAATAGCACAGTTGCTGCGCTATTCTGTAGCTGCTGGATTTCTTTTGTTATATTCAGTAGACTGCTTGACACATAAAGCCTGTAACGGCCCGCTCAAAATATAGTCCGCATAGGCAGTTAAACAAAAAATGCAGAGCTTGTTTTATCCATCTGTAGGCAGTGCAATCGCCTGACCAAATTTTTCTCCTCATGTTCGCACTTTCAGATCTCCTCCTAAGCCGCTCCCCACAGAACCGTGTCCTTCCCTTCACCAGAACACATACAAGTTCAAACCTGCAGTGAATGCAGCTTCAGTTCCACCCACCGGTCTGGTTAAACTGTATCCATGTGGCTAATTAAAGCTTACATGTGCAGGGCGCCAAATGCATATTTCTCTTCCTAAACCTTCATCTGCCTCCTAATACACATACTGTATCCGGTTTATAGTGAAAATGTCGAGAATTTTTTTTTCGAAAATCAGAATATCGAAAAGATATACATATAATTAAGAGTCAATTTTTCAAAAAAAAAGGTCGATTAACAATATCAATAACCCGATTTAAAGAAACAACAAGAGTATCATTTACTATGGGGGGTTCCCCCCCTCACCCGACACCCCGCGTTCACCCGCCACCCCCCCTCGACCACCCTCTCACCCCTCATACACAACACAAGAGGGTAAGAAAGGGTTAAACTCATAGGTGACAACCACGAGTAAAGAACCTTGTTTAGGTACCAAGAAACCGGTAACGGTTGTGGAAAACCGTCATTACCTGACAGAACATCATTTGAGAACGTACTGCAGGAAATCGATTGGAGTTGCTTCAGATCAAAACAGGTAATATTGTTATAACGAACATGTAACTAAACATTAATATATCATACAACATACAATTGTGTGACAGGAAAGATAAAACAGTTAATTTTCTCATTTATTTTAGAATAAAAAATGGAGAACAAAGTGGAGTTCATCACCACACAAAAAGGAGGAAAGCAGTTGGTTTTAAATGGATACGTTTTCTATAAGGAAAGCCAAAAAAAAGAACGCTTTTACTGGAAATGCACAGAGTATGCGAAAACTAAATGCAGCGCACGAGCGATTAAAGAGGGAGCAGATATAAAAAGTAAAAATGAACACAACTATCTGCCAGATCAGACCAATATTATCATCCGAAAAACATGAACCGAACTAAAAAGAAAAGCCATGGAAAGTCACGGTGAAGCTAGTGGATCAGTACTTGCAGGAGTTTGTGACAAATTACCCACACATATAACGGCTCAGTTACCAGCTGAAAAATTGATGCAGCGTACAATAAACCGTACTAAACATCAGAAAGAGAATCTGCCACCGGCACTAATGTTATTTAGTGATATTACAATCCCGGATGTTTTCAAATTAACCGCCAAAGGAGAGTGTTTTCACCATGCCACATTAGAATTGAACAATGAAAAAATATTGATATTCTCTACTGCTGCAAACTTTCAACATCTCACTCGTAGTCAAAATTGGCAAAGTGACGCAACGTTTAAAGTGTGCCCACAACCTTTTCACCATTTTTACACAGTGCATGGTACAATCCGCTTGTATATATTTTAATACCAAAAAAAAGTGAGGAAACATACAGAATCGTGTTCATTAAAATTAAAGAGACTGCACCTGATTCTAATCCAACTACAATAATCATGGACTACGAAGCAGCTAAAATTAAGGAATTTTCATCAGTGTACAAAGGGACAAGAGTTCAGGGATGTTTTTTTCATTTTACACAAAATATATGGCGAAAGTTACAAAAATTAGGATTAAGTACTAGATATACAGAGGACAGTTGTTACCAAAAAACATAAAGAAACGTTTTGCATTGGCTTTTGTACAGGAAAATTATGTTGTTGATTTTTACGAACATTTGATTGAAACGAAATACTACAAGAATCATGAGGAGGAAAATACTGATTTACTGGACTATTTTGACAACACATGGATAGGACAATTAACTTGTAATGGAACAAGACGCAGGCCAAAATACCCGGTACCATTGTGGAATTGTTACCAAGCTACATTAGAAAGTCCACCACGCACCAATAACACATTAGAGGGATGGCATAGCAGATTAAGTAAACATTTCAACATCCACAACCCTACTTTATGGCATTTTTTGAAGTACTTGCAAATTGAAGAACAACACCAAGATTTAGGATATCACAAACACTTTCATTGACAAAGGACCAAAAAGAAGAAAGTACAGGGATTACGAAAGTAAACTGGTACAACTAATACAAGATTTTAACGCATAGAATGAAGAAAACCTCTTGAATTTGGTGGTATTTAACTTAAAATGTGAAGCAAACTTACGATTCATGGACATCTACAATCCAGTGTGGCATAGGCGAAGTAAATCTGAAACACCAACCTGCAGCTCCATAAAACCAAATCTGAAACGGGAATCCATGTAAATATGCCAAAAAAACCCAAGAAAAATCTGAATCCAGCACGAAGGAAAAAATGCACAATCCTGGATGAGAAACTCCAAAAATTCAAGTCTGTAACGGCAATCCATGTAAATGTGCCAAGAAAAAAAACAAGAAAAATCCAAATCCAGCAAGGAAAAAAAGTGCAAATCCAAAAAAGACCCATACGAAAACAATCCACGATCCTCGATGCTCCGGAAGAAAAGGTATTAAAAATCCATAAAAACCAGTTAATCCAATGGAAAAAACACGATTGCTCTGAAAAAAAAAAAAGATGAAAAATCCATGAAATCCACGACCAGAGTAACGGAGACGCGACCGCTGGAGAACCGTTTGGAAAATGAGCTTTAAAAATGGCGCTTACGTATAAATGTTAAATGCATGTTTCTAATGCTCTAGAACCATCTAATGGTCAATAAGTATATTACAAGTTGAACTTCATTATATATATATATTTATCAATACATTTACAGTCATGTTATATATATATTTATCAATATTTTTGCAGTTGAATAAAATAAGTATTAATTCAAAAAATTAATAAATGATATTAAACAATATAATAATAAAATAAAAGGACATATTTGTTAAATAAACATTGCATGAATTGTATTATTAATATTCTATTTGTTACTTACCTTAAATAATGCTTTGAAAAATGTTTTCGAAAAAATACAGAAAAAATTCGACATTATTGATTTTTGAAAAAAAAAATTCGATCAAATATTTTCGACATTTTCACTTTCGACATTATTGCATTCGAAATTATGACTGACCACCACTGTATCCCAGTGATTTCTGGTATACTCTAATATTCGCCAATCAGCACCACCGTCCATGCTCAGTTCAAAGTGCCATGTATGTACAGCAGACACTGCTTCAGTGCTTACTGACATATCACACACACATTGTATACTAATGCTGTTGCTTCAGATTTATGAACATTTTGTACAGTTGGGGAGAACTCAACATGTCTCTAGAATAGAACATAACAAATCAGGGGAAAAAAAGAGGATGATGCTTTAATCACGACAGAAATCTTTTCTAGCAATTTGAAAGAATCTGCTCACACTAAAATCATTAGTGAGAAACTCAAATTAATTTAAAGGTCCCTTTGCATTGCAGAAAGCGTTAGGAATACTTCTTGAATCTCTAGCTTCTAGTTAAAAATGTGTCTTACTGTGAGCACGTTGTAAGGTGGCGACGAGTGGTTAAGGTGTCGGGTAGTAAGTGGGGAGCAGGTAGCGAGGCGGAGCATGGTGGAAGGGGAGAAATAGAAGGGGGTGCCCATTGATTCCAGGCCACAGCACAGTTACTGTGCTATTTCTCAAGTGCGGTGCTGGATTTCATTTGTTTCATTCAATCGACTGCTTGACATTTATGTGTCCAGCAGTCTATTGAACGAAACAAAACAACTCCAGCACGTACGAAATAGCACAGTGACATGTGACACTGTCTTATCACCAGCAGCGCTCTGGCTCGAATCCCCAGCATGGTAAAAGAACAGAAAAGTGTCTTTCCTCACTTTCAGGCTGTGAGTGGTGGGTGATTAGGAGGGGGACTGCATAAAAAGGCAAGCTGTGAATTTAATATCATTTAAATGCATAGTATTTCAGCTCCTGCCAATACTTGTTTTTGATGACACTTCAACCACTAGGGAAAGCCTCAGTGGCGTCCCTAGAAAGAGGGGAGTGGGAGGGGATGGAGAGGGAGAGGGGTGTGCCCCTCCCTCTGAAATCCTGAGCCCCCTTACCTAAGGCGAGCAGTGACCGTGTTCTCTGTTCGTGGTGTTATTTGTGACACTCACTAAGGCAAATATCTGCAGATCACACGGCAAATACTCTCCTTTCGTCTCAAAGCTAGCAGTGATCTTGGTATGCATTCTGGCATCGGTATGAACATGAGCACGAGCCACTTCTCAGGTGCCCCTGCCCGGCTTCTGCACAGCGACCACCATAGTGTGCAGAGCAGCTTGCAGCCCCTCCCATCAGAATGTAGCCCCAAAACTGCTCATGATGGGCCATTAGTCACTGAATGGCTTCGTGCCTGCATTCTGATGGGTGGGGGGAGGTGCAAGGGGGTGTGGATAGATGGTATGCGCAAAAGCCTGTCTGCAAGAGTGCTTGTGATGTCACACATCACCTTTCATAGGCGGACCCCCCCAACTTTTGTCTGTGCCCCCCCTACTTTTGTCTTTGGCCCCCTCTGTGCCCCTCCTAATTTGATTCCTGGAGACGCCACTGGATAGCCGGCCAGTGACGGGAGTGCAGCAACAATGAAGAGATAGAAAAGCGAATGAGTTAGTGCCCAAAATAGCATAAGACTTATGCTATTTTGTTAGTTAATTGTTAATGTGTGCAGATTGGTGCGGGTGAGCATTAACATTTTAAAACATGTTTGAGTTCCACACCTGCCACCAACACACACAGCACATTTCAGGCCACGCCCATCATTTAGGCCACACCCCTCATTACAGCCCCCCTCGATTTCTCACTCCAGGAATAAGGTCACATATGCTGCTCAGGGATGAAAACCTGAAGATAATAATAATGATAATGATGTGTTATTTATATAGCGCCTTTATACAAAGCGCTTTACATTGCACATATTTACCAGTGCACACGTGCTCATTCAAGCTGTCCTAGCCCTCCATGGAGAACCCCAGCCTTTTGCAGAGGAATACATGTAGATACATGCATTTTACACCCAATACTCTTAGTCTATGTTATTTCACTCTGGCTCGTGCCAGGTTTGACTTGAAAATTAACTTTTTTTCCAAAATGTCCTCTGCAGAATGCCCAAACATTTGCCCTGCCTCTTTTTCCACCTGCCCTGGCTCTCTCCTTCAGATGTCATACCCCGAATTCAATTGCTATGTTAATGAGTCCCCCCACTTTTCTTTTAGGACTTGACCCCCATTTTTGTGAAAACATATTCCCCGATGAATACCTCCTGTTGCGTTCCGGCCTATCACCTCCCATAATGCTTCACACTTCTAGTGTGTTTTTGCCTATTTATCCCTAATGCCCCCCATCTTTATCATGATTTTCGTTACTGCTTTTTGTATTGTGGCAGTTTTCGTTTCTTCCATTTTCGTAACGTGTGTGTTACAAGTCGGCTAAGAATAATCGTCAGCATTATGCAACTTCCTTCAATGAAATCAGGTCACTAGCGAAACGCCTTAGCATTTCTGATTCAACAGCGCCCTCGTGTGGTTTTAATGTTGATCGTCAGCGGAACAAGGAAAAAAGGAGGCAAGAGTTTGGGAACGGTGCATATGACGGGCGGGAGTTTAACATTTCAAGCTTTTACATACCTACTAGGCTGTGGGATATTGGTGGCAGGACTACTGCGGTGTCTATTTTCTATTTAACCTTGCTTGATTCTTTTTCGCTAGCACTGTCTTTGCTCTCAGTCTCACCTCATTGCTTCTTGATGTGGACAAATTCTGCATATGAAACTCGGTAGAAATGTTGGTTTGTTTCAGAAGTACAGAAAACCTAGGGAAAAAAACCGGGACATGGCAACTAAAAAAGTAGGACTAACTCTTGAAAGTGGCTGTCAAGGCACTACACTTCAGTAGCGGTTGGAGGAGAAGGGGGTTTACGTGTTATTGTTTAAATAAGTAAATAATATAATTGATTTATCAGAAACTAACACTATCTTAAGTTGTACAGTACAGCATTTCTTCTGTGCGAGATTGTGCATTCCTGTCTGCCACCTATGAAGGCCGCAGTTTCCAATAGAACCATAATCTTGAGAAAAGGGGACAGAACACCAAATTGCGGGACAGTCCTGGCAAAACCGGGACGTCTGGTCACCCTAAAAAAAACCTCGAATGATAGGAGGCACAGAGTACGTCTCTCATGGTTTCAAAAAAGGAATCGTAATAGCTTTGGTCAGAATTTCACTTCTAAGATTATAAGTACCTGCCGATTCCCAGACCCCAGAGCTCATTTTCCTGGTGGAGTACGGGAAAGTCCATGGGTAAAATGCACGCGTAAACATTAACCTTTTATGCTTGGATTTTCCTCTACTTCACTATGGTGGAGAGGGGGCATGGAACAGATCACCCATCGTCTCCGCCATACAAATGTGACCGCATTTACACCGGCATGGCATTTTCATGCTCGCCTAAATGCAGTTGTGATTCTAGTAACGGCACAGAGTAGTAGGCAAAAGTCCCAAAAAGCTTTTGCTAGATCTGCCAACCATTGTAACATGTCCTGCCCAACAGTTGATATGCTCCCTCGACTGCTGTCTCGACCAACTCCCTCCAGTCCAAACACCAATGCTAACGGCCCCCCGACCGAGATGACTAGCATCGGAGTCTAAGAGCAGATCTCAGCGGCAACGGATTATGGCTCTTCCATTCCATGCGTCCATGTGGGATAAGCACAATCTGTAATTCCATCCATTCAGAATAATCCTACCTGCTCTCAACAGATGATTTTTCCACCTTTTTAATGCCCTGTAATGCAAGGGAGCCGGGACGATTCCCTGAATCCAGGCTGAGACAAGGCCTGCCACCCACGCCAGATGCTGTAGATTAACCTCTCCCCTGGATAGTATCCTCCACAATCCCTTTTTTTATGCTGCATACTCTTACCGCAGGTAGATGCATTGCTTCTGACCTCTTCTCGGATCCCTGTTTTTTGTTGTATTGACCTGTATTGGCACCCGTATGCCTCTGGGCCCTTGTCTCGCGCGCAGTATAAAATAAATAAATACATTGAAAAAATGCAACACAGGTCCATTGGCTCCCTTAATTGGACATCTCTTACTGGCAGCAAAGCTGGTCATCGCCCGTACCTGGAAGGCGACCAAGGGTCTGGTGGCAAAGATGTGGTGGGTTAGGGCGTGGGACATTTTGGTGGCAGACAAAATTGCAGCACTGTGTGAGGGGCGTTACTTAAGGTATGTCTCGGTGTGGGCCACATTCATTGACTTTGCTGAGAGATTCCCCGCAATGGCTGTTAGGCCCCCAATGTTGCAACATTTTTCCCCTCAGTGACCTCGCCTGCTTCCGGAGGCGTGGACAGTGTGGCTGAATCAAGGGGATGGGGAGGGGACAACCATATTCGAGGAAACCTAATTCATGTCTGTACTGCACTGATGTCTGACAAGCCCGTAGACCCAGGGGCCGTTCCCCAAAATCGGTCACATTGTATTGTACCTGAAGTTCTATCATGTTAATTTAAATAAAAGTTGTTTGAAAGAAAATGCAACATCTCATTCCTGCTGTCTATCACAAACCCTACAAACAGTTGACCTGTCTCAATTCACCAAGAATACAAGGTATAACAGCAATTGACGAGTGACATCCCTCTGTCTCCTGGCTGTATCGGGAGCCTGTGCCATAATAAGGATGTCATCCAAATAAATCAGCATGCAAATTCCCTCGCTTCTCAAAAACCTATCACGGCTCTCAACAGTTTTGTAAAGTACAATAGGGCTGAGGATAGTCCAAAGGGTATTGATCACACCAAAGAAATGATAGAAAACCTCTGAATTCCCAGGCTATTGGAATTAAGAAATAAGCATGCTTAAGATCCAGGCGAATGATCCAATGGCCTGGCCTCAACACATCTTCTAACAGAGCAATCACCTATATCTTGAAGTGTCTGTATCATACAAACTGCTTCAGAAACTTCCTGCTATCTCTTACTCTTTTTGAATTGCCCTTTTCTCCCACAACTGATGGATCTCTATGCCAAATGCTCGAGACGGTGTCCTTGACATCAGGCACAAACATTGCCTGTAGTTCTGTACCGGGATGCAGACTTTGGCTAGACTTAGTTATGCTTCCAATAGGAGCCTAAGAAATTCTAGTGAAGCCCTTCTATAGTCTCCAAAACCCATGGATCCGTGGATATGCCTAACCAATTATTTGATTAATAAAGAATGAAGACGACCTCCTACAGGACCCAGGATAACCTGATTGTTTTGAACACCTACCACTGAATCCAGGACCAGATGATCCTTTTGTGAATCCCCTGTTGTATTGTCTTGGTCACCTTTCTGGGAAGAATGCTGGAAGGGACCTACTGAGTTGCCTAGCGTTTTATTGGCCCATGCCAAATGAGCTTTAACCCCCAAAGCATCTGGAGAATGGAGCCCAGATGACCGCACGGCCCCTGTAACACCTGAACCTACCAGAAATTGGTGTCTAAAAATAACTGTTTACTGTTACATCATAATCCGAGAAGAGGACCTCCTCTTCTTTACTCTCTGTCTCAGTGTCCATCAGCCCCACCAACGTGGCATTCATCTTCATAAGGGTCGCTCTCCATCATTCTTGGATGATTGATGCATTTGCATCCCCAACGAAACGCAAGGCTCTTTGGGCCCAACCGCTGACCATCTCTGGATCTAGGGCTTTGCTTCCTTGAACAAATCCAGAGTGTTAAGGAAAGGGCCTGTAGAGTTCAGCAGGTGATCTGAACATGCGGCCCATGCCTCATACATAGCCATGGTAAGATCCTTGGGAAATCATGTGTCCAGCAGGTGTGGGGTGTTGCTTTCCCTCCATTGCTGGCTTCAGCCTTAATCTTGAGCACGGAATCATTATTATCTCGTTTCCTCCTTAGAAAATACTGAGTAAAACACTCTACGCGAGGACGGATGAATCAATCAAATTCATTTGATTGTGTTAAATCCAAAGGATTACACACGGGCTCCTCTGCTGGGTCTACCACTCCAACTGCACTTGGACCTTGTTCCTCCTCCAACATGTCCTCAGCATCATAGGACTCAGGGATGTTAATTCAGGGGAGAGTGCGTGTGGAGCCCGATAAGGTTGGCTGTCTCCACTACTCGGAATTCTAAACAAGGAAAGGAGTTAGGTGGGCAAGTCCTATGCAGGCACTGGGGCACACGGTCCTGATGCTCCTTAATATGGATATTCACCCTGAGTTCACACTTAACAAATATTGCAACATTCAGACATGTCCTGAGAACATTAAAAACACATTATGTATAACCCAATCAAATTTTTCGCATGATTTTCATCGAGATCATTTAAAAGTGCAACCAAATCCGTGTGTGTGTGCGTGCGTGCGTGCCGTGCGTGCGGTTATTAACCAAGTAAACTCCAATGTGCGCTTGTGATTGCAAATCAATTATACAAAACACGAAAGGCAAACAATAGCAGACTCGTATTGCGAAGTCTAGCACAACTTCCGGTGATTGAGAGAGTGTGTCGCAAAGAGACTATTGCCTGGTACATTGCTGACTCTTATTGAGCTACTCATGATATTTTTTATTTTTATTGTTCATTTGAAATGCGCCTATACACGTATGTGTCTCAAGGCGCAACAAGGCCAGAGGGTGCTGTGAGGGGGGAATGATCCTACTAGGCCTAATTTGTACATTTAGATCGTTCAAGTGCAGGTATTTATAATGCGCTTGATAGCGGAGGTTGATTTTTAGTGCAGATCTGGGATTCGACCCAGTGCTGCATAGCGCAGTCTTACTTCCAAGACCCACGCGTTGCCACTGAGCTATCCTCCCTTCAAAAGTGCAAGAGTCTGCTATTGATTGACTTTTGTGTTTTGTATAATCAATTTGCAATCACAAATGTACATTGCACTTCATTGGGTTCATAACCACAAACACACACACGTGGACCTGGTTGCACTTTTAAATGTTATTGATGAAAACCATGCAAACTTTTTGATTGGGTTATAAATAACGTTTTTTAATGTGTTCTTAATGTATCGGAATATTCCAATATTTGTTAAGTGTGAACTCAGGATGAATATCCATATTAAATAGCATCGGGACCTTATGTCCGAGAGCCTGCGTGGGACTTTTATTTATTAACATTTATAAAGCGCGCAGCAGCCCATAGGCATCGTGGCGCTGTTACACAAGTCGTTATTGGTTGCAAGAAAGTATACTTAGTTACATGACAATGAAAGTTTGTAAACACATACTTGGTTACATGGCAGTACTTAATACAACAGACTTGCCCACCTACTGCTTTCCTTGTTTAGATTTCCTGGTTATTTCTCCAGTTGAAGTAGGTGTCTGTCCTCCTAGTGATGTCATATTTAGGGGTGACCCGTGTAGTAGATTTCATGTCCCTACTACTCTACCCCCGGTGATGACTCAGGGCCTGTGCCCAGCCTGGCGGTCTTTCATAGATACTGTACTTCCCCTCCGCCAGGGGCCCATTGGCTGAAGGAATGTCTTCTGACACTTGTTCCCTACACACCTATCGGTCCTGGGCCCATCAGACTGGACTATATGGTACATGTTTGCCTTACTCAGATCCACCTTGCACTGCTTATGGGCTTTTTTCTGTTAGTGTGAGCTGCTGTGGCACTGTTTCCTGAATAAAAGAGGCCAATTCTGCTCTCCAAGTCTCTTCATACATTTTCTTGCCATTATTTTGCTCCTTTCCTTCTATGATATCATCTTAAATGTAAGGTCCTTTTCTCTAATGCTGATATGTTCTCTCTTGGCACTGTGCACCTGGCCACCCTCTGTCCTCCGGGACCAGGTACCTGCTCACCCTGCAACCCTCGCACACTGCCTCTGGGCCATAACCCTGCACTGGGGTCTCTATCTGTACCCATACAGTCCCCCCTTTTTCTTCCAGCACTTAGCAGACCTACCCTGTCTGCTGCCTTAAACCCAGCACTTGCCACTTGCTGGCTGCACTGCCACTGTTTGTTGCCTTTATTATTGATTTGTTCATGTATTATTATTTATCTGTTTCTTCTTTTGCTCCGCACTTTCCACTTCTCCCCCTTCCATGCACTGTTCCCTTCGCCCTCTTCCATGCACTTGCGCGTTCTCAATGTCACTGGGCCTAGTAATATTGTAGTTTTCTTCTCTCCTGTTCCCCTCCTTCACCTTGTTGCGCTCTGAAACACTTGTGTATGATCGTGATAGAAATAAAATATCAATATTGTGGGGACTTCCCATTGCGCGATCGCGCGAAGGCGATCTTGCGAGATTTAAATGCAAGAAGTGCAAGCTCAATGCGCAGGATGTCAGAAGCGGGTGGAGAGCGCAGTGAAAGCACTGACCCAGCGCTACTCCTGAATCAGGGAGCTCATAGGTTTCCAGGGCCTGACATCAAGGGTTACACACACCAGAGCATAATGCCATGGCTGAGGGCAGCCACCTGGGTGCTCTGGAGTGTGTTGTGTGTGTCCATGAATGACATGCACAAAGTGCAGTGATGAGACTGTCATACCAATGAGTACAGTGATACCCCTGCCCCTGGACTCTATCTCCCCCAGTTAAATAAGTTACCTCAGGTGTCAAATAAACACTGCTGTTAAACACAGCCTGTGTCCTGTCTTCATTAAGGTCACCATATAATTGGCAACGAGGATCCAGAACCTCGTGGGCCCACCATGCAAGGCGCCATGCCCCCGCGTTCCTCACCTCGCCCGGGACCTCGGCAATTCCATGGCAGCAGTGGGATCTACTCTTTTCCACATACCTGGAGGCGATGGGCGGAATGGAGTACGCACCGGCCAGGAAGAAAGCGATGCTGCTGAACGCAATGGGGTTTGAAGGGAAGTGCATCTTTGCAGGACTAAAGGCCATGCCAGAGGCTGGCGAAGATGACGATGCATACCCGTAGGCAATTCGCCGCATCATGAAGAGGTTCACCAATAAGGAGAACGTGGTGCTGCACAGACTGAAGTTTTACACTCGCAAGCAGAAAGGCAACGAGCTAGTTGACGACTATATCACCAGGATGAGGGAACTAGCATCTCTATGCGGTTTCAGCGACAACGCAGAACAAGTCATCTGCGACATCCAGGAAAGTGCAGGATGAATTCATTCAGGAAAAGGAAGTGGACCTCGACATGGCCATCCAAATTGCCAGAGCCGAAGAGACCACCAGCAGGCGCAAAGATGTCAGGAGTCCATCGCCGGTACCTGACATATCTGCGCTGCAATGGAGAGGGTGCAAAGAAAGACAGTCCCGCGACAGCCCCAGAGAGAAAGGTCCCAGGCAAAGAGATGCACCAAAGTGCTATAGATGCGCCAGCACCAAGCACATGGCTAGTGATCCCGACTACCCCACCAGGAACAAGGAGTGTTCAAAGTGTCGACGCTTAGGTCACGTGGCCGCGGCCTGCACGTGGAGGGGAAAAGCCGTCACTCGCATCGACGGTGACAAAGAGTCGAGTGAAGACGATGAGCTACACGACAAACCCATGGTCATCATGGTCAATGCCCCCCATGCCAGGAGAGAAAAACCCCACTGCACAGTGAAAGTGGACAGCATGGAGACACGAGCCATGGCTGACTCAGGTTCAGATCTCACCATTCTGCTGATAAACACAGATAAAGAGATGATGGGGTGAGACCAAGTGGAAATTAGAACCACCAGACAAAAGCCGATGGTCTTCGGAGGAGGCACCGTGGATCTGCTTGGCTACATCAAAGCAAGAATTGAATTCAAAGGCAGGTCCACCACGACAAAAGTCTACTTCGCTTCTCAAGGCCCTGCCGTACTTGGGTGGGACGATCAACACAGGTTCAGCATAAGGCTAGATCCCAGCACACCAGAACAAGTGCTTGCGGACTCTTTAGGAGGAGCGCCGAGTTGGAAAGAAGCCTTCCCTGGCCTGTTCTCCGAAACTCTGTGGAAAATCAAGAACTATCTCCACAAGATCCGCCTCAAATGGAACACAGTGCTCGTTAAGCACAAGGACAGGTCCGTATCTGCCACAGGAAGACCAGCACTGGACGCCCACCTCCAGAAGATGGTCGAAGATGGCACCATCGAAACACTGGAGTACTCAGTGGTTGTGCCCAGTAGTACTCATTAAAAAGAAATCTTCAAACGACCTCAGAGTCTGCATTGACCTCAGAAGCCTCAAGTTAGAAGTCGTCACCGACAGCTTCCCGCTTCCCAGCATCAGTGAAATAGTGCTCATAATGAAAGAAGCAACTGTGTTCTTGAAGCTAGATATGCGTGACGCATACCAACAGATATACTTGCACAAGGCCTCATGCCCGCTCACGGCGTTCATCAGCCGATTCGGTACGTTCCAGTAGACCTGCATGCCGTTCGATTTGTCCTCAGCGGCATCTGCTTTTCAGAGGATGATGAGCTCCCTGTTGAAAGGAATCGCGAATGTCTTCTACTTTCAGGACGACATACTCGTGTACGCAAAGGACTCAGTGACCCACGACAAGGCACTCGCTGCAGTACTGAGCAGACTGCAAGAAGCAGGGGTCCACAGGCACCACAAAAAATGCGTGTTTGGCATAGGTGAAGTTGAATATCTCGGGTATCACATCTCGAAGGATGGAGTGAGACCCAAGAAGACCCTCCTTGAAGCCATAACTGATTCACCGGCCCCGATGTCCAAAGATGAACTCCGGTTCTTTCTGGACCTTTCAGAGTACTTTGCCAAATTCGTTCTGAGATTCTCAGAAACTATGTCCCCCATGAGAGAACTCCTGAAGAAGGATGTGATCTACGCATGGGGGCCCCAGCAGGATGAAGCATTCACGGCGATCAAGAGAAGGATCCTCCACGCACCCTGTTTAAAGCCGTTCAACCCAGAATGGGAAACATGCATCACGACAGATGCCAGTGCCTACGGGCTATGCGCCACCCTAACCCAAAAAAGGGGTGACATGGAGAACATAGTAGCTTTCACCTCGAAGGCCCTGTCACCATCGGAGAAGAACTACTTGTGGAAAAGGAAATGCTAGCGTGTGCCTGAGCCGTCAACAACTTCAGATCATATGTCTGGGGTACAAAATGCCAATTGATCACTGACCACAAACCCCTCATACACATGCTAAGCCCAGGCGGGACAAAGACCGGCACACTGAGACTGGCCAGAATCGCTGCCAAACTCCAAGAATACACCTATGAGATAGCCCACATTGCCAGTTGGAAGAACGCCAAAGCAGACTGCATGTCAAGGCTCCTGTACCAAAATACCCTAGGAACCACATTCCTTGAGGACGAATGCGTTGTGGCCTCCATAGGCAATCTCAGGAATGGCAAATTTATGGAACTAAGTGAGCGCCACTGGCAAGATGAATGCGAGCAGGATGAAGCCCTCCGCCGTGTGGCAGTGTGGGTTGCGAGGGATGGCCCAACGAAAGAGCAATCCCAGAAGGCCTACACCCCTACTGGAAGGTGAGCGACGAAATTACGGCCATGAACGGTCTCATTCTGAGAGGTGACCGTGTGATTCCCCCCAGAGGCATCCGGAAAGTTATCCTTTGCAGAGGACATTCGGGCCACCTAGGAAGCAACATGACGAGGCGCAGAGTACGCACCGCTTACTGGTGGCCAGGCATGGACCAGGACATACAGGCGATGATCGAGAGGTGCCATGAATGCATCAACAGTGACAAACGCCTGTCCGTGAGACAAGCTCCCATGATGCCCACCAAGGTCCCCAAAGGAGTGTGGTGCAAAATAGGGCTGGACTTCATCTGCCCACTGGATGGCAGGTCCTCAGAGCAAAAGTATGGAATTGTCATGGTGGACTACTTTTCCAAGTGGGTGGAGGTTGAATTCACCTCAGATAGCACCACAAGCACGGTCATCGAGGCGCTCACCGCCGTCTTTCAGCGTGAAGGCCTTCCCGAAGAAATAGTGACCGACAATGGGGTGCAACTGGTGTCCCGAGAAATGGAAAGGTTCCTCAAAAAGCACAATGTCTGACAGCTGAGAGTGAGTCTGTACCACCCGCAAGCGAATGGGCTAGTGGAGAGAGCAAACTGCTTCTTCAAGGGAGCGCTGCAGTTGGTGCATGCATCGGGCCTAGACCCCTGCAAGACAGTAAAAGAGGGCGTTACGGCCCATCGTGGCCCACCGCATCACACCAAATGCCATCACAGGCGTTTCACCTTTCTAACTGTTGAGAGGGAGAAGGGCGGCGTCCACGCTGGTACCACCCTGGCTACACCAAGTAAGGTTAGATGAAGATGTGGACATGCATGACATAGTAGTCCGCATGCAGAGAAACAAGGAAGCAATGAAGGCTCAAGGGGACAAACGCAGGGCCGTTCAAACCACAGCAGTTAGCAAAGGCGACCTAGTAAAAATATGCCTTCCCCATAAAGACACCATGACCGGCTCCAAATACAGTAGACCCATAGAGGTCATCGCAAAGGGACCCAACCACATCTGCACCAGCGATGGTAGACGATGGAACTTGGAAAGAGTGACCATGTACCGCAGAAGAGAATCTACCAACCACCCATCCGTGGAGGCAGGAGAAGGACTGGCCCAGCAAGGCCCGTCCAGCAACCCCCATCATAATAGGGAAAACTCAACAGAGCTTCAAGAACCCACAGGCATGAGCCCCCCGTCCCCGTCCGAGGGATCACAGAAAGAAGTGACACAAGGAGAACCCGATCCACCCGAATCTCCCCATGTACCATTTCGCAACTCAGCTCCACCCTCCGACCAAGGCAGACCTCAGTGGGAGAGAAGAAAACCCAGCAAGTCTCAGACTTTGTCATTTAAGTGATTTCAATCCGGCACACACCCAAGTCAAAGCTCAGCGTGTAGTGCACAATTAAAATCCTTATTTATTTTTGTCTAAAAGTTCATTATTCTGAATGATATACCACTCATATCACACCCTTCTCCCGGAACCCCCCAGTCACACTGAACCAGGAATCAGGCTGGTTTGCAAAGGTAAATATTTATTTATGTATTTAAAATGTAATCACAATATGTTTTAATAGATATACAACAATCACCAATGGGGTGACAGAACACTGAATAATATCTTTAGTACACTAGGAATAGGTAATAAGAAAAACAAATGCAGAACAGAAAATAATACTTTTGTGTGGGTTCAGATCAGATAGCACTGTGGTTAGCAGTTCCCCCTGAAACACCCCTCAACCCCCGATAGGCAATGCAAAGATATAGGAGGAGGGAGCAGGTATTCAGGAATAGAACAAATCAAACAGAATATCAGTCCCACTTTCCGCCAGCAAACACAAGAGAAAAACGGAATTGACTTTTCAGCTGTCAGAGTAGCTTTCATGATTGACTTTAGAATGGACTGGGCAAAAACACCAAATATGGTCATAATTGCTAAAATTGTTATCCATTCTTATGGGAGCCGCTTTGGATAGTTGCACACAAGCAATGGTTTGGTCAGCAGAAAATAATGGAAATCTTAAGGTCCAAGTCAAAAGCAGTTAAAAGCTATTTTACACATGTAAACATTTTTCAGGATTTTAAAATTGCTGCAAACTTTTCTTTGTGCGATATTCGCGATAACGGGAGAATAACATTTATTTGCAATGTTTTGGGTGCAATGGATAGATATGGATGTTGGCTACAAGTAGGAGTTGAAATTTCGTTTCTATCACAAAAACCGAGGAAGTTATGGAGGTTTTAGTAAAGGTCGTTTTTGTAAAATAGGCGCGAGAATTAAAAACAGAAATGCACTTTTAAAAATGACAAATGATTTTGCTTATACTAGGGGATGACTATGAAGAAGCGAATACCACACATGGATCACAGTCACTGGATCAGGATGACCACCTGATAAGGGCCCTCATTACGACCCAGGCGGTAAGTTTTCAACATTACCGCCATGGCGTAATTAATGTTTACGCCCTGGTGCGATGCCGTAAAGTCCGGCACATTCCGACCCATCGCGCACGAGCATTACGCCATGGCGGTAATGTAAACTACGCCATGCCGTAAAAGACCCCAAAACGGCCCCTACCGGCATTGTACGCCGCGCAAGGTGCACTATCGCCATCCATTACAGCGGCGACCGTAATTAACGGTCACCGTAATTAGCGGTCACCGTAAATAAGCGGAACCGAAAGTAGCGTCATTGCACAGGAACGGGAAAGAGCACGGCGGCCATCTTTAAAAACACAATCCATTGCCATCCTCCCCAACCACTCTACATCCGACCCTGAGACCTGCCAAAACCCATTACCCACCCATTTTCCCACTACAAAATGCCAAAAGCTGTCAAAAAAGCCTGCGATCGGCAGCGGCAGGACCGCTTCACTCAGGAGGAACTCACTATGCTGGCGGAGACCCTCCAGGAGAATGCGGCGGTGGTCTTCTCCACACAAATGACCAGGCCGGCAATTGCCAAGAAGAAGGCCATATGGGCCCTGGTGGCACAGCGGGTCAGTGCGGTGGGAACCGTACCCCGCAACGCACAGCAGTGTCGAAAGCGGTGGGACGACCTGAGGCTCCGCGTCAGGAGCATCCTCTCCGCAAACCGCAACCTGGGCCTGGCAACCGGGGGAGGATCGGATTCCCCAATCAAACTCCAGCCATGGGAGGAAATCTGTGCCTCCACAATCGGCATGGAGAGCATAGAAGGGGTAGGAGGGATGGAGAGAGGAGCACCGACATCAGGCGATGCAGGTAGGTGCCTCAAATCAAGCCATGCAATAGTCACTGAAGTCCATTCATGTGTAGCACAATGTTGCCCTAGAGTGTAAATGCAACACATCAGCAGGAGACTGCCCACAGTCACATCTGACCATCACCCTGTACACATGTAGTATGCACACCCTAACGGCAGGCACCCACATACCTCCATGCTAAGGCCACTCAAAAAGGAGACAACCTGCATGCCCCTGCCTCAAATGTGCTGCATCTAGTAACCAAAATGATGTCAGTCATCGCGATTCCAATGTCCACAGACCCATCAATAACACTCTCCCTCCTTTGCTCCACCACAGGCTCAAATTCCAACCCAGAGGATGAGGACACCCCTGCCACAACACCAGCCAAGAGGGCCAAGACCACTGTGCCAACACCCTCCACCTCAGCTGGAGTGATCAAGACACCGCAGCAGCCGAAATCCGTTGCCAGTACACAGGCCGGGCCACGGACAGGCACCACAGCAAGCAGCATGGCAGCAGCAGCAGCAGCACCACACATCCCCACAATGTTCGCCACAGAAGACACAGGTTCTGCAGGAAGCAGTACCATAGGCGAAACTGCTGCCATTGCAGCATGCTCTGAAAGTGACACAGAGGAGCCCGAAGTCGGACCCCCCACTGACCACCATCATTCCCCCTGTCTGTCCCAGAGCAGCCCCCATGAGGATCCCACACAGGGGCATTCAGAAGATGAGGACTGGCCATCCACCCCATGCCCTGTCGAAAATCAGCAGGAGGGGAGCAGCCCCTTCGTAACACCATCTGCAATAGGCATGGGCCAGCAGAGCCAACATTCCCTGGAGAAGATAATCACGCGCCAGCAACAACTCTCCTCGCTTATGAATGAGCATGCTGCAGAATGTGGGGGGGCCAAGGGCAGCTATGGAACAATGTACAGAGACCCTGAGGGCTGAAATGGAGCGGAGCACTGAGACCCTGAGGGCTGAAATGGAGTGGAGCACTGAGACCCTGAGGGCTCAAATGCAGTCCTCCTCAAAGGACATGTGTGCGGAACTTGCCGCCGTGCGGCGCGTGCTCTCAGAGCTAGCCAACTCCATTCGGGACATGTGTGCACATGAGCAGGCAGGGACCTCCTCCGTTGCCAGTTCCACCCAAAGCAGCCCCATCCGCCGATCGGGGAGGAACCTGCGCAGCACAGGCAGGGGTGCCCCGGGGGCCGGGAGAGGGGGCTTGCAATAGCGGCTGCCCACCGTTATCATGCAACATTAGCCACTTAGTCACAGGGTGTGTTGGGGTGTTCAAGGGGGAGGGGGGAGTGGGTGTGTTGGGGTGTTCAGGGGGAGGGGTGAGGGGGGAGTGGGTGTGTTGGGGTGTTCAGGGGGAGGGGGGAGGAGTGGGTGTGTTGGGGTGTTCAGGGGGGAGGGGGTGTGTCACAACAATTCACATTTAAAATACACATTTTCCTTTTTCACAAATCAAATGTGTGGACATTGTTCATTGCGTATGTGTGCTTTATTGGTGTACAGTCCACAGCGTGCATGTCCCCGACACACACAGTGCCCCAAGTGCCGTCTCCATGTCATACACACCCGCCGTGTGTGCTAGAAGCATTGGTTGGTGATATCTTGATGCATTTCACGCCTCTCCTGTGCATCACCTCCTCCATGAGGTGCGGCCCCATCTGCACCCTCCTCATCCTCATCGTCAGGTGGTTGCAGTTCTGCGTGAGGGGGCAGGGGCACATTTCGTCTGACGCACATATTGTGTAGCATGACACATGCCATGACGATCTTTGACACCTTCTCATGGCGGTACAGGAGTGCCCCACCAGACCTGCTGAGGCAGCGAAACCGTGCCTTCAATAGTCCGAATGCCTGCTCAATGACCACACGGGTACGTGTATGTGCACAGTTGAAGTCCTCCTCGTGCTGGTTCTGTGGGTTCCGGACTGGTGTAAGGAGCCACCTCTTCAGGGGATAGCCTGCATCACCTGTATGTGGGCGAGAATGTATGTGTCAGTCATGACGTCTAATTCGAAACTTGATGTGCCACCATGGCTTGCATCCAACTGTTACTTTGGACCACTTCTAAATGCACTAATTGATTCACACTATGCGACCGGTATATGCTCATGGCTCTCATGGCCTGTTTTGCATGCCATCAACCAATGTATGCAGGGGGGGTCAAGTGCCTTGTGAGTGCCCATCCACTGTGTTCGTTCATGCCGTTTGTTTTGGTGGCCTGGCACGTGTCCTGTGATGTCAATGCTCACATCATTGCAACATTGCTGTCGGCCTCATCATGACCCCAGTGAGCAATACTGATGTTTATAGGGACATTTTGGGGGCCCTGCTGTCTGTGTGATGGTGTGTTGATGTTTCTGTCCGTCATGTGCCTCCTTTGTGCGCAGTTATGGGGGACAGGCCTTTCGGTTGATGGTGTTTGGTGACGTGCATGTAGGTGCATTTCGTTGTAGTCAATGTGGTCAGAATTGGTACAATGCACTTGCAGATGGTTGTGTCATGGTTGGGACACAACCTCATTCACATGGTAGGGCTGCATACATCAGGCATTGGGTTTACTGGTGTTGGGTGAAGTTTGTTTTGCTTTAGGGTATGATCTGGCTCCGTTGTCTCTGCTACTCATAGCCAGGTGGAGTGTGCATCATTCCCCCCGCCTTTCAGCCAGGTGGAGTATGCAACATTCCCCCCCTTTCAGCCAGGTGGAGTATGCATCATTCCCCCCCCTTTCAGCCAGGTGGAGTATGCATTGGTACGTTGTTCACCTACCCACTTCACATTTCCATGGTCATGACATTAGACTCACCGAGTAGCCAGGATCTTGGGCCTGCATGTTGCTCCATGTAGCGTGGTATTGTGGAGTTCCTCAGGACCATTGAATCATGGGTTGCTCTGGGGAATCGGGCACAACAATGTGTGATGATCCTGTTGGAGTCACAGACCATTTGCACGTTGATTGAGTGAAATAGTTTACGGTTGCGGTACGGTACCTCCATGGCATGTGGAACCACCAATTCCACATGGGTGCAGTCGATGGCACCAATGCAACCAGGTATGCCGGCTAGTGCATGGAAACCCACTTTGGTGTTTGCAATCTCCTGGGCAGTCCGTGGTAATGAGATGTGGTCGTCTGTGTGCTTGAGGAGGGCATCGAGCACTTGGATCAGTGTACGTGAAAATAATGGTTGTGAAATTCCATGCAAGAGCCCCACTGTGTGCTGGTAGGTGCCTGTGGCCAGGAAGTGGAGTACAGACACTACCTTCAGTAGGGGTGGGATGGCGGTTGGTGTTTCTATCATGCTGACGATGTCGTGTGTCATGTCTACGATGGCGGTGATGGTGTCCCGGTCCAAACGGTACAGGGTGTGGATCTGCTCAGCAGTGAGGTTGAATGGACTGGCTCTGATGCGTGGGATTGGGGGCTGCCTGCGTGGTGGCACTGGCTGTGCTGGTGGGGCTTGCTGGCCCCGCCTTGCCCTCCTTCTCCTCCTGCGTCTCCTCTGTGCTGCCTGTTGTTGTTGTTGCTGTTGTTGTTGTTGTAGCACTTGCATTGCTATCAGGTCCTCCAGCCCCAACATTGCTAGTCCTATTGGTATCATTGTGGAGTGTGACTGGGTGTGGGAAGGGGTGGGGTGTGCTCTTTTTGTACTTCCTGAGTCTGTATTGCCTCCACCTGTGCTGATTCTGTGCACCTGTGGCAGCTGGGTTCACTTTACATGGCCATTTACGGTTGGTTCGCGATCGCGTAATTAGCACCATGGCGGTAAGGTACTTAACGGCCTTTGTGATGGCGTTAGGTGCATGTCCGCTTGGGTCGTGATCCGCTTAGCTTTGTGCCATGCCGCTATTTACGGCGTGGCAGGTCGCGTGCGACCTTGGTGCAGTTAGCGGAAGCGTTAACTACGATGCCGCTAATGGCATCGTAGTTAACGGTCACGGGTCATGATCGGACCTAGCGGAAAACGATGCCGGTAATCATTTACCGGCATCGTTTTTTGCTTACCGCCAGGGTCGTAATGAGGCTCAAGGAAACCCAACTTCTTCAGATGAGAAAAGGGGCAGCGCAAAGATAGTTCTAACAATACTGGTTCTGAAGGGAAGATAGGATGGGTTGGAGCTAGGGATAAGACAAGGCAAAGATACTCCTAACAATACTGGTTCTGACTGGAAGATAGGATGGTTTGGAAATAGGGACAAGATTATGCAAATATACCACAGGACACAGTTCTTCCTATTTATATTCACTGGATAAGTTTTTAAATGGGACCGTCAGTTCTGGTCATGGATGGGGTCTTGTCTAAAAAAACAGCACGGGACTGGATCATCTAGGCCAGTCGCCGGATTGGCATAGGATCTGCTCTCCTAGTCTGTGGGTATTTGAATCAGCGGGATGGCGAGTTCCTCAGGCAAGCCTAGTGGTGGCAAGCCAGAGAATTTCTGGATACTGGTTCAAAATGGCCTTCTCAGACCACACAGCGCTTTACTGAGTGGGGAGAATAATTTGAGGATTTGGGCCTTGCTGGAAATCAATAGTCTCCATTGCTGGCAAGAGATTTGGCCTCTGGATCTGGAAGAATATTTAAAGCTGGATGTAGAAAGCTGGATCAGAGTGCTTTGCTGGAATCAGGAAGGTGGCTTGATCAGTGAGTCCCTATGTGCTCTCAGCTGTCTCTATTTATGCCCCAAAAATGATATCATAAAGGGGTGTATGAGCCTGCTTAGCTCAGCTTGCCCCTGTGCCAGGTGAGTGGGTCAGTGTCTACTCTCTGCCTTGATAGGAGGAGAGAAACAGAGTGTCATCTTTATGGTGTAAAATTTATGATGCTAAGAATCCACCCCTAGCCACTGGAACGCAAAGTCTAATTTTGGCAAAATACATATTTACACATGTGCAACCTCTATACAAATCACATATACAGATTTCATATTTTACATAGCAGCTAAAACCCTGTAGCTGTAGGATCTTGTCTCCACTTTGTACAGAACTTTGCTCTTTACCCTATGAACAAAATGTCCAATTTTTAAGCAAATTTTCACAAGTGTGCATGTTTAACATGGGAATAAGTGAATAAAGTTTCACAATTTTAGCGCAAATACAGACCCCATAAACCCACATTTATTGCCATTCCTGTTCAGAATAAGCTACACGGTTGTACTAAGTTTTCAAAGGTAGTGCTAAAAATTAGGTTAATTAATCTGCCATTTTCAGATTTTGCACCCCTTTTGATAATAAATTGTACACCTTCTTAAAATGTCAATTACTTATTCTGTTAACACCAACTGGTCAGTATTTGTCACTCCTTGAAGCCTGTGGTGGCCCCA
Source organism: Ambystoma mexicanum (assembly GCF_040938575.1). Classification (NCBI taxonomy): domain Eukaryota; kingdom Metazoa; phylum Chordata; class Amphibia; order Caudata; family Ambystomatidae; genus Ambystoma; species Ambystoma mexicanum. The sequence goes on from NC_090924.1 coordinate 1,288,633,473, forward strand.
TCCTTTCGAATTTGCTTCTGTCAGCCAGGAGTTTCCTGTGCTGCAGCAGTTTTACGGCCTTTCACACCTTCAATGTCCTGGGTTGGAGGATGGTCATTGTTCCCTTGCTCTTTGTAGACCAGATTCTGTTCAAACCCTGTAATTAGCACCTCACCGTGAGTTTCTGCTGAGGGAAGGCCTTCCTTCTGTGAGAAAAACCTGCTATTCCAGTTTTTTCAGCTTCAGCCAAACTAATTAACTTTTAAACTTAGCAAAAAACCACATCTGTTGCATCACATACAAATACATTTCTTTCTTGGCCTTAAAATCTGTGGAATCAAAACACAACTAATATCTGTATTCCTTTTTGCAACAATCCTGTTTATGTTGTTACTTCAGCAGACGTTTGAGTTTTAGGTCATTTTAAAGCTGCCTTAGTAACTCTGACAGCTGTCATTCAGGCAGCCCCGGTTACTGCACCCAGATTTTGGCATAGAGGCTGTCAGTTTTCAGTCTTTGTATGTTTCACAATGTTCCATTTGATACATAGATTTTAGCACCGGGAAAGATTGTGAATGTTGAAAAGTGTTGTGCTACAGGCATTTTGGAGTTTTTAGGCAACAAAGCAAATGACAATTTTAGGCACATTTTTGGGTTTCATTCGCAAAGTGCGGCGTTTCTCTCTGCACTCTGCTTTCTGGTCATGGAGCCCACAGGCACATTTCTGCAGGGTGTGCTCTGTTCCACTGCACATGCACCATGGGTGGCAGGTTATGCATCCCTCTTTTTGTGTGCTGAAGCACACGGTTTTTGTAGGTTTCTGTAGGTTTTTGGCACGCATAAGGGTTTTGCCGCCATTGTTGCTGTTTCTTTCCCCATAACTGGCAGGGTGATGCCGCATATCATAGCATAGCATAGTGGGTCAATACATCCCACAGAGCCCCCCTCCCAACTTGAGTTTGACCACCCGTCAATGGGAAGTCGGGAGATTGGGATGTTCTTTTCTTTTGTCCATGTGGAGGAATTCAGCTGCTTGTCCCATCAGTGATGAAGCGACATGCTCTCCTCTCCGGTTCTGGTTGGGAGTATGGAGCGGCACTCCGGGCTCCTTGGGTCTTTCCTCCTGGTCCCTAAGTGGTCCTCCTTGGTATCCTTTGGATAATTCTTAGTTCCAATGCTAGAAGATAGAACATAGCATGATTATGGAAATTTCCCCACTACTACTCCCCGAGGGTGTAGTGGGGCAGATGCATGCATTGAATACAATTTACAATATTCCCCGCCTATATTTACTAATGGTTTTAACAGGTGGATTCTTCTAGGTTTCCGGATTTTCCCCCTCTGGGTTTCCGGTTGGTTCCTCTATTTGCCGCAAAGTATGCCTTGGATGGCAACTCTTTAGCTGGTTTATGTGACCCACTTGTCTTCCCCTTTTGCCAAACTGCCCTTGGGGATGCGGATTCTGTAGGCGACTGGTGAGATTCTGTCCACAATTTCAAAAGGACCCCGCCAAGTTGGGAGGAATTTGCACTGTTTGGCTTGATTCCTTTGGAATTTCTACAAGTAGACCCGGTCTCCTACTTGGTATTCCTTTTTAGTTGTCTTGAGATCATAGTGGGTCTTCATACTGTCTGCAGATCTCTCTAGATTCCGCTGAGCACAGGCAAAAGCATGTTGAAGGTGTTTTCTCAGATTCTCAACATACTCATGAGTTGTGGAGGCATTTATCAAGGTCTGCTCTTGGGTTCTGTAGAGCAGATGCTAGCGTAGCACCATCCTTCATCCAGTCATCAGCTGAAATGGAGACATTTTTGTTGCAGAAGAAGGGGTAGATCTGAAGGCCATCAGGACAAGGGGTAATCGAATGTCCCAACTTGGCCCAGAATCTGCCACAAACTTTTTTAATATGCTCACAATAGTTTTGCTGTACCTCTCAACTCCACCACTAGAGGACTTCCGGTAAGCTATTGTAATGCGTCCGAACGCATGGAGGTTATGGCGGCGGTTTCGATGGAGTGGCCATTAGACGTTCCACCACGTCAGTCACTATTCTTGGGTATTGGTCTAGTCTTTTTCACGTTCTGGTTGTGACCGTCGACAGCCGAGAAGTATTTACTTCCGGGTTGTCGGACTGTCGGCGCGTTGCAACGTCTTAGCGTCTCTCGCTGACTTGTTGCTGTACGCTGTGTTTTTCTCCTTTCCTTGTTCAGTGGTTACTCCCACTGATCCCTTCTGCTTCCTTTTCTCCCCCTTTGCGGTACTTTCGGTTTGGCATTTCTCTCTCTTTATTTGCCGGTTCCCGCATTTCGGGGGGAACCCCCCTCTCACCTTTGCTTTGCTCTTGCTCTCTCTATTTCCTTACCTGGACAGTCCTGGTCCCTTCTCCTGCTTTCAGCCCACTTACTTGCACAGTGAACTCTGGTTCTGCGGAAGTTGCTTCATCCGTTGTTCTCCTCTCCATTCCACTTGGAGCTGTGCAACTCTCCATTCCACATGGACATTCCGGATTCTACGAGGGTTTTTTTATGCCTGTGGCTTTTTCTCCAAAGACCGCCTTTTTGCAGTGACGGGGCCGCCGCGGCCACAGTTTCTTGGGGCCGCTGTGGCTTCCCACCGCGGAAGGTTCTATTCTTCAGCTGCGCACACCTACTGGGAGTCCTCCAGCTATTCTACAGAATCAAGTTCATCAGGTGAGGAGATGGAGGTGGGAAGCGGGTTGGACGATTCCGACTCAAGTTGTGACAGCTATGTGTAGTTTTCGTTTGACCCCAAGTATCTCCCCTATCTTTGTCATCACTTCGCTATTGAAGTGACTACCTCGGTCTGACTCAATCCTTTGGGGTAGTCCAAAACGCGAGAAGATGTGATTGATCATCAGTGCAGCTGCTGTTTCTGCCTTGCAATTTGGGGCCGGCAGACATTCCACCCATTTAGTGAACAAGTATGTTACGATCAACATGTACTTGTTCCCCCTAGAGGAGCGAATCACGGGCCCAATAAAATCGACTTGCAAATCTGACCAAGGCAGTGTCATCTCCCTCTTTTGGAGGGAAGCACGGCTGTGTGAGTGATGTTGGCTGAAATTGTGCAGACACAAGACACCCCTTCAAGTATTGGTTGAGGTCCTACCCCATGTGAGGCCAGTATGCAACCTCTTGCAAGATTTCTAATGTTGTATGAAACCCCCGATGACCGGCTGTGGCCGCATCATGGGCGTGACTTAGCATCAGGCTTCGGAATGAGGTAGGGACCACCCACTGGTCATGGCCAGATGTGGATCTCCTTACCAGCAAACCGTCTTGGATTCAGAAAATTTTTGGACATTTCATCAACACTCTGAGATCCTCTTTCCCAATGTAATCGGTATCCGTCAGGGGAAAGTTCTCTTGGTCCTCAATGTGTTGATAAAACTTACCAATTATTGGATCTCCTTTTTGAGCAGTAATCAAATCAGCATCCTGGGTCTCCTTACTCCATTGTGCAGATGAGAGTTCATTGTGAGCATTTGTCTGGGACCTAGTGATAGCAGTGACCTGGATTTCCCCCCACAGGGACTCGATCTCAAGTAGATCCCCTTGGATGGCTCCGGTTTTGGCCAGCTGATCAGCTAGGTCATTTCCAGTTTTGTTTGGTCCTCTACTTTAGAATGACCCTTGCCCAACTCCTTAAACTTGGCTTCAACTGCTGGGCTTCTACATCAACAAGAAAACATCCATCGAGAAATCCGATGAGCATTTACACCAAAGATCACCTAGGGAAAACTACAAACTCGACTTATGTCGCAAAACAAAAAGAATGGAGCAGACCAGAACAACCATTCAAAAGAATTTATGAGGTAGAATCTTCATTCACAGAAACCGTATCCTCAAGAAGCACAGTCTATTCCCAATCATAACAATTAATGAATCCAGATATCATATGGTCACTTTGCTCATGGAACACTAGAGGAAACCTGCATCTGTTCACTCAGCCTTCCACTGACCTTGAAAATTACCAAATCATATGTCTCCAAGAGACTTGGATCAGTGAAACGCCAGCGTGCAATGGTTTCCTTGCCTTTCTAAATCCCGCCATAATCAAAAAACAAGGAAGACCAGCATCAGGTCTACTCACCCTAATCAAAATAACCTCTGAATGGAAAGTACTAACCAATGAAAATATCAATCCCTGGATTCAACTAACCATAATAACAACGACGAAGAACAAACAAAACCAAAAAAATGACGAAACAAGAATTGCTATATTGAATTTATATTGGAACCCTGCAGCAATCACAACCGAGGCATTTATTGATGGTGTATTCATCACAATTGACAAACTAGTCGGACCTATCACCACCTAGAAATAATACTCTGCAGAGATCTCAACATTAACTTAATCACACAGAACGGTACTCCGCGAGCTCCTGATCAACTCTCACCAAAGGCATCAAGATGGATGGATGGATGAATGAAATAATCACGCGAGATCTCACCCTCCTAAACCACGCAAAGAACAATTCCACCTCCTTCATGCCAACATGGGCCAGAGGTTCCTCAGTCGCAATTATTGATTACATATTTCTTTCACAAACTTTGCAACAATCAGTCAAGACAGACCAAATGATACTTTGTGACAACAGTGATCACAACAAGCTAACAGTCCACTCGCATGCCGCTACCAACCAAGACATAGGGCCTCCTTACAACCCAGGCGTTAAGGGTTTAACGGTGCCGTCAGCGCCGTTAACCCTTAACGCCTGATTACCATTTTAACGCCTGCTTTTAGCAGGTGTTAAAATGCAAGGCGCTAACCCGCCTTGGTGCTAATTACGGCACCGTAGTTTACGGTGCCGTAATTAGCGCCTTCCCCACTCCCATTATGCCATATGGGGCAAAAATGGGAATGGGGAAGGGTAAATGGGGAATGGGGATTTACCGCCCCACTCACCTTGGAATGGGGCAGTAAATCCGCCATCCACCATGGTGTAAACACAGTTTACACCATGGTGGTAAAGTAGGGAACTTACCGCCTGGGTTGTAATGAGGCCCCTACCCTTGAAAGTATGTCCACTTGAACTTGATGGAACATCCTCAAGGCTTCGCATTCCACAATCAGCGATATCTCTTCTACCGACGAAACTACTCGCCTCAGCCAAAACAGATCTCGAAAAACTGAACTACGAGTGGATTCTGCTTCCCTTTCAACACACAGTAAAAAATCATCCATATAGAACTCATCTACATTCATATAATCAGGAAATTGCAGAAAAGAAAAAGGCGTTGGCAAAATTGTTAAGACATCTGAAGAAAATCAGAACAGTTGAAAGCACCCTGCAGATTTCAAAATTGAAACAATCATACAACAACTGGAAAAAATCTCAACAAACTATCTTGCTGCACACAGATGCAGAAACCATAATGAAGACTTATCAATCAAACAACTCAAGAGAACTTTGGAACCTATTGAATGACAATCTTCAAAATCAACACAAGCTAATGGCCAACGTACCACAACAAAAATGGATTACCCATTTCTAGACTATTTATGCGGACCGTCCGCACCAATCTGAAGAAGAATCAACTAATAACAAACCAAAATGGACAGTATCCGTCTCCAATGACGACCTGATATGTATAATCAAAAAGCTCAACTCATCAAGAGCACCTGGTCCTGACAGACTCTCAAATGCGGTACTAAAGCAAGACCCTTTGGCATGGGCAAACTTCTTGTGCCAGATAATAGACATCATAAACACACATAATCAAATTCCAACTACTTGGAGAACGGCTACAATCGTTCCGATTCATAAACAAGGACCACGTGACCAACCACAGAATTTCCGCCCAATTGCTCTACTGGACCCACTGGGAAAACCTTTTGCAACAACACTTCTGAGACAACTCAATTCTTGGGCCACTTGCAATGGGCGATTCTCAACGCGACAAACAGGTTTCACCCCTAAGGTCGGAACTAACATTAATCTATTACTACTGCATCTCATCAAACACGAAACAATCAACAACAAGACTATGATTTATGCTGCATTTATTGACTTAAAGATGGCTTTTGATGCCATATCAAGTCAAAAGCTATGGGCAAAACTAAAAACATGGACCTGTCCTCCAAACATCCTGGAACCATTTATCTCACTCTACTCAGAAACTTCAATAAAAGTGAAACTCACAAAACAAGGCCTGACCACCAACTCAATAACTACATCAAATGGCCTAAAACAAGGATGCCCTCTGGCAGCAACTCTCAATAATCTCTTCACATCAGACATCGAACAACATCTGACAAACAGCCAAAAGAATCCACCGAAAATAAACTCAACACCGATTCCAGTTATGGCATATGCGGACGATATCATTTTGCTTGATAAAACCCCATCTGGACTACAAGCTGCCCTGACATCACTGAGCAATTACATGAACAAAAATGAACTAACGATCAACATTTCAAAAACTAAGACTATGATTCTAATGAAACCACAATCAAAACCAAAACAACAACCCCAATTTAACATCAATGGAACACGACTAGAAAATGTCACATCATTCAAATACTTGGGCATACTAATCATCCAATCAAAGACCGAAGATCAATGGTTGGATAAAATAGAACAAAAGGCCCAAACACTCGCACGACAGGGATGCATTCTACACAGGAAATACTGAAAATTCTCATTCAAACCAATCATTGCATTCTACGGCAAAAATACATTCCGATAATAACTTACGGAACAGAAGCAATCATGAATACAGAAAAAGCAAACTGGATGAAATTCGAGTCAATCTTTTGGCGCAAGATTCTTTCTCTGCTGCAGTCGTATCCAATGCCGAGAATACGCTACGAACTAGCAACACAATCCATCGGATCCATTGTATGCTGGAAACGACTAGATATCTATCGTAAAATATTATCGGAAGATAAAATCCCTGCCATCCAAATCTTGAAAACCAAACACCTTTAACAACACGGTGTTAGAAAAATGGAAAACATCTATCATCAAAGAAATGGAGCAAGAAGAGATATCTGAGGAACTCCTAGTCATGCGTCCGCAACACGCCAAAACCAAATTGTTACAGAACGACTGGATCAAGACCATTCAACAGAAAAACACCTACAGACAGACCCTTCAATGCGTCAAAGACAACAGAAAAATACACGAACCACAGCCGTACCTGCTAATATTCCCTGATTACACCATCAGATCAACTTTTTTAAGAATCCGGCTGAACATTCTACCAAGAAACTCTTATCTCGCCAGAACAAGACAGATCCCCAAAGAACAAAACTACGGCCGCTTCTGCAAAACTGAAACTATACCGGAAACCATATTCCATCTGGTTATGGAGTGTCAGTCTCTCTCACTTCAATGCAAGAAATTTGGCTCCCACTTTGATCTTGCTTCCCAACAAATGAATACAGAAGAAAGATGGGCCGCCATCCTCAGTGGTAACAACAACAAATATATATACACAATTACCCTTTTCCTCTCCAGTATCCTTGATCTCCATGGGAGAAAACCTTAAACCAACACAGCAGTATCCTTTTTTTTTTTTTTTAAATATATTTTTATTTTATCTCAACCAAACAACATTACAACGAAACATAAATAAAACACCTCAAACAAATAAAACCAAACAAACAAAAAATAAGGCACTGCAATCCCCATCCCTCCCCCCTATGAGCCTGTAGAGTGTCCGCCATCAGTGTCCGTTCCATGCGGTGGGGCCTCATCGCTCTCAAGTCCAGCCGAGGCCGACCCCATACCAAACAGCTCAGCTAACAATAACTTCCATGCCGTGAGAGAGCCTGTTTCTTCCTCCTCCCCTGTCATACTGCCATCCTGCCACGCTGCCGTTTCGGCATCAGCCCATTTCTGGAGATCTCGCCACCAGACCTCCACTCGCGGCTTATGACATTTTTTCCACCCCATGGCTATCCTACGTTTGGCAAGCACATAGGCCAGATCTTTAAGTTTCTCAACATGTCGAAGCTTACGCGCCCTGGGATACCCTCCCAGCAGACAGGCCCAAGCCGAATCCACCTCAAGTGTGACACCCCTCCCTGCCAGCCTCCGCGCCACTTCACCCCAGTAGGTTGCAATCACTGGGCACGCCCAGAACATGTGTATCATGTCCGCATTCTCTTCGTTACACTTGGGGCACGCCTGGCGCCCATTATCCAGAAATTTGGAAATTCTGAGGGGGGTCATATATGCCCTGTGCGTAATATAGAGCTGTATCTGCTTAAACCTGGCGTTCCTCGATACCTTTTTGTGGTTCCCCAGGGCGCGCTCCCACATCCCATCCGCCATCGGGGCCCCCATCTCCGCTTCCCATTCCAGTCTCAGGTGCCCCAAATCCTTCCCAACCTTTGTCATCAACATCTCGTACAACCTAGAGACCTCGTGCCCACCCTCTGATGCGTCATACATTATTTCCAGCGTGGCATGCGGTTCACCGGCCAAGGTAGTTTCGGGCCACGTGCTCCGGACCTCCCGGACCACCCTATGATATGTCACATATTGACACCTGTGTAGCCCCGACCCTGCCTCCAGTTCATCGAACTCCATCAGGGTCCCATCCTGCCAGATGTCGCCCATAGTGATCAACCCCACTGACTCCCAGTATGTCCGGAGAATAGCTCTCAGCTGCCCGTCTTCTTTCGCTAGGGCAACCAGAGGTAACTGCGGCATACACGGCAAGGGGTCACCCATCATCCGACAGGCACGCCGCCATATGTTCCTGCCAAGGGCTAGCATCTCAGGACGCTCCCTCATCCATGAACCGGTCACCCAGATCACCTCCCGCAGATAGAAGGGGGAACAGTCTTTCCCTAGCAGCCTGTGTTCGGAGGTCTGTTCATCCGAGAGCCACCTGGCCACATATTGCAGTTGCGCCGCCATATAATAGGCCTCAAAGTTTGGCAGCTTCACGCCACCTTTCTCATAAGAGTTCTGCAATTTCCACAATGCGACCCTGTTGCGCGTGCCGTGCCATAGGAAATTCCTACATACACTATGTAACCTAGCAAAAAACTTCCTAGGTATCATATACGGGATGTTATTAAAGTAATGCAGGAGCCTGGGCAGCACCACCATTTTAAGCATAGCTCCCCGACCCATCATTGCTAAAGGCAATCTTTCCCAGAACCTCATACACTTCTCAATCTTTCCCACAGCTAGTTCGGTATTATGCCTGTGTTCTTCCTCGGTAGTGTGATACACGTCAATGCCCAGGTACCGGAAGGAGCTCGTCGCCCACGGGATCCGCAGCACTGGCAGCCTCTCCACCGGTATCCCCACACAACTGCCTAGCGGGAATAGTACGGATTTCTGAGGGTTGACCGCTATGCCAGACAGCCAGGCGTACCTCTCCAATATCTCCAAGATATACTGCAAATTCTCTTCCGGATGTTTCAGGTATAACAGCATGTCGTCTGCATACAGGGATATAAGATGGCACTCCCCTCCCACCTCTATGTCCACCGGATCATACTGCTGCCGGAGGTAAATTGCCAAGGGTTCGAGGGCCAGTATGTACAACATTGGGGACCAAGGACACCCCTGCCTAGTGCCTCTGCCTAACTGCCATCTGTCTGACACCACTGCGCCCGTACGGACCCTAGCCAGGGGCGCACTATATAATAGCTCGGCCCACCTCATGTAGCCTGGTCCCAGTCCAAACCGCCCCAAAGCTGCCAGCAGCCACGGCCATCGAACAGAGTCGAACGCTTTAACCGCGTCCAACGCCACTATCGCCATTTCGCTGTCCTCATTGCACCCCCATTCAACCACCCTGTGAAGGCGTCTATGATTCTGAGTAATATTCCGATTCGGGACATAGCCCGTCTGGTCAGGATGGATCAGTTTGCCTATCACCCTCCGCATTCTGGCCGCCAGGACAGCTGTTAGGATCTTGCTATCCTGGTTCAGCATCGATAGGGGCCGGTAGGAGCCACAATCATGTCCCGGTTTATTGGGTTTGGGGAGCGGTACTATAATCGCCTCCCTGAGCGATTCCGGCAGCCGCCCCACCTCGAACGCTTCATTAAGCATCTCCAGCATGGGCGGGAGCACCTCCTCTCCATACGCTTTATAAAATTCACTGGGGAACCCATCCGCTCCTGGGGCCTTGCAAGTGGGCAGCTGCCGCACAATCTCCTGCAGCTCCTCCAGAGTGATCGGAGCATCCATCTCCTCTCGCTCCTCGTCACTTATCCTGGGCAGGCCTATGTCTTCAAGTACTACCTCTATCTCCTCCCGGCTTCCCCCTTCTCGATCCTCATATAATGCTTGATAATAATCCGCGAATGCCCCGTTCACCCCTTCCTGGGTGTCCTCCTCCACGCCCTTTTCAGTGATAACTGATCGGATCGGGGATCTCGGGGTCTCGCTCTTATACAGCCAAGCAAGAAGCCTGCCCGTCTTGTCCCCACCCGCATGCAACCTCTCAATGTACTTCCTGTAATTCAGGTTACAGAGCCTGTCCCAGTGTTCTGCGCACCTCTGCTGCAGATTAGTGACCGCCTCCGTATCAATCCCACCCTCCCCAGCTCTTTCTCCAACTCAATCTCGGCCTTACGCAGATCAGCCAGGACTCCACCCATTAATCCCTTGGACTTCGCAATGGCAACCCCCCTCATTACAACCTTAAAGGCCTCCCACAAAGTACCAGCCGACTTGACACTACCTGTATTCGCCTCAAAGTAAGCAACTATCTCCTCCCTCATGTCCTCCCTGAAGACTGGATCCTTGAGCGCTTCCGCCCTAAGGCGCCATGTTGGAATTCGCGCACGTGGGGGACAAAGCTGCCATCGCATGACCAGGGGCGAGTGGTCCGAAAGGACTCTCGCCCTGTAGTCTATCTGGTCGCACTCCGCGACAACGTCCGGAGTGGCGAAAAAGTAATCCAGCCTTGTGTGTAGCTGGTGCGGGGCCGAATAATGCGAATATTGCCTCACGCCAGGGTGTCTCGTCCTCCACACGTCTGCCAGGCCAAGGTCTACCAGCAGCGTCTGCAGTACCCTAGCCGCCGGGCTGGGCCTGACCACCCTGTCATCCGACCTGTCCTCCCTGGGGTTTAGTACACAATTAAAGTCCTCACCCCAAATCACCGGACCCCCCATCCCTTCACCAAGTCTAGTGATCAGCGTCCTAAAGTACGTCGCCGTGTCCTGGTTGGGAGCATAAGTATTTATAATACACACTACTTTATTTTCCACAAGCCCCCTTACCATGACCAGCCTCCCATCAGACTCCACAACCTCCCCAAGTAGCTTAAACGGGACATGTGGTGCAATCCAAACCAGCACACCTCTAGCATAGGCCGAAAATGTAGATCCCACTACTGTCCCTCTCCACTTCCTCCCCACCAGTTCCAGTTTATCCCTTGTCAGATGCGTCTCCTGTAACAAGGCGACATCTATCTTTTGCCTTTTTAGGTACAACATGACCTTGTTACGCTTAAGGTAGCTGTTAAGTTCTCTAACGTTCCATGATGTATCAGTAGCTCCCTCCTCCCTCCCAGGTCTGCTCGCCTCCCCCCCACCTCAAAGACCCCTATTTCCAGTTTCTCTCCCAGGCTCATACAAAAACTAACACACCCCACCCCCCTAACCCAACCAACTGCCCAGCTCCATCCCTGGATCTCAGGCATCCCCGTGTTCGGTTCTCTCTGGAGCCCAAGTAGAGAACCCGACAGGGTGTCACTCCACACACAGTGACTAACCTAAATTCAAACTGGGGTACAAAGAACAGCCCCTGGAGGCTCCTCTCCCTCGTATCCGTATCCGCGCACACGGACCGTGTTCCAAACTCCCAACGCATACACTTCCACAACAAAGTCACAAAGACTATATTCCAGTCCCAATGTTCATAGCCCAACCGGGCCCGCAGCGCCACTTATCTCTTCCCGTTCCGTCCGCCGTCCGCTCATCTGGCTCCTGAGGACAGTTTTGTGCATCGAGCCACTCCATGGCCTCCTCCGGAGTGTCAAAGAACAGCATCTTAGTCTTGAAGAAAACCTTCAGTCTGGCCGGGTAGAGCAACATATACTTGTACCCAGCTGCCCGCAATCGCCTCTTAACCGCCCCAAAGTTCATGCGACTGCGCTGCACTTGCAAGGTGTAATCGGGGTAAGCAGTAATGGTCGCCTCTCCTCGCCGTATGGTGCCCCCCTTACGAAAGTGTTCAAGGATCCTTTCCCGATCCCGATAATTGAGGATCTTGGCAATCACAGGCCTAGGCGGGTTCCCCGGCGGTGGTCTCCTGATCAAGGCCCTGTGCGCCCTCTCCACCACAAACCCCTGCGACAGGGCTCCCCCAGTGATCTCCTGCAGCAGCAAGTTCTCAATAAACTCTGTGGGATTCTGGCCTTCAGCCCCCTCCGGCAGGCCCACGATGCGAACGTTGTTTCTCCGGGCACGTCCTTCCACCTCTTCAGCCCTACTTTCCAAGTTGCCCACCCGCTGCACCAGGGCATGGATATCGCGCTTATGTGCAGTGCAGTCCGCCACAGTAGGGCCCATCTCCTTTTCCAGAGATTCCCGTGCGCTCAGCCAGGGCTTGCACATCCTGCCTCAGGAGGTTCACGTCCTCCTGCACCGCCCCAACCTGTAGTTCCATCGCAGTTTTCAATTCGGCCACAGCAAGTTGGAGCTTGGTCTCCCACGTCGCCTTCAGGTCCGCGATCGCCACGAGGACCTCCTGGTTCGCACCACCAGCGGCCATCTCCTTGGTCTGAGCCTTATCCTTGCTCTTGGCTCCTTCCGGGCCGGGCGGTGTCTTGGCGTATTCGTCGAGCGTGGGCTGTTTATTCTTCGCTCTCAAAGGCTTGTTCGACATATCTCCAGTCAGGAGCGTCCTTCTGGCCGCGCTCAGGTCCAAGGCAGGGAGGCACTATGCCCATACACCACAACTCAGTTTGAAAGTCACAGCTCGCCCAACAATCTCAGGCACCGCTGTTGTCCGGCGCTCCCCTCAGATGGGCCGGGTCGCGCTGCCCCCTTCGTAACGCCGAGAGGGCGCACGTATGCTGTGGTCCCGGTCCACCGCTCCTTTGTCCCCTCGTCAAGCGGCGGCGGCCATTTTGTCGTCCGTCGAGGTCTCGCCACCAGCGCTTCACTCGGCTCCTAAGTACACGTACGCAATGCGAGCCCGTGTAAAAATGTATCCTTGCGTGCAGCCGAACTTCATGTACACAGTCATCCCAATCTTCGCCAAATCGCAGCAGTCCTTGCGCGGTATCAGTCGGATAATGTACGGATCAGCGGGAGCCCCCGTACAGGCACGTCTTTTCACATGGCTTCCAAGCCACGCCCCCCAACACAGCAGTATCCTTGATCTCCACGGAAGGAAATTTTAAACCACAACACAGCTCTTTTTTCTTTTCGTTTTTTTTTCCTTTTATACTTTTCATTTTACTGCACATATAATGCACAATGATGGAAACGTTTGGCAACAAAAAAAAAAAATAAAAAAAAAAGAATGACCCTTGATCTTTTTCCAGTAGATGGTCATCCCATTCGATGTGACCAGATCATTAATATTTTGTATTAATTTTCCGTGTTTCAATGGTTTGTTATTAGCACATAGCATGTCTCTGGTTTTCCAGTTAACCAGGTGCTCCACGAACCCGTTCCGTACATAATCTGAATCAGTGATTATAACCAGTTCGTGGAGTTTGTGTTGGACAGCAGTGAGGATGGCTTGATGCACAGCCATCAGCTCTGCAACTTGACTACTTCGGGGACCGATTTTGTACCCAGCGGAGGGTTCTGGGGCATCCTTCACCCATGCATTCCCTATGCCGGCCACAAGTTCCTTTTCCCCATTGTTGTCAATATGGTAGGAGCATCCATCCACATAGACAGTGGGCATTCCTTCACACTTGTCTTCTTCATAGACTTTGTGTGGGGAATTAAGGTATGCCTTTATGTTGTCCTTGATTTTAAGACTTTAATCCTCGAGACAGTTATCTCTGGCACAATCATGCAAGTCAGCCAGACCTTGCGCGAGGGGACTCTTCTTGTTTTGGCCATATCTGACCTCCACAGGAAAGCCTTGCATTGACAGAATCCAGGAAGTAATTCAGGAATTACGCACATTTCCGGCCCGGATTCTGTCACTTTGAATATATTGCAAAGGTTGGTGTGGAGTCTCCACTATGATGTTTTCCCCCTGGATAAACGGGCGGTAATTCTGCAATGCCCACACTGTTGCCAGGAGTACCTTCTCACAATTGTTGAATTTTTCCTCCACAGAGGATAAAGTCTTACTCGCATAGGGGATTACTTTATTGACCTTGTCATGCTTTTGATATAATACTGCAGTCAAGCATGTATTTGAAAACCCTGTCTCCAAGAACAACTCCTTGTTTTTGATAGGGTAAGCTAGGCAAGGCGCTTGTGAGAGGCTTCTTTTGAGTTGCCTTACTGCCTCGGCTTGTTCTGGACCCGACTCCCACTTGACCCCCCCCCTTCAACAGATGGATCAGGGGTCTCATGATCTCTGCGTAGTCATCAATGAACTTTCTGCTGTAATTAGTTAGTCCAAGGAGGCTCCTTAGTTCCCCCAGAGTTGTGGGTTTTTTTATTTTCTGGAGTGCTTCTACTTTCTTTTCCTGGGGACAGAGACCCTCAGGAGTTACCTCATGCCTCAAGAAATTGACACGGGTTCTGCACCACTGTGCCTTTTGGAAAGAGAGCTTTGCTCAGGCAGCCTTCAACTGTGTCAGAACATAAAGGATCTCTGCTATGTGTTCCTCCGCAGTTGAGCTTTTGACTAGAACATCATCTATATAGCCCAGGTTACACCTCTCGCCCAAGTCGGGCATGGCCTTATGCAGAAAGATGTTAAATTCATTGCCAGAGTTGATGTATCTGAAGGGAGTCCGGGTCCAAGTGTACTGCTGCCCCCCGAAGGTAAAGGCCAGCTTGTATTGGTGCTCCCTACTGACATGTACGGTACAGTACCCATTGGTTAGGTCAATTGCAGTGAATACCTGTGACCCTTGGATCTGGGCCAGCCCTTGGTCAATGTAGGGAAGAGGCCATTGGGAAGTATGGACCCATTTGTTGAGCTCCCTTAGGTCAGCACAGAGTCTCCACTGGCCGTTTGGGTTCAAAATCCCCAGCACCGGATTATTGAAGGTGCTTTGGACTGGACGAATTATCCCACGGGTCTCAAGGTTCTTAATTATTTCAGTAAGGGACTCCATTGATGCGAGAGGCAAGCGATATTGCTTCACAAACACTGGAATCATGCCAGGGTCCGTGGGAATTGTTGTTGTGTGGATGTCAGTGCGACCACAGTCATGAGTCCACCGCAAAGAGATCTTGAAAATCTAAGAAAACTTCTTTCAATTTTTGCTTTTGCTCCAGAGTCTCACAGGCATCAGCTAGGTTGAATCTCTCTTCAACCATCTGCCTGAAGCCCAGAAAGACTTCTGGTTTGGCTATCTCAGCGGCCTCCTCCAGCTGGTTAGAGAAGTCCCTGGTCAAAGTACTGATTTGGACTGATGGCTTCAGGTGGGAAAGGCAGTCCTTGTGGACTTGAAAGATCACCTCATCCCTCCTGAAGTCACAGGTCACATCTTCCTTACCATAATGGCAGGAAGAGTACACCAGGAAATTCCCCCCATGCCGGGTGAAGTTCCTGTTTGGTGTTGTGTCATTGTTGCTTTCACTGTCAAAACAGTACTCGGGGATTGATCCTAACAGTTTGTTACCTAAATCTGTGGAAAAATGTCGGTCAGCAACTGCCATTCCAATAATGGTGCCTGCGCTCAGAGTGATACGCTTTAGGTCGCTGTTATCCACCTCTTTTGGAATGGTGTTGTGTTCTATGTTGACTAGTCGTGTTGGGTTTACCCCCAACCCTTGTTGTAGGAAATGAGTATGAGATGAACATAGGCATCAGGATTTTTCAGTTTCTGTCCTCTTTTAATTTTTACTTCAAGTGAGAATTGTCGGGTCTGTTCTGGGATGGTGACTTCCTCTCCAATCTGAATTTCAACTGCATATGGCAGTAGTTGAGCTGACCGAAATGCTTTCTCTAGGTCATCAAAGTCCACGGGATTACCCACTATTCCGGACCAGGCTTTGAAATTTATTAGATGGAAACTAATGGCAAAGCGATTGGGAATGTCACTGACTAAATAAAATGCAGCGGGACATCTCGCACGACCCAACAATTGTGGACTATGCTCTTGTTGCCTATGGAGATTTTGAGCATACACCTGCTAGGCAGGAGATGTTTGGAATTGGGTGTTTCCAGGTCCATTTCCCATTTGTCTAACAGTTTAAATGTGGGAATGGCTGGATCTTTTGGGAGTTGGCAGAACATGGCCTCGCTGATGAAGCTCTTACCGTTGTTCACACACACTCGGGCGAGAACAGAGTCCTTCCCTTCATTTAACTGAATAGGGATGAACAACTGCTCTCCAATTTTCTGAATATCAACCAAGCCTTGAGCTGATTTCTCATCATTTTAGACTATAGGAGTAGGATTTTTTGATTGTGAATTTGTATAGAATTTCAGAGTGTTCCCTTCCAGTGTGGAATGCCACCTTAGACTGGAAGGAAACTTGATTTTCAGAAATAGAGAGGACTCCCCATCACCAGTTTGTTGTCCTACTGCAATTACTGTCATGTCTGGGATTTGGTTATTCGAGAAGTGGAATTCAATTTGGTCAGCTTTTTGTTCAACCATGTGGCATGTGCCATTTAAACTAACATGGTTGACGCTATGTTTCAATTTTATTCGTCGGTTAGTCTGGGTCCAGAGAGCCTTGTTTACACAATCTATGAGGGGAGACAATCTATGCAGGATGTCATTTCCTAGTAAACATGGTGTGCCCTCTGGAGTCACAACTATAACCGGGTGCTTCACCTTGTGTCGCCCAATTTTAATATCTAAATCTGCAGTCCCCTCGACAGGAATTTCCTTCCCATCGAAGTTCTGAAGTTGTCCAGGAAGAGGGGTTAGATAGATTTGGTTTTCTCCCCCCTTCCCGAATTTAGCTGATCAAAGGCCCTTTTTGACAGAAGGGTGGCTTGAGATCCAGTGTCCACCAGTGCCAAAATTGTACATTGCCCCTGTATTTGGACCAGGGCATAAAATCTTCCCTCCTTTTCCTCAAGGGGTCAAAAATAATGCACATTTCTGGCCAATTGGTGGGTTAATTTATTTGCTTTGGATTCTGACAGAGGGGGGATTTGGGCAGGATTGTGTTTGGGATCTTGGGAACCTGTAAGAAAAAGGTGGCAATTGGATATGGGGGAAGTTTTGGGGCTGATTCTGAGTCCTGGCTGCTCCCCCAATCCCCCTTTTTGGAGGCAGTCATCAGAATCGGTTTGACCGAGGTGATTTTCTTGCTGGTCATTCTGGGGTTTGATGATGGGCGGTTTTAACTCAGTCTCCCAATCTACCCAGTCTTGATCAGGATCTATTGGGACCCATTTCTCTATGGGAGGAGTTCCCCCATCCCTGAAGGAGAAGATCCTTTTCCCAGAATCCTCTGAGGACCCCTCTCCTTCAAATTGGAATATTTGCACCTCCTCCACAAAATGGGCCTTTTTAGGCTCTTTATTTCTCCTACCCACCCTCTGTTCCTTAGGTTGCAGATTTTCAGGGGCAGGAGATTTTGGTCTCGGTTCCTGGGTTTCCAGGGGCTTCCCACAAGTCGGATAGGAAGCTTCCTCTAAGGTTTTACAACCCCCTTACCCCTGTGCCTCTTCCCTGGGAACCGGTGGGTTGTCGGGGTTCTTCCGCTGTCATTGTTCTGGAGCACCAGACCCTTGATTTGAGGAGTTCTGAGCTGCCATGCTCATCTGAGGGTTCTGTTGAGCCCTCAGCATGTGACCCAGATCCTATGCCATGTTCTGGACCTGGCGCTCCAGTTGGGACATCCGCTCTGGCTGGTACAGGGTCCTCTGATCTACCCTTGGTTGATCACGGGAAGGGTAACTATCCCTTCTCGTTTGGTACCCCTCCACCCTTGGCCTCCCCTCTACCGGATTGGGCTGTCTGGGCTCAGGAAAGTGGGAAAAGAAAGAAGGGTTGTTTTGGGGGTTGAGGTTTGGCGGGTAACGGGGAAAGAAACTTGGCCCAGCATTTGGGGGATTACTGTCCTCCTGGGAAAAGTGTGGAGGGAAGTTCCCTGCGTTGGCAGATGTCTGGTTGGATCCCCCCCCTTGGGCTGGAGGAGTCCACACATTTCCCTTGTACCAAGGGGCTGATGTAGTCAGGGGAGTTAGGGGTACCATTTGTGGGGTTACCTCCCTGACTCCCTCTTTAGGATTGGCCTGAGGGCCATCTGGGGCTGGGGTTGGTAGGATTCTGCGCAGGAAGGTTTTTAGGCCCCACCATCTCTAGATCTAAAATGGGGGCAACCTTAACCTCCGCCACCTTAGCAGCAGCAGGGGTGTTGGTTGGTTTTGGGCTTTTCTTAATATTTGTACTTTCTTGTGGCTTCTGCACTTCGTAGATGCAAGTTGCTTGTTCAATGACCCAGGCCCTCATTCTGACTCAGGCGTTAAGGGGTTTACGACGCTGTAAACGGCGCCGACCCTTAACGCCTGATTACAAGGTTCCCTTTGCGGGATGGCTTTTAACGGCTGCTTTTTTGCAGCCGTTAAAATCCATGCCGCAAAGGGACCTTGGCGATAATTACGGCACCGTAATTTACGGTGCCGTAATTATCGCCTTTCCCCATTCCCATTATGCCCTATGGGGCGAAAATGGGAATGGGGAAGGGTAAAATGGGAAATGGGGATTTACCGCCCCACTCAACTTGGAATGGGGCAGTAAATCCGCCAACCACCATGGCGTAAACGTAGTTTACGCCATGGTGGTAAGGGTACGACCCAGGCGGTAACTTACCGCCTGGGTCGTAATGAGGGCCCCAGGCTAGTGATCTTTTCTCATGAAAGTCCCTCACTAGCTGGGTCATAATGTATTTAGGGAGGGCATGAAAGAAGGTATTGACAAATTCTCTACTTTCAGTGCGCACCCTTCTTGTGGTCTGCGCAAAGGCGCCTTTCAGTTCTTGGACAAATTCTTGTGGGGCCTGGTCTTCCCCACGTTGCAGGTTGTAGGCTGCCTTGCAGGCCTCTTGAGGGTTTCTATGAATAGAAAAATGCTTTAGGATGGCCGCCCTATGGGTGGACCATCTTGAATGGTTCTGATCCTTCAGCCCCGCAAAGAAGCTGGAGTATTCAGGTGAAAATGTCCACTTGACATACTGAATACAGCTTTAGCTGTCCTTCAGGTGAAAAGTCTCCATCATATGCTCAAACAATTTAAGGTGCTCCCAAACTGAATATTTGGCATTCTTGTGGTAGGGCATGATGACGCTCCTAATAGCCTTTATTTACTTCAGGGGATCTTTGAGTAAAGCTGAATTAACTTTGTTGACCTTTTTAGTTCTGGTCACCCTGGTCCACTCATCCTCTGACTCAGAGGCACTGCTACCAGAGGTGGCTGTCTGATCTTCTAGGCTCTCCCTGATTCTGCGAGCTTGGGAATGGCTGGCAGATTGTGGGGGCCTAGTCTCTTTTGACTTGTGGCACTCAGAAGAGTCTTCTGACTCTCCCTTGCTCCCAGGATTGGCTGAGTACCCCCCCCCCCCACGATCCTAGCTGGGAAGAGGTTTTAAGATGCTCCTAGTGGGCCTAGTCTCATGGAATTCCCCACCAAAGTTTACTGACTGATCTCTTGGTAAGTGATATTGTTGAGGATCCAGTTCTCTGATTCTACCCTCACTGGAGTCTCCCTGATCAGAGAAGATGGCCCTAGCATTTGTGAGCCTGTACAGAGATGCCCGCCCATCCATTTCTGGCAGGCGCTGACCTGTCAGTTCCATGTTACCCATTGTATTGAAGTTTACCATCCCTGTGGCCCTTGGTTCATCTGAGCCAGTGGACATGGGGGTGGCAGAGTCCATGGGATTGAAGGGATTAAAGTCCCTGATGCCAGGGTTCCTGAGGTTATGCTCAGGGGTTTCTCTCTCCCATGTTACTTCATCTCTTTCAGCCCCTACTCCCTGATGACATGCCAGAATCTGACACTTTTGTTCCTCTATTAAGGCCTTACTGGTCTCTATGAGTATTCCTGCATGGCTATCTGTCTATGGAGCCTGTCATTCTTTTCACAAAGAGCCTCATTGTCTCTCTGTGCTTCCTGTCTGAATTGGGAGTATTGGGCCCATTTTTGCTGCAGGAGACTCACCTCCTGAATTTGGTCCTTACTGGTTTGATTATTCTTTACCAGAGCATGCTCCACCCGCCTGGTGTGCTCTAACAGCTTTTCATAATCCATTTTGATTTCACCAAGTTCCTGAAGGGCCATGTGATTTTCTTCTAACTTTGTTTTTAAATGACTGACTTCCTGGCCTAAGGCGTCCCTTTCCTGAGTTAGAGTGCCCTTTTGTGCAGCCAGATCGTCTCTCTGTTTTTTTAATGCACCAGCTTTCTGGCACTCCTCATTGATCTCTGTTTGTGATTCTAGGTCTTTGATAACCAATTTATTATTTTCATCTTTTAAGGATTCTAGGCGGTTTTGCAGGGTGACTATATGCTCTGCACAGACTCTATTATAATTCAATTGCTGCTCCAGCTTTTGTTGGCTCTGTTCTAAAGAGTCCAAGCTTTCTTAACACTCTTTTTGCAATGTCAGTACTTGGGCATCTTGCTCTGCATTCTTTTGAAGTACGAGTGTCAGTTCTTCTTGCAGTTTGGTGGCATACTGCCTAGCCTCTGTTTCAGCTTCTTGGCTACTCTGGAGCCTTTGCTCTGCAGAGTCCAGATTAGTCTGGATTTTCTGCATTGCTTCCCCTTGCCTCTTTGTGAAGTCTACATGGCCTGCATACTTTTCCTGTATGACTCCTATGTGGAAGTACAGGTAGGCCGCTATTTTGGCAATTTTACATTGCTCCTCTTTTATTTTAGGGGTCATGTACAGCTCACTGAGTGCTTGATGTAATGGCCCCATGTCGTGCCAGATATTAATGTTGGTTTCAGTGACGTCTTGTTTTATTCCCTGCAGCCATACTGTTTGTCCTGTTCCAGCCATTCACCCCTGACAAACAATTTGCGCAGCAGGTGTTCCCTTGCAATATTGATTTCAACTGGGGTCGCCATTCAGGAAATATTAATTTCCTTCTGGCTTATCTCGGGGTTATTTTACTTTTGCAAACAGGCCCAACTCCTTTAAGTATTTCTATTGAAGGGTGCTTATACAGTGTAGCACAGTATGGTAACCCAACAAGGTGTATGTACCCCGTCAGCTAGCACGCTGTGTTAGACTGTCACGAGTGGTATGTCTAATTCAGGATCCCGGACGAGCCCCCAAGCTGTAAGTGATTTCAATCCGGCACACACCCAAGTCAAAGCTCAGCATGTAGTGCACAACTAAAATCCTTATTTATTTGTGTCTAAAGGTTCATTATTCTGAACGATATACCACTCATATCATACCCTTCTCATAGAACCCCCTAACCCCCGGTCACACTGAACCAGAAATCAGGCTGGTTTGCAAAGGTAAATATTTATTTATGTATTTAAAATGTAATCACAATGGGCCTCATTACGACCCTGGCGGAGAACCATGGTGCAATTTGCACCATGGTCCATGGCGCAAAGCTGCCAACTCCGCCATGGGGGTTGGCGGACTTACCGCCCCATTCCGAGGTTGGCGGGGCGGTAAGTCCCCAATCCCCATTTACCCTTCCCCATTCCCATTTTTGCCCCATAGGGTATAATGGGAGTGGGGAAGGCGTTAATTACGCCACCGTAAATTACGGTGGCGTAATTAACGACAAGTCCCGTAGCGCCATGGATTTTTCCGCCTGCAAAAAGCAGGCGTAAACATCACCATGGCGCTACGGGAACTCGTAGTCGGGCGGAAAGGTACGCCATGGGTTACGCCGGCGTAAACCCCTTTCCGCCAGGGTCGTAATGAGGGCCAATATGTTTTAATAGATATACAACAATCACCAATGGGGTGACAGAACACTGAATAATATTTTTAGTAGTCTAGGAATAGGTAATAAGCAAAACAAATGCAGCACAGAAAATAATACTTTTGTGTTGGTTCAGATCAATATCAGATATATCAATATCAGATCAGATAGCACTGTGGTTAGCAGTTCCCCCTGCAACACCCCTCAACTCCCAATAGGCAAGGTAAAGAGATAGGAGGAGAGAGCATTTATTCAGGAATAGCACACATCAAACAGAATATCAGTCCCACTTTCCCCCAGAAAACACAAGAGAAAAACGGAATTGACCTTTCAGCTGTCAGACTAGCTTTCAGGATTGACTTTAGAATAGACTGGCCAAAAACACCAAATGTGGACAAAATTGCTGAAATTGTTGAAGTTGAAAGCAGTTGAAAGCTATTTTACACGTGTAAAAATTTCTCAGGATTTATAAAATCGCGGCAAACTTTTCATTGCGGGATATTCGCGATAACGGGAGAATCGCATTGATTGCGAAATTTCGTTTCTATCACAAAAACTGAGGAAGTTATGGAGGTTTTAGTAAAGGTTGTTTTTGTAAAATAGGCGCGTGAATGAAAAATAGAAATGCACTTTTAAAAATGACAAATGAGTTTGCTTACACTAGGGATGACTATGAAGAAGCGAATACCACACAGGGATTACAGTCACTGGATCAGGGTGGCCACCTGATAAGGAAACCCAACTTCTTCGGATGAGAAAAGGGGCAGTGCAAAGATAGTTCTAACAATACTGGTTCTGAAGGGAAGATAGGATGGGTTGGAGCTAGGGATAAGCCAAGGAAAAGATACTCCTAACGATACTGGTTCTGACTGGAAGAGAGGATGGTTTGGAAATAGGGACAAGACTATGCAAATATACCACTGGACACAGTTCTTCCGATTTATACTCACTGGATACGTTTTTAAATGGGACCGTCAGTTCTGGTCATGGATGGGGTCTGGTCTAAGAAAACAGCACATCAGGCACGGGGCTGTATCATCTAGGCCAGTCGCCGGATTGGCACAGGATCTGCTCTCCTAGTCTGTGGGTATTTGGATCAGCGGGATGGCGAGTTCCTCAGGCAAGCCTAGTGGTGGCAAGCCAGTGAATATCTGGACACTGGTTCAAAATGGCCTTCTCACACCACACAGCGCTTTACTCAGTGGGGAGAATAATTTGAGGATTTGGGCCTTGCTGGAAATCAATAGTCTCTATTGCTGGCAAGAGATTTTGCCTCTGGATCTGGAAGAATATTTAAAGCTGGATGTAGAAAGCTGGATCAGAGTTCTTCGCCGGAATCAGGAAGGTGGCTGGATCAGTGAGTCCCTATGTGCTCTCAGCTGTCTCTATTTATGCCCCAAAAACAACATCATAAAGGGGTGTCTGGGCCGGTTTAGCTCAACTGATTGGGTCAGAGTCTACTCTCTGCCTTGATAGGAGGAGAGAAACCGTGTCATCTTTAAGAATCCACCCCTAGCCACTGGAACACAAAGTCTAATTTTGCCAAAATACGTATTTACACATGTCCAACCTCTATAAAAATCACATATACAGATTGCATATTTTACATAGCACCTATTCCTCAAAACCCCGTAGCTGTGGGATCTTCTCTCCGCTTTCTAGAGAATTTTGCCCTTCTCCCTATGAACACAATGTCCAATTTTTAAGCAAATGTCCAGAGGTGTGCGTGTTTAACATGGGAATGAGTATATAAAGTTTCACAATTCTAGCAGAAATACAGACCCCATAAACCCACATTTATTGCCATTCCTGTTCAGAATAAGCTACACAGTTGTATTAAGTTTTCAAAAGTAGTGCTAAAAATTAGGTTAATTAATCTGCCATTTTCAGATTTTGCACCCCTTTTGATAATAAGTTATACACCTTCTAAAAATGTCCATTACATATCCTGTTAACACCACCTGGTCAGTATTTGTCACTCCTTGAGGAATGTGGTGGCCCCCTCCTTTGGAATTTGCTTCTGTCAGCCAGGAGTTTCCTGTGCTGTGGCAGTTTTACGGACTTTCGCACCTTCAATGGCCTGGGTTGGAGGATGGTCATTGTTCCCTTGCTCTTTGTAGACCAGTTTCTGTTCAAACCCTGTAGTTAGCACCTCCCCGTGAGTTTCAGATGAGGGAAGGCCTTCCTTCTGTGAGAAAAACATGCTATTCCAGTTTTGCAGCTTCAGCCAAACTAATTAACTTTTAAACTTAGCAAAAAACCACATCTGTTACATCACATACAAATGCATTTCTTTCTTGGCTTTAAAATCTGTGGAATCAAAACACAACTAAATTCTGTATTCCTTTTTGCAACAATCCTATTTATTTACAATCCCTGCATTCATTTCTCCTTCGATCCTCTGCTCCTCTGGAGCCCTCGTTTTTGCTTTAGAAGACCTCCTGCTGCTTTACTAAGAACTCCAGCAAATGCAGCACCTCTCAATGGGTAAGCGCTCCATTTTTGGTGTGTTTTGCGCCTGATGCGGTGCGCTTAGCATTTTGTGCTTTAAATTGGAAAAAATATCTTGCTGGCAAAGCACTAACTACCTGGAGAGCCCTCGCCTGGCCCATTACTTCGAAAAACCCTGGTTTCCACTCTATTTTTGCCTCTCCCTCATTGGGGCCCATTGTTTCTTTCCTGCCTCCAAGATGGCTGCTCATTTTCCCTTTGCCTAAGCTCCACTGGGCCTGTACTGGTCTCCCCCGCCCATTGGTTGCAGAGGTCGTCATAGACCAATAGCAGCAACTGGGAGGCGGGAGCCTGCCCAGTGCACCCAGGCTCACAGGAGGCCCTGCATTCATTTCTCCTTCGATCCTCTGCACCTCTGGAGCCCTTGTTTTTGCTTTAGAAGACCTCCTGCTGCTTTACAACGAACTCCAGCAAGTGCAGCACCTCTCAATCGGTAAGAAATCAATTTTTGGTGTGTTTTGCGCCTGATGCGGCGCGCTCAGCATTTTGTGCTTTAAATTGGAAAAATACCTTGCTGGTAAAGCACTAACTACCTGGAGAGCCCTCGCCTGGCTCATTTCTTTGAAAAACCCTGGTTTCCACTCTATTTTTGCCTCTCCCTCATTGGGGCCCATTGTTTCTTTCCTGCCTCCAAGATGGCTGCTCATTTTCCCTTTGCCTAAGCTCCACTGGGCCTACACTGGTCTCCCCCTCCCATTGGTTGCAGAGGTCGCCATAGACCAATAGCAGAAACCCGGAGGTGGGAGCCGGCCCAGTACACCAAGGCCCACACAAAGGCTCCTGTCAGCTTCCCTGTCTGCTTTACAGGCTGCAACATGATATTTCTGCCACAGCCAAACCCTCCCTGAGGCTGCTACCCCTGGACTATTGGACTACCATGACTCTTCCAACACATTCTGCCGTGGTTAGTCCCTCCTTTCTGACTTCCTTTGTAGTACCTACTCTGCTGGTACTCCTTCAGCTCTCCTTGTTATGTTCTCAAATTGTATTCGTGTCTGTACTCACTCTTACCATCTGACTCCCTCTTGTCTCCTTAATTACAGGACCTTCATCTATCCTTAAAGTCAAACTTGGGTGTATTTTGCATTTAACTTGAAAGTCAAACTTGGGTGTATTTTGCATTTAACTTGAAAGTCAAACTTGGGTGTATTTTGCATTTAACTTGAAAGTCAAACTTGGGTGTAATTATGCATTTAACTTGAAAGTCAAACTTGGGTGTAATTCTGCATTTAACTTGAAAGTCAAACTTGGGTGTATTTTGCATTTAACTTGAAAGTCAAACTTGGGTGTAATTATGCATTTAACTTGAAAGTCAAACTTGGGTGTAATTATGCATTTAACTTGAAAGTCAAACTTGGGTGTAATTCTGCATTTAACTAGAAAGTCAAACTTGGGTGTAATTCTGCATTTAACTTGAAAGTCAAACTTGGGTGTAATTCTGCATTT
Source organism: Ambystoma mexicanum (assembly GCF_040938575.1). Taxonomy (NCBI): domain Eukaryota; kingdom Metazoa; phylum Chordata; class Amphibia; order Caudata; family Ambystomatidae; genus Ambystoma; species Ambystoma mexicanum. Next base: position 1,288,659,362 of record NC_090924.1, read on the forward strand.
AACTTGAAAGTCAAACTTGGTTGTAATTCTGCATTTAACTTGAAAGTCAAACCTGGGTATATTTTGCATTTAACTTGAAAGTCAAACTTGGGTGTAATTCTGCATTTAACTTGAAAGTCAAACTTGGGTGTAAATCTGCATTTAACTTGAAAGTCAAACTTGGTTGTAATTCTGCATTTAACTTGAAAGTCAAACTTTGGTGTATTTTGCATTTAACTTGAAATTCAAACTTGGGTGTAATTATGCATTTAACTTGAAAGTCAAACTTGGGTGAAATTCTGCATTTAACTTGAAAGTCAAACTTGGGTGTATTTTGCATTTAACTTGAAAGTCAAACTTGGGTGTAATTCTGCATTTAACTTGAAAGTCAAACGTGGGTGTATTTTGCATTTAACTTGAAAGTAAAACTTTGGTGTAATTCTGCATTTAACTTGAAAGTCAAACTTGGGTGTAATTCTGCATTTAACTTGAAAGTCAAACTTGGGTGTATTTTGCATTTAACTTGAAAGTCAAACTTGGGTGTAATTCTGCATTTAACTTGAAAGTAAAACTTGGATGTAATTCTGCATTTAACTTGAAAGTCAAACTTGGGTGTAATTCTGCATTTAACTTGAAAGTCAAACTTGGGTGTAATTCTGCATTTAACTAGAAAGTCAAACTTGGATGTAATTCTGCATTTAACTTGTAAGTCAAACTTGGGTGTATTTTGCATTTAACTTGAAAGTCAAACTTGGGTGTAATTCTGCATTTAACTGAAAGTCAAACTTGGGTGTATTTTGCATTTAACTTGAAAGTCAAACTTGGGTGTAATTCTGCATTTAACTTGAAAGTCAAACCTGGGTATATTTTGCATTTAACTTGAAAGTCAAACTTGGGTGTAATTCTGCATTTAACTTGAAAGTCAAACTTGGGTGTAAATCTGCATTTAACTTGAAAGTCAAACTTGGTTGTAATTCTGCCTTTAACTTGAAAGTCAAACTTTGGTGTATTTTGCATTTAACTTGAAATTCAAACTTGGGTGTAATTATGCATTTAACTTGAAAGTCAAACTTGGGTGTAATTCTGCATTTAACTTGAAAGTCAAACGTGGGTGTATTTTGCATTTAACTTGAAAGTCAAACTTGGGTGTAATTCTGCATTTAACTTGAAAGTCAAACTTGGGTGTAATTCTGCATTTAACGTTGCCCATTGATTGTAATCCTGCTAGCCCAGTCACTGTTCCATACCGCTGCACCTGCATTCTCCTCCCCCTGCCTCCTCTCTTCATACTCATGGCACTGTCTGTTTCTCCCATCTTTTCCAACTGCTTCTCTATCAACTATCCTTCCCTTCGCACTAAGTCTGGAAGGAAGAAGTTTAAAAAGGATATCTTGGCCTCCAACCCTGGTCTCCCTATTGCTGATACCTATATCTCCGCCTCTCCCAGACAGACCCTCACCGACATCCTCTTTGTTGTTCCTTCGCCTGATCTATGGACCCCCCAAATGATCTCTGTGCTCTGTCCTGTCTCCTCCTCTCCCATAAATGGTGGCACTCGCTGGGAAATCCTCATGGCTTCTTTTGACTCCTCCAGAGTCATCCTTAACGTCTACCTAAATGGCACTTTCATGGTCCAAGGTCCCCAGGCAAATCTCCTCCTCTTCAATAGGCGTTTCCCTTGCCTCATCAACTTCCTTTCTTCTCCGGCTGTCCCCTCCTCTCATTGCTTGGCTACCTTGCCCACTCTTCCCTCCTCTGCCCATCTTCTGGCTACCTCCACAACTCCTCTGGAGTACCTCTGATTTGTACCCCTCCCCGGAAGGTCTTTAAGGCCGGCAACCTTCCTCATCTTGCCACTCTCAACTCTCGCTCTGCTGTCAAACACTCCTCTGACATCTGCCACCTCCTTGAAGAACTTAACGTTCTTGGTCTTACAGAGACATGGTTCACGGCCAGCTCTGTCACAAGATTTGACATTCCCCTCCCTGACGGCTACAAGATCCTCTCCGCACCCAGATCCACTCGCCCTGGAGGGGGTGTAGCCTTGATCTTTCCTGAGTGGATTCCTGCCGCTATAATTCCCACTCAGATCTACTCCTCTTTCGAATGCCTCGTCTGCAGGCTCTCAATCTCTCCTAGCCACTCTCTTACTGTTGCCACTCTCTACCGGCCCCCTGGTCAAATCACCTCTTTTCTCTCTGAGTGGGCTGACCTCTCCTCCTCTCTCCTGGCCTCAACCACTCAACTCCTCCTCCTTGGTGACCTCAACATTCACCTTGATTCTCCCTGTCCCTCAACATTGCTCTTTCGCGACCTCTGCGATTCCCTCTCCCTCTCTATCCTCCCATCTGGCCCAACGCACTCTGCAGGGCACTCACTTGATGTCGTGATCTCCTCTAGCCTCCCCCATCTGTCCCTCTCTCCACTCCCCTCTCCTGGAGTAACCACTACCTCCTCTCCTCTCATCTCTCTCTCTCTTCCCCCCAAGCCAAGCCTACCCCAACACTGCCACCTACCTTTCTGGACATCCGGCCCATGAAGCGTGTGTCAGTCGAGGCTTTTGCTTCCACCTTCTCCCCATCCCCTCTTCCTCTGGCTGACTCACACCCTGACACAGCCCTGTCTTCTCTCTATTCTTCTATTTCTGATACTCTTGATGTTCTTGCCCCTGTCATGAGGATCCGCCTGAAGTCCAAAGCCAAGTGCAATTCCTGGTATGACTCTGACCTAACTACACTTAAACGTAGGTGTAGGGCGGCTGAGTGAAAATGGAGGGATTCCTGCTCATCTTCTGACAAACTGGCCTGTCACCTTCTCCAAAGGCAATACTGTCTCTCTGTCCGTTGTGCCTGTGTCTCTGTGGCATCTAACAGCTCGGCCGAACTCTTTAAAATTTGTAAGGAGCTGGCCAACCGTGCTGCAGTCTCTACCCCTCCCCTTGCTTCTCAGGCTCTTTGCAATGCCCTGGCCTCACACTTTATCTCAAAAACCCAGGACATCCTGTCCACACTCTCCTCCACCCCTACTCCTCTCCCCTCTCCGTCGGTACTCACTGACCCTCCTCCAGCCACCCCCCACCATCCTTCTCTTCCTTTGCTCTCTTCTCCCCTGATGAGGTCGCTAGACAAGTCCGATCTATGAAAGCCTTGTCAAAGCAGGTTCATCCCTTTTCCTCTAAAACTCACAAGTGCCACATTGATACCCTCGCTCCGGCCCTTGCCGACTTCTGCAACCACTCCTTTGCCTCAGCATCCTTCCCCTCCCCTCTTAAGCACTCCCTTGTGCATCCTCTCCTCAAGAAACCCACAGCGGATCCCTCTTGTCCGGCCAACTATTGCCCAATTCCCATTACCCCCTTCTTAGGCAAACCCCTTGAAAAGCTGGCCATCTCTCAGCTAAACCTTCATTCTGATTCTGTTGGCTGTCTCCATGACCATCAGTCTGGCCTCAGATCTGGCAGAAGCACGGAAACTGCTCTCCTGAACATCCGTGAAGATCTGCTTTCCAACCTTGACTCTAGCATTCCCTCTGTTCTCATCCTACTTGATCTCTCCTCTGCCTTCGACACGGTCAACCATACCATCCTGCTCAACCGTCTCTGGGATAACTTGGGCATCACCGATCAGGCTCTGGCCTGGCTGACCTCTTTCCTCTCTGATCGACCCTCCCAGGTCCAACTTGATTCCTTCCTATCATCTGTCTTCCTCTCCACCTGTGGTGTTCCCCAGGGGTCTAACCTCTCGCCCTGGCTTTTCAACCAATACCTGGCAACTCTCGCCCCTGTATTGCCATTTTCTGCTCAAAATTCCAGTGCTACGCAGACGACACTCAACTCATTTTCAGGCTGCCCTCGGCCACCTCCTCCACCTCTCTCATCACTGATTGCCTAACTGCCATCCAATATTGGTGTGCCGCCAACAATCTTTGTCTTCATGCCAGCAAGACAGAGATCCTCCTCATTGGCACACCATCACCTTCCTTTCCTCTCACTCTCTGGCCGGCCTCCCTTGGCCATCCTCCTATCCCCACCTGCGAGGCCAAGAAACTTGGTGTCACCTTTGATTCCACACTCTCCTTCTCTGCCCACATCGCTGATGTATCAAAAAAGTCAAACCTCCTACTGCACCTCCTCAGAGGTATTCTTCCTTTCCTCTCATTCCCCCAGAAGCTCACTGCCTCCCACGCTCTGGTTCTCTCTAAGCCGGACTATTGCAACAGCCTCTTTCTTAATCTACCTGCCTCTACTCTCTACTCTTTACCACTTATCCAGAACAGGACTGCGAGACTTGTCCTTGGCCTCAAACCCTGGGATCGTATCTCTCCAGCTCTGCAATCTCCCCATTGGCTCCCAGTGGACGCAAAGATTAAATTCAAAACCGTATGCATTGTCCACAAGGCTTTCTGGGGCCTGGGTCCAACATACCTTCAGCTATCCCTCCACAAATACCTCCCATCTCGAGCACTCCGTTCCTTTACCTCTAACTCCTTCAGGTTCAGTCGTTTCTCAAAGAAACGAGCTGGGGGTAGATCTCTGTCTACGGCTGGGACCTCCCGCTGGAACAGCCTCCCTGCCACTCTAAAACTTGAGGAGAACCATCTCTGGTTCCGGAAGCACCTCAAAACCTTCCTCTTTGCTTCTGCCTTCTCCTCCCATATCCCCTGTTGATTCTACTCTCCCTCGGCACCATGCACCTGGCCATCCTCTGTCCTCTGGGCCCAGGTACCTGCTCATCTTGCCACCCTCAAGCACTGCCTCCGGGCCACCCCCTGCACTGGGGTCTGTATCTGTACCCATACAGCCCTCCCCCTTTCTTCCTGCACTTTCAGACCTACACGGCCTGCTGCCTTAAACCCAGCACTTGCCACTTTCTGGCTGCATTCCCATTGTTTGTTGCCTTTTTATTTATTATTTTATTATTATTTTTGTTTTTTTTCCTTCTCGCTCTGCACTCTCCTTTTGTTCCGCCTTCCATGCACTTCTCCCCCTTCTCCCTCTACCCTGCACTTGCACGTTCTCAATGTCACTGGGCCTAGTAAGATCGTTGTTTTTGTTCTCCCGTTACCTTTCCCTGCCTGGTCGCACTCTGAAACACTTGTGTATGAGCGCGATAGAAATAAAATATCAATCAATCAATCAATGTTGCTACTTCAGCAGACTGTTGAGTTTTAGGTCATTTTATAGCTGCCTTATTAACTCTGACAGCTCTCATTCAGGCAGCCCCAGGTACTGCACTCAGATCGTAGCACAGAGGCTGTCAGTTTTCAGACATTGTATGTTTCACAATGTATACATAGATTTTAGCACCGGGCAAGATTGTGAATGTTGTGTTATAGGCATTTTGGAGTTTTTAGGCAACAAAGCAAATGACAATTTTAGGCACATTTTTGGGTTTCATTCGCAAAGTGCTGCTTTTCTCTCTGCAATCTGTTTGCTGGTCATGGAGCACACTGGCACATTTCTGCAGGATGTGCTCTCTTCCACTGCACATGCACCATGGGTGGCAGGTTGTGAATCCCTCTTTTTGTGTGCTGAAGCACACGTTTTTTGTAGGTTTCTGTAGGTTTTTGGTGCGCATAAGGGTTTTGCCGCCATTGTTGCTGTTTCTTTCCCCATAACTGGCAGGGTGATGCCGCATAGCATAGTGGGTCAATACATCCTACAGAGATGCACTGACTATCCTTCCTTTTTCCCACCAAAGGAGGTGTGTGGGGACTTCCCATTGCGAGATCGCGGGAAGGCAATCTCACGAGATTTGAATGCGAGAAGCACAAGCTCATCTCACAGGATGTCCGAAGCGGGCAGAGAGCGCAGTGAAAGCACTGCCCCAGCGCTCCTACTGAATCAGGGAGCTCAACGGGCTTCCAGGGCCTGACATCAAGGGTAACACACACCAGAGCGTAATGCCATGGCTGAGGGCAGCCACCTGGGTGCTCTGGAGGGTGTTGTGTGTGTCCATGAATGACATGTACAAAGTGCAATGAAGCAGCTGCTTGGATGAGACTGTCATACCAGTGAGTACAGTTATAACCCGGCCCCTGGACTCTATCTCCCCCAGTTAAATAAGTTACCTCAGGTGTCAAATAAACACTGCTGTTAAACACAGCCTGTGTCCTGTCTTCATTAAGGTCACCACAAATATCAATATCAATGATTCCAAGCATAGTAAAATGAAAAAGCTCCTTCACCTTTTGTCACCAAACCTTGGGACCCAAGGTCCTTCCCTCATATCACATTACTGGGACCCAAATGACTCAGTTTGCGCTCCTCATAATGTGCACCCCACGTGGTCCGAGACACTGTCTTAAAAGACTGCCCTGCAGAAAAGCACTGCTATTCACAAAACACCACCCGTCCTCCCAAGACTTACTGATAAACGGGATGTACAACGTTTGAAACACCTAAAATGCCTTTTTGTGTTTGCGTGTTCCCCGCACATCTGACCAAATGCTCCATGACCCCATGGAAACACAATTGTATGAGATAAAACAAAACAAGGTTATACTCTTCTGCTAGGAAGTCCGGACCAGCAACAAAAGAGGGAGAAGATAGAAAAGAGGAAGGAATTATACAGAGAGATGGCAAAGGATTGGTCAAGGGAGGGAGAAGAACAGAAGAGGGTGTTATGGGAGCAGCAGTTTTTTGTTTTACTTGCTGCTGAAAATTAAAAGAAAATCGTAAACTGCATAGTAGGAGCTTCCATGCCATGCCTTAGAATCCTATGCAATCCAGCGGATTTTTACACTTACAGTAAGCAGGTGTATGCCACAAGAACCCGTTGTAAACGCTGCCTGCCGTGAATAAATGTCAGGCAGCGTGTGCTCTCTTTGCACTGTGAAATGCGAAAACAAAGGCGTACGGGTGATTACGCCTGCACGAATACCTTTGCTTTGCACTTTGAGGCACACATGGCAAACACTGCCTGGAGGGGATCTGTTTGCATGTCAGTGCAAATGTAGGCAGTCCCTGCAGATAGTGAAGGTTAACAAATGAATCCCGCTGGGTGTTTACCTTCCTGTTGCCTGGTCACTTGTGAGAACCCTGTTAAGGATAGACTTCGGGTCTAGGGGGCATCACGCAAGGTGCCCCACCCACTCATTCGCTTGTTCCACAGGTAAGTAGAGAAAACATCCATGTAAATGACCCACGAATACTCGCAGCTCGCCGCTTTGAGAATTTGCTGACTCGCATATATGGTTAGTCAGGGGGATAAACGTTGAGTTGCACACGCCTCTAAAGCATTCCCCCCCCCCAACACAGACCCTCTATGACTCACCTCCCCCCACAACACCCCATGTCTCTCCCTTCCTGCCCTCCCCCTACAGTACCCCTATCCCCCCTAAAGCCTGTAACACCAAAGCACCCCTATGGCTTACGTTCTCCTCCTCCTCTACAGCCCAACAATGCGTCCCCCCACAGTACCCCTGCACTACACTTTACACCTCCCCAAAGCACCCCTATGGCTTACTTTCTCCCCTTCCTATACAGCCCCAATACCTCCCCACAGTACCCCTGCACTACACTCTACACCTCCCCCAAAGCACCCCCATGGCTTACATTCTCCCCCTCCTCTACAGCCCAACAGTGCATCCCCCACAGTACCCCTGCACTACACTCTACACCTCCCCAAAGCACCCCCATGGCTTACTTTCTCCTCCTCCTCTACAGCCCAACAATGCATCCCCCCACAGTACCCCTGCACTACACTTTACACCTCCCCAAAGCACCACCATGGATTACTTTCTCCCCCTCCTATACAGCCCCAATACCTCCCCCACAGTACCCCTGCACTACACTCTACACCTCCCCCAAAGCACCCCCATGGCTTACTTTCTCCCCCTCCTCTACAGCCCAACAATGCATCCCCCACAGTACCCCTGCACTACACTCTACACCTTCCCCTAAAGCACCCCCATGGCTTACTTTCTCCCCCTCCTCTACAGCCCAACAATGCATCCCCCACAGTACCCCTGCAGTACACTCTACACCTCCCCCAAAGCACCCACATGGCTTACTTTCTCCCCCTCCTCTACAGCCCAACAATGCATCCCCCACAGTACCCCTGCACTACACTTTACACCTCCCCAAAGCACCCCCATGGCTTACTTTCTCCCCCTCCTCTACAGCCCAACAATGCGTCCCCCCACAGTACCCCTCCACTACACTCTACACCTCCCCCAAAGCACCCCCATGGCTTACTTTCTCCCCCTCCCCCACAGCCCCCATGCCTCCCCCCACAGTACCCCTGCACTACACTTTACCCCTCCCCCAAAGCACCCCCATGGCTTACTTTCTCGCCCCCCTCTACAGCCCCAATGCCTCCCCCCACAGTACCCCTGCACTACACTCAACACCTCCCCCAAAGCACCCCCATGGCTTACTTTCTCGCCCCCCTCTACAGCCCCAATGCCACCCCCGACAGTACCCCTGCACTACACTTTACACCTCCCCCAAAGCACCCCCATGGCTTACCTTCTCCCCCTCCTCTACAGCCAGCCCACCAATGCTCCCCCCCACAGTACCCCTGCACTACAATTTACACCTCCACGAAAGCAACCCTACGGCTTACTTTCTCCCCATCCTATACAGCCCCCAATGCCCCCCCACAGTACTCCTGCACACCACTTTACACCTCCCCCAAAGCACCCCAAAGGATTTCTTTCTCCCCCTCCTATACAGCCCACTAATGACTCCCCCCACAGTACCACTGAACTACACTTTACACCTCCCCCAAAGCACCACCATGGATTACTTTCTCCCCCTCCTATACAGCCCACTAATGCCTCCCCGCACAGCACCACTGCAGTACACTCCACCTCCCCCAAAGCACCCCCATTGCTTACTTTCTCCACCTCCTCTACAGCCCCCAATGCCGCCCATCAGAGTACCCCTGCACTACACTCTACACCCCCCAAAGCACCCCTATGGCTTACTTTCTCCCCCTCCTCTACAGCCCACCAATGCCCCCCACAGTACCCTTGATCTACACTTTACGCATCCCCCAAAGCACCCCCATGGTGTACTTTCTCCCCCTCCTTTACAGCCCACCAATGCCTCCCCTACAGTAACCCTGCAGGACACTTTACACCTCCCCCAAAGCACCCCCCTGGTGTACTTTCCTTCTGCCCTCCTACGGGTCTTGTCCGCACCCCTGCATCACAGGGCCATCTTAACAGTTTTGGGGGCCCGGGGCACAGACAGCCTTGGGCCCCTCGAAACCCCTGTTGCCCCCCCAAAACCCATGTCCTACTCCCACCCCCTCCAAACCCATGTCGCCCCCACAACACGACACCCATGCCCCCTACCAATGTGGGTTATGCTATCAGTTATTGCCCGTTTATGTCAGAGCATCCACCTGGGTCTTGTAAGTGCCAGTGGTCACGCACGGACACACAGCTGCCTCTCACTCTCCAACACACAGTCGTACTCGCTCTTTCAAACAGCTACTCTCTGACTGACCCACACATTCGCTTACACATGCTGTATTCTGCATGCACGCGTTCACTCTTTTACACGTCTGCTTTTTCTATACAAACCTCTGACATACATGCCAAGTTGGCTCCTATACACATGCGTTTTCACTCTTGCACAAGCACACACTTGCAGCACAATCTCTTACATACGCTCACACTCAAGTCAAAGTGGTTTAATAACACAAAATATCCCAAATGAAATTCCATTCACTTTTCATATACGAAACCACTGAAAAGAACATGTAACATTTGCTACCATCCTGCACGAATCACGCTGCGTTCATTGTTTGCAAGCCGATATTTGAGATGAGATCCGCTATGCTCCTGGAAGGCATCACACTTGGGTCTTGAACCCCACTCCAAGTATTTGACCAATTACTTTATGCCCTCAAGGGTTCGACATACTCCCCCTCGAACCCACGCGGTCTATTCGGGGACGCAAAGGCAGCTTCATCTTTTTGGGAACGTTTATTGAGTGCCTCTCCATACAAGGACACCTGCCGACATCTCATAAAGAAATATCTATGGGCTGTGCAGGGACGTCTCTATGGTGGGACAAACGGGGCACAGCTGCGGAGAAGAAATTGCAGGCACTCTATCACACCCACACACAAAGACGTGCACGCCTGTGACTTGTGGAGTGCAGACTCAGAGCATCGGTGCAGCTGCGAGTGACGACCTGAGGGCTGGGCCTGTGCTCACGCGGGAAGCACGGTGGGGAGCACCCAATACGGCAACGGAGCCCGTAGAGGCAGTGCCTATGATGACATGTGAACGCATGTACATCTGTGTAGTTGCATTGCTTAAACATGGGGAGAGGGAAAACCCACTGAGCTCCTTTTATTTCTTTTTGTCTATGCCCCAGCCCCTTAACGTGTTTGTATATGTGGTCTGCTTGTTCCTTAAAAAACAGATGCAAATGCACAGGTGCACACATCTGTAATGTGAAGACTTGCAATCGGAGGTGATGAGCTGCGGAAGAAGAAGCAGGCCGCAGGCAGAGGTCATTGTGGAGAGAGAAGCGGGCAGGGCCCCAGGGGAGAAAGCAGGGCAGCTGGTATGGTGGACAGAGGAGCAGGCAGGGGAAAAAGCAGGGCAGCTGGGCTGCTGGCAAAGTGGAGAGAGGAGCAGGCAGAGAAGCAGGCAGGGCCCCAGGAGAGAAAGCAGGGCAGCTGGTATGGTGGACAGAGGAGCAGGCAGGGGAAAAAGCAGGGCAGCTGGGCTGCTGGCAAAGTGGAGAGAGGAGCAGGCAGGGGAGAAAGCAGGGCCGCTGGCAAGGTGGAGAGAGGAGCAGGCAGGGGAGAGAGCAGCACAGCTGGCAAGGTGGCGAGAGGAGCAGGCAGGGGAGAAAGCAGGGCAGCTGGCAAGGTGGACAGAGGAGCAGGCAGGAGAGAAAGCAGGACAGCTGGCTGCTGGCAAAGTGGACAGAGGAGCAGGCAGTCGGGACAGGGAAGAAGGGAGTGCGTACGTACGTTATATTAGCCTCCTGGAAGAGGAGGCGGAAAAAGCACTCATACATTGTAAATTGTTTTCTTTGTTCTACTGTTTTATGTTGTCCAAAAATATCATGTCTTTTGTTCAATACAGGATGCTTTTAGCAAAACTTCTTTCTATAAATTAGAATAATCTTTTTCGTAGCTTATTGTCTCATATTCTGTTTTATTTTTTAATTTTCATGAACAACCTGTTGCCTTTAAAGCATCTGTACTATATGTTTTAGAACAAATTCTCTTTTTTGTTCATTCCTTTATTATCACATAATAAAAAATATTCAAGGTTTTTTCTTCACTTTTCTCTTTTTCGGCTGACTGTTTATTTTAACCACAAAGGTACCAATAGATTAGAGATATCTAACGATACTCAATTTACAAATTAGATTATAATTTTGCCCAATTTGTGAAATAAATTCACTTTTGTCAGCAGACTTTTGGAAACCATACTTTTGTACCTTGTTAGACCCCCACCGAAAGCTGCATCACTAGGGGCAAACCCCTTTTTGTTAACAATAGCCACACCATATCCCCTATTTGGTAATCAGAGGCTTTGTTGTGATGCTGGTCCACGTACCTCTTCTGGTGCGCCTTGGCCTGATGCAAGTGTTCTTTGGCTCTCGTGAAAGTCGGCGAAATGGTCGTGTGGAGGTTCGTGACGGCAGGCATTTCCAGGATCGTAGGGACGTCCAATTTGGAGGTGCGTGGGTGTCTCCCAGATACCGTAAAGAACGGCGTTTGCCCAGTGCTGCTGTGTATTGAGTTGTTATAGGCATACTCAGTGATCCATAAGAGATCCTTCCACTCCCCTTCCACTTGGTGAAGCATGCAGCGCAAGTATTGCTCGAGTGTTTGATTCGTCCTCTCAGTTTGACCGTCTGTTTGGGGGTGATGGCTAGTGGACAATTGAATGTCTATTTGGGCCAACGAGCAACACTTTCTCCAGAGGTTAGACACAAATTGGGTACCTCGATCCGAAATTAAGACTGATAGGAACCCGTGCAATCGTACCACATGTTTAAGGAAGGTTCTGGCGAGACCGGATGCGTTAGGTAGTCCCTTGAACGGGAAGAAGTGGGCCATCTTGGAAAACAAGTCCACGATCACCAGGATGGTGTTGTAACCTTGACAGGAGGGTAGATCGGTAATGAAATCGAGTGATAACGTGTGCCACAGGGCAGGTGGAATGTCCAAAGGTTGTAGGAGTCCAGCGCGTCTTTGCTTTGAGGATTTGTTCTGAGCACAGATACCGCAAGAAGTGATGAATTCAATTACATCCTTACGCCACGTTGCCCACCAGTAACTTCATTTCACCTTAGCCAAGGTTTTGGCAATCCCCGGAAGTGGCCTTCCAGAAGGGAGTCATGATACTCTGAAATGACCTGTTCTTGAAGTTCTTTTACTGGCACGAATAGCCGATTTCTGTAGTAAGGCAGTTGGTGCTTAACACTCCTCTTGAACCCCACTCTTGTAGTTGCTCCTGAGTTAACACTTGCCGAACTTCATACAGCAGCTCGTCCTGAGTCATGGTAGTTGTGATGCCCAAGATTCTGTCCCCAGGAATGATGGCCATGGGGTCAGGAGGTGTATGCACCACCTCATCAGTGCCCATGCATGAGAGGGCATCCGCCTTGCCATTTTTAACACCGGGTCGGTACGTGATCACATAGTCGTACTCTGCAAAAAAAAGGGCCCAGCATAGTTGCCGGGATGATTGAGCCTTTGCATCTTTCAATTATTGGAGATTTTGGTGGTCCGTTATCACAGTGATAGTGTGTCTGGCTCCCAACAGGTAGTGTCGCCAAGCCTTCAAAGCTGCCTTAATGGCCAGCAACTCCTTATCCGTGATGGCATAGTTGAGCTCCGGCGGTGAGAAATTTTGTGACCAGAAGGCCACCGGATGTAGCTGGCCAGTGTGAGGGTCCCTTTGCGATAATACAGCACCCATTGTCATTCTGGAAGCATCCATCTCTATCACATAGGGGAGATCTGGGCGTGGATGTCGCAAGATTGGAACAATGGTGAATTTCGCCTTGAGTTCCTGAAAGGCCTTTTCGGCCTCCTCTGTCCATCGAAACGTCTTGTTGCACTTCCTCAACAGCGAAGTGATCGGGTGTACTATTTGTGAGAACCCGGGGATAAAACGGCGGAAAAAGTTCACAAAGCCTAACATGCTCTGGACTCCCTTGATTGAATTCAGAGCTGGCCAGTTAAGGACCGCATCGACCTTGTGTACATCCATCCGTATGCCTTTAGGTGAAAGGATAAAACCCAGGAACTCTACTTCCGTAACATGGAACAAACATTTCTTGAGCTTGGCGTAGAGAAGATGTTGACAGAGCTTGGTGAGAACAGCTCGTACGTGCCTAATGTGATCTTGTTCGGATGCCGAATACACCAGGATGTCATCGATGTAAACTAAGGCACAGACATCAATCAGCTCTCTCAGGACGTCATTCATGAAGTATTGGAATGTAGCTGGGGCATTACACAGGCCGAACGGCATCACTTGATACTCGTATAAGCCGTACTTGGTACGGAACACCGTTTTCCACTCATCCCCTTCCTTAATGCGCACAAGATGGTAGGCACCTCTAAGGTCCAGCTTAGTGTAGATTTGGGCTTCCTTGACCTGATCTAATAACTCCAGGATCAGGGGCAGGGGGTAGCGGTTCTTGACAGTGATTTGGTTCAATGCACTGTAGTCGATGCACGTTCTCAGTTCTCCTTCCTTCTTCGGTACGAAGAATAAGGGAGCCGCTGCCAATGATTTCGAAGGACGGATGAAACCGTTGGACAGGTATTGCTTCAGGTACGTCTTCAGGTGTTGGTTTTCAGGTTCAGTGAGCGGGTAAATTCGCCCACATGGAATTCGGGCTCCAGGTAGCAGATCGATCTGGCAATCGTAGGGCCTGTGGGGTGGCAAAAGGGTGTTCCCTTGCTCCTTTTGGAATACATCTTGAAAGTCCTGGTATTGCGTTGGTAGAGTAGCGACCACCCCTAGGACACTTAGAGTACCTTCTTGAACGAGTGAACTGGCATGCTTTCCCTTCCATCCTTTTGGATAGCAAGTGTGCGTGCAACCATGGGCGAAGACCAACTTGCGGGTGCGCCAGTTGATCCGTGGGTTATGCGCGACCAGCCACGGCATCCCCAGGATTAATCGGAACTGCGGTGCTTTGATAAAATCAAAGGTGATAATTTCGCGGTGACCATCTTCATATAGGAGAGTGAGTTATGTGGTGCATTCGGACACGGGACCCGAGGCGATCTCGGTGCCATCGACAGTAGTTACAGTCTCTGTGGTAGGCTTAGGGCAGAGTGGTAGCCCCATCTTTGCTGCAACATCCTGGTCTATATAATTCCCCACTGCTCCGCTATCAATGTAAGCTTCCAACAAATGCATATTTGATGGCTGTTGATGGGTAATTAAGATCACGGGTAGAGAAAAATGGGAGGTCTGTAGTTGGATCTCTTCGCTCGACAATTGGACCCCTACAATTGCCGGGCTTGGCATTTTTCTGACTCCTCACTAGGGGTCTCCTTGTCTGTAGCTCCAACGGTTCTTCTTGGCGGCTTAACAGGACATTCCTTAAGGAAGTGGCCGGCCTTCCCACAGTACAGGCAAAGCTGCTGTTCTCTCCTCTTCTCTCATTCGGCTTTGGTCAAGGGATGCCTGACCCCTCCTTTTTGCATGGGTTCAATGGTGTTTTCTGATCCCCGCTGGGCTTGGTCTTTGGGACGCACAAACATGGGACATGAATCCGGGTTGCTTAGGTCTATTCTTCTATCCTGCAATCGCTGGTCCAGTTGCACAACCAGGTTAATGAACTCTGCACAGTCCCTGGGTGGATCCACCACTTGGGCCAGTACATCTTTTAACTCCCCTCGTAAGCCCCGGTGGAACAAAGTGGTTTGTTTGTCCTCTGGCCATTCAGCTTCAACCACCAGCCTGTTAAAAGTGGCTATGTATGCTAACAGACCCTGATTCCCTTGTCGGAGGGATAAAAGTTCATTGTCAAAGGCCTGGCCATGAGAGTGATGGGCGAAACGTTTCTCCAGCTCCAGCTGGAAGCCCCTAAAATCATGTAACAGCGAATCGTTCGAGCTGATAAACGGCACCGACCAGTCCGCTGCACTACCAGTCAAGTAGGACAAAACAAAGGCCACTCGCGATTGTTCATTGGGGAACGCCCCAGGTCGACCCCAGGTCGACACAAAAAGTGTAGGCGACACTGATTCATGAAGGTCGCATATTTTCGGGGGTCCACCGAGAAACGTTCCGGTGGGGCTAGTGGCACTGTCCCCGGTAGATTAATCTGAACTGGATTACCTGTGGGCGTTGGCATAGATGGGTTAGCTCTGGGCAGCAAGGCTTGTCCGGCCTGCGATTGAAGGAGTTGTCTGCCAAGATCATCAGTTAATTCTTTGGCCACTATTAATTTTTTCCGCAAGGCATTGGTTTCTTGTTGTGCTGAATGTACCTCTGCACGTAACTGCCCCAACAACTGGGCCAACTGGTCGGTCTCCGAGGTTTCCATGCTAGACATCCAGGTGGATTATTATGTTTTTTGACTTCGGATTCTGTAACGCTCACCTTGTATCCACAGGGACGCCACCCGACTGGTCTGGGACGCTTCTGGGACTGCTGCACCTTCTCCACGGACTTGTGCTGCCGAGGGCCAGTTCTAGAAGACAGGAGTTTGGTTTTAGCTACAACACCTTCTCTCAGAGCCCACCTTCCCTGTGCTCCCCTTGGAATCCCCCTTGGAGCCTTTCTCACCTTGTGTTTCGTTAAGGTGCGCTCTCTGTCCTGCCGTGCTGAGCAGGGGCGCGTCGTTGCTGGGGACCGTTCCGCCGAGTTACTTCACTGGCGTGGCCCTGGAGTCCAGACCAGCTGTGACTCCACTCTTGAGGTAAGTCTCTCGTATGGTTAAGAATGAATGTCCGTAATTGTGGTTGCCCCGAATGACCTTCACCTTCTTTCTCGCAGATTCAGAAGGGAGGATGGAGATGTCGAGCTGATATAGAGGGCTGAGCTCGAGAAGGTAAGAGAAAGCACAAGGCGCGGCACTATGAGTGTCCTTACAAGTTGGCTGACCTGTGCTGTTGTTCCTTGCAGGTCGCCGAAAGATTCCTGGAAGAATGTGGTCAACTGAAATACCAGCAGCAAGATCACAGTGCCTTATGTACCTGTCGATGTGTACTACCCGAGGACGATTCCAAGGGAGAACAGCAACCTTAGAATGGATGTCCAAAACAGCATCCAGTTGCCACAAACAGTCTGGAGGCACTCATGGCAGAGGGGATTAGAGAGCACACATAGCAGCTCTCTCCAGTGGTTTGTTTGCCTACTTTAGTCATGTGTTTGTACCACATGTTATTGGATACTCGAGCAGTATCAGTGAGATAACAATGAACCCCTCCTATATCTACATCAGCACTGCACCTACCGCTCCTTACTGGTCTGGCAGTGCCCACCTCTCCACCTGACATGGTACTTCCGCCTGCCAAAAGTGGGGTTGTTTTACACGGGTTACAGCTTTATTCTCTATAACAAAGGACATTCGCCAAAGAATAAGAGATAAAATACCAAATGAAAAGAAGACACAAGACACAATTAGCATAATTTTAATAATGATACCCATTACTTACTCCTTTTCGGAATCTTGTGTAGCTTGGAAAATGCTTATTGATGGCCTGCAATCCGTTAAAAATGTGTTATTTCGTTAGTACTTTATTAATTCAATCCCCGCAAACGTGAAGCTGAGCCATTGCAAGGAAAAATAATTGTTCCCAAACAGTGCGTATTCTAGAATCACAAAGTACTGCAAGCACTGAAGGATTTCCTCTACTCAGTTGTGGGTATGTTTGGGACAGATAGGCCAGGAAAACACAGAAAAATACACTAGGATGACGTCTTCTTGTACTGTTAGATCTCCTAAACAAAGTGAACAAATTGCCCTTGGAAGGTCGAGGGATGAGGGTCATGAGGAAGCATGGGACAATGCAGTAATAACAGTCACACTTTCACAATGACTGCTGTCAGTGTGTGGAAAGAAAAACAATAAATAGAGAGTGTCTGGATGTGTTGGCAGTCCTTTCCTATCTCTCTTGCTCTGGAGCGAGTAATCATAGGTCGGCCTCTGCGGGGCTGTGATGTTCCTGGATGGTCTCCTTGTTCTTTGGCTTGTGGAACGCTGGCCCTTTCGCTGTCGGTGCAAGGAGAGGGCGATGCATGACAGGGCTTGATGTTGCCAAGGTAGTTACAGGCCTTTTTTATTTTGCAATTGCACTGCTCAATCTGTTAATTCCTCAACAAGATATGGCCCCGAAAACCAGGGCTTATACCATTTGCGGGTAAAATCCTGAAAAAGGACACTGTCTCGTGGATACAGTTGTGGAGCTTTCAACAGTTCTTTGTTTGCTTCTCTTCTCTTGCTCCAGGCCTCTCCCGTGGTCTCTGCAGTTGGCGAGAAATAAAAGAGGCAACAGCCATCAAGAAAGCGGTGTACTCATGCATTTCCAGTCCCAATACATTAGTCATTTTTTCTGCATCTGAGAATGCCCTCATGGAAGGAGCTAGGGGAAGTCACATGCGCCACCTGGTTCCCACCTCATGTGCTCTTGAATGTTGGTCAGAACCGGGTTTGTTGCACAATGCGGATAAGGCCAGAGGTAAACAATGCAATCACCTTTATGTTTAATGTTTTTTTAATTATAGCAATTCCTTCTTTGAGAAGCCTATTGAGGCACTCACACACCCTGTTTGCTTGCGTGTGAAAATTTGTGCTGTATCCCTAGCAAGGTTGTGATGTGATGAAACATCTCATTGGCAAAGTAAGGGCCATTGTCAAACCGCAGGACTTCACACACGCCCCATTGTGGAAATATTTCCCGAACCAGGAACTTTACAGCTCTGATGGCATCAGGATGTGAACAGGGACCGGCTTCGATCCATCGGGAAAATAGGCACACAAATACTATCATGTAGCGGTAGCCCTGGCATATTTGGATCATGTCCACATAGTCAACATGAAGGTGTTGGAATGGACCCATTGGGCAAGGTATGGCTCCTATCACCACTCTTAGTGTCTGACCTGATGTGAATTGTTTACACACAATGCAATTAGTCATACATTCTGCCACATGTTCTGCCAAATAAGGACAGAGTCAGTCTTCTCCAATATGAGCAGCAATTGCATCCTTCCCCATATGGGTAGGATGGTGTAACTGTGTTAGTGCAGTGTGCAATAATGACAATGGCATTACTACTTTCCCTGTGTTGTTTTGCCACCTTAGGACGTCAGACAGAGATACTGAGCATCCCCTTTTCACATATAGCTCCTTCACCTCTCTTGGTGACGCTCCCTGCAATTCCATAATCTGTGTCACACCATTGTTTGTACATGGTTGCGCACTCGGGATGAAGCGTCCAGTTCTAAAATGTCCCCAAAATAAGCGGTGCATTTTGCTTCCGCATCGACTGCCTCCCCCCTCGTGTGGGCCTGATATGTCACCACTGCCATGTGCAGTGGGAACTGTAGCACCTCTATAAGTCTGACCCATAGGAGTGTATGCTGTAACGGTAACCCATTAGCACATCGGGAACCCCTCCTCAGCCAATGTGACAGCCCAGAATGCACTGTGAATGTCACACAGACTGAATCTGAATAAACTATCACTTCTTTGTTTTTGCTATGTTCCAGTGTCAATATCACAGCTACTAACTCGGCAGCCTGCGCTGAAAAATGGGACCGTAAATGTGCACTCACTACTCCCTCACTTTTCCTGTCTCCTTTTAACCTCACAACCGCCGTCCCAGTATGTCTATCTCCAGTAGTCTGATAAATTGACGATGACTCATCAATTTAAAATACATCTCCCCCATCAAGTGTGTTCTCCTGTACTTTTGGGATGTTGTCATGGTATTCTATGTTTGCGGTGCAGTTGTGCATGTAGTCGGTCATTCTCTATGGGTTCGGCGACGAATGTCGCCAGATTGACAAGCCGGCAGCTCACTATTTTGAGTGCTGGCTTCGACAATAACACCTCATACCCTGAAGCTATTTGGGTAGTTAATGTACTTTTGGGCCTTTCTAGTATTGTGAAGAGAGCGTGCTCCACAATAATAGTGGTGCTGCATGCCATAGTAATACTCGCTGACTTCTCCACTGCGAATGCGGCTGCAGCCAATGCTTGCTCACAACTGTAGTGTCCTCTCATCACTGGGTCTAATTTCCCCATGGTTGTCTTTTGTGTCAGTACTGCAGTCATTATAATAAGAAGAATTCGTCTTGATAGTCTGGGATCCCTAACACGGGAGCTGTGCATAGTGCTACCAACAGCTCTTCGAATGCCTCTGGCATGTCTTCTATCCACTGTAAGGTGTCCTCCCCTCTTTGTGCTTTTTTCAGTGCGCTTAACACAGGCCTAGTGTAAGTGCTGTAGTCAAATACCCACTCTCTGCAGTAATTACATAGTCCTAAAAACTGACGCATTTGTCTTGTGGTTGTGGATTTTGGAGTCTTGCGTATTGCCTCAGGTCTTTCTGGCATCACTTTTTGCCCATCTTGTCATATCAGCTGCCCAATATATAATACTTCCTTCTGGCAGTAATGTAATTTGGCCTTGTCTACCTTGTACCCCTTGTCTGCTAGAACAGTCAACATGTGCAAGGAGACATCCCTACACTGCATTTCCGTTTTGCTGCAAATCAAGATGTCATCTACGCGTTGTATAACAACACTTTCTAACTGTACATTATCTAACTCCATTTGGAGGATCCTGTTGAATATGGAAGGGGACTTGCAGTACC
Source organism: Ambystoma mexicanum (assembly GCF_040938575.1). NCBI lineage: Eukaryota > Metazoa > Chordata > Amphibia > Caudata > Ambystomatidae > Ambystoma > Ambystoma mexicanum. Next base: position 1,288,679,120 of record NC_090924.1, read on the forward strand.
CTTGAGGAAGGATAGTGCCTTTCCACTACTTATTTCTATATAGAAATGAAGTAATGTCTTCTGAGTCTGGATGTAGTAGTATAGAGAAGAAGGCATTCTTCAACTCTATAACCATGAAGTAGGTAGCTCCCGTAGGAATGCTGCACAAAATTGTCCCCGGATTGGGAACTAACAGAAGTTCTGCCTCAACAATATGGTTCAAAGGGAGCAAGTCCTGTATAAAATGCCACAAACCCCCTGGTGCTTTTTTCACATGGTACACTGCTGTGTTGCACAGTGATTCTGATGGTATAAGATGCCCTGCTTTACTAAAGCTGCAATTGTCTCATAGATGCCCTTGTCTGCCTCCCTCGACAGTGGATACTGTTTAGCTCTTGGTAAAATTGCTCCTTGCTTAAGTTTTATCTTTACTTCTCCTATCCTCTTCAGAAGCCCCCCGTCATAGGGAATTGTGGTCTACAAGGCACTGGGGACCTTTACCAGGTGTTCCTCGAGAAATGTTGGTGGTGCTTGTAGCATCATCCCCATTCTCTGTGGTGCCTCCCTGTAGTGTACCTTCACCCAGTATGTAATGCTAATGTCAAACACAACCTTGTGGTCTTAGCGGTTATCTTTGAATAGTTCTTCGTCTGTTACATTGGTTCTTGCTTTTAAGACAAATACGTTGCACGAGAGCTTTCCTCCTGGCTACAAGCAGCCCAGAAGATGGAGCTGATCTCACCACCGCACCTGATGCTGATGCGAGCAAGGCCTCCTGTGGCATATGTAGAGCATTGTGTCCATGTCTGGAGGCCACATTGCCAAACCAACACAGACATTGGGGCATCCTTTCTTAAATGATGTACACATTGGAGGAAAGGTGGGAAAGGAGACATAAGCGAGATTTAGATTGCAACAGACAATATGCATCATACTGGAGGACACTACCTGTCTGCAATTACATGTCACCATGTGAGATGAGTAGAGGGGGATCTAAGGCATAGCCAATGCTTTACATGTGCAGGTACTTGATGGTCCCGAGCAGGGACGTCATTTTACCAACATGTCAGGGGTAGCGGAAGTGACATCACATGACCCTTGACCTCTGATGACATCACAGAAAGTGAAATAATTTGACCCCACCCTGACGTTACATCACAGGAAGCGATGGAACACAACCTTTCATCCCTTGACAAAACAGGAAGTGGCATCACATAGCAATGTTTCTAATTACATGTCGAAAAATATGGTTCATGATATCACTGTAAAGTGATTTGCATTAATACAAGAATGGATCACCATATGTATCGTTAATATCACGTATAGGACCATATTACCAAATTACTGTGAATGCAAGCAGACATCCAAGGCCAAACAATACTGATGTGTTATTATGTAGCACTTACGCTTAAGTGCTTCATATAGAACAAATATACATACAATATCACCCAATCTGTGTTGGTACTTATTTATCAACCTCAGCAGGATGAAAGGCTGAATTGACCTTGCTGGGAATCGAACCTGCAACCTGCAGATAACACACACATACACATTGCAGCAGCAATTGCTCAACCCACTGAGCTATCTTACCAGCTATAGCTATCAGAAAACCAGCCACTCCAGAAACAAAGAGCCACATGCTGCTGGCGACAGCCCAGGAGCCTCAGTTTAATTAAAACATTTTTTTTAAATAAAAGTTACTTCTTTAAATATTCTTTTAGGGGTAGCAAGGGAGACCTCAGGGGTCGCAGCTGTGAACCTTGGCGAACACCAAATTACGTCCCTGATTCCGAATACCTGCAAGACATAGTACCGGTTCTTCTTAGCTGGAAGCCAATACTTTTAATGCAGGAGTAACGGCACTTCTCACCAGTAGGTGAATACTCTGGGATGGGAATACCTGCACTTCTGTGTTGCCATTTCAAGCACTGGGCATTGCATTATAAAATATGCTTTTCACAGAATCTGCATTAATGTTCAGGGAAGCCTCAGAATTGAAGTAATTGAAGCACAATCAATATGGTACACAAGCATTGGCAAAACAATAATTCTGGCACTACACAGGTATTTGACAGGAACTTGCGTGTGCCAGATATTGGCTTCAACTAAAGGTAGAACCTTCTCCCACCTGCATGGGCGAGTACCCTCTCCACAGCAGTGCTTGCGTAGGGAAGCTTTTGCAGTGCCCTGCTGTGTATTCAGAAGTTTATAAAATGAGTGACAGCTGTTGGTAATTGGGCCTGCGCCACACATCAGACAGAACTGTAAATGCTGCACTGAAACATTGCTGCAGTATCACTAATAGTGAGCTGGACACCAGCGAGAGGCGAAATATCAAGAGAAAAGTGAAACAGACAGATTGCCTTTCACCTTTGTTGCGATGCTATTCAATCTTATTTAACATATGTGTGCTCACTTTCCCATCATACACCGGGAAACGGCGGTGCCACGTGCGCGTGACTGTCCCTTAAAAGAAACAGTTGTTCTATTATGCTCATTCTACCCTTATAAGTGCTCTACACGAGAAACCACGTCTGCTGCCCCTCACCCCACACCTCCGATAATGATTTGAGCAAGTCTTTCTCATTTTGCAGTCACATTTGCAGGCGACCTTTAATGCAGTTTTCTGTTACCATATCGTAAAGCGCTGCGGTACTGGGTGTCGGGGTGTTGAAAGCGCTATATAAAAAGTTGACTTTATTCTACTATTGGCTACACGTGACATTATGCGGCTCGATGGAGGCGCTTTTTTGTCTAGCTGTGAAAAATATATTTTTTGACCTCGCAAGGTCTCCCCGTGCTTCACCGCCGGCCCTCACCACGACATCCCCACCCCCCTGCCCCATTTCCACCCTTGTGCTCAGAAGCGGTTTCGGCTAGCGCGCAGCACGGTATAAAAAACAACACTAATAATTACATAAATAAATAAATAAATAAATACATAGAATGATATGTGCATTTAGGGGAGGATTAGATCGAGGTTGACCTTTACCGTAATCTATCTATAAATATCGTCTGCACGGGCCGTTCTAAGAATATGGAAAGACAATGTGACCAATACGTGCAATGGGACATCAAAAGCAAAGCGCCAATGAGTGACAGCGGCATTTGCAGCGACAGGTCCGGTACCTGAGAGGTGTCGCCTATTCCAGAAGCCCGGGAAGCTTTGCAGCAAAGGTTAGCCCTCCTCAATCCTGTCTCCTTCTGATGTATTGACCTATGCCATCCTTTTAAATAGCATATTACTAGTCCCACGGCCTCCTCGCCTAATCCGACAGCATATTAATGTTCAGTTTAAAACCCCCAAAGACTTGCCTATTTGAAAAGACAAGGATCAAAGATGAGTGGCAGGCCATATGGCTTAGGATTCATTTTGATTATGGGGCATTAGCAAAACAAACTAAGTAGCACAACAGATGTATTCATATGACAATGTTTAACAACAACAGTCATGTAGCAATGATCCTTTTCAGTAAAGTATCACCAACCATTTATTTTAAAACGAAAAATTGTACCGCAAAGAAATTGCACTTAACAGGCATTGTAGGACTGAAAATGTACATATAGCAAGGCATGTAAATAAAGAGGGACTAAGGCGTGTGAAAGACGACCAAGGATCATCTCCCAGTCTAAGAGAAAACAGTGGAAAGAAAATCAAGACCGGATGCTGAGCTGGGAAGCAAGTCCAGCGGGTGCCACAGGCCGGGCAGTGCCAACGATTGGGGTGCCAGACATGTAGAACTGGCATCAGAGAAGAGTGTGTGCGGGCAAAGGACTGATGTGGCGAGCTCAGGCTATAGTCTTGAGGGTTCCTTTACATCTATGGAATACGAGTGTGGGGGCGTGGGGCACAGGAGAGACCCTGGAAAACAGAGCACAGGAGCTCTCACTCCCCGCGGCCCAGTCCTCCTCTCACCCCCAATGTGGGGGAGGATTTAAACGAGTCCCACAGACCTCTATCAGTAATGCTATCATGAAATGAAGAAATACAAGTAGCTTCATTCTGGTAATCAACGCCCCCAAAGAGTTATATTTAAACATCGTCCCGCAACGTCACTACAAGACACGGCCAGTGGAGCAACTTTGCTGAAAAAGTTGGGGGAGGGGAGGTAATGACAACTGAAGGAAAGGTGGGGGAGAGGAAGGGCAGGGGTGGCTCTGAGGGAGAACACTAAATCACTACACCACAAGAGGCTCTTGCCGACTATGTTATAACTTTCATAAGACTAGTGGAGTGTCTTTAAAATGCATTTCTAAACACACGCCAGTCTTCTGAAAGTTATAACACCACAGTGTGTCTTCAGAATTCACTGCATTGAAAACAGTAAAAAGTTAGCTTTCTCTTCCCAAAGAGGAACTGCAAGCACGCTGGAGGGGGCTGGTGTTTGATTATTGCCACCAGGGCTTATAGACATAATACAAAATGGATGCCTGTAAGCAATGCCAGTCTAGCCAAGTAATCGCACATACCATGCTTGCTTTATCAGATGCCCAGAAAAAGTCATGCCACAGTAAGAAAGGGCTAGACTGGCTGCCCCAAAATGCCAGACTAGCTATACTATGCTTGTTTTGTTTTGTTTTATTCGTATTTATATAGCGCACAACAGCCCGAGGACATTGTGGCACTTATTACAGTTCAAAGCTTAGTTACTTAGTTTACATGGTCATTAGCAATATATATATAGGTTGCAATATAGTTACATATAGTCATTAGCAGTATATATACAGGTTACAATATAGTTAGATTACACTTGTGTTATATTACAATATACATGACAGAAGTGGAGGAGGCAGTCCTCCACTTGCTAGTTGAGGAGAGTGGCCTTGAGGTTGTTGCGGAAGACAGAGATGGAAGTTTCAGCTCTAAGGGTGGCAGGGAGTGAGTTCCAGAGTTTCGGTGCAACATAGGAGAAGCCTAGACCTCCCGCTGTGGCTCTCTTTATGCGTGGTATGTGTAGCTGGTTGGTGTGCTGAACTCTGTTGGGGCGAGTGGATGTGGTCCTTGGTATTGCTTCAGATAGGTATGCTGGAGCGGTTTTGTTGATGCACCTGTGAGTGATGGTGAGGATTTTCAGAGTAATACGTTCTTTGACCTGGAGCCACCGGGCTTCACGTCTGGCGTGGGATATATGGTCTCTTCTAGGGATGCTCAGGGCAGCTCTGGGGGCATTGTTTTGTGTGGTTTGCAGTAGGGTTTAATGGCATTAATGAGTTTGGTGCTGAATGCTGATGCAGAGGCTATGGCGTTGACTTGTTTGTTCATCGATAGATTTGCATCAATGCGAACACCTAGAGTCTTGACAGAGGATGATACGGAGATGGTTGAGTTGTCTATGTTGAAGTTGTATTGGGGGCTTAGTTTCGATAATTGTGTTTGTCTGGCCCAGGATGACATTTCAGTCTTCTCCCCATTAAGACAGAGGCCATTGGTTGCCATCCAGGCTTGGATAGTGGCATAGATGTTGTTAAGGACCGTGGCATCTTGGTGGTAGAGTCCAGATAGGGGTAAAAGTACTTGAGTGTCGTCTGCATAGTTTGTATATGCAACATACATGGAGTGAAGTAGGTTGAAAAGGTTAGAGACGGTGGGGGCTGTACAAGATCCTTGGGGGACACCGCAGTTTATAGCATTAGCTGTGTCCGAGTAGACCTTCATGGCTCTTCCTTCAAGGAAGGAAGTGATCCAGGATGCTGCTTGATTAGAGAAATGGGCTGCATGGGTGGGGTGGGTGGTGAGTGTTTGGTGATCTCCCAGGTCAAAAGCAGCTGATAGATCGAGAAGGAGGAGCAAGGCAGGTTTGCCTTTGTCCATGATCTGTGAGATTTGATTTTTTAGGTCTAACAAGGCAGATTCTGTTCCATGCTCGACATGGAAGCCAGATTGTCTTTTGCCTAGTATGGAGTTAGCTTCTATGTATGATTGGATCTGGATGTGGGCTGCTTTGTCCAGGATTTGTAGGAGGAACAGGACTGTCATTATCTATATGTAGTTGTTGGGTTGCGCTGGGTCAATTGTGGCCATTTTTAGAAGTGGCCGCACCCAGGCTTCCTTGACATTGTTTGGGACAGTTCCTGTTTGGAAAGATGCGTGAATGAAGGCAGTAATCAGGGGTGCTAGGTCATTGGCACATTCCTTGATGATTTTGGGAGGGCAAATGTCTGCTTTGCCGAGGGATGGTTTGAGGTTTTTGATGAGATTAAGTATCTCAGGTTCTGTGACGTCTCTGAACGAGAATTGAGCGTGATTGAGATTACTATGCTTGTCTTGTGTAGGGCGGTTGGTTTTTTGCCTTATCACAGATGCCCAGAAAAAAAGTCATGCCACAGTAATGAAGGGCTAGACTGGCTGCCCCAAATGCCAGTCTAGCCAAGTAATATAACACATAATACGTATATATACGTGATTCATAGCTCAGCTGCCCAGTATGAAATGTCATGTCGCACTAAGACTCATGGCTAGACTCGATGCACCATAATTCCAGTCTAGCGATATAATATTTCATGATTGCCTCCCAGGATCTCTCCTGTGCCCCACACTAGCACCCCCATATTCCATAGATTGCCCGGCCATGATTGCCTTCTCAATGCTCATAAACAAATGTTGCACCGTGCACTGTTAAGAATAACACCCAGGACATCAAAGATGACATCACACATGTCATTGATGACATCACTGATGACATCACATATCTGGCTCACTTGTTTTTGTTCACTGACATATCTAGGCCATGTGGTTTTGTTCACTGACAGTCAGAATGTTAAAATTCACTCAAAAGTGTTGTATATCTAGACGTTAACCTTGTCATATGTTCTTAAAGTACTTTCCTTAGTGTTTGGTCTCAGCTCATGCTGCACATACATGGGGCAATAGGCAGGCCTCAAACGCACAATTCATTTGTATACATGAAGATAAACTTTCATGCTATTAACATTTTCTGATGATGCTGTTTCTTTCTTTCTTCCTTACTTTAGCTTCCCTGTATGTGCCTCATTTGTATGCATTGTGGGTCTTCATATGTATTGTTGGTACTAGCACAAGCGTGTAGTAGGTCTTGAATTGTTAGCTAGTTATCGTATGTTTAACATTACACAAAACTCTGATAAGGTAGCATTCATTATTATACTATCCAACATTACAAGATTATAAATATTGTACTTCTATGCAGCCATTGTCTATGTTTATGTATGATTAGGTTCCTGTATTAATAACATTCCAAAATAATGTTTTTTTTAGATGAGTACATTCTTTGATAGATTAAGTAGTTCATGATAAGTCTCCTGATCACCCCTGACATCTTGTTACCAACATTATAAACACAACCCCTTGTAGAGACTTTTCATCAAAATGTATTTCATATTTGATGTCATCAGTGATGTCCTCAATGACATTTGTGATGTAATCTTTGATGTCCTGGGTATTAGTCTTAGCAGTGCACGGTGGTGGCGCGAGATATGGTGGCTTAGTTTACCATAACTAGCGAATTTCTGAGGTTTTTCGGTTTTACTTGTAACAATAACGTCCCTTTAACAATGTTTTTTCATTGATTTAATTGAATATCATAGGTTTTTATTGGTGCAACTTAACCATAACGTCCCTTTAAGAAAGTTTTTTCAGAGAATTTCATGGGTTTTTACCAGTGCATGCTATTTTCTTATAACATACTAAAACAATACTTACCCCAATGTAGCTAGATTTGTGTCCACTTTACAAAGTTTCTCTGTAAAACTCTACCATTTTCCACCTTCTAGCCTCATTTTTAACACTTCTGTACACTTTTTGCAACTTTTTCCACTGTTTTTGCATCCGTCAACATCCGAGAACGTCTGACATTATTGCAAATCTTCCGGAGAGTGCCACATGACCATGCACTCGCGCACAGCATGATGACGTGTCCATGAACGCATTTGCACTGCGCGTTCGGGTCCTTGCTTCAAGGACGGTTTGCAACTGCATTTTCTACTGACCTAGGAACTTTCAAGCTCAAAACATACACTTGCACAGCTCCTAGACCTATTGTTACTCATTATCCATTAACAATCTAGTAGAAAGCACATACTTGGAAGAATATTAGCAAAACTGCTATTTGTCTTAAAAATGGCATCACCTATTGCCATCCCTCCTCCCCAAGAGCCACCACCAGCACCACCAGCTGGAGGACCCACACAACAAAAAAAGCTCAGTACTTCCAAAGATAATGAAGAGGACCAAGAAGATGAGGTAGAGGAAGTGCCTACCTCTAGCACCCAGTGAGAATCATGGGTGTGGCCGTTCTTTACCACTGTTGGGAATGTACCAGAGGCTAAAGCTACAAAAGTGAAATGCACTGAGTGCAACTTTGTACTCAGTCGCGGACTACCTGGACATTACTCCTAGGGGACCACCTCCATGCACCGCCACACCAAATCCAACCACTGCAATGCTCTCAGAAAGATTGTTCCTTTCTTAGCAAGTAAGTTCCTCCACATCATCTTCCTCAACCATTACTGTAACCACACAGCCTACTTCTGTGGGACATAAACTCCCACCACCTACCTTGCAAGCAAGACAAGAGGCTGTTGATCCATATCTTTCAAAGACAACAGTCCTCTGTTTATACTGCAACACCCCACTCTGCAGGGGAAGCAATTTCTAAGTGCTTTTGAAGCTGTAATCAAGGAGCATGAGAAACACTGCCCACTACTTTAGAAGTAACACATGCACAACATCTTCCCCTGTCCACCTGGCTATCCATATCAGTGCTGGGTGCCTCTTCCTTCATTTCCTTCCCCACCTTATGTTCTAACCTCTCCCGCAAATATGTTTTTTAAATAACAAAATAAAGGTTCCTTTAGGAACTACCTTTCACAGTAAATAAGTAGAATAAAAAAAATCTTATAGACTCCATCTACTTTTCATTTCTCAGTAAAGTACATAGACACAATAAGTTTTTCCAACATTTCCATTAGCATTTTGTGTTATGCTAATGAGAATAACGTGGCGTTCATCCCCTGCTCCAGGGACTGGAAGGGGGATAACGGCCCGGCAGCCCAAGTTATTGGCCCAAGCAAAGTGTGTCTGTGTGCGCCCTGATGCCTGCGGTGTGTTATAAATAAATAAATAAATAAAGAGGGCTCCACACCATTATCCTCCATTACAGGCCCTGCGATGGGGGATAAAAGCCATAAGCACCCCTGGTTCCCAAAGCGGGGACCCAGGCTGCTACAAAATTGATTTTTCTTCCTACAGCGGGATTCCTGTGGCATCCCGCTGTAGGAAGGTAAATCCTTTTCCAAGATGGCCATCATGGAAAGGGAAAGCGGGGCTCCATACATATCCCCTCTTCCCTTTCCATGGCAGCCTTCAGAGGGCGAAGACAGAACCCCATGAACATATTACCACAAGCACATTTCTTTCCCTTTCAAACCTATGCCACTTTCGAATAACTATATTACATAGATGGTCCCAGGTGGACATGGTCACTTTAACCCCGTTTGTTGTCCCTCGCAGTCATGGCCAGTAGACAGATTGCCCGAGTCATGACCTTATACCATGACCCAGACAATCTGGCCACTGCCCATGGCCACAAGCTATACCTCAGTCACCAAAGGTATATCACTATTTCCAGTACCTGCAGTGTGCCACCAATGACCTCTGCCTTAATGCCAGTAAGACTGAGATTTTACTCATTGGCACACCCACTCCCTCGTTCCCTGCAGCTCTTGGGCCGGCCTCTATTGGCCCTCTCCCTGTTCACACCTGCAAGGCTAAAAACCTCAGGGTCATCTTCGACTCTACACTCTCCTTCTCTCCTCACATCTCTGACATCTCTAAGAAGTCACACTACCAGCTACACCTCCTCAGAGGTATTCTTCCTTTCCTCTCCTTCCCCCAGAAGCTCACCATCTCCAGAGCCCTGGTTCTCTCTAGACTGGACTATTGTAACAACTTCTATATAAATCTGCCTGCCTCTACTCTCCACCCTCTGCAACTTATCCAGAACAGGACTGCGAGACTTGTCCTTGGCCACAAGCTCAGGGATCGTATCTCTCCAGCACTGAAATCTCTGTACTGGCTCCCAGTGGCTGCGAGGATTAAATTCAAAACCCTCTGCATTATCCACAAGGCCTTCTGAGGCCCGGGGCCGCAATACCTTCAACTCTATCTTCCCAAATACCTTCCTTCTCGAGTTCTTCGCTCATCCGCCTCCAACTCCCTCATGGTCAGTCGCTTCTCCAAGCAACGAGTTGGTGGTAGATCTCTCTCTTCGGCTGGGGCCTCCCTATGGAACAGCCTCCCTGCCCCCCTGAAACTTGAGGAGAACCATCTCTGGTTCCTGAAGCACCTTAAAACCTTCCTCTTTGCTTCTGCTTTCTCTCCCCTTCTCCCCTGCTGAATTCCTGGTTGAAACTGCACTGGTTACCTGGCCACCCTTTCTGATCTCCGGCCCAGGCCTCGCCCATTGCACACCTGCACTGCCTCCCTGGCAACCCCCGCACCTGGGGAATATTGTTCTGTATCCCTACAGACCCCCCCTACCAGCCCTTAAGTCTGCACTTACCTGCACTTGCCACCATCTGGCCCTGCTATTATCTTATTTATTCTACTATCCCATGTACTGCACTGACACCTGGCCTAGTAAGATCGCTGTTTGTCTTCCCTCTGTTCCCCCTCTCTTGCCTCGTCGCGCCTCCGAAACACTTGTGTATAGGCGCGATATAAATGCCATGTCATATATCATATCATATCATATCATATCATGACACTTGTCAAAAAATAAAACATGGGCACATTTGCAAAACCATACTTTAAGGTCCTTGACAATACTCTTTACACGAGTTTGCTTGAAACCCACCCATATTTTATTTTTTCAAGTGTCAAAATGTACATACAATAGTCATATAACTTAAGCCCCAACTTGACAAAATCCATTCAGACTTTACACAAGCATTCAAGATTGGGTCTATAATCTTTTTGAAATCCTTTGTCCACATTTGTCTAACGGCAAGAAAATTATAAGCCATCTAAAAAGGTTGAGAGCCCCCTCTAATTTAGCCCCCTCTTGAGAAAATCCCACCAAACTTTACAAAAACATTTATATCTAGATTTAAAATCGTTTGACAAACTTTTTTGCAGATTTGTCAAGTGGCACCACATTTACAAGCTTTTACAATATTTTGGGACCCCCCCTCTAATTTGGCCCCCTCTTGACACAATCCCACCAAACATTGCAACCTCAGAATCAGGCTTAGAATAGAATTCCAAAATTTCATGCAGTTTCATTCAGTGGCGCTATCCAAGAACTGCTTTTCACCAACGCGGTAATGCAGAAATAGGCACAGAGGTCCCCGGACATCTGAAGCATTCGCGAAGATCACAGGACTGTACCCGAACATTTGGAGTGTTCACGGACTTCGGGGATGAAAACCCCAATTCTTTGGCTTCTTATGGCCATATCCCATCCCATCCTCATCACCCCTCACCTCCCCAGAGATTGTTTGATAAGGTTGACAAGTGCAATGTTACTTTTTTTATACGTTTTTACCGCAGTGTCCACGGTCACCGGCCGCTGTCCGCGAATTCAACATGGCAGGCGTTTCTAAAAATCTGACGCACTTGACGCTTTTCACCATCCAATTAGTGGGTGCGTCCAATGTCCACGGATATCACGTCACCCTCTAGGCTAATCGAATGCCTGTCTGCGGACCGAACGGGGAAATGAGTCCGTGGACCGAACCCAGACATCACACATTTTTTGGATGTACTTTTTGCTCATTTAAAAAAAAAAAAAACTACTGGACAATTTACACCAAATGTACAAAAGATTTCTGGACCACGCCCCCACTTCTGACGCAAATTTACTGAAAATCCATCCTGCGGTTTGGGCTGTAGGCAGAGCAACATTTTTTCCATGCAGTCTATGGAAAATTGTTTTTTTTTGGGACCCTTCCTATAACTTTGCCTCCCCCCCTTGACGAAACCTCACCAAACTTGCCAAAAACACTCAGAGCGGGCCATATGCTCTTTTTGAATAGTTTGGTAAGGATTCATCCGGGGGGAGAGATGTTATAAGCTGTCTGAAAAATGCTCTTCCTACGAGTTGAGCAACATATATATATATATATATATATATATATATATATATATATATATATATATATATATATATATATATATATATACACACACACACACACACACACCATTCATACCCATTCACTATGGACAGCATCAGGGCTTTTGAACTCTTTCAAATGAAAGGGGTCCTCAGCCACGGGGGTGCCCCCCCACCTCCTGCCCCCATGTTGCCAGTCAGCACTCAGCAGTCTTGTAACACAGCAATATATTCATTTCTCTCTATTTTTGTTCTGGGGCTTAAACTGTGCACTTTATAGCGCTTAAATTAAAAGTTCAGTTTTCTCTTCCCACAGGATATATAGAAATGTTATCACCTCATTGCCTCCTAACACTGGTTCCTCCACATCAGCCACTTGCTGACAAAGAAGGTTTTAGAGCTCTTCAGTAGGCATTTAGTGTTTATGCTCCCTGCTGGCTGGCCTTCTCATCGGCAGGTATTAACCTGATCTTTGTCTCCATTGTAATGTATGCACACCATGGGTGCCTCAGACTATTTTCACTCTAAGCAGGGGGCACCAACCAGCATGTTGAAATGGGCCCCCATGCTTCTTTGCCCCTGCCATTCACCCAGTCACACAACAACATAACATTCACAAACTTCATTCCACCCAGAACATACAAACAATGCATTATTTATCATTCATTCACAGACCCAAAAGTCAACACACATACACATGCACTGTGTGCACCCAACACACATGCATATGTACATAGACAAGAACACATGCAAACAGACGCAACGGCCATTGAGTAAACTGGGCTTTAGCCCCCCTCTCTGAACTTTTGGGCTATGTTGTCTTGACCTAGTTGAACTAAAGAGCTATAGCAGAACAGGACCTGACACAGACAATAAAGAGTTCTTGGGGCTTCTCTTTTAACTAAGGTCGCGACAATAACTAATAATTTAAACAGTTTTTTTTTAAATTAATTTTGTTATTGTAATCTTAGTTTTTTTTACAAAACTTTTATTACATCCAATTGTAGAAAAACATCATTCATCATTTCATCCGTTAGTTAAGAAAAGGAACATCATTCAAGCCAATATAGAAACATACGGAGATTGCCAAAGTTAAAGGGACTATCCAGACAAAAAAGAATCACTTTCTACCATAGGTCGATTCAAGTTAAATCTACCGTTCTGATCTTCAAGGGCTACCATTGTTCAAGTATCAGTCTTCTTACTTCACTTGTGTACTAGATTCCAACTCTTATTACGCGGACAATTCCAGGATTTTGTCCATGTGTGATCAGCCACCGCACATGTGAGTTTGATGTTGTTGCCTGTTATCACATACGACGACCACTCTTCCATATTATCGTTCTTTGGAGCGAACCGTCCCAATAGTCTAGATCTCACTGTTGCAGTTGCCACACATTCGACATAACAAGTGTTTTATTGAGTCTGGGTGTTGATTGCAATGGCGACAACAGTTATCTTTTGTATTTTTGTCGCGTCTTAACCACAGCATCTCTTTAGTCTTGAGTGCATTTAGTTTTAGTCTTAAGAACTGATCTCTGTGATGTCTTGATGAGCAGCTTACTAGATATTTTGGTTGTTCGTTCAGACAAATTCCACTTGAACCAAGGTCGAGAGCAGATTGTAAGTTTCCTCTTTTTTCTGAGTTGACAATCCAGCCCCATTTTTCCAGTTTTTCATTTGCCAATTGAGGACAGGCAAGTAGTAATTCTTGTTTTATGTCAGCTGCTTTTAGTACTTGTTCCATTTTAATCTTCCATTCCTTTAGTAAGCCTGTTTGAGGTTTCTCACTCACAGAAACAAGGATCTGATATGGTGGAGCCGGCTTTGCCAGACACATTTTTCACATAGTGGCTAAAGACTTCCATAGCACTGTGTTGTACAAGGAATTTATTGGAAGTTCATATTGTAATGTTGTTATTGAGACATGTTTAGGCAGTCTAAGGACCTTTTGCCAGAATTTGCCTTCAAGCACTTTCCATATCTTCTGATCGAGATTCCACCCTGCCTCACCACCAAATGTTATTGCAGGTATTACTTTTTGTAGGTAAAAAGTCAGTACTGGTTGTGTGCAACAAGCCGGAAAGTGACGCTCCGTGACTACGCGGCCATGGAAGCCAGCTGCCTGCCAGTGGGCCCAGCACCACCCAGTCCAGCACCTTGGCAGTGGCTGCTGCCTTTCAGTCAGGCCAGCCAGGGTGAGAGACTGAGCTGCGCGTGGCCCAACATGCCGGCACGCGGCACTGCGGCCGCCCGCCTCATGTAATGGGATAACGAGAGCCTGGCCAGGCTTGCGCTCTCCAATTACACAAGTGATGTGGCCGCAATGCACCCCTCTGGCTCTGCTACCACCAAATGATGGGGAGGACAAAAAGGCATGTCACAAAAGTTGGGGGTGGACAAACACCCCTGCCCCCCCAGTAATTACACCAACAGGCATGCCACACCTGAACATACCATTTTTAATTTAGGGGTGTTGTCCCCATGCATTCCAGAAGGGTCAGTCGGCTACATCTCTCTGCAAAGTAGAGTTCAGTTGCAGGACCAGTGAAGACTGCTGCTGCCCTAGTTTCTGCACACGTTTGGCAAGTATTACTGGATTTCTTTGTTGGGGAAGGTGCTAGTTTTGGGCGGTAAATGTATCACTAGTTTCCTGTCTGGGAATCAGTTGCTTGCAAATGTTTTTCCCACCGTCCTATCATCAGAAATGTTATTAAGCTACTTCACAATATTTATTATTTATCTAAAGATAATCCTTCCACCTTGCCTTCAGATGACGGCATCACCAGTGAGACCTTTAAGCCGGTTGTGCCATCATTTGACACTGGCAAAGTATATGTGGCAAACAGAGGCACTGGGCTTTCTCCAATAATTAACCACTGCCCTAATCCATGTGTTCTCAGAGAAGCAGGATGTTCAGCATAATTCCTCCTGGTCTCCTACAGCAAAAGATGAAGGTCAGACCATTTTAATTTCATACAGTGTGACATTCCCTCTCTCCCCTCCAGCTGAGGCTTTTCTGGTATTACTTGGGGAGGCGAACAAGTTCTTCATAGTCTCCTTTTTTGTCCCCCAAATTTCATTTCAGCACACTGCCTACTTTATGCTCTGACGCCTCTGTCAGTGGGCTAGGAATTACAAGATCCATTGAGTTCTCCTTTGGAGGGAAAATATGATATCTGGTTTTAAGCCCCCACATCCTACAGGTACTCTTGAGCACATCTCAAGCCCCTCATGCATCCATCCATAACTAGACTTCAAATGATGCCAACAACGCATGTCACTGGTATTCAGCAGCATAAAAGGAGTTGCCCAATAAGGACCATGCTCAATTCATTTCATGATATTTTGTTTCCGGTCTAAACACATAGATCGCAGTGATCATTATCGCTCATGCTTATGTTACCTCTCGCATTTGTTGTGATCTATGTCAGTCTGTTTTGTTGTCTGACTTCCCCCCTCTTTCCCATGCCCCCCCTTCATTTTTCTCTGTTTTTTGGTCATCCCACAGACCATGGTTTGGTTTACACCATGGACATGGGGGATCACAGTTCACACAAACAATGTTTGTTACTTTAAAAACCACTATGGCGGTCATGTGCCCAGTATATAAGCCATTAAACACAACATAACATAGCATGATATGATATGATATTTTATTTATAGCGCGCCTACACAGGTGTTTCAAGGAGCGACGAGGCAAGGGAGGGGAAGAAGGGGGAACAAGACAACGATCTTACTAGGCCCAGTGAAATTGAGATTGTGCAAGTGCAGGGGAGAGGGAAGAGGAGAAGTGCCAGGGGAAGGGAAGGAGGAGGAGGAGCAAGTGCAAGACATAGGATCAAACATTGAAAACATGACATAAGATCAAAGCATAACATAACATAAGAGGATTTCAGATGTTAAGTTACTTGTCACAAGAACCATTTGAGGGTCGGCTTTTGAAAATAATCTGCGATGTTATTGCTCAGAATCAAAAGCTTTTTATTTTTTTTTTTAGAATCAAAGGCCCGGGAGAGTGATCTATTCATTTGTGTCATTGGTTGATGCACTTTCTTGAGAGCCTCGGGCAAAGTTGTGTTATGTCTGCATAAATGTGCAAACCAACCCTCTCCGGAACTATGATGTAGATGTTAAGAAGTGCCGGTGGAGGGATAATCTCGCTGAACGGAAGATTACACCGGGCAACTTGGATGAACCATGTGTGGTGGGAGGACAGAAATCAGGGATGAAAGGTGTCTGGACCACTGTCATGACTGTGAGTAATGCAGAGAGGTTAGGAGGCCTGTCCCCTTCTGTTGTTTTTATAAATACATTTGATCATTTACAACTAATAGTTTCTAAGTCTATGTGACCAAATGAAGAAGGAAATGTGTGTTGCTGCCTGCGGAAAGCATTGCATTGTATTTCTACTCAAGTAATCATGAACGTGTACTTTTGTTTTGCCTGGAGCATGCTTCCAATGCGACACTTGCATCATGAAATTGGATAAGAGTCTGGAATGGTCTCTGCTATACAAACTGTGTTAAGTGCATCTTGTGTCAAAAACACTAATATCTGTCTCTGGTCCACAAGAAAAGATGGCCTAGATTTTAACATAAATACTTTATTCATTAGAAGCATATGTGTCTGTGTTTTATGCATTATTCCCGCTAGCGTACTCATTTGTATTGCTTTGATAATGCTTCTATTTGTGAAAGTGTTTTGTGGGGAAAGTGTAGCTCCATCCATGGACTCCTCTGCAGTTCCAGCGGAGACACAGTTGTGCTCAGAGGCATCGGTGGGTGGCGGGGCTGAGGGGCTATAGGTTATTCTCAGCTTGGTTACAGTGCTGTACAGTAATTACAGTGTGTACATAGGTTACAGGAGTTGGGACAGGATAAACAGTTACAAATATGATGAACAGTTTCAATATATGCATATTTACATAGTATACATGGGTAGGCAAGGTAAGTTATCGGTCATTGTCCTTTATCCACTGAATGTAGTTACGTCTAAAGTGGGGGTAGGTTTGTGGAGTCCTTAAGGAAAGTGGCAGGGAGTTCCAGTGTTGGTCTGCTTTCACCTGGAAGCTGTTGCCACCTGTTTTGGATCGTTTGAACCTGGGCACTGAGAGCAAGTTGGCATTAGCGGTTCTGGTAGGTCGGTTAGGGGTATATCTTTTTTTATGTCGACTAAGTACTTTGGGGCTGCATTGTTGAGGCATTTGTGAGTTATGGAAGCTACTTTGAGCAGGATTTTGTCGGTGGTGGTGAGCCAATTATGGGATCTCCTGATGTTGGAAATGTGTTCTCTCTTGGTTATGCTAAGCGCTGCTCTGAGAGCATTGTTTTGCAGAGTCTGAATTTTATTTGTAACATATTTGTTGGCTCCTACGTAGAGAGCATTACAATAGTCCAGTTTTGATAGTATAAGGGCTCTGGGTAAGGTGGTACAACTCTATGTGGATAGGAAGTGTTTGGCTGCTCTTATTAGCTTACATGTGTAGGATGTGTAGGAGGCAATGGAGCTAACCTATTTGCGGAAGGAGAGGGAAGAGTCTAGATATATTCCTAGAGTTTTCACTTCCTTGGCTACCTTGATAGAGTTGCCATCTATGATGAAGCTGGAGTAGTTGTGGTCTAGTTTGTTTAGGTTAGGGGTGGAGCCGAGGATAATGCATTCAGTCTTATCATCATTCAGGCATAGACTATGTGAGGCCATCCATGCCTGGATGATGAGGTACACCCTATTCACCAAGGCCAAATCCTTGTTGTAATCTCCCGTCAACGGGATGAGGATCTGGTTATCATCAGCGTAGTTAGTGTAGGTGATACCCAGACCATCAAGATCGTCAAACAGGGGCTTCTTGAACATGTTGTACAATGTGGGGGAGACGCATGACCCCTGAGGGACCCTGCAGGTGATGGGATAGGGTCCGCAGCTGCTGAGGTGGAGAAGACACACATAGATCTGTTGTTCAGGAAGGACTCGATCCAATCGATAGCTTCTTGAGAGAAGTGGGCTGCCGAGTCTAGGTGGTTACAGAGAATTTTGTGATCTACTAAATCAAATGCTGCAGAGAGGTCTAGAAGAAGTAGTAGAGCCGTTTCCCGTTATCTCTAAGGGTGTCGATTTGAGCCTTTAGGTCGATGAGAGCAGTTTCTGTTCCGTGTTGGGGTCTAAAGCCTGATTGCTGGATGCCCAGGAGATGGTTAAATTCAAGGAATTGTTGTATATGTAGATAAGCTGTCTTGTCTAATATTTTGAGCAGGAAGGGGACGGTGGTGATGGGTCTATAGGTAGTCAGTATAGCGGGGTCTAAGGAGGGTTTTTTGAGTAAGGGGAGAACCCAGGACTCTTTGAGATTATTGGGGATGATGCCTGATGAGAAGGATGCGTTAATGAGTTTGGTAATGAAAGGTGAGAGGTCTCTTGCTGCATCTTTGATTATTTGTGAAGGGCAAGGGTTGCCCTGGCAGTTTGACGGTTTGAGGCCAAGGATGATTTTTTTCCACTTCTAACGTGGAGACTTTGGAGAAGCTGAAGCGGGAGAGTGGGTTGGGTGTGGCGTTATGGGGGGTGGGGCGGGGTGTAGTGTTAAGAGGAGTTAGTAGCATTGGTTAGTGATTATTTTTTGTTATTAATTTTGATTTGTAGGCCTGCAACTTTGTTAGAGAGGGCATTTTGGACACTGGTGCGCCATTTTTTATCTTTCACACATGTGTCCAAGACAGGGACAGGTGTTTCCAGCACTTTGATGATAGTAAACAGTTATTTAGTACTAGAATTGGCTTGTGATATTCTCTGGTTATAAGATTCTTGTTTAGCGATTGCGATTTCTTTTTTATATGTGGAAGCTATTTTATTGAGGATCAGCTTGTTGTTGTCTGTGGGTGAGTGTCTCCAAGTGTGTTCCTTTTTACGTTTCTCTAATCTGAGAGCTTTTAAGTGGGTGGAGAGCCAGGTGTACAGGTGTTTTTTTGGTTTGCTTTTTCTCAGTTTTAGTGGTGCAATAGAGTCTAAAGCTGAATGTATGATTTTGTTGTAACCTTCTGCGAGGTGGTGAGGATTGGAAGTAGCTGCGAGTTGGTTCAGTGTCGGGAGAATGAGGGGGATACGTTTTTCAGCTGTAATATTTTTCTTGTTTCTTGTGGGAATGGCTGTCGCTAGTAGGTTATTGGAGATGGGGCTTGAGGCTTCGAGGGTGAAGGTAAGGAGATGGTGGTCGGACCACGGTTGAGGGGAGATGGCAGTGATGGAGGCCACACAGTTGTGGTCTGCGACCCAGTCCAGAGTTCTTCCTTTGATGTGGGTAGGGGTGGACACTCTTTGGGTAAAGGCTAGTTCTGACAGGGTATTGTCGATGAGTGTAGCCTGGGGGTCTTTGGGGTCTTTAAGGCCTAGGTTAAAATCTCCTAAAATTAGACTCTGGGAAGTATTTTTTAGGTTGTTAGTGAGGATAGTAGTGAAGTCTTCCTCGAAAGGGCCTAAGGGCCCAGGAGGTCTGTAGAACAGATGAATGGTGATAGTTTTGGAGTTGGCAGTGGGCAGCTTGGCTGCAAGCGATTTGCAAGAAGTGAGGTTATTTGTGGTGTCAAGTCTAATGTTGAGGTGTGTTTTGGAAATTATGGCGAGGCCTCCGCCTCTGGATTCCATTCTGTCCACTCGGAGGATAGAATAGTCATCAGGGATAGCTAGCGAGAGAGCTGGGCCAGCAGCTGCATGGAGCCAGGACTCAGTGATCGCTAGAAAGTCTAGTTTTTCTTCTAGAATGAGGTCTGCTATATCTGTGGCATGGGCTACTACAGATGTCGCATTAATTAAGGTGCCTCTAATGGGCGGGGCGATGGTTTTAGTGCAGGTGGGTGTGGTGGCTGTATTGAGAACCTTAAAGTCAGTCATGGTATTGGTTAGGTTATGCTTGGGTCTGTTCATGGGACGGTTGGTGAGAGTGTCTATGTGCATAGGTGGGTCGGGTTAGTCAGTTTAGACTGGGTGGACTACCCGGCACGAGGTTCATATAGTTTAGGTAGTCTGGCTTGTAGTCTGACATTTCTGGTGGATGGACTACATGGTGTGGAGAGGTGGGGCAGAGTGGGTGTGATGGTGGGTGTAGGCGGTGGAGGGTGGACATAAGACATGATGGTGGGGGGAGTGGTACCTCTGGAGGCAGAGCTAGAGGTGAGACTTGGAAGGCTAGATGAGTGGATGAGGTGGAGAATTAATCTCAGTACTGCTGAGAATATGCCTGGCAGGTACATTCTGTTGGGTATGGTTGAAGTGCGCCAATCAAAAGGAAGGGTAGATGGATGCTAAATACAGCATATATGCTAAATGCAACGATCAAGTGGCAATGCACCTAGATGCTAAATTCAAGAATCAAATGGCAGGGCAGATAGGTGCTAAATTCAACATTCAAATGGTAGGGCAGATAGGTGCTGAATTCAACATTCAAATGGCAGGGCAGATAGGTGCTAAATTCAAAATTTAAATGGCAGGGCAGATAGGTGCTAAATTCAACATTCAAATGGCAGGGCAGCTAGATGCTAAATTCAACATTCAAATGGCAGTGCAGCTAGATGCTAAATTCAACATTCAAATGGCAGTGCAGCTAGATGCTAAATTCACCATTCAAATGACAGGGCAGAAAGGTGCTAAATTCAACATTCAAATGGCAGTGCAGCTAGATGCTAAATTCACCATTCAAATGGCAGGGCAGAAAGGTGCTAAATTCAACATTCAAATGGCAGTGCAGCTGAATGCTAAACTCAACATTCAAATGGCAGCGCAGTTAGGTGCTTAATTCAGCCTTTAAAATTGCAGGGCAGATAGGTGCTAAATTCAACATTCAAATGGCATGGCAGATAGGTGCTAAATTCAACATTCAAATGGCAGGGCAGATAGGTGCTAAATTCAACATTCAAATGGCAGGGCAGATAGGTGCTAAATTCAACATTCAAATGGCATGGCAGATAGGTGCTAAATTCAACATTCAAATGGCAGGGCAGATAGGTGCTAAATTCAACATTCAAATGGCAGGGCAGATAGGTGCTAAATTCAACATTCAAATGGCAGGGCAGATAGGTGCTAAATTCAACATTCAAATGGCAGGGCAGATAGGTGCTAAATTTAACAGTCAGATTGTAAGGTCTATATATAAATGCAACATAGATGCTAAGTGAAGCAATCAGAGGTAAGAACAGCGCGTAGCATGTGGCAAAGCATACATGTGGGTAGCACGTGACTTACAAGGTGGGAGTTTGCCAGGAGTTGGGGCAGATTATGAGCAGTATATTTCCTTTGTGTGACTTTGCAGGCGATGGGTCACATGTGAGCATTGTAAAGTTAGGTGAGGAAATACTTATACTGCCAGTTAGGGTGTAGGGTTGAGTGGTACCAGGTATGTCTATGAGAGTAGGGGCACTGATGGATATGTCCAAGTTCTACTAGATATATGTAAGGCAAAGACTGAAGGGAGTACCTCTATGTGCGCTCTGGTGTGCTAACAGGGATGCCAACAGGGCCTTAGGTGCGGTCCTTCGGTGTTAGGGCCGGCTGCGCCTGCTGGATTCGGATTGGCCTGGTAGGTGCTGTAGCTAGCCAATGGGGATGTGGCAGCCACTGCAGCCTGGTTAGCAGGTTAGGGGGCACTCCAATGTGCCTGGGGTGGCCATTTTGGAGTGGCCTTGAGCAGGTTGGGCATTATAATAGCTGGGCAGTCACAAGGCCCTTAGGTACGTTGATAGTATGGCAAACGTTTATACAACACTGCGATCCAGAAGCAGAATAAGCAAAGTGTGTAGCTTTTAAGCTGCACAATGATCTGGATGCCCGAAAGTAAACGCTTCGTAGTAGATGCGGTGAAGATGTAGCAAGCGTTTTTACAACGTTGCGTTCGGGATGCCGGATGAACAAAGTGTGCAGGTTTTAATAGCACAATGAACCTGATGCATAAGAGTGCACGCTTCGTGGTGGTGCTTCAATGCCCTCATGGGCTTACCTTAATTCTTTCCACTTCAGGAGTAGAGACTTTAGTGAAGTTGAATTGGGTGGATTCGTTAACAGTGGTGTTTCCAGTAATTTTAGTTGTGCGTGGATCATTTAGGGACTCTCTTTTACTGGCAATTTTGTTCTGTAGGGTGGATATTTTGTTAGTTAGAGCGTTTTGAATCTCTGAGCACCATTTTTTATCTTTGGTGCATGTGTCAGGTAATGCTATGGGTGTCTCTATTTCTTTGAGAATGGTGAATAGTTCCTTCATATTAGATTTCGCTTGGATATGCGCGTGTCGAAGGATAACCGTTTAGCTAGACACATTTCTTTTTTATAGAGGGAGGAAAGTTTGGTGAGTTTAAGTTTGTTAGCATCTGAAGGTGATTTTTTCCAAGCAGCCTCACAGTTTCTTTTTTGTTGCCTTAAGTTTTTTAGGAAGGGTGTAAACTATTTGTTCAGGTGAGTTTTGGGCTTGCTTGGTCTAAATTTGAGGGGGGCGATAAGGTCCAAGGAGGTGGTCCTAATTTTGTTGTATTCCTCGACCAGGATCTCAGGATCCGTATTGTCTGGGAGCCGGTTGAGGGTGGGAAGTACGGTTGGGATAAGCCTGTCCGCGGTAATACTCTTTTTGTTTCTGGTTAGTGTGGGTGGAGCCCTGATGATGCGTGGGGGAGGGGGGTCTATCAGTAGAGAGCATGAATGACATAGGTGGTGGTCAGTCCAGGCTAGTGTTGAGATGGAGAGGATATTGGCTTGGCAATTGTGGTCTGCCACAAGAGTGTTCTACCTTTATTGTGGGTAGGTAAATTGCTTCTTTGGGTAAAGCCAAGTTATTAGAGGATGTTAGCTGTGGTTGAGGCAAGTTGGTCTGACGGGTCGTTAAAGCCCATATTAAGGTCCCCACTACAAGAACTTGTGTGGAGCTTTTGAGATTGCTGGACAGGATGGTGTTAATATCATCCTCAAATGTCCCGGGCGGGCCCAGGGGGCGGTAAATCAGGTGGATATTAAGGGTTTGGGCATTAGTGAGTGGAACTTTAACAGATAAAAGTTCACTTGAGTGACGTCAATAGGGGTGATTAAACGCATGGAAAGGCTACATTTGTAAATGATAGCGATACCACCACCTCTACATTTTTGTCTGTCCTGCCTCAAAATAGAATAGCCGTCCGGGACTGCTAACATGAGCATAGGGCCTGCTGCCAGGTGTAGCCAGGTTTCGGAGATGGCGAGGAAATCTAATTTCTCTCTTTGGATCAGGTTGGCAATTTCCGTAGCATGTGCTACTCGAGATCTTGAGTTAATTAGAGCTCCCTTGATGTGAGGATTCATAGCAATTGTGGTTGTCAAATGGTGGTCTTGCGACCGTTAGGGTTTGCTATGCTTGGTTATGCTGTTTATTGCCCTAGGGTCAGAGTTGCAAGCTACGTTCATGCTTATGTTTGTTTGGCTAGGCTGAGTTAACAGAGTCCTTAATCCTATTGTGGTAGGGATAGAACTGATGGGAGGTTCGTACATTTTGGCTAGTGTAGCTCTAAGGCGTAGGTTCCTAGCCGTAGTTGGGCAGGGATTGCTGGGTAATGGAATTTTAGCATTATTCAAGTCTACCAATAGTCTAGTAGTGGCAGTGTTATTCAGGTTGGTGGAATGCATCAGGGAGAGTGGGTGGACTGACATAATGTAGATTGTGATGCTGAGTGTAAAGGCTATGAAGTAAACAGTCTGGCGAGAGGCTGAGGGGGGCATGCTAGTAAATGATGGTGATGCCATTCTAACGAATTTGTGATTGAGGTAAGTGGCGCCAAGTTCTTAAGGTGCAGGTGGAGGCGTCGCTATAGTATATGTGTAAGTTACATTTTCAAAAGTTAGCGTAAGTCCGTAATGCTAAAGCTAGGCTGGCAGTCAGTCATAGGTCTGTGGTCAGTAAATGGTGCTAGCCACTTTCGATAAAGCAAGTTGGGACGGTAGCAGGCAATGGCAGGCAGACAATCATAGGAGGCACTAGCCACGTTATATGCACACAATCAATGAAGGGCACTAGCTGCTGCAAATCAAACCAGGCAGAGGGCAGGCAAACAATCATTGGGAGGCACTGGCACGTTTTTCAAAGTAGGTTTGGCATAGGTAGGCACACAATCAATGAAGGGCACTAGCTGCTGCAAATCAAATCAGGCAGAGGGCAGGCAAACAATCATTGGGAGGCACTGGCACGTTATTCAAAGTACGTTTGGCATAGGTAGGCACACAGTCAATGAAGGGCACTAGCTGCTGCAAATCAAATCAGGCAGAGGGCAGGCAAACAATCATTGGGAGGCACTGGCACGTTATTCAAAGTACGTTTGGCATAGGTAGGCACACAGTCAATGAAGGGCACTAGCTGCTGCAAATCAAATCAGGCAGAGGGCAGGCAAACAATCATTGGGAGGCACTGGCACGTTATTCAAAGTAGGTTTGGCATAGGTAGGCACACAGTCAATGAAGGGCACTAGCTGCTGCAAATCAAATCAGGCAGAGGGCAGGCAAACAATCATTGGGAGGCACTGGCACGTTATTCAAGACATATAGAGCATAGGCAAGCGGACAGTCATTGAGTGGCGCTGGACAAGGTTGCAGGGCATGTGTCTGGCATTAGCAACGGGAATTGATTAGGAAACCTTGTCAGAATCACTCTGGCGAAAGAAAAGGAACCAGACTTAAGGAAGTTGGACTTTCCCTTTAAATCCACAGGAATAAAATCAATAAATATCGAGCCAAGAGTAGGTGGCCAAAGATTTCATTTTGGTTGGCTAAGGATGATCCTACTAAACTTCCACGACCAGTAGTTCCTGTTTCTATTTCCATGGCAGCCGTCTTCTGTGGTGATTTTGTTTGGTCGGTGGTCTTGTTGATTGCAGTTACTGAACTAAAAAAACATGATATTAGCTCTACAGACAAGACACTGGGGTGATAATAGCTGTACACCCCTTTCATTTGAGCGCTCCAAGGCAGAAATGGCTCTACAACCTTATTAAACGCCCTTGCTTCGCTCTGGCCTTTAACTTGGTTTTCTGGGCTGTTACTTCCCAGGAATGCGGTCCTGCGGGTGGCCTATTCCTTACATAGAACATCAGTCAGATAGTTTAATTCACCTGGGATGGATGCAAAGGTATCCTAGTCCCAGGGGCGTTGCTAGGGGGGGGGCTAAGAGGGCTATAGCCCCTGATCTTTTGGTTGTAGCCCCGGATAGAATCTCAGGAGCTACAGCCAAAAGACTAGCTAGTCCCCAGTCCCAACAGTTCCAACATCAGCTTAGCCCCGGGTCTTTTCCAGACCTAGCAACTCCCCTGCCTAGTCCCCATAGCAACATATGTGTAGTGATTGCTTCTTGAAGCGGGCAGGCGTGACGGCAATGTTTATAAGTGAAAACGCATGTTTTCTCTTCTTTGAAAATGTGGCTCATTCTGTTTATGCTTTTTTTTAAAATGCCCTATCCCTTAGAAAGCACAATGAGGGGCCCTTTACAAAGGTTCATATATCACTTTGCACCCGCAATGCACATTTGCTTTGGGGTGCACATTCCTTTTCATATTCTCAGAGGGACCAACCCTCTATGTTACCAATACTCCTGCGCGCAGAGCTAGAGGCGAGAACCATATTACGTTATCGTGCTGCTTTGGGGCAGAGTTGAGCCTCAACTGTAATAACAGCATCGGTCTATCATAAGGCCCTGCAATAGGGCAATTGCACTCTTACAACGCCTCCATGGATAAGCCAGACTGTTCCAAAAGGATATTATTTTGTAACCCTTCTGTTTTCCTCTTTGAAATGACATTATCCTTGCCGGATTATCAAAGCTGGTGAAAGGGAATACTTCCAGCTGCAGGAATTAATCTTGTTTGTAGATAATGCCAGGACTAAATACTTTTATTCGAGTACATTAGCAGGCGTTTAGTGCTTTAACAGGTCATAGTCAGAATAGGAGAAACCAGCTCGAATGTTGCCTCCACTGTATTTTGTATTCTGTCAAGCAGATTGAGAGAGAGAGTTCCATCAAAGATGGTTATTTTATAGAAATTGCTATATTGCATGGAAGGGAAGCATGGTGTTTGCACTTACATGTGAACAGTCTCACTCCATGTCATTTTCAGCATTTGCACTACAAAGTGCAAAAGAAAGTGTAAAAGTTGGCAAACTCGCTTTTATGCCTTGTTTTGTGCAGTTTGTAGTGCAAATAGTGTAGACGTTGCCTTCTACTTTCCCTCGACAGACCTCATTTAAAATGGGTACCTATGCATTTTGCCTGCATTTAACAGGTGTACACAGAGGGCTGATTACACAGGAGTCCAATGCAGAGCCTAGAGGTGCAGGCAGAAAAGGCAATTCTGTTCCGTGCCTAACTCCATCTGCAAAACCATGATGACAGTGTCCCAGAGTGGTATATGAGCCGTAAAAGTTAAACGCATTGTTTCTACACCATGGATAACGCTCCAGGGGCTTACAAAACGAGGGCCATACCGTCCTCACAACTCGCTAGCCATTAGGTTTAATGCTTTAATACATTAAACAGTTTGGAGCACAAGCTGAGATCTCATTACATTCCAAGAATACCCATCCGGGCAAAGAATGCGTGGCTAGATGCTACTGTAAAATGCTTATTTAAAGCCAATTACCGGTCGGTGTGTGTTCTTAGCCAATCAAGGGTTTGGAAATGTAGGCCTTACCTCACGGTGTAGGCTCGCAAATGGAGCCCCGGATGAACTTGGTGAACCTTCACTTGCCCCTTCACCACTTGCTCTCACTCCTGCTCACACAGCTGTGCCTATCCCCCTTTCCCCACAGACCCTTTAATCCCCTCCCATCTCAGTCTTTCTAATGTTCTGCCCTCTTATGATACCCAATCCACCTGTTGACTCCCCAGAAGCCTACCAAGCCGGACTGACCCATGGATGTTTCAGATGGTCCCAACCATTACCATAGAGCTCTCCTCCTCGTTCTCCTCCTCTTCTTGACCTATAGGCACTGTCTTCCTGCATCTAAAGAAGATCCTAGTACTGGGGCTCGGGGGATCAGAGGCATGTACCCCCCCTCCAGGATTGTGCTCTGCAACCAGACTTCTGTGGATTCTATGGATGGACTACTGTTAGGCAGTCCAGAGGATCAGGGTTTCGCACCACAAATCACATTTTAGCAGAGTACCCAGGGCCCACCAAACCCTCCCCTGGCAATGACAGAGGATTCAGCCATGGGGCAAAGCAGATCTGTCTTTTATTTTCCACACTGACTGGGAATCATACATGAAATACAAAGAATCTCCAGCAATCACAGCTCCTGAGCCTGTGCCCTGAGCTTCTATCCCCGGATGACATCACAGTTCCTAACCCTTCCCCAAAAACCTAGCAGCACTTTCTATTGGGTAGCTCATGTACTATCACCTATAGGTGTCCCCTATATGAGTGGTCTAACTGGTCCATCCATGTCAGGTGGGTTTACCTTAAACCACCCCAAAAAACTATCTATTATATTGTTGCAGGGTTACCGGACCACCATTGGTTCCTACCCCATTACACACAACCCCAGAATTTGTGTGCCCTGATTGGCTGGAGTGGGTCTCCTCAGACCTGGGACCCTGCTCTGTTCACAGCGCTCAGTGTACCTTCTCATGGTAATGAGAAAGACTGTGTGTTATAATTGTCCACTGGTACGCCACCTAGCCTCGAGAGTGCCTGCACAGTTTGTTGGGCAAAACATGTAACAATTCTGTCTGTCTTCGCTGGGAACTGCTTCTCTTCCCACCACGGGTAAATGGCTATTGTTCGGCTTGACTAAGTCACGTGGGTGAGGACTGCAAAACTGAGCTTCTCCGTCTCCAATTAGATTTATTGTTATTTATTCTTGTTGTTGGCTGCGAGCAACGGCCCTGTGCTTCATGCTGCAGAGTCTGCATTTCTTCATCCCTTGTTCTGAGGCCTGTGGCTTCATGTGAATTCACTACAGTAATTCTACATATACATTATATTATTCTCCTTAGGGGTTAGTAGTATTCGGCTCTTCCATGTTCCATATACGTCCCTGTATTTCCATATGGTTAGTTGCAGTGAAGCGGTTGCAAGCTTGCTTTATGTGACTATTTGCTTTCTTGCGTTTCTGCGTTGGGCTAGTGAAAATGGAAAGGTTTCTGGCAGTACGTATACGTATCTGTCTTCTATCTATAGGACTGTGTATGCATGTTCTTTGTGTGTGCACGTGTGTGTCTGTGCAACTTCATGCAGGGATGCAAGTTTACTTTGTGACTAATCTTACTACGTCGTGGTGTCACTAATGACGTCAGCACGGCTGGATATTTATTATTAGTTAACATGGACCAGTGATGGGGCACCTGTATCCGCAAAGAAATCAGCCGGATAGTGATTGAGCTGTTGCCTGAGAGAATATCTGCTCATTTAAGTGGAATGAACCGGTCCACCTGGGGGTTGGCCAAACAGTGACTACCATCTGTAATTTCTCATTCTTTGGGCAGTCATGCAAATAGGGGACATGAGGGCCAGTTAATGGACCCTCTCTTCAGTCCCCCCTCTGTTCGACCTGTCGACCACTTCTCCAAACCTATTCACCATGGCCCTTGGCAGGCAAATCTTTGTCACTCCTCCCAGGTGTCCATAGAACGTCGCATGATCATCTAAACTCCATGTCACGTAACAGCAGTCTCCTTCTGGGTTGCATCACACCCATTTTCCCCCATATTCCTTATAAATGTTGGGATCTATGAACACAACTCCAGACGGGAACAGTGGGCACCCTGTTATCTGCATCCTTAGGGTAATTTGTGCTTCTATTATCTTATCTTCTTCAGAAGTTGTTTTTACTGATACTTTAATTCCTACAGTTTTCTCTGTCATTTTCTGGCATTGTGTGGTACATATTCTGATCACACACAGGGTCAGTACTACCAGTATTAGTGCTGCCAGCAACACCTGCAGTCCATTCTCCATCAATGTAGGCATCCACAAGATTATGTATGATAGCCAACCATCATCTTTTCCTGTTCCTTTTGCTTCATCCTCCATTTTTGAATGCATTCATGACAATCTGATAACTGCTTCAGTTAGTGTCCCATTTGCTTCGTCATTTACTGGAACGAACGTGCAGCAAGAGGACCGATCTTGCACAAAATGCTCCTTGCATAGCTGAGAGGAGGCCCAGAACATACCTGTTCTAGAGGGCCAGCAACCATACGGCTTCTTTCATGGCATTGGAGCCGTTAACCATTGAGTTTCTTGTTTGCATTAGCTTCCATCTCGTCATCTGGAGCCATTTTGCGTTTTTGTCCATCTGTCATGCAGGAACTACTGATACAAAGAACTTCTCTGTCCTACTGAACAACCAATGCTCAGGTGATATGTTGTCCAGAGAGTCTTCCGATGCTGAGGATATGTAGTTCCCCCTTTTCACTCTAGTTAATTCTACAGACCTTTATTTTCTTGTGGTATTGTCCATATTAGGGAAGTTGTCTGTTTTGATGTCTTTCTGTGGAACTACTAATGCTGGCATGTTGATGTGTGCCAGTGAACATATTCCTCCCCAGTTGGGTGGCACCTTCTCATATGCCTTTGATCTGCAGGCCCAGTAATGATCCATTAATACTGCTGTCCCAACTTTCATGCCTGGAACTTTTAGTGTCTGCTTACATTCTTTGTTTTCTCCAACCTTTACTGCTCCATCATTCTTGAAACACAATGCTGCTTTCTTCAGTGGTATTATGGGCATTGGTCCAGCTTCATTCTCCACCCAGGTCAGTAACTCCGCACTTGCTTCCCATTCCTTCAGGCATTTGTCAATTGCTTCTTGAACTGTACAGACTGGAACTGTCACTAGGGTATGTGCCTTGCTCCCCACTACTCCTTCTTTCCATCCTTCAGCTGCGTAAACGTGTCCATATACAAGCATCTGGGTCCTTTCCTGACATCCTGGTTCTCCTCATATCTCTATCCGCCCTTTCTTAAGACATGGTCATTCTTTCAATGTCATTGTTTTAAGTCTTCTCATTCTGTGGTCCGTCAGTTTATATTGTATAGCCTGGTCCTTTTTCAAACGACTGTCCATCGTCTTCATAGGGAAATGTTGACTTGGACATCCATTTTAAGGTTGCTGTTCTCCCTTTGAATCTTCCCCGGGTGGTAAGCATTACTAAGAACATAAGGCACTGTGTTCTGGTTGCTGGTATTTCAGTTGCAACAAACGTTCTGGAGGCACTTAATGCATCGGGGATGAGAGAGCAGACATGGCAGCTCTGTCCAGTGGTTTGTTTACATAATTTAATCATGTGTTTGTACCACATGTTATTGCATACTCCAGCAATCAGTGAGATAGAGATCAACCCCACCTACATCTAAATCAACACTACGTCTACCTCTCCTTATTGATCTTGCAGTGTTTACCTCCCCACCTGACATGGTATCCACACCTGCCGTGATTGGTGTTGTGTTCGTAGGGGTCACAGCATTATTTTCTATAACAAAAGACATTCGTCAAAAAATAAGGGCAAAGATACAAATGAAAAGAAGACACACAACACCATTAGCGCACTTTTAATAGTGGCAGTTATGACTTACTCTGCTTCGGAACCTTTTGCAGCTTTGAAGATATTGACGAACCCCCTGAAATGCACTAGAAATGTGCTATTATATTGTCAGTACTTATTATTTGTACTCTCTTCGGTCACGATGTTGTGCTAGTGCAATAAAGTATAGCTGTTCCCACACAATGCGTATTCTAGGATCATGAAGTACTGCAAGTACCGATGGATTTCCTCTATTCAGTTGTGGGTATGTTTGCGACAATTAGGCCAGGAAACCACGGAATAATAGGCTGGGAGAGGGTCTTCTGACACGGTTGGAATTTCGAACGAAAAGGACAAATTGGCCTTGGAAGGTGGCAGGGTGAGGATCGTCAGGAAGCATGGGATAATGAAGGAATAACAGTTGCACATTTCACGATGAATGCTGTAAATGTGCGGAACGAAAAATAATAAATGAACAGTGTACCCTGACTCTGGATGTGTAGGCCGTCCTTTCCCAATCTCTCTTCCTTGGGAGCGAGTAAGCATGGGTAGGCCTTTGCTGGACTGTGATGCTCCTTCGTTATTTTTTCTCTCTTCTTCTCGTGGAACGTTGGCCCTTTTGCTGTAGTTGCTAGGAGAGGCCACTGCTCGACAGGGCTTGTCGTGCCTGATGTAATTCCAGGCCTTTTTGCCTTGGATCTTCACCACTCAATCAGTTACTTCCTCAACGATGTGCATGCCCGTGAATCTTGGCTTGAACCAACTTCTGGTAAAATCTCGCCAGGATAAAATTGTGGTTGCTTCAATCGTTCCTTGTTTGTTTCCATATTGTTCCATTTTTCTTTACCTTTGGGCCTCTCCTGTTGTCCCTGCATATAGGGGCCCCTGAGGGACCCTCGGATGTGGAAACAAGGCAGAGTCACCACACTCGAATGGATGCGCCAGACACAAGGTTCCGTTCCCAAAATCTAGGGTTTATCGCAATACAAAGAGGTCCCAGTTGGCCAAATGGTCCCACGCCCCGCGACGTGTGTCTAACAGACCTCGGGGGACGCAAGAGAAGTGCAACGTACATCAGTTACATATATACAAAACGAGCACCTTACAATCAGCAATGACACAGTATGACACATTTGATGCCGCCCCCAATTCATTTCCCTTTGAATTAGAGGTGATGATTGACCAGTGTGACGAATATGACACCTTAGACCACCATATTTAGTAATGGTTTGCAATCTTCAATTTTACAGACACCATTCTTTATTTGCGAGAACACAGCATTTCTGTTTTTCATGGGCAAGCTGCGCGTAGGAGACTGGCACATACCAGACCTCACTATCTCTTAGTTTCGATTCTCGCTCTAGAGGTCAGCCCGCTCTCCGGGGCCTCACTGGCCTCACATTGCTATTCTTTCAGGAGACTCCCTGGCATTCGTGTACTGATTAAATGCCTTGCTCCCTGTCTTCAAGGATATGTGAGGGAGGGAATCGGGCATTTCTGTCTGGCTCTCCAGTGTAATGTTTCAACATGTTTTTGAGCCTTGGCCCATTGAAGCGAAATAATATCTACAGCAAAGCAGTTTTCCATGAGGCAAAGTGGCAACGTTAGAGAGAGCAGAGAGAGAAAACAAAATGGCGATTCTGGTCATCTTAAAATGGCCTCACTCTAGTTGAACTAATAGCTACGTAATAACTAATGAATAGATATTCTTAACACTGTAAATGAGGCGGTTGGTCTTCGGCCAACCAATTATCATTCATTTCCGGACCCTGAAGGGGTGTTTGGTTTTTCTGGACTTACAAACCCTCCTCTTGGCCGTATGCCAAACGTCTCATCCATACATTGCATCTTTCTCCAACCAAGTATTTGGATTAGATTTGGAATCTGATTCAAATTCTGACTCATGTACACTTGTTGTCTCCTTGTTATTATTATCAATATCAATTGCCATGAATTCTTTAATGGTTTCAGATTCGTTACTATGGCGAGTGCTTGATTTAGTAATGTTTTTTCATTTCATCATTTGTACACACTCTTCGCTAATTTCAGTACATACTACGGGGAGACAATGTATGCAACAAAAACATGTCACGAATATTCCTAGGATTGCTACTAGAATTGCAAATAGGTTCCATCCCCAGGACCGCAACACTTCCCAGAACCAGGAGCTTATGTTCAATTCCCAGCCACCTTCAGAGGGGTGGAGATCAGAACTTAACACATTCAATTTTCTTATCGCCTCAAAAATAGTGGGGGAGGAGTCACTTACAAATACGCAAAACGCTGATCCCACGATTTTCCAAACACCGCCGCGATCAACTAAGATTATATCAAGGGCCATTCTATTTTGCAGTGACATTAATCTAATTCCTTTTTCCTCGAGAGTCATATTATTGTTTCTTCTAATATCCTAGACAGTCGTCTTATGTTATAAGAGTTTATCGCCTGGCCCCAAAATGGTACAAATGATTTCGCTATGTCCTCTGCAATCAACCCGTCCCCACTATTCCGGCGAAGTCGTGACGTGGTCAGCTTGGCTATATCCGCTGTTTTCGAAACAAACACCCCAGGAAACAGGAAACCTAAATAACAAGTGCCTCCCCAGTTTCTAGGTAACCAAAGATATGCTTTTTCTCCACATACAAAGTACACAGGATCTCCCACATATATTGGTTCCACTTCTTTATCAAGGAATGCTATGTTCCTGCATCTGGTAAATGTTCCTACCTGGAGAGAACCCTTTTTCTTTAAACATAATGGGACAGATTGAGGGTTATAATTCACTGTCTATGAAGGGGGTTCTGCATCCTATTCCCCTGTGGGTTCATGTGGAACATGATCACAGAGGTTTTATAAGGTACAGACAATCTTTCCTGTGGCATTATTGCTGGTGTAATTAATCGTCTTTTATGGAACATGGAGCAACCCACCGGTTTCATAATCACTTCCTCAAATTCATTCATATTTGTCTTATCTAGTTGACCAGTTTCACTTTCGTTCCATTTCCCATAATATAGGGCACTCAGAGAGGCATAACATGTGGAAGTCAATGGCAGGGGCTGTACATACCATCCTATTCCTTTGCCACCATGTTGAGGCAAATGGGCACAAACCCAGCAATTGTTTTTTCTTAGGATTGAGTGTGTCATATTCATTATTAATAGCAATGTGTTGTTCCTATATCCTTCCTTGTCTTTCTTCCATTGGGAACAAGGTATAGGAAATCACATGGACTGGGCTTTCTGTTGTGGAAATGTTCATAATGGGCAAGAGTACTTCAAGAGGGTGCATTTCCTCTAGGTACCATAATACTGATATGGTCAGCATTGGGGCTTATATACTCGTTATGCACATAACTATGGTTAGACCCAGCATACAATTCTTTTTAACATGTCCTTTTTCCGCCTTTCTATGTACTACATTTAACTCGCTATCAGCATTGGTGCAGGAGGGGGCATTTGCTGGTTCTGACATTTCTTCTCTTCCTTCTTCTTCTGCTGTGCTTGTCGTGAATATCTCTTGTTCATGTGCTTCCCAGGATGTTGACAGAGTTCAATCAATGTCTACAATCTTTTTATGCCAGTTTGCTATCTGCCTGGATTGATTTTTCATTTGGAAAGGCCTTCGTGCATTTTCTCATTGCCCTATAGTTTCAGAGCAGCTGCCTTTGTACCACGTGAGCCCCGCTTGTTCACTCGGGTTCCTGACACATGGATTTAGCACCGAGGAGTTGCGTTCCGTGAGCTGTCTAACTTGCACAACTCTTACGCCACCCTCCTCTAGGCCTCCGGTTCCCACTTCATCTGAAAATAGGAAACAGAGGCAAGAAATTCCCCAAAGATGAAAATATGATCACTCCTTCTTTCTGCTCTGCAGGTTGTACCGATTTTCTCCTGGTACCGCGTGATCAACAAATAGTGCAGGTGCACTTCCGGTCTCGAGCTTGGAGTCAGCCTGGGGCACAATGGCAGATGATGATGGGTGCCCAGGCGACAATGCAGGCTGTGGCGCAACAGATGATGGTGGGCGCCACAAAGGTATGCGCTTGATGTCAGCCAGCAGAGATGCAGAATCTGCTGGACAATGTTGAGGCACTCTTTGCTCTTCCGTTTTTATGGCAATCTCATCAGACTCTGTTTCACGATCAGGCAACTTCTGTGGCAAAGGACTGGCCTCAACCTTTTCCGTTTCTGGGACCGCTGTTGTCTCCTTCTGGTCTTTGTCCCGATCAGTTGATGTGTCGAATGGCGATGGGACTTTCATGGCGTGCGTGGCATGAATCCACGCCTTGCGTCCATCCATGCGTAGTGCTGTCTGCGTGCTTATAAGTACCTGATAGGGCCCACGCCTCCTGGGTGCCAGTGATATTTTCCGTTCGTAGTTTCTGACTATTACCCAGGTTCCTGGCTCTAATGCATGTCCTGGGCCAGTATACCGCACCGGTAATGCCTCCTG
Organism: Ambystoma mexicanum; assembly: GCF_040938575.1. Lineage (NCBI taxonomy): Eukaryota > Metazoa > Chordata > Amphibia > Caudata > Ambystomatidae > Ambystoma > Ambystoma mexicanum. Next base: position 1,288,714,157 of record NC_090924.1, read on the forward strand.
CACCTGCTGATGAATCAAACACAGTTTATTTACTAACATATTACAGTAAATGCTGAGTACAGGGTATTCTACCTCTCTCATTCTCCTAGGCTGGGGTGCACACCACACATTCACTGGTCTCCCCATTATGATTTCATAGGGGGAGAGGCCAGTTCTGGCCTGCACTGACGTTCAAATACACTGTAACGCTATTGGTAATGCATCTACCCAACTTAGTTTGCTGCCTGCACAGATCTTACTGATTTTGGACTTCAAGATTCCGTTATGCCGTTCAATAAGACCAGCCGAACTCGGATGTCTCGAACAATGGAATCTTTTATCGATCTGTAATCCTGCACAATTGTGGCTAAATGTTGGACTATTTTCTTCGCACAGATGTGTGTGGGACTGTGAGCCATTATAACCATTGCATTTACATAAGCATTTGGCAACATCCAATTCCCGCTTTTCTTGTCCACCCAAATCCAATTCTGCAGAGCCCTTGGCCCATCCCTGTATTTCGTCGGCGGTAGCTTCTGCCTGCATTTCTTTAAGAGTCACAATTCCATTTTCTATCATGCAGGGCACTTCCTCCGATTGTACTGTCAACATATTTGTATTCAAATCAGTGGCAGTCTGTTTCGCAATCTTGTCTGCAAATGCGTTTCCTTCTCCCACTTTACATGTCACCTTTTTATGCGCCTCGCAATTCACTATTGCCAGGTGCGTTGGACACGTAAGTGCAGACAGTAATCGCACAATCAGAGGGCCATGTTGAATTCTAGCCCCATGGGATGTTAAGAAACCTCTCTCAGCCCATAATCGGCCAAAGTTATGGACTACGACAAAGGCATACTGGCTATCAGTATAGATATTTACACTCAAGTTCTCTGAAATTGCACAAGCTCTTGTTAAGGCAATTATCTCTGCTGCTTGGGCAGAGTTATAAGGAATTCTTTTACTCTCCACAATGCTTTTTAATGTCATAACAGCATATGCAGCAGTTGATGTGCCATCAGGTAGTTTAAAACAGGAGCCGTCACAAAACAGTTCCCCTTCTGGTTCTTTTAGTGGTGTGTCACTCAGATCAATTATCCCTTTTGTTTCTTCCTCAGTAACCATTAGGCAATCATGGGGAGGCAATTCAGTGCCACCTCTGTTTTCCCCGGGCATTGGCATTAATTCTGCTGGATTCAAAGCGCTACACCTCATAATTTGGATGTGGGGCACGAACAATACAATTTCATATCTAGTCAATCTAGCAGAGGTGAGGTGTTGCATCTGCGTTCTATTGAGTAGAACATCTATGGCATGTGGCACCATCAAAATTAAGGTGTGCCCCAAAACCATCCCTTCTGTTTGTTTCACCGACGCAGCAGCCGCTGCAACAGCTCGCAAACATCGCGTTAGTGCACGCGCTACAGGGTCCAGCGCAGAAGAAAAATAGCCACACGCCTATTTCTTCCACCTTGTTCCTGTGTTAAAACAGACAACGCGTACCCTTCGTTCTCATGCACAAATAGCCTAAAAACCTTTTCATAATTCGGTGTGCCCAAAACTGGAGCAGAACTCAAAATGGTTTTTACCGAATTAAATGCTTTCTGACATTCTTCATTCCACTGCAAAGTCATCACAGCATCCTTTTTTGTCAATTCCACCATTGGTTTCACAATTAAAGCGAAGTTTATAATCCATTGATGGCAATAAGAATCCATCCCTATTATCGCTCGCACACCTTTCCGTGTTGTTGGAATAGGCATACCAGAAATACTCTTTATCCTCTCTGGCGTTAATCTTCTCCCTTCCTTTGAAAGTAGGTAACCCAAATAAGCTACTTCTTTCTGACAGTACTGGAATTTCTTTAAGCTTGCTTTATGGCCATGCGTAGCTAGATGAGTCAATAATAGAACAGTACCTTCTTTATATATCTCCTCTGTGTCAGCAGCGATTAGTAAATCATCAATGTAATGTACCAACACACAGTCTGCTGGTAATTCTAACATGTCTAGCTGTTCTTTCAATGCTCTACTGTATATACTCGGACTTTCAGTATAGCCTTGTGGAATGCGTGTAAATGTGAATGATCGTCCTCCTAGAGTGAAAGCAAATATATACCTGCTTTCTTTGTGTACTGGAATGCTGAAGAAAGCGTTTTTTAAATCGATAACACTAAAGTATTCTGCTGACGCAGGGATCATTGTCAAAATCATAGTGACATCTGGCACTAACGGGAATTGGGGGTCTACCACTTTGTTCAGTGCACGGAGATCAATTATGAAACGGTACGGTACCTCATTACCCCCTTTCTTGTACACGGGAAGAATGGGACTGTTACATACACTACCTGTAATCTCTTCAATCACTCCCAATTTCACCAAATCAGAAACAATGCTTTTCAATCCTTTTTCTCCTTCTGCTGAAATTTTGTACTGCGGAATACAGGGTAGCGTTATTCCTTCTTTTAATGTCATTTTTACTGACTCTATTTTCAAGCACATCATTGTCATTCACAGCCCAAATGCAAGTTGGTACCTTACTCAATTCCCCTGATAAAGGTTCTGCCACAAATTCAGAAGTCGGCATAGTCTGGGGAGAAATAGTCAAAAATATCCCATCTGGTATACAATGAATAACTGCGCTTAGTTTTTTCAATAGATTCAATCCTAAAAGATTTTCCCCACAATGCTCTGTTAAAAGAAATGGACAATGTTCAGTAAAAGCCCCTGTTGTCACCGCTACTGATTTGGACTTGGGGTTTATTACTGGGGTGCCTGCGAACCCTACTGAGATAGTCTGTCGCCCCGACAGAGGATTTGTCTGGAACCAAGTGATGATCTATCGAGCACTTTTGTGCCCCGTGTCTACGAGGAATCTCTGCTCTTCATTCCCGACTTTCATCTCTACGTAGAGCCCTTTCTGATTCACTGGAATTGTCACTGGTTCCGACCCCTGTCCTGGGTTGTCCTATTGGGGTAACACATCATCCGATGTGTAGTCTCCACTGGTATTATAGTATGCACCTGTCTGATTACCAAAAATGTTCCCCCTCTCCCTCTACTTCCTGTTTGTACACCCTGCTGATTTTGACTTTGAGTAGTTTGATTCGGAGCCTGGTCTTGATTCTGTGCACCATTCCCATAATTATTTTGGTGCTGCTGCATATGATTTCTGTTGTGACCATTTGTTCCCATGTGCCCTCTGTGAGGCCTTCTCTGACTATATCCGCCTCTATTTTGCAAATGCGGACATTGTGCCCGTCAGTGTCCTTCCTCTCTGCAGAATGCACATTGGTTTAATCCCAAAGGCCCTCCATGCATATTCAAATGTCCCCTACTCTGTGCATTTCCCCTTCCCCTGTTGTGTCCTGCTACCTGCTGGAGTAACACTCGTGTTTTCAAGTTTGTTCTATCCTTTGCTTCTCTTTCCTTCTCGGTATTTGCCCGGTTCTCATAATATAGGGCCATGTGTAATACTTCTCCTAGCGTTTTTGCTTGCCATGCACTTTCTGAAGTCATTATCAAGTTTTGAATCAGAAGTATTAACCCCCTCACATATTTATCCACAAATAACCTTTTCCCTGCTTCCGTACTCACATCCTGTCCACTGAAATCTGTAAATACTTCTTCGAATCTGTTGAAATAATCTGTGGACAATTCATCTTTACCTTGAACACACGCGGTCATCTTGTCCCATTGAATTCTTTTCTCTGGGAACAATTCTTTTAACCTCTGTACTATTTGTGCCGATAATGCTAACATATTCGCCCCTGGCTGTGCACCCACTGCTTTATTCTTATCTTCCAGTATTAAATTTGCCCACGTGGCACCATAGGCCGTCTCTTCATCGACCTTTCTTATTCGTTTCCATATGTCCGCTGGCAAAATTATAATAATTATAAAAACCTGATGGATTTTTCCGTATGTCAGGGATTGTCTGTTTTATATTATTCACTTCCTGTCTAGAGAAGGGAACATGCACGTATTGGGCTGTATAATGTGCTGGGATTACCACAGGTGGCGCACTGCCTACTGCGGGAGTCTCTACCTTTCGTACAAAAGTAGGAGGCACTTCTCTCATGGGAAAAGCCACACTCACTATTCCTCCCCCCTCCCTCATATGCAACAATATTCCCAAGTCGAGGGATAAGGCTGTCTCTCCTGTTCCTCGTTCCATCGCTCTCTTATATACTGCCAACAATTCAGGAGGGCTCACCTTTTCCTCACGTATATCTTTGTTAATCAAATAATCAACCATCGTTTGTAACGCTCTCCTTTTCATTGCTAACGTGTATTCATCAAATATTTCATGTATTTCCATTGTGGGAATACTGGGATCTGAAATCCATTTTTGTGCCTCCCGCATACATACTTTTATCTCTGCACTAATTTGCGCTGCTGGTGACGGAAATGGCTGCTGTCTACCTCTCTCAATATTCTTTCTCCTATTCCCCGGTGTGGCGAGTACTTCAGAATACTCTTCATCCAATTCATTCTTTATTTCAAACAGTCGCTTCACATGCTCTTCTATTTCTTCATCTCTCCCTCTACAACGGGCTAATGCATTCAAATCCAACAATCGTTGTGGTGATAACTTCCCAATTAACTTTTTCCATTGTCCCGACAAATATTCCCCCATGCATTCCAACAATACCTGTCTTTCGCTGTTCCTTCTGAAGTCATACAGTGATGCTAGCGTGGATGCCCCATCATTCTCGTCTATATACATTCCACCTGTACTTGCAGCTCACGCTTTCTCTCCTTACTGATTGCGCTGCGAGTTACTCTCGTACATTCATTCTGCTCAATTCCACTCATGGGAGGGGCGGTCGGAACAGTGGCACCCTCTTGATCGGGAGGTGCGGAGGAGGCAGTGAGAGTGGGATACGTCTGCTGGGGCTGTGGTAATTACGAAACACTTGGGCCTGGCTGGCTAGTGGGCAGTGCAGTGTCTGATGCAACCTGTGGCTGTGCTGGTGTTGGGAGGAGCTGAGCAACGGGAGGGGGTTGAGCGACAGCTACTGACGTAGTCTGTTTAGTTTCCTCCTTGGGCCCTGTTTTGTTTCAGTTAAGATTTTGTTTATTAATTCATCCGATGAGTGTAGATCTCTTTGTGGATATATTTTTTCTATGTTTAATTCATCGCGCCGTCATGTCTTTCTCAAGCTATTACTCCACTCCTCCTCCTCCTTCTCCTCAGCTTTCTCCGCCTTTGACTTATGCCTGCGCGCATGTTTCTCTCTACTTCTAAATCGCAGCATTGCTTCCCTCCTCCAGTCCCTAAGGATATCAAGTGCCCCAGGGCGTGCTATCTTTCTTATCAACACCTTTCCCAGGTTATCTATAGGTTCCATCTCAAAACTCCCATCCCTCGGCCACTGAAGATTTTCCTGTTTTCTGGTTTGCTTATGCCAAGTTTCACAAAACATTATCGCTCCCATACCATACTTTATGTACATATCATAAGCCGGCGTTCCTCCCGGTGGTGCTTCCTGGCCAGTTTCCAAAGATTGATCCCCGCAGCGGAAAAATCCTGCTAAGGTGGACAATACCCCAGGCATGTTTCATCCTTTCCCTTGGCTAATCAAACTTACTCTGGGTGTTTGATTTTGCAAAATCAACTCTCAACCAATATCAGGATCACTTACGAATCGATGCACGACTCACCTGATTAGTCAATTTGTCTTTTCAAGACACAATTCGTCCATATACTGACGCAACCAATGACGTCGTGATTGCGTATCTCGACTCTGCCTCGTTTCGGGGCCCTCGCCTCCTTGTTCACTGGCAAGGGACGTCGATCAGGGATCAGCGGTGTGCAGAACTGCAAAGGAGTCTCTCATCGCTTTTCGCAGGGGCGCCCGGTACACCTCTTGATCCCGGCTCGATCGCTCCCGTGCTCGTCGTTCTTACCACCTTCCTTATTTTGCAACGTACACGATGGAACAAGTGGGGGAGGGTCCCTATTCGGGTGCCATCTTGAAGGGGCCCCTAAGGGACCCTCTGATGTGGAAACAAGGCACAGTCACCACACTCAAATAGATACGGCAGACACGAGGTTCTGTTCCCAAAATCTAGGGTTTATTGCAATACAAAGAAGTCCCAGTTGGCCAAATGGTCCCACGCCCCGCGACGTGTGTCTAACAGACCTCGAGGGACGCAAGAGAAGTGCAACGTACATCAGTTACTTATATACAAAACAAGCACCTTACAATCAGCAATGACACAGTATGACACATTTGATGCTGCCCCCAATTCATTTCCCTTTGAATTAGAGGTGATGATTGACCAGTGTGACGAATATGACACCTTAGATCACCATATTTAGTAACGGTTTGCAATCTTCAATTTTACAGACACTATTATTTATTTGTGAGAACACAGCGTTTCTGTTTTTCATGGGCAAGCTGCGCATAGGAGACTGGCACATACCAGACCTCACTATCTCCTAGTTTCGATTCTCGCTCTAGAGGTCAGCCCCCTCTCCGGGGCCTCACTGGGCTCAGAAAGGGGGGCCGTAAAGAAGAGAATAATTCAACTCTTTAAATTCTAGTTTCGTACATTGCTATTCTTTCAGGAGACTCACTGGCATTCGTGTACTGATTAAATGCCTTGCTCCCTGTCTTCAAGGATATGTGAGGGAGAGAATTGAAGCAAAATAATATCTACAGCAAAGCAGTTTTACATGAGGCAAAGTGGCAACGTTAGAGAGAGCAGAGAGAGAAAACAAAATGGCGATTCTGGTCATCTAAAAATGGCCTCACTCTAGTTGAACTAATAGCTATGTAATAAGTAATGAATAGATATTCTTAACACTGTAAATGAGGCGGTTGGTCTTCGGCCAACCAATTATCATTCATTTCCGGACCCTCAAGGGGTGTTTGGTTTTTCTGGACTGACATGCAGTTGGCGAGAAATAAAAGAGACACTAACCATCAACGAAGCATTGTAGTCATACATTTCCTGTCCCAATACATCAATACATTTTTCTGCCTCCTTCAATATCTTTCAATACCCTAGTGGAAGGAGCAAGGCGAAGTCGCATGTGCCGCCCGGTTACCACCTCATGTGGGGTTAAATGGTGGTCGGACACTGGTTTGTTGCACAAGGCGAATAAAGCCAATGGTAAACAATGTAATCAGCTCTTAGTCGACATTTTCGTTATCTTGCCTATGCTTTCTTTGAGCAGCCCTTTCAGGTGCTCACACACTCCATTTCCATGCAGGTGATACGCACAAGAGAATATGTGTTGTATGCCTAGCAAGGTGGTGATGTGATAAAACATCTCATTGGCGAAGTGAGGGCCGTTGTCAGATCGCAGGACCTCACATATGCCCCGTTGTGAGAATATTCCCTGAAACAGGAATTTTGCAGCCTAATGGCTTCATGATGAGAGCAGGGACTGGCTTCGATCCATCGAGCAAATGGGCACACAGCCACTATCACATAGCGGTAACCCTGGCATACTTGTAGCATAGCCACAGAATCGACATGGAGGTGTTGGAATGGACCCATTGGGTCAGGTATGGTTTCTCTCACTACAGTTAGTGTATGACCTGCTGTAAATTGCTTGCAAATGAGGCAATTCATCATAAATGATGCCACATGCTCTGCCAAGTTGGGACAAAACCAGTCTTCTCCAATATGAGCAACAAGTACATCTTTTGCCATATGGGTTGGATGGTGCAATTGTGTCAGTGCTGTGTGCCATAATAGTAGTGGCATCACCACCTTTCCTGTTTTTCCCTACCGCCATTAGCCATCTGTCATCTCTTCCCTAGGCACAGCTCCCTGCAACTCCATAATTTGTGTAACTGGTAGGGTGTCATACCCCTCCTTCAACACCCGGTTTTGAGAGAGATGAAATTGTTCATATATGGTTACGCGCCTGGGATGGAGTGTCCATTTCTAAGATTTTCAAGATGTCATTAAAATGTCATTAAAATATGTGTCACGTTTTGCTTCCGTGTCTGCCGCCTCGTTGCCCCTGGAGATGGGATCCCCCCCTTGTGTGGGCCTGGCATTTCACAATTGACATGCGCAGTGGTAGTTGGAGCGCTTCTATCAGCCTGTAAAAAAGGAGTGTGTGCTGCACTGGTGATCCGTCAGCACGTCTGAAGCCCCTCCTCAGCCAACTTGACAGCCCAGCATGCACTGTGGATGTCACATAGGCTGAATCTGAATATATCGTCACTTCCTTGTTTTTGCTTTGCTCCAGTGTCAATTTTAAAGCTACCAATTGAGCAGCTTGTACCAAATAATGTGACGGTAAGTGTGTGCTTACTAACACCTCACTTGTTCCGTCCTCCTTTAACTTCACTGCTGCCGTCCCAGTATGCCTTTCTCCTGTGTTCTGGTCTATTGTGGACGACCTGTCAATATAAAGTACTTCTCCCCCCTCAATTGCATCCTCCTTTACCTTTGGGATGTCGTCATGGCTCTCTATGTTTGTGGAGCAATTGTGTACGTAATCATCCTCCTCTGTGGTCTCGACGACGAACATCGCCGGGTTCACAAGTTGTCACCTCACTACTTTAATAGCTGGATTTGACACTATCACCTCTTATCCAGAAGCTCTTTGTATGGTCAGCGTGCTTTTAGGTCGCTTTAGTATTGCAAAGAGAGCATGCTCCACAAAACGAGTGGAGCTGCATCCCATGGTAATTCCTGCTGATTTCTCCACTGCAAATACAGCAGCAGACAGTGCCTGCTCGCAAGAGTAGTGCCCTCTCATTACTGAATCTAATTTCCCGCTGTAATATGCTAATAATTTATAGCCCATGGTTGTTTTTTGCATCATTACTGCGGTCATTACTACTCCATTGGTGTGTGAAAATAAGTAAAATTCCCTTTGGTAATCTAGGATCCCTAGCACTGGAGCTGTGCTTATTCCTATTTTCAGCTATTCAAATGCCTCGGTCATTTCTTCTGTCCATTGCAAGGCACTGTCCCCTCCTTGTGCCTCTTTCAGTGCACTCAATAAAGGTCTGTTGTATGTGCTGTAGCCGAACACCCTAAAGTAATTACAGAGGCCTAAACATTGCTGCATTTGTTTTATGGTCACAGGTTTTGGGGTCTTATGAATTGCTTCTGCCTTTTGTGGTGTCACATTCTGACCCTCTTGTGAGATCAGTTGCCCAATTTCTAATACTTCTTCCTGGCAATATTGCAGTTTTTCCTTGTCTATCTTGTAACCCTTTTCTGCTAATACAGTCAGCATGTGCACTGAGTCATTTCTACACTGTGCTTCAGTTTTCCTGCAAATCAAGATGTCGTTTACATATTGTATAACAACACTTTATAACTGTACGTTGCCTAAGTCAGTCTGGAGGACCCTGTTGAATATAGACAGGGACTCGTAGTACACTTGTGGAAGACGAGTGTGTTTCCATTTCCTGTTTCAAATCTTGTGAATCTGGATGGAGTGGTATCGAGAAGAAGGCATTCTTTAACTCTATGACCATGAAGTGGTTAGATTCTCTGGGAATTCTACACAAAATTGTCGCTGGAGTCCTGTATAAAATGCCAAAACCCCCTGTTGCCTTTTTCACAGAGTACACTGCTGTGTTACACATTGATTCTGATGGTACCAAAACGCATTGCTTAGCTAGGGCACAATGGTTACGTAAATGCCCTCATCTGCTTCACTCGACAGAGGGTATTGCTATGACTGTGGTAAAATGGTCCCTACCTTCAGTTTTATTTTTACTGCTCCTATCCCTTTCAAGAGTCGCACGTCATAGGGACTTGTGGTCCATAAGACACAGGCGACCTTGGCCAAGTCCTTTCAGAGAAATTAGAGCGGTGCCTGCAGCATCATCGCCATTCTAAGCAGAACTTCTCTGTAGTGTATCTTCACCCAATATGTAATACTGATGTCGAACACTACCATGTGATCTGAATGGTTGTCTTTGAATAATTCTTCATCAGTAACTGTAGTCAACCTGTGCCCTACTGCCACTGCAATCACTGTCCTCCATGCTCATCCAGTGTTGTCTGTCCCATGTAGCGTTATTCTGTCTTCCCCCACTGTTACAGCCTCTAGCTCTAGTGACATTACCGCCCCCTCTCTCAAGTCTAATGGGAGTTCTGGTCTGAATATGTTTTCATTTGGAATGCACCACAGCTTTCCCTAGATATCTGGGAGCAATGCTATTATTACTTCAGCTCCATATCAAAACAACTCCTCATCTGCCGGCACCCCCTTTTGTACCGTGCATCTGCAATATGCTTGAATAATTTCCCTCATGTTTAGGAGGTGAATACCCGGTGTGGAGCACACTATCCCCTGGTCAGTGAATAAGACGGTCATGTTGAGTTTGCTCATAATGTCTCTCCCCATAATGTTTATGTCATGCACCTGCCATCCTGCCGTTTGTGGCATACCTGGCGCTTGTGCCACCATTGACTTTCCCGTTACGTTCGTAACATTCTTTCCTGTTTTGGTATAGTCTTTCTGGCCATCTTCTTCCTGTTTCCTACTTTAGCCCCACCCCTTGTTTATGCGTTGCGTTGCAACCCCTTTGGAGCTTTGCTTTCTATTCAGGTTTATGCTCCCCTGTAATTTCTCCTTGCTGCCGTTGCTGCCTTTGCTTGCTTGCTTCCCCTCCTCTTATTTTTTCCCGGGATGTTTCTGTGCACCCACTGCTGCCGTCTCATGGCGGCCTGTCTGTTCCCTTACCTTCTGCTGCTTCTCCCTCCTTGTTGCTTTCCGCGGCCCTTTCCGCACCTCTCTGGTGCTCTTCGTTTTTCCCATTTTCTTTTCCGTATTTTCTCACCGTCTTCTACGTTCCTTCTACCTTTCTTACTTGTTCCAGTTTTTCTGCCTTTCTGTGTAGGGTTTATTTACCTGCCTTGCCCTTTGCATTACGTGGTTTTCCGGTTTTAGGCTTTACCTGCTGGTGTGATTTCTGCATACCACCCGGAAAGTCTGTTGATCCACGACTGTACCTGCAGTAATATCTATTTGGATTCTAACAAGAGGTTTTTTTTCGAGTCTCTGGCTTTTTTCCTCTTGTTCAGGCACTCGTGGAAGGAGGTCCTGTGTTCACTGTTTACCTATACGGCGACACAGTGGCTTCCATCCAAGGGAGGCCATTTTTCTATAAAAAGAAGAAGACCTTCCGACGGAATAAGGACAGTAAGGCGTGGGTGGTCCACAGAGGATTCAGGTGAGGATAAGGAGGTGGGGGACTATTCGGATTTGGAGGATTCCTTTGATGTGACATCTAGCATTCAAGACAGTTTACCGGTGTCTGTCAGGAATACAATAAGGGTAAAGCTAAGTCATGCTCCCCTAGAGAAAGTGTAAGATTGTCTGCAAAAGGAACCAAATCCGTCGCCCCAGAAAATCCCTGCACATTCATGGCATCACCTGACATTGCATACCTTCCCTCTCTGATACAGGACCTAATCGCCCCTGTGTCCATGAGAAAGGAAAAAGTCTTGTCACCTATCGTCACCCCTATACATGGTTTCTCTGCCAGATTGTGTGTAATCAATAGGATGGAACACATCAGGTCTGCCCGTGGGCTGTTCTATTGTGGCTATAATGATATTCTGTTCCCTGTGAATGTGTTGCCCCCCACCACAGTTGCCCCCCCGATTTCCTGATGGGAATTATTCCCATAGAGTCCATGCGTGGCACTGTGCCATTGTGCTGCTGTATCGTATACTGTGACTGCATGTTATTCTGTACCTGCGATGTGGATGGTGTCTGTGAGTACTGTTGTGTGGGTGCCTGCATCTGGGGTATCTGTGCCATGGGATGATTTGCCTGCTGGTATGCTTTTGAGGTCTAGACCTGTTGTTGTGTTTTGTCCTGAGCATAGTACTTGGTCTGATCACCCTGATATGTGGACTGTTATTGTATCCCCCTCTGCTTCTACCCACCCTGGAAATCTGTCCTATCTGTCCGCACACCGAACATTGGGGTGGTACCCTCATTGGCTTTGGATATCTTCCTGAAAATCCCTTGGAGCCTTATTATATGGGGTATCCATACCCTGATCCTCTCAGTGGCCCCCCTCTTCCTCTGTACCCGTGGTGAGCATCACCCAGCACCACGAATCCTCCCCCAGTTCTCTGCCCTTCCACACTTGCCAACATTGCCCCTTGCAAGGCATTTTTCAGCACTAACTTTGCCTCTTATTGCTTCTTTTCCTTGGTCTTTTTCCTCACCTTTTCTTCCATTAGCCTGCAATATTGTGCTATAATAAGCTGAGTTTCTGACCACGGTTTTGCCTCCATCCCTGCTAGCTTCTTGAGATGATTTTGCACCTGCTCTGGCAACCCTTGACATAATGTGTGATAGAATAATACCACTGTCTTGTCCCTTGGTTCTCGCGTTTCAAGTCTCCATTTCTCTTGAATGGCTTGAATATAATGCAAGAGGACTGTGTCTTCCCTCCTTTTGCGTTTTATGATCGCGCTAATGTCTGAGGTGTCTGGATACTGCGCCCGTGAGCAATCCATAAAGCCGCCCAGCAGTTGTTAAGTGGCGAACCATCTTGCGCCGTGTTCTGGGTGGTTACTCCTGGGTATCCGGCCCTTTTCCATACTATATCGGCCACCTCTGCGAGAATTGCAGAGAGTAAACTTTTCATTTCCCCACTGCTAATGTCTGAACTACTGTTAGTCTTTCCATCTTGTATATCCATTTCCCCGCTCTCGCATTCAATGAGGGTAGCTTACACCTCAAGTTGTCCTTGTCTATCTGTTGCCATGGTATGTACTGAGGTTACCCCGCCTCCCTTTACCAATAAGGGGAATTGCGTCAGTCCTGTGTCTTTGGTGGCAGTGAATGCCCTTCCCAATTCTCCCCTTCTCCGTGCTGGAAGGTCCATGAGCCTCTGTGTATATGGAGTACCGCTATGTGCGCTGCGTGATATAGCCCTGGAGCGATGTGCCCTCCCATCCTTGTCACCCCGTAGTCAACCCTTGTCCTTGTCCACTCCCTGTATTGTGTCATGGTCTGGGCTCTTCCCTGGAAACTGCTAAACAGGTCGCCTGACTTCCACATCCGACCCGGTGTCTCCACCATTGCTGTCAGTGTTATCTTGGAAGCTTTGTCTTCTTAACACCATGCCTTCCCGGTGCCCTTCTCCTAAGTCTATTACGCTCCCAAACTCCCCCCTCACAGAGGACCCGCTGCTGTGTCTGTCTGGCAGCGTTGCTGCTCTACCATCTCTCCTGCCTCGGCCTAGCTCTCCTTGATCCTTGTTTTCACAAAACATGCTAAACCCAACTGTACTCATACTTCCCTCACAGCACGCTCCTCCGCATCCCTGTGCTGTGTGCTGTCGCTCCCTTCCAAGCCGTGCTTCTTCTAACTTCCTCTTTTCCATCTTTATTTGCACTTGCTTTGTCCTCTCTTCTTCTGCCTTTTTCCTTGCCATAGCCTCGATCTCTCTCTGCCTTCGCATCTCTCGCTGTTCGCGCTCCCGCGCTTCTGCCTTCTGTTTCTCCCTTCGCACCCATTTGCGTTCCTCTTTTTCTTCCCTTTCTAGTCTCCCTACTTCTTACATTATCGCTGTCCATTTGCTTGCTTCATTGGTGTCCTTACACCCCATTTCTTTCTTATTGGAACATCCCGTTTATCCAGCTACCTTCCTGTCTAGTTTGAGCAGTATTTGTCCTCCTACCCACTCGTTTGATGGTATATTCTCTTGTTATTCCTGTCTCCATTCCCTCCCTATGTGGCTCCCCTTAGTGCGTGCCTGGATCTCGCTATGCTCTCTTTTTTTACCTCCCGTGCTTCCGGCTCCTTCTGCTACCTGTTCAGCCGCGCTCTGTCCCTCCCTTCTGCTTTATGCTGGAGGTGTAAATATTTGATTTGTGTACCCTGCCACTGCTCTCATTTCCCTCACTGGGTATAACGTATGGACCCCGGCTGTTGCACCTTCGCTTACATGTTCAGGAGGAGGAGGGGTGGGGGCCAAGGGGTTTTCGCCCGCAGCCTCTTGTTGGTTCAGCATTCAGTATTGCCGCACCACATCCCCTCCATCATCCGGGAACATTTTCCACAGCTCGAATAAAGCCATTTGCTTGTTCAATTTCTTCCCCTTGTAAACCTTGTGTATATGTGCGTGTAATGGTTGCTGCACACATTTGGAGAAGCTCCCACCTTTTGGCTATGGCTTAGGCAGTTACCTTCCATGCTTTGTGTCCATTCCACGCTATATTTACATACTCTGTCCTTATATCGTGGAAGGAATCTGCATATATGCTGTAGGGGTGTGTCCCCACATTGCTCCCACACTACATTACTTTTATACTTACTTGACCGCAAGTTGGGGCTTTCGACACTTCCGCTGTTATCAAACAAATGTACTTTATTTTAGGTCCACCTTAAATTTTCAAATAACAGTTCAATCCACAAAATCACAAGCCTCTCTGGCTCTCAATCACTGTTCTTGGAGTGCTCCACGCACCGCCCTTCCGCAATTCTCTGCCTTCTCAGGCCCAGCCACCAATCTCACACATGCACCTTATGTGCACCGCCTCAAAATTGCCACCATTTTTTCAACCCTTGATCGTCAAAAGTTCTGAACCTCCTCATGCTCTCCAAGTCCAATACACAAACCTCACTGGTGATGTCACCTCTATACTGCATAAGTGAAGGACACAAAATTGCCACAACCCGCCCACTCGCAACATTGCCAAAAACAATTCTCAATTGCACCGAGACCTTGACAAATACAAACAACATATATCCACGGCCGTCTTCCTGCCTCACAGTTGATACCAATATTTCACATGCTCAATCTGTACCTAGAGAGTCACCCAGGAGATAAAACGCCTCCGCAAGACTTAATCAGAAGAACACCCTCCGCAATTCAAGCTAGCTTCAGTTGCTAAGCCCTATACACAGGGATACTGCCATCTATGACCCGAGCTACAAGGCCCAACTCGCAGGAAATCCAATGTACATAGCTTCTGTCGTTCGAAGCCTTGAATCGATCGTCTATGCCAACTGCTGCAACTAATCACCTCAAGATCGAATGATCCCTAACCACACATCACTAATGCCCACCTTTGCTTTGTACCACCCAATACTCAACAATACTCAACACCACCCCACACCCAACAGTTATTCACCACTTCCCTCCATGCCATATGGCTGAGTCAATACTTACACCCCGGGATCTGCTGACGCCGCTCAGCTCCCAGCTCTCCCCAATTCTGCCACTCCGCCCTTATGGTCCGCTGGGCATCCCACGGGCCACAGGCAGGATTTTCTCCAAGGCGGCTCCTGACACCCTCTTCACTGGGTGCACTCTCTATGTGGTCCTCATTTTCTGTGGGTCACCTCACAGCCCTACAGGCGTTGCGACGAAAGCGACGCCTCAGTGTCGATCAAACATAGCGACCTTCCCCTGCTACCAATTTGTAAGGCAGTCCAGAGGATCGGGTGTTTGCACCACAAATCACAGTTTAGCAGAGTACTCACTAAACCCTTCCCTGGCAATGACAGAGGACTCAGCCATGGGGCAAAGCAGAACTGTCTTTTATTTTCCACATACACCGGGATCATACAAGAAATACAAAGAATCTCCAGCAATCACAGCTCCTGAGCCTGTGTGACAAGCTTTTATCCCCAGATGACATCATAGTTCCTAACCCTTCCCCAAAAACCTAAGAGCATTTTCTATTGGGTAGCTTGGGTACTATCACCTATGGGTGTCCCCTATGTGAGTGGTCCTTCCATGTCAGGTGGGTTTGCCTGAGACTTCCCCAAAAATGATCTGTTACATTGTTGCAGGCTCACAGGACTGCCATTGGTTCTTGTCCCATTACACACCACCCCAGGATTTGGGTTCCCTGATTGGCTGGAGTGGGTCTCCTCAGGCCTGGGACCCTGATCTGTTCACAGCGCTCAGTGTACCTTCTCAAGGTAATGAGAATGACTGTGTGTCCTAATTGTTGCCACTGGTATAGCCACCTAGCCTCGGAGAGTGCCTGCAGGTTGCAATGTTTGTTGGGCAAAACATGTAACAATTTTGTCTGCCTTCACTGGGAACCGCTTCTCTACCCACCACGGGTAAATGGCTATTGTTCAGCTTGGCTAAGTCACGTCGGTCAGGACCGCAAAACTGAGCTTCTCGGTCTGAAATTAGTGGGGATTTATTCTGTTATTTTGCAGGTGGCTCCTTGTCCCAGGAGCCAGGAATGTACCACCTGCCCTTGTCCTTGCCAGAGTCTGCATCAAAATACAGATGTCATTGGTCTATCTAATTACCGTACTATAACCATATAACTTCTGCAGGTGATTCAGAAGACAGCAGCGCAGGTGTGCAGAGATAGATGCTCATATGCCACCTATCCTGTCCAACCTCCATTGGCTTCATGTCAGATTGAGGAATTGTTGAACATCATGCATCAGGCGTTTTATGGTAATCTCCGTGACTATTTAAAGCAACTATTTAAACTTATCACCATCCCAAACAGAACGCACTTGACACACTGTGTGTAAACCGCTTCAAAGGAACCACAGCCTTTGGGAAGACTGTACCGTCCTTTCTGGTAAGCTCTGGAATTCCCTCCCAGAAACGATTCTTTTCCCAAAGGATTTGCTCTCACTCAGAAGAAAAGTGAAAACTGAACGAGCACTACCTCTTCCAAATGCAGGCCATTCACAGATCCTGCGGTGCTTGGGTGATCGAGGTGGGAGCCAAGCAGATATGACCCACCGCCAACGCAGGTCCAGCAAGGGATGAGTGAGAAATATCTTTGCTCTAATGGCCCAATAGACAGAAGCGTTGTTGCACAACCAAGATAAACCCAGACTGCAGCGGTTATTGTCCAAATTCTACGATTATTCGATTGAGAATAAGCTAAAGGCAAACCCCTTAAAGACCAATATTTTATGCTTCAAGGGACATAGAGGTGGGTCTCGAAATTTAAAATGGACGTTAGGTGGAAAAATAATGGTAGTGGAGCCCATGGTTAAATGTCTGGGACATTTTCTTCCCAGAATCTCTTGTAGGACTGCTTGGGAAACCAGTCTGATGGAAAAAGGCATGCGATTGGGAGCATAGATGAGGTTTATTTATAAAAAGTACTGCCGCTTCATACTGATTCTGCTGATTCTATTTTATAGCCAGGAAGGAATCCCGGCTTTGTTATATGAGTTGGAGCCCAGCTCTTTTTCAAAGAAATTTGAACTTCAAAGACTACAAGGAAAAACTCGGCTAAAGGTACTAAATCTTCCGAACTGCTGCCCTATCTCCATGATAAGATATGAATTGGGTGTAACAGGAATGCGCAGCGTAGTGGAATGGAATGCGTGATGCCTTTACAGCAAGTTGATTGTTGCCAAACCTAGCTCCTTATACCATCTAATGCCCACACAGTTGGAGCGCCCCAAGCCAGGATGGCTAATACATTTCAAAACAAAGTGCTTATAGGCATTCGAGTATGGTGGTGTTACTCGTGTTACTCGTGAGCTTCTTGTTAGTTATCCTTGTGTAGCAATAAAAATATCTATCAACAGGACTGGATAACCACTTGTGATGCTAGAAGCTCATATAAGCTGTTTAATGCGAATAGAAGAGAAAATAAGAAAATAAGTATTTTGCCACCTTACATTGTACAATGTCCTGATGGGAGAGTGATGAAAACCGTCTTAAGAATTAGACTTAACCTCATACCTACTCGTGAGATTTTATATGTGAGATATTTATGTCTTAAAGATCTATGTAAGTATTGTAAAACTGATTTGGACAATTCATATATGGGATACATTACTCACCGTAATCGTATTTCTGATGCTTGTATCTGCTTAGATTCACATGCTGTGCATAGGCCGACATCTAGTGGAAGCTGCGGAGTATTACAGTTTGTTTTTCGAAAGTCGAAAATGGGCGTCGACACAGGCGTGCCAGTAATACTATCCCTAGTGTGACGTCCACTGTACCCAAGATCCCTCACGCGTGTAGGATCCTCAGATTGTATTTTTTCTGACATGAGGAAGCATGAGGAGTAGCGTGAGTACAGATAATCCAAGCAGATAAACAGAAAGGTAAGACTACAAGCAATCATGCGCCTTCTCTCGGAGGGGAGGAAGGGTGGGTCGCATGTGAATCTAAGCAGATACAAGCATCAGAAATACGATTACGGTGAGTAATGTATCCCTTCTGAGGCTTGTGGAATCTGCTTAGATCACATGCTGTGCATAGATTAGCGAGCAGTACCAGAAGAAGGAGGTGGGACGTGAGAAGGGTCATGAGCAAACAGGTGTCTTAGAACCGCTTGTCCCACTTGTGTATCTGTCTTGGAATGAGTGTCAATGCAGTAATGCTGAGTAAAAGTGTGAATAGAGCTCCAAGTAGCCGCTTTGCAAATGGTGTCGAGGGGAACATTTGCAATGAAAGCCAGAGTGGCACCAATGCCTCTAGTAGAGTGGGCCCTTGGCGTAAAAGGCAGAGTGTTTTCAGAAAGAGAGTAACACAGCTGTATACAGTTGATAATCCACTTCGAGATAGCGCCTTTAGAGACGCGATCCCCCTCTCTGCCTGTAGCTACGGAGACAAACAGTTGATCTGTTTTCCTTAGCGGTCTGGTTTTATTTACATAGTATAGGACCGCCCTACGCACATCTAGGGTGTGTAGTTTCACCTCAGCCGAGCTTTGTGGGTTTTGGAAGAAAGCCGGAAGCTCGATGGACTGGTTTACATGGAACTTGGATATGAATTTAGGTGAGAACCTAGGGTGTGTGCGTAAAACCAGTTTGTCCTTGTGGATAGTAAAGAAAGGATCTTGCACTGACAGAGCCTGAATTTCACTGACCCTTCTTATGGAGGTAATGGCTACTAAGAAGGCCGTTTTATAAGTCAGGTGTTTGAGACTACTTTTATGCATGGGTTCGAATGGGGGTCCCATGAGCTTAGCTAGCACCACGTTGAGGTCCCATCCTGGCGGTGGGTTCGAAATAGGAGGGTGAAGTCTCTTTACTCCTTCCATGAAGGCTTTAACCACTGGCACTTTCCACCACGAGACCTTGTTATGGGATGTGGTGTAAGCCGAGAGGGCTGCCAGGTGTACTTTCAGTGAGTTAAAAACCAACCCTGCATCCAGCAGGTGGAGCATGTATGTCACAACGTTGGAAGGAGTGCAATCAACCGGGTTGATTTGTTTATTCTGGCACCAGATAACGAATCTTTTCCACTTATCAAAGTAACAGTGCCTTGTATTTGGTTTCCTGGACTCCTTTAGAATGTCCATACACCTCTGTGGTAATTTGAGATGTCCAAACTCTATGACTTCAGGAGCCATGCTGCTAGGTTCATAGAGTTGGGTTCCTGATGCACTGTTTGACCCTGTTGCTGGGACAGTAGGTTGTACCAGGCTGGGAGTCTGATGGGTTCGCACACCGCCATCCTGCGTAGGTGTGGAAACCATGGTTGTCTCGCCCACATGGGAGCAACTAGGATGAGCGTCATCGATTCCTTGTTCATCTTGTACACCACCTTCCTGATGAGAGGAGTTGGTGGAAAAGCGTACGCAAACATCCCTGACCAGTTCATCCACAGGGCATTCCCTTGGGAGTCCGGTTGGGGGAACCTGGATGCAAATCCTGGGCATTGTTTGTTTTCGCTTGTGGCGAATAGGTCTATAGTGGGGAAACCCCACTGAGAGAAGAGATTTTCTACCACGTCTCTGTGAAGGACCCATTCGTGTTCTTCTGGGAGGGAGTCTCTGCTTAGAGCATCCGCTAGGGAATTGAGCTCCCCTGGAACATGTTGCGATGACAGGAAGATGTTCCGTCTGAGTGCCCATATCCAGATTTTCTGGGCAAGCTTGGACAGATTTGGTGAACGAGTCCCCCCTTGCTTGTTTAGATAGAACATGGCTGTCGTGCTGTCCGTCCTGATCTGCACCGACAAGTTCAGTAGATGGGGCTCGAACGCCTTTAGCGCTCGGAATACTGCCAGAAGCTCTAGCAGATTGATGTGGTTCTTGGCTACTGAGTGAGACCAGAGACCCTGAGCTGTGTGGTGGAGATGGTGAGCTCCCCACCCAGTCAGGCATGCATATGTAGTCACCACGGCTTGTACTTCGGGATCGTAAAAGGGTTTCCCCTTTGCGAGATTTTCTCTTGTCCACCAGTGTAGGCTCTGTACGAGTGTTGGCGAAACGACCACTAGATCGTCCCAATGACCACTTGCCTGAGACCACTGTTTCGCCAACCATTCCTGTATGGGACGCATGCGCAGACGCGCGTGGGGGACCAGGTAAATGCATGACGCCATCATGCCCAGTAACCGCATAGCTTTGCGTACTGTTATCTGTTGACCTGACTGATAATGCGGAATTTGCAGAAGTATATTCCGAATTCTCTCTTCCGAAGGGAAGGTCAATCCTTTCTGAGTATCTAGGATAGCTCCTAGAAATTGTTTTGATGTGCTTGGCACCAGACTTGACTTTTTCTCGTTGATAGAGAAGCCTAATTCGTGGAGGAGGTCGATAGTCCTCTGAATGTTTGACCTGCAAATTGCTGGGGTTTTCCCCGTTATGAGCCAGTCGTCCAGATAAGGGTACACCGGGATTGCTTCCCTGCGTAGGTGTGCAGCCGCCACCGCCAGTACCTTGGTGAATACCCTTGGTGCAGAAGCTATCCCGAAGGGCAGTACCTTGAATTGGTAGTGGCGACTGTCTACCTTGAAGCGTAAGTACTTTCTGTGCGCTGGGAGCATGGAAATATGAAAATAAGCATCTTTCATATCCAAGGTTGCCATGTAATCCCCCTTTTTTAGGAGGGGGATTACCTCTTGTAGCGTGGTCATACGGAATTTTTGGGGCTTGACATACTTGTTGGCAGGCCGCAAGTCCAATACTGGGCGCATTGTCAAATCTTTCTTTGGCACAAGGAAGTAAGTTGAATAGATACCCTTGTTTACCTGGTGTCCTGGGACGAGTTCTATCGCGTCCTTTTCTAGCAGAATGGCGATCTCCTCGAGAAGGATCCTTTGATGCTCTAGGGAGTGCACTCTTTGTCGTGGAGGATGGTTCCGGGGACGCTGCAGTAGTTCTATATAATATCCTGCGGATACTGTTGACAGCACCCATCTGTCTGAGGTGATCCCTTCCCAAGCCTGGGTGAAGGTGGAAATGCGTCCCCCTACTGGGGTTGCGTGGCAAGGGACCCTGAACTGAGCGTCACTGTTTTGGTGGAGGCGTGCCACCTCCCTTGTTGGGGCTGCCTCTGCCTCTTCCACGACCTCTCTTGTTACCCCTGCCGTAACTCTGGGTAGACTGCTGGTTGTTATTCCATTGTGTACCCTGTCCCTGGGCATAGTTGCCTCTTTGTGAATTTTGTCCGCGTGGGCGACGAAAATTACTGTTCCCCCTCTGGTTAGGGGGTTTGTTGGTAAGCTGGCCAAGGGATTTGAGAGTCTCATATTCATCTTTGGCATTTTTAAGTGCGTCTTCGACCGCTTTCCCAAACAATAGGTCGGGTTCCACTGGCTTGTCTATTAAAGAAGCCTGGGTTTCTGTCTTGAATCCCGACTGCCGTAACCACGCATGTCTTTTGATAACAGTACCTTCTGCTATCAATCTCCCTGCGTTGTCAGCGGCGTCGAAAGTTGCTTTTAAAATGCAACCAGACACGGCTCTCCCTTCTGCCGAGATCCGAGCCAGCTGGCCCTTTAATGGTTCTGGAGCAGAGGCAATGAGCGCCGCGACTTCTTCCCATTGATGGCAATTGTAACTAGCCAACAGGGTGGTGGAATTCGCAATCCTTGCTTGGTAGGCGGACGTTGAGGCTACCTTCCTGCCAAACCCGTAAAGTTTTTTGCTCTCCTTGTCGGGAGGAGCTTCTGATGAAGATAAGGGCGTGCCAGCCCTTTTTCTAGTGTTGGTAACCACTAGGGAATCTGGTTTAAGATGTCCCCTTATATACAGAGGGTCAGACTGGGCTGCCCGGAAAATCTTTTCAATTCTGGGGTTGACAGCTCTGGTGAGGTTCGGATTCACCAGGGAAGGATCTATTCTTCGTTGGATGGATTTGAGGATAGGGATGGTCTGAGCGACTGGTCTTCTCTCTCCTACAAACTCCTCCGCGAAGTCCCTTTCCTCCTGTACACCGTGGGTGTCGATGTGGAAGTGTTCCGCTGCTCGAGCGAGAACCTCGTTAAGGAGGGGCTGGTTATCAACTGGAGAGTCAGTAACTGGGGCTTCGCTTTGTACTGGGGAATCTACTCTGTAAATTTCCTGCTCATCTTCTCCCTCCTCCAGGTCCTCATCCTCCGCATAGTAATCTGTCCCGGTTTGTTCTTCCATCATGTCAAACTCCTGGTCCTCTCCAGGGAAAACTTGTCCCTGGTAACTGGGGAGTGGAGTAGAATATGGAGTGGAGTAAGGCTGAACCTCGAAGGGTTCAGGTCTTTCGACCCGGGGCTTTTTACTTAGCGGGATGGGATCGGAGGAGCCTGAGGGTGTGGCCCCTTGAGGGTTATATGAAAGAAAGTGTTCTGGGTTCTTATCATAAAAATCAGCTAAGGAAGACATCCTAGACATAACCCTGTCTATGTCTTCACTGGACCATTCCCTGGAACAGGGTATTACTTTAGCAGGTGATTTATGGGACTTTTCAAGGGTAGACTTGTGTTTGCTTGTCTGCTTAGGGTGGGAGGATGGCTTTACAGGGGTGGAAGGCTGTGCTTTCCGCTGTTTCCCCCCTTCCCCGTGCGTGGAAAAATGTTTTCCCTGTCCCTTGGGGGCCCCAGAGACTTTCGACGCCTGGCGTCGAGGGTCTGGAAAGGTATCTGTGTGCTTCGGGCGTGGGGCCTCACTGGTGTTAACCGCGGTCTCGGTATCTTGGAGCGCGGCCTGGGGGTGGAAGTCGTCTTCGTCTCCCGACGATCGAACTTCCGTTAGTGTGTGTAGCGAGGCACTCTTGGCAAGAGTGGATGATTGCCTTGCGTCGTGAGGCGATCTCGATCGAGAGCGCCCAGAGGACACCGAGTCGGACCGTTCTTTTTGTGCCTCTTTCCGGGAAGTCGACGTCGTCGAGGTCCGGTTGGTCTTAGTGTGTTTAGTGTGTGTTAGGTGTGTAGCGCTTGCGTCGCCGGGGGTCTTCCCCATAGCCGCCTTGCCGGACGACCTTCCGAGGTCGGGGACCTGCGCTCGTCGGCTGTCTTTCGACGCCGTAATGCCCTCGCCGTCCGAAAGTACGGCGTCGCTGCCATCGCTGAAGGCGCCCTCCGCTGCCATGGCCTCCTGCCTGGCGTGGTGGGCCCAACGCTTTGTCGAACGGTCCTTAAGTGTCTTAGGTTTAAACCTACTACACGCTCTGCAGTTCGCTTCGGGGTGATCCCTCGGCAAGCAGAGATTGCACGTGGCGTGCCTGTCGACCCAAGGGTATTTGCGATTGCACTTGGGGCAGAATTGAAAAGGGGTACCCTCCATACGCACCTTAAGGCAGCGGGCTGCTAAGTGTAGGAATATATATAAATGTAACTATATATCAAGAGTGAAGAGTATGTACCACCCCCCACTCTCCCTACTTGTAAGGGCCGAGGCCAGCGGCCTACTAGGCCCGGGCCGAGGCCAGCGGCCTACCGAGGCCCAGATCCGTCGTGCAGCAGTCGACGGTCGATGACTTCTCCAGCCGTCGTCGAGGTTGAGGGTCGACGTTGGGGTGGGGAAGGGAATGAATAAGAATTAAAATTATAATAACAGCAAAAGTATGGCTAAGGCCAGGGAACTCCGCAAGATGCTTCCGACCAGTATGGCGGAAAAAAACAATCTGAGGATCCTACACGCGTGAGGGATCTTGGGTACAGTGGACGTCACACTAGGGATAGTATTACTGGCACGCCTGTGTCGACGCCCATTTTCGACTTTCGAAAAACAAACTGTAATACTCCGCAGCTTCCACTAGATGTCGGCCTATGCACAGCATGTGATCTAAGCAGATTCCACAAGCCTCAGAAATATATTTATAATGGACACCTGCGCTCCTAACTCCCTCCAAATATTATATAAAAATTATATTAACACAAATAATCAATGTGTATGGACAGTAAATCTTGAACAACCAAATTTCATGATTCTGTTCGTCAATTTGATTGTCTGAGTTAATATAATTTTGATATAATGTTTGGAGGGAGTTAGGCGCGCAAGGGTCTAAGCTATACAGGGAACTTTTTTGGGCCTTGGGTCAATAGACCCTGCTCGCACCCTTCCAATATTGCAGTGTGGATACATAGCTTCGTTTATCTCTTGGTTAAGGTACAGGGTGTCAGCTCAACCAGATAGTAGCCCCGCCAGTACATATTTTTATAATGTGCCCTTTTTAAATGGTGAAAAGGGAAGAGTTTTTTAAAGATTATGTGCGCAATGTGATGCACTAGAACATGAATAATTTTTGGTATCGTTTTCTGGCAGCGACACCAACATCGTTATTAATTAGAGTGGTCACCTTTATAAAGGATGTCAAGTTGATCGATGCATTTTAAAGTTGATCAATGAAATTGAAAGTTGATTGATGACATCTGAATTGGATTGTAAAGAGTTTATTTTATTTGCTCTTAAATTGGATGACTATTCATTATTAATTTAAAATGTATTGCGTTCTATTTGTATAGTCTAAATTTAAAATCTTTATAATAAACCATGTACTAAATAAACGAAATAAAAACTGACTACACACTTTTCCACTAGCCAGAGACTCTGGTCACTCAGAATCCTGCTCATAAATTGTCAGAATCGTGGGGTCATGTGGTCTCAACTTTCTGTTTTCCCAGCAGGAAAATGTGACATTGATTAGTTAAGTACTGGCAATGCTGCTGCTCTGACTTACCCAGTTTGGGATGATGGTACAGGTCTGTTTTGTAACACTTCTGTAACAGCATGCACATAGCAAACAAACTAGACAGAGGGTCCCTGTCACAATCATTCATGTAGACAAAATGTGCACTTGACAAAAGTAGCTGCAGGATTATTTATCTCACTGGTTTAACAGTCATATGAAATGTAAAAACCTTCCATAATTTAAATACTTTTTGAAATTACATTTCAAATTATATGTACATGAATGATTGTGACGGGAACACTATAAGTCTTGGCTGTTTGCCATTCACCCCCTTGTTCCTGACACTTCAAATAATTGGTTGAAGACCCCTCTTATATGTGTGTCTTACAGCAGATACATGGAGCACCTGTAGCAGCTTGCGGGCCAGTTGCCACCGGTGCGAAGGGGAGATGCAAGACTGTTGCTCGGCCTAACAGCCTTACACCACAATATGTCAGCACTCAAGGTCTTGCACTCACACTCACCAGAGTATACATTATCCTTAAACAAATGCTGTGAATGAGGGACGAAAAACAGCCTACCCGAAAAGCGAGAGGGCAACAGAAGGATGACTCAGTCTGGCAAAACCTAACTACACACGTTTTTGGGGAGAATCCCCAGACTTTTTGGTGAAGTGGAATAAAATACCCAGCACCATTTTTACAACTACAGCGGAATCTGGGGGATTACTGGGCACTACCTGAAATTTGAGAAATGCAGGCACCATTCTAGGAGTGGCACCTGTGTAATCAGTAGATCAGTAGATCCTCACTTCCCCCCCAGACTCACACTCATCTACATCCCCAAGCAACTACTATCTTCCTCGTCCTTTTAAATTCCTGTAACTTGTTTACAAATTCAAACATGGTGACGCTCCCCACTACCTTGCCGACTGCATCTCACTTTACTCTCTCTCCACTGGATAAAAGCCATAATATGATATGATATAGGTTATTTATAATGTGCTTAATACCCAGAGGTTTTTAAGTGTGGACCCGGGGATTGAACCTGTGTTGCTGAGTGTCGTCTTGCTTCTAAGGTGAGCACGTTGCCCCTGAGCTGTCCTCCCGAGACACCCTTCAAAACAAAGATACAACTTCACTTACTAGCACGCCTATGGCTCCCACATTAGCATTCAAACCTACTCATTAACCTGCAGTCTGCAATCAACACTACTCCTGTTCATATAGCTTTATAGGGCCTGAGTGTTTTCCAATGGGAGTTCACCATTACA
Organism: Ambystoma mexicanum; assembly: GCF_040938575.1. NCBI lineage: Eukaryota > Metazoa > Chordata > Amphibia > Caudata > Ambystomatidae > Ambystoma > Ambystoma mexicanum. Next base: position 1,288,740,165 of record NC_090924.1, read on the forward strand.
TAAAATACTTCTATGAATCAGACCCATAGATGGAGGCAGTGGGTCACTATCGCAGTATCGCCTCGGCCCCTAACTTGTGGGCTGGCCATTATCCCAAGCGATAATGCCCCCTATAGAGGGCTATAAGGCTATTATCACATATTTGTAAAAGCAATATAGATTCCAGAGTTGTAGTTATAAAGTAGAAAATGTTTTAAAATATATACTTAAACTGTATTAGTAGCTTAACTGCGATTAATGTCTGTATGTTGTTTATATAGCACAAGCCTAGTGTTCAGAGGCATTTGAACACGTCATCCATAGCTACTGCCCCTCCCCCGGGCCAATATTGCACAGGGTGAAACGTTACTCACTAAAGCAACCATACCGGTTTCATCCCAGGCAGGTACAGCAGGAGATGAGCACAATGTAAACTGAAGATGGCACGAGCAAAATTAATCTAACGTTACAACATTAAATGTGCATGCATTAGACATGAAGCAAATATGCACTCAACATAAAGAAACCGCACACTAGGTCAAATTTGCATTTATACATGAAGAATACTAATATGGCATTTATAAAGACATGAAGAATACCAACATAAGCAAAGTATAAGCTGAGTGCAACACGAAAGACACACAAATATAGCTCACTAACTTAGAAACGCAATAGTAATGGGCAGCCATCTTTTCCAAAATGTAAGCCACAACATGCTTTCAAGTTAATAAAAGGTCTTAAGACTTCACGAGAATTAAAGGTGCTTAAATCATAGAAATACAGATCCGTGCAGAGCTCAGACATTAGCTAGCAACCCAAGACAAGGTTACTGAGAAATTAGGTAGGGTCCGAATGCTGCAGAAAAGGCAGGAGATAATGATTCCCATGGTAAGAAGAATACTCCCATCTAATTAAATGTTGGAAGAGCACAGCCGACCATTGTGAGCCTGTTGCGGGCAGATCACAAATCCAAGAAGACCTCATAATGAATAACTCATGAGTGTCCCCAGTGGTAAAAGGAACCATGACACTCACACTTATATTAGCTAAACACTGAATAAATACAGGGTAAAATAATTCCAAACGCGGTCTCATCACATGTGACCCATAATTGAATAACACTGTCTATTCATTAACAACGACACAGATAGGACACCTGGCAAAGGAATTGCTCTTGCGCATGGCCTAAGAATAAGGGATGGTACATTCTTTAATTGAAAGGAAAGTGGTCCATGGACCTCTCTCCCTCTACTCCTGTCTGGCTCATGTCTTGATGACCTGTCTGTGGCTCAGGATTTCTCAGTATGAAGCCAACCAATCAAAAACCTCAATGTTAGGCCACCCAGTACATATAGACTAACCAAAAATACATTCTTGAAGTGATGTTGTTTAATTGTTATCAATTTGGAGGGGGTCTCAGAAGGATTGTTACCCAATCAGAGGTTTAAACCTTATAGAATGTATATGTAGTCAATCCCCTTAACTAATCCCCTCACCTCATAGGTTTTGGTATTGTTTGATGCTTATTATGATGAAAGATCGACTTAAAAGTTGTTGCTTTTCATAAGCATGCTGAGAGCGTCGAGACTTGTATGCTGTCCCTGCTTTATTCCGATGTCAATAAAGTTGGGTTTTGCCTTGCACATTGTCTATTTCCATAATTGTGTTTAGCTTGATCTAACACCAGAACCTCTGTGTAATTTTGGGGACTTCCCAGGCCGTCTTTAAACTAGCAAGAAAGCAATGGAGGACTGCACAATAAAGGGAGTGGAACATAGTGAAAGGGAGGATAGTCTTGTTGGTTTGTGGTCCTCACATATTCGTGATGGTGATGGTGATTGGTGAGGGGTTCGTGGAGAGCAGAGCATTCGTATCTTTCCTGAATCACAGGAGGGAGGGGTCTTGAGTTCTGCAAAGGAGTTGTTGGGTTCTTCCAGTGATAGGGTCTTGAATTCGGACTATCTGGGACATTACGTTTTGGGTTTATGGTAATTTCATCGAATTTTTACCATTCCATCGAAAAAATGCATCGAAAAAATTACCATTGAATGCATGTTTTTTCCTTTTTTTTTTAAATGGCTGGTCCCCCAACCTCCTATTTTTACCCTTTAAACCCCATTATAAATAACACTAAACCCTTTACCTTGAAAAAACATGCATTTGATGCATATTTTTTCAATGCAATTTTGTCAATGGAATGAAATTCGATAATAATGCTTTAGATTAAATGACCAGATACCTACTTTTTGGCATCTCAATAGTGTCTATGGTGGGTAGGGTGTCACCAATATGGTAATAGATCTCAATTTTATCTTTGAAGAACAAGTTGATTGCTTTTCATTGATTTAGGCACTTTGGATTTGGTAGGAGACTGATGTAGTATTTGATGTCCTTGAAGAAGCTCTCCTTTTTTTGGATGCTCTTGCTATGGATGCTGTGTAGTAATGTGCTTTGGATGAGGTGATGAGGATCTTGCGGGCTGAGTAGAGGCTTTTCAACGTGGCGAGATCTCCTTGTAGTTGTGTTTTTATCAAGCTTTCTTCTTGTTTGTTGATGGCACGTTTAATGTCGGTGGGTTCTTTTTGTATATCAGGGTGCAGATGGCCTGGTTTTGTTGGTTCTTAGTTTCAATGGTGCATGCATATTGGCAGAGCTTGTTAGAATGCAGTTGAGCTGGTTGAGAAGGATGTTCATATTGGGTGAAGGAGTGTGGAAACCAGGTTGGTGAGGCTTTCTTTTAAGACATCCAAGGGGAGGGTTTGGATGAGAATTGTGGTGCCTTTGTTGGTTTCAGTTTCCCTTGATGGGAGGGCTCTGAGTGATGATATGATATGATATGATATGATATGGCATTTGTAACGCGCCTATACACAGGTGTTTCAAGGCGCGACGAGGCAGGGAGGGGAGGAAACAAGGGGAGACAGACAACGATCCTACTAGGCCAGGTGTCATTTAGATCGCGCAAGTGCAGGGGTGGGGGAGGGGGAAAAGTGCAAGGGGAAGGGGAGGGGGGGAAGTGCAGTACAAGGTAAGTGGGGTAAAGTAATAAATAAATAGGGCCAGCTGGTGGCAAGTGCAAGGTAAGTGCAGAACAAGTGCTGGAAAAGGGGGGGGGGGCTGTAGGGATACAGAGACAGTCCCGCAGTGCAGAGGGGTTCCAGGGCATCAGTGCAAGTGGAGAGTGGCTGGGCCCAGGCCCGAGGCCGTTAAGAGTGGTCCAGTTGCAGAATCAGTGCAGTTTCAGTGAAGAATATTAGCTGTTCAGCAGGTGAGAGGGAGAGAGAAAGCAGAGGCAAAGAGGAAGGTTTTGAGGTGCTTCCGGAACCGGAGATGGTTCTCCTCAAGTTTCAGGGAGGCAGGAAGGCTGTTCCAGAGGGAGGCCCCTGCCGTGGAGAGAGATCTACCCCCAGCTCGTTGCTTCGAGAAGCGGCTGACCCTGAGGGAGTTGGAGGCGGATGAGCGAAGGGCTCGGGAAGGAAGATATTTGGGAAGAGAGAGTTGAAGGTATTTAGGACCAAGGCCCCAGAAGGCCTTGTGGACAATGCAGAGGGTTTTGAACTTTATCCTCGCAGCCACTGGGAGCCAGTGTAGAGATTTCAGTCCTGGAGAGATACGGTCCCTGGGCTTGAAGCCAAGGACAAGTCTCGCAGTTCTGTTCTGTATGAGTTGCAGAGGGCGGAGAGTGGAGGCAGGCAGATTAAGGTAGAGGCTGTTACAGTAATCCAGCTTCGAGAGAACCAGGGCTCGGGAGACAGTGAGCTTCTGGGGGAAGGAGAGGAAGGGAAGAATACCTCTGAGGAGGTGCAGCTGGTAGTGTGACTTCTTAGCGACGTCAGAAATATGAGGAGAGAAGGAGAGTGTGGAGTCGAAGATGACCCCAAGGTTTTTTGCATTGCAGGTAGGAGCAGGGAGGGGGCCAAGGGAGGCAGGCCAGAGAGCTGCAGGGAAGGAGGGAGTGGGTGTACCGATGAGTAGAATCTCAGTCTTACTGGCATTAAGGCAGAGGTCATTGGCGGCACACCATTCCTGAATAGCAGACAGACAGTCAGAGATGAGGGAAGGAGAGGGGGAGGCTGAGGGTAGCCTGAAAATGAGCTGGGTATCGTCCGCATAGCACTGGAAATTAGGGCAGAGAGCGGCGATGCGGTGGGCAAGGAGTGCCAGATACTGGTTGAACAGCCAGGGAGAGAGATTAGATCCCTGGGGGACACCACAGGTGGAGAAAAAGATGTCGGAGAGGAAGGACCCCAGTTGGACCTGGGAGGGTCGATTTGAAAGGAAAGAGGTCAGCCACGCCAGAGCCTGACCAGTGATACCCAGGTTTTCACGGAGACGGTTGAGCAGGATGGCATGGTTGACAGTGTCAAAGGCAGAGGAGAGATCGAGCAGAATGAGAACACACGGAGTGTTGGAATCGAGGTTCAAGAGCAGGTCTTCACGGATGTTCAGGAGAGCAGTTTCCGTGCTTCTGGCAGCTCTGAAACCAGATTGATGGTCATGAAGACTACCAACTGATTCAGCATGGAGTTTAAGCTGGGAGATGGCCAGTTTCTCCAGGAGCTTGCCCAGGAAGGGAGTGATGGAGATAGGGCGATAGTTAGCCGGGCAGGAGGGGTCGGAAGAGGGTTTCTTGAGAAGAGGGTGCACAAGGGAGTGCTTGAGGGGGGAAGGGAAGACTCCAGAGGCGAAGGAGTGGTTGCAAAAGTCAGCCAGGGCAGGAGCCAGGGAGTCGATGTGGTCCTTGATAGTTTTGGAGGAACAGGGGTGAACCTGTTTGGACGAGACTTTCATAGATCGGACTTGTCTGGAAACCTCGTCAGCAGAGAAAAGTGGAAAGGCAGAGAAAGAGGGAGGAGGGATGACTGCAGAAGGGCCAGAGGAAGAGCCGGGAAGGGAGGGAGGGAGGGAGGTGAAAGGAGGAGAGCGAGGACAGGATGTCCTGAGTTTTAGAGATGAAGTGAGAGGCCAATGCAGTGCAGAGGGCCTGGGAGGGGACAGGAGAGGTAGAGACTGCAACAGGGTTGGCCAGCTCCTTGCAGATTTTAAAGAGTTCGGCGGAATTGTTAGATGCTGCAGAGAGGTGGGCTTGGATAAGGGCTCTCTTCTTGGTGAGAACGGAGAGCCGATACTGCCTTTGGAGCAGGCGGCAGGCCAGTTTGTCAGAGGATGAACATGAAGCACGCCATTTCCTCTCTGCAACCCTGCACTTGCGTTTTAGGGTGGCGAGATCCGAGTCATACCAGGAGTTACATTTGGCTTTGGGCTTCAGGCTGATTCTCATGACGGGGGCAAGGATATCAAGAGTAACAGATATAGCAGAGTGGAGCATGGAGAGGGCTGTGTCAGGGTGGGAGTCAGCCGAAGGGGCGGGGGGGGCGAGAAGGTAGCAGCGAAAGCCTCAACTGACACACGCTTCATGGGTCGGATGACCGAGAAGGTGGGTGGCAGTGAAGAGGGTGGCTTTGCCTGTGGGGTAGGGAGGGTGAGGTGGGAGGATAGGAGAAAGTGATCACTCCAGGAGAGAGGAGTGGAGAGAGGGACGGAGAGGGGAAGGTCAGAAGAGATCAGAGCATCAAGAGTGTGCCCAGCAGAGTGAGTAGGCCCAGACGGGAGAATAGAGAGTGAGAGAGAGTCGCAGAGGTCACGAAAGAGAGCAGTGGGGGGACTGGAGGCATCAAGGTGGATGTTGAAGTCGCCAAGAAAGAGGAGTTGAGTGGTTGAGGACAGGAGTGAGGAGAAGAGGTCAGCCCACTCAGAGAGGAAGGGGGAAATTTGACCAGGTGGCCGATAGATAGTAGCCACGGTAAGGGAATGGCTAGGAGAGAGAGAGAGTCGGCAGACAAGACATTCAAAAGAGGTGTAGGTCTGCGTAGGAGTGACAGTGGCAGGAATCCACTCAGGGAAGATAAGGGCAACACCACCCCCTGCACGGTTAGGCCTGGGCATGGAGAGGATCTTGTAACCGTCAGGTAGGAGTGTGTCAAAGCTGGTGGCAGAGCTGGCTGTGAACCATGTCTCAGTGAGACAGAGGACGTCGAGGTCCAGTTCCTCAAGAAGGTGACAGATATCAGAGGAGTGCTTGATGGCAGAGCGAGAATTTAGAGTGGCAATGTGGAGAAGGTTGCCCTCCTTGAAGAACTTCCGGGGAGGGGTACAGATCAGAGGTACGCCCTGCGGAGGTGTTGAAGAAGGAGGTGAAGAAGGAGCACGAGAGGGGGCAGGGAGGGAGGGTAGAGGCAAGGTAGCCAAGGATAGAGGAGGGGGGACAGCAGGAGAGGAGAGGAAGTTGATGAGGTGTGGGAAGCGTCTATCAAAGAGGAGAAGGTTGGCCTGAGGGCCTTGGACCAAGATGGTCCCATTAGCGTAGACATTAATGATGGCCTTAGAGGAGCGGAAGGGGGCCAAGAGGACATCCCAACGGGTGCCACCATTAATGGGAGAGGAGGAGAAAGGAGAGAGCACAGAGACCATATGAAGGGTCCATAGGTCAGGCGAAGGCACGAAAAAGAGGATGTCAGTGAGAGTTTCCTTAGAGCAGGCACTAGTGTAGGTGTCAGCGATAGGGAGGCCTGGGTTGGAGACCAGGATGTCCTTTTTAAACTTTTTCCTACCAGATTTAGTGAGGAGAGCAGGATAGTCAATGGAGAAGCAGTTAGAGAAGATAGGCGAGACAGAGAGTACCATGGAGTAGGAGGGAGGGGGGGGAGACAGACGAAACGAGAGCACGCAGACAGGAAGTGAGCGGCAAGCACAAGTTACCACGATTAGAGCAAACAAAACAGTAAAGCGTATTAGGTACCGGGCCACCTAAGTTTGAGAATCCTGCGAGGGGAGAAAAACACCCTAGTTACCACAGTTCAGAGCAAACAGTAATGCGTATTAGGTACCGGGCCACCTAAGTTTGAGAATCCTGCGAGGGGAGAAAAACACCCTAGTTTACCACAGTTCAGAGCAAACAGTAATGCGTATTAGGTACCGGGCCACCTAAGTTTGAGAATCCTGCGAGGGGAGAAAAACACCCTAGTTTACCACAGTTCAGAGCAAACAGTAATGCGTATTAGGTACCGGGCCACCTAAGTTTGAGAATCCTGCGAGGGGAGAAAAACACCCTAGTTTACCACAGTTCAGAGCAAACAGTAATGCGTATTAGGTACCGGGCCACCTAAGTTTGAGAATCCTGCGAGGGGAGAAAAACACCCTAGTTTACCACAGTTCAGAGCAAACAGTAATGCGTATTAGGTACCGGGCCACCTAAGTTTGAGAATCCTGCGAGGGGAGAAAAACACCCTAGTTTACCACAGTTCAGAGCAAACAGTAATGCGTATTAGGTACCGGGCCACCTAAGTTTGAGAATCCTGCGAGGGGAGGATAACACCCTAGTTTACCTCAACTGTGAATACAGTGAGGCAAGGCCCCATGCGGATGTAACCAGGAGTAGGAGGGGTGGGCCGGGGAACGGAGAACAGGTGGAACTGGCGCCTGGCGTCCCCTGCGGACACCTGCAGACACACAGGGAGCCGCACTGTAGGAGTCGCCCTTGGCCTGGGGCCCTTAGCCGCGGGGGCTGCCGGGCAGAGGGCTGCCCAGGAGGGGGGAGGTTATAGGCAGAGGGAGAGGAAGGGGGGTGTGGGCGGGCAGGGAGGCGGGGAGGGAGAGGAGGACCAGGAAGTGGGAGGGGGGAGCAGGAGCAGGCCAAACACCGCGCTCAGAGCGCGAAAAGCAAATAATTCAATATTATTTTGAAAACACTCACGGAGGCCCAGGCAGGGCTTCCCAGGCCTGCTGTTCCCCTAGTGCCACCGGCGACCGCTCTCCACGCTCAGCTGAAGAAAGAAGCGAGCGGGGGGAACGGCCGTCGAGTAGGCCAGAGGGGAAGCAGGCACACAGCCAATCAGAGGGGGGGTGGGCGGGCAGGGAGGCGGGGAGGGAGAGGAGGACCAGGAAGTGGGAGGGGGGAGCAGGAGCAGGCCAAACACCGCGCTCAGAGCGCGAAAAGCAAATAATTCAATATTATTTTGAAAACACTCACGGAGGCCCAGGCAGGGCTTCCCAGGCCTGCTGTTCCCCTAGGGCCACCGGCGACCGCTCTCCACGCTCAGCTGAAGAAAGAGATCTTGACAGGTATGGTTGCATGGTCAGTCTAGTCAGTTGTATAAGTCGGAGGTAGCTGATGTCTGGGGATGAGGTGACTATCAGGTTGAGAGGGCTGTCTTTGGTGCAGGTGGGATCAGTGATGAGTTGTGTGAAGTAGATAGTGTCCGGGAGATCGAGGAGAGCTTCTTTGGCATGCTTGGTTGCTTGCCTTCCTGGTAGAATTAGGTCTTTTAGGAAGACTTTGGATTTGAGCAGCGATGGATCCTGGAATGTGCATGTCCATGAAATGCTGTGGCTGCTTCACTTCTCTGTATGGTTGGCATGCTAGATGCTGTAGTCAGCAGTAACAAGGCCATCCAGGATTTGAAAGCATGTGGGGTAAGCCATGTTTCTGATTAGAAGAGTGCTTCAAGGACATGTCTGGTGATTATATCAGAAATGTCTGCTGCTTGGATTACAGCAGAGCGAGCATTGATGATCATGAGGTTTCTTGTGTGATTGGGTGGAGTTGGTTGGGTGGTTGTGAGTGGGACGTTGATGAGGCTGAATGGGTTGGAGCTAGCATGGTGCTTGGGGTGTGCTGAGTGTTTGCCTGGCAGAGTTATGATGGGGCTAGGCCAAGATGTATAAGGAGTGAAGCATATGGTGGTAGGATTATCTGGGGTGTGTTGTGCAGGGGTTCTGGCCCTTGTGCCTTTCTGCCCCCTAACAGAACCAAACAGATGTTGTTTTGGTTAAAACCCTTGACTTTATCAGCCCTTGGCTCAGGATGCCCAGGCAAGGGATGCCTCAAGTGAGGAGGGTTCTAAAGGCAAGGTGAGGGAGCCGTCACACAGAAGAAGGGAGGAGAGGCAGAATGCAGCCACATAAGCAGGGAAAAAGGAGAGAAAAACTCAGCAATACATGTAGACAAAATGTAGACACAAAAGCACAAACACTGGGTTTTAAAGGCAGAGACTCAGAGTAGCCAGGAGATGCCCTCAACTAAAGCTGTTGAATGTTTTCTTGTAATGTTTCCTTGATCTTTCATCAAGAGGCCATACCATGGTGAGTTTGCCCACTAATGTTCATTAGAAAGGTGCGACTATGGCATAACCTGTTTAACAGTTAATTGGAGGGAACATACCATTAATATATTCATTGTTCATCTATTGAGTTTGGCCCTGTGGTTGCACTGATAAATTGATAAACAGAAAAATATTATCTAATGTTCAAACAGTGGACAGGAATGGTGGCACTCCTTTTCAATGTGTTTGTCTGATTGTTGTGAAAAGGTCAATAAGCTGGTATGGGGACCTTCCTCAGCCCGGGGCGGGGGGCCTACCTGGGTGGAAGCCAGAGCCAGCGCTACCCCAAAGTGGGAAGGTGGCAGTTAAGAGGGCCCATCCCGGCCCCTTCTTGTAGTGCTAGTTGGCTTGCATACCATATTAGGTTATGTGTTATTGTTTCTTCTGTAGCGCGCTATCACCCAGCGGTATCCTGGTGCTGGGGGCAGAAAGAAAACAAAGAAGTAGTGAAAAGACAAAAAAAGACAAACTCAATGTGGGAAGAGAAAGGTTTTGAGCAATTTTCGAAAAAGTAAAAAGTCCTCAGGTAACCTGAGGGTTAGGGGAAAGGAATTCCAGAGGCGGGCGGCTGCCACCGAATAAAGCACGAGCACCCGCCGTGGCCTTCCTATTCGGAGGAACCATTAACAAACCAAGGCGAGCTGAACGAAGAGCCAAGGTTGTGACATAGGCTGATACTTTGTCCTGCAGAATAATCGCTCCCTGCCTGTGTAGCCCGTGGTGGGTAAGGCAGAGAGCCTTGAACTTAATCCGACACTCAATGGGCAACCAGTGAAGCTGGATTAAGATAGGCGAGGCATGAGAAAAACAAGAAAGGCCTGCCACCGGGTGTGCAGCTGAATTTGCAGGATCTGAAGTCTGCAAATGTGGTATTTGGGTTGGCCAAAAAGGACCTTATTGCAATAGTCTAAGGGCCTCATTACGAGGTTGCCGGTATGCTTGCTTGTACCGTTGTTACTGGACCGGCAAACTCTGAGTTGTGCTCGTGAGTGCCTTTCATTCCGCCAGGTCTGCCCTGGCGGAATGAAAGGCCCCCGCGAGCACAGCACGCCTGTAGCACCGGCACCATTATGAACTCCATACCGGCATGAAAATCCGGCACCCGCGAAAGGGCAATTACCGGCTCCGGCGTGGCTGGAATACCCCAGTAATTGCACATTCGCGGGTGCCGGATTTTCATGCCGGCATGGAGGTAGCCTTGCCGGTGTAACCGGTCAGGCTACTTCCAACCTCGTAATGAGGCCCTGACTCCAGAAATATCTGTCTCAATACCATGCTGCTGCCAATCGCAAAATACCAACTGAAAGAAGAAGAACCTTCACCAGCTGAACTGACGTCAGCCAGAGTGACGCAGACCCTGACGAATGCTACTTGCAATGTTTGAAAGAGAGAGCGCTCCACGACAGCATAGCATAGAAGAGCTGCAACTTGAAGCAGACGCATCACAGAACCGCTCAAACACAGAGCGCTCCAAGCTCATTGTGCTCACCTGGGAGAGAACAGCAAAATGTATCCCTAGTCTAACAAGCGGACTGACAGGCCGACAAGGCCCTCACATGAACTGGGAAAAAAACACCATCACTCACCACTGTGGCCCGCCATTGAAGAAACCCGGCAGACCTGCACACGAGAAAGGGGCAAACTTTACACCACCTTTTGTATCCTAATTTGTTTGTACAACTTCCCAAGTGGGGGGAACGGGAAAGATTGGCCCAGGGAACCAGTTGGGAGGGATGACCAATGGGAGAAGGGAAAGCAGTCTAATGAGAGAGCTGGGAAACAGGAAGTTGTGGTTTGCCCAGATCAGGTCAAAGGAGGTAGAGGTGGATCAAGAGAGCAGGTGAAGGAAGGTAGGACAGTATGCGAGTGGAGTGGTAGGAGAGAGTGGGCCATGGATGAGAAGGTGAGTGCAGAAGTGAAAGGAGAGTGAATGTAAAAGAAGGGCGGGAGGAGAGCAGTAGTGGTATGGAGAGGGGAGAGTAGTAGTTCTGTGGAGAGGGTAGGTTATTACTGGTGTGGAGAGGAGAGGGAAAAGTGGTAGAGGTGTGGTGCATGGGGGAGTAATAGTGGTGTGAAGAGGGGAGAGCAGTAGTTCTGTGGAGAGGGGAGGGTATGACTGGTGTGGAGAGGAGAGGGGAAAGTGGTAGAGGTGTGGTGCAGGGGGAGTAGTAGTGGTGTGGAGAGGGGAGAGTAGTAGTTCTGTGGAGAGGGGAGAGTATTACTGGTGTGGAGAGGAGAGGGGAAAGTGGTAGAGGTGTGGTGCAGGGGGGAGTAGCAGTGGTGTGGAGAGGGGAGAGTAGTAGTTCTGTGGAGAGGGGAGGGTATTACTGATGTGGAGAGGAGAGGGGAAAGTGGTAGAGGTGTGGTGCAGGAGGGAGTAGCAGTGGTGTGGAGAGGGGAGAGTAGTAGTTCTGTGGAGAGGGGAGGGTATTACTGGTGTGGAGAGGAGAGGGGAAAGTGGTAGAGGTGTGGTGCAGGGGGAGTAGTAGTTGTGTGGAGAGGGGAGGGTAGTAGTTCTGTGGATAGGGGAGGGTATTACTGATGTGGAGAGGAGAGGGGAATGGTGTAGAGGTGTGGTGCAGGGGGGAGTAATAGTGGTGTGGAGAGGGGAGAGTAGTAGTTCTATGGAGAGGATAGGGTATTACTGGTGTGGAGAGGAGAGGGGAAAGAGGTAGAGGTGTGGTGCAGGGGGAGTAATAGTGGTGTGGAGAGGGAAGAGTAGTAGTTATGTGGAGAGGGTGGGGTATTACTGGTGTGGAGAGGAGAGGGGAAAGTGGTAGAGGTGTAGTGCAGGGGGAGTAATAGTGGTGTGGTGCAGGGGGGAGTAGTAGTTCTGTGGAGAGGGGAGGGTATTACTGGTGTGGAGAGGAGAGGAGAATGTGGTAGAGGTGTGCTGCAGGGGGAGTAGTAGTTCTGTGGAGAGGGGAGGGTATTACTGGTGTGGAGAGGAGAGGGGAATGTGGTAGAGGTGTGGTGCAGGGGGAGTAGTAGGGGTGTGGAGAGGGAAGTGGTAGAGGTGTGGTGCAGGGGAGAGTAGTAGTTCTGTGGAGAGGGGAGGGTATTACTGGTGTGGAGAAGAGAGGGGAAAGTGGTAGCGGTGTGGTGCAGGGGGGAGTAGTAGTGGTGTGGAGAGGGAAGAGTAGTAGTTCTGTGGAGAGGGAAGGGTATTACTGGTGTGGAGAGGAGAGGGGAAAGTGGTAGAGGTGTGGTGCAGGGGGGAGTAATAGTGGTGTGGAGAGGGGAGAGTAGTAGTTCTATGGAGAGGATAGGGTATTACTGGTGTGGAGAGGAGAGGGGAAAGTGGTAGAGGTGTGGTGCAGGGGGAGTAATAGTGGTGTGGAGAGGGGAGAGTAGTAGTTCTGTGGAGAGGGGAGGGTATTACTGGTGTGGAGAGAAGAGGGGAAAGAGGTAGAGGTGTGGTGCAGGGGGGAGTAATAGTGGTGTGGAGAGGGGAGAGTAGTAGTTCTGTGGAGAGGGTGGGGTATTACTGGTGTGTAGAGGAGAGGGGAAAGTGGTAGAGGTGTGGTGCAGGGGGAGTAATAGTGGTGTGGAGAGGGGAGAGTAGTAGTTCTGTGAAGAGGGGAGGGTATTACTGGTGTGGAGAGGAGAGGGGAATGTGGAAGAGGTGTGGTGCAGGGGGAGTAGTAGTTCTGTGGAGAGGGGAGGGTATTACTGGTGTGGAGAGGAGAGGGGAAAGTGGTAGAGGTGTGGTGCAGGGGGAGTAATAGTGGTGTGGAGAGGGGAGAGTAGTAGTTCTGTGGAGAGGGGAGGGTATTACTGGTGTGGAGAGGAGAGGGGAATGTGGTAGAGGTGTGGTGCAGGGGGAGTAGTAGTTCTGTGGAGAGGGGAGGGTATTACTGGTGTGGAGAGGAGAGGGGAAAGTGGTAGAGGTGTGGTGCAGGGGGAGTAGTAGGGGTGTGGATAGGGAAGTGGTAGAGGTGTGGTGCAGGGGAGAGTAGTAGTTCTGTGGAGAGGGGAGGGTATTACTGGTGTGGAAAGGAGAGGGGAAAGTGGTAGCGGTGTGATGCAGGGGGGAGTAGTAGTGGTGTGGAGAGGGGAGGGTATTGCAGGTGTGGAGAGGAGAGGGGAAAGTAGTAGTGGTGTGGAGGGGGAAGAGTATCATTGGTGTGGACAGTGTTGGTGAAATGTAAGATTGGAGGGCAGAGGGAAGTAGTAAGGAGAGAGAAAGAGGAGATAGGACCATCAGAGGGACAGTGGAGAGAGTGTAAGGGAGAGAGAGAGAGAGAGAGAGAGAGAGAGAGAGAGAGAGAGAGAGAGAGAGACAGACACAGGGGGTGTGGGTGGATGGAGCAGACGAAGGGAGAGTAGAAGATAGAGAGATTTAGGGGAAGGAATAGCAGGGCTTGGGAGGAACTACGTGTTTGAGAACCCGGGTGTCTGAAAGGCACGGCTGTTAAACCATTCCTTTGGATAAGATTCTGTAGATTGTTACTCGTAGAGGTTTAGATAGAAAATACCTTAGTGTTTAAGCTATCGCTAGCAGCTAGATAGTTTAGACAGTAGGGATAACCAATGTCTAGTAACAGGCCAGGCTTGAAGAGAGGTCTTGGTTAAGATGGCACTGTCCTTTGCTAGGAGAGAGAGAGACACGGGCGGCCATTAGTCCCTCTGTTCAATCAGAAATAAAAACCTTTGATCTGTCTCTGAGAAAAGGTGTGCTATTGAAGCCACCTGTGACCTTGCACAACCGTTGCTGTTAGTGTAAAGGAAAGAGGAAAGTGCAACATCCTGAGAACCAGCCAATCATTCCAGGTTGATTTACTGTTGCTGGTAATTACCCATGACTGAAATGACCTGAACAGCGAGTCCCTTTTGAGCTTAGCTTTTCTCCTGATAACAACTCTTTCAATGTCACAAACGCCTCCACTGGAGCTACCGTATAGAGAAACGACAAAACTGCAGAACATTCTGGAAAATGTTATGTGCGCCATATCAACAGGGTCAAAAGATTGGGAGAGAGAGCTGTTCTGCTCCAGGTGTGACTGGACTCATTAGCTTCTGTAACATTTGGAACAAGCACAGACAATGCCAACAGTTTGGGCTTTTGTGTTGGCATGGGAAATGCACTTGCCAGGCACTGTCGTAGTGGTATTAACTAGTCATTGATGGTAGCAGGTGCAAATTAGGGCGAGCACGTAGGCACCTAATAGTAGTGCCTGGCAAATGCCTAATAGTTATACACAAGCCAAAATTGTTTGCTTTGCCAACACTTGTATTTAGCAGTACAGTGAAGGACAGGCAGAGTGCTTGGAAATCAAGAGGCTGAAGGCAGACTTGGTAAGACATTTTTATTACACCAGTAACAGGTTTACAACTCCAATTAAGTAATTAACTCCCAGAAGACTGCTTTGAAAAAACACTGCAGGCACTCCAAGTGCAAAGTTTGAGGGTAAGGCTTGATTAAAGCAAGCTCAAAGAGTTCCCATGAGGAGGTTTTTTGGGGGTAAAGGGGGGTGGAAAGGAACGGGTGGGAATGGCCCTACAGATTTGCATGGCCTTGGACACTCATTGGGTCGGCAAATAACCAAACACCTACAGGCTGTGTCGCCCCTCATATGCCATTCCTCACTATCTGTAGTCCAATGTAATAGTTTGGGCTTGTAGGAGTCGCAACTGCAGCCGAAACCTAATAGCCCACACTAAAAATGGTGTCACTGTTTGATCATGGAGGGAGGAGTAAGCAAAACAGTCAAAGGAAATTCCACTACAATACAACGTGTATTGCATTTTCACGTATATGAGAACCAGTCCATATTGTGTTCCTGTTTTAATAAACAATAAAAATAATTTAGTATTTATATAGCGCTACGAACTCTCGGGCATCTGAGCGCTGCTCATTATTACCCACGGTATGTGGTGCTCATTTATCGACCTCGGATGGATAAAAGGCTGAGTTTGGCCTTGCAGGGATTGGAACCTGCGTCAGCAGGCTCTGCACAGATGTCAAAGCGAGTGTTCTATTCGCTTTGACTATTTTACAATGCAGCCATGATTAGATCCAAGCAGTGAGGCAGCAGGAGAGGTGAAAGTGGTTGCTGCATTAATCAAAACCTAACTTTACTCTGCAAATCTTTCCCTGGCCTCCAGCAGCTTCCTCCAGGCATGACCCTCGGACACCGGGGAGATTAAATAAGACAGATAAGTCTCTGCATCACACCACAATACACCAGTTTATGTATTTTAGTCATTTTTAAGCACCAAATATTTCACTCAATGATAGCATCAGGCCACTTGTCTTGGCATGCAGTGGTTGATATGCAAACATACACGAATGGTACAGTGCACAATTCCTGTATGTGCACCATTGAGTTGCTTAGTACCGGATATGTGTGTTTTGTGTGTTTATGTTATAGGGGAAGTTTTTATTTTTTTCTTAAGAGTTATAGTGTGAGGGGCTTAGTGATCTCTTGCCAGGCAGTTCCAACGTAAGGGATTTGGGGGGGGGGGGCTTAATGCTAACACGCGGCTCCTAAAGTGTATTTTGACGGGCCAATAAGAATATGGTTTGCTGATCTGGGTACCTGAGTTGTTTTTTTAAAATTCGCAATGGTTGGATGAATCGGAGGCGGCTTTGGTGCACACATCTGCCTGTCTATGCAATAAAGCACTGTCAAAATTGCTCTCTCTTTATTGATCCAGCACGTGAGTATTTAAATTACTGGTTAAACATGCTTCATGTTTTTCTTACTGCCTAGTCTCAGGGATTTGTATGGGCAGCAGAAGGGATTGAGACTAAATTAAGTGCGATCCTGTTGGAAATGTCACTTCATCACACCCTTTTTACATCATGGTCTGGTTTCCTTTGCGACTAGGTACCTGAAAATCTATTCTAGGCTAACCCTAAATAGCAGCACTAAGCTTGTGAGGCTCAGAGGACTAAGCTACACCTCGCTGACGACGCCCATTGAGGCTGAACAATGTCTGTCATTACACGTGGCCTCGTGTAAAAGGGATGTGACCTAGTAGGTTTTATTGGACTGCCTCTTTTGGGGGTAGATAAAAGCCTGATTTCCATATGGTCTTCCCTCTTTTGTAAGGGCATGCCAGTCTAAAGAATGATGGTCTCAGGGTTGCCCAGACCAAGGCCACTGGCTATGATTCATTCAAAAACTTCCAGCCATCACCCCTTTGTTTTGCATAGCACACCTAATATGATATCATAGGTCATTAATAAAAAATGTAGGAACACTTTGACATGAGGACAAGAGGAGATCTTAACGAGCAAGAAAACAGAGCTATTGAAACAACTCAGGGAGGTGAGAGGAATCAAGAATCAAACCAGATGAAAAGAGAAAAGCAGTAGTCTAGTCCAAGGAGTATGACGAGAGAGACAGCTCTTGTGGATGCAATGTATTTGGAAGTAACAGGAACGAACACTACAAACATATGATGGGAAAAGGAAAGGAGGCAATCAAAGAAGAACCTGGTTTAATAGGCAGCACAGGACAGAGGCAGGATTAGGCCTGGAGAGGAACCAGATGGGGAGAAAAACAACCATTGGAGGATGGGGCAGGACCAGAAATGAGCCTCCTCTTTTGTAGGGTTTAGGTGCAGTGATTGGAAAGACACCTGACATGATATGAGATGATATGGCATTTATAACGCGCCTGTACACAAGTGTTTCTAGGCGCGAAAGTGGACTCCTGCAATCTTCTTGTTATACAGAGGGTGACAGGAACAAGGAGAAGCCCCTCCATGTCAGGTGCGCTGCCTCGGAACTCAAGAGAGCGAGGGAGTGAAATAGCGAGAGAAAGAAAGACGAAGCCCAGATACCAAACCTGTCCCCCTTGCTCGGGTCCCACTCCATAGGCAAATAACATCACACAGCCAGAAACTCCAAGAGCCTCCACTTCCTGGACTTCCAGCACGTGCCCAACGAGCTCAACAGGCACAGGCGCCTGTTTGAAGCAAAGACCACTCCCCATTCATGCCTGACCAACGCCACAGATTCGTAAATCGGACATTTGTACAGGTGGCAACGCACTTAGCTGTTTGGCCCAGACCAGACTGCAGGTGCCTCGCCTGTCTAACTGATACTTCAGCAATTTCCTGTCACAAAGTGGCGATTCTGTTTCCCGCAGCATTACACAAGCAAATATCCTGCCGTCCTGAATCTCTGTAAGCAGTCTTGTAGGCAGGGTAGGGCCTGAGCGCGCAACGACCTCCCACAATCTGTACATGCCTCCTCAAAGTGCTATCTGGGCATTTACAGATGTCACTGTGCAGGATGAGAAGCTCACAAGCTCATTGGCTCAGGTCAGGTACAGGGAAGCTTTCTCTGCCGCCTGGCTCCTGTCTGCGCCTCTGATGGAGCATGCGAGGCGCCGGCCCTCCGACCAGGGTGCAGCTGAGGAAGCAGCCTCATGCCGAGTCTGGAGGGAAACAGGTAAAGAATACAATTGTTTTTGTGTACACGTGTGTGCGAGGATTGATTTGTATATGTGTATGAGTGCATGCGTGCATGCATGCAATGGCATGTGTAAGCGCACCTATGCATGTATGTGCGAATGCGCATGTGAATGAGAAGGCCATTTGAATGTTCTGCGGGCTCGTGTGAATGACAGAGACGCTATCATGGTGCATGACTGGTTGGTGAATGTGTATGAATGCATGAGTGTGTGTCTGTGTGTCTCTGTATGCAAGGACGGGGATCATGGGAGGCATTGGGGCAGGACATTTTTTAAACAGGTTCATGACATGTTTTACTGGCATTTCTGGCCAAAGCAAAATCACCTTGAGTGTTGTTATGTGAAGGAGGGGTTTGGGTGGGGGGAGTGTAGAGGGTACTACAATGAGTACTACAATGGGGCTGGCTGGGTACTACCGTGGCATGGAATTTTGTACTCGCACTAGGGGCAAAGGCAACATGTTGTTCGTACATGGGAGAGGGGGGCATGTCTCCTTACTTTGGCATTGTTCTTATATAGAGAAGGGGGAATGTGTGTAAACAGCAAGGATATGTTTTCGTGCTGTGGCATGGCATATTTTCTACTGGCATTAAGGCGAAGCAAATAGCAGTATGTTTTTATGTAGGGGTATTGGCATATATTGGCAAAGCCAGCATGACATTTCTTTTATAGTGTTAGTACTGGCATTATGGGCAAAGCCAACATGAGCATGTTATTATGTGGGAATACTGGCATATATAGGTGCATCAGCATGGTCATGCATGCGCACAAACAGTAAAACAACGTACTGGCATTTAGTGGACAAAGGCAATTGAAAATGCATTGGAAAATGCCCCTGTGCATTGGTGGTGACATGGCATCTAATGGATTTATGTTTTCATGTCTTACCTTACACAACCTGTTGTGGGGGCTTCAAACTGCCCCCGCACCGTAGCATGCCAGCAAGATGATTGATGCCACTCGCTGAAGCAGCCCCACAAATCATAACCCGACGACATCACCAAAGCACAATAATACACATGAACTACTCGCTGATGTCAAAAAGCAACAAACATGAACATCCATATAAATAATGATGGAAGACACAGCTGCATTGAAATTAATGGAAGGCACTGGAAAGGCTCAAAACACAGGCAGAGGCCTGACACACTGATTTCCCATAGAAACGCAGACAGAGCTGGCAGTGCAGTTATTGTGCCCAACCTTGCCAATGCCCGAGAGAGAGAGAGAGAGAGTTTTTTGTGTCAACAGAAAAGATAGAGCACCTGCAAGGGCAGAGAGCTGAAATTCTTCGTAAATGCAAACAGAGAAACTCAAAACTACGGTCCCTACACACTTGATCTGAACCTGTGGAACAAGGCCCATTCATCCGAGGCAGGCACAAACTGTTGTTCCCATCGAACTGAAGACAGAAAATGCACACAATTAGCACAGTATGACGTAGGAGGCTGGAATATCCTTGCTCAGGGCCAGAGGAGTCAGAGAAGTGGCAAGGGTATTGGGAAACAGGTAGCACCCTGAGGCAATTCTCTCCATCCATCATTGTGCTCATGTGCTGGTAATTTTCCCAAGCTGAGAAAACTCAGGCTGTCCTCTTGTGGGTGGTCATAGGCTGAGCTACCCGATATGTGTATGTCTGCCCATACTGTTCACCCAATCCCATCTCATATAAGGTCCAGGAGCGTAACCTCTGGTTAAGATGTCATTGTACAGTAAACACCCAGCTACCGGCCTGTAATGAGTTAAGAATGTATTGGAAGCTGCAGAAATATGTGTGCCTATTTCTGCTTTTGAAACTTATTAATAAAAGCAGTAATTTGTCACATTTCTGGACTCCTTTGTTCCTTGGACATGGGGGATTTCCCTCAAGCCGACCTCTGGTTTTTCACTCTGCTTCAAACCCATTTCAAACAAAAGGGCTTTTTTTGGGTAAACTTTCTTTATTGTTGTACAGTAAACACATACCCTATTGGGTATCAAACATTCCCACCACAATATAACCCAATTCAACACTCTGCCCCACACATTAGACCCACAATGTACAACCGTAAACTTATTAAACAGCCATTCAAGTGAACAATACTGCATCAAACCCATCATTTTGTTCCATGACATCAATTATGGAGATTCTACCACTCAGGTGCAACATCGCACTCAGGTGTTTGTTGTCCACTCGATCGATCCGGAATAGAGTCCGGGGTCTGCACTGCTTGTGCTACATTCTGCTGATATTGTCTGAACGGTGACCAATAGTCGAATGCTCGGCTAGTAGTTGGTAATGTCAAAGCAAACATAGATTCTCTCCGTTCGCAAAGGCCATGCACTCTAGCCATCTCGTAAATGTCGGGGGGTTGGTCTTACCCCAGGACCTAGCTACTAGATATCTAGCTATTACAGAAGCCATACTCAAGAGCCTCTTTTCGGTGCGAGTGCCCCTTCAACCAGGGCAAGGAGCCATAGTTCTGGAGTGTAATCCCGCGTTGAAGTGAGCATTTCCGACAGGGCCACTTCTATATTGTCCCAGAAGGATCGAATGTTCGGGCAACTCCAACTGACATGGTAAAAGTGTGCCCGGTCAGCATTGCGCCTTTTACATACAGGTGGGCTCTCGGGGTAGAACTTGCTTAAAGAGTATGGGGAGTAGTACATTTGGTGCACATACTTATAGTGAATCAGACTGCATCAGGAATTTAATGAGATATATCGTATTTGCAACAGATGTCCACTGTTCCTCAGTCAACACCTTCCCCAGGGATGTTTCCCACTTGACTCTGTACGCATGTTTCTGTACCATTCTTCCCCCCCTATCAGCTTATAAATATTAGATACCACCTTCCTGGTAGATGTGGGGCGTATATTATAACTTTGCGCTGGGTGGAGGGTTGGCGCA
Source organism: Ambystoma mexicanum (assembly GCF_040938575.1). Taxonomy (NCBI): domain Eukaryota; kingdom Metazoa; phylum Chordata; class Amphibia; order Caudata; family Ambystomatidae; genus Ambystoma; species Ambystoma mexicanum. The sequence goes on from NC_090924.1 coordinate 1,288,760,624, forward strand.
AGTGGGAAGTCGGGTCATTTGGCTCTGAGGAAACATTGCCGTCTGTAGTAATGTAATAGAGTTACGGAATCATGCACGCCCCTGGAACTCAACTCCTCCCATGATACAAAACGACCATCCTGCACCACATCCCCTAAAGTATGAACGCCCAGGGACTGGAACCGCTCCCTGAAGGACCTTTCATGCGTGAGAGGGATTCCTGTTATGTTATATATTTGCAACTCTGGAACGAAAAAGGGGGAGGCTCGTAGTATCTGATTTATCTCCGCCCACGCCCAGCATGTTATTGCAATGGGTTGGATCTCATTTTGCGGAATTGGATCTCTGTCTCCCCATAACATACCCATTAGAGCATCCGGATGGGAGATAGCCCCAGCTATCTGAGCATGTGGGGACCCAGGGTCAGGCGAACTCCATCCAGATATATATTGTGTCTGAGCAGCTAAGAGGTAAAGATAAAGATCGGGATACTCCAGGCCTCCCAATTCATACGGTCGAGCCAGGCTATCATACGCTAACCTAGGCTGTCTGCTTGCCATACTAGTCGTGTCATCAGTCTCCGAACACGGGTCCAGTAGCTAGCTGGAGGCCAAACCGGAACATTATTATATACATACAACAATTTGGGGAGCATTACCATTTTTGCCAGCGCTATACGGGCCGCCTGGGATATCAGAAGCAGGATCCACGCCTCACCTTTTGCTCCAGATCATCTAGCAGCATTACATAGTTGGTTTTGTACACGTGTTCCTTGATGGTGGATATCGTGATGCCCAAGTATCGAAGCCATGTGGAGACCACCGGAATTCGTTGCCTATGTTGGCTCTCTGCACAGCTGGTGTTAGGGGGAGGACCTCAGACTTCTCCCAGTTAATCCTGAGCCCTGACAGTTCCCCAAATCTAATCACTTCCTGCATCAATGGTGGGAGGTTTTGGCGGGGGTTTTTTACATAAAGAAGGATATTGTCTGCATATAACGATATGCTAGAGAAGTGCATGCATGTACGAATCCCTCGCTGTGCATGCAGCTCCCGGATATGACAGGCAAGGGGTTCAATCGCAAGGGCGAATAGGACCAAGGAGAAGGGACAACCCTGCCTAGAGCCACGCGTAGGATATATATGTGCGGACGTGAAGCCATTCGTCTATATAGCCGCCCTCAGTGCCCTATAAAGAAGCACGACACACCTGATCTAAGTTAGACCCAAGCCTGAGCGCCAGGGCACCTCGAAAAGGAAGTAGCATTCAACGGAATCGAACGCCTTCTCGGTATCGAGGGCGACTACAGCCATCAGGACTTCTGGGTTGATGTTATGCATGAAGGTAAAGAGTTGGCGTAAGTTATTCTGAGTAGAGCGTCCAGGAATAAATCCAGACTGGTCTGGTAACACTAGGCCTGGCATGTGTGGAAGTAGACGGTCAGTAAGGATTTTGGCGAGAATTTTACTGTCAGTATTTATAAGCGACAGAGGCCTGTAAGAGGATAGATGAAGGGGGTCCTTCCCAGGTTTCAAGAGGACAGTAATTAAGGCAGACTTAGTAGAGTCCGGAAGGACACCCTTAGCCAGCGCACTGCTAAATATCGCCAGCAGGGGAGGGGTGACCAGGTCAATGTATGCTTTATAAAATTCAGCTGTGATACCATCTATACCCGGGGCCTTCCCATTGGGGAGAGATTTGATGGCATTGCGAACCTCCTCCTCAGTAATGGGGGCATTGAGAGCACTGCCTTGCTTGGGGTCTGGCCATCCCTTATTTGATCCCCACCCCAGCCTTCAATTTCAGCTATATTGGTGGAGAGCCGTTCCTTCTTAATGGCCAAGCTAAGGTCTTACTCGGTCTATCCCCATCTCCATATCTGGCCACCAGAAGTGGGTCACCCATGTACCTCTCTTCACTGTCCGCTAATTCCTGAAGTGCCTCCCTATGTGTTTTTAGCTCTCTGCGAAGTTCTGGGGTATCCAGAATACTCTGTTGTCTTTCTCCCTCCCATATGATACACTCCAAACCTTTCATAGATCGCCTTAGTGCCTTCAGTACCCTCCCTCTCTCGACATGCAGCAGCCCCGAATATATACCTTAAAGGCTTCCCAAATTGTATCAGGATCTGGGACCGAACCCACGTTAGTTTGAAAGTATATGTCTATGTCCTTTTCTATCTCAGCTAGAAACACTGGGTCTCTAAGGGCAGTAGCTTTAAATCGCCAGCGAAGCTGGTTAGGGTGGCACTCCACGGACTCAAACCGAATTAACACTGGGGAGTGGTCGGACAGGGCCCTAGGCAGTATGGTGGCCTCCGTAGCCGCTTTAAGAATGGAAGTCATGGACATCACATAATCAATTCTAGACGAGCTGCTGTGTACTCCCGAGAAGAAGGTATATTCCCTATCGTTGGGATGTAATCTGCGCCATACATCATGTAGATCATGATCCTGTGAGATATTCGCCTACGCTTTGACTGCTTGTGGGGGGGTCGATGGTGTTGTGGCAGACCTATCCATATCTAAGGTGAGGGCCAGGTTGAAATCGCCAGCCCATAGTATCTCATACCCAGTGAATTTGTGGAGATGTCTAGCACACTGATGGAAGAACTCAGGTGAGTCTGTGTTGGGTGAATAGACATTTATAATCAGTAGTCTGAGACCAAACGTTTCACCTGCCAATATTAAGAATCTCCCCTCTTCATCTCGAATCTGCTCATGTAGCCTGTACTGCAGGGTTTTATGGCTATAAGTGGCCACGACTCTAGAGTGTGAGGAGTACGAGGATTCATATCTATGGGAGCCCCACCCAGTTAGGGCTGGAAGAGGGGCACCCCTGGCTAAATGGGTTTCCTGAAGACATAGTATATTCACCCTATGGTTCCTACTGTAGTTGTTCTATCGGCCGTGTCTTTTTCTGGTTGGTCAACCCTCGTATATTCCAAGTCAGCAACAAAAAATGTAACCCAGGCTTATCATACGATGCAGCTGTGATTATTTGGCCATCCCGAGTATGACGACTCGAGTGGTGTGTTCAGATTGGAAATATAGTGGGTTATCTGTATCGCTTGAATTTGGCGTGGTTGAGTGTGTTGTGAAGGGCAATTAGGGCTTGGATGAAAACTTGAAACTAGTAACAATCCCCCCATCCCCTCCCAAGCCAGAAACTTGAACCTACTGGCACCCGTTTCCTCCCCCAAAAAATGAACCCAATACATCTAAAACTGTTCAACAAACTGCAGTGGCTGCGGAACCTGGGGTGCTAGGGGCGAATTACATGCTCCAAGCGGCTGCAGCAAATATTGTGGCACTTACGGCCAAGACCAGTCCCCTGAGCTGGGGGATATCAGATTGAGAAGAGGGGAAACCGAGGACTGAGTCCACCTGCCTCCATGTGGAGACTGTTCATGAAACGAGGAGATCGCCCTGGTGATCCACCCTGGTCAGGAAGATTCCTTTCAAATTGTTCCGCTGACTCCGCTGAGGTGAAGAAGACAGTGGATCCTCCATGTTGGATGCAGAGTTTAGTGGGATACAGCATAGCATATTTCACTCCTTTTGCTCGAAGGATACCCTTTACGTTCTGGAATGTCTTACGCTGATCCTGGACATTTGGACTGAAATCAGGGAACAGTCGGATCATGGAGGAGCCCCACAGCAGTTCCCCTTTCTCCCTGGCGGCCCGAAGGAGAGCATTGCGGTCCCTATAGCAGAAGATCCTGGCGATGATCGGGCGCTCGGGGGCCCCAGGTGGTGGCTTAGCAACCATCGAACGGTGCGCCCTCTCGACCATAAACATCGATGTGAGGGGAGGATTATTGAGTATTTCGCCCAGTAAGATTTCCACAAACTTCTCCATGTTGTCAATTGAGGTGGACTCCGGGACCCCCAGTATGCAAATGTTATTGCTCCTCGAGCACCCTTCCAAATCTTCATTCTTGGCGAGCATCTTCTTCACTGTTCGCTGTATCACCACCATCTCCCATTGCAACGTAGCAACCTTATCCTCTTCATCTCCTATCCGCCGTTCAGCCTCTGCCATACGACCACAAAGTTTATCTATTTGAATGGCTGAGGTGTCCATCTTGCAGGTTAAGGCATCTATCTTTGCCCCCAGTGTATCCGTACTATTCTTTAGAGCCAGCAGCGTCTGATTCAAAGCTACCACATCAATCTGGGCTTGCGTCTGGTCCTGGCTCGAGGGTGGTGGATGTTGGGACGGGTCCGCACGTGCAAATTGGTCCATCCTTGCTTGTTTCTTGGGCTTACCCATAGGAGTGTCGTGCAGGAGTCACAGTGCCACTGATGGGGCTCCTGATAGAGACAGCAGATTGCTCAGTACGGAAGGTGTGGGCCCCAAAACCTCAGTCTCCGGGAGTTAATGACACCAGTTATGCCCGCGGGGTGCAGCTCTTCAGGTGTCAGTAACTAGCCTCAAGGAGAGGAGAACCAGTGTAGTAGTACTGATCTACAGTGTAGATCCTGGCCAGGCAGAGGTTATCACCTTAGGAATGCAGGCAGGGTTATTACTTGGTGCTACCGCCCTCCAGTCCTGTGCAATAAGTTCCAATTATCGCGCAGGTGGTTATGCCTAGTGCTGACGCTGTGAAGGGAGAGCGCTTCGCCCCAGTGTCCCCTACTCCCCAGTCAGGCTGTGCCAACACACCAATGGAGGTCTTTATCCCTGTTACAAGACGCTGTCAAGAGTATTTGCAGAAGAAATCTGATTAGCATCACCAGTGAGGAAGCACCGCTCCTGCAGGACGGGGAAAGCCAGTGACCGCCGTTGTGATATCTCAGCAGTACAGCAATGCCTCAAACATAGCTAGATGGCCCCAAAGTTAGTTCTTCAAGCGGAGGTGGGGTGAAACCAAGAAGAGTGGGCTAAGTGGCAGCTGGTCTTGGTTGGTATAGTGTTGCAAACCTCACTTCGTGTTACCTTGCCACAGGATCCTCAGAGGGCCCCACAGGGACCACGCGAAGATAGTGCCCGCAAGGCAGGACACCACACCAGGCAAGAAGGAGCGGGGCTCACCTGTGTGCAGTCAGGATGGCAATCCCGCGAAGGGCCGAGGGGGAGCCGGAACGCACAGATTATGGGCGGCCGCGGGTCACGCAGGCAGAACAACACAGCACTGCTCAGGCCGCCACAGCTTCGGCCGCGGCCCCGGCCCAGTCTCCCCTGCCCAGCACAGCACCTCCGCAGATCACGTCAGGGTAGGTCTCTGCCACCGGCCGCCACAGAACTACGGGGAGCGTCAGACACCAGGTCCATCAAGTGCAACGAGGTACACCGCCAGTCCCCGCAGGAGTGATCCGCAGGAAATCTATGCCAGTCCCGACGCTGCAGTGTCACAGATGGCCTCTCCCGCTGACGGCTCGGCTCTCCCCTTCCCCAACTCCTCCCTCCAGACTCTCAGCTCGGAACCTCGTCAGAACAAGGAGCTGCACGGATGCACAAGATAACAACATTAAAATGTGCCCCAGACCTTATTACATCTGCAGGGTGGCCCCAGGAGTCAGGAAAGGGCCCAGTGCCAAGGATATTTACGAAGAATATCATTTCCGAAGCCGTAGCTTCTCAGGCAGCGGCCATCTTCGAATTCGCACAACAGCACCCCCGGCATTATTCATACCTGTCAATCATGATATAAAGTTCAGACTTAAACACCTTTTCTTTGTGTTGCAACACAGTCACATTCTGAAACTTATTCATCAATCTACTATTAATTGTAAGCATTCAGTTTATTTATTTAGAGAAAAATATGTATTCATATGGCCCAACTCACGTGGCCCCTTAGATGAAGACAATATTTGACCTCCGATCTAAAATAAAGTGACCAAATAATTACTAGCTATCAAATTTATTTCAAATTACTCAAACCTTATGACCAGGACCCCTGTCCTACTAAGCCCTTGCAGACCCTGCAGCCCTTAGCACCGAATGGTGGATCTGGTCGAACTTTTTAACCGTTCGGAATTTTAGAACGGCCGAAATTCGGCCAAATCTGGCATTCAGGCTTTTATTTACAGACTTTTTGGACGTTACAAATTCTACAGCAGGCACTCTCCTTATATACAAAGGTAATTGAGGTTCTACCCCCAGCTCGGTTGCCTTATACCTTTGAAGCGAACATGTTAGACAGCCCGAAGCTGAGGTCTGCAGACTACACAAGATCGATGGCATGAGCAAGGTGTTGGGCATAGAACTTGGTACATTTGAAGTTTCTGTATGGTTCTGTATTGCATAGTATTTCTCCTTTGCTCTCTTTTTTCTTTCTCTCTCTGTCTCTATGTTTGTTTCTCTCGTTCATCTGTCTCTTTCCCTCGACTTCTCCTTCTCCCTCTCCATTTCTCACACTGCCATGATTTCCTTTTGCAGAAAAACCTTGTTACTTGGTGGACTGGTCACCAGCATGGTCAGTGCTGGTTTTAGACTTGACCCTTCGGTGGGACTTTAAAAGAACTCTTGGAATGCAGGCTTCGGTACAAGGCATCTTGGGAGGTCATTCCATGATGGTTGACCTGGGGGGTCCTGAAAATGTTAGGTGCTGATGCTGAGCTATCCTCTGAACACCCTGGCACTACGGTTAACATATAGCCCATTTCATGATTAATTGATCCGAATGGAATGCACTTGTCCATAAGAGCCAGGCAGCAGGCTCTAAGCTATACAATATGCTATATTTAGCAAAAAATGGGTTCTGACTTCTTTGCATCAGGCTGCTTTGTTGCCCCCGCAAAGGTGGAGGCCCCGAGCATGTACCCCTGTTACCCTCCCATAAAGACTTCTCTGGTGCCGACGGCTGCCTGAGTTACTGTAAACTGTTCCACAATCTGCCTAACTGTGTCTTATCTTTATTCTACAATGCATGAAGTTCTCTCACCCTCAGTATCAGCCTCACTCCTCCGTTACCTGCACACCATGCACATTTCACCCCCTGCCTCACCACTCACACCCACCGAATTGCCAGTGCCTCTCGTAAACTATGACCGTCTTCCAATTGGAATAAATTATGATTACACAGTGTTATTACACTTCTAAGGCCATAACTGATACTGCCCCCCCCAAAAAAAACAAATTGGCAGTGCTCCACTTTTCTTGGTGCAATACCAGGGACGTCACTTCACCAAAATGCCAGGGGTAGCGGAAGTGACATCGCACAATGCTTGACCCCAATGGCATCACAGGAAGTGATGTCATTTGACTCTGGCCCGAAGTGATAGCGTGGGAAGCGATGGAACACGACCTTTCACCCATTGAAACAGGAAGTAGCATCACATAGCATTGTACACTACGAAAAATATGCTTACGATATCACTATAATGTGATGTACATTTCATCCAAGAATGGATCGCCATAAGATCAGTGTGTATAGGCCCATATTACCAAATTACTGTAATTGCAAGCAGACGTCCATGACCAAATAATAATGATGTGTTATTATATAGCACTTACGCTTAAGCGCTTTACATAGGAAAGATATACACCCAATATCACCCAACCTGTGTTGGTACTCATTTATCGAACTCAGAAGGATGAAAGGCTGAGTGGAGGCATTTAAGAACAGACTAAATCAGTGACTCACCCCCTGAAGTGTGCCTGAAATGAACTTTTAATGAGTCTAGCAATTACTGTATAGAATTCCAGAAAGACACATTTTCTGGCATTCCCATTCTTTCTTATTTAGTGTCAGTGCTGAAAGTGTTAGACTTGTGGCCCTCGTGTTCTTATTTGTCTTCTTTTTTTAAGGGTCCTGAACAAGAAAGCCAGCCACTCCCGAAGTAAAGAGCCACATGGAGCTGGCCACAGCCCAGGAGCTTGCATTACCAAAAAAAAGGTCGCAAGTGACACCTCAGAGGTCGCACGGGCGACCACAGAGGCCACAGTTGCAACCTATGGCGACCCCTAAATGACGTCCCTGTGCAATACTGTTTGGAACATAAAGCACCAGCATCTATTTCTTAATTACATTACACACGTTTTGGTTAGGGTAGCAGCAAAAGAACTTTAAAAGAGACCAAGGTAAAGGAACATCTATATCTTTTTAGATCAACACAACAAGGTACATGAATCCAAAACACTACTCCATGTACATGTTTGCTACTCCACCATTCCACTGATGCATGATTGGGAGGCCTTTCCTGGTGTGTTCTATGGTCTGCACACAGGAGTCATGAGTCAGGACCTTGGTTATAGATTCCGCCAATCAGTTCTGCCTTTTTGGAAGACATATGGACGTGTTTCAAATACTTTCACAAAGTTGAGTCCTTGCTACATCAATAATGCAGCTGCTCTGGTGTGCTTCAGGTCGTCATTCTAGATCAGGGCTGTCCAACTCCAGACCTGGAGGGCTGGAAGCATGTCGGATTTTCGGGAGACCCCTCATTAATATTCATGAGACATTTGCATACACTGATTTTAAAAGTATGCACATTTCTGCTCATGAATATTAATGATGGTGATCCTGAAAACCCATCAGGATTCTGGCCGTCGAGGCCAAGAGTTGGACAACCCTCTTCTAGATTATCCCTAGTTTGTGAGTGTCGCCAGGGTAATGGCATCACGCATATGGCAGAAGGCATCACATTATAATATTATCTTTGAAAAAGGCAGTTAAATTACCGACTCAAGAAACTCCACTGGCCCTGGCCCTTTCTTGGAGATGGCGCTTTAAACATTTATCTTCACAGGGTGCTTTGCACGAGGCTCACTGGAATGAAATACTTTCCTCCTCAATGTCATTCAGTTAAACTTTCCAGGTCATCATTAGTCTCATTTGTAAAAATGATGTGCTTGAAGTCTTCTCCCATCTACATAGCGGCCCCGCCGCGGGCAACATACTTTTGCTTGTTGATGTCAAAAATCATCAGACACACCCTGTGGATAAAAACAGTATTTGCCAATTTGACATAAAACAATTGACCTAACGACCAATTTGATTGAATTTTACATGGGTGATGTGGCCTTCGGGGCAGTTTGGTCGCATATATTGGAAAATACCAACTCTGGAGAGAGGGGGAAGCGGGCATGTCCCCCGCTCTCCATGGTGGGTATTTTGCAATTTTGGGGTGCAGGGGTGTCCTCACAATTGTAGGCAAGGGACAAACTAAAAAAATAATTGAAAAAAAACGCACCTGCGTTTAAATTGGCCCCCGATCAAAGAATTTTTTGTCAGTTTGCCACAAACAAAAGAAATTCGGGCAAACATACCCAAACCTAAAAAACAAGTCATGTCAGGTTTTGATGATTGTAACAGCATGAACAGAATCGCCCATTACAACTCTAAAAATGAATAAATCAAAATTAGAATGAATAAAATAGGGAAGCGAGTACATATCCAAGCCTGCACGAGTTTACTAGCACACAACTCACTGTGGGTGCATATCCCATGTTCCATTGGGACATGTGAATAGGGTTTACAGCCATGCCTCCTTTTCATGCCTTCTGCAACTTGCAGCTCTGGATTTACAATGGAAAAGCGAAACTACGCGTACCAGAATGCAGAGAAACTCATGGAACAGGATCCACCACACATGCCCGACATGAGACGTCATAACATCTCTAGGCGCTATGTAGTAGCTATTGTCACATAACCTACGAGTTCCTGGGCCTGTTTTTGCTGGTGTAGAAAGATGGTGGAGAAAGCTGGTGGATTCCATAGGAATCCATTGGTGTTAGGCGAGCATGAAATACCATTCGGGTGTAAAACCAAGGGGTTGTTAAAGACAGAAAGGAAAAAGGAGGCGAAACGTAATTTCCATTGCACACCCCTCTTCCACCTCCAAAAATCACAAACATGCCATGGAGCATGAAAAAGGGTGCTAAATCAGTCCTAAAACAAAAACCTCCATGCCTGCCATTAGCACTCTTGTGTACACTCCGGAGACTTAGAACAGTATTCCCTTTGAATGTGAAAGCAGTGTAGGAATGCAATACCCACCCATTTACATTTTGCTGTTCACCCACAGGCATTTCATGGTCACCAGCTTTTCCCTGTCACACTCAATTCCAGTATGCCCCTGCTTCGTTTCCCTATATTTTGTTTTACTTAATTTACTATTTTTGTCTCTACCCCCTCTGCTGGGCTGTTGTTCCTTGATTTGGCCCCACCTCTGAGCTTAAAATAGCTCCTTTAGTTAAGCGCTGGTTGCTGAGAGGTGTTTGTGATTTGTAGATGGCAGGTTTGAATCTCTGCAAGGCCGGCTCAGCCTTTCCTCCTTCCAGGTTTGTTAAATGAGTGACGTTTTCAGTTGGGCAATAATAACTGTATTTATGTACAGGGATTTAGTGAAAGCGCTATGTAAATAATGTCATATTATTTGATCACACAGTTGTCACTAATGCTAAACAATGCCTGCTTTCCAGTGGCATCATAGTCGTAGTTTATTGATTCCATCATGCCGGCAATTGTTTAAACCAAGCGCATAGCTCCCATGCTCCTCCCCTCCAGCTGCCCTGACATACACGAGCTTCTTACCAATTTAGAGCAAAATGAGGAATTACTCACTGATCTACCTACCTTGCTTGCCTGCATATCTGAAACAGCCCCCTATTCTAGGAGAGATTGTGTACACACCCTACTTGCAAGACATCAACTTTGACTTTTGCAGCTTGTTACTGCACATGGATTTTACCTGGAATTTACCTTATCTGACATGCATGCTGCATTTTGCTGAATATGGTCCTAAACGGGCATTTACATAGCATCTTCTGTCTACCGAAGTACCCTGCAACCTACCTAATGATGTACGTTGTCTTTGCCGCCTAGCCTAATACTACATTTGTAACATTCCCGTTATGACCTTACCTTGTCTCTTCATGCTGTCATTCATGTTTGTCTGAATACCTGATGTACCCCCGAACCGTGAGGCGTGGCTTTGCCAGACTGTGTATTTACCACAATTCTATCTTTCATGTATTTGTATACCTGATGTACCCCGCTGTGCCATGAGGCGTGGCTTTGCCAGACTGTGTATTTACCCCAATTCTAGCTCTCATGTATCTGTATACCTGATGTACCCTCTGTACCATGAGGCATGGATTTGCCAGACTGTGTATTTACCCCAATTTTAGCTCTCATGTATCTGTATACCTGATGTACCCCCGTACCATGAGGCATGGATTTGCCAGACTGTGTATTTACCCCAATTCTAGCTCTCATGTATCTGTATACCTGATGTACCCCCGTACCGTGAGGCGTGGCTTTGCCAGACTGTGTATTTACCACAATTCTAGCTTTCATGTATCTGTATACCTGATGTACCCCCGAACCGTGAGGCGTGGCTTTGCCAGACTGTGTATTTACCACAATTCTATCTTTCATGTATCTGTATACCTGATGTACCCCCTGTGCCATGAGGCGTGGCTTTGCCAGACTGTGTATTTACCCCAATTCTAGCTCTCATGTATCTGTATACCTGATGTACCCTCTGTACCATGAGGCATGGATTTGCCAGACTGTGTATTTACCCCAATTTTAGCTCTCATGTATCTGTATACCTGATGTACCCCCGTACCATGAGGCATGGATTTGCCAGACTGTGTATTTACCCCAATTCTAGCTCTCATGTATCTGTATACCTGATGTACCCCCGTACCATGAGGCATGGATTTGCCAGACTGTGTATTTACCACAATTCTAGCTTTCATCAATCTGTATACTTGATGTAGCGTCCTTACAGTTTGTGTCGAGTGCGTATGCATGTGGGAGTAGTTGGTGTGTGTAGTGCACACATTGTTGGTGTACATGTGTTTGCATATATGTGTATGAATGTATTGGATGCGTGTATTTGAGAAGTGTAGTGTGTGTAAATATGAGGGTGTCTAGTCTGTGCAATGTTTGAGAGAAGTGTAGATGGTGTACAGTGTGTGTGTGTAGAGTATGCATGGTGAGTATAGAGTGCGGGTGTGAAATGATTGTGTGTGCATCTTAAGCGTGTAGTGTCTGCATGTATGTTTATGTGGCATGCCTGAGTATGCGATGTGTGTGTTTGTGAGTAGTGTGTGTATATAGTATGTGGGTGAAGTCTGTTTCATGCGTGAATAGTGTGTGGTATGTCTGTATGCGCAATGTATGAATGTGTTTGTTAGGTGTGTGTTGTGCATGCGTGCATGTAGTGAACGTGTGTGCAGTGCGTGTGAACAGGTAGTGTGTTTGTTCACGTAGTAGCTCTGAAGGTTATGTGTGTTAAACAGCTGTTGTCTGGGGTCCGCTGAATCCTAACCCCAACTACAAAAGCATCATAAAGTTTGCAAACAATTTGAAAAGCAACTCTTCAAAGTTGTGCCACCTCTTTAACATGCTGAACGTCTGATTGGCAAACAAGTTATGCAAGTTCTCTTTACGCGTAACTGATTGCACTGGCGTCTAAAAATACCCGGAGCCTCCTCCATTACCGTAGGAGCAATTAATCAGCATTTTGACAAGCGATTGACATATTTTTTAATCTGGATTCGTGGGGAAAATGTGATTGGGGACTTCTTCGCGTGCCACCTGACTACCCTATGAGAAACCTATTGATTCGTGATCACTCTACTTTTCTCACGGTCCTTATTAACATGCATTTACATTCGAAATCAGCAAACAATTACCTTCTCAAGTGCAGCATTTAATTTGCATGCTCGAGATATGCCGAGTTGGGCTTTTTTCCCCCTACCATTTCCATAAGTTATTCAGCCGTGATCCTGAGCCATCGTCTGCTTTGCACCCCGGCTGATCCGGCGCTGCACGGCTAGGTTAGAGGTCTAATGAAGACCGATGTTGCTCTGTGATGCTGTAATTGTGGACTTCCGAGTGAAGCGAGCAGTTTGAGTCCACCAGGCAGGGGTGCTAGTTCTGGAAAAGATCCGGGACTAAGCTAATGTTGGGACTGTCGAGACTCAGGGCTAGCTAGCCTTTTGGTTGTAGCCACTGAGCTTCAATCTGGGGCTGCAACCCAAAAATTCGGGGTTAGAGTCCCCCTTTGGAGCTACTGTAATTATCACGGCTGGCAGAAAATGGGAAGTCACTAGGTTTCGGCACTTTTCTTCTCAGTGGAGGGGTTGTGCTGTCTGCAGCAGGCCCTGGATGGAATGTTGATCATAGACACACAATAACAAGGCAATGGAAATGGCCGGGTAGTATGTGCACACACCTACTGTCCTCCTGATCCTATTAGGATCATATTGTAATTGTCAACATTTGTAACATCGGCCTACATGCAATGCACCCTTTGCTCTGAGTTGATGCTCTGGGTCGCCTTCTGCACATTGGCATCGGTTTCATTACTGGACTCTGTTTCCTCCGTTTGTATTTGGAGTTGGTTTAGTTTGGCAAGTGTCTTGCCAAGCATAGACAATAGTAGATGTGTGGTCCAGTGTGTCACACGTACATTTAGGCAGTTTCTTGCCTTCAAGTTCTATTTCATAATGGTCTAATATACTAATCTACCATACTAATTATGCTAAACGATGACAGTATACCTGCGCAATGTACTAGCAAATAAATGCAGCAGACATTTAATTAGCTTGGTGAGCCCAACACCCAGACTTGCAGGACAGATATTCAGGGAGAGATAATAAATAAATAATTCCCTTATATTTTTGTCCCAGATCATTCTTTTGATCCAAAATGGCCTTGGAAAGCAGGAGGTGACCTGGTGTGGATGGAATAATTGGTGTTTTGAGGAACAACATAAACACAACCAAGGCAAACATGTAGTCACCATAATCACCTGGCATAATCAGGAGAAAGCCGGTAGGAAGAAGGGTCATTTCATGACATCATCAGCAAGGAGTGAGTAGGGAGGAAGGTGGGAGGACTGTGAGTACGGCATTTACCCATGGGTGACACTATACCATTGTGTCCCCTCCAGTCGCTATCAAAGGCCACACATTGTACCTGTAAATCAAAGACATGCATGCGCACCTCCAGGCTGTGGGTAACATTCCTTGATAACGCAACCTCTATGGATGTCACTGGCCTGTCGGCTGGACACAAGGCTGGTAATGGTATGTATGGGTGCCAAGCAAGAACTCATGGCCAAATCAAGCAACTATGAAGCAATGTCACCGTAAGCATTCTCTTGGGTGACTGCTCAGCAGAGTAGCCTGCATGCCAAGGCTGCCAAGCACAGGAGGCAGTCCAAAACAATTCAGATCAGTTACACATACAGTGTGATGCTGAGACATATACATTCCATAATGAAAAGGAAAGTATTCACAACACTCTGCTCTACTGGATTCCAATCTGCATTCCTGTTTGATGGGAATTATGCATTAGGAACAGAGACCCTGCTTGAATCAAGATTTTAAAAACCAGCACTGTACATTTTCTGGTAGAGGACTGAGTGGCTTTGAAGCCGTGGTTTGCAACCTTTCACTCTCCAGATGTTTTGAACTACAGCTCCCATCAGCCCTAAGCAGAATAGTCAATGGTGAGGAATCTTGGGAGTCCTGGTCCAAAAGGACTGCAGAGCCAAAGTCTTCTGACTTCTACCTTAGAGTGACCAAGCAGGGCCGGATTCTGAGGCCAAAGAAAGTTATTGTCGCTCCTTTGCGGTGAAAGCTGGTTGTTCAATTCTCCCCTTTTGTGGTAGGTGAGAATTTTCTGAGTGATGCTGAGTCCAGGAGTGCCCGTGTGGTGCCACTTAGAATGCTGTGAGTTGAAGCAGCAGCAATTGTCTGTATATGGCAGGTAGACCTGAAGCTTTCCAGAGCTGGGTGTGCCAGTACATGCCTCCTCTCTCTTACCCAATGTCCTCAGTTTCCCTGAAAAGCTGGACTTAACTGGAAGAGTCATCAATAGACATGCGCCCTTCGAACCTGCAACCAACGTTATGAGTTATCTTGCACCCCAGTCTTCTATTATTAGACTGGGGATGAGCACTTCAAGAACTGACTGAGAAAGTCAAAGCAATGTGCTGGGACAGCCAACAAGGCACCAACCCCTCCTCTACAACAATCATGCCACCACTGCACCCAAGAAACGAAATCTCCCAAGAGGAAGTGGGAGCAAGCAGCTTGCAGCAGCCATCAGATGAGGTCTAACTCCCTAAAAATAATTAACAAGTAAGTAGCGTCCCAAGCAAGACTAAAGCAACTCCCTGAAAAGGAGGAAAATTGCCTGAAACCTGCGCCAGCTTGCACAAATGGCTCAGCAACCTCTTTAAGGGAGTAAAACAGCTTCAGTAACAGAAAAGGGGCAAAAAGTGCAGAATCTGGGGGCAGCTCCCACTGAGAGGCTGAACGCTTGGTAACTCACATTTTCGATATCATTGCCAGCAAATGGCATCAGCGGGCAATCTCTGTGCCCAGACCATTGAGCAAAAATGCTCTACACAAGTGACCGCGCCAGTCTCAATCATCCAACCACCATTCAACCACAACACCTTCCATCGAGTGACACGAGGATGAGGACATCAGGGTACAGCCTTCTGTGCAACTGATCTTGAGGAGCTGACATTACTACTATGTTCCAGTCAGAGACTTAATGGGCACCATGTTGCCTCCAGTGCTGGGCCGAATAGTGGGTTATCCCCCTTCCTAAAAAGCCCTCACTTGACCCCACGGTCCCGGCCAATTTTCGCCCTATCTCTTTGCTTCCTTTTATGGCCAAACTTTTGGAATCTCTTGTTACTCCCCTTTTATCCTCTTTCCTGGAAACATCTAAGATCTTCAATCCTGCTCAGGCAGGCTTTAGACCAGGGAGAGGTACTGAAAGTGTGCTAGTTTCCATGCAGGACGACATGTCCAGGCTTGTTGACTCAGGTGGGGTTGGTGCCCCGATTCTGTTGGATCTGCCTGCCGCATTTGATCCGCTTGACCAACACATCCTGCTGTCACGCCTGGCCCAGATCGGGATATCTGGTCAGCTCCTTGCATGGTTTACTTCCTTTCTCTCAGACCGCACACACACTCTTGCTATGCCCCACATTCTTTCTTCACCCTGCTCCCTTACCTGCGGTGTCCCACAGGGCTCCTCACTCTCCCCGACCCTGTTTAACATCTATATTTGGGCACTGGTCTGCCTCATCCGCTCCCACGGCCTCAACTGTTATTCTTATGCTGACGACACTCAAATTTTGATCCGGCTCGATCAAGCCGAGGTGTTGTCATGCCTTCATGACTGTCTGAGGGCCGTTGGCGATTGGATGGATCAGAACTGGCTTAAACTTAATGGTGACAAAACAGAGGTGTTGGTGGTGGGTTGTCCCCCGGATCCCTCACTGTGGACCTCTGTTTTTTGGCCCATTTCTCTAGGCCTCCTTCCCAGTCCAGTGAGCAAAATGAAAAACCTGGGTGTTATTCTCTCTGCCTCTCTTTCTATGTCTAATCAAGTGACATCTGTGTGCCACGCCTCCCATCATCAGATCAGGGTTTTAAAGAGGGTCTTACCCATGATACTGGAAGCCATTCGCCCTCCTGTAGTGGCTGCATTAGTCCTTTCTCGTTTGGACTACTGCAACTCTCTGTATCTGTTGCAGCTGATTGGTTTAATACAGCGGCTTCAGCGCATACAGAATCTGGGGGCCATGCTAGCCACAGGCACTCCCTATGGAGCTCATATCTCTCTGGTGCTCTGCCAACTTCACTGGCTCCCGGTGGGCCAGTGTGTCCACTTCAAGTCTCGGTGCATTGTCCATCGAGCGATTCACGGTCAGGGAGCTGAGTTTTTACAGACTAAATTCTCCCGCTACCTCCCTGAACATGATTTACGTTCCTCCACTGCTAATCTTCTCGTTGTTCCTAGATTTAATTGTGTGAGGATTGGTGGCAGGGCCTTCTCCATAGCAGCTGATAAACTTTGGAACAATCTCCCTTTGGTATTATGGACCGTTCCTAACCACCTTGGTTTTAGAAGAGCACTTAAGACCACTCTGTTTTAGTTTCCCACTTCTTGGCTTCTTCTTCTTTTTGAGCAGCTCTCCTCTCCAGCGCCATGATGCCCCTGGGCGACCGTGCGCTCTACAAGTCTAGATAACATAACATAAGATAACTTGCCTAATGCGAAGGCTGCCACTGCAACCATGGCGTTTCCCTGTGACAAATCAACTTCCGGGCCACCGGTTTCTAAACCATTAATCAGCCCAGCCCCTCTAGTACACCAGAAGGGATTTGAACATATTGGAAATACAAGTAAATTATAAACCTCGTTGTCCAATTTTAGTAACGTGGACCGAACATCAGGCTTATCTCTGCAAGGTCGTGGATCGTTGGTTAGTTGCAACACAGCGAAAATACATTTATTACCCAATGATAAAGGGGACTGTCCAGTCAAGGTTGTATAAAAATATCTATTTTATTATTATTACAACAGACAGTTCTAGCACACTACAAAATAAAACCCACCCTGTAAAGGAACACAGGGGACAGACAGTTTCACAAAGGAAAGGGATGCACTCTGGATACTGAGAGAAAGGTGGCTGCTAAAGCAATCAGTCTTAACTGTTCAAGGGTATTTCGTTTCAGCACCAAGGGAGCAAGGGGTTGTACATCTCACTAGGGGCCTTTGCAGAAGGACCAGGGGGACAGAACCACAATGTACCTGGTGCTTGAGATGATCTTAATGCTCAACAGTGTCGTGTCAGTTCCAGGAGGCTTTGCTACTCTTGCGACAGAGTTCAAGACAGGAGACAGCTGTGGGTACCAGGCGTGTGGCAGTTCAGCACGCAAGGCTAGACGGACGGCTGCAGGCTGGCCTACACGACAGCTCAGCGTCAAGAATTGTTGTCTCTGTGCTCGTTGGTGAATCTGGAACGCTGGTCAAGGTGTCTTGGATGACTTTAGTGACTGCAGCATGACAACAGTCAGTGGTGCAGCTGGCTGCGGCTCGAGGGCTTGACTGTTTGACTTGATAATGTCCTTAAAAGATGGATGCTGGTTGATGCTTGTTGTGGCACTCCTCCTAGCTTCTTCACAGGGCTTGTGTCGTCCTTTAAGGCGGATGGCCCAAAGCTGAGGAGAGTGTTTGCAGGCAACGGCCTTGTCCTTTGTTCAGAGACTCTCTGGCACTTCCCACCTAGGAAGGTTGCTGGCAGAACCTAGCAGGGCATGCTGTGTGCTGGCTGGGTACTGGTCCTGGAACTGCTGGATTGGTCCTCTGAGTCCGGTATTTCCCTCTCTTCCCTGGGAGAATCTTAGGGGAGGTATATTGCTTCCCTCTTGGAAATCCTGGTCTTCCTTCACTGGTGGAAGCTGTAAGGCAGACTGTACCTTCAGCAAGGGTCCTAATTAGTCCTTCTTCTTACTCCTTTTGAAGTCGTCGGATGATCTGCCAAAAGAGGGGCTCAACACTCTTTTAAAGCCAAATGGGATCCAGTGATTGGTGCAGGTTAAGCCTACCTCCAGGAACCAGCTTGGGTCCCCACCAACAATCTTCTGTTATGCATGAGGTCATAACCAGAGTGCTTTGCAACAGGAAAGGTAAGGGGTGACAACATGTACTACTAATTCCCACCCACCTTCCTGTCTGTTGTGGATCAAAGTGTTTCTCTGGTTAATTGAGCTCTCTGTGACTCCTGATCAAAAGCACTGGTCTCCCTTGAAGTTTGTGGTGAGAACAGACTTTCTGTCTCCATCAATTCACATACTTCTTCCACCTGAAAGGGGGCCTCCCTGCAGGGTTTGCTTACTGTAAACAGTTGTCCCCAACATGCCATTCACTGCCCTTCATACAGAGGGGTGGGATTTAGCTTCAAGTTGACTCATTGCCTATCAAAGAGGTGTTGGTGTTTCCTGTCCCTTTGTTCTGTGAACAGGCCCTTTCGCAGGTGTGCTTCAATTAACTCTCTTCAGTATGTGTTGCCAAAACACAGAACTTCAATAGAACGGGGAGGATTCATGAAGCCTTTGATATTTTAATTAGGCTGGCCATGGCCAGAGGAAGGTGTCACCTTCCCCATTCTTGAATTGGTTTGATGTACCCTTGGCTGTTGTAATTACAGCTGAAAATGACAGTTAGGACTGCGCCTGTAGGCTGTGGCCCCCCTGGAGTACACTTGACTATGTGTTTATTGTGCGGTGAGCATAGGAAAATGTGTGCAGATTAGCCCCACACATTTTCTGAGGTTGATCTCTAGACACGTCCAGTCCATGAAAGCCTTCTCCAGGCAGGTTGACCCTTGCCCTCCTAAAACCATCAAGGACAATATTGATTCTCTTACTCCAGCCTTGGCCAACCTCTGCAACCTCTCTTTCGCCATTGGAGGTTTCCCCACTTCTTTCAAGCACTCTCTTTTCCACCATCTGCTCTAAAAACCCTCTGCTGACCCTTGTATACTGGCAAACTATCAACTGATCTCTATCTTTCCTGGGCAAACTCCTGGAGAAATTAGCTATCTCTCAGCTTACCCTCCTACTTAATCTGTTGGTTGTCTCCATGACCATCAGTCTGGCTTTAGAGCATCCAGAGGCACTGAAACTGCTCTTCTGAACACCTGTGAACACCTGCTCTCAATTCTTGACTCTAACTCTCCTTTTGTCCTCATTCTTCTCTCTCTCTCTCTTCTGCTTTAGACACTGTAAACCACAACATCCTGATCTCCCGTTTCCATGATACTCTGGCCATCACAGATCAGGCCCTGGCGTGGCTTGCCTCCTTTCTCTCTGACCGTCCTACTCAGGTGGTACTTGGGTCCTTTCCCTCCTCTATCACTCTCTCCACTTGTGGCGTTCCCCAGGCATCTAACCTATCCCTGTGGTTCTTCAATGTCTAGATGGCCCCTCTGGCCCACTTGATCTCTACCTTCACCTCTAACTTTCAGTGTTATTCGGATGACACACAGCTCTCCATCAGGCTATCCTCAGCCTACTCCGCATCCTCACTCATTCCTAACTGTCTGTCTGCAATTCAGTCTTCGTGTGCTGCTAACAATCTCTGCCTCAATGTCAGTAAGACAGAGATCATCCTCATTGGGACCCTTGCCCCTGGTTTCCCAATTTCCAACTGGACCGCCTCCCTTGGCCCTGTGTCCTCACTTACTAGTGAGGCAAAAAGCCTTGGGGTCATTTTTGACTCCACTCTCTCCTTCTTTTCTCAGATCTTGGACATCTCTAAAAAGTCCCACTACCAGCTGCACCTCCTCAGAGGTAGTCTATCTTTTCTCACCTTCCCCCAAAGGCTCACTGTCTCCAGAGCCCTGGTTCTCTCTAGGCTGGACTATTGCAACAGTCTCTTTCTCAATCTTCCTACTTCTACTGTATGGCCACTACAATTAATGCAGAACAGAACCGCAAGACTTATTTTTGGCCTCAAGCCCAGGGACATGTAGGGACACAAAGGAGTGTCGGGATGCAGAGGAAGCAGTAAATACTAACAGAGGGATTCATGTGGAGAATACAGACATCAAATGGCTGTTGCACATTTAAAATGGAAATGCATATTCTTGCAGTAAGCACGTGTTTAAAATGCTAAGGGTTCAGGGCAACAGATAATCTGTCCAATTTGCACTGTGTACATACTAATCTAAACTAATCCATTAACACCCTTACCCCATAATTTGTAACATGTCTTTAACAAATCAGTGCCAAGCAGGCTCAGATGAGATGTCAAAAATGAGGCATTTTGCAAGCACAGTTTACTGGCTGTGGTTTCATTGTACCAACTGCGAGGAAAATATGCACTGTTGAGAAAGCACTATTGTGTGCGCAGGAAGCGATTCTTGCAAATAGGTTGGGCAAAACTATCGTGCTGGAAGGACAAATGGAGAGGCAGCTCAGATTGTGGGCATATACAACACAGAGGGGCAGGTCCAGTTGATTGACAGGGTTAACATTTAAAAGCGAGGGAGAGAGTGGGTGTAGTTAGTCTGGCTGAGGAGAGCTGCAGAAACTTTCTGGAAGACGGCAGACTGAGCAGACAGGCGGTAGACTGGGGGGAAGCTGAGTTCCTGGCATACAACTCGTTGTCCTTCGTGTGGGCTGTTGGGCTTTGCAGAGTTCACAACACGTGCTGTCAAGCCAATTCGGAGGAGTTCCCAAGAGATGACAGTGCAAGAATCTTCCGTGTGTGAGGTGAGCATGCCAGTAAAAGGTGAGGTCATGACTGAATGAATTGATTTTTTTTTGTTAGCTAGAAGGGTTTTTAATGTGTAATTGTTCAACATTGAACATGCAAATGTATTTATAAGTTAAAAGAGTTTGTTATTAAGCGAGGCATCTGCCAAGTCCCACGATCCAAGGTCGCAGTGAATTGAATACATTTCATCTTGTAATTGGGCTGTGTTTATTTTGAAAATTGTTTTTCCCTTTTTCCTCTTGCTTATTCACATTCGCACTATATGTTCCCTTTCATGATTGGTAAGTTATTTGCCACAGTAAAAATACATTACAAAAATCACTAGGTGCTCTGATACATTTTTATGGCATTTGGGTTATGTCATTCAATCTATTGTGGGCTCTGTAGTTCGACAGTGATCCTCATTATAAGTTTGCCAGTCCAGGAATTATGGTACCGGTAAGCATCCCGGTACTGTAGTTCCCGGACCGGCAAACTATGAGTTCTTCTCGTGGGTGCCATTACGGCCGCCAGGTCTGACCTGGCGGCCTTACCGGCACCCGCGAGCAGAGCATGTCGGATGCACCGGCACCATTCTGAATGGTGCTGGTGCATCCGACCTCCCCATTCCCATTGAGCCCTATGGGGCTCAAATAGGAATGGTTAGCATTCCTTTCCGGCACCCGCGAATGGGCAATTACAGGGTCTGGTAATTGCCAATTCGCTGGCGCTGTACATTTTCGCAAGTGCAGTGTGTCGGCTGTGCATGTTTACAGCTGAACAGATCTGCCAAAGGCAGTAGCCCAGCCTCATAAATAAGTTGCTGGGAGCGACAAGTGATACTGTCAAAATCCCAAGTGTAATAAGTCTGGTTCCTTTTCTTTAGAGTTGATCCGGGATGAATAACAGGTTTAAGAGTATTTTCGGGGAGTCCTGTCACTCCATATAGGGCATTACCATAATAACGCCTTACCACTTTACCACCATAAGAGAATACCACGGGATTAGGTATAGCCCTCTGACAAAATCTCTAACAGACAGCATCTCTCTGGCACTAAAATCCCTCCACTGGCTCCCTGTGGCTGCTAGGTGAAATGCTATCAGGCCTAGTATGCTAGATACTTTGTTAGATAATTCGGAAACTCGAAGTCCTAATAATGACTACTGTTTTTCCCTTGGACCCTTCCCACCTTGAAGCGCATTGAAGCACTTCACTTTTAAAAAAATGTTTTATTGATTTTTTACACATAATAAGAACAACTTCCGCATTGGTCCATTTTACCAAATCCTTCCACCACATCTGCACTGCTGGCCTCGTCTGTGCCTTCCACCCCTTCCCAATTCTACATTTTGCCAGTATATATGCTAAATTCTTGAGTTTGCTCACATGTTTAGCCTGTTTGGGCCTAGGGAAGCCCCCTACAAGACAAGCTATGGGGGATCCTACATCAAGGTTGATCTGTGCTTTTGCCAATATTTGGGCTACCTCTCCCCAAAATCTGCAATCTCTGCGCACGCCCAGAACATATGCACCAGATCTGCATTCACCCCGCCGCACTTCGGGCAGATCTGTACCTCTGCTCGATTAAACTTGGCTATTTTGCTCGAGGTCAGATATGCTCTATGAGTCACATATAATTGAATCTGTTGTAGTCTTGCATTCCTCGACACCTTGCATATGATACCCCATAGCTCTGTTCCACATGTCATCTGACAATGGTTCCCGTAAATCTGTTTCCCATTTCTGCCTCATCTGTCCTGCTTCCCTACCAACTTTGGACATCAATAGCTCGTATACACGTGAGACTTCATATCCCCCTTCCGACACATCATAGATATTCTCTATAATCTCATCCGGCTGTGAGGGCATTTCGGTCTCTTGCCATCTCCGTCTAAGGTTCCTCAAGATTCAGGAGTACATGATGTATTGCCCTTGGTGCACCCCTGTGTCTTCTATCAGTTCCTCAAATACCTTGGGCCTCGCCTCCTTGAGTACGTCCCCTACCGTTGCCACCCCATGGGTTCCCAACTCCTTTTCACTTTTAACCTAACTTGTTTATCTACCCCTTCCAACACCACTAGCAGTATCTGCAGTGAATATGGTGTTGCATTCCCCATCCACTGACATGCTCGGTGCCATATTGTGCACCCCAGGCGCACCAGTAGATGCTCACTGCTCATGCCTGACTCGGGTAGCCATATAACTTCATTTAGGAAGAACAGCGTACTTTCTCCTTGTTGTAACTTTGATTCAGGTGTTTGCTCATCCATTTGGCCACATGTTGCAGCTGGCTAGCCATAAAATATACCTCAAAATTGGGCAGTTTTATTCCCCCTCGCACATATGAATTCTGGAGCTTCCACAACGCCACCCTGCACCTTGAATTATGCCATATGAGGCTCCTGCATATGCTATGCAATTTCCTAAAGAACACTCTAGGTATCGCGAACGGAATATTTGTAGTGTAGGAGTCTCTGCAGCACCACCATCTGCAATAATTCTCCACGCCTCATCCTGGACAATGGTGGCATCGTCCAGAATGATATGCAGTTTACAATTTTGCCCACCGTCTTCTCCATGTTATGTATATGCTCTCTCCTAGGATCGTGATAAATATCCACTCCCAAGCACTGAAATATGTCTATGTCCCACTTAATTGGTAACACCGGTAGTTTATGTATGGGCTTCCCCACATACTCTCCCAAGGGTTACAGGCTTGATTTTTGGGGGTTAACAGTTATGCCGGACAGTGCAGCATAACATTCCATCACGTCCAGGACATATAGTAAATTCTCTTCTGGGTGCTGCAGGTATAGGAGCATGTCATCCGCATATAACGATATCAAATGCGCCCCCCCCCAGGTACTTATACCCGCCTCTCCACACTCGTCCCTTAAATAGAGCACTAGTGGTTTCAATGCCAGGATGAACAGCATCGGGGACCATGGACAACCCTGCCTCGTGCCCTTACCTAGCTGCCACTGCTCCGAGACCGTGGAGCCCGTTTTGACTCTTGGTATCGGTGCATTGTACACAACTGCACCCATTTAATGTACGTGGGCCCCATGCCAAATTCTTTCAGGAACGCTAGCAGCCAAGGCCAACTGACTGAGTCGAATGCTTTTACTGCATCAAGTGACACTACTGCTACTTCCTGTGTCTCCCTACGGGTATAATCTATTATGTGATATAATCTCCTCAGGTTGTTGGTAATATACCTGTGTGTGTCTGATCCGGATTAATGAGTTTACCTATGACCGGTCTAAGCCTCTTTGCCATGACCGCCGTAAGAATCTTCCCATCCTGGTTCAGCAATGAAAGGGGCCTATACGCGAGACATTCCGTATCTGACTTATTTGGTCTGAGGAGGGGAATAATGATTAACTCCTGCAGGGAACCGGGCAATTTACCCGTTTCTAGCACCTTATTTAGCATTGCTAGTAGTGGGGGAAGGATGACAGCCCTATATTCTTTGTAAAATTCACTGGGGAGCCCATCTGATCCTGGGACTTTAATGGCCGGTAGTTCTTTCATCACATTCTCTAGTTCTTCGATCGTGTTGGGTATCTCTAGGCTGTCTCTCTCTTCATTACTAAGTTTGGGAAGATTGATCTCAGTCAGTGCCTCTTGTATATCCACCTCCTCCCCCTGCATAGATTCTTTATACAGGTGCGTGTAATAATCATAGAAACACTTGTTTACTTCTTCTTGCTTTTTGCACAACTTTCCATCCACCCCCTTCACTGCTCCGATTGTCTTTCGTGTGGTCTCACTTTTATACAACGAGGCAAGCAGTCTGACCGGTTTGTCTCCCTCTGCATGTTGTCTCTCAATGTATTTCTTATAACTTAGTTTACCTAACCGGTCCCAGTGTACCTTACATTCCTGTTGTAGGCTGGGCACCTCCCAGGCCTCTTCTAAGGACCTGTTACCTGCCCGCATTTAGATTCTATTTACTTTCTCTTTGTCTTTTGTAGATCACGCAGTATAACATTTTGCTACTCCTTCGACTTAGCTATAGCCGCTCCTGTCACCATCACCTTAGAGGCCTCCAATAACATACCGGCTGAGTCTACACTGCCCGTGTTGTACTCAAAATATTCTTTCACCTCTGCCCTCAAATGCTCTCGGAACCCTGTATCTTTCAGTGCTTCAACCCTTAGTCTCCATGTCAGGACTACGGCTCGGGGGGGGGGGGGGTAGAACCTGCCATTTAACCACCATGGGGGCATGATCCGAAAGGACCCTTGCTTTATACTCAGCATGTGTGAATTCACTCAACGCCTCCTCCCCCACAAACACCTAGTCCAACCTCATATGGAGATTCTGCGGGGCGGCATAGTGTGAGTATACTCAATCTTGTGGATACATTGTTCTCCATACATCTGCTAACTTAAATGTGCGCAACAGCACATTCAAAGCTTTGGCTGCAGGGGTTGGCTAAGCAAATTTATCATCTGATCTATCTCTCGTTGGGTCTAAAGTACAATTAAAATCTTCTCCCCATACCACCGCACAATCTCTATATGGACTAATCTTAGGGTACAATGATCTAAAATAAGCGACTTTGTCCTGATACGGGGCATACATATTAATTACACATATTTCATTACTTTCCAACAATCCCCGAATTATGATCATCCTACCATCTTTGTCAAGATAGGTCTGAAGGACGTTGAATGGGACTGTCGGCGCCACCCAAATTAGGACCCCTCTAGCATATGGCGAGTAAGGTGAGCCCAGGGTCATCCCACCCCATTTCCGTGGGAGCGTGTCTTGTTTCTTATTAGTCAGGTGGGTTACCTGCAGGAGCGCTATGTCTATTTTCTGGCGTCTCAGATATGTCATAACCCGATAACCCAGTTCCTTTTAATATAGCTATTCAAACCTCTCACATTCCAGTTTTCTATTTTAAGTTCACCCATATTCTTCAATCGTTCCACCTCCTCTCTCATCTGTGTCTCTTCGTCCTTTGTTTCTCCGTGCGTATCTGTAGGCCAACTACCCTTTAACTACCCCAACTCCCATGACTCCCGTTTCCCCAACCATTCACCAATGTTTGCCCAGCTCCATCTATGGATCTCAGGCCTCTCCGCATCTGACTCCTTTTGCAGTCTTGTGCCGGTACTCAGAGTGCAGCAGAATACTGAACTACTAGTATCTGAACTACTCTAAACTAATGTGGGTGATAACGTGATTCGCAGTGCTGCTTAACCTAAGCAGTACCTGTGCCTCCTGCATTTAGCTAAGATTGAAACACGCATTTGATCTGCTACTTAAATGTCAGTCGGATCATTGTATATTGACCTCTATGCTACTCCAAAGTACATTAATCACAAAAAGCGGATTCACTTATCACTTCCAACTCCAGTCTGCTCTTGTTTCTCCATCAGCATATTCTGCATGTCAATCCACTTGCCTACGTGTTCCGGGGTCTCAAAAAAAACTGTGAGGTCTTTATATAGGACCTTCATCTTCGCTGTGTACAACAACATGTATTTAAGGTTGGCAGCGCGTAACCTCCTCTTGACAGCCCTGTAGTCCATTCTTTTTTTTTGCACCATAAAAGTATAATCAGGATATGCTGTGATGGACACTGATGCTCACTTGATCATATCGCCATTCCGTAAGTGTTCTAGGATTCTCTCCCTGTTCTTGTGATTAAGTATCTTGGCAATTATCGGCCAGGGCGGGGCTCCGGGGAGGCGTTTTCCTTGTTAGGGCTTTATGCTATATGTAGTTGGTCGGGTTCGTACCTTCCTCACCCTCCGGGAGCAACAATTATCCGTACATTATTTCTTCATGCCCGTCCTTCCGCCTCTTCTGCCCTGTTTTCCAAATTCCATACTTGCTGCAGTATGGAGACTTCCAGAGCATTTTCGTTGCAACTGCTGTTGCCTTCACTTCTGTCTCTAGCACCCCTGTACATTCCATTAATGCTCTGACGTCCTGTCTCAGGAGGTTCACATCTATACTGATTGCATCGATTTTAAATTCCAGCATCAATTTCAACCCTGCTATTGCCTCTAGTATTTGTTGATCTATTCGGCCGGTGCTGCTTCTGCTCATGCATCTTGCCCTGTCGTCTTTGCGCCGTCTGTCATCTGTGCCAGTTTGGTGAATGCTTCAATTGACAACTGATCCCCTTTGTTCTTATTTGATTTAGATGCCATTGTCGGGCCCCTTTCACTGTGGCTTTCTTTTCTGCTTTGGTTCCCATGGCTCTCTCACTTGTCTACCACAGTGCTGTGTTGGAGGGTATTTCTGCTGTCAACTTAGAAACACGTTCTGTGTCTTATCCTACCCAGTCTTGTCTTGGCATTCACGCTCCCCTCTTTCTCCGGCATCTCCTCTCAGTCGCCTGGAGGTTGGGGTCTTGTATTGCCTGTATATCACGTATTTCCCAACCTCTCTTTTTGTCCGTGGGCTTTCCAGTGGGTGCTTCTGGGTTTGCTGGTGGTTACACAATCTTTTCTGCCTCCCCAGATTGCTGGTCTTTACACTACCTGTGGGCACCTCTTTGTTATGCTTTGTAATTGCGATGCATTCGTATCTGCCCAGCTAGGTATTACCTTCCTGCAGTTATCCTTGCTTTCGTTGACACTGTGTGTTGTCACTGCCTGCTCGTGCTCCACCGGGTCTGGCTCGGCCTACTCCACGGGGGGCAGTATTCAACACTCTGCACCGGGTTCACACATCCCATTTCCACATCTCCGGAGTCTCTGTGTCTCCAAGCACCCTGGAACGTCATCGCGTAATGGTATTTCTATACTCTCACTGATGTGATTGCTACAGTTCTCTTTAACCATCTGGGGCCCACTGGCCATTGATTGGCCTGTGCTACCACTCTTTTGCCGGTTTATGCACTTCAGTGCCTGTTTTCTGGCAACTGTAATCCTTATCGGCCCTGTTACTGCCGTTTGATTGTCTCAGGCCCTGGTTGCCTACCAGTTGCACTCTGTCACGACTTCGCTTCTCCGTGCCAGGTTCTGTCCGCCAATCGTCTCTTCTCTCTCTGGTCTGTTTGTTCTCCGGACCGTCTTACATATCTCTTACCACACTTCGGTGTATTCATTGTTCTGTAAAGCCCTTTCCTTACATGGGCCTGGCCTCTGTATTTCCTCTATTCCTCTTCTGCCGCGATCCTTGCTCCAGCTTTGTTACTTTATAGGATGCTTTGTGTCTGACAGTTGTGTTCTGGTCCCCAACTTTGCAAATATCCTCAGTACTCTAGGGGCCATACACTCGCTTTTCTCATCGGGTGGCTCTGTGAAGTTGCAAGCCTATTTCGTCACGTCTCCTCTTCGTTCTTGTGTATTGCACACCGTGCCTGACTCTCCGGTGCGCTTGTACTGGTCTCCCGGATCTCCCGTACGTGTGCTGCAACTTCTCAGCCTTTACCTAGCCTTCCGATCCGCTACTGCTGGCGCTCTTGTGCCTGATAGCCTCCTGCACAGTCGTCGGTTACTTTCCACTCCGTCTGATCCCTCAGCATTCGCCGGTCAGGGTCCGCCTTTGTGTGGCCACAGCACGGCTCTTCTTTCTTCGGTGCAGCTGTCCCACAGCTAATTCCTTTGTTCTCCGCCAGCCGCCATCTTATTTATTCCACCGATAGGATTCTGTAAACCTCTCCAGCTCTCCGTTTACAACCCGTGCTGCGATTTTCACTGGAGTTATGCTCGTCATATACGCAGTATCTTCATGCCTCTGTAGTATCAAGTTTGCTTCTCACAGCTGCTTCAGAGCGTATTTATGCATCAGGATCAGTTGAGAATCGGCAGGAGCACTTAGAAGTCATGTCCTATTCTGTGGCCATGTAGCCACAACCCCCTGAAGCACTTCACTTGTTTATAAGCGCTGTACAAATAAACAATTACAATTAAAATCATTCCATTTCTTACAAAATTTCAAAAAAGAACCCAGGCAAGCGCACACTCACCATGCCAATGGTCGAATTCCTCACATTCCCACCTCACTCCTTGGCCCCTATCAGCCGGCAGTTACATGTGCATCGTAGTTTTGAGGCTCGCCTTGAGACAAGCTTTCCTATAACGCAGCAGGATGTCTGAAATGGCTGTACATTCCAGTGTGGACAAGAGCTGGCATGCATGAGGGATTACTTTTTTCTGTGCACACAGGAGAGAGGAGATGACATGGTTCTGCTCCAATGCGGCATATGGCGGACCCGCACAGGTGCAGCAAAACTCACCCCTCATTCCACATTTTCAGTGGTGAATGACCCAGGCAGGGAGAGCACATTGCCACAATGACAACCTTGCCGCACATTGTGGTCCAAAACCTCACCCTAGCAGCCACCAGACATGGGTGAGCCTAGGTAATTATCTGCCCTCAGAATGATTGGTCCTCATGGATGGAATGCCTTTGCCCTGGAACAGAGGTCTGCAACCTGTGGCTCAGCAGATGTTTTTGACTACAATTTCCATGATCCCTCACCATTGACAATGATGGCTAGGGATGACGGCGGTTGTTGTCCAGCATCTGGAGAGCCAAAGGTGACAGACCCCTGTCCTAGAGGAACCAGGAATCTCTTGCCAACTTCCTCAGTATGATACCCGGGTGTGACACCCTGCTCTATTGTTATGGGAATGTGTTTTTACAATGAGGGCCTGTGGGTGTATCGAACTTCTTCAGTGTTAAGCGGCTTCACTTCAACACTACAGCTAAGTCAATGCCTAGTGTGGGATGCTGAGGGAAACCCTTATTGATATATTTTTAGGTCCAGTTCATGTACTCTGGATGACAACCCTTATATAACACCCCTCTCTTAGAATCCCCCTGACCCCACTGAGCCAAGAAGTAGGTCTGTTTTGCAAATTCTAAAAGGTTTATTTGAGAAATATAAACAATATATATATCACACTTCTATAAATAAATTGATAATGGATATTACACTTGTGAATATGAGCAGTAATCAGCAAGAGGTAACTTATGAATAGGAACAGAAGAATAAGGTGGGAAAGAATGCTTTATATGGTTCAAGGAAACGCAATGATGAATGAAATGCAGTACAGAAAATAACTTGATATGGCTTCAACAAAAGACAATGTAATCACTTTTCCCCTGGTGGCAATTCACCCCCCCTATATGCAATGCAAGGAGATGGAAGTAACACACACATTCTTCAGGAGTACAATCAAATACAATACGGAATTCAGTTCCCCCCCAGCAAGCTTAGAGGAAACAGGTACAAGTTCGAAACACAGGCCCAAAATGCTTTTAAATGCGATGGCAATGGATGGGAAAATGTGCTAACTGATTTTAATTCCCTCTAGAGATTCAGGGTGAGTGAGAGATGCTTGTTGGTATTAGTTCAGGCTCACTTTAGCAATGCTCTATGAGTTATTACCAGGTTGCAAACAGATTTTTAACAAAGGAAAGAATGGAGCAGCTATTTTGACAAGTGGAGAAATTGAGCCAAAATTGCAAATCGCGGTAAATTTCGCGAGTGCGTAAATCGCGATTGCTGTAAAAGTATAGGATGTCGGTTCTAGCCTAGAATCACAGCTTTAAAATGAAAGTTAAATTTCATTCCTAGCCCAAACGGTTCCAGAGATACGGACAATTTGATAAAGGCAGATTTTCGGATTTAAAGTAAAACTCAAAATGACAGGTGACAGCTTGCAGCTGCAGAATTGACAGGTGACAGTTGTGCAGCTTTACAAATGACAGATGACACGATTTCTAGGAGGCTGTTCTAATTAGGTTAAAATAGTTTGGATTAGATTATTTTAACTAAGAGATTGGTTCTGCACAGTTCTGCTAGGTACTCACAATATAAATTGGAACTATGCCTCGTCACGGATCTGGTCAACACGTCCGGCGGCGGTTCTGTCTGCTCGGTGGGTCAATCAGGCACTGGTTCTGCTCACAGCGATCCGGATCTCTGGTTCTGCTCACAGCGGTTTGGGTCAGCTCTGCTCTGCTGGTCTAGCCTCTCTGGATACAGCGGCCTCTGGTTCTGGATACTGCTCTGCTTTCCGGTCCGGATCAAGTGGATTCTGGATGTAACACTGCTTTCTGGGTACTAGCAAAAGTTCTTGGCAAAAGAATTCAGACAGCTCGCCCGGCTATGAATAGTTTGCAAATGATTTTAAGGATGCTGAGGCCTGCTGAGAAGAGTTCTCAGCTTGTGGGTTTAGGCCCTTGCTTTAAGTTCTGAAGTAAACTTCTGGTCTCTGAAGATTGATGGATGTGAAGTCTGGAGTCTCCCGGCAGAGCGTCCCACAGAAAATGGAATTGAATCTCTACCTGTCCCAGCAGTCTTTTTTTATGTGTTTTGGAAGTGGGTGTGTGCGTGGCATAACTGAGCCTGCCCCTCTCTACTTATCATTGGCCCAATTCTCCCCTCTCCCATAATTGGGGGAAGGAAATGGATTGTCATCAGAGTGATGCTGTAGGTTTTATGGTCAGAGGAACCTCCTCTTGTCAGATTGCACACAAATCTATATTTGATTCAAATACATATTTCCCAGATACACAATTTGTTGAAATTACATGTACACATTATATATTCCTTATGGTCCATGCTTGTCCGCCTCTGATCTTCCTGGGGGCTTGCATTAAAAAATGACAACATTTTGCACTTTTTGACTGGTTTACCAATATCGGACATTTACCAAAAATTACACACATGTGCGCAAGGAGTATGGACATTAATTGATGAAGTGTCAGATTTTTAACATGCAGACATTTGGAGTGAGACCCTATTTTCTGCTACCAACCCACCAGAATACACCACAGTGTCCTAACGCCTCTTAAAACGTGCACAGAAAAATCACAAGAATAATGATATTACTTATATAATTTTGACCAGTCCGCATTATGAGTTATCTATCTTTTTAACTTATGCCCTGGTTAAAAAGGGGTGTGGCTTCCCACATCACATGGTGGAAGAACTGGTTTATCCACTTCCCCCAAGCTCAGCTGGCTCTCGCAGGCACTTCTCCTCCTACTTCTCCCAAGATGAAGCCACTTTACGCCCCCCCAATATAACATTTGCCTGAGCCAAAGAAGGCCCATTGTTCAGTTTCCTGCAGTCCCCAGGTAATTCAATCAGAGAGGTGTCACCTCCTTTTTGTGGGGGCAGCAGAATGCAGCCAGGCCTGGGAACACAGCTGTTGATCCAGTTTCAACTGCTGTCGGGGGTAGTTGTCAGGCAGAATCCAGTTTCATTAAGCCAGGTTTCAGTTAAATGTCACTTTTTGTTCCCAGTTTTCTACATTCAAATCAAACTGACCATTTTTACACATGCAGCTAGAATGCTGATTCTAAGTTCAAAACTATGACATTTCAACAGTTACAAACTATGTGACACTCAAAAGTAGGTCCCTCATTTAATTTAAACATTTCGATTTTAGTGGTTTTCAGTTCAGTTTAACTTAAGCTGCTGACCTCCCCAGCTCAGCCAGTTTTTTTATGAACATTGTTTTGGGCTCTTTTTCTTTCCAGATTTTTTATGCACACAAAATTTCATTCTGCCAAATGTCTGCTGGTGTTCAGTGAGATTTTTGAATATCCTGCAATGTTTGAAAGCTTGCATTTTGAGCTTGCATTCAGAGAACCCAAGGTGATTTCAAAGGGCTTTTAAGCTAACAGGCACTTCTGTTTTTCCTTTGGCACACATTCCACTCATGGCACCCCTGGCCCATCACGCTCGCACTGGTGGGTGGAAGGTTAGGCGACCATTTTGGTGTGCGCACAAACTGCGCGGTTCTCCTGGATTCTGGCGCACATGTGAGCTTTTTGGCCATCTTGGATTTTCTAAGCCCACAGCACCAAATGTGCTGACAAAGCTTAATGACTCAAACGTGGGTCAATACACCTGACAAAGCCCCCCCACCTGACTGCACTTTGAATTTGAGTCGAGGGGGAGTCGGGTGCGAAGAATGTTTTGACCCACGCACTGGTATGTCCGCATCATCTTCTTCCAATTCCGCAAATGGCACAGTTCAGCATCTTTTCCTCCATCCGGTTGGATCGATCGGTTCCCCTCGCCGGTCCTGATGGGAATATTGGGCGGTACCCCGGGCCCCTCGGATCTTTGCCCCCGGTCTCCGGATCGTCCTCCTTGGCCAGTCTCCAGGTTTTCTTTCTCCTAGGACGACAAAGGAAAGCGGCAATACCTATTCGTAGACATTTCTTCCCCACCATTGATATAGTGGGGTGGCATATACATTTTATAGTCAAAACATTTGCGTTCTTATTTTTACAAAAAACAAGATACAATTATAAGACTTTTTTTTTTTCCAAATCATAATATTTTAGAGACTATATGTGGGATATTTTAGGGTTGGAATTGAATTACTCTGGAGCGGTCCCCTCTGGTATTGCAGAGGACTCCTCCAGTTGTTGCAGAGTGTGCCTGGGATGGCAACACTTTAGCTGATTTATATGGACCCACTTATCCTCCCCCTCTGCCAAACTGCCTTTGGGGATGCAGATCTTATAGGCAACAGGGGAGATCTTGTCTATAGTTTCAAACGGTCCCTTCCATGTAGGCAAGACTTTTCGCTGTTTGGCCTGGTTCCTTTGGAAATTGTATAGATAGACCCGATCACCCACCTTATATTCCTTTCGGGTAGTTTTTAAATCATAGTGGGTCTTCATGCTCTCGGCTGATCTTTCTAGATCCCGCTGAGCATAGGCAAAAGCATGTTGAAGGTGTTTCCTTAAATTTTCCACATACTCATGAGTTGTGGAGGCATTTATCAGTGTCTGCTCTTGGGTCCTGTAGAGCAAATGCTGTGGAAGCACCATCTTGCGCCCCGTCATCAACTCAAATGGTGACATTTTGGTTGCAGATGAAGGGGTAGATCTGATGGCCATTAGGACCAGAGGTAATCGGATATCCCAACTTGGCCCAGAATCTGCCACAAACTTTTTTAAGATGCTCACAATGGTTTGGTTAGATCTCTTCACTGCTCCAGAATAAGCTGGCCTGTAAGCAATATGTAGCTTCCTTTTGACCCCCAGTATCTCCCACATCTTTGTCATTACTTCACTGGTGAAGTGGCCACCTCTGTCTGACTCAATCCTTTGAGGTAGACCAAAATGGGAAAAGATGTGGTTAATCATCAGGGCAGCTGCTGTTTCTGCCTTGCAGTTTGGGGCTGGGAGACATTCCACCCACTTGGTAAACAAGCATGTAACGGTCAACATGTACTTGTTTCCTCTAGATGAGCGAATTACAGGGCCTACAAAGTCGATTTGCAAATCTGACCATGGCAGTGTCATCCCCCTCTTTTGGAGAGGCGCACGGTGTGTGAGGGATGATGGCTGAAACTGTGCACACACAAGACACCCCTTCAAGTATTGGTCGAGGTCCTGCCCCATGTGTGGCCAGTATGCAACCTCTCTTAAGATTTCAAGTATTGTATGAAGCCCCCTATGACCGGCGGTGGCCGCATCATGGGCGTGACTTAACATCAGGCTTCGGAATGAGGTAGGAACCACCCACTGATCATGGCCAGCTTGGGATTTCCTTACCAACAAACCGTCTTAGATTCGGAACAATATTTAGACATTTCATCAACACTCTAAGGTCATCCTTAGCAATGTAATCAGTATCCGTCAGGGGAAAGTTCTCTGGGTCCTCAATGTGTTGGTAAAACTTACCAATTATTGGATCCCCCTTCTGAGCTGTAATCAAATCAGCATCAGGGGTCTCCTTGCTCCATTGTGCAGTTGAAAGATCATTGTGAGCATTTGTCTGGGACCTAGTGATCGCAGTGACCTGGATTTCCCCCAACAGTGACTCTATTTCGATTAGATCCCCTTGGATGGCCCCGGTTTTGGCCAGCTGATCAGCTAAGTCATTTCCAGTTTTGTCTGGTCCCTCTACTTTGGAATGACCCTTGATCTTTTTCCAGTAGATGGTCATCCCATTCGATGTGACCAGATCATCAATATTTTGGATTAGCTTCCCATGTTTCAGGGGTTTGTTATTAGCACATAACATGCCTCTGGTTTTCCAGTTAACCAGGTGCTCCACGAACCCGTTCCATACATGATCCGAATCTGTGATTATGACCAGTTTGTGGAGTTGATGTTGGACAGCAGTGAGGATGGCCTGATGCACAGCCATCAATTCTGCCACATGACTACTTCGGGGACCAATTTTGTATCCAGCGGAGGGTTCTGGAAACTCCTTCACCCATGCATTCCCTACGCCGGCCACCAGTTCTTTCTCCCCGTTGTTGTCAACATGGTAAGAGCATCCATCCACATAGACAGTGGGCATTCCCTCACACTTGTCTTCTTCAAAGACTTTGTGGGGGGAATTAAGGTTTGCTTCCATGTTGTCCTTGATTTTTAGACTTTCGTCCCCGAGACAGTTTTCTCTGGCACAATCATGCAAGTCAGCCAGACCTTGCGTGAGGGGACTCTTCTTGTTTTGGCCATATCTGACCTCCACAGGAAAGCCTTGCATTGACAGAATCCAGGAAGTAATTTGGGAATTACTCACATTTCCGGCCCGGATTCTGTCACTTTGGAGATATTGCAGAGGCTGGTGTGGAGTCTCCACTATGATGTGTTCCCCCTGGATAAACGGGTGGTAATTCTGCAATGCCCACACCGTTGCCAGGAGTGCCTTCTCACAATCGTTGAATTTTTCCTCCACAGAGGATAAAGTTTTGCTCGCATAGGATTTTACTTTATTGACCTTGTCATGCTTTTGGTATAATACTGCCGTCAAGCACGTATTAGAGAACCCTGTCTCCAGGAAGAACTCCTTGTTTCTGACAGGGTAAACTAGGCAAGGCGCTTGTGAGAGGCTTCTCTTGAGTTGTCTTACTGCCTCGGATTGTTCTGGACCCCATTCCCACTTGAACCCCCCCTTCAAGAGATGAATCAGGGGTCTGGTGATCTCTGCGTAGCCCTCAATGAACTTTCGGCTGTAATTAGTCAGTCCAAGGAGGCTCCTTAGTTCCCACAGAGTTGTGGGGTCTTTCAGTTTCTGAAGTGCTTCCACTTTCTTTTCTTGGGGACAGAGACCCTGAGGAGTAATCTCATGCCCCAAGAAATTAACATGGGTTCTACACCACTGTGCTTTCTGGAAGGAAAGTTTTGCTTCAGCGGCCCTCAACTGTGTCAGAACATAACGGATCTCCGCTATGTGTTCCTCCACAGATGAACTTTTGATGAGGACATCCTCTACATAAGCCAGGTTACCCCTCGCACCCAGGTCGGGCATGACCTTATGTAGGAAAATGTTGAATTCATTGCCGGAGTTGAGGTATCCGAAGGGAGTCCGGGTCCATGTGTACTGCTGGCCCCCAAAGGTAAAAGCCAGTTTGTATTGGTCCTCCCTACTGACAGGCACGGTCCAGTATCCATTGGTCAGGTCTATTGCAGTGAATACCTGTGACCCCTGGATCTGGGCCAGCCCTTGGTCAATGTAGGGCAGAGGCCATCGGGAAGTATGGACCCGTTTGTTGAGCTCCCAAAGGTCGGCGCAGAGTCTCCACTGGCCGTTTGGCTTCAATATTCCCAGCACCGAATTATTGAAGGTGCTGTGTACTGGACGGATTATTCCCCGGGACTCAAGGTTCTTAATTATTTCAGTAATGGACTCCATGGATGCGAGAGGCAAACAATATTGCTTCACAAACACTGGAGTCATTCCAGGGTCCGTGGGAATTGTTGTGGTGTGGATGTCGGTGCGACCACAGTCATATGAGTCTACCGCAAAGAGATCTTGGAAATCCAAGAAAACTTGTTTCAATTTTAGCTTCTGTTCCAGAGTCACGCAGGCATCAGTTAGGTTGACCCTCTCTTCCACCATCTGCCTGAAGCCGGGAAAGACTTCTGGTTTGGCTATTTCAGCGGCCTCCTCCAGCTGGGTGGAGAAGTCCCTGGTCAGAGGGCTGATTTGGACTGGAGGCTTCAGGTGGGAAAGGCAGCCCTCATGGACCTGGAAAATCACCTCATCCCTCCTGAAGTCACAAGTCACATCTTCCTTACCATAAGGGCAAGAAGTGTACACCAGGAAGTTCCCCCCCATGCCGGGTGAAAATCCTGTCTGGTGTTGTGTTGTCATCACTGTCACTGTCAAAACAGTCCTTGGGGATTGGTCGTAACAGTTCATTTCCTAGATCAATGGAAAAATGTCGGTCATCAACCGCCATTCCAATAATGGTGCCTGCGGCTAGAGTAATACTCTTTAAGTCGCTGTTATCCACCTCTATTGGAATGGTGTCATGTTCTATGTTGACTAATGGAGTTGGGTTTACCCCCAACCCTTGCTGTTGGAGAGAAGCATTTAAATGTATGTAAGCATCAGGGTTTTTCAATTTTTGTCCTCTTTTAACTTTCACTTCCAGGGAGAATTGTCGGGTCCTTTCTGGGATGGTGACTTCCTCTTTAATCTGAATTTCAACTGCATAAGGTAGCAATTGAGCTTACCTAAATGCTTTTTCTGGATCATCAAAGCCCATGGGATTATCCGCTACTTGGGACCAAGCTTTGAAGTTTATTAGGTCCAAACTAATGGCAAAGCGATTGAGAATGTCACTGCCTAAGTAAAAGGCGGCAGTGACGTCTCGCACGACCCAACAGTTATGGACTATGCTCTTGTTGCCAATGGAGATTTTGAGCATACACCTGCTTGGCAGGAGATGTTTGGAATTAGGTGCTTCCAGGTCCATTTCCCATTTGTCTATCAGTTTGAATGTGGGAATGGCTGGATCTTTTGGGAGTTGGCAGAACATGGCTTCGCTAATGAAGCTCTTACCGTTTGTCACACACACTCGGGTGAGAACAGAGTCCTTCCCATCATTTAACTGAACAGGGATGAACAACTGCTCTCCAATTTTCTGAATATCAGCCAGGCTCTGAGCTGATTTCACATCTTTCTGGACTATAGGGGTGGTAGTGTCTGTTTGTGGGTTGGTAAAGAATTTCAGAGTGTTTCCTTCCAGTGTGGAATACCACCTTAAACTGGAAGGAAGGTTGATTTTCAGAAATAGAGAGGACCCCCCACCACCAGTCTGTTGTCTACTGCTATTACTGTCACGTCTGGAATTTGGTTGTTCTGGAAGTGAAATTCTACTTGGTCAGATTTTTGTTCAACCATGTGGCAGGTGCCATTTAAACTAATATGGTTGACACTCTGTTTTAATGTTATTGGTCGGCTAGTCTGGGTCCAGAGGACCTTGTTTACACAATCTATTAGGGGTGACAACCTTCTCAGGAGGTCATTCCCTAGTAAACAAGGGGTGCCCTCTGGAGTCACTACTATGACCGGGTGTTTCACCTTGTGTCGCCCAATTTTAATGTCCAAATCTGCCATCCCCTCGACGGGAATTTCCTTCCCGTCATAGTTCTGGAGTTGTCCAGGAAGAGAGGTGAGAGGAATACGATAATTCTCTCCCCTTCCTACATTCAGTTCATCAACGGCCCTTTTGGACAGAAGGGTAGCTTGAGATCCTGAGTCCACCAGCGCTGAAATTGTACCCTGCCCCTGTACTTGTACCAGGGCATAATATCTTCCCTCCTTCTCCTCAAGGGAGCACAGATAATGCACATTTTTGGAAAACTGGTGGGCTAACTTTCTGGTTTTGGACATTGCTAGCGAAGAGATTTGGGCAGAATTCTGTGAAGAGCCTGGGGAATCTGAAAGAAAAAGTTGGCAACTGGAAATGGTTTCGGGTTCTGGGCCGCCCCCCCCTTTTTGGAGGCATTCATCAGGATGGGTTTGAATCAGGGGATTTTGGTATTGTGGGTTCTGGGATGAGATGATGAGCGGCGGTAGCTCAGTCTCCATATCTCCCCAGTCTGGATTGGAATCCCTTAGGACCCATTTTTCTTTGGGAGGAGTTCCCCCATCTCTAAAGGAGAAGATCCTTTTCCCAGGATCCTCTGAGGATTCCTCTCCCTCAAATTGGAAGATCTGTACCTCCTCCACAAACTGGGCCTGTTTGGGTACTTTGTTTCTCCTACCCCCCTTCTGCTCCTTGGGAGGCAGGCTTTCAGGGGCAGGAGATTTTGTTTCCGGTTCCTGGTTTTCCAGGGGCTGTTTACAAGTTGGGAAGGAAGCTTCCTCCAAGGCTTTACACCCCCCTTCCCCTTCTGCCTCCTCCCAGGGAACCGGTGGGTTATAGGGGCGCTGCCCCCGTCATTGTTCTGGAGCACCAGATCCAGAGTTTGGGGCATTCTGCGGTGGCATGCTCATCTGAGGGTTCTGTTGAGCCCTCAGTATGTGACCCAGATCTCGTGCCATATTTTGGACCTGGCGCTCAAGTTGTGAAAGCCACTCAGGCTGATACGGGGCTCTATTTTCTCCCCTGGGCTGATCCCGGGAACGGTAGCTATCCCTTCTCTGGTAATACCCCGGATTGGGAAGATTTGGGTACCCCTCCACCCTTGGCCTCCCCTCTCCCAGATTAGGTTGTCTGGGCTCAGGGAATTGGGGAAAGAAGGATGGATGATTTTGGGGCTGGAAATTGGGTGGATACCTGGGGAAAAAGTTCTGGCCAGGATTTGGAGAATTTCTGCCCTCCTGTGGGAAGTTGGGAGGGAAGTTCCCTGGGTTAGGTGCTTGGCTGGATCCCCCCCCTTGGGCTGGAGTCGTCCATACATAACCCAGGATGGGTCGGTTTCCCTTGTAGCGGGGACTGACATAATCAGGGGAGTGAGTGACCCCATTTGTGGGACTACCTCCTTGGCTCCCTGTCTGTGACTGGCCCGAGGGCACTCTGGGCTGGGCATTATTAGGTGCAGGTAGGTTTTTAGGCCCCCCATCTCCAAATCCAAAACGGGGGTGACCTTTACCTCTGCCACCTTGGCAGCAGCAGGGGTGCTGTTGGTTTTGGGGTTTTTCTGCGCATTATTTTTATTTTCGATGGGCTTCTGCACCTCATAGATCCGGGTAGCCTGTTCAATGACCCAGTCGAAAGATCTTTTCTCATGAAAATCTCTCACAAGCTGGGTCATTATGTATTTGGGTAAGGCATGGAAAAATGTATTGATAAATTCTCTGCTATCCGTGCGCACCCTTCTGGTGGTCTGCGCAAAAGCACGCTTTAATTCTTGCACAAACTCTTGTGGGGCCTGATCCTCCCCACATTTCAGATTGTAGGCTGCCTTGCGAGCCTTTTGAGGATTTCTGTGCACAGAAAAATGTTTTAAAATGGCTGCCCTGTATGCGGACCACCTTGAATGGTTTTGATCCTCCAGCCCTGCAAAGAAACTAGAGTATTCTGGTGAGAAGGTCCACATACTGGATGCAGCTACTGCTGTCCTTCAAATGGAAAGTCTCCATCATTTGCTCATAGAGCTCCAAGTGTTCCCAAACAGAATACTTGGCGTTCTTATTATAAAGCGTAATGACACTCCTTATTGCCTTTATTTGTTTCAATGGGTCCTTAAGCAAGGCCCTTTTTGCCTTATTGGCCTTTTTGGTTCGGGTCACCCTGTTCCATTCATCCTCTGACTCCGAAGCACTGCTCCCACAGGTGCCCGTCTGATCTTCCAGGTTTTCCCGGATTCTGCGAGCCTGGGAATAGCTGGCAGAATGTGGGGACCTGGTCTCCTGTGTCCTGTGACGCTCAGAGGAGTCTTCAGATCCTTCCTTGCTACCAGGATTTGATGGGTACCCCCCCACTGACCTAACTGGGCAGAGGTTTTCAGGGTGCCCTTAATGGGCCTAGTCTCCTGGGGTTCCCCACTAAATTGCACGGTGTTTGGGTGCCCATACCCGGATGCCTGCCCATCCATTCCTGGGAGGTACTGGCCTATGAGCCCCATACTTCTAGCTGGATAATAATCTGCCATCCCTGTGGCCCTGGGCTCATGTGCGCGAGGGGACATGGGGGTGGCAGAGTCCAGGGACTGGGAGAGATGAAGGCCTCTGGTACTAGGGCTCCTGAGGTTATGCTCAGGAGTTTCTCTTTCCCAGCAAACCTCATCTCTATCCGCCCCTGCTTCCTGTTGCAATGCAAGAGCCTGCGCTTTCAGTTCCTCAGTTAAGGCCTTACTAGACTCTATCAGTCTCTCCTGCATCTCTCCTGCATCGCTACCTGTTGCTGGAGTCTATCATTGTGCTGGCAGAGAGCCTCATTCTCTCTCTCTGCCTCCTGAATGGTCCTGGAGTACTGGGCCAGTCTCTGCTGCAGGAGGGTTACCTCCTGAGTCCCATCCCTACTGGCCTGCTCCTTTCTTGCCAGAGCCTCCTCCACCCTCCTGGTGTGCTCTAACAAGTTCTGGTGTTCTTTTTGGAGGTCACCCAGTCCATGGAGGGCCAGGTGATTTTCTTCCATTTTCCTTTTTAAGTGGCAGACTTCCTGGCCTAAGGTATCCCTTTCCTGACTAAGAGCCTGCATCTGTGCCGCCAGGTCGTCCCTTTGCCTTTGGAAGGCACCAGCTTTCTGGCGCTCCTGGTCAAACTCCTCCTGGGTATCCAGGTCTTTCAAAATCAGTTTATTGCTCTCTGCCTTCTCCCTATCTAGGTGGCTTTGCAGGGTGACTACCTGCTCAGCACATGCCCTATTGAAGTCTAACTGTTGCTCCAGCTTTTTCTGGCTCTGCAGTAGGGAGTCCAAACCTTCTTGGTACTCCTTCTGCAAGGCCAGAAATCTGGTATCCTGGTCAGCCTTTTCCTGTTGCAGCACATCCATATCCTCCTTTATTTTAGTGATGTACTGTCTACTATCATTTTCTGACTTCTGGCTCCCGTGCAGCCTCTGCTCAGAAGAGTCCAGGTCAGATTGGGCCTTCTCTAACGCCATCTGTTGCCTATTTGCCAGATCTTGGCCTTCAGCACATTTGTCCTGCATGGCTCCCATATATAGGTACAAATATGCCGCTATCCTGGCAATCTTATTATGTTCATCTTTGGCTTTAGGGGCCATATATAGTTCACTCAGGGCCACATGCAGGGGACCCTGATCTCTCCATGTATCTGACCCTGTTTCAGTGACCTGTTGCGCGATTGCCTGCAACCATACCGTTTGGTCCTGATGAGTCCACTCACCTCTCACAAATAGCTTATGTAAGAAGTGCTCTCTGGCTATTTTGATGTCTACCAGTGTCGTCATTCTGGAATTTGAGTTCCTTCCTGACTCACAGAAGTTTGTATTTTATTTTTGCAAAACAGACCGTTTCCTTAGAGCGTTCCTTTGAGGAGTGCTTTACAGCATAACACAGCGTGGCGATCCGACTGGATGTATGTCTCCTGTCAGTTAGCACACTGTATTAATCTGACTTTTCGCAGTTTGGCCTGGTTCCTTTGGAAATTGTATAGATAGACCCGATCACCCACCTTATATTCCTTTCGGGTAGTTTTTAAATCATAGTGGGTCTTCATGCTCTCGGCTGATCTTTCTAGATTCCGCTGAGCATAGGCAAAAGCATGTTGAAGGTGTTTCCTTAAATTCTCCACATACTCATGAGTTGTGGAGGCATTTATCAGTGTCTGCTCTTGGGTCCTGTAGAGCAAATGCTGGGGAAGCACCATCTTGCGCCCCGTCATCAACTCAAATGGTGACATTTTGGTTGCAGATGAAGGGGTAGATCTGATGGCCATTAGGACCAGAGGTAATCGGATATCCCAACTTGGCTCAGAATCTGCCACAAACTTTTTTAAGATGCTCACAATGGTTCGGTTAGATCTCTCCACTGCTCCAGAAGAAGCTGGCCTGTAAGCAATATGTAGCTTCCTGGGATACTGAGGGAAACCCTTATTGATATATTTGTAGGTCCAGTTCATGTACTCTGGATGACAACCCTTATATAACACCCCTCTCTTAGAATCCCCCTGACCCCACTGAGCCAAGAAGTAGGTCTGTTTTGCAAATTTAAAAGGTTTATTTGAGAAATATAAACAATATATATATATATATATATATATCACACTTCTATAAATAAATTGATAATGGATATTACACTTGTGAATATGAGCAGTAATCAGCAAGAGGTAACTTATGAATAGGAACAGAAGAATAAGGTGCGAAAGAATGCTTTATATGGTTCAAGGAAACGCAATGATGAATGAAATGCAGTACAGAAAATAACTTGATATGGCTTCAACAAAAGACAATGTAATCACTTTTCCCCTGGTGGCAATTAACCCCCCCCAATATGCAATGCAAGGAGATGGAAGTAACACACACAGTGTTCAGGAATACAATCAAATACAATACGGAATTCAGTTCCCCCCCAGCAAGCTTAGAGGAAACAGGTAGAAGTTTGAAACACAGGCCCAAAATGCTTTTAAATGTGATGGCAATGGATGGGAAAATGTGCTAACTGATTTTAATTCCCTCTAGAGATTCAGGGTGAGTGAGTGATGCTTGTTGGTATTAGTTCAGGCTCACTTTAGCAATGCTCCATGAGTTATTACCAGGTTGCAAACGCATATTTAACAAAGGAAAGAATGGAGCAGCTATTTTGACAAGTGGAGAAATTGAGCCAAAATTTCAAATCGCGGTAAATTTCGCTGTAAAGGTATAGGAAGTGGTTCTAGGTTCGTTGGAAAGCCTAGAATCACAGCTTTAAAATGAAAGTTAAATTTTGTTCCTAGCCCAAACGGTTCCAGAGATACGGACGATTTAATAAAGGTAGATTTTCGGATTTAAAGTAAAACTCAAAATGACAGGTGACAGCTTGCAGCTGCAGAATTGACAGGTGACAGTTGTGCAGCTTTACAGATGACACAATTTCTAGGAGGCTGTTCTAATTAGGTTAAAATAGTTTGGATTAGATTATTTTAACTAAGAGATTGGTTCTGCACAGTTCTGCTAGGTACTCACAATATAAATTTGAACTATGCCTTGTCACAAATCTGGTCCACACGTCCGGCGGCGGTTCTGTCTGCTCGGCGGGTCAATCAGGCACCGGTTCTGCTCACAGTGATCCGGATCTCTGGTTCTGCTCACAGCGGTCTGGGTCATCTCTGCTCTGCTGGTCTAGCCTCTCTGGATACAGCGGCCTCTGGTTCTGGATACTGCTCTGCTTTCCGGTCCGGATCAAGTGGATTCTGGATGTAACACTGCTTTCTGGGTACTGGCAAAAGTTCTTGGCAAAAGAATTCAGACAGCTCGCCCGGCTATGAATAGTTTGCAAATGATTTTAAGGATGCTGAGGCCTGCTGAGAAGAGTTCTCAGCTTGTGGGTTTAGGCCCTTGCTTTAAGTTCTGAAGTAAACTTCTGGTCTCTGAAGATTGATGGATGTGAAGTCTGGAGTCTCCCGGCAGAGCGTCCCGCAGAAAATGGAATTGAATCTCTACCTGTCCCAGCAGTCTCTTTTTATGTGTTTTGGAAGTGGGTGTGTGCGTGGCATAACTGAGCCTGCCCCTCTCTACTTGTCATTGGCCCAATTCTCCCCTCTCACATGATTGGGGGAAGGAAATGGTCATCAGAGTGATGCTGTAGGTTTTATGGTCAGAGGAACCTCCCCTTGTCAGATAGCACACAAATCTATATTTGATTCAAATACATATTTCCCAGATACACAATTTGTTGAAATTACATGTACACATTATATATTCCTTATGGTCTATGCTTGTCCGCCTCTGATCTTCCTGGGGGGCTTGCATTCAAAAATGACAACATTTTGCGCTTTTTTACTGGTTTACCAATATCGGACATTTACCAAAAATTACACACATGTGCGCAAGGAGTATGGA
This sequence comes from Ambystoma mexicanum, assembly GCF_040938575.1. Lineage (NCBI taxonomy): Eukaryota > Metazoa > Chordata > Amphibia > Caudata > Ambystomatidae > Ambystoma > Ambystoma mexicanum. Next base: position 1,288,805,229 of record NC_090924.1, read on the forward strand.
CATTAATTGATGAAGTGTCAGATTTTTAACATGCAGACATTTGGAGTGAGACCCTATTTTCCGCTAGCAACCCCCCAGAATACACCACAGGGTCCGAACGCCTCTTAAAACGTGCACAGAAAAATCACAAGAATAATGATATTACTTATATAATTTTGACCAGTCCGCACTATGAGTTATCTATCGTTTTAACTTATGCCCTGGTCAAAAAGGGGTGTGGCTTCCCACATCACATGGTGGAAGAACTGGTTTATCCACTTCCCCCAAGCTCAGCTGGCTCTCGCAGGCACTTCTCCTCCCACTTCTACCAAGAGGAAGCCACTTTACGGCCCCCCCAATATAACATTTGCCTGAGCCAAAGAAGGCCCATTGTTCAGTTTCCTGCAGTCCCCAGGTAATTCAATCAGAGAGGTGTCACCTCCTTTTTGTGGGGGCAGCAGAATGCAGCCAGGCCTGGGAACACAGCTGTTGATCCAGTTTCAACTCCTGTCGGGGGTAGTTGTCAGGCAGAATCCAGTTTCATTAAGCCAGGTTTCAGCTAAATGTCACTTTTTGTTCCCAGTTTTCTACATTCAAATCAAACTGACAATTTTTACACATGCAGCTAGAATGCTGATTCTAAGTTCAAACCTATGACATTTCAACAGTTACAAACTATGTGACACTCAAAAGTAGGTCCCTCATTTAATTTAAACATTTCGATTTTAGTGGTTTTCAGTTCAGTTTAACTTAAGCTGCTGACCTCCCCAGCTCAGCCAGTTTTGTTATGAACATTGTTTTGGGCTCTTTTTCTTTCCAGATTTTGTATGCACACAAAACTTCATTCTGCCAAATGTCTGCTGGTGTTCAGTGAGATTTTTGAATATCCTGCAATGTTTGAAAGCTTGCATTTTGATCTTGCATTCAGAGAAACCAAGGTGATTTCAAAGGGCTTTTTAAGCTAACAGGCACTGCTGTTTTTCCTTTGGCACACATTCCACTCATGGCACCCCTGGCCCATCACGCTGGCACTGGTGGGTGGAAGGTTAGGCAACCATTTTGGTGTGCGCACAAACTGCGCGGTTCTCCTGGATTCTGGCTCACAGGTGGGCTTTTTGGCCATCTTGGCTTTTCTAAGCCCACAGCACCAAATGTGCTGACAAAGCTTAATGACTCAAACGTGGGTCAATACACCTGACATCAGAAGCAGCGCTTTGTGCATGCATGTCCACTGTACTGCGCTATGAACATTGCTATGCAGTTCATGTTCAGGCATTCCCTTTCTGCTATCCATAGTACAGATGGACCTCCAGGCTGAAGACTCTCACACTGCCTTGCTGTTCATCCTGGCTGTAGATAGAAGCTAACAGGGTCAAGGCTTTCTGCACAACTCATGAAGACTTTCCACACTGAATGTTTGCATTTATAAAGCACTCACACAGCCCAGGGGCATCGAGGCACTGTTACAAGGCTACGTCTTAGTTGCATCACATAAATGGGCAGATAGGTTACATTAGCCCATCAAAACAAGTCTTATTTACATTTCATTAGGTTTGTCACAGTCGTCTTTCATAGGTAGGATCTGCGTGGGTGGTTATCTCATTACAGTATGCAGGTCTAGTTAGATTATTTGAATATGAATGATTACATTGTTTGAAAAGCATTTGATACGTAAGGGAGGAGGGTTACATTTAAGCTGTAGTCATACAAAATACAGTTTATTGGGATTGGGGTATCCGGGTCTTAAAGATAGTGAGGGTGGGCCTATCGGTTGTGTGTAAGGTTTTAGACAAACAGTCTGGTTTTGATGGCCTTGCGGATGGCAAGATGAGGGGGTTCACTTCTGATGGGTATTGAAGAGACACCTATAGATTGCAACTGTTGCATTGGAGTACAGATAGGAGGGAGATGGGATATCAGGCCGGACACATTACCCACCCATTGACAGCCCATTGCCATGATAATCCTATGGCCATTCCCACCCACTACCTGCTAGCTCTTTCTAGAAATAACCTCACACAATGTGCTTTAGAGGCCTATAGCCACTTGGTTTATTAGCAGTATGTATGTCCACACATCTTTCCCTTGCTCTGAAGTCCTGTTAAAAACAAGTACATGTAAACCCAAAGTTTTGGCATGTGTATGTATGAGATAGACATTTCACAGGCACTGCCATCATATGCCCATGTAACCAACCCAATTTCTAGCTGTGGTCATCTTATGGCCATATAGTATCCTAATGGCAGTGTCTGGTAAATGCGTATGCCATGCCTACACAAAAGTCAACACCATTTGTTAGGTAAGAATTTAACTTTAGTGCTAAATCTACCTCACTTGTGAGAACCCTAGAACCTTTTGCTGGACTGGTAGATTATTTTTCCCTATACCTCAGTGAGTGGGAAACTTTTCCACACTCACAGATTCTTTTACTCCTTTTATGGGTGTCATTTTTAAGACTCCCCCTTGTGTCCTTTTAGTTGTATCCTCTTTGACAACTTTTGGTATATTCCTTTTTATTGTTACAGGGTTGTCCTTGGGGCTCCCCTTGTACTTTCTCTGGCTAACCTTGTGAGAACTACAGTTCCCAAGGGTAGAACGGCTAGTTCTATCCATTCTCGATTTTGTTAGGTGAAACCAGCACACCCCACCTTATGTGGAGTGCTGGCGAGATACAATGTATCCCCTTTATCACTAGCACTGTAATAATTCTGTTACGGGGACAAGCTTACCTTAAATGGGTAGCGGCAGTGTACATTTTGACAAATTTGATACACCTGTACCGCGGGCTGTTTTCACAGCTGCATTAAAGGCACCCATGGGTGCCTATTTTACCAAAATGAACCCTGTTTTCTTATTTTGACATGTTCATGCTTCATGTCCCTTCTTGGTCTTTCCCCTGCACTCCAGGGTGGGAAAGTCCTTTGTGTGATTTTTATCTTCGGCAGTAGGTCTCGGTCAAGCCCACACAGGCTCCAGAGTATCTGTAAAGGCAGGAAACGAGGGAGGAGTCCAAAACTCTGCAGCCCTTTGTCTTCCATCCGGTTAAAACTGGGATGCTGGCTGTTTGATTGGTTGGGTTCCTGCAAAAAAGTCCAATCATGGAAGCTGAAGAGGTAATCGACCACTGGAGGTAAAACCAAGGAGGAAGATGAAGTAAAAATGGCCGTAGCAATTTCTAGCGTCCAGGGAGCTTGCTGCGTAACCAGAGCCTCCTGTAATCCCTTCCTTCCAATCGACCTGGGATGCAGAAAAGGAAGACTTTGACCCAGAGCCTGGTGAGATCCACTAGACTCAAGAAGACCTGTATTTTGAGCCATCCCACATTGTGCTGCAATCTTGCAGGGTGCAATACCCCAATACCCTGGGACCTTGAGCCATTGTGTGGCGCATGGTCTTCTGAATTCCGAATCAAGCTTAAACTTTGATGGAATTCTGCTGACCCTCCAGAGACATGCTTCCAGCCATTAAGTCCCCTCACCAGAGTGCTGTACCAGATTAGCGATACAAATCCAGTCAGCGATATTCTGTCTTGTTGAATGAAGAAACTCTTGCCTGGAGCATTCCCTGCTGATCCTTGCTACAGAAACCCTTCCAGAGTGCTGTCTTCATGACAAAGGAATAGATTGACCGGGGTTTTGGCTGCATATCCTGAAGTCTCCCCTGCTGCAATACTTCTACTCTGCTGAGGTAAGGTGTTAGCTGGTGTATTTATCTACCTTAAGCCTCTGTGATTCCTGTGTAGATTTGCGGTGTTCCTGTGATTGGGAGGCCTCTCATCCAGTTCACGCAGGCCCACTGCTGGAATACTCTGAGGGTGTCTTCTCAGAAGTCCCTGGACCCTTTTAACCTCTCTAAAGTGTAATACTTACCTGTTTGAACAGTCTTTTCACAGAACTCAGACCTTTGCTACTTCTGTGCCTTCCTGAGCTGTCTGTTGGACTCTAGAGAGCTAGTGACCTCCCTTCTGCCACTGAGAACACTCATGCTCCAACGAATAAGGGAAAGACTTTCTAAGGATTGGGCCTGTTGCCTAGAAAAGCGAACAAGTGTTTAAAAGTTTACCTACTTGTAAAAGAGTTGGCTGGTAACTGTAACTCTGAGAGTGAGCAGTTACAAAAGTGTTTACTTACCGTGAATGTGTGTTGCACTATTCTGAAAAGTATATTTAAGGTTATTGTACTCACCTGTGAATTGGTTGTGCCTCTTCCCCAAAAATAATGCTGTTCGCCTTACTTAACTATTTCTTTCAGAATATTAGTGTGTAAGTCCACCCGCTGGGTTTTGCTTTCCCTGGTCGGTTTTATACAGATTCTCAAACAGTCTTAGGTTTATACCTACCTCTAAGTTGCTGGTAGCTCCTTTAAAACGCATGTGGGTTCTACTTACCTTGAATAGCTGTGTGCCATCCAAAAATAAGTTAGAGCTATTTTTTTGTATTTTTTTTTATTTGCTTGATTCAATTGCTTTACAATTTTTACAAGATAAAACAAAGCAGGTGAAACCTGCCTTATAATCCTCAAATGGAGAGAAAGGAGAAAAACAAGGTGATAAAACGTAATTAACGTTCATCATCTTCTCTCTTATTTCTTACCCCAGTCTGTGTTCCACTGACCTGAAAAGCAACTGTAATAGTATATTACAACATTAGGTTTTACCTGCCTAGAATAGCTGTGTGCCATTCTTAGAAAGTGTTCTGTAGGTGTAGCTGATCTTGGTTTGCCTGATGCAATCTTAAATTAGTGCAAATAGTTCTTGCTCACATTAGTCTGTGACCCACTGAGCTGAAAAGCAACTGTAATTGTATATTACACCAAAAGGCCTTACTCACCTAGAATACCTGTGTGTTATCCTGAACGTGGTTATAGTTTTCTACCGTTCTTTGAATTTGTGTTCCACTATTCAGAAAAGTATATTTGCAGGATGGTTTACTAAGTGATGTCTTATCTGAGTGTCACTGCACAACTGCTAGGATCTACTACCCCTGTATTACAGAAAGTAGTCAGAAAGTAACTTATTGTTTTACTCCCCATGAATAGGTGTGCCCTATACTAAATGTGTTTTATAAGGTCTGACTTCCTTAGAAATAGTGTTGGTTATTCTGAAGACAGTTTATACTTTGGTCTGTGTACCTTCAAACATTGTGTTGTGCTTTTATAATGTGTCCATAACTCTATGACAAAGTACTTAACCCACGACTTAACCTTCCTACAGCCCTCTGTGCCTCCTAAGGTAAGCCTGGCTGCTCTTTCTACGCTACCATATACTCAGGTGGCAAATCCTTATACTAAGAGTGGAGTTTTGTACTTTCTCAGTTGTATGGTTTTACTGAAGCCCTTAGAAAAACGGCCCTAACACTGTTGTCTTTGGCACCACCATCTACTTCATGATACACTTCCCTGTGCTCAGCTGTGCTTATTTAGCACTAATGCTGTGTTCTTTAGAGCCACCCACTGCACACTACGCTTTTCTGTGCTCATTTGTTCTCTTTAGCACTAATGTTTGGTTTGCATAGATCCATCTAGTGCACATTAGTCTTTCCTGTGCTCATCTGTTCTGTTTAGTACTGGTGCCTTGTGTGTCATTCATTTCTGTCATCCATGCTCCACCGTGGCACTTTGCAATAGCCCGTATCGTGTGTGGGTCCTACACCCCATAGCTCCCCTCCTAACTTGGGGTGTACCGCTCGGACTGCTCTTATTATGGGTGAGGCCTACTGTTATCCAGTGACCTGTTCTTGGTGCTCAAATCCAAGCTATTTGGTTTGGTTTGCTTGTAGCTGTGTCACCTGCCAGCAAACCAAACAAGATAAGTGAGGTCTTTGCTCTGTTGCCTTCTCGCCGCTATGTTCCTTGTATATGCTTAGCCTGTGCGCACCTCTCTCTGCCCTGCACTGTGGAGGTCCAGAATGCCACCCTACTCTGCACGGGAGACTGTCTAAGTCTAACTTGTGCAAAGCATAACACCTACCTACACATCAGTGCTTATTCCCGTATGCAGCGTTCTAACCATTAGTCCACCATCTCTATGGCCATGATGCACCCCAGGACGCCAGTGGAGCTCCTTGGCGTGTTGTCGACAGGGAAGGCACGTGCAGATGTTTCTGCTCCTGTTGAACAGACGGTCTCACACAGATGTGCATCCGTTTCGGGCGAAAGAATATGTGGCAATATGTGACTGTTAAGTGCTGGACGGTATCAGCGTCGCCTCTGCCTCGTTGCCTGGATCTGCCCTCTGCTGGACGTCGCTCCCAGGACCATCAGCCTCCAAACTCTGGCTCGCTCCAGACTACGCTATTGCAACTATATTCACATGGGCATTGCGCCCAGCTACTGGGCATTGCAGTTATAGAAAAATAGGGCATTGTGCTTATTGCGTAATCATAAGTGTTCCGACCATATCACCCCTCAGTGTCAACAATCGATCTGGCTTCCTGTGGCCAAAACTTGAAGTGCAAAATGCATTATTTTCTCTGGAACCCACTCATCAGCATGTGCCCTCCTAGGCCTCCTCATGGGGCATCCCTTCATTTATGTCACCTAATGATGAAAATGCCATTGTTTGCATCTATGCCTGCCCAAATTGAGCTTATGTAACTGGAAAAAGCGCCCTGAAGCCCCGGGGTTTGTGTGCGCTCTACAAATGTCAAAATAAATAAAATAAATAAATAAAATGTACCTGGCAGCGCAGGACTCCCTGAGGATGTGGGCCTTCATCCACAGGTGATTTGTAAGTCTGAATATAGGCATAGAGTGTTCCGACCTTGCATTATTTGCTGCTAGCCGTTAATCAGGGGTCGGCAACATACAGCTCGGCAGATGTTTTGGACTACAACTCCCACGGGCCACGCATGATATGATATTTATAACACCTCTGTGTTTCTAGTTGCGCAGTCAATCCTGAGGGATCGTAGGAGTTGTAGTCCCGAACAGCTGGCGAGCCAGAGGTTGCAAACCCCCAGCATTAGGTTGCACACAGAGAGGAAACCTGTAGCCTTTTGGGATTTCCGTACTCATATGTGCTGCAGATAATTATAGGGCAAGGCTACTGTACTCTATTGCAGTCAGGCTCATCTAAACATGTACACAGTCTCCATCAGGCATTATGATATCTGTACACAAATTACCCACTGTAAGGAAATGTAGGGATACAAGGTTTGCTGCTGGGATCTCTTTTTTAAAATTTTAAATGTTTGGATGAACAGAATAACATCACATATAAGGAAAACATCAACATTACTTTGAGTAAAAAAGAGAAGAGAATTCTTTAAAAAATAAACATAAAAATTACTCCAACACCGTTCTAGGTATTACACCAGATATGAATCACTCCAAATCCATCTCGATAAATTTGCCCCGTAGATCTGTAAATGCCTTACTTTTCTTCTGACATCGAAGGACAACTCTCTCAATATTAGAGAGGGAATACATCTCCAAAAGCCACATAGATTTATTGGGAAGTTGGCATATTTCCAGTTCCGCAGAATAATTCTCTTCACCACCATAGAGTCCCTGAAGAGCCAGGTTGTCTGAGAGTAGGATAGGTCCTCCGGGATGGTGTCTTCTCTCAAAATCAAAGTCTTGAATTTATACTCCATATCTACTCCAAAAACCAAGTTCAGAATTCTGGAAATCTCACTCCAGAAAGTCTTCACAGCCCCAGAACATATGCTCTAATGAACCTGCTTTTTGTTTACAGCCCCAGCAAGCATTGGCTGTACTGAGGCCTTGTCTGTACATCCGTTCTGGTGTCCAATATAACCGGTTCAGGTGCTTGACTTGCCTCGCTCTTTCCCCAATAGTAATGGACATACAAGGAATGTTTCTACAAAGAGCCTCTCATCTAGGAATCATCATTTCACATGTGAGACTTCTCGGCCCTTTGAGTAATGGCTGAGTGTTCCATTCTGATGAACCACTCCAGAGTTTGTAGATAGCAGAGACAACATGCTCTTGCTGACATAGGCAGGTAACAGACCCAATCAGGTGATCCCCAGTAAGTGCTCCTAATAGAATAGAAGACCCAAGGGACCCGTATTTCCCAAATGTACAGTCTCTGAGGTTATGTTTGTCCCACAGGTTCTGGAAAGAAAATTATGATCCACTCTGAAATAAATCCCCAATTCAGCCAGAAAAGTCTCTTGTTACTGATCTTAATAGAGGGATTTAACAATATCGAGGCCACACTTGCAAGCAGTGCATCTGTTTTCAACAACTTAGACATCTCCTGCCAGCATGTGCGTAGGAATTCTATAAGAACAGAGGTGTCCTTCTTCTTATCATTCCTCATAGTCATCGAAGCGGTTGGTTCCAGCAGCCCGGCCGAACTCGCCTCTGCCACTGACCACTCATCGAGGTTCTTGCACAAAAGGCAGAATGTGGTGGGTCATAAAAGCAAACTGATATTTTGTGTAGGTATTCAGACCTCCTTTGTCACTTGGGAGCTGCAGTTTGGCAAGTTCCATCAAACTATCCAACTTTTTCATCAAAGGGAATCATGCTCGTGAAGTAAGTGATCAGAGATGCTGCCGTCATTTTCAATGTGCTCACTTTGCCTCCCAGTGAAAGGTTTAGGCAATCCCACCTCATCAGGTCAGTTGATAGACGGCGTACAGACATTTTCAGATTAGTCTCCATCATGTCCTTTATTATTATTTATTTATTGTGTAATATGTCATTATACAAGGCTTAAATGCATTAAAACTCATTTTACATCATCTATTACAATTATAAATACATTATTAAAATCCAACAATTCATATGTATACACAAAACACTAAAAATTGGGGATACATACAGCCTACCATTTGCATCCTACAAGTTAAAAAAAATCCTCCCATATATAAAAAGCAGCAGAAGATATGACCACAGAATTTTCTTTGAACAGAGTATTCCAAAACTGATCAGAATTCATTGATCTAAAATCTATACAATTATTTCTATAGCCTTTTTCATAGAAACATTTAATCTGTCAATCCGTTATATTCCGTTATATTAAATCCGTTTATAACGGTGCCGGTGCAATCATAAGTTCTGCTCGCGGGTGCCGGTATGCACGCCTGGCCAGACCAGGCGTGCAGTCCGGCACTGGCGAGCAGAACTCGTAGTGTGTTGGAGAGGTAACAACGGCGCCGGTAGCACTACCAGCACCGTTGTTGCCTTTCAGACATACTCATAATGAGGCCCAAATGCCTCCATCGATCTTTGTAATCCTATTGGTGTTAAGTCAAGACAGCACTGTGTCATCCGCATAAGCAAGACAATTTATGGGAACACTGTTTATGTTAGGTGGAACATTTCGGGTTGTGCTTAAGGCTTCAGCAAGGTCCGCAACATACACATTTTACAGAATGGGGGCCAGTCCACTGCCCTGCTTCAGTCCGTGATTAGTTTCACAGGGATTCGCTATTTCTCCACGAATCGAGGCCGATGTTTGGGAGTAAAGTCCTTTTATGTAATACAATAGGCGGGGGGTTTATGCTGCACTTTGCAAGTTTTCCCACAATAGGGGATGTGACACACTGCCAAAGGCAGACCAAAGTCTAAATAACAATATAGACTTCTCTTTCTGGAAACCGGTTTTGACTCCGCCATAAGATATTGAATCACAAACATATTAGTCACAGTGCCATAGTTTTTTCAGAAGTCTATTTTGAAATGGCTTCAAGAGACATTTCTCACTGGCCCATTTCATTATTCTTTTTAGTAGTATAGGGGTAAATATCTTCATGCTGGATTCCTGCATCGCTGATAGACGATAGTTAGCTGGGTTCCGTTTAGATCCCTTGTTATGGGTAGGGATAAGTATAGATTCATGCCAGGATTTAGGTATTATCCCTGTGGATTCAATCTTTCTAATAGCTTTGTAGAGGATCTCTGACCAGAGCTTAGGGTCTCCTTTCTATAGGGCATTATGTACCAACATTCTATATTAGTCATGCCCATGGCCCACCTCCAGACTGTCTCAGACCCCCATTATCAAATGCCCTCCTCCCCCCGAGCCACCCTCAGCCTCTCTTTTTCCCGCCTATCTGGACCGTTTTCTAGCACTACCCACCCATATTTGGGGGACACACCACGGAAACGTATTTAAACATGCCCTAACACCAGGATTCTGTGCCATCAATACCGGCCAAACTGATGTAGATTAGGCAATCCTCACTCCACCAGCAGCTCCAGAACCCGTAAACTGGACGATGACTCCAGGCCAACCCTCTTAGTAACGCATGCACCCAGGCACCAGTACCGTGGGAGTCCACTACCTCTGTCTGCAACACTGATGAAATTAGGGACTCCCAACCCGCTGACACTACCTAACGCACCAAAGCGTCTGGGCATCCCACTTTTCAAAAAGCATTTGAGATCAGCCAGGCTCTGCTAATTAAGTTTAATGCAAGAAATTGTGATCGCGCACTCTGTAAAACTGATGCAATTAGGCACTCACTACCCACTGACACCACCAAACTAAACAGGTGTGTGGGCATCACATTTTTCAAGAAGCATTTGAAATCAGTCAGGCTCAGCTAATTAAGAAGTCAGGGATCCGGCACTCTTCCTTACATTCCTGTACGATCAATCTGGAATTTGATTAGAATCATACTTGGTTATGCACTGCTTAATGAGCGCCTTGACCTAATTGACATTGACCAGAATGGCGCACGTAGCACTGCAGATTTGCGGGCTACCCCCAGAACCAATCTGAAGTATGCTGGTATCCGACCAATCAGACACACTATTACTCAGTACTTGATCTGCATTCTGCGATGGCGGCCGGCATCGAAAGATCGCTGTGACCGTTCATCTGTATGCAGAGGCCCCCTGGTTCCCAAGTAAGAACTGCCATGAGAATCTAACTGCTCCCACTAGTTCATGGCTAGCTCAATCTTAGCCTTTGTAGAGGTCCATGGCCCTCATTACGACCCTGGCGGAAATGGAAAAACGATGGCGGAAATGCAATTCCGCCATCGAATAGCGCTCGGTGCGATTATGACCCGTCACCGCAAAGTACGATGCCATTAGCGACACCGCAGTGAACGCCAATGCTAACTGCACCAAGTACGCCCGCGCGCGCCATGCCAAACCGCAATTACCACCATGGCGCAACGGTACGCGAATTCTGACCCCAGCGGACATGCACCTAACGCCATCAAGCACGGCGGAAAGTACCATTCCGCCATGGTGAGAAGTACGGCATCGCGAACCAACCGTAAAGGGCCCTACTGAGTGCCTGTACACCGCTCCCTGGCCACATTGTACAACTCCCCGTAGGTGCAATGAAGCCACACAATGCAACCAGTGAAATGTACAAGTCATCCATGCCTGCCAAGGAACAAATGAATCTCAAGAGGGGCCAATGGAAGCTGCAGGGCACAGATGGCACGAATACAGAAGCCACACAAATGGACATGACCTCAGTCTCCCTCCAAGAAACGCACGCAAACACAGGCACCTGTGACCAGCCATATTCTGATAATCACATCATACCACCAATCCAACTGGCTGACCGGCATCTGTTACACAAAAGCCATTCCCCCGCCCCTGAGCATCACATCACCAAAACAGTCACATTGGCAGCCCTCATCCCTGACCTCACTGGGCTTCGTAGGCAAACGCGCCCAGCAAAGTACCACGCAACTATACTCCGAAGCTGGAACCCAATGCAGATCTCCTCACAATGCATCGCTCCCCAAATAGGAATATGACACATCACCTGCAAAGAAGAACGCTACACAGTTCATATCAGAATAGGAATTTAATGCACAACAAATTCACCAAGGCCATACAGCCATCAGGCCATGAACCCCAAAATACATTTCACCATTGTGGGCTGCATCCGCAATAAATGACCAGCTACTTCTTGTGTGACGCCCTGTACCCTCATGGCACACAGGGGCTACATTCTCGTACGAAAAGGCAACATGGAAGCGCCTCGACCCGCAGGGCCGTCCCAATAGGGAGGCACTAGTCCAGCTGAAAGGCCGAAATGTTGCTCCTAGCCACTAGTACTGCGTAAGGGCATGTGGCCCATTGGCGATCGTCCCATAAGATCGTAATGCTGCTCCACTGATTAACACGAAGCAGCAGGTGTCGGGAGTAAAATCCATCTGCAGGAGTGGCATACAGATGGCAGTGGCAAAAGGGGAGGAGATACCTGTCACCCAAATGAAATGAAAAAGAATAGAATGGCCATCAGAACTACATTTGAATTACTCACTTCAATGATCACACCAAATCCACAGCCATATGCATGCTAGCCCACTCCAAAGGATCATCACCAACCAAAAACCACTAGCGAATCATAACTATCTATATCGAGGTGAAAACACTATCACAAACGCCTGCTTCCATACTCACATGACATGTGAAACTTCCATTGAGTCTGTGCGTAATGCAGCCTGCAAAATCCACTGTTCCCCCAGCCCGTAATTCCAGTGTTGTGAAGCAACATGTAATTGGGAACGTCCGGCCTTATCACCCACTTCGCTATTGCGCATCCCATACTATTCATATCAATCATTGCATCCTCGCCATGGCCCCTGTCCCAAGGACATTGAACAATAGAACGTTATATTCGCAGTCAGACCTGTGGGCATCTCCTCGCCGCTAGCTGAAAACCGAAAGCGCCGTCCTTCGAATTCCTCATTTGCAACATCACGTCGAAAAGGCATCTGTGGCCGCTTGAAATCACTAATTAATCCATCTAGTGCGGCTCTGTGTGAAAATGGCAACTGCCTTCACTCACAAATGGGACGCCCCGCCCGTCGGTGAACCTCGGTGCAGTGTTGCATGAGGGTCCACCGTTACTCGAGTACTACGTTCCACTGACCCTTCACAAGTCTGTTCGCGACTGCAAAGATAGTATGTGAAACAATGGGACCAAAGCAGAATGAACATATCAACCAATGTTACACTGCCATCGGGTACAAATACATGATTGTAATGGCAAGATGCCATTCGTCGAATTGCAGCGTTGTGTGCGGGACGTGCTCGCCCAAAGGGGAGAGCAGCTTGCACAGGTGGAATGAATCACCACAGGTGGAGGCCATACAGCCTGGAAACACATTAATTGCACACCCAACCCCCTCCCACAACCACACCCACTCCGAAATGCTACCGGCAGGACTAGCCATGTTGGCCCTGGGGGACCTGATAGCACTGCAAGTACTCCAACTTCAAGAAGAAGACGAACACCGACTACAACCGGCCGCACGGAGGAGACGCAGGAGGAGGAGGAGGAGGAGGGCAAGGCAGGGCCAGCAAGGGCCGCCAGCACAGCCACTACCACCACGCAGACAGCCCGCTATCCCACGCCTCCGAGCACATCCGTTCAACCTCACTGATGAGCAGATCCACACCCTCTACCGTTTGGACCGGGACACCATAACCGCCATTGTGGACATGACACAGGCTGACCTTGTCAGCATGATAGATAGCCCAACCGCCATCCCACCCCTACTGAAGGTGGTGTCTGTACTCCACTTCCTGGCCACAGGCACCTACCAGCACACAGTCGGACAGTTGCATGGCATTTCACAGCCACTGTTCTCACGGACACTATTGCAAGTGGTCGATGCCCTCCTGCTGCACGCAGACGATTACATCTCTCTACCACGCTCGGAGCAGGAAATTACGAACGCAAAAGTGGGATTCCATGCACTTGGCGGCATACCGGGTTGCATTGGTGCCATCGACTGCACCCATGTGGAATTGGTAGTCCCACATGCCATGGAGGCCCAGTACCGCAACCGAAAACAATTTCATTCCCTGAATGTACAAATGGTGTGTGACTCCAACAGGATCATTACACATTGTTGTGCCCGATTCCCAGGATCCACCCATGATTCTATGGTCTTGAGGAACTCTACTATACCACGCTACATGGACCGACACGCAGGGAACAGATCCTGGCTACTCGGTGAGTCTCATTTCAAGCATGATAGTGTGGGGTATGTGATGCGGCAATGACCTGGCAGGAAGGGGGGGGGTGCGTACGTAGCAATGGCATTCCTCTAAATACCTTCATTGTCCACATACAGGTGATGCCGGGTATCCACTGAAGAGATGGCTCCTTACACCAGTCCGCAACCCACGGGACCAGCATGAGGAGGACTACAACCATGCCCACTCACGTACCCGTGTAGTCATTGAACAGGCATTCGGCCTACTGAAGACTCGTTTCCGCTGCCTCAGCAGGTCTGGCGGGGCACTCCTGTACCGACATGAGAAGGTTGCAAAGATGGTCATGGCATGTGTCATGCTACACAACATGTGCGTACGTAGAAATGTGCCCATGCCCCCTGACGCAGAACTGCAAGCACCTGAAGATGGTCATGATGAGGGTGGGGATGTGGCAGCACCTCAAGGAGTCTGCGAGGCACAGGAGGGCCGTGACATTCGTCAGCATATCATAGATGCATGCTTCTAGCACTCACGCCTGGTGGCTGATACATGGACACGGGACTTGTGGCACTGTGTGTGTCTGGAACATGCACAATATGGACTGTACGCCTATGATGGCCTCGTACGCAAAGATCAATGTCCACGCATCTCATTGTATGATCGTGCATTGTTCATGGCATATGTGATATCATGTTAAACACCCTATCGACCCGCCACCCAAGTAAGCCCAACACACCCCCTCCACCCTCCTACCTCCCCCCCGAACACCAGTGTCCAAAGATGCTCATTGTCAGTGGGCAGTCGCTATTGCAAGCCCCCTCTCCGGGTATCAGGGGCACCCCTGCCTGTGGAGCGCAGGTTCCTCCCAGATCTACGTTGGGGGCTGCCCTGGACGGAACTTGCAACGGATGATGTCTCTGCCTGCTCACGTCCATGCATGTCCCTAAGGGTTTGTGTGAGCTCAGTGAGCACACGGCGCACAGTGGCAAATTCAGCACATACGTCTTTGGACGTCGCATGCAGTTCCCCCCTCAGGCTCTCGGTGCTTCTCTCCATTTGTACTCTCAGGCTCTCGGTGCTTCTCTCCATTTGTGCCCTTAGTGTCTCTGTACTTCTCTCCATTACTGCCCTAAGTGTCTCAGTTGATGTTTCTATGGCTGCCTTAGTACCCCCACATTCATCAGCATGGTCCTTGAGGAGCGTGGCCAGTTGCTGCTGTTGCACGATCACCTGGTCGAGGGACTGTTGCCTCTGCTGTGCCATGGCCATTTGCGGTGGTGTCACAGAGGGGCTGGTCACCTCATGTTGCCTTGCCACAGGGCTTGTGGGGGATGGCCAGTCGTCGTCTTGTGGGTGCCCCTCATGGTGTACGGGATGAAACAGACAGGGGGATTGAGACAGGTCATGGATGGATCTAACTTCGACATCCCCGTTTTCTGTGTCGGAGCATGCTGCCATTAATGCAGTGTCACCTATGGTGCGGCTGCCACCAGAAGCAGTGCCTACTGTGGCATCCATTGGGGGGACCTGTGGTGGTGCTGTTGTGGGCATGCTGGCTGCTGGGGTGCCTGTTGGAGTTCCCTCCTGTGTGCTGCCACTCGATTTGTGCTGCTGCCGTGTCTTGATGCGTGCAGCTGAGGTGGAGGGTCTTTGGCCGTTGGTCTTGGCCCTCTTTGCAGGTGTGCTGGTAGGGGTGTCCTGGAGCTCGTCGTTTGAATCGGACCCTGTGGTGGAGTAAAGGAGGGCGAGCGTTATTAATGGGTCTGTGGAAATTGGAATGGCAATGTATCACATGCATTGGGGTGGTACCTGAGGGTGATTTGGGTTGGGGCCTTGGAGGTGGTTTCATTTGTGTGTGGAGTGAGGGTGCAGTTGTTTTGCAGCCTGCAGTTAGGGTGTGCCTGCTGCACGTGTAGAGGGTGTTTTTAGGATTTTTAATTATTTATGTATTTAATGTGACTTTTAAAGTGTGCTATCAGGCCTATGCATGTGGCCGTTCTCCTGGACATGTGTTACTGTTGCACTATGTGGACACGTGGTACTTCACATGATTGGACATTGTGGTTTTGGCATTGTTTTATTTGGGGCAGCTACCTGATTCTTCGGTTGTCTGCACTCCTTTCTCCATCCCTCCGACTCCCTCTATACTCTCCATTCCAATGGTGGAGGCACAGATTTCTTCCCAGGGGGTCAACTTGATGGGTGATTCCGATCCCCCACCGGTAGCTGTGGCAATGTTGCGGTTGGCAGAAGGTATGCTATGGACGCGGATCCGCAGGTCGTCCCATCGCTTTCTGCATTGCTGTGGGTTGCGGGGTGCGGTCCCCACCGCACTTACCCGCTGTGCCACCAGGGCCCATATGGCCTTCATGTTCGCAAGTGCCGTCCTGGTCATTTGCGTGGAGAAGACGGCGGCAGCATTCTCCTGGAGGGTCTCTGTGAGCACGGTGAGTTCCTCACGGGAGAAGTGGACCTGCCGCTTGCGGTCGCACGCTTTCTTCGCTACTTTTCCCATTGTTCTTGGTTTCACTAGGGTGGCTGACGGGTTGGGATGTGTCTCAGGGTAGTGTTTTTAATGGTTGTGTGGAAATAGTGTTTTTATAGGTGTACGGCGTGATGTTTCCCGTTCCGGGACCATGTTTTTACTTCCGTTTCCGTATATTTCCGGTCACCGTACTTTCCGGTTGCCGCTCATTGCGGTGACCGCTAAGATGGGTGGCGGAATTGCACCTAGGGCGCCGTACGGCGGCGGTGTGGGCCGTTTTGGGGTCATTTCCGCCATCGCGGACTTTGCACTTCCGCCATGGCGTGGTGCTCGTGCCCGATGGGTCGGAATGAGCCGCACTTTGCTCCGTCGTGCAATGGCGGAAACGCTATTTACGCTATGGCGGTCCGGTCAGTCGATTTCCGCAAGGGTCGTAATGAGGGCCCATGTCTTTCCATGTTTTTTCACATAATTCTCCCAGCAGCGATCGAAATATTAAACGTCGACCACCCGGCACACATGCTACGCCACCCACCGTCTCAGGGCTCCAACCCTCAATTAATGGATTCATCCGTACTTATATACTAACACGCAACATATTTGTGGTCCCCATTTTGAACTTGGGCATACCATTGACCTACCAACGATCATTGCCAAGGGATTCACCACCACATCCCTTTAGCTTATAATCAAAATGTGCTTTTCTTCTCTCGTGAAGGACCCACAGCCGTACATTAGGATCACCCGCTTAACGGGTCGCCATTTCAATACAGTAATGACATGCCCCCTGACACTGACCTCATTTCTTTTCCCAACACAGGAGGAGTCTCCCGATGTATCCCTTCACTTTCTCCCGCCACATTGTGCGCAGTGTCTCTCTCGCCTTTAGGCTCGCAATATAATTTCTTTTGCTCGAACCGATGCAGAGACATTCGCAGTGTAGACTGCTCTCGCGATTGCCCCATGCATAAACACTGTGTACAGGTTTTTTTTAAATTTCCCAATTAACACTGTGCCTTATAGGTTTGACACCAGAAAACCTTGATTTGAAACATGTCCTGTTTTAATTCCCACAGGTTGTTACTCAACAAGAGCCCAATTCCTGAGCTCACCATCCATGCACAATCTTGCACGCACTACACACAGTAAGAACAACATGTACACCTCACCATAGAGGCAATGTACGGATTCGTACCCACACCTTGACCATTAACTAACCATTTCTATCTCAGTCTTCTTTCTTTTTTCTTTCTACGGCCGTCCTCGGTGCTACTTCTCAATTCTCATGATTTGCTCCAGTGCAACTTATATGTATTCAATCATGCTAATGACCACCCAACTGCAACCTTGTTTCTACCTACCTTTTATTCATGGGACCAAGCCCAACCAATACACATTTGGTTCACACACCACTGTCACCTAACACAATTTTGCAATTATAAAATAACATGCATACCAGGCCTGAAAATGTTGGATGTGGAAATTTTAAGTGATGTCGGCTACAGACAGAGCAAGTAGGACAAAGGGAAGGGACCATTAAACATAGAAAGAGAGATGAAAGAATAAAGGCACAGGGTCTGTGATTGTCTGGCTTTCTATAAAGTAAGGGATATGCCATTATCAGAGGACAATGCCCATTTACAAGTTTCACCGCTGGAAATAGGTTGGGGAATGGTATTTTCCCAAGCAATAAACACATCTCCAGGGGTCTAAATGACAATTGGCATAATGGTGAAGGGACTATCAGCTGCATGCCAAGCATTGTGATTGGTGCCCATTATAACTATTATGGAAATGGTAAAAAACAAGTAGTATGTGCAGATTCTGTAAAAACAAAGACCAAGTGGAAACTGTGAGAATTTTATTACTGCAATGCAGCGCATTGAAGCTACAGGGAATGGCCTTCTTGGAGAGACTGTTCTGTTCATTATAATGGCAGGATGAGGAACATTTGTGGAGGCGCTTTTTAGACGGTCAGAATACCAAGGATGCAGAGGCTGTGGCAGCATTTATGAAAACTCTTTACCTGACTATTTCATTGTTTTATATTTTGACTTTTTGTATTTTTAAGAAGTGGTGTATATAGGCTGACATTTTTTTATAATTGCATACAAGGTATCTTGGAGTTTTTATGAGTAGGATTGTGTAGCGTAATATCTTTATTTCCAATTGGATGTATTGCATTTTCATGTGTTTATATGTATGCATAATTGTGTTGTGTAATCAAAGGTCGCAAACCAACAGAGTTTAAGGGCTCACTGGGGAATTGACCTGCCAGTATTCAGAAACCTGCATGCTGAAAAGGGGCTTATTTAGGCAGACTATGTGGGTGTCTTTCTGCAGTTGAAATCCAGAGAAAGCTAAAACAAAACTGTAATTCAAGTGCAGATGGGAAAAGCACATCACATTGCTGGCTGAGACATGAATGCAGCATTTTTCACTGAAACTGTCACCCATCGAAAGGGGGTTCAGTGTGACAATTCAGACACACTTTTCAGCAGAGAAACGAACAGCATAGAATTACAAGTGTATTTCATTAATGACTGGAGCAAACAGCCCAGTACTTTCAGCTGCCATCTTTAAAAAAAAATGCTGTGGCAAAAGTGAGAAGAAATCCATTGATGTAAAAGGAAAGTGAACCCTGATCAGACAAACACACAGTATGACAAATAATAAAGTCTGATGCTAGAAAATTCAATATGTGAGTTGCTCTCAGCCAATGACAAATGGTGGGTGTCTGGGCAAACTTCAGAAAGTACTCCCCCCACTGAAAGCCTGGTTTGCTCATCCCAACTGTTTACAATGGCAATAAAATGTGGCCTGCTTGAAAGGTTTTGAAAACCAAGTGTCCCCCAGACTTGGAGTCTCTGAAAGCTCATTTCTCTGCAGGACAGCTGACCTTGCTGGCACATGACCGAATTTTGGGATTCAGGGGTGGTGGGGTGAAATCAGGGGCTGCAATCAAGGCTGAACTCTGAAAAATACAGGAAAATAGAAGCTTTTCTGATCAAAGAGTGGTCCATTTCAGATAAGAGAACAGGATGCTGGATGGCTGCAGTGGGGGATCTCTGTTTAGCAAATGCATCCTCCATTTACAATATGTAGCCGTCTAACTTCGCATAACAAAAATACTAACATAAACACTGGCCCAGAGAGGCAAATGGTGCTGGGGACAGTAGGGCTAAAATTTGCATAACCTAATGATTTCCTATTAATTTAAAACGACTATTATCATTTAGGCATTTTTCTCAGCACCCATAAGTGGTACTTTCTTGATTGATGTGTCAATTTTTAGGTAATTTCCAGGCGATTTTGTTGAAACAAAATTCATCCACCTGCGATTTAGGACATTGTAATGATGAGCTAAAAGGTATTCCTGGCTGCTGTGAGCCTGTCCCGGATTTAAGAGTTGGAGAACTGGTGGAAGGTAAAATTAGGAATGCGGAAAGTAAATTACATGTTCATAATTATTATGCTTTTGGAGTAAACAGTGGAAAATTGCCACATTTCCGTGCAACATAGTGCAGACCTGGTGGTCATTTAATTAAATTCCCCATGAGTAGCTGAAGCGTAATATGTATAATGTGGCAGTTACTGGTAAATTATGAAGTTTTGCTACAAAACCAAGTTTTGCCAAAAGAAGATGACATGAAAACAAAAGGGGATTTCAAAGGGAAGTTGCCATGTCTGTTCCAGACTCTTATGTCAATCCATAGAGAGAGGATGGATTTTGGAGGAGAGAGAAGGGTAACCGGCCAATCCTTTTTGCGTGAACTCTTGCATCAAACTGCCCAATGTTGTAAACTTGATTGTGTCATCACTGGTATATAAAGTCGATGTACTATGAGACAAGTGAGGGAGCTGCTAAAAATTACCATCAGAGAGAGCTTCTCAAACTTGCCATCTGACAGCCACAAGGAAACACCAAAAAGAGATGCTTGCTGAGAATGCACTGAGTGGAGCTGTCCATTGCTGGGAAGGCCTAAAAGCGGACAGGGTCCTATGCTGGAGAGCTGGGGACCATCCTTGAGAGTGGAGTGAGCAGACCCCTGCCCTGTCCTTCCAGAAGGTCCTGAAATGCAGCTGGCTTTCCTGAACTTTAAACAGAGGATTTTAATGTAGGTACACTTGAACTCTTTGGAACCCAGAGGTGGGGGAATCTGTTGGCCTTAACTCCTTTCCCATGATAGTTGTCATGGGGGGAAAACCATGTAGATCCTTAGCATACTTAACTAAAAATATTAATTTAATGAATTCCCCTTGGTGCAACACCACATGGTGATGTTTGTTAAAATACGAAACTAAGAAAGCTCATTTCCAATGTGCGTTGAAAAGACTGTAATGTAATTTGGTAATCCTATTTTGCCTGTTAACCCTGATTTCTTTTAGGGAGAGGGGTGTCTTTGACCCTAAACTAAAAAATCCCTAAACTGCCAGCTTTCCGAACACAGGCCTTTAAGTGGCAGTTGTCTGAAATCCCAAATTCTCAAATCATCCCAGTTTGTACCATCCAGCTCTCCAACACAGGCGGTCTGTTTTCCAAAGTAGGGGCGGGTCTGAAAATCCCACTGCTAAATCATCCTGTGTTTATTTACTGCTGGCTTTTTAAGCGTACAGGAACACCATAATTGTACAGCATTTGCAAATGTAAAGTGATTTTATTCAGGGTCCAGGGTTGATCATCATTTATTTTGCTATTTGTATACATTAAAAAATTGTGATTTGGGTTTTCCCAACCAAATTGTGCGAGTTATTTATATAGAGAGAATGTTATTGTGTTATGCTACAGATAAGGTGGTGTGTGATATTTTAGTGCAATATTCTATTACTTATCATCCAAATAAATTCACACATATTTCCCGTACACTGCCTGGTTCTTGGCTCATTGGTAGCTCAGGGGGAGGGATCCAAGGGGTATGAGATGCATCAGAAATAGGTCTGAATAAAGAACTGAAATTAAACTGTTTTGTTGTGCGACACCAAGATTGGGGAGGGAAGGAACTCCCTGTGTTGAGGGTGGGCTCTCAATAAACCGTTCCATAATATAAACAAAATTGTACATTTTTGCATTATCTTTTATCACTTGTGTTTTGTAAAGGTTTAAAATAAACAAAATAAAAAAGTAGTATTTCAAGTACCACTTGTTTGTATAATTATGAGTTGGAATCACTGGGGATATTTCTGTTTGCTTAAGGTAAATACAAACTACTGTACATAGAAACAACAGCAGTACTTTCTATATATCCTATGGGGTAAATATCCCAAGCACTTCTCAAAAGTAGGTGATATTTTAAGGGTCGGAGTAACTGGCTGTGCCCAGTGTATCATATGCCAATCTTTATCTTGCTCTCTCTCTGAGCTTTCTTTCTCTGTCGCTTTCTGTCTCACCCTATGTCTGTGTGACTCTCTTTGTCTGTCTCTCTCATTCTCTATTGTCTCTTTCTCTCTCTATTTGTGGGCGGGACCCATGTTGTCAGGTATGTGTTTTGTAGAACCACCCCAGCCTTTGACAGTAGTGAGACCACATAAAAATGTATTGAAGGAGGAGGGTTTTGTGGGTGCTGTGTTTTTAAAGGTTAAAGCAATCTCTGATCCAACGTGGGTTCCAGCCTGACATTTGGAGACTTAAACTGTTATTGTGTGTGTCTTGCAGGAATGTCACCATCACACTCAGGGAAAACTTTCCAAATTTGGGGTTGTGAGGGGGACTTGGATAGACTCTGCAGGTGAAATTGGAGTTTTGATAGACCTTTTGAGGGACCAGGTGACCAGGCTGCAGGGTCTGCAACTGAGATTGTTACTTTCTTACTTATGTTAATTGTTAGTGTGTGTAGATACTGTAACAAATGATAAGGTTCAGCAGCACTACCAATCGGTTGACAGCATGCAAAATTAAACAGTACCTTAGGGTTAATAAAGGAAATCACCATTAGTTTTAATTTATCATGAACTACTCTAGACCAAAGGGCATTTTGAGAGACAAAACGATGTCTAGCCTCAGCAAGCTAGCTACGAAAAAGGAAATTACTTAATTGACTAACATTATAAACTAGGTTTTCAAAAATATATTAATATGCTAATGATCATGTCTCCTTTATAGTATTGTCATTATAAGAATGTTAAAGTTGTTTTGCTGAGAAAAGCACATTATCAAAACTTAGAATCAACATGTTATGTGTTTTCTGAGGGCAGGTTATCATTCCAAGATGGCAGTCTGGTACACACCTATTGCATTCTTTCCATTGCCCTCACCTCTATACCTATCATGATTCCCATGCTGTTTACTCCCCCATATGATAATGGCTTTTGGAGCATGGCAGAATGTCTATGAGTAAACAGGTGCATGTTTCCAATCCTCATTACACAGACACCCTTAGAGAATTGTATCTATCACCTACTTTACCACCATCCTCATCCTACCTATAGTAGGCTATAGTACGGAGTACAACTACATTCCAAATGTTATTTATTTTTATTTTTGCATTTTTAAAGCACTCACACAGCCTGTGGGCATCGAGGCGTTGTTATAGGCGTAATTGTTTTTTGTTTTTCCTTAGTTGCGTATTTAATCGAACCTGTGTTGGCTTGCTTTAAGTCGAACACTTTGCCGATGAGCTATCCTCCCTGGACAGTCACGCTGAGTTATATTACGAGAGGAATACATTGATGGCCAAGGGATATATTCAGTATTTAAAAGAGAAAAATAAATAAAAGAAATTGGATTGCTTTACACAGCAAGATTGTATGTATATAAAATGTTAATTTTGGGGGATCTTGACGTACGATACCGCTTAGCTTTTGATTGCTACTTGTTTGTCAAATTCCCCCTTTAAACGCTGGTGACTGAAGGAGACTCCCCTTTTGCCAATCTGGTCTCTTATCGTATGCAAGTTTGAGATACATCCCAGGGCCGCGCTGGTGGGCAAGGACCCATTGCAAAAGCAGGACATCACATTGTAGCCGGAGAAATTCAAATTCAAATACATTTCATTGCTTGTCAATGTATGCCAGTGTTGCCAGCGTTAAAGTGGGCCTCGTAACCAATGCACAAACCATCAGTGGGGTTCATTCTGAGGTTGGAGGTAAGGGATAAACGATGCCAGTAAAGGATTACTGGCATCGAATACCGCTACGGGCTATTCTGACCAGCCCTACCGCTATTAACGGCATCGTAAAGTACAATGCTGTTAATAGCGGTCTGGGCACGGGCACGCGACCCACCATGCCACTATTGCATGCCGTAAAGTAGAGGAGATCACAAGGTAAGCGGACATGTAAATAACGGCTTCATGAAGGCATTAAAAGTTCCTACCGGCCTGCCATAGATACCGGAATCGCAGACCTACCGTAAAATGCCATGTGCAGTGATCCCAAATGCCACAGGTGCACACAATCAGCACAGGTGGAGGCAAGGGAGTTTGCCCCACTACAAAATGAGCACACACCCCTTACCTCACCAAGATCAATACAATAGCAGCAGCATCAACACTTCAGCTGGAGGACATGCATGCATTGCAACACCAGCAACAACACCAACAACAACAGCAGGCACCACAGAGGAGACGCAGCAGGAGAAAGAGGGTGTGACTGGCCATGCATGCCCCACCAGTGCAGCCCCCAATCCCAAACATCAGAGCCAGTCCCTCCAACCCAACCCCACAGCACAACCACACCCTGTACCATATGGACCGTGACACCATCAACAACATTGTGGACATGATATACGACTGTCAGTCTCATTGAAATATGTACCGCCTTCCCCCCTCTACTGAAGGTAGTGTCGGTGCTCCACCTCAAGCACACAACAGAATACATATCTCTGCCACGGACTCCCCCAGGAGATACTAGAAACAAAAGGTGGCCTCCATGCCATGGAGGTGATTTAACACAATCACAAACTATACCACCACAAACAGGTGGAGATGGAAGGTGACGCAAGCAAGATCTTCACACCTTTTGGTGGCCATTATCCCGGATCATCCACAGGAAT
This sequence comes from Ambystoma mexicanum, assembly GCF_040938575.1. Lineage (NCBI taxonomy): Eukaryota > Metazoa > Chordata > Amphibia > Caudata > Ambystomatidae > Ambystoma > Ambystoma mexicanum. The sequence goes on from NC_090924.1 coordinate 1,288,829,578, forward strand.
GCTGCATGTCATCATGGGAAAAATCAGCGCAGAATGCCAAAAATTGCAGAGGCTACTGCCAACGCTCACCATCAGAACATCCTACACAACACAACAAATCACTAAATTCACACAAACAGAGCAATATGCGTACACTATGCATGAGCTACAATACGGCAGAGCACACCGTGTATCATCTTGAAGATGCAACCCACATCATTATTCCATGGCACAGGACACATAGAGGGCCCAAAATAGCTTGCATACAACCAGAGACTTGTGCATGTGATCAACGATAATCTTCCGGCATGTGTGACTAGTACAGCTGTCCATCATTATTCGCATGACATTTACCTTTAATTGCCTCCCATTCAGGTGATAACGGCTATCCCTTGAAGCCGTGGCTCCTCACCCCTGTCCGAAACCCACAGAACAGGCACGAGGAGGACTACAATTGTTCCCATTCCCGTACCTGTGTGGACATTGAGCAGACCTTTGGCTTGTTGAAGGCACGATTTCACTGCCTCAGCCGGCCGGGTGGGGCACTACGCTACAGGCATGAGAAAGTGGCCAAGATTATATGGCATGTGTCAAGCTGCACGATATGTGCATCCGCCGGAACGTGCCCCTGCCCCCTGACATTGAACTGCTACCACCTGGTGATGATGAAGGGGAGGAAGAAGATGTGGCTGGACATCATTGCGGTGGCGATGCACAGGAGGGCTGTCCTGTGCGCAAGTCAGTGATTGCACAATATTTGTGACACACATGGCAGCAGAGGGTGACATGATGGTTGGACAGAGGGCACTGGGTGTGGGGGTAAAACTACACCATGCACTGTAACTGAATAATTGACACATGCACAATGATGAATGTCCACTCAGGTCTTGTTTTTCACACAACCGGTGTATTAAATGTAACAGAGTAAACGTAAGTGACAAAACCCTCAACCACCCTCACCTCCACCCCCTACAACTCCCCCACACAAACCCTCCCCCTCCTCCCCCTCTCCCCACAACTCCCCCACACACCCTCTCCCCCTCCCCCTCACCCCACAACTCCCCCACACACCCTCACCCCCTCCCACTCCCCCCACAACTCCCCCGCATATAATTACAAGTGTATTTCATTAATGACTGGAAAAAACAGCACAGTACTTTCAGCTGTCATCTTTAAAAAAAAAACAATGCTGTGGGAAAAGAGAGAAGAAATCCATTCATGTAAAAGCAAAGTGAACCCTGATCAGTAAAAACACACAGTATGCCAAAGAATAAAGTCTAATGTTAGAAAATTCAATATGTGAGTTCCTCTCAGCCAATGACAAATGGGCAAACTTCACAAAGGACTCCCGCCACTGAAAGCCTGGTTTGCTCATCTCAACTGTTTACAACAGCAATAAAATGTGGCCTGCTTGAAAAGTTTTGAAAACTAAGTGTACCCCAGACTTGGAGTTTCTGAAAGCTCATTTCTGTGCAGGACAGATGACCTAGCTGGCACATGACCGAAATGTGGGTGGGGGGGGGTTGAAATCAGGGGCTGCAATCAAGGCTGAACTCTGAAAAATACAGAAAAATAGAAACTTTTCTGTTCAAACAGTGGTCCCCTTCAGATAAGAGAACAGGATACCGGTGGCTGCAGTGCGGGATCTCTGTTTAGCAAATGCATCCTCCATTTGCAATATGCAGCCTACTAAATTCAAATAACAAAAAATACTAATATAAACACTGGCCCAGCGAGGCAAATGGTGCTGGGGACAGGAGGGCTCCAATTTGCATAACCTAATGATTTCCTATTAATTTAAAAAAAACTATTATCATTTAGGCATTTTTCTCAGCACCCATAAGTGGTACTTTCTTGATTGATGTGTCAATTGTTAGGTAATTTCCAGGCGATTTTGTTGAAACAAAATTCATCCAGCGGCGATTTAGGACATTGTAATGATGAGCTAATAGGTATTCCTGGCTGCTAAGTTTTGCCAAAAGAAGTTGACATGAAAACAAAGGGGATTTCAAAGGGAAGTTGCCATATGTCTGTTCTAGACTCTTAAGTCAATCCATAGAGAGAGGATGGATTTTGGAGGAGAGAGAAGGGTAACTGGCCAATCCTTTTTCTGTGAACTCTTGCATCAAACTGCCCAATGTTGTAAACTTGATTGTGTCATCACTGGTATATAAAGTGGATGTACTATGAGAGAAGTGAGGGAGCTGCTACAATTACCATCAGAGAGAACTGCTCAAACTTGCCATCTGACAGCCACAATGAAACACCAAAAAGAGATTCTTGCTCAGAATGCACTGAGTGGAGTTGTCCATTGCTGGGAAGGCCTAAAAGCTGACAGGGTCCTATGGTGGAGAGCTGGGGACCATCCTTGAGAGTGGAGTGAGCAGACCCCTGCCCTGACCTTCCAGAGGGTCCTGATATGAAGCTGGCTTTCCTGAACTTTAAACAGAGGCTTTCAATGTAGGTACACTTGAACTCTTTGGAGCCCAGAGGTGGGGGAATCTGCTGGCCTTAAATCCTTTCCCGTGATAGTTGTCATGGGGGGAAACCATGTAGATCCTTAGCATACTTAACTAAAAATATTAATTTAATGACTTTTCCTTGGCGCAACACCACATGATGATGTTTGTTAAAATTCGAAATTAACGCTGAAAAGAATGTAATGTAATTGCGAAATCCTATTTTGCACGTTAACCCCAATTTATTTTAGGGAGAGGGGTGTGTTTCACCCTAAACTAAAAAAATCCCTAAACTGCCAGCTTTCCGAGCTCAGGCCTTTAAGTGACGGGTGTCTGAAATCCCAAATTCTCAAATCATCCCAATTTGTACCATCCAGCTTCCCAACACAGGCCTTTAGGTGGAGGGGGGGTCTGAAATCCAATATTCTTATATCATCCCAATTTTTCTGTCTGTTTTCCAAAGTAGAGGCGGGTCTGAAAATCCCACTGCTAAATCATCCTGTGTTTATTTACTGCTAGCTTTTTAAGCATACAAGAATACCATAATTGTACAGCATTTGCAAATGTAAAGTGATTTTATTCAGGGACCAGTGTTGATCATCATTTATTTTGCTATTTGTATACATGAAAAAATTGTGACTTAAGCATATTGCCCCCTTTCAATAATTCCTCGCTCCCCTTACTTGTTGAGGGGTGACGGACGCTTTTCTATCATTGGCCCCACATTGTGGAATAAGCTCCTGGAGGAGCTATGCAAAAATGCTTCAAATCTTTTTCTTCTGCTGATCATTCTACTGTCAAGTACATGCATCTAAAATCTGTGCCCAGATACAGGAGGACCTTTGGGTTTGGCGTGTGACAAATAAAATAAAAATGAAAAAACACAGTCAACCCTTACTGAGCAAGTTAGTTATTCCATAGCTAGTTTGGGAACAAAACTAACAATCTAATATTTCAACTTTGGAACTGATTTTGTTACTGATATAACCCAGTAACTTCCAGTTGTACAGGGAATACCTGAGAGCGGAAACTTGAAGACCAAATAATCTGTCACTATACCAGGTTGGCAGGTGGACATTGTTGTGCATACTGGATTAGAGGAATTTGTGGCAAGTAATATCGCCTTCATTGCCCTTGCTACATTCTGCCATCATGGATGCTAAACCGGGACGGAAGAAAATCTAGCTATTGAATTGCTAAGGTGCATGGATGGCTAAGTATCGATCAGTTCCACGGAGACAGTTGTCTTTAGACACTATTGATTGACTTTAGAGGAGTAGTCACTCGCTGTTTAGCTTGGAGGATCAGCTGGCTTCACATAATTTGTCTTCAACATTAAAACTCCAAGCCCCCCTGGACTGTCTATTGACTTCCCTAGATCAACACTGTGCCTCCACCGATAAGTTATGGCTGTTGGAGATATATCATTATTGTGCTTTATCCCCTCCTAGCGAGATCTGCAGTACTTTTTGCTGGACTTCTGGACATTTTTTTTTCAATCCTGTACGAGTGGAGCCTTTTACACTCATTCATTCTTGTGGACTCAGTCTTTTGGAACTCTATTCTTTGTATTATACCTGCACTATGGAGTCTTTCTGCTCAAAAGCTCTTATAGGCATCTGTTTTTCTCTACTGCAGGACACAGCTCCTTGTGGGCAGTGTTGCTGGGTACACTTGGGGTGCTCCTTTAAGATTCTTATTCATTTATCTTTAAGGAACTACAGTTCTTAAAGATAGAGATAAACTTGATGTCTCTCCCAAAAACACTGTAGTCTGAAAGATTGACACACACCACCTTCGGTGGAGTACAAAGGGATACCCAGTATCCCCCTTCTCTTTGCTCCTGCAACTTTTTAGTCGCCTAGTATGGCTGGTGGCAGTGGACGTGTTCTACCAACTATTATCAACTATTGTTTTTTTATACCACAGGCTATGTCCATAGCCTCGGTAGCGCACAATAGGGGCACACAAGTACCAACTTGGTGACTCCCTTCTTTTTCGACATTACGAGCGTGGTTGTACTTTGTTGGCCCTTCTATACCATTCTATGAGGGAATGGTTTGCGTGTTATTCAAAAGTTGAGGCAAAAGTTGAGGCTTCTGGAGTGTAAAGCAAGTCGACCACAGGAAACTGAAATAACTGAAGCAGACGACCAGAGATACGTGCAGACCCTTTTCAAAACGGTGAAGGGATGACTGCTATCCTTACCCAGTTTTCTATGCGACAGAGTCGCCTCCTTCCCTTTGGCTGGTGGGAAGAACCAGTCCCAAGACGAACTTTGAAACAAACCATCTCCTGAGGTCCTAGGAACTTTTAGAGCGCCGGAACCCCAATACCTGGTGATATGCTGCCCATTTCGACTGCATCGCTGTGTTAAGGCCGAATCTGTCTAAATCTTCGATTGCAGCTTGGCGTAGCAGGTGAGCATGGCACTGTTTTGGGATCTCATCCCCGTTCCCAGCACCTCCATTTTGGCCTTTGACCCCCTGCCCCCTCCGTGGTCTCCCGCATGTCCCTTTGCCTCTGTTTCCCCTTCCCTTCCTCCTCCCGCCTCCATAGCCTCGGTAGCGCACAATAGGGGCACACAAGTACCAACTTGGTGACTCCCTTCTTTTTCGACATTACGAGCGTGGTTGTACTTTGTTGGCCCTTCTATACCATTCTATGAGGGGATGGTTTGCGTGTTTTGCCTTTGGTGGGAACCAGTAGGTAGCCCCAACTAGGCCTCAGGAACAGGAAGTAGGGGAGGAGTTATTCAAAAGTTGAGGCTTCTAGAGTGTAAAGCAAGTCGACCACAGGAAACTGAAATAACTGAAGAAGACGACCAGAGATACGTGCAGTCCCTTTTCAAAACGGTGAAGGGATGACTGCTATCCTTACCCAGTTTTCTATGCGACAGAGTCGCCTCCTTCCCTTTGGCTGGTGGGAAGAACCAGTCCCAAGACGAACTTTGAAACAAACCATCTCCTGAGGTCCTAGGAACTTTTAGAGCGCCGGAACCCCAATACCTGGTGATATGCTGCCCATTTCGACTGCATCGCTGTGTTAAGGCCGAATCTGTCTAAATCTTCGATTGCAGCTTGGCGTAGCAGGTGAGCATGGCACTGTTTTGGGATCTCATCCCCGTTCCCAGCACCTCCATTTTGGCCTTTGACCCCCTGCCCCCTCCGTGGTCTCCCGCATGTCCCTTTGCCTCTGTTTCCCCTTCCCTTCCTCCTCCCGCCCACCCCCGTTGTCTGATTGGGTGTCTGCAGCCATCCGCTGGCTGGAGTCCACAAACGCTCCCTGCACACCTGTTTATTGCAGCTTGGTGTAGCAGGTGAGCTCGGCACTGTTTTGGGACCTCGTCCCCATTCCCAGCACCTCCATTGTGGCCTTTGACCCCCTGCCCCCTCCGTGGTCTCCCGTGCGTCCCTTTGCCTCTATTTCCCCTTCCCACCCTCCCCGCCCCCTCACCTGACTGGCTCATTCCATATTTTTAAAACCACCTTCCCAGGGCAGCCCTCTGCCCGGCAGTCCCTTCTGCAAAGGAACCCAAGGCAAAGGGTGGCTCCAACAGAGGCGGCTCCACAAAGTGTCGGTAGGTGTCAGCAGGGGAAGTTAGTGAAGCCAGCAGCGGACAGACACCAACAAAACTGTAAGTGTGGCATGGTTGGGGTGTAGAGCAATTACTCTACTCCAGAAAGCCTCTGCCACTCTACCTTACCTTCCCATAACGTAAACTGCTAAGAATTACACCATGCACACCTAGAGAGATCTGTGCACCAACCTAATTCAACGCTGGACTGTAAATGTTACCCTGTGTAACATTCTAACATACATGCATTACTAACTAGTGGAACTCCCAGAGACAATAGTGAAAATTAGCCTGCCTCATATTGAGACGGGTGTAACAATGTTAGCATGTGCCACACTTTGACAGAATTATGACTGGTAGCATACGCCTCACGTTGGTGCACTGTGAATGGTAGCATGTCCCACTCTTAGTTGGAACTGTGAAAAACAGCATGCACCACATTTAGATGGAATTCCGAAGGATAGCATGAACCATATTTAGGCACAATTGTGATAAATAGCATGTGCCCTAATAGCGTCACTGTGTTAAAGTTGCATCTAGAAAGTGTGCCCGAATAGCGTCACTGTACTAATATTGAATCCTAATGGTATACCCAACATCATTGAGTGTGCCCAATAGTGTCACTGTGTTAAAGTTGAATCTAGAAAGTGTACCCAAATAGCATCACTGTGTTAAAGTTGAACTTAAAAAGTGTGCCCGAATAGCGTCACTGTGTTAAAGGTGAACTTAGAAAGTGTGCCCTAATTGCGTCACTGTGCTAATATTGAATATAGACGTATTCCCAACATCATTGAGTGTGCCCTAATAACATCACTGTGGTAAAGTCTAATCTAGAAGGTATTCCTAACATCATTGAGTGTGCCCTAAAAGCGTCACTGTGTTAAAGCTGAATCTAGAAGGTATTCTCAACATCATTGAGTGTGCCCTAATAGCGTCACCGTGTTAAAGCTGAACTTAGAATGCTTGCCTGATAGCGTCACTGTGCTAATGTTAAATCTAGAGAGCGTGCCTAATAGCGTCACTGTGTTAAATTTGAACTTAGAAAGTGCGCCCTAATAGCGTCACTGTGCTAATATTGAATCGTGACGGTATTCCCAACATCATTGAGTGTGCCCTAATAGCGTCACTGTGTTAAAGCCGAATCTAGAAGGTATTCCCAACATCATTGAGTGTGCCCTAATAGCATCACTGTGTTAAAGCTGCACTTAGAATGCTTGCCTAATAGCGTCACTGTGCTAATGTTGAATCTAGAAAGCGTGCCCTAATAGCGTCACTGTATTAATGTTGAATTTAGAGGGTATTCCCAACATCACGAAGTGTGCCCTAATAGCGTCACTCTGTTAATGTTGAATTTAGAGGGTATTCCCAACATCACGAAGTGTGCCCTAATAGCGTCACTCTGTTAATGTTGATTTTACAAATTGTGCCCCATTAGCATCATTGGGTTAAAGTTGAACCTAGAAAATGTGCCCTAAAAGCGTCACTGTGTTAAAGCTGAACTTAGAAAGCGTGCCCTAATTCCATCACGGTGCTAATGTTGAATCTAGACGGTATTCCCAACATCATTGAGTGTGCCCCAATAGTGTCACTGTATTAGAGTTGAATTAAGATGGTATTCCCAACATCATTGAGTGTGCCTGGTTGCATACACTTTACTGAATGCCACACTATCACACTACAACGCTTACTCTCTCCTATACACCACCATTCAACTAGAACACAGCGATACTATGACACATTTGGTAAAGCTGTTCTCATACTAACATGACCCATAAAACTACCCATCATCCTGATAAAACACAGCTAGCTAGCACATACCGGCTAGCTTAGGCGTCTCCTCAGGTCTAACGCAGCCAAACCTCAGTCTGGATGTCCCCCTCCAGACTGAACACATTCAACTGATCTCCTCAGCACCACACCTACTGCTAAAACGCAGCTATCTTGCAACAATCACACCAGCTGCACACATACCTGGTGCGCCCATGCACTTTACGACTCTCTCTCTCAAATGACTTGAACTGCGGTTGCCAAGGGTGTTCAACCTACCAGCACCTTGAGATCATACCAATGATACATAAGGCGCTATACAAATGCAAAATAACATAACATAACATTTGAGTTTTCCCAACCAAATTGTGCAAGTTATTTATGTAGAGAGAATTGTATTGTGTTATGCCACAGATAAGGTGGTGTGTGATATTTTAGTGCCATTTTCTATTACCTATCATCCAAATAAATTCACATATATTTTCTGTATATATTTCCTTCCCAATTCTTGGCTCATTGGTAGCTCAGGGGGAGGGATACAAGGGGTATGAGATGCTTCAGAAATAGGTCTGAATAAAGAACCGACATTAAACCGTTTATTGTGCGACACCAAGATTGGGGAGGGAAGGAACTCCCTGTGTTGAGGGTGGGCTCTCAATAAACCGTTACATAATGTAAAATAAATTGTACGTTTTTGCATTATCTTTTATCACTTGTTTTTTGTAAAGGTTTTTTTAAACTTTATACTATAAAATAAACAAAATAAAAAAATAATATTTTAAGTACCACGTGTTTGTATAATTATTAGTTGGAATCACTGGGGATATTTCTGCATGCTTAAGGTACATAAAAACTACTGTACATAGAAACAACAGCAGTACTTTCTATATATCCTATGGGGTAAATATCCCAGGCACTTCTCAAAGGTAGGTGCTATTTTAAGGGTCGGAGTAACTGGCTGTGCCCAGTGTATCATATGCCAATCTTTATCTTGCTCTCTCTCTGAGCTTTCTTTCTCTGTCTCTTTCTGTCTCACCCTATGTCTGTGTGACTCTCTCTGTCTGTCTCTCTCATTCTCTATTGTCTCTTTCCCTCTCTATTTGTGGGCGGGACCCATGTTGTCAGGTACGTGTTTTGTAGAACCACCCCAGCCTTTGGTGACAGTAGTGAGACCACAGAAAAAAACACATGTATTGAAAGAGGAGGGTTTTGTGGGTGCAATGTTTTTAAAGGTTAAAAGTCGAATGGGAGCAGTTGAGATAGAAGCAATCTCTGATCCAACGTGGGTTCCAGCCTGGCATTTGGAGACTTAAACTGTTATTGTGTGTGTCTTGCAGGAATGTCACCATCACACTCAGGGAAAATTGGAGTTTTGCAAAATTAAACAGTACCTTAGTGTTGATAAAGGAATCCACCATTGGTTTTAATTCATCATGAATTCTTCTAGACCAAAGGGCATTTTGAGAGACAAAACAATGTGTAGTCTCACCAAGCGAACTACGAAAAAGAAATTACTTAATTCACTAACATTATAAACTAGGTTTTCAAAAATATATTAATATGCTAAATTCTAGTGATTATGTCTCCTTTATATTATTGTCATTATAAGAATGTTAAAGTTGTTTTGCTGAGAAAAGCACATGATCAAAACTTAGAATCAACATGTTATGTGTTTTGTGAGGGCAGGTTATCATTCCAAGATGGCAGTCTGGTACACACCTATTGCATTCTTTCCATCTACCCCTGTGAGGAAGGGGAAACGGACAAATAGCATCAAAGAGGGTTCTTGGTTGCTTTGCAAAATCAAAGCACATTTTGAAACATAAGAAGGGCCACAGAGCTTTATTTGTGAAAAATATGTCTGTGATAATGATGTTATGCTTGTGTCACTCGGAACGTCTTCCTCTTCTTCTTCTTCTTCTTCTTCTTCTTCTTCTTCTTCTTCTTCTTCTTCTTCTTCTTCTTCTTCTTCTTCTTCTTCTTCTTCTTCTTCTTCTTTTTCTTCCTGAAATGTAGTATTGAGGTGCGAGTCTGGTGTTGATGGGGGGAGCTCCAAGAGTCATGGGGCGTAGACAGAGGAAGACTCTCTTCTCGTCCTATCCTTCCTGCACCGGCAGAGTTCACATCTGCAAATGTCCTTACATCTGGTGGACGGTAGGCTTCCTGAGATGCTGTGTTTCTTGGGGACTTCAGTGCTACAGCCTTGTACATGATGCAACAGGATTTGAAGATAAGTACTTGCAGCGTGAGCCTGTGCAGCTCCATGAGGGTCTAATTTGCTGTCCTTTGATGGGCCATGCTGCAGCATGCATGACACACCTCAGGGTTGCCAGTGTAATCAAGGGAAGGCCTACCACAAGGGCATTGCCACCATCCAGGTGGGAGAGGACCAAGGCTTGGAGAGCATACCTGAAGTTGTTTTCAGGGATGAAGTTCTTGATTTTCTTCAGGAGAGAAAGTCGGTACAAGCACATCATGTGCACTGGCCTTCATGCTCATTTCATTTGTAAGAACACTCACCCTAACATTAATGTGTAACCATGTACCATATGTATTCATTCAAACAACCTCAGTATTTGGATGTGAGTATAGAATGGCTCTGGCATCTGTCTCTCCTTTGGGGTCTGAGGGCTGTCCTTGTCACTGGTGGTGGTGGTGGTAGGTGTTCCCACCGCTTGTAGTATGTTAGGCGGAAACCTGTGCAGTTCCCTCTGGGACCACTGCAAAATATTTAGGACTACAGGTGTTTGGCAGTAAACCCACTTGGTAGCAGTCTGTACCACACAGATTCACTTGGTAGCTGTGGCTGAGCAGTCAGACTTCCCTCAAGAAGAGTTAAGCAGTATGTGGAGTATACAATATAGGGCAATTCTTCACAGTAAGACAAGCAAACACGCAACGAGACTCAGTGTAAAGATATTAAGGTATTTATTTATAACGGAACATCTATGGAAAACACTTTGGCACTATCACGGCAAACACTTCAATCACAATTACTCTACGAAGAAGAAACGATCAATCCCTCTAACAATATTTCGACAAGTCTAGGTTCTACCAGTATCACTTATTTGCAGACAGAGGTGTATGCCTCAACCTAGATGGCACTCTAATATTAGTTAGGACGGGAGAGAAAGAAAATAAGCAGGTTACGAAATCAACACAGTTAAATACTTCACAGGAAAAATGCATGGCAAGAAGGCACGAACCACAATAGATCATAAAGTTCAGAGGCCAGGCCCACTCGGAGAGAGGCAAGGCGATATGTCCCAAAAAGTCTCTAGTGGAAATGCGTTCGAGTCTTTGTAGCAAATTGTTATCGGCAGATTGATCCAGTTCAGAACAATACGTGAGAAAGCTTGGAGGCGACCCAACGGAAAGGAGAGGATTAAGACACCTCACTCGAACCGATCGAAAGGGAAGCCAGGCGGACACGGTACCTTGGTTGTGGAGAGACAGCTCCGGCGGGGGCAGTTGTTCCTGGTGGTGGATGCATGTCGGGTCTTTGCCAAGAGTAGAGATGATCTCGTCGTCGAAGAAAAGTGAAGTCCGGTGCACCACCAGGGAGGAGACCAGCCGCGGAGTGCTCCGTCACAAGGCACCACCTTTTGGTCGCGGTACAGGGGTAGTGGCTATCCGGTTGCCGGGGTGCTCTGCACGGGCAATTCGACCACTGCGTCCTGAGGCGAAGAAAAAACAAAGGGGACTGGTTGTTCCCACCAGTCAGGGGAAGAGACTCTCCGGCAGGGAGATCTCCTCTGTCGTCGGGAAGTGGTGAGTCGGTTCCGCAGGGCTCCACCGGAGGTGTCGTCGTGCAGGTCGGCTCAGCGTTTCCCTCGTCGGATTCTTAGGTCCTGTGGCGACTTCTGAAGATCCAGTTCCAAAAGCCCTGCTTTTATGCAGAAAACCCCCATTCATTCAGCCTTGCTGTCAATCAACACGTGCTAAGTGGTGAGCGGGGAGGCTCACCACTTGGGCCAATCACTCCAGAGTGCGACCGGAGTTGGCAAGGCAACTCGGTCCAGGGTGCCTAAACCCCCTCCAACACCCCTGTGGTAACCCAGACAGACTGGCACCACTTTGGAGGGTCTCTGTACAGAGGCCCGCCAAAAGTGGAACAAAGGGCTCAACCTTTGGTTTAGGAGTCACAGAGACGAACACAGACGCCATTTTAAAAACGGAGTTCTGGCAGAAAATACCATCCAATAAACTTATTTAAGATAAGTAGACCAGTGGTACGTTAGAAATTAACGAGGAAAAGTATCAATCTCTAACAATGGGACGAATCCCATAGGGTTATGTTCGGGGTCGAACATAACAAGTAGTTTCCACTGCCACCAGCCAAAACTCGACGAGGGGGGACGGGACAGTGCCCCCTCAAGTAACAGATCCAGGAGTAATCGAATTACCCCTACTAGTACGTCCACAATAAGATGGTTTGTACTAGTCCTGTTAGTAAATTTAGGTCTAGTAAAGCCAATAGTGACTTTACATGCCCGGGGAGACAGTAGTCAGCCCCCGGGTATGGAGTCTATGGTGGAGGTCCGCTAGGACGCCCCATTGTTACGGCACGTAGGGTGCGGTGTAACACACATAGAAAAACATATGAGACCCTATGGAGTAAAAGACCCCATAGCCCATAGAACACATTGTCATTCGAAGGAATTACACACATACATGTCCAAGAGTGGGAGAAAAGAGTCTCACTCTTGGCAGGATGGACAAAACAAACTCCAGAAATCCAGCAAAACTGCTGGGGGACTCACTAGGTTAGGAAATTCAGCCTAAACAGAGAATTCTCCCTAACACTCGCACCCTCCAGACTAAGGGACAGGAGGGTTTAATCCACTCCTGGATGAATCTCATACCTCTAGTCGATGACATACATCCTAGAGAGACCATCAGCATTTTGGTGGTGACATCCTGACCTGTGCTCAATGGTGAAATCAAACCCTTGCAGGCAGATCGACCATCTCAATAGTTTTGGGTTTTCCCCTTTCATTTGCATTAACCATCTCAAGGGTTGGTGGTCAGTCTGAATGACAAAAGTAGAACCATACAAGTACGGCCTAAACTTCTTCAGAGCCACGATAGCAAAGCACTCTCTTTCGATTGTTGCCCACCTTGTTTCAGGATCCTTCAGCTTGCGGCTGATGAAGCAAAAGGGGTGCTCCCTACCTTTCCCATCCAGTTGACTGAGTACGGCACCTATTCCTACATTTGAAGCATCTGTCTGCACAATGAAGTGTTGGCGGTAATCAGGAGCTCTGAGTACTGGGGCTTGGCAAAGAGCCTTTTTCAGGTTTTCAAAAGCCTGATTGCACTCCTCGTTCCATTTAACCTTTTTAGGAAATTTGGGTGAGGAGATGACATTCAGTGGAGAAGCTATGGTCCCACAGTTCTCTATGAAATTCCTGTAATACCCAGTGAGGCCTAGGAAGGCTCTCACTTGGGTTTGAGTAGTAGGTGTTGTCCAATTTTGCACAGCTTCAATCTTACTGAGCAAAGGCCTTATTTCTCCACCTCCTACCTCATGTCCAAGATAGACTACCTTACTCTGTCCAATTTGGCATTTACTCGCCTTTATGGTCAGATTGGCTTGTCCAAGAGCCTGCAAAACATCTCTCAGGTGGGATACATGTTCTTCCCAGGAATTGCTGAACACTGCGATGTCATCCAAGTATGCCATGCAGAAGTCCTCCATCCCATTCAGAACCTGGTTTACCATCCGTTGAAACGTAGCAGGTGCATTCTTCAATCCGAAAGGCATTACCTTAAACTGGTATAAGCCAACGGGGGTAGAAAATGCAGTTTTCTCCTTGGCATGGTCTGTCAAGGCTATTTGCCAATAGCCTGACGTCAAGTCAAATGTGCTGAGGAACTTGGCGGCGCCAAGTTTATCCACCAACTCATCTGTTCTTGGCAAAGGGTGGGCATCATTCTTGGTGACTGCATTAAGAGCTCTATAATCCACGCAGAATCTAAGCTCTTTAGATCCGGCCTTTGGTACTAACACAACTGGGCTAGACCATGGACTAGTAGAGGGCTCTATTACCCCGAGATCGAGCATCTTGCTGACCTCACCTTTGATGTGGGTTCGTACGTTTTCTGACATTCTGTATCCTCTGCTTTTGACTGGCAGACAGTCACCAGTGAGTATGTCATGATGGCGCCAAGGGGTCAAGCCTGGTGAAAGCGAGAACAGAGAGGCAAACTGATTCAACATAGATTTGCACTCTTCTTGTTGCTCGGGTGTCAGATTGGAGGAGAGATTTACTCCTTCAATTTGTTCGTCTAAAGGTAAGCCTCTGAGGAGATCCGGAAGAGCTTCACTCTTTTCTTCTTCCTCGGATGATGCTAGAAGCAACGCTCCTACATCAGGTCGTGAGACATACGCTTTGAGGCGGTTGGTGTGGAAGACTGTCGGAGCCTCCTTGGGGTTGCCCAAGTCCACCAGATAGTTAACCTCTCCGAGTTTACCCACAACTTGGAAGGGTCCCATCCACTTATCTTGCAAGGCCCTCTGCCTTGTTGGGATCATAACGAGAACGAGCTGGTCTTGAGTGAACGCAACCATGTTAGCCTTTTGATCGTGCCAGTGCTTGATCAATGCTTGTCCAGCTTTCAAGTTATCGCTTGCTTCCGTCATCATGTGCGACATTCTCCTGCGGAGACCTATCACGTAGTCAGTTACTTTGACCGGCTTGGGGGAAGGAGCACTCTCCAACCCCTCCTTAATCAGGGCCAATGGACCTCTGACGGGATGACCACAGAGAAGTTCAAAGGGAGAGTAACCTACTCCCTCCTGAGGGACTTCTCTATAAGCAAAGAGAAGGCATGGCAGTAGAAGGTCCCACTTCCTTTTAAGGGGTTCTTCTAAAGCAGCTATCATGCTCTTCATGGTTCGGTTGAATCGTTCTACCAACCCATTGGTTTGTGGGTGGTAAGCTGTTGAGAACTTGTAAGTAACTCTACAGGTTTTCCACATGGCTTTCATGTAGTGGGGCATAAAGTTTGACCCCCTGTCAGAGATTACTTCCTTAGGAAATCCGACCCTAGTAAAAATACCAAGGAGGGCCTTAGCCACAGCCGGAGCTGTAACAGTCCTCATAGGAATTGCCTCAGGATACCTAGTAGCATGGTCTACTACAACAAGTATAAACCTGTTGCCTGAGGAGGTTGGAGGATCAAGGGGACCAACAATGTCAATCCCTACTCTCTCAAACGGGACTCCAACAGCTGGGAGAGGCACTAAAGGTGCCACATTCTTGGAGCCAACCTTACCAGAGGTCTGGCAGGTGTGGCAGCTCCTGCAGTATTTTTCTACTTCGGCCCCCATCTTTGGCCAATAGAAGTAGAGAGAGAGCCTTTCCTTGGTCTTCTTGAAACTCAAGTGACCAGCCAAAGGAATCTCGTGGGCTAACTGCAAGAACTGTGGTCTGTTCTCTTGGGGTACTACAAGTCGTTTGTAGTCTCCAGGTGCAGACTCGGTCGGTTCACTGTAGAAGAGGCCATCTTCCCAGTGCAACCTGTGTTTCCCAGGCTCTTGCCCTTCAGCCTGAGCTTCTGCCTGGTGGCAAAGACCTTCCAGAGTTGGACATTCTCTCTGTCCCTTACTGAAGTCTGCCCTGCTGGGTCCACCTTCTGCCAGTAAAGACTGCAGCTCAGGATGGTCAACAGGATCCAGATCTCCAATGAGTTCCTGGCCTTCCATTAGCTCTTCCTCAGAGTCTAATTCTACCACACAGGGTTGTTCCTCCCTCTCAGCCTCAGCTGGAGGTGGAGTTACGGGTGTAACTTTGGACAACCGCGGGGAAGTCCGTGTTGGCTGGGCTGAACTGCTGGCTGCGGGTTTCGGGATAGAAGGCTTAGGTTTCCCTTTTGCTTCTGTTTTCTTGGAGACAGCTGCCGACAATTTCAGTGGAGCAGGAGTGATTTCCTTCTTCATCATCTCCTGGAGAGTACCGCGCATGGTCCTCTCTTTTGCGGGTCTGGTTAGCTCCTGTAACCGTTTACTAGGAGGTCTGGGAGTATGCGATACAACACCGAGAGTTTTCAAATCGTTACCCAACAGTACGCGTCCTGGTGCCTCACTCTATATGCTGACAGGTATCTTTACAGTCATGTCGTTACACTGGATGAGAACTGGTAATTGGGGAAGCATCTGCACAGGCCCTCCAGCTAACTTGGTGAGGAGTTTGGGTGCCTTAGCAACATCCTCAGCCTGAAACAACGATTTATCCACCACCGTGATGCTGGCCCCAGTGTCCCTAATGGCAGGAGTCTCCTGACCATTCACCTGGACACTGTCCTTATAATACTCTTTAGTATTATCGGGGATAGAATTATAGACATCTAAATTCTGTTGTTCCCACAACCCCAGAGATACTAAAGAAACGGTGGCTGAGACTCCAATGAGTTCGTCAGCTAGCAGTTGAAAGTTTCCACTTGCCATTTGGACTTCCTCCTCTCGAGCGAAGGCTAAGGAGACAAGCTGGGCCCCTGAAGGTTTACCCTTACATCTGGGATCTCCTTTCACATGATCAGGCGAGCCACAAACAAAGCATTTACCGAACGCTTTTTGGAATGGTGGCTTGTTCTGACCTCCTTCAGGTTTGGCACCAGAAGACACACTATTCTGCTGTGTTTTTCCCGGTGGCTTACCCTTCTGGTTTTGTTTGGGGCCCTCTTTGGAATGTGAGTTATTCGAATTCTCTTTTGAGTCTTTTTTAGGCTGTTTTCCTTCATCCTTTTTCTGAGTTACCCCAGAATCCTTATGAGTAGCCCTGTTGGCAACCCATAAGTCAGCAGCCTTAGCTAGCTTCTGGGAATCCAATTCCTTCGAATCAGCCAAGTGCTGTCTGAGCTCAGGAGAACAGGCATCATAAATCGACTCCAACATAAAAAGATTCTTCATACCCTCATAAGTGTTCACTTTGTAACCCTTAATCCATCCCTCTAGGTTTTTCAACCCTTCACTCACCCAGGTAGCCCAAGGGGTACCATCATGCTTTTGAGGGTTCTAAACCTCTTAAGATACTGGGAAGGGGTCTTCCCGAATCTAACTATTAAAGCTAGTTTCACACTTTCGTAATCCATCTTATCCGCCTCCCCCAACTCCATTACCACATCAGTCGCAACAGGAGGGAGCCTAGAGAACAACCAGGGAAGTAAATCATTCCCGGTGATGTCCTGGAGCCCATGATTGTACTCAAACAGTTTTAACCAATCCAACACATCCAATCTTGGTTCATACATACCCACTAATTCCTTCGGCATCCAGGGTCTTTTGGGACTGGAGCTCCTAGAGGAACCAGAGGAGAGAGAAGCATTTTCGATAGACAACTTTTTCATCTCTAACTCGTGATTAAGTTCTATTTCCCTGAGTCTTAACTCAGCTTGCTTCTGCTCAGCCTGGGCATTCATCCGTCTGAACTCGAGCTCTTGGTTTCGTTCAGATTGAGCCAAGAACCTTTTGTATTCTAATTCGAGCTTGATTTTTTCAAGTTCAAAATAAGCAGGGTTACTGGTGGGACCTGGTATGGGCCCCGTAGGCACAGCGGGTAAGGCAGGTAGAGGAGCAGGGGAGACAGTTTCGTTAGCCTCTCCTTCCTCTGCAGCCTCTTCATCGCTATCATCAGAATTACGATTCAGATCAACAACATCACTGTTATCTACATTTGCTGGAGAGATTGTTTCCTCTGAACCAGTACCCAGACTTTGGTTAGCCAGCAATCTCTCTATTAATTCTAACTTCTTGCCTCTTACAGAAAGATTCTCTTGCCTACAAAGAGCTCGCAAACTCTCAGTATTTTCACCTGACAAGGATTCTTGACGGTAAGTTTCCATCGTAGACATGTTTTTGAAAGTTGCTTTTTAGTGCTAAGTTTTGTGGTTAGTTATCCTAAAGTGTCGAAAATCACTCTAAACTGTATACTCGATACAAATCCCACCAGTGTTAGGCGGAAACCTGTGCAGTTCCCTCGGGGACCACTGCAAAAGATTTAGGACTACAGGTGTTTGGCAGTAAACCCACTTGGTAGCAGTCTCTACCACACAGATTCACTTGGTAGCTGTGGCTGAGCAGTCAGACTTCCCTCAAGAAGAGTTAAGCAGTATGTGAAGTATACAATATAGGGCAATTCTTCACAGTAAGACAAGCAAACACGCAACGAGACTCAGTGTAAATATATTAAGGTATTTATTTATAACGGAACATCTATGGAAAACACTTTGGCACTATCACGGCAAACACTTCAATCACAATTACTCTACAAAGAAGAAACGATCAATCCCTCTAACAATATTTCGACAAGTCTAGGTTCTACCAGCATCACTTATTTGCAGACAGAGGTGTATGCCTCAACCTAGATGGCACTCTAATATTAGTTAGGACGGGAGAGAAAGAAAATAAGCAGGTTACGAAATCAGCACAGTTCAATACTTCACTGGAAAAATGCACGGCAAGAAGGCACGAACCACAATAGATCATAAAGTTCAGAGGCCAGGCCCACTCGGTGAGAGGCAAGGCGATATGTCCCAAAAAGTCTCTAGTGGAAATGTGTTCGAGTCTTTGTAGCAAATTGTTATCGGCAGATTGAACCAGTTCAGAACAATACGTGAGAAAGCTTGGAGGCGACCCAACGGAAAGGAGAGGATTAAGACACCTCACTCGAACCGATCGAAAGGGAAGCCAGGCGGACACGGTACCTTGGTTGTGGAGAGACAGCTCCGGCGGGGGCAGTTGTTCCTGGTGGTGGATGCACGTCGGGTCTTTGCCAAGAGTAGAGATGATCTCGTCGTCGAAGAAAAGTGAAGTCCGGTGCACCACCAGGGAAGAGACCAGCCGCGGAGTGCTCCGTCACAAGGCACCACCTTTTGGTCGCGGTACAGGGGTAGTGGCTATCCGGTTGCCGAGGTGCTCTGCACGGGAAATTCGACCACTGCGTCCTGAGGCGAAGAAAAAGCAAATGGGACTGGTTGTTCCCACCAGTCAGGGGAAGAGATTCTCCGGCAGGGAGATCTCCTCTGTCGTCGGGAAGTGGTGAGTCGGTTCCACAGGGCTCCACCGGAGGTGTCGTCGTGCAGGTCGGCTCAGCGTTACCCTCGTCGGATTCGTAGGTCCTGTGGCAACTTCTGAAGATCCAGTCCCAAAAGCCTTGCTTTTATGCAGAAAACCCCCATTCATTCAGCCTAGCTGTCAATCAACACGTGCTAAGTGGTGAGCGGGGAGGCTCACCACTTGGGCCAATCACTCCAGAGTGCGACCGGAGTTGGCAAGGCAACTCGGTCCAGGGTGCCCAAACCCCCTCCCACACTCCTGTGGTAACCCAGACAGAATGGCACCACTTTGGAGGGTCTCTGTACAGAGGCCCGCCAAAAGTGGAACAAAGGGCTCAACCTTTGGTTTAGGAGTCACAGAGACGAACACAGACGCCATTTTAAAAACCGAGTTCTGGCAGAAAATACCATCCGATAAACTTATTTAAGATAAGTAGACCAGTGGTACGTTAGATATTAACGAGGAAAAGTATCAATCTCTAACAATGGGACGAATCCCATAGGGTTATGTTCGGGGTCGAACATAACAAGTAGTTTCCACTGCCACCAGCCAAAACTCGACGAGGGGGGACGGGACAGTGCCCCCTCGAGTAACAGATCCAGGAGTAATCGAAATACCCCTAATAGTACGTCCACAATAAGATGGTTTGTACTAGTCCTGTTAGTAAATTTAGGTCTAGTAAAGCCAATGATGACTTTACATGCCCGGGGAGACAGTAGTCAGCCCCCGGGTATGGAGCCTATGGTGGAGGTCCGCTAGGACGCCCCAGTGTTACAGCACGTAGGGTGCGGTGTAACACACATAGAAAAACATATGAGACCCTATGGAGTAAAAGACCCCATAGAACACATTGACATTCGAAGGAATTACACACATACATGTCCAAGATTGGGAGAAAAAGAGTCTCACTCTTGGCAGGATGGAAAAAACAAACTCCAGAAATCCAGCAAAGCTGCTGGGGGACTCACTAGGTTAGGAAATTCAGCCTAAACAGAGAATTCTCCCTAACATAGTATTGCTGCAAATCCAGCTGTTTCAATGTTGACCACTGGCAGAGGTGTTATTTCCGGAATCCCACTTCTGCCAGTGGTAACCTCAAACAGTTTTCTTTTTAAAGCATGTTA
The DNA here is from genome assembly GCF_040938575.1 of Ambystoma mexicanum. Classification (NCBI taxonomy): domain Eukaryota; kingdom Metazoa; phylum Chordata; class Amphibia; order Caudata; family Ambystomatidae; genus Ambystoma; species Ambystoma mexicanum. Next base: position 1,288,849,543 of record NC_090924.1, read on the forward strand.
ATGTCCATTGAAATGGATAATGCCCTTACTGTGCCTTTTATAGCTTGCGTGGATACGATGGAGAGAAGGGGCCTCAGAGCTGCACACTTTTTCACCCCTTACCATAGCCCATTCTAAAAACATGGTTTACTGTACTTAAGGGAAGAACAGTAAAAACAGTCAAATATATATTTCAGACAATCTTGGATTTTTTACTTGCACCTCTTAGGTGGAGATAGAAAAAAAGGTGACTATGTCAAAAATCTGCCTGAGACCTTTACCTCTAGCTGTATTCCTTTGGAATACTGCCCAAGGTAACACTGTTAATCCCTTAATCCAGCGGATGCTAATTAGGGAGATATGTGTTGCCCTCACCTCTAAACCTATCATGATTCCCATGCTGTTTACTCCCCCATATGATAATGGCTTTTGGAGCATGGCAGAATTCCTAAGAGCAAACAGGTGCATGTTTCCAATCCTCATTACACAGACATCCTTAGAGAATTGTATCTATCACCTACTTTACCACCATCCTCATCCTACCTATAGTAATTTTATTTATTTATATTTTTGCATTTTTAAACCGCTCACACAGCCTGTGGGCATCGAGGCGTTGTTACAGGCGTAATAGTTTTTTGTTTTTTCTTAGTTGCGTATTTATAACGCGCTTAAATACCCAGAGGTTTCTAAGCGCAGACCCGGAGATCGAACCTGTGATGGCTTGCTTCCAAGTCGAACACGTTGCCGATGAGCTATCCTCCCTGGACAGTCACGCTGAGTTATATTTTGAGAGGAATACATCGATGGCCAGGGGATATATTCAGTATTTAAAAAAGAAAAATAAATAAAAGTATTTGGATTGCTTTACACAGCAAGATTGTATGTATATAAGATGTTAATTTTTGGGTGTCTTGACGTACGATACCGCTTAGCTTTTGATTGCTACTTGTTTGTCAAATTCCCCCTTTAAACGCTGGTGACTGAAGGAGACTCCCTTTTGCCAATCTGGTCTCTTATCGTATGCAAGTTTGAGATACATCCCAGGGCCGTGCTGGTGGGCAAGGACCCATTGCAAAAGCAGGACATCACATTGTAGCCGGAGAAATTCAAATTCAAATACATTTCATTGCTTGTCAATGTATGCCAGTGTTGCCAGCGTGAAAGCGGGCCTCGTAACCAATGCACAAACCATCAGTGGGGGTCATTCTGAGGTTGGAGGTAAGGGATAAACGATGCCAGTAAAGGATTACTGGTATAGACTACCGCTACAGGCTATTCTGACCAGCCCAACCGCTATTAACGGCATCGTAAAGTACAATGCCGTTAATAGCGGTCTGGGCGCGGGCACGCGAACCACCATGCCGCTATTGCATGCCGTAAAGTGGAGGAGATCACAAGGTAAGCGGACATGTAAATAACGGCTTCAAGAAGGCATTAAAAGTGCCTACCGGCATGCCATAGATACCGACATCGCAGACCTACCGTAAAATGCCATGTGCAGTGATCCCAAATGCCACAGGTGCACACAATCAGGACACGTGGAGGCAAGGGAGTTTGCCCCACTACAAAATGAGCACACACCACACCCCTTACCTCACCAAGATCAATACAATAGCAGCAGCATCAACACTTCAGCTGGAGGACATGCATGCATTGCAACACCAGCACCAACAACAACAGCAGGCACCACAGAGGAGACGCAGCAGGAGAAGGAGGGTGAGACAGGCCCTGCATGCCCCACCAGTGCAGCCAGATTAACCACACATGCAGCCCCCAATCCCAAACATCAGAGCCAGTCCCTCCAACCCAACCCCACAGCACAACCACACTCTGTACCATCTGGACCGTGACACCATCAACACCATTGTGGACATGATATACGACTGTCAGTCTCATTGAAATATGTACCGCCATCCCCCCTCTACTGAAGGTAGTGTCGGTGCTCCACCTCAAGCACACAACAGAATACATATCTCTACCACGGACTCCCCCAGGAGATACTACAAACAAAAGATGGCCTCCATGCCATGGAGTGGTTTAACGCAATCACAAACTATACCACCACAAACAGGTGGAGATGGAAGGTGACACAAGCAAGATTTTCACACATTGTGGTGGCCATTATCCCGGATCATCCATAGGAATGCTGCATGTCATCATGGGAAAAATCAGCGCAGAATGCCACAAAATTGCAGCGGCTACTGCCAACGCTCACCATCAGAACATCCTACACAACACAACAAATCACTAAATTCACACAAACACAGCAATATGCGTACACAATGCATGAGCTACAATATGGCAGAGCACACCGTGTATCATCTTGAAGATGCAACCCACGCCATTATTCCATGGCACAGGACACATAGAGAGCCAAAAATAGCTTGCCTACAACCAGAGACTGCTGCATGTGACCAACGATAATCTGCCGGCATGTGTGACTAGTACAGCTGTCCATCATTATTCGCATGACATTTACCTTTAATTGCATCCCATGCAGGTGATAGTGGCTATCCCTTGAAGCCGTGGCTCCTCACCCCTGTCCGAAACCCACAGAACAGGCATGCGGAGGACTACAATTGTTCCCATTCCAGTACCTGTGTGGACATCGAGCAGACCTTTGGCCTGTTGAAGGCACGATTTCACTGCCTCAGCCGGTCGGGTGGGGCACTACGCTACAGGCATGAGAAGGTGGCCAAGATCATCATGGCATGTGTCAAGCTGCACGATATGTGCATCCGCCGGAACATGCCCCTGCCCCCTGCCATTGAACTGCTACCACCTGGTGATGATGAAGGGGTATTAAATGTAACAAAGTAAACGTAAGTGACAAAACCCTCAACCACCCTCAGCCCCACCCCCCACAACTCCCCCACAAACTCTCATCCCCCTTCCCCCTACCCCTCCCCCCACAACTCCCTCACACACCCTCACCCCCTCCCCCTCACCCCACAACTCCCCCACACACCCGCACCCCCTCCCACTCCCCCCACAACTCCCCCACATATAATTACAAGTGTATTTCATTAATGACTGGAAAAAACAGCACAGTACTTTCAGCTGTCATCTTTAAAAAAAACAATGCTGTGGGAAAAGAGAGAAGAAATCCATTGATGTAAAAGCAAAGTGAACCCTGATCAGTAAAAACACACAGTATGCCAAAGAATAAAGTCTAATGTTAGAAAATTCAATATGTGAGCTCCTCTCAGCCAATGACAAATGGGCAAACTTCACAAAGGACTCCTGCCACTGAAAGCCTGGTTTGCTCATCTCAACTGTTTACAACAGCAATAAAATGTGAACTCTGAAAAATACAGAAAAATAGAATCTTTTCTGTTCAAACAGTGGTCCCCTTCAGATAAGAGAACAGGATGCCGGATGGCTGCAGTGAGGGATCTCTGTGTAGCAAATGCATCCTCCATTTACAATATGCAGCCTACTAAATTCAAATAACAAAAAATACTAATATAAACACTGGCCCAGCGAGGCAAATGGTGCTGGGGACAGGAGGGCTCCAATTTTCATAACCTAATGATTTCCTATTAATTTAAAAAGACTATTATCATTTAGCCATTTTTCACAGCACCCATAAGTGGTACTTTCTTGATTGATGTGTCAATTTTTAGGTAATTTCCCGGCGATTTTGTTGAAACAAAATTCATCCACCAGTGATTTAGGACATTGTAATGATGAGCTAAAAGGTATTCCTAAATCAAGTTTTGCATGCACACTGCGCAACAACACTTAATTAAAGCCAAAATTGTATAGTGATTTTTAATGAAAGCTAGAGTAGCCCGACACGTGTTTCGGGCACTTGCCCTTCCACTGAGGCTCCAAGGTTTTTTGTACATGCAAAGTAATGTAGTACAAGGCATTTGAACAATGTACATATATACACCCAAGGTAACAAGGCAACCAAAGAGAAAGGCCATAAAACAATTATTTTGGTCATTCATGGCACGATATTGTACATTTCAATTCATGGTGCCAAAGCAAAAAATTATTAAAAGCAATTTAAAAATAAACAAGACATCCATGTATAACATAATTGCAAAGAAATCCATACCAATTGTGTATTCGGAATTCATCAGGTCAATTAGGGAGAGAAGAGCGGAAGATAAACAAGCTTTGTTAGCTTAGGGGTTCTTAGTAGGCCATACAAGTTGTAGGGACTAGAATTAAATTTAAAACCATTATCTGAAGTTTGAATCAGTTGAGAACTGTAATTAAGGGAAAACGAATTGTTAAGCCATTTACGGGACATCGAATAAAGAATGCTATTGCTGCAATATAAGCAAGAAGATTTAGGCTTTCCACTTATTGGCATAGCAATGGGAGCGAACTATGCGTCTGCACTTGCAAATATATTCATGCATCACTTTGAACAACTGGTTGTATTTACAAATGTTATGTTCTTACCATATATCCATATTTGGAAGAGATATATAGATGATGTGATTCTGATCTGGACGGGCTCGTGTGATACACTCAATGAATTTGTGAACTACCTCAACTCTAACACATGGGGACTTCAATTTACACAGACTGTCAGCGACAGGAGTATCAACTTCTTGGATTTAACCATCACCATTTCAGAGGATAAACTGATAACTAAGACCTATCGTAAATCTACTTCTGTTAACTCATTACTTCACGCAAGCAGTTGCAACAAGAAATCGGTCACGCGTAATATCCCTAAAGGAGAATTCATACGTGCCAGACGTAATTGCTCCTCTAATGAGGATTTCCTCACAGAATGTGCATTTATCCGTAACCGTTTCTTGGCAAGAGGATACGATAGTCGCCTCCTTGATAAAGAACAATGTGAGGTGAACTCTTTAAAGAGAGAGGATTTACTCACTCCTAAGGTACGCCCTCAGAGTACTCACAGCAACAAACTGAAATGTATTACTAAATACAAGAGAGAAAGTTCCAGTCTGTATAGTATAGTCAAGAGACATTGGCATATTCTCCAACTGGACAGAGAAATTACTCCTTGGATAGATGATTCACCAACCTTTATCTACACCAAGGCAAATAACCTCAAGAACATCCTTTCTCCTTCATTTATGTCCAACCCACAACACAAACCAACCTGGCTACAGCTAGCAAGTACCAGTGGTTTTCGCAAGTGTGGTGGATGTTCTATGTGCGCCTTTGCATATGAAATGAACAAACTTGAATTTGGCCATTTGGGCACACATACTATCACCCCATTTATAAATTGCAACACCAAATTTTGTGTATACTGTATCCTTTGCGTATGTGGACAGTGTTATATTGGCAGCACAATTCGGCCATTAAAAATAAGAATTCGAGAACACTTGGCGTCCATTTCCCAGGTAGATTCCAAATATCCATTATCAGTTCATTGGCAACGAGTCCACCAAATGGATAATAAAGCAGAAATTAGATTCTCTGGGATGGCCAAGGTTACGTTACCACAACGAGATGGGAACTTAGTTCTCAAATTGCGACAATTAGAAGCGCGACTTATCTGCCACTACCGTCACACATGGCCTCAATACAGACCACAAACTTTCTGTCTTTTTATGAACAATGAGCAATGTAAAAATGTTTTTCCTAAATTGATCTTCCCTGGTTTCTAATTTTCCTTCTCGTACGCTTGGGGCTCTTCGTTTGCCATACAACACAATCTACTTATAGATTCAACTTGCAATTACCCTTGCCACCCGAGGGTGCCCAGATGAGGTGGGATAGGTAGGGCAGGCTTTGTAGGACAACCATGTCCCCCCTCCCGTTTTCCTTTGACTTACACAAAAATCACTTTATTTCTTATAATACTGGACCACCCCATCTCTTTCCCAAGACACACGTGGATGTAAGTGACACAAATGTATATGAACATATATCCTATAGCATAATTCTCTTATTCCTAATCAATGAAAACGGTTGGCGGTTTGCTTGGAATTAATTAACCTTGGAACTGCTCTGATTTCTTGTCGTGTATACACACCTAAGATGGCGGACGTATAGTTCCACTAGCGCAGCAGCGAATGCAGACGTACAGACGTGCCTACCTATATTCGTGGCAGCACGGGAAAGAGCCGACAGGCTCCAGTTCGAACTGCAGCGGAGAAGACTCAAACTTGCGCCTAGACCCCTAAAAGCTGCGAGGGTCTACGCGCAATCTGACAGACACGCAGCTTGTGCTAATTATGCTGTTTGTTTATGTCTTTCCTTTCCCCCTTCCTTCACCTCACCGCTGGGCTTACTACATACGATTGTTTATGGAATCTTCCCGTTCTTCAAAGCTGTAACGCGGAAACGCTACCTTATATTTTGTTGCAACTGCAAGTGACAGGTACTGGTTTGGCACTTGCCATTGTCCAATAAATGCCTAATTACTCCTTATATGCAATGGAACATATGCCTAATACGCCCATTAAATGAAATTTACAGCGGAGCCCGTGAGAAATCGTTAATTAATCACTTACCATATCCTGGGTAAGTGGAAAGCCTACATTTTCTTGCTTATATTGCAGCAATAGCATGCTTTATTCGATGTCCCGTAAATGGCTTAACAATTCGTTTTCCCTTAATTACAGTTCTCAACTGATTCAAACTTCAGGCAATGGTTTTAAATTTAATTCTAGTCCCTACAACTTGTATGGCCTACTAAGAACCCCTAAGCTAACAAACCTTGTTTATCTTCCGCTCTTCTCTCCCTAATTGACCTGATGAATTCCGAATACACAATTGGTATGGATTTCTTTGCAATTATGTTATGCATGGATGTCTTGTTTATTTTTAAATTGCTTTTAATAATTTTTTGCTTTGGCACCATGAATTGAAATGTACAATATCGTGCCATGAATGACCAAAATAATTGTTTTATGGCCTTTCTCTTTGGTTGCCTTGTTACCTTGGGTTTATATATGTACATTGTTCAAATGCCTTGTACTACATTACTTTGCATGTACAAAAAACCTTGTAGCCTCAGTGGAAGGGCAAGTGCCCGAAACACGTGTCAGGCTACTCTAGCTTTCATTAAAAATCACTATACCATTTTGGCTTTAATTAAGTGTTGTTGCGCAGTGTGCTTGCAAAACCTGATTTTTGTTTACTTACCTGGCGGTAGATTTGGCAAATCCCACCCCCCGCATCCACCTGCAGCACCTTTCACCACACCTAATCTAATAGGTCTTTGCGCTGAACCTCGTCTTTTCCCCTCTTGCCAACCCAGTTTCTCTAAAAGGTATGCCTGGCTGCTAAGTTTTGCCAAAAGAAGTTGACATGAAAACAAAAAGGGATTTCAAAGGGAAGTTGCCATATGTCTGTTCCAGACTCTTAAGTCAATCCATAGAGAGAGGATGGATTGTGGAGGAGAGAGAAGGGTAACTGGCCAATCCTTTTTGTGTGAACTCTTGCATCAAACTGCCCAATGTTGTAAACTTGATTGTGTCATCACTGGTATGTAAAGTGGATGTACTATGAGAGAAGTGAGGGAGCTGCTAAAATTACCATCAGAGAGAGCTGTTCAAACTTGCCATCTGACAGCCACAATGAAACACCAAAAAGATATTCTTGCTCAGAATGCACTGAGTGGAGCTGTCCATTGATGGGAAGGCCTAAAAGCTGACAGGGTCCTATGCTGGAGAGCTGGGGATCATCCTTGAGAGTGGAGTGAGCAGACCCCTGCCCTGTCCTTCCAGAGGGTCCTGAAATGAAGCTGGCTTTCCTGAACTTTAAACAGAGGCTTTCAATGTAGGTAGACTTGAACTCTTTGGAACCCAAAGGTGGGGGAATCGGCTGGCCTTAAATCCTTTCCTGCTATAGTTGGCATGGGGGAAAACCATATAGATCCTTAGCATACTTAACTAAAAATATTAATTTAATGACTTTCCCTTGGCGCAACAAAAATTCAAAATTAACGCTGAAAAGAATGTAATGTAATTGGGAAATCCTATTTTGCCTGTTAACCCCGATTTCTTTTAGGGAGAGGGGTGTGTTTCACCCTAAACTAAAAAAATCCCTAAACTGCCAGCTTTCCGAACACAGGCCTTTAAGTGGCAGGTGTCTGAAATCCCAAATTCTCAAATCATCCCAATTTGTACCATCCAGCTTCCCAACACAGGCCTTTAGGTGGAGCGGGGGTCTGAAATCCAATATTCTTATATCATCCCAATTTTTCTGTCTGTTTTCCAAAGTAGGGGCGGGTCTGAAAATCCCACTGCTAAATCATCATGTGTTTATTTACCATAATTGTACAGCATTTGCAAATGTAAAGTGATTTTATTCAGGGACCAGGGTTGATCATCATTTATTTTGCTATTTGTATAAATGAAAAAATTGTGATTTAAGCATATTGACCCCTTTCAGTAATTCCTCGCTCCCCTTACTTGTTGAGGGGTGACGGACGTTTTTCTATCATTGGCCCCACATTGTGGAATAAGCTCCCGGAGGAGCTACGCAAAAATGCTTCAAATCTTTTTCTTCTGCTGATCATTCTACAGTCAAGTACATGCATCTAAAATCTGCGCCCAGATACAGGAGCACCTTTGGGTTTGGCCGTGACAAATAAAATAAAAATGAAAAAACACAATCAACCCTTTTTGAGCAAGTTATTTATTCCATAGCCTGTTTGGGAACAAAACTAACAATCTATTATTTCAACTTTGGAACTGATGTTGTTACTGATATAACCCAAGAACTTCCAGTTGTACAGGGAATACCTGAGAGCGGGAACTTGAAGACCAAATAATCTGTCACTATACCAGGTTGGCAGGTGGACATTGTTGTGCATAATGGATTAAAGGAATTTGTGGCGAGTAACATGCTATGATCGCCTTCATTGCTCTTGCTACATTCTGCCATCATGGATGCTAACCCGGGATGGAAGAAAATCTAGCTATTGAATTGTCTAGGTGCATGGATGGCTAAGTATCGATCAGTTCCACGGAGACAGTTGTCTTTTGTTTTTTTAAAGTATTTTATTGGTTTTTTCAAGAAAGTGAGAAACATTACAAACTTACAAGTGTGGTAATAAAAAAAACAATACAACAAACAAACAAAAAAAGAAAAAAGAAATAAAAAAAAAAGTAACGTGAGAACAACCAAAACAACAGCAGTCTACGTGTAGCGTTAATTATGAGATGTTTGGTGGCAAGTAAAAATTATAGTTCCGATGTTACAGGAAGCGAGGGGAACAGTTTCGGGTAATTCCATCTCTGTATCAGTATGTAAAATCGGGTGTTGTAGGACGCTACAGTCCCTCAGGGAGGCTTATAGTTTGCCTTGAAGCGCATGTCACTCAGGAGGGCTTTCCAGGAGTCCAGGGTCCCACTTGTGGCTTCTACGCTGGTTGTGATCCCGTCTTGCCAGGCCCTGGTTTCAGCAGTCGTCCATCTCGCCAGTTCGCTCAGCCACCGAGCATGGCTGGGGCCCGCTGGAGTCTTCCAGGCCATCGCTATTGTTCTCTTGACCAAGATGCATGAGATGTCCATTAGTTTCACCAAATGTTTAAGTTTGCCCGGTCTAGGATATATACCTAGTAGGCACTCACCGGGCGTCCAGTCGTATCTTACCATGCCAGCTTCTGCGCAGGATTGTTTGGCTTTGGACCAGAGTGTTTTCACTTTGATGCAGGACCAGAACATGTGGATCATATCTGCCTTGTCATTTCCGCACCATGGGCACGTCGGGGGTATTTTCGGGTTGAATGTGGCAATCCTATGGGGAGTCATATATGTTCGGTAAAGGACATTCAGCTGTATTTGTCCGAATCTGGAATTCCGGGACACTTTCTTGGGGTAAATCAGTGCTCTCTCCCATTCCTTGTCAGTAAGTGGTGATTCAAGATCTGCCTCCCATTTCGCCTTCAGTGCCTGACCTTTGGGGTTAGGCTTGTCTATGAGTCTGTTGTAAAGTCTGGAAACTGGTCTCCAACCATCTGAGAGGTCGTGCATTTCCTGTAGCAGTGGGTCTGGGGTGGGCTCTTCCGGCCAACTGTTCCACTGCTTCTTAGCGATCTGTTTGATCCTGTGGTACCAGAGGAACTGGCCCTTGGAAAGTCCTTCAACGTTCTGTAACGACTCAAAGTCCCTGAATTCCCCATCTGTGAACATGTCTCCCCATGTATATATGCCTGCTTCTTCCCATCTCCTGGGCGTGGGAAGTTCCGCCTCTGACTTGCACACATCCACCATTATGGGGTTATCCGGTGAGTACGGATGTTTCACTTGCCTTATGTGACAGGCCCTGGCCCATATCTGCCTGCCCAGTTTGACAATCAGCGGAGCTTCGGGAGGTAGCCGGGGGGGAAACCATAGAGTTTCTTTAGGTATTAAGTTTGTGGAAGATTGCCTGAGTAGTTCCAGTTCGGCCGATGTGTCATCAGACAGCCACTTCGTAATGTGACTGAGCTGGGCCGCCAAGTAGTAAAGGTGAAGGTCTGGGAGTTTTATTCCACCTTCCTTATGTGGGAGAGACAGCGTGGCCAGTGTGAGCTTGTGTCTGCGCGGACCCCACAAGAAGTCCTTGATGATGGCCTCTAGTGTCTTGAAGAAAGGCGGGCGAACGTAGTGGCAAATATTGGCAAAGAAGTACAGAAATCGAGGAAGGATTATCATTTTGGCAATCGCCGCTCTACCCACCATTGACAGTGGTAGTTTGGACCAAAATTTGATTGAACGCTGAAGGCCGGTGACTGCTGCTATAGTGTTATATTCGTGTGTGAGTAGCGGGGTGTGACCCGCATTGATTCCCAGGTACCGGAACTTCTCAAGTTGCCACTGTATTCCGATAGGCGGGAGGTCGTCTACTGCAATGCCCCTCAGGCTAGCTAGGGGGAATGCAGTTGATTTGTGTCTGCTGAATCGTATCCCTGAGTACTTTGCATAATTGTCGAGAACTTCTAGCGTTGTGGGTGCGTTGAGCTCAGGGCTCCTCAAGTAGAGAAGTACATCATCCGCGTATAATGAGATTATATTGTAAGCGTTGCCCACCTTAATGCCCGCATCAAAAAACTGTTGGCGAAAGTATATGGCTATTGGTTCTAGGCCCAATATATATAGCATGGGCGAGAGTGGGCACCCCTGTCTCGTGCCCCTTTGTATTGCCCAGGATCCCGAGACAATTCTGCCTGTTTTAACCCTTGCCATTGGCGAATTATAAAGTACCTGGATCCATCTGATGAAGCCCGCACCAAAGCCGAAGCCCCTCAAAACCTCCACAAGCCACTCCCAATAGATAGAGTCGAAGGCCTTGATGGCATCAAGTGACAGTATCGCCAGGTCCTCCTCTCGGTCGTGGGTTTCGGCCATGATGTGTTGTAGTCTCCTGAGGTTGGCCGTGGTATTGCGTCCTGGGACGAATCCATTTTGATCTTCGTGAATTATAGATCCTACCACTCTGGCGAGTCTGTTGGCTAATATGGAAGTGAGGATCTTACTGTCGTAATTCAGCATAGCCAAAGGTCGATAAGAATCACATTCGGTGGGTGACTTGTGCGGCTTGAGCATTGGAATAATTATGGTCTCTTTCATGGTGTTGGGCAGGATGCCATTTGTGTAGGCTTCTTGATAAACTTCATGCAGGATGGGGGTGAGTATGGGTTCGTAGGTCTTGTAGAATTCGGGCGGGAGACCATCGCTGCCGGGGGCTTTACCATTAGCGAGCGATCTGATGGCCGCTGTCACATCTTCGGAAGTGATTTCTGAGTCCAGTTCCTCCCTCTGCTCGCTGGAGATTTGAGGGAGGCCTATCTCCTCCAATGTTTCGATTAGTTCTGCGGCGGGCACCTGGGACTCGTGGGCATACAATTTGGAGTAGAACTTAGCAAAAGTCTCGTTGATCTCCATCTGCGTCTTGTGTGTTACTCCTTTTTCGTCCTTTATCTCCGTTGGCAGGTGTTTAGGGTGTTCCCGCTTGCAGAGCCAGGCAAGCAATCTGCCGGGTTTGTCAGACTCTCTGTGGGATCTGGCGGTACGTGTTGCGAAGTCAAATTTCTCCAGTCTGACCCATGATTCCTGGCATTTTATACAGGCTGTTTTAAGGATCTTTTCGGACTCTGGAGAAATGTCAGGGGCGGACTCTAGTCTTGCGATCTCTAATTCCTGGGCCTCGAGAGAGGACTGTAGTTGTCTGCGGGTTCCGCCCGCTCTTGAAATGATTTCTCCCCTGGTAACTACCTTCATGGCCTCCCACAGTGTGGACCAGGTAGCCACCGATCCCTTATTGATTTCGACATATTCCTCTAGCTTCTCAGCAAGGTCCTCTCTGAACTCCGGATCATCCAACGCTGCTGTAGGCATCCTCCACATGGGAATTGGAGGTTTGGGTCCACGCAGCTGCCAATGCATGGCAAGCGGGGAGTGGTCGGAGATCGATCTCCCCAAGTATTCAGTGGATGTGGCCAGTGGAGATTGTTCCTTATCAACAAACAAGTAGTCGATCCTTGTGTGGACGCCATGTGGAGCTGAGTAGTGTGAGTAAATTCTGGCCTCTGGGTGTTGCACTCTCCAGATGTCTACCAGGTTGAGCTGGTCGAGTGTTTCCGACAGGGAGGTGGATGCGGGATTGCTTGGCTGTGGAGGAGGGCGCGATCTGTCCTTGCTTAAGTCCATGACGCAGTTGAAGTCTCCCCCCCACACGAAGGTCCTGCCTCGGTGTTGTGCCAGTCTAGCACTCAACGTGCTTAAGTGTGACGGGATTCCGTGTTGCGGAAAGTATGTGTTAATGAAGCACACTGGGGTTTGTTCTATGGTGCCCCACATTGATGTATATCTCCCTTCGTTGTCAGAATCCCAGCCTTCTAGCTGGAAAGGCACATTCGGGCTCACCCATATCAGTACGCCTCTCGCATATTTGGAGTAAGGAGACCCCCTCGTGGTCCCATCCCATCGATCTGTTAACTTAGACATGGAGTCCGCTGTAAGGTGGGTCTCTTGTAATAGCGCAATCGAGACCTTCTTCCTCCTGAGGTAGGACTGTACGCGGTTCCTTCTGAGGTATGAAGCCATCCCCCTCACGTTCCATGTCATTACAACAAGTTGCGACGCCATCGGATCGGTGTTCTGAATTCGTCTTGGAGTTCTGGCCCGCTGGCTCGGTGGTACGACGAGCCACAGGAGGCGTTCTGCGGGCGGGGGGCCCCTGGTTCATGAAGTCTTGTGTCGTAACTTGGCACCATCTTGTACTTTACCAACATTGATGATTCGTAGACTGCAAAACCAACTAAACTAATGATATAACACAAACTGGTGCGCCCAGCGACTACAACACTGTCGCGGTGCTCAGGCGCTCTCGAGCCGTCTGAACCCATCCGGGAATCGGGCGCGAGCTGGGTCGGGCGGTGAACTGGCCCAAATGGATTTTCTGCTGGGGGTAGGGTTGGTGCGAGGCGGCAGGGCCGTGCGAGGGCCGCTTCTGTAAGTTAAACTGTTATTTGGATTACCTGCTGGGGTCCGGTTACTGGTGGTGCGAGGAGACTCGGGACTTAATCTTCATTCCGAGGGGGATCCTTGCCATCGGCTAGGTTATTATCTTCTAGCCACATATTGGCCGCCTCCGGGTTTTCAAGAAATATCGCTCGCCCATTATGAACAACTCTCAGGCGCGCGGGGTACAGCAGCCTGTATTTAATGTCCAGTTGGCGAAGCTTCGTCTTGATCGGGACGAATGAGTTCCTTTCCCTCTGCACTTTCTGGGTGTAGTCGGGGTAAATAGTAATTTTTGAGTCCCCCCTTTCTATGGGACCTGCTTCCCTGGAGTGCCGTAGGATGGTTTCTCTATCTTGAAAATTCAATATTTTGGCTATTATTGGCCGTGGATGCGAGCCGGGGGGAGGACGTCTCTGGAGGGATCTATGTGCCCTTTCAACCGCAAAGCCTTGGGTTAGTTTTCCGGCCCCGATCTCTTGTAGCAGAAGGGTTTCGACATAGGATGTGGTGTTTAGGCCCTCTGTTCCCTCCGGGATACCCAGGATCCTGATGTTACCCCGTCTGGCCCGTCCTTCGGCTTCCTCCACCCTTCCCTCCAGGAAGGCGACCCTCCTCTTTAGATCGGAGACTTCGGACTTCAGGGTTGTGGTGGCCCCGGACAGCTCCGTCGTGGAATTCTCGACAGTCGTTACCCTCTCCGTCAAGTTGCGGGCATCCTGGCGGATGAGTTGTATGTCCATTTTGAACTCATCAATCTTGGAGTCAATGTGGGTTCTCAGTGAGGCAATGGCATCTAATATCTGTGAGCGATTGTCGTTGACCTCCCCTTCGTTCGGATGGGTGTTTTCGGAGAGGCTAGGTCTGGACTGGGTGGAGGTCTTCGCCTTGGTCGAGACAAAGGAGTCCATGGTGGCGGCCCTGCTCTTGTTCTTGGTGGCCATCTTGAAGCCGCTGGACGTGGATCGCCGAACCTGCAGGGGCAAGTGCGTGCCCCGGGCAGCCGAGTCGGGGAGCCAAGTACAGGCGGCCCGAGGGTGCGGTGGTGGTCAGGGGCCCACCAAAGGGTGTTATGTAGGCTCACGCACCTTGAATTTCCGGGCCCCCGAGTGCTTCAGCTGGAATCAGATCGTTCGGGTGATGGCCGTGGGGCGGGGTGCTGCTTCACAAAGGTGGCGAGTTTCTCTTTATGTGATGCCATCCACGTGGTTCTAGTTGTAGTCCGCGTTGCATAAACTGGGCCAGCCGAGGGGTAACGGGGTCAGGTGCCTGGGGGCCTGTGTCGGTTCAGCGTCGGACCGGGGTCACCCCCCCCGGCCTTGTTGCCAATCCCCAAAGCGCTCCGTCAGGGGACTCTGGTAAAGGGGCTGCGTGAAGCTGTGCCAGGCGCCATCTTGGATCAATGCGCGGCGGAGGGGAGGGTGGGATCCGGAGCACACCGTTCCTCACGGGGGCACCGAAAATTCCAACACTCAAGTAATTCCCAATGGGGAGCACTTCCCCCACCGATGCGTGCTTTTCCGCTGGCTGCGACCACTCTTGTACCGGAGAAAAAGGATCAGGAAGCGGAGTCTCGGCCGGAGCCCGGCAGATCAGCTTCTGCCCTCCATCGGCTCCAAGCCACGCCCCGAGACAGTTGTCTTAAGACACTATTGATTGACTTTAGAGGAGTAGTCACTCGCTGTCTAGCTTGGAGGATCAGCTGGCTTCACATAATTTGTCTTCAACATTAAAACTCCAAGCCCCCTGGACTGTCTATTGACTTCCCTAGATCAATACTGTGCTTCCACCGATAAGTTATGGCTTTTGGAGATATATCATTATTGTGCTTTATCCCCTCCTAGCGAGACCTGCAGTACTTTTTGCTGGACTTCTGGACGTTTTTCTTTCATTCCTGTATGAGTGGAGCCTTTTACACTCATTCATTCTTGTGGGCTCTGTCTTTTGGAACTCTATTCTGTGTATTATACCTGCACTATGGAGTCTTTCTGCTCAAAAGCTCTTATAGGCATTTGTTTTTCTCTACTGCAGGACACAGCTCCTTGTGGGCAGTGTTGCTGGGTGCTCTTGGGGTGCTCCTTTAAGATTCTTATTCATTTATCTTTAAGGAACTACAGTTCTTAAAGATAGAGATATACTTGGTGTCTCTCCCAAAAACACTGTAGTCTGAAAGATTGACACACACCACCTTCGGTGGAGTACAAAGGGATACCCAGTATCCCCCTTCTCTTTGCTACTGCAACTTTTTAGTCGCCTAGTATGGCTGGTGGCAGTGGGCGTGTTCTACCAACTATTGTCAACTATTGTTTTTTTTATACCACAGGCTATGTCCATAGCCTCGGTAGCGCACAATAGGGGCACACAAGTACCAACTTGGTGACTCCCTTCTTTTTCGCCATTACGAGCGTGGTTGTTCTTTGTTGGCCCTTCTATACCATTCTGTGAGGGGGTGGTTTGTGTGTTTTGCCTTTGGTGGGAACCAGTAGGTAGCCCCAACTAGGCCTCAGGAACAGGAAGTAGGGGAGGAGTTATTCAAAAGTTGAGGTTTCTGGAGTGTAAAGCAAGTCGACCACAGGAAACTGAAATATCTGAAGAAGACGACCAGAGATGCGTGCAGACCCTTTGCAAAACGGTGAAGGGATGACTGCTATCCTTACCCAGTTTTCTATGCGACAGAGTCGCCTTCTTTCCTTTGGCTGGTGGGAAGAACCAGTCCCAAGACGAACTTTGAAACAAACCATCTCCTGAGGTCCTAGGAACTTTTAGAGCGCCGGAAACCCAATACCTGGTGATATGCTGCCCATTTTGTCTGCATCGCTGTGTTAAGGCCGAATCTGCCTAAATCTTCGATTGCAGCTTGGCGTAGCAGGTGAGCATGGCACTGTTTTGGGACCTCATCCCCATTCCCAGCACCTCCATTTTGGCCTTTGACCCCTTGCCCCCTCTGTGGTCTCCCGCATGTCCCTTTGCCTCTGTTTCCCCTTCCCTTCCTCCTCCCACCTACCGGCCCACCCCCGTTGTGTGATTGGGTGTCTGCAGCCATCCGCTGGCTGGAGTCCACGAACGCTCCCTGCACACCTGTTTATTGCAGCTTGGCATAGCAGGTGAACTCGGCACTGTTTTGGGACCTCGTCCCCATTCCCAGCACCTCTATTGTGGCCTTTGACCCCTGCCCCCTCCGTGGTCTCCCGTGCGTCCCTTTGCCTCTATTTCCCCTTTCCTCCCTCCCCGCCCCCTCACCTGACTGGCTCATTCCATATTTTTAAAACCACCTTCCCAGGGCAGCCCTCTGCCCGGCAGCCCCTGCTGCAAAGGGCCCCAAGGCAAAGGGTGGCTCCAACAGATGCGGCTCCACAAAGTGTCTGCAGGTGTCAGCAGGGGAAGTTAGTGAAGCCAGCAGCGGACAGACACCAACAAAACTGTAAGTGTGGCATGGGTGGGGTGTAGAGCAATTACTCTACTCCAGAAAGCCCCTGCCACTCTACCTCACCTTCCCATAACGTAAACTGCTAAGAATTACACCATGCACACCTAGAGAGATCTGTGCACCAAACTAATTCAACGCTGGACTGTAAATGTTACCCTGTGTAACATTCTAACATACATGCATTACTAACTAGTGGCACTCCCAGAGACAATAGCAAAAATTAGCCAGCCTCACATTGAGATGGGTGTAACAATGTTAGCATGGGCCACATTTTGACAGAATTATGACTGGTAGCATACGCCTCACATTGGTGCACTGTGAATGATAGCATGTCCCACTCTTAGTTGGAACTGTGAAAAACAGCATGCACCACATTTAGACGGAATTCCGAAGGATAACATGTACCATATTTAGGCACAATTGTGATAAATAGCATGTGCCCTAATAGCGTCACTGTGTTAAAGTTGCATCTAGAAAGTGTGCTCGAATAGCGTCACTGTACTAATATTGAATCCTAATGGTATACCCAACATTATTGAGTGTGCCCAATAGTGTCACCATGTTAAAGTTGAATCTAGAAAGGGTACCCAAATAGCATCACTGTATTAAAGTTGAACTTAGAAAGTGTGCTCTAATAGCGTCACTGTGTTAAAATTGCATCTAGAAAGTGTGCCCGAATAGCGTCACTGTACTAATATTGAACCCTAACGGTATACCCAACATCATTGAGTGTGCCCAATAGTGTCACCGTGTTAAAGTTGAATCTAGAAAGGGTACCCTAATAGCATCATCGTGTTAAAGTTGAACTTAGAAAGTGTGCCCGAATAGCGTCACTGTGTTAAAGTTGAATCTAGAAAGTGTGCCCTAATAGCGTCACTGTGTTAAAGTTGAATCTAGAAAGTGTGCCCGAATAGCGTCACTGTGTTAAAGTTGAACTTAGAAAGTGCGCTCGAATAGCGTCACTGTGTTAAAGTTGAACTTAGAAAGTGTGCCCTAATTGCGTCAGTGTGTTAATATTGAATCTAGACGGTATTCCCAACATCATTGAGTGTGCCCTAATCGCATCACTGTGGTAAAGTCTAATCTAGAAGGTATTCTCAACATCACTGAGTGTGCCCTAATAGCGTCACCGTGTTAAAGCTGAACTTAGATTGCTTGCCTGATAGCGTCACTGTGCTAATGTCAAATCTAGAGAGCGTGCCTAATAGCGTCACTGTGTTAAAGTTGAACTTAGAAAGTGCGCCCTAATAGCGTCACTGTGCTAATATTGAATTGTGACGGTATTCCCAACATCATTGAGTGTGCCCTAATAGCGACACTGTGTTAAAGCCGAATCTAGAAGGTATTCTCAACATCACTGAGTGTGCCCTAATAGCGTCACTGTGTTAAAGCTGAACTTAGAATGCTTGCCTAATAGCGGCAATGTGCTAATGTTGAATCTAGAAAGAGTGCCCTAATGGCGTCACTGTGTTAATGTTGAATTTAGAGGGTATTCCCAACATCACGAAGTGTGCCGTAATAGCGTCACTGTGTTAATGTTGAATCCAGAAAGTGCGCCCTAATAGCGTCACTGTGCTAATATTGAATTGTGACGGTATTCCCAACATCATTGAGTGTGCCCTAATATCGTCACTGTGTTAAAGCTGAATCTAGAAGGTATTCCCAACATCATTGAGTGTACCCTAATAGCGTCACCGTGTTAAAGCTGAACTTAGGATGCTTGCCTAATAGCGTCACTGTGCTAATGTTGAATCTAGAAAGCGTGCCCTAATAGCGCCACTGTGTTAATGTTGATTCTACAAAATGTGCCCCATTAGCATCACTGGGTTAAAGTTGAACCTAGAAAATGTGCCCTAAAAGCGTCACTGTGTTAAAGCTGAACTTAGAAAGCGTGCCCTAATACCATCACGGTGCTAATGTTGAATCTAGACGGTATTCCCAACATCATTGAGTGTGCTCCAATAGCGTCACTGTATTAGTGTTGAATTAAGATGGTATTCCCAACATCATTGAGTGTGCCTGGTTGCATACACTCTACTGATTGCCACAATATCACACTACTATGCTTATTCTCTCCTATACACCACCCTTCAACTAGAACACAGTGGTACTATGACACATTTGGTAAAGCTGTTCTCATACTAACATGACCCATCAAACTACCCATCATCCTGATAAAACACAGCTAGCTAGCACATACCAGCTAGCTTAGGTGTCTTCCCAGGACTAACGCAGCCAAACCTCAGTCTGGATGTCCCCCTCCAGACTGAACACATTCAACTGATCTCCTCAGCACCACACCTACCGCTAAAACGCAGCTATCTTGCAGCAATCACACCAGCTGCACACATACCTGGTGCGCCCATGCACTTTACGACTCTCTCTCTCAAATGACTTGAACTGCGGTTGCCAAGGGTGTTCAACCTACCAGCACCTTGAGATCATACCAATGATACATAAGGCGCTATACAAATGCAAAATAACATAACATAACATTTGAGTTTTCCCAACCAAATTGTGCAAGTTATTTATGTAGAGAGAATTGTATTGTGTTATGCCACAGATAAGGTGGTGTGTGATATTTTAGTGCACTTTTCTATTACCTATCATCCAAATAAATTCACATATATTTTCTGTATATATTTCCTTCCCAATTCTTGGCTCATTGGTAGCTCAGGGGGAGGGATACAAGGGGTATGAGATGCTTCAGAAATAGGTCTGAATAAAGAACTGACATTAAACCGTTTATTGTGCGTCATCAAGATTGGGCAAGGAAAGGAACTCCCTGTGTTGAGGGTGGGCTCTCAATAAACCGTTACATAATGTAAAATAAATTGTACATATTCGCATTATCTTTTATCACTTGTATTTTGTAAAGGTTTTTTTAAACTGTATACAATAAAATAAACAAAATAAAAAGTAGTATTTTAAGTACCACTTGTTTGTATAATTATTAGTTGGAATCACTGGGGATATTTCTGCATGCTTAAGGTACATAAAAACTACTGTACATAGAAACAACATCAGTACTTTCTATATATCCTATGGGGTAAATATCCCAGGCACTTCTCAAAGGTAGGTGATATTTTAAGGGTCGGGGTAACTGGCTGTACCCAGTGTATCATATGCCAATCTTTATCTTGCTCTCTCTCTGAGCTTTCTTTCTCTGTCTCTTTCTGTCTCACCCTATGTCTATGTGACTCTGTCTGTCTCTCTCATTCTCTATTGTCTCTTTCTCTCTCTATTTGTGGGCGGGACCCATCTTGTCAGGTACGTGTTTTGTAGAACCGCCCCAGCCTTTGCTGACAGTAGTGATACCACAGAAAAAAACACACGAATTGAAGGAGGAGGGTTTTGTGGGCGCTATGTTTTTAAAGGTTAAAAGTGGAATGAGAGCAGTTGAGATAGAAGCAATCTCTGATCCAACGTGGGTTCCAGCCTGGCATTTGGAGACTTAAACTGTTATTGTGTGTGTCTTGCAGGAATGTCACCATCACACTCAGGGAAAATTGTCCAAATTTGGGGAGGGTAGGGGGCCTTGGATAGGCTATGCAGGTGAAATTGGAGTTTTGATAGACCTTTTAAGGGACCAGATGACCAGGCTGTAGGGTCTGCAACTGAGATTGTTAATTTCTTACTGTTGGGTGTCTTGACCCACGTGCAAGTAATCATGCTGCAACATTTGGTGCTGTGGGCTTAGAAAATTCAAGATGGCGGAAAACCCACATGTGCGCCGAAATCCAGGAAAGCTGCGCAGTTTGTGCGCCCACCAAAATGGTTGCCTCACTTGCCACCCACCAGTGCGAGAATGAAAGGCCGGGTTGCCATGAGGGAAATGGGTTGCCAAAGGAAAAACAGTAGCGCCGGTTAGCTTCAAAGCGCTTTAAAACCACCATTGGACTACCCGCACAGTAGTCTGAAACCATTGGGAATGGCAATGCTGATTGCCAAATGCAACTTAGAATTGTGGGGAATTCATTTGTTAAATCCCAAAAATGGGTGCAGTACCAGTACTCACCACTATCCAAAAGCCGGCGTTTTAAAACCACCCTGTGTTTCTCTGAAGGCAGGCTCAAAATGCCTATTTTCAAACATTACAATATGTGCAAAATATTCACTGAACACCAGCAGACATTTGGCAGAATGGAGTTTTGTGTGCTTACAAAATCTGGGAAATGAAGAGCCCAAAACAATGCTTATAACAAAACTGCTATGGAGTCAGCAGTTTAAGTTGCACTGGATTTAAAGACACTAAAATCGAAAATGTTTAGATTAAATGAGTGACCTATGTTTGGTGTCACATGCCTTTGTAACTGTTTAAATGTCATAGTTTTAAACTTAGAATCAGCCTTCTAGCTGCATATGTGAAAATGTTTAGTTTTATTTGAATGCAGAAACTGGGGAACAGAAATGACAGCTTAAAGAGATTCCAATTTGCCTGGCAACTACCCCCATCAGGAGTGAAACTTGAGTCACAGCTGTGTTCCCAGGCCTAGCTGCCCTTTTGCTGCTCACACTAAGGATATGCCATCTATCTGATAATTGAATTACCTGTGCTCTACAGGAGCTCTGAACAAAGCCTGTCTTGACTCAGGCAAAGGTTTTATTACAGCGGTCGTAAAATGTAGCTTCCTCTTGGCAGAAACTGGGAGGGGGAGAAACTGGAGACAGAAGCTGGCTTGGCAGAACTGGATAAACCAGTATTTCTACCTTGTGCTGAGAGGAAACCACACCCCTTTGGAGCCAGAACATAACTTTAAAAAGATGGATCATTCATAGAGCGGACATGTGAAAATTTTATAAATGATACCATAATTCTTGTGATTTTTCTGCCCACAGTTTAAGAGGTTTTTAGAACCGGTGGTATGTTCAGGGGGGTGTCAGCGGAAAAGTGGATATTACTCTAAATGTATGCATGTTAAAAATCTGAAACTTCATCAGTTAATGTCCATACTCCCTGCGCACATGTATGTAAAGTTGGGTCAATGTCAGAAATTGAAAAATCAGTTAAAAAGTCAATTATGTGCCATTTCTGAATGCAAGCTCTTAGAAACAACAGATTTGGACAGAGACATGGCTAAATTCAGCCACACCATGTATATGTAATTTCAAGCAACTGTGTAACTGTGAAATATGTCTTTTGTTATCAAATGTAGAATGTGTGCAATCTGACAGAGGAGTGTCCTATCTGCAAGCCATAAAATGACATCACTCTGACACAACTTAGCTTCGCCAATCAAGTGAGGAATGGAAATTTGACCAATGACAAGTGAGAGGGGCAAGTTTAGTTATGACCAACATACCCACCCACTCTCAAAACACATAAAAGCAGAGAGACAGGACAGATAGGGACCTTCAATTCCATTTGCTGCAACGCGCTCTGCCGGACCATACAACATCCAGAGATCCAGACTTCAAATTCATCAACCTCCAGAAAGCCAAACTAGAGGCTTCAATCTATCCAGAACTAAGAGACCAGACCAGAGAGCGAGCAGTTCCAGAGACCAGACGCTGTGCCCATAGAGAGACCAGAGCCCAGTCTAAAACCCTGACCAGATCCGTGATGAGGCCCATTTAATTCAAGAATATAGTGTGAGTACCCAGCAGAACTGTGTAGAACCAATCTCTTCGTTTAAATTCATCTAATTCAATCTATTTAACCTAAGTAGAACTGCCTGATAGCTCCAAATCTGTCACCTGTCATTCTAGCTGCAAAATCTGTCACTTGTCATTTTGAGCTTTTAAAATTTCAAATCTGAAAAACGACCTTCACAAAATCACTCATATCTCCGCAACCGTTTGTGCTAGAGACTTGCAATAACTTGCTTAGAATCGTGGCTTTCCTACGAACCTAGAACCGCATTCCTACCCCCTATAGTTTTACCGCAATCGCGGAACACGCATCCGCGAATTTTGCCGCGATTTGCAAATTTCTTCACGTGTAAAAAGACAGCAGTTTTGCTTTTCCTTGCCAAAAACTTCGTTTACCTGCTAGTTACTACTAAAGCATTGTTAAGGTGATCCTGAATTCATAGAGAGTAGATATCACTCACCCTGAACCTCTGAAAGGGAATTAAAAGCATTTTTAGCATATTTTTTAATTCATTGCCAGCACATATCAAAGCATTTTGCCGGTGTTTTCAAAACTCCTATCTGTTTTCTGTAGTGTAAGCTTGCTGGGGTGAACTGAATTACAGTTGATTGCATTTCTGAGAACTGTGTGCTTCCTTCCATTTCCTTGCCTTGCATCAAGGGGGGGAGGGGATTGCCAGAGAAAAGTGATTACATTGTTTTTGCTGAAATCCTATCAAATTATTTCTGTACTGCATTTCATTCCACATTGCATCCATTGGAAACCATAAAAGTATTGTTGCTATCTTATCCATTTCATGTTAACTCCTTAGTGATTATAAAGAAGTGTGCTAGTGCCAGATTCTCCGTTGTTAATCTTTATCATCTCAGATTAAGTGTGATATCCAATTATTAATTTATTATAAAGCGTGATATAATATATATTGTTTACTTCTCAAATAAACCTTTTAACTTGCAAAACAGAACTACTTCTTGGCTCAGTGGGGTCAGGAGGATTCCAAGAGAGGGGTGTTATATAGGGGTAGTCATCCAGAACGCATGAACTGGACATAAAGATATATCAATAAGGGTTTTCATTCAGTATTATAGACTAGGCGTTGACTTAGCTGTAGTGTTGAATTGAATCCTCTTACATTACTTATGTTAATTGTTAGTGTGTGTAGATACTGTAACAAATGCAAAGGATCAGCTGCACTATCAACCGGTTGTCAACATGCAAAATTAAACAGTACCTTAGTGTTGATAAAGGAATCCACCATTGGTTTTAATTTATCATGAATTCTTCGAGACCAAAGGGCATTTTGAGAGACAAAACAATGTGTAGTCTCAGCAAGCGAGCTACGAAAAAGAAATTACTTAATTCACTAACATTATAAACTAGGTTTTCAAAAATATATTAATATGCTAATTTCTAGTGATTATGTCTCCTTTATATTATTGTCATTATAAGAATGTTAAAGTTGTTTTGCTGAGAAAAGCACATTATCAAAACTTAGAATCAACATGTTATGTGTTTCCTGAGGGCAGGTTATCATTCCAAGATGGCAGTCTGGTACACACTTATTGCATTCTTTCCATCTACCCCTGTGAGGAAGGGGACACGGACAAATAGCATCAAAGAGGGTTCCTGGTTGCTTTGCAAAATCAAAGCACATTTTGAAACATAAGAAGGGCCACAGAGCTTTATTTGTGAAAAATATGTCTGTGATAATGATGTTATGCTTGTTCCACTCGGACCGTCTTCCTCTTCCTCTTCTTCTTCTTCTTCTTCTTCTTCTTCTTCTTCTTCTTCTTCTTCTTCTTCTTCTTCTTCTTCTTCTTCCTGAAATGTAGTATTGAGGTGCGAGTCTGGTGTTGATGGTGGGAGCTCCAAGAATCATGGGGCGTAGACAGAGAAAGACTGTCTTTTCGTCCTTTCCTTCCTGCACCGGCAGAGTTCACATCTGCACATGTCCTTACATCTGGTGGACTGTAGGCTTCCTGAGATGCTGTGCTTCTTGGGGACTTCAGTGCTACAGCCTTGTACATGATGTAACAGGATTTGAAGATAAGTACTTGCAGCGTGAGCCTGTGCAGCTCCATGAGGGTCTAATTTGCAGAGTCCTTTGATGGGCCATGCTGCAGCATGCATGACACACCTGAGGGTTGCCAGTGTAATCACGGGAAGGCCTACCACAAGGGCATAGCCACCATCCAGGTGGGAGAGGACCAAGGCTTGGACAGTTGATTTTCTTCAGGAGAGAAAGTCGGTACAAGCACACCATGTGCACTGGCCTTCATGCTCATTTCATTTGTAAGAACACTCACCCTAACATTAATGTGTAACCATGTACCATATGTATTCATTCAAACAGCCTCAGTATTTGGATGTGAGTATAGAATGGCTCTAGCATCTGTCGCTCCTTTGGGGTCTGAGGGCTGTCCTTGTCACTGGTGGTGGTGGTGGCGGTAGGTGTTCCCACCGCTTGTAGTATTGCTGCAAATCCAGCTGTTTCAATGTTAACCAATGGCAGAAGTGTTATTTCTGGAATCCCACTTCTGCCAGTGGTGACCTCAAACATTTCTTTTTTTAAAGCATGTTAATGTCCATTGAAATGGATAATGCCCTTACTGTGCCTTTTATGGCTTGCGTGGAAACGATGGAGAGAAGGGGCCTCAGAGCTGCACACCTTTTCACCCCTTACCATAGCCCATTCTAAAAACATGGTTTACTGTACTTAACGGAAGAACAGTAAAAATAGTCAAATATATTTTTCAGGCAATATTGGATTTTTTACTTGCACCTCTTACGTGGAGGTACGTGGAGGTAGAAAAAAAAGGGTGACTATGTCAAAAATCTGCCTGAGACCTTTACCTCTAGCTGTATTCCTTTGGAATACTGCCCAAGGTAGCACCGTTAATCCCTTAATCCAGCGGATGCTAATTAGGGAGATATGTGTTGCCCTCACCTCTAAACCTATCATGATTCCCATGCTGTTTACTCCCCTATATGATAATGGCTTTTGGAGCATGGCAGAATTCCTAAGAGCAAACAGGTGCATGTTTCCAATCCTCATTACACAGACACCCTTAGAGAATTGTATCTATCACCTACTTTACCACCATCCTCATCCTACCTATAGTAATGTTATTTATTTATATTTTTGCATTTTTAAACCGCTCACACAGCCTGTGGGCATCGAGGCGTTGTTACAGGCGTAATTGTTTTTTGTTTTTTCTTCGTTGTGTATTTATAATGCGCTTAAATACCCAGAGGTTTCTAAGCGCAGACGCGGCGATCGAACCTGTGATGGCTTGCTTCCAAGTCGAACACGTTGCCGCTGAGCTATCCTCCCGGGAAAGTCACGCTGAGTTGTATCTCGAGAGAAATACATTGATGGCCAGGGGATATATTCAGTATTTAAAAAAGAAAAATAAATAAAAGAAATTGCAATGCTTTACACAGCAAGATTGTATGTATATAAGATGTTAATTTTGGGGGATCTTGACGTACGATACCGCTTAGCTTTTGATTGCTACTTGTTTGTCAAATTCCCCCTTTAAACGCTGGTGACTGAAGGAGACTCCCCTTTTGCCAATCTGGTCTCTTATCGTATGCAAGTTTGAGATGCATCCCAGGGCCGCGCTGGTGGGCAAGGACCCACTGCAAAAGCAGGACATCACATTGTAGCCGGAGAAATTCAAATTCAAATACATTTCATTGCTTGTCAATGTATGCCAGTGTTGCCAGCGTTAAAGCGGGCCTGGTAACCAATGCACAACCCATCAGTACCTTTCAGCTCTGACCCAAGGTACACAGTTAGGTATAATTGGGTACATATGCTTGAGGTTGCCCTTCGTGTTTGGAGTGATGAAGAGAGCTACCATATCTGGCAGCTATTTCTGTCGCCTTTCTGCTTCTCCATGGATGCTGCATTGTGTATTCACTTCACATTTTCTTGTGAAGGCGCTTTCCATCCCAGGCAGTCTGATGACGAAGCACGTTTCTCTGATAATTCCGTACCAGGGACAGCGAAGGAGGCAATGCAGTTTACTTTCGCTGTCTCTTCTGTCGGGCGGTATAGAGCCCAGTCTGTCTCAGTGCCTCATCTCATGTCACACTGGGCAGAGCCTGGCCTCCCTACGTCTCTTCTTTCACACTAGGTGCAGATCCTGGCCTCTCTTGGTGTCTCTCACACTGAGGCTCAGCGTGACTGAGGAGAAAGTAAGGACCTCTGGGCATGTCTCATGCCACGCTGAGCGCCAAGCCTGGCCTCTGTGAACATCTCTCCTACCACACTTGCTTTGCATCTCTTGGTGTCTCTCACAGGGGTGGACTGGAAACCGAAAGAGGCCCTGGAAATAATTTTCAAAGTGGCCCCATATTACACGATCTCAGCAAGCCTGACCCTTTTCCTATGGGAACATTTTGAAATAACACACACAAGAGGCCCAGGGTGTAGAGGCCTACCAGGAAATCTCCTGAGTTCTCTATAGGCCAGTCCAGCCCTGGTATCTCACATTGACGGTAAAGCCTGGCCCCCTGGGGTGTCTCTCTTGCCACGCTGCACACAGAGCCTGGCCTCTCTAAGCTTCTCTCCTGTCACACTGGGTTCAAAGTCTGACTTCTTTTGGTACCCCTGCTGTAAAGATGGGTGCAGTGCATCTCTGGGCGTCTCCCATACTGAGGGAAAAGCCCCTGTGGGTGTCTCTCCTGTCACGATGGGTGTTGAACCTGGCTTATCTGAACTCCTCTTCTGCCACAATCAGTGTGGAGTCTGATTTCTCTTAGCATCCTTGCTGTCACACTGAGTGCAAAAACGTGGCTCACTTAGGGTGACTTACACTCAGCAGAGCCTGGCCTCTCCATCTCTGCTGTCACACTGACTGCATAGCCTGGCCTCTATGACTCCAGTCACTTTGGCTGCAGAGCCTGATGTTAAGTTTGGTTCCTGGCCAGGCATGAAACTGACACCAGTGTAGGAACAGGTAACATCTTTACTGAGTTCCAGCTCCAGGTTAAATAGAAACATTAGGCCACATCAGGTAAGTTACGGGGACAGAACATCCATGGCATCCTCTCTCAGTCAACCCATCTTCTCAACTGACATTCACAGAAACATTCAGAACATAACATTCTCACACACAGCATTCCATGCCAGTCACTCACAGCATTCCATGCATGCAGGGCAGGGTGCATGAAAAGACAAGGCACACCACCTGTGTGTCTCTCATTGTGAGGAATTCGACCATCCGCACGGTTATGAATTCTTGCACATACTTCCCCAAAATACCTGGCCAGTCACTGGCTTTCTTTATTCAGTCAAGCGTCTCCACCTTTCGCCAACACACAATGACTCTCTCCGACACACCACAAGCCCCACCCTCAGATGATTGAGCACTCATTTCCTCATGCCAGGCCTATGGCTCAGTAGACTAGTGCATCCACTAGGTGCATCTGTGTTGGACATCTTGGCCAAAGGTTCATCAGGTTAATTCAGCACATCATCTTTCGGAGGTTGATAAAATGAGTACCATTGAGTTAAGTAACAATACACATTTGTTATCTGTCTTTAATGCCAAGATGATTCCCTGAGTGTGACTGTGCACTCTACTAATACACCTGTTATATTATGTATACATTTATTTCTGAAAGCATTACTATTGACTCAATCTCTGCGACTAAAGAAGACAAAAAACAAACAGTTAATTTCTTAAAATGTTGCTGTGGAAGGTAGACACTTAACAAAATGAAGTCCTGTAATTTGGCATTAATAAACACAAAAGGATACGTTGCTACTCTATGCTGGCATATGCATACCAAGGCAGGGGGTAGTCCTTAACCTGTGGCACAAGGGATTTTTTGAACTACAACTCCTATCATCCCTGCTCATTGAATCGCCTAGCTAGGGCTGATGGGAGTTGTAGCAAAAAACGTTTGGCAAACTGTTGAAGAAGCAAGGGCAGAAACAAGGGCCTCGGTTTCTCAATCCGTGTGGCCAGAGTGACGTCTTGATGCTACTAAACACATGTGTGTACATTAGCACTGTAAGCTGTCATATGTAAATCAAAGCAGGGGAAGCAAGGCCTTCAACCTGCTGCGCCCAAGATGATTCAGATTAGAACAACTATTGGCCCTGCCCATCCAGGGTAGGGCTGATCAGAGTGGTAGCAAAGAGCCCTACAGATAAGGGGTTGATCTGCACTTTTACTGCCTACAAATAGGCAAATACTCCCCAAAAATAAAGATAGGGAGTAAAAATACTGCCAATAAAAATGAGAAATGGACATCTAGGAGCTTGCGCCCCTGCTTTCACCCAAACAGATCCATGGATGTGTTTCGACCAGTAGTGCATGTAGTGCCACCGGAAGAAATGACCACGGTTGTGGACGATGCCAAATTTATCTTTTAATGTGCCTGGATAATTTGGTGCAAAGACGTATTTCTCACAAAAATATTTTTGTTTTACAGTTCAACATATTTTTACTTGCTTATAAAACCACTCCCATTGGGGACAGGACTCACGTTTTAACTCCCTCAAAATCATTTTACTCCCAACTTTCAGAAACAGGGCGTAAAATACTATCACTTCAAAATCTTATCTGGAGCACTGGTAGTAACATCTGGTGACGGGTTGATGAGAATAAGGACATCCCTTATCTGGAGTCAAGCCCCTTAGATTGGAAATGAAAGAAGATCACGTCAATTGACACTGAAAAAACATGACTGTACATTATACAACATATGCACACATATACCTGAAAGCGTGCACCATACCTCCCCCAAACCTGAATGCTATATAGTAAAGAACACACCTATAGTAATGGGTTGACCAATGCACACGCTGTCTGGACAGAGTTGCAGAATGCGGGCAGCATTCATTTGAATGAGTTTGGCATGAGGGTAAATTGGTGCTTGTGCTTCTAATGTCAAGAAATCTAAGGCAACTCCCATAGGCAGACCGCAGATGCCCAAATAAAATAGTCTGGTACTCACTATTGGAAGTCATTATAAGTCGACAATATCAACAGAAGGGTGAAAACCTCCATTTGAAAGGCTGAGCCTTATACTATACCTATTGCACCATAACTCAAAAAGTCTTACACTATATGATATTACTGGGCATGATGTCAGTCTTTAAGATAACTGGAGAATATAAAGTTTTTAAAAGTCGCCTCAACACTGTTTTCTCTACACTCGATTGATCATTAATTGTTTTTTTGTTTAATAGTTTTTATTTGTTAATAATAGCATATGTAACAGCAAATAAATTAACAGATAAACAAAGAATTGGTTTTCATTAGGCAGTATAACTTGGTATAACAATGGTATATAGCAATAAAAGACATTAACGATGAAAAGATAAATGCTATATGAGAGCAGAACAAAATTGGCTAAATAATGCAATATGAGAATAAGAAATTGTATATATAATCCTACCGGGGAGGACGAACAAGGGAGACAAACAAAAGTGAAAAACAAGAAAACAATGGTTGGAAGAGGAGGGAAAGATTATACATAATAACATCATGTCCGTGACGTGGCATTATAAGTATATAAATATTGAATGAAAAACAACCATTTTGCATTATATTTGGGGATAGAATCTTGCGATTTAGCCACACGGTACTCCATTCTAGCCATACGGTACTCCATTCTAGCCATACGGTACTCCATTCTAGCCATACGGTACTCCATTCTCTGAATATGACATATATCCACAACTACAAAGAGAGCGAGAGTTCTTCCAAATGGCGGTAATAAGTTTTAAAGCTATGATGATAAATAAATCATACAACTTTGCCTCTGACTTGTGCAAATTGAAGCAATTAGTAGCAAGGCTGCCTAAAACAATATTTAAAAAGGAAAGGGGATCATCGAGCTTAAAAATTGCTTTGATATACTTCCAGATATCTTGCCAAAAAGAAAAAACAAAGTAACAATGAAAAAACATATGATCATACGAAGCAGGGGCATAATTACAGGTCCAGCATCTATCCTCTATACCATTCACAGTTTTGGCGAGTTTAGCAGGAGTAATAAACGCTCTGTGGATGAAAAAGAGAAAGTGTTTGATGTTAGCTGATACAGCGATGTTATTGATTTTAGAGAAGATTAGAGACCATTTATGCTCGTCTAGAACTTGACCTAATTTCCTTTCCCATATGCGACAAACGGATTGGGCCATAGGTTTGGTGTTGAGGGCATAGTATATTTTAGAAGCACTTAGAATGAGTGATGTGATTAGTTGCAGCATTCTAGAGGGGTCAGGAGAGAGGATGTTAGAAAAGTTGTTAAGAGCATCCAGGCATGCATTGACCAGTATATTGTAAAAATGCAAATCAGTGTTATGGATGGAGAAAAGGGCTCTCAGTCGATGAAAAGGCAAGATAAAGGGACCATTTATAATTTGTTGGATGAATCTAATTCCCCTTTTTATGTAATTGGTTTTTAATAGCACATGCCCTCAGGACGTACTTTATCACAGAATCTGAGACAGCATATTGTATTTGTGTGATATCAGGGAACCCAAAATAGTATGTTGTTCTGAATACTAGTATCTAACAAGGCTATTTGTAATGTGTGCCTGCCCCTGCTCCCTGTCTGTTACTGTAAAGATGCCTTGGGCAGAGGGAGAACCACAGCATGTATACAGATATTGTGTTGGATGTGGAGCTTCCCCACACAATACATGTTTGTATTAAACAGCTGCTGTTCATAAAACGCCATTTGATATTCTAGGCGACACACTGTAACAAAAATACTGTAAGATCTCTTGCATACTGGGTAGACATAAATCACCCATTGGAAATGTGCAAATCCATACCTTTGCCAGAGCAGGCTGCAGTGTACCAGATCCCAGGTACTGGGCACTTTGAAGGAGGTTACCACATGACTTAATCATGTATCTGCCGGTGCCCCAAGTCTGCATAACCATGAAGTTGCATGCAAGAAGGACATCACACTCTGAGATAAAACATGCAATTACCCATCATGCATGGCATGTTGCCTTACAGGGGAGGTGGAAAACCTTGGAAACAGACCAGGTGATTAATAGCAGTCCCTATATACTACTGTTGTTCAGCTTCTGTTTAAGTTCAGGCTAGAAGCTGGGGACATCCCTCACCTCCATTCTAAGGATTCTCATGGACCGCCTCCTTTGAAGCTACAATTGGATGCATGAGAATGCTCTGCAAATGAACCCAGACAAAACCATTTCTATTGTAGGTAAGAAAAAGCCAGACTCTCTTGGAAGGCACATCTCTGACCTCCTCAACAATTGTCACCAGTGGTTAGGACCTTGTGAATACATATTTATTCTGACCTGTTAATGACAACTCAGGTCAACGCTGTCACTAAGAGGTTTGTTCTCTTTAAAGTGTTTTAAAAGAATGTTCCCCTTTCTGGCATACACAGATTGTCTATCGATCTTGGATTACTTCAACGGCATGTATTTAAGTTTACCTAAGTTTGTGATTTCACATCAAAGAAACCTCACCTTACTATTTACAAAATGTAATGAACCAATCACAGAAAAACGGAATACTATCAATGGCTTTTAAAGCCACCAGCATTAAACCTCTCCTGAAGAATACATCGGGCAGAGCGGAAGACCCTACTAACTACAGACCTTTATCCAATGTGTACTATCCAGCAGAAATCATGGAAGCTACCTATACAAAAAAACCCAAACAGGTGGAATCTAATGGGGTAGGATTAAGACCAAAGGGAGGAACAGTATCAGTGCTTCTGTCCATCTGGGATGACCTAAAAATGAACGCCATGAATGACATGAACATAACACAGCCCTCATCCTACCGGGCATTTCGGCTGTGGTACTCCAATGGACAAACTCCTTCCTCACAGATTGAACCAATACAACCTATCTACCTCCTTTCACCAGGGGTGTTGCTAGGTCTGGAAAAGATCTGGGGCTACACTAATGTTGGGATTGTCGGGACTCAGGGCTAGCTAGACCTTTTGGTTGTAGACCCTGAGATTCTATCCGGGGCTACAACCAAAATACCCGGGCTATAGCCCCTAAGCCCCCCTAGCAACACCTCTGCCTTTCACCTCAAGAACACACGCCATCAACTGTGGAGTCCCCCAAGGATCACATCTCTCATCACTTCTTTTCAACATATACATGGCATCACTCATGAAAAAGCATGCGTTTACATGTTACAACTATTCAGATACCACCTAAATAATTTTTGAGATTGACAACAGATATTGACTCAAACAACATCCTCGCCAGCTGCCTTAGCGAGATAAATGCCTGGATGACAAAAACAACTTGAAACTCAAACCAAACAAAATAGAAATCATGGCCACCCATCACAATGGCAATAGCCCACCCAAACTACTTCCCTGGTCTGCAGAATGAGACCGAAAACCTCAACAGTGATAACAAGTCTTAGAATGTGCATGGACAGTGGGCTCACACTACAACCACACGTCAATGACATAGTCCAGCATTTCTTCTAAAATCTACCTTTAATCAGATGTATCATGCCATATCCCAGGTTACACACAGTACCTTTGCTATATTTTCACAGACCTTGCCAAGAGTTGACTACGCAAACAGCTTACATCTAGGTATGCCAGACTACCTGACCAGGAAATTACAATGTATCCAAAATGCGGTGGCAAAACTTCTACTAAGATAAAATATGAGGCAACACATCCATCCATAAGAACCCTCCACTGGCTACCAGTGAAATCAAAAATAATTTTTAAAGCACTCTGCATCAGTGAAATTCACTCTCTATTGATCAAACATGATTCTTAGTTCTAGCAATGACAAATCTATCAATATCCATGAGAAAAAGTACAGAGATGCAGCCTTCTCCACCTTCATAGCAAAACTGTGGCAGCCCGTTCCTAAATAAATCCAGATAACAGAATACCTTTTTACATTAATAAAACTGTTTAAAACCTGGCTTTTTAATAGACCAGGATAGAGAACAACTCACAACCACGTGAGAGATAAATACAAAGAAACACACCACCCCAACATAGTCACCATCACATAACCTGACCCCCAAACATCACACCAGAAAGAACATGACAACCTAATTCTAAGCAAAAGAACAACTCAAGAAAATCCCAGATTGCAGCAAACCAGTCGCTTTGGTCTACATCAAGATGACCAGGGAATTACACATGCAACTAATGAATAAGAACAAACCAAACTACAGGAAAACTCAAATGGCAGCCACGCTAAAGCTTTGGACTAGTATACTCCAAAGACACCAGGATAAAGAACAACTCACAACCAAGCGGGAAATAAAAATGTACAGCACAGAGACATAAAGCATCCTCATGAGATGATCTGAACACTGTCAACCTAAGGTCCTAACAGAATGAACAAAAGGAAGAATCATTAAACAAGGAACAAACCTTCAAAAAAACACAAACTCCCTTAACTCGCATCTTCTTGGAACAGCATGCCATAAAGGCTCAACCCATCTAGCATCACCACCATTAGAAAACACAACACCAACAAGAAAATCTCACCAGTAGAAATACAAGAAGCAAACTAACAAATAGGAGCAAACCTGCAGAAATACTGAAATGTAACTGTTATGTGGTGTCCTCCTGGATGGACAGAATGCATGAGGTCAGAAGTGTGAGGTGGGCTTGTATCCTCTTCTGTGAGTATTTAAGGAAGGGATGTGTGTTAAATAGTGCCTTCCTGTATGCATGGCAGTGCACGAGGGCATAGTGGGAATGTTGTGTGGGTGACTGGAATGTTTGGGGATGATTGAGTTTCCAGCATAGGGTTGGAGTCATGTAGGTCTGGGCGGTGGGAGCCAGTGGGTCTGGATCCCAATCTGGGTCCCCTTCTGGGCTTCTGCCCTGTTCCTAGTCTCCTACGCGATGTAACTGAATAATGAAAAATTGTAACAATTTACCTGATGTCTAAAGGAGTTCTCATTAAAACAGTGGTGATGAGCTGGTCTTGAAACTGGACCCGAGCAGGAAGAAGCCGAGAACAGAGGAACAAAAGAAGAAGTAAACTGCTGCAAGGGGTGCAGTAAGGATTTGGCAGCACCCACTGCACCTAGAATTGAGAACCCAGCACCCAACTCAGAGAAAAGATCGCAGAGGGGTGCCACGGCACACCCAGAGAGCTAACCAGGTAGAGAGGTTGCAGGGTGAGGAGAGAGGCTGAATGGCAAGATCATGCCTGGAAGAGCACCTGCCTGTTGAGGACCGAAGTGACAGAGGAGCAGAGCACCGGTCTACCGCGGCAGTTGCCTGATGAAGGACAGTCACGCCCAGCACCTGTGGCAGGAGGGCCATTGAGGGCATATCTGTGAAAGCCCTGCTGAGAAGTGTCAACCGGCCAATTTACTGGCCTGGAGGCAGAAGCCGGTGACAGTGCTGTCCCTCAGCATGGAAGTGTCAGTGGGCTTCACAGTTAGCCGGAATCGGCCCCTGTGAGGAATGGTGACCGTTGGTGGATGCGAGTGCTGTTGAGCTCAGCGCTCTGATGGCTAATGGTGACGTCACCCTGAATGGTGAGCGCTCGAATGTTTGATCAGGAGCTCCATACCGGCGTTGTAAGGTTTAGAGAAAAGCACGCTTCTATGTTCCGGGCGCGTGCTGGACTCACGTCTCTCCCGGGCCTTCCCAGGGCAGGGACCTCCGTTTCTACAGTGTTCCGGGGAGTGCCGCAGACCCAATTGAAGATTAGCATTTTGGTTTGCAGGGTTATGTAAAGGGTGAACGAGGTCAACAATTTTATCTGACAAGTCTTATTTAGCTGCAAAAAAGTATTCAGTTTATGTCATTGCTTAAGGAATTAACATTAACAAGTGGTTTGGGTTGCAGGCTTTAGATATGATATGATATTTTATTTATATCGCGCTCATACACAAGTGTTTCAGAGCGTGACCAAGCAAAGGGAGGGGAACATGGGAGAAACAAAAACAGCGATCTTACTAGGCCTAGTGATATTAAGAACGCGCAAGTGCATGCAAAAGGGAAAAAGGTGGAAAGTGCGTGGAAGGGGGAGAAGTGGAAAGTACGGAAAATGAGGAGAGAACAGAATAAATATTAAGTGCAGTATATTAATAAATAAATAAAGGCAGTGAAAAGTAAAGTGGTAGTGCAGACAGCAAGAGGCAAGTGCATGATTAGTCAGATAGGGTATATTTGATAAGTGCAGAAGAAGAGTGGGGGACAGTATGGGTACATATACAGATCCCAGTGCCAGCGGTGGCCCGTAGGCAGTGCTGGAGGTAGGCAGGGTGAGCAGGTAACTGGGCCCGAAGGACAGAGGGTGGCCAGGTGCACAGTGCCAAGAGAGAAAAACAGATCAGCAGGCGAGAGGAGGGGAAAGGAAGAAGTGAAGAGGAATGTCTTGAGGTGCTTCCGGAACCGGAATTGGTTCTCCTCAAGTTTCCTCAGGTACAGAACTGCCTTTTGCAGTAAAGAATTTTAGGACATCACAGTGTGAAGTATTATGCGTTGTCACTCTTATGCAAATATGAGGAGTTTTGTGTCTTGATGTTAGCTGACACGTTTCTTGAGGTTCTGCGGATTGTTTGCCTCTCCTTGCGGCATGGTCATATAGGTCAACTATAGAAGTTCATTTGCAAGATGGTGGATGAGTGTATTGATGGGAAGAGATGTAAAGTCATTTAACATCTTTGCAGGCTTTGCATCAGAAGAGCTGCCCAACGCAGCGTGGGTTTTTAGGGACTTTTGGACATGCAGCCATCCATGTTACATGCAACTTGGCGTATCTGGGACATGGTGGTGTGTTACAGTGTAAAAAAAAAAGGGGGGGGACATATTTCACCTATCTGTGAGATTTGAGTGATATGTCAGTAAATGGGTTAGTGTCCCTGTTCTTTGTTCGATGTGCAGGGGGGTAAATACCTCTGCATTTCCCTATGTGTGGTGAAATTGATATACGTTGAGGTTAGGGTGCCTAACTTTGTCATGTGTAATTTGTTTTTAAGGAGACTTATCTGTCGGAGAGCAGATTGTGGTTGTGGCAACCCCACTTCTCTAGTGTTGTGCGATTGGCCGGTGTGGCATTTTAGTCTGTGTATTTTTAATGCTGGCGTGGGTTGTGCCACCTCCCACACTTCAGTGGCTCTTATGGGATGTGAAAACTTGACAAGTACACACATTGGGGTTTTGTCTATCTTACAGTTGTGGAGATTCAGCATTTTTGTTAAAATATTAAGTTGAAAAGTGAAGTTTTTTTATTTAGTTGGTCACTGCATTAATTGCAGGTTGTTTTGGTAAAGATTTTGAATTGGGGTCTAATAGTGTGTGTGTGTACATCTTGTGGCGTAGGTTGTCTGTAAATTGTTTTGTACCTTGGTTTCGAGGTGTCTTTGACTGTTGATGGGGCTCGGTTTATTTTTGGTGAATCAACTTTTTGGTCAGCAGGAGAGTTAGTCCAAGCTTTGTGAAGAGGGCTGAGTATGGGCTGAATTTGTATAACCAATGCTCTCCTCAGCAGCATTGAAGTTCTATTGGTTGGCCTGATATAGCGGGAAAACCTTCATGGTTGGCTTATTCGCCATTCAGTGGGGTTATTTAGCTCCTTCTTCCATGGTGGGAAGATGGACAAATTGATTGGTGTCTGCTGAAACTACATCGTGGAGGATGTTTGTTGTAATGGTGTCTCGCAAATTGATTTCTTGGAGTGAGTTTTAGTTTTGGCTTTCTCGTTTTAGTTAGACCTCTTGGTTATTAGTCCGTCTGGCCAACAGATTAGGATCAGTGTGAAGATTTGCCTTGCTTCTTTGTGTAGCAGCAGGTGGTTATCATTTTGTGCAGTTCATTGTCACCTGTTTGGTGCATGTGTGGTGAGAGGTGATTTGGGTAAGCTGTTGTTCTGCATCTTCTTTCATTTTGAGGATGCAACAGTTTATTTTGTTGGACGGATCAGCTTTTGTGTGTTCAGTATGGCCTAAAATCAGGGTTTCTGGACCCTGACATTTTAGGTTTGCGCTTGAACATGGCAGGCTCGAGACCTGGGGGTGGCAGTCTCAGGTAAAAGGAGATTTGCCTGTTATGGTTGGTTGAGAGTGTAGTCATGTTTGCCCAAGGTGGAGCTGGTTGCACCTCTGCGTGGTAGGCCTAAGATTCAAGAGTGGCAATCTTGGATGTAAGGTTTACCCAGTTTATTTATTTCATTTGTAAAGCACACAAACAACCCTGAGCCATTGAGGCGCTGAACTGTTGGTTTAGCATGCAGTTATGTGGATCGGGTGTGCTGTTGGCTGTTAATATCTGTAATTACATAGGATGAGAAGATTCTGCCTGTGCCTCTCGCAGACAAGCACCATTGTCTCCGGTATGCCTGTTGGCATTGAAGGAGGAGAGGTGTGTTATGTGGAGCCCCCTGATTGTCTCTTTCCTCTGTGTGTGTGTGTGTGTGTACCTAGCAGCTGGTCACCCGCTCGTCATTCCCTCCATTCAGGCTGAGCGGTTGCCGGTAACATTGCTGGTGAGAGCCCTCTTGGGCCTTTTACATTTGTGAAACTTGCGGCGTGTGTTCCTTTGTTGGCCCGTGTTCCCTGTTCCTTTTTCCCCGCTCCCCTTCCGCCTTCTTCCCCTCCTTACCCGCCCACCTCCCGGCCCGCCCACACCCTGATTGGCTCTTTCCTCCGTGTGTGGGCGTGTGTACCTAGCAGCTGGTCACTGGCTCGCCATTCCCTCCATCCAGGCTGAGCGGGTGCCGGTAACGTTGCTGGTGAGAGCCCTCTTGTGCATTTTACATTTGTGAAACTTGCTGTGTGTGTTCCTTTGTTGGCCCGTGTTCCCTGTTACCTTTTCCTGCTCCCCTTCCGCCTTCTTCCCCTCCTTTCCCACCTGCTTCCTGGCTCCCCCAAACCCCCTGATTGGCTTCCCCCTCCTTTTTCACTGACCCTCCCTGGGCAGCCCCTCCCCTGGCAGCCCCACGGCTGTGGGCCCCTAGGCAAAGGCCGGCTCCCTTTAGACGGCTCCTGGTTGTGGCTGCAGGTGTCCGCAGGGGGCACCAGTCTGCCAGTCACCATCCCTATGCGTGTTTTCCCCCTGTTGTTTATAATTTGCACTGTATCAGTATTTAAAATTGCATTGTGAAACCTAGGCCTTTCTCCCTCTGTTCAGGATTCTCAAGCTTAGGTGTTTTTCCCACTGTCTTAAAACGTGCATTTGGATAGTTCTTTAATCCTGAGTGTTGTCGTCCTATTGCTCAACCTTCTTGCCTCTCGCTGTCTCATCTGCCTGCACCCTGCCCGGTGTCCTTCCCTAGTGTGCCCCTTTCCCTTCCACCTCTCCTCTCCCCTCCAACTCTATGGTGCTCTCTGTCTCTCCTATCTTTTCTAACTGCTTCTCTATTGACTATCCTGCCCTCATCACGCAATCTGGAAGGAAGAAGTTTAAAAAGGATATCCTGGTCTCCAACCCAGGCCTCCCTATGGCTGACTATACCAGTGCCTCCTCCAAGGAAACTCTGTACGACATCCTCTTTTATGTCGTTCCCTCGCCAGACCTATGGACCCTATATATGGTTTCTGTGCTATCTCCTTTTTCTTCTCCTCCCAATAATGACGGCATCCGGAAGTCCTTCAAGGATGGCAACCTTCTCCACATTGCTAATCTTAACTCAGCTGTCAAACACTCCTCCGACATTTGCCGCTTTCTGGAAGAACTTGACCTCGATATCCTCTGTCTTACCGAGACATGGTTCACGGCAAGCTCTGTCACAAGCTTTGACATGCTCCTCCCTGACGGCTACAAGATCCTCTCTGTGCCCAGGTCCAACCGCTCAGGAGGGGGTGGAGCCCTGATCTTCCCCGAGTGGATTCCTGCCTCTGTCATTCCTACACAGGCCTACTTCTCTTTTGAATGCCTTGTCTGCAGGCTCTCTCTCTCTCCCAGCCACTCCCTTACTGTGGCTACTATCTATCAGTCACCTCGTCAGATTTCCTCCTTCCTCTCTGAGTGGGCGGACCTCTCTTCCTAACTCCTGGCCTCAACCACTCAACTCCTCCTTCTTGGTGACTTCAACATCCACCTGGATGCCTCCTTTCCTCCCTCTGGACTCACTATTCTCCCCTCTGGTCCGACTCATTTTGCAGGGCACACTCCTGATGTTCTGATCTCCTCTGACCTTCCCCTTTCTGTCCCTCTCACCACTCCTCTCTCCTGGAGTGATCACTTTCTCCTTTCCTCCCATCTCACCCTCTCTACCACACTGGCCAAGCCACTTCCATCACTGCCACCCACCTTCTTGGTCATCCGACCCAAGAAGCGTGCTTCAGTTGAGGCTTTTGCCACCACTTTCTCACCCCTCCCTCTTTGGCTGACTCTCACCCTGACACAGCCCTCTCCACGCTTCACTCTGCTATTTCTGATACTCTAGATATCCTTGCCCCTGTCATGAGGATCCGCCTGAAGCCCAAAGCAAAGTGCAACTCCTGGTACGACTCAGACCTCGTCACCCTTAAACGCAAGTGCAGGGTGGCCGAGAGGAAATGGCGTGCTTCTTGTACATCCTCTGACAAACTGGTCTGCCGCCTGCTCCTAAGGCAATACCAGCTCTCTGTCCTCACCAAGAAGAGAGCTCATATCCAAGCCTGCGTCTCGGTGGCAACTAACAACTCGGCTGAACTCTTTAAAATCTGCAAGGAACTGGCCAATCCTGCCACAGTCTGTACCGCTCATGTCCCTTCCCAGGCCCTCTGCACGGCACTGGCTTCTCACTTCATCTCTACAATTCAGGACATCCTGTCTTCACTCTCCTCCTCTTCCCTCACTCCCTATACTTCCTGCTCTTCCTCTGGCCCTTCTGCAGCCACCTATCCTCCCTCCTTCTCTGCCTTTCCCCTGTTCTCCACAGACAAGGTTTCTAGACAAGTCCGAGCTATGAAAGTCTCGTCTGAACAGGTTCACCCCTGTTCCTCCAAAACCATCAAGGACCACATTGACACCCTTGCTCCTGCCCTGGCTGACTTCTGCAACCACTCCTTCACCACTGGAGCCTTCCTCTCCCACCTGAATCACTCCCTTGTACACCCTCTTCTTAAGAAACCCTCTGCCGATCCCTCCTGCCCGGCTAACTATCGGTCTCCACTCCCTTTCTGGGCAAGCTACTGGAGAAACTGGCCATCTCCCAGCTTAATCTCCACACTGAATCTGTTTGCTGTCTTCATGACCATCGGACTGGCTTCAGAGCTGCTAATAGCATGGAAACTGCTCTCCTGACCATCGGTGAAGGCCTGCTCTCCAACCTTGACTCTAACACCCCCTGTGTCCTCATCTTGCAAGATCTCTCTCTCTTCTGCGTTTGACACTGTCAACCATGCCATCCTGCTAAATTGTCTCCGTGATATCCTAAGTGTAC
The DNA here is from genome assembly GCF_040938575.1 of Ambystoma mexicanum. Taxonomy (NCBI): domain Eukaryota; kingdom Metazoa; phylum Chordata; class Amphibia; order Caudata; family Ambystomatidae; genus Ambystoma; species Ambystoma mexicanum. The sequence continues at coordinate 1,288,890,285 of NC_090924.1, forward strand.
TGGAGAGACCCCCGGCCGGCCCATAGAGTCGGGGTTTGCTCAGCAGTACTTTAAGATGAGATAGCTGCACCTTGAGATGGATGGGGGTGCAGGTTTTCTTACTCCAACCGCAATCAATAAGGACAACTCAGTGGTTTGGCAAAGGGGAGTCCGTTTAATGACAAGTACAAAAAATGGGGAAACATTGAAATCAACAGTGATGCGATAGCCCGTCTCGCTTCAACTCCCAAAAACTTCATACAAACAGTAACATTTATACCCAAAACTTGTCATCATTGACGTGTAACACTCGAAAAGTTAACATGAAATTCTATTGGTTAGGAAAAGTTAACTTTAATATAGGTGCTATATCTGTATATGGTAACTGAGTGCGAGGATTGGATAAACACTATCAGGTGGGCGTCTAAGCCCTTCCTTCAAAAAAGACTATGGTAGACGTCATTAGAAGTACAACGTCCCATTGGCTCTACTATCTATAGGACCCTAGATTATTTGGTCCATTGTGATTGGGTTGGCATCAACCCCATGCATAAATCTCCACTTTAATTAGCAGCACGCAGAATGGTGAACCAGGTGCAGGATGCCCTAAGATTCACCCGCCTCCCTTCAATCAATCATTACTTTAGTGGATATGTGTCAATTAGTTGGCTGCGGTTGGCCTCGAAGCTGTATCTTCTTGTCAGGAAAAGTTATGATATCTCTGTCTGGGCGACAGCCAAGCGTAGGTGTGGACCCGTGCCTCTTTCTGCTCGGATGGTCATGTGCTGCTCACACCGTGAACCTGCTAGTTTTCCCCAGTTTGTGCATTTAATTCTCATTCGGCTTGCCACCTGCCTAAGCCTCCTTATCTCGTCCTTCTTGAGATAGGCTGTTCTGTTCTTAGGTTTCGATTCCGTGAAGCTACTGTTCGCTCCTTCTCTTGGTCTGACCTTGTCTTCCCAGGCACGAGTTGCTCTTGCTGAGTTTCCATTCAGCCATCTCTTCTCATCTTAGCTGAAGCACTAATCCTGTCCTGTTTGGCCTCTAGTAACCTGAGTTAATTCTGCATTTGTGTAAAGTGGACTCACACTTGCATAATGTGCTTCGTTGAGGTAGATATGTATAAGTGGCACTTGCCGTGGTCTATCTTCTATTAAGCATAGCAAGCCGCACTGTTTTCTTAGCTTCTTGCGGTTTCAAGCATATGTACAGGCGTTATCTGGTTGAATATCTTGATCCTGCTTATGGCTTCAGTTTCTCTATATTTCAACATCGTCTCTCCTTCTAAGATCACGATATCCTTATTCATGGCATTTTGTCTCTGTGTGTCATCTTTTGGTTGTCATTTCTTTCATCTGGGAGTCTGTCCGGGCCCTCGTGTTGTCACCATTCGTCTTCAATTAAGGCCTTTTGAGTTTCTTCCGGGACAGTGTTTAAGCAGTCTTCATTACGATTCATTTGCTGGTATGGTTTTCTTAATGGATACCTTACTGTCCATGGTTGTCTGGTTATCGGTACTTCAATAGGTATTATGTTTCTGATAGGCACTGGGCAGAGCCCTACTGCGGCTCTCTGCCGGTTTATTTGCTCATCATACGTCACATATCTAGGTGTGAACTTTTCTGGTACTTCAAAATGGGTGACTGGTATATAGGCCTCACTCGGGACCTCCACTACACCCCCCCCTCTGGTCGATTCATCAACCACTTCCGCTTCCTTTTGGATTCATCTTACTTGGTTCTTCTGTATTCATTTCATCTTCATGTTCTGGGTTTGTAGATGATGGATTGAAGAAGTGTCTCCTTGGAGTCCATATTTTTATCACTCCTCTCAGGTTTCCTGTTATCCTTACATGTTCATCTTTGTTCCATATCATTAGCTGACATTGTCCGTTTGGGCTGCAATAAATCCATTGTCCTTCATAATTTCTGCGTTTCCTGGGGTAAAGAAACTTTGTACCTTCTGGTGCATGCTCGCTGGCCTTCACAAAGTCTCTTATTTCATGATCAGTTAGATCTCTGGGCTTCCATCCTGGTTTGACGTTGATCATAATCTTCATCCCTATGGCTTTCTTCGCAGTTTTCTGGCATTGCGAAATTATTATCTTGATGACATAACATCCTAGTAATATCATCACTTGCAGGGCTCCCAGAAACTTGAATGTGTCTGCCATCCATTGTAGAACCCATGAAAACAGTGATCCAAACCAGCTGTCATCATCCACCTCGTCGGTTTCATTGATCATCTGGTTCTGTAGGTTTGTCAGTATACCTATTGCTTCTGGTAAAGTTCAATTTTCTTCGTTGTGAGAAGGTAAACGTGCAACAAGATTCTCCAATTTTTGCACAAACTCCTCCATCCATAGCTGTGATCATGTCAAGTACATATCTGTCTGGAGAGTCATCAGTCGAATTGCTCCTAACTCTTCCTTAATCGCATTAAATCCTCTTATGATCGTGTTGATAGTCTGCAATAACTCCGATCTGGTTATCTGCAATCATTTAGTGTTTGCTCCAACCTGAAATCTTGGCATCAGAATTGTCATGAACACTGATGAGGTGAGGCTGAACAGCCTGTGTTCATATGGGATTGCATGAAATGCTTAATCTGATTTGGCAGAGAAGTAATTCTCTCTCTTCATTTGGGTTATCAGTTCCACAGATCTCTTCTTCCTCAGATGAGCGTCTGCTTTCGGGAAGCTATCAGTATTCAGGTCACTTTTCAGGATCACTAATGCTGGAATGTGGACATTCACTATAGTGCATATGCCTCCAGAGTTTTTCGGCAGTCTGATGTATGCTTTGGGTCCACATGCCCAATAATGATCCATGATCACTGCAGTCCCATGTGTCATTCCTGGGGCTTCATAAATTCGTCCGCAGTTCTGATTCTCTCCAATTTTCCTTGTGCCATTGTTCCTGAAGCACAATTTCAGACTTTCTAATGGCACTATCTGCAGGGGTCCTCCTCTGTATTCGACCCATGTTAGTAATTTTGTAAGTTTAGGCCATAGTAGTTTGCAAAGTCTTTGTGAGTTTTCGATGGCTTCCTTGCAGGCCCCGAGGACCATCCATGCTCTGCAGATCACTACTCCTTGCTCCCATCCGTTTGGTGAAAGCACTGTTCCCCAAATCTGCATCTGGCCTCTGTTTTTCCAAATTTGAGCCTCTGCTGGAGTTTTCCCTTGGACATTTAGTTTTGGGTTCACTTCCCAGCTTATTCCTGCTCCTTTAACTCCAGGCTTCTCGTATCTGATCACATGATTCCTAGTATGGGCTCTGTTTCTCGTCTTAATGTCCTGAACATAATCATCTTCATCAGGATAAGCTGTTTTAGTTGCCCATATCAATGAGTCATCACTTCCCATGAACTGGCCTCTGGTGTTGCACATTGCTACGTGTGACAGACAGTGTGCTGTCTGGACATCGATTTCTACAGCTACGAAGATCTTGGATTTCCCCATGCTGTATGGTAGGAGTGCGCAAACGAAGCATTCCCCTTCGGAATTCCGTCTTCCAACTTCATGTGCTGGTACGAAATGTTGTTTCCTAAATGTTCTGTGCTGTCCAGGTAGTAGTTTAGTTCATTAATATCTTCATGTATGCTTCTCTTTATTCTTAGGGTTTTCCTGTAGTTTGCTATAACTACATCTCTGAATGCATCTGTGTGGCTTTTTCTTACTGGAGGATCCTCGGGCATCCTGGTCCATGGTGCAGGTCGCTTCATCTGTGCCATTTGAGTGGACGAGAGTCTGACAGCTCTTTCCTGGTCCTCATGCATTATTTCTCTGCTGCGTGCAAGTGCCCATGCCAACCAGCCTGACACCGGTCCGGTGTATGGCTGTATTGTAGGTCTGGTACTTGTCCCTTGTGTTAGAACATGTATGCTTGGTAATACGGTCTTTGCGGTTTTGTTTTCCAGTTCCCCATGCAGTTTCCTTGCTTTGGTTATGTGCGGGAATAGGAAGTCTACTAGCAGTTGTGACCGTGCAGAGAGTTTCTCCAAGTTGGCTTCTGTTTTCTCAAGAGTTTCCGATATAACTGTTTCTATTGGCTTTTCTTTTAACTCTTCTAGTTCTCTCACGACAGCTTGTGTGACGTTCCTCATGACAGGCAGTCTTTTCCTTTCTGCTGCTTTTGTTTGTGGTTCTGCAGTCATTGATACTAGGCCTGTTCTGTGTACATTCAGTGTGTGAGTACGTGTTTTTGTCAGTGTTTTTCCTTCATTCATTTCATGCCGACCCTGTCTCCGGCTTTCCCGCTCATTCGTTACCACAAGTGTGTGTGTATTGTTGCAAATCACATCCATTTTGAGTCCATTCACTCCACCATCAGATCTTCTAGGGACTGGAATGACTATATAAGGTCTGGGTGCTTTTGTGGGTTTCATACGTACATGATCAGGTGGGTGCACTGAAATTGGAACGCTTTGTGCACCAATATAGAATGCAGTTTTGATTGTTAATGACAGTAAAATAATGATAAACACAATACATAAGTACATGATAATCTTGTATGTCAGGCAGCAGCATTTCCTTCCACTGAAGCGGGGATGCCTCTCTGTTTGTGGGAGGAGCAGGTTGCTGCTCTGGGCCCCCATCTCAATCATTCGCCAAATGTCAATGTTGTTGTTCCCCCACCCAGTATCGTTCTTCGGGTTCTGTGTCAAAAGTGTCAGGTGCTTCACAAGTGTTCCCCCCTTTTGCGAGTGACAATTATCTTTTACTCCAGGATACAGTTCCTTTGTTTGTTTGTTTGTTTGTTTATTATTTATAGCGCGCACCAAACCCGAGGGTAACCGGGCGCGTTGTTCAAGGATACTTTAAACTTTACAGGTTACTTTGCTAGACTATGGGAAAATCAATTAAAATAATACTTTGGTGAGTCACTTTTACTGTGCATGTTCAAAGTACGTGAGCTCCCAGTCCACTCCCAGAATTTGCTTCAGTCCTGAGGACATACTGGGCACTGATCAGTATAAGAAGAAATAGGAAGGTAAAATAACAAGAGGTGAAGCAAATGAAGTTTTCAACTCATCTTCCTCAATCTGTCCCTCGGCGGAAGGTTTCACTATCTTCTCCTAAGGATTCGATGGAGATTGGAAATTTTGATTTGAGCTATAATACCCTGTAAGAGCATGTTTAGCTGAGTACACTTTACTGGATCTCCGAGAAATGTAAGTACGTCAACATTGATTGGCCTTCCCACTAGCTCTGGAAAGTTCTCAATGAGGTGAAAGAAAACGTTGTATGCCAATCTGCTGTCTTCTGGTGACAAGGACATCTGTTCTTTCCTCTTTGGGATTCAGGATCATATGTTCTTTCCTCGATGTAAACAATGTTTGCACTGTCCGGTCACGTGTAGTGTGACTGAAATGATCATCCTATTTAAAAAATGGCTTAAATGTTCAGTGTTTGCTGGGTCTCGAAGAAACGTGATTGTGTCTGTCGTCCTTCCAATAAGATTTGGACCGTCTTCGATTATGCAAAAGAACAGTGTGTTGATGAGCTCATCTATTTCCACCTGTATTGGAAGCATTTGAATCCTTCTCACTGTACTCAGGAAATAGGATGAATTGTTCGGCAATGACAGTGAGCAGCTGTCTGATTATTTTTTTTGTTCTCGGGGATCTTGTAGAAAGTTTGTGACACTGGTGAGCCTCCCTACCAGTGACAGGTACGATCTTAGCACTAGGCTGAATTAGGTGACCACGTCCTTTGTGATGTCTCTACTGTGGGACACCATAAGTGATTCCAAACAAAGTCTCAGTTTTGAATGAATTGGGATACTGTGTCTGTTTCCAATGTAAATATCCTCAGTCAAAATTTGTCATAGGCCCTCATTACGACCCTGGCGGAGTGGGTTTACGCCAGCGGTATTCGTGGCGGACCCGTCCGCCCTACTACGAGTTCCCGTAGCGCCATGGAGCCTTTCTCCGCCTGGTTTTTCCGGGCGGAGAAATCCATGGCGCTACGGGACCTTGTTGTTAATTACGCCACCGTACTTTACGGTGGCGTAATCAACGCCTTCCCCACTCCCATTATACCCTATGGGGCGAAAATGGGAATGGGGAAGGGTAAAATGGGGATTGGGGATTTACCGCCCCGCCAAGGTCGGAATGGGGCGGAAAATCCGCCAACCCCCATGGCGGTATCGGCAGCTTTCCGCCGTGCTCCAAGGTGCATTTTGCACCGCGATTTCTGCCAGGGTCGTAATGAGGGCCATAATCTTTTTTCTCATCAAGGCTTAAGTGTGCCTCAGTTCAAAGTTCAAATCAACAAACATGGTGTGGCTTATATGCGCAATTTTCTTCTTCACCCTGCAACTAGGATGCACAGAGTGTCAATTTTTTTTTAATATCCTTAGCCCCTTTTTTCCTTAGTCCTTAGAGGAAGTGTCCAAGTTAAGCCACAACTCGCAAAAGTTCTTTGTATTTAATTAGCTGGTCATGCGTCCTTCTTCCTCATCATGGATCTCGTCTGCACGTGCTGTGATTCTTCCCCGTTGCTTGTTGATTCCTCTCGTTGGGGTGCAGGCAGGGGGTTTTCTCTGATGTAGGGTTTGATATCACTGAGAAAAATCCATGCTCTTCTGCCCTGTAGTTTCACAGCGGGCGGAGTGCAGTCCTCTATGATAAAAGGACCGTTGAATCTTGGCTCGTCCCACCTTTTCCTTGTGTGATTCCTTACGAAGACAGCATCTCCAGGGAAGACAAGTGGAACACGTAGACCTTGAGCTGGGTCTGTTGCAGTGTCTCCTTCTGTGCCTTGTGCTGCGCTGCACCCTCTTCGTCATCGCTGCAGCTGGTCTGGAATTACAGTAAGGCAAGATATCATGCAGTTCAGATAGTTTTGCATTTCAGACCCTAAAACCTCTCCTGTTGACTGGGCATCACATCTAGCTCTATCTCGGGGTGTTAGGGGAGTTCTCATTCTTTTTCCTGTGGCTATCTCGTGTGGCGTAAGATGATGATCAGAGCCAGGTTGTTTCCGAATAGCATACAATGCCAGTGGAAGGCAGTGCAATCATCCCCTCTTTAGAGTAAGCTTGAATTTGGCAATTCTCTCCTTTAACAAGCTGTTGAGCTTCTCACAGATCCCATTACCTTGTGGATAATACGCTGACGAGAACTTGTGCTTTATACCAAGCAGCAAGTTAATCTGCTCGAACACTGCATTAACAAAATGGGCTCCATTATCTGATCTCATGACCTCACACACCCCCCACCTTGGGAACACTTCCCTCACTAGGAAATTGGCCGCACAGGTAGAGTTTGGGTGTGTACATGGACCTGCTTCTATCCATCTAGAGAATGGACACACCACAACAATTAAGTATCTGTACCCGTTGCATACTTGAATCATGTCAACGTTATCGACATGCAAGTGCTGAAAAGGCCCATTTGGCCTGGGGATGACTCCTCTCATAACTTTTAATGTGTGCCCAACGGTGAATTGCTGGCACATTATGCAGTTCACCATAAAAAATGCAACATGCTCAGATAAATTCAGTATGAACCAGTCTTCCGCGAGCGTTGCTGCTAGATTCTCTTTTGTCATAAACGCTGGGTAATGTAGTTGCTCCAGTGCTATTTTTAATAGGGCTACAGGCATTATTGGTTTACCAGTGCTGTTTTGTCGCCACAAGCTGTCAGAGGGGTTTAAAGAACACCCTCGATGTTTCCACAGGGTCTTCTCGTCCTGCGGGGGCTCCCCTTGGAGTTCCATTAACTGTGTTTGCCCCAAATTGTTGTAACCCTCGGGTGTGGTTCATGTAAGCATCATTAGTCCATTGGTATGGATAGCTTCCACTTCCATAATCGTCTCACTTTTGGATGCCATGCGCTTGGCTTCCGTGTCTGCTGCGTGATTTCCACATGAGATCAAATCTGTCCCTTTTGTGTGTGTGGCGCATTTCACGACCGCTATGACCAGTGGGAGCTGTAGTGCCTTAATCGGCCAGTCCAATAAGGCTGCATGCTGCACTGGCTGCCATCCGCTCTGAGGTGCCCCTCCTTTTCCAGCCTTCTAGGCCTGCGTGCAGTGTCGATGTTACATAGGTGGAGTCACTGTACACCGTTACTTCCTGATCTGCGTGATTCTCAATAGCGAGTATCAACGCCAATAATATTCTTGCATTAAGAAGCACTTGAAACTCTCCATTTGCTGTGTGCTTTATCACAACAACACCTGTGTATCTTTGCCCATCACTTTGTTCGATTCTCGAAGAGCCGTCAATAAAGACGATCTCTCCTCCTGCCAAGGCATTTTCTTTTATCCTGGGAATTTCATCATAGAATTCTTCATAATTCGTGCAGTCATGTATCGGCTCTCCTTCCGTGACTGGTTCTGCTATAAACATAGCTGGGTTCATTATCTTACATCGGACTGTTTTAATCGATGGGTTTTATATGATCACTTCATAAGCAGAAGCTCTCTGAGATGTCAATGTGTCCTTTGTTTCTCTAGAATGGCAAATAATGAGTGCTCGATGTACAACGTCATGGAGCATCCCATTACAATGGTTGTCGCCTTCTATATGGTGAACGCTGCGGCAGCTTAACTTTGTTTGCATGGGAAGTGACCTTTCATTACTGGGTCCAGATTCCCACTGTAATATGCCAGGAGCTTGTAACCCAAGGAGGTTCTTTGAGCGAGTACTGCAGTCATGACGTTGCAATCTGTGTGTGAAAACAGGTAAAATTCCTCTGCATAATTGGGAATTCCGAGAACTGGAGCTGTACAAATTGCTCTCTTGAGTTCAGCAAACCCTTTCTCCATGGCTTCAGACCATTCAATATTTTCTTTTGTCACTTGGGCCTTCTTTAGGGCCTGAAGTAAAGGCTTAGTATAAGAGCTGTAATCGAAAACCCATGCCCTAATATAGTTGCGCAGGGCTAGAAAGCTCTGCATTTGCTTTATCGTGTGTGGCTTAGCCGTGTTCAATATGGCTTCAGACCTTTCTGGGGTCACTTTCTTGCCTTCATGTGAGATCAGCTGGTCTATGTACAGCACTTCCTGTTGACAATATTGTAACTTTTCCTTGTCAACCTTATAACCCTTATCAGCCAGTATAGTCAGTAGCTGAACAGAATCGTGCCTGCATTGCTCTTCTGTGGTGATGCAAACCAGGATGTCATCCACATATTGTAAGACGACACTTTCTAGTGCAATATTGCCCAAATCCATCTCTCTGTTGAAAATAGACAGAGACTCACAGTATCCCTATGGCAGCCTCGTGCTTTTCAGACGCATTTCTCTGAACGTGAATGACGTCAGATCCTGATAGTCACGGTGCAACGGATTGCGAAAAATGCTTTTTCAAGTCAATCACCGTGAAATATTTTTCCTCAATGGGTATATTGCATAATATTGTTTATTGACCTTAGATCTTGAATTAGCCTCCAAGACCCCCCCTTTGATTTTTTGACAGGATACACTGACGTACTACATGGTGACTCTAACGTCACTAAGATGCCCTGGTCCATCATGGCAGAAATTGTCTTAGAGATCCCTTCATCTGGGATACAGTCGGGCTCTCAGTAGAATTGCTCCTGGTTTTAGTTTAAATTTCACTTCTCCCACCCCCTTCAAGAGGCCTATGTCATAGCGTCCTGTAGTCCACACTGAGACAGGCACTTTAGCTATATCATCATCAAAATATTCAGGACGTTTTAGTGCCAACAACATTCTCTGAGGTACTTCTCTTTTAATCATCTTTACCCAAAAGGTGAGACTTACTTCCACCATTGTCTCTCCATTTTCTGCTTGTTCTTCAAACAGATAGTCATCGGTGACATCAGTCACTCGATATCCTTCTTCAATGGCAATTATCGTGTACAATTGTCTGCCTTCATCATCGTAACCGTCAACCAATACCACTTTCCCTCGTACTTCAGCTGCGTGTATCATTAAGGGAAATATTTGTCGCTCCTCCTCATGCATCGGTATTCTTGGTATGAATAAAAACTCATCAGGTGTTCTCATGGTTCTGTCTGCAAGGCCTGGCAATCCCGCCATAAGCACACGCAAGCTATATGCAAACATTTCTGGCTCTAATGGTATGGCCCTCATGGCTATGTGTTCTGAGTATGCTCTAAACATTTTGCATACATTTGAGTAGTGCATTCCTGGAGTGGAGCATACTATGCCCTTCTCCGTGAATGAAATAGTCATGTTCAACTTAGTCATTAGGTCTCGACCCAAAATGTTTACTGGGGTCTGACGCGAATACATTAAAGGTACATTAATTTCACCCTCTCCGATGGAGACTGGGAGTGCGTTTGTAAAGGGAACTTGACTGTGAGCTCCTGTAAAACTCTGAGTATCTATGGCCTCACCAGACAAGTAAAACTTGCTTTCATGTATGCACAAGCTTGTTGCACCCGTGTCCACTATGAAGGAATATTCTTTACCCCTATAACGACATCCACCCTAGGTTCCCTTTGAGGGTCTGGTGTCACTGATAGGATAGAGCACATCAGGGTTCCCCGTGAGCTGTCCTAGTTCATGTACATGTGCACTGTGCACTTGTGGAGTTTCCCCATTCCCATTGTTACTTCCCCTTCCAGGGTTCTGGGTCTGCCCTGTGCTCATCGTGTGTGACGCTTCCAACAGTGCCTGTTGGGTTTGCCTTTGTGGGAAACTGCCCATGTTCTGGGGTTGCACTCCTTGTTACACTCCTGGCGCTTCTTGTTGCACCGTGTGATTCTGTGCAACGCCCTGTTGTAAAACTCCAGGTGGATTCACCACGCCTGCTCCCATTCCTTGGCCGTTCTGCATCATGCCTTGGTTTCTGCATGTGCGTGCCAAATGCCCTGCCATTCCACACAGCCAACAATCTGGTGGTGGTCGGACTATTTGCACATTTGACATATCTGGGTTTCCATTTAGCATATTTTGAAAGCCTCCTTGATTATTTTGGAAACCTCCTTGATTGCTCTGCCATCCTCTTCCCCTAAATCCTCTTCCCCATGGGTAAAACCCTACGTTACCCTTATTATTCTGCGGTGAACTAGCCATCTGCTGCATCCTTTGTTCAGCTGCGCTAGTTAGCATGGCTCCTTCAAGAGCCTACTTTGATAGTTTCTTCTGCACCAATTTTGCTTCCTCACCCTTTTGAGTTGCTTCCTTTTGCGATTCTTTTCTTGCAACAGTCTAAAATAATGTGTGATGGTCAACTGTATTTCTGCCCAAGGGTTAGCCTCAACTCCTACCAATTTCTTGAGTTGTTTCTACACCGGTTCTGGCAACCCTTGGCACAATATATGGTAAAACACAGGTATTGATTTCCTCCAAGATTCAGGCGTTGCGAGCACCCACGCGTCTCGGAAATTATGTATATAAATTAACGTATCCTTAGAATCATTCATTTTTCGAGTCATTATAGCTCCCATATCGGAAGTATCTGGGTAAAGTAATCATAGCGCTTTCCATACTTCTACTCTACAATTGTTAAATGGCGCCCTGTCATGTGCAGTATTAATTGTGGGTACACCAGGGTAGCCTGCTCGTGCCCACACATCGTCTACTCTCTTACCAAGTATGGCGAATAGGAGACCTTTGATGTCCCCTATAGCTCGTGTTTTTGTCCTATCATTTTTTCTAACTCATGTATCCACTTTCCGGCTCCCGATGTCAGCATTGGAAGCTTGTTTTTTAAGTTTTCTCGATCCATGTGTGGCCATGGAATATATTGTGGTGTTACTCCCCCATTGTCTAGTAGTGGATATTGGAATGCATAGCCCTATTTTTCTTCTCTCATAGTTCTCCTGTCTATTGCATGAGTAATACTCCCGCATCGCTGTCTACCTGGCAATGTCCTTAGACTGTCTACATAAGGTGGTGAAGACACCCCCCTCTGACCATGAGGTACTCCTTCATGTTGGTCAGACTGCGTGGCTGACTCTGATGCCCTCGGTACAGACTCGCTAGTGTCTGACCATCGTAACCCTCTTTCCCTTGGGGGTTGTCTTTCGCTCCGCCTTCCTTCCTTGTTTTCCTCGCGCTCCTCCCTTTCGGAGTCGGCTATTGTTTGTCCCCAATTCACGCAACATTTTGTGTCTTCATTGTTTTTTCTTTCTCAGGTGTCCGTCCTGGTAACCTCTCTCTTCTCGGGTGTCTACCCCGGTAACCTCTATTTATTCTATTATTCTCAAGTCATTATCCCCTTATATATATATATATATATACAGTCTTCTCTACTTCTGACTATTTTGTTTTTCCTCCTCCCTCAGTTACCTTTTCCCTTTACTTGTTCTAAGGCATACACTGTTTGGCAAAGCACTCAATTCTTTCTTCACTCACCGTTCTCATGGTTCCTCTCTGGACCCTCGGGATCACCGCCTTTGTTACCGCCTTCTTCGGTCTTTCGCTCGCTCAGCTGCCCATAGGAATGGGAAGGGATATGTGGGAAAACGGGTCCCTTCAAGCCCTTACTACAGACTTCTTTTACACTACCATTGTCTACGAAGAGCTTCATGGTCTACTCGGCCGAATGGCAAAGGACTTGTGATATTGCCGAAGACCTAGAGTTACTTTATGTCAAAGGCCAATACGTGTCTTAGTATAGTCAAATACTCGATAGTCGATAAACCATCAAATCTCTGCTACCAAGCTACCAAGTGTACCGGAGAGATCCCCGGCCGGCCCATAGAGTCGGGGTTTGCTCTGCAGTACTTTAAGACAAGATAGCTGCACCTTGCGATGGATGGGGGTGCAGGTTTTCTTACTTCAACACCAATCAATAAGGACAACTCAATGGTTTGGCAAAGGGGAGTCTGTTTAATGACAAGTACAAAAAATGGGGAAACATGGAAATCAACAGTGATGCTTGCTTCAACTCCCAAAAACTTCATACGAACAGTAACATTTATACCCAAAACTCATCATCATTGACGTGTAACACTTGAAAAGTTAACATGCAATTCTATTGGTTAGGAAAAAGTAACTTTAATATAGGTGCTATATCTGTGTGTGGTAACGGAGTGCGGGGAGTGGATAAACTATGAGGTTGGCGTCTAAGCCCTTCCTTCAAAAATGATTACGGTAGACGTCATTAGAAGTACGACGTCCCATTGGTTCTATTATCGATAGGACCCTAGATTATTTGGTCCATTGTGATTGGGTTGGCATCAACCCCATGCATAAATCTCCACTTTAATTAGCAGCACGCAGAATGGTGAACCAGGTGCAGGATGCCCTAAGATTCACCCGGCCTCCCTTCGAACAATCATTACTTTAGTGGCTATGTGTCAATTAGTTGGCTGCGGTTGGTCTCAAAGCTGTATCTTCTTGTCAGGAAAAGTTATGATATCTCTGTCTGGGCGACAGCCAGAGGTAGGTGTGAAACCATGCCTCTTTCTGCTCGGATGGTCATCTGCTGCTCACACCATAAACCTGCCTAGTTTTCCCCAGTTTGTGCATTCAATTCTCATTCGGCTTGCCACCTGCCTGGGCCTCCTTATCTCGCCCTTCTTGAGATAGGCTGTTCTGTTCTTAGGTTTCGATTTCGTGAAGCTACTGTTCGCTCCTTCTCTTGGTCTGACCTAAGCTTCTCGGCAACGAGTTGCTCTTGCTGAGTTTCAATTCAGCCATCTCTTCTAGTCTTAGCTGGAACACGAATCCTGTCCTGTTTGACCTCTAGTAACCTGAGTGTCATGATCTCTGCTTCCAAAAGGTCAGGGTTTTCCCAACTCCCTTGGAAGCAGATCCATAACCCAGGTTCCGAGTGCCAACCAGTCCCAATTGGGACCTTTTGGACCCAGTCCTGGCGCCAGTGGCACCAGGCTCATAAATATGCCCAGTCCCAGCGCTGGAAGCGCCGGGCTCATAATGCTTGGGTGGACTTACCTGCAGCAGACCATGCTGCTTACTTGCCTGCCAGTTGAGTCTCTGATCCTCTTCTGTTTGGAACTACTTTTCCTGTTGGGTGGGGCAGGCGCCACTCCCTAGATTCAGAACACTGGAACTCTTCTGGAAAGCAGGAACTCTTTTCTTACCTAGGCGTGGCTGTGGAAGGAGACACCTAAGCACTACAGGAGGCTATTTAAACCACACCCGATGGATGAATCTTGCTTTGCGTTATTCTGCATCCTCAGCAGCAGAACGCTCATCGTGTCTTCTGCATCTGATCCTGGGCCTAAGGAAAAAGGCTTACCATTCTGAATCCAGTCTTCAGCAACACCTATAAAGACAAGAAAGAACAGGTTAGCATTACGGTCTTCAGTGACAGCTCTTCACTTACCTGGTCCATCGGCTGTCACCAACGTCTCGCGCTGCATTCCGGCATCTGAAAGACAAAGGCTTACCTACTCTTCGTGCGCTCCGGAGGTCTTCACACTGCATTCCGGCATCAGAAAGACAAAAGCTTACCAACTCTTTGCACGCTCCGGAGGCCTTCGGCGCTGCATCCCGCATCTGAAAGACAAAACAAGGTGCGTTTAAAGACATTGGGGAACTTTAATACTCACGTGCCATTACTCCTTTCCACATCTAACCCAATGGGTATTCCGGCACCCTGCAGCCGCCCCGAACTTGTACCTGCAAAATAAAAAGACAGTTAGAGCGCATCGTGAAGCAGGCAACAAGCGCTTACTTACGTGCTTCCAAGCGCTTCTATTCATCACACGGGCTCCATCTTCAAATCACTTCAGCCCGCCATCCGCCATCGCCGGAACCCTGCAAAACAAGAGACATCATTACTAAAGACTTTAAAGACATTAGAATTACTCGAAACTTACCGTTCGTGCAGTAAACGACGGACAGCAGTCCTCTGAAGTCAAGAGGCCTGCTCCCCTTATCCAGTGAAGAAACTGGTTACAGCACCCTGCCTCGAGGCAGATGGAGAGCACGGCGTTCACTTACCTAAGGTGAGAGCGTTAACCTTTGGGGTTCTACAGGAGAAGAGAAAGGGAAGAAGAGAGAGACATTCAATAACCCAGTTCATTAATCCCACATTTTCTATCTGCAGACATCTTACCCTTCGAGCCAGACATACAGTGCACAGAGGCCCAGCCCAAAGAGCCAGCCGTGTGTTACACATCACCTTTGAAGAAACGGTATACGCCCAGTCAAGACCGGCGCCTCTACGGGAATCAGGTGAGCGTTACACTGAGTTAATTCTGCTTTTGTGTTAAGTGGACTCACACTTGTATAATGTGCTTCGTTGAGGTAGATATGTATACGTGGCGCTTGCCGCAGTATCTTCTACTAAGCATAGCAAGCCGCACTGTTTTCTTAGCTTTTTGCGGTTTCAAGCATATGTGCAGGTGTTAGCTGGTTCAATATCTCCATCCTGCTTACGGCTTAAGTTTCTTTATATTTCAACATCGTCTCTCCTTCTAAGTTCACGATATCCTTATTCATGGCGTTTCGTCTCTGTGTGTCATCTTTTGCTTGTCGTTTCTTTCATCTGTGAGTCTGTCCGGGCCCTAGTGTCATCACCATTCATCTTCAATTAAGGCCTTTTGAGTTTCTTCCGGGACAGTGTTTAAGCAATCTTCATTTCATTTTATTTGCTGGTATGGTTTTCTTAATGGATACCTTACTGTCCATGGTTGTCTGGTTATCGGTACTTCAATAGGTATTATTCTTCTGATAGGCAATGGGCAGAGCCCTACTGCGTCTCTCTGTTGGTTTATTTGATCATCATATGTTACATATCTCGGTGTGAATGTTCCTGGTACTTCAAAATGGGCGACTGGAGTGCAGGCCTTGCTCGGGATTTCCTCTACATAGGTATCACTGGTCAGGCCCTGGCGTGGCTGACTTCCTTCCTCTCTGACCAACCCTCCCAGGTCCAACTTAGGTCCTTCCTCTCCGCTATCTTCTTCTCTACCTGTGGTGTCCCCCAGGGATCTAACCTCTCTCTCAACTTTCAGTGCTATGCGGATGACACTCAGCTCATTTTCAGGCTACCTTGGGCCACCTCTTCTCCATCCCTCACATCTGATTATCTGTCTGCTATCCAGGAGTGGTGTGCCGCCAATGACCTCTGCCTTAATGCCAGTAAGACTGATGTTCTCCTCATCGGCACATCCACTCACTCCTTTCCTGTAGCTCTCTGCCCGGCCTCTCTAGGCCCTCTTCCTGCTCCCACCTGCAAGGCTAAAAACCATGGGGTCATCTTTGACTCCACACTCTCTTTCTCTCCACACATCTTTGACGTCTCTAAGAAGTCACATTACCAGCTGCACCTCCTCAGAGGTATTATTCCTTTCCTCTCCTTCTCCCAGAAGCACACTGTCTCCAGATCTCTTGTTCTCTCGAGGCTGGACTATTGCAACAGCCCCTTTCTAAATCTGCCTGCTTCTACTCTACGCCCTCTGCAACTCATACAGAACAGGACTGCAAGACTTGTCCCTTGCCTCAAGGCCAGGGTCGTATCTCTCCAGGACTGAAATCTCTGCACTGGCTCCCGGTGGCTGCGAAGATTAAATTCAAAACCCTCAGCATTGTCCACAAGGCCTTCTGAGGCCTGGGGCCTCAATACCTTCAACTCTCTCTTCCTAAATATCTTCCCTCTCGAGCTCTTTGCTCATCTGCCTCAAAATCCCTCAGGGTCAGTCGCTTCTCCAAGCAACGATTTGGTGGTAGATCTCTCTCTTTGGCTGGGTCTTCCCTCTGGAACCGCCTCCCTGAAACTTGAGGAGAACAATCTTCGGCTCCGGAAGCACCTTAGAACCTTCCTCTTTGCTTCTGCTTTCTCTCCCCCTCACCCCTGCTGAAGTCTTAGCTGATTCTGAGACGGCACTGGTTACCTGGTCACCCATCTGATCTCGGGCCCAAGCCCTGCCATTTGCACGCCTGCACTGCCTCCCTGGCAACCCCTGCACCCAGGGACTGTTTTCTGTATCCCTACAGTAGCCCCACCAGCACTTATGTCTGCACTCACCCTGCACTTGCCACCAGCAGCCCGTTCTTTTATTTATCTTATTTTATTATCCCATGTTCTGTGATCCCCCGCACTTTTCTTCTTTCCCCCTTTCCCCCTCTCCCTTGCCTCGTCGAACCTTGAAACATTTGTGTATAGGCGCGTTATAAATGCCATATCATATCAAATCATGCATGGAATGAACGAGATCAGAAGCGTGAGGTGTGCTTGTATTCTCTTTTGTGAGTATTGATGGGATATAGGTGTGTTATGTAGTGCCTTCCTGTATGCATGGAGAGCATGAGGCCACAGTGAGAATGTTATGTGAGTTACTGGAATGTTTGGAGATGATTGAGGTTCCAGCCTAGATATTTGGAGTTATATATGCCTGGGTGGTGGGTGCCAGTGGGCCTGGGTTCCAGTCTTGGTCCCCTTCAGGGCTCCTGTCCTTTCCTAGTCTCCTACTTGATATAACTGACAGTCCCAACTCTACAGCTCTTCAACAAACTTGGAAATCTGTTCACTGGCCAAAACACCAAAATCCTCCCCAGACACTTGAGGTCTCCCATCTGGAAACAAAACACCTTCAGTGTAGAAATCCCTATCCACTTAAAAAACACACCCACACAGATGCCAGTTCCTCATGGTTCTACATACGCCAACAGTAAAGCACAACAGCTTGTCACCTTGCCTTTTCCCTCTACTCCCCTAACCGTCCTTATTTTGTCATTTACGACTCATGTGAGCAGCTGGAGAACATTGAAATGGCAGCGGTGTGGGGATATAAATCAAAATAAAATAACACAACATAACTTTGCAGCAGCTTTGACATGTGACATCTTGTCGGTCTTGCATTTTCTCCACTAGCTCACGGTAGGATTTTGGTTCAGATTTTGGTCTCTGTGGATGATCCTTAGGGCTTGTAATAGTACAGGTCTGCTGTCCCTTCATGCACAATGTCATATATGCATGCTGAAATGAACATAAGATCTAAAACCTCTGCCGGTTTCAGCACCAAGGCTGCACCGCATGGGTCTAGAATGGGAAGGTGCCAGTCCTTCCTCTTTAGACCTATCAGCAATGGAAACAGAAGTAAATCAACCGGAGCCAGAGACGGTTTTAGGGCAAAGGTTGTATCATGTTTCAGCTGATGTTGCAAATGTTAGTGACATGTGCTGTAAAACCAGATTTTCTTATGATAACAATATCAAAAACAGTTGTGTACAGGCGCGTTATAAATGACATATCATATCAGGTGCTAATATTACTGTTGACGCCGGAGTGTGCTAGCTTCTATGAAGAGTAATAATAATAGTACATTTTACCCAATTTACTGGTACTCAGTTTATCAACCTTCAAAGGAAGAATGACTGAGGTGGATTTTCTGGGAATGTAAACTTGTAAAGTGGAGGTTTGCCCCACGTGAGAGGCAACCACTTAACCTGTGAGCGATCCATTAAGGATGAAACTATTTCATTATGCATGTTACATGGCATGTGTTCTTGCACTTACGATGTAAACCAGGCCGGTGTAAGTTGGTAGGAGAAAGACATTTTTGTGAGTCTGCTGATAATAAATGTATAGAGGTTTTTATTAGAGAAGAGGATGAGATGCTGCCATGTTGAGGGACGACTGCGTTTCTTGCGAACTTGAAACATTCATTGACAAATCTAAGGCACATCAGAGAGCACACCTTACAGTGGTGGAGCACTCATGCCTCAGTTTGGAGGAGCAATTGCTCAACTTGCTGTAATTGTGCTCATAGATTGAATGGGGTATTTGCAAGTCTACCACTATCAGTGCTATAATGCCAGTGATATTTTACAACCAAGAGCATTAGTGGAGTATTACTGTGATGTCAACTCTTGCTTTGTAGGCATCACCAAGTGTTAGAAACCTTTGCATGCAATGACTCATTCCAGTTGTGCTCAGTGGTGGCGAAAGGGATCACTGAAAGCACTGCCTATAAGCCAAAACTATTGTCATGGAAGTTGCAGATAGGAGATAGATGAGGAAGCAGAGCCTGTGGGGGTGGCTTTGTGACTGACCATGGCCATGTTAGTCCCTATTGCCATTCCCACTGTTTACTCCCCCCTCCTTTCCCAAAACTCACCCCATTAGGATCTCTGAATCTATTTCTGTGCTTTCAGAGAAACCAAGCTATCTGAAAGACAATTGGCCTCATTACAAGTCTTCCGGTCCATAAACACTGTGCCGAGAACACTGATTACCGGCATGGTTTCCGGACCATCACAGTATGCCCCGTGATGCCGGTAACAATGTTGCCACTAACATGTGCCACTGTGCTACCGTAGCTGACAGCACTGTGAATGGTATCAACCCCCAAAGGCACGCAGCAAACATGGTTGAGACGGTACCAAGGGAGCATTACGACTGCAGGCTTCACAGAAACACCGGCAACAACACGGTGAAACCAGTGCCGAAAACACCGGCATCGCAGAACCGATGTTAAGCAGGCTCAGGTGTGCAATAACAGCTCAAAAGTGGCCCTAATCAACCCAGCTGCACACCATAAGCACTGTGAACGTTGAAAAAGACCACACCCATACCCCACCCACCTTCCAACACAACCATGCTGCCGCATGCAGCAGCAGCCATGGAGATGGGGGCTCTGCATGCAGAGATGAATATCTATGAGCAGGAGTGTTATATCCAACCTTCTCCTTCACCAAATTCGACCCTTCTCTTCCCTCCTCACCTGTGTCACAGAACTCAGCTTCCTCCTCGGAGATGCAGCGCCGTAAGGTATAGTCCTTTCCTTGCTTTTGACGATTGCTCCGACCTCGAGAGGAAGCCACAGTGACCGTCGGCTGAACGGCAGCTCTGTGACTCCCTTCCCGAAGCCGGATCGGAGCGGGGAAAAAGCCGCGATGGCACAAAAATCCCTGAGGGTATTCGCCTGTATCAGTGGAGGTCGAGATCCAGACAGCATATTGGATACCCAGAAATTGTAGAAGGAGTGGAAAGGGTACACACAAGCACATAACGAAACGGAAAGGAGAACCACGGCTGAGATGGAGGAGCCAGGAGAGAGCGACTGGCAAGAGAAAAATGGACAGCCGGGAAAAAAACATGCAAGGTAAGAAGAATGAGAGAGAGGGCAAGATGGGAAGGAAGAGCAATATAGGTAAATCAAAGGACAGGCAGAGAGAGAGAGAGCGAGAGAGAGCGAGAGAGAGAGAGAGAGAGAGAGAGAGAGAGAGAGAGATTCCGTTGTGGAATGAAAGGGAAAATAACTAGCATCAAACCGTAACAAGTGAAAACTCAGAGCAGCAGTTGCAACGCACCCACTGCAGTGAGAGAGAGTGTTTTGAATCTCCTGGAAGCGGGGGCCATGATAAAAAAAGACTAGACCAACACCAGAGAAACGGAGGATAGCATGAATGGACGATTAATGGCATCTTAACCTCCATTTCTTCCTTAAGCACCAGGACCCCGTGTGCATGACAAGGAGTTGCAAGAGGCCAATAGGCAGAGGGGGAGGAGGAGGAGGATGGCAATGCAGAGGAACAATGGACAGCAGGTAGCACCCCAAAGGCAATCCTGCATAAGGGCCACACCCTGGAGCCTGATCCACGGACAGGTACATACACTATATCAAATGGAAGGGGGACCCTCTGCACCATAGTCCACCTAATCCAGGATGACATCCAGAGCCTAATTGGCATCTGGACCGCCATACCCCCCTTGTTGAAGGTCGTATCCGTGCTTAATTTTTTTGCCCACTGGCACATACCAACAAACTGTTGGGGAGATGCTCAGGATTTCCCAGTCCGGTTTCTTAAAAATGCTAGTGCAGGTCCTGGATGCCCTCCTGCATCATGTGTCTGATCACATTGCCCTCTCCACAACACCGGCCCAGGTCAATGCCACCACAGTAAGTTTTCATGCCCTGGCAGGCGTGCACAATATACTTGGTGCGCTCGACTGCATGCACATTGAGATGGTGGCCAGACATGCCATTGAGGAGGTATACTGGAACCAGAAACTATAGCACTCGATGAACGTACACTTTGTGTGCGACGCAGACCTCATCATTACACACTGCTGTGCACAATTCCCTGGATGCTCCTATGACTTTATGGTGCTGCGCAACAGCACGCTACCAGGGTACATAGAACAACACAGCAGAGAGCGAACCTGGCTGTTGGGCGAGTGAAAGTACCTACACACGCCACACATAGCACGTGCACTGTGGAATGGGGTAGGGTTATCCACTGTCACCAGTCCCTGTGCATCATGCAACAGTTTGTACACAGACTGCATGCATTTGTGGGAGGTCATGGTTGGCATGTGCCACATGTGTAAATGGAAGGACACACCATCACAATATGGGCACATATGGAGAGGCACATGACATGCATCACAGGGACCAGAATGCATCACTCCCATGTCACCTACTGCAGCATGTCCACACTGTGCACATATCCCACCGCCGAGACAAATGACAGTGACCTCCCAACCACCAGCGTGTGACACAGCGTGAAGCAAGGTTATTTGCGTGTCAAAAGTACACATACCCATATTCATGTCACACGAATATGAACAAATGTAGGACTATAGAAAACTATATAGAAAATTGAATGGGCGAGATGACAGATAATCATTATGGCAACTAAATTAATTAGGGTGCCCTTTTAAAAAAATGGATACATGTGTGTTGGCTTAAGTGTAATGCCAAGGTGGGGGTCAGTTGGGAGGAGGATTGTGGGGTGTTCACTCGCAATATAAATGACCAAAAGAAACATAGGGTAATTTGAGCAATTTGTTATGTCTTGCATTAATCCCATGTGACACAGGCACACATCCACACATGGCTGCTTTGCCTCAACCACCCCAATATGTGCCCCCCTTGTGTCCCTCCCATGCAGGTGATTCCGGATACCCCTTGTGGCCATGGCTTATGACACCTGTTAGGCACCCACAGACCCAGCAGGAGAATGCATGTAACCATGCCCACCTCAGGATGAGGTGGTGCACCATAGAGCAGAACTTCAGACTCGTGAAGGCAAGGTTCCGCTGCCTAAGTAGATGGTGGGGAGGCACTGATGGATAGTCCTGTGAAAGTGGGCAAGATCGTTCTGGCCTGTGTCATGTTACACAACATGTGCGTCAGGCATAACATTCCCCTGCCCCCAGACATGGACATGCCTCCAGCAGAGGGGGAAGACGGCAGTAATACTGAAGCAGAGATACCATTGCCCCATCGCAGGGATGGCTGGGACGGGTGTGAAGCCCGCTATTAACTAATTAGGAATTAATTCTAGGCACAAAGCATGAGCACATGGTCTAGGCTATTCACCATATGTGAGATTTCACAGCAAACCACGAAAATAACTAATGTCCCGTCATGAATGCAATGCAACACCCACTATATTTTCAAATATATAAGTAAAAGTGAACTGGTGGACCAATAACTCCTCCCCAACTGTCCCACACCCCCTCCCTAACTATTTCTCTGCAACTTTCCTTCCCAAAACCCCTTCCCCACCAATCCCAAACCACACCCCCCAACTTGTGGAACAATGCCAATACCCCAGTGCACGATTGTCTCATGGTACAGATGAGTCCTGGGTTTATTTATGTGGCTTCTTGCCACATGGCCCGCCCTTCTGCTGCAGGTCAGACAGGTGCATAGGCTGGTACATCGGGCTGCTCTGTAGTGAGCTTGCAGGTGTGGAGCTGTTTGAGGGCGTGCAGGACAAGTCAGTGGCACTCTGATCCAGGGCTGCCTGCAGGGACAGAGATAGGGACTCAGCGATTGCCAAAATGGCACTATTCCCCTCGCAAACCCTCCGACCCAGGAGCACACCGACTGAGGTAGCCCGTCCCAGTGCATGTGCAGTGCGACGCCCGGTGCCTGGACACTCTCCCTGATGAGCTGTGCCACAGCACGCAGCAATGTAACCTTCTCCCACATCAGGCGGGACTCCTCCAGGTGCTGCTGCACCATGCATGCAATTTCTTCATGCTGCTCCTCGATGCGGCACAGACAACAATACATGTCCCTGGCACTGGGAAAGGGCCGGTGTGGAGGGCTGTGGATGTTGCTAGGGTTGAAGCTTGGCCGCTGGTATGTGGTGTGGTCTGAGGTGCCCTCCGTGAACTCCCCTGTGTCCTGTGCAGCATCATCTTCACTGGAAGCATGCACATATGGTGGAGGCTGGTGTTTGGGGGGGAACAGCTTTCCTCCTGCTGGTACCCTTGGTGCAGATTGAGCCATGTCAGTGGCTGTAGATGGTGCCTGGGTAGTGGTAGCTGCTGCAGTTACTGTGGCCGCAGATGGAGCCTGGGTGGTGGTAGCTGCTGCAGTTACTGTGGCCGCAGATGGAGCCTGGGTGGTTGTAGCTGCTGTAGTTACTGTGGGTGCAGATGGAGCCTGGGCGGTGGTAGCTTCTGCAGTTACTGTGGCTGCAGGTTGTGCATTGTGAGATGCTGCAGGAGTGGCCTCTTGGGGAGGTCGGCCTTGTCCCTGGTCTGTGGCCTGTGTAGGTGGTGCTGCCACATCCTGGGTGGCAGTGGTGCGTGGAGTTGCCCTCCTGCCACATCTGGTGTCCGTAGAGGTGCTTGGCCCAGCACTATCACTGCCAGATGATGTGCCTCAGGGTGGAAGAAAGGAATGACGTTAGAGACCAATGTGGCTACCTTGATACATACAATATGGACATCGTGTGGCCTGGTGTTGAGGGGTCATGCTGTGGTACATGCCATGGTGCCCTCATGCTTGTGTTACAGGGCAATTTTAAATGTGTGCTGTACAGGGGTGGGCTGACACAAACATCAGGCCTGGGCCTTGCACATCATCTGACTGCACGTGCAGCAAGAAGACAACTCGAGCAAACATCTGCCTGGCCGCCGAGCTATGCAGCTGAACACCTGAGGGGAAACCCGCACTATCTGTTCACTGCTTTTCCCATGAGCATGGTGTGCAGGTAGGTTTGGTTCCACCAGGACTAACTTGGAGGTTGATGCTCCATCTGTTGATATGCCTCTCCGGTTTGGTCTTTATGTTTGCTTTGTGGTGGCAGCTTTATTTGACTCGTTTTAGAAGCAGGGTGAGCAGCAAGCACAATATGTTAACTATTTACTTGTGTTCTCGCATCTCCCCGTCTAGTGAAATCCATTAGATCTGCGCAGATGTGCGTAGTGGCTTCTCTTCTAGAATCTGCTCTGCTAGAGAGCGATGGCCGTGGACATTTGCACCTCACCCTTTCTGGGCCGATGTCAATATTTTAAATTCATATTTCAGTAAGGCAAACGCATACCAGTTGCGGTCTGGTATGGTAACAAGGTGGGCGCTTAATGGCTTAAGTGCATCGTGTAATTTGCTAGGTACATTGCACAGATGCAGGCTGAAAAATGCAGTGTAAATGTTAATGGAAAGGCTCACGCGCTTCCGCAGATCCTATTGATGGGACTCGAGAAGGGGTTAGATGGATCATGGGACTTGCTGGAGTCCCAGAGTGCTTTGGGCCTTATAATGCAGCTCGGCCTGTGCAGGCTCTGAGCAGGTAAACATGTCTGCTTTTCATCTGACAAAAAACCGAAGAGCAGGGAACCCCACTCTCTGGATTAGGGAAATACAGAGATTTTTTTCAGAAAGAAGAAATCCAGAAGACACAATTTACAAAACTACAAAAATTATGTATTTCATTAATATAGAACTGTGAATGAATCAAGAACAAATCAAACAACAATAATTCAATGTAAGAAAATGAAAACACATTTATCTCTCACATCCGTACTGCGCAATATGCCTCAGTCCAAACAAGCATATCCTTATCTGCATCCTCTCTTCACACTCATACACATAAATACCTGAAGATATAAAAAACATCCCATTATTGGACATTTTTTTAAACGTTATATATCTCTCCTGGAATAGATACTAATTCATTTTCATAATCCCATTTCCAGGCATTTGGACAGGACAGACCGGTTTCAACATATTTGGCACAATTGGTGATCCTAAAAAGATTACATATAAAATAGATCATTGACCTACATAAATTACATATTCTATAAACATTTACAACACATGGATACCGGGAACATGTGGTACATTCCAAAAGACCCTGAAAAGGCCTGGGGTGCCACAAAACCAAGCCGTAACCCAAAGAGCAATCACACAACAGCGTGGGACCCAACACCATATCCAAGTTTTAGTGAGCAGCAACACTACTTTAGTGGAAAGTGAATTACGTAGCCTGGTTGACATCTATTCCTTATTCCTTTTTATTGGCTGGTTCATTGGGTCTGATACCACCTGAATAAACATCTCCATTACATTTCTAGGACTGATTTAGTCACTATTAGAATTATGTCTCATTACAAAAAGATAGCCCACTGTGTTACAGCCGCTCCATTTCATCTCCACCAAATAGTTTAAGAGCATTTGCAGTTACTACTAGCATTTTGTCATGAAGAAATGACACAGTGGGCCTCATTATGACTCCGGCGTTAGCTGTGCCGGTAAAAATGGCAGGCTGCCGCCGGAGTCATGTTTTTTTTCCAGCGCCTGGCAATGGGGAATCACTGGGGCTTTACAGCCCCGGCGGTCCCTATGGCCAGGCGCCGGAAAAAGAAACTCCCCATTCTCCTTCAAGTCCCATTGGACCCAATGGGAATGGGGAGGACGGATGCAGCAGCACTGTGTGCAACAGTGCTGGTGCATCCGTCAAAGACTGCAAGCGGGTGCCGTTCCACCCACCAGGTCAGACTTGGCAGCCGGGAGGTCATCCCACCCGCAAACTTGTACTCTGCCAGTCCGGTAACAATGGTTCCGGTAGCTCACCGGCACCATTGTTACCACGACCAGCAGGTTTATAATGAGGCCCACTGAGTGTTAGCCCTCTGACATAATCTCCTCCTGCCTTCTAAGAAGACCTTTTCTTGTCACTAGCAGTAGTTTCCTTCACAAAAGATGACACTCAGTTACAGCTACTAAAGTTTCCCATGCGCGTTCTCAATGTCACTGGGCCTAGTAAGATTGTCAAACCGGATATTAAATTATGCCACCTATTATAACGATTTGTATTCATATTGGCCTACGCCAAGTTGCTTAATATTATACGTGAATAACTCTCTACGACAAGGTCTTGACCTTAGAAATTGATGTAAGCCGCCATCTTGAATCAAGCCTCCATTTTAGGTTAGAACCGCTATTTTGGGGTTTTTGTACAAAGTCACCCTGTAATCTAAAATGGCCGTCTCGTGTGCCCTTGTTCTTGCCTTAACCTCTCCAACCTCTGTAGGAGAGTTAATGTCCAACCTGCCTTCAGGCTACATGTTAGGGTCATATAGACCTTGTCCTTTGTTGACCTTGGGAGCAGGGGATTACTTGAATTAGCAATGTTAAACTACAAGTATACAAGAACAGTAATGCTATCCAAATATAATATGTGAAACATTTGTTTGGTCTGTATTAAAACAGCATGTAAAGAGTGTAAATGGTAAATTAAAGAATAATGAAGTGTGTTAGTAAATATATTCAAAAGTAAACCGCATGCACGAGCCATGTAAATTAGGAAAGTGAACCTGGCGTGACCCTAGCCCAGTGTATAATTAACCTGTAAGAGGGCTGGACATCATTTTACAAATTGTATAAATGCGTCGATGTCCAGCTCGGAAATTCTGTTCACTGCTCACATTGAACCCTGCTGGTGGTCTCTGTGATGTATTGACGGCTAAATAGCTATTTGTGTACTTTGTTGAATACTGTTCAGTTTTGTAATAAAGATTCTGGGGATCTTTACAAGCCCGTGATGGTGTATTTTCCTTTGCTTGGTGTAACAGCCGTAAGATTGTATTTTTTCTGATTCCACAAGATCGCTGTTTTGTTCTCCCCTGTTCCCCTCCCTTGCCTTGTCGCGCTCTGAAACACTTGTGTACGAGTGCAATAGAAATAAAATATCAATCAATCAATCAATCAATCAATCAAAGGCTTTTACTTTGAATGCAAATACTATGTTGTCTCACTTAAACAGGATGGCACACTGAGTTACAGCCTCTATATATAATCTCAACCTGCCTCCAAAGAATTCAAAGATGTTTTCTAGTCACCATGAGTATCTATTTTATTTTCCTTTGTCAAAAAAAAATGTGACACTCGTGTCTCCTGTCTCCAAGTCTCCAAATAATTGTAAGCAACGTTCTCTTGTCACAAAAATATGGCAAACTCAATTACAGCCAATGATGCACTGTCCTGACTTCACAGTATTATACAAATATTCTCTGCAACTATCTTGTGACTACTAATCATTTGGCTTGCCACTAAAACACAGTCCTTTTTGTTACAGTCACTCTCCTGCCACCAAATCATTCTCAGACATTTTCTTCAGAAGCAACTACTATTCTACTATGTTGTCTCACCACAAAAAGATGGGTAATGGCAAATCTAATCTAAGATTTTCTTTTCTCTCCAGCTAATATTGTCTCTTGGTGCACTAAGATGGAGCACTGTGTTACAGCTTCTAAATATAACCTGCTATCTCCAACATATTTTACTTTTTCTAGTCTTTACTAGTATTTTCTATTGTCACAACAGGATAGTACACTTATTTCTAGCCAATCAATATAATATCCTGCTGCCTCCAAAGAATGCTAAGACTTTTTTAATCACTGTTAGTATTTAACAAAACCATGACACTCTGCGTGACAGCCACATCATATAAATTCCTCCTGGTCCTTCCTCCAAATTATTCTCAAAATATTTACCTCAAAGGAGTGTTTTCTGTTGTCACAAAAAGAAGACACACTTAGTTACAGTTACTGTATATAACCCCTTTCTGCCACAAAGAATTATGAGCCCTTTCTTCTTTACTAATTGCATTTTAGTGCTCCTGTTTCTCCTATCTAGGCTTGCGCTTCATAAACCCACTGTATTCATATATTCATATATATATATATTTTCTCTTGCCACAGAAAGGATGGTACACTGATTTACGGCCCCTGAATACAATCTTTTCTTGTCCCTAAACAATTGTAAGACTTGTTATGGCATACCTCTGCTAGTATTTTGTCTTGAAACAAAAGAAGGAATACTCCATTATGAACATTATTATGTGCTCCTTTCTCCAAAGACATCTAAGACCTTTCTAGTCAATACTACAATAGGCAGACTTAATTGCATCCAAGTAATCTAATCTTCTTCTGCCTCTCAAGAAATCTGTCAGCTATGTATTTTATATTGTAGGCTTTGGAAGCCGGTTTTCTACATAGGTTCTCTGAAACAGGAAACTGCGTACATATCTAGCTTCAGAACTTCTTAACTTGCAATTTAAGTGAATGCCTATGTTGGATTTTTAGTATGTTAGATAGCCTAGGAACAGCTGCAAGAGAGTACGTTGATACCTTGGCCGAAGTGGAAATTTAGCCCAGGTTAAAGACCTTTTGTAAGAGAACACTAGCTGTGAAATGTATAAAGGCTCTCCTTTGAAAAAGAGAGCACAGACACAGGTAGATAAAGAGTGGACAGGTGGTGCCCATGGCAGAATTGTACGACCATGTTGAAAAAGCTGCAGCTATATTGTGTCTCTGAGAATAAAACTAATTCTGTTCCAGTTGTTTCATTTTTGCCTTAAAGTTATTTTATGTGAATAGGTGGGAATACAAATAAGTATTTTCCCTCAATTGGAACCACCAGATGAGACCTCATTGCAGTTAAGATCCAGTTGGACTACACGTGTCATGGTCGGAGAACAGGCAAAGGTGGGTGTCGGGAGTGGGGCACACTGCTGATTTCCTTGCAGCGACACCTTCATTCACCAGCTGATTTCTTCAACACGATTGATCCCTGCAACTGAGTTTCCCCGTCAGTGCGAGGAAAAGGAATTTACATTCCTGGTGAAGCGCTGGAACAGAATACTGCAGAAAATTAGGTGAGACCATTCCAGAATAATATTTAATGGTTTGATATTATGAAAAGAAAACACTGTGTTACCTGAGGAAAGCATACTGTTAATGAGCCATAGAGGAGTGTGCTTAGAAATGTAATGCTGTGTTCCCTGTGGAAAGCATACTGTTAATGAGCCATAGGAACACACGCTTGAAAATATAATTATGTGTTTCTATGGAAGCTTACCGCTAAAATGAACCATAGGGAAATATACTCTGTGTATGCAGTTGAAATCATGGGATGGAAGATTCATGAAATGAGTATGTAAACTGCATTGAAAGTGGACACACTATATTTAAAGTGGGACATTATCAAATCAAATTTTGTGATCACAAAAGAAAAGGGGAATCAAGGTACAAAGTAAGCGATCAAGATGTGGGATTAAAATGTAAGAGTCAATAGGAATTAGAAAAACATGTGTCTTCGCCATTGAAAGGAACGCCAAGATGGGAGCTAATGATTAAAAAAGGCTTGGGGTAGTGTTGTTTTTGCAAAAAATGACATGGATACACTGCCAACAACTCTGATTTGCCATTAACAGTTTATCGTTCTATTGACCTAGAAAAAATAGGATATTTAATTGAAGTGTTAACTGCTAAGGGTGATAAGGCTATCAGGCCGATACAATGGGAAGTCTACAAGCAATGGGAAGATTTTTATAGACAGAAATCATGAAAGAAGTACAGATTAAAAAGAAAATTAAACCACCTTCTGAAAGAGATAAAGCATGTGCATTTGATAATGAGAAAAAAATTAAGGATTACCAATAGGAAGACTGTGAAGATTTAATCAAAATTAAGGGTGTGTATGTAGCCAGGGCTTACTCCTCAGCCCCAGCACTTTAATCAAAAAAGATCTTAGAGGATGAGACAGACCATTGTTAGAATGTTTGATAGTAAAAAGCCCTCCTCTAGGCCCCTATCAGGTACCTTATGATGAGGTGATCTCCTTGCCACATCGTTCCCACAGGAGTACATCCCATGACACAGAAACCGCAGAAAAGGTAGTGTTAGCATGGATAATAAATAGCCTAGAGGGAGTGGAACAGGCTAAAGTACATGTGCACCAGGAGCAAGATACATCTGTATTTGCAATAGTACAAAGGCTGAGCAAACACATGTGTGAGCTGCATAAAAGGTTAAAAGGAGGAAATATATCCCCGGCCAGATAATTATGAGGATGTTGACAAAGCAGTTACAGAGTATAAACTTGAGACAAAATTCTGTCTGCAATAGTGTCAACATTTTTATTATGGATCATAAATGCTCCATCAAAGTCTATGGTAACTCAAGCATTTCTAATGAGAGAGGTGCCTGGGTTTGATACTGAGAACCCGACTCACCAGCTCCATGGCCCTTGGAACTGTATGGAATTAATGTCTTTTACCAACAATTATCCAGATTTTAGACAAAATCCAGAACAGTGGTATACCCTGACAGACCGGGTACTTAAGACAGTTCCACTCACATTGGGAGATATAGATCAGTTGTTTTTATGTATTCTGCCAGCAGATATATGGCGCCAATGCAGAATGCAAGATAGTTTAGATTCCCCATAAAATGGGATGAGATGACAGAGGCAGCAAAAGAAAGTGGTAAGAAAGGAGAATTGTCAAAGGAAATAATAACTCTTCCAGTTCTATTGATAGCACGTATCCAGCAAGGGGTTCCCCACAAGCAAATGAATTGGGACAAATTGACTGTTTGCAGACAGGAAGAAGGGGAGTCAGTTGAAATATATTTTGCACGTAAAGAAGAAGCATTTACCTCATTTATTGGAATGGACATGGCTATGCCGGACTGACAGAAAGTCTTTTGTTCACATTTTGTAGAAGGAGTGTTGCCTCACCTAAAGAATGATATACAAACCTATGAGTCTACATGGACAACTCAAACTGCTGCCCAGATTCTGGCTACGACTAGATATTATGCCAATTACCATGCTAATGATAAAAGGGAGAATGAGAAGAAAATGGAGGAATTAAAAACCAGAGCACTAACGCAACAGCATAAGTATTTTTTCCCTAGGCAAGGCCAGCAATATTCAGCTAGGAATCATATGAAAATGACTATAGCACAAGAGACTGCACAGTGCAGGGCTGGTCCAAAGTCCAAAATCCAAACTCCAAAGTCCAAATATCTGATCCTGTACAATTCAGTATAGGTCCTATATTGTGCATGGCTCAGCTTGTGTCACTGATAAAGGTGCTTTAAAATTGTTGGGAATGGATTTGCTAAAAACATTTGCATGCAGCTCACCCAGTTCCCTTGCCATGGAATGCAGCTCTGCATGAAAGCTTTGATGTTTTAAAACCCATTTTGTGTCATTTACCTGTTTTTAGGCACGCTTGATTTATGTGTATGTGCATGAAAAACAAGGCAGTGCATTATTTGTACTCAACAGCAAGAAAAAAATAGACTGTATGAATATTTTTCTTCTACATTGATACAGTGGAAAACAAACAAAGCACTTCCAAATTGTGTATGGGGTGTAGCAGATGCAGCCTTTTCTGTGAAACTGCCCCATGCCATAATATTAAGACATCAATTTACATTGTTTGTACCACATGCAGTTGATATGTTATCAAATAAAACAAAACACAGGAGATTAAAAAATGCCAGGTTGAAAAGATATGAGCTGAAGTTGTTAGCTTAAAATATTACCATGTAGTGTTGTGATACTCTAAATCCTGTTACCTTGTTACCCCTCCCATACGATGAATTAAAAGTAATGTTTTTATTGACCGAATTGCAAAGGCAATCGTACAGTCACTTGTATGACACATGTTTTTTACACACACAATATCGCCAGAAGAAATTATATGTTGAGAAATATTCTTGAGATAGAGCAAACTATTTAGGCTGAGGCCGCTGAATGAGACCTTCAGGAATCGAAACAGAGTGAGAGATATGTAGATGGTTATTGGCTAAGAAATGTAGATAAAAAAATGGAAAGGACCACATATGCATTTACCTTTAATATTGTTCTGTGCTCGGGGCCCATCTTATGTAGGTGCAGAAGGAATGTGTAGGGTTGCTCACTACAAGTTGGGAGTAACACTAAAACCTAAGATCAGCCATGGTTACGTATTGTAGAACTGTTTAGTATGTGTGTCCTGTAATATTGGTGAGAGTGAGGAAGCCCACAAGAAAAAAATACCTTTATTTAGCTACCTGAATTTCTATTGATGCATTATAGTCAGAGTTTATAAAGTTGCCCCACCGTCAAAGAGACATATGTTACTAATAGTATGTTAGTGATAGTATGAATGTTTAGCAAATAACCAGAAGCATTTGCCAGATAGAACAGCACTGCAGTGAGTATTGTTAAAAATATATAGAGTAGTATTTACCCCAATTTGGCCTGCCTTATTTTATATGGAGCAATAGCAATGTACACATTGTTAAATGCTGACATTCGGATTTTGGATGTTCTCTCATGAGGTAGTCATGGGCCAACCAGCTACCAAAACATGTGTTATATTCGCTGTTAACCAACTACCATAGGAAAACATGTGTTATATTTGCTGTTAACCAACTACTATAGGAGTTACCTAAACACTTGTTTATTCTCTGCAAACAGGTTCTAAAATATCATTGGAAAGGGTCACAACACGACATCCAGGCTGGTGAATGGGTATTTGTGAGCATCAGGACTGCAGCCCAGTTAAAAAAGGGCATTTCAGGCACTGCTCACCTCTCAGAAGGCAGTAAAAATATTGTGGTTGCTAGTTTTAGATCCACACTTTTATGCTTAAAAACAAGCTTCATGCTTATTCTACGCACGCCATTGCCTTATCTGTCCAGTACTGAAAAGATATCCCTTCTGTTGAAACATTTGACATTTGCATAATTGCTGTTCTTCAAAAGACAAATTTGGAGCAACAGAGGAATCACAATATCCAGGACGCTCAAAGCAGATCTGCAAATGGAGAAAAGAAATTCTATCGAATGGGCAAGACCACCATTAAAGACTAACTAGGGGTGAAAATAGATGCTCCAAGGAGCAATTCTGCTCCGTTAGATCTGTCCTGATGGAATTCTACTTTGCTGTTGTACGTTGCTCCATAATAAGCTTTGCCAGAACCACATGTATGGCTATTTCATCCCAAAGAAGAAAACAAAGAACAAGGGCATGCCATGAGGTTGTGCTTGCAGTATTGATAAAACTAAATGTTTTAAGATTAGATGAGAAGGTGGTTAATACTGCAATGTTATGAAGCACTAACCTTTTATAGTATAGTAATTCATGTCTCCAATGCATTCCTGTAACAAAACAAAGGCAACTTTACAATCCACTGTAAATGTTCCATTGTCCAAGAAAACATGCTTAGAGAAATATTAGCTTTAGACATGGCAGATTAAGTAGATGTTTAAGAAAAGGGTTATTGTGAGCTATGTATTTTATATTGTATGAGTTGGAAGCTGGATTTTGACATAGGGTCTCTGAAACAGGAAACTGTGAACATATCTTGCTTTACAACTCCTTAACTTGCAATTTCAATGGCTGCCTATGTATGGATTCAGCTGCCCACTTTTGCTTACAGAGCAAGTTTTAGTATGTTGCATAGCCTAGGAACAGCTGCGAGAGAGTACGTTGATACCTTGGCCAGAGTGAAAATTTAACAAGGGTTAAAGACCTTTTGTAATACTACACTAGCTGTGAAATGTATAAAGGCTCTCCCTGGAATGGGGGAGAGCAGACACAGATATATAAAGAGAGGGCAGGTGGTTCTCATGCCAAAATTGAACGACCATGTGGAAATAGCTGCAGCTATCTAATAAAACCTGTGTCTCTGAGAATAAAAAAATGTGGTTCCAGTTGTTTCATTTTGGCCTTAAAGTTATTTTCTGAGAATAGGTGCGAATTCAAATAAGTATTTTTGCACAATTCTAAGACATTTTGTTTGGAACTAGTATGCTCTCTTGTCCCAAAAAGATGGCACACTCAGTTACATCCACTGGATCTAACCTCCTGTCTTCTTCCAAAGGAATCTGGGATGTTCTTCTCACAACAAATAGCACATGCTTTCATGTCACGCAAAGTGGGATGTAGAAGCCAGAAGTCACAAAAAGATGGCCTATCATATTTCAACAGTCCAATCACTCAACTAAATCCTAATCATCTGCTATCACTCCTTTCGCTGCTCTAGCAACCTGCTGCTTCTGCTTAACAAGACTGTCCCCGAAATAAAACATTAATATCCTATGTATACTATTTTAGTTTGCACCACCCAAAACATTTTACCTAAACCACTGATAAAGCCAGTAAGATAGCTCAGCGTGTTTTGAGCTCTGTGATCTGTGTGTGACCTGCAGGTGGCAGGTTCGAATCCCGGCAAGGCCAACTCAGCCTTTCATCTTCCGAGATCGATAACTGAGTATCAACTTTGGTTGAGTGATAATTCTATGTAAATATGTTCTATGTACAGCGCTATAAAAATAGAAATTCATTATAATGTGCCGGAAAACTGTACTCTCCAGAAATGACCCAAATGCGTGTTTTTTAAAGTAGGATAAAATAAAGTCCCCCAGGCTTACTCATGAATTATGGGCTCACTGTAGACATGGGGCCTGCTTGCATTCAGAATTTCGAATGTTGGCATGGCTGACTCATCCCTTCATGGTTCTTAGTTCAATACATTGAGTATCTGTAAATAGGATAAAATAGCACCTGTTATTAGAGCGCTAAGAAGCAGGAGGATTCCAGGCATGCTTGTCTGCATAGTTATTGTTATCATTGATTATTACTATTATTACCAACCAGCACATGTTGATATTTTTTTACCTCTAACCTTAACATTGTACGTCAGACTTTCCTCGTTTTAATGACGGTATCCGGTCATTGCATCTAAAACAAAGCATTGACAAACCATTCCATTGAAAAAAAGGCATTGAAAAACATTGAATGCATTTTTTTTTAATGGTAAAGGGTTTAGTTTAGTAAAAATGTGTTTTAAACCATTAAAATTGGGGTTCGGGGAGGAACCCCCATAAAAAAAGAAATTAAAAAAATGCATGCAATGTTTTTTTTTAGATGCTTTGGTGTCAATGTTATGGTTTGTCAATGCTTTGACTGTCGATGCAATCACTAGGAACCTTATGACTTATGAATACTTAGTATTTGCATTTCCTCACTGGGATAATATGCACAGTGGGAAATTGGCATCAATGACACAGGAAAAGATGACATTTTAAAATGTGGAGAACATATATTTTTTTAGATCTCAAGGGGTAAAAAAGAAATAGATGATCCAACCTGAAAGAAATCCACGGGCACGTTATGAAAAAATACATTTTTTGCAAGCATACAGCATAGCTGGATGCAAAATAGTCCATTCCAGGCCGATTCAAACACTTGCTTTAAATCACCGCTCTGCTAATACAGATCTAAAATAAACTTCAACACTCACTGTACATTTATGTTTTTATGGTGTTATAATCTTCCTGTTTCCATAGCTTCACAGGGTCTGGGACATTGCTATGTATAGCCCCCAGTCAGGAGAGAAGACACTTATTTTTAACAAGAGCCAGAGACAAGACACCCGAGCTCAGATCCAAGTGTATCGCTCTTAACACTTGTCATCTGCCATCTCTGTCAGCCTGCTCTGCGAGAACCAGAAAAGGAGGGTTCTTGAAGACTGAGAACATCAATTATTGATGGGTGACATTTGTACGTTCTTAATTAAGAGCGCGCGCAGCCTGCCAGCATCAGCGTCAATTCCAGGCGTAAGACAGTCAAGCCATGTAGAGGGACGGGCAGTATAGAGCGTTCAGTGTACTAATGATCTTTTATAACGCGCTTAATACCAGAGACCAGTCTCTAAGAACAGATTGCTCTGCACGGTCTTGTTTCCAAGACAAAGGAATGCCACTGTGCTATTGTGTATATTTGATGGAAACTTGTACTATCATGAAAGCAGCACAGGATTACATCACTGAGAAAATACATATAGGGATCGACTGTTTACTTTTCGTATCGCCTCTGTAATTCAAGTATTTGTTAATGGTTTCCGGGTACACAACACAGCAGATGCATTTATGGAATGCATGTTCACCCCTGGAGGAGCATCTCGGCCCTGGATGTTTAGTGCTACCCAACACAATGGTACTCATTTTATTGGTATCAGATGGATATAGGGGAGATTGGACCTGTTGTGAGCCAAACCTGTGTCCATGAGGTCAAACATAGAGCTTTGTAGTGGATACATTGGTCCCCGAGGCACAGACACATATGTGCAGCATCTGACAAGGGCCTATGGCTGGAATCATGGCCGTACAAGGTTTTGATATGGAAGCACCACAAAGAAAGAGTATAAACCATGGTTTCTCATTAAAAGGCCTTCCAGATGTGTTGGACCTAACTCCCTTGATCTATAGCCAGCACAGTGAATGGTGAAGGATCAGGGGTGGTGCCGTCCAAACATCTGGGTGGTCGCCATAACGACTAGCCATGGTCTAAACCCTTCCAAAACTGAAACCCAGGTATCAGCCAGTCCAAGAAAGAAAGTCCTTGGTGTTTGAACTGACTTATCCCAAGAGACGTAGATAGTAACCACCAGAGAATCACGGCACAACGTGGCCCGCTCTCTGAGCATTTAATCACGGCTGAACTCACATCGTCGTGTAATTATAGTTAGAAATAGATGTCATTTTTAGTAGCGGACCAGATTTGGTGGATTTAAGAGAAAATACTTGTCCTGTTTTCTGGTAGCTAGGTTCAGGGCACAGTGGTCTATGATTGGCCAGTCAGAGTCACTGAGCAACCTTGCCGCCTGATTGGATGTCAAGAATGCTTGATGCAAGG
The DNA here is from genome assembly GCF_040938575.1 of Ambystoma mexicanum. Classification (NCBI taxonomy): domain Eukaryota; kingdom Metazoa; phylum Chordata; class Amphibia; order Caudata; family Ambystomatidae; genus Ambystoma; species Ambystoma mexicanum. Next base: position 1,288,926,858 of record NC_090924.1, read on the forward strand.
CATTCTGGCCATCTGGACATGGCGAAAGCTCTGGCCTTCTAATTGACCAATATTTCCATGTGGATTTATTGCTGTAGATTTTTAACACCATACATAACCTTGCACACCAAGTTGGACGAATCGCTGGACTAAAGTGTTGTGCTTGTTACGCACAGAATGGTTTACAGACATGCAGAAAATCCAGACCAATTGGTGATATTGATGAAGGACATTTATTTGCGTGTTTGGATATGTAACTTTTTCATTCAGTCGTGTTCTCGTACTTGTTGAGTATATCCTTGTCCATGTCTTTGGAAATAAATATATTTTGCAGTAGAATTATATCTGAATTTAAGATGGCACACGCCAAAGGGCTGTTGATCAAAGAAACAGTTTGTACTTATGATGTACAATAAAGAAGTTCCTTACATATTTGTTGATATTTCTTGAGAGACAGGACTCCCTGTGTATATATAGATGGGAGTTCTTATGTTTGATGGTAGATTAAAGGGTGGACACGGTAAAACATCCGAGAACCTTAAACATCACTGCCCCATTATGTTTTCTAGCATTTGAGGGTCTATTCTAGACATATGCATTATGTTCTGAAATCTGTGTTATTTGTTAAAATCTGCCATCAACTACAAGGCATTATAAAATAAATAAATAAATAAGTAAATAAATACAATTGATAATATCCAAGCACCTGACATTGCCCATTTACAGAAAACAGTCGCTGTGCCATTATCCCACAATTATTTGTTGCTGAATGTTCCCAAGTGTCCCCAAAAAGAGCCAGGAAAGCTTAGCCCACCAAGGCAAACAGAAAGCCCCCCCCCCCCCCAGCCAGTGCTTTATGGACGGGGCTCTGCCGATGCAGGGCGGTGCCTGACATCATCTCAGTAAATGAGCACAGTCCACGTCGCCAGACTTCAGAGAGGGGGCTCAGGAGCCAGGGCAGCTGCATCCTCGCTCCACAGGTGGCCTCTCTGTCCAGCTCCCCCTTTCCACACTCATTCCTCATCGCCCTTGACTGCTTCCGAGCGACGTTTATTGATAAAATATTCACAGCTGGCGGATGTTTCCATCCGAGCTCACCTCTAAGCTTTGCTGTCATCATTTTGCATGGCAATTGGATTTTCCGCACAGCTTCAACTCAGAGTAACAAATGCAAACGCCTGAGCACTCGGCCCAGGCAACCCTCCATTCGTCTGAGAAAATGCCTATGCGGGCTACGCTCAGAACGGTGGCAGGATTTATTCTATTTTAAAAGACAAGTTTGGTCTATTTTTGTTTTAAAAAATGTAATCGTTCACGTTTTCTAATTGTTTTTCTCTCTCTCTTGTGGTTATTTCCATAGTGTGTTTTGGGGTCGCTTATTTTGGTTAACCCTTGAGGATCTACGTTCTTTTAATAAGCGTCACATTCCATCTCTGTAGAAAGAGTTCTGGCTTCTCCATCGAAGAGGAAAGACAAAAGTGTAAAATCTCATGGGGTAGTGGAAGGCAGGGGCCCACAACCAGGCGGCCCTTGTGATTCGTAATATTCTGTTTCAAGATTGTGAACAGCAACTTTGCAGCTGTAAACCCAGTTACTGTGTGTGACCAGTACTGGAGAAAGCGCATAACAGTTTGGCTCCCAGTGTTGGAATGGAGTCATGAGGTAAACATAGAAAAGATAGACAGGCTCGAAATGTAGAGATGATAAGGTCAACATCTACAAACGAGAGGCCGGGTCTTTAAGTTGGACATCTACAAATGATAGACCGGGTCCAAAACGCATACATTTCAAGGTCGTTATTTACATACGATAGACAGTGTCAAAATGTAGAGATTTTGAGGATCACATCTACAAACGAGAGACAGTGTCAAATATTGAGATTTTAAGGTCGACATGTATATCTGACTAAGTGAGATGTGAAAGGAGGAATGGGGACGGGTGTGACTGGGCATGCAAGGAGATTATTGGGGCTGAGAGTATCCAACCCCCATATTGAAAGCAATCTGAGTGAAGGGGAAGCAATATAAGTACAGTTGTAGGAGAAAAGGTGTAGATGGGGCAGGCAAGCGAAGTATGGGGGGGACCTATCTTTTCAAACTGTCATTCCTTTAACCTGACAGTATTTTTCTGTCGAAATGTAGCACATCTTTTATTTTAATTGAAACATGTCGACCTATTTAGCAGGTAACACAATATGGGATGATCACTCTTTTTTGTTTTCATGCGGTTGATCTGATATAGCGACAATATAGTATCAACTAAAAGGGATCAGATCAACTACCCCTTTCTTGATCAGCCCACTTCAAAAGTTCAGGTGTTAGGTCTATTTCTTGTGAATCACAGAAATAGACATGACAAGAATGGTAGTGGTAATACTCAATACAACATTTTCATTTTAATCACAAATCTAAAGAAATTGATTTCAGCATTTCAATTTCATTTCATATAAGCAAAAATTGCTCAAGTGTGAGGTTAGTATGTGACAGACAAAACTGTTCTTCATCAGCAGATAATTTTCTAGAGATACTCTTCTCTTTTCTCAGTAGTGGTCTGGGCTTTCTTAATTCCCCATCTGTCTTTCTCTTTCTTCCAAGTCCATTTCATTGGTAGTCCAGAGAGATAGATAGATATTTAAAAGGATTGGGTGTTTTCCATAGTGTTTTTTTGAGTTTGTTTCCTTTTCACATCACACCACTGCCGCTATCGGGACTCACCAAGGCAGATGTTGAAATAAGAAAGCCGAGACCGCTACTTGGAAAAGAGAAGATCCAACACAATAGGAAGATACGCTCTTGTTGCACAAATAATTGAAATTCTGATCTGACCCTTTTATTTCGAAGCTACAGTTAATGTGAGACGACAGTTTGAAAACCAAATCACACCCTGTCCTGAAGATGGCCCAAAACATCAAACAATGATGCCAGCGATGGCATCTAAACTATTTTTGAACAAGGCCAAAATATATGACCATATGTAGACATATCTGGAAAGTTTATACCAAAACAAATTTCTAAACTAGAAAAATATCTGTTGATGAAGAACAGTTTTGTCTGTCACATATTAACCTCAGACTTGAGCACTTTTTGCTTATATGAAATGAAATTGAAATGCTGAAATCAATGTAGGCTTTTCACCTGTGTTCTTAATCTTTTTTTAGATTTGTGATTAAAATAAAAATGTTGTATTGAGTATTACCACTACCATGCCTGTCATGTCAATTTCTGTGATTCAAAGGAAATAGACCTAACACCTGAACTTTTGAAGTGGGCTGATCAAGAAAGGGGTAGTTGATCTGATCGCTTTTAGTTTTGCCCTATGTAGCAGTCAACCTTTTGCTGTCGATCTTTTGGCCTGGGAATTTTTTAAGGTGGACATGCACAAACAATAGACAGATTCACAATATAGGCACTTTAAGGCCGACACATATATCTGACTAAGAGAGATGTGAAATGAGGAATGGGGGACGGGTGCAAATGGGCATGAAGGGGGGGTCTGATAGGTGGCACCCTCAGTTTTAAAAGCAAGGAAATCTGAATGAATGAGACAAATGGACATGTGGGTATTCCAGAGTTTTCAGTTTATCCAATGGTTGTATGCTAAAAGGGTACAGGGGAGAACCACACGATATGAAATCATGTCACTCTTTTAACCTGACACTGTTTCACTCTTGAAATTCAGCAAATATTTAATTTTAAAACAGACATGTCGCCCTTTGTAGCAAGTCTTAACAGATGTGCTACAGTCTATTTTTTGACTTGGAGACCTTTTGACTTACATCAAAAGACATGCAAAGGCATGCCGACCTTTGTAGCAAGTCGACCTTTTACTGTCAAACTCAAAAGACAAATCTAATTGTGTTCCTACTAATCTACATGCTCTAGTCTGTGCTGATAAGGATTTTTGAAACCTCTGTCTTGTCATATGAGCATTTCTTTAAATTAAAGGATCTTATGAAAGCTAAACTCACCTGGCATCTGAGCACTGTATAGGAGGCGTTGGAGGAAGAAAACATTCCATGTCAATGATTACATTGAGAAAAAGAGCCATTTGACGGCTAGCTGCTTGCAGACATTTCCCAGGGAAATAGGATTTTAATGTATTTCCAAATGCGCGTACATTTGTTACTATATATATTGAGACGGAAATGATTTTACACATCGAAGATGCATGTATTTAAAACGACAGAGACAGAGTTGCTGGGATCCTACATGCAGAGATTTGGAGTTTCATGACTTAAGAGCAGCGCTCAGCTTCCAGGGCCTAAAAGTCGTGATTTATACTGAGAGAGCGGGTAAATAGACTTCCATGGTGGACACCGATGCAGAAATAACTGCCTTGCGGCTTATAGTCATTGGATTCCAAATGGCGAATGTACATGTTGGGTGCATGATGGGACAGTGGCAGTGGGAGCAGGATCGATAACCGAGAAGTCTGCGCAGTGGTGGTGGTGGGGGCGGCGTGTGGGCCAGGGATGGAGCCAGTCACTTCTGGAGGACTGGGGGTGAGGGAATTTTGGAAGGGCGGTCGAGGAGCAGTGTTGTGGCTTATCAGGGGTGGGTGATGTGGGAGCATCGCAGGGGTCTCCACTCATTGGATGGGCTGTGCAACGCTTGCGCATGCCAAACCCTGATGCACTGAAGGAGCATGTGGGAAAAGCGGTGCCTGATTCGCACATGGATCCACTTCAGAGGGGGAAGCAAGGAGACCTGTCCAGGAGAGAGTTTATAGAAGGGACAACTTAATGGTCGGCTTCTCCCCTGAGGGCAAGTACAGACAATTTAAAAGTTCTGGGGCTTGAATGCGAAGGGCATATTTACCAAGTCTTTCAATTTGGCACCTAACAATTAAAAAGAGAACGTATCTGAAGCATGAAAGAAAGGGCACATTTGGTCATTTTATCAAGTGGGCACAATGGTGTGTGGGCATAAAGACCTTATGAGGAGGCAAACCAGCTTGATCAATACTCTCTCGGCAGAATTCTAATGCCTGGCAAAATATAATCCTTCTATCCCCTTTTCCTGCACCCAGACCCTTCTAACACCTTTTCTTGCCCCAGTCACATTAAGCCCCTTTTCTTGCCTCAGTCCCCTTTCTTGCCTCTATTAGCCCTTTTCTTTCCCAAGTCCCTTTTAGCCCCTACTCTTGCCCCCTTTAGACCCTTTGCTTGACCCCACCCCCTTTTTGCCCCTTTTCTTGTCATCTTTAGCCCCCTTTCTTTCCCCTTTTACTGTCTTTTCTTGGCCCAGTGCATTTTAGCCCCTGTTCTTGCCCCAGTCCCCTTAATCCCCCTTTCCTTCCCATTTTAAACCCTATTTGTTGCCCTGGACCCTTTTAACCTATTTTCTTGCCACAGACTCTTTTCTTGTCCCCCAGTCCCTGACTCAAGGCCCTCCCAAATTTTTGCGTGGCCTTTCTCCCCAGCTCGTGTTTGGCACCTAAACCTAGGCCAGACCACCAGACTCAGCCCTAGCTCAGCCATACCCCAGAATTCCCTGACTTTCCATGTCTAGCCTAACCCCACCAATACATTGCAAACTGCGCTTCAATCCTCAAATCTCAACCGTTCCGCCGGCACCCCTGATCTATGTCTGGCTTCCACTTCTTTGCTTTCATGGCCCCCATCAGTGGAATACTCTCACCTCTGCCATGAAATCAACCCTATCTATGGAACTAGTCAGGTCGCTAGCCAGTGAAGTCTCATCCTTAACTCTGCTGAACCCCTCCCTCCAACCACCCTATCTCTAACTACCCTAGAGAGATGTGAACAAATGGATCCAGAGAAACCTGATTGGCTGCGCCCCAGCCCCGCGTGCTAATTGTATTTATGAAAAAATGTCCCATTGACTAAAGGTATACCATATTATGCATTTCTCATTATTACGAAAGGTTGCATTTCTCCTTCACTACCTGGTTTGCCCTCACCATTCCAACCACTGTAACTAAGTAAAGGAATCTGCTTATGGATTACCTCTACTATCTGTATTTTGTACTCTATGTACAATACCTCTGGCATATGTGCCCAATGTAAAAAATAAATACAAAATGTATGCAACTTTGAGAAACTCTTTACTGGGCTAACCGAACAGAATTGTAAAGACCTGATGTGGAAAATGCAACCAGCAATATCATTTTCTATACTTATTTTCTAATCATCACACTGAACAAAAAACATTTTCCCACTTCAATAGTGTATGTTATCTTTGAGCAAAGTAAAAGTAAATCAATGGGAGCTTGCTTATTCCTCAGAAGAAAACAGTGTGCAGGCAGACAGATAGCACCACTAGTGTGCCTGTTCCTTGGAGGCAACTTGGGGGGCAACCAAATAAGTAGGCTATTGACTTTTTATTATCGGAAAATGGTGTGAGCCCAGTGCTGCCCACAATTCCGAAGACTTGATTCAGGTAGAGAGTCACTAATATTGCCTGTGAACATTATAATATTTTATAGTGCTTCATGTGACTACACTGTGGCCATAAAACAGAAACTACGAATAAATGAAAGTTCATCAACTTTAATCGCAAACCACCAAAGTATTCTATAAAACTTTACCCGTATTGAAAAATCTAATAATTTTATAATGTGTTCAAAAAGGAAAGAAATGTAAACACAAACGTAATAAAATAAGTATCACCAATTTGATCATGAACATTTGTTGCACCTCTAAGAAAAATCTTAATGAAATCCAATGTATCTAGTGACAAGTGACGTTTCCTGATGCATGTGTAGCCCACAGTGGATTGAGATGTTCTCCCATTTAGTACAACCTACTGAAACACTTGTGAGGCCCGTTCTCCTTGCTAAGTGTTGTCATGTAACTTCCAATGAAGTATCACATTGTCCCACAGGAGTCGGCTTGCAGTGCATCTCCTTCCAATAATATATGTCTGAAGTATAGAAGTGATGGCTTTATAAATGCATGTAGAAATCTATTGTGATCACATTACTTGTAAAGTATATGCAAAACATTTTAATGGGGAATACATTGCTCTTTAAATGTCTAGGAAGCTATTGATATTTTGATATAGCTTTGCCAACACTGGTTTTAAGTCTGAGCCCTAGCATAGATGGTTGAATGGGGGTTGAAATTCCCGAGATTAGCTTGGCCATCAGGAGAAAACAGAATTATTTGATTGAAGTCATCAAAGAAACCCATTAAAGAAATATAACAAAGCCTACCTGTTCATGGCCATTGGTTAATGAGATGCTTCCCACTCATATGGAGTACTCTCAAAGGTCAAATATTTAAGGAAAAATACATTTAAATTCAAGCAAGGCTGAATTCACGTTCTTTTGCAAACAAATCTGAACTGACCACACGATCAAGGTCCTGTTTTTTCAAACTCCCCAGCTTCAAAGAAACATTATTGCAATTAAGAGCTAACCTTTTTGACATCAGGCAAGTAATACCACCAGAAGCCTAGTATTGGGAGCTCAGACAAAGGGTTCTCTTAGAACTGTTTACATGACTCATGATGCTAGCATGAGGGTTTCAAAAAAATTAAATTTAAGATGCAACAAGAAACCAGATATCAGATATTCCCATAAAACCATAGGACCTAGAATCGAAAAGAAAAGTGTGTTGCAACTTTGAGATTTTCCTCTACACAATGATTCTAAACACAATATTTGAAGGATAATTAAAGAGTTATTGGTAATGGGTGAAATTGTAAATACTTTATCACACAAACTCATGTTGGGTATCTCTGAATTTGCGGGGACTGTTGTTCCTCAATGTGTCATGTTGTTAAAATAAGATATGGAATAAAATATAATTTTAGATTCAATGGTGTCCGATCATACAGCTCCAACCTTTTTACATGTTTCAAAATATGATAAACCTATGGAAATGAAGGGCGTGTATTCTCTGTGCGTGTCTGCAAGCGAATAGAAGGTCTTGACCAATCAAAAAGTGCGAGGTCACAATGATACAGTGTGGGAACTATTCCCGTTATGAAAGTAGAAACACACTGATAATGAGAGAGAGCTAGGATTTTCAAAGCTGCCGAGAAGTGGAACCTATGTTCCAAAAGTCTGAGTTCTGATCTTGGGTACTGTCTGGCAATGAAAAGGACTTGCCGAAGACGGAGATTTACATGAGGAAGGCCTGCTTTCCGAGAAGAGAGAAATAAATCAAAACCAGCCAGCTGGTTGGAAATTCCATGGGAAACCTGAGGGTCTCTGCAGGCTATGTACCTTCATAAATGATTCCAAAATATTAAACTCCTCCAATATAATTGGACAGGGTCCCTCCAGAACCATTTCCCTGCTAAGCAGCGGGTGGACTTTGAAGTGACTTCAATTAGGGGGAGCTCATTCAAAATAGAATACTTGAGCATGTCAAGTGGAAGCTGTGCTTTGTTTTCTCACTATATTCAAAACCAAGCCAGATTGTTTTTACATGGGAAAAGTTAGCATTTCTGCACGGAGAAAGTGCAGCTCTTTGTACATATAAAAGCACTCAAATAAAACTCTTCAGATTTTCAGAGGCATAGGGTGCACATTTCCACATCTGCATGGTAGATTGATAATGTATGACCTGTAAAAACTGTAGATAGTTATAAAAAGGCAGATTGGGGATGGAGCTTAGCTCTGTTAAGATCGTGGATTTTTGGTGTGACTGAATGTCTGTATTATACTTAATGAGAATTGCACAAGCAAGCTAATGTTTGTTTCTGTAAACGAATTACCTAAAGTTAGGGGACCACCTTTCAAGTGATTTTATTTGAATAACATGACATTTTGATTCATAATACAGCCTATTTTTTGTCCCAGAATGTTGGGGTGGGATTGTATATCAGGGGGCATTGTATTAGGGGATGCGCCCAAGTTATATATCTACAACTGAATTCATAAAAGATCTGACAGTACCCACTGCTCCCCCAGGCAGTAAACATTCAGAATAAGCTCCCTCAAATTGTTGTTTGCCGCATTTACATATAGATTAAACAGGAGTGGTTCCAAAACATACACCTACCCTTTCACCATGAACTGCAACTTATTTTAACGGAATTGTACCAAAATGTTGACCAGAAGATTGCGACATATCTGTTACTGCGCCTTTGCACCATACACAAATTCAGACTCACATTACACTGAACAAGGGGAGGAGTGGCTGTGGGGTGTCCCCCACTCTGCTTGTTCAGTGTAATAGGCTCAGGGATTGCAGGGGACAGTAAAGAAAACAAATGTAAACCAAGAAAAAGAAAAAAGGACCCTGTGCCACCAGTTCCAACCCAAGTTAGTGAGAGGGAACTGATCTTGCAGGGATAGAGGCAAGTCAGCACACACAGAAGTGTGCCACCAAAAAGGTAAGTAGATAGGGGGCGAACCAGGTAGGGGGATGCCGGGAGCAAGTGATCTATGTGATCACTGCACCTCGCTGTAATGGAAGTCAGCATTTTCATGGTCGACATTGAACTTAGAGACGTGTGTCCTTTAAGACGAGGCAGCAATACTTACAGCTGGAGGGGGATGCAGAAATTACTCAAACATCAATAATGAAAATGACTCAGAAAGTTTGCAAAGTTTGAGTTCGGTTGTAATATTAATTATCTAAATCAGGGAGTTACAACGGACATCATCCGACGTCGCAAAGCACAGTCTCAATGTGATTTTAGAAAAACACAACTTTTATACCAAAAAAACCATCATCACTGATGTCATTTTACGTGGCAAACAACAAAAACCTATGAATAATTGTGGTTGGCTTTCAGGGAACATCTAAGTATATGTTCTATATAGATGAGGGTGGTGATTGGGTGTCTAAGTCAGATGGGCAACTAAGCTCATCCTAAGTGAAAGCCCATCTTCATCGTCACTAAATACATGATGATTCATTGGTTATACAAACTTTAGAGCTCCTAACTACGTGGCCCTCTATGATTGGTTTGGCACATTGGTACCCTTCTGGAATATAACACACACTAGCGGCACGCAGGCTAGCATCTCAGGTACATGGAAGGTTGGTGTGGTCTTGCCTCCCCTTGGTGTGGTCTTGCCTTCTCCTCAAATTAGACCAACATCTATTATTGTCTGTCAGTCAAATAAGGCTTTGAACTCGGCCTTGCAGAAGCTGCTTGTCCCTGAGAAATAAAGGGAGTGTGGCATAATTCTGTCTCCTGGTTTCGATGTAGCTCGGGCCAGGCTATTTTCGATCTTGACCATGTGACTGGAGCCTTTTGCTGTATTTAATTCTATTAAATGATGAACTATTGACGCCTTCAGTCTTTTTTCATATTGCTTCAAACAAAGTTTGTTCTTTTCTCATGTTAGTTGTATCCTTTTGACAGGTGCACAATTTCCCTGTGGCCTCGTCTTCTTGGTGCTGGGAGAGTCAAGCCTTTCTCAAAATTCTCCTTCACCATCAATTTTAAATCCAACTGCGCCACACAGAAATCCAGTTCCAAGTATGAGTTTCCAAGCCTTGCTAAAGTGCATTGTGGAATATCCAGGTTCTGTACATTACTATATGTATACATTGGCGCATCGCCGCATCTAATTCACTACATAGCCAGCCTTTAGGATTGCTTTTCCCTACTTGCGTTAGTGCATCTGTATAGGTGTAAAATGACTTTGCATCTTCATCAGTGCTCCTTTGCACGAGCATCTTCATTTCGATCCCGAAATGCTGCTAGACTTCTATAATTTATCTTCAGCTTCTATAGAATGTCTATATTCTCCTTTATTTACAATTCTTCTGGACACATCAGTTCTTTCTTCGTATGACATCACCAGTCCCCTTTCTTATTCAAATGCATACTTCTTCTGGAACCTCAGCCAGAAAAGCACTATTTCTTCACGCTTGTATGTAGGGTTGTCTCAATTGATACCTTGTCTCAAAGATTCTTTGTGGTATAGGTATTCCCACTGGCACTGCTTGTGTAGTCATCTCTGGATCCCAACAAACAGGTAACATAGGGGTGGAGCTTTTGTTGGGGATACTTGACTCTCCCTCTACACCCCCTCCTCTGGGCGATTCATTGATCACTCTGTCATCACTCTTCACATCTAGACATCCTCATCTGTAGAACTGCTTCTTCGTACCTCATATCTTCACAACTCCTTTCAAGCATTCAGCTGATTTCACATGCTCATCAACACTCAGTTTCATACACATGCATAGTCCATTAGGACTGCAGTAGATCCATCTTCCCACATACTTGTAATGTCTTGGATACAGGAACTTCGTCCCCTCTGGTGCATGAATGCTGGCCTTAAAGTAGTCTCTGATTTCTTGATCTGTTGGCTCTTTGGGCTTAACTCCTGATTAAACATCGATCACAATCTTCATTCCCACTGCTTTCTTCGCAGTCTTCTTGCATTGTGTGATTATTATCCTGATCACGCAAAATCCAAGCATGATCATCACTATCAGTGCTCCAAGAAACTTGAAAATGTTAGCCATTCATTGTGGAATCCATGAGAAAATTTATCCAAGCCATCTGTCATCAGCAATGTCCTCCACTTCGTTTATCATCTTCTCATGCATGTTTGTCAGCAGCTTTATGGCCTCTGCCAAGGTGCCGTTCTCGTCATCATGAGAAGGTATGAATGTGCAACATGATTCTCCGATTTTGGCACAAACACCTCCATCTATAGATGTGATCATGTCAAGGACAAATCTGTTCTGGAGAGTCATCAGTCGTATGGCGCTCAGCTCGTCCTTGATAGCATTGAATCCCTTTATTGTAGTTTTGATTGTCTGCAGGAGCTCCCATCTGGTTATCTGTAACCACTTGGTGTTTGCTTCTGTTTGTATCCTGGGCTTGAAGATTATCACAAATATTGATCAAGTCTTACTAAACAGTTTGTGTTTATATGGGATAGAATTAAGAGCTTGTATTAACTTGCCAGAGAAATACTTCTCCCTCTTCAATCGATTCAGGAGCTCCGCACATCTTTTCTTCCTCGGGTGAGCATCTGCTTTTGGAAATCCTTCAATATTCAAGTCACTCTTTGGAATCACTAATACTGGAACATGCACAATCACTAGAGAACACAGTCCTCCCCAATCCCTGGGCAGCTTCATGTAAACTCTGGATCTACAGGCCCAGTAGTGATCCATTATCACTGCTGTCCCAATGTTCATTCCTGGCACATCAAAGACTCAACCACAATTTTGATTGTGCCATTGCCTTTCTCGTGCCATTGTTTCTGAAACATAGCTTTGCACTGTCCAAAGGCACTATCTGTAAGGGACCTCCATTGTCTTCGACCCATGTCAGCAATTTTGCAAGTTACTGCCATAAAGGTTTGCATCCTTTTTCCACACGGTCAATAACTGTTTGGTGATGACCAGTCACTATCCAGGCTCTGCATATGACCACACCTTCCTCCCATCTGTCAGGAGAAAGTACTGTTACCCAGATTTGCATATGGCTTCTTTCCTTGCATCGTCAAATGTCTTCTCTATTTTTCCCTTGACATTTGAGTCTTCTGTTTTCTTCCCATCTGATTCCAGCTCCTTTCACTCTAGGTTGGTTGTATCTTATCACATGATTTCCGGGGAATGTTCTTGCTCTTGTCTTCAATTCTTGGACATAATCATCTTCATCTGGGCTTGACCATTCAGTTGCCCATACCAATGATGCTGATCGACCCATGAACTGACCTCTTGCCAGGCAGAGTGCAATGTAAGGTAGACAATGAGTCTACCTAATGGACTATGCATGTGTATGAAACTGAGTGTTGATGAGCATGTAGACAATGAGCTGTTTGGACACCTATTTCAACAGCTATGAAAACCTTAGACTTCCCCATAGTATAAGGCAGGAGTGAACATACATAGCACTCCTCCTCAGATGTGTGTTTGCTCACCTCTTTCATATATTGATAACACATGTTGTTCCGCAAATGTGCTGTGCTGTATAAATAATTATTCAATTCATAATAATCCGCAGTTGCACTTCTCTTTGGTCTTCTGTGTGTAGAATAAGTAGGCAACCAGAGATCATAAAAAATGTGTAAAGCTGATCTCCCTCCAAAAGAAAGCTCTGACTTATTTGTCACAGGAATAGGTGCTTTCACATGCACCACTGGTGTAGGAAAAATCACATAGGGCCTTGGCTGCATCACGATGTCTTGATCTGCATTAGTTGGTAGTTTGGGAAGAATCAAGGGAACCCTTCCTTTCTTTGGACCAACCACATATACAGCATGAATCAGAAAGATTATGAAAACCACAATAAACATTGGAAAGCATATACTATGCACCAGAATGTTATGCTCCACCATCTCGGTGGCTCCTATGTCGTTGCTCTTATTCACTCAGTCGAACAGCTCGGTGGCTTATTGACCACATGACTGCCTGTAATTACTTTTAAGGAAGGAAGCATTCTTTATTCAGGCAGTCTCATGAAGTACTCTGGCAGTCGGTGAATCTTCTCCACAAGTTCCACAAGTAGCTGACTGATTGCAGGATGATTAATAGGGTTACGTATTAACACAAAAGTATTGTCTTCGCGCCAAACAAAATAAAGATGAGCCTCAAGCAAATAGTTGAAGATCAGAGCCAGAAAATTGAGAACATCTTCATCCAACAGGACCATCAGTAGGCTTGAAAAGGTGCTCAGGTAATGGTCTGATCTGGGTTAAAATTGCTGCCAGAAGGTGTTTAATCGCTGGGCCATTCTTAGGATCTTGCACAAAAGCACGTATGTCAACACGACAGCCATCAAGATCAGGGTAAGCTCTGAGTATAAAAATGAAGACAGCAAGAAGTAGTCTGTGTACATCACCATAGGGGAGCACCCTGCAGCCCACCAAAGAGAAACTCAATTTGAAATCACTCCGGGAACTACTCCCTCTTTCAATAGTCAAACAGAAAATCTAAATCTGGCATCCTTTGCTTTCTTTTTGCAAAAAGTCTAGTGTTAAACACACTTCTGTGACTTTTTCACTCCTTGCTGTAGCAAGAACAAGGAGTGTTTTCAGAGAAGCCACAGTCCAACGCCACTGAATTCCTGTGGCTCAAGAACAATTGCTGCTTGCACTCCTATCAAATGGCTGTAAGAGTGCCCATGAAGGAACCACAGTCCAAAGTACTCTTTGTCTTTTTACTGGATATTATATGTGTCCTTCTTCCTCATCATCAATCTGGTCTGCACTTGCTGAACTTCTTCTTCTTGACTTGCTTCCGAATGGGGTGGAGGTTTGTCGGTCTCACCAGCATAGGCTTTCACATCACCCAGATAGATCCATGCTCGTCTTCCCACGACTTTGACTGCTGATAGAGTGACATCTTCCACAACAAAAGGACCGTTAAATTGAGGCTCATGCAACTTCTAGGTAAAGTTCTTTATTGAGACCTGATTACCAAAAAAGAGTCTTGGTACAGGTAATTTCTGAATATCAGTTGTTGTATTGTCTTCATCTGTGCTCTGAGACCGACACCCCGTCAGCCTGACTTGACCTGAAATAACAGAGATACTAGCCGTCATACATGTTAAGTAATCACGTAACTCAGCACCTAACAGTTCTGCAGTTGTCTGGGCATCACTCCTAGTCCTCGATGGAATAGTTGGAGGCGTTCTCATTCGCCTCCCTGTGACTAGCTCGTGGGTTGTGAGGTGGTGGTCTAAGCCAGGCTGATTTCTCAATGCATATAATGCAAGGGGCAGGCAATGCAGCCAGCCCTTCTTCAGGGTTAGTTTTAATTTGGCTTTTCTCTCTTTGAGCAGGCCATTGAGTCTCTCACATATTCCGTTTCCTTGAAGGTGATAATCAGAAGAAAATGTGTGTTTTATACTGCGAAATAAGCTGATTTGCTTGAAAACTTCATTCACAAAATGGGTGCCATTATCTGATCTCAGCACCTCACATACTCCCCACCTAGGAAATACTTCTCTAATTAAAAACTATGCAATGCAAGTGGTATCTGGGTGTGTGCATGGACCTGCCTCGATCCACCTTGAGAAGGGCACACTACCACTATCATATATCTATCATATATCTACAACCATTACAAATCTGCAGCATGTCAACATAATCAATATGTAAATGCTGAAATGGACCATTCGGTCAAGGTATAACACCTCTGACTGTTCGCAGCGTGTGCCCAGCAGTAAACCTTTGACATACGATGCAATTCACTACATAAAAAGCAATGTGTTCTAATAAGTTCGGCATGAACCAATCCTCCGCAATGGTTGCTGCAAGGCTCTCCCTAGTGATGTGCGCAGGTTAGTGTAGCTTCTATAAGGCCACCCTTAATAAGGCCACAGGCATCACCGGTTTACCAGTGCTGTCTTGTTGCCCCAATGCTTCGGTGGGAGATAGAGAACACCCCCTCCGTGTCCACAAGTCTTTCTCTTGCTGTGGAGCTTTGCCTTGAATTTCCATTAGCGGAGTCTTTGGCAAATGATAAAAACCCTCTTTCATTATTACAGCCATGATTTTTCCCTTGCTGATATAAGGAGTATCAAAACTCGAAATACCCGAAGAAGTTGCAACTCTTTTGGCTTATTTGCCTGCGGCTTGGTTTCCGCGTGAAATAAAGCCAGTTCTCTTAGTATGTTCTGCGCATTTAACTATTGCTATGGCTGCTGGGAGCTGTAGTGCTTTTATGAGTCTATCCAATAGCGCAGTGTGTTGCACTGGAGTGCCATCCGCTCTGAGGTAGCGCTTCTTTTCCAACGTGCTAAGCCTGCATGCATGGTTGACATCACATAGGCTGTACACTGTCACTTCTCCTTCGTATTTCCTGAGCGCGATAATAAGCGCTACCAATTTTGCAGCTTGTGCTGAAAAGTGAGATGGCAGCCTTATGCTTGCCACAATGTCGAACTCCCCATTCTCTCTGTACCTCACTAGAGCTGAGCCAGTCAGTCTTTCACCATTACTTTGATTAATTTTCAAAGAACCATTGATAAAGAGGGTCTCTCCTTCAGGTAACGTGTTTTCTTTTACACAGAGTAGGATGGTGATTCTGATGTCACTAAAATGCCTTGATCATCATAGCTGATATAGTCTTAAAAATTGCCTCATCTGCCACTCGAGACATGGAATATTGTCTTGCTCATGGTCAAATCGCTCCTGGCTTCAGCTTAATCTTGAGTTCTCCCACCCCCTTTAACAGGCCTCTGTCATAGGGGCCCGTAGTCCATAAGCAGATTGGTATTTTCTACATGTCTTCACGAAGAAATGTGGGACGCTGCCGCACTATCACCATTGTTGGTGGGACCTCTCGCTTTTCTGTCCTTATCCAATAAGTAATAATCATTTCAAACACCTCCTCGTCATCTGACGGGTCGTCTCTAAGCATATCCTTGTCAGTGACATCAGTCAATCTATATCCTTCCCCAATGGCAATTACAGTTCTTCATGGTCTACCCTTATCCCATCTTTTAAGCATCGCCAATTCCCCTCACAATATGGCTGCCTGTAGTTCCAAAGGGAAAACCTGTCCCTCCTCTTTGTCCATAGGTATCTGTGGCCTGAACAGACATTCATCTGGTATTCTCACAACCTTACCCACCAGACCAGGTAGCCATGTTAATAAAATGCGTATCCCATAATTAAAAACGTCAGGCTCTAGTGGCTTTCCTCGCAAAGCTATTTGTCCTGTGAATGCCATGATAAACTCACTTACATTCAAATAATGTATTCCTGGTGTTGAACACACTATGACTTCATCAGTCAAAGGAATCAACATATTTAGCTTCGTCATTATGTCTCTACCCGATATATTAACTGGAGTCTGTTTCGAATACAACAACGGAACAGACATGTCACATTCTCCTATAGAAACTGGCAATTTCTCAGTAAAAGGAACTCGACTTGTAGCTCGTGGGAACCCTTGAGCATTCCTGACAATAAAAATGTTCCCTCTCATATACATGAGCGAGTTGCCCCAGTATCTACTAAAAAAGTAAAGGCTTTGCTCCTATCATTGTAGAACCTGATAGAATGGAGAGGCCTGATTTGTCATCATTGTGGTATCATTACTCATTGTTATCCATCATTACTCTGCTATGGAATCATTCCATCATTGAATCCTGTTTAGTTATCCATTATACATTATGAAGTAGCATCATTAGACTATCCACATTATTAGACTGCCACTTTGAATGCATTTGCATTTGCTTATAGAATGAGGCCTGTTATATTTGAAAGAGCCATTTAGAGACACGTTATATTTGTAGTTACACATGTAGAGATATTTATGTATTATGTAGGCACGTAGAGCACTGCACTTAGAATATGCAATGAGTTTAGCGCTTGGGTTTGTGTGAATGTGAAAGTAAGCACGCTAGAAAGCATGAGGCCTATGGCATTATAAAGCCTGAATGGAGAAACACAGAAGAGCCATTTGGTTCTGTGCGAAGTCGTTATGGTACACTGTGAAATAAAGGAATGTAAACAGTTTCTTGGCAGGCACAGATGAACCTTGTCCGAGTAGAGAGGGATGCTGGCCTTATCAGCATGGCTGTGCCGCGCAGAGAGAGAGAAGGTGGGGGCCATGAGCAGCAGGGAGTGCTTTTGCATGGAGAGAGGGAGAGACATGCAGGAGAGGGATTTCAATAGAATGAATGGAGGAATAGATGGTAAAATGGTGTATTGCAGGCAGACAGAAGAAGGCCAAGCTAGTAGATGTGATGGCAAATTTCACATTGACACAGAACACGCTGTGATTGACCAGAACCCAGAGTGAAAGAACATGCAACACAGACAGAGAGGCACGGCTCGGATATAGAATTTGCTGACAGACACAGAGAGGCATTTTAGCTTAGAGAACAAATGTAACCATAGGGATTTGTATACGTCATTGGACAGTATAACCAGAGGTGAAGAAATTGGAGTTGTTGGAGATGTAGATGGAGTTCGAGTTTGATGAGAGAGAGATGTCTGGTTGACATCAGATCGAGAGGCATTTGGTGGGGGAATTGATGCAGCCTTGGCAGACCAGCTTGGCAGAGATCGATGAGCTTGGCAGAGGCTTGAGGCAGTTCGAGTGACCAGATCTTGAGAGAGAGGCCTGGCCCTGACACTGACTGGCTGGTTGCAGAGTTAGCGGGAGAGGAGAGACTTGGCATAGAGAGCTGGAGAGGGGAGAGATGCACATGCAAATGGGAAGTATGGTTTATGGCCTAAACCTGATTGATTAGAACAGACACTCACAAAGAGCTTTAGGTTTGGGAAAGGGGAAATCAGACAGGTATTGTCTTAGAGAGAGAGAGAGAGTGAAGTATGGTGTGGATTGCAGAAGAATGCTGAGTGCTGACACTTGCATTAGGCTGCATTAGAATCACAGGCTTGCATTAGAAGCCTGTAAGGCTTAAAGTAAAGTATCCTGAATGGTAGATTTGCACCAAAAGTATAAAAGGTGCAAATTCAAGATTTGCATAGTTTTAGTGGTGTTTGCATCATGCATTGCTGTGCATAAATAAATGTATCCTATTGTTATAATTGAATTGAGAACCCTTGAGCATTCATGGCATTTCCTGACAATAAAAATGTTCCCTCTCATATACATGAGCGAGTTGCCCAGGTATCTACTAAAAAAGAAAAGGCTTTGCTCTTATCGTGACTTCAACCTTTGGTTCCGCTCGAGGATTAGGCGTCACAGACAGTACTGAACACATCAAGTCACCCAATGAGCTGTCCTATTGTGGGTACATACTTATCCCCATACCTGTACACTGTCACTTCTCCTTCGTATTTCCTGAGCGCGATAATAAGTGCTACCAATTCTGCAGCTTGTGCTGAAAAGTGAGATGGCAGCCTTATGCTTGCCACAATGTCAAACTCCCCATTCTCTCTGTACTTCATTAAAGCTGAGCCAGTCATTCTTTCACCATTACTTTGATTAATTTTCAAAGAACCATCGATAAAGAGGGTCTCTCCTTCAGGTAACGTGTTTTCTTTTACACACAGTAGGATACACTGCGGTATTGCATGGTGATTCTGATGTCACTAAAATGCCTTGATCCATCATAGCTGATACAGTCTTAAAAATTCCCTCATCTGCCTCTCGAGACATGGGATACTGTCTTGCTCGTGGTCAAATCGCTCTTGGCTTCAGCTTAATCTTGAGTTCTCCCACCCCCTTTAACAGGTCTCTGTCATAGGGGCCCGTAGTCCATAACAAGATTAGTATTTTCTACATGTCTTCATCAAAAAATGTGTGACGCTGCCGAACTATCACCATTCTCAGTGGGACCTCTCGCTTTTTTGTCCTTACCCAATAAGTAATACTCATTTCAAACACTACCTCGTCATCTGACGGGTTGTCTCTAAATATATCCTTGTCAGTGACATCAGTCAATCTATATCCTTCCCCAATGGCAATTACAGTTGTTCATGGCCTACCCTTATCCCATCCTTTCAGCATCGCCAATTCCCCTTGCACTATGGCTGCCTGTAGTTCCAAAGGGAAAACCTGTCCCCCCTCTTTGTCCATAGGTATCTGTGGCCTGAACAGAAATTCATCTGGTATTCTAACAACCTTACCCACCAGACCAGGTAGCCATGACAACAAAATGCATATATAAAAACTTCAGGCTCCTAGTGGCTTTCCTCGCAAAGCTATTTACCCTGTGAATGCCATGATAAAGTCACTTACATTCAAATAATGTATTCCTGGTGTTGGACACACTATGACTTCATCAGTCAAAGAAATCGTCATATTTAGCTTCATGATTAGTCTCTACCCAATATATTAACTGGAGTCTGTTTCGAATACAACAACAGAACAGACATGTTACATTCTCCTATAGAAACTGGAAATTTCTCAGTAAAAGGAACTCGACTTGTAGCTCCTGAGAACCCTTGAGCATTCATGGCATTTCTCGACAATAATAATGTTCCCTCTCATATACATGAGCGAGTTGCCCCAGTATCTACTAAAAAAGAAAAGCTTTGCTCCTATCGTAACTTCAACCCTTGGTTCTGCTCGAGGATTAGGCATCACAGACAGTACTGAACACATCAAGTCACCCAGTGAGCTGTCCTATTGTGGTTATATACTTATCCCCATACCTGTAAAAGGATTCCCACCCTCCATGTGACACCTTCTGCTCTAGGAGTCAATAACTGCCCTGTGTTTGCATTCTGCTGTATCTGCATGGGTGAGTGCTGTGATTGCCCTTGCGGCAGATTCATTGATGCTTGCTGTGATTTCAAAGCCTGCTGTGTTTGCGGTGCTTGTGTCTGATGCACTGTCTGATCATGGGTAAATCCAACCTGCTTTGTGGGCTATTCGCTGGAGGATGAGCTGTCACCCCTCTTGAGAATTGCCCATTCTGGACATAGCCTTGGCTCCCACATGTTCGTGCTATATGTCCTGTCATTCAACATGTCCAACATACAGGAGGGAATCTTCTAGCCTGCCCTCCCTGCATGCCTTGGCCGTCATTTTGTACATTTTGAAAACCGCCATGGCTATTCTGGAACCCTCCCTGATTATTTTGGAAGCCTCCCCTTCCACTAAACCCTGATCCTCTGCCTCACGGTATAAACCCATTTCCTCCTTGATCTGACTTCCATTGGTTATTTGCCTGCAGCATGTTCGCTGTCTGTTGTGATCCTTACCCTTCTTCACTAGTTAGCATTGCCCCTTCCAGAGCATACTTAGATAATTTTTTCTGCACTCATTTGGCTTTCTCAACCTTCCTAGTGTCCTCTTTCCTCCGATTTTTCTCCTGTAGTAACCAGCAATGATCAACAATGGTCAGCTGTATTTCTGGCCATGGCTTTGCTTCCATGTCTACCAATTTTTTAAGTTGTCTCTGTACCTGTTCTGGCAATCCCTGACATAATATATGATAGAACACCAGTATAGATTTTCCCCACGGCTCTCAAGTTTTAAGGGACTACTGATCTTGAAAAGTTTGAATGTCAGCAAGCGGATCCTCACCGTCCTGCATTTTGTGTGCCTTTATAGCTCCCATATCTGACATGTCAGGATACTGTCCTCTAAGCGCTTTCCAGACAGCCGCTCTAAAATGATCACACAGTGCGCCATCATGCACTGTGTTTTGTGCAGTAACACCTCATATCCTGCTCTTGTCCAAATGTCATCGGCCCTCTCCCCAAGGATAGCTGCCAGGAGACCCTTAATGTCCCCTATGGCCAGAGTATTTCCTCCTGTAATTTATTATAACGCGTATATCCATTTGCCCACACCCGATGTTAAGCTCAATAACTTACATCTTAAATTGTCTTTATCCATCTGAGAACATGGTATATACTGCAGTCTGGCCCCTCCTTTCTCTAACAAAGGGAATTGTGAAACCCCAAATTCGCCCTCGCCTCCCATTGTCTGCCTATCCATAATAGGGACAATGGTTCCTGATTGCCTTCTTCTTGGCAGCGATCTTTACTGGCTCATGGCCGTGATTCCCCCCTTTCACTAAGAGATCGCCCAGGCTCTGGCGTTCTCTCTTTAGGTAGGTTCAAATCCGACCACCCTACTTCCTTGTCTGCCTGAAAACATCCCTCGGAGAGCTCCATGCACCAGCTCCCTCCTCCCCACGGAAGCCTTTCCTTTCTTTGTCTGACATATCTTGTTCCCAACTCGTATGGCGTTCCTCTCTCTGGTCCCTGTTTAGAGTCAGCCTGTCCAAAGACAAGTCTCAGTGCTCTATGCTAAATCAACTTCCCTCATTTCCTCGTGCTTGGGAAATCTCAAATTGATCATCTTTCCCTTTACCTTTTAATTCGCTCTGCATTTTCCTTTTGTGATATGCTTTTGCGTTTCTATCTCCTATATTCCCTATCTCAAAATCCTCCTCTATGTTTATCCTAGAGAGCCCTGGCAACAGCTCTTGTGGTGGAAATAACTACTCTATGTCCTCCCATGCTACCACTGGATTCAGTTCTATTAGCTCTTTTTCAATGCAATCAATGTCGCATGCTCTCTGTCTTCTTTTACTTTCCATTTTCTCATCAAATGCCCTTTGATTTTTCACTTCTTCTCTACACCTCTCTTCCTCCTGTCTCTTCACTTCTCTCCTCTCATTTGACCTAGGCACCTCTTCGTCTTTGCGTCTTTGCATTCTTTTGGCCCTTAATTTTTGTTCTTCCTCCTGTTCTTTCTTCTTTTCTAGTCTGTCTCGTTCTTTGATCGCTCTCTGCCTAATATCATTTTTCTTTGCTCTTCTGCTCTTTCTTCCTTTCTTAACTGTTCTTCATGATAGAGTTGTTCTTGTCTTTGTCTACTCTTTCGTTTAACCTCATCTTTCAATATTTTCTCTCGTTCCCGGTCTTTTTCATCTTTCTCGTCCTGATCTTCCCTTTGCCGTACTTCTGCAATGCTCTTTACTTCAAGTTTGAGCAATATCTAGCTGCCCATCCACTTGTTCTGTATGAGCACCATCTCGTCAGTTTTTTCTTTCTCTCCTTTCCATCTTTTATTTTCTCTTTCTATATCTAAGGGCATGTTTGATCGTTCACTTCTCTCTTTGTCCCATTGGACTTTAGAGATCACATCTTTCTCTGGAGCTTTCTCCGGGCTGTCGTCCATTGATGTAAAATTTCTGGGCTACCTTATGGATCGCTCCTTGTCCATATACCTTCACTTAAACTCTTTCTATCGTTATCTTAACAGCCAACCAACCCTCTGTTACTTTTTCCCATTCATCATTTTCCCCATGCCCCATGCGTTTGCCACTCCTCTCGGGATCGTCTCCTCCTCAAATGTCTGCTATAGCTTTTGGCCCACTCAGCTGCCTGAAGAAACCAGGAGGCGATTCTGTGAAAGAGGCACCTGTCCCAACTATATCTTAGTGACTTGCAAATATTTTAACGGCCGCTATCCACAGGGAGCCTCCGGCCCTCCAGCTAAAGGGCAGAGGATGCTTGATTTTCCGATACTTTAAAGCTTACTAAAACAAAGGGTCTTTTTTTTTTTTAACACTTAAGATTTATTAATTTTGACATTGGATTGAACATACAGGTGGGTACATATTACACACTGAGAATTAGTTCGCGTTAGAGTTCAAGTCCCCCTTAACAAAATTTAACAACATTAGTGTTCATCATTCCAATGAGGAGAGAAAATGAAAGCCCTGCCCCCCTCCCCCCTCCCTCCCTCCCGGTTATCAAGTCTCCTCCTTTCAAGGCAATGCTACTTTGAATCAACGTAGGCTGCATGGCGTTCCTCTTCAACCGTCCTTAGGTCACGGATCTCCAATACGTACTGTGACGGGCAAGGGTTATAGGCCGTGGGTCGTCTTGCTTTCCGCCAGTGGGGCGTAAGTTAACCGTTAAGATCCTTGCTGTGTAGAGTCATCAGTGGTTGAACGTGGGATATACTGTGCGGTAAATCGCACCAGACTTCCTCATGTCTTGCGGCTTTGTCATGTAATATAGCCGTTATTTTTACCATTGTGTAGATGTTTGTGGCTATCTGTATCCAGTCCTTCTTATCCGGTAGGCGTGGGGCTTTCCATTTTATCACTAGAGCAGCTCTTGCCGCGAGTAACAGAGTGGAAATCAGACCTTTTACCCTGATCATGTTGTCGTCTTCTTCCACGAGGCCAAAGAGGATCAGGAGGGGTGTCAATTCCCTCTCTATGCCGTCCAGTTGTTTGATCCATCCCAGGTCCTCCTGCCAGTAAATGAGCACTTTGGGGCAGGCCCACCACATGTGCCAGTAGTCGGCATTCATACCACATTGTCGCCAACATCTTGGACTTGAGGTCTGGAACATCTTAGACAGTCTGTATGGATCGTACTGCCATCTGTGAAGCAGTTTTATAGCGTGCAATTTGTACTGGGCTGTGATTGATGTTTTGGATGGCGTCTCAAAAATGTTTTCCCAGGCTTTTTGATCGAACTCTCTGGCGAAGTCTCGTTCCCATCTTGCTTTGAGACGGCGGCTCGGTGTGTCGTCTTTGGTAATTAAAGCTCTGTACATTCGCGCTATGAGGCTTTTGGAGGAGGTAGTTGTGAGTAGGATCTTCTCAAAAGGCGTTAGTTCTCTCTGTGTGGTGGCCTTCCATTCTTTCCTGGATAAGGTGCCCTTCAATCGCAGGTACAGGAAAACTGGTATTGGGTGGATTTGGAGGGCTTCTTCTAGGTCTGTTATTGAGATGAATTTCCCTTTTCTCCACAGCTGACCGACTCTCTCGAGGCCAGCATCAAACCACGATTGGTATCTAGCATGTTCCGGGATTTCTTCTCTGATCCCGGGGGACCAGAGATGGCTCAGGGGTGAAGGCCACGTGGTGACTCCCGACATCGCTCTCCCCTTCCTCCATATGCTCCACATTGCGCCCAGTATCGGGTGGTCACGCAGATTTCTTGTAAGTTTCGCTCTGGGTACCCATAGCCATTCTGCCAGAGTTACGTTGGCTAAAACGTCGTTGTCCAGTTGGACCCATTGAAGGTCCTTCCTATCTCGTAGGTGTGGGATTAGAATTCTTAGCTGTGTAGCTTGATAATAGCGTTCTATGTCCGGCAGACCTACTCCTCCTAAGTCCTTTGGTAGTATTAAGACGTCGTAGGGTATTCTGGGTTTCTTTCCATTCCAGAGGAAGTCTAATAGGGCCTTTCTGACTTGTCTGAAGAAGTGCTTTGGGATTGTAATGGGTAAGACTTGGAAGGGGTATAGGAACCGTGGGAGAGTCACCATTTTAATTGCGTTTAAGCTCCCCATCCAGGAAATTGTCAGGGGTTTCCATTTTTTGAGATCAATCTTGAGGGCTTCGAGAAGCGAAGGGAAGTTGGCTTCGTAAAGGTCATCTAGGTGTCGCGTTAAGTTGATCCCCAAGTATTTCAGTGTTGGGCCTCCGATGATCAGCCCGAGGTGCTGGAGGGCGATTTGATGTTCCGGGGTTGGATCGTGGAGTGGGAAGAGAGTGGATTTGGATTTGTTGATCTTGAATCCTGCGAGTGTGCCGTATTCTTCTATCAGCTGGATCGCTCGTGGAATGGAAGATGTTGGGTTTGACACGTGGAGTAGAATGTCGTCCGGATACAAGGCTAACTTATATTCTTTGCCGTTCACCCATATCCCTTCTACTGCAGGGTCTGCCCGTAGCATTACGGCTAGGGGTTCCAGGGACAGTGCAAAAAGTGTTGCCGAGAGGGGGCATCCCTGTCTCGTGCCCCTGCTGAGGGGAAACCAGCGGGAGAACTGTGCATTCACCATGACCGAGGCTCTTGGGGCTGAGTAGATTGCTTTGATCCCTCGACGGAGTGTGGGGCCTAGGCCTATCTTCTTTAGTGTGGCCTCTAGGAAATGCCACTCGACTCTGTCGAACGCTTTCTCGGCATCAATTGAGAATAACGCTGGTTTGTTCGATGATGTTCGTGCCTCATGGATTAGGTGCAAGGTTTTCCGGGTGGAGTCCGCTCCGTGTCTGCCTAGGATGAACCTGGTCATTGTGGATTATTGCGGGCATGTGTGACTCCAGTCTTGCAGTAAGGACTCTCGTATAGATTTTGGCATCGATATTCAGGAGGGATATTGGGCGGTAGGAAGCACACAATTTTGGGTCCTTACCCTCCTTAGGGATGACAGTTATCAATGCCTCGGAGAAGGATTCGGGTGCCACCCCAGATTGGAGGATGTTATTGAACAGGTCAACCATGAATGGGAGAAGGGCATCCTTGAAGGTCTTATAGAACCCTGCCGTGTACCCGTCATTTCCGGGGGCTTTCCCCATTGGGAGTCTTTTGATTGCCTCTTCAATTTCTTCTCCCGTGATGGGGGCTTCCAAGGTGTCTGCAGTATTAGATGGGAGATTGGGCAGTGGAATTTTGTCCATATATTCACTTATCGCTTCTGGATGCGAGGCAGCGCGAGAGGTATATAACTCTTCATAAAAGTCGGCGAAGGCTTCCGGGACACTGGGGGGAAATGGTTCACGGGAGCTCCCTTCTGTTTGGATCGTGGGCACCCACCGCTCTTGGCGTTGACCTCGCAGTCTTGCAGCTCATAAGGCGCCCGCCTTATCTCCGTGTTCGTAGTGTTTCTGCTTCAGATTATTGAAGCTTGTGTGCAATGTTATCCGCCTCCAGTTGTCGCAGTTCCTCCCTCTTATCATTGGCCTCTTTAATCTTTTGTAGTCTATCCTGTTGAGCTGACTGTGCCATGAGGTCCAGTTGGGTAATCTCTTTATGGAGCCTATTTTCTATCAACTGTCTTTCTCTTTTTTTCGCTGCTCCTTCTTTAATAAGAAGCCCTCTCCAGGTTGCCTTGCCTGCCTCCCAAATTGTATTCATAGAAGTTTCCCCTATGTTGTTAATTTCAAAGTATTGGGTGATGTCCTGCTCTAGTTGATCCCGAAAAATTGGGTCCTTAAACAGTGTCTCGTTACAGCGCCATTTGGAGCATCTGCGAGGGAGGGCTATTTGATCAAGAGTGACCATGACCATATCATGGTCTGACCATGAGATAGGGGTTATAATGGCTTCTGTCATTGCTGTGATGAGATCTGCAGTAAGAAATATATAGTCTATTCTGGAAAAGGTCGCATGTGGCGCTGAGAAGAAAGTGAAGCCAGCTCGTTAGGATTGGTATGTCTCCATGCATCGGTAAGATTGTAGGCAGCCATCATATCTGCAACCGGTGGGCGTCTGGTGCTCGCTGGGAGGGGGTATAGAGGTGCGTCCAGATTGTCTATCGTGTTCCGGATCCATCCACGTGTTCAGGTCACCACCGAGTATTACGTCGCCTTCTGCTTCGCTCATGCCTTTCGGGATTATCCTCTGCAGGAATCTGTCTTGTCCTATGTTGGGGGCGTATATCGCCGCCAGGGTGACGACAGTGCCTTGTATCCTGCCCACTAAGACCAGCGCTCTACCACTGACATCCATCCATGATTTTGTGAGTTCAAATCGGATCTTTTTGTTGATTAATATGCCGACTCCCGCCTTCTTCAGTGGGCCAGAGCCCCAGTATTCAGAGCCCAGTTTAGCATATAAAACCTTCCTCTCTTCTCCCTTGCTGTATCGGGTTTCTTGTAAGAAAAGTACGTCTAGATTGGCTCTCTTGAACTCTCTCGTTACCAACGATCTCTTGGTGGGAGAGTTGAGACCCTTAACATTCAGCGTGCCTATTTTGAGTATGCCCTACCCGTCACTTGGTTCGTTATGTCTGCGGGACATTGACAGTTCCGTAGCAAGCATTTGCAATGTCACGCCGCCCATTGTTGGAAATTGCCTTGATGGCAGTGATGTCGTAGCTACCTCTCCGTAACTGAGGCTTTACCTGAGGGTGTGCCATCCCCTGTGTCCCTCCCACCGCCCATCCCTGTAGGGTATTGGACATCATACCCCTTGCCCTCTGTTCTCTTGCGTTGCTCTTTGGTTCTTCAATGAGGGTTTCTGTCTGTTTGTGATGGCGTCCGAGTTGGACTGGATGTAAACAGCGGTCTACTGTCAAACCACCACCGGGGGTCGTAACCGCACGACCCCGTCAACTAATAACATCAACATAGCAATTTGAGCCCCCACCCCCCTCTCGTAGAAATTATATAACAAAAAGTAATGTGTCGAACACCAACAATTTAGGCTGTAAGCAATTATACATTGTGATTCATGCGGTTTCCGGCGTCCACGTCCCTCAGCAGTTCTTGTTTGCGGTTCAGGCAGTTCACTTGTCACATGATGAAATCAGAGATACAGGGGTGCCGTGATCCAGGGTGTAGATGGGTCCCCTGCGGGTATCGTGGAAACAATGGTCGCTGGATTGTAGAGCTTGGGTTTAGAGTGTCATTTGTTGCTATCCGGTGTGTCATTGGGTCGCCTGAACTTCCTGGATCCTTTTACTCGTTTCCTTCTCGGGCCCTGAAGTTCCCACCCCGATCTGTCGCGTGCAGGGGTATTCTGGGTTCAGTCACCTGATAGCGGTCCGAGGAGGTCGGCGATGCATTCTCGGATCTCTTCCTCGGAGCGGAGCAGGATCTTCCTGCTGCCGTGCTCGAAGGCGAGAGAGAAGGGATATCCCCATCTATATCTTGTGCCTTGTTCTTTTAGCCATCTCGTGAGAGGACCACAGAGGCGACGTAGGGCCAGTGTCAGTGATGAAAGGTCCTGGTAGATAGTAATCTGGGCCCCTCCAAGGGTAAGGGTGCCTCCAGATCTGGCTTTCGCCAGTATCCTTGTTCTGTCCTGATACCTGTGGAATCTGGCGAGGACCGACCTCGGGCCACCCGGGGGGCCGCCAGCTCTGTGAATTCTTTCGATCTTGAGTTCATCGATGTCTTCATCCGCTGTCAGAATTTTGACAATATCATGTATCGTTTGTTTGAGGTCTTCTTCTGTCTCCCCTTCTCTCTCCGGAATTCCAAAGAACCGAAGGTTATTCCTTCTCTCTCTATTTTCTAAATCGTCTATCTTTAGGCGGATCTCGTCTTCTTTCTTCTCTATATTTCGTATTCTTAGGTCCATTTGGGTTTCTAGGATGTCGATTGAGGCTTGATTGTTCTCAACTCCCTCTAGTCTCTCCTCGATGTTGTCTATCCTCTGGGTCATCTTGTCCATTTTACCGCCGAGGTTGGCACCCATGTTCCGAATTTCGGTCAGAAGGGCAGCGATGTCTCCTTTGGTGGCGGCTGCCCCCGTTTCGGAGGCCTCGACTGACATTGTTGGTCTGGAGTCGTGGGGCTGTGACAGCGGAGTATAGGCGTACTTGGCAAGCTTACTCTGAGTGTTCATGGAGCCCTCGCGGGCGCCTCAGGTTAGGAGGCCGTCTTCTCGGGCCTGGTGTGTTGACAATATTGACGGGCACCGGGGTGATGGTTCCGGGAATTCTTTTGGAGGAGTAGGAGGAGGCACACGCCCTGGTTCCAGGGGCTCTACCCTCCGCTCCGCTCAGTCTCACTCAGTGGGTCCGATGTCTTGACCGGAGGTCTGGGTCTCAATGCAGTCCCGTAATGGTGAGGCGGGGGGGCGGGCACCTCCAGGTATTTCGCTGTTCTCCGTTGGTGGGCCACTTATCCGTGTTCTGTTTAGTCTTGAGCTGGAGCCTCGCCAGAGGAGGGCACTCGCCCCAGGAGTGGGGGCCCAACCCTCTGTGTCGCCACGGTGCACCAGTGAGTATTCCGCTGTGTCCGTAGTCCGCAGGAATTGCCCGCTTAGGTCTGGCTAGGAGCAGACGAAGCTGGGGTGCGAGCGGCAGTTCAATTACTGTGTGGGGTCCCTGCTGTTAGGAGGCACGGGCGACTTTGTGGTCCCCTAGGGTTGGTGCTGCGTAGCTACGTAGTGCCACAGTTACCGATGAGCCAGAGTGTGACTTGCTTTGGGTGAGCGGGTCTGTACCGAGTTTGTGGCCACCTCCAGCTGGGCCCTTGTGTTTGATGGGGCCCTCCGTGGGCGGTAGCAGGCCAGGTCCTCGATGCGGGCATGGGATGGGGAGTGGGGCCCCTGTCAAAGTGCGGTGCGTGGGAGCGCTTAAGGGGAGGGCAGGCACTCCACGGCCCGCTCCCGCCCGTCGCCGGGCCTATGTCCTGAGCTGCGGGGAGTGCGCACGGGGACGCCTGGAATGGCCGGTCCTTTAATCACGTCGGGGCGGCTGGGTGTCCGTGGCCTTCTCCGGTGCCTGGGCCTGGCGCAGCGGCACCGTGGATGAAGCAAAGGGAGTGGGCGGGTGCCGCGGGCGTCGTCTCCAGTTTGTGTCCTCGTGGGCGAGAGGGGTACAAGTTCCAACAGAGTTTTCTTCTGTCCTGCAAGTCCGATTTTCGTCGGGTTTTCGCTCAGAGGGTGGGGGGGCGCTTCCCGTGACTTAATCTGCTGTTGTTGGGCCCGGGGGGGGGGCGGGCAAAAGTGGGGGGCTCAGGTCACTTTTGGGGCCGTGGGCTAGGAGCTCACACGGAAGCGATCATCGTCCGTGCACCCCCTGGTGGCCAGTGTACAATGGGTCTTTTAAATCATCTTAACTCTGCTACCACATGAACTCAGAGATCTGAGTCCTTTAAGAGGAGGCAGCAATACTTAGAGGTGACTGGGATGCTGAAATTACTCAAACATCAATAATCAAAATGACTCAGAAAGTTGTCAAAGTTTTAGTTCTGATTTAATATCAATTATCTAAAACAGGGAGTTACAACAGACATCTTCCGACATTACAAAGCACAGTCTCAATGTGATTTAAGAAAAACACAACTTGTATACCAAAATATCGTCATCACTGACGTCATGTTATGTGGCAAACTACAACGGTAACGGTGGTTGGCTTTCAGGGAACGTCTAAGTATATGTTCTATATAGCCGGGGGTGGTGATTGGGTGTCTAAGTCAGGTGGGCAACTAAGCCCATCCCAATTGAAAGGTCATCTTCATCGTCACTAAATATACGACGATTCATTGGTTATACAAACTATAGAGCTCCTA